>NC_140583.1:616089073-618489073 GCF_964204655.1 Triturus cristatus | reverse complement strand
GCAGCTTGATTGGATAACCTTACATACTCCACCACTGTCTGCAAGTATGACATCTAGAACCATACGGTTCTGCAACGTCATGAGGTGATCCGCTTGGAGCTCAGCTGTCAAGTTACCAAGGGCACCAGCCGTCACATTAACAGTGGATTCAACTACACGAGTCAGTTGTCTCAGGTTCCTACTATTGACCATTGGTCCCCAAAACGGCAGGAAACCCAAGAAGAAGTCTCCCGCTTCCTGACCGGCAGTATCCTCCTTACTAACAACGCCTCTCACAACTCTGGTCTTGTGATAATCAGAGGCGGCAGTAAATGTCGGCGGTAGCAAATTAGCAACATAACACGTGCCCAAGAAATCAGGGGGCAACCATGTATATGCTCGGTCATTACAAACAAAGTATGTACCCTTGGCAGCCATAAACGCAGGGGAAAACTGTGATGGAAAAATGTACGTTTCAGCACAGTCACTCTTCCCTAATTGAGCTCTTGGATTCTGACCATTGCCTTGTAAACAGAACCGACCTATGTGGGGTACGACCCAAATCGGAGATGAACTTTTACGCTGTTTCTCACCTAGACTAATGCTATACCCCGTCGCGTTCCAAACCACATAACCTCGCAACTCATCCTTGGGAATAGATGAATATGCATCGATATCTCTACTCATATCAGCAATTCCTCTCATCAAGGCTTTATTGTTCGTGCTAGGTCTATTGGAACGCGATGGTCGTGGGGAATAGGTCTCAAGTGCAAAAACAAACATGGTCTGGAATGCCCATGATGACCCATTATGGCTAAACGGCAGCACTAGATACGGGATACCCTTATCAATGGTATGCGGCATCAAACCACACACCCAGCAATTTGTTGTGTTCATAACTAGTTGGTGCTGGTGCAGGAGTTGAATAAACGAATTGTTTACGAACTCAGAACGTCTAGCTTGTTCGTGTTCAGGCAGAGGGTGGAAAGAGTGTGAGGGAACAGTAGGAGGAGGTATGTGCTGTATAGTGGGTGCAAACGGCACCTGAAAAGACAATAATACATAACCTACAGAAAACATCATCATGCTAAATAGTATAAACAGACATAATATTACAAAACGTTTGCTATTCATTACTTTACATATTCTGCTCTTAAAATTTATTTCCTCAGCGGGTCTCTTTATCTCGAAAAACTCCATCCTCTAATCGTGCTGGTCGCGGCGGATGAGTGTCTTCTGCTAAGGAGTACACCTGTCAGTCCAGGGAACGCCCTAGAACAACCAGACCGTTGACCTAACATCTCCGGCTTGTAACCCAAAGTCTTGGCACCGCGACCCTACAGCTGAACACGGATGGCGGTTCGAAAAAGCAAAAATAAGAAAGTTTCTCAGATGGAAGAGAGAGCTGCACTATTCAAAAAAAAATATCAAAGAAAAAGAATTTTTATTTGTCCATAGTTCTCGGCCTCAAATTGTAACGACTTCTCGTAGGTACTGTTTGGTCTTGAAACAAGAGTTCAGGCTCGGTAGTGTCCAATCGAATTGACGGTGGCACAGCTTCTTGCAAGATGTCATCGCTTTCCTTCTCAGAAAGCGTTCCTTTTACTCGTGCATCGCTAAACGGCAGAAAACGAGGCACAGTCTCAGTCTCTGAGTCAGCGGTCCCTTCCTGGACCCACTGGTCGTAAGGCAAAGGCAAAGGGACCCTTTTGCAATGAACGCCGTGTATCCAGTTCTTTTTCCCCTTCACTCGAACAGCTGATCTCGTCGAAAGAAGGACGAGATGGGGGCCGGTCCAACGGGGCTCATCATTTTTCGTCCTCTTGAAGTTTTTGACCAGCACCCATGATCCAGGATTGATAGGATGTCCTGGAGCTTCAGAGAACTGAGGCAGAGAATCATGCACCTGTTGGTGTAAAACACGCAATTTAGCCGTCAATTCATACAATTAATCAAGCAGTACTGGATGTTCGATCTCACTGAATTTTGTAGGCCTTGGCACTCCCCATATATTGGCCGGGCGGCCAAACACGATTTCGTAGGGACTAAGTCCCACTCGTGAATGCACAGTCATTCTTGTTGATAGGAGTGCTAAGGGCAGAGCGTCAGGCCATTTAAGACCAGAACTCGCCTGAATCTTAGCCAACTTAAGTTTCAAAGTGCCATTGTAGCACTCTACTAGTCCAGCTGATTGGGGGTGATTGGCAGCGTGGAATTTCTGTTTTATACCTAGTCCCTCACATACATCCTTCATCACTCGTCCTACAAATTCACTCCCATTATCACTCCATACCATTCTTGGCATTCCAAACCTAGGGAAAAATTCCTTGACAAGAGCTTTAGCTGTGGATAAGGCAGTATTGTCTTTTAGGGGATATGCTTCTATCCACCTTGAAAAAGCGCAGACAACAACAAGCACATATTTCAAATTGTTGCACCTTTCCATGTGGATGAAATCTAGCTGCAAAACCTCAAATGGATATGTTGGAGGCGCAAAATGACAAGCTGGAGTTGGGGTTCCCCTACCAGGATTGTATTTCAAACATACCATGCAATTTCTGACCACATTCTCTGCACACTTGGGAATTCCAGCATTCTGCCATACTGGGGCTAACAACTTACAAATCCCTTTCACACTGATATGCGCCATTCCATGTGCCATCGTAACCACTGGAAGCACATATGCATCAGGTAACAACCATCGCCGGTGTTCTGACAAACCAACCCAACAACCATTTTCATCCAATTTACCCTTACTTTCTTTCCACATACTCAATTCTTTCTCTGTGGCTTCAGCTTGAAGGGACTTCACACTCTCTATCGTGTCTTCACACATTCCAACATCACCAACCCATCTTGCAGGGCCTGCAACATACATTCGAGTTGTAACATCTTTTGCTGTTTCTTTCGCAACTTCGTCAGCAAAAGCATTACCACGACCAACATCATCGGTAACTTTCTTGTGGGCACTGCATTTCACAATCGCAACTTGTAATGGCAAGGTCAATGACTAAAGGAGATCATTCACCAACTGACCATTCTGAATCTTAGTTCCATGCGAAGTCAGGAACCCACGTTCTTTCCACAAGCACCCAAAACTATGGGCCACGCCAAAGGCATACTGACTGTCAGTATATATGTTCACTTTCATTCCTTTCGACAACACACACGCTCTTGTAAGGGCAATTAATTCTGCTGCTTGAGCCGAATTATGTGGTATACATGCAGTTTCAACAATCGTACGCAAAGTCGTGATAGCATACGCAGCAGTCGTATCACCATTCGGAAGCTTGAAGCACGAACCATCCACCCATAAGGTACCATCACTCTCAACCAGGGGAGTATCTTTAAGATCCACTCTCCCTTTTGTTTCTTCTTCTGTTCTGAACAGGCAATCATGTAGTTCAATCTCATCTGTGTCTGCTGAAATCGGCAGTAAAGTAGCTGGATTCAACCTGTTGCACCTCTTTATGTGCACATGACTCGCTAACAGTGTTAACTCATAACCTGACAATCGAGCACTAGTTAAGTGCTGTGTCTTGGTCCTGTTTAACAAAGTGTCCACTGCATGCGGAACCATTACAATCAACGTGTTATTCATTACTAACCCAGCAGACTGTCGAATAGACACAGCTGCTGCCGCTGTGGCTCTCAAGCAACTCGGCAATGCCTTAGCTACCGGATCCAAAGTCGACGAAAAATACGCACATGGACTCTGTTTGTCTCCAAACGACTGTGTTAACACTGACAATGCGCATCCTTCCTTTTCATAAACATACAATGTAAAGGGTTTACTGTAATCGGGGGTACCCAACACAGGAGCTGAACATAATGCATTACGCAATTCTGAAAAACTTTGCTGACACTCTTCAGACCACGGGACGGGATTCGGTGTATCTTTACATGTTAAGGCTATCAAAGGTTTTGCCAGCAAAGAAAAACTCGGGATCCACTGCCTACAGTATGAAGTAATACCCAAGAAAGCACGCACTTCTCTCTGTGTTCTTGGCACGCTCAATTGTGCAATGGCCTGAATTCTTTCTGGGGTCAGTTTCCTTCCCTCTTTCGATAAGAGATGACCTAAGTAGGTCACTTCTTGTCGACAATATTGCAGTTTTGAGAGAGACACTTTGTGATGAAAGGTAGACAAATGATGCAACAATGACAATGTAGCTTCTTTACAAATCTCCTCAGTATCCGCGGCGATTAGTAAATCGTCAACGTACTGAATAAGGGTAGCACCACTAGGTAAAACAATTGCATCAAGCTGCGCTTTTAAAGCCTGACTGTATATTGATGGACTTTCACAGTAGCCCTGTGGAGCGCGTTTAAAACGGAAGCTTCGACCTCCTAGACTAAAACCAAAAATATCCCTGCTCTCCTCTGCAATCGGGATGCTAAAGAAAGCATTCTTTAAATCGATCACTGAGAACCAAGCAGCGGAAGCTGGAATCATAGTTAGCAAGGCAGTTATATCAGGGACAACTGGAAACTGTGGCACAACTATCTTATTGACCTCTCTAAGATCGATCACAAACCTGTAAACAGGTGGCTGAGAGGGGTCAGTACGTTTTAAAACAGGCAAAACCGGACTATTGCAAACGTTGCCTCTTGTCTCTTCAATTACATCCTTTTCAATCAAATCATAGATGATCGCTAACAACGCTTTCTCACCTTCATTAGAGATCTTATACTGGGGAATGCGTGGCAATTTAACATTGGCTTTCAAAGTGACCACATATGGCGGTATTTCCAAGAGGCCCACATCATTAGGACCAGTAGCCCAAAGGACATCTGGAAGAGACGACAATTCAGCTGGCAGTTTATTCTTCGACAAATACATTGGAGAAATCACTTCCCTACCCAGTGTAAGTTGTACTCCTGAGGGAGAACAATATAATGTCGCATGTAATCTCTTTAACCCCTTCAGTGCCCGCCCCTTTCCCCGCCCTGTGCCGGCCGTTTCATTAGCGGGCGGGGTTTGTGACGAGCTGGTCTCGTCATGGGCACAGCGCAACCGCGGCCCATGACGAGACCAGCTCGTCACGGGCATTGAAGAGGTTAACAAATCCAATCCTAACAGGTTTTCACCACAACCTGTCGTTAGGATAAGGGGTGCTTTCAGCTCACAAGGTCCAACAGAAAGGGGCATAGGACTAGAGATCGGGTTCCTAACCGGGGCGCTAGAAAAACCTACTGAAACATTAATTTCGCCAGACAAAGGCGCGCCAGGGAGTTTTGAGTGCATAATAGAACTCTTTGCAGCACCAGTATCCAATAGAAAAGGCTCTGATACACCCGCTGTAGTCACCTTGACATACGGTCCACTCTGGTCCACTGGCACTGAAACAACTCCCTCTCTCTGTCTATGGCTGTCCTAGTAATCATTACTTTCCGCATTTTCATCTTCTGCATAATAGTCGTTATTATAGTACTGAGTCGTCCTACCAGTTGCATTGGCTTGCTGATCAAAACTATTCATCGTATTTTGAGGCGGAAAAGGACGCGCGTTCTGGGGAACATTTCCACACCCTCTACCTCTAGGAGCTTGCTGACCACCTCTACCTCTTGTGCCATAAGCATTATTCGTACGCTGCAACAATATAGGACAACTATACTTAAAATGACCCTCTTCTTTACAATACGAACATTGATTGGGACCTACAGGAACACGCGGTTGGGAATATTCGAACCTTTGCATGTTTCTTTGAAACTGCTGAGGTTGCTGATAGTTACTCTGACTACCGCGTGGTGGGTAGGCCTGTTGTAACAGAACCTTCGTTTTCAATTCTTTTGTTTTCTTGTCTGCTTTATCTTTCTCATCTTTATCCCTATTTTCGTAATACTGTGCAGTAGCCAGTATTTGTGCTGAAGAGGAAACAGCCCAAGAACTCTCTGAATCTTTTAATTTCTTGCACAACTCGGGAAGTAAATTATGCACGAATTTATCAACAAATAATCGTTGACCACCTTCCGTACTCATGTCTTGACCACTATGGTCGATAAATGTTTCTTCAAACCTGGTGAAGAAATCGGACACTGACTCATCCTTCTTCTGCTTGCATGCCGATAATTTATCCCAATTCACACGCATCGCGGGCATTAAAGTTTTCATATAGTTAATTATTCTACCAGGGAGTTCTGCTACCGCGGGCTCAGGCTTGGCACCACCAACTTGTCTGGTGTCTGCAGCAATGATATTAGCCCATGTGTCACCTAGTTCTGCAGCATGATCCGCATTACGAATCAATCCCCACAAAGGCTGCGGAACAACATTCCCGAACAACATATCAATGTCAGCCAAATTCATGACACACGATTCTGCAGTCTGTGATAACTCCTTATAATATCCTGCAGGGTTTTTACGGGGGTCAGGCAATGTCTGCTTAAGCGCTATTACTTCAGCTCGCTTCCATGGCACGTGTACCCAAACACGCTGAAAATGTGGCTGAACAGGTGGGTTAGCATTTAAATCACCAGGTCTCCAAACTGGAGGAACCTCACGCATCGGATACTGATGACAATCCTCATTCCTGAAGGACAACAATGTCGTAACTGCTCTGTCAACATCGGGGCCCACAATCGTGCCTTTTTCGAATTCAAATCGTACACGGCACAACTCCTGCGGGCTTGAATCTAAACCATGATCTTCCAATTGCTCACAGAGGAATTCACACATTCTCTCGAACGTATCTCTGTTTTGGTGCTTCCCATTGATGAAATACATTTACAACAGATTCCACATCATATCTTGAAGGATAAACAATCCATTTATATGCCATGCGGTCTAATACTTCTTTCTCTTCAGAACCTGGCAGCTGACTACGCAACTGCGTACGTTGTGAACCAGGGGTCGTACTAGATGACCCGAAGAGAGGCAATATAAAACTAGTGACCGCACTAGCTATTCGTTGTCGTGTAGAAGGTGAAGTTGAGGCAAGAACAGGGGGAAAGACAGAGGGAAGAAAAACGGGTGCGGAGACAGGTACAGGGATCGTATCAGGAAGAGCGCCGAGAGAGGCAGCTGATGTACTAGGTAGAGTCGCAGGGAGCGCAGAAGAGACAGGTAGCGAAACCGGCGGCTCTTGAGAGGGCTGCGCCGTAGGGATAGGAGCCGGCTGAGGAGGAGCTGGCGGCTGCGGGAAGGCTTGCGGCAAATTAACTAGAGGCTGTACATCTAAGGGTTGCGGAGGTGCTGTAGCACTCTGCGCATACGGGGGTGGCGAACTCAGCAAATGTGACATTAGGGGATCTTTCTCCTTTTCTTTTGACGCATCTTGCTGAAGGGTTGGCAAAACTGGGTAACATTTATCAATCACTAGTTTCCGTTGCCTTCGCAACTGCTCATTTGTTTGTTCTTCTTCATTATCTTTAAACTGTAAGGCTGCTTGCATTATCGACATACCTTTCTCTCTTTTATTTTTCTTCGCTAATTTGATTTCTTTCTGTTTGGCTTCCTTTCGCCATAGGCGGAAAGAATCAAACATCGCCGGCCGGGCTTTCTTTTTAAATAATTTAACCTCTAGATTATCCAGGATCTCTGTGTCGAAACTACCATATTGGGGCCATTTTAAATCACCATCTTTCCTGGTGTATCGGATCCATACTTCATTGTACGTAATGGGACCCACGCCATGTTTTACATAAAGCTCATAAGTTGGAGTTCCAATTGTTCCAAACGTCAAAGGATTATCGAATACGATAGTCTCGTGAATACACGAGTTCTTCGGCTTTGGCACTTGCAAGTTCCAAATCAAAGCGATCCCAAAGGGATACCAAACTAAGAACCAAACTAAGGACTGGGAGACGCTCCACTTATACTTAACTGAGGTATCGATGACGTCACCAGAAGACTCATTAAATCGTTTCGCTCTACCAAATCATCAAGGGTCCAAAACAGGGCGATAGTCAGGGCAGCAGTCCTTCGTAGCCGTCGGGACGCGGAGAACCTCGCAGTAAAAACTTTTCGGACCACGTCGACATGCAGGGGTCGATGAAGTGGCGGCCTTCCTCCAGAATTTTCACACGAAGCTCTGGCTTGGACCGGTACCGCTGAAAACTGAAGTACTGGGTTTTTCAGAGCCAACCCAGCGGTGCCAGGGGACACACCCGAAGACTTCGAGTTCTTCCTGTTTCAGACCACAGAAACACAGAGTCTTCTAGGTGAAGTCAAAGATCGTATTTATTGGCTGCAGACCAAACACAGGTATCTGAGAAGTACAGCACGGTGTATGTTCTCAGGAGACTGCTCCCGAACCAAAACCAGTCTTTTCTTATATACAGAATATTATGCTCTGGGCAACACCGCCCCTATTTTACAAGTGGTTGTTCACATATTTTCGCTTCAAAGGAAAAGCACAGTCATGATGATAATCCCACATTTCAGCTTGGACAGCACATAATTATTTACCCAGCGAGGCTCAGAACCCTCATCAGATATCAGCAGACCCCAATAAAACGGGCACCTCCTTCTCGTGAAACAAGCCATAAAGTAGGAAACAGAGTCAGGTGTGAAAGAGATTAGTCAGGGTTCGTGTGAGATGC
The DNA here is from genome assembly GCF_964204655.1 of Triturus cristatus. Taxonomy (NCBI): domain Eukaryota; kingdom Metazoa; phylum Chordata; class Amphibia; order Caudata; family Salamandridae; genus Triturus; species Triturus cristatus. Next base: position 618,480,550 of record NC_140583.1, on the reverse strand, counting down.
ACGACTTTATGATGTGTCGGGCCCTGATGCTAATCCCATTTGGCCGCAGTAAAAGGAACCGGCCGGACAGGACTGACCTCGGGCAGCGGAGTCAGTTTTCACAGGTCACAAAGAAGTCACGGGAGGATTGCGTGTCCATTAGGCCTAGCATGGCCTTAATGCGCAGCCTATGTGAGGGCAACCACAAAAAGGTGAATTCATCGGGGAAACATGACGAAAACACTCATACATACCGCATTAGTCATTTGCGGTTCGCTGATACCAAACACGGCATGGTAGGACCATGCTACCAACATGGTTCCGAAATTTACAGTACCACACTGCGGAGCCTCCACCTCCATGAGTGCGGAGCCTCCACCTCCACGACTGCAGAGCCTCCACCGCCACGAGTGCGGAGCCTCCACCTCCATGAGTGCAGAGCCTCCACCTCCATGAGTGCAGAGCCTCCACCTCCATGAGTGCGGAGCCTCCACTGCCACGAGTGTCGAGCCTCCACCGCCATAACTGTGAAGCCTCCACTGCCACGAATGCGGAAGCACCACTGCCACGACTGGGGAGGCTCCACTGCTATGAGTGTGGAGTCTCCACCGTCATGACTGCGGAGCCTCCACTGCCATGACTCGTGGACACGCTTACCTCACTAAAGATGCCAGACCCGGTGGTGAGCTCACAACAGCTGTGCAATGATATTGCACAATTTTTCAACACCAAGATTGTGGATATTTATTCAGCTCTGGAGCAACAAAGGGTGACTCTATCTATCCCCTTAGACTGTGTTTCGCCATCTTTATCTGAGGAGGTGCCCTCTGGAAGTCTGTCTAGTTTTCCCTCTCTTTCCCTACTGGATCTTGAGGGCCTCTTGACCAAGGTTAGGTAGGGTTCCCCCTTAGACCCCTGCCCCCTCAAACTTCTCAAACAGTGTAAAGACTGTCTTCTTCCACCCTTATTGGGTGTGATGAATGGGGCAATTAAGGAAGGGACTTTCCCCCTTCAGTGGAAGAAGGCGGTGGTCAAGCCTCTTTTAAAGAAACCCTCTCTTGACCCGGGTGTGCTTAAGAACTTCCGCCCTATCTCGTTGCTTCCAGCTCCTGCCAAGATGCTGGAAATCCATCTAAATAAGCATCTGGTTGATTTTCTGGAAGCCCATGATAAGCTGGACCACTCGCAGCACGGCTTTAGGAGAGAACACAGTACCGAGTCTGCCCTTACTATCGTGCTTGACACCATTCGCACTAGGGTTGATAAGGGACTGACTACTCTCCTCATCCTCTTGGATCTCTCGGCTGCTTTTGATACCCTGTCTCCCTCAGTATTAACATCAAGGCTGAGGGAGATCGGGGTCAAGGGCACAGCACTTAGTCTGCTGACATCCTTTCTCAATCAGAGGGAACAGAGGGTAAAGCTGGGGGATTTTCTGTCTCCATCCCTTCCTGTGCTTTGTGGGGTCCCTCAGGGGTCGGCTTTAAGTCCGACCCTTTTTAACATCTATGTTACCCCACTGGCCAGGCTTATTAGATCTTTTGGGATGGAGGTAATCTCTTATGCTGACGACACACAGATTCTGCTGTCCTTTACCCAACCGACTATCCTGGCTGCCTCCAATTTTAAAAACTGTTTGAAGGCAGTCGCTCAATGGATGGTGGGTAACTCATTGAAATTCAATGGGGATAAAACAGAGTTTCTGGTGTTCGGGGGAAAGGAGGATTTCTGGTCAACTGATTGGTGGCCGCCCTCTATGGGGGTGTGCCCTACTCCGTCGACCCTGGCCAAAAATCTGGGGGTTTTGATCGATCCCCTTTTGAGGATGGATCAACAGGTAAGCAGGACCATCTCCACCTGTTGGGGACTGATAAACATTTTAAGGAGGATCAGGCACTATCTGTCTTTCCAGGCCAGGAAACATACTGTCCTGGCATTGATTGGGTCCAGACTTGATTATTGCAATGCTCTTTATTTGGGCATCAATAAGGGCTTGGTGTCTCGTCTACAGATGGTGCAGAATGCTGCCGCTAGACTGGTCCTGGACCTGCCTAAACGGGCCAAGACCCATCAAGCAAGAAGGACCTTACATTGGCTCCCTATTGAGTCCAGGATATCCTTTAAATCCCTGACTTTGATTTATAGAGCCTTGGCAACTAATCGGTCTGGGGGTATGAAGGATTTGCTGGTCCCATACATTCCCCCCAGAACCCTCCGGTCGTCAAATAAACTTCTGCTTTCAGTGCCCAGGATACGTAAGGCTAGGTGGGGAGGTAGAGCTTTCTCAACTCTTGCTCCCAGGCAGTGGAATTCCCTGCCTTTGGAGATAAGATCTCTTCCCTCGGCTTTGGCTTTCAGGAAGGCCCTTAAGACCTGGCTTTTTGCCAGGGCCTACGCTTAGATACGATCTGCCTCTTTTTCGAACTGTTTTGTTTAGGCGCCTTGATGCCTTCGGGCTAAGTAGCGCGATTACAAGTTTCCATTCATTCATTCATTCATTCATTCATTCATGACTGCGGAGCCTCCATCGCCTCGAGTGCAGAGCCTCCGCCGCCACGAGTGCGGCGCCTCCAACGCCACGACTGCGGAGCCTCCACCGCCACGACTGCTGAGCCTCCACTGCCACGAGTGCGGCACCTCCACCGCCATGAGTACGGAGTCTGTTTGTGAATTGGGCCCTCAATGCCGATATTCTTTAATTGTGTAGTACAGCTTTTGCACCAGTGCAAGATTGTGATATTATCATTCAACACTTGTCTTAGTGATATACAGCATAGGAAAAACAGCAGTTCTAAGAATGGGCATCTCTTAGTGAGTGAGAGAGTGAAAGCCCATGTGAGAAACCAAAGTTGAGAAAAAGAAACAGAGAGGGACGCAGCATGAAAGAGACAAGGCAGGGTGTGAAGCAGGTTAAGGCCAGTGATAGAGAAAGAATTAAGAGAATGAGTGATAAATGTTTATGAGGGAAAGCTGGATTTGAGAGAAGGTAGTGTGTGTTTGTGTGTGTGTGTGTGTGTGTGTGCGTGTTTGTATGTGGGGGCAAGTTTTAGTGACAAGTCGGTGTGAAAAGTTTTTGTGAGAGAGCAGTTTGATATGAAGAGCCTTGTATCAAACCCGATATCCTTCAGGAAGAGTCTGAAGACCTGGCTTTTTCAGGCCTAAAGTTAAGCAGTGATTAGTTCTCTTTCTTCCGATTCCCCATTGTGGGCGGGAGATTGGATGTCAGCGCCTAGACGCCTCCGGGTATTGGTGCGCTGTATAAATGTATAAAGAAAATAAATAAATAAAGAGTGCGTGGGAGCCTGGAGGACCTTAGAAGGGTGTGAGAAGAAGGCACCCATAGAAGATGTAGAAAGGGATGTTTTGAGAATGGCATGAGGATGAGGAGAAGGAGGAAGGCGAGGTTTGTTCATGCAGTCATCTAGAGGGAGGTGTGAAGGAGAAAGAGAGATGGGTTTAGGAAGATGTAGAGAGGGGACAGGAAGGTGAGCTGAGGGCGTGTGAGTCAGAGATGGAGGAGGAGGATATGAAAGAGGAGGTTATCACGAGGCTCTGCTGGAAGAGTTAGGGGTGAGTTTAAGAGGAAGGACGTGTGGGAAAGAGGGACTAATGCATGAGACAAAGAGGAGCGGAGGGACAATATCTGGGGATGCGAGTAATAGGTGGGTGCCTAGAAGTTCTTTCAGGAGTGGATGTCATGTTACCAATACAAGGAGAAAGTGTGAAACCATTATGGGGAACGGGAGGGGATACAGAAAAGGACCACCATGATAGATGGCAAAAATCTTTGTACTTGACCTGGGAGGTGAAGAGGGAGATAGAAGTATGAGGTAGGAGGGAGGAAGACAGGAGGTGTTTGAAAGATAGAGTAGAATGAGAAAGGAGAAAATGAGAGACAAGTCTGGGAGAATAGGTGTAAGAGTGTAGGGTGGGACAGGAAGGTAGAATAAATAAGTGTGTGGAGGGAACGACTAAAGGAGAGGGTGAAAATAGAGGTGGAAGTAAGAGTGGAACCATTGACATTAGAGAAATTGGGAATTAAGAGCAGAGGAGGTGAACCTATGAGTGTGAGAGAGAGGAGCAGAGTCACAGAGGACAATAGAGATAGAGAGAAGAGTCAAAGAGAGCAACAGAGAGAGGGAGAGAGAGAGAGAGAGGTGGCCTTGAGAGAGAGAGAGGAGCGTCAAAGAGAGCAACAGAGAGAGAGAAAGAGAGAGAGAGAGGAGATTAAAAGAGAGCATCAGAGAGAAAGAAAGTAGAATCAAAGAGAGCAACAGAGAGAGAGAGAGAGGGGAGAGTCAAAGAGAGCAACAGAGAGCAACAATGAGAGAGAGAAAGAGAGAGAGAAGGGGAGATTAAAAGAGAACAATAGAGAGAGAGAGGAGAGTCAAAGAGGATAAAAGAGAGAGAGAGAGAGAGACAGAGAGAAAAGTTAAAGAGAGTAACAGACAGAGAGAGGGAGAGGGGAGAGTAAAAGAGGGCAACAGAGAGAGCAAGAGGGAGAGAGAGAGAGAGAGAGAGAGAGAGAGAGAGAGAGAGAGAGAGAGAGAGAGAGGGAAATTGAATTTAGATTTAGATTATAGTTGGAATGGTGCCCTGAAAAGGTCCTGCCGGTGCTGCCCTCTAGCCCCCAACACATAGTAAGTCTCTGTAAAGGTATAAGGAGGGCTCCAAGCTGGTGGATGTAAGGATGTAAGGTTCATTTACATATGTATAGATTTGTGTGCCTTTCAGTACCAGAATTATGTGGCCTGCTGCATGTCACTTTTGTGATACATTGACGATGCATATCTGTATGCGGGTCTCAGTACTGTTGATGGATGAAGACATCCTAGGGCAGGGCTGAAATGCTGTAGCAGAACTGTCTGATAAATGTGTTACTGACATCCCAGATCAGGTGCAGTCTATGGACACTGAATTTCAATGCCCCTAGTGAGACATTTATTTCAATGCCCCTAATGAGACATTTATAGCTTGACCTGCTTCCCAGTGGTGTTGTGAACTCCCATTCTAGTAGCTAAAGGGTTGCTACGGGGCCTGATAGGCTTCTAGTCTGATAAGCTTCTAAGTGAACCAAGCGGCACCCGCCTCTCGAACCCCCAATCAGGGTGAAACAAGTCTTGAGCTGCTTGTATTCCTGGCTTGCCAGTTTGGGCTGGACTGTTCCTATTGGAGCAGGACCAAGGAAGATTTGCACATAGCTGGGTCTAATCTGAGGTGGCATGGTGAGCAGTGCTTTAAATGGGCCGGTACTCACCGGTACACAGTACCAGCACTTCTCAGGAGTTCTTCCCTAGAGAACCGGTACTTATCCCTGTGCTAGGAGAGTACCGGTACTCCTAGTGGCACCTGGGGTCAGGCGCTGAGTGGAGTGTGTCTGTGAGGCACTTCGACAGTCAATGGCGAGTGTATACCAGCGCTAAGTTGCTGCTGCAGCCTTACACTCAAGTGACAGTGTGACAGGAATGAAATGCGGCCTGATGGCTGGCGCTCCCAACATTGGAACACTTGTGCTGTCAGTTAGATTATAAGGCTTCAGCAGCAAACTAGCGCTGGAATACACGCGCCAATGACTGCCTTAGCACCTAACATACTTCGGCACAAGTTCTACATGAGAGCATACCTTTTCATATTAATGGCTTTGGAAGGTCAAATCCCGGTGATGGCTCAACATCCTGTGATTCTGGGTAAATCACTTAAATTCCCCATGCCATAAAACAACAAGCATTGGCATAGCCAATAGGTCTCGCTTTTGGGACCTTATAAGTATTTAGTTATGCAGCAAAATATCCTTTTTTGCAACAACTTCAACCGTTGCATGGCTAAACACTTATAAGGTCCCAAAAGCGAGACCTATTGGCTATGCCAATGCTTGTTAACCTCTCTGGATTTCCCTTCTCTTTTTGAAACGCAGGAGCAGCAATGTCGTCGTGATGTCACCAGGGCTTTAAGTGGAAGCTTTTTCAATTTTATATACATTAAACCATAGTTGCTGCTTATTTATCTTATGCAAATAAGAACCATTGACAAAGCTAATAGTCCTGGCTTGTTGCAGGCATGATATTACTTGTATCATATCTGGATGCAGTGACAAAAACAGCAAAATACAAATCGGGCAGCACACTATGCTAAGCACAGTTTTCTACCTTATGTGTTTTTAAGCCACACCCTTGATTACATCGGCCACGCCCCTTTGAGAGACAACCCAGTTTTTTTATCCCACTTAAAACTCTGCTTATGGTCAAGAAGACCCTGAATAAAAACAACTGTCAACGAGCAAACTTCTTGATTCATCTTTGTTGTTTGTGATTGAAGTAGCAATGTGCTGTTACTCATGCTTTTTTCAAGTTGCCTCTCAAACTGTAGGTGTACAAATAGAATTATGAATGGGCTACTTCGGTGGCTAGCCATTTGAGGAGAGCAATAAGCTGCCTCTTTGAATAACATAGTGAAAACACACGTAGTGGTGCGGCAGAAGGGTCCCCTTGCTGCCGATATTTGTTCAGTCTCTTCCTTAAAACTGTTTTAGTTCCTTTGGATCGGCAGAAGCTTTGACAATGTTTATAAACTCATAAATCGTGCCAATAGAGCATTATTGTTTTTACTGAAAAAGAGGGAGAAAAAAAATAAGAAAGTGAACGAAGAGAGAAAAAGGTTGGGGGTGCAATAGCGGCAAAATAAAATAATAATGTATGCTTGTCTTCGAGATACACACTTAAAGAACGACGAGTCAGAGAAATACAAGAGACGACTAAAAAAATTTAATTTGGAGTGGCTACGTTGCGACTTATAATAGGGTAGACGTTGCGGAAACAGGTTTTCAGGAGAGAATGGCACGTGCAAAAATGTATAGATTTATGTATGGATGGCATCGCCCCGGATACACTTGATCTGCGGAGAGCATTTTTCCACTAATACTGCTGATACCAAAATATCATGTTCTTTTGGACGTGAACAGCAAGGCTACATCTTCAGAGCAGGGCACAGGCTGTGTTCCACTGCTCGAGGGCTGCCTTATGATCCATGGGCCCGATTCACAGAACAAACTTAAGACAAAATCCGAAACTTACTACCATTTTGCTATTCACAGAAGGCACTTACTCATTTTGGTATTCACAGAAGCACTTACTCATTTCGGTATTCACAGAAGTTAGGAGTCCTAACTTTAGGACTCCTAAATGCCTTCTGTGAATACCGAAAGTCTTAAAATTAGGATTTTTCTCAGTTTAGTAGAAGTAAAGTTAGGACTCCTAACTTTAGGACTCCTAAATGCCTTCTGTGAATACCGAAAGTCTTAAAATTAGGATTTTTCTCAGTTTAGTAGTAGTAAAGTTAGGAGTCCTAAGTAAGTGCCTCCTGTGAATACCGAAATGAGTAAGTGCCTTCTGTGAATACCAAAATGAGTAAGAATACCGAAATGAGTAAGTGCCTTCTGTGAATACCAAAATGAGTAAGTGCCTTCTGTGAATACCAAAATGGTAGTAAGTTTAGGATTTTGTCTTAAGTTAGTTCTGTGAATCGGGCCCTAAGTATTCTATGATGCTCTAGCCCTTCTGTCTGGCTTGAGGTGTAACGAAGACTGTACGTCACACAGTCAGATGCGAGATGTTAAATGTCTCTATATGGACGGGAAGGTAGATGCAACCCAAATATAGAAGCGTCGGCCATTGTGCTATACCACTCCCTCTCTGTCAACTGCTCTGCATTTGCTAAGTAATCACTTTCTGCAGACCCTATCTAGGCGCGGTGCTCGTCTTTCGCAGATGTGCACGAGGAGTAGGTAGTTTGTTGTAAAACTCTCAGACCAGCATGTGCCGTCATTATAGGCGCGTGCTGGATGTGTGGGTGTTCCTTTGCATCAGGGCTCAGGGCTCGGAATAGCTGCTGCAGTCTGCGCTACTAGCTGACTCCTGTCGCGCCGGTTAGCCTACGCGACTGCTGCAGAGAGGAGGGCGGGCGAGTAGATAGGGTAGGGAATGGATAGTGGGAGGAAAGGTAGGAAGAGGGACATGGGAAGGGGCAAGGAAAGGAGGAGAGGAGAGGAAGAGGGTGGATGGGTGCAGAGGAGGTAAGAGGGCAAATAAGGGCGAAAGAAGGGAGTGCCTGCAGAGGCGGTAAGAGCGACGAAATAAGTATAGGCGGTGTATGGGCCACGGATGACATACAGCAAGTAAGAGGGGCTGTATGAATGGGCAGAGGGACAAACACAGGGACAAAGGGTGCGGAGAATGCAAGGGTAAGAAGGTGCAAAACAAGACGGCAAAAGTGAAAGCAGGGGTGCGCGCGACTGCAAACATGAAAGCACGCGAGTGGCGCGCGCGCAGCAGTGATCGCGCTGGAAGGGAGGCAGATGGTGCCTGCGCGCGTGCACGCGTGCGTAACTGCACCCTGGGAGCTGGCAAAAGCCTCTGGTAGCACTTTTAAAAGCCTGTTTACTAAATGTCTCGCAGTGCAACGCATGCGCTGGCTCAGGCGAGACCTAAAAAAGTATGCTTTCATGAAAAACGTCTGCTTCTCATGTAATGCACTTTAATGTAGGCTGACCAGATGTACTGGATTTGCCTGGACAGTCCTGGATTTTCACCAGCTGTCCCGGCAGATTTCAGCAATTTTGGCTCATGTCCTGGTTAGGTCTCGGCTGCGAAGGCTGCGCTTGCGCAGTCTCGCTCCGAGATTTAATGACTTGGAGAAGAGGGGCTTGAACCCGCCCCTCTTCTCCCCTGTTCTCCATTGGCTGGCCTCTTGAATGCTGGCCAGCCATTGGAGAAGAGGTCAGTCATTCCTATTAGGCCCCGTCCTTTTCGGATCGGGGGGCGTGTTTTTTGCGAGAAGTCTCAGGGAGGAGACAACAGCAAAACACGCCCCCGAATCCGAAAAGGACGCTGCGTTTCTCCGAGGCATTTCTGCTCTGCCTCGGAGAAAGGCAGCGGTGTGCTTGTTTCCCCACTTCGACCACTGCTCTTATCAAAGTTGAAATGTTGGCATGTATGCTCTAGCGCGTTTGTAACTGTAGTCTACTCATGTGGTACTATAGCTGTATCCGTTGTGTATACAAAGGACGCTCGCAAGTCTGCACTGCTTCTGCCCATGTTCATTCTTCGTACCACTTCTACTATTGGCCATAAGAAATCAACCTGTCTTGTGTGCGTTCGCGAAGCTTGCGGCAACTTTTTTATTGTACCACTGTAAAGTGTGTACGTTGTCGATGTCCATTTCTTTGCTGTGACGCAGTCACTCACTTTAACTATGTGAACGTGATTGACCCTTCCCGACAGCCTACTTCCGCTGCGACGCCATCTTCCTCATCGTACAGGCCCAGCAGTTGTCGGACACGGGAAGGGGCTGCAGTATGTCCGAGAGCCTGGGAAGCTGCCCGCCACGCTATGAGGAGGGGCCATCTAAGTCCCTAACAATACTGAAACCCGGCTTCGACGCGGCCGTTTAAGCAACCTGCCAATCAACAAGGAACGGAGCTGCCCTACACCCTTGTTGATTGGTAGGTTGCTCTAAGCACCTTGTTCGTCCTCGCACCCGAGACTCCCCAGTGCCCGGCTGGGCCACAGCAAAATGCCGAAGTTCCAGGCTATCGGGTCTGAGGCGTGCCGTCGTGGGCGGGCTCCGAGAGGTGACGGGATGGATGGCCCCAGCACTTCTCCCGGACACCCTGGTGCCTGGTTCCGCGCTCTGGCACGGCTTTTTCGGCCGTTACCCGCCTTGCTGCTGCGGTTGTTAATTGGTCTGCCCGCCCGCTGGTTGCAGCTAGTCGCCCTAGCCTGGGGGGCCTTGCTGGGCAGGGATCGGTTGCTGCTGCGTGCTGAGGAGAAGTACGAGTGGCAGGAGATGCTTCAGGCATTGGGCGGAGGGGGGAAGCACGCTCAGGCGCTCTACCTGGGCACGGACCCTCTGCTCTGGGAGTCAGTGGGTAAGGGTCTGTCAGCAGATGTCTTGGAGGGGCTTCCTCCCGAGCTTCTGGACGGGATCCCCACTAAACTCCTGGGGGGGCTACCCGCAGAGTTGATGCACCGTCACCTGAAGATGATTGGAGCTGTGTTAATGCAGTTTCACTGCTGACGAGGAGCGAAGGAAAGGAACAGACTACCAGACTAAGAGAAACAACTGAGTACGAGGTGAGGCGTGGAGCAATGCCAATAGCTGCTTGTTGCATTGGTTTCTGGACGTAACACCAGCAAACGTGCTTTTACCCACTGTTTCTGTTTTAGATCGGCATTTAATTTGCTTTCCGCATTTTTACATTTTGTTACAATTGTTATACGTTATGCTTACAAGAATAATGTTTTCTAGGTATCTTGCATTTATTTGATTTTGTCTCTGCATTTGGAGCTTTGCTTAGGATTGGCATGTATCTGCCATAACACCGTTGTTTAAATATCATTTTATTATGCTATAGTTCTGGAGTGTAGAGAGCGGCGATTGGTCACTAATTTCATTTTTAAACATATTCATATAATCTGTTAATGGTGTTTGGGCATCTGCCCGAACCCGAGCAACTAATCTCCATTACTGGACTGCCTGACTGCAATGGCGACCGCTATTTAACTCGGGTAGGGACCATATATTAGTCCTACTTCTATCTCCATAGCCTCTAACACACCGGCGACTATTTGAACATTCACCAGACTCGGCGTTTCTGCCCCATTCTTGTTTTTTAGGTCAAGCCTAGTATAAACCGAGATTTCCCCCTGTCATTGCTGTGAAACTTGTCTCTGCTGTCACATACGGGTGAAATGCCACAGAGAATATATTTCATTCATGAAAAAGTGTCCAGATGCAACCAGCAAGTTTTCGGAGGCATCGCTGGGAGCTAAATGATTAGTACCCCCAGGGGCAACCCGCTGTCCCCCCTCCCCCATAATAGGTTACCCAAATGACACACACAAGACAGTTGGTGTTGGGTAACACAATGCTGCAGGTTTATTACATAATTCCAGTATATGTAATGGGTGGGTTATCTTACGGGCGATCCAAGGGCAGGCAACCAACTGGGTCGCCTGCCCGCCTGATGAGCCGGGCAGCGCGGGAGCGTTGCCCGCCGTTGCTGCCCCCCAGGTGATTCTTTCTACGATCACGTGCCGTTGGTAATTCTACTCACGCCCCCCCCTCTCGGGGCGGAGCGTCGCATAGCAAACCCCCGGTTGTTCAGGCCCACAACCGCCCGCAGGACTAGCGGGGCGCCGACACGGCTTCCGGGACCTCCCTTGAGGCTCCTCGGTTTTGGCTCAGGCACCCCCTATGGTGCCGCGCAGAGGTACCCTTTGTACCGGCCTGCTTCCAGATCGCCCTGTAACTCCGCCTGCAACGAAAAAAGAAAACATTACAACGCTCAGAAAACCCCCCCCACCAACGCCTACGCCGGGTACGCGGTAGGGAGGGAAAAGGCGAAGCGGGCGACAAAGAGGTCGCCAGGAGAGTGGGGGAAGGCTAAATAGCCTCCCCCTCACCCCAGGGCCAGGAAGTGACACGCCTTGCGCGTCACTTCCGGCCATCCCAAGGAGGGGGGCTCCGGACTGCGACCCCGCCCCCCCGGTGGGGAGGGGAGGGGTGACCGGTGCCCCGGGGGCACTAAGGCGCCGACCGCTGATTGGCCCCCTGCGGGGGCCGCGGTCAGCGGCATAGTACCCCCAGGGGCAACCCGCTGTCCCCCCTCCCCCATAATAGGTTACCCAAATGACACACACAAGACAGTTGGTGTTGGGTAACACAATGCTGCAGGTTTATTACATAATTCCAGTATATGTAATGGGTGGGTTATTTTACGGGCGATCCAAGGGCAGGCAACCAACTGGGTCGCCTGCCCGCCTGATGAGCCGGGCAGCGCGGGAGCGTTGCCCACCGTTGCTGCCCCCCAGGTGATTCTTTCTACGATCACGTGCCGTTGGTAATTCTACTCACGCCCCTCCTCTCGGGGCGGAGCGTCGCATAGCAAACCCCCGGTTGTTCAGGCCCACAACCGCCCGCAGGACTAGCGGGGCGCCGACACGGCTTCCGGGACCTCCCTTGAGGCTCCTCGGTTTTGGCTCAGGCACCCCCTATGGTGCCGCGCAGAGGTACCCTTTGTACCGGCCTGCTTCCAGATCGCCCTGTAACTCCGCTACAGCCCTGGAGGCGGCTAACCGTCGCAGCCAGGGCCCCCCACCAACCCGCTATAGTCTTACCTGCAACCTCTCCTATCTAGGGCTTCCTGCAACTAGCTGGAAGGGAACCATCCTAGCAGAAAGAAGAGTGTGAAATTCTGCCACCGCATGACAGTGTGACAGCGCTAGGGACTCAAACCCTGTGAGATCCCCTATATCCACAGGCCCAAGACTTACCAGTGAGCTAAAGCTCCTGGTGTTGTAGATGGCTCCATCTATGTCCCTAAAGCCCGAGACGCCATCCCAATCGGATAGGGTCTGCTGAAATAAAGGACCAGTTGGGCCTGCGAAGATGTGCCAAGAACTATTCGCCCCCCAGCGGGAAAGTTACACCTCTTCACAATTCTGGGCCTGCCCTCTTTGGCTATTAAGGCGAGAAGGGTTTTACTTAATCCTCGGCCAATCCCCTCTGATTGCTAAACCTGGAGCACAGGAGTGCTCCTAGCTGCCCGCGCGTGACCATGGGCAAGGGGTGGCTCTTGCCCCTGCCCACCATCCCTTATTCCTTATGGGAGTTAAGCCCCTACAGATCCCTCAGTGATGAGACCCCCCTAGGCCTAGATCAACAACAGAAGAGTGTGTCCATCAGATGTGAACAAGTGCAGAGCGATTAAGAAAAGTGAATCACTATGTTTTTAAAAGAACCCTCACTCACCAACCTGGTTGGTGACATGCTTCATCATTGGGTTCCCACCGGAGAGACCGAATGTCTCCCCGGTGTGCTGCGACGCCTGAATTACAGCGGAGCTGGTTTTTTGTGTGTGGATGCAGTGCAAAGGGTGATAGTGTAAGTTAAAATATGCCACAGTTTCAACCAATAAGGAATTTTAATAGTGGTAAACCGGACACAATTAAAATTGGTGTGACGGACGTTAAAAACTGGTGATAATTAGGCCAGCTACGTCCTAAATCAAGTGCAAAGTGCTAAAAGTGGTCAACATGTTTCTGCTTCTGGCGTCAGTGCACGAAGCATTCGTCAGGACCTAAAGTGAGACCACCACGGCGGTATACGCGCGCTAAGGCGTACCCTAACCTGTGGGGTCAGATACCGCTTGAGACTTACGGTTAAGATTACCCTTCAGCAATTTGAGAGCTTTTAGTTCTGTTGAGGCAAAGTAAAAAGAAACAACACAGAACAAACATACAATGATTCACATAATACATATATATTTTCACAAGAAAACAGACTTGGGCTAATCACACAAGTGTTGTGGAAGTATTTCATGCACACACATGGTGGGAAATGTCCATTGTTCTGAGCCTACGGGAAAGAATTCACTAGTATTTACCCGTGACCAAAATGAAAATCATGTGGTGCTCATTAGCGCTATAACTGATCGTGCCGGAGAAAGTGCTACACCCTTTTTATTGGGGGGTGATACGGCAAAGCGGCAAAAGTGTATCGCCTTCACACTGATGGTCAGCACTGCACTCTGGCCGACTACTGGGAGGCGAAAAGGAAAGAAAAATGCTTGGTTTTGTGATGGAGTTTCGAAGGGTTATCCTGTCGTGTGGGTTTGTGAACATCGAGAAAGCTGGTCATAGTGCTTACGTGATGTTCAATTCAGTTTTGCTACATGAGTCCGGGTGGGAGGCGGGACTTGTAGTCACACTCTGGACGGGGAGCGAAAAGAATAAAAAGAGTTAACTTACACGGTTGGAGTAAAGGTATGTGAATCCGTAGAACCTTTACTTACTACTCCAAAGTCACCAGCCCTCTGCAACACCTATTCGGCCCTCCAGCGGACTCGGATATTGACGTCCGGAGCAGCCGAGAGTCAAAAATAGTAGGCGTTAACCAATCAGAAGGCGTAACGTCATCGCGCTTGTCACGTGAGACGTTACCGTAGGAGGAAAGCTAGACTGCTGCCTGTCAGGCAAAACACTAAGCTTGGGTGACTTCCGGGAGAGTCGCACAACTCCTAAAGGTTTAGGTGCCAAAAAGGGGGGGCGGCGGGAATTTCAATGTGACGGAAGGGAGGCTTATTGCATTGTGCGAGTTATGCGTACCGCCTGCTAAGTGGGTGTATGTGACAACTTGATCCGCTGGAAGCTGGAACTGTAACTCATCCAATGTCATCTACCTACTTACATGTCCGTGTGGGATCAGATACGTGGGAATGACCACACGTAAAATCAAACAACGCATTGTCGAACACAGAAGTACAATCCGCTGTGGAAAAAGCATTACCAAAATGACAGAACACTACGTAGCACTCAAACACACCCCTGACGACCTAACCTGGACTATAATTGAACAAATTAATCCAGGGATCAGAACGACCAACATTCTGTTCGAAAAGGAACAACGTTGGATTTATCGCCTGTCTAGTCATACTACGGGTTTCAACGATAATATCCCATGGGGCACAGTGCTAAAAAGATAAATAGTTAATAAAATGCTATGCCAATGAATTAATCTGTTGGAAGACAAAAACATCTAACCAGTCACTCTGTGGTCCACTACCTGTATTTTCATGACGACACGATACTGTGTTTTTTTGCTCTTCATAATGAACAAGTTTTGGCTCCACTGAACACCCATCAGGCAATATTTCTTACACTCTCGCCATTGCCTTTACTCTAAAGTATTATCATCACGGGTTTAGAGCAATAGAAACTGAGCAATGGGGCATGTCTTTTTTACAAGTCTTTACTCTATTGAACTTTCCTGTCATTGATTTTTTCGAGAGTATGTAAATATTACAACATCGTAAATTCCGTTGAAAAAACTCTTCCAGCGGATCAAGTTGTCACATACACCCGCTTAGCAGGCGGTACGCATAACTCGCACAATGCAATAAGCCTCCCTTCCGTCACATTGAAATTCCCACCGCCCCCCCTTTTTGGCACCTAAACCTTTAGGAGTTGTGCGACTCTCCCGGAAGTCACCCAAGCTTAGTGTTTTGCCTGACAGGCAGCAGTCTAGCTTTCCTCCTACGGTAACGTCTCACGTGACAAGCGCGATGACGTTACGCCTTCTGATTGGTTAACGCCTACTATTTTTGACTCTCGGCTGCTCCGGACGTCAATATCCGAGTCCGCTGGAGGGCCGAATAGGTGTTGCAGAGGGCTGGTGACTTTGGAGTAGTAAGTAAAGGTTCTACGGATTCACATACCTTTACTCCAACCGTGTAAGTTTTTAACTCTTTTTATTCTTTTCGCTCCCCGTCCAGAGTGTGACTACAAGTCCCGCCTCCCACCCGGACTCATGTAGCGAAACTGAATTGAACATCACGTAAGCACTATGACCAGCTTTCTCGATGTTCACAAACCCACACGACAGGATAACCCTTCGAAACTCCATCACAAAACCAAGCATTTTTCTTTCCTTTTCGCCTCCCAGTAGTCGGCCAGAGTGCAGTGCTGACCATCAGTGTGAAGGCGATACACTTTTGCCGCTTTGCCGTATCACCCCCCAATAAAAAGGGTGTAGCACTTTCTCCGGCACGATCAGTTATAGCGCTAATGAGCACCACATGATTTTCATTTTGGTCACGGGTAAATACTAGTGAATTCTTTCCCGTAGGCTCAGAACAATGGACATTTCCCACCATGTGTGTGCATGAAATACTTCCACAACACTTGTGTGATTAGCCCAAGTCTGTTTTCTTGTGAAAATATATATGTATTATGTGAATCATTGTATGTTTGTTCTGTGTTGTTTCTTTTTACTTTGCCTCAACAGAACTAAAAGCTCTCAAATTGCTGAAGGGTAATCTTAACCGTAAGTCTCAAGCGGTATCTGACCCCACAGGTTAGGGTACGCCTTAGCGCGCGTATACCGCCGTGGTGGTCTCACTTTAGGTCCTGACGAATGCTTCGTGCACTGACGCCAGAAGCAGAAACATGTTGACCACTTTTAGCACTTTGCACTTGATTTAGGACGTAGCTGGCCTAATTATCACCAGTTTTTAACGTCCGTCACACCAATTTTAATTGTGTCCGGTTTACCACTATTAAAATTCCTTATTGGTTGAAACTGTGGCATATTTTAACTTACACTATCACCCTTTGCACTGCATCCACACACAAAAAACCAGCTCCGCTGTAATTCAGGCGTCGCAGCACACCGGGGAGACATTCGGTCTCTCCGGTGGGAACCCAATGATGAAGCATGTCACCAACCAGGTTGGTGAGTGAGGGTTCTTTTAAAAACATAGTGATTCACTTTTCTTAATCGCTCTGCACTTGTTCACATCTGATGGACACACTCTTCTGTTGTTGATCTATACTAGCCCTGGGGGACTAAGAGTGGCTCCAAAAACTCCCTCTCTCTCCTGTTGTTAATTTAAATTTTTATACACCCCTAGGCCTACCAGCTTCGGGAATCTGTCTGACTTAAGCATTGCGCGCTGTCTGTAAAGTTCAAGCATTGAGGGATGACTAAGTCCTACTTCGCCCCTCCCATCATGCTTCCTAGTACTAGGGTGGCGGGGGGGGGGGGGGTTGCAACCCCACAAACCCAGAGCATCCTTAACAGTGCCAAATTCCAGCTCCGTTGAAGTAGAGATTGCATGCACCCTGGGCGTGACAAGTGTTCTATTGACATAATGTCCCCTTGTGTTTGCCCCACTGACACCCCAGTTATTGGGACAGCAGCACCATATGTAGGTCGGCAGCACTCCCTGAGCGCGGTAAAGTGTCCGTAAACCAGGATCCCAGTCTCCTGCAGCTGCAGTACGTGACCAGTGATTCCGTTGGGGGATACCCCCAACCGCAATGGTCCTCTAGACATGAAGAAACACTATTTTACCTGGGCCTATCTCCAATGATGGCGGTTTCACCCAGCTATGGAACCTATTTACTTGATTTGCTACTCGGCCCCCCTATGGGTGGGCCTCAGAGTTAGGGCAACGCGCGTGCTCCCAGGGCACGGTGCTGCTGGGGAGCAGATGTCTGTCACCTACACGCTGATACTTCATCTGTTGCCAAATGACCTACCGCTGGAAGTTACCCAAGACCGTGGACTTTGTGTTCCCACTTATTATTAGAGCGCCGAACATAAGCACCGACCAAATAACCCATTCAGGTGCAGGAGTCGTCGTAATGCCCAGAAACGCCTAATGCGCGCGAATGTGGGCACGAGCAAATTCTTGTGAGTAATACATGTACCTGTATCATGTGTCTGCATCATAGGAAGCCAGCCACCACATGTTGCCTATTTATCTAGCGCGCACTCGACCGGAAGGTATTGGTGCAAATTTCGTGAACAATGCATGCACTTGTATCAAGTATCGGCCTTATAGGAAGCCAGCACATACATGTTGCATATTTGTATCGCGCGAACTCGACGCCAAAGGTATTGGAGCGCTTTATATGAGCACCGTATTTACACAAGCCGGCACGGGGAGAATAGGGTATTCGTAATACCCGTAATCGCGTGATGTGGACAGTGCATGTCTTGGTATCATGTATCCGCCTTATAGGAAGCCTGCAATACATGATGAATAGTTATATAGCGCGAACTTGACCGGAAGGCATTGGAGCAGTTTAACATGAGCACCGTATTTATATTACCTCTTCACGCAGGGGGTGCTTACGACATTTGTACCATATTACCCGCTCCCCGACCGAATCGCGCGAGTACCGCACCAGATTCTCCATTGAGGTGTGGGGGGTTTATTAATGCCCGTAATCGCGTATGTGAAAATTGCAAGCACTTGTATCATTTATCTGCCTTAGGAAGCCAGCAATACATGTTGCATAATTATATAGCGCGAGCTGAAGGTGTTGGAGCGCTTTACCTGAGCACCTTATTTACATTACACATTTAAGCACGGGGAGCTTACAAGATTCGTACCATACTAACGATCCCCGTGCCAGGTCCATTGTGCCTGCCGCACGCAGCCCACTGCATGCCCCCCACCACCCTCAACGGCAGCGTAGCCGACGGGAGGGGGGGCGATAACCTTAACCAGGGAGCGCCACAGGTGTTGCACCGCCCGTGATCAGCGGGGACCCAGGCAGCTCCCAGCCTTGCAATGCTGGTGTATTGGGGCTGTGAACCCACGCTAGTCTCCTACCGGCTCCCACGGCACAGGGTATGCGGCTTCTTAGCCGGTCGCACTCCCCTTTATTTACTTAGCTCGCGAGGCCGACCACCATTGCGAAGTATGCCCCGCGGGCGAAAGGCCAACGGACACGCAATCACTAAAATGTGTGCTCTGACGGACGGTATTGATCCTTTACACAGCACTATAGCTCCCGCGTGCGACGCATGAGCAGGGGTGACTTAAACCGTGCCTACGAGACCCCCAAAACGTAAGATGCGTGGGGGGGGGTGAAAGGTACGCCACGAAAGGTATGCCAACGGAAACCGAATCAATGTAACTTGAACCTGCGACCTTGCGAGGCAGCGTCCCAGGGCCGAGGACCCACGCACGCTCATGCCCGATCCCACCGTGCGCCGGGAGCGCGGAGGGATCGGGCAATGGTCCTCTAGACATCCAGAAAAGGCCCTATTTTTCCTGGGCCTATCTCCAAATGCTGGTGGTTATCACCCAGCTGTAAGGCCAGAGGCCCGCCTATGGAGCCTATTTACTTGTTTTGCTCCTCGGCCCCTTTATGGGTGGGCCTCAGAATTAGGGCAACGCGCGTGCTCCCAGGGCACGGAGTTGCTGGAGAGCAGATGCCTGTTACCCACACGCTGATACTTTATCTGTTGCTGACAACAACGACACACGAGCCAAGCCCCCCTTCAGCAAAAAGGTTGGAGACGAGGGACACGTGGTCACGTGTGGTCAGGATCGGACAGCACGACCCTTGCTGTAAATAGCACTTTTATAACGCGCGAACTCGACCAGACGGTATTGGCGTGCAGTCCCTGAGCACCGTATTGCAACCAGCAAGTTTTCGGAGGCATCGCTGGGAGCTAAATGATATACTGATAGGTTTTGTGCGTGTTCTTTGGACCCGGCGCTAGGTTCTGGGAAAGCAGAGAGGCTGTTTTTAAGGGTCTCTTGCCAGTTCATATAGGCCCCACATACATAAATTCAACTTGATAACGGGAAAGGGTCGCAGCAGCACAAATAATTGCACATTGTTTATTCACTTGTTTAATCTTATTGTTGCACTATTTCGTACATCTGTTTGACTTTTCACTTCAGTTTGAAGTAATATTTGTGTTTATGTTGTCGCTGTCTTTGTTCATTTGATTAGTGCTCGCTGGTTGCTTCTGTGCAAGTTTTCGGAGGCATCGCTGGGAGCTAAATGATATACTGATAGGTTTTGTGCGTGTTCTTTGGACCCGGCGCTAGGTTCTGGGAAAGCAGAGAGGCTGTTTTTAAGGGTCTCTTGCCAGTTCATATAGGCCCCACATACATAAATTCAACTTGATAACGGGAAAGGGTCGCAGCAGCACAAATAATTGCACATTGTTTATTCACTTGTTTAATCTTATTGTTGCACTATTTCGTACATCTGTTTGACTTTTCGCTTCAGTTTGAAGTAATATTTGTGTTTATGTTGTCGCTATCTTTGTTCATTTGATTAGTGCTCGCTGGTTGCTTCTGTGCAAGTTTTCGGAGGCATCGCTGGGAGCTAAATGATATACTGATAGGTTTTGTGCGTGTTCTTTGGACCCGGCGCTAGGTTCTGGGAAAGCAGAGAGGCTGATTTTAAGGGTCTCTTGCCAGTTCATATAGGCCCCACATACATAAATTCAACTTGATAACGGGAAAGGGTCGCAGCAGCACAAATAATTGCACATTGTTTATTCACTTGTTTAATCTTATTGTTGCACTATTTCGTACATCTGTTTGACTTTTCGCTTCAGTTTGAAGTAATATTTGTATTTATGTTGTCGCTGTCTTTGTTCATTTGATTAGTGCTCGCTGGCTGCTTCTGTGCTTGTGTATAATATTTCAGATAACTGTAGGGATGCATGTGCAGCTTCTACTTGTATAGATGCCCTCATGTAAAGGAGCATGCAGTACTGACTC
Organism: Triturus cristatus; assembly: GCF_964204655.1. Classification (NCBI taxonomy): domain Eukaryota; kingdom Metazoa; phylum Chordata; class Amphibia; order Caudata; family Salamandridae; genus Triturus; species Triturus cristatus. Next base: position 618,460,476 of record NC_140583.1, on the reverse strand, counting down.
TGCCATTATCAAAGCGTCGCCAATTAAATTCTTCCCTAATTTACGACGGGCATCGTGTATGTTTAACTTGCAGATCTTCAACTGGTTTTTCCCATTGGCTACATACTCCCGCCCCTGGCAAGTATATTTCGCATAATACCCACTGGTCACATGGCATGGAACTTGCAGAAGCAGCTTTTATTGTGCTCATTGCCTGAGAGGCATCTGATGTGCATTCCTTCGCCAAGTGGTGTTGTATTGAGGAAGGTTTAACTTATTTCTCGTGCAGCCATGTGTTTTGTCCCCACACTTGCTTAAGGATTTCTGCTAACAGCAGACTATCTCCTTTCCACGCTGGCACTGACATTAGTCCTACAATACCAGAAGTCCAGGTTTTTCACTGGTCTCTGTTATTATGTTTGTTTCTTTCTCTAACTGTGTCCCGCCTTCACTTGTTTTCCTAAGCACAATACTGATGTGCAGATTTCAAATGAAGGAGTATATTTTCACTTCCTTTCTTCCATCTACCAGAGTAGAAAGAATATAAAATGTTGGTGAATTATAAGAGCAATATACCAGGCAGTGAGTTTAAGATATGTTAACAGCAACTGATCTAATCAGCAGCGGCTCCTCCGCTATAGGAGCGCCCCCCCCCTCCTGCCAGCAGTTTAAAAAAAATTAAAAATAAAAGGAATAGAAAACAGGTTTAAAACCCACTTTTTACAAAATCGTTTTAGACAACAATAAACTGTATTCAGTGGATTTCCTAGGCCTTTTGTCCCTGTGCCACAGCGCCTGCTGCACCATTCAAGTCATGACCCTAGTGCCTGCAAGGTAACTGCAATTGTGACTGCTTGTTTACTAGTAAAATAGTCCGGAGGCACCCATTTACAGCCGCGGGACACCCGCTGCACTGGACACCGCTAACAGTGCAGGGGCTGGACTCGAAGCACCAGAAATCAGTGCGGCAGGAGCTCCCACACCGCTGACTATGCACCCAGCGCCTGGAGGCACCTATTTACATCCGCGGGAATCTGGCTACACGGGACACCACAGACAGTGCAGGGGCAGGACTCAAAGCCAAAGACATCTGCTCCACAGGAGCAGCCCACAACACCAACGTTGCACCCAGCACAAGGAGGTGCCTATTTACAGCCGCCAGGTATCCCTCTGCGCAAGACGTACACGGGAAGTGCCTGGGCCAAGACCTTTCTAATCAATTCTCTAAGGGACTGCAATATAACTGCCACTTTCACAAGCTGATATCCATTAGTGGATGTGGAGCCCTTAGTAATCAGATTGTGCCAGTGTGCAGATCTCTAATTCAGAATCTTTTTTAGTATTGACCAAAGGTCCATTCCACCGAATAGGGAGGTGGGTGGGTGAGTGAGGAATCTGTGGTTAGACAGAAAATACACCAGAAAGAGCATTACTGCAGTTGAGTAACTTTTCTTCTGATGGATACTTTTGTTACTGTTAATAATTTGGTTCATGTTAATAATTTTATAAAGCTCACAAATACCAATTGGCGCTTTGACGTTAATGTCAAATGTGGTGGCAGAACAAATGCATGGAAATGAGTTTTAAACAAAGGAGCAGAAAAGCCAAGTTTTCAGTTGTTTTATAAACCTTAGAAAATCTAGCTGAGCTCAAAGATAGTCAGGCATTAAGTTTCACCATATACAGGTAGAATGGGAACAAGCATTTACAATGCAACGGTCTCGGCATTGTTAAAGTTAGAGCTATTGGCATTGCTCATGACATTATTTTTGTTTGTTTTTGTTTTTAAAACATGTACAGAAACGGCATTGTTGTTTACAATGTCAATAGCTTAAATCAGTGTGTGTGTAGGTGGCTCTGTGTGTGGGTGCAAATGCAATAGGTCTCGCATTTGAGAGTGATTAAGCTATTGACATTGTAAATAACAATGCCGTTTCTTTAAATGTTTTAAAAACAAAAACAAACAAAAAAAATGTCATGAGCGATGCCAATAGCTCTAACTTTACCAATGCTGAGACCATTGCATTGTAAATGCTTGTTTTTAGAGGGGGTTGTATCAGACCAGTCAGAGGCACTTATTGGATGTTTTAAAGCTGTGCTAGATAGCAGCTGTTATAAGTAAGCAATTTAATTATTAGGTATGATGTTGGTTGTAGAAATTACATTTGATTTATTTTCTTAATGCATCTTCTGTGATCCTATGTTGATGAGAGTTGTCATTCTGAGCTATTCCGTGGATGAAAATGGCAGTCCTTCTATTTTTCCAAAATGTCCCGGTTTTTGGTTCTCAAGATCTGGTCACCCTACTTTAATGCCCTCAGGTCCAGTTTGTGCTATGTAAAACTGAAAAAAAAATACCAATTGTGCACATTAGAGCCATACTTGTCATAAGGGTATTCCACATGTCTGAGCACACAATACTCATGTACATTTGAAATTTGTGTGTGTTGCGAGTATTGTGTGGCCAGGGTGAATCAAGAGGCCTTGAGCTGAGGTACATAAGGGGACCCCCAGCTTTATATATAAAAAAAGTATTAAGTGTTCCTGCATGTGTGTGTATGTCCCCTTCCGTGCTGTCACAGGCCCACATACAGTGACAGACCTGGAAGAGACAAGCTAGTAGTTACTCTCACATGCTCCATTTCAGTAGGCCGGAGTCCCCCCGGTGTCACTCGCTGCCTGCACACCCGCGAAATCTATTTTTAATCAAACACTGCTGCAGGAAGTAGGGGCCGTGAGTCTGGTTTGGGGGGGAGCAATTCGATGTCAAAGCTTTCTGTGTGTGTGAGAGTGTTTACATGCATGTTCGAAAGTGTACATGGTCGGGTGTTCGCTTTCTATACTTGCTGGCAAGAAAGCTCAGTGGATTTGCGCACCTGCAGCAGTGATCGCTTATAATCCTGCCAGGATAGCTTCAGCCTTTAATTTGTCCTATTTTGATTAAATCCTCACAGTTAAGGTTGCTATTAGTAAAATGTATTGCTCATTAGAGCACGGAGAAGCCATGAGACCATCACAAAATGCACTGTTCTGAAAAATGAGAGCTTTGGTGTTCACATACACTGCATAATGTAAATTATTGCAACTAAGGACACTTTTTTCTATATAAGAGTAACATGAATCTATAAAATGCAAATAAATAATTGGCGATATATTTCAGTCTAATCACAGTGATGTGAGGCTGTGCACAGGACACTTATGCACCTCCAATTCCAGAGGCAGGATAATATTGCTTCAGTGCAGCACTATGCAAAGACTATTTGATATATATAAACCCATCAATACACAGATGATGGTAACCATTACACAAAAGGCTGGAAATTAATATGTCGGCCTCAGGTGGATGAAATTCTGTCACACTCACAGATCTCCGAAGGGGGTGACTCCGCTTGTTCTGCATTATCTCAGCAGCTAATGACGTAAAGGGCCTCAGTCTTGGGGCCAGGGGAGTGAATGTGGAACATAAAGGCTACTCAGTGCCAGTGCCAGGTGGGGCAGGAAAGGGAACTGGCAGACTGTGAGATAAGCTCGTTTTGCTAAATTTGGATAAACACACAGAAGAGTGGTGTCGTTAGGCAACTAGGATTAGAATGTGGGTCTCCTGATGACAAGTTTACCCTTCTAAAGACACCAACAAATGCTGATACTGATAAATGCCTGCGTCGCAGCCACACCCCAAAGCATGCCCCTTCTGGCCCCTCAAGGCTCACCCCAATCAATTTGGGGTGTGCCAGTACTTCTTTTTCCATTTAAAAACACTGATGGTGAGCAAATTAATGATAGACTGTGATGTGGTCTGAGTAATTGCCAGTGACTGAGGTCGATTTTAGGTATGTAGGCTGTGGCATGTTGAAAGGCGGTGTAGTTCTTTATGGTGTCTTCTGCCTGCATGTCTGCAGCCATAAGGTCATATATAACACTGGAAAGAATATTATTGGAGAGCTAAGGAGTGGAATCTGAGAGCTGCCGAGTCCAGTGAAAGAAAAAGGATAAAAATGTAGAAACAATGGACTAGTGAGAGATGCAAGCAAAACAAGAGGATGCAAAAGTGAAAGATACGAAACAAAAAGTAGGGGCAGGTGGAAATATGGAAGTGGAGAAATAATGGAGGTAGATGCAAGAAATGAATGGTTAAAGGGTGAAACGTAGGATGGATGGAGGGGTGGAAGGAAAAGCACAATTATGGAAGGAAGGAGGAGTGTCGAAGAATATACTGTGGAAGAAAGGACAGGGAACAGGAAAGGAGGAAGGGTGAATGGCTAGAACAGTGCAGAATAGATAGGGTGAAAGGGAGAAAGGATGGATGGAAAGGTGATATAAAGTCTTCCACTGATACTTGGGGTTTGTTTGGGCAGTGCCATTAGAGTTATTGTTTAAAGTGGGACTGTTTTTTACCTACTCCCATAGTATATCATGAACTGATGTCCTAAACCAGACAAATATACAGGGTGTTTATGTCACACCTCTGCATTGTCCCGCAACATGCACCCATCTCTATAGCCAGCTACCTATTTATATAGTGTATACACCTATGTTTCAACTTTTTATCATAATCTATTCTTCTGTCACTCTATTTTCCTGGCATTCTTGATTCTTCTCTGCCTCTCTTCTCGTCACTTTGGCACTTTCTTCCTATCACTTTCTTTGTTTCAGGCTTGATTTCCTATCACTCTTTTTCAGTATTGCCCCCTTATTTTTCCTTCTCTTTCGCCCTCCCATTTCAACACTATATTTATTCCAGGCACTACTTCCCCATCACTAACAGGAGTCCACTTAAGAGTGACAGCATGAGAGCAGTGCCATATGTGCATCTTGTTGCTGTGGTGACACATGCACACTTATTTAGATATACAACCTCCCTGTGCAAGTAATTGTTGGATGCAGACATGGCAGTAACTACATTTCACACTGTGATGTCTTAAGACTATTCAGTGAGTGATATATGACTGAACTACACGGGAGGAAGACCTGGGATGCAGGATATTCCTTTTCGCAAATAATATAGAGCATTGGCCTGACCATAAGGCCAGATGATCACAATATATGCAAATGCAGCTGTCACTGAAAGTAGGACTGGAGGCCACTATGTTGGAACTGGGGCTTGTTTATGTCACACTGGCCATTCTGAGTTATTTGCCCTTTTTAGGTCTGGCTTGACAAATCTACTGTCTATCGCCTATTGTTTCAAATTCCTTAAAATAAAGATAGAGTGAGCTGTTGCTACATCCAGAGGTGCATTTCCCTTTCACCCCATGCTATTGGCTATGTAGTGTATCATTCCACTTTCCAAGAAGTAGTTCCAAATCAATGCGAGAGGCACTGTTTTACACCTGAAAGTTATACTCGGTAATCACACTGCCACATTCAATTCTTTCTCTCTATTCTGTAAAGAAAGCAATACTGTTCTGTTTTTTCCCTAGTGTTGACAAAGCTAATAATTCTGGTAGAAAACAATAGACACATTTGAGCATACCTATGCTATGTGTGTACGTGTCATCACATTAAAGCCAGATCTCAGATCTATTGACTTTGCAATGCTTGTTTCTCTAAAAAAAAAGCTTTCCACTTTTTTAAGAAGTGCTGAAGTACATTTAAAATATCACATTTTCTTTCCTGCTGTACAGTTCCAATACCAATATTACGGAGTAAACATTGGTACAGGTAAAACCCACATGGGGGCATCTCTGTAGATAAAAATGTACATGGGGTGGGTGTTCTGGATGGTGGTGAAGGACTGGACAGACCCACTAGTCAAGCAGGCCTTCTATGAGAGCTGGATGATTTGATGTGTCCTTTCAGCCTGAAACTGTCTAGGGCAGCCCCTGCCAGTGCCCCTAGCTGTCCTAGAAGCCCACCAGCTCCCCTGCCTTGGACAGCAGCTCAGCCTGAAAGGCAGCTTGGGGAGCAGCAGCTGCCTTTCAGACCGAGCTGTGCTCCTCTCAAAGAATGTTTACCCAACAGTGCATTACATACTGGGGGTGCGTGGCACTGTGCATGCAGATTGGAAACGGGTCTGCCAGCCCTGCTTTCCATACTGGGGCAGACTCATGACACTAGCATGGCAATGGTGCTCTGTGCACTGGGCTAGAGGTGGAAGCTGGCTCTGCATTGGCGCTCCATGATGAGGCCATGGGAAGGGGCTGGCACTGCTGTCTTACTGGGTAAGTGTGGAAACGTGCCCACCAATGTGTACTTTAGATAATAGGGAAATGTGGCACTTTACATAATACCAGAAAAGTCGAAACTAGTATGGTACTTTGTACTTTACAAATGAGGGTGATGGAAATGATGTGGACACTGGTACCTTGGCAGTATCTTTGAACTAAAGGGCGATTGGTAAAGGTAATAAGTAACCTGCATCCACCCTCGCCCCTTAGGGAAGAGAATCATGGGCAGCCTCTCCAGGGCGTAGCCAAGACCCCCTGGTACAGACCCCCTTCCTCAAAGAGCATTGCTCACCTGTTTGATCAGCAGTGATCACCCCTGCTCTACTGGCATGCTTGGCCTGCCCCCGAGACAGGCAGGCATAATGAGCATTATATTAGTGGTATCCTACAATACCTGGGCAGGCCCCTAACTCAATCGACTATGTCACGGCATATACGAGCGGATATGTATCAGGTGTACTCTGGCATCTGCTGGGAGGACTCTGGCGAACAGACTCTATTTCCGATCTTTTTTTTTATTTCTGGCACAGATTGATGACTGTTTTTAACACGTGATCAGGGATGGCCATTATGTCCTATTACATTAGTTAAAACATTATTAAGCATGTTTTGAAGCGGGGCACACTGCAGCAGGCACTCACTGCTTCTCCTGTGGCACAAATGCTTGCTGACGCCAGTCTTTTTCTATCGAAGATGCATATTTTTACAGGCACATTCATGGTTTGCTGCTTTGGATAAGTGATTACCTTGGGTAGTTTTCCATTGACTATTGAAACATTACATTAGTTCCTCTTTATAACTATCTGCAAAACATATGGCTAGCAGCCAGTATATTTGAAAAGTCGAGTAGTAAAATGCTCAGTTGATGTCCGTTTCCGTAGAAATGTTCTTGGGGTGTGCACATCTCCATAACACATGCACAGCCCCAGTCACAATTTAAGCACAGCCTGGGAGCGGCCCTTCTTCCAAGACCCATAATGACAGTGATATGAAAGGCCTGTGTCTGGTGCCCTATGAACTCCGGACCGGACTCAGGAACCAAAGCAGCCCCGGCAAAAATGCTCAAAGCAGCGGCGCTCCCTTAATTAATCCATCCATCCATCCATCCATCCATCCATCCATCCATCTTCTCTCCTTCTCTGGTCGCTTTCTGTTCACCTTCCTTCCCTTCCTCTGTCCTTTAAGGCACCACGAAATGCCGCCTACCCTAAAAAACGCCCCCAGGGGCTCCGGCCCACTAGGGAAATGTGGAATAAAAGGCCTGTCGGGCACTGTACACACTGCCCCACTGAGACTACGACCATGAAGTCCAATTTGAAATGTGTACCTTTAAGATGCAGTGACATCTCTGCTATGCACATCTTCTAAGGGGCGCCATGTCATATGTGACAACAACTTTATTCCGCCTTCCTATATTGTCCATCAGCAAATACTTAGTGAGAGGTGATGCACAGGGCACAAGTTTAGAGCAGCAAATTAACACTCACGTCTCAGGATGCGAAGTGCAGTTATCTGGCAAGTCGTTTCTAGCTAGAGTTGTGACAAAAGACACCTGGCATGCAGGCACTTGGCAACCATCAACAAAGGTTTACTAGTGATGACTGAATATGCTTGCATTTAGAGAACTACACTACTCAGGGGTCACCTACGTCTGATATGCAATAACACAAAGCCAATGTCCGCTGACCCTGAGTGTTCCTAGGTCTGGACAGTGTAAGCAAACCTCAGGATACAATGGAGTCAGGGTTAGTTTTTTTCATTTGTTAAAATGTGGTTGACTCTTCATGAGCATATCATGCAATGATTTTAAAAGATTTTTTTTTTTAAATTAAATACGTTTCCGTTTTGGCCTTGATTCCTGGCTTCCACCAGTCATCCCAGTTGTGCCGAGGGCTGCAGTGTTTGCACAGCCAGCAGTGTTAATTCTATGCATTAGTATCTGCAGACGAGCATTCCCCAGCCAGACTAACTGGCTTAGTCTACCATCTGGCTCCCTGCCCTATGCTCACAGTCTCTGGTTCTTGGTAAACAGGAAGATGTCCTTGTAGGCCTGCCCACATCTGATCTTCCTGACCGCCCCAGCCACAGTTATTTTGCTTCTGTGTCAGATCAATGTGGAAAATGAGGAAATGAGTCACGTGTAGAGTTGAGGACAACTCTGCCTAGCGGCCGCGGATATAGTATTTATAACACAGATGGACGTGACAGGGAGTTCAGAGAGGACATGACTGAATTGGAGAACACCCAGGGTTCCTCATTAGAAATGACTAGGCTGCAAAATATACAAACTTGATTTTTTTGTGGAGACCTTTTCACCTCTCGAAACTAGTTTTCTTCTCATGTTGGAAAAGAGCCTAGCAGTCCTTTACACTACTAGTTCTGTCACAAAAATAGGCTTTAATAGATGTCACTTAAAAATTACAGAGTTTGCATCTGAAGACTTAGGGGCATATTTACAAGGAGTTAACGCCGCCTTAGCGGCACTTTTCCCACAGTTCAGCAGCGATATTTCATCGCCATATGTACAAGCTGTCGCTAACCTCTGTTAGCAGCAGTTTTCCGTCAAAAACGTCCATAGAAAAGATCGCCACTTCTGTTAGCGATAATGACATGCAAGGGAGGCGTTCCTGTGCAAAAATGGCCGCTAACCCCACTTTGCGATATTCTTGAAGGTAGGAGGACAAAAAAAACTGCCTCCAACTGCAGTTAGAGGCAGTTTTTTGAGACCAGAAAATAGCTGGTCTGAAAAATGGAGATAGCACTTGGGGCCTCATTTCAGCAGGTTTTGGTGCTGGACAGCGCTGCAAGCAATGTTGCTGCACTGCCCTGCAACAAAACTACAGGGCAGGAATGCGCATGATCAATAAGATAGTGCACATTCCTGGGCCTCAGTCATGAATAGTGTTGCAGCCCTGCGACAAGACAGCGTTGCAACACTTTTCACTACGCCCTTCTTGCGACACCATGTATGCGCTATATTCACTGGACAGCGCTCCATGATGCAAGTAATGACAGATACGTCGGGAATCCTGATGTATCTGTCGGCGCTAAAGTCACGCATTGCTGCAGTTGTGTCACAAGCATGACGCAACTCCAGCATTGCATGGGGCCAACCTATCCATGTGGCACTGCGTCACCCTTACGCCTGGTTTCGGGCAGGCATAAGGTACTGACGCAGTGCCGTCCTAAAATTGTTGCAGTGAAATCTGATGGATTTCACTATGCCACTCCTATGAGGCCTTGTTGCGTGGGAACACCCTGCATACATCATACCTGATGCAGGTATGATGTGGCCCAGGGCTTCACAAGGTTACGTATATCCCTACATGCGTCACTTTGCAAATACAAAAACAACAGTTGATGGACAGAATGCAGAACAATGTCATACATTCACCCCAGTACAGAGATCTGGGCCTAAATCCATCGTTTTTTTGCTCACCATGCTTTTCCAGTTTGAACCCAGCCATATGCAAATCAGTCTTGACCCTGTGCCTCATGGGAACAGTCCAGCCCGAACTGCCATGCCAGGTCCTCCCTGGACTGGAAACAAGCATCCTAGGACCGGTTTCGGGGTTTCACCCCTCTTCAGCCAGGATAGCTTGATTCCAGTGGCATGGAGAGCACGGGCCCCAGATCTCTTGACTGGGGGTGAATGTTTTGATTTGTTCTGCATTCCGTCCATCAATAGTTGTTTTTGCATTTATCACCCCGAGTGGGATGGGTATGCTCAGACGTGAGTCCCGTGCTCTCCATGCCACTGGAATCAAGCTATCCTGGCTGAAGAGGGGTGAAACCCCGAAACCGGTCCTAGGATGCTTGTTTCCGGTCCAGGGAGGACCTGGCTTGGCAGTTCTGGCTGGACTGTTCCCATGAGGCACAGGGTCAAGACTGATTTGCATATGGCCAGGTCTAAACTGGGGTGGCATGCTGAGCAAAAGAATGATGGATTTAACCCAGATCTCTTGACTGGGGGTGAATGTTTTGATTTGTTCTGCATTCTGTCCATCAATAGTTGTTTTTGCATTTATCACCCCGAGTGGGATGGGTATGCTCAGACATGAGTCCTGTGTTCTCCATGCCACTGGAATCAAGCTATCCTGGCTGAAGAGGGGTGAAACCCCGAAACCGGTCCTAGGATGCTTGTTTCCGGTCCAGGGAGGACCTGGCTTGGCAGTTCGGGCTGGACTGTTCCCATTAGGCACAGGGTCAAGACTGATTTGCATATGGCCAGGTCTAAACTGGGGTGGCATGGTGAGCAAAAGAATGATGGATTTAACCCAGATCTCTTGACTGGGGGTGAATGTTTTGATTTGTTCTGCATTCCATCCATCAATAGTTGTTATTGCACTTTGCAAATATGGCGCAACGTGGTGCTAGATTTTGCCTGGTCTTTTCTTGAGGGGTGCCAGGTTGTTGGCGCAGTTGGAAATCCATTGGTGGCGGGTGTGTGCTGTGGTGTTATCGCCTGTAGGCGTGGGCGGAGTGGTGGAGCTGAGGGAGTTGTCTTGAAGTTCTTCGGTGGCCTTAATCCAGCTGCAAGGGGCGGAAGATAATGGCGGTGGTGTACAGTGGGCATGGTGAAGACGTGATGTATACAATGAGGGTCGGTCCAGGAGGGTCCGGTAGTGTGCCTGTAGTTGAAGTTCCCGCTGGCAGAGGAGACGTGCTTGACCGTGTGTCCTGCTATGTGGCTTGATGCTGTGACTAGCTGCTTGAGTCTGATGTTGGCGAGCTTCCCCAGGAAGGGGTGGTGTTCTGGTCACTGGGGTTGTCCAGGTGGAAGTAGAGTTCACCGAGTAGGATGTCATCGGTGGATGGGAGAGCCCGGGGTGCAATGAGTTCTACAATGGTATCAGAGAATAGGGGTCCATGGCCCGGGGGCCTGCAGATGAGGGTGCAGAGGATGGGGTTGGGGTTGTTCCGGATCTGGAAGTTGAGGTGTTCCATGGTCAGTGTTGGGTCATTAGAGTGCGTGGTCAGACGGAGTGTGCTTCTGTAGGTGATGGCAATGCCTCCTCCTGGACGGTCGGGGTGGTCCTTGCAGGTGATTTAGTAGATGTCAGTGATGGCGATGTCCGGTCCGGAGCAGAGGTTGGTCCTGGCAGGTGATGTGGCGTCCAGGGTTAATGGCGAGAAGGGTGCTGGCATCGTAGTGGTGGAGTATGCGAGAGGAAGGGTCATTGGTGCTGAGCATGGTCCAGGGATAGACGGATGCAGACTGGCTTGCCTATGGCTTACCTTTGGCACGGGAGACGTCCATTCCAACACAGCCATTATATCGTAATGCCTTCACAACGCAACTACAACAACGCAGGTGCCTTTACATCGCATTACATTCCAACGCATTGTGAGGTTAGTAATGGTGTTTTTTAAGTTTTAGGGTGGGTATGGGTTTGGGGGGTCAGAGATGAAATTTGGGGTGCATTATGGAGTAAAATATTAAATTTGGGGTGTGTTTTGGGGTCAAATGTTATTTTTTTTAACAGAGTTTTATATAGCGCGAACTTGACCCGGTATCGGGTATCAGAGTGCTTTTACATAGCACCAGTTGCTTTACATGAGGACACACATTCATTTTTGTTAGGCACGGGGAGATTTGCCCAGAATCACAGTATGTGTAGTATCATTACCGAGACTCGAACCCGGTTCCCCAGATTCGAGGTCGACCGCCCTAACCGTTTGGCCAACTCCTCTCCCCAATATGAATTTTAGGGTGTGTTTTGGGGGTCAAAGATGAATTTTAGGGTCCAGGGTATGTTTTGGGGGGTCAAATAAGAATTTTAGGGTTCAGTGTGTGTTTTGGGGTGCAAGAGTTAGTTTTAGGGTTGCACTCACGGAAGTGGGAATAGTAATGTTTTCATCTCCGCTATCCAGCACTTTCCCAACTATTGCAATATGCATAGTATTAGAATGCATTGTAATGGAATGCGATGTAATACTATGCGTTGTAACGCCATAAATACCTTTGGCACACCAGTGGTACGCCTGCTGTGCATGGGCACACAGCGCCCGCCAGAGAAGTGCTGCGGGGGCGGGACTGGACAGCTGGGAGGTGGTAAACACTGGAAAAGACACTGGATGGGGTGGGGACGTGGGAGTGTGTGAGTGAGCGGATGTTGTAGATATTTAAATGAAAGACATATTACCTCGAGGCCGGGTCCCATGTCTTCATTGCTCCTGCTCTCCTGAGTCTGCTTGAAAGCAGTTGGGTGATGCTCTTCCGTCACTGCGGATGAGCCGCCACTGGAAGTGCGTCACACCAGGTGACAGGCCTGGACGACTCGATCCCCGGTCCTCCTCTGCTACGCGTCCCACCTTCTTGTTACCTGGACATTGACACCGTGGGGCAATCAGCTGCACTCTCTCCAAATCTGTGACTCAGCCAGCAGGAACCTCAGCCAGGTGGGATTTCACAAGCCTTGGTATAGCAGTCGCCGCCAAGTCCACTGGGGAACCTCCTGATGCAGGTGATGCAGCAGGGCCCCCTTAGGCTTGAAGTTGCAGCGCTCTTTCTACGCAAGTTCAGCGCAGCTCAGGGGCCTCACCCTCCACAGCTTCCAGCCAGTGCAAATTCATCCGGCGTGTAATTTAGAGAGGCACCGCCCACCATTGGTAATCCCCTCCATGCACCCCAGTGTAGTGGTGGATCATAGTATGCGATGCAGACCTCCCTACGTTGGTGCGCTGGAGCGCCTCTACCATTCACAGCTCCAAGGGGCTCAAGGCGGTATTCTCACACAGGTCAGCAACGTGTCTCCGTTCGCCCTGCCAGACTTCACCACGAAGTAAGGGCGATCGCCGCGCCTCAATGTTTACCGCCACAACTCATCAACTCCACAGTACCTCCGCATCCCACTCCAGGCTCCAGACGCAGGTCCAGCAAGACATTCAGGCTCCAGACGCAGGACCAATGAGGCATCCAGGCTCCAGACGCAGGACCAGCGAGGCATTCAGAGTCCAGACGCAGGACCAGCGACCAGCGAGGCATCTAGGCTCCAGATGTAGGACCAGCGAGGCATCCAGGCTCCAGACGGTGGACCAGCAAGGCCTCCTGGCCCCAGGGACTGTCCGCGCTTTCAAGGTTTTGGATGCCATGATGTTGCGAAGAGTGTGCAATGAGAAGTTATGCATCACTGGTGTTGCACCGTGATGGGTCTCCTTTCATGGATGTAACACTGCATTTCCTCTTTCCCTGGGACTCTGGTTGGTCAACCTGGATGTTGGGGGGCTTGAGGGGGTTGTTGATCTGTGCTTCACTTGACCCTGACTGCTCCATTCTGCATTCTATTGTTTTTGTGCCTATTTTTCATTGGAAGTCGACTGATAGGCTATTTTTGGCTATAGAGGCAAAAAAAACTCACGTTGGGCTGACTAACGTGCCTTTTTTTGCCCGTTATGGGCCTTTCGTTAGTTTTCGCCCTCTAAAGCTGGAATTCCTATCGCCATCACGCTAATGTTACCGGCACGGCAGTTTTCAACGCTGATCCCTAAAGCTATCGCCATGTAGCGACATGTAGCAACAAGGCAATAGTTTTCAGCAGTACACGGCGGTATGAAAACTGCCTCTAACTAGCATTATCAATAGTTATCGCCGGTCCTTGTACATATGCCCCTTAGAGTGGTTGCGGTAGAAAGATTTTTGGTCATTACTGAAGCAGACGGGGACTGCCACGGAGGAAATTAAAGGCATTCCTAAAAGGCCAATTTAGGTAGGCTAAGGTACTTTCAGCAACTTGTGAGATGATTCTTCCTATAGGACTGTTTTTGTGTTCAGATCATAAAGGCGCAGACCACTTTATCAATATCAATGAGTTTTAAGATTTAAATTATCAACGGACTTTAGACTTTAGGCAAGTGATTAGAAAAGGCGTTGTGGCTAGTACACACTATAGGGCTTATTTACAAGCCCCTTGCGCCGCCGGTGCATCACTTTTAAAATGTGAAAAAGTGATGTACCGGGGCAAGGGGGTTGTAAATAAAACCCTATGTTTCAGTGGTTGAGAACAAATGCCTGGAGGAAATAGATCATCTTGGATTAGAGGGTTAGGGGCATATCAGCAAGCTGGCGATGAAAAATTATCGCCGCTTTAGCGTCCGTTTTCGGACAAAAAGCGGTGATAATTTTATCGCTTAATCAGCAAGGTCACGCTAACGCGTGATTCCTTGCTTTAGCTCCCTTTCCCATAACGCCCACCTTTGCATCTCTAATGAGATGCAAAGTGGGCGTTCCATCCCAAAATAACTGGAGAAATGTCGCTAACCGACATTTCTCCAATTATCAAGGGAATGGATAACAGGCATAGTGATAAGAAAAGTAGCGCTAACCACAGTTAACGCTACTTTCCTGACGCCTGCTTTCACCCTGACTTAGCCATTATATCCAATGTAAGGTGGATATAATGGCTAAGTATGCCCTGCCTTATGAGCAAGCTAACGCCAAAATGCGTGAGATTATCGCTGGATTTCCAGCGATAATCTCACTTTTGGCTGTTAGCGCGAGGAATTTTATCCCTTTTGCTGATAGCGCGCTATCTCAGCGAAGGAATTCCACGATAGCCGGCGATAATTATCCTAGCTCTAAGAGCGCTTAGCGATAATTATCACCGGCCCTTGCTTATATGCCCCTAAGTTTGGAAGGATGAGACTGAAAATGTATTCTTTTATCCATGAAACTCTGTGCGAAATTTTCAGCCAAAACCCTAACCAATTAGTTTTTTCTTCTTGCTTGACATTGCCCCCTTTGCTGACTGGGGCCTTTTATACTGGATCTCTACCCAAGAACTAAAAAAATTGACTACTAGTTTCTAAGAACTCTAGTCACAGAGTTAGTGTATGCCATCTTGAAGAAGGAGGAAGTATCAACAGGAAGATTCTGAGAAGTCCTGCTTGGAAAAAAGTCTACACAACTATCTCAGTAGCTACGTCAGACGGAGGCAGTCTTCCACCTACAATGTGGACAAAAGAAGTGCGAATTAACAATAACAATCTAATGTAACAGCCAGGTTTCTGGTCAGCTTCTTCAGAAGAAAAGTATTTTTGCTGCTTGGCTATTCTTCAGGATTTATTTTCTACTGAGCGCCAAAGGGAAAAATATTTTTTTACCCATCATATTGCATAGATTTGCCTCCATTTGAAATTATTTCCCACAAAAGCACATTAATCACATCACAACTAGGAACCCCATGAGGCGTTAAGCACTTACTTTTTCTTGAACAATTTGAGAGGTGTCTATCTGATTCTAGAATAAATGATCTTTAATGATACGCTTCATTACGATTAGACTCCAGCTGGAATGTGGCCCTTTGCAATGAGGATTTACTTATCTACACCTTGTGCTTTGATTCTGAATGGAAATACTTTGATAAAAGAAAATGCGTCTTATTCGCAATCGGACTTACACATGAATGGATCCATAACCTCTGAGTAGTGCGGCCCTATAAAGGGCTGTGGCCTGTACATGGTACCAAACCAGGCAATTACATCTTTTTTAGTTTTAAGATTTTATTATGATTCTATCTTTGAAACACAACCAGTAAAAAACATCCCTCGGTAGAAAGGCACAGCGTAGTGCTATGCATCATAGTTAACATTAATTATAGAAGATTGAGATAACAAGACACATCCAAAGGATTTAATTGCATTAAGGACTGTATATGGCGTTACAGCGGCCTGCAACGCATTCATATTAACTCCAGCTAGGATTTACTTATGGGGCTAAGCTTCTATACCTGTTAATGCAAAGATCTGCACATCTAGAACCACTCACATACATGGGAGCCACCGGGAGCGGCCCGTGCAGGTAAGAGTGGTGAGGCAGGGTGGTGGTGGTGGGGGGCGGGGAGGGGAGGGCTCGACAGATGACGATGAGGAAAAATGAAAGAAATAATACATTTTCCCTCATCGTCGTCTGTTGCGTCCCCCAACCCGCCCACCACTCTTACCTGCATGGGCCGCTCCTGGGAGCCAAACAAGGAAATTCCGTCAATCCCACTTAATTCACTTTCGTCAAAATTGTGGTGTGGATTGGAACTTCTTTCTTTTATTTCAATCTCTTCCAATGTTCGTCCGTAGTCCCATTTTTAAATGTCTTTCACTCCCTTTCTTCTTTTCTTTCAGAATCTGTAGTATATGCCACAATCCTCAGGCTTTAAGCCATGCACGTCATATAATCAGCTGCAACGCAATATAACAAATGTCTGTTTTTGTGGGGGAGAGTCTTTCAAGTGCACACTTACTGCAGGAGTTGTTGGATTTTATGTTTAGGAAGAAAGATGTGAAGAGACTCCCTGCCATTGGCTGCAGCTCCAGTAACCCCTCCGCGAGGCAGTGAGAGATACGTCCCCCAGTCCACCTCTTTCGTATTCAGGTCTTGCTCACTTGTCCCACACACATGATGTGAGTACTCTGTGAAAAGTGAAAGCTCCTGGTAGCATGAACATGTCATCCCCAGTCCCAGAAATACTATCTGTGTTAGATCCAATTATCAAAGCCGAGAGGGAGGATGGCGAGTTCATGGTAATCGAGCCCTCTTCAAAGACCAAAACCCCATCAGTACCTGATGCTGTGGAGCACCACTGGGCCAAGTCCTACTCCCTGCCAGGCAGCAGAGGTTCCAAGATACTGGTGCACCACAGATTTGAACAAGCCCCTTCCTCTTTTGATGGTGATACTGCCTTGTCAAACCAAGTAGTTTATCAATCGTCCTTGCTGGAGTGCAAGTTAGGAGACCAAGTCTCATTTCAGTCTACCATATCAGGATTGAGAGAGCCATCCCAGCCTCAGAGTCCCACATTGTCTCATCCAGCAGTAATTGATTTATTGATGAACAGCTCTTGTAACAACCATACTGTCTTCTCTGATGACTAAGCATACATTCAGGTTCTGGATTCCTCCTTGGCTCTTGATAGCAAGACCTCAGCGGATCACATTTTTCTTTTTTCCCCTCAATTTCACTGTTTTACCAAATCCTCAGGTGAGCTTGGTTATTATTCAATTGCTAAATTAATTTGTATGTGAATCACAGATTACCCATAAATCCGCAAATCCTTTCTATAATATAGTTCTCTTTAGTACATTTTATTTCTGGCACTCTGTCAGAGTAGGCTTAAAACACGCTTCAAGGCCTACTTGATTACAGCCATTGATAATTACATTTTGATGTTGACAGTGCACCGACTTCATTCAACTTCATTCATTTCAATGCCATTCCAAAAAGTGGAGACACATTGATTGGGGCCTAAAAAATTACTTATACATAGTGGAATACTGCCAATTTTGTACCCTGGGAGTACCCATCATCCTTCCTTGAGATAGATGTTGTATAAATAAAGTTTTTGGATCCAGCATTGCAACATCTTCATTTCTTTGAAATGCTGGAGGAACACAAACATCACCGTCCCACAGTTCTTTATTTTAAGTTTTTCTACTTCTACTACATGGCAGTGTGTTTCTGGAGTAAGGGCATAAAAGGCTGTACATGTAAAAAACATGTAAGCGCTTCTTGATTTTTGCCGGGTGGTCCCTCCTCTCAGCCTTCCTATTTACAAAGTTCAACATTTCTGAGGCATTAAGAACAATAGGGACAAACTATACATCCTTACAAGATAGATTTAATAAAATTATTAAAAGTGTGTGTTTCACATGATATTCCAACAGTGTGAAAGTAACAACTTTATCTGTAAATGGAAGAAAGTGGTGAGTACTTTTTGTCTTTTGCCTGTTGTTCCCACCTATTAACATTCCGTGGTACAATTATCAACGTTTATGAAGCATAAAGTACGATAGGGAAAATCTATACACCTTTGCACGATTTTATATAAATATTAATTATTCTTGCCTCACGTGATGTTTCAACAGTATAAAAGTAACAACTTTATCTGCACATAGTAGCGATTAATGTAAAACGTTAATAATATAGAGTATGTACACCCTGATTAAAACTTCGAAAACAAAATTATTAAAAAACAGGAGGGTGGGACACATTTCAAATCAATGAAAGTGGCGAATAACGACATTCAGCCACCACAGCACTCAAGGTTGCTTTGTATTAACCATGAAATCACGCAGTTAAAATGTAATGCCAAGACAAATAAGGAGTTAATTTGTCTGGGGAGGTCCTAGTTCCAAGGACCAATGAAAAATGAATTAGCAACTGTTTCTTCTCCTTGGTGGCACGGCCATTTGCTTCAGACTTCAGTTTATTCAAGGAAAGATATTATTACATATCTGGGATTTGTGCTGCTTATTGCAATGCGTTAGCTCTTCCTCGGACAAAATGCTCTCTGAAGATTGAACTCCGAAATGACAACTAAATCCAGCATTCTTAAAGTATTAAGGTATTTAAGAGCAAACTTCTTAGGAAGGTTATGAAATCTAATATTGATCGTTCTGTTACCATGGTCTTGGTTTTTAGCTTGCTTGTTGTACATACCCCAATCTGGTAATATTTGATGGAGCATCATTGACTAAATCGAATATGAGTTGAACCCAAAAGGAAAAATGCCTTTTAATAGCATGAGGAAATGTCAAGGTCTTAACCATCAAAGAGTGACCTGGTAAAAATTGCTGACTGAGTAGCAGTTGATGAGCACTTTATTCTCCACCATGTCTGTATGGATAATTTTTCTCTTTCAGCCAAGGACAAGGGGTCATATTTCAGAAGCTGGTCAGTCTGATTTTGGAACCTGTTGAACCACCCTTGTAAGACCTACAGACAGATTGCGTTGTAAAAGGGATGTCGATCCCGAACATTAAATCATTTCCCAGAGAGGCAAACAGGAGTCAGATGGGAACCAGTGGGTCCAGTGAATGCCAGTGAGTGCCACCAGTGCTGTGACTGGCCATTTAGGAGGTAGAAGTCCCTAAAGTTTGACATCTCCATAGTGCTGCCTGCCTCCAAGCACCAGTATCTGTCCATCTATTTTAACATCTTATCTCACATACCAGTTAGAGCAGTAATTTGTGTTGTTTTGAATTCTAATGCCCATACTCACATTCACTCACCACAGCACATCCGGTGGTCCCTTTAACTGGTTTTTGGACATTTGTCTGGTTTTGGTGTTTAAATCCTGTTGGGAATATGTTTTGCATAGTCTCAGCTGCCTGGGCTCACACTTATTGAGTTACCTTTCCTTGCATCCATGTCCTTTGAGAAACAGATGACAGCAGTATAATAGCATACTTAATGCATCTATAGTATTATTGTGCTATATTACTGTATTGTAAGGTTGTAATCTCTTCTGGTCCTGTTGTCGAAAATGTCATTGATATTTCCCGACTACGGGACCAGATGAATTAAAGAGAAAGAATTCCTTTCAGTCTCCATATCATTGTGTATCATTGACGTCGGTATGATCCGTGCAAATAAGCTACAAATAAGAAAACATGAAGTAAATATTTGGTTCATCGTACTCCTTTTATTACTATGTATGTAACCGGAATGGAGGGCCTTACCCGTGAAGAGGACCACTTATTGTGCCAATCAGACATAACCTTCATAATTAATAATGGCAATAAGTGCAGTACTCGGTTTTAGGGGATCCTGATCAACTCGAAATTTTAATTGATAACATTCCGACAGACACCTTTGCTTTCTGGACTGTGGACTGTAAATAGGCTTTCCTGTTTTCAGTTTCTATTTTTGGTGAATTCTGGTGGTGTTTTTTCAGTGTTTTCCAGTGATTTCAAAACCTCAAAAAAACAGTGCTTTTCAGTGGTTACTCATTTTCGCGCCATAAAAAACAACTGAAACGGTGTTTAACCGGTGTTTATGGAACGCTTTGCTTTTATTATTGCTTGCTTTCTTCATTGATGCTTGGTCTATAGAGAGTGTACGTACAGTGTAGATGAGGTCCAAATACATTTTTACAAGTCGAAGGTTAAGTCAGCACTTTCTGAAATTTGCCTGAAAAGGGTGGCTCTGTGCAAGGCACACCTCTTGAACTACGGGGTACAGAGAGAACTTTTTGGAAATGAGAGATTTCTGGGGGTGTTGGGCGTTGTAGGCAAGGCAGGCAGTTCTCATAGTTCATTTAGAATCAATGTGTTGTCATTTGCAGAAAGTGAGAGCTTGGTGACATGTTCATGGTTTTGGGCACTCCTCCTCAGGGAATAGACGCACCCTTGCACTATGACGCAAGGATGTGTGCATTGGCTCATGGGTGCAATATTGGGTCTCGCAGTTACGAGAGTTTCAGCTATTGGCATTGTAAATAACAATGCCTTTTATTTATGTTTTTAAAACAAAAATTTTAAAAAGGCATTTTATTTGCAATGTCAATAGTTCAAACTCGTGTAAATGCGAGACCTATTGCATTGCAAATGCTTGTTAAATTCTGAGTTTGTGCTTTTGTACACCATAGAAACCATACCGAATCGGTATTTGGCAGGTGCGGGTTTAGGGCAGCCCTTTAAAATAACGACTCCTGGTATGTGTTCATGTTTTGCAACCAAAATCTGGTCTTAAAACATTTATATTTTACAGACTATTAAAAGGTATTGCTAATCCATTTGCCAATGGCTTCTCTTTTGTGAATGGTCAAACAACAATTTTTAGGAATAGTCAAAACTGTGGTGTGTCTGTGTATGCATCTGGTGTGTCCTGTGTGTCCTGTGAAAGGAGATGATGTAGTGATGTGATGTATCTGTGGCAGTACATGCAACAAGAGCTGCCCTTAAACATGGGCTTATAACAGACAATTAAAACGCCGGCTCAGCTGGATTTCATGTATCTAGGTATCTCAGTAGGCAACACGATTTTTGGCAATCAACTAATTCAAGCACAGAAGACACACAACAGCCTCAACAGGGATTTAATATGGACCACAATTTAGAATCAAAATACAGTATTGACAACAGGATATACAACCCACGACGTATACATACATGAATATGGACAGACAGAGAAAAATATTGCGCAGTGTCCCAATGTGAGGAGCCACATAGAAGTGGAATACTGAAGTTCTACATAAACAAAAACACATTCAAGAGTGCTTCCAAAGGAACAGGCAAAGCGGTGGTGTGACTGTCCGTGCAGCTGGTGCTGCATCCATCACCTTCCCTGTCCCTACTCTATCTGCCCTCGTCCTGTCCTAGCTCCTCCTCTTCCCTTGGCCCACCTAGCTCCACCCAGCCCAGCAACTATACTGCTGACCCTCTACAGGGTGAAACTTTAAGCAATTGGTAGAGTGGAGCTGCAGGGGCTCTTAGAAGAGGTAAAACAACAGCGAGACCTCATTAACATACAAATGGTCTTTTAAAGACCGGTGAAGTGCTCGGGGTGCGGCTGTGTTCGTGCCCTGAAGCTGTCTCAGCCCGGGCTGCCACACACGATGGGGGGGGCTGAAGCCCTTTGAGTCCAATGGGTGTTGCGCGCCTGGACCCCTCACAGACTGTGGACCATTTTCTCTTCCCCCCTCGTGGAACACGCGATGCTGCAGGCCCGCCCCTCCAGGCCATTTCACACTGCATTTTATTTGAATTTGTCACAAGCAGGAGCCAGACAGCTTCCTGCAGGATTGGTTGGTCTTGCTTCCTCCAATGACCTCATGGGTTACTTGATGCCCATGCAGAGGCCCCTCTTGGCCTTTCCCAACATTTCCCTCTCGCCTCCAGCCCATCCTAATCATATTTTTGTGGGGTTTAAAGGGTCAGATTCACATGCTAATTAGCATCATGTGTGTGTTTCCCCCAAAAGGAAAATGCTTTTAACCAAACGCGAGCTACTAGCACGCATTCCGAACTTTTTTCAAAATCCAAAATGTATAGCGTTCTGCAAAAAAATCTGAGTTTTTCATATAAAAAATGCGCGGCCACCAGATTACATGACATGAAATCACCAGACCTGTAGAAACACAAACCCTTCGACACTTTCCCCCCTCCTTAGAATGGGGGTGGTCTGATCTAACACGCATGGTGAACGATTGCACCTCAGTGCCTGAGATCACAAGCAGGTATGTGGGAATGCCGGGGGCTCTCAGGACTGTCGGCGCTGCAGAGGCGCTGGGAGGCCGCGAGGCAGACGCACACTGCTGTCACCACAGAGACAGAGATATGAACGCCACGTGAAGAGGACAGATAACGAGTGCATTATTAGCCGCGCCCCTCCCCTGATCCATTCCTGGCTCGCACTTCAAAGCCAGGACGGCAGCCAGGGCCCGGGCCGAGCATGTGTCTGTACTGTCGGCTGCTGGAGTCGAGCAGGAAGCACAGAGGCGGCGCGCTGCTCGTTGGGTGCTCGTTGCTATGTTGGGAGCTATTGGTTGCTAAAAGTGCATCAACACGCAGTAGAAAGTAAATATAAACAAGAAACAGGTTAGATACAAATGTACAAAATAGTTGCACGATATGAACTAACGAATTACCAGGTGTACTTACGCTGTATTCCAGCAGATGGCACAAGTTCGTAAATATGAAATCATTGCGGCCGCAGTCAGACAGACGGCAGACCACAACAGCTCTTCTTCCCCGCCAGCTATGAAAATCAGTGACACTCGGTTTAAACCGGGTCAGCTGATTTTCATCCGGTAGGGTACTGTCGGTCAGATTCGGTTTAAACCGAATTCCGGACAGCCTAACTGTAAACAACCCTATTGTAATACAACTTCAGCCTGAAATGATCTGAAGAACTAATGCTCTTGCCCTCATAGGATAACATTGTCCTTAGATGCAATTGTTGTTTGTATTGTCACACCTTATCAGGCAAATGCTATAAATAGGTTTGAGGTCAAAGGTTCTGCCTAGAAGCTGCTAGCAGAAACAAGTTTGTGTTTCTCACCTATTTTTTGGTGTTTTACATCCCAGAGTAATTCACTCTTTGCGAGATTTATGTCAGAATGGGAAGTGACCTTTATTGAGTTCTGTTATATGTGTCATATATGATATATTTTATGAATTCCATCCCTTATCACCTTCAAGCGTCTTGACTGCTCGATCACCCTACCCTTTGGAGTATCAAGACCCAAACCAGAACACTAAGCACTGGCACAGAGTCCCCAGTGCAGTAGTACCATGGCCATGGAGCATCACAAGTACATACCAGTTAGTCATCAGAGAACTGCCCAGAACCCAATGACTGTCCCAGGACCTTACCCATGCACAATAAGATAAAAAAACAAGTTTGAAAATTGTGTGTGTGTTAGAAGAATCAAAATACTGACCAATTCTAGAGACAGTTAAAATTAGATAGAAACAATGCCTGTTTCAGTCAGAGTTTGCAATCAATCAATCAGTAGATTTGAGAGTGCTTCTTGTCGCCAGTGAGGGTATCCAGGCGCTGGCAGGGTCCAGTTGATTCGCTGAATAGCCAGGTCTTCCGGGACTTTCAGAACTCTGGAAGACATGGGGAGGTCAGTAGATGAAAATGTAGCTCATTCCATGTCTTTGCTCCTAGGTAGAAGGAGCGACCTCCACATCTGCTACGTCAGATGCAGGGGTGAGGATTAGAGAAATGGACACAGATCAGAAGGCGGGTCCGTAGTTGTGTAGGGCCTTGTATGCATGGGTCAGGAGCCTGAACTGGAATCTTTTCTGTACAGGGAGCCACTGGAGTTCCCTTAGTTAAGGGATTAAGTGAGTTCATCTATGGAGATCCAGGACGAGTCTTACTGTGGCGTTCTGTATGATCTGTAGTCGGAGGAGGTGTGGTAAATAAAATAAATATTACCGGACTGAATTTCATGCGGAATCTTAAAATAAAGTAAATAGCTCAAAATATCAAGAGGCAGAATCCGTGGTATAAGAGGTTTTCTAATGGGCTTTATTCCATTCAAAATGGCCGACTCGAGTGGCGGCCTTCAGGTTCCGTCACCACGAGGGTTCAGGAAGTGAAGTACAATATTTTGTTGATAGACATACATTTTTATAATAAGTGCATTACAATGAAACGAATGTAGAAGGCGTAACATTTGATAAGAAAAGTGACGTGACAGTGACATAATCGAAACTAGGCGTAATAAGGAATAAAAGAAACATAATTGGTTAGGATTATCAGACATAGGTGGATCTATAAGATAATACTTGGCATAGATGCGCGCGCGGCAGCATGACGTGTAATTGACGTGCAACTAGGGGGTGAAGGGGACTTGACATTTAGCTCTACATGTGGAGACGAGAAGTCTGGGGTCAAGTCAACCTAATCCCAAATCATATCTAATATCCTATGTTTAAAGAACTATGTTATCCACAAGGAAGGACTCTCGGACAGAATCTATTCTATACTGACTGTGTGCGTGTACAAGCGTCTAAGTGTCTATATGAGATGCGAGGGATAGAAAACTTTCCATGGCAACAGGGCTATGAATCACTCGCAGGAGGACGGAAAGGCTGAGTCCTTTGCTTGTGAGCTAAAGGAAATGTTTACCTAAATCACTGGACAGGAATGCATCGGCTGGAGAGCAAAATAGATAATTCGAAGGTGAAATACAACTTCTTGGCAGACAGGCGAAAACTGGCCGAGGCAGGCACCGTTAGCTGCACAGGGAGTAGGACAAAGTTCATGGATACAGATGCGAGCTCAAGCTGAAGCTGTCAGAGACAGAGAGCAGGGAAAGGCTTTGAGGACAGAATCGGGCCTACTTGCCTGAACTGTAAAAATGGAGTAACTTAGCCATATAAAGTCGGTGGCCTTTCATACTTAGGAATCGAATATCCAGCCCATTGATGGCGGATCTGACAGAGAACATGTTGACGGTAGACACACATATGTTTGCGTCTTAGAAACTGGAACTGGAGGGAACATACATGTACTTGTAACATGCATATAGAACCGTTGGGGTCCAAGATAGGGGACATAACTGATCAGGAAAATCCACATTTCCACATTCCCTCCTTGTCCCCTTCTTGCCCTTCACGAGACATCAATCTTCATTATTCCATCGATTTGCTCATGGAGCATCATTTCTTCTTCTTTCTTCTTCCGGCATCTTGAACGAAAACCTTGATGTGGAATACACGATGTGGCACACAGACCACAAATCGCTGGTCCACATTGCAGGCATAAACAACAACTGAAGAGCATAAGAAGGCCAATACCTAGGAAGGATAGAACTCTCCATCCCCAGGCTGATATCACACTCCAAAACCACCCGGACCACGTCCAAGTGCCTGGATTCTCGTGTATCTGGCTTACAATCTTATGAAGGCGTGTTATAGCTTTATATACAGATGGCGAATTTTCTGGTATGAAAATGCAGCAGCTGGATCCGATGACCCTGCAAGCTCCGCCCCTATCGGCCAGGATGACGTCAAGGACAAGACGATTCTGGAGAACAACAATTCTCATCACTGATTGTTCCTCTGTCAGATTGCCTAGGGCGGCTATAGTCTCGTTTACTACAGCTTCAAGAGTCTTGGTGAGTCTGCGTATCAGCTTACTATTTGATATTGTACCTATATAGGGAAAGATACCTTTATTGAAATCTACATACTTGTCCCATGCTGTCTCAGTATAATCGACAACTGGGAGATCTCTTCGCTCTCTATTGTGTACTGAATGAACATTTCGATAATAATCAGGAGGAGCTAGAAATACAGGTGGCAAAAGGAATGCGATGTAACAGGTACCATCCCAATCTAGAGGCAGACGCATATATGCCGTCTGACCACATATAAAGTAAGAATGGCGAGAAGCTCTAAATGAAGATTTGCCTTGATCACTATATTCTACTGTAGTAACACATTGGCTATGGCCCACATGTATGGAACCAACTTTTCTTACACATAATTCACCCTTTACTGGAAATACTGACATAGTGGGCAGAATTAGTTCAACTTCGGATTTGACATTCAAAATCATAAGATTAGGCGTAAAATTACCTAATTTATACACTTCATTTTCTAAATCAGTTCCTGTTCTACTGGGGTGACCCTCCTTATTAGGGTGACAGACTTTGAATAAAACTAGATTCAGATTTCCCCATATCCAATGTTGTTGATAAACTGCTGTGTCTGGGTCTATGGAATTTAATAAACTAAACCATGCTCCACAGGAGCCATTGTGTGTGAATGGATGTGGAAAGAATGGCAGAACTCCTTTGTTATTCTGATAGGGAGGAAGTCTGCCACACACCCAACAATTGGTGGCATTGCTAGTCTGATGGGAATGATGTAACATACTAATGAATGTGTTATTACGCAGCGCAAGTCTATAGGACAACTCATGTGGGGGTAATTCACTAAAAGAATGTTCATCAGTTATATTGAAAGTACGTTTAGAAACAGGATAATACATATGCAACAATATACTTGCAGCAACTATTAAAAAACTCAAGAAAAACAAAATTAATAAAGTCACAATACAGTGGTTACGCAGTAATTTACAATAAGCATGTCGTTTCATTATGATTCTGGACTCTACGTGATTCAGACCTAAGGGGTACATGTCGGGACAGATTCAACCGCTTCACCTTGGAGAGGACTTAAACAATCAAATCGTCCGACAGTTTAGATCTGGACCTGAGTTTCTGTTTATAGCACTGAGAGTCATTTTGTTCAACAAAAGGAAGTTTTGAATCAGTCTGTGAGGGAGTGCAGGGCACAGTGTCTATATCTGAAGGTAGTCCATGATATTTTTTGACGTGACTTGAGTGAATCCACCCTTTGCGTCCCTCGATCTTCACGGCTGTTCTTGTGGTCAACAGGACCAACTTGGGTGCTTTCCACCTGGGCTCCAATTGACTCTTCCTGTCGAAATTTCTCACAAAGACAAGATTACCCGGAACAACGTCATGGGGTTTCGCCTCAGTGTTGTCGGGAAAGGCTGCAGCTACCTGTGAACGAGAAGATTGTAGTGCAGACATCAAGGAAGCCAAGTAATCTGTCAGCATATTACAGTCAACATCAGTTATTTTACGGGGTATAGGCGTCCCCCACATATTCGGTGGTCTACCAAAGATCACCTCATACGGGGATAGCCCTGTTCTAGAGTGTGCTACCATTCTCATGTAAAAGAGTGCAACTGGTAATGCTACTATCCAGTCGACACCTTTCTCTCTACATATTTTGGACAGTCTGATTTTCAGTGTCTGGTTATGTCTTTCTACGAGACCTGCTGCCTCGGGGTGTCGGACACAGTGGAATTTCCACTGATATCCCAACAAGAGTGAGACATGTTTCATTAATTCGGATGAGAAAGGCTGGCCGTTATCTGAATATACAACACGTGGTAAACCGTACCGTGGGAAGAATTCTCGAACTAGCTGTTTGGCAGTAGTCGGGGCAGTGTAATCTGATACGGGATACGCCTCTGTCCAACGGGAGAGAGCGCAGACAACTACGAGGACATATTTGAATCCTCGACAACGTTCCATCTGAATATAATCCATCTGGAGGACTTCAAAAGGATGGTCAGGAGGCTGAAATCCACCCTGCTCTACGGGAACACTCTTTCCTGGATTAAACTGACAACATATCATACAGGTACGAACTTTTTGTTTAGCTGCTGCTCGTAAATGTTTGTTGAACCAAATGTGCTGAATGCTGTCTAGCATAGCCTTCTCTCCTAAATGTGCTGGACTGTGAACTGTAGCTATAATGGCTTGAACCATGGAATCAGGGAGAAACCATACAGATTTTTCTTTCGTCATCCATCCTTGATCTGTCTGGATCCCTCCTAGTTCAGTCCACTTCTTTATTTCTTCTGCTGTGGCATGTGTCTGTATGTCAATTACGTCAAGTGCGGGATCCTTAATTGTCATACACTGTGTTGGTGTCTGAACTATTGGCTTTGTCATGTCTAATGTGCGATTCTGAGCAGTCTGTTTAGCTGTTCTGTCAGCTAAGTCATTGCCTTGAGAAATGGTATCAGTAACCTTCGTGTGTGCTTTACATTTCATAATCGATATAGCAGTGGGTAGATGTATTGCGTCTAACAAGGCATGAATGAGGGGTCCGTGCTGAATGTGGGCACCATGGGAAGTTAAATAACCTCTCTCTCGCCACAGCACGCCGAAGTCGTGTACAACTCCGAATGCATAACGTGAATCAGTGTATACATTAACTTTCTTATTTGTGGCTTGAATACAGGCTTTTGTTAGAGCAATAAGTTCTGCTGCTTGGGCTGACAGAGTATCTATACAATTTGTCTCAATAACTTCAGTGTCTGTTGTGACTGCATACGCGGCCACTAAATCTCCTGTACTTGTTCTCATGCATGATCCGTCTACATACAACGTCAGGTCTGGATCTAACAATGGAACGTCTGTCAAATCTTGTCTAGGTTTCGTCTTTATTTCAATGATTTCAACACAATCATGAGCTAGTGGGTCTGTTCCAATTACAGGTAATAGTGTAGCAGGATTCAATGTATTACACCGTCGGATCTCTATGTGTGGTTGAAACAATGTCAGTTCATAACCGGTAAGTCTTGCTATGGTCAAGTGTTGCGTTTGTGTTCGGTTCACAAGAACCTCTACTGCATGTGGTACTTGTACTGTCAATGGGTGTCCTAATACTATGGCATCGCTTTGTCTGATTGCTAAAGCTGTCGCTGCCACTGATTTCAGGCATGCAGGCAAAGCCTGAGCTACGGGATCTAATGTACTGGAAAAATAAGCACATGGCTTGCGTGATCCTGCTTGATCCTGAGTGAGTACTGACAAGGCAGTACCTTCGCGTTCTGTAACAAAGAGTGTAAAAGGTTTGCTATAACATGGTGTTGCTAAAACAGGTGCTTGACATAAAGCTTCCTTTAGGCTTTCAAAAGCTTGTGTATGTTCCTGAGTCCAAGGGAGAACAGTCGATGTGGCTGCCTCCTGTGTGGTTAACTGAATGAGTGGTTTTGCTAGAAATGCATACTGAGGGATCCACTGCCTACAATATGAAGTGAGGCCTATAAAAGCTCGCACCTCCTTCTGTGTCTGGGGTATTGACATATTAGCAATTAACTGGATGCGATCTGGTGTAAGCTGCCTTCCCTCCTTGGACAGCGAGTGACCAAGATAAATAACTCGCTGAACACAGAATTGCAGCTTAGAAGGGGACACCTTGTGCCCCTTGTCGGCTAGGAAATGTAAAACTGTCAGAGAAGCTTTTTCACATTCTGGCTCGCTTCTCGCGGTGATCAGCAGATCATCGACATATTGAAGCAGTGCTGTATTGACTGGCATGTGGATACTGTCAAGTTCTCGTTTCAGTGCTTGGCTGTAGATGCTGGGGCTTTCTGTGAATCCTTGGGGAGCGCGTGAGAATTTAAAGCTGCGCCCATTTAAACTGAATCCCAACAAGTATTGGCTTTCCGGATCTATTGGGACGCTAAAAAAGGCATTCTTGAGATCAATTACAGTAAAAAATGTTGCTTCGGAATCAATTGCTGTCAACAATGATGATATATCAGGGACCACAGGGAATTGTGGTACAATACACTTGTTTAGTTCACGCAAATCAATAACCAATCGGTACACTGGTGGAGCAGTAGGATCAGTTCGTTTAAGAATCGGAATTATCGGTGAATTACATACATTGGAGTCTGTTTCTACAACTACTCTTTGGGCAATTAGCTCATCAATGATTTTCAGCAAAGCCACTACAGCATCATGCGGTAACTTGTATTGTCGCATTCGTGGTAGTACCACTCCTGCTTTCAATGTAACTCGATAGGGTGTAATGTTCATGCAGCCAACATCCGTAGGGCCTTGTGCCCATAGATGTACTGGTAAAGTCTGTAGTCGGGGATCCATGTCTCTAGACACATAGTGACCTTTAAAATCACGCAAAAACAACCTTACTCCTTCCGGAGAACAACATATTATGGCTCCTAGTGCTTTCAGAGTTTTAATTCCTAACAAATTTTCTGGACATGATTTAGTAAGCAATAAATCTGTAGTTCGTGTCAAAGGTCCTATCGTAAGTGGTAGAGGTTGTGATACTTCATTAACAATAGGTTTTCCCGAAAAACCAAGGGAAACATTTTGAGAGCCTGAGAGGGGTGCCCCTGGAACTTCACTACGTTGTATTGTTGTTCGACTTGCCCCTGTATCGAGTAAGAATTTTCTATCTTGACCTAATAATTCACTATGTACATAAGGTCCTTCTTGATCTACCGGAATCTCGATAAGCGGTAAGTCAACTTCCCTCTCTAGGCGGGTTCATGCGTAACGCTGATACTCAGGGTATTCATACTGTGCAGTCTGATACATTTGTTGTGTTGTGGTTTGTGTGGCAGTAGCAGGCAACGGTGGTGCAGCTGGCACAAACTGTATGGGTTGCTGTGAGGCTGGTATGGACTGTTGTTGAACTGGCATGGTCTGTCCATGCTGCATAGCTCCTTGTTCATTCTGATCTTGTCTAACTAATCTTGGTCTCTCTTTTGCAATACCTGTAGCTATATTACGTTTCAGGACTGGACAATCGTGTACATAATGGCCTAGTTGTTTACAGTAATTGCAGGTTCCTTTTACAGGAACTGCAGAATCACCAGAATGTGTCACACCCTTTTTGTGACCATCTGCTGGTACTGTCTGAGAAACTAGCATTTTCATTTTTGTATCCTTCATGCGTCTATGCTCGTGTTCTTGTTCATCCCTAATTCTATTGTGATGATACTGTAACATTTGTAGCATTTGCGACGGAGTGTTACTTTGCCAGGTACTCTCGAATTTCAATATTCTATTCTTCACTGGAGGCAATGCATTTTCCACTAATTTTGTCACAAATAAATGTGGATATGAGTCACTACTTGCTTTTATACCACTATTTATACCAAAACATTTTTCAAATCGAGCATAATAATCGCTTGTGTCTTCATCTTGCTTTTGTTTACAGGCTGTGATTGCACCCCAATCTTCCTTTTTTGTAGTTAATAAACGTGGCAGTACCTGTACTAGTAAACCTGGTAACAGTTTAACTTTATCCCCGAGCCCTGAACCTGCAGCTCGGGTCCTTTCTTCCTCTGCTAATGCTGTCCAGTCTATCTTTTGGTCTCCCACTTCCCACTCTTTTTCTTTCAGGTTTTCATAAATGCCAGCAGGCAAAAGCACCTTTAATATTGTCATAATATCAGGAAAGGTGTACTCTCCCATCAGTAACATGTCTTTAATTTCTCGGTGGAAACCCGCTGGGTCTTTGTCATGACTAGGTACTACTTTCTTCATTTCTAATAATTCCATTTTTGATATGGGTGTGTAAACAAATACACGGTGAAACTCATTGTCTTCGCCTTTTATTGGGTGCACTTCCCGTAAAGGATTTTGTCTATCCATGTAGTACGGTGCTCTTTCTCTGGGGGGCAGGGAGAGAGAATCTGGATTTACAAAAAGGACGTACTGCTTACGTGACACTAATATCTCTTTAATTAACTTGTTACTAGAACCTCTCCATCTGTACGTGAGTAGTTCCGTTAATATATCAGGTAAAGGACCAGGGTCAGCATGTTGGCTCTTATATAATATGAGGAGTTGCTGAATCATATAGATTCCAGCTAAACGTTGTTCATCTATACTGAGGTTGAGAAACGTGTGTGCTACGGTCTCATCACCGTATTTTTCAGGACTAACAATCCAGTGCACGGCTGATCTGGCTAATTCTTGCTCATCCATGGAATCGAGGAGGTGGTAACCCCTTCGTTCTCGTAGTATTTTATCTGCGGCTTGAAACGAATGTTCAGGAGACTTCAGATTTATCACAGGCGTCGGATACGTTCTGCTATTATTTGGGTATACAGAGTGTATCGGATCAGAAAAACATCTAGTATTTTCACAAGATCTTCCTCTGCCTACATAGGCTATGGTCTCTGACTGTCTTGCAGAGTTCCCTGATTCGGGCACTTCATCTTGCTCAAACTCGTCTGTTCCCAATCTTTCTGCATGAATACGCTCTATTTCTTTACGGATTTTTCGGCACATGGCTATTATACAATTTTGCTTATCGTGTCTCCCTTCTGATATATTCTGACTCCATCTTGTAAGAGTAAGCATTACATTCAGGTCTACCCCCGGACGATCTTGATTTCTGATCACACAGTTTATGAGGAAACGTAACAGTTCCCCCTGTATTTCTACTTTCTGGAATTCCATAGCTCTGTTAATACATCCTGGATCTCGTCCTGTTTGAACAAAATGATATATGTTGTCTAGATGCGTAGTCATTCCTGGTAACCTTGCTAAATAGTCTGCGGCTCGCCTAATACGTAATGATGCCAGGACCATTTCGTCCTCTTTACCAACCACTGGGTCATATCTACAATTTACAAGGAGTTCCTTAAGCGTACGTTCATTTACGAATTTTGGTGTACGTGAATGCGTTGACTCTTGAAAGACAAGTTTATTTATTCTAGGTGGTGTAAAAGTACTGCTAGCACCTCCCGTGGCCCCATCTGGGGCGTCGGGTGTGAATGGGTTCGTCGAACGTGACACCGCAACTATGGGTGTCGATACCTCTGTAGAGTCGACTGCGGAGACAGATGCGGAAACAGATGTGCTTGCCGACGCTTGTGTCGGGACTTGCTGTTGCACGGGAACAGATACTTGAACCCTTCCGCCAGACGGTCTATGTGGTGTGGCGTTAGCATACTCGGGAGCTGCGTCATCTAGGTATGAGGAAAGAAAAACATCTTCTGCGGTTCTGGGAAACCCCTTTGGATGTACCTTAATTGGAAATAATGGGGGTGGCAAGTCTTTTGGTATCTCTGGAGCAGCCTTAGGTAGTCCTTCGGCTAGAAGGGGATACATACCATTCATAAGAGCATTTCTTTGTCTATTTACTTGTTCTGATTTCACTCGGATACCTTCCTCAATTAATAGATTTTCTTGAACTTTATTTGAACTTTCTTTACTCCTCTCTTCTTGTCTACGTGCTTTTTCTGTTCGTCTATGAGATTCTTTACGCCATAACTCAACAGCGTCTTTCTGTGACTGTCTGACCTTTCTTTTCCATAACTCTTCCTCCACTTTCATGATGCACTCTGCATCCCAGGTTCCCGCTGCGGGCCACCTTTGACTTTCCGGTAATCCCTTGGTATAATCTACCCATAGATCAAGAAACAATATGGCATCTAAGCCATGTTTATGGTACATGAAATGTCCTGGAGTGTCTCTAGGAGGAATAGGAACTGCTTCTTCAAGCACCCCTTTTCTGGTAGTAATCTGTCTTAACTTCGAGAAGAGCGGCATATTGACAACTGATCTGATACTTACTCTTGAACTTACTTAATACGAGAAACACAATAATGAACAGTGAACAATGAACAGTCATTCATACCACAATATGCAAGACATTTTCTGAATACTTTAAACATTAAACATTAAACATTTAATAATGGTCGACAATGATGACAGTCTGCTTAACTAATCACCACGCTGAATTCTTGACAATAACTGAATACTTCGGAATACTTGATATACTGCTAAACAGTACATATACACTGCTAAACAGTGCAGACCGGATTTGTGTACCCAAATCCGTCTTGACCGGCACAACCTATGTGCACGTCAATACGCCTCCCCGGCGATGGTACTCACCGAGTAGCTCCTTGAAACGGAAGGCCTCAGAGAATGGACAGGACTCGATAACTGCGGACATCGGACCCTCTGGACATCGGGCTTTCGGAAAACCTGGTGGGCTTCTGTATACCTCGGATCTTGCTCTCTCAGCTAGGCTCTGGTCGGGATACTTCGCACTTCTCACCGCCTCGTCTGGGTTAATCGCAGCCTCAGTCGCCCCCGCTTGACCGGAGGGAGCTTACAGGAAATCCTGCTGGTACGCGTTTATGGTCCGTCCAGCTGTGGCAGGAGACCGGGCCTGCAACGCACCGCCGGCGCGTGAGATGAGAAAGTGTCCCTATTCGGGCGCCATTATGTGGTAAATAAAATAAATATTACCGGACTGAATTTCATGCGGAATCTTAAAATAAAGTAAATAGCTCAAAATATCAAGAGGCAGAATCCGTGGTATAAGAGGTTTTCTAATGGGCTTTATTCCATTCAAAATGGCCGACTCGAGTGGCGGCCTTCAGGTTCCGTCACCACGAGGGTTCAGGAAGTGAAGTACAATATTTTGTTGATAGACATACATTTTTATAATAAGTGCATTACAATGAAACGAATGTAGAAGGCGTAACATTTGATAAGAAAAGTGACGTGACAGTGACATAATCGAAACTAGGCGTAATAAGGAATAAAAGAAACATAATTGGTTAGGATTATCAGACATAGGTGGATCTATAAGATAATACTTGGCATAGATGCGCGCGCGGCAGCATGACGTGTAATTGACGTGCAACTAGGGGGTGAAGGGGACTTGACATTTAGCTCTACATGTGGAGACGAGAAGTCTGGGGTCAAGTCAACCTAATCCCAAATCATATCTAATATCCTATGTTTAAAGAACTATGTTATCCACAAGGAAGGACTCTCGGACAGAATCTATTCTATACTGACTGTGTGCGTGTACAAGCGTCTAAGTGTCTATATGAGATGCGAGGGATAGAAAACTTTCCATGGCAACAGGGCTATGAATCACTCGCAGGAGGACGGAAAGGCTGAGTCCTTTGCTTGTGAGCTAAAGGAAATGTTTACCTAAATCACTGGACAGGAATGCATCGGCTGGAGAGCAAAATAGATAATTCGAAGGTGAAATACAACTTCTTGGCAGACAGGCGAAAACTGGCCGAGGCAGGCACCGTTAGCTGCACAGGGAGTAGGACAAAGTTCATGGATACAGATGCGAGCTCAAGCTGAAGCTGTCAGAGACAGAGAGCAGGGAAAGGCTTTGAGGACAGAATCGGGCCTACTTGCCTGAACTGTAAAAATGGAGTAACTTAGCCATATAAAGTCGGTGGCCTTTCATACTTAGGAATCGAATATCCAGCCCATTGATGGCGGATCTGACAGAGAACATGTTGACGGTAGACACACATATGTTTGCGTCTTAGAAACTGGAACTGGAGGGAACATACATGTACTTGTAACATGCATATAGAACCGTTGGGGTCCAAGATAGGGGACATAACTGATCAGGAAAATCCACATTTCCACAGAGGAGGTGAACTGCGATCCCTGCTTAGAGAGTGTTGCCTTAGTCCAGTTGGCTGGAGATGAGGACCTTGGTGATGGTGCATCTTTAGCTTTGGGGTTCCCATTTTAACATTTAATGAAGCATTTAGAGTATGAAGAAACAGCAGTAGCAGGAAGCGGAGTTGACCTGAGTAATAATGGTTAGCTTGTTGTCCAGAATGATGCCTAGGTTCCTAGCGTGGTCAGTGGGGGCAGTTGTATGATGGAACCCCGCATGCATTTACCACGCATTCCTTTACACTGCAGTCAGTTTCCCGACTGCGCCGTTACCACGCGTTCCTTCGCTACGCAAGTGGTTACAATGACCTGTCTTAGGAACTTTCTGCACTTTGGAATAGTGTAAATTACTATTCCAACTCCAGTCGGTGTATCAGTAGGGAAGGTGTTGGACTTACAGTCCAACACCTGTCCAACAGCACATCCCCTAAAGCAAGTTGCTGTAATGACTTGCATGGTAAAGGAATGCGTGGTAACGTCGCAGTTGGGCCACGGACTACAGTGTAAAGGCAGATCGTGGCATTGACCGCGGAATAAAAGAGGCTTCCCGTGGGGGTAGGAGTAGGTCCGAGTTCTGAGGGCCACCAGGGTGCATCCCATGGAGAGCTATTATTTCCGAAAATCAGTACCTTTGTCTTGTCCGTGTTGAGCTCTAGGCCATTATCCTTCATCCAGTTGGCGGCATCTTTCATAGCAGTTGTGGAAGTTGGTCTTGGGGGTGTCTTCGGAGAAGGCGAGGATGAGTTGTGTGTCGTTGGCACAGGATATGATGTGGAGTCCATGGGTTTTGGCAGTGTTGGCCAGAGGTGTCATATAAGTGTCAAAGAGGGTGGGGCTCAGCCATGATTCTTGGGATACTCCACAGATGATTTCCTTGGATTCGGAGGTGAAGAGAGGAAGGCAGACCTTTTGCATTCTTCCGGTGAGGAAAGAGGCAATGCATCTGAGAGCGACTCCTCAGGTGCCTATGTTGTGCAACCTTATGATGAGTGTGTGGTGGAAGACTGTATCGAAGGCTGACGAGAGTTCTAGGATTTGATTTGATTTATAGATTTGTAAAGCGCACGTATGCCCGAAGACGTCTTGGCACTGGAATTGGCAGGAACGCTGCTGTTTGGCAGGTCCTGGTGATTCTAATACAATATATGAACAAGTCAGTTGGTGAATAACCATACTTTCAGCAGTCTTCTAAATGACATGAGTGACGTGCTGCTCTTTATCGGGATCGGTAAGCGGTTCCAGGTCTTTTTCTGTCCCTAATAGGAAGCTTCTGCCCCCCCCAGCGAACCTGCTTGTATCTGGGTATTAACAGTAGTTGTGAGTGGGCTGACCTTAAATTTCTGGCTGGCATATACCTTTTGAGATGTGTCCTCAAATACAGTGGTCCTTTACCCTGAAGGGCCTCATATGCAAGGCATTGTGATTTAAATTGAATTCTTTTTTCCACTGGGAGCCAGTGGAGGTCTCTCAGTCTATGGGAGACTGATCCATATTTGGGGCTGTCCAGTATTAATCTAGCTGCTGCATTCTGCATTCGCTGCAGTTTTGATAAAAACTGGGACTGTAACCGCACGTATTGGGTGTTGCCATAGTCCATTCTGGAAAGGGCCATAGTTGTGACCAGCGTTTTTAATGCATCTGGGGGAATAAAAGGGCGCATCTTTCTGATCATTTTTAAAATACCCCAGAAGGTGGAGGCAAGCTTATTAATTTGATACTAAAATGTCAATCTATCATCAAATACAACCCCTAGGTTCCTAACCTTGGAGACTGGGATTGGGCATTGGCCCAGATCAGCCAGCCACCATCTTGGAGACCAAAAGGAGACGTTGGACCCTAGTAGCAGAACTCCTGTTTTTTCGCCGTTCAATTTAAGGCAGTTAGTCTGCATCCATGTATCTATCTGCGACATACAGATGTTGAAACGATCGGCTGTCTCTTCAATGTTATTTGAGACTGATACCACCACCTGGGTATCATCGGCATAGGAGACCACCGGGAAACCACATTGCCTGATGATCACTGCCAGAGGAGCCACGTAGATATTAAAATGTGTGGGGCTCATGGAGGAGCCCTGAGGCACCGCACATGGCAGTTTGAAAGAGTTAGATGCCGAGCCATCCACTTCTACTACAAACGTTCTGTCCGTTAGATAGGATGACAGTAGAGTAAGAGCGGTATCTTGGAATCCCAACTCCGCTAGTCTACCAATTAAAATTTCATGGTTGACTGTATTGAAGGCCACCGATAAATCTAACAAGATCAAGGCGACCTTCCCTCCTGCATCCAATGTTCTTCTGAGTTCCTCTGCTGCTATAACCAAAGCAGTCTCTGTTCCGTGGCCCTCTCTAGGAGGATCAGAGTCGTAGTCTTTCCTCTGTCGAGTAGAACTCGGATGTCATCGGTAGCTGCGATGAGGGCTGTCTTGGTGCTGTGGTTGATGCAGATTCCAGATTGGGAGGAGTGGGGTAGCAGGCTCCATTCCAGATGTGAGGAGAGTTGTTGGTTGATGGCTTTTTCTAATACTTTGGCTGGGAACGGGAGCAGGGAGATCGGTCAGTAGTTGTTGAGTTTGCTGGGGTCTGCCGATAGTTTATTTAGTAGGGCGTTAACATATGCATGTTTCCAGTCCTCGAGGAAGGTGGCATTGGCAATTGAGGTGTTGAACAAGGTGGTGAGTATGTGATGTGGCTAAATCTAGCTTCACCTAGGTTGAAGATGTAGTGAGAGCATGGGTCGGTTGGAGCCCCTGAGTGGACGGAGTTCATGATGGAGGCAGTGTCCTGTGGAGCAAGCTGGCTCCATTAGGTTAGTCGGATGTCTGTGGTGGTAGCGGGGTTGATGTGTTGCTTGAAGAAGTTGGTGGCTGGGGCTTGCAGTTTCTGTAGATGTTGACAATCTTGTCATGGAAGAAGTTTGCAAGGTTGTCACAGAGTTCCTGTGAGGGAGTAATATTGTTTGTTGCAGGTAAGGGGTTGGAGAATTCTTTGATGATGTCGAAGAGTTCTTTGCTTTTATTGGAGCTTGATTCGATACATGAGGCTAAGGCCTTTTTCTTCCATTCTCTCAACTGTCTGTGGTAGAGGTTGATGACTGTCTTGAAGGCGGTCTTGCCGGTGGTGTCCTTGCTGCTGCGCTATCTCCTTCCCAGTTGTTTACAGTGTTATTTAGTGGTTCTGAGGTCTTCAGTGTACTAGCTAGTCTGCTTGGTGGACACTCTGTGGGTGTTGTTGCTGATGGGAGCGATACTGTCGACGCAGTTGGTGATCGAATTGTTGACGTTTCTGACATTCTTGTTAAGGTTGTTGAAGGAGATGGACTGGGTGGTGCTTAGGGTGGATCACTGACAGAATATCGACAGACCGAATATCGACTTACAAGAATATCGAGTACAGAATATCGATGGACAGAATATCAACATCCTTACAAAGGTAAGTACAAAAATATCGAAACCAAAATATCGTTGTTTAAAATTTCGTTTTTTTAAATGTCTTAAAAATAATATAAAAGTAATTAAATAATAAATATAATTCATAAAAACATAGTTAGCATTATTTAAAAACGTAAAAAAATGATAACTAATAAATGCAATATACAAATATTAAACATACATATTTAAAAATGTTCATATATATTAACTTAGTAATATTAATAAATAATTATTTGATTTCATTATAAAATGTTAGAAACATAATAAAAATTGTAAATACATATATATATATATATATATATATATATATATATATATATATATATATATATCCAAAGTATCTGCTCATAAGCAAAAACGCACTCTCATTAGCTGTATGAGTAACAAATTTAATTTACACTGTAACGCGTTTCGGGAGACACGCTCCCTTGGTCACACAGTGTGGTATCACACCACAAGCATCCATAAGTACACGGTCAAGTAAACATAGTCAAAGGACTGCCGGTTGGAAGTGCAAACCAGAAGGTGACTTTGGCGGCCATCTTGTAATGTGTATTGGTATAAAATTATTCAACAACCAAGTGGTATAAATTATAGATAAACAAAACAAATTGGCCACTTGTACGTTACATGTTAAAGTTATTCATCAAAACATTTGTCAATACATCTCGTCATAGTGACTAATTGATGAAGACGGCTGCCTCTTCTACATTATTACTGTTATTAACTTATAGTAACAATGGAATTAAACACATTTCAAAACGATTAATAGCTTGGTATATGCATCGTAAATATAGCCTCTATACGTCATGGTGACAACATCTCTGACAACATTACAAAGGCAACAAATTTGGCTGTATGGAACACATTAATGTGACATAGTATTTAGAGACTTTTGCAGACTTCCTGTACACGCAATGCACTTAGTAAATTATACGTAGATTGGTTAAATACTCGCACCATAGTGGTTGTGCCATTACAGGAGAGAAAGAGGAGCACAAAGATTCTCCAGACCGGCATATAAATCCATATATACTCACTAGTGTACTCAGGTGCAGCTGTGATCCCTTCAATAAAATTCAATATAACGTGAGAAAAAGAGAGAGAATATGTGGAACAATACTAGTGAGAAAGAAAGTAAATAAAGACAAATAAATAAAGAGTGTTCTCATATCTACTCATCTGCAGATTTCATTTCAATGGAAACGAAGAAAAGGGTAGGAGCCCGTGAAGTGCTCGTGAAGATACAAAGGGCCCCTTCCTTTCCTCCTGAAACGATAAACAACAAAAGAAAAGATTATGGTTAAAATAATGCCATTATCATGTTTTCAAAAACATCTACACAGACTGTAAAAATTACATATATATAAATGGATGAAAGACAACAGAAAGTCGGGCTAGTCCTCAATCAAGTGTGTTGCCAATTCCTCGTCTTGATTATGACCTTTCGGGAATTTCGTTTCAAGGTCCATAATCCACATAGATTCCCGTTTTCTCAAGGACAGTTCTCTGTTGCCACCTCTCCTCCCCACTCTCACTTGTTCCACCACAAAATAGCTAAGTAAATTACTGTTGGATAGGTGGAATTCAGCAAAGTGTCGTGCAATGGGGTAGTGTGGATCTTTATTATTTACTGCTCTCAGGTGTTCGAGAACTCTCTTTTTGGCCATGTGAGTGGTACTCCCTACATATCTTTTTGCACAGGGACATTCAAGAACATATACAACATATGTCGTGCTACAAGTAAGGAATTGTGTTATGCTTTTCATACCAACTCTCCCAGGTAAGCTCAATTCTTTAACCATCTTGCTATTTCTGCATGCCTTACAGTGTCCGCAAGGGTGAAAGCCTTTCAAATTGTAATGATAGGGGTCCCTGTTGACAGTAATATCCCCATGTACTAGTATATCTCTCAGGCTTTTGCTTTTCCGATATGTTATTTTGGGTCTAGTGCTGATTTTAGGACCTATGATGGGATCATTTTGAAGAATATTCCAGTTGTCGGTAAGGATTTTTTTAATCTTACGTGATTCTTTGTTGTAAGTTAGGATCACTCTCGTCTCATTATTTTCCATCACATTTTCTTGTGTCTTAATTTCTAATGTTTCCTCTCTTGTTATCTTTCTGATTTTGGAAACAGCCCTGTTCAGCACCCAATCCGGGTAACCACGTTCCCTGAATCTACTTAACATCGTTTGTTCTTCTTTGAGATATCCCTCATTATCACTACAGTTACGTCTTGCCCTCAGCAGCTCCCCATAAGGTATACTCCATTTAAGGGTGTCAGGGTGGCTGCTGAGGGCATGAAGAAGACTGTTACCGGCTGTTTCTTTCCGGTACAGTCTTGTTTCTAAGGCATTGCCTTTAGCCGTAATCTTGGCCCTGTAACCCTGGCTATGTTCAATGATAGTATACAAAGAGCATACGTCTAATGTTAGAAACATATGCTTTTCATGCCACACAATACTATCAATTTTACGTAAGCAGTCTTTGGTGTCTTTGACATGTGTGGGTAATTTAAACACATAGTCTTGTAAAAAGTGATCGACATATTTGGAGATGTTTTCAAATACACTACCCATGGATGAGACAATCGGTCTTCCAGGAGGTACAAGTGGGTCTTTGTGGATTTTGGGGAGAAAGTAAATTATGGGGAGTTTGGGATAATCTCTTTTGAGGAATAAGAATTCTTCCCATGAGATTAGACCCTGCTGCTGCCATATAGACAATTTTTCACATGTTGTGGTGATACTTTCATTGTAGTCTCTTGAGCTGCTCTTGGAGTAGAATTTATCATTTCCCAATTGTCTATATGCTTCTTTCAGGTACATTTCTTTTTCCTGTAAAACGACATTGCCCCCCTTGTCGGCTGGACGAATGACAAGGTTAGGGTCATTTCCCAATGCAGTAATAATTGATTTCTGTTTCATGGTTAAATTAAAAGATTTATCCTTCCCTTTGTTTCGTCCATGTTTACAATCAAGAAGTGATTTAGTGACAATGTCATGAAACGTATCAATGTTGTCATGTGGGAGGACTGGATAGAATATAGATTTTGGCTTAAAGCCCGTCATGGCTGCTTTATCGGTAACAATGTTGTTAATCTCTGTAAA
The DNA here is from genome assembly GCF_964204655.1 of Triturus cristatus. Lineage (NCBI taxonomy): Eukaryota > Metazoa > Chordata > Amphibia > Caudata > Salamandridae > Triturus > Triturus cristatus. The sequence goes on along the minus strand of NC_140583.1, from coordinate 618,418,787 downwards.
TGTATTTTCACTGCCATCATCTGTGTTTATATCATACGCTAGGTTTTGCATGGTTCGTACGATGTTGGCATCCCCTATTGTAAGGCTAGGTTGGTCACCTGGGTCCAACAATGTACTACTGTATTCAAACGTACCACTTTTGAGGGTGTGCCATTTGGAAAGTTTCAACTTTCTAATAAATTTAAACATGTCTATTCTTGTATTTGAGTAGTTGAATACTTCTGTGGGGCAAAAGGATAAACCGAGACATAGTGTTCTCTTCTCAAGGTCAGACAGATGCCGGTTAGTGAGGGTTATGATGGTTTTATTTACCATAACGTTGTTATTCATGATTGATTCTTCCTGTAGCCTCCCCGTCTGGTTCCCATTGGCTCTGTGGTTCTTCCTCTTGATTGTTCTGTGCTTCCGCCTTGTTCTCCTTTGTTTGCTGCGCCCCTGCCTCTTCCTCTTCCTCTCCCACGGTTTCCTCTTCCTCTCGGTGTTTGTTCTTGTGGAGGGGTTGATCTTCCCGATTGCCGCCCCTTCTTCAGCACTCGGAATTCGTCCAAAAAAGTGGCCGGTCGGGTTATTACTTCTACTTCGGATGTGGTGCTGGTTGTTTTTTCTGAGATATCCGTGTCTGAGTCATCAATTATAGTGGTCGTTTGAGCCATGGTTTCTATGATGTTTGTTTTCTCTTTATCTGTTTTGGATGTTTGAATATCATACATATGGTCATACTTCCTGCTATAAGTTAATATGCGACCTGTCTCGTAGTCTGTACAATCACGATGCAGTTTTCTTTGTTTCCTTATTTTTATGTCTTCTTCATGCTGTGTGAGTTTTCTTTTCAGTTCTTCTTTGAATTTTTTAATTACAGCTTGTTCATCGTGCGTTTTGAGTTCTTCTTCAATTTCCAGTATCTCTTTCATTATGCTCTCCCGATCTTCCCATGCATATTTGACAAGGATGCAGAGCATAGTTCTTGAACTTTTCGTTGAGTTCTCGGACCACTCCTCCAACATACGTGGGTTAGGAGATTCATATATATATATATATATATATATATATATATCAAAGTAGGTGACCTCTGAGCCCAGAAGCTTTGATATTTACCGGCTGCCCTGCCGGACGAATTTCGCACCGCGCCAAAAGAGGAGTGCCGACTTTGAAAAGAGGGCACCACAGGATTTACATTTTGATTTATATATATATATAAACCTGTAATATAAATATAAAAATAAAATATATATATAATAAATTAAATTATTAAAATGAATATTTAGGGGCCGATTCCTATCCGGGTCGGAAGGGCACCGAACGTGATCCGGCCGGAAAAACTACGAGCCGTACGCGGGTTTTCCGGCCGACTCGTACAGCTGTACGAGCGAGCAAGTACGATGTGAGCTACATGAAATTCCGCGACCGAGTAGTTTCCGGGTCCGAACCGCTCCGTACGTCCGGTCGTAAGCTAACCATGGCGTGCAATGGATGCCATTCACGACCGAGCCAGTACGATGCACGCGTCGGACAGCCTGTGGCTCTCAAATTGTCCGGGTGGTTGCCTTTGGGGGACCGCGTCGGACCCCCTGTCGCCTGCAGCCCTACGACTCGGACACAGGGGTAGACCCATGGGTCTCACCCAACCCAGGCATGTACGGTGCGTATGGCACCAACGCGTACCCACTGTAGGGGGCGCACTTGTACGCGATGTGCCCATTCAGGCAATGGTAGCCCATGTATGCATCGTACGACCGGCTCCCATTGACTTCTATGGGAGTCCGACCGAACCGAGTCCTGCAGCATACGGCCGCATCGTACTCGCTCGGTCGGACTGCAGGACTCCGGCTCGGTCGGAAAACAATCCGGATCCGGCTCGGTCGAAGTGCTTTCCGACCCGGATCGGAATCGGCCCCTTATTTGTAAAAAAATATTTTACACTACATTAACTATAACAGTAGGGAAAAAGTTGGATAGCGTAGGGGATAAAATTACTATTCCCACTCCAGAGAGTGCAACAGGAGGGAAAGTATTGGATAGCGGAGGGGAATAATCTACTATTCCCACTCCAGCAAGTACAACAGTAGGGAAAGTGCTGGATAGTGGAGGGAATAATTTACTATTCCCACTCCACGGAGTGTAACAGTAGGGAAAGTGTTTGATAGCGGGTGGGTAAAAATTACTATTACCACTCCAGTAAATGCAACAGTAGGGAAAGTGTTGGATAGTGGGTGGTTAAAAATTACTATTCCCACTCCAGTGAGTGCAACCGTAGGGAAAGTATTGGAAAGCAGAGGTATAAATTAATATTCCCATTCCAACAAGTGTAACAGTAGGGAAAGTGTTGGATAGTGTAGGGGTAAAATTTACTATTCCTACTGCAGTGAGTTCAACAGTAGTGAAAGTGTTGGATAGCGGGTGGGTAAAAATTGCTATTCCCACTCCAGCAAATGAACAGTAGGGAAAGTGTTGGATAGCGGAGGGGAATAATTAACATTAATTAAGAAATAATTAATTGGTCAAAAATAATTTACCTCCTATCATATTCCCCTATAAACAACACCACCAATATTGTATAATACACAATTAACACAATTAATTAACAATTAATTAATTAATTAATAACCATTAACAAGCAATTTAAAAACCATCAAAAATAAATATCATATAATTAACACTATAAAATACCTTTAAATAAATATTATATAAAAAAATAATATATTTTGTTTTTAATTAAATTACTTCCCACCCTACGCCCCATCAACCAACAACCCACTCCTACAAAAACGTACACAATTAACATATCTACCAATTAATTATTAATAATTAATATCCAATTAATAACTAATTAATACAATTTTTACCACAATTACCAATATAAAATATTAACTACATAAATAATAAGTCATACAATTATTAATTATAATTAAATTACTTCCCACCCAATTCCCATATAAAACCACAACCCGCTCCTAAAATAAAGTACACAATTAACATATTTACCAATTAATTATTAATTATTAATAGCCAATTCAAATTAATTAATAACAAATTAATTAACACAATTAACAATATAAATTATTAAATACAAAAATATTAATGAATACAATTATGAATTAATTATTTTTAATTAAATTACTTCCCACCCTATTCCCCTATAAACCCACAACCCACTACGGAACTAAAACACAATTTTTTTTGGGGGGGAAGGAATTAATAACTTCTAAAGAATTATTACTTAATATATTATAATTAAATTACTTCCCACCCTCTTCCCTTATAAACCCACAACCCACTACAGAACTAAGATACACAAAAATTAATGAACATAATATTCATTACTTGTAAAAAAATTCAAACATACATTAGAAAAATAAGCTATACTTTTAACACATATACTAACATACAAAACACCCAATTTATTTTTAGATATTATAAATAACGATATTTTTACTTACGATATTACTAACTTCGATATTAAGTAAAACGATATTTCTTACCTGCATGTCGATATTCTTGTTGACGATGTTCTTGCAGGTTGATATTCTGTCACATCGAAATTTAAACATCGATATTATGGCATATCGATATTTAAAACTCGATATTATGTCTGCATACCATTTAGGGTGTTGGTCCATGTGTCTTTTGAGGCTTTGCTCCAGCTGCGATGTTTGGCATTTGGGCAGATCGGCGATGGAGTGGTCTGTTCAGGTGAATTCAGTGGTGTAGCTGTACCTGATTGGTCGCTGGAGGTGAATCTGGGGTCTAGTGTGTGGCCTGCAGTGTGCGTGGGGTAGTGGACGAGTTGGGTGAGCCCTATGTTCATGCTGCTAAGCAGGTTGGTAGTGTTGACGCCATTGTGGTCATCCAGATGCAAGTTGAGGTTGCTGAGGAAAATGTAGTTGTTGGAGACTGTGGCGAGGGAGGGCGATGAAGTCGGCGATGAAGTTGCAGAAGGCTGGAAGTGGTCCTTGGGGATGGTAGGCGAGGGTGCCCCTGATGGGGATTTTGCTGTCTGTTTGGAGTCATAAGTTGAGGTCCCTTGTGTATTACGACGATCCCTCTGCTAGGCTTGTTGATGTGGTCATGGTGGGTGATCTTGTATCCTTCCGGTATTACGGTGGCGATGTCAGGCCGATATGGGCTATGTCTGTGCAGTTCAGATAACGCCACCGGCCCAGTAGGGGCCTGAGCGGCCTTTCTGGAGGCAGATGGGCCTCTATTACCTCCGTTTGACCAACGAGGCAGAGGTGCCATTCCCAGTCTCTCACTGGGCCCATTAATGAATGCATATTAAGCAGGGGCCTGAGCAAATGTGGCCTCACTTATATTCAGGTGTGATTTCCCATTGTTAACTAATACATAAACAAAGAGTCCTGGTAACATTTGCATTTTTTTAAATTTAAGTGAAGTTAAGAAAACATGCTTCTTTTGTAGAAACCCCCTCCATCTTTTTATCACACTTAAAACACTGAAGCAATGTTTTGAAAAAAGACCCAATTCGCAGGCCAATTTTTTATCCCAATCCAACCCAGGTGCGGGCCTTGTGCGGACAGTCGCAGACGAGCTTGAATTTGGTCCATCCATTATGTGCATCTGCTGCTCGGTAGCACTGCATCCTGCATTAAGTAGGTCCTGGGGTGGGTAGGGCTTTTGTTGGTGGGAAGGAAACGGGAAAACCCAGGCAGCGGCGATGTCACTGAATCAGGCTGGAACAAGCAGCAACTGGAGGCCACAGGCAAGTGGCAGGCTATGTGCCCAGGTGCCTACTAGTGTGGTGGTACTGTTGCCTGCATTTATAATAGGCCCTGGGATGGGCGGGGCTTCTGTTGGCAGGAAGAACGGTGAGCAGAAAAACCCAGGCAGGAAAACCCAGGCAGTGGCCGTGTCACTGGATCGGGCTGGAACAAACAGGAACTGGAGGCCACAAAAAAGTGGCAGGCTGTGCCCAGGTGAAATAATTAAAATTATTTTTATTTTGGATGTATTTATTTTTGCGTGATTTATTGCAAACCACACAACAGTGAAACTCTTGTGGAGAACATTTTATTGGGGCTTGAGCACACTAAAATGAGGTGCTGCATTGCACATAGAACAAAATTGTGTGTGTGGCATCTGACTTAAACATGGCACAGGGTGTGACGTCAATGGTAATGTGCATTTGGGACCAGTGCCAATTTGTAAAAGAAGTAAGTGCCAGGGCCCTTCTCGGGAGGCCACTATAGCTTGCCCAACCCATATTGCCCCTGCCAGCGCTGCCAATTACACTATTGACACAACTACTAATCGTCCCACACATACAAGTGTGGAAATTAAGACTATTTCAGGCCACCCAAAACTATAGGAATGGGTGGGCAGCAGGTATTATTCTGTTTTTAATGCGTATTGAATTATTATACACTGTTGTGTGCATCTCAAAATTAGATATACAGCGCCGCCATGTGGTAAACTGTCATTAGTGCTGGTGTTGATAATTAAGTGCTGGTGCCAAGCACCGGAAACCACATGCTCAAATTAAGTACTGATTGGGACCACGTCAAAATAGCACAATTAGATTAATGTGTTATACATTTATACTTTACACACATGATTTAAAGTCATATCCAACAGAGCATTATATATTATATCCTAAAACAAGATGATTATGACACCAGACACACATCCATCCTCTCTCTGTCCTCCCATCGCAGGTACAGCTACACAACCAGACATAGACAGACATGCAGACACACACACAGACACACACACAGACACACACACAGCAAGAGACAAACAGTCGGAATGCCATGCAAAGACACAAATAAATATAGGCACAATTAAACACAGGCAGACATGGACAAATACAGATACACGTGGATACTGACTGACAGAGAAACATCCATACATATTTAAACATTGAAGCACACCACACAAGTAGTGTGGTGTACACACACACACATAGCAGACTAACAGGAAAGATACACTGGCACTCAACTCAATCACACACACACATCAGTTCTTATACTGCACTGTCCTCGTACAGATATTGTTTGTCTGGTACAGTCAGAAAAATGTCAGTGAGGGAACCAAACACAGACGCACGCACAATCTCTCTCTCTGAAGCTCAGCTGGTGTTTACCACATACAGAGGAGTGTAAGGTACCCCTGGGATCAGGCAGTTGGTGGTTACTTCAGCTCAGATCATCCAGGGCGGGCAGGCAGCGAGGAGCGGTCAGGGGACTGAAGTGGGTGGCTGTTGGGAAGAGAGGCGGGGGTGTGTTGGGGCAGAGGATCATTGTTGCAATGTGAGATCAAGGCGCTGGGTGAATTTAGGGAATCGGTAGAAGGGGTGAGAGCTTCGATTGCAGGGCAGGAGCGTGAGAGGTGCGCAGGCGCTGAGAGCTATTGGAAGGGGAAAGCAGGACAGGAGGTTGATAATGGGGCAGTATGGGAGCGTCTCCTGCTGGTTGTTATGGCAGGGGTTCTCAGAGCTAGCATGGCGGTATGGAGACCAATTGGGTGGCCCAGACTGCTGTGCTGCACGTGACAAGGCCACATAAACCTAGCCCATACTGAAGTGCTGTGAAGTGGCAGCTGTAAGAATAAATGCACGGGCAATAGACAGGGCACATGCTGGCACCACTTGGCAAATCTGCACAGTACTGGCACTATGTGCAGCACAGATTTGAGAACTATCCAGAACAGTTCGGGGTTAAGTTAGACCAAGAAGGCCAAGGGCTGGATATGTATGCCAACAAAATAGGGGGTTCTGAACTCCCTGTGTGCAATGAAAGTGGCCATTCTGCATCCAGAGGCGTTTGCTTCTGCCGTATGCCAGTACCTACCTCCGTGCCAATCCAATGATCGCGCCAATGGATCAGACCTCATGTGCACCACCATGCAGAGGTGTTCATCATATGCTGGCTCTGGACCCCCTGAGATGCTGGTGTCGGTGTAGGAGGAACAAGATTACGGGCAAGATTCAACTGCTGGTAGTAGGTGTGGACAGGGTCCTTGGATAGAGGCCTGCCTACTTACTATGTTGGGGGCTGGGTAGGTGTTCACTAAGGTATTGTATGTAGGATACACACCACATGCAGAGGGAAGCCGAGGCAAAGATCTCAAAAAGCCATCTCAGTGGTGCCTTGCCCCCTATGGCACTGCTGAGATCCACCGTAACGTGGCACAATGAAGCAGTATGTGTTTGTATAAACTTTATTTTGGCCATAGGCCATAAAAGTTACAGAATAAAACATGCATAAAAATATTTCATTTAATTATAAATACACAGTCTATTTTGAACTGGCGAGCATTTCCAAAAGAGGTTCAATACAGTAATTCTCTGTTATTAAATAGTTCAGCATCAACTAACGAGAGAGTCACAATCAAAGATCTATTATGCTAATAATCCGCATCTGTTTTTAGCCCCCTTGATCCTAGTAATACCATAGAAATGGTCAATTTTATATATAAAAGGAAATCACATTAGTATTTAGTATTAGATGTGCTTTAGTTTCAAAAGATTACTGTAACAGCAATTGCAAATAAGTAGTCAAATCACAGAAATTTAAGTTAATTTGTAGTCACAATCAAAACCCACTTTAAGTATGTTTTCTAGATAATAGGCAGCTATAGAAGGATCATATTGGAAACCTTAGTTAAACCAGATTGTTCAGGGTACTTATATTTAAAATAGGCTCATTAAAAAAGTACATTAAAATATCCTACTGAACCTAACATTATACCTACATTTCCTGATTAAGGACAGTATGCGAGCAATTTAATATATCAAAATTACAGGCCCATCTTCTTATGTTTGAATCCAACTGCAAGTAAATATCTACTGAGACAAAAAATTATGAGGCGATGTATCGCTTTTCAATACTCTTAGGGCTTCCTCGAAATTCCATTTGGTAGTATATGTTCTAATTTGGAGGATTTCATAGCGAAATTTTAAGGGATTTTTGGACAGATAGAGTTCAATTACATCTAGAAAGTCCTCAAAAGCAGGATTTAGCATGATGCCAAGAAATTGTGATGTCAGTCAGCTCAAATTTGGGTTACTAGGGTAAGTGTTTGCGACAAACTCCCAGCTTGAGATGGTTCTTGGAGCTAATTGATAGTGTTTGTGGCTCACGCCAAAATGAGGGTAGACCAAGTTTAACAAGCCATGTCTTAACATGCCGCAACCAGGGGAAAGTTAGATTTGAAGCAGTAGAATCCCATTTGTGCTGGGAGTTGAGTTTGGTAGCAGCCCTGCCCTGGCAGTGAGTTTAGTCCTGCAGGGATTTGGGAAAATAAGTGGCATTTACCCAGAGAGGTGACTGTTCCATTTTCACAACAGAGAAGGAAGAAGACATCAGACAAGATCTGACGTCCACATCCTATGTCTTTTTCCTGCCTGGCAAACATAGTAATTGGAATGCTTATTGTGGAAAGTACTCCCCAGCTTTGCTCCTTCCCGCCAGATGAACAATGTGCTTGATGCAGGGTTTGGTGCCTGTATCCGGATTCACATACGGAAAAACTCATTGTCTTTTTGCAGAGTGTGGAGTTTAATTTGGTCTCTTCTCCTGTGGGAATTCCAGAGTGGGAGACAGAAGCCATCCTTTGGTTTGCCTGACTGCCCAGTACAGAGCACTGCTGGACCTGGAAGAACTGCAGCAAAGCATTCTACAGCACAGCTGTTTCTAACCTTATCTTTAGAAAACATTCAAATTGAATTGTCTATTATTATTAGTCCCATCCATGCAAATCATTTCAAACAGTTTAAATGCACCTAGCTTGGTTTAAAAAGAAGAGTTTTAAAGTTGTGTGAAGCTATGCATTAGGATTATGCATACGTCATGTTCTTCGCAAGATCAATGTGACTTTCTGACAACTACAAGGACCAATGGTCCGTCAAACTACATGGTGACCATCTCCACAGTTATATTCATAATTATTTCTGATCATTTTGCATACTGTAGTCTTGCTTGAGAAAGCTAATTGGCACTGTCTACCTGAGCGAAACACATGTCAGATGTGGCTACAGCATGAAACTACCTGATTTCACAATCAAATGTGTATTATTTACACTAGTTTGAGGTAGTGTCAGGGGCTGTCTTCCTCATGCAGAAACAAATATTCATGTAGTTTCATAATTTTTCAAATGTAGAATCTATACCTAGCATTCTCTTAAAGTTTTAACAAATGGGGTCCATGTTTATCATAAGAGGTCCATGCTAAACGTGTCCAGCTCTGTTCAAAACTGATGTTCAGAAAAGGGAAATCAATTTTCTACCCATAACATTGTGGTAAGGTTAGGTTGACGTTTTGGGGCCATAGGCTGAAAGGAGGAAGAGATTTGGGACTTTCCTGTGAAGTCTTCGTTTGAATAGAAACGCACTTTCAAACAATGAGAGTCTGTTCTTTTATTTCAAAGTATAAGCTGTGCATGTCCCTCTGCTTTCAGACTTGAGGTATGCTTGAGCCCACAGTTCAAGCACCACGGTTTAAAACCCGGTCCCAAAAAAACGCAATAAAATATATTCTTTACCACCCCAATGCCCCAAGGGAGAAGATATACTAGATGGTGCATACCCTGCAAATTTCTCTTCCACACCTTCTCATTTCTCACATGTGGTCACCAACCCTTGGTGCTTTAGTACTCTGACAATGAAGTAAATCTTGATGTGATGCAAGATTTTGGTTAGGCTCGAGTTATACAAATACCACATACATGCATACATACATGCATACATACAAAGATGACAAAGTTGCAGTGCCACATGGAAACTGCAATACCTCTCAATAGGAAAAGTCTCAACTAATCTGTGGTATGCAACACAGTTGTATGTATTTGATAAGATAATACAAGCAAAGTAGGAGAGTGTTGAAGATGAGGTAAGCCCATTCTTCATTCCCATATTAATATAACAAACAAGCAAAAGATAAAACCTTCAGTGCCTTGGTTCAATCAAAACTTAAACAACGAAAGAAGGCAATTAAGACATCTGGAACGACTTTGGAGGTAGGACCCAAACATCACCCATCTAGAACAATTGAGAAGGCACAAAATCTCATACAAAAAGGCTATATGGAATGGGAACACAGGAGCGATCAGATATTAACTAGACAGAGCGAAGAACTGACCAAAAAATCTTTGCTATAAAAAAACAACAATCAGGAAAACTTGCAGAGCCGACAATTGCAAACAACTCAACTGACATATGCAATGCCTTCGCCACTTTCTACAAAGAAAAAATCACAACCATAAGCAACTCTATCCCCAGCTAAGATAGTAGCCAACCTAGGGAACACACCAACCCCAAACTCACAGCACGAAGCAAGAATACTGACTAACACTCCCTTATGAGCTCAATGAAAAAGCAGAGCCTTCTGGAACAGTTTCAGATCTCTGTCTGAGGGGGAAATCCTGAAAACCATCCAATCAATAAAACCTAGAATGCATTTTGACCATCCTATTCCCTCCCACCTACTGAAAGAGATCCACCAATCCGTCACTCCCTCAATGATGAAAATCCCTCATCTCTCCAACAAGGATCCCACCCAGAATGCTTGATGATGGGTCAAGTATCTCCCCTACTAAAAAAAACTGAGGACGGACCAGAAAGACTTAAACAACTTCCGACCAGTATCCAGTCTGCCTTTCCTGGCTAAATTGGTAGAAAAATGCACCCACGATCAGTTATGCGAACATAAAAAGACTTTTAACCTATTAAACAAACACCAATCAGGCCTGGACACAATACTGAGGTTGCCATTCTAAACATCCTAGATGATATACAAACATCTCTAGACAAAAACAAATCTTGGCTTCCAATTCTTCTAGATTTATCAGCGGAGCTTGACACGGTAAGCCACAAATGCCTCATAGAAACTCTTGAATTCAGAATGGGACTATCAGGAGCTGTCCTTAAGTGTTCACCTCCTTCTTGGAGAACCGTCAACAAAGAGTTTGAATCGGCGCCACCCTATCTGATGTAGCAGATATTGACAGGGGCGTTCTGCAAGGATGTACAATCTCAACAATGCTCTTCAATCGATACATGGAACCACTCACTGGAATCCTTAAACAATCAAAAAACTCATACTACCTGTATGCTGATGACACTCAGCTCTACATCAAACTCTCAACTCAAGAAGATATCTGGAGACTAGATGCCACACTGAGGAAAACACAGGACTGGCTGGCACACAACCATCTAAAACTGAATCTGTTGGCAAACCGAATTCATTCTTTTCTCCCCACCACCTAGATCCCTACAATTGCAATCATTGTCTCTTCACCTAAATGGCACCCCAACCATCTGCAAATCTGTTAAATCTCAAGGCATCACACTAGACTCAAAACTAAACATGCAAGTTCACGCACAAGCCACTACCAAAAGCGCTAACCTCCATCTGCACCTTGTAAGAAAACGAAAACCATTCATACCATCTGATAACCTTAAAACAGCGGTTTAATCACTAGTGCTCTCAAACATGACTATGGGAATGCAACTCTCATATGTCTACCTAAATCCACCTGGCACCAATAAAAACAACACTAAATACAGCAGATAGACTTGTAACAGGCACACGTCGTTATGATCGCATTTCCCCATCACTCAGGATCCTCAACTGTCTACCAATTGAAGCTATGATCCAATTGAAGGTTGCATACATAACCCACAAAGCGCTACACAATTCTGAACCCGAATACACAGAGAAGACTTTCAAGCTATCAGGAGGCGGAAGGGATTCTAGAAGTGCTAAATCCTTTATATTAGAACTAGCCAGATGCAAAAGAAGGAAAAAGTACAGCCGCACTTTCGCTGGATCTGCTCCAATAATATGGAACTCCCTACCAAGCGTAAGGAGAGCAAATACCTCACCTTGGCTTTTCAAGAAGGAAGTTAAAGCAACACTTGTGCCATTATAGATCTATTGAAACTGTCACTCCCCCTTTTTTATATTGTATCCTTGTGTTTTATACCTACCACCCGAACTCTATGTTCTATGGATCTAAAGTAACTGGTGTGCTTTATTGTACAGTAACCCTCATCAACTTTCTCTTTGTACAGCGCTCTAATACTTCGATCTCAATATTCACGCTTTCTAAAACACAATAAATATATATTTAAAATAACAGAACGAGCTCGCTACCATCCCACTCGTGAGCCCTCCGATTCATCAGTTTCCCTTTAAATCATCATATGCGTCAATAGCGCTCAGAAAATATCTACACATTCATCCTATATATTGCATACCAAACCTATATCCTGATGATGACCCTGTCTAAATTGCATTCTTAAGGTCGAAATGTTGACTTCACACAATAATTGATTCTGGAGCATTTCACACTATGTCAGACTGTGTACCAACCACTCATGCATCCTGGATCAGTCACTATTTTATGTACATGAAGTGTATAGTACCAACCCACTTTGTATTTGCTTATTTTCACTTGCACTGTGTTGTTGCGTCTTTTGGGATGACCTTCTTTCTTACAAATTGATTTACGGATAAAACTGCAATGATTTTTTTCTATTTGCTAAAAAATGAAAATAAAACTGTCCAATTGAGAAAGGGAACTATTCTCCTGATGGTCTAAATTGCTCTGTCTGAGGAAGTAAAGGTTTACACTTTCCCCTTTAGGGACCACTGTTTTGCTTTATTCCTTTTATTAAATATAGCACAGCACACAAACAACATACATACAAACACTGTTGAATGTACACGCACAGGCACCACAAGCACAACACCTACACCAAAATATTTTTTTAAGTGTCGATACAGGTGTGTTCATATTACCTTGCTAAGTTTTAAAATGGACACTAATGCATTACACATAAGAAAACAATTGCATGTAAGAGCATTGTAACAAGCCAATGCAAATGTTAATGTGCGATTCATAGTAAAACAAGTGGAAAAGAAGCTTACCTTAGATCCCGATGACAATGGAGTTAATTAGCATGGTGGTCAAGTAAGAGCAGCAAGGGAATGACCGGGACAATGGGGTTCAGGATGGAAAAGGTGAGTTTTTACTTCATTTCCTTTGATTCCATCAACTCAAGTTTAGAGGTGTCCCTGCCACAGTTTCCTCGACGAAGCACATTGTGATTAGGCCAGCGGTAATCTTGACTGGACTCCCTCCGACCACTGCTTGTGCCTATGACTCTGCCAACGAGGGAGGAGAATTCTGGTGGAGACGACAGCACTCGTCCATAGACCTGCCAACATCTAAATTAACAGGGTGGACCGCCAAGTAGGCGGGCGGAGAAACCATCGGAAAAGTGACGGCGGGACCAGATCCACCAAGATCTAAATCAGGCCCAAAGTTTGCACAGTAATTGATACAAGATCTTCCACATTCATCAATTAACATTCCAACAAAGATATGATGTGAGACCCATGTGACTGTCCAACAGCTATATACCACTGGCACCGTCAAGAGCACAAGAAGTTTACCAATGCCTCTCGCTTAGAGCATCTCTGAACAACAGGCAATAAATTAAATAATAATAATAATAATTCAAATATGAGCTAAATTATACGAACACACATTACCAGAATAATGTATATGCTGAGGTTGGGAATGGATAGTATGAACCTTTCATGAGACATTCTGAAAGAGCGTCCAGTGTTCAGGATTCATAAATCTATAGTGCCTATTCCTCAGAGAAGAAGTGGTCCTTCCGGAAAACACACTTCTGTAAAGAAGGCTAGCAAAATCACATCCTGATTCCATGAAAACTGGAAAGCAATGTAGGCACAAAGGACAGAATCATCTATATAAACAGAGTCCCTGGGAGCAAACGTTGCTGTGGTCACAGATCCCTACTCCACCTTACCGGTATGACTGCTACCAGGTCATAGGAGATTATTCTAGTGAAATCTTCCAGAGTGGTGCAAGCAGATGGAACAGAAGAAGATTCACAGCCAACTAGAAGTTTTCACAGGTATTAAACAGGAATCATAGTTTCTCAACCTACAAACACAAACTGAGAAAAACACTCAAAAATTTGAGATGATAAGTCTCTATTACCAAGTGTCTCAGTAGAGGGGACCAAAAGATTTGAGTCCAAAATAGAGTGACCAAGTCTATCCCTGCTGCCTCTTTTCTGACCTAGTGGAGAGGGCAATGAGAGGTCGCACATGAAATAGACCACGGAGACAACAGAGTAATAGGGAAAACACCCTTTATGTCAGAGGGTCTGGAAAACTGCAGCAAAATTAGAGTATCTGGGAAATCTCTCTGGAAGTAAAAATGTGCAGCTAGGAGAAACATAAGCTTGATTAGATTCTATAACCGCAGTGTGACCCCTATACCAAAAAATGAAAGAGTAGCCTCAAAGCCAATATATGATTACGCTCCATTAAAATTGCTCTCCCCTATTCAATTATCACAAATGTTTTTTAAAAATTCTAATTGTGAACCAACTACTTGATGCTGTGCTGGTCTTGCCGAACGCCATCCTACCACCAACCTGAAAGTGGCATAGTCCGTATGCTGCTGTGGATCTTGATTACTTTTCCCAGAGGTCGCTGTTTACTTGGTCAACATCAATAAGGACAATTGACCGTTAGGTTTAAATAAGAATGGCCTCATATGGGACCGTGAGCACTATTCCAAGGATGTGCCTCTCCAAACTCCTGTTGGAAAAGGCATTTATGACAACATGCTTCAGAGATGGTCTGGAGAGCACCTCAGCGGCAGAATATTCAAGTCTGCAGCTATATGCCATATGATCTCTGGCCACTGATGTCCCTCTGTCTGCAAAGGTTGATGTCTTAATTGCATCCATGGAACCCTCAGTCAAAAGCTGACTCTATGGTGCATCGATCACTAATAGCTAAGTGTAGACTTTGAACATCATCCAGAACCAACAGATCATGTTAGACATTGGCCTCAGTAGATTTGAGCCTGATGTTCAAAGGGGATCCAGCATACGTTCTCTCATATAACAAGTCAGCTTTGATGCCAATTCAGAAGTTTTTCTATACTCATTTGTTGTAGATGTTTTGCTCACCAACCTACAAAGTAACAAGTCAGTTTGAAGAGCCTTAGGCAGATGTCCTCTTGATGCACCTACGAAATCTGGGTATGGAAAGTTTGTGTAGTGGTTATCACAGAATGTTGAGCTGCTGTCACTGCCGCGGTCTCGCACTCGAGATTACCAGCCGTGCTGTGGCAGATTTTTGAATGGAAGGAACGACTAACATATCGTGCTGAACATTTACTTTGGATCCGTACACGGACCCCGTGGCTACTTATGAATGATTGTTCTGCTGCACTGCACGCCTCACTACGTTTTTTGGAATTTATTACACTCGCCAACTTCATGACTTTTTACCTTTTCAGCCTTGAAAAAGTTGCATGTACAAAAAAGTAAAAGTGACGAAACACGTGTTGGCTTTGGGCTTTGTACGTTGGAATTTTGGACCAGCTACGTGAAGCAGTTACTAAAAATAATGAATCATCAAATGGATTGAAAGAGTGAAGAATATCAAGAAAAAACGTCTGTTTATTGTTGATTATTGACTTGTACTCTATCTTGCGAACTCTACTGATTGGACTGTACTTTATGTATTATTGACGTGTGCTAAGGATTGTTTGTATTGTTTCTTGTTGCAGCCTTGGCTGCAGATCAGGACTAGTTGGTGGTTCTCTCCTCCTTATAGCACCGTCCGCAAATAGCGTGACTCTTCTAACTGCTAGTCAATATTTATTTGCGCCTTCCCTATGCCTAATACCACCTCCCTATCTGTTTATATCTTGATATAGTTGGACCATTCAATGCACTTGACGTCTCTTCAAGGTTTGCGTTGGTCATGATGGACTTCAATACGAAATGGCTGGAGGGGAAGTTGATTAGAGATGTGACTTTCAAGACTGTTGTTGAGTTTTTGAAAGATGTGTTTTTGAAGGAAGGTTTTCTGGAGACTCTTGTCACAGACAATGGGACACAATTTGTGTCCAGTGAAGTTGAAATGTTTTACAATCCAGTGGGATTAAACACTTGAAAAACTCACTGTACCACCCTCAAACTAATGATTTAGTGGAGAGAATGAACAGGGTGTTAGGGGAGTGCATTCAGTGGGCAGTTGTGAACAACTGTGTGTTAGCCATGCTGTCAAAACCATGCTTTGGTTTTATTGCACCACTCCTCATGCGACTACTTGTGTGTCACCTTTTGAGCTGTTGCGTGGTCGCAGAGCCACCACTAGTTTTATGTCCTAGTTGGATGAATAAATGGATCAAATTTGGACGGTGGACAGATGCGAGTGTGAGGAGTTGTGTGAGCATGACACAGGAAAAGCAAAATAAATATTTTAACAAAAGGAAAAAAGTTAAATACATTAAGGTGGTAGTGGGAGATTCTGTTCAATTAAACAAACGCACACGTGAGGAAGAGTGGATCCAAATTTGGGTCACCCACCAAGGTTGTGAAAGTGAATGGTGATTTGGTGAAACTCGAAAATGGCCAGTGGTGGAACTAGTGTTGGTTAAGACCAAAAGTGTTGAAGAAGGTCGTGGGTGTCACAGTGTGGATGGTGGAAGATTATCTACTGAGATGGAACAGATTGTCATGAGACGCAGTTCAAGGGTGATGAATGTCCCTCTCCGATTTAGGGACACGTGTTTTGTGGTCTCAGTAAATATTCACTGGGATGTTTAATGTGTTGTTTTCTTATTCTCTTTTTGTTTCTTTCCCTGTTTCTTTTCTTTCCTTTAGCCTAGGTTATCCACATGTCATGTTTTTTTTTTAAAGGGGATACCCATGTATTTGTTATTGCAGAATGTTGAGTTCGGTTTGGAACCTCACTGCATGAGGGTTCCATGCATGAGCGTTTCTGCTGTGGCACTTTGAGTTCAGATGCTGACCAAACTCTACCCTAGGTGGTTCAGCTTCAGTGGAAATAAAGAAAGTGAAGAAACTTACCTTGCCTCCGTCGTTCGTTACTACAGTTTGTAATGGCTCTTCCTTTACAAAAAGAAAGCTAAACAAGCAAACTCAACATGGGTATCTTGAAAGTGGGTGCCACTTATGAAAGTGGCTTAATTGACTTGATGAGTACCATGCTTGTTCTTGCATATATATCCACTTACATGCCACAAGATGTCTAACTGTGACTCACTTGAAATATATTACCTTTGGGCTCAGGTTTTTTTTCATGTAAGAGGAGAGGCATCTTTAAGTCTTCTGCAGCAGATCAACGCGTGCTTGTCCTGTATCACTCATTTTCTCTATTTTTGCTCTTTCTCTCTTTCTTTCCCCACTTCCCTCTTTCCTGTTCTACCTCAGAATTTTGCCAGCTTGACGGTCCAGTCAGTCATGACTTGCAGCTCGCACTTTGACCCAGGCTTAGACAGGGACTGCTCCTTGCTGGATCTGTTACTAAAAGCTCATCTCCCTCCGCTTCCTGTCATTCTCTGGAGAATTAAAGGGTATGAGGTCTCCACGCCACCTGTATGTAAGCTGACATCATCAAGTAAGATGATTGGTCCTACTAAGTATGTTGGAACTACACTCCACTGTGATTCCTAAGTACCAGCACTGTCATGCTGACGCTGACCTGCTGGAAGCATGCCCAGCTGGTCAGACTACACCAAGCACTAATACGGGCAGACCCAACCCGCAGAGAAGAATGGACACATTTCATGTTTACAAGAAGGAGTCTTTATAGCAGACAGGAAAATAAAAACAAGAATAGGAAGAGGATGAATCCTCCAATCGACATTCTCAAAGGGAGTGAGTTTAAAAAGTATGAAAATATTTTTTTTCAGTTCTGGACTTTGAGACAGCTTTATCTATTTTGAAAAACTATACATATATATATATATATATGTGTATATATATATATATATATATATATATATATATAGGCTTTTGGTTAGCAAGCTTCAACGGGTGCTTTTTAATTTTTTCCTATTAACTTTGAATACTGGTTATTTATTTTGCTGGAAAGTCATGCGCCCAGATTAATAGGAATTTTGTTTATCTTTTATTGTTGGTGTTACAAAGTGTTTAAATGACATTGTAACATTGTAGCTGCCTTCAATTGGAGTGTTTGGTTAGGTGGTGATTTATTCTCTTCTCCTTCATATATAATAATAATAATAAGAAAATGCATGGTGAAGCTAAGAAGCTTGATATTTTAAAAACATCGCTCATATTACAGCTGCTTCTGTGACTTTTTTTTAAAATGTAACCTTTTATTGCAATATATGGCAACCAAGTTGGTGGTGTAATTTTTTTTTCCTTTTTAGATTTGGCCTACTAGACAGCATAAGCCGTCTGGTTTCGGAAAATTGAATGTGGGCTTACCAAACTAAAATTTGCAGGGAGTTTATAGCCTACCTATTGCTTACCATTGGTTGGCTTTATTTTCACTTTCATTTGCTTTCTTATTATTCAATGGCTACCCTTCCTCTTCTCGCGTCTGTCCCTTCACTGAAGCATAGCCTCTTCAACATTCTTTTTATTGGCTGACTTGTATGCTTCCACTGCTAATTTTAGGAAACTACTTTTCCCTTTTGGTTAAGCACTCAATGAGTGTGTTTTCCTATCTCACACTCATGTGCTTTTCCCTTGCCAAATACCCACCCCGCACTCCATGTTGCTCTTTCCCCTCTGTGCTGATCTCTCTCTTTCATTTGCTTCTCCTATCCCCAAACTTTCCCGACCCACGGGGCATATTATCAAGCACGGCGTTAAAATTATCGCCGCTTTAGCGGCAGAAAACTGCCGCTAAAGCGGCGATAATGGGCTTGATAATAGGCCGCAGAGAATTCCAATAGAAGCCCATGTTGACACCAGAACATGGGCTTCTATGGGAATTCTCAAGGGCATATTATCAAGCCCATTATCGCCGCTTTAGCGGCGGTTTTCTGCCGCTAAAGCGGTGATAATTTTAACGCCGTTTCTTGATAATATGCCTCCACGTTCTTTGTTGTTCTTTCCATCGTGTGCTTCTTCCACCACCTCCATGTTGTTTTCTTCCTCATGTCCTGCATGTTCAACCCTTCAACTACCAGCTCCACCCAGCCACTCCTTCGTAGCTTTCACACTAAAAAACTGTCATTGTTTTGATTACAAAGCAAAAGCACCTCAACTCTCATGTTCCTAACTTCCTGCTACCCGAGTTATGCCAATGCATCACCAATCTTTTCTCATCCCAGTAATGGGACCTACACACAGCACTGGCACAGAACCTCCACCCTCATATTCCCATGTCTCTCATAGAGCCCTTGTGCCACTGCACCTGTTGCACTATCGATGGATATTTATCAGCAGAGCTAGGAACAGACAGGACAACATCCAGGCATCTCTACTGAGCCGAGACCAGAAACACTAGGACTGACAGCCCTGGGCAGAGGTTGCCACCTTCCTGTGAATAAATACTCGTCATTTGATCAAGTGGCTTACTTCCTGTACTTTTATTAAGAATTTGTGTAAAATCCCCTGAATTCTTGTTTAACCTGTAATTTAGTCATCTGCTTGCTTTAATAATAAATGGAGGAATAGTTTAGACCACTCTAAAGTACCATCAAATTACTTCTTTCTGTATTTGCTGTTTAAGTTTTAACTTCCAAGGGGAAAATACCTCCTTTTGGTGATTTTTCACAATTTCTATCTATGTTTGTAAAAATAGAATATATGCTACAGGTGACTTTATGTCCAAGTGAGGTGTCCTGTCTTTCTATGTCTGGGGTTTGAGAGTGTGGCTGTCAAGTATTGCTAACAGTATGCTAGCGTGGGATTTGGGTCTGCCTCTTTAAACCACTGCCTTTTCAGGGTTTGCCTGCACATTGCTTGCGCTGTGCTTGCGAAATCTGTTTTAAAGAAAAAACAAATCTTAAAAGGGGCTTAGAGCTCACCTATTACATACCTTTACTTATCATTGGTTGTTTCACACGTTCATTTTTGTGTCCTTGCTTCCTATTCGCATGCGCCTACTCCTTGCCTCTGGTTTCCTCCTGGGCTTATGTCTTTGTCCTTGCTGTGGAGCATGGACCAAGTACAGCTTCCTGTGGCCAGTGTCCTTCCACTGGCCACAGGCTCCTGCAGGTACTCTTTCTTTACTTTTCAGCATGCACTCTTAGAGTGCGTATGCCTCTACAATCCTTTTCCTGCACTCCCCCTGCGCGCTCTCCATTGTGTTAGCCCCCGCCGTCCTTCCTATCCCCGTTGGGTCACGCTCTCCCCCACCACATCATGCCAATCCTCCCCTCGCCCTCCTCCTGCCATCTGATTGTTTTACCAGCCTTCCTCCTACCGTTTATTCTTTTTAAAACACCATCAGCTGTTGTACTCTTTAACCCACCACGCTGCCTCCTGCTACACATTCTTTGTTTCCCACTCTCCCCCCTCTTGTGCTTGCGCATATTACACAGAAGCATGGCCTGCTGTACAACAACATGGCTCAAAAACAAAGTACTACGGCACAGTTAACACTAGCTGCAGCATAGAGCTGTGTATTTATATACTTAAAGCTATGTTGCACAGCAGCCCATGTTGCTGTGCAACATTGTTAAAAAACATTAAAAAAGTCAAATAGCTTGTGCAGAGCTATTTGGCTGTGTTAATGTTTTGTAAACATGTTTCACAGCAACAAGGGCACAAAAAAGTGCTATGATGCTGTTAACGCTGGTTGTGCCATAGTGCTTTGTTTTTATTTACTTTGAGCTATGTTGCTCAGCAGCCAGTCCTGCTGTGCAACATCTTTGAAAACATTGATAATGCCAATAGGTCTCGCATAGGCAAAACTTATTGGCTTGTTGTCATTTGCTGAGGACTGAGCTCAAATAAGTTTGCACAGACAAAGACGGCAGTTCTTAACTGGAAACAAATACTGTGAAATACTTAGTACCTCCCGGTGGCTGCACTTCTCTTTTTCCATTTCTAGCTATGTGTGAAATGAAGCCACCAAGGGCCCTAGAAGGAAGTGTAGAGAAGGTGAGAAACTACACAACTTTCAGTTCTCTCTGTAAGAGGCAGACACAATTGAAGTGGTCTACTGGACACAAGGCTAGTAGCGGATCCTTCAAGTTTGTAAAAACACAGCTTTGGAGGGACAAAACTAATCATGAAGTTTGGACCAGCAGCTAAACTTACGTCTGGAAAATGTTTTAACATCAAGCTGATACTGCTCAGAGTGAGCAAGCACTGATATGATCCTCTTCAGGAGGTGTTTTCCCAACTAAATATTGTTGTAAGAAATTGTATTAATATTTTGGGTGAGTGACCACCAACCTCAAGGGATAATCGAAGCCCTTGTTAGGATGAACCCTCAAAATCAATACATTGACCTGAGCCCAATCCCTGGTAGCTATGGCACAAAGCAGACAGGTTTAACTTATGGCAATATGTAAAGTATTTATGCAGTATCAAAACAGTAATAAAACCAAAACGCAAAAGAATAAAAATCCAAAACCAAATTAGGAAAAACTGAACAAAATTAATTTGAACAAAATATGCAAAGGTTAAAAAAGTTAAACAAGGGGAACAGGAGATACGAATTTTGAAAGTTTTAAGGAGAAATAGTGCCAAAAAGCACAAAGCACCAATGATAGTCAATGGTCATGGTAGACTAGGACACTTTGAGGTTGACCACGATGGGGCGCAGTTCGGATACACTAGAGGCCAACAGCAGGGTCCAACCATGTCAAATTGCCACTGGTCGGGTAGGAACTGCCAGGAAAAGGCCTCTTTTAGATTGTTCTATCCATGTAGCTTGAACAGGATGATAGCCTTATGAACCTTAGAGTCCCATTCTTTGTCTGGGGTATGGGAGAGAGCAGGTCCAGACCTTCAGGGCTCCCTGCAGATTCCTATTCCTCTTCTGATCATCTTCAGGTCCAGGAAGTGTTCTAAAGGGGATGGGTGGAGAGGCCACATTTCGGCCTAGCAATTGGTAGTGGGTGGAAATGACTCCTGGCACGCCCTAACCAATGGGGGAAAAGATCCCAGGGCCAACCCTACCCCCTCTGGACAGTTTCAAGATGGCAAAAATCATTGGCCACATTAAACTTGGGCTTTGTGAGCTGACTGTGTGTGTGAGAAGTGTACTGTAGTAATCGTAGTGTACTCCTATATCTAACACTATAATTTGTTTTGAGGTAGCCACTGTACACACAATAAACCCAGAGACTGATGTTTTGTAGGATAACAGCAAAGTCCTTCAGGAACTAGACAACGGATCCAGATGAACTGGCTGGGACATCATGTTCTCTCTCCTTTCCAGTGTACTCAAAGGTGAACCCAGCAGACCTGTGAAGCAGGATTTGACACTCAAGCAGGATTTTCCACTATAGTGTCAAAAAGGATGCTCAGAACTCCCACCTTACATATTCTGTGGAGTTCAATGGAGCAATCTCTATCCATTCGGGTAAGCCTGTCGGTTGTTCCTGGGAATCATTTCACATCAATTCAAAGCTGATTACTGGCTTGGAGAAGCTGGAGGACAAATGCAAATTAGCCTCCATGAACTCCAGGCAGGGAAAAGATAACTTTCTAAAAGTTACTTTACAATAATATTTATTAAAAATATGACTTCACCATTGAATTAATTTTTTTAAAACTATTAAATATTGCTGTTGCGTTATTTTTCTATCTAGCCTCATTCTCAAGATGCAATGTTAGTATTTGATGCTCTACCGACTGAGCTATCCTAGCTCTTATGCAGTATTAGCATTTAATATAGCTTGACATTGTTTCTCCATGGGCTAACCAGCCAGCCGTTCTACAGTGAAAATAGCTTTTAGAGACATGTTTACATTACATATCTACATGTCCTATTTTAAATACCAAGCACCTGCCTTGTGAGCTACACTGCCTATGATTCTTAAAGGGGAGATTTTTACTTGTCAAAAGATTTTATTTTGACAGATGGTATTGCAGTTTTACAATGCTACAGTTAGGCTAGAATGGTAGGCCTGAAGTGGGTGGCAAAATAGGTGCTGCAGTCCATGAGTGGTATTTAACTTTTAGGCACTGAGTACATTTCTTACCTATACTGGGTACTTATAAGCAAGTAAAATACACCAATTAGGAGTATGCCAATTAAGCCATGTTAAAAGGGGGAGCACAGACACTTTGCCACTGGTTATGAGGGGTAAAGTGCACATAGTTCTTCAGTCAGCAAAAAGAACTTGGGCAAAAATCTGGGGGTACACCATGCAAAAGATGGTAATTTACCTCAGTTTTTACTAGAGTTGTTTGCATGGGCCAAACGATTGATTTCATAATAGTTTTCCACGTATATATGTTGGCTTTTCAGCAGTTGTAAAAGAATATCATGTCATTATACAGTACTTCTGGAACTGCCACAATGTACAGGGGACCTTTGTTCTCTGCAGAAGTAAATATAGACAAAAAGCAGGCATTTATGGTTATCTGCTTTGATAAATTGTACATTGGTGACTAGGATGTGTTGATTAGAAGGAGATAGAATGGACTTACCAGTAAGTAAAACATTAACCTTGTGCTCAGAACAAAGCAGATTACGGCAGGCTGAGATGCTCACCTACATGCTGTAAAATAGCTCCCAGACGGGGGGGGGGCAGATTTACAAGCCCCTTGCATCAATTTTTGCGCCGCCGGTGCGTCACTTTTTGTGAAGCAGCGGCGGCGTAAAAATGCGGCCCATTTACACGTGACGCATCTAGGGAAATGCGTCACGTTGTAAAGCTCTGTGTCACATTATACCTGCGTCAGGTATAATGTATGCAGGGTGGGCGATCCCACACAAAAAAGTCTTGCAGAAGTGATGCAGTGAAATCCACAAGATGTCACTGTGCCACTTCTAGGATGCAACTGCGTCAAAACCTTACGTCTGCTTGGAGCAGGCGTAAGGAGGGACGTGGCAAAATGAGGATAGGCCTCCCCATGCATTTCTGGAGTTGCATCGTGCTTGCAACACGACTCCGGCAATGCGTGACTTTTGCGCCAACAGATGCATCAGAATTTCTGATTCTGACACATCTGTCAATCCTTGCGCCATGGTGCGCTGTATTGTAAATACGGGGCATCCATGGTGGCGCAAGTGTTCCTCAGGGTGGCACAGGGAAAGTGACACATCTCTACAAATGCATCACTTAGTACGTGCACACGTGCAACTCACCCCACATTCTCTCACTGCAATACTCAAGAAGAGAGATTAGAGACACGGCGTAGCCTTTTTAATTCATATCAACATTTAAAATTGCTTGTGAGCGAAGCCCGTTAAAAGGACAGATATACACCAATAAAACATTCATTTCATAGATATATCAAAGCAAGATGGACGATGAATACACAAGTCAAATATAAAATTCCACATTCGAAGAACGTCCAGCACACATTGTCATGAGATATGCGTTGTGCAGTGTGCCAGCAGGCCCCATTTTGCAACAGCCCCCCAAGGTTCCACCCAGGGCAACCGTGCAGCGTTCCTGGAGGGAATTTACGGGAAAATTATTGGGATAACTTCACCACATCATCTCCTCCAAACCCAGAAAAGAGCCATAAACTTAAAACAGCGCATCGGTCCACCGGATACCTGAACACAGGTGTAATCCCCAAAGTTCCAAAACCTGGCATCGCGGGGTAGGCAAGGAGAGTCCAGGGCCCACCAGCAGGTCAGGCCTCCCCTCCCACCTGCCCGGTGCCCACACAAATCATACCCTGCTAAGGGCGCAGTCCAGTCCTAGAATCAGAACTCTTGTGTATCCCCCTTTATTATCTGCCAGGGACACCGCCAGCTCAGGGGTGGGTGGGTGGTTGACGTGCGCCAGCTGATCCTGGTCCACAGCAGAGCAGGTGTGATGCAGCGGGACAAAGAGGAAGTTCTCCGTGGTGATAGAGCGTCATGATGTTTTGAAAATTGTAGGGGTGCATCATAATCGTGAGTAGTCCGCACCCATATATAATCAAGTGTTGTACTAAACTGATCATTAGAATTGTATAAGTAATAATGAAATATGTGATTGTCATGGTAGGAAATTAATCCATGCCACCCGAGAAAGTAAAGTGGCATTTAAATGTGATTATATAATTTTGTCATTCATTGCAAATGCTTAATGAATAGCTCATGTGTAATGTAATGCATTAGATTTAAACGTGCACAATATTAAAGTCTGCACGTGTAGGAATGATTACTTATATATTGGATGTAATTAAATATATAGTGCTTACAGATGCAACATTTATTAATGTGTGTAGTTTTTGGTGTATAGAGGCCTAAATGAATATCCATGTTTTGCTATGAAAGGCCTACTCACGTTCCTTATGTTAGCTGAATTGTGCCGGCCGAAGTATACTTTCCTTTGGAAGGCTCTCATTTGGAGGTTTCATGTGTAGGGAAGGATTTTCAGTTCACATGCTTCTGTTGCAGGTGCAAGGACACCGTTCTCGTTAGCTAAGACTAACCCTTTGTTTTAGGAGATAGGTATGGAGGAGAGTTTGCTACAAGTGTCTCCAGGAATGCAGATAATGAGGAGCCGATACTTTCGGTGCTGAAGGAGCCTGGGACCCAAGGACGTTTCAACCGTTGCTGGACGAAAAACAGGTTTCAGTGGAAATTTACCTTCAGGAGGTGTCCAGCCAGAAGAGGTGTTGCAGAGGTGTGTCCTCCATGTTGTGCAATTTGTATTAGGGATAATGCCCCGGGGGAGAAGTGTTAGGTGAGGGTAGATGCGAGAAAAGAACCGTTAGAGGGTAGAAGGAAGAGATCAAAGCTGAGGAAGGAGACTTGGCTACTGACTCTTACAATGTGAGTATACTTCTTAGGAAGTCTTCACAAGCTGACACCTTTTTCTGGATTTTGCCTTGGGAGATGCTAAGTAGGGATGTCACCTTAGCGATAGAGTAGGGACAGACTAATCAATTTTTTGTAGGTATCCATGAAGACTGATTTAGATATTGGAGCAGTTATCTTTTGTTTGATATTTTTAGAGTTTCTCACCCTTTTTATGCTTCATCGAATTAGGTTGTTGCGTAGATTAAACTTTGTATTAGTGCCCATGTACTTTTTTAACCTCGTCATGAGGTGCTTGTATGTTCAGTTATTTTTGGCTTTGTAATAAATCCCCTAAACCTTAAGTCAGAGTTAGTGATTCTTCAGCGTTGGAATTGATTGGTTATTGATTTTATCTGAATGAGTTGGTTCTCTCCCCATTACACTTCACAGCAGATAAAAAGATCCAGTCGGCCAGTGATTCTTAACCCCTTCAGTGCCACGCTCTTTCCCCCTCCTGTGCCGGGCGTTGCACTAGTGGGTGGGGTTCATGACGAGATAGTCTCGTCATGGGCACAGCGCAACCGTGCTCCATGACGAGACTATCTCGTCATGGGCACTGAAGAGGTTAAGAGTGGTAAGAGATGGAAAGATAAGATAAGAATCAGGCGTTATCAGTTGGTAGCAGAGTAGGATGGTTATCTCTGTAGTAGGAGGAGAAGTAGAGAAGGGTAGATATTGACCCCATAGAGCCCAAGTGATGGAGATCCAGTGGATCGTGAATGGAGGACTACGGCGTTGATGGAAGATGGCGGAGAGTAACGGTGCGGCGGAAGCAGCAGTTCGTGGGAGAGTGAGTATGAACAGGGTTGTGTGTCTGTTAGATTGCGGTGTTGTGTTGATTGTGTGATGTCTTGCGGAGTTGGTGGGAGAGTCAAGTGATTGTGGTTCCAGACTGTGAGCGTGCGGTCCATGAGATTTGATTTTTGATATCCCGGGGTAAGAGATTGTGGTGTAGAAGACACCCAGAGTTGAAATTGTCTGACCAGTGATTGTGGGACGTCATTGACTGACCCACTGTGATAGGGAAACGTATGTGTGAGTGTGGGAGTAACCGACGCAGGTCGTGGATTCGTTTTTGGGGAACATTGAGTGTTTGGATCCTATCGATAAAGTACATGACTGTCTGGCCGTTTGTGGGCAGATAGTCTGAGGCAGGTGTCCGGTCGTTTTGCAGACAGACGATTGCCAGAGTTGAGGTCGACGATTGTGTGAGACTGTCCGGTCGTTGGTGGAGAAGAAGAACTGCTGCATGCGGAGGAAGAGTGACGTCCGATTGTGCCACACTGCGATAGGTCGGTGGGTGTACAGCTGCTCTGGTATTGGTGGATTGATATCAGGAAGTAGAACGAAACGCTGTGTGTAAAGGAAGTTGATTTCAGTTGATTTCACCATGAAGTGTTTCAAAGTTTTACGAGACATGTGTAGAGGAGATAGAAGGGTGGTTACCCAGGGAGGAGAAGAGGCTCCACCCGAAGATATCCCGGCTCATTACATGGCAACAAATGTGGGATTGCATACTATAATTGGGCTTGGGAATTGGCATAAAATGACTGAAAAAGAGGGAGATTTGGCTTTTCCGAGATATGGTACTTTCAGATTGGAAGCGTTGTATCAGTTGAAATCAGTGATATCTTCGTTACGACCTCTACACAGACCAACACAGTTTGAGGTGCTGCATGCATGGATTAGAGCAGCACATGACAGGAAACAAGATCGAAGTCGATCATGACATTTCAAGATGTGCAATGGGATGCATTGGAGAAAAGATCGAGGGTGGAGACTATCGAGGAGGATAGGCTATTCCCGTTGATGTTGAAGGTGGGTGACACGCAGAAGAAGAGTACAGAAGAAGACGATGGCGACACAGATGACAGCTTGCTAAAGAGGTTATTGTCAGAGAGACCACCCCCATATAACCCAGATTCAGAGGAGGGAAAGTCAGCACCGACAGAGGGGAATGGGATTCGCAGACTCAACCTAATGCGAGAGTAGTTGGAAAAATCTCAGCAGGAACAGAAGGGATGAGGGCACAGACACCAGCAAGTGCTGAGGCTAACGGAACTGCAAGGTTTCCAGATGCTCTTACAGTGCCGGTTACCATTGGACCCATAGTGTCTGTTTATGATTCGGATCAGGCGAGGAATGGGAGTTTAGTGCAGTCAGCAGTAGGAGAAGGGATTAGCTCTGGAGGGAACGGCACGGTGAGCGGAATAGCTCACCTTCCGAGACCCATAGAATCGAGTACGCCATTGCAGACTCCTCTAGAGGACAGGTGGATGTGAGACCGGTGAGACCAAAGTCCTTGGCCAAGTCAAGATCAGATCTGAGAATGTGGGAGCCACCAGTAAGAAATCAGAGTGACAGAATGGCAGGAGATTGGGATCATGAGGACTCAGGAGGTCGACCAGTGCTTAGGAACAATGTAGTAGAAAAGAACCGATGCGGAGATCAAAGTAGTGAAAACGAAGAGTCGAGTGACTCATCGAGTCGAGGTACCTTGAAGGTTGCTATAAGAGCAAAGATGTTAGATGTGGTAAGATTGAAAGTTGAGGTAGATGAGATAGTTAGTGGGAACCTGCCTTTGGAAAGGGTGGAACTTTATGAGCCAGATGAGCTACTGTTTGTAGGGAAGGATGTAACTCGCAAGGCAAGGTTAGCACATGAGAAATTGACTGAACTGGCAAAAAGGTATGAGGTGGATCTGTCCAAAAATGAAGATGTTACAGGGAAGCCACAGGTTGCAGTTCAGTGATCAGGAATTGGAAGAGAAGAGAGTCATAGGGTTGAAAGCTCACATTCAAGAATTGATTATAGGAATACGCGCATGGAGCATGCTTGATAAGTGGGAGGAAAGATGGTCCAAAAAGAAAAGCACTAAAAGAAGTGTAGGAGAGACACCGCCTCCAGGAGGGGAATGATAGGAGTGGAGAATTACTCTTTACGAGAATTACAGAACGGAGGGTATGTGCATGTGCCTTGGAGTAGAGGTGATTTGGCGGCATTCACGAATGACTTCCCTCGGCTGAGGGAGAAGCCCGTCGAATGGTACAAGCAGGTCGATCGGTTTTTCAAAATCTTGAAGGTGTTGTGGGGCAATCTGAATACATTGATCGACATTGTTGTACCGAGTGATCTGTGGGCAGCTTGTAAAGTTGCAGTTGATTGGCCGACTTCTGAACCGGACAGGGATTCTGTTACAAATGGTCCTTCACCAATTGTTATGAAAAAGTTTGAGCAGGTAATCACATGGCTGAAATCTAAAGTCTCGCCACAAGACATTGATTGGGTTAAGATAGATCGAATTGTTCAGGAACCGAAATAATCCATCCATGAATACTATGAAAGGCTCCTACAAGCCTTTAAGCAATAAAGTGGGCTAGACATGTTAGATCCCAAAGACACGGGGCAGTTTGTCTCCAAGTTCGTTTTGGGCCTGAGACCGGAAATTAGCTTCATGATCCAGCAACATCTGATCTGCTGGCAGAACAAGTCAGTGGATGAAATACTGCGGTATGCCAGGTACTTCAGAAATGAGGTGGATGCGAAACACAAGAAACTTAAGGATAAGTTGATGTTAGTTTAAATGCAGAGCGCTGATAGGGAACTCCAGACGCAATCAAATGGAGGGACACTAGGGAGAAGACAGGGAAACAATCAAGGAGGGAATCAGAATGTGCAGGGTCAAGGGAAAGGGAAACCTATAGACCCCAAGATAGGGATGGATGTGGCAACACTGAAGAAGACCACTGCATGTCACCTTTGTCACAAGATCGGGCATTGGAAGCGCGAGTGTAGGTTAAATCCAGCAAATCAGGTGCAACAAGAGGCAGAGCTGGTGCAGGTACCTGGAGCTGTCAATACAGTAACAAGACCTAGAGCCATGCAAGGGGGGATGATGGTCCCGCAGGTTCAAGTCCCGCAACCTCAGAGAATTCCACAGGGGAATCAGACATACCAGCAGATGCCCCTTTTTGAGAACTTTGATGTAAACAGCTCAGACCCGTTGAAATGACGGTGCCTGAGGGGGTAGGAAGACTGCACTCTTGGGGCAGTCTTAGGGGTAGACCAGAGGGGATCGTTTCTAGAGGCGGATGTTGACGGTCATCCTACCACCTTTCTGGTTGACACTGGTGCTACCCGTTCTACTGTAAGATCTGCAGTAGTTTCCAACCTACCCCTCTAGGGACAATCAATCCAAGTTGTAGGAGTAGCAAATAGGAAAATGACTAACCCATTGACTAAGCAGATTCCTGTGAGAATAGGAACCTTTTGAGAACGACACCAGTTTGTGGTGTGCGACTCAAGTCCAGTCTGCTTGTTGGGATGAGATCTTTTGTGCAAGTTGAATTGCACCATTTATTGCACGCCCAAGGGAGTGGAAGTACAGACGAAAGACGATGATGCCACCTTTCTCAGCTACTTTAGATCCAGTAGCTTCAGCGTTGCCTGGATGTCCTTAATCCGTTGCTGCAACGGGTGTCAGCATTGAAAGGTGTGAAAGCATTGTCATGGGTCACCCTTTGATTGTGTACGTTCCGCATTCTGTTGAACTGTTGATGATGAGAACTAAAACTCAGCACCTGGCTGTTGGAAAACCACTCCCACACTAGAAGGGGTGGTGGTGGTCTTCCGGACACACTGTGGTAGCTTGGCTCGAGTGGTCAGGAATCAGGCTCCGTGCTAAGCATACGACATACCCAAACAATAACCATGCGTGCATCCGTTCCAAAAACGACTCTACACCGTAAAAATTATGAAAATAACTTTCTTTATCTGCTTTTTCTCTTAGTTGCTGATTGGATAAAATAAATAACAATCACAATATACAAACTTTTTAGAAAGTGCAGGACAAATAAATACTGGCTTAATGATTCAATAAATAGGGGTGATCATAAATACTGAAGGCATAAATAAAAGTGCAATACAGACAGGCAATTAAATATTCTGAGGCAATAAATACTGTAACCAATAAATATTGTGCATCAATAAATACTGTGGACCAATAAATACAGTGGAACAATAAATAGGTTAAATACAATAAATACAATGCCCCTAATAAATACTTAAAAGCTGACAGTGACACTCCTGGAATCAGATCACTTTTGATTCCTAAGGGCTGATTTGGCCCAGGCACAGCTTGTGGGGATGTGGAAGGCTTGGGGGTGTCTACTCCCTGGCTTGGTCAAGGCTGAGGCCTAAACTGAGGTAGATAAAGGGGGGAAATACCAGAGACCTGGCTCTCTCTCTCCACACAACTTCTCTAGATTAGTCCCAGTTCACCCCTGGCACAGTCAGGTTGGTTCCAGCACCTCCCTAGCCCCTTAGAGCAGTCTCTCAGGTCTCCACAGGGCCTTAGGCGCCCTCTACTCCACTTACTGCCCTTTTTCTGATGCTCCGACGCCGCTGGAGTCGTGTCGATGCCGTGAGGCGGTTCCGGTTTCGATGTCGGCGGCCTCGGTACAATGTCAGTTCTTTGACGACGCCGGCAGGCGGATCCGGTCTCGATGTCAGCGGCCTCGGTTCGATCTCGACCTCCGATTCGATGGCGTCGGGCAGTCTTACTCGATGTCGACTTCGGGCGGCTCCGGTCCGATGGCGACCTCGGCTTCGATGACGTCGGCCGGCCTTGCCTCGATGTCGACTTCCGGCGGCTCCGGAGTGCGATCCTCACTCCCGACCTCCGGTGCTCCTCACAGGTTTCCGGCGACTCCGGAGTGCGACCTCCACTCCCGACCTCCGGCACGATTCTTACAGGTTCCGGCGACTCCGGAGTGCGATCCTCACTCCCGACCTCCGTTACACTTTACCTCGGTCCCCGACGACTCCGGAGGGCGAACTTCACTCCTCCGATGACGCCGCTCACTCGACCTCGGGTGACTTCCTCCTCGACCTCTGGTATTCCTCACGACCTCTGACGGCGCCCTCTCTCGACCTCTGGCGGCTCCGGGTACGACGTCTGCTTTTCCAGTCAGCGCCGCTTCTCCACCTCGGGCTCCAGGTCTTAGGCTACTCGACGTCGGACTTCAGGGAAACCAGCTTCCAGGTCAGGATCTTGCTGTTCTCTTGTTTCTAAGGCCTGTTCCTGCTGTCCAGGTCCTCAGGATGGTTTTTCTGACTTCTTCCCACACAGGGCTCTAGGCTGGGCTCCGTCAGTAGGGACTAGTATCAAGGGTGGGTTTATGGACCCCACTCCAGGCACAAGTTTCCACCCCTGCTGCTTCACTCCTTCCTCCTTCACGTTTTTGCTGCTCACTCCTCACCAGTCAGGTGCCAACTGCCAGCTCCAACTGCCAACTCTCTCTCTTAACTCCCCAACATTCTAAACCGCCTCCAACTGTCACAGGGTTCTGGAATGTTCTGGAAGGTGCTGGAAGGTGCTGGTAGGTTCCAGTGGATGCTGGTGATGTCACAGGTGGCCACCATTTTGTGCTCCAGGCCCTCAGACAGAAGTTTCAGGGGTAGCTAAAATGGCTCCCTGAATCTGCAGCAACACGAAAAACGAAAACAAATGAGGGAAAAAGGGCCAAGTCCTACACTGGCAAACAACAGACTCACATGCTACGAGCAAGTTATCCTTGCCGGGGAGAATGTGACTCTGAAATGGTGTTCTGTTTTAAACACTGCTATACTTATGCCTTTGCCAAATGCAGATGATGAAGATTGAAAGGACCATGGCTGTCTCGATGTGACTGAACTTTGCACCAAGCAGAGACCTGA
Organism: Triturus cristatus; assembly: GCF_964204655.1. NCBI lineage: Eukaryota > Metazoa > Chordata > Amphibia > Caudata > Salamandridae > Triturus > Triturus cristatus. The sequence continues at coordinate 618,386,342 of NC_140583.1, read as the reverse complement.
CATTGTTGATGAACCTCTGCCTGACCCTGATGAAATCTTCTTTGTCAATGGTTCATGTTTAAGAGACAATTTTGGTCAGTTGAGAGCAGCGTTTGCTGTATGTACCATTATGGGAGTGGTTAAAGTCGCTAGTCTAGAAGGAGTATACTCCGCACATGTGGCCGAAATCATTGCTTTGACTCACGCCTGTTTGGCAGCCAATCAGATCCGAATCACCATCTACACCGATAGCCAGTATGGGTTTGGTGTGGTTCATGACTTTGGACAGCTATGGTCTCAGAGGGGTTACATGACATCATCTGGTTCACCTATTAGGAACGGAAAAGATGTAAGACAACTACTGGAAGCTTTGCAATGTCCAAAAGAAATAGCTGTAGTGAAATGTGCAGCGCACGGAAAGGGAACTGATTTTGTTTCTCTAGGTAATAGATATGCGGATGAAGTTGCACGATTTTGCGCTGAACAAGGGTGTATATTTACTGGAGATTACACAGGAGAGACCCAAGAGAGAACCAAGCTCAACATGATGTTAGCCATGGCAGACACTTGGGACGAACTCAAGTGCCTGCAGGAAGAGGTTTCAGAGCAGGAAAAGGAAGGATGGGTCAAATCAGGATTTGAGAAAAGGGACATTGACATTTGGGTTTCAAGTGATGGCTGAGCAGTATTACCAGATGACTTATTGAGACTGATGGTGAGGCAGATTCATGGTGCTGTGCATCTTGGAAGGGATGCGATGGTGCGAGTGTTCTGACAGACGTGGTACATTCCACAGTTTCGGACTGTTGCTGAAGCAGTGTGTCAGAGATGTGTTACTTGTCAACAGATGAATGCTGGAAAGAAGACTGTGGTTACATTGAGTCACATTGGGAGGTCGGGAGGTCCTTTCAATTGGATGCAATTAGACTTTATCGAGAGGCCCAAGTGCAAAGGATTGAGGTACATTCTAGTGGTGGTGTGTGTTTTTTCACGTGGGTGGAAGCTTACCCAACAAGAAGGTGTGACACCCTCACAGTGGCAAAGCTGCTACTGAGGGAGCTGATACCTACGTTCCGTTTTCCAACTTCGTTGGAGTCGGATAGGGGGACGCAATTCCACAGCAAGATCATGAAATTGCTTTGTGCCGCTCTAAATGTTGATCAGAGACTTCATTGTAGCTATCGACCAGAGGCTTCTGGGATAGTGGAGCAGATAAATGGAACTTTGAAGGCACGAATGTCAAAAGTGTGTTCGTCTACATCTTTGAAATGGCCTGGTGCATTGCTTTTGGTGTTGATGAGTATTCGCAGTGTCCCGGATAGAAGAACTGGCATTTCCCCGCATGAGATTTTGATGGGGAGGGCGATGCGTTTGCCAGCAGTACCGTCCACAGCTTTGATAAACATCACTGATGACTTAATCCTTGACTACTGCAAAGGACTAGATGACGTGGTCCATTCTGTGTCTCAGCAGGTGCAGGCTGCCGCTGTTCCAGCTTCAAGTGACCTATGCCACGATTTGTACCCGGGAGATTGGGTACTTGTCCATAAGCACGTCAGGAAGAGCTGCCTGGATGCTCAGTGGCGAGGCCCTTATCAGGTGATACTGGTAACAAACACAGCAGTGAAGTGCGTAGGATTGCCAAACTGGGTACATGCTTCCCACACCCGCAGAGTTTCAGCACCCTTGGAAGAAACAGCTCCTCTAACGAATGAAAATCCAGCTGTGGCAGCAGGGCCACGAGAGAGGACAAGTCAAGCTGTGAGGGTGGCTGGAGAAGCTGGTTGCTCACCAGATCAGGCTGAGTAGGGTCATGTTATCCATAACCCAGATATCGACTCTGAGGAAGAAAGCGACATTGGGAGTGGCATAGAGTCAGATTCAGCGGAAGGAAGTGGGGTGCAGAGTGACCGAGAAGAAGGCAGAAGGGCTAGAAGCGCAGAAGAAGCCTGGCCTGGAAGATAAAGAAGGCGGAATCTGAGACTGGCTCCCGAGAGGGATCTTGCCCCTGTGTCTGAGGTCTCTGAATTGGAAGAGAGTGAAGATGAACAAACTCAAAGTCTGAGAAGATCAAAAAGGACAGGAGTGCCTTGCCAGAGATACGCTGCCCCGGAGTGGACTTATGCAGTAACCGATGCCAGGAGTACTGAGTCCCGGGAGGCTGAGGTCCGTGACAGTGATCAGCAGAAGTCCTCGAATGAACATCGATGTGGAATTTCTAGTTCCAGGACTTGAGATCAAAGGTGTGTTGACCATCACGGGTCCAGAACCTCTAGTTTTGAGTAAGGTATGAATCTTGATCTTGCACAGATTGGTTTTTCCATCGTTTTGATTTGAACTGCCACCTCACCAAATGGTAGATGTTCGTTTTGAAATTTTGCATCATTTTCTAGCTGCAATCGGATCTGAACTTATCGTGGATTGTGAATGAACTGTGTTTTTAAATAAGTATTTAAAAGAAGATAACCTAGGCCCGAGAGGAAGAAGAAAAAATTCAGGGACTTTCCGTAGAAGAACAAAGAGGGTTAAGGAAGTCTTTTTGGACTGTGTAAATAAAGAACTAAAAGTACTGTAAAGGGAATTTCCAGCACTTCCGGAGTGGTGTTTGAACTGGTTAAACAGCCACTTGTGGTGGAGAAAGAGATTCTAAGTGTTCGTTTGCTGAACCCTAAACTGACAGCAAAAATGGAGGCTGGAAGTCCGAACCGTATGTCCAAATGTATGATAGGTACACTCATAGGAGGAGTGATAGTTTCAATAGTTGTAGTCATTATAGTGTCAGTTGCTATTCCACATGAGATAGAAGTCGTAGAAGTGAAGGGAACACCTACACCCAGTACGTCGACCAAGAAAGAGAGTTTCATAGGAGCTGAAAAGGCTTTGCTAGATCAAGATAGTCGTAGATTGCATGTAGATTTGTCTAGAGGTGATTTTAAGCTTAATGCGTATGCCAAGCTGCTATATGAGTATGTGGACATGATGGATGCGAAGGATTGGTATGTGTGAATGCAGTTGCCTGCCTCAGTGGATGAGGGGATTAAATATCACCATCTTTCACTGACGTATGGGATTTCATGTAGTTTTTTGCTTAGTATGTTCTACGGGAGAGGCCGTTATGAGTACTGCTTTTCGAATTACGATGCAGTGCTTTCAGAGGTACCAGCTTACAAACACTTGAACAAGTATGACTATTATAAGCAGGAAGATAGTATTGGGAAGCATTTCATACCGACATCAATGTTAGATACAGCGTATGCCCATAGACACAACTTAACTTGTTCATTAACTGAGGTAGAGAAGAAATTTGTAGACCAAGTAGAAGATAGGTATAGAAAGCTAACACAAACACGTGTTACTGAGGAAAGTCCAGTAGATTGGACTGAGGAGGAGAGATCTCACAGAGCAAAGGGGAGCTATGGCCCTATAGCATTGGACCTACTGCAGAAGGGGAAGCTGTGTGTGAAACATGCACAGACATATTATGATAAGGTCTATGTGGGACAGAGCACGTGTGATCAGGTTTTCACTGTGGAAGAGTCTGCAAAGAACTTTTTGCAAGGTCCGGTGCAATTGGTGCCTACAGTATATTATGTGTGTGGAAAGAATGCTTATGTGAGATTGCCTGTGAATTGGTATGGAACTTGTTATCTGGGAATTTTTTTTCCCAAAATATACCACACAGAAGAATTAGAGCTTTTGGAAGATGGAAAGCCCTCTAGAGTGAGAAAAGGTGTGAGTGCTGGAGCAGTGATTGTGCTGGAGCAGGGTTTTCTATTGAAAATTTATTGAGTTTTAAACTCCAGTTTTTGTTTATATGTCATAATTAAAACTACTGATAATTAATCGTTAAATATTAATTTTGTTGAAGTTTCTGATTAACCAACATTACTAATGAAAGAATTACACACGGGAATGCATTTATGTTGCCTAATTAATACGTGAACTAAGTTGGTGAGCAAATTAATTAAATTTGTGTGGCTAAAGTGCAATTTGTTATGTGTTTGCGCTTTAAAATAACGTGCCCTAATGCTTCTTTGTGTTGCAGATGGCTAGGTAATTACATACACATAAGGGTATTAGTGGGAATTAACACTGTATAATCATTATGATGTGGTAACGCTGTTTTGTGTTTCTTTTAATTAAGATGGTCCGTTTTGGCCTAATCCAAGATGGCCGATATTTACAGCCTGCATTTGAGTAGTTGAAATACGACGAGAGGCCTCGCTGAATATGGTTGGAAACCACCTGACCTCGGCCTCTGACTGTATTAAAAGTTTCCGTGAGGACAGCAGCTCCAGGCTTGCTGCCAATTGCCCTTGGAGAAGAATAAAGCCACAATGAACTCTGATAAACTTGCGGTGGCTTCACTATGATTCCGAGGAAGAGCATTCATGGATGTATCATTTTTTAGTTTGAGCTTCCTTCTTCCTGTTTTTATTTTTTGAGATTTTCGAGAGCGGAGGTTTTCTAAATGTTGCGAGTCAACATCCTTTCCTGCTAGCTCTGCTCAATGGCTCAAGGGACGTTTAGAGTTTGTTTGTTACTTTCAATTTGTTAGTTTCCCTATAAATATTGTTAGACTAGAGAGGGTCTAAGGCCACTTCTTCTTGAACCTATGCTCGAGAGGATCGACGCTGATTGAGAGGACGGCGACTCGGAGATTTTACTGAGAGACCTGTCCTGACCCATTTACGACATTTAGCTAGAATAGGTAACTATGAGAATAATGATTCTGCTATTGATTGACTTTCATTTGAACTAATTTAGATAAATGACCCTTTTGTTTGAATAACAGTGTCGGGTGATTATTTCTTTGTCATTTACTGAGTTTCAAATGTATTTCCAATGTTTAAAATCATGACTCAAGACAGATCTTTAAGGTTGCATTGACCTCGCTTTAGACGCAGATTGTCTAGGATTTCTCTCGTATATTCAGTGTGGATGGAGTAATAGAATGAATGTTAGTGATGTTAGTGTGATGGGCCCTAGCGTATGATGAGTGTATTTGTGTATGACTGTGGAACTACTCTGTCCGTGGAAGTAGGGAGAATTTATATGCTCCGATCTGCAGCAATTGGGGATATCTTTGGAGCGGCGATACAAAGTCTGAGAGTGATTCTGAATGATGTGAAGATTAGGAGATTGGCGACTGTTGTTGACGAGTTGTCAATGAATACAGCTAAGTCGTTGATACTTGTGGATGGAGTGATGTTGTCGATAAGGACGATGGCGATGCAGAACCGTCTTGCTTTAGATGTCTTATTGGCAAAAGAGGGCGGAGTCTGTAAAATGTTGAAGGTTCAAGAGGAGTGCTGTACTTATATACCAGACAACAGCAAAGATCTGAAGAAGTATATAAGTAACATCACTGTGATCCATCATGAGATCCAGGATCTGACTGAAGAGGGTGTTTGGGAAAAAGTCGGAAAAGGATTTAGCAGTGTGGGAAATTGGTTTGCAAAAATTAGGAAAGGGTATTCTTGATTATATTCTGAAGCTTATCATTATCATAGTGGTTTGTGTGGTTTGCCTGTGGGGAATTGCTAGAGCTTATCAGTGGTACAAGGCGAACCAAGTTGAAAGATCCCTTAGGGAGCAAGAGATAAGGATGGCTAGACTGCAGGACAGTCACTATCAGAATATTAAGAATCTAGAGAAGTTCCGACAGGGAAGAATGGCTACGAGCTCTGTTTAGGTCGGTCCTTTCTCCAGGGAATTGTGATTTTGTGATGACACTAGTCATCAAACGGGGGAACTGATAGAGCGTCATAATGTTTTGAAAATTGTAGGGGTGCATCATAATCATGAGTAGTCCGCACCCATATATAATCAAGTGTGGTACAAAACTGATCATTAGAATTGTATAAGTAATAACAAAATATGTGATTGTCATGGTAGGAAATTAATCCATGCCACCCGAGAAAGTAAAGTGGCATTTAAATGTGATTATATAATTTTGTCATTTATTGCAAATGCTTAATGAATTACTCATGTGTAATGTAATGCATTAGATTTACACGTGCACAATATTAAAGTCTGCACGTGTAGGAATGATTACTCATCTATTGGATGTAATGAAATATAGTGCTTACAGATGCAACGCTTATTAATGCGTGTAGTTTTTGATGTATAGATTCCTAAATGAATGTCCATGTTTTACTATGAAAGGCCTACTCGCATTCCTTATGTTAGCTGAATTGTGCAGGCCGAAGTATACTTTCCTTGGGGAGGCTCTCATTGGAGGTAGTCAGCGAATTTCATGTGTAGGGAAGGATTTCCAGTTCACATGCTTCTGTTGCTGGTGCAAGGACACCGTTCTCGTTAGCTAAGACTAACCCTTTGTTTTAGGAGTTAGGTATGGAGGAGAGTTTGCTACAAGTGTCTCCAGGAATGCAGATAATGAGGAGCCAATACTTTCGGTGCTGAAGGAGCCTGGAACCCAAAGACGTTTCAACCGTTGCTGGACAAAATACAGGTTTCAGTGGAAATTTACCTTCAGGAGGTGTCCAGCCAGAAGAGGTGTTGCAGAGGCGTGTCCTCCATGTTGTGCAATTTGTATTAGGGATAGTGCCCCGAGGGAGGAGAATCAGATGAGGGTAGATGCGAGAAAAAAAACATTAGAGGGTAGAAGGAAGAGATCGATGCTGAGGAAGGCAACTTAGAATTAATCTGTAGCCTTGGCTACTGATCCTTACAACGTAAGTGTACTTCTTAGGAAGTCTTCACAAGCTGCCACCTTTTTCTGGACTTTGCCTTGGGAGATGCTAAGTAGGGAAGTCACCTTAGCGATAGAGTAGGGACAGACTAATCAATTTTTTGTAGGTACCCATGAAGACTGATTTAGATATTGGAGCAGTTCTCTTTTGTTTGATATTTTTAGAGTTTCTCACATTTTTATGCTTCATCGAATTAGGTTGTTGCGTAGATTAAACTTTGTATTAAAGCTCATGTATTTTCTTAACCTCGTCATGAGGTGATTGAATGTTCAGTTATTTTTGACTTTGTAATAAATCCCCTAAACGTTAACTCGGAGTTAGTGATTCTTCAGCGTCGGAATTGATTGGTTATTGATTTTATCTGAATGAGTTGGTTCTCTCCCCTTTGCATTTTACAGCAGATAAAAAGATCCAGTCGGCCGAGGATTCGTAAGAGATGGTAAGATAAGATAAGAATCGGGCGTTATCAGTGGCGTGCTGGCTTTAATAGTCCAGAGGCTTTGTTGCGTTTCCTGATGACGTCACCGGATGACCCTTCGTCGCCACTCCCTGTACCTGACCACGGCTCCCATCTGTGGCGCGACTAAGGACGCCCCTCCTCTAGTTACGGGGGTGCCTGCTCATACTTGTAAATCTGCCCCAGGACGTACACAGAGGTGATTGGACTGGTCTGGTCGAATTGGTGAACTGAGAGTTTGCATTAAGGCCAGTATGCTTTCTTTAGATGGGTCTGCAGGTTGTGACTGGCACAGCTATGGCTGTGATGTAGCCATGGAACCCAGTGGCCTGAATTATCAGAGAAATATTAACGCATTTGACAGGTTTTTAACAGATCCCAGTGGACCCCTTTGAATGTAAATTAAGGCTTTAAATTAAGGCTTTATGTAGTCGGTGTCCATGTGCCTCCCAGGGCTGAGACAGTGGGCTTGACACAAGATAAAAGCATCACTTCATCAAACATGACACCAAAATGCTTCCTGAACAGACCACACTACAAACAAGCAGCAGCACACGGACTAGTCTTGTTTGTATATGAAGCGCTATATGCATGCATTTATACATATGCATATGCCCATATGAAGCGCTACATGCATGCGTACATACACACATATACATATGTTCATATGAGGCGCTATTGATAGAGATCAGGGTGTGTACAATATTCCCACTACCACGGATAAAGTAATCTCACAGTTACACGCACATGCATACATCATACGCTAGGGCCCATTTCACTAACATACGCTCAAATACTCTACCAGCAATAAACCTGTGGAAGGAAAACACTCCTAAACACCCTGCATCTATACCGAGGTCGATAAGACCTGGTTTTTGTGACTGTCCCTAAGCATAACCTATACAATATATACAACAATAATCAATAATGCAAACCCAATAATTGACAAGAAAGAATATCCAACACCATGTTTAAAATTATATTGCTTTATCTAAAATTAGTCAAAGAAAATCAATCAGAATAAATCATTTCTCATAGTTACCTATTCTAGCTAAATGTCAGAACGGGTCAGGACAAGTCTCTCGGTAAATGTCTCTCAAAACGAAGTCCCTTCAGCATCAATCCTCAGCAACGCAGATTCGGTATGCGGCAAAGGCAAAATGGCAAGTGGCAAATGGCCTCTCTAGGCTAACATCTCTTATAACAATAGAAAGATACATTGGGAACATAGAAAAACTATAATGTCCGCCGGACTTGCTGAGCAGAGCGAGAAGGAAAGGATGTAACATTGCTACATTTGAGAATCTCCGCTCAGGAAAAATACACATAACGAAAACTACGGAACAGGAACCAAGAAAATAAAACATGTATCACAATTATCCTGCTTCTCCTCGGCCATCGAGCCACAGTTCAGAGCTTCTCTCTAAGGCTCCTTTGTTTCTCAAGGCTGCCAAGGACACTTTCATTTCTCTTGGAGACTTCCCAAAAACTGCTGCTGTCCTCATGGAAAGTTTTTCAACAAGGACCATGGTCAGTTAGCTTCAGGACCATTTCCAGCAGGGGTCTCCCTCGTCACAGTTTTCATATTATAAATGAATAAATAAGAAAGTATGCTGTTCCTAGAGAGAATTATTGGTGAGTAAAGAGATAAATGTGTCCCCGAGGTCAGGAGGAGAATCCTCCTTTAGGAAAAAGACCCTCACACACCCGGCAGACTAGCTGTCATATGTCGTCAGCATGTGGCCCAGATGTTAAGTGTCATCATCGGGTCTGCTCCGAATCGGGGCGGCGCTGCAATCCCCGATCGGCGACCCCAATGGCGCCTTTTAGTGGAGATCTTTATTCCATAGTTGCCGGTGGGTGAATGCAGGTGAGGGCCTTCAAGTGAGAAAGTGTGTGGTGAAGGGAGTGTATTAAAAATAAGTAGTGGGGAACCTGAATAGTGTTTATTAAATGACGGGGGTCCCACTCTTATAATAAAAACAATAGAGTGCGTAATATTACAGTTAGATTGACTGTATTACGCTGTGGTCATAGATGGTCAACATGTTTCTTGCTTAAGTAAAGTAACCGCAATTCTTCAGGACCAGGTGATTCACACACTTATTGGTAGTGGTAGTGACTACTGTGGCACTTACCACACATACAGCACCCTAATAAGTGGTGACTAGTGCAGGTTAGGTACAATGCCCTTAACTGCAGGGCTGCGAGATCCAACGAGCTGGCGCTGGAGGCAGACACCGGATAGTACAGTGTCAGAAGTCCGTAGTACAGGACGCCTATCCACCTACCCTTGATCCACGCCTCTTGCCTCTGGCGTGGATCAAGGGTAGGTGGATAGGCGTCCTGTACTACGGACTTCTGACACTGTACTATCCGGTGTCTGCCTCCAGCGCCAGCTCGTTGGATCTCGCAGCCCTGCAGTTAAGGGCATTGTACCTAACCTGCACTAGTCACCACTTATTAGGGTGCTGTATGTGTGGTAAGTGCCACAGTAGTCACTACCACTACCAATAAGTGTGTGAATCACCTGGTCCTGAAGAATTGCGGTTACTTTACTTAAGCAAGAAACATGTTGACCATCTATGACCACAGCGTAATACAGTCAATCTAACTGTAATATTACGCACTCTATTGTTTTTATTATAAGAGTGGGACCCCCGTCATTTAATAAACACTATTCAGGTTCCCCACTACTTATTTTTAATACACTCCCTTCACCACACACTTTCTCACTTGAAGGCCCTCACCTGCATTCACCCACCGGCAACTATGGAATAAAGATCTCCACTAAAAGGCGCCATTGGGGTCGCCGATCGGGGATTGCAGCGCCGCCCCGATTCGGAGCAGACCCGATGATGACACTTAACATCTGGGCCACATGCTGACGACATATGACAGCTAGTCTGCCGGGTGTGTGAGGGTCTTTTTCCTAAAGGAGGATTCTCCTCCTGACCTCGGGGACACATTTATCTCTTTACTCACCAATAATTCTCTCTAGGAACAGCATACTTTCTTATTTATTCGAGTGTATCTGGGCTATGTATGCTGGACCTGTCATAAACAGCCCCTGTTCCTCCTCTTTTTAAGTTTCATATTATAAATCACAGCCAGGCTCATAATTCAGCCATCTTTTCTTAGGCCAACATAGGCCTTAATAGACCATCTTAATTAAAAGAGACAAAAACAATGTTACTACAGCATAATGATTAAACAGTGTTAACCCCACTAATACCCTTATGTGTATGCATTTATCTAGCACTAGCAACATAGAAAAGCATTAATTCAGAAAGCGTTTTGTGCTCAAGAATGAACAGCACATAGCAACGTTTAAACATGAAAACACGCACGTTATTTTTTAAAACAGCACATTTATGCACACTCACGTGTAACTCTCTCTTGTTAGGACAAACGGATTGATTAATATAAACGCACTTGCACAAGACAAATAATTAATTATTAATTATTCATAAATTAATACAACGAATAGACATGCCAGAGCTTCAAAAGCCCCAGAATTTTCAAACTGAAAACTCTGCTCCAGCACTATAAACATGCAACTACAACACAACACGTGGGTCTCACACAGGCCTTTAAGTGGGCTGGGTCTCACTGGATCTGAGCACTGGTAGTTCTTTTAAGGAAGCCTCGAAACGGGTCTCTATGGGACTCTGTTTTGTGCCCTGGCACAGGCGGTCCGTTTCTTTCGAGTGTTATAGGGGAAGGGAAATCCTTTAAAGAGAGTCATTTTCTCTCTGGATTTCTCTTCTCTTTTCGGAACTCAGGAGCAGCAACATTGCCGTGGTGTCAGCAGGGCTTCAAGTGGAAGCTTTTTCAATATTATATACAAGCCACAGTTGCTGCTTATTTATCTTATGCAACTAACAATCATAACTTATTGTAGGTATGATGTTACTTGCTGTGTCATATATCTGGATGCAATGACAGAAACAGCAAAATACCAGTCGGGCGGCACACTATGCTAAACACAAATTTTTAGCTTACGTGTTTTTAAGCAACTCCCTTAATTACATTGTCCACGCCCTCTTGAGAGACCCTCCCAGTTTTTTCATCCCACTTAAAGCTCTGGTCCCACATACATTTGCTAGTTGCACGCACACACACACACAGCACAACACACACACACACTGGTGGTTAACAAACAAAGGCAAAACCATTGCAATAAACATTCTCAGCCTCATATATAAAGAGATGCTTGATAGCCGTTCCTAATAGTTTTACCTAAGAGCCCCATCCGACTACACATATCATGCAAAATAAATAGATTAGTGGATGAAATGATCTTCATTGTGCCCATTACATTAAGATCTTGAGCCAGCATGCCCCATTGGTGAGAGTCAAAATGTCGGCCCGTTCCTCTGACTCATGGCTGCTGGCGGCGGATACAAAGCCGCCTCTCTCTCCGCTGCGTCTGGGAACCGAATAAAACAAGTCAGTCATGACGCCCTGAATGCCGGGCCGCGCCGGGCTTCGGCGACTGCCCCAGTTTCCAGGGCCTCGAAGACACTCGCCGGAGATGCCTGGTACCCGAGTAACACAGACACAAACGCATAACTGCGCCCCCTGCTCGCTTTGTTGTCTAAATTGCAATGCGCAGCAGGTCGCGCAGCCGCACTAAACTGCACGATTAAGTACAAAGAAGACGGACACGTCGAGGATCTGAAGGGCAGGCCGAATGTGACACCTTTGTCTTCAGTGCTTCGTTACGTTTATTCTTGTTTATTTTATTGTGATCAGTTCCAGCTGGCATACACAGCAAACAGGGTTTGTACTGAAATCATTGTGTTGTAAAAATAATATCTTACTTATTGTTCAAATTACCCTCCCCTTTTAGCGCTAACGTATTTGAGGGTGTGCAAAAATATCACAAATCTCGGTTATACGAGTAAAGCTGAATATCTCATTTACATTTTTTACCTACACGGACTGAACTTTTAAACAAGCATTGGCATAGCCAATAGGTCTCGCCTTTTGGGACCTTATAAGTGTTTAGGTATCCAGCACAATATCCTTGGTGCACCAACATCAAGTGTTGCATGACTAAACACTTATAAGGTCCCAAAGGCGAGACCTATTGGCAATGTGTTTCACATCAACGAAGTGGCAAAAAATAACACCCCTCATCAACATAGAAATGCAGAAGGGGCACTAAGCAAATAAATAAAATGTGATTTTTAAAACCAGCATCACATCTGTTAAATAAAAAAGCTTACTTATAACAGCAGCTAATCAGCCCTGCTTTGGAACACCCAAAAAAAGTGCCTCTCACTGTTTTCACTTGGCTCTCTCTAACAACCGGGGGGTGAGCCATATATGTCGAAATTTGCCAGGACAGCTGATGAAAACCGGGTCGCCTGGTCACCCTATTGAGATTGCTCTCTGAAGTCCTGTCTTCTGCATTATGGTTCTCAATTGGTGGCTGCTAAACCTCCCGGCGCATAGGTCGATAGATCGTTGTGAGTACAGTCATAAAATACAGTGCCAATCCCGTGTAACCTCAGGATTTCTCGGATCGCTTTCCAGCCACCTCCGGGGAGGCTGGGTAGTACAAGTAGCATTTCAAGTGCAGCTGCGCATTCTATCTCCAAAAATAGTCAGTGGATTCAAGGCATAGGTGAGTCCTGCTTGTCAGGGTTGAGTACAGTGAGATTCACTTCCTGTTTACCCCCCACTGCACATTAGTGCGGTATCAGCTGGTTTGGACCAATCTGAGGCGGCAAGTATCTAAGTCTTATTACCTGCTTGGAAGGGCGAGTGATGTTTTATGTCCCTTTGGATATTGATGTTGTTGCCTGTTTGCTGTTTCTGTATTACTCTACTCTGGTGGCCATTTCATATGAGTGTGTCCCTGTCCGGCAATGGAAGTCCTTCTGGAGCAGTGGTCTTCAAACTTTTTAATGACACGCCCCCCAGTGAAAAAAAAAATCTTCAATACCCTCCCCCGAATATTTTCTGATTTATTTTTATTAAATTGGCAATGTTAAAATATGTCTAGACTTATTTAAACATTGCGGCTAAGTTCTGTTAACATTTTTAAGATGCAATCAAATATATGATGGCCAAACATACTATTCTGGTCAAGCAGGCCTTACTAACGTTTAAAAGTATCCACAGTGTGATTATTAAAAATGGGGGCAGAGGGTTTGAAAAATATTTGGAGCCCTTCCCTTTTGACACCTTCTCCCAGCCAGGAAATAAATGAATAAAGATGTTAGAGATGGCCCATTACAGAGTGGCTTACTGCCACTCATTTTTTCCCTGCTGATAGCGAAGCACTGTTAATAGCATAATGCCTCTTTTGGACCAATCCTGCTCCCCGCCTGGAATCACTTGAGGCCCCACTAGGGGGGCCCGCCCCCCAGTTTAAAGACCCCAGTTCTAGAGTGATGCAGATGCACTTGCAGCAAGCCCATTTGAGCCTGTCTGTGCGCAGAGAGCGCAGGAAGCACAGAATGCCGACAGTTGACCTCAGGCTTCCTTTGGCTATCCTTGCCAGAACTATGACTGTGCTTTTTGGTGAGATTTAACTTATTGTCTCAATGGTTTACTTGTAAATCATACGAGTTGGAAATGTATTAGTCAACCACCTCTGACCATTGTCCATCTACATTGTTGTGCAATTTAAGGTTCCTGCTACTTCTTTGCTGTCCTCAGTGCAGGAAGCTCTTAAGAGGGCTGAGAGCATTCACAGCATCTCCTGACCCGGGTCCATACGGAGAGATTCAAGATGGTTGGTAGAGTGGACTCGCCCTGATTTAGATTTATTTAAATGCCAGCTCTACTTGCCACTCCTTAGAAATTTCAGAACTTTTGGTTGATCTGTATTTGGAAAATGGGATTACTGAGAGCTGAGTTTGGGCCATATCTGGTGCGTGATTAGGGATGAAATTTCAACTAGCTACAAAAATAATTCATGTTGAATTTATCATGGACACAATATATGGAGGCATAGAGTTAGGACAGAATTGCCCTCAAGCATGGCTCAGTAGTGCGTAACGCCTGCCCTGATTTACTGCATATTTTGGTATATTTTGAAGTTTTTATATCATGTGTGTTCTCTGAGGAGAAGTGAAATGGTATGAGAGCCAGGGTAAGCTCAGTGGTCTTGATGTACACACTAAATATAGCCAGTGGGGTAGCTAGACCTACTGCCACCCAGGGCAGCCCCTAAGTTTAGGTTCAGGTTAGAGCGGGCGACAGACAGCTTGTTCTCGGGATGCGGGAGGGGTGGAAGCCAACTGATGACTTGTTCACAGGGGTGGGGTGGTGGTGTTCGTTGACAGACACGACTTGCTCACATCCGCTGCCCCCAAAGAGAGTGCCGCCCCATTTCTGAGATGAACACCAAGCTAGATTGTTGGCCATCCCTTAACATGGGCTATGGCCAAGCAAACAACAGCTCCAAAGGTAAGCCAAAAAAGACAGACAGTCACCAGGCACAGACTTAATGGCCACAAACTGGAGATCGAAACGTCGAGAAAAACAGAAGTGGAAACCAAGAGGAGCCAGGCTCTGCACTAGGAAGACAATAGAGAACCATATCCACGCACATGGAAAAGTAGAACCTGAGTGACGTTGAGTCTTACACTGTCCATTTAACACTGTGATATAAAACACATCCTATCTCCTAGGATAAGATATCCTAAAAAGAAAATTAAAGAGGGAAGTTATTCACCGTCCCTGAGAAGCATGGTGGAGTCAACAAAAATATTTGCCATACTGTTACCATGATGCTAGATGTGACATGAAATGTCAAGCATGGCTTCTCGTTTATAGGTACTCTATTGTGTATACGTTTCTCTCAAAACCGAAACTGTGTAGCAATATCGCTGTGAAGTCAGTGTAAACGACGCGTCATGTGTTGAGTTTGGCAACATTGGTATAACCGGTAATGTCAATAAGAATCATTTGAATTTGCTGGCAGGGAGGCGGACAGTTTGAGTTAGTGAAAGTACAGGGGCCCTGAGAGAAAGAGATGAAAAAGTAAGTGGTAAGAGCTTAAAAAATGAGGCTTGGGGATGAAAGAGACAGTAGAGAAAGAAGGAAGCAAGAAGGACAAAAGAATAAGTGTTAAGCAGATATAGAAAACGAGAGCCATGGCCCAGCAAAGAGAATAATAATCAAGAAACAATGGAAGAGAGGCCAGGAAAGAGAGAGAGACAACAACATGTTGAAGGACCCCTGCAGAAATGGGGAGAAAGGATCAGAGAAAAGGGGAGAGACAGCAGAGATAGATAGAAAACAGAGAAAAGGAAGAAATGGTGGCTAGAGAGAGAAAATCTGAAAGAGAGAGCGAAAGAGAGCAAGACACAGAATGAGCGTGAGGGGAAACTGAGGGAAAATAAAAAGGCAAAGAATATGAAGCTGAACTTGAAAGAGCTGAAGGGAATTCAGGAAAATGTAGTGAGGAGCTGCTGGAATAAGAAACCAAATATTAGTCTAAGAAAGAGCAGAGGGAGAGGGACCTAAAGGGAGATGGGAGAGGCCGACTGTTAGATATGCATGAAGTGGAAGGAAAATTTACTTACAAGGCTGAAAGAAAACCGCGAGACAGGACGAAGAAACTGCAGGAGGCAGGAAGGAAAAGGACAAAAAAACATCGGGAGAAAGGGGAGAGGAGGACTGAAATAAGAAGAGAGAAGCTAAGAGCACTGGGGCGTTGAGGCAGAATGTGAACATGTCGATAGAAAGCTGCAAAAGGAGGCAAGTGAGATACTGCGCGAGGAAAGCAGGGTGCAGGAGAATGGAGGCTTAATGAGAAGACAACGGGGGCCACAAAAAGAGAATCAAGGGAGACGAGAAGATGTCGAGCTCATGAAAAATTGATTGAATTATGATAGAACGAGGGGAGGAGGAACGGGCAAGAGAATGCGGTAAAAGGGAGTTGGAATGAGGTTGGCGGGGTGGGAGCGAGTGAAATAAGGAGAGGAGGCAATGAGTCGACGGCAGGGAGCAGAGAGGTGTGCTGGGGCAGGCACCGGAAGTAACACGCACATTCTGGATTAGAAAGAATGTCAGAACGTGTGAATCAGAGGTGACATTTCGGGAGGTTGACAGGTATCAACATATGGCAGTGTGTTTGTGCAGCGCTGGCAGGCCTCTCTCCAGAAACAGACAAGGTGGGCAATTATATTAAACGCGTGTCTTTTATTGTCTACTGAAATGAACTCTCGGCCGAATCTGGATAACATGATTATTGCAAGTAAGCTATGTGTGTTGAACTAGAAACTGCGCAGACCAGTTAATGCTAACAACTGCAACCAAAGGGGCATAAATAAAAACTAAGGACAGTGAAGAACGCATACTTACTTCTTTCTCGATTCAGAGCCTCCGGATATGGGGTTCTTTGATGTCATGTATCCGCCCGGAACAAAACCTGGCATAAGCCGCTAATGTGGTTTTGACCTATGGCTAAAGTGTCACGTGGGGTAAGATATCCAATCACCTATATTCCTCAACATTACTTTATTGTTTCACCAGAGACCCCAATGTGAACGAGCAAAGTGATGAACTTGACGTACAGTTTCCAACTCATACACATATACGAAAAAAAGGCTGAGTTAAACAAATTTCATAATGAGAAGGACAAATGTCCTAATATAGAGGGGCAGAGTAGTATAGCTCCTTTCCTAAGATGGAAAAACGGAGGAGAAAAAAGATGTAGTTAATACACACTGTCCAAAGATTGATACAATGTAGCGGACCTAAAAGTGGTGCGCGCGTGAGCGAAAGTAAAAGCTGCGCGTTTGCACATATGTTAGCAGTTAATGAGAGACGCAGCAGGGAGGGGCAGAGGAGCGTTGAGAAAGCAATCCAGATGGCGCCTGATCGGGCTCTGAACGCTGGTGGGTGCACACGCACGTGAACGCAAGCGCTAGGCCAGCCAAAGCTTGTGGTAGCACTTTTTAAAGCCCCTACTAAATGTCTCACATCAGTAACTAACCCCCTTACCTGGTTTATTGCATATGCCCTACACCGGCACTTTTGTGGTGGACACATGGAGTGTGGTTAGGTAGAATGTTGCCCACTCAACATTGTGCTTTCCAAACTCAGAGAAGCAAAGACATTTATAGAGGGTTGTTGGAAATGGCCCTTTTTGCAGTGTTATCCCCAAACCTTTTGCTTATTCCTCCTTTGTTTTTCCTGACCTGTGGTGGTTGGCTATATGACTTTGGGCACTTTACCACTGCTGATCAGTGCTAAAGTGCATATGCTCTCTGTGTAAATTGTTATTGTGATTGGTTATCCATGATTGGCATATTTGTTTTACCAGTAGGTCCCTAGTAAAGTGCACTGAGTATGCCAGGGCTGGTAACTCAAATGCTACTATTGGGCTTGCAGCACTGATTGTGGCACCCACACGAGTAGCCCTGAAATGATGTCTCAGGCCTGCCACTGCAGTGCCTGTGCACAGTATGTTAACTGCCATGTTGACCTGGCCAGTGTACCCACTTGCCAGGCCTGACCCTTCTCTTTTCTTACACATTGGATACCCCTATGGTAGGCCCAAGGTACCCCCCTGGGCAGGATACAGTGTATGTGAAAGGTAGGACATGTACTAGTGTGGGTAACATGTCCTGATAGTGAAATACTGCCAATTTCGTTTTTCACTATTGAAAGGCTATCTTGCCCTAAGGACAGAATGTGGAATGCTATGTAACATGTTTACCTGCATATCTTCCCATAGGAGCAAGATAGAAAATTGGAGTCTGGTATCCCTGAACTCAGAATTTAATAACACCTTTTAGTAAAGATGGCTTTTAAATGCTGTGATTGAAAATAGCACTTTTAGAAAGTGGCTATTTTCTTGTTCAACCTTTCTGTGTGCCTCTGCCTGTTTGTGGATTGACTGTCTGGTTTGAGAATGACAGGGGCTGGGGTGGCTCCAGGAGTCTGGGTGAGTCAGCACAAGGCTGAATAGACCTATCTGCATTTGGAGTGGTGGGAGGAGTAGCACCTGGGCCTAAATAGGGCTGTGCCTGCCTTCCACAATGCTGGCTCCACCTCCTGCGGTGTGTCTGATGACCCTGGCCCACACTAACAAAGGAAGACAATGTGCACTGTCAGAGTGCCCCAGAACTGGTTTGGACTGGGTCTAGGACCCCTCACACATAGAGATCAAAGACTTTTGGGGTATGAATATGAGAGCTGAAACCCCTGAAAGTTAGACTACTTTGTGATCAAGAGGAACCTCTGCCAAAGAAGAACAGCTGAAGAGACTGAGAAGAAGTACTGCCCTTGCTGTGTGGTCTGGGGCTGGCCTGCAGTTTGCGGTTTCTACTAAGGAAAGGACCAAGGGACCTTGCTGTGTGCTGTGTCCCCTGCTTCAAGAAGGGCTTTGCTGTATGCTGCGACCATCTGAAGAAAAGTCTCCAAGGGTCTTGGAAGAACTGGCCTCCTGGTTCCGAAGTCCCAGGCACAAAAGGACTTCACCCACAGCTTCCCTGAACTTCCTTGCTGGGAGTTCCAGTTTGCCAGGAGGGCCTGTAACTGTGTGTGAGGCCTTTTTGCTGTTGGGAACTGGAAGCGCGACGCAACGAGAGAGAAGCGTGATGCCGTCGCATCATCGAGGAAGCGTGTCCCACTGCCGCTGTTTGTCGTCACATCACCGGAGAAGCGTGCCGCCACCACAGAGGGTGCCGTCGCATCACCAGAGGAGCTTGTCGCAGGGCCGTCTCATCGCTGAGGAGGCGCACCGCCGCAGATCGCCGCCTCAACACCGGAGAAGCGTTTCGCAGTCACCGAGGGTGTCGTCGCATCACCGGGGAAGCGTGTCGCAGGGCGTGTGGCAGCTCAGAAAACCACCGAGTTCGCCCCACGCCGTCGGGCGCGCACACTTCGCCTCCATGTTGTCGCATCGCAACAAAGACTCCTTGTTGCATCGCACCAGATCGTCGCAACGCATCGAGGCGCCATCTGTACGCATCAGAACTGGCGCGCAGGAAGAATCGACGCATCGCCTTCTCTGCGCCCCTTTTGTTTGCTTTGCGTTACGCATCCCAGGTACTTTGAGACTAAAGTGTTGCATTTATCCTCTACAAGTTTATTTTTGCAACAACCTTTTTAAAGACATTCTACTAAGTAACTGTATGTTGGATTTTTGTCGTTTTGGTCTTGTTTAGTTTAGATAAAGATATTTTATTTTTCTAACCTGGTGTGGTGTCCATTTGTGGTGTTTTCACTGTGTTACTGTGAGTGTTGGTACAAATACTTTACACATTGCCTTTGGGATAAGCCTGTCTGCTCGTGCCAAGCTACCAAGGGGGTGAGCAGGGGTTATCTAAAGTGTGCATCTCCTTACCCTTACTAGAAGCAAGGGGCCCTATTTGATCAAAGGTACCTACCTCTGCCAACTAGAGACCCCCAGTTCTAACAAGGGTTCTCATAGTTCTTTCCTCTTCACTGTTCACTTGCAGCCCCCTTGCTGTGTGTAGTATTGGAGGAGGTGGAACAACCTAATGGGCTTGAACCAGAGGGCCATTGTTCATGCGAGTCTGTTATGGCACGTCATGTGTTGTAAATATCTTCTTGAATTTTGGTATGACTTCCTCAGCTGATATTGACAAGATGATTTCCCTTTCAGGACTCTTGCTGCAATCATCGATCAATATTTGCAGGAGCACTTTTTGGTAGTTTATCTAGGAATGCATTCTTCCCTTTACTTGCCATTGGCTTTGGGGGTTGTAACTCATGTTTTGTTGCTTTCCATTTACTGCTTTATTTGTTTTAGGCTGTCCAGCTTGAGTTCGTACCTTCCCTTGTCCAAACCTTATTTACAGTATCCTTCCGAGTGTTCCCTTTCTGTAAACAGCCTGTAAAATGTGTTCTTATCTCTTCACGTTTACTGTGCATTTAATGACTGAGGTCAAATGTCCGACGCTGTCTTCAGTGGGCACCTTTTTACTTTTCTTTCTCTGACTTCAAAGTGAGAGGATTTATCTGACAATCTTGCTGGATATTGGGGGTAGAAAATAGTTTTTTTTAGCACACAACAACATTTAAATGAACACTGTAGGTATTTCAGAATATATTAGAATTAGGAATACAAATTTTTTGTTATTTCTGAAGTGGGTTGGAATCAAATACTTTAATAGTATCAAAACAAATCATTACACAAGGTGATGCAATTTCCACACATTTTCTTCTGTGCACTGTATAATTTTATTAGTAAAACTGTATGTCGGTGCCAATGTAATGATCATGTTGCTTGACTATGATTTTACCTTGAAAAAACAAAGACAGTTGGTTTAATTAAACACTTGGCCGAGAGTGCAAACCACAGAACTGAGTCTGAGGACAGTCTCAAAGTACAATCAATTTGTGCTGGCTTATATAGAGTTTTGGGTACAATAAAAGTACATCTGGCAATCATTGTTTGGTAAATGAATGTTGGCCTTGCCTGTGGAGTCATAAATAAAGGGTCTTTGAAAACAAATGCAGGTGGCTCGACCTGGTGTGGTCACAATGTGGGCTAGTGATGTCCAGCATGAAGGGCGCATGATTGCTGTGTGGACTGTGTGTGCTGTGTATTCCTAACTCTATGTGCCATCTAACTTTATGGTGTTTGAGAATGCGTGCACCCCTCTGGCCATGTGTGCTTTACTGGGGCCAATTTCCCTGGATCATTGTGGTGACGCTGCGCTATCTGGGGGATGAACCTGAGATTCCTGTTTGCGTGTTTGTCTGGTGACTACGTACCATCCCACTTGTGACCTGTCAATCAGTTACTGCTTGAGCACATATTTTTGAGTCAGGGTTGATGGAGATTTCATTATGGGCGAATTTGACAATAGCGATATGATATCATTTGTTTATACGAGTGCACTATCATAAGCATTTGCATCGTGTTTATCAATATCAACATTCATTTAAATTAAAAATGTGTTGCCTGTAATGGCAGTGTGCTACCACTCCATGAATACTCCACTTTATGCCACTTAACTCTACTCTGCACCACTCTACACCACTGCACTCTACTTTGCACCACTTCGCTTTACACCACTCCACGCCACTGTACTCTGAACCACTCCACTCTATGCCACTGCACTCTACACCACTGCACTCTACCCCTCTCTACTCTATCCTGTACCACTCTACTCTATGCCAATGCCTCGTTGCCACCCTACGGCACACCACTGCACCCCACACCACTCCAGTCTAGGCCACACCTAACTACTCTGCACAATTTCACTCTCTGCCACTGTACTCTACGTCACTCTGTAACACTGCACTCTACGCCACTGCACTCTAGGCCAAAATACATCAATGCACTTTACTCTGTGACACTCAACTCTATGCCACTGTACTCTACCCCAATCCAGTGTACGCCACTCTAATCTACTCTGCACCACTGCTCTCATGCCACTGCAATCTACACCACTTTACTCTACGCTATTGCACGCTATGCCACTCTACACAACTGCACTCTACCATGCACCGTTCCACTCTATGCCACTTCACTCTACTCTGAAGCAATCTACTGTATGCGACTGTACTCCACTCTGCACCACTCCACTCTATACCACTCCACTGTACACCACTCTACTCTTAACCACTGCACTCTACGTCAATGCACTGTACACAGCTGTACTCTATGTCATTGCACTCTACTCTGCATCACTGTACTCTAGGCCACGGCTCTCTACTCCACTCTACTCCACTCTACACCAATGCACTCTGACACTCTATTCTGCAACACTGCTCTCTCCGCTACCAAACTCTACGCCACTCTACTCTGCACTACTCCACTCTATACCACTGCACTTTATGCCACTGCACTCTACAGCACTACACTCTACTTTGCACCACTTTATGCTACTCTACTCTACTCTGCACAACTCTACACCACTGCACTATATGACACTTGACTCTACTCAGCGCTACAGCCCTCTGCATGATTCAACTCTACGCCACTCTACTCTGCACCACTCTAGGCCACTCAACTCTATATCATTGCACTCTACGCCACTCTACTCTAATCTGCTCCACTCCACTCTGAGGCACTCTACTATGCGCCACGTCACTCCACTCCGTGCCAGTCCACGCTGCACCACTCAACTCTGTACCACTGCACTGTGCACCACTGCACTCTACTATGCACCACTCTAATCTACGCCACTGCATTCTAAAATGCTGAATTGTACACCACTGAATTCAGTGTCACTGCACTCTACGCCACTATACTCTGCAACACTCTACACCAATGCACTCTACGCAAATCCACTCTAGACCACTCCAATACACGACACACTCTGTCGCTCCACTCCACTCTAAAAAACTCTACTCTGTTCCTTACCATTCCACTCTACAACACTCTCCTCTATGCCACTAACTTTTAGCCATGCTGAACAGCAGCCAGGCAAGTGTACAACATGGCTAAAACATATTAGGAAAGCCAATAGCACTTGTACAGGCGAGACCGATTGGCCCTGCCAATGCTTGTTTTGAATATCTGGTTATCATTTTTCTGTGCTAGTCAGTGGACAACTTGCATATGCTACCAAAGCACATTATTTGCATTCATATTGCTAAAAGTGGAAGGTGCCTCACCCTATTGGGCTAACATCAACCAACAGCTCTGTCAGTTTGGAGCCTTCATAAAATTTCATTGTAGCCTCAGCTGATACTGCTTTGTTTTTCATTTGAAAGACAGTTTCTTTGTTTATCAGACACAAGTGGCATCAGATTTCTGAAGGTCTCGCAGTGGCTTTGTGAACTCTAACTTTTTAAAGTTTTTTAATTCGCCTACAAGAAAGCTATGGATTTCTGAGAAGTTTTGGGGTGATGATGCTCTCTTTATTATTCATTACTTCTTGAAATCTGAGGCAACACCTTCAGATGGGAACTTTTACCTAAGGAATTTTATCTCCAATTTGAGTTATTAACTTTTGCTATAGTGTAGGCAGTGGTACTCAAAGTATGGCCTGCGGGCCTCTAGCGACCCGGCATACCTTTCCTTGTGGCCTACCGATCTTCTGGGAACAGTGGCTGCTCCTCCGCTAAGGGGGGGAGTGTCGCCCCACTGCCTCACGTTATTATCATTTTATGTTTCCTTCTGCTGCAGATTTGCGTTTGTGCTGGACCTGCTCCGACGACAGAGGAGCAGGGAAGGAACGTTTGCCCACTCCTAAGTGCACATGACTGTCCGGCCCTCTCGGGATGGCCAAACATTCATGCGCACTTCGCATCTTTTCCATGCAGGCTGCATGACAGACTGCATGGAGATCATGCCCAGGTCGCTATTCCCTGGCTGAGCGCCAATCCACGACGCTCAGACCAACCACAATGCTGCATTGCAGCCTTGTGATTGGCTATCGGGAGGCTGGGAGCCAGGTGCTTCCTGCTGCTTCTTGCATCCTGCTGCAGGACCAGAGTCAGGATGAAGAGGACGGGGGAGAGGTGGCGGCCGGCACAGGTAAGTGTTTGTATTTTTTTTAAAACTATTTTCATCTCCCCCCACCCACGTGCCCCCACTTCACCACCGGGATCCGGTAGCAGGCGCTACTTTCTGGTACCCCTGTAAACCAAGAAAGAAAACTGCTCTTGATCCGATGTTGGCTTTTTCCTGTGGCTCCTGTCACGCTTGCAACACTACTTTAGTTACAGATGTACTTGTGTACCAGGGACATACTGCCAAACTGAAAGATCTCACAAACTGTAGAAGTCGTAACGTCATCTATATCCTCCTATGTCCCTGTAATCTAGCTTACATAGGGGAGACAGCACGTGAGTTTAGGGTACGCTTTAGCGAGCATAAATCTGCGATCCGTACCTGTAAGGCCTCTGCTCCTCTTGTCCAACACTTTTGTACTCAACATCACACTGAACAAGACATTAAATGGTGTATTCTGGAGAAAGTGAAAGGCCAAGTAGGGGTTCCTATGGAAACCCTGCGCAAAAGGAGAGAGACCTTCTGGATCTTTACTTTTGACAGTGTGAAACATGGCCTTAATGAGGAAATTCAATGGAATATTACCCGATCTTGGTAAATGTTTATGTAGATATTCTCCTCTTCTACCCTGGACACTAGGCCTTTCTTTATCTATTGGTTTCTGATATATTCTGTTAAGAATCTGATTGAGGGATTTACCGTTAGTATCTATATAACCTGGACAACGCACGGTTACCTGTTCATGAGATTTGGGGCTAACTGTAATTATTACTTGATACTCTCCCTGTATGTCTAATTATGAATAGCTCTAATGAGTTTTCTAAATGAGCTAAAATTTCTTTATGTTGGGCTTCTCTAGGGGGTTTTTTGGAATTCATATCTTAAGACAATATGTCGACTCATTTATGGATCTGATTGTTCGTATTAATAGTCTTTGAAAACAATGTTCACTGGGCTACAGTGTCTGCCTATAAGAAAGTCTGACCTATTATATTAAAAAAGATTTTTTCCTCTTTCTTTGTTCTTTCTGAGCGAGTATATGGATTATCAACTCAGATGGAGACACACATATATATAGCTGGGTGTATATTATGGTGTTGAGTTTGGCTGTAATTAAGTGGCTTGATGTGGATAGTTCCTGTCGCATGTGATTGTGTCAAGAAAAATCATGCGCTTATTCAAAAGATTCTCCATATTTTGTTCACAGACTCTATAAACAGATGACTGCACATAGACTACTTGCATATGGCAGTAATGGAAATCGTTAGCCTTGAGTCGTTCCCTTTCGTGACAGATCGTACATGCCCTAATTAGTATGGCATAGCTGGTTGAGTTATACATACCTCCTCGGGTTATGTATTTTAGATGGAAGTCTCTTTGGGAACTTAGAAATTAGGCTCGATGGCTTGTATTATGCTTTTCCAAGATGGCGCCCTGCAATAGCGGTACTATGTTAGTCCCTTTTTCCCTATCTTGGATGACCTGATATACGCCACTACAAGATGGCGCTGACGAAAAAATAACATTCTGTAATTGAGAACCGTTCTGCCATGAAGTCATGGCTTGTATGTAGACCTTTTTCGCTTAATAGAGGTATGTTATTGCTATTTATATTTTAGAAAACCTCGGTTTTGGATGGTCTGCTATTTAGATCGGACTACTGTGGCTTTCTGTTGATATGATATTAGAGCATATATTATACCTTTCAAAGATGGCGCTCCGATTAGCGTAAATCTGTTAGTCCCTTCTTAGTGACTGCTTTACTCACAGGTGATACGGTTTAGACAATCTTGGTAGATTGATTACGGAGGGAGGAGTATAAGTAGAGACTCGCATTTGGGTCAAGGCTCACTTGCTGACGGCAGGACGATCTGAGGACGCCTACGTGCTATTGAAGGACTTTGATGTTTCGAGCGCTGGTGAGTTAGGAGGAAAAGGCTTGAATTGTTGTTTAAACTTGGGTAATCTGGATCTTTTTGCTCCTTTATTCCTCGTCAGTATTCCAATTTAGCGCTTACTTCACCCTTAACCTATGGCTAGTTGGGTATCTAGTGTCATTTAAAGATTAAGCATTGCAATTTACCACGAAGCGAAGGTGGGTGTAGATCTATATAGAATAGTGGTAAAATTCCGGTTCCTATCTAATGTGTATTTACTCTTAAAGAAAAGGTTGTGTTTGATATACCTCCTTATATTCGTCCTTACTATTCAAGTAATGCATAGGTATGATCTTTGGTGTCCGTTGATTTTACTATTGGTCCCGTGTTTTAGGACATAGACTCTATATATGGGTTATCAAGACTAATTGACTTTTATCCTTTTGGTTGTCTTTTTGTATCTCTTTTGTCATAGAGACACCATAAAGAATTACAACAGCGTGTCTCTGTATTTTTGGGATTCTACCTATATCTGGTTTTGGATGGAAAAGAAATACCCTGGTGATCTTTAAGCAATTTACTTCTGAAAGGTATTTACAATCATTTAAATCTGGTGATAGTATGCAGCAATTTGTAAATAGGAGACAGACTATGATGCAGTATATTTTAACTCCCTCACACAGATATATGGAGCACTACGGAATTATTGTTGGATGTACCCTAGCCTCACACTACACTTAGTGGGACTTGGAGTCTAACATTATTGGTATGTAAACACTATGCGGATATAATAAAAAGATTTAGACATACCTAAATAGGGAACTGGGAGTGACAATTAGAAAATGCAATAATCTTGATTTAGGTTTTTTCTGCTTTAAACTTTATTAGGACATCTACAGACAAACAGATAAA
This sequence comes from Triturus cristatus, assembly GCF_964204655.1. Taxonomy (NCBI): domain Eukaryota; kingdom Metazoa; phylum Chordata; class Amphibia; order Caudata; family Salamandridae; genus Triturus; species Triturus cristatus. The sequence goes on along the minus strand of NC_140583.1, from coordinate 618,359,990 downwards.
AAAAAGAGAAAAGGAAGAAATTATACTGTGATTACGTTTTACAGCACAAACAGCAGGCTTTGTAGGTCGATATTGTTCCCCTAAACAGTAAGTATCCTTCTTTGCCTTATTGAAAGGACTACTACATAAAACAGTATTTCTTTGTTTGGATTTATACCTTTCTGGTCAGAGTAGAGTAGAGTACTATAGGGATTATTTCCACTCACATCTTGTCCTTATAATCTCAGCCAAAGGTAACTTTCTTTGATTAGAAATAATATTTTAAATTGCACCATTTTGCGTGTTGGCCCTCTCAAACTATCTCTGTTTTCTTTAGAATTCTTCCTCTTTTTCTTTCTTACTTTGATGCTCAGTTGTATAAATTGGCCCAACCGGTGTCTTTTGTTATAGCACACAGTATTGCCAATAATAATGTTTAGAGGCTAGTGACTAATTTTTCATTTGTATGTAAAAATTTGTTTTCTCTAGGATACCCCAGGTTTTGAGAACTTGCGCTAAGAGAAGTAGCTGGTCCTGAAGAAGGTGGTTCTCACGTTTCCTTTTACCACCGAAACGCGTTGACCAAATCTCCCTGTAGATCCTACAAATCTTTGTAGCAGCTCCCTCTTGGGGGCCATCAGGATTACCTTATCACTCATTATGTGCTAAGTGGGAAAACTAGTGAGATATATGTGCAAGGAATGTCTGGTATGTGTTTGTATGAATGAAGAGTTTGTATGTGCAGTGTTCTTTTCCCTGGGCTTTGTTTGGTTTTTTGTCATGAATTGGAATAATACCTTTGTATTAATGAACTGACATGAATAATGTGTAAAGTATAGTTATGATGTTATTTATGAAAAATTGATTTATTTGTTCAAAATTGATTATATTTTTATAAAGAAAAAATGAAAATATAAAAATACGATAAATAAAAATATAAAGAATACATTTTGGTGTTTTTTGTGTGCTAGCTCATATATAGGAAATTGTTACATAGGTCAAGAGGGAGTATTATTAGTTAGATTGGCTTTTTCTGGTAGACCATCAGCATCGTTATGTCGTTCTGGGCTTTATTTCTATATCAGTTCAGTGTATTTCATGAGCAGGGCTGCCCTGCTCATAGAACAAGCATAAATGACTGTAGAAACAAAGCCTAGAATCAAACAACGATGTTGCAAAAGCACGTTTTTTGTGCACTTTTGGTTGATTTAGAAAAATGTAAAGGCTACGCACAGTATAAAATAAACTTCCGCAAAATGTGCAAAAAAGACTTTAGAATAAGCATTTTCTACGAATCTTTTGAAAGTGTGTCTTTTTAGGTCAAGCCTGAGCCAGCACGCATGCGCTGCTCTGCGAGACTTATTGTAGACAAATAGCGAATAGAAGCTCCACCCACCTTCCGTCCATGTTTGTTATTTGCTTGTGGCATTGTCTGTCCTAAATGCTGGCTTCTGATTCATCAATAGGCTTGTTAGTCCCACCTTAGCCCCGCCTCCTCTTCATTTGTCACCTCCCATGGTGACTGACCCCTTTACTTCGAGTGTTACACGGTACGTGTTATTTAGACTGTGGGCACTATTTTCTTTAATGAGGTTCGCCTACTGCCTTCTCTACTCCCCCCTCCCTCCCTTTGTCTGTGCCTTCTCATGCCCCTCCCCATCCGCACTCCAGTTGTCCGTACCTTCTCCCCCGCCTGCACTCCCGTTGTCCGTGCCTACACGCCCCTGCCCGCCCATTGTCCTGCCTTCTCCCCCTCCCCCGCCCACACTCCCGTTGTCTGTGCCTTCTCGCCCCCACCCGCCCGTTTTTCTGCCTTTTCCCCCACCCCCCACCGGCACTCCCTTTGTCCATGCCTTCTCGCCCCTGCCTGACTGTTGTCTTGATTTCTTTCCCCTCCCCGCCCGCACTCCCATGCTCGTGCCTTCTTGCCCCCGCCCGTTGTCCGTGCCTTCTCCCCCCCGCCCTCCCTCCCGTTGTCCGTGATGACTACCATTTGCAATGCAATAGGTCTTGTGTAAATGCGAGTCCCATTGCATTGCAAATGCTTGTTCTTTTCTGTCTTGATAATTCCCCACCCTACCAGACTTCTTGGTTATGCCAGGGCATCAAGGTGAGCCTCGGGCACACTCAAAACTGTGCATTTTTGCCCCCGAGGAAATGTTTGTGACTACCAATGGTGTAGCATGAGCCCATTTTTACATATTCTGTTGAGCAGATCTTGCAGGCGATCCTAATGTTGTTCAGCTGAGTAGAGATTGGCCTGAATCATGCCTTCGCTAACATTTAACACTCCCTCAAATCTTGACAGTACTTTCCTATGACAAATCTGGAACACCTCTTCTGGTACTCGAAATCCCAAAGTAAAAACGTTTGAATCTTCTGAAGTCAGTGTGGGTGAAAATGGTAGTAATGTATATGGAAGGTTTAAGTTATCTCGGCTGATGATATTTAGCCATCTGATACTTTTTTTAGGCAACCACTTGGCTTGGTCTACCTCTGTTATGAGATCGTAGAAGCATGTACATAGAAGTGGCAAGTGCTCATTAGTAAATTATTGTTTATGTGCAGGAAGGGACTGTTACCTGCACATAAACAATCATTCATGGTGTTTTTCTCTTTCTATGTGTGCTGCCGAACGCAGCACACATAGAAAAGGGAAATATGCGGAGAAATTAAAGTAATTCTCCTCATATCGCCATTCTAATGCCTTCTGTTGCATGACATTTTTAGCGCTGCCTCAAATTTACACATCCTTATAAATAGGGGGCAGCATCAAAAAGCAATGGGCGTTGCGGTGGAAGGCCCACAGCAACACCCATTGCACTCCCTTTTCACGCAAACACCTGCGTGAAAGGGTACTATAATTACAAAGCGGCATTAAGCCACAAAAAGTTGCTAACGCCACTTTGTAAATATGGGGAAGGGCTTTGTGCCACAGGAACGTCTTTAAAAGTGACGCTCCTGAGGTGCAATGCCCTTGTACATATGCCCCATAGTCTGCTGGGGTTCTGTGATGTTCCCTTTATTGTGGCATCCTCATGCTTACACGGATTTCAATTTCATTGAGCTGCTTTGGCTTGTGAGCAGTCAAGTCGAGTCAAGAATAACTTTATTAGGTACCAGGACCATACAAGCTTGACAATCAGACACAACATATTAAAATTTACATATCCTTATTGATAAAATCACATTTAAAAAAGAAGCATTGTCAACCATAAAATGTCATAATAATAAAAATTACACAATAAATGGTATTTTCCTTCCTATTTGTTTACTCTAATTCATAACGCTTTCTAACAGCCATTGCAACTTTTATAAAATTTGACACCACGATACAAATAGGAGAACTGGTCAGTGATTGCAGATATCTGAACCCTTCAACATATGTACATGTCCAAATATCCTTTAATAATGGTGCCAAAAATCTCCCACTTGGTTCCGTGTAAAGTGAGCAAAATAGAATAAAGTGCAGCGTGCTCTGGGTTGCCGTATTGTCACAAGGACAAGGAATAAGATTGTCGGTCCACCCAAATTGTCTTGGAAATGTCACTAGAAAATGAAGAGTGCCTAAACAAAATCTGGTTAAAAAGAATCGCGTCTGTATGTTAATAGTGAAGGTTAAATAAAATTGCTGTTTAGTCATGACCAAGCAACTGGGGCCTGTCTCCTCAGAAAGCGTATGACTCGCTGTTGCCCAGTTATAATTTGCCTATTTTATAATAGCCTTAGCGTCTGTGTGGATACTCGTAGGAGTATCAAAATACTCTCCCAGACCAATCTCAAATAGCTTTTCCTTCACAAAATGAAGCAAGGGAATCGTCAATGACTTGTCCAAATTTATACAGTCTTCAATCACCTCCCTAGAGAACAGTAACTCTTCAGACACCCGTATTTTGGCCCATAAAAGCAGGGGGGCAATGTCAATACGATCTTCTAAGTATTCCATTCCCAATTCTTGATGGCAAAAACGTGTAGCAATGCTATTTGAAGTCATCAATAGTCTTTTTGTATACTTATTTTACACAACTTGTATTGGGCGACTTTTGTGATAGCCCCACACTAAAACACCCCATAATATGCAACCGACAAACATTTTGCTTTGTACAAGGTAATTAACTCAGACACCAGCTTGTGGCCTAACTTACAGGCAAACCGGAACAGCCCCTCCACAACCCTGCTTGTCTGCTGAGCTCTTGCTGTGTCCAGTGGTTCCCACTTCATCACATTATTAAACAAAGTTTCCAAATATGTAAAACCTTTCACCTTTTCTATATTCTTGCCCCTTACACTAAAATGTCTAGTTTTTGTCTTTTTAGGGCCACATACCATTACATAAGATTTTATAAAATTGACCTTTAGATCAAGGGCAGACATAAAGTCTGTAAAGGCATCCAGTGATTTTTGTAGGCTGTTGGCCGCCAGGTCCATAAGTATGGTATCATCCGCATATGAAAGTAGCGGGACTGGTTTCCCTCTAATATGGGGGTAATCAATTTTCTTTCCCAATAAAAAAGCCTCCAATCCATTGGTATAAATCAAGAAAAGAAAAGGAGCTAAAATGCACCCCTGCCAAACTCCTTCTGTGGAGACGATGGACTTAGTACTTTACCCCTTTGGGCCATATCTTATGGCCACGGTGGTATTTGCGTGGAGTCTTATTAGAAGCGAGATCAATGCATCCTCTATGCCCATTTCTCCCATTAGCACCCATAATTTCTCCCTGTTAACGGCATCAAAAGCACTGGACAAGTCCATGAAGGCAAGGTGGATAGAACCCCTCCTTGCCTTCATGTACTTGCCCATTATCAGGTAAAAATTTAGGCACTGCTCTGTGGTGCCCAACCCCCAACGGAAGCCATACTGTTTTTTTTTAAATGACCCCCTTACTGCTTGCCCAGGCCTCAAGTCGGGCGAGAACTACCCTACCCAGCACCTTAACGGTAGCGTTGATAAGGGAAATTGACCTGTAACAGGCAGGGTCATTTCTATTCCCCTTTTTAAACACAGGGACAACAATGGCCTCCTTCCATGATGCTGGGATTGGACCGATCACAACTGATTTAAAAACATTAGTCAGCAGTGGTGCCCAGAGGTTAATATTTATTTTAAACAGATCTAGTGGGACCCCATGTGGTCCATGGGCCTTCCTACAGATTCCTTTCGACAAGGCTTCCTCAACCTCTGCCACGGTAAGTGAGGCACTGAGGTGAGAGGCCAGTGTTAAATCTACGGGGAGATCCTCATTACTCGCTGTTAGCTCCAAACCGCTTGGATTGAATATAGCTGCAAAGCGGGATTCCCATGTGTCTCCCAGAATCAATGAATCCATCTTTTGCAACCCCTCTGTAAATTGTGGTCGATTAATAATAGCCCAGAAACTTTTACTATCTGTGAGAGCACTAGCTCTCTCCAGGTCCTCCAAGGCTAAACGCCTCAACTCCTCTTTCCTTTTATTGATAGTGCTTTTATATAATCGTCTAGCACATTTGATTTGTGTTCTATTACGAGGAGTGGCCTGGAGGGCAATTTTTAAATTCTTTTGGGCTCCAGAGCATTCAGCATTAACCCTTGTTCCTGTTGAGGCTCTTCTGGTCTAACTGGGCGTGTTAATCTTTTAGCTGCATTTGTGCAGATTCTTTCAAAATTTTGAACAATCAAGGTTGAGGGGGAATCCTGCTGGAACCACTCCATTGTCAGATCATAGTTTGTTTTTACTGTTTCTGCCTCAAATTGAGAAGGATTTATCTTACCCCAATTCAATCTTACCCCTTTATTGGGGTTATAGTGGATCCGGCGACCATCACCCGTCCCTGCCTGAGCTATTACGTTAAGGAAGACAGTGAGTGGGTTGTAGTCGCTCGAAGGAGTTGGGTTCTATGTTAAAATTTCGGACAAATGATGAAAACTCCCTAGAAGTAAACATAAAATCAATAAACTTTCCATACCCCCACCAACAAAAGTGGTACACTGGACTAAGGATTTGCTAATCAAGCTATCTAGGTCATTCTCAACAATAATAGAATTTAGTGCCTCACCCTGCGGGGTAAGGATAAAATGCGCCAGCGGCTGTACCCCTGTATCCAGGAGGCCACATACTCGTTCCGTGCTATGCTCGCAAGAAGTACAGTTGAATTCCCCCACCCACAAAACACATAAAGGTCGCCACTTCCCAGCAGCATTATTAATTTCCGTTTGTAAGGCTTCTATAACATTACAACTCTTTAAGTAAAAAATATTGTAGTACCAGTTTACCAGTAATACATTCACCTGCATCAGGTTCGAAATCACAATCAGTTGGAACCATGGTGATGAACTTACACAGTGGGCTTTTATAGAACCATATTTAACTGTGATTAAGGTTACCAACCCTCCTTTGCCCTCCCAGATGGTGAAGGGGTAGCAGGAACATTAAAAGCACAATAGTCACCCAGCGCAGTGTTCTCTTTAAACCATGTTTCCTGCAGACAAATAATGTCAAATCCCCTGATATATTCCAATCATACCTCATCTGATAATTTAGGGCGGATGCCTGCAATATTCCAGGAGATTAGTTTAAATGTGGGGGTGAAATGACCCTGGTTTGTGTCCGTTGGTGTGACAATGATTGCAGACGTGCTAATTGGAGATATCAGGCCTGCCCCCTCACCCTCGCAGTTGACCTTAATGACTAAATTCATGAGGTGGGAATAAGTTATATAATTTTTCGTGCTCTCCTTTACAGTAGGATCAGTGGTATTTAAACCAGGGGATTCTAGGGGTTTTATATTACCAAATGCATTTTTATCAGATGCTTTTCCTGAATCAGTATATAGGAGACCCCTACTTCTATCATCAGCTGGACGACCAGGTTGTATGGTCAGTCAATCGATCTCAGTCAGACCTGAGAGGGTCTCAAAATGGTTCGGATGGAGAAAGGAGGGCCAAGAGGGGACATGTATGTTTTGTCTTAGCTGGTTAGGCCACTGACTAATAGTAGAGACCTGGGTGGGGGGGGGGAGGGTAAAAAAAAAGTGGTTTATCTGTTGGTCTGGTGAGTCCCTAAGATGTTTTAGAGCAAAATGCACACACCTTGCGTCACTAAAATTCAGCACAATGCAATCCCCTTGAATGCTTTTGATCGTATGGCCCACCTAACTGACCCGCCTGGCCATGATAATATAATCAATCCATTTTCAACGGGGGGAGTTTTCTTGGAGCACCAATGTGCTGATTTATTTATGAGGCTCTGGCAGCTTTCTTGTTGACCGAGTAATAATAGCGGAACCCTCATCAGGATCAAAGTGTAGGGTGTACTTTCTGGAGGCAGGTTTAGTGTGTCATAAACCGCCTGCTTAATAAGCCTTCTGGTTGGATTAGATGTTGATTGATGTAAAATGTCATATCCATATGTGGGCAGTCACTATTGGTAAAAACCATAGACTAGGTTCTTCAACTTTGTCAATGATCCTAGCTGCATCAAGTTTGTTTCGTTCGTTATATGCTAAGCTCCTTAAGTGGACGGTGATCCATTTATGTCGTAACCCTATGGGTTATTTGGAGACGTATATATGAATGCCGCTTTTAAGGTCTCGCCTGAGCCAGCGCTTTGGCGCTGCTCTGGCGAGAGCTATAGAAAGCGGGTTTTGGAAGTGCAAACAAGTGCTTTTCAGGCCTCCAACTACAGTGCATGTGCGCCGGTCGCGCGCACCATTTGTCAGCCTGCTGATCACTTTCGCGGCCGCTTTGATGTTCTCAGTGAGCCGTGCGGCCACTGAGAACATCAAAGCGGCCGCGAAAGTGATCACCATTTGCCAGCCCCTCCCTTATCCCACTTCCTGCTTGTTTTTTTGGGCTTAAACTCTCCATGCCCTCTGGCTCCTTCATGCTGCTTTACCCTTCCCTCTGCTTGTGCTTCCTATCTCCTCCCACACCTGCTGTTCTTTCTTTTTTTTAAAAGTCATTTTACTAAGCGCCAACGCGAACTGAAGGTATCGGAGCGCTTGGCTCTCATCTACTCCTTTTCTACGTTTTTCTATCCCCTCTGAGCCTCTTTTCACTTTTTTCACTCTTGCCTTTCGTTTGCTTTTTCGCCCTTCTGCATCTCCTCTTTCACCAGTTGTTGTGCCGGTTTCTGTGCCTTCTCAGCTATCTGCGCCTCTTTCCTCCATTCAGGCCTTCGGTCGTGCTCCCGACATCTCCCAACACATTTCCCCGCCTCCTTCCTTCTCATGCTCAGAGTTGTGCTCAGTATTTTGACCTCTATTTGCATGTCGCTCGTATTTTTTCCTCAGTAGCCCAATTTTGGGTAGACCATTTTCTTTCAGACATTCCATCGTACTTTTAAACAGCCCAAACTGCAACTGCCTCCCATTCCCTTTCAATTTGTCCAAAGTCACAACTAAAAAAGCTGATACTTTTCATTAGGATTAAATGCGACCTAGCTTAAAATACTGTAAAATTTTAGCAAAGGAGAGACACGCTGCCTTTTTATGTGACACATACCGCCTGCGAATAGAAAAACAGCGCCTCCTTCTCTTGTTTGCTAAACTGCTACAGTATTTTATTCTACATCGTGTTTGTGGTTTATTAAAAAGTATGTACTTAATTATTCAGAATTTGATGTTTATCGCTGCATTTATGCGAATTAAAAGGCTGTGTCTTTTACAATTCTTTTAGGGGCATCTGAAAAGTTGTGTCTTTTCTTTCAAATTTATGTTTTGAAATTGAAAATACTGTGTTTATAGGTATACTGTTCAAATAATGTGCTTGTCTATGTATCCAACCTTTGCAATTAAAAAACATAGATAAGAACTAAAACAAGCGCTGCCTTTTAGATGCTCTAAACGCACATTTTCCACCAAAACACGACTATTTACTCTGTAGAAACTAAAATATTTGTAAAACACACCAGACGTGGTTTTGTAGCTACATCAAACTTATTTGCAGCTGGTAAACTAGGGTCATATCTCGACGGGAAGCTTCCCATCCTGTAATTTCGGACAATTCCCTGAAGGGATACATTGCCAAACAAGAGCCATATGCAGCTCACAAGAGTGATAGCAATCTTTATAGCTATGCGTGTGGTTTCACAACACAACCAGAAAGTATTTAGCTGTCATGCAGCCCCCCCCCCCCGCCCCCTCCCATCCCCCTTGTCGCACCCTACTCACTTCCAATACAATAAGATCTCACTCAGCCTTTCCGAACAGCTTGCATGCTGGCAGCGTCTCTCTTCCCCGATCAGAAATAATTTACGAAAACAATGTGCCTACACACTCGCTTTCCAACCTCCAAAAAGCCTTTATATTAGAAACAAATAGGATGCACAGTTCCATGTAACCATCAGACCATCTCAACAGAATACAACATTATCAATATAAATCCATAGAAATAAAGTCAAAACCACGTGTCTTTAAATGCCACACAAGCATACCACAAATAAAACAAGCATTTGCAATGCAATAGGTCTCGCAGTTATACGAGTTAAAGCTATTGGCATTGTAAATGACAATGCCAATAGGCATTGTTATTTGCAATGTCAATAGCTCAAACTCGCGTAAACGCGAGACCTAATGCATTGCAAATGCTTGTTCTCTATTAGGCAATCTATGCAGTCAATAACATCACCTTATTTCTTTAGGTTGTGCTTCATCTTGCATTCTTGCACCCCAAATGTGAAAGCGATTAAGCGCAATGACTCTACCACCTCACAAATTATAAGTTTGTTGCTGTTGGTGGGTGACAAAGAATCGACCTGTGATTGACTGGTTCAGGTGGGAGATGATTGTCATAAAAACACAAGCAATGTTGAGTGATGATATGCTGACAAAGGCATACATACACTTTTCTTAGGATGTACACCAGTGTTGGGTGAGGTCAAAGATGTCTGTAGCCTCTCCAGGCCATTACATACACTGCGGTGTCTGTGTTAATGAAGCAGACAAATTTGATTGACTCCATGGACTTCCTTGGTCTTTTGGTTCCCTGAGTGTAGAAATCAGATGAAAACGTTCATCACCAGTGGCCAAATCAATAGCAGAGTTGTCTCTTTGAGATGGTTCATGGTTGGTTCCCAGTTGTTTGATGTTTTCCTCTAAGTTGGTATATGTTTGTGCAGCATCAGCATTTTCTTTAATTGAGTACCAGCAGTGGCAGCTACCACTAATAAAGGGGGGTGGGGAGGGTGGAGGGCGCGGGGGGGGGGAGAGTGAGCATAGGATGGTGGGTTTGGGGGGACAATGGGTTATTAATAATTATAAAAACTTACCTAACGCCGCCGGCCGCCTCCTGCATTGCGTCGCTCCTGCTGGCCTCTTCTTCCTTGGGTCCCAGCAGCCCTTGGGACAGACTCCCAGCTAATCCCTGTGCTGCAGAGCAGTGCAGGGATTGGTCTGAGCAGGCAGGAAAGACGCCATGCTCAGACCAGGAAGTCTGTGGGGTTTCTCCAGTCCGGCTGCTCAATGCAGCCGGGCTGGAGAAACCTAAGAGCGCATGTGTCTTTTGGTCGGCCTTAGACGGCCGGCCAAACACAAATAAGCACTTAGGGAGTGTACACGCACTCCTCGCCCACCCTCCCATGCAACGCCCCTCCATGTACAAGCTGGCAAACGAAAAATGAAAGCAATGCTAGAGCATCGTTTTATTTTTCGTTTGCTGGCAAAGCCGTGGAGCGACGCTCCTCCGACATTGCGGAGGTGCTGCACACTTTCGCAAAGGGATTTGTCTTTCTGCATTCAGAGCGCATCTTTTCTTTTGCAGGGCAGGTGGATTCATGGGGCGCTGGGCTGCTGCATTGTCCGCATGTCCTGCCAGGTCTCTTATCAGACACAACTTATTGACTCAAAGGGTACCGCTTCAATCGGGCGTGCTGCTAAGTAGGCTTCCATGTGGGATGCCATGCACCAAAGCCTGTGAGAGCCCCAGAGTCAACATCATTAGCAGGGTCATTTTTAATTTGTTGTGTGCTTGGCTTGTCAAAGGATGAACCTTTCATAGTGTACAGTTGAGTACTCTGCTGTCCATTGAGAGCGGCTGTGACCGCACTCTAATCATATTCTGGGCCCTTGATCGGTAGCGTTTGGTACGCTTTGTGTCCGTCCCTCTTCACCGGCAAGGTGAGGTAGGATTGGTAGTTTGGCTCTTTTGCAGACTCCTGCATCTAGAATAGTTTCTTACTGTAGTTCTCGTTGCGGGAGAAACTATAAGGATCCACAACACACTACGGGGCATATCAGCAACAACCGACGATAATTATCGCTAAGCGCACTTAGCGCTAGGATAATTATCGCCGGCTAGCGTGGATTTTTATCGCTGAGATAGCGTGCTATTAGCAACGCTTATCTCAAAAGAAATAAAAATCCTCGCGCTAACTGCCTAACGTGAGATTATCGCTGGAAACCCAGCGATAATTTCACGCAATGTGGCGTTAGCTTGTTGATAGGTCCCCACAAGCTTAGCCATGATATCCACCTTCCATAGGATATCATGGCTAAGTCAGTCCTGAAGCAGGCGTAAGGAAAGTAGCGATAACAGGGGTTAGCGCTACTTTTCTTGCCGCTATGCTTTATAGCGTGGGGCTTGATGATAGGAGAAATGTCGCTTAGCGACATTTCTCCTGTCATGTCAGGTCAGGATCGCCCACTTTCCATCTCGTTAGAGATGCAAAGCTGGGCATTAGGAATTCCTGCGCTAACGCAAGTTTTCACGCGTTAGCGTGAGCTTGCTAATTAGGCGATAAAATTATCGCTGCTTTTCGGCCGAAAACAGCCGCAAAAGCGGCGATAATTCTATCGCCTCGCCTTGCTGATATGCCCTTACATTGTGTGGTAAGAGCCTGCCTCCTACACTGAAGGTAGAGAATAAGGAGGCACTAGGTTATGTGAATGCACACTGCTGCCACTGTGTCATGGCTCCCGTCTTTATGCTGAAAATTCTGAAGATCTCCTGGTACAAATTAAAATGCCGACAATTGGGCTGCAAATCGCTGCCGGTGGCTTTACCATTACAGAGAGGCCAGACATTCCTGGCCTGCAGGATGGTCAGGCATGCAGGACAGGTTCTGTGTCACTATCCGCGCACTGCTGTCCTCTTCTGGACTATTCGCAAAGGCACACACCTGGGGGCAGATTTACAAGACCCATGCGTCACTTTTGCGTCACTTTTAACATGGGGAAAGTGACGCAAAAGTGGTGTAAGGGGCTTGTAAATCTGCCCCCTAGTCTCCGTGAGGCATAGCTGCGCCGGATGTTAGAAGGTGCACTTGCCACATTACGGCCTGAAGAGAGGCAGGTCTGGCTGTGAGGACCAGTTCAGATGCCAGTAGTGTACTGGAAGCATAAGGCAGTGTTCAGGCTTTGACGTAGTTGCTGTGCGCAGGGTGTATGAGGCTTCCCAGGGTTTTGCCACCACATGCAATGGTGCAACCTGAAACCAACGCAACACAGAAGGCTTTGTGTCAGCCAGCATGTGCATAACTAACTCTCGTGCGTGGACCATTTATTATATATATGCCTTATGTCATATATCATAGGTCCTAGGGGTGTGGCATGCACACCCCTTTAGATCTAAGGATATAACATGTATAGTGCCAAATGTTGTGTTCTGGTCTCTGTCTGGATCTTGATGCCCAATAGATACATTATTTGTTGCTTCTTCATATGTGCAGTCAACCACTGCCCACTTCTTGCAGGATGTATGCAAGCATGTGTGCAAATAACTTTCATAGTACAAACCTGACACATAGCAATGGGGCACAGTAAAGAACAAAGGGGCATATTAACAAGCGGCAGCGATAATCATCGCTGGCCGCTATTAGCGAGAACATTTTTATCGCTGGCTTTCGCAGGAAATTATCGCCATGCTAGCGTTGTGTTAACCACACATAGCGCAATGGCGATAATTTCCCAGCGATAGCGATGTTTTCCATGGAACATCGCTGGTTTTCCAGCGATGTTCCATGGAAAACGGCGATAACCTTGCTGATACGACCCTGTGGTCGTATCAGCATAATCCACCCACAATGGTAAGTATAGCTAAGTCTGCATTTTAGCAGACGTTAGTTTTTGGAGAAAACAGCTGTTTTCTCCAAAAACTAGCGTCTGCTAAAATGCGTGGGCATCCTTGTAAATATCGCAATGTGTACATCAGCGATATTTACAAGGTTGTAATGCCCAGTGACATCGCTGGTTTTCCAGCGATGTTCCATGGAAAACGGCGATAACCTTGCTGATACGACCCTGTGGTCGTATCAGCATAATCCACCCACAATGGTAAGTATAGCTAAGTCTGCATTTTAGCAGACGTTAGTTTTTGGAGAAAACAGCTGTTTTCTCCAAAAACTAGCGTCTGCTAAAATGCGTGGGCATCCTTGTAAATATCGCAATGTGTACATCAGCGATATTTACAAGGTTGTAATGCCCAGTGACGCCTACTTTGCAAAGGGAGGCGTCGGGTAAAACGGTGCTAACATGCGCTAATGCATGTTATCACCCTCTTGTAAATAGGGCGATATGGCCCTTGTAAATATGCCCCATAAGGGATTTATGCAGGCGGAGTGGCAGTGAAGGCTTGGAAGAACAGGAGGGGAATGAGGCGGGCCTGACGCCATCACAAATACCAAGGAAATAGGGCTCATACTAAGGGGCAATTGGGCAATACTAGGAGGCGGTTGTAAGGAGAAGGGCATATTAGAAGGTGCTAGGCTAAAGACAGAGGGTGAAGGTGACCCCTAGAATACCAGGGAGGTCAAGAGGTTCCTTGCACTGAGCTGTAGCTTGAAATGCAAGGTCTTGAGTTGTAGTATGAATAGGTGAAGGAATGGCGCTTGCTGATCGTTAATAAGGTTGGAATTTCACATGGCCTACTATGAGGACATTCTTTTCTTGCACTTCCAGATATCTTGCCTGTAGATACATTGGCTGTGAGTTTGGTGTTGCCTTTCGGGCATAGTGGTATTTCCAGTAAGCTAACATGCCACTGTTGACTGTGGTAAAGGTGAGTCAGCAGAATTTAAGGGGGATACTGAGGAGCAGAGTTAGTCATTCGGAGGCTGTCCTGCTTTCGGTGTTTATTTTTTGGGGTTGTCAGCAGTGTTTTCTCAATGTTTTTCAAATCTTTTGAAATCAGTGCATATTTATTCACTTGCCTAACCCACAAAATAGACGACGACTGTGTTTTCCAGTGTTTACAAAACACTGTTTTATGCAGTGATTGTTAGAAAGCACAAATGTATTTAACCCCTTCCCTGCTCATGATGGAACCACTCCGTCATGAGCCACGGGCGCCGCGTGCTCACGACGGAGTGGTTCCGTCATGCTGCGGCCGTTGGCGGCCGCTCTGCCCACGCGGCACTGATTCCCCGCCTGTGTGGGCAAACAATGTAAGTGGGCGGAGTCGTGACGGAACCACTCCGTCATGAGCACAGCTCGCCCGTGACTCATGACGGAGTGGTTCCGTCACGAGCATGGCGGCGCCGCGCTGACCCCAAACTCCCCCAGCGCCGCGGCGGAATTTGTGCCGCGGCGAAGGGGTTAAAGGAGAAGTAATGCAGGGTATGTAGGGTCTATCCATTGGCAATGTGTCCAATGGACTTATCTTGGATTGCTTTAAGCATAGGAAGTCTGTGTATTGCATACTCACATCTCATTACCCTCTTGCGTCTCATACTCAATTTGTCAGGAATCTGTCTGGTTTATAGGATTTATAATGGATTACAAAGTAAGAGTGCTATATTCAAATGTTTTAATAAACAAATTCCTGAACACAGTTGGGGGTCATTTAATTACCCATTACTAAATAATATGACATTGGAGGGGTGGTCAACCCTTCAAACAGCATAGTACATTGTGAAGCCTTTCACATTTTGAATAACACCAGATTAATTTGTAGCCCTGCGTTCTAAGGTACCTGAAAATTAATGCTTTAGGCATGCTCACCACTGCTTTTTTGCAGTGTTTGCCTGACTGCATTAAGGTGATGCTGCAGTTGTGTTGACATTCATAACTACGAAATGTCCCGATGGCAAATACCGCACTTTAAGTAATTCCTGACCTTCTAGCAGAATTCACATTGTATTTTGGCCTTGAAATTGTGCTGTTAACATTGTCACTTTTCACCGTCTAGACTGTTTCTCGCCTTGAGTTTTGTTTTATTGTTTCTTTGTTTGTTCTTTTCTGTTAAAATTTAAAATATTTGTATCCTGCCTAGCTTCTGAGTTGCCGAGAATATCTCCTGTAACCCTGCTGAGCCTCTGGGGAGCAGTCGCTGCTTCGTGATGTTACGCAATTGACATGCATATACTAGCGGCTGGCCCTGGTGGTTGTAGGCCCAAATTTGTAATTATGCTATTTTGCACAATAAAGTTTTAACAAAAAAACAAAAAACATTGTCACTATGGATTAAAGGACCCCAGCAGTAAAGTGCAGTTGGGTAAAAAGCCAGGTTTAGCTGAAGGTATCACACATAATAATAGGACAACTTGCAGCTATTAATATTGTTGTTATATTGAAAGTCTTGTGTCATGTTTTCACCACTGCCCCATGTGCATGGCAACAGCATTCTTTCCACAGGTACCTGAAACTGCACATTGCATTGAATGCATTGCATTGGGTATTTGGTAGTTGACCTGCTATCATTACTGACATTAAAAAAGGGGGCTGATGTATCAAAAGGTTTTACCAATTCCGTGTCTGTGGGTAACTTTGATACTATGGGCAGATTTACCCGTATGTCACACAGCACAATACAGCAGCCGCAAATACGGCGCTCTACTGTGTGAGAAAGAGACAGCAGGAGAGCATCATATTTACAGAATTATAGCACTCTCCTCTCCTTTCCCTAGCGCTGAAATCTACAGCTGTGAGCCACGGAGACACCTTTGTGCCAGCTGCGGCCCATGCAAGTAAGAGCGGTGGGGCCCAGTGGGTGGGGGGGGGGGGGAGGGGGGAGGGGATTTCGACAGATGATGATGAGGGAAAATTAAATAAATAAATAATTTTCCCTTGTCATCATCCGTAGAAATCCCCCCCGGGCAACACCGCCCCACCGCTCCTACCTGCACGGGACACGGCTGCTTTGCGCCATAGCGCAGTGGTGTCTCCATGAGTCAAGCATAGGTTTTGTACTGGAAGGATACTCTTCTAGTACAAAATACTATACTTAGACTAATTTTAAAAATGTTCCCACTTTTTATGTGTGCTGTACAGTGCAGCACACATTCGAAGTCAGAAAGTAAAGGAGAAAGAAAGCATTTCTCTTTCATAGCGCCTGGTTCAAGTGTGCACTATTTTCTGACGCTAAACCCGATCTACTTTGAGTTTAGCATCAGAAACCTTGGGTGGTTGCATGGGAACGCCCCCTTGGCGCTAAGTAATGCAAAGCAGGGCTATGCACTGCTTTGCGTTACTATCATGTTATTTCCAGCACTAAACAAATTAAGCGCTGGAAAGTAAATCAGAAAAGAAGATTTTGCACCGATTTGCATCACTGACGCAAACATGTCGTTAAATCTTAGTAAATCTGACCAATCATTTTGGCCAAGTTTCTTATGAACTCTTGAACTGATCATTGAAAGAATTAAACACTGCACCTTTAATATAAGTGCACCACACCAGAGAAAACAAAAGGCAGAATAAACAATATTTTACTGACAACAACACTCAAGTAGAATAATCTTAGACTAGTCTTTCTTGAAGCTACCTAGTATAACAAAGTTACATTGTGTTGGCTCCTTCGTGAATGAATAAAAATGACATCATTCTCTCCCACTTTCCTCTCTTTGAATCACATTTTAGTTTGAGGTTGTGCAGGTGTTTGTCAGTGTTTATAGGTTTACACTGATGAGGGCTGCTTCCTTTCAGTGGGGCTTCATTGGTTATTATAGGCTTAAACCTAAAACGGGATAGCCTAGTCATTAGGAATCTTTGAGTGCATGGGGTCATTTTGTACAAGTTTTTCCTTGTCAACTCTGCAAAAACAAAGCTCCATATCTTCTGCAAGGGCTTCAGTTTTTTTAATGACATGATGATGCCATGGATGCTTCATCACTATGCTCAAAGTCATTTTACTTCACTTGAGAAATCCCTGCCAAAATCCTATCTGACGTCCATTTGTTCTTTCAATGAATGAAGGAGCGCCTATATGGATCTCACTTTATAAAATTCAGAAAGCTTGCTTATAGGTTCTTGTGCATGTTTTCCTGGGGTTTAAAACTGGTGCTTCATTTTAAATATCTCAACTTCAAAGAGGTCTCACCATCTTGGAACTGATATATGACCTTTGCATTTCCAAACAATTCATCCCTGTATTGACTATTTTTTCCCCAGGACACTCGCTGCAAAAAAGCTGCTTCCAAGTGCTGAGCGGGTCAAAGGGAAAATGGTATACACATTGAAAAAGATGCAGAGATAGTGCAAACAGGTTCTTTAGTTTATCTTTGGTAATCAGAGAACAGATGGGTCTTTATCTCTCTTCTGTCGTTTATGCAACTAAGGGGCATTTTTACAAGCCCCTATCACCACCCCACATCACTTTTAGTGATGTTGTGGTGGTTATAGAGGCTTTGCCTTACATACAAGGCATCCTTTCACGCTGTACTTAGCGTGAAAGGGGAGGGCAATTGGTGTTGTGGTGGGCGTTCCACCGCAAAACCCATTGATTTTGACACTGCCCCCTATTTACAAGGGTGGCATAATAGGAGGCAGCGCCAAAATTAAGACCACGGAAAACCTGATCTTAAACAGGCAAAACGAGGAGAAATGCTTTATTTCTCCTAATTTTTGCTGTTTCCATGTGCGCTGCGTTGTGCAGCACACATAGTAACAGCAAATTGCCATTGATTGTTTATGTGCAGGAAGGTGACCTTTCCTGCACATAAACAATCAAAAACACACGACACTGCATGCATATCTTTCACAAGACTCTGCTTGTGCCCCTTTCACATGAGAAATGTCTACCTTGCAAGTTCTTTGCTGTACTCTGAGGTTTAGTCTGCACACGATGTTCAAGGTTAAACAACAATGCCCCTTGTTATTCTGTTCTGATCAGTCCCTCGCACCTAGACATAACATGCTACACACAGCTGCACTCCTGGAAATCATGCACTTTAATATTGCAACCACAACCTGATTTTAACACACTTGGAGAGACACCTTTCCGGAGAGAAGAGCTGTGCTTGTCCTGCGATGTGACCATTGCATCTAGGCCTTGAGGTATGGGGTCTGCTGCTAACAAAACCCAGAGGTCTTCTTTTTTATAATAAACTATCTCTTGCCACGGGGAGGGTGGTTAGGCCGTTCAGTCCTTTTCCATTGCTTTTTATAACATGTTATCCCTGTATTCTACGGTATTGTAACAATGCTGACTATATTGTGTTTATGCATTTTGCTGCTAGTATTGGCTTGTGTACTGCGCCATAGAGTGCGTTAGTTGAAATAAACATTTTAAACTATACTGCGTCTTAGATTACTCACATGGTGGACAAGTACAAGTGAGTGAGCGAAAGAGTGTCTGGCTCCCACGAATCCCAAGATAGAGTGACGTGTTCTGGGCTGTCCAATCATTGGTAGCCTCGCTGTAGACGGAGAATGAATGAGACACTATAACTAGTCGGTTTGGGTTTTGGGTACTAATGTGGTAGGTTGGTACGCCACCTATACACTGAGGTCCTGTTTTCCTGTGCATAGTTCTGTATATGTGCTGAATCCCCGCAACATGACGCCACCAATGTTTGGTCTGGTTCTTATCTGCGAGACGCTTGAGTAGTGCTTGTGCTTGTCCACAATACCCTCACTTCTGCCTCCAGAGGCGGCTGTGACGGGACAACCTCCTATATTGATGTTTTTATAGGTTCTTTCTAGCTTGAAGTTAAATAAAATAGGTTACTCTCTCTTATTAGCCTGGTTTGTGCTGCCGAGTTTTGAGTTGTTCTAATTTCTTTTTGTGATGGCGCAGAATATTGCTGTTCACAATCGTGCTCCGCTCAGGGAATACCTCTAAGGTTATGGTGTCCCTGATGCTGGAGTGGATGTGATTTTTGTAGTAGAAGCCGATCTGGCGTACCTGTTCGAGGTCTTTTACTCTTGGATCACCCTTCCGGTAGTGGACGGGGAGACCAATCTATTTCATGAATACACCGCCACAGCTGTTTCGATTGCATAACAGCCCTATTGGACGCTTGAAGTTCCGCTGACCGCTTGGCAGCACCGAATTTGGTTTAATGGTGCCCTTCCTCACTCATACACACCAGTCCGTTTAGGTCCCTTGTCAATCGAAGGGGCCACATGGCCGGTGTTAGCTGGGAATGCACCTCATCTACGTAGATTAACTGCAGCAACGCTGCAGGAGCCACACGTGTTGCATGCTTCTTTGATTCATATTAATAGAGTTGTTGTTCAGTTCGTGACGCACACTTTCCAGGTGGCTCCACCCGGAATTGTTGCGCAACCTGCGGGGACTGGTGGTGTAACTATCAGTCCCATTATGGTTAATTCGGTAATGGGCAAGAATTCCACAAATAAGGAAGAATTGCCTTATTGGCTTGCCGAGAAATTTGGACAGCTTGAAGCTGTTTTTCCTAATACCTCTCCTGTAGAAAACCAACGAATTTTGACAATTAGTTTGCTTAAGGATTTAATTCCTGAGTTAGCTGATTGTAACACCTGGGGCAAGGTGTTTGCAGCTGTGTATTCGAAGTGTTTCGGCACACCATCTATTACTGTCCTCCACTCCGGGATAAAGCGTGTTCAAGATGAACGTGGCGCTGAAGCAGCTGTGGAACTGGGGATGCGTCTGGTGGGAGTGTTCGACGTGGTGGCTGATATGATCCTCGCATATGTCAAGGGCGATGCTGTAAGCTTTCAAGTCGCTAATGGCTTGGCAGCGGTCCCTGATGTGGACAAACCACGTGAATTACCTAAAATTATTGCAAAGGCTTATAAAACCATTGGCCGCAATAGTCTGGGAAACAAACCTTTTACTTAATTACATACTCAGGCTCAAACACAGCCGAAGGTCCCATCTGACACTGATGGACGCCCAGTCTTTTCTAAAAAGAACTGGAAGAATAAGAAAAGGGGACAACAACAACAACAGAAGCAGGGCTGGCGTGCTGGTTCACCGACACATGAGACTTTTGAGCGTACTTATGACTTGCGCGACCGCGTGAAAATTAGGACTCCTGATTGATTTCAGATCCCTGATCAGCGTTCTCCTCATTCTTCACAGGACTCATCTGGCTTGCAGGTCGGTGGTAGAACGACAGGATCATGGAATGGGCCAACCAGTTCAAAGGGGAAGTGATCAGCCTCGACAATTTGACGGCAAGGGCAAGCAGGATGAACAACAATGTTTCCGTGCCCCTTTTCAAAAGAATAAAGTTGTCACTTTGACAGCGAGATATGCCTCAAGACAGTGAGAACACGGCTACTGGATTGGACTTGGGAGGTAACCCAGCTACACAGCGCCGCGGAAGTTACAAAAGTGTGGGAGGCACTGCGTCCTCGTCTGGAGGCGACAGCAACTGACACTTTCATTACCGTATAGGGGGGGACATTGAGCGTGTAATCACTGGGATTTTCTGGGAGAATCTGACCGTTTCTTATGACATTTTGCTAGCGGAGGCAGACTGGCCCCCACCTTTTGTTCTGGCCACAGCTCACGGGGAGGACATTATAC
Organism: Triturus cristatus; assembly: GCF_964204655.1. Taxonomy (NCBI): domain Eukaryota; kingdom Metazoa; phylum Chordata; class Amphibia; order Caudata; family Salamandridae; genus Triturus; species Triturus cristatus. The sequence goes on along the minus strand of NC_140583.1, from coordinate 618,339,362 downwards.
TTCCTAGTTTTTCACGTTACGTTCCCAAGGAGAATGCAGAAGCTTTTGCAGCCGAGTGGGCTTTGGCCCTGGTGCCTGCTCTGTACTGTAATCAAGTTGGCTGGGCCACATGATTTTCTATTGCGGTCGATGCCTCAACCGCAGCCCAATATCACATTCAACGGGAGACAAAAGGTCCTGTCGCTGATATTCTCACTCAGTTGGAATATCAAGGAGTGATCGAAACATGTGTATCGCCAATGAATAATCCGCTCTTTACTGTGTCCAAACCTGATAGGTCTTACCACATAGTTTTTGATTACCGGCATTTGAACTCTCATTGTCGGACCTTTGCGGTACAGAATACCCATAGCTCTGCCTTAGTGGACAGCATAGTTCGTAAAAAATATAAAACAACACTTGATATTTCCAATGGTTTTTATAGCCACAACCTGTCCCCTGAATGCAGTCAATGGACCGCATTCACGACCGGTGGAAAACAGAAAAAAAACAAGCGTTTGCCAATGAGGTACAAAAACAGCCCCGGTGTGTTCCCTGCACGTTTTGTCTCTCTGTTAGACAGCATAGACCCAGATGCATATTTGTATGTTGATGATATCTACCTCACAGATGACGAATTATGGCTGTATCTGTGCCATGTTGACCGCACAATTCTGCAATTTGCGGACTACGGTTACAAGTTTAATTTTGCCAAGTCTCACATCGCTTTTTATGCATTGCTTTTCTTGGGCTATGAGCTCGACAATGAAGGTAGGGTCTTGGCACCCCATTTTCTGGAGAAATGCGCTTGCTTGCAATCTCCAACCACGCTGAACAAACTTCAGTCCTTGCTGGGATTTTTGGATTTCGGGTAGTTTTATATTCCTGAATATGCCCAGCGTATCAAGCCACTTTATGCCTTGATACAACCTACTTTTTCAAAAGCCAGCTGGTTACCGGAACATTCTGCTATTTTACTTTCTTTGCAATCTGACTTGCTTGAATCTAAATACTTGTTGACGCGTGATAACCACACTAACCCTGGTGATACGAATCGTACCAGGCGCAGTGGGTTTCACTTACTTGACATACAATGAAGGAGACAAAGTACCTATCGCATACAAATCACATTTGTACACTTCGGCCGAGATGAGGTTTCCATCTGTTTAAATTTTTTTTGACAGCTGTGCAAATGGCAGTCCTAAAGGAACGTGCCCTGGCACAGGGAAAACGGATTTTGGTGGTTACACCTTACCCTGCATTAGAAGCAGTGACAAAGGCAAGTGTGCCGAACTCAAAAGCTTTGCATCCCCGTTGGATTCAATGGGCCACTTCGTTGACGTCTCCGGATGTCTCCTTTATCTTTGACCCCGCTCTTCTGACACAGGAGTTTACAGTATGAAAACGTTCATCCACCTCCTCTGTCTTTACTTCCTTTGGAAGACTACGCATGTATTATTTACACCGATGGTTCGGCACAACCGTCCACGGTTTCTAAACATGCTTATTCCGCAGCATGTGCTACTGTGGCCAGTACAATGGTGAATGGAGAATTCAAATCTTCCATAGTGCACACTCAGGCACTGGGAGACTGTACCGCACAATTAGCTGAGCTGCGTGCCTTGGTGCTTACTCTCGAGTTTGCTGATCCAAAGGTTTCGACTCTTATTGTCTCTGACTCTTATTACTGTGTTCAGTCTTTCAATGACAACTTATTCTTTTGGTCTCAAAATGATTATCGACATTCTAAAGGCAGCACAATGAAGCATAAAACGCTTTGGGCTCGAGTGGCAGATCTTAACAACGTTTGCCGCTCACACATGTTATACATACTCTTGGCCACCGGTGTGTGGGGCACACGCTGTTGGGAATTGTTTGGCTGATGAAGCTGCCAAATCTCCAGTAGCCACGTGTTCCGTAGCAGCTGTTACTAGATCCATGATGAAGATTGATAGTGACATGTTGGCAGCAATAGCTGCTACAAAGGAGGGCCTCAGTTACCCGCAAGGTTTCCCTTCGAAATATTCTTATCAGTTAACTCCCGAACAAGTTCCTTTTGCTAGAATACCAGACGTTGGAGATCGGCTGATTCCCAATGCGGACCGCAGACACACTTTAATCAAAAACCGCACACCAAGGCATGGCTTCAGCCCATGCCGAAGTATCTTCGACTGTTTCTATCTTGCAGCAACGTTATTGGTGGCGTGGTTTATAAAAACAAACCCGCAATTATGTACTTTCTTGTGACATCTGTAAGCAAATCAAGCCTTCTGCGGTAACACGTCCACCACAAACACCGCTTAGCATTGGTAACCGGCCTTTTGCATGTGTGTATCTTGATCATTGCGGTCCTTTTTCTTCAGCCACTTCATACAAATATATTTTAGTTGCAGTGGATTTGTGCACTAGATTCCTTTGGGTATGGCCACAACGCAGTGCTGACGCTTGAAATATCATCAGGGATTTGCGTGTCTTTGTAGGGATTTTTGATGCGATGAAGTCTTTGGGGATGGTGGTGCAATTTTCGTCTCCATACAGGCCTGAGGGCAACTCAATTGTGGAGCGAATGAACCATGACTTAAAGCAATCCTGGACAGCTAGTCTTAGGTACTGGCAGGAACTGGTTAGCCCATTTGCATGGAGTCCAACGTGCATTAAATAATCTCTCTGGAAGACCTCTGGATTGGCGGACCCCATGCAAAATGCTCTTTGACATCAAAATGTTTGTGCCAGACCTTGACAGTCTAGACACTGCCGCAACGTTTGAAGCAGATAATCATTCTGCTATGTTACAGAACCTACAATAGACCCATGCCAGCATTGCTACTGAACATTTGTCCTCAGCAACTGACGCAGGAATCCTGAATCCGGTGGTCTGCTGGCTTCCTAAACTTGGATATCTGGTCTGAGAAAAGGTGTAGAACAAGAAAGAATTTGTCCCTCTTACCGTGCGCCGGTTCCAGTGCTTGGCCTGAAGGGTACTCGAACAGTCATTTTACCTCCGCTTCCAGGTCGCAAAGGCAACAGATTCATCTCAGTAGACAATGTCAAGCTACAACATTTGACCGATTCTGAATAGTGTGGTGCCTGCTGTTTCGTGTCCTACAATTTCGAGGACTCGAGGGAATATAACATCTTCCAATTTGCCACCAGGCTCGATTATCGAGATGGACACTGTTGTTGACCAATCTTCTATCCCCTATGCTACCTCTTGCAACGCAGAGGCTGAATACACGTATCCCACAAGTGAGTCCTTGCATGATTTTCCTGATAGTCCTTTGCACCATGGCAGTTTTTCTTATGACTCGTCCTCCACCTCCTCAAGGGACCCAACAAAATTGTCTATTTTTTTTAACTGGTTTAAACAGACTTATTTGGTTCCTCCATGGACATACATCTGGTTAATACTGTATGTCAATTCGATTTGTGACTGTATTTTTCCTACTCATCAGGGGTCACTACTTACCCGAACGCTCTGCTGTGAACTCTGTTGATGGTATTTTGGCCCCCATTCATCTTCACACATCATGAAGCGTGACCAGACTCTGTTAACATTTCGGCGTTCCCAGTATCGGATGGCATCGTTTAGGATAAAGTTCATGGTCCGACAGAGCTGATTAACGTACCATATATTTTCAGAGTCTCTATGGGTGATGTGGTCAAACAAGACATTCGTTCTGATAATTTGGATGTGCATGCAATACAAGCTCTGTTTTCAGATTTAAAATATTATGCTGCATTTGATGCTGAGGATTTGTATTATAATTCTGCAAATTATGCCGACCTATTCTATTATCAACATTATGGGCACCATTTCTTACACAAAACCAATACTTTCTGTCCTTTGGTACATTACACTCAGTGGGAACATTGCCCTACACCATTAAAAGTAGGCCTGTGCATAGTTTACGGGGTTTTGCAACGCGGAACTTCGTAAAGTTACAAAAAAGATCAGCGAAGTTCCATGAGTGGCAGAGTTCAGTGCGAACTGCAGTTTGTGCTGGTATTCCTGCAGCTCGGGTAGAAATTCTACTCGAGCTGCGATCGCGAACTTACCGTTTGCAATCGCGAGCGGGGAAAAAACTCCGCTGCACATTGCGAAGCGGAGTCGTTTGCACTCCGCGATCTCCGCGAAGTGCGGAGTGCAGAAAACTCCGCAAACAGAGCAAACGGAGCAAAGTTTACCGCCCAGGTTTAATTAAAAGGCAGCTCTAAAACTCTTAAGAAAAAGTTTACATACTTTACAAATTTTGATAAACCAAATCCTGAATCATTCTATTTCAAATTGCATAGCCCCTCCTCTCAGAAACTGATGTTAACCCATAGTAAATTGATATATTCTTATTCCTTCCGCCAAGATCTGTCCATAAAAGGGTATGACCATTGGAAGGATACAATTGATCTAAAATCAATTTGGGGTTCTAAGGACTGGCAAGTGCGTGGCTCTGAGGTTCTACATCATGCCTGCCTCATCCCGTTACAAATTTTATTTTTGAATAATACAGTTTACCAAACCACATGCTTTGGTTTGGCATCTGCTAAGAAAATGAATGCCCCAGCCATTCCAGCATTAGCTAAATATAATAATTGGTGCACACACACAAATTATACCATTGAAGCGTTACAAAGCTTATTTCAAAATAATTCATTTAATGAGTCTGCCATTGACTCCCTTGGTTGGTTAGTTTGGCCAACTAGTTTGAATGCCTGCCAGCTTCGTTTCCACAACTCTAGTTTAGGTTTCACACAAGACAGACCCAACCCTAGATTTTCTGATTCGCACACTGTCATGACCTATTCTGTTGGTAAGTGGCCGTCAAAAAACATTTATCTTTGTTGTCCAACAATATTAATTTGGGTGATTTTGTCTTAGGACCTAGAGCTCCTAGAACAAAACGATGGATATACGCTGCTTATAATGAAATTTGGAAACTTTCTCAAATTGAAGCAGCATCCCGTTTGCAGGAAATAGACCAGGCAAACGTAGAAAAAGTTTTGGCTGTTGTTAACAACAGCATTAATACACTGTCTTCGCGAATTTATACATTAGATAATATTGTTTCCTCTGTTATTGACATTGTACAAGATGATGTGTCTCTGTTGTATCGTGGTCAGAATCAATTGCGTTCTGTAATGCAATTTGCATGGACTTTACAAACATTGAAAATGGGAAAAGTACCGTGGGATTATTTGAATGTAACTGCTTTGTTTTCTCCGTTTAATTTAACGGACAAACAGCAATTCATGTTCATGAAAGATGAAACCTACACTCTTTTACACATTGAGAAAATAGACCCTTTGCCCTTAACTGCAGCAGAGTGTAACTTAGCTGTTGTTTGGTTGATCCATGGGGTTATAAGTTTGCCTTTCTCTCTGTTTCAGTTTAGTTCCTGTATGAGACAATTATCCTATAGGCCGCTTTGAACCCCTGGGAAGTACTTTTTTACATGAACTGTGGTTCTTACCTTTCACTTATTGATGTTTAAGGGAAGACACCAAAGTTTATCTTATCAGGGAGGATTGTGATTCCACAGTAGGACATTCCCTAGTATGCAAAAACATACTGTTGCACGGGCGTGTAATCTTTCAGCTCCAAACCTCGCTTGTGTTTTAAAAGGTAAACCAGTGCCCGCCATCATTCCCACGTTCACACTGCTTACTAACAGTAGCTATCATATTTTAAATAACCAGGAATGCTGCGGCTTGCTTGCTGGCATACCATACATTGTAACGGTTTCCCAGCGCGCAATTTGTTGCAATAATGTGCTTTTCCCACCCCCACATGGGCCGCTGGATAGTCCAGTTTGGCCTTCAATACCAACTTTGATAGCAAATTTCAACAAGCTGAGCAAATTAAAGGAGCTTTTAACGCAACAAGAATTGGCACTGACTGGAGCACGAGAAACCTTCACCCACCAGGTGGCTAGTGCCGCTACTGAAATTCAAACACTTTAAAATACTAACCTCCCACTACATTTTGGGAAGTTGATTCATCGCATATTCAATGTGTCGAATACTCAAGGCTTGGCTCATTTTTTTAAAGCTGTGTGTTCTGGCCTCGTGTCTTCATTTCAGACTATTTTTGGTGTAATATCTGCATTCTTTCATTCTATCTTTTCCAGCGTCTCTGGCGGTTTTCCGTTAATATTGGCATTGACCGCGGGACTCATGCTTCTTCTGTGCCTGCCTTGCAATGGCTGCTCCTTTTGTGAAACTGTGCAGGCCGGGCCGGCTGCAACTGCTCCATGACTGGATGCATGAATGCTTTGGTACACTGATTCTTGCAACACTCAGTGTGTCCTATGGATTAAATTTCCGTTTTGCATATTTTACTTGCGTGCAACCTGTATTTTCGTGCCTCCGCTGTGAGTGCACGTGGGCATTGGAATTATGCCTCACCAACACGCCCTGTCCTGTCCCAGATTTCTATCAGCTGATTGGTCCCTTAGTTACTCATGACCAGGAGAGTTCTGGGATTGGCTTAATGGCGCCTGCTGCTGCACTTGGAATTTTGGCACAATGGTGCATCTGTGAGGCTTCGCAGAATCTCCTACTTCAAAGCTACATTGAATACCATGCAAGTTATCCTGCAATGTTAATGGAGGGGCCTGACTGTGAAGACCACTCTTTTTCCTTCATCTTGCTAAATTGCAAGGCATCTCACTTTTCCACCGACCAAAATGATGTCCTTCTGGAGAGTATTGCATTATTTTGCACTTACACCTTGATGGATTAATCAGGTACATTGCCAGTGATCGTCATTTAAGTATCGGATGCCTTGTTTCAAACATTTTTTTTTCTCTCTCTCTATTTCCTTTCTTTCGACTTTTTCCAGGGCGTGGTTTTTTTACACAGACTTTCGTCCTTGCTTTTTCCAATTTCATGGACACAACTATTCATATCTGCTCACACTTTTTGAACTTTGTTTTCTTCCTTAGTCTACATACGATTGACTTATCAGGGACAGGGTGTAGTAAGGCTTATAGGTCCATTGTCGACATTTGCTAAGTTAGCATGTGCAATGAGGCTGCTTTTGTGCACGACACTGCATGCATATATTTCACAAGACTCTGTTTGTCCCCCCTTTCACATGATAAATGTCTACCTTGCAAGTTCTTTGATGTGCTCTGAGGTTTAGTCTGCACACGATGTTCAAGGTTAAACAACAATGGCCCTTGTTATTCTGTTCTAATCAGTCCGTCGCACCTAGACATAACATGCTACACACAGCTGCACTCCTGGAAATCATGTACTTTAATATTGCAACCGCAACATGTTTTTAATACACTTGGAGAGACACCCTTCCGGAGAGAAGAGCTGTGCTTGTCCTGCGATGTAAACATTGCGTCTAGGCCTTGAGGTATGGGGTCTGCTGCTGACAAAGCCCAGAGGTCTTCTTTTTTATAATAAACTATCTCTTGCCACGGGGAGTGTGGTTAGGTCGTTCAGTCCTTTTCCACTGCTTTTTATAACATGTTATCCCCGTTTGTATTCTATGGTATTGTAACAATGCTGACTATATTGTGTTTATGCATTTTGCTGCTAGTATTGGCTCGTGTACTGCACCATAGAGCACGTTAGTCAAAATAGACATTTTAAACTATACCGCGTCTCAGATTACTCGCATTGTGGACAAGTACGAGTGAGTAAGCGAAAGAGTGTCTAGATCCCGCGATTCCCAAGATAGAGTGACATATAGCAGAATCATGTAACAGTGATTCATACTTGAAGCAGTTGTAAATTGAGTTTAAAGGACAGTTTTGTGCACTGCACTTCCTGGCCAGAGTATCTTGCAATCTGTGAGGTTGTTGAATCGTGACATTTGGAACAGCTAGGTCTTTATTTGTTTCTGAATTCTATATGGCTATTGATAATCCTTATTCTGTTTGGGAGCTTGTTCAAGAACTTCCATGTTTGTACAGAGAAGTTGTGCCTCATGATTTTTTTAAAGGAACAATGATCAGGATTCAAGCCATATTGTATCAGAAGTTTCTCCTTTGGCGGTATGGTTTGAGTTTTGACTGTAACGGATCCCCATATGTGATTCATAAGTAGGAAACAAGAGTAGGTCTAGGAGAGCAGGGTTGATGGATTCAATTTAGTTATCCTATTAGTTTTTTTTACCTCTCATGTAGAGGCAATTTGCATAGTCAAGGCATGACAACAGTTAGAATACCAGAAAAATATTACTTACCCGCACCCCCATACAAATAGATTGTTCTGGCCATTTTCAGTACCTTTCCTCATTCTGTTCATCCACCTGGCAAAAACTAACATCTGATAACCTGATCATACCTGCTGAAAAAACTGACCCCCTCCTTCTTTACAAGGATCACTTCTTACATATCTGGAGATATTAAACCCTAGCAGAGAAGAATGTGCCAACATCTTACTATAAGTCGTACACTCAGCAGCTGCACTTCACTTGAAAAGGAAATGCAGAAAACGGGGTGATCTCTGGTCCTTCAAATCCTTTAGTAAAAAGGAGCAGACAAAGGGCCAGATGTATGAAGGTAAGCGTTTGCGATTACCAAATAACTAATTTTTGGGATTAGCTATTTGGTAATCGCAAACAGCAATGTACAAATGTATGGTTAACACATTTTGCGATTCACAGTGGGTCGCAAATAGACCTACCTCATTATTATTCATGAGGTTGTTTCGGTTTGCGACCCATTGGGAATCGCAAAGACTACAGGGATGGTGGCATGCTGAATCAATCAATCAATCATAGCATTCCTAAAGCGCACTACTTACCAGTGAGGGTCTCAAGGCGCTGGGGGGGGGGAATGCTGCTACTGCTCGAAAAGCCTGGTCTTTTGAGAAGTCTTATGAAGGTCAGCAGGTCTTGGGTCTGCCATAGGTGGATGGGGAGGGTGTTCCAGGTCTTGGCGGCGAGGTGGGAGAACGATTTGCCACCGGCGATCACTCTTTGGATGCGGGGGACTGTGGCGAGGGTCAGATCGGCGGAGCGGAGCTGGCGGTTGGGGGTGTTGAGGCTGTTGAGGTACGCTGGTCCGGTGTTGTGGAGTGCCTTGAGTGCGTGGGTGAGGAGCTTAAAGGTTATCCTCTTGTTGATGGGGAGCCAGTGCAGGTCTCTCAGGTGGGGTGTGATGTGGCTGCGGCGAGGGATGTCAAGGATCAGGCGTGCAGAGACGTTTTGGATACGTGGAAGCTGTTTCAGGAGTTTGGCCGAGGCTCCTGCGTAGAGGGCGTTTCCGTAGTCCAACCTGCTGCTGACGAGGGCCTGGGTGACAGTTCTTCTCATTTCGGTGGGGATCCACTTGTAGATCGTGCGGAGCATGCAGAGGGTGTTGAAGCAGGAGGAAGAGACGGCGTTGACCTGCTTAGTCATGGAGAGGTTGGAGTCGAGGATGACCCCTAGGTTGCTTGCGTGGTCGGTCGGTGTTGGAGCTGTTCCCAGTGCGGTCGTTCACCAGGAGTTGTCCCAGGCCGAAGGGGTGGATCCGAGGATGAGGACCTCCGTCTTATCCGAGTTCAGCTTCAGTCGGCTGCTCCTCATCCATTCGGCGACGGCCTTCATTCCTTCGTGGAGGTTGGTTTTGGCGGCCCTTGGTGAGGGAGAGGATCAGCTGGGTGTCATCGGCTTAAGAGATGATGTTGAGGTCGTGCAATCAGGCAACGTGGGCGAGCGGTGCCATGTAGATGTTAAACAGCGTTGGGATGAGCCCTGGGGTACGCCGCAGATGATCTCAGTGGCTTCGGAGCGGAAGGGGGGGGCGGACGCTCTGTGTTCTGCCGGAGAGGAAGGAGGTGGTCCAGTCCAGGGCCTTCTCTTGGATCCCGGCGTCATGGAGGCGTGTGCGTAGTGTGCGGTGGCAGACCGCGTCAAAGGCGGCTGACAGGTCCAGGAGGATGAGGGCCGTGGTTTCTCCGTTGTCTAGCAGGGTCCTGATGTCATCGCTGGCGGCGATGAGGGCAGTTTGGGTGCTGTGGTTGCTGCGGAACCCGGACTGTAATGGGTCCAGGATGCTGTTCTCCTCGAGGTAGCGGGTCAGTTTTTTGTTGAAGGTCTTCTCGATGGCCTTCACCGGGAACGGGAGCAGGGAGATGGGCCGGACGTTCTTGAGGTCCTTGGGTTCTGCCTTGGGTTACTTGAGTAAGGCGTTGATCTCGGCGTGCTTCCAGCTCTCCGGGAAGGTTGCTGTCTCGAAAGAATTGTTGATGGCTTTCCGGAGATGGGGTGTGATGGCGGTGCTGGCTTTGTTGAAGATGTGGTGTGGGCATGGGTCTGACGGGGATCCGGAGTGGATGGTGTTCATGATCTTGATGGTGTCGTCGTCGTTAATGTTGGTCCAGGAGTGCAGGCAGTTGGTGCGGATGGTGGTCGTGGGGGCGGAGGTCTCAGTGGTTGTCAGGTTGGTCGTGGCGTTGAAGCTGTTGTGAATGTCTGCGATCTTGCGATGGAAGAAGATGGCCAGCGAGTCGCAAAGGTCTTGCGAAGGTGGGATGTCGTTGGTGTTGGAGCTGGGGTTGGAGAGTTCCTTCACGATGTTAAAGAGCTCTTTGCTGTTTTGTGCATTGTTGTCTAGGCGGTCTTTGAAGGTGATGGTGTCTGCCGGTGGCATTCTTGTGGGCTGCATAGCTGTCCGGTGTTCGTTCACGGAGCCAGTTTTTCTCTAGCTTTCAGCAGGTTTGCTTGCTTGGAGCCCTGGAGGTCTTCAGTGAACCAGCTGGCTTTCTTGCTGATTTGTCTGTTGGAGGGTTTCTTGAGCGGGGTGAGGGTGTTGACGCAGTCGTCAATCCACTGTCTGAGGTTTGGCGGCAGCGGTGTCTGGGTCGGTGGGGTCGGCGGGTGGGCTCTGGGTGAGGGTGGTTGTTAGCTGGTCTTCGGTGACTTTGCTCCAGCAGCGGCGAGGCATCTGTTGGGTGCGGGGGTGCGTGGTGGGTTTCCGGAAGGTGAAGTGGATGCAGCGATGGTCAGTCCAGTGGAGTTCAGTGGTGTGGTTGAAGGAGACGTGGGGGCGTGCGGAGAAGATGGGGTCAAGCGTGTGGCCGGCAGAGTGGGTGAGTGTTGTGACGAGTTGTCTGAGTCCGAGGTTGGCTAGGTTGTCGATCAGGGTGGTGGAGTTGGTGTTGTTGTTGTTCTCCAGGTGGACGTTCAGGTCCCCGAGGAGGATCTAGTCTGTGGAGGACAGGGTGTGTGTGCTGACGGCGTCTGTGATGGAGTCGATGAACTGTGCCCGGGGCCCGGGGAGTCTGTACATGAGGGTACCTCTGAGGGTGGTGTTGGAGTCGATGTGGATCTGGAAGTGCAGGTGTTTGACGGTGCTGAGGGTGTCGTCGGTGTTGGTCGAGACTCTGAGAATGTTCCTGTGGACGATGGCGATTCCTCCTCCTACTCCGTTGGTGCGGTCCCTGCGGGTTATCTTGTAGCCTTCTGGAATGGCTATGGCGATGTCGGGTGCCGAGGAGGAGTTCGTCAGGAAGGTGACATCTGGGGTGGTTGAGTCGAGTAGGTCCCAGAGTTCAACGGCGTGTTTGCGGGCGGAGCGGGTGTTGAGAAGAATGCATCTGAGGTAGTTGGCTTCTTTCCTGGTCGGTGGGTTGGCAGGCCGGAAGCTGGTGAAGCTGCAGTTCCAGCAGGAGCAGAGTCCTTGGGTGCACTTCGGGGCGGCCAGGCAGCAGGTGCGTGATCGTCTGGCGTTGAGTGCGTGGAGGGTGCTGGAGTCGTAGCGGAGACGGGCGTCATGACATTCGCGGGGGCCAGGGGTTCTGGCGCTGGGCGCGGACCAGGCACAGACGGGCGCAGACAGGCTTGTCTAATGCCTTTGGCGCGGCCGCGCAGCAGCCGCCATAAGAAGGGAGGTGGGAGGGAGGAGCAGCTGAGAGGAGGGAGCGGACAAATGGGCGAGCAGGGGGTCGGGGCTGCAGGGGACGCAGCGACAGGAAAATGGGGAACAGCGATGGAACAGAAGGGCAAAAGAGGGCACAGAATACAACAGGGAGGAGAAAAAGGAGTCAAATAAGCATTAAAACAGAGGCAATACAGTACGAAGCAGGGGAGGCCGGGACGCAGCAGTGGCGGGAAAAACGGGTCAGGGAGCGGCGAGGGAACAGAAGTCAAGAGAGGGCACAGGGCACGGGGTACAAGGAGGAAAACAGGGCAAATGATTAATAAGTAGCAGGAGGAGAGAGAAGAAACGAAACAAGTTGAGCAGTAAAAACAGTACAGGCACAAGGAGTATTTGCAATACAGTAATACAGCAAGAGCAAACCTATGGCGCACCACTGCCTCGAACTCGCGGCAGAGGCAGCAGAAGCAGTGACAGGGAACACGGGCACAACAGGTGGTGCTGTTGCGGCGTGGGGAGCAACCTGCCTGAAGCAGGGTCAAGGGTCGCCTGAATGCTGCGGTCAGCAGACCACATGTCTGTGGTTGCTTTTCAATAAAACAATCTTTTTATTTTTTAAATGCAGCCCGTTTTCCTTAGAAGAAAACGGGATGCATTTGAAAAAGAAAAATGTAAGGTTTTTTTTCTCCATTTTTTAATCGTAGGCAGCGGGCCGTGGAACCAGTGCCTGCTCTTAGAAAGTGTTTTTACCTACATTCACAAAGGGGAATGGGTCCCTTGAGGATCCCTTACCATTTGTGAATGGGTTACCATCTACTACAAGTAGGTGGTAAAAAGCAAATATTTTATGACCGCATTTCAGTCGCATTTCAGTCACAAAACTTTAACATATACCACTGTGATTTACATCTGGCCCTAAGGGTCTAATGTGCGCACAAAGCATTTGATAACAAGCATTGGCAAAGTCAATAGGTCTTGCCTTTGAGAAATACTGGCTTTCCTATGCTTTTAGCTGATGTTACTCAGCATTGGTAAAAAACAAAATGTTTTGCTGTGACGTGAGCACTTTGTTTACTGATCCAAGATAGTAGAGACTATTTTGGAATGGTAAATTTAAACAATTGTGATATTTAAAAAAAATGTAATTTTAGTAGCTTGAAAGTTATGTTATGTTATTTTATTTTGATTTGTAACGCGCACAGATACTCAGGAGTGTCCCGGTGTGAGGCAATGAGGGGCAAAAGTCTGGTATTAAACAAAGAGATGTGTTTTCAGGTTCTTCTTGAAAATCAACGGGTCCTGAATATTTCGAAGAGCGAAAGGAAGAGCGTTCCATGCAACGTGCAGTGTCTTTTTTTGTGTGACTACAGCCAGGCTGCCTTAAGACTGGACGCTTCAAGCTGCTGGAGGGAGAGCCGCTGTCAAGCCGGCCTTGCCAACACAGGCTTCATTGTGTTCATAATCAGACACAGCTGGCACGCTGGCCTCCCTGATTGCACATCATGCACTTCAAACGCATTCATAAGAAAAGGGTAGAGGATGTGGCTTAATGGCCAGAGCTCCCGACTCTGGAACTGGGAGCTGGGTTCAAATCTTGGTTTCGCCTCAACATGCCTCTGATTCTGGGCACATCACATAATCTCCCCATGCCTATGAAACGAAAATGAATGTGCATTTGTGTAATGTAAGTGGTGCTCGTGTACAGGGTAGGAAAGTAGGATCTGCTTTTATGGTTACCCCCACTTTTTGCCTGGTGCTATGCTGTTTCTGACTAGTCTGACTGGGATCCTGCTAATCAGGACCCCAGTCTATCTGCTTTCTCCCCTAAATTGTTATGTTCAGTACTTAGGTACATCCCAGATTGGATACTGAGGTACCCTTATCAGTCCCTAGTATGTGGTACTAAGGTACCCAGGACATAGGTACCCCAGAGGTCCCCCATGGACTGAAGCATGTATGATGTCATCCATGGGAGACCATTCAAACTGCAACTACAGGCCTGCCATTGCATCCTGTGTAAGCTGGTGCTAGCACCACATACAAAAGGTATAGGTTTCCTATATCTAGGGTCACTGCACTTAAAACCTATAAGGCACCCCTATAGCAAGCCTTTTCAATCCTAAAGGCAGGGTGCTTGGTTCTAAGAGTGAGGGTGCCCCTGCATAAGCAGGATACCCCAATAGCCTACGGAGTCCATTCTCCTGGGTTGTAAGTGAGACAGCATATACCATAAAGAGGGGGCACCGCATCATTACGCGGTGACAATTTCGAGATTGGCTGAAACAAATCCTATCATGTTTGGTATCAAACATGTTGGAATCATACCCAACGGGCCTCTGTTGGCTCTCAGTGCTCTCGGTGCCAGTTTTCTAGACCCGTACAACACAACATGGCTGCTTCCGACCAGAGACACGATTCTGCCTTCCTGCTTCTGAGCAAAGCTCGAGCAGGGGGAAGGCAGAACTATAGGTATCCTGTCACAGGGAAGTGTGGCCACCTCCCAGACAGGATTTAGTGTATTGGGGCCTGGTGGGTGCGTTTGCCAGCGCCACTCAGTCTGCATGAGGGGCACATTTGGTGCCTCCTTGCATAGTCCAGTTCAAACCAGCTCTGGGAGCTGTTGGCTCCCGCTCTGGCGTGAAACTGGACAAAGGACATGGGAGTATCCTCCCCTCTGTCCAAACCTTCCCCTGGGAGGGTCCCTTGAATCATCCCAACCTTTTCCTTAGGGTACTTAAGGGCTTACCTGGGTGCAGGTCCCTAGATTCATCATGGGACACGATTCAATTCAGACACCTCTTCAACTTCTACCGTCTGGGCATTCTGGACTTCGCTGGAATTTGTTTGGGCTCGACTTCATCTCCCTTCAAGTCTGCTACATCGTCTGTGCCTGTGCACCACATAGGAACCTTCCAAGGCCTATGGGCATCCAAGACACCTGAAGGAATCTCTCTTGGAATGAAGGAGTCACTTCCCTGCATCTGCAGGCATCGCAACTAAGCCGACTGGTCTGCTGATCCTGAGCTTCTACAGACTCTGAAAGGCTCAGCAACACTGGTGGTTGCCGTGCCCTCTCACCAAGTTTGAGGCCAGTATCCCTCGTAGGAGCTGCATGAACGGAACCCCTGTGCACCTCATTGACTTGCCGTTGCAAAGGCTTGTTGGATTTCTTCCACCAACATCTTTGGGCTCCAAGTAGCCCCAACCTCAAGCATCTCCAGTGACCAAAATCTTTGTTCACATCCATTGTTTGCACTGTGGCCTGCATCTTTTGGTGAGCTGCTCGAGGTCCTCTTGCGACTCCAGTGCCACCGGCTGTGGGTCCTGTTGAGGGTCATCTTTGTTTCTTTTGGGCTCTCTTGATTGCTCAAGGCCTGTCCTGACTCCCCTGCTTGTGGTGAGTCCCCTGGACCTTGCTGGTCCCGACATTGCACCTTCTTCAACTTCCCCGTTGTTTGCAGTTGCCAAGGCTTGTTGGTGCTCCCAACGGACACCGACTCCTCAACTCTCGACATCGGACGTGGGGCAGCTCGTGCACAGCTCCTGGTGTTCCTCAGCATCCGTAGCCTGGTTCTCACAGCTGCAGAGTCAAGGTCACCGTCAACTCTCCTGCAACTCCACACATTGGTGGGCATTCGTCTTCCAGGTCTCCGGGTCACTCCGCAGTGACATAGACTCTGTCCCCTCTGCTTGTAGGTACTCCTCAACTTGAATCCACCTACGGATTCCACCGCACACTTTCTCCTTCTCAAACAGCGGCATTTTCCTGAAGTCCTCCATTGGGTTTGACTGCGGTTTCTGACACCACTTCACGCCTATGCACCTGGCTTCCCTGGTGTAGGTAATGTGGGTACTAGGGTATCCAGGGTCGGGGTGGCTCTCCAACCTTCTGTCTATCACAGGGTTTCTTCAGGGTCCACTGGGAGGGGTCCTTAATCTTTAAAATTACAACCGTGACTTACACGTTGATTTGTACGGAGAACACAGTCATGTTCCCACACTGCACACGATCCCCGTGTGGTTCCTAGTCACTCACCTTGGGTGGTTCCTTGGGTCCCCGGCAATTCTACGTCCTCTGGGCATTGTCTTGACACGAGTCGTGGTTCTTATACCTCTTTCTCAGTATATGGTTTGGTCCACCCCTGGGGTCCACTGTGTATTCTGTGCTATTTACGTGATTTCTATGCAAAGTATTGTGTGCATTGTGCATATCTGCAGGTAGGAGATATCTGTATGTGTTAGTGAGTATTATACAATAAATAAATATTTTTATAAATACATTGTGGTTTTTTTCCACTTAATCTATACCTATAAGATTGCATTCTGGTAAAACAAGCTGCTTTACTCTCCTTCTGGACTAAGCCTGAAGGCTGCTCTCCACAGCTACCACTTAGAGAGCTTTCTAAGGTTGTCTAAGAACTCCTAAATCACCATAAGTGTTGTCTGGACTGGTGCAGGGTGTCCACTTACATAAGTTTACATCATAAACCAGGCCAGCTTTTCGCATACAGTGTTCTAATACCGTTGAGTCGAGTTACAATTTTATAATATAAAAAAACAAATTATGCATTTTTAATGCGCTCCCAGTTGAGGCATCATTTTACATGCTGTCAGCAAAGGATGTAACTTTGCCTCATTCTCCTGTGGAAGATGCATTGTGGTGGGTTCTTTGTAGAGGGAGAGATTTGTAAACCGCATGACTGATAGCACTTGTATGGCTTCACTATTATTGGAAGTTCTAAGCGCAAACACAATGGAGGGAGCAGCGGGCAGGAGGAGGGGTGGGGGAGAAATAGTACCTCACTGATGTCAGGAGCTGCGGACAGGCACTGATTAATTGCTTGGTCCCTGCTCCACAGAAATGACCAGAAAGTACATATCACCTTCACTGGCCAATTAAGGAAGCTGTAAAGAGGACTGGTGCGAAGCCAACAAATGGTAAGCAATGAGTGGGATCCAAGTCCTGTGTGTATACAATAGTGTCTCGCAAGCGATATGCATGCCCTAGCGCATGCTCTTGCAGGCTCCACCCTCAAAAGTGGTCGCAATTTGTGAACCAAGTTTTACTGAATGCATTGTTTGTTTTGTGAACCAACATATGTTTATACATGTTGGTTCACAAGATTACGATTCATATTAACTTATCTCATTAATATGATTGAGATGGATCGTAAATTGTGACCCACTGCGAATCGCTGCCATCAATGGATGGTACCCTGCGGGGGTCAGCAAACCGTGGTGACCGTGATTGCTTTTAAATAAAGCAATGTTCTTTTTTTAAACGCAGCCAGTTTTCTTTAGGGAAAATGGGATGCTTGCATTTACAAAAAATGAAAAGTTTCAAGATCTTTTTTTACTAGTAAGCATTGGTCACAGACACCACTGTCTACTCCTAAAAAATATTTGTTTACAACATTGACAAAGGGGGAGAGGTCCTAATGTTTGTGAGGGGATTGCCACCTCCTTTGAGGTGTTGGTAACCAGGGCAGGAGTGGGAACCTCAAGCAGCCATGGCAACTATTGTCAGACCAGCCCTCATACGGTGCATAGTGAGTGAGCGCAGCAAACGAGACTGACCACTACAAGGAGGTTTGGAGGGGTTCTCCACCCAAGTAAATTTGGGAACAAATGGCAAAAATGGGTCATTCTACAACATATTTTTCATTATATATTCAATTGTATTAGTTTTTAAAGCATGGTAAATGATGACCTTACAGTGCACCAGGATATGGCAATCTTTATTGGGGCTCTTCAATGATTCCCTTACTATCACACTCCAACAGTGCCTCTCATCTCTCCAAAGCCCCTCTTTCACACGTATTTCATGTGTTTTATGGTGCCTTTTCTTACCATTGTAGACTGTCAGAGCATTTTACACCACACCCTACTTGATGCACCCTACCTGAGGTGCACGCAGTTTACCATCTTAGGAGACTTCAGTGTCCTTACTCGAGCGCATGTCCAATTTTGTTTTTCTCAGCTGGTAAAATTCCCTACACACTCTGCGGGTCACACCTTGGATGGGATTTTTACCAACTATGGGGGCCTGACTATTGAGGCCGTTCACCCCCTCAGTTAGGTAGATCATCAGGTGAGTCGGTTTAAAGTTCTTCCCTCAAAACCCATACCTGGTGCGGGTTGGGCCCCCCACCACCCAAAATCTATCTTGCAAGAAGTGGAACAAGATGATTACCTCTGAAGGCCTTGAACAGACACTTAACATCTTCATATTCAGACCTGGCAGCTCTTTTAATTATAAGGCGGAAGGCTTTTTAAATTCATGATAAATGTTGCTCTGGACAAAGTCAAAATTGCTACCAGATTCAAACCATCAGCGCCCTGGTTGTCAGATGAACTCAAGGCCTTAAGGCAAAAATGCAGCAGGCAGGAGCTGAAATGGTAGATTAATCCATGCCTTGTCAAAAGGAGAAGCATAAGGCCCTCCTACTTGGCTGTAAACAGGCGATAGTGGTGGCTAAAGCGTCCTTCTTTGCGGAGAAAATCAAGTCTGCCAAAAACTCCTCTAAGCAGTTGTTTAAAGTTAGTAAGGAACTGTCCAATCTTCTGACTCAGCGCTCTCTTAATTCTTCTCAAGATTCTGCGATAAAGTAGTATCATATTTTCGGGATAAAATCCTCAACATCTATTCTAAGTTTATCCTGCCGTCGGCAAACATATTTGCCCTGGAAACTCTTACTAACTGCCCTCACTTAAATCAACTCTCTGAATTCCCCCCTATTTCCTTCCAGCAAACTAAAGACTTAGGGCCTCATGTAGGTAGCATACCAGTTACCACTTCTAAAATACCGAACGATACCGAATCGGTATTTTAGAAGTGGTAACTGGTATGTAGGTAATGAGTCGGTATTTTTTACCGAATCGTTACTAGTCGGTAATTACCGAATCGGTATTTACCGATTCGGTAATGAGGCATACCTTCCCATTGAGGGGAAGGTATGCCTCATTACCGAATCGGTAAATACCGATTCGGTAATGGGGGGAACACATACAAGGGTGGCAGGGTGTCACATTGACACCCTGTTGCACCCCTGATTCGGCCATGTGTGCACATGTGGCACACATACATGCCCTAAGGGCATGTATGTATGCCACATTGCACACTGCTACGCGCGTAAAAATGCATTTACACATACATTCATTATTTACCACCAACTATAAGTTGGTGGTAAATACCGACTCTTAAACACACACACACACTCCCCCTACATCTCGATTTTGCTTTCGGAATTTACCGAATCGGTAAAATTACCGATTCGGAAAAGTTACCGATTCGGTAACATTACCGATTCGGTATTTTTACCGATTCGGTAATTTTACCGATTCGGTAAATTCCGAAAGCAAAATTTGTACCCCTACATACCAATGGCCAAAATACCGGTCGGTAACGGTATAATTACCGAAAATCGGCCGTTACCGACCGGTATTTGGCTACCTACATGAGGCCCTTATTGCTGAACATAAGATCTAAATCACACTCTGATCTTTGCTTGCTCAAAACATTACAACTGGCTCCTGACCTCACTGCGACCTTCCTGCAGAACATCTTTAACCATACGCTTCAATCAGTAACCTTTCCAACTGCCTGGTAGGAAACAATTGTCATTCCGCTTTTTAAGAAGTCGAATGCAGATCTCGATAACATAGAAAATCTCTGCCCATCTCCCTGTTGCCGGCCCCGGCTAGGATCTTAGAAAGTTTTTTCAATCAAGAACTGGTCAAATTTGTTGATACCATCTTAAAATGGGTTTAGGAGCTGCCATAACACTGAGTCAGCTCTAATTGTGGCGACTGACCACATCTGCCACAAGGTTGATCAGGTCGGCGCGGTTAGCTTGATAATGCTGGACTTGTCAATGGCCTTCGATACCGTCTCGCCCATGCGGATGGTTTAACATTTGCCGAAAGCTGGTCAGTGGTCCTGCCTGAAAGTTCTCCACTCATTTCTATCTAACAGAGTACAAATAGTCAGCTGCTGTGGTTTCAAATCAAAGGTGTTCTGTCTTCCCTGCAAGGTGCCTTAGGGCTCATCCTTAAGCACAACCCTTTTTAACCTGTACGTGGCCCCTCTGGCTGAACTTGTGCCATTGTTTGTGTTTCAAGTACTATTGTATGCCGATGACACACAAATTACTGTGTCCATCTCCATCCACCTGACTTTTGTGGCAAAGAAGTTTAACCAATGTATGTCCAGCATTAGTAGCTGGATGAGAGACAACTTATTGCGGAAAAGACGGAGGTGTTATTGTTTGGTACCCAGGATTCTATCTGGTCCAGCATCTGGTGGCTGTATGCTTGCTAACCACTTCCTATTCAGTTAAGTCTGCCAAAATCTTGGACTTATTTTTAATAACACCCTGAGTTTTGACTCACAGGTCAGTCCTACCGCCAGCACCTTTTTCCCTGTAACACAGACTTTGAAAAAGATTTTCTTGTATATTCCCTTGGAACTGCGCCAATCAGTCATCAGTACTCTGGTCACCTTGTGTTTGCAATACTACAACGCGCTGTAGCTCAGCATCAGCAGCTCTTCCAAAGAGGAGGAGTCCGTTCTCTGCACTGGCTTCATGTTGAATGGCGGATCACTTTTAAGGCTCTTTGCATAGACTTTTTAGCCTTGTACCGGAGAGGTCCTAGCCAACTGAATGCGCTCTTCTTTGGGTGCACTCCCTGCAGGCCTCTCAGATCCTCTTGGAGGAAGGTGATGATTGTCAGATTTTGGAAAGCTAGATAGGGAGGTCGCTCCATTTTGGTTGCCGCTGCCAAACTGTGGAACACGTTGTCTACTCACATTTCTGAACTAGAATCCTTTTTGGTATTTAAAAAGTACTTGAAAAGCTTTTCATCATAGTCTCTTACATCTACTATCGTGCTGACCTGCAAGTTGGAGTTTTGCCTGTTCTAGCACTTTGACTCCTACGTGTTTAGTGCGTTCTACAAATTTTGTTTAATTTCACACACATACAGAAACAATGAATCACACGTGTGTGAACCAGTGTTTAGAAAACGTTACATTAGACAAAGGGGACTACACAGTGTTGGATTCACATGTCCTTCATACTGCTAGGCATTTTTTAAGAGTGCTTGATCAGGGGAAACACAAACTCAGGATTAGGGCTGACTTTTCTAATAAGAATTTATTTCTACCCAAACAAACCCTGTTTAGCAAAATTAGGATAATTAAAGACTGGGAAAATACATAACTTTCTAACCTAGATTACAACTGTAATTTATGAACTGCACAGTAACAAAAGGTTCTCTGTGACAAAAGCAGTAACCCACTGAGCTTTGCACATACATTACTGTTCAGTGATCTGCATAGTACACGCTCTTTGCAGCAGGCATATTAACCCTCTGCTCTACCTTAGGTGAGTCAAAACTGCCACTAGACAAAACTCTGATCTCTCTCCAGCAGGTGCATTAATCACCAGAGTTACCTTGCCACTTTTGTTCTAGCTTGAAAACTGTTGGATATACAAGGAACTCTGCAGTGCTTTTAAAGCTGCTGCACTGCTCCAAAACCGGCCCCCAGTATCAAAAGTGAGCCCCCACCCACCCAGTCTCCCAGGTAAACGCCTGATGCTCAGTCTGGCCTTGTCAATAAACTAGCAAGTTTGCGGTCG
The DNA here is from genome assembly GCF_964204655.1 of Triturus cristatus. NCBI lineage: Eukaryota > Metazoa > Chordata > Amphibia > Caudata > Salamandridae > Triturus > Triturus cristatus. The sequence continues at coordinate 618,317,926 of NC_140583.1, read as the reverse complement.
AAAACCATTGGGGCACACCATTAAAAAGCACAAACCGGAAGAGATGCCCTAAACACACCCCTTTCAATTTGCGATTCGGTATGTAGTTGCAAACCTGTTTTGCGATTCGGTAATTCGTTACTGAATCACAATTCGGGTTTTGAACAATCCGAAAAACTATTTTGTGCTCGCAAAGGCTTCGATTTTGCCAATTGGAGCGTTTGCGGCCGCAGATAGTTTTGAACACAAGCCCCAATGTAACTCAGAGAACGCATGGAGAAATTCAACCCATGCTATACAGCTTTTCATTTAAAGGGTGGTGGATCACACCCTGTCTGCTCCCTGTGGGCTGATGTCTTACAGCCGTGTGAGCTGGCAGCTTGCTGGCAGGTTTGTTCTTTGCAGGCCACAGTGAATGAGTTCTCTACACTCACTTCACACAGGGGCCAGCATGCACTGCGCATTCCCCTCGGATCGGGTCCTGCTTCCAGAGCCAGCTGAGGGGAGGCCTGGGCTCCGACAGCTGCGCCACTCGCGTCTCACTTAGCAAACAGATGGCCCGAGACATAATGCATTTCTAAAATGTTTTATGACCCCGCAGGACAAGCAACAGTTCTCCCAAGACAGCCCAGATGGCTGTCAGTAGCTGGAAACGCAGATAAGATGTCAACGAGGAGTGTGCAGCACGAAGCCTCTCAGATGATGATGTTCACAGACAGAGCACGGGCGGTCCGAGGACTTATATGGAAAAATCATGTTCGAATCATCACAAGGCTGATGTACATAAAATGATCGAAGGCCTTTGTGCAGATCGGGAAACGGACCCTTGAGAAGTATCAGGATCTGGGCTCCATGCAGTGCGGGGGAGGGCGGGGGCATACACTAATTCAAGGGGGGGGACCTCTGAGTCCAACACCAATGTACATCTGTCAGATGTCGGAGACTCAGGGCTCCTCGTCAAATTCTGCAGGTGCGCCTCGTCATTTTACGTCACTCCGCTGATACCAGGAAGTTGATCCTGAATAAACAGCTGGAGTTTGTGCCTCTCCATAGATGAGGAAGCTCAGAATGTACACGTGGTACGTAGCAGGAGGCTGGATCTTTAGGCCTTTCACAATCTGGGGCTTGATAAAGAGCTGGGGCCTCTACATTCTTCCATGTTAGTAACCGAAGCATCAGTACAGCAAAGCATTTGTCCTCTATACACAGGTGGCTACTTCGCCTGTATACAGGCCTGCATTATAGGGTTAATAGACATTTCAGGTAGTAGGGGTCTCTTAATACAGTAGATGGTTGAGAAACGTCCCTGGCTGAGCGTCTGCACGTAAGTGGAATCAGGACTCTATATATAACAAACATGGCCTCTGTACACAGAGAGCTGGGCGTCTACACGAAACAGGAGGATGTGCCACTAGACAGGCAGGTAGGCGGTAGCGGGCATCAGTACACGTCAGGAAGCTTGACCTCTACGAACAGATGGAAGACGACCCTTTATTCGTCTGTTCCATTATTCCCCACCACTCTGATCCTCCAGAGTGGAAGGAGGGCCGTTATGCATTGCATATTTCCCTCTCCCCTCAGGTGGGACGGAAGTTTGGGTTACCTGCAATCAAGAACATGAGTAGGCCTCGCATGCCTAAGAGTGAACAGGGCACTGTCGAGTGGTCAACAAAGACTCTCCCCACTAACCAACCATCCATGTTCTGCCTCAATTTAGTGTTTTCCCCACACAAGAACTGCATGGATTCCCCTTAAGAAGCCCTGACACTAGTAAATACTGAGTGGCAGCCTGTTAAAATAGGGGTAAAATGTGGATGTTCATGACATTACTTGGGTTAAGACTGGATCATTGGGCCGTGGCTTCGGAGCCTTTGAAGATGGCCGCTGTTCCTCGGAGCTCCGACGGGACGTGAGGGAGCGCGACCTCTGCAGGCAACCTTTTCTGCACCAAAAAACATCGGAATTACTCATTTCGGCATTCGGAAATGCCGCTCATCGGAATGCTGCCTTTGTTCTTCCACAGGGTGAGACTGGCACGCTTAAATTAATGTTTTTTCTGTTGCCTCATCGTTGCGGCCGCCATTTTGTTTTTCAACGTTCCTAAGCTTTCTTTCTGAGGCGGTGTGACGAGGCTGTTTAACAGTTGGCTGCCTTTTCTGCTATTATCACGTTTTCTTTGCGCTTTTTGAGCAGCGCTTATTTTGTCTGTCCTCGGTGCCTGCAGTTACTTTTCAGCCTCATTTCAGCATTATTTCCTGATATTAGCCTGGACTGCTGTTTTCCACTTTCTTTGCATTTTTCCCAATTTTGCTTGTTTTTGACGGTCTCTGAGTATCTTCTCTTCTATCAAAATGCCTCGCGGCAATTGCAATGCTGCTCGTTCCTCCACTGAGGTAAATTTAGAGAGCTATAATCCATTTGATGTTTTACAAGATCATACTGAGGAGACTATTAAAGACTCTGTTGGCGCCAAGTCTACTATGCCGCTCACTCCTCGTTCAAACGCTAAACAAGGTTCCAAGATACCCTCTGCGTCACCATCTACTTCTGGTAAACGGATTAAAGCTAACCCACCTTCTCCCACCAATTCATCTTCCTCGATATCTATGGAACTCATTCTTGATGAAATTCGTGCCCTAAAACCACATATGGAGGAAACTAACGCCAGACTTCAAAATCTGGAAGCCAACTGGTCGCTCACTGAAAAGAGAGTTGGTGATCTGGAATTACGTGTTGACTCTGTCCAAAATCTCACAGCTCAAGTTCCTCTTATCTCTAAGGAGGTTTTTCAATTTAAACAACAGATTGAAAATTTGGAAAACCGTAATAGGCGCAATAATCTGCGCATTTACGGATTAATTGAAGGGCTTGAAGGTGATAATCCAATATCTTTTTTCAAATCTTTTTTGCCAACTCTTTTGGGTCTTCCTGAAACGCCTCCTCTAAATATTCAAAGAGCGCATCGTTTAGGTGCATTATCCCGTTCTTCTCCATCACCATCTACTAAACCGAGAGGAGTCATTTTGTACTTTTTGGAATATACGGATCTACTCAGAGTCCTCCAGGCTGCCAAACAACGAGGGAAAATTGCTTGGCATGGTTCTAATCTGTTTTTTGCCCAAGATTATGCTAAAATGACTGCTGACCGTCGGAAAAAATTCTTAGACATGAGACCTGCGCTACGCAACATAAATGCACGTTACGGTTTATTTCACCCATGTCTTTTTAAGGTGACTTATAATAACAAGACTACCAGTTATGAAGATCCAGCGCTGCTTCAACAATTTCTGAACAGTTGCAGAATGGAGTCCATGGAAGTCCCGCAGTCATGATGGATTTATATATTTTAGTAGCATTTGTTTGTTTCATCCTTAGTGCTGTTTAATTTCTCCCTTAATGTATCATATATTGTTCTGTTGGATTAATTTGTTCCTTCTTCTTCCCCCTATCAGGTAGCGACTTTGTGGTCCCTCATCGTTCCTTGTTATCCTAAGTTTGCCTAGCAGATGTCCCTTCCTTACCGTCGCCCTGGAGTCTCCCGTCTCAGTGTTCCATCTTCCTCATGTGGCTTCACCAACCCCGTTCTTCATTCTTTTTGGTGGTATGTTTATTTGTTATCGTATTTTTTCGTCACTTGTGTTTGTCGTTTCGTACTTTTGTTTACTGTGATATGCATTTCTTCTCACCTTTTTCCTTTATTTTTTATTCTCTTTCCTTTTCTTTCTGCCCCTCTTTCTATCCTTGTTATTTCTCTTTTTTTTAATTTACTTCTGATCCTCAATCTTTTTGTTTCATACCTTTCTGCTTACAACCTTTCTTCTCCAAAACTTTCTCTTATCTCATATTTCCCTATATTATTCTTTCAATACTTCTTCAGGTGCAATGTCGTTTTTTCTCAAGTTTTTCATAAAGTTGCTTTATATTCTATTGACTTTGTATATATTTGAATTTCACACAGTTTTTCTAGTATAAGTTATATTTTTAGATGTCGATAACTATACTTACCTGGAATGTTAAAGGATTGGGTTCTCCCATTAAACGGCAGCGTGTGTTATCTCACTTAGCCAGTCTGAAAGGGGATATTGTATTACTACAAGAAATTCATATAAAAGAAGTTGAAATTGCCAAATTACGTCGTAATTGGGTAGGTCATGTTTTTGCATCTCCTGGTTCCGGGAAGCGTAATGGTGTTGCTATTCTCTGCCATAAGCGATTAAATGTCAAAGTTATAGACCAAGCCAATGATTCTGAGGGTAGGTGGGTGACTGTATCTTTGTTGTTTGATAACATTCCTATAACTATTGTTAATGTGTATGCTCCTACCACACAGGATAAACTATTTTGGCCCCAGATGCTCACTTCATTGATGCAATTCTCTGATGATTACCTTGTTTTGGGGGGGGATTGTAACACAGTGGTGGATCCTCTTATAGATAGACGGTCCAACTCCCATTTCTTGCCCTCTCTCATGCACACTCAATTTAATTCCACTATCTCCCAACGTTCTCTTGTTGACTCCTGGAGGCTCTGCCATCCTACACTTAGGGAATACACGTATTATTCACCAGCCCACTCTTCCCAATCCCGGATTGACTACATTTTTATTTCTAAAGCCTTGACTCAACATATTACTCATTCTAAAATAGGTTCTATTTTAATTTCTGATCATGCTCCAGTTTCCTTGCAACTAGATTTACTCCCTCCCGTAAAAGGTACAAGGAGATGGAGGTTTAATAATTCTCTCCTATAAGACCCCAAATTTACCCCAGCTTTTCTTGAGTTTTCATCCCTATTTTTTACAGAAAATGAATCTTCTCTGATATCCCCTCAGGTGTTATGGGACACTTTTAAAGCTGCTTCTAGAGATTTCATTATTTCTTTTGTCTCTCGATTAACCTGCAAATTAAACAATTGGAGCACTCTTACTACCTAACCAAATTCCATTCTGACTTGGATAAGCTTCTTAAAGCTAAATTCTCTTTCAATAACTTCTCCACCGAATCTGCAAACCTATTTTTACTTAAATCTAGTGCCAAGTATTACACTGCTCAGAATAAGGCAGGTAATCTTCTTGCCAAGTATCTTAAGGTTAAAAGAGAACGTACAGGAATCAAATCCATTATCTCCTCATCAGATATCACACTTCATAAGGATGAGGATATTCTGAGGGAATTCACTGATTTTTATCAAAAGCTTTGTACTCCGGAGTCTCCTCCTCTGTCAACTGACATTGCTCAATACTTATCCTCTATTCCTTCCCCTTCTTTTCCAGGAACCGATTTTGCCCCCTTAGAAGCAGATATAGGTCCTAAAGACATTCTGGACTCCATTCACTTGCTTAAAAAAGGCAAAGCTCCTGGGCCAGATGGATTCACGATCGAATTCTACTTACACTTTTCCAAGTTACTTGTTCCTAAACTTCATCAACTATTTTCATTCTTTATATCGTCCACAAAATCTGAGGGCTCCTTTCAGGAAGCCTTAATCTGTCTCCTCCCCAAAGAGAACAAGGACCATACCCTATGTAAGAATTATAGACCCATTTCTCTAATTAATCTGGATTACAAAATATTCGCAAAAATTCTAGCGCTTAGTCTTGAAAATTTTTTACCTAAGTTAATTGGTAAGGAACAGTGTGGTTTCATCAAGGGCCGTCATCTCTCTGACAATACTCGACTCTTTTTTAATGTATTAAGCAAGTCTCACTCTTACCAACACTCTTTAGCTGCTATTGCATTAGACGCTGAAAAAGCATTTGATAGGGTTAACTGGCAGTTTATGTTTGCGGTTCTTGTTTGGTTTGGTTTTGGCCCGAAATTTCTTGCATACATCTCTTTATTATACTCCTTCCCTAGATCCTTTATATTAGCTAATGGCCTTGTCTCATCCTCATTTCCCCTCTTTAGAGGCGTCCGACAAGGATGTCCTCTCTCTCCTCTTCTTTTTATTTTAGCATTAGAACCCTTTTTGATAAAAAATTCGAGAAAATAAAGATATCACCGGTTTTCCCTATGGAGATAAATATTTGAAACTTTCGGCCTATGCGGATGATATACTTTTATTTATTTCCAATCCCCAATCCTCTATTCCATCATTTTTGTCTGAAGTCTCTGAGTTTGCGAAGGTATCGGGTTATAAACTTAATGTAGATAAATGTGAAAACCTTCCTCTAAATAAGTTTTGCCTCCACATAGATTTTTTGGCCTCTTCTTTTCATTGGAGCCCGACTAAGATCAAATACTTAGGTTTGTGGTTTAAACCTTCTATTAAAGACACTGTAACACTAAATCTTAACAACCTACTAACAACTCTAAGAGACTCTACAACCCGATGGCATCCCTTGTTTTTATCTTGGTGGGGTAGGTTAGATTCTATTAAAATGATGTTGGTTCCAATAATTTTGTTCTATCTTTATAATCTTCCAATTAACATTCCTAAATCCTGTTATAAGAATATCTACTCCATCTTATCAAAATTCTTATGGCATCATAAAAAAGCTAGGATGTCCTTTGCCAAACTTATATGCCCTAAACAATTGGGTGGAGTTAACTTTCCGGATTTTGCTACTTATCATACCTCATTTTTTCTTCGGCATTCTGTTCCCCTTTTATCGGATCATATTTCTGATAGCACCTCTCAACCTTTATGGGTAGACGTTGAATCATCTTTCTTTCATCCTTTCAATTTTGAAGAATTTGTGTCACTGTCCCATATCCCCAAGAGATTCTCTCTTCCCATTCTTAAAAACTCTCGGAAAATATTTTCTCCCTTTTTATTGGATGGTTCTGATGCTCGTTCACGCTTCCTGCAGTCCTCCTTGTGGTATAATCCTCTCATTAAAATAAGAAATAAGATGCTTTTTTGGAAGGACTGGTGGGATTTTGGTCTCCGTTGGACTCATCAACTTTTTCATGCAGGTACTTGTGTCTCTTTTGATACTCTTCAATCCCGTTTTTCTTTGCCAATGTCCTTTGAATCTAACTACAACCTATTACGTGCGGTTACACAAAATAGCTATGACTCCCTCTCTTCCTCCGTCGATCATACCAACTCTTCTCCTCTTCCCCTCCCTTCTTTACTTGCTTCTTCTTCTGCTTCCCAAATCTACAAAAAGTTAAGAGATACTTCTAACACTCGGGACAAATCCAAAGTAGAAAGGGATTGGGAATTGGATTTAGAGGACTCTTTTTCTGCTCCCTTATGGCAAAAAATTTGGATCAAATTGAGGAAATCGTCTAGAGCAGCTAACACAACCCAAACGTTATTTTTTATATATAATAGACTTTTAATCACTCCTGATAAACTAAATATGATTGATCCCTCTATTCCCCCTACTTGCTGGACCTGTTCTGCCTCCCCGGCAGATCTTAAGCATATGCTATTCACATGCCCAGTGATTTATAAATTTTGGAATGACGTGTGGCGACAGATCAACAACATTTTTTCCACTCATTTCCCCTTTACTTTTTCACATATTTTCTTAGGTAGTCTCTCAGACATATGGTCTTCTTCCACTACCAATACCTCCATTATTGATTTACTTATAGCTGTAGCGTTCCAGCAAATCACTAAGTCTTGGAAGGATGCCTCCAAAGTTTCTTTTCAGGCTTGGTGGTATGGGGTCTGTTATCATCACAGGTTAGACAGGGCCTATGTTTATCCCATTACGCTTGCTATTAAACGTGATTTACTGTGGGTTCCAATTACAAATTTTTTAAATATGGTTGCACGCTCTCTACCCTCACATAATCCTTGTGCAGAAGAAGTTCCCAAACCTCCCTGAAACTTTTCCTGTTGGTTTCAAACATATATGCATATAGAGTGTTTTATATTTATTTCTGCTTTGTTATTGGAGAAGTCTTTGTACTTTTAATGCATCCGTATACTCTTTTTGCATACTTTATATATCAATGATTATGTCCCCCCCTTATTTCTTTATTTTTTCCCTTTGCATATGATAATGTTACATTATTAGTTGATCTTATATATGTTGGTTTTATTATAATTCTGTTATTCTCAAATTTCAATAAACTTTCCTTTAAACTTAAAAAAAGACTGGATCATTGTCAGGGAGCGGAGCCCCATCCAAACATCCAAAATCCAGACGTGCGGGTGACATCCACAAAGTCTTTCTTGAACTAGCCTAGAATCACATGACAAAACATTTGTAGAAGGTCATAAAGTACCTTCTCCAATGGAATTTGCACCAATGCTGGCTTTAGAATAGTGGAGGCAGGCAGGGCCGGACTGGGAATGCAAACCAGCCCTGGTAGTTATGTCAGAATGGCACTTTTGGGGGTGGGGGGGTGCTGGTGGGAAACTCTGCTGCAAAACCTGTCCCCAGTAACAACAAGCACTTACAATGCAATAGGTCTCGCACTGACATTATTTTGAGCTATTGACATTGTAAATGACATTTTGTTTTTGTAAATCATAAATAAAATGCATTTTAATTTAAAATGCCAATAGCTAAGGGGAGAAAAAAGCAGTGGATGAAACATAAAAAGGAAATAATAAAGAGGAAAAGAAGAAGGGAATGAGAACGAAAGGAACAGAATAAGCCTGACCCAGCCTCCTCTTGCGGAGCCCGAAGATGCGCACCTTGGAGAAGATGTCCAAAAGGTTGCCATTGCACAGGCCGTGGTTCTTGCTGGGGCTGCTTTGCCTCTTGCTCGCCGAGGGCCTGTCCAGGTGCTGCTCCCACGCCTGCTGCTTCTGCCGGATCAGCCCGCTGGCAATGGCCGCTGCCCACCCTCCGGGGAAGGGATGGAGGATGTGTTAGCCCCGCTGCTGAGCCATGCTAACCCTGCTGCCACTGGTCACTGGCGACCGGCAACCCAGTGCCCTTGCATTCCGCCGGATTCCGTGCGGTAACTGTCAATTACCGTCAATGACTAGGAGGTCAGGTGGTAGGCAATCGCCGCCAGAATACCTCTTCCTGACCACTTCACCACCAGAAGATTTCTGAGGACCCCTCTGAGAACATTTCACTCCTACGGGTCAGCAGAAGACCCCCGCAGCTGTTCGCCGACACCAACCATCAGAAGGCTTCTCACCGCTACCAGCCACACAAAACTCTCCCTAAACACCTCCCAACCACCAACCTTCTCCAAAGCCACCTCGCCTACCTAGACCTCTATCCAAAACCCCCTCACAACTCACAGGTACCAGAACACACCTCCAACTCACCTCACCATTAACCCCACACCTTACCTCCACCAGCCAGTACAGCGCCTCTGCCTAGCCACCTCACCTCGAGGAGCTACAATAGACCGGCCCTCACAACTCCCCTGACACTGTGTGCTCATCACCCACCCTCGCCTGCCACTCATGGAAAACCATTCCAGGGTAAACCTACTAACACACACGTACCACACTCGCCACAATCACTATGCCACGGGCCACCACCCACCTAGAGGTAAGTGTACCTCATCACTCCATAACTATCCCGCCGTGTTCAGCCCTGTCAGCTAACAGCCACACCACCACAAACGACCAGATCCCTTGAACCACCACAATAATCACTGCATATAACCCCCAGTCACTTCGCGGTCTCCGGTGAATCACATGTGCCTCCCCGCCACTTCACCTACAGCAATCCACACTCCAGTGAGCGAGGTAATGTCGGCCCACCGTGAGATTACGGCAGCTTCCCAAGTCAGGAAGGAGTAATGAGACACAAGCAGAGAGCGGGCAACTTCAGTGAGCACTCCGCCTTCCAGCAGACGTCCTTACCCCACGGGGGTGTGAAGAGGAGGAGCGCCTGGCACCCGGGACCTGGCTGCACGTTAGCTAAGAGGCAGACAAGCCCTCAGCCCTAGGGATCTCGCTGCTTTTCCCCCTGAGGGGTGTCACAGGGTAGTGGGTGGTGGAATCTTCATTCAGCTGCTCTCATGAGTGTCCGGACCCCCCCGTTATGCATTAATGGCACACGGAAATGGCGGGCTCCACCATCAGCAGCGACCTGCACTCGCTATGTTGGAAGGATGCGAGGTCACACACACACAGAACCTAGCAGCAGCCAGGGAGCACACCTGCCGGAACGGGAGGGGGAGAGCCCAGGAGAAAGAAGAGGAGGAGAGAGGTGAGAAGAGGGGTGGGGATAGAGGAGGCGACGAGGATGAGGTAAAAGGTATTGAAATACACTCTCTCGCACGCCGGTCAAACTGAAAGTTTTTAATAAACACAAGCGCTCGCCATTGCGGTAAGTCTTGTTTATATTTGCATTGCGCTTTCACTTTAAGTGAAAGCACGATGCAAAAATAAACACGCGTCTGCCTTGAAGAAAGATGAGTAAAACACACTTACACGCCTCCTTTAGATAACAAATACCCTCACGTCACACTTACACTCCTCCTTTAGATAAGAAATTGCTTAACGATAGCTGAAAAGCACACGATCCAGTCCAGATGGGCTGGACGAAAAGGAGAAAGGGCGGAAACCAAAAATCCTTAGTTTCAATCAGAGGCCACCATTTTACATAAACGATGACGCCAGCCAATGAAAATGAGGGGTGGAGCTTCAAGCCCCCTTCTGAAATCTCCTCATCCACAATATGTCTCGCAGAGCGAGCAACGCATGCGCACTGCAACGCTAGGCGAGACCTAAAAACTGGTGGGAAACACTGCTGCTGCACTTTTATAACAGGGGGTCGATATTGCAGCACTGCTGCAAAACCGCCCTCTAGGAACAAAACCAACCCCACTGGTCCAAAACTGGCTCCCACCCTTCTTGGCCCACCGGGAAAACGCCCGGTGCCCGCTTCGAAGCAAGGAAGCAAGTATTCACCTGACATCCATGGCTGCTTCCTTGCAGCTACCCATGAAACCTTATCTTTAGGTCTCTGGTGCCTTCGTAGACAGGAGCTCCTCACCAATTGAAGCACATTATCGGCAACTAATGAGTCGGGGGAATGGTTTTGGACTGCTTGTACGCACAGTTTAGTGTGTTAATGTGTGCGTTTTTTAAAATATGTTTATTACATTTTCAAACATTAGATAATCTTTTCCTCCTGAGCAGCCACGACCCCACGCCTCCACATCCAATTCCTCATAGATGTAAACTCAATCCTCATTATACACAGTAGTCCAATGCCTGCGTCCGAAATCCCTTCTTATCATAGAGGATATAGGCCCACCCCACCCATTTCATCTGTAATGTGATGTTTAGCAGCATTTCTCCTCTAGTGCTCTGCATGGGTTTGTAGGGATACATCAAGGAGGTACTGCTCCTTTTCACTTTGCAGGATGTGATGTGGAAATACTCCACTGAGACTCCTAAACCAGGATCTGTTTACGCCTAGAACTGACCTACTGTGATAAATAGAGGCCAGCACTCACTGAGACATGCCTGGTGCCTAGACCCACTCACAGTATTTTTTCCCATATTGTGGTGACCCAGCACACCTGCCAACGTATAGTTGTCTGCATAAGGTACTGTACCGCTGATGTGTCTAAACCACTCTATCATTTGGAGCAGCAAGGAAAAATACCTCTTCAGGGGATCACCAAACAGTGGCTCAGAATATGTCTGATGTCCACCTGGCCTACACTTTGGCTACCCTCTGGATCTAGTCACAATCCCTAGCAGTAGGCCTTTGTCTTTTGCCCAGTGTTGCAGGTCAATAAGATGTAATGAGACATACCATTTTGCCTTTACATTGACAAGGGCAGTGATCCGATAATTTGACAACTCATTTTTTGGCCTTTTTCTCCAGATCATAAATAATGGAGCCTCCCCAAAAAGTTGGAGTTCGGGCGGTTCTATGGAAATTAATGTAACCAGATTTCAAGCCCACAATTGAGTATTTGCTTTAAATAATGCAGCCACTCACGACTCAACGGCTATGAATAGCTTAGAGAACAACCTTCATTGAGCAGAATTACCACAATCCAAATTGATCTTTAAAGGCATAGACCTGATTGGGTATTTCTGAGGAAAGCCCAAGTTATTTTAGATGTTCTAGGTTCACTAATGTCGAGGCCTGCAGTTTTCAGTACCGATTCCTCTTTTGGGAGATCCTGGAAAGAAAAAGGCCTTTCCTCTACAATCTCCACCTGATCTGTGATTTCCAATTTGATGCAGAAAGCGGTATTCAAACAGTATGGTATTGAACAACAAGAAGAGAGAACAGTTTGGAATTAGTGCCGGGGCAGCAGGGTTCTGACTTTCACCAGAGGTAAGACTACTAGGCTCTGAGAGACTTCAGCAAGAGTTCTACAGTACATGTAGGGATCTGCGTATCTGTGGGTGTAGCACAGGCGCCTACAGTCCCTGCGGTGCAGGGGGATCCCAACCTTCGGTAAGCTCCCAGTCTATAGATAGTGGTGAGATATGGGAGTCTTATGGCTCATCATCACGTTCTGTAGTGGGGGGCCCTATCATTTTATATCACAGACTGTGCTTATCCCACGGCTTGTGGATCTTTATAGTTGAGCCTGAACAGAAGGTTTGCCGCCAATTATACAAGTCATGGTGATCCGCAGGCTGGATCATGATCACCTACAAAGGAACTGTTACCACCCCCTCCATGCTGAACTTAGACTATAAGATACTTGGGAAGTCTATGGCGTCCAGAGTGAAGAGAGTGTTGATATTGCCGAACACTCAGACCAGAATGACTTTGATCCTGGCTGCGGCACTTTCCCGAACACAAGATGCTTATTTAATTTGATGATGAATGTGCCTACTGCCATTGGTTACCTCACTACACATTGAAAATGCCTCGACTAGCTGTATCTGCCATTTATTTTTCAGAGATATGCAAAAGAAACAGTTGATGGACAGAATGCTGGACAATGCAAACATTCACCCCCAGTTACAAGGATCTGGGTTAAATCCATCATTCTTTTGCTCACCACACCACCCAAGTTTGTACCCAGCCAAATGCAAATCAGTCTTGACCCTGTTCCTTTTGGGAACAGTCCAGCCCGAATAGCCAAGCCAGGTCCTCCCCGGACCGGAAACAAGCATCCTGGGACCGGTTTCAGGGCATCACCCTTCATCAGCCAGGCTAGCTTGAATCCAGTGGTGTAGTGAGCATGGGACCCACGTCTGGGCATACCTTTCCCACTTAGGGTGACATGTGCAAAAGAAACAGTTGATGGACGGAATGCTGGACAATGCAAACATTCATCCCCAGTCACAAGGATCTGGGTTAAATCCATCATTCTTTTGCTCACCACACCGCCCCAGTTTGTACCCAGCTATATGCAAATCAGTCTTGACCCTATTCCTTGAGAGAACAGTCCAACCCGAACTGCCAAGGCAGGTCCTCCCTGTACCGGAAACAAGCATCCTGGGACCGGTTTCAGGGCATCACCCTTCATCAGCCAGGCTAGCTTGAATCCAGTGGTGTAGTGTGCATGGGACCCACGTCTGGGCATACGTTTCCGACTTAGAGTGACATATGCAAAAGAAACAGTTGATGGACGGAATGCTGGACAATGCAAACATTCACCCCCAGTCACAAGGTTCTGGGTTAAATCCATCATTCTTTTGCTCACCACATCACCCCAGTTTGGACACAGCCATATGCAAATCAGTCTTAACCCTGTTCCTTGTGGGAGCAGTCCAGCCCGAACTGCCAAGCCAGGTCCTCCCTGGGCCAGAAACAACGATCCTGGGACCAGTTTCAGGGCATCACCCTTCATCAGCCAGGCTCGCTTAAATCCAGTGGTGTAGTGAGCACGGGGCCTACGTCTGGGCATACCTTTCCCACTTAGGGCGACATATGCAAAAGAAACAGTTGATGAACGGAATGCTGGACAATGCAAACATTCACCCCCAGTCACAAGGATCTGGGTTAAATCCATCATACTTTTGCTCACCACACCAATGCAGTTTGGACCCAGCCATATGCAAATCAGTCTTGGCTCTGTTTCTTGTAGGAACAGTCCAGCCCGAACTGCCACGCCAGGTCCTCCCTGGACCGGAAATAAGCATTCTGGGACCGGTTTCAGGGCATCACCCTTCATCAGCCAGGCTAGTTGGAATCCAGTGGTGTATTGAGCATGGGACCCACGTTTCTCGCGAGAAATGCGCATGCGCTGGCGCCCCCGCGCATTTGTGAGGAAGAAGTCGGCGATAAAGCAGGAAGAGGGAGCCCCGGGACGCCGCAGCTCAGGTAAGTAATTTTAATTACTTTTAAAACGCTTTTAAAGATTGTAAGGGCATTTAAAAGAGGACGGGAGGAAGGCGGGTGGCGGGCAACTCCGCTCCACCGTGGCGTGCGCGTAGCCTGCCTACTACGCCTACTTCGCGGACCGAGAAGTAGCTAACACTATGCGCACTCCATGGGCAGAGTGGAGCACTACGCCCATGGTTACCCGAAACTGGTCCTTGGATGCTTGTTTCCACAGTGGCGGCTGGTGACATTTGAAAGTGGTGAGGCGTAAAATGATTATGGTACTGCACTGTGGCAAACGAGCGTAGCGTGCGTGCCTGAACAACCTGTGGGGGGGTTCGAGGAGAGAACAAGTCCCCCCGCCCCCCCCGAGAACATTTTGAAAAAAGAGTGGACATATGGTGCATTTTCAAGCAAGTTTGAGAAAACAGGAAGGTTAATAAAGCAATTGTGAATCAACTAACTATATTAACAAGCACTCTGTTACATACTCACTGGAGCTGCTTTTGTTAATATAGAGGGTTGATATGGGACAATGAGTATTGGTTAAGAAGACTAGTTTAGTTGTTTCACCTCTCACTTTGGTTAACACCTCAACTATCCTCAAAGCCCGCATGACAATGAACAAAATAGAAAATGAATCTGCTTTTAATGATCAATAAAGTACAACTGCCAAAAAAGTCACACAACACATGATATTTAAAAATATGGAATGTGAAAGTCAAATAAAAACTCTTAGCTTTAGGGAATCAAAGCAGGCAATAACCCGCCCATTTTCAACCTGGCAACTCTTAGGTGAATGTGCAAACCTGCATTCCTCATGAGACCACGAGCAAGTTCCCCTCTGAAACTGCCTGCACACTTCAAGCGTCAGCCATTTTTTATCACGTACAGGAGCCACATTTAAAGCCATGTTGGAAAAAAACGGATTTCCTCTGTTGCAAATATAAACAAGCATTTTCAATGCACTAGGTCTCGCATTATTAAAGTTTGAGCTGTTGGCATTGCTAATAATAATGCAACACCAATAGCAGCTCAAAGATTCAGTAATGTGAGACCTATTGCATTGCAATTGGTTTTTTTTTTTTTTTTTATATTGCACGAACTTGAGTGAAAGGTGTGTATTTATGTTGCATTGAGTACAGTGTAATTATATGTTGTGTTATTATGTGGCACAGAGTGGTATTGTGTGGAGTGTATTTACCTTGCATTAAGTAGAGAGTAATTATGTGACGTGCAATTATGTAGTACTGAGTGGTATGTGGAGTGTATTTATGTTGTATTGAATACAGTGTAATTATGTGATGTGTAATCACACAACCACACCCAACCACACCCACACAACCACACACACAACCATAACCACACATACAACCACACACACAACCACACATACAACCACACACACAACCATCACAACCACAGACACAACCACCACAACCACACACACCCACAACCACACACACCCACAACCTTACAATCACACACAACCACACACACAACCCCACACACAACCACACACCCACAACCACGCACCCACACACACACACAACCACGCACCCACACACAACCACACACACAACCACACACACACACAACCACACACAACTTAAGGGAATCGGGTAACGGAAAGAGAAAGAACTCTATCCAAAATCACACGTTTTCAGTCCAGTCAGAAACTATGACTTAGCCCCAACGACTCCTTGTTTTGTAGCTAAGCTGATACAGTCAATTATTTCAGTAAGCCTGACGAGAGATTCGAAACAGAGAAGTATAGTGCAATTATTAGGCACGCATTGTTTACCTTGTAACCGCGTAAATATTTGCCACACATTTTCATTTTTTTTACCTTGTAACCGCCTTCATTTATTTTACCTTGTAACCAAGTAAATATTTGCCGCGCATTTTCATTTACTTTGCCTTGTAACCGCCTACATTTATTTTACAATGTAACCGCGTAAAGATTAGCCACGCATTCCTCCCAATTAAGCAACAAAATGTATTGTAGCCGCAAAACCACAAGTAAAGTGATCGCAAAACTGAAAGCAAAGCCACAAGTAAAGCGATCGCGAAACCGAAAGCAATCGCTTTTGGAAGCAGAGACAGCCGCCAATGGAGCGCGCGCGTGCCACAGACAGCCATATACTTTCAATTATCGCGCCCGTGTCTGGGCACTATAATTGAAACCAGATAGGCTTTAGTGCGCGTAACAGACACCAATAGGCCGTGGGCGGAGCGATGCGCCCGCCTTTGGCCTATTACGTGCTCTGTCTAAAAAATACAGCCACTAAAAGTCCAATAATAGAAGACAAAACAAAAAACACACGCACGAGCATGTACGATTCCAGGGTCCATTTCTGAACCCCGGACAAAAGGACTCTCGCTGCGCAGTGCAACGCTAGGCGCGAGACCTAAAAAGATATTGACGCACCAGAATATCTAAGCATAGAAAATACTCACGTTATAAAAATATGTTCACAAGTTTATAAGTATCATTTTTTTTTTTAAATGGAGAGGTTGAATTTGATCTTTTCAGGGCTTTTCTGATGAGTAAATGGAATCTCTTTATTATTCCAAGTATGTAAATATATAAGAAATAATAAAGGAAATAGAGAAATCTGGACTTCGATCTGATAAAATGATGTAAAATTCAAGTAATCATGACATTTTGAAAAAGTATTTGAGGAAACATAAAGGCAACCTCAGAGTATTATATTTCACAGTAAATGATTAATCAAAGAAAATCGAGGGACTTTCTACCAACTCGGATACTTCGATGCACCTACCGTGTCTGGCAAAGCCAAAGACCACAGAGCCTACAAAAATACCATGCAACCAACAGCAACGTTCCCCAAAGAAGCCTAATCGGAAAAGCATAAACAAACATTGGCAAAGTCAATAGAGCTCACCTTTTGGCTTTGTTAATGCTGTTCCACAACTGAACACCCAAAACAAAAAGACACCTCAAAGTGCGACGTGTTTAAAGCCATCCCAAAAATAGTTACAACAAAATGGTCGCACACTGCTGACCTACCTGCGTGTTACCCCAAAGAACTGTGGTCCCTGTAGTTTAGCGTCGGCGGATACACCTATGCTCGAGTCGTGAGTGCAAGTGTGAATAGCGTTAGCCATCCCTGGACACGTGTTTCGAGGTAGTTGCCTCTCGTCAGCAGGGAGTAGGAAAGAGTGTAGGGTTGCAATGTAAGCTGCTAAAATCATTATCAGGTCTAGTACCTCTCGTACCAACGCAGGTGCGTAACCTGAGTCCGTCGACTCCCCGGCTCAGAGAGCCACTAAATAGTTACAACAAAATGGTCGCACACTGCTGACCTACCTGCGTGTTACCCCAAAGAACTGTGGTCCCTGTAGTTTAGCGTCGGCGGATACACCTATGCTCGTGTCGTGAGTGCAAGTGTGAATGGCGTTAGCCATCCCTGGACACGTGTTTCGAGGTAGTTGCCTCTCGTCAGCAGGGAGTAGGAAAGAGTGTAGGGTTGCAATGTAAGCTGCTAAAATCATTATCAGGTCTAGTACCTCTCGTAGCAACGCAGGTGCGTAACCTGAGTCCGTCGACTCCCCGGCTCAGAGAGCCACTCAATAGTTACAACAAAATGGTCGCACACTGCTGACCTACCAGCGTGTTACCCCAAAGAACTGTGGTCCCTGTAGTTTAGCGTCGGCGGATACACCTATGCTCGTGTCGTGAGTGCAAGTGTGAATAGCGTTAGCCATCCCTGGACACGTGTTTCGAGGTAGTTGCCTCTCGTCAGCAGGGTGTAGGAAAGAGTGTAGGGTTGCAATGTAAGCTGCTAAAATCATTATCAGGTCTAGTACCTCTCGTAGCAACGCACCTGCGCGCCTTGTGTGGTACTTTACCTGAGAATATTTTTTGGCAGCCTACGCAGCAACCCCACACACACACCTACTCCCTGCTGACAAGAGGCAACTACCTCGAAACACGTGTCCAGGGATGGCTAACGCGACACTCATTTTCATTTTAAACTTTTGGCATAGGCGTACCCGCCGACGCTACTTCATGGACCACAATTCTTTGGGGCAACACGCTGGTAGGACTAGCAGAGTGCGGCCAATCGGATTTTTGTTTATATTCAGGCTCCCTTGAGCCGGTGGGGCTGACGAGCCCATGGCTACGCACCTGCGCGCCTTGTGTGGTACTTTACCTGAGAATATTTTTTGGCAGCCTACGCAGCAACCCCACACACACACCTACTCCCTGCTGACAAGAGGCAACTACCTCGAAACACGTGTCCAGGGATGGCTAACGCGACACTCATTTTCATTTTAAACTTTTGGCATAGGCGTACCCGCCGACGCTACTTCATGGACCACAATTCTTTGGGGCAACACGCTGGTAGGACTAGCAGAGTGCGGCCAATCGGATTTTTGTTTATATTCAGGCTCCCTTGAGCCGGTGGGGCTGACGAGCCCATGGCTACGCACCTGCGCGCCTTGTGTGGTACTTTACCTGAGAATATTTTTTGGCAGCCTACGCAGCAACCCCACACACACACCTACTCCCTGCTGACAAGAGGCAACTACCTCGAAACACGTGTCCAGGGATGGCTAACGCGACACTCATTTTCATTTTAAACTTTTGGCATAGGCGTACCCGCCGACGCTACTTCATGGACCACAATTCTTTGGGGCAACACGCTGGTAGGACTAGCAGAGTGCGGCCAATCGGATTTTTGTTTATATTCAGGCTCCCTTGAGCCGGTGGGGCTGACGAGCCCATGGCTACGCACCTGCGCGCCTTGTGTGGTACTTTACCTGAGAATATTTTTTGGCAGCCTACGCAGCAACCCCACACACACACCTACTCCCTGCTGACAAGAGGCAACTACCTCCAAACACGTGTCCAGGGATGGCTAACGCGACACTCATTTTCATTTTAAACTTTTGGCATAGGCGTACCCGCCGACGCCACTTCATGGACCACAATTCTTTGGGGCAACACGCTGGTAGGACTAGCAGAGTGCGGCCAATCGGATTTTTGTTTATATTCAGGCTCCCTTGAGCCGGTGGGGCTGACGAGCCCATGGCTACGCACCTGCGCGCCTTGTGTGGTACTTTACCTGAGAATATTTTTTGGCAGCCTACGCAGCAACCCCACACACACACCTACTCCCTGCTGACAAGAGGCAACTACCTCGAAACACGTGTCCAGGGATGGCTAACGCGACACTCATTTTCATTTTAAACTTTTGGCATAGGCGTACCTGCCGACGCTACTTCATGGACCACAATTCTTTGGGGCAACACGCTGGTAGGACTAGCAGAGTGCGGCCAATCGGATTTCCATCCCAAAAATAATTAAATAAAGGGTATTTAAGGAGTGTTTGTGTTTTTTTAGAGCACTGAGCGGGGCAGCTTCTTTAAAAAAAAAAAAAAAAAGATTTACAAGTCACTAGGAACAAAATGATTCATAGAATAATCACAGCAGAACGTGAAACAAACCGTGCACATGAAGGGAGTCGCTACAGATCTCAGTGTAATGCAAGGTATTGGGAATCTCCACTAAACATCGTAACATGGAGTCGACAAAAGCACTGGCCTGTGTAAGCTACTATCGTAATGGTGTCTGATGAGCCCCATGGATCACAGTGAAGATGGTGTCAGAGTGCCACTGACATTCCCTTGTCAACCTCTGCTCAATGGGTAACCAAGAGATGCAGGAGGAGAGGGAGATGATGAACCATCAGCTCCCACTTCTTCACCGCCCTTGGGTCCATGGAGAACCTGTGGAGGTGACGGATCAGGGCCTGCCCTAATATTACATTTTAAAGATTTTTTTTTCTAACGACCGCTTAAAAGAGATGAAAACGAAATTCGTTGTTGGTGCGGTTATGTCCCAGTATTGGCCAGGATCCGCTGGGTGCATCTTATGTAGAACACCATGGAGTACAAACTCACAGCAAGAGGGTGAAGCTTGCATTAGGTAGCTCCCTGCAATGAGATATTAAAGGATCTAAACCATGGCTATCCAAGTTAGGTCCAGAAGGCTGGTTCCTTGTCCACATTATCGGTATACTGATAACTACTGGCTAACTAAATAAGTTAGATTTAGATTAATTGCAGGTAAGAGGGCAATATACAATGACATACTGGGGTTAAGGCACGGATCCAGCCCTCCTAGACCTAAAATGGACATCCCAGATTTTGACAGTGTATTTGAACCTCCTCAGGAAGACTTAGGTACTCATGTAAAGCTCGTATTAGGATTTTTGAGCTTTAGTAATGTTTAAAATCTGTTACCATCTTATTTCAACATTGCAGTAATGGTCAAGGAAGCCAGTAGCATTTATAGAATACCGGATGGACACCCGCATCACCTAAAAAGTGGAGTCCCAAAAGATATCTGCAGGTGTAGATGCGTTACTTGGTGTTAACCAATATATGTAATCCACGTAGGCCTTCAATCAAATAAAATGTAGATTCCAAACAACCACAGCAGGTGTTGACGTGACTTTGGACATCCTCTCAACAGCGGATGGCACAGAAGTGACTGGGCAAAGTATGATCCACGTCTACAAAGGCATACAGTAAACTGCAACAGTCATGCCCTTCACTGTGTTGAGATTCCATTTCAACATAAAAGTACATGCTTTAACTTGGAAAGGCCCTAATTTCAAGCGATAAAATTGACTCACTAGAGGCACAGGAAAAAACATACAAGTTTCCGCAGGGCTCAGGAAATATTATCAAACAACCACAAGCACATTCCATCATAAGATATTGTATAGCTGTGGTCAGTAAGAAACTCAAGCAAAACACGCTTCTAGGATCAGGAAAATTAGGTATCTGCAAACTGTTTTCACAACTCTTTGCCTAAGCTAAATTACTTCCCATATGCGCCCCACTCCTTACACCTGTCCTGCAAAACACAAGGCTGGTGCACCACTTATCTGCACGACTTATACAACTGGAAGCCAGGTGCTTCAGTAAGCACCATGCCTGGTGAACAAGACCAACCGAGGTACTGCCTGGTCTGGTGCATATTTGTACCAGGAATTGCATCTGTTACCACTGATGATGAGAGGGAGTGAGAGATTCGAGTGGGGGAGACAGTGTTCCCAAGTAGACTATATTCAGCAACAAATGCCTGCTCCAGTGCTAAAGGCTCGAGCAGAAGGCGAGGGCCAATAACGGCCTCCACAGCCCACTGTGGCAGACTACAAAGTTATTAGAATATTGTCATTAAATTATTTTTTTAAATCACACATCTCAGAAGCTTTCATCTCTGCTTTTATCAGTGCGCCTTCTATGCTGTTCATTCTTCTACTGTGTTCTCTCCCCCACAGCCTCTGTCGCCCTCACTCCTCTGCATGACTACCCTTTTAGTGAGGCAGGAGAGAAGAGAGAGGGAGTCAGAGGATGTGAAATGCAGCATTGACATGTTGATAGTGTGGTTATGCTGGTGTTTGTGGCCTGCTGCTGAGCCCATGTCTTCGTTGGAGGTCCCAACATCTCAGTTTTCTAATTAACCGTCACTGCCCGCACTGTCAGATAACGATGCTTGCAATAATAGCTGTTAATAACTCTTAGTTAGGGGCCCGGGCCGCAGGCAAGGACGTATAACAGGGGGTTCATTAAGAGTAGTTATTGGCCTGCAGGTAAAGGAAACAAGGCTATTGGAATCCTTAATTTTTTTTTTAAATGATCGTAGAAGGAGCAATTTCATAACGGAAGACTGGGAGTAACACACAGCTCCGTTCTCCGGCAGCGCTCTCTCAGCCACTCCAGGACTAGCCTGTTGGCACCGCTGTCTGGACTCCGCCCTTCGATAATAAAACAACAGAAGTACAATCAGTCAAAAAACAGGGGGCCACAGCGCACTGGAGGGACACTGGGACCTGAAAAATACCCCCTCAGCAGAACTATAACAAGGGCTACCGCCAGCAAAGGGAGAGGTCTGATTAGCTGACCAGCTCCCAGCGTTCCATTCAGGGTGCCAATACGATTTAAACTGATTGAAAATGTAATTATACAACATTATGACCCCTTGCTGAATATCCTGATACTCTGTAACCTGTATCAGCATCTCACATACAGTTTCCGGCTGCGATTTACAGATTTTATAATGACTGCTCTATAACTTAATTATTCGGGTAATTACTAAAGAATGGTTATGTTACATTCCCAGTAAAGTAGCATGCAATGCTGTACGTGTGTGTGTACAGTCACAAGTACAGACACCCATCCAAGCAGGGCAAACCAGAATTCAATTAGTTTGATTGAGTATAATAGGTCAACATACAGTGTTTGGAATTACTACTCGGCATCCAAACATGCGTTGTCAATTTAGGAGTAAATTGACTTTTCCAACATTGTAATATTCTGCGAGCATATGAAAGTCAATGAGAACAGAAGGCCTCGGCCAATGGCATTGTCTTCTATCATGTCATGGAAGACCCCATAGCTTAACATATGTCGAGTAATGTGCAGCGAGTTCCTTTTTATGCTTTACTAAACAGTACTTATTGCCCATATGAATTTCGTCTGATATTCTAGATTTCCAACAACAGCAAATAGCAAACGCATCATCCTCATTATGATAATACCTCTCTACTTATAGAGAACTCGGTGAAACAGCATTTCAGCTTTAAATCACAGTAAACGTTGTGAAGCACTGAACACTCAGTGGTACTCATTTTATTCAGCAAGGAAGGATGTACTGACTGGACCGAATAAATATGTTACATTTGCTAAACTATTATCTAAACTTCTGCATGTAACTTTGTTTCCAATCATTAACCACCTTGGCACGTTTAATGCAGTTCCTACTAGCAAATTGCTTAAAATCGGGCTCTATTATGCAAATTCACATCAGGTGAATAATTCCTCCTGCTGTCTGTGTATAACAAAAACAACTACCAGGGCTAGTGGGCCCGCGAGGACCATACATTAAAAAGCACGGATTTATTTATTATTATTACTTTTTAAATATGAAACACAAAGGGTTTAATCTGATATAACAGCGAGGCGTTTTTTTCCCAAGTATAAAAGAAACGGAACAATTACATTAAAAAAAAGCATTTACAATGCAATGGTCTCGCCTTTTGCATAAGTTGGAGCTATTGGTATTGTAAATGACAAACTTTTTTATTTATGGCTTGGTTTTGAAAACAAATAAATGGCATAGTCATTTACAATGCCAATAGCTTTAGCTCTCGCAAAGGCGAGACCTATTGCATCTATACACACACACACACCGAGCCACACACACACCGAGCCCCACACACACAATCCTTTGGTGAATATGTAGTGTTGGAAGGGGTCCACAGCGGTGGGGAAACGAGTGGGACAGAGGGCAAAAGGGGCACAAAAGGGGAAAAAACGAGTGGCGCAGAAGGGCACAAAAAACGAGTGGAACAGAGGGCACAAACAACGAGAGGAGCAGAGGACAGAAAGGCACAAAAAAAGAGTGGGAAACGAGTGGCACAGAGGGCAGAAAGGCACAAAAACGAGTGGAACAGAGGGCAGAAAGGCACAAAAAAAGAGTGGAACAGAGGGCAGAAAGGCACAAAAAAAGAGGGAGAACGAGTGGCACAGAGGGCAGAAAGGCACAAAAACGAGTGGCACAGAGGGCACAAAAACGAGAGGAGCAGAGGGAATAAAGGAACAAGAAAAGAGGGAAAACGAGTGGAACAGAGGACAGAAATGCACAAAAAAAAGGGAAAAACGAGTGGCACAGCGGGCAGAAAGGCACAAAAACGAGTGGCGCAGAAGGGCACAAAAGAGCCACACACCAACCCACACACACACAATCCTTTGGTGAATATGTAGTGTTGGAAGGGGTCCACAGCGGCGGGGAAACCAGTGGGACAGAGGGCAAAAGGGGCACAAAAGGGAAAAAACGAGGGGCACAAAAAAACGAGAGGAACAGAGGGCAGAAAGGCACAAAACACGAGGGAAAAACGAGTGGCACAGAGGGCAGAAGGGCACAAAAAAACGAGTGGAACAGAGGGCAGAAAAAACGAGATGAGCAGAGGGCAGAAAGGCACAAAAACGAGTGGCGCAGAAGGGCACAAAAGACGAGAGGAGCAGAGGGCAGAAAGGCAAATGGTGCGGTCTGCACATACTGCGTGACCGGAGCACGGCTCCTCAAAGGCCGACATTATGTAACAGGCAGATACTATCTATGTATATCTTCTCCCCCCGCCCATGTTCTGACATCTCAATGACTTCACAGCGCATCAGCCTCGGTCACGCGAGGACGGTGGGCCGGGCGGCAGCCTCCAGACAAGAAGCAGTGATAAAACATGGTGAACACCCCTGGGCAGCAGACAGCATCACTAGCGAGCAGAGAAATCCACCGCAATTGGAAAACACATACAGCCCTTTCGCAGGACTCTCACCCAGGGGAATGTTACACAGACACAAAGGGTAGGGCTCCGACGCCACCAGACACGACTGACTCTTGGAAAATTACTGACGAGCCAAGATTTAGAGTGGAATGAATGAGAACAGTGGAGGGCCAATCTTTGAAAACAAATGATGTGCCCTCCAAAGAAAGCACTCAACAAATGAGTTACGGTATTTTTTATTGCTAATTATACAACAACTTGTAAATGGGACGTATTCAGTCATTTACAGAATTTCGTGATATTTATAATATAATGGAGAACACCTTTTTTGACATTAAAAGAAAAACTGAGAAGGCCAACTGAGGTTTGGACATATAAAAGAACACAGAGGGCAGAAGGGCACAAAAACGAGGGGCACAAAAAAACGAGAGGAACAGAGGGCAGAAAGGCACAAAACACGAGGGAAAAACGAGTGGTACAGAGGGCAGAAGGGCACAAAAAAACGAGAGGAGCAGAGGGCAGAAAGGCACAAAAACGAGTGGCGCAGTAGGGCACAAAAGACGAGAGGAGCAGAGAGCAGAAAGGCACAAATAACCTGCCTCGGACCCCTACTCCGCGGCCCTGTAGAAAACAGCGCGTTCGAAAGACTCGCCACGGCGTGCGCGCAACACTCACCCAGTCTGTCTGTGATTGGCTGCCCATGAAGCAGGCGGCTAGTGATTGGCCCACGCCTGCTGCCGGAGTCTTGTAATTGGACTGTAGAGTCACACGTGACCAGGGGGAGTGACGCGCTTTCCGGGAACCCGCCAGGTAGGACTTCAACGAAACAAACCCAAGGAAAGAAGTATGGAGGGTCCGGAGCAGCGGAAGCAGCAGCGGAGGGGGTGAAGAGCATCACCGGAGAAGGGCAGTCCAACAGCAGGTGAGTGCAAGGGGGAAGAAACAGAAAATTATATTTGGGGAGGGTGAAAGGGACCTGCCGGCAAAACTATTGTTTCCGTGATGCCTCTCAAGGGAGACAGACCCGTGCACGAGCCGATTCTGGTCCGGGCACACCGTGAAGCGCGTTCACAGACCAGAATCGGCTCGTGCCTGGACCAGAATCGGCTCGTGCACAGGTCTGTCTCCCTTGAGAGGCATCACGGCAACAATAGTTTCTCGTTGGCGCAGCGCTTCGCGCTGCAACGCCAGCGAGACCTAAAAATGAAATAGAAGGCAACACAAGACCCACTGAGTCTTAAAATTCACGTTGAGGATAAATAAAAAACATGCACAGCCTTTAACGACGATGCTGTGAGGAAATAAATGTAGTTCCAGAGTCGAATAACAGCATATAAAAACGTGATACCTGACGAGTGAAAAAAAGTCACTCGTCGACCAATAATCCCCACGTGAGGATTTGATGCAACAAACAAAATATGCTTAAAGGTAGCCCATGTGGTTAATGTAGAATCTTGATTGTTTCAGCAACACAAGTTATTTCAGGGCAGGAGGGTAGCAAAGTAAAGAGTAATTGCTCGAAGGTTTCTTGTAGCTGCTGAAAATTAAAAATAAAGGTGGGCTCCATTACAGTGAGAAATTGTCCTCGCCCAGAAATTACTTACCTGTTGTCACACCCCAGCCTGTCAATAATCTGCAGTGCTATGCTGTGACTGCAGCCGGTGCCAGTGTCCGTCCCAAGCATAAACACAGCAAACAAACATGGAATACAGCACACCTGCAGTATTCTGTTATTCGGGCATCATCTTTTGAAGTGAGTTGTGAAGGAGGAGTAAGTCTCTTTGTAGGATAGTAATGTGCACCTCCAGCAGTGGAAAGTGATACAGATGCAGCACATGCGAGGAATAGGTGGCCCAGAGTGGGCATCTAATCACTATTTCTCTGGAGTACCTGGTCCCAACCACGCACAGAGACGGTGTAGCTAAGGGCTAGTTGGCAAGGTACTGCTTTGGCCTCCAGGGCAAGAGAAGTAAATAGGCAGGCCTCTGGGTCACTACACAGGACCAGCAACCCTATGTGTGTGTCTGGGCACTGGACTCCTATACCTGAGTTCTGGATGGATGCTGGTGACCTCTCCTGGGTCCGAAGCCCTCGTGGCACGGTCCAGTCTAAAGGCTTATGAGTAGGGCACAGGGGAGTCGTCCTGTATAACTTCCAGTCCACAGTCTTTGGAGTCCACCCATGAGCACGCCCTCACTTCACCTACCCCAGGGGCAGCTCCGGAGCAGGGACACTGTGCGGGCAAGGTGTTGGTAGCCCTCGTAGCCCAGCGTGAGATATAACAGAGCCCAGGCGCCTTACTGACCCCACTGATCCCTGCCGGAATGAAGGCACTGGCAGGGGACGGCGTGAATGTGTTCCCACGCGTAGTGTCCACGTAGTAAAACTCTGCACTAAATATGGACACACTGGGTTTGTCATAGCCTCACGAAAATCTATTTATTTACCCCACTGGTGGACCAATCCGCAGCGCTCACACTTGTCAGGCTGCTTAAACAGGAAGAATTTTCAGCTCACTTTATTTGGGGAAACACGACAGGAGGGCACTGAGCGATGCACTAAAATCCTCCTGTGCATCACAACAGCCCTGTACTGAAGCACACGGAGGACTGCAACAACTTACGCCCACCTTAAAGGGCAGTGAACTCTGCTGTGCTTTAGAAGGGAGCAGGGGAACGGAGGGGGAATGGGGCAAAGGACGATATAGCTCAAGTGCTGTGCGTAGATCAGATCTAAGCAAAACCGATTATACAGCACTCAGGACTAAGTGATTTGTCTCTTGGCGCTTAAACAATCGGAGAGTGTTCTTACTAAGCAAATTGGTTCTTCAGCTGCGGGAGGCTGAAAGGCCAAGTCGGGCATTCCACGTGATGACCCCCAGGCTAAATACCGACCACAAGCATGAAAATGAAAAGTGCATGAACCAGCCGGTCCATCACGGAGTCGTGCATAGCTGCACGGAAGCTCGCTCAGGGCCTGTCATCGCTAACAAAACTCATTGATCCGCCTTACCTGTGTCGGTGGATGCCAGGAGTAGCAGCAGGGTCGCCGGCAACAGACACCAGCCGTGCCATGGCAAGTGAGCGTCGAGAGGCTGGAGCGTGCCGATTTTGACGAAATCAGAGCTGCGCAGCCAAACTCTTCCACATCCCACTCCCCCAGCTCCCATTATCCAATTAGTAGGTAGCGCGAAGGTAAGGGGTGCTCCAATTGTTGCCACCCACTACTCTGTCTTGAGAAAGGCCAGCCCTGCCCCTTACCTTTCATTTGAATAGCGCGCTGCTTAATTCGCCTGGGCCACGGCATTAGCGCCCTATTTAAACCCAACCATTTTCCCTTTCTCTGGCCACTCCCTTCAGGCTGACATCATTCTTCTTGCATGTGCTTCGAGGGCGAGCAATAGTCCTCGCCCCGGCCAGCACATGCGCTGGAGGTCTCTGACCTCATCCCTTCATTAAAAAAAACAGAATTTGTATTCAACACGAAGCAGTGAGCACTTTATTTGAATCAAATGAAGTGCTTACTGCTTCGTGTTGAATACAAATTCCGGTTTTTTTTTAGGAAGGGAGCTGCAGCTTCTGCATTGTGTACAGTCTCTTCTCCTCCCCAATCCTAGTCCCTAGACTCCGAAGCTAGTAGGGCAACGCCCCTTTCGCCCCTGAACACCAGCCACCACTGTGTTTCCAGTCCTGAGAGGACCTGGCCTGGCAGTTAGGGCTAGACTGTTCTCATTGGGTGCAGGGTCAAGACTGATTTGCATATGGCTGGGTCCAAACTGGAATGACATGGTGAGCAAAAAAACGATGGATTTAGGCCCAGATATCTGTACTGGGGTGAATATTTGACATTGTTCTGCATTCTGTCCATCAATTGTTCTTTTTGCATTTGTCACCCCGAGAGGGACGGGTATGCTCAGACGGGGGTCCCGTGCTCTCCCATGCTCTCCATGCCACTGGAGTCAAGCTATCCTGGCTGATGAGGGCTTCTGTCTATCAATTGTTCTTTTTGCATTCTCTTTCAGGGATGATGAAGCAGGTGATCATAGCGGACAGAAAAAACATTGGACTACAATTTGGCCCAGAGTAATTACCAGTGGCTGAGATTAATTCAAGCATTTTAACTATTCCCTTTTGATTTCCTCACTGGGAATGCCTGTTTGTCATACTATGATCAATGATTTTTGTGCCTGAACGAATCGACTGGATATTCTTTTTGTGCAGAAATGCAGAGGTGCGGGTTTATTCACAGAGGGTAATCTCACATCAGTTGGCAGTCGAGAGATGCACTGGTTAGGCTTGTCTCCTGCCACTCCTGCTCTTTGACCTGTTGATTGTAATCATTCGACTACCATCTTCGGAAAGAGGGGTATGGCAGAGGACTCATTGTGAGGAGAGACCATCACACCATCTTATTCTATGCAGATGAATTACTACTTTATATTCAAACCTCGACAGCTGACCTTCTCGTATCTACATAGACAGTAGATAATTTTAGGGGCATATTCTCAAGCTATCGCCGAGTTTATGGCACTTTATCGCAGCCAAAGTTGCGATAAACTTATCGCCCCATTCACAAGCTGGTGTGAATAGCCCATAACACCAGTTTACCCATGATAGCAGCCGCATAAAACATCGCCACAGATCACCCCTGTAACTATCGCTAATGAGATGCAGAGTAGGCGTTCCCTTGCAAAAAGCAGCGACAACACCACTCCTCAACATTCTCAACGACCAGCCAGATCGGCGATCAGATCACAAAACATGCGATAAGGCACGTTAGCAGCAGAAAATTAACACCTGCTCCGACCTGGTGCAAAGTCGGACAACAATCGGCAACAGACAAGGGAGCACAGCCCAGAGCCAAACATGAAGAACAACAGATGCACCCAGGTAACTGAACATGCAGCCCGGAGCCCCAATAGGGCAACAACATCCACTGTCACCAACCCCAGGACCCCTTCCGGATCCCCCTGCCCCCCGCCCGGACCAACACTGAGGCAGCTCAAACAAAGACAGCGACCTGCTGAAAACACACCAACCTCACAGACCCAACATCAGGGAACGTCATTGCCCACCACAGGCTCAAAAGGACAACCATCCTACGCATCCTGACCACCATTGCCCACAGGCCGACAGTACCAACACAGCGGACAACCAACATCCCTACGCAGACAAAGCTGCTGGCTGTGCCACACCTGTTGGCCTCTGGGACCTGCCAACCAACAACCGCCAGAGTCCGAGGAGTCTCACAGCCAGCCACATCCAAGTCTCCCCTAACTGTCTTGGATGCCATCACCAGCTTGGTACTACACTACCTATCCTTCCCCCACACTGCACAGGAACAGCTGGAGACCAAGCAAGGCGTCAAAGCCATAGCTGGCTTCCCTCACGTATCAGGGGGCAATTGAATGCACACATGTCCTACTTGTGCCCCCTGGTGACACAGCACACAATATCCACTACCGAAAGCACACACATACCATCACTGTGCAGGCAATAGTGGACCACCTGGAAATTTCCACCAACCTCGACGCCAACCACCGATTCCGAGTGCATGAGTCCTACATCTTCCGACAGGCCATCATCACCCGGCGCTTCCTGGCTGGCACCTACGGAAATGCGCTGCTCGTTGGCAAGTACCAAATGAACACACCACACACCTCAACTCCACAACCATGCAACTCACAACACTGGGAATGCACACGTCACAAACCTACATACAACATGCCCACCCACCAGGC
Source organism: Triturus cristatus (assembly GCF_964204655.1). NCBI lineage: Eukaryota > Metazoa > Chordata > Amphibia > Caudata > Salamandridae > Triturus > Triturus cristatus. The sequence goes on along the minus strand of NC_140583.1, from coordinate 618,287,754 downwards.
ATGACAGCACAACACACTCTGGCAACCTGGGCCAGCCATGCACATAAGCCATCAACTGCATGGCACCTCAGCCACACAATAGCAGATTGTGGGAAGAGGTGGGGACCAGGCATGTGTGAAGGAGGCAACTGACCGATGAATGACAATGTACACAATACCAAATGTGGCGTCAAAGTGATGGCCAGACTGCAGTATGGAGACCACACTCATATCCATTTTGACATACACTGCTGGTGTATGGAGTGCAGTGGACAGTGGACGCAACCATGTCACCCCAGCCAGTGGGGAGGATCCTGGTAATGTAGCTTGTTACGTCCCCCCCCTGTAAGCGTGAACGAGATGGGCTGGCCTGGCGTACGCCCGGCATGCGTAGGGGTGTGAATAAAAAGCACGAACCTCTGGGCATGGTCCTCTTCCGGAATACCAAATGACTCTGCCAGGGCGGCGCCCCTCACCCCGCCATGAGGCCGACGTCGTCGCCATGAGCGGTGTTGCCTGCGTTCCTGTGCGCCTGCAGCACCCCGGGCCACAGGGCCCCCGTACCAGTCCTGCCAGGCCCGGTACACCCAGGCCTCAATGCACACCTGCCGACACCGGCGTGTGTCGATGAGGGCCCACCACGTGCCGGTGCAAGCTCCAAGCCCGAGTGCCGCGAACCTGGCAGCCTCCTCAGACCATCACGGCCTCCGCGACACCGGCCCACTGTACTCCCTTCTCGTTGACGTACTCCACCTGCATGCACATCGAAAAAGTAGGTCACACATTTGGAACTGAGTCTTGATTACACTATGGCAGAGAACATCAATTATGGCACATTTTATCTTACTATACTCCCATCGATGTGGTGCACCAAGTCTGTGCATAGCATTCCAACCACAGGCGTCCGTGGGCCCACGCGGACTACTGCCCTTGGGCCACGCTGCGTTCGAGGCGTTCGCACATGTGGGACTGAGTCTTGATTTGTCAGTGGCAGAATACATATCATTGCACTCAAGGAGAGGTGTAAGAGGATGACGCGTTTCAGTCCAGAGGGTAAAAGGATCATCGTTACGGAGGTGATCGAACACTACCGACAACTGCCCTGGTGTCACTAATTCTGTGCATTGCAAGACAACGACACGTGGCTGTGGGCCCTTGCTGACCGCTGCCTCCGGCCTATGTTGCGGGCGAGTAGGTCACAAATTTGGGACTGAGTCTTGATCATACATTGTCCGAGTACGCACATTAATGCAGAGTTTACATCACTATACTCTCTTCGATGTGGGGACACCAATTATGTGCCTGGCATCCCAACCACACGTGTTTGTGGGCCCTTGATGACCACGCCGTCGGCCTACACTGCGGTCCAGCAGGCCTCACGCCAATCCAGTCCGAACCAGGCAGGACAAGTCATTGTCGCAGACTGAACACCCGCTCGGCTCTGGTGCTTTTGCCTCCGTCAACCACAAGTCATCCCCAAATGTCATGGCAACGTCGTGTGTTAGAGGTCCAGGAGGAGCTCGCTGAACTGCGTCTGGCCCGCGCTGACCGCTGCCTCAGGTCTACACTACGGTAGGTCACACTATTCGAATTCAGTCTTGATTTATTAATGGCTGACTTAATGTCATTGTACAGGCCTCAACGCAGACTGCATCCCCTTTCAGCCCAGGTGCCACTAAGTCTGTTCCCCGAGACCCTGGACACTTTCTGGTTGAACTTTGGTGGCGAATGAGTCCATGTACTTGGGGTTGTCGTCACCATCATGTCAGTGATACTGACTTTGCGGCCAAATTGATGCTGTGGCATTCCACTCCTCCATTTGCTGCTTCCAGACAGCTTCCACCCTCTGCATCATGCCCTGGAGGACACCTTCCACAGTCCCCCGCAACCCTCCGCCACATACACCTCGGATATTGATGAGGACCCACTCAGCTCACGTGGCCCATCTGACTGCACCGCAAGTCACCGTCCCGTGGCAGGGTGCCTGTGCCAGCCGCAGTGCATCCGGGGCCACTAACCTGGGCAGGTCAGTTCCGGTACCCCTTCTTCTGAGATATTGGATGGCCTCTGAGGCGATGGCCTTGGGGTCATCAACGCCATGTGTCTGTGGGACTGCGCTGTCCGCTGCCTCTGGCCTCAACTGCTGCGCACCAGGGCTCACACATCAAATTGAGTCCTGACCAGCCCGGACGTCGCATCACCGCAGGAGGCACACGCCACCACCACCAGGACCAACTCCAACCGCCAACTGCCAGTGTCAAAACGGTCGTACTGGCAGACTGACGGAGTGCTCGCACCTGTCATGGATGCCATCTTCTGCCTGATCCCCTGCTCAGCATTCCAGGTGCCACTAACTCAGTGCACCACAAATCATCGTCCATTACTGTTTTGGTTATGTGCTGTGGAGAGCTCACACAGCAGTGTCACCTTAGGCAGTGTGGGAGAACTGGGACGACGATGAGGAAGATGATGCAGGTGTGACACCCCCCACTGCAGCTGCATCAGGAATGTCCAGAAGGGACACAATCCTAGACATTTTCTTCACATGAGCGCGCTCAGCTCTGGGGCTCCAACCTCAGCGCACTGAAACTCACGGACAGTTCTGTCTGTATATTGGGTGACCTCTGTACTTGCTCCAGCTCCCTCCATGTTGTTCAGCAGTTGACTCTGTTATGCAGGTGTTTTCTGTTTCCATTGCACTGGTGTCCACTGTTCAAGTTGTTGCCAGCACCAAGCACTCCATGTGGGCTGCCTTATACTCACCCCACACACATCCAGCACAGGCGTCACTGTACATGTGGCCCCGCCAATAAAGGGGCCGGGCGCACGTGCCCGTAGCCAGTTCAACATGATATCTGCATGTGTCCCTGTCATCTTGTTGTATGGATGAGGGCCCTGGGCCCTATGACATTACATTGTGCTGTGTACAGCGGATGCAGACATGTCACCACAGGCAGCGGGTTAGAGCTTGGACATGTAGCTTTGTCATCACCCACTAAATTCTTAAGGGCAGTGGACTGGGCCATCGTACACAGAGCCAACGTGGGTGATATTTGCATGCCCCTGGGCGTGGTTCTGTACTGGGAATGTGCATCTGCATGTGTCTCTATGAGGGTGAGGGTGAGATCCAACACAGTCCTCTCCCAGGATTGGTGTCTGTAGCATTCCATTGCCAGAAGCAGTGTGTAGACCGGGCACCAGGCGTGTTCCTGGTGGGCTGGCAGGGTGGGGGCCAGTAGTTTCACTGCTGGTGGGAGCCGGTTTATTGCTAGGTTTGGGTGGGCTGCATTTTGTTGCTTGCAGAGCATTAATGCTTTAAAAAAAAAAAAACAAGCAAAACAAATTATTTTAAAGTGTGCTACATAACCATTTGTTTTTGCATTAGGGTGGTTTCTGCCTAGTGCAGCATTGACTGGAGCATCGCTGACCTTTAGGGTTTGGAGGGAGGGGTGGCAAAAGGGGCAAGGGGTGTGTCTTGGAGAGTCCAGCACATAAATGATAAAGACTCTTCAAAATTCAAAAGAGTGGATTTCTTTATGATGTGATCTTTGCAACCTATTTCAGTTTAGAGTATTAACTCGTACAATTGCATTGAGTGGCAAGTATTAGAAGTGACTGATTCTAATGATGAACTTAGAAGCATTCATGCCTCCACCACCATCCGAACAACAATGCTATTAGTTAACCAAGAGGGAGCTATCTTTTGTCCCCTATACATGGCCTACGGCGTTACTAAAGATATAGCTATATATTGTTTTGCTTTTGTGTAGCGCACACCTCAAACTAATGTATTTCAAGTAACTCTCTTGTGATGATAAAGGAAAAAGAGGCAATCTGGAATAAGTAATTGCCTAGGATCACACAATGTCGTCATGTGGAAGCGAGAATGGTGCAGGGTTTTGTGTAATTCAGACAAAAAATGCTTATCTTATTCTCTCTCCCATTGTAGATCAAAGCTTAATGCTTAGTGATTAATTCTTTGATGCGCTAAATCAGTGCACAGTGTTAAGGACATCCAGGCTATGCATGCTTAATAAGGATTGGTGCTAATGGTGTTTGGAGAGGGCGATGTTTTAATGCAGAAGCTAAACTGAAAACCAGAGCACCCAGCCTTGGTCGGTGCATTGAGACCATGTGCTCCACGTCGCTATAAGTCATTTTTCATTTCCGTCCGTTCTTGAATCAAATTTATCCACCGGCTCCTCACCATCCAACTATTCATTCATTGAGCCATGCAGCCCTGTATGCAGTCTCCATTCATCAATGGTTGGACAAGGTTGGGTCATGGAAAATAAGTTGTAAACATTTATGATTTTTTTCAAACATTCCTTAACTCAATCCCTTCTGTGGCCGGGCTCGCACAGTGTGTTCACTCGCCACATGCAGTATGAAGGATGGTCTGCATGGCTGCTTTTGGTTCCGAGTCCGGGCCTGTTGGTTGATCTGCAACATACATGTCTTAGATCCAGTGCTTAATTTGTGAAATATTAAGTGCAGAGGGCTCTGACCAGGAGGCCACAGCAGCTTGCACCACACACTGCCCCTGTCATTGCTGCGAAAACAACTACTTCCCATCTCTCTTGCATGTAAGTGCGACAATTCTGATTATTCCAGGTCCCAAAAGCTAAAGGAATGGCTGGGGAGGCAGATATTCGCAATTTTAATGTATATTGTATTCATAAACAACCATTGTTCTGCTCTTCTCTAAATTAAATGAGCAGTGTCACCATGTGTTAGAGTGTTCTTAGTATTGTGTTGACAATTAGGTGCCGGTGCGGAGCACCGGAAAGAACCGGCTCAAATTAAGCACTGCTTAGATCCCTCTTTATGGCTTTTATTGATTCCACAAGTTTGCCCTCAGTATTATTAGAAGTGTTTGGTGTGCTAGAGTGGCTTCCTGGGTGTGCTATTTATATGACTCTTGGAATCTATACACTTTTCAGGATGGCATAAGACAAGGAAGTTGGGACAATCCTAGTCATATGTACCCTTGACATGAACTGCATGCTTGGCATGGACTGTGGTACGTCAGAACCAGAGGAGCATGGAGTATTGTAAATAATACTAAGACTGTCCCCCAAATGTGTAGGACGATGCTGGCACTGCCTCTCTGGGGATGACTATGCAGAGTTCACGTGCTGAATGGGGTGAGCATATGGGAACTGAACTCATGGAAGAAGCCTAGGTCAGGGCTATTCATTCAACAGAAGTGGTGTCGAGAAATGTCAGATCTGATTTATTTCAGTTTCTTTACCTTCACCGCACATTTCTAACCCTGATTCCTGGTTCGGTGGTTACCCCAGAAGCAGACCTGAAAACGCATGTTTCTGCCTGATGGGTGAGCGGCCTCCTTCTCCAGCCTCATCCACCACAAGTGGCAGGTGGGTATCGGTGCTCCTGGCTGTCACAGACAGGGCCTTCTGCCCAATCAGCCTAATGACCTGACCACATCCGCAAGGCCAACAAATGTCCATTTGCTGACCTTGCATTTTTGAGTGAAAGGTAGAATTGCCCAAGCACGGATATCGGCATAGGCGTCCAAGGTAACTGATTGGGAAGATACCGGTCACAGATGGGCCGCAGCATTAGACAGTATTGCATTGAGCGCCTTGAGTACCTGCAGAGACGGTACAAGATTCAAGCGTGCTTACCTAATCACCATTATATGAAAAAACGCCTTAGCGCACCAGTGGCATTGAGTATACTCTGGGGAGACAAAGCTGAGAACCTTGGGGGACCCCACAAATAGTTGCGGTTTTAGAAACTAGTATAGCACCCCGTTTGGTGAGTACTGTTGACTAGGACAGATGTGAACCATCTAAGGCACTGACCCCCAGTTCAGTACTAGCAGCCAGACAGTCCAGCAGAATGTTGTAATGAATGGCCTCGCATGCTGCTGGGGGCTCCAGCGGTGTGAATGTGTATTGCTTCCTATTGTCCCAAGCCCTGAGACTCTGATCCCCAATGCTCAGGACAGTAGTCTGAGCTCTGTGATGGGGATAAAAACCCACACAATAATGGCTCACAGAGGGTTATTTAATAAAAGTGCCGAATGCTGTACATTGTATACCATTTCCAATACCCTTGAGATGTAAGGGAGGCCCGAGATGAGTCTATAAGTGGAAGGATCCTCGAAGTCAGTATCAGGTCTTTTGAAAAGAGAGGGGACTTGAGTGTTTGTGGAACTTCAGATGAAAGCAAATCATGAGGAGGTTGGTCAATCTGATGACTTTATGAGGCTGGTTTACTTTCTGCTGGTTTCATTCTTTGCCCTTCTTATGGCCCCTCTGGAGCTAACAGTAGCTATTGAGAGGCTAGGGGCGGGGCAAGAGGGCAACGCTATGATGTCATAGGACTCACAGGAGATATGATGTCACTCCACCTCCCCAGAATTATAGATACTCAATGCCTATGAAGGGTGAACCTCTTTGCATGGGTTTGAACAGACATTGTGCTCTATATTTATGTGCACTGTAAATTATCCAGTCAATTAGCGGTTGTGCCTCGATCTAGCATTGCTCGAGAGCTCTACACCTACATTTCATTATCTGTAGTTAGTTGTTGAGCTAGTCTATGTTGCATCTTATTTTGGGGTTTTGGCTCTTGATGGGCGATAGCTGGTTAAGGGATTTTTACAATAAGTGTATTATTTTCTCATTTGTATCTGCAGAGTGAAAGGAGGCCTATGCATGCCACACACCCTTCTTTGCCACATGCTATCGGCCCCACCATCCTGTGAAATAAATGTTGGCTTTCAGACGCCTCTTGCCTGCCTGCTCTGATGAACACAGTTGTTTGCGAAACTCCTTGTTTTTTTTAGTTTAGCAAGAGGAAATAAACGGAGAATATTTATAACAAAGGTAACGCTAGAAATAGCAAAAACAGACCACAAGTTACTTCCTTCCTGTAAATCCATGCGTATCACTTGTTAGGTTCAGAATGTCACTTCCAGTAAAGTTTTTTTAAATTTCTCTATCGCCCAGACTAAGCCCCATTTTCTCAACAATGCAGTCTAAACCAAAATAATCTCATCCTGGTGGCCCCATGCATCACTGAAAAGTCACAAATGGGATCTGTATCTCAGGGATTTACAGACAATCTCTCATGGCTGTGAATGAACATAGGAGCGATGGTAGGAAAGAACTACCTGGTCCAGGGAATCTGCCCATCTGAAGCTGGAAGAGGAAGACCACCTCTTCCAAGTGGAGCCTTATTGACAATTCAGCTGGAGAGGGAATTCCTGGCCCATATTGAGACTTACGAGTCATGCAGGAACACAGCCATGCCTTTTTCCACTTTCACCAAAAGCAGGCAAAAATGTGCCAGCTATAGAGGCCTGTGAATGAGGAACAACATGGTGAGTAAACACTGATTTGTGCTGTCATTCCACATGTCTTAATTGAAAACGCATTTCGGGCTGTTATTTCCAAGTCGCAGAACTTCTGACTCCCAAGTGTTCAATACTTCCAGATTCATAAATGTTGATACAGAACTGGGCCTTTAGTCTCAAGCGTTATCCCAACAATGAATACACCTTGTTGCTGACCAGTTGTATGACTTCTGTTCCAGTGCTTCACAATACATGTACATCTACTACCACATTCACACATTTTACTTTTCGAATCTCTTGTCCCTTACACTAAGGCCTCTGATGATAATTCCAAACCTCAGATATCGCCAAGCCCACAAATGAGGCTGATGGCCTTTGCCACAGTAGCAGTCATGACTTGATTTTTATGAATGAATTTAATCTCTGTAACCTCTTATCTCCTAGTGCCCCCTATTGCAAGTTTAGTTCCCTCAACATCTCCCTATTCCACTGGCCTGTCACTGACTTCCCCATCCGACCTCTCCCCGCTGCAACTGACCTCTCCTCCAGCCTTGATCATCTCTCTCCCTTTGCTAATATCTCCTTTATCATTCCTTTCCTCTCCTCTTGCTCGCCCCTTTTCTTTCCTGGTTCAACTCCCCTTGGTCCTTCTTATCCTCCCCTCTTTCCCAGCTCTTCTCTTTCCGTTCCCAATTCTCCTGCACACTGGCTCATCTCTGCCCTTCTCTGATCTATTTCTCCTCTCCCTTGACTAACCTTTTGTTGTGTCTTTAAGACCTGGATTAGAACACGGGGTATCTAATGTTCTATTGTTTGTCTTTATGCGCGCTGTCCACTTGAGTCAGTAGATCTTGTGGCTGGCTCGGGTGTGCCACGTTTAGGCAGGTTGCATTAAACTTACCTGAAGATTACTCTCTACTACTTCAGCCTCTTTTGTCACAACACCTTTCCACGGCCCTTGTTCATTACTGCTATCACATGTCCCACCTCACCACACCTATCCACTGCCCTGAGGCATCTCTTATTTCCTCTGACCTACCTGATCCCCCTCTTTACTGATGCATCTCTCCTCTCTGCTAACTAACATCTCCTCTCCTCTAACTCTCCTACCTTCTCCACTGGGACATTTCTTGTCTTCCTTGACCCGCCTCTCCTCTCTGTAGGCCCTCCTCTCTCTCCACTTCTGACCGCTTCTCTCTATAGGCCCACCTCTTCTCTCCACATGCCCACCTCTTCTCTCCACATGCCCACCTCTTCTCTCCACATGCCCACCTCTACCCTCCACTGGCCAGCCTCTCCACTCCAATGGCTAGCCTCGCCCCTCCACTGACCAGCCTCTCCACTCCACTGGCCAGCCTCGCCCCTCCACTGGCCAGCCTCACCCCTCCACTGGCCAGCCTCTCCACTCCACTGGCCAGCCTCTCCACTCCACTGGCTAGCCTCGCCCCTCCATTGGCCAGCCTCTCCACTCCATTGGCCAGCCTCTCCCCTCCACTGGCCAGCCTCTTCTCTTTCCAGACCCACTTCTTGCCTAACTTGGCCCATATCTCTTCTTCCTGATCTTCTTCTGTCTGACCAGGCCCCAGGCCTGGACCACCCCTACTGTCCTCCTGCCCACCTCTCTTCCCTCACCCCATTTTGAACAAACACAAGGGTTCAGATGTGAAATCTCAGCTTATCTCTGCTGACTGACATTTTTAGGCACGCACAGCCCAGCCCCTGAACCCACTCCCTTAGGACATGATGCTTGATTAAGAATATTGTGATCTTTACGGAGCTGGGTGTAAATTGGACATGTGGGGTCCAGTCTGTGTTGGGCTCAGAAAAAGCCTACAAGTGACCTCTCATGGATTGTTTAGGCTTTTAAGGGCAGTTGGCTCTAGGTCTACCAGCAATGCAGGCGTGTGTAGCCTAGAGGCCCATCACCTGCTGCTTGGATCCCCGTCACAACACTGGCGACTTAAGAAGTGATTATGAGTGAGGGTTAAATATTTATTCGATCTCATTAAATCTGATACCCCGGGGTATGGAATTTACTGGGCGCGATATTCTGCAACTGTTTCGAGTTTTCATACACGTGCAGATTTTGTGCTTTGCACATCAACATCCAATGAAATATACCCTGGGAAAATGGCTGGTATAGCAATGCACGCAAAGTTTGTTGTGAAAAGTGCACAAATCCACATGTAATTCCCTATTTATTGTGGGAAAGTTGGTATAAGTGCAATGTATTGCACAAGTAAATTCCAAACCTCGGATTTTCGGATTTAACTGGGTAAAATAAATATTCCAATCCCCTATGGACAGTTCGCCTGTAAATGCACAGAAGCTAATTGAGTTGACATTGAACAGATTCCTTCCTCAGAGAGGGGGGGGGGGGGCGGGGGGAGTGATACCCTGCATGTGTGAAGTTGAGGCCATTAACTGGTATGAGATCCCATGCATAGCTGCCGAGTTTCCCAGGTCCATGCGTGATGAGCTGCTTCAGTAAAGGTGTTTTCTTTTAATTCTGCGAGTTGTAGTCATCATTTTATGATGGACTAGAACATTAACAAGACTACATGTCCCAAAAGTCAAAGGAAAAACTTGGCCTAGAGCAACTAATTATGCATGAACCTGGGACATTGAGCAGGGCTACCCCTGTCATAGTAGCATTCCTGTGGTTCTTGGGCAATCCAGTGTCTCCCCTCCAGTATATCTTAATTTCCCCGAATCCTCACAGCTTTCATAGGAACACAGAGCTCTCACATTTCCTAGTCCCATGTGTGAGTAGTGATTCCAGTTCAAATTTTTAGTTGCATTCTGGGATTTGGAGTCCTGTTGATCATTTAATAAAATCAGGACTGCAACTCCCAGAATACAAAGAACAATTCTGGAGTGGGTGGGCTACTCACGCAGGGGCCTGGGTCAGCGGCCATGGCGGGCATCAGGCATTTTCCCGGGGTCTGGAAGGATGGGGGCTGGTTTTGGAGCTGTGGGGGGCAGTTTTTAGGTCTCGCCTGAGCCAGCGCTTTAGCGCTGCTCTGGCGAGAGCTTTAGTAAACGGGGGATTTGGAAGTGCAAACTAGTGCTTTTCAGGCCTCCAAATACAGTGCATGTGCGCCGGGCGCGCGCACCATTTGGCAGCCTGCGTGATCATTTCGCGGCCGCTTTGATGTTCTCAGTGAGCCACGCGGCCACTGAGAACATCAAAGAGGCTGCAAAAGTGCACACCATTTGCCAGCCTGCGTGCCTCTCTCCGCCTTAGTGCGCGCGACGTACCCTACCCCCCTCCCTTATCCCACTTCCTGCTTGTTTTTCCTCCAGTCACGCATATTCATCATAGCCAAGATCCCTCTACATTACCAACAGGCCCCAACCCACAAAGCGTGCTTTAATTGGCCTAAAACACTGTCATATGTAGAGAAGAAGGCTGCCCGATGCCATGCACAGTGTGTTATAATCTTTAATATAATCTTTAATATATTCACTGATGTCTCTCACTTGTGTGGACTCATTGTCTGGTGGCGCTAGACTGGCTTCTCGTCAACACGCTTCAAAGTGGTCTGGAGCACAGGGCCGGATTCACAGAGGCATTTACGATTCTCGGCCTTAAAGTAACGCAGATCTAAGCTGAACCATTTAGTTGAGTGTGCTAATAGGAGCCAAGCCCCACCAGTAGTGCCTGCTGAAGACGTCGCAGGAGGTCATCGTCCAGCTGGGCACGCTTCGCTTTCGCTTGCTGTGCCTTTGTTTTTTCGCAAAATTACTTGTCACTGCTTTTCAGCTCGGCAGTAGGTACTTCTGATAGTTTTATAATTATTCTATTGGTATAAATTAAGTACCAAAAAATAAATATCAGCAAATTCAATGACTTGCAAGTCCAGCATAAGTCCACAGTAAGATACAAATTCTGCTTGCAATACATGTACCAACAAGCATTTGCAATACAATAGCTCTCGCAATTGCGCGAGTTTGAACTATTGACATTGCAAATTACAATGCCTTTTATTTTTGTTATCGTTTTTAAAACCTAAATAAAAGGCATTGTCATTTGCAATGTCAATAGCTCAAACTCTGGTAAATGCGAGACCTATTGCATTGCAAATGCTTGTTGTTACTAAGGGCCGGTTTTGCAGCAAAGCTGCAATATCGGCCCCCAAAAATAAAAGCAGAAGTGCTTCACACATTGCACCCTCTCCCCCAGCTCCACCTCCCCTGTGTGGGGAGGGTTGGGGGCGGGGGGGTTGGCCCTACAAAATTGCCAGTGCGCCTTTGGGCTCCCAGTCCAGCTCAGGCCTGGGTCACTTAAGCGCGTTGAGTACATGAGGGAGGAAGGCTGGCAAACTCCCGTCCTTCCTTGTTGCCCCTGGGAGTGATAATAATATCAAAGTTACCGCATTTCCTCATAATTTATCCACTGAAAATAGTTTTTCTCCTTTGTGTTCCGCGTTGCACTTTCGTAGGCCACTTTTAGCACGTTTCTTGATAACTGCATGCGGGAATGTGTCAAACACATTGAGTAAACTGCATATTTCGTGGTTCTAGTTAACTTTTTTGGATGCATGGGATAACAACTCCTCCCTCAACCAGACAGGCCTGGCACATCCTTCTGGAGTAATCATCCAAATCAATGCAAGTCTCCTGCTTGACGTCAGTGGAGCAGAATGCAGTGGTGCATGTGATGCTGGTGCCTACAAACATGACCATTCGGCACTTCTAGGTCCTGCCTATATTTTTAGGGCAGGATCTTCCGTGGAGCGGAGACCAGTGCTCTTCTTTTGAGAAGGAGTTTAAACTCTAATTTCTTTTTTTTTTTTTTATAAACTTTTTATTAACATTAAATCCGCAGCAATTACAGCAGGCACGACCACATAGCAGTCTGTAATTATACAAGGTACATGTAAGGGCACAAGACAAAAGCAACATCACTTCAGGGGTAATTTCGCTCAGAGACCAACCCAACATAAAGCGCCAGACAGACCACCCACCGACCTAAACTCTCATTTTTCCTGAATGTACTTTCGCTATTTTATGTCAATCTGAACAGAGGAAAAATAGATCTCGATGTACTTGTTTATAAACCATTTCGCCATGCGAGGATGCAGGATGTTAAATTATTAAATGTATATAGAAATAGGTTGGAAAGCAGCGTAAAATGTACATTTTGGTCAGAATTCACAAAAGGGTTCCTGCAGGCGTATATTCATTTACTACCGCTGATTTGTCCTCAAGCACTTTGGCGAAATCTGTGGTGGGAAATACCAGATAAGGGATGAGAAGTGGGCTGGGCAATAAAAGATGAAATTAGTCTTGCAAGGTTGTGAACGCCCACAAACATGGTAGTTCGTTGGCATTCTCATACTGAAATCTGACCCCTTCTCACCCTGGAAATAATTGTAAAGCAGTAACTCTCCTTCCAGGACGGGGTTAGGGGAATGGAGCACCCCTAATGTACTGTCCTCCATGCAGAAAAATGTTTTCACCAACCACCCACCCAGAGAAAATGAGCATTTGTACAGAGGGCGCTCTTCTTCCTGCGCTGAAATCTGTGCTGTGTAGATTTCGACGCAGCACGAAAAAGGACCCTGGGGAAAGTGTCACGTGCCATTCCCAAAAGTATGCTGAGACCTGTGTTTGGCACAGTGTTCCAGTCATACTTCTGGGAATGATTATGGGTAGGAAAATATGTACAAGTGCTTCCAGGCAATGTTTGTTTTCGTGAATGCAGCCTATATTGGCAAACAAAATGTGAGTAGTGAGAGTCTATGGGCATTGAAAGGAAAGTAGACAAAGGGAGTCATAACGCAATAGGACATAGACAATACATCTATCAAGACAGAGTGATACAACCAGAGTGAGCAAGTGGTCTAAAAGAGAAAGAGGAGTGTCCAGAGAGTTGTAGTACAGAGACTTGCACTCAAAAACTATACAGTAATCAGATTAAATCACCAGGTGGAGGGAGATTCATCCCAAGAAGTATGAATTTTAGAAGGGATTTAAAATTTGGAATGAAAGAGCATTTTTGATATGAAGAGATTCTTGGAGCATTGCAGGAGAAAGAGCTAAGAAGTGTGAACTTTTCCTTAAAACGTGGATTGAAGTGAATTCTTCTGTCTTCCAGGGTAGTGCATGAAAGCATCAAGATGTGGGAAGGTTTAGGGAGAGATATTTGGGAATTTGTAGGTTCAGAACTTTGTGGGCGATGAAAGCCATTTGCATAGAATTAAGTGCCTTGAGTGGTGAGATGATTTTTCCAGGAAGCCTGTGAGGAGGGTCGAGCCATGGTCACGTCACGCGATTACCATGGCTTCAGCCGCTAGCGTCAGTCCCTGGGAGGTGGGGAGGGGAGAGGATATGCTTTAGCTTCTTGAGTTAATGAAGATGAAGTCTGAAAGACTTAGCCTTAGCGTGGATGTGACTGTTTAGTTTTAGGTTTTTATCAATAAAGAAACCAAGGGGCATATTATCAAGAAACGGCGTTAAGATTATCGCCGCTTTAGCGGCAGAAAACTGCAGCTAAAGCTGCGATAATGGGCTTGGTAATATGCCGCAGAGAATTCCCATAGAAGTCCATGTTCTGGTGTCAACATGGGCTTCTATTGGAATTCTCTGCGGCATATTATCTAGCCCATTATCGCCGCTTTAGCGGCAGTTTCCTGCCCCTAAAGCGGCGATAATCTTAACGCCGTCCTTGATAATATGCCCCCAAGGATTTCTCAGTGGTAGCCAGTCTGGGAGTGATCTCTGCTAATCTTAAGAATTGAAGCCAGGTTAGACTGCCCCATGTAAGAATTTGGATAATGTAAGAACATTCAGTCTTTAAAGAATTGTATTTAGATGGCTGTGCTTTTTCCATTGGTAAATGCTATGAAATTAGGATTTTATCTTGATGATGGATTCTGGGGGGTCAATTTGAAATAAACATGAGTTTCATTTGCCTGTTAATGAAACAAGATTCCAATTTATTTAAGATGTTCACCCAAAGGTCGATCTATCTCTTCAATTTGGATGTATGTTCATACATACATTGCAGCAACTGCATCTTCCCAATCTTTCAAAAGTCTCACATCACAACTCTATAGGTGTATTTACAACAGAACCGTTTGTGCCCTCAACTGACACAAATGTGCACACGCAGTCACATTCAAGCAATATGAGGTTTGGGGTGAGCCAAGGGGGGATACATGAGGGAAGAGTCTAGAAAGGGGTATTTTGGAGATCATAGTAGTAGAAAGAGGTGGGGATGAGTGAGAGAGTGGAAGTAGAGATTTATTAAGAGAGATATAGGGTGAGACAGAGAAGTGCATTGGAGAGAGTATAAGGTATTCTTCCCCCTTCTTCTAAAGTCGGAGTAAAGTGCTTTGACACCTCCCCAGGGGTAGTTAGCGCTATATAAATACAAGTACATGCTTAAACAGTTCTCCCTCACCCCATGTGATGTTACCAAGATTATTGTCGTGTTTGGCCTGACATCTCACTCTCATCTAACAACAAGAGTCAGCTTTTTATTACCATAAGTGCATAATGTAGCACATGGTATATAAAACCTTACCTGGCACTTTGCTGACGCCTTTTGTCTGCTGATGTCATTTTTATAAAGGAGCTACTGAGTGAAAGTACACACTGGCTAATCAGAACAGCCAACTGTCCAAAGATGGTGATATCACTCTCATGAAAAAGTTAAGCCCTTATGTCACTATCTGGTCCGAACGGTGGGATCCTATGAAAAGGATATGATTTAATGACAGACTTCCAGTCCCCATGCTTACAACCAACCCCTTCCAGTTTCTACAGCTGGTCTGGCTGTCCCTGTAAAAGACTCAAACTGAGCCCTTGTGCATTTTGCATAAGAATCCAGGGGCTCGGACATAATAATGTCTCGGCCCTGTGACATATGGTGAAGGCACCTGTTCCTTTACCTAGCCAGTCTGTATTATGGATACACACAGGCCCAGGGATGTGGCGTCTGCAGCACAGAGGACCCGTCAAGACACATAGCTATAGCTTGTTTAGCACGTGGGTGCATGACGCCGGGCTATGGTTAGGGTCAGATCTCACCATTCCATCCACATCTGGATGCTTAAAACCAAGTATTAACATGTCCGGTGGTTGTCATCTTCGTTTATGGGGTTACAGCATGCACTGGGGTTCCTTAATTCAGTGCTTTCTGAACATTTTGAGGAAAGAAGGCATAGTAGTAGTGTGGGAAATATTGGAGTGTCAGGACCACTATCAGAAGCATCTTTCTCAGGTAGCGATTCCCCTGATAATACTCGTTAATAGGTGCTCCAGCGAATTGTAGGTAACGCTAAGGTCACACAGCCAAATCCTGGCAGGACTAACTTAACCTTCATTATTCCAAAGTAGATAAAATGAGTACCATTAACTTATTGAATAACGACACCGTTTATCATTGTGTTGGTGCGATTTGTCTAAATGTCCAATGCAATATGTACAGCACCAACATAAGGCATTCATTACCCCCCCCAAACCCCCCCCCCCCCCCCCCCCCCCGTTGGACACTGAGGGTTAGTGCCATCCGTCTATATCACTAAATTCGAAGTAAGATACATTGTTATTGAAAGCAAGACTTTATTTTTCAAAGCTCTGCCTCAGATGTACACCCTTCTTCCTCAGGAATAACCGCCCCCGGACTCCCAGCCTCCTCCCCGGAAAGATCTGAACACATAATGACATTTATGGGCATGAACGACAAACCACAGGCCGCAAGTAATACTGCTGATGCATTTTTATACTGTGCGGACTCGAGCACTACCAGAGACCGGCTTGCTTGTCTTCCGCTTCTGTGTGTGTGTTTTTTTATTTCGACACAAGCACAATTTACAGGTTTGAAGGTCTCTTTTCTTTCTTTTCCAGTTTATAAAGCCCCCCTTCCCTTTATCATCTAAATTTGTATATTCGTGTCGCCCTGGTGCTGAGTCTTCAAAGCGCGCGTGCGGAAGTGGGTATGGAAGAGAGAAGCGCCTTTTCCGTGAGCGGTATAGTTCCCTTTTCAGCGGGGGAGGTGGTTTCTTACGCCAGTGTGAAGCCCGTTGTTCAGGGGAGGGTCAGCAGACGTTTTTTGTTGCAGTTTTATATAGCGAGAACTCGACCCGAAGGCCTTGAAGCGCTTTACATGAGCACCAGTTTCATTACAAGTGCGTAACAACATTTGCCCCCCACCACTGCAAGGTAGGGTGACCAACTGGCATTGGTGCAAATTCAGGACGGTGAGTGTAAAAATTCAAGACACAAATTCAGCACAAGAGGTCAATATTCAGGACAAAACTTCAGGACAATAGGTAAGTTTTACAGACACATCAGAGGAGGTCGTGCCATAGTATATAAGTAAGCCCAGCCATATCCAAACATATTCAACCATTAGCAAACCTATCCATCATGTATCCTTCCGTCTATCATTTCACTCATCCATCCCTTCATCCATCCTTTCACTCATCCATTCATTATCCATCCATCCACCCTTTCACCCTATCCATCTGTACACTCATCCATCCACTCTTCTACCCATCCAACCATTCACTCATCCATCCAGCCATTTACCCTTTCACCCATCCAGCCATCCTTTCACTTACTCATCCATCCACCCAGTCACTCATCCTTCCACCCATCCCATCTTTCAGTCACCCATCCATCCTCCCTTTATCTCTCCATCGACCCTTTCACTTAGCCATCCTTCCTTCCATCCATCCATCCATCCATCCACCCACCCATCCATCTACTCATCCACTCATAAATCCATCCATTGACCCTATCACTCATCCATCCTTTCTCTCATCCATTTATCCTTTCACTCCTTCACTCATCTATTCATCCTTTTGTCCACCTACCCTCCCTTTCACTCACTCATCCATCCTTACATCCACCCTTTCACTCATCCGTCCATCCATTCACCCTTGCACTTATCAATTCATCAATCCATCCATCATTTCACTCATCCATCCACCCACTCACTCATCATCATCCACCTTTTCACTCATCCATCCTTTCACTCATCCATCCACCCTTTTACCCATCCAGCTACCCTTCCACCCACACATCCAGCTATTTACCTTTTCTCTCATCCATCCCTCCACTCACTCACTCTTCAATCATCCATCCTCTCTCATTATCCATCTATTCAATCTTTCATTCATCCATTCACCCTTTCACTAATTCATCCAGCAATCCACCCATCCCTTCACTTACTCACTCGCTCACATTTTCATATTAATTTTGAGCTGAGCCTTTTTGAGAAGAGGTCCATCAAGATTTTCACCCTCGCTGCAGGAGCCATTCCAGGACTGGGACGGAAGCCACCCAGGGCAGAGACAGGATCCACCACAGGGGGGGGGGGGACAGGAGCCATCACAGGCGGGGTGGGGCAGGAGCCACTACATGGGGGAACAGGAGCTCACTGGGGGGGGGGCAGGAGCCATCACAGGAGAGGGAACAGGATCCACCAGGGTGGGCATAAGGGTGGGCATGCAGTATTCTAGTATTATCTTGGTCTCTTCCAGGGTGGGGTAGGGCTCCTCACACCCTCCTGGACAAGACAACGAGACGACCGGCTCTCTTTCTAAAATGTTAGCTTTGCCATCCCCCACTGTGATGTACAGTACTTAAAGGAGATACTCCAAGAGAACTGATTTAACTGATGGTCCTCCATACTTTGTTAATCAGTGTGGGTGTGATTGTGCCATTTCTTTGTTTTATTACATTATAGACTGCATGTTTGAAGAACTGAGGTTTGCTTACAATTTAGTAACAGTAATTAAGCCCTGTGAAGAGAACCACGTGCTGCCTCAGTGTAATCAGGGCTGGTTCTACGATTTTTGGGGCCCTGGGTAGAAACGGAATGTGTGAGGCCCCTTTAAATTGCAGAGACATGACGCATTCAGGGCTGTTTGCATCTGAATAGATGCCCCTACTCCTGAAGCTGCAGCCCCTCCCTCTCAGTCACCTTCAAACACCTCTTAACAGCTCATCAACGGCTGAAGGTGTGAGGGTTGCCATCCCGCTGTGCCTCTCCAATGCTGCTGGGGATCTGAGCTCTGGTGCTGCATCGGAGTCTGTTGCACCCGACCTCAACAGCATCGGAGTCAAGCAGGGAGGTGGGTGGAAGCTGTGCCGGCTTTAGGGTGGTGCGATCGGTGCTCGGTTAAAATTACGGACAAATGGCGTCCGTTAAAGAATCCTTCACGGACAACGGACAGACGGCCGAAATTACGGACTGTCCGTGAAATATACAGACGGTTGGTCACCCTACTGCAAGGTACATGGAGGGCCCCCTGCTCCGGAGCTCTCAGGCCAGAGTAATGTGCTGAGGGGGCCCCCCTGCAGGTGCCCCCCCCCCAACCGAGGGGGCCTGTGTTACACCACTGTTACATTACACAAGGACATATTCATGTTTTGGGTAGGCACGGCGATGAAGTGATTTGCACCAGAATCACAGGATGTTGAGCCAACACTGAGACTCGAACCTGATTCCCCTACTCCAAAGTCGGCACAGTGTACTACAACACCAAGGTTTGCTCCCGACCCTGCCCCAGCTATTAGTAAGGAGCAACACTGGGGGGCAGATTTACAAGAAGGTGCCACAGCGTGGCACTGCAAGCCCTTTGGCTGCACCACGCTGCGGCACTTTCAGAGCACAGGAATGTGACATATTTACAATAATATGTTGCGTTCCTGTGCTCTCCCCTGCGCTGGCGCACAAACAGCTGCCATGCGCCGGTGCAGGCACCCATGCACCATGGTGCAAGGATGCCTGTGTCATGAGGAGATTGTTTTTGTGCAGGAAGGGGCACCTTCCTGCACAAAAACAATCACTACAGGCATTTTCCTCTTTCAATGCGTGCTGTAGAATGCAGCACGCATTGAAAGAGGAAAAAAACCAGGAGAAATTAAAACATTTCTCCTCATTGCACCTCGCTACGCCACCTCTATGGTGGCATAGCATACTGATGCATTTCCAGGTTTACGAATCCTCGTAAATCTGGAAATGTGTCTGGTTCCATGGGTGTTGCATGGGAACACCCACAGCAACACCCATGGGACGCCCCTTTCACGCACAGTGCTAAATGTAAAGGGGCCGTATTTACAAGAACGGAAAAAGCCAGGCACAGTGGCTTTTCCTGTCCTTGTAAATATGGGGCAGTGAAATGCACTGCCAGTGCGTCACAAAAAGTGACGTACTGGCAGAGCAAGGGGCTTGTAAATCTGCCCCTGAGTCCCACGCAACAGATATGAAACAGATTCTTTACCCCGCACAGTGCATTATCCATACAAGGCAAAAAATACCCCTCCTTGAAAAGCTGCATTCCAACCCAGCCTTCTGCAGGGACCTGTTGACTGTCTGGAAATGACTAAAGTGGCATTGGTGACACTTCACTCACCTTGTGTGAGGCCTCCATTGGTGACACACTTCACTCACCATGTGTGAGGCCTCCATTGGTGACACACTTCACTCACCATGTGTGAGGCCTCCATTGGTGACTCTTCACTCACTGTGTGTGAGGCCTCCATTGGTGATGCTTCACTCACTATGTGTGAGGTCTCCATTGGTGACACACTTCACTCACCGTGTGTGAGGCCTCCATTGGTAACACACTTCACTCACCATGTGTGAGGCCTCCATTGGTGACACTTCACTCACTATGTGTGAGGTCTCCATTGGTGACACACTTCACTCACCGTGTGTGAGGCCTCCATTGGTGACTCTTCACCCACCGTGTGTGAGGCCTTCATTGGTGACACTTTACTCACCGTGTGTGAGGCCCCATTGGTGACACTTCAATCACCATGTGTGAGGCCTCCATTGGTGACACTTCACTCACTATGTGTGAGGCCTCCATTGGTGACACACTTCATTCACCGTGTGTGAGGCCTCCATTGGTGACTCTTCACTCATCGTGTGTGAGGCCTTCATTGGTGACACTTTACTCACCATGTGTGAGGCGTCTATTGGTGACACGTCACTCACCATGTGTGAAGCCCTCATTGGTGACACTTTACTCACTGTGTGTGAGGCCTCCATTGGTGACTCTTCACTCACCGTGTGTGAGGCCTCCATTGGTGACACTTCACTCACCATGTGTGAGGCCTCCACTGGTGACTCTTCACTCACCTTGTGTAAGGCCTCCATTGGTGACACTTCACTCACTATGTGTGAGGCCTCCATTGGTGACACACTTCACTCACCGTGTGTGAGGCCTCTATTGGTGACACTTCACTCACCATGTGTGAAGCCCTCATTGGTGACACTTTACTCACTGTGTGTGAGGCCCCATTGGTGACACTTCAACCACCATGTGGGAGGCCTCCACTGGTGACTCTTCACTCACCTTGTGTGAAGCCCTCATTGGTGACACTTTACTCACCGTGTGTGAGGCCCCATTGGTGACACTTCACTCACTATGTGTGAGGCCTCCATTGGTGACACTTCACTCACTATGTGTGAGGCCTCCATTGGTGACTCTTCACTCACCGTGTGTGAGGCCTCCATTGGTGACACTTCACTCACCATGTGTGAGGCCTCCACTGGTGACACTTCACTCACCATGTGTGAGGCCTCCACTGGTGACTCTTCACTCACCTTGTGTAAGGCCTCCGTTGGTGACACTTCACTCACCATGTGTGAGGCCTCCACTGGTGACTCTTCACTCACCTTGTGTAAGGCCTCCATTGGTGACACTTCACTCACCGTGTGTGAGGCCTCCATTGGTGACACACTTCACTCACCGTGTGTGAGGCCTCCATTGGTGACACACTTCACTCACCGTGTGTGAGGCCTCTATTGGTGACACTTCACTCACCATGTGTGAAGCCCTCATTGGTGACACTTTACTCACCGTGTGTGAGGCCCCATTGGTGACACTTCACTCACTATGTGTGAGGCCTCCATTGGTGACTCTTCACTCACCGTGTGTGAGGCTTTCATTGGTGATACTTGGTAATACACTTTGGTCATACAAAATAAGACTTTAAACAAAATGATATATATTAATCTGTAACATGATTTTCTGTCTTTGTTTACCTCAATCGGTTAGTTATGAATGATTAACGCAGCTCTAGAACACATTTGCTTTCTATTTACATTTGCTGTTTGAAGTATATACAGATAACACGGCTATAGGTGATTTTGCTTATTTTTGCACCGTCCTGAGCATGAAAATACCGGTGGTGCTGGCAGAAAACCTGTCAGGTGACAACCATAGAGACAGCTGGTAAGGCGGAGTGGGCTCCTGGGCAAGTGCAGGATTCCGATGGACTCACAGATCATTGCACTTGTCACCCGGCATCCCAGGATGGGCTCCTGCTGGGTTGGGGCAGACCCTGGATGGGCATCTAGGTCTCTCAGAGAGAGTCCATGAAAGGGGGAGGAGGTGGACAGGAAATGGGCAAGGGCACCAACATCAAAGTGGGCTCTGGTTGCACATTGTGTAATAAGGAAAGTGGCCCACATTTGTAAATTGAGCAGCGCTGAACATTTTAATACTTTGTCTGGATGCGCGAGCGACTGGACTGCACGTGTTTGTGCTATCTGCAATTCGCGTTTGTAATATTAGGAAAACAAACGCATCATTGAAATTCATTACGCTCATTCTCTGTCAAAAAGATAAAAACATTGTCAGATTCCTGCTCTTCTCCCCACAAAGTCCAATCGGTCCGTGAATACTGCCTTCGATGAGACAACAACATCCACAAGGCACCGTCCTCCTTACTTTAATCTTGTCCCCATCTTCCCTCCCTCCTTCCCAGTCACACTTTTCAACCTTAACTGTCTCCCTCAGCACTTTAAGTGACTACATCCTCCTAGTCTGGATTTGAAATTGCGAATTACAGGCTTCACACATTGTTTTGAACCAGGCATGTTAACCTTCCAAGAAGTTGAATGACGATTCTAACTTGAGAGCATAACATTACACACACAAATCGTCAATAAGCGCATTCATAACCTGATCAATAAATTGGAAGCATTATACCAAGGGGGCCTGGATGATCGCAGATCATCTCCAAGGCAGGTGCCTTGAACCCCTAAGCCAGCGTACTGTTATCCCAACAGTTATAACTGGTAAAATGCATGTTGGTAAGTGTTCCCATACTGATTAACTGAGGGCAACCAGGAGGTGACAGGTTCAAATCTTGTGACTGCAAACTCAGCCTTTCATCTAATAAAAACGGGTGTTGCAAAGGGCGAGGTCACTTATAGGTGGGCAGAGCTGAAACTCAAGAGTTTGCTTGCAGCACAAGTGGCATTCCTATTCATGGCAATTTTGACAACATGCTGGATATATTTCCAAGTTTAAGGAGACTTCTACGTGGCCTTGCAGTCCCAAAAAGTGGTTTGTTTCTATCCCATTTAGTAGTGACTAGGGTTGATGGCCGCCATTTTCAAGGATAGAGAGCAGAGGTACAGCCAGTGACTGTGCGTCCATTAAGGGCGTTGCCCCTCCCACAGCATGACCACATTCTTCCTCATTAACTTAACTGACTCGAATTCGGCCGGCTGGAGTCAGTCAGGACGCGTCACTGAAGGGGGTGGAGCAGCACTGCAGGGTGTGGTTTGTTGTTGACTCAAAGCAGCAGCAGCAGGGCAGGCCCAGTGCGCATGCTCAGGTTTGGGCTGGTCATTTTTCGGACCAGCCCGAACATGCGCACTAGTATTAGCCTGCAGTGCTGCTGCTGCACATTAGGAGAGCGAGCGAGGGCTGCTACTGGCCAGTGGCCGCAGCCCCCGGTCTCCTATGGGTGGGGACAGTCCCTGCTCGAGCCAATCCTGGCGCTGCTGGAGCAGCGTCTGGATTGGCTGAGAGGGGTTGCCGTTGTCACCAGCCACTCAACCAAAGGCGCCAACGCGGACCCCGGCCCAGGAGCACACAGCAGAGGCGGCGCGGTCTGACCCGGCGGTCAGGTAAGCTTTCTTTTTTTTTTAAACGTTCTTTTTAAAGCCCCCGGCCCCTCACCCCAGCGCGACCCCACCCCCATCCGACCCCCACAAGTATTGCGACCCGCGACTAATTTCTGTGTGTTTGTGTCGCTGCCTTCAGGAAGCGCCTCTGTACCTGAGTGCAAGACAAATCATGATTTAGAAAACTGTGTTTAGGCACAGCCAGGTCTGCTAAGAACGTCATACGGTAATTAATTTCTACTTTTCCCACGCTGCGAGGTATTTTATATACGCATAAACATTATTCAAATATTAATATGTGCCAAATCCTGCTGCGTGCAGAGAAAGTACGCAAATTCAAAACAAGTGCATGATTATGTAATAATGTACTGCTTTTGTTAAGCGACTTCTTCGGAGGCCACAGATGTTTGGGGGGGCTTCAATGTTGAAATGTGTGTCACCCCAAGGTTTGGGGTCTGACAGGCCCCTGGCTCATGTTTGGGGGGGCTCCGATGTTGTAATGTGTGTCACTCTGAGGTTTGGGGTCTGACGGGCCGTGGGTTCATGATTGGGGAGGAGGGTGGCCCCAGTATTGAAATGTGTGTCACTCGCAGGTTTGGGGTCTGACAAACCCCTGGCTCATGTTTCGGGGGCACCAGCTGGCCTCCAGTCTTTAGTATTAGTCTGTCCTGGGTTTGGGGGATAACGGGCTCCTAGAGATTGAGGGGTAAGTGGCTTCTATTAATGCGGTGCATAGCCACTGGGAAATGCACGCAGAGTTGGTTTGCCCGATGGAGGACACTGGTTTGGCTGGATGCTGCATTGCTTTCTCTGAGGTGAGATCGGGTCATCATGCAGTGTTGGAAATGGCCGATGGCATTGTGAGACAGCACTGGTATGTTGAATGTGTGAATGTCCTGCTCAGTGACGCCAATGTTGTGCTGTGAGTCCCCAGTGAACGTTTTTGCACACCGGTGGCTTCGGATGGTGGGAGCAGGTGTCGTCGGTTTCCCAGCCAGTGTATCGGGAGTTCGGTCCCAGCTGGGGACGGGTGTTTGGGGCTG
Source organism: Triturus cristatus (assembly GCF_964204655.1). NCBI lineage: Eukaryota > Metazoa > Chordata > Amphibia > Caudata > Salamandridae > Triturus > Triturus cristatus. The sequence goes on along the minus strand of NC_140583.1, from coordinate 618,263,510 downwards.
AGCTTATAATCATGGGTGTGTTTCACCCAATTGTTGTAGAATTCTTGTGCCGTAGTAGGTTTGGTTGTGCTGGATGAGCGTCCAATAGCCGCGCCAGTATTGTGTCTCTCCTGGGATCCAGATATGCTGGTGGGTTGGCCTTGAGGCATGCTTACACGGATTTTCTAATATTAGCTGACACGATGGAGGCTGTTTAGGCAGCAAGGTATCTAGAGTGCTGGGGAAGGACTGATGGGTGGTGCAATTGAGGTGATGGCCCCCCTTTACTGCAAAACTGTGTTACATGCTTGTTGCTACCTGGCTGCTACTCCCAACTTCTATTCAAAGGATCAAGTTAGTGACAGCCGTCAGCATACACTCGTGTTGTGTAGTGTTCATGCAAATGTTGAACTATATTGTTGGCAGCTCTGATGAATATTGTACTTCACAATTTAGTGTTGTGTTGGTTTTTTGGACCTTGCAATTCAACTGCTTCATTCTTGTCTGTAGAATTTGGTAGCCAAGTAAAAGGAAAGTCGTACTTTTACGCTTAATCTGAGGACTGCTTGGTTATGAATGCTGGTCTCAGAAAAACGATGTTAAGCACATTTCATCAAAGATTATTGAATATTGCTGTCTTTAAAACCTGAGACATATAAGCCCATTTTCCTGCAGTAAGCTCGCCGTCACCACCACTGCTCGGATTTATTTAACACATTTAACACATCAGTGCATTGTATGTTGCAATATATAAGGCTGCTTGCGCCAGGTGTACAGTGGTGCACATGGCGTCCTTCAGGCTTACACACTGCCTTTCTGTGACTTTTTAGCTTGAACCGTAATTTTCTGTTTTAGAGGGGTCTCTGAATACAGAGGACGGGTGAGAGGACTGTGGGGAAGTGTTAGGCTGAGGTCGAATGCAGTGATTACGAAATATACTTTAACGCCAACTGCATCTGAGCAATAAAACATATTGTACTGATACGGTTGAGGTGGTTGCTTTTTTTAGGTTTTTTTTTAGCTAGAACTGTCAGCAAGGTGAAGTCTGCTAGAAGGGTGGTGTGCGTGTATTGGATGGTTGAAGAGATCATAAAATTAATCTATGAAGACAGCCCTCTGTGCCTCCCAAAGTAAAATAGATTATGTGAAACAATCATATATATACACGTTTCTTGTAATAATGGATGTACCGCACATATTTACAGCATCCTATTTACATTCTAAAGTATGTTCAGTTTTCCGTTTCCTTTCTGTTCCCAGTACAGAGCCTAAGGAAACACATGAATATACTAAAAAACAGACCTGCAGAGCAGCATTTTATGTTTGTCTCACTATTTTTGATTTGATTGCAATATTTTCTTCACACTTGTGCTTCAAAATGCTCTATTTGGATCCCCCTTTTTTCAACAATTTGCAGTAAATATGTGGTGTAAAACCCACCATTTGAATCCATTTTTTTCAAAAATTTCTTGCGGGGGGAAAACCCCCCCCACACCCTCGTTTTGCAGTTCGGGCTCGCTCGCTTATTACATTAGGGTACAACATTTTTCGCCTCACCACTTTCAAAATCCACCAGCCGCCACTGGGTACAGCACATTGGTGGATGGCAAAGGTCAGAACTTCTTCCTTCCACCACTCCTAAAAAATAGCCTGGCAACCCTCTCTCACATATGGTATTTTAAAAGAATTTCAACTCAGCAAGAGGGCTGGGGGATTAACAGCGGCATTCTTACCTGGTGTAATTTTGTGAATTCTTTCTTTGGATTGACTGCAATGGACCAGCAGCTGATCGCTTGACTAAGGACAGAGTGGAAGAAGTCACTGCTTCCTGTACATGATGGCTCTTGAAAAATGGCAGACAGAAGATGCATGCTGGGGTGGAAGAACCAAGGACACAGGCTGATACAGAGATTGGATGGCATGGTCTGGAAGTGCTTTGATCACCAGAAAATATTGTGCAGGCTGGAAGGGGAAGCTGAAGAAATGGAGACGCCTAGGGTCTTTCTATCTTCCAAGTTAAGTATCCATTTTAGGTATGTATCCTTCTTAGTGCGATTGCACACTACAGTGCTAGACATTTCACTTACTGCACTGCACCAATATAAAAAATAAACCAGTGGGGGCTGGCATCTATGGGTTGAGGGTGGGGGGCGGGCGCATGCGTGCACATGTGTAAAATAATATAAAAAAATAAAATAAAATTATGGAACTCTGCGTTGTCCTCGCTCCCGACCTCTCCTTTTGCTGACACAGGAACTGGTGGCTGGAACTTCCTTGGCCAATCCTGGCACTATTCTCACCAGCCTGAGAGCAATGCTCGGATTGGTAAGAGTAGCCCCACTCGGCACTCCACAGCGCTCTGGAGGATTTGGCTTGCTCTAACCCAGCTGTCTTCAGACGGCTGGGTTAGAGATGTGTAAAGTGCACGTGTGTGGATCGCCGTCACAAGACAGCTGTCCAAAACGACATGCACACTTTACTTTAAACAGTGCAATACCAGCCCTCCTTCATTCCTGCTGCTGTCACGTAGCAGTGGCCCCATCCACATCCTGACGCTCGGCTCGGAACATGGGATGAAAAATAAAATGGTGTTTGATTACCATTTTATTTTTTATCTCTGGGGCTTTGGGGGGAATTTCTAAGTGGGGTGACGATCTTCCGCTCTAATGGTTGACCCTCCCCTGAAAACAACACAGCAGTATCAGATGGTGAAATGTCAGGGGCCACAGCAAAAAGGAGCAGTTAGGGATAAGGTAATGATAGGTACCACTCTGCCAACGTACATCCCAGTTACAGTCTGTCAACAAAAAAGTAAAAGCATACACCCCTCTTCCAAAGGGAAGCAAGGACAGCCAGCAGCAACAAAACACAGTGGTGCAATGAGAAGAAAAGGGCGGGAAACAGGAGTGAGAATATTGACGGAAATATAACCATGGGTCAGACATGGGAGTACAGAGTTCAACGCGTATGCCACGTGGCAAAATATCTGTAAATCTGCATCCTATGGCTCCCAGAAAAAGGGAAGGTGGCAGTGGGTGAGGGTGTGGCATAGGGCTGAGTGGCGCAGGGCACAAGCATTGGAACTATAGCACTGCAGGCAGTGATGTGATTGTTAAATGTATCCACTTTTCTGACTGTGTCTAGCTAATAGGGACATTTGGGAGAGCCACTACTGTGGCATTGCCAATCTGCCTGCCATGTGTGTGGCACTTCCCAACTAAAGGCATAAATACTGCACCCAGGATTCTCAGAAAAAGGCAGTAAGTAGTAGAGCATTTCAGCTGTTCTCTCCTTTATCTCCTTCCTTTTCGCTCACTGCAGGCAGCGCAGTTTTGCCATTCTACGGAAAGCGAGTACCACAGAACAGACAGAAGACAATGAAGAGAGCCACAGAAGATGTGTGAGGCTAACCATGAGAGTGTAGGAGATGCATTGTGGTGTTTGGTGGTTGACTTGCGGGCTTTGAATTCCTTCCTTTCCCTGGAGCCAATGGAATCCTTGGTGTGCCACCGTGCATTTCACTACCAATGAAGTGTGTCCTTCTAGCCTTATGCTGGCAAAAGCCAGCCCATTTATGAATATCTGGGCAGATGATCCTTCCAGCTTGTATTGTCATGATGTCACTTGAGAAATAGGCACTCTTGACGTCTCTCAACTCCTTAATGTTCCAGCTCACTCACAAACACATTGTTTCCACCTATTTTTTTGATTTCTGAACTCCGCTTTATCAGCTCCAAGCAGTTACCCTGACCACAGTTCAAATTAATTTTCCAGTGAGAGTGAGTTTTATTTAAAAAAATCTGTTGCTACAGAACACTGTAATTCACAAAAACGTAAACTCTAACCTTCTGATTTCACAGACCTTCTTCTGGACTTATCAGATCCCATTAAGATGTGCTTTAGTAAATTTTAATACATCTTAAAAAAATGTTCTTGCCCCCTTATCCTCATGCAAACCTAACAACATGAAGAACAATAAATGGCTTCCTTTTTCCAATTGAAGTATAAAAAAGAGCACTGGAAAGACACTCGAACAAACCAAGCTGCTATCTCATCCTACCACTTGCAGAGTGCACTCTTGGAGCTAGAAAAGAGTTTGCAGGAGAGCTAAAAAGAAATACCTTCGTGCACCCAAAGTCTCATCATTAGCTTCCTGGTCTCCTCCAATAAGATGAGCGACAAGCTCCTCGCCTTCTACACAAACAAAATAGCTCCTCTTCAAGAGATCCTCTCTCCCTTCACCCCTTGGGCCGATGACACTCTACCCCTCTTCCTGAGTTCTCACCACTCACGGGTGATCAATCCCATTTTAATTAAGGGGCACATTATCAAGACAGGCGATCTAATTATCGCCGCTTTAGCGGCAGAAAACTGCAGCTAAAATGGCGATAATGGGCTTGATAATATGCTCTATGGAATTCCAATTGAAGCTCAGGCTAGATGTCCTTCACATCTAACATGGGCTTCAATTGGATTTCCATAGAGCATATTAGCAAGCCCTTTATCGCCGTTTTAGCGGCAGTTTTCTGCTGCTAGAGCGGCGATAATTGTATCGCCTGTCTTGATAATATGCCTCTAATTTATTTCTTTCAACAAGCGATTCTTACAAAATTACTTTGCTGCTCTGTGTTGGGATGCATCTTCTAGCAAGAACAGCCAATGTCTCTGTGAAACATGCCCACCCCTCTTATTAGGTTTATTTTTTTTCCTGGTGCCTGTTCCTTCATGCATATGGTGAGGTGTCAAGTTACTCAGTGTACAGCTGTTCTCTGCATATTTTGCTAATGGCCATGGATCTATTGATTTCAACCTTCTGGTTTATAAGATGGTCTAGATGGTTCAGCATGTACAGCTGATATCTGTGGATCATGCAATACCCACAGGCTCAAATCCTGTTGGGGGTCGATAATGTCCAAAATTTAGTTGGAATAAAAATAGCGCTGGTTGTTTTCATCGATGTGAAGCAGTTAGTAAGAAGCAATAATCGCCAGGTAAGTAGCCTCAGGGAAGTGCTTGGAAATGATGGCAAGAAGTGCAGGTGCTCACTATCCTGAAGTATCTGATCCTTACTGAGAAGTGCCAGCTCTCTCCCGCCACTGTTACTGATGCACCCCTGGCGAGAAGTGCTGGGACTCTCCCTAGTGAATATAATAATTACAGGAGCACTGAACCGGAGGTTCCCTGCCAGTTCAAAGCACTGTCAAACACCTTTATCCACGCAATCAAAAGATATCCTGTTGCCCACAGTGGTATAGCACATTTTTCAGGATTACAAGAACGAATGCGTCAAGTGCAGTTTGATTAAAAGCCAGAAGGGAGCAAACATTTGGCAAGTACTTGGAAAGGCAGCAGCCCTTGTTGAGGCCCTTAAATCCAATATCTGGTACCACAGGTCGACTAAATCTCTCAGAGAAGGCCTGCTTTGGACTGGTAAATTTTCGTTTCTCTTCCATGGTCTCAGTGTGCAGTGCCTGCTCACCATCCCTACTCTGACACCCTGTGATCCTGCTGCATCTAGCCCTACCACAACCATTTGTAGTGCTTGCTGCTTGACACTAGAATGATGCCGCTGAGAGACTGAGGAGTCTAGGCGTGTGAGGCCCCTCTGCCCTGCTAGCTCCATTCCCTGCGTGCTCACTTGCATCGTATTGTATAGCACTTACAGGACCACAAGCATCAGACTTAGGAATCGCGATTCCTAAATTGCTATTTTTAAGAAATCGCAATTTAGGAATCGCAATTCCTTATGTAGGTAGGAATCGCAAAATAATGTGCAATTCCTATAAATTCCTTATTTGCAAATCGCAAATCACAAATAAAGAATGGCTTTCCATTCATTCCTATGGGCCAAAAGGCCCAAAGGAATCAATAGGAATTATATGCGCAATTTGCGAGTACCAAACAGGTACTCGCAAATTGCGCAAGCGATTTCAAGGGCGCAAGGGTGCAATTTAAAAACATGTTGCACACATGTTTGTGTGCAACATAGAACTTTGAAAAATGCACTTTCATGCATTTTTCAAAGTTTTCGGAAATGACCATCAACTTTAAGTTGATGGTAATTTGCGTTTCTTAAAAGCAAAATTGAGATTTGTTTTCTTGCATTGCATTTAGGGAATTGCAATTTGCGATTCCTAAATGCAATTGCAATTTAAGTAATCACAAATTTTGCGATTACTCAAATAGCGATTTTTGCATTTGAGATGATGCATCCCAAATGCAAAAATTGCGGTGGCAAAGGGGCAGATTCTGCGAATCTGCCCCTTTGCGACAGCAAAAAACAATGATGCATGTGTCCCTTAGTTCTTCTGTGGCATGCGGAGGCGCTTATCTACATGTGTAACGCACTATAGTATGTGTGTTTGGTAGTGTGTTATGTTTGCTCTCAGATACGTGGGAAGTGTTTACTTTCTTGCATGATGACCACCGGGGTGCAGTTATCATGCTGTAGGACTCAGTGCTTAGTAGTATGATGGATGAAGAAATGTGAGAAATAGATGCTATTTATTTTATAATATGTTAGGCTGGCAGCACTGATTAGCTCTGAAGGTGCCTTTATTATGTTTGTAGTTTTTCTTTTATGCTCCCAGTTTAATTTCCTATGCCGGCTGTGGGAGGAGGCTGTCCACTCTGTGATCTTATGAATCCAAAGAAGGTAAGAGCTGTAGATAAAAAAAGCATGGTGCAATTAGAGATCTTCCAGGACAGACTGTTTTACCGTCATCGTTCATAGGTGTGCCATTATGAGACATACAAGGGAATAGATTTACTGAGAGGAAAAGCGTTTTCACCATTCTCATGAAACTCCAGGGTATCAGTGCTCAGAGTATAGGACTATTTTGGGCCTGCAGGGTGGACTATATCAGAGTCCTCCAATGACTAGAAATTTGTGGCAAATGTCTTTGGTCTTGGCAGGTCTGTCTAGTGAGTACTGAGTCAATATTTAAATGTGCTTGTATAGCCTGCATCTGTGCCATCCAGTTGCCAGCAAAAGTTTCCAAATATTCTATGCCTGTCCTGTGGATAAGGAGGTATCGGCTACTGACCTGCTATATATGATATGATGACAAGGATTAAATCAAATTGAGATTGGGATGACCATCATAAAACTCAAGGTACTATCCTCTATCCTTGTGGTTAGAGGTAGGAAGTAGGATAGAAATTGTTTACTCGGTCTGAGAAGTGTTGTGGTGGGGCTATAGTTAGAGTCCTCTTTGTGATTCAGCAGGTGGCGGGCCTTCAGGTGCAGCTGGTGCAGTAATGATTGGTGAACAAATTTTATGGTTGGGACGGCGTAGTTATGATATTCCATCCATATGTCGAGATGAGGTTATGTTGGATGGAGCTCTCCAGTTTGTTTGGGTGCCTGTGTCTGTCCTTTTGGTGCAGTGTGCTAGTCAGGACGGTTCCATAAGTGTGGTTTGTGCTTATTCTAGTAGGAGGGTTATCATTCTGTGTTCTCTCTCAGAATCAGCAGTTGAGGTAATTATCTTGGAAACAACTATGGGGCATATTTACAAGGGGTTATTGCCACAGGAACAGAACTTTTTTGACATTCTGGTGGCAATAACCCCTTCACCTTATTTACAAGGCAACATAAAGACACTTGCTGTCATGTAAATATTGCCCCTTTTATGCAGTACTTAGAATGAAAGGGGTGGGCAATGGGTGTTGCAGTCGGTGTGCTGCCGCAACAGCCTTTGCCTTTTGATGCTGCCCCCTATTCACATGGTTGGCAAAAATATGGGGCAGCGCCAAAAATAAGACCAAGGATAACCTGGTCTTAAACTGGTGCAACAAGGAGAAATGATTAATTAATGTGGCTGTGCTGGGGGAGGTTGAGGACCAGTCTGGCTGCAGCATTCTGGACATTCTGGAGCTTGCAGAGGTTTATCTGGGTACCGCTGGCGTAGATTGCGTTGACGTAGTCAAGTCTGCTACTGATGAATGTGAGAGTGATGGTCTTTCTGGATTCGGTGAGGATCAATCTTAGGATCTTTCGCAGCAGTTGGAGGGTATTGAAACAGGCAGAGGATACTGAGTTGATCTGTCGGTCCATAGTGAGCGATGCCTCTGTTTTGATGCCGAGGTTTTGTGCGTGGTCTGTCCGGGTGGGGGGGTTCCTAGCGCAGAGGGCCATCAGGTATCATTCCTTGCAGAGGGGTTGGATCCCACGATGAGGACTTCTGTCTTGTCTGAGTTGAGCTTAAGGCAGCTGTGCTTCATCCAGGTGGTGACGGCTTTCATCCCTTCTTGGAAGTTGTGCCTGGTGACGTTAGGTGCATTGGTGAGGGAGAATATCAGCTGTGTGTCATTTGCGCAGGAGACGATGTTGAGTCCGTGGATTCTGACAATGGTTGCGAGGGGGGCCATGAAGACGTTGAAGAGGGTGGGGCTGAGAGAGGAGCCCTGGGGCACTCCGCAGCTGGTCTCTGTCAGTTCTGAGAGGTATGACCCGTTGTGTTCTGCCTGTGAGTAAGGATGGGATCCAGTCGAGGGCCTTGTGGCAGATGCCGGCGTCCTGGAGTCTAGTGGTTAGGGTGCGGTGGGAAATGGTGTAGAATGCTGTTGAGAGGTCCAGGAGGATGAGGGCCGCGGTTTTGCCCTGGTCAAGGAAGGAGCAAATGTTGTATCGGCGAGGAAGGGTGGTCTCGGGGCTGTGATTGCTTCAGAAACTGGATTGGAAGATGTCCGGGATGTTATTTGTTTCGATAAAGTTGGCTAGTTGGTTACTGACGGCTTTTTCGATGACTTTGGCTGGGAAGGGGAGCAGGGAGATGGGCCTAAAGTTCTTAAGGTCTGTCGGGTCAGCGGAGGGATTCTTCAAGAGTGGGTTGATTTCCAGTCGTCGGGGAAGGAGGCGGTCTCAGAGGGAGTAGTTGATGGTTCGGCCTGGCTCCGGTGCGATGGCAGGGCAGCTCTGTGGAAGATGCGGTGCGGGCGGGGTCCGATGGTGCGCCGGAGTGGAAGCTTTTCATAGTCTTTAGGGTGTTGTATGTGGTGAGTGGGTTACAACTGAGCGGGGTATGTCGGGGGCATCGGTTGAGGAGGTTGCTGGTGCGGTGGGGAGGCCCTGGTTGTTGAAGTTGTCGTAGATCGCCTTGATTTTGTGGTGGAAGAAAGTGCAGAGTCTGTTGCAGAGTTCTTGGGAGGTTGGTATGTCTGTGAATTTGCTATTGGGTTTGGCTAATTCCTTCATGATGGTGAAGAGTTCTTTGCTGTTGTGTGTGTTGGTGTTGATTCTGTCTTGGAGGACATTCTTCCTTGTGTTTTTGGTGAGGTGGTGGTGTGCGTGATGGCTGCTTTGACGGCGGTGTAGCCTTACAGGGTTTTGTGGTGCCTCCATGTCTTTTTGAGTAGTCTGCAGGAGCGTCTGGATTCTTGGAGGGCAGGCGTGAACCAGCTTTCTTTCTTGATGTGTTTGCCAGTGGCTTTCTTGAGGGGGGGCCAGGGTGTCAGTGCAGTTTGCGATCCATTGGTGAAGGTTGCATGCTGCGCTGTTGGCATCGGAGGTTGACGGTGGTGAGGTGCTGTTGAGATGGTCTTTGGTGACCTTGTTCCCGCTTCTGCGGGGGAAATGGATGTGGAATCCTCACTTTGCCACGTTTCAGTCATGAAAGTGTGACCAAATGCGGTTTCTGATAGCTCAATATGTTGAGATGGTTTTTGCTCAGGGATCTTGTACCGAAGAGCAAGTAGGCTATCTTCCGGTCTTTGTCCTCCTGTTACATTGATGCTTTGTGGAGTAATGGTGTAGTAGGAGGAGGGAGGGCGTAGGGATATGTGTAGGGGCCAATGTGGAGGATGGTGTGGCTGTGACATCCCATAGGATTAAAGGGTGGGTTTGTATTTTAGAGAAGCCTGGTGTAGAATGAGGAGGAGGGGCATGGAGGTATGTGTTGGGGGTCAATGTGGGAGTGTGGGGTGGTCTAGCAGGGGTCTGAGGATTGGAGAAAGGGCTTAAGGGTTAGAGAATGCAAGGGTAAGAGAGGCTTGTGTGGTTGGTACAGAGGCTGTTTTTGGGAAGTACTTTGGTGCAACTTCCGATTGAATGAAGAGGGTGAAGTCTGAGGGAAGGTGTGAATTGGGAATCTAGTGACCATGTGTTAACACCTTACCCATTTCCTTAAACTCCTCCTAGCAAGTGACATTGCGGGTGTCCACTGTATAGAGTGAACCTTTGGTGATAAATCCAAGGTGATCACTAGCTGATGAGCAGGGCGCGTACACAATATCCACTTGCTGTCATTGGTGGAAGCACACGGACTGCAATTGTACTTATACTTAGTACTGTCTAAAGTTAATTAGGAGATGCCTGGAGTGTCTCAGTATTAATAATTTGTGGTGTTTTCATAAAGATTAGCACTTAGGAAAAAACAGTTGTCTGCATCGTTTTTGAGATAATGACAAGCAAACAGAATTTGGAAAGATGCCAAGCAAATGGGACTATACCAGGAACTTCCACAACAAAAATATGGTTATCTGGGATGCAGAGCAGTTATGAGCAATGGCAGGGGAAGCGGGGTTATCTATTAAAAAGGGAAGCTGGAACAAACGAGCCAAGTGCACAAGTACGTACCAATTCAGTGTTGCATCCCTTTACCATCCCACTGAGAGAACTCAGCAAGGTCCACCCAGGACCATGCCGCAGCAATGGCTCATTACTGAACATGAACATATACCCAGGGCTTTAAGTGGGCCGGGTTTTGCCGGTGATCAGCACCAGCAGTTCTAAAAAGCAGGTGCTGAGACGGATCCCTATCGGGCTCTCCATTTTTGCCCTTACCCTCAAGTTGAAAAAAAAAATCTTAACTCTGCAGCAGTACCACCCTCCACTGCCTGTGATGTATCTTCAAAGAGACTTGTTAAAGTACTATCATGGTCTCATCATTTCAGAATTCAAGCATATTTAATATTCTTTACAACGAAGCCATAGTTGCTTATTCATTTCATGCAACTAACCACCATTGGCAAAGCCAATACTCCTGACTTGTACGTGTAATTTTACTTGTTGTGTTATATATCGAGTCGCGGCTGACATGACTCGCGGGTGAAGGGAGGGGTTTGCACGGGAGTGTTTAATTTAAAAAAAATATATAATTAAACTTACCTCCATCGGCCAGGTCCTGAGTCTTCTCTGTACTCTTGCTCTCCAGGAACAGGAAGCAGAAGCAGGCAGCCAGGCTCCCTCCCTCCCTCCCCTAAGCCAATCACAATGCTGCTTGCAGCGTTGTGATTGATCGGGACGCCGTCCAGCCAGGGGCTTATGGGGAGGCCATTTTATCCATGTGGGCTGCATTGCAGCCTGCATGGAGAAGAGCAGAGTGCGCATGACTGGTTTGGGTGGACCCAGGAGGTCAACCAAAAAGTCTTTGCGTACTCTGGAGTGGACAGGCACACCACTCCTCCCCTGCCCTGCTCTAAGCGCAGCCCCACCCACCCGCAAACAAACATAAAATGGTAATAACTGAAAGTTATTACTAATTTATGTTTCTGCTTCTCGCACTTTGAGAAAGCAGTGGGGTGACGCTCCTCAGCCCTAGCGGAGGATCCGCCCCTGTATATATATCTGGATGCAATGACAGAGGCAGCAAATCACCAGTCAGATGGCACACTATGTGAAGCACAGATTTTTATTTTACGCCACACAATAATTACATCGGCCACGCCCCTGTGAGAGCCCCCCCCAGTTTTTTCATCCCACTTAAAGTCCTGCATGTACCTCAGTCACAACATTGCTACAGGCTACTTGACAGGCCACGAAAGTTCCATCTTATCTGATGACATTTGGTTCCGGTTGTAAAAGGCCTTGAGCAACGTCCCGCGACTGTTTTGTGTTGTGAAATATACACAGAAACTTTTTTTTTTAAAGCATACGAGAATGCAGTGAACTGAGCCTGCTAATGTTTTCCTTGTACTGAAGTGATGTCATCGACGTTGTTTCTATTTTCCACAGCTCCGTTTAAATCCGAAGACTGTCTGTAAAAAAAACTTGTGTAATATTATACATTCGGAATCTGAAAGCGTTCTCAAAATTTCACAACAGAACCACCTTGGCGGATGCCCAAAACATCCGTGTGGCCAGGGTTCATCGGTACTAGTAGCGGACTTCAGGCCCAGTGCTCAGTGCCTGCAAGAATCGATAGTCTGTAGAGGTCACGTTGACTTGCGACCCTGTGCGTTGTCTCTGTATGAACGTCGCATTAATAAATAAAAAAAACGTCAGCCATCTGTTCCCGGTAATTCGAGTAGGCCTCTGTGCCGCAGCCTGCTCCAGCGTCCACGTCTGGCCGGTGGCGAGAGGAGCCGGCTGCATTATTCCTGGTCATTACTCGGCCCCAGAGAGCGCCTTATCATCGCGCTTCATAACAACATCATCCAGGAGACATCCTGCTGTGTGTCATATTTCCGCTCTCTCACAATGAATGAATGATGGCGAGAGCAGAAGGAGCTCCTCTTACAGAGCGCCATGAAATAGCCAGGGTTGTGCTGTGCATCTTCCCATGAGGCAAAGTGCACCCCTGCTGCCTACAGCGCAGGCGTGGGGGTCCCAGCCGCCACCTGTATTTTGGAGGCTCAGTCAACAAGCATTTGCAATGCAATAGGTCGCGCATTTGGGAGACTTTGAGCTACTGGCATTGTAAATGACAAACCTTTTATCTCTGTGTTGGTTTTGAAAACATATAAATAAAAGGCATTGTCATTTACAATGCCAATAGCTTAACATTTCGCAAATGCGAAACCTATTGCATTGCAAATGCTTGTTAAAGCTGATGTGAATGATGTGGTGCCAGCCATGGTCTGCACTAGCGGAAGCATCCTCATCATGAGAGGCTGTAGCTTACATATAGAGCAATCCTCCGGTTTAAGGGGGCTGCCGTGTGCGTGCGGAGCAGTGCCCGGAGATTCACACATCGCACTGCAGGCTAAAGAGCTCCACTGCGACTGAAGCTGCCATCCCAGACCGCGTGACCCGGAGTTCCGTCAGAACTGGAAGGCTGCGGACCGGGCCTTAGCGAGGAGCCACCATGGTATGCAGTCTGGGAGAGTAGCACACGGTCTCCTTCTCAATCATCACCACTCACTGCCCCATTATGTACCGTTGCAGCTATATGGTCTGGGACTACCGAATTTCCCCCTCCCCCTGCACGTAAACCACATTTCTAATGAGGGACATGAGAAGGTAATTACTTTTGGAGGCGGGGGTCGTACAACCCCCGGCCGTATCTATTAAAATATGAAAACAAAATTAACAATTTTGAAATAAACAATATTTACACAATTATACGCAGAAACATAACACGACATTTGATTACAATTCATATGCACAGATATCAGATGGCTAACCTTAAACTATCTCTAAGACATAGTTTTACTATCCGAATCTAACATCTGGACATAATCATACATTAATTACTTTCTGCGTATCCTATTTGGGCCTACGGCAAGGTCGCTAACCGGTGTCAGATCCTTATCAATTAGCCACGCCCTCCCGTAGTAGTTGGGCATGCGCAGAGGGCCCGCTTACCGAGAGGGTACTTCCCCCCCGGTTACCCCCATACGTTCCCTGAACTCCATTCCAATTTGGGGGGTCTTGCACTCTGCGCCATTTAATGACGTCCATACCAGTGCGGGGTGGCCAACCAGCCTAAAGAAAGCGTGACTCCCCTCTTTCCCCGCACCCATCCATCCAACCGGATGTACCGCCCCTGGAGTTCTAGGAGAGACCCCTTGTCCCTCCTCCTGGGCGACCCCATCCGTGAATGGCACCGCCCCCTAAGGACCTTAAATTTACTGCTCATTTGTCATGACCTTACCGCCACAGGCCAGCATAGTTGACCGACTATCTGGCCCCCCCCCCATTCTAAAACTCAGAAAGGTCATGCCCCTGCCTCAATTCCCTGACCAAGCTTATGAAAATTTTTCAACACTATTTCATCACCTAAACTAGTCGAGTGGACCCCGACTTCTATGAAGCACAGTTCCCCCTGTCACCCCATGTGATCAGACTATGTTGCAGCCCTGACACTCCTATGCTAACCAGCCAACCTTGGAGATTCCCTCCTCCAGCAAGACCCTTCTGCCTAGTGGTATCAAGTCGTTCCCCACTAACTATAAGAACTATTGTGGCGAAGGACTGTGTCTCTTCAGACGATCAGTCATAAAAAAAAACCTAAACTGACTGAGGCCAAGGAAAGATACTTGGAAACCACCCTGCTCTCAGTTCTGTCTGTATAGTCAGCAGGTGTAAAAAACGCTAGCTAGCCTCCTCCCTACTGGAATCTCTGCAATCCATGCCGAGGTGTACCTCGGCATAGACGTGTCACTTTCCCACTCCCATGCGAAGTATTCCCACTGTTCTACCCAGGCGCCGCAACCCCCTTCCTAGTGTACGATATCACAGGGCTGACTAAATCAGACAAAATTGACATACCGTCAGGGAGCCACTAAATGGTCTTGGTTGAACGCATCGCGATGTAACACGTTGCAACCCACACCCCTAGCATTATTAGCACCATGCTCTAAACCGTCAGAGTTAACCGGCCACTCACATACCCCGGACTCATTGCCGATGTGATTATACAATTGTGAAACTAACCCAGTAGTGTCCCACAGGCTCCCAAAGAGTTCCCATAAGCATACCATGGGCCTCATGAACCACTGAAACCGAACCAATATGCTCTTAGATAGGTTCTGTGTTGGCTGCTGCCCCTACTACGGAGCATCCCAACACGCACAGTGACCAATTTAATGACAAGGGGTATTGAGGAATAGTTTCGTACCCGGTCACTCCCAATTTGCAGGATAATAATGCTACGGGGCTCGATTCGTCATAGGGAATGAACCTGCCGTTTTGGAGCCCTAAACCGTGAACTATCTGCATCCAAGCACCATGTTCTGGGATAGGCTCTGTGCCAGCCTATCCCCCTACACGGAGCATCCCGACACTGCTCAATGTCCGCACTGAAAGGCGCCTGCATGCACATGCGCCGTAATGGCAGTTAACCGTTCCATGACACAGGAATTAATGTGTCGCATCTGCCCCTAATACTTGTGTTTTATACCATCGGTAAAGGTATACACCTACAAAGCAGCGAACTGCCACCCTAACACGAATGGCAACAATAAATGGGTGACAACCATACCCTCCCACTATAATGCATGAGCAGCTCTGAAGGTATACACCTGCCAGGCAGACGTACTGCCGACTTACCACAAATGGCAACAACAAATGAGTGACAACTATACATTCCAACTATGAAGCATATGGAGCACTGTCTCAGGCTAGCGCCGCATGAACCACTGGGTTGATCACCCATCCCACATGATGCCGCCGCTTGCCACTCACGTTCCGGATCCACCATTCCCCTTGATTGTCCACCTCTTGTAGTCGTAGTGGTGTGTAGCCCTTCCAGGCATCAGGCGTGGATCCAGGCATACATAAATGGAAATCAAAGATCAATGATTAGTGCCTTATGCTGTGAGGTGCCCAACAACGATTTTTTAAGTCAACGCTACTTCGCGAGACTGTACTCTACCCCTTTTACCCACACCCCCAGGCTTTAAAGTGCATCGATACTATTCTTTGGCCCGCCGGACCCATCATTCGTATGCCAAAAAGGGTGCGTTGATACTGCCGACACTACACCCCTCTCTCGGTGTGACACCGCCAGGTCCCATAATCTGCCGGCAATCGGGTGCATTGATACTGAGTGGGACTGACAACATAGGCCCCCAAGTACCCCAAATGTGTACCAGCCCCAGAGAGTGGGTCCAGCGCCACACAACCCAGGAATAACCTGCTTATTTTACAAGTCCAATGCACCCCAGTAATGTGCGACCCCACACATACATTACACTGTGTAAGTGCACAGGCAATGGTGCATATATACAACATGACAAACCCCAGGCATATAATGCCGCCGTGTATACGCACTAGGGGAACGACGGTACCATGCGATGCCATACGACGTACAAATAACAAGTGCACAAGCACATAATTGCAGAGATACCGTGTGATACAATACATCATTGTGCCTGCATGCATGCGCATAAATGTGTTCCCTGAACTCCAGTGTACAGACACTGAGCAGACATCGGAATCCAGTGCCTTCGTGTATAATTGGACCGGCGCAGAGGCGCCGTGTGACTTAACGCCCTCCTGCAGCTTACTTCCCCTGCACATAGCGCCTAGGGCTTCTTGACCCAGACCCCTCCTTCCTATGTACCCCCACACCGCACACACGGATACCCTTGACGGTGTGACAACAAAGCCTATACGTGTTGAGAATTTACTTAAGTGACCCTCTCCTCAGGCCAGTGCCAGTGGGCTGAACCTCAATCATTTAAAGGAATCGGTTAACATGCTGAGCCTAACTCACGAACTAAGAAATGTTGCACAATGTGCAACCCTGTAGCCTACCATAAAGGTACCTTATATGTAAAGGAGTTAAAGTTTGTACCAACCTGGCAATTTACCAACTGTTTGAGCAGATCCTACAGTGATAGGTCTGACACACAGTGTTAAAAAATGGGGGCCTACCCCTGTGGGTGGCAATGCTGGTGGTACAGGCCCACCAGCAGTACTTGGCTTACAGGCCATGGCCCACACCTCTCGTATTCCTAAAATTATTCTTCAGTAGACCTGGTACATTCACCCTAGGACGCTTTCATAAGCAATATTGTCCCGCTCTGCATGAACAAAACACTGACTCCTATTCTACTATTCCAATCCCTGCCTACTTCATTTTTTCCTTATCTATAGCCAATCCCCTAACACGGCTTCCTACAGTGTTACCTAATGAATTTGTAATGCAGGCCAAGGCATTGCTTTCAGCCATCTAATGAATCTCCAAACAGTTTGGAATTGGCCCAAATGTAAATGCTGACTCTAAGGCACTGAGTACTGACTTGCATATACCACCCGTATGTGTTCCCAATTGATCCGAAGCCTGGTAATGTTGTAAACTAAAAAACGTCGGTCAACCTTAGCCGCTTTCTTCAACTGTATTCACCTGCAGGTGAGACCTACACAATCCGAGAACCTTTGCCATGGGCATCAACCGCAATTGTTAATCAGACTCACAAATGTATCACCTCCGGATCATTGTAAGTAGACTCCTTCGAGACTGTCCCGCCAGTCTCATCGCATAAGGAACATTGAAAACGGACAATAAAACTTAAAATGACGCTTAGCAGAACGCCAGATGCACTACCTCAGGGACACTAGATTCAGACTTACAATAGGCAGAGCCCTGCATAGCACTGGTCACAGCACCCTGAGGTAACATTGGAATCACCCAAATGGAGAGTGCCTACCATGAGGAATACTTGAGGGGTTACGTACACATTTTTCAATTAAGACCGCCTAGCTTAGCACCCGCTGCATAACATAGCACAACATAGTCCACGTTGCCGTAGTAGACTAAACCTACAAAACCGGACCGTCTTTGTCGAGAACGTATAACTGCACCCTCAAATGTACACACAGATCATTAAAGTAACGCAATTTGAAACATTTTTTGGCAATGCCTCTAGATAAGAGGCGGATTTGTTAGTATGTCAACACTTCACCATACAACTAACAGATTGTGTCCAGCAAGGGGACATAAGACGTGAGTGTTAATTAGCCTGTGAGACCTTGTGTAAGACAGGAAAGAATATGGTTCGGTTTCAATGTTACAAACGCGAAACCGCCACAATGGTATCGGGATGCCTTACATGAGCACCCTGTAAGTTATGCATGAACACGTCCATGTACTTTTTTGTGTGCGTGGGGAGATTTTGTCCATACTCACAGGATATACTGTATTTTACTATGTTTGGGTTTCACCAAGTTTTGGTTCTCTCAGTCGTTCAGGCGCACTCAAATTGCATTATTAGCTAAAAGAATGTATTGCATCCTCTAGCATGAAACCCTGCTTCCTGAAACATGCATTGCTCAGTACACAAGTACAACTGGTTACCACATGAAAAACGCTCTGGGACTTACTCATTAGTAATCCGTGACTTTTGTGACCTTCACCAGCCTGTGATCTGCGCCCTGCTTCTACTTCCTTATTTGCAAAGGTGTCAAGTGTGCTTTTACAAATTGTCTAAAATCCGCCAAAATACAAAAATGCACAATAACCATTGTGTCGGTGTGGCTCATAGATAGAGCAAAAGGGGTCTGAACGTGGTGCATTGCTGGGGTAGGCAGCGTCTGTGTGTCAACACTGCGTCAAGGCACTCGTAAAACGAAACCAAAATGAATGAAATGGCAAAAGGTGTGCCGTGGCCCCACGTGGATGTGAACTAGTGTATGCACAGTGCAATACTGTCACGCGTTGGCCTAGCTTAGAACCTTCTGCTTAACATGAAAGATTGTGACTCACGTGGTGGTACAAGGGGTGAAATGCCCAAGTGGGTGTGAATGGCACAACGTAAGAAATACACCAACTAAACGATAATACATGGGCAAGTACAAAACGAGAAACCCAAGGCATGACATGGGCAGGTCCTCCACAGTGTCAATGTATAAAAATACAATCAGAGGCAACTGCCTAATTGTGTTCTGTACACTGGTCGAGAGGATAAAATGGCGCTGTGCTAATGGTAGCATTAGAATACTTGAATAACAAAATCATGACGCCATACAATTGTCTCAACTGGGCGATGTTGTGGGGATTTTTTATAGTGCGGACTCGACCCGAAGGTATTGGAGCGCTTTACACGAAGACCGCATTTTCATTACACATTTTTCTTTCTGGCACGGGGAGATTAAGTGATTTGCCCAGAATCACAGCATGTGGACGCGACCTCGTGTCTCAAACCTTAACCATTAAGCCACAGAGACTCCACATTGCCAGAGCCCTTGCACCCGTGTGCCGCTTGTTATTCGCGCCAATATTTCAGGGCCCCCCCCATGCCAGATTACGCTGCATGCTCCTATTTCAGCTGCATGCTCACCATAAAATAACACGGGCGGAAGGCAGCCCCTCACATCGCGGCTGGCCGACACAGCTATTCCCCTTGCCTTCAACGCCCTCTCCGCCGTCGAGCCCGACACCGGCACTGGACATCCCGCGGGTCCTGCGAAGGCAACCTCCATCGACCATGCCACCGATGAGCCCCACGTCGCTCAAGCTCTTCGTCACCAGACCGCTCCCGAATCCGCCAATTAAACCTGAAAAACAAAGCAAACAAATAGTTAGCAGCCTCCCAGGGGCTGCGTCCTGATGCCTGAGAGCGCAGGACCAAGAGACTGCATCCCGCGCTCCCCGGCCTTTTATCCTAATACTGGGGACAGGCCAGTTCTAACTGGCCTGTCCCCTGCCGCCCCCTTGACCCGGACGCACCTTAATTGCTTCCGGGCCAAGGGTTCCCTGCCGCCACCCAATCCCGGCCGCGACGCGCCCACCGCGTCACACTGACGCGGTAGACGCGCCGGGCCTGGCGAACAGGCGAGGGGGGGAAGGGGGTCGGTGCCCCGCCATATCTGCGGCGGGGCCGATACTGGCACCCGCCTTTCTCGTATAAGCTCTCTCCAGCCACAAGACGCAACTGCCCTGCCAGAGCAAAAGCACCCTTCCCTTCATGTAGGCCTTTTACACACAGTGCTTTCACACCACTGACAGCCACTCAGACACTGGATGCGTGCAGGAATACTAAAGCGTAGCAGAGTGAAGTTTCTGCACCGAGGGGAAGGTTCTGGGAGGGGAGGGGAGGTTTTCTCCCCGGTGACCCCGGAAAGAGACAGAGCAATCAGGATCCGTTTGTGAATCAGAGAGACAAATATGAGCATTTGAAGCATTCCGGTGGCATTGCCAGCCAGGAAACATTTCAAACACAGTGATCAAACGGAGACAGAATATAACCCCCCTCTACTCGAGAGGAAACCACCTCACTAACCACCGAGGAGAAAGCTCTATCTAGCCCCTGCAAGAGCCACAGGGAACCAGCCCTGGTAGTTATATACCCTCCCCCTTCCGCCCAGTGACACGCAAAACCCACTATGAGAAAACCAACAGGCTTGGCATCTGTATAGTGCAAGTAGAGAAGCACACACAACGTACAGGCACAAAAGGAGCATGCACACAACCAACACCACGACATACGCGCAGTTTCACAATGTCCAGCAGTCATACAGACATCCATGTACACCAACCAACACATGTAAGAACATTACTGTAGACAAGCTGTGTCATACATTACTTTTGTGATGTGCGGGACATAGCTTTATTGTGCAACGGCAACGCAAACAACGGGAGGGGGCGGGAAGAAAGGAAACACAAAGGGACATATTCACAAGGAGCTATCGCAGAATTAATGGCACTTTATCGCAGCCAAAGTCGTGATAAATTTACCTCCCCATTCACAAGCTGGTGTTAACAGCCCACAGCACCAGTTAACCCGCGATAGCAGGCGCAAAAAACATCACCACAGAGGCCCCCCGCAAATATCGCTAATGAGATGCAGAGTGGGCGTTCCCGTGCAAAAAGCCGCAACCACACCACTCTTCAACATTATCAACGACCAGACAGATCTGGGATAAAAACACAAAACAGGCGATAAGGCACGTTAGCACCAGGAAATCTACACCTGCTCTGACCTGGTGTTAAGTCCGACGGCAGCCAGCTCCACAAAAGGGAGACCAGCCCAGGGCCACATCGGAAGTGCAACAGATGTCAATGAGCCACCCATCATGCAGCCCGGACACCCAAGAGGGCCACAACACAGATGATACCACCCCAGGACCCCACCCCACACCCGGAACACCCCCCTCCCCCGGACAACCACAGAAGCAGTGCAGACAAAGGCAGCAGAACCCCAGGAAGCGTACCAGCTGCCCAGACCCAACCTCTGACAATGTCACCATCCAACACAGGTTGAAAGGGACAACCATCCCACGCATCCCGACCATCATCGCCCAACAGGCCTACGGCACCAACACAGTGGACAACCAACATCCCACCCCCCACCAAGCTGTGGGCTTGGCTGCACCAGTTGGCCCCTGGTACCCCCCCAACCAACACCCACCAGAGTCGGGGGAGTCTCACTGCCAGCCACATCCAAGTCCCTCACACCTGTCCTGGACATCACCAACACCCTGGTACCCCAGTCCCCATACGTCCAACACAATGCGCAGGTCACGCTGGAGACCAAGCAAGGATCATATGCCATAGCAGGATGCACGCACGTGTTGGGGGGCAATCCACAGCACACATGTCCCACCTGTGCCCCCTGGTGACACAGCACATAATCACCGCAACAGAAAGCACACATCCCACCCCAATGTGCAGGCAACAACAGAACACCGTGGATCCTCCAACAATGTCGCCTTCAAATACACAGCCAGTGTGCATGATTCCTCCATCCTCCGACAGTCTATCAGCAACCAACGTTCCCAGGATGGCACAAATGGAAATGCACAGCCCGTTGGCAAGTTCCAAATGAACACCCCACTCACCTCAACTTCACAACCATGCAAATCACAACTCTGGCAATGCACACGTCACAAAATCACAACCAACATGCACAGCAACATGCCCAGCCACCAGACACGATAGAACAACTCACAATGGTTACCTGGCCAAGCCGTGAACATGAGCCGTCAACAGTATGGCACCTCAGCCACACAACAGCCGAATGTGGGGAGAAGTGCCAAACAGGCATGTGTGAAGGATATAGTAGTGCCTTGATAGGGAAAGTACACAATGCCTAGACTGGAGGAGATGTGCTGGACAGACTGCAATATGCAGCACACACCCATATCCATGGCGACATACACCTCTGGTGTATAGAGTGTAGTGGACAGTGGACGCAACCATGTCACCACAGCCAGTGGGGGACCTCAAGGAAATCTTGCCTGTTACGCCCCCCCAAGCGTGACCGGAGTGGGATGGCCTGGCGTATGCCACACCAGCGTAGGGGTGTGAATAAGTAGCACGTAGCCCTGGGCGTGGTCCTCTTCTGGAAAGCTCAACGTCTCTGCCAGGGCGGCACCTCTCACCCCGCACGAGGCCGATGCCGTCCTCTAGAGTGGAGTTGCCTGCGAAGCTGTGCGCCTGCCAGACCACAAACCTGTCCCGCCCCTGCGCAGCCAGGCCTCACTGATCACCTGCCGACACTGGCGTGTGTCAAGAAGGGCCCACCACGTTCCGGCTCAAGCTCCGGGCCCGAGTCCTGTGACCTTGGCAGCCTCCTCAGATCATCACGGCCTCCACGACACAGGCCCGCTTGAGTCCTTTTTCGTTGACGTACTCTACTGCCGCCTCAGATCTACTCCTCCGCCCAGTAGGTCCCAAGTGTGAAACTTTGTCCTGAGTCATAAATGGCAGTGACCCCAAATCCGGGCCACCGGCAACAGCACCAGACTCCCTTCGATCAGTGAGGCATAGTTCCATATGGGCTCCTTGTGACATGTGGTGCCACTAACCCTGTTCAACGCCAGCCGGCGACACGTGGTGCCACTAACCCTGTTCAACGCCAGCCGGAGACACGTGATGCCACTGAACCTGAACTACGCAGGCCGGTGGGGCCATCCAACCTATGCCGGTGACACTCGGTGAATGGGCCTTGCTGACCGCTGCCTCAGGCCTTCACCACGGTCAGGTAGATCACACATTTGGAACTGAACATCGGTCATTCAAAAGGCAGAATTCATGTCATTGCACGCACGGAGAGGCGTAAAAGGATGACGCGTTGCAGTCCGGATGGAACAAGATCATCATTACGGAGGTGTTCGAACACTACCGACAACTGCCCTTGTGTCACTAACTCTGTGCCGTGCCAGCCAACGACAGGTGGCTGTGGGCCACTGCTGACCGCTGCCTCCGGCCTATACTGCGGTCCAGTAGGTCACAGAGTCATCATTTTGCAATGGCTAAGTTCGTATCAGCGTACCGGCATCATCACAGACAGCATTCCCTCTAAGCCCCGGTGCCACTAAGTCTGTTCCCCGACAATCATGGACACTCTCTGGTCGAACTTTGGCGGCGTCTGAGCCTATGGCCTAAGGGGGCAGTTTTCATCCTCATGCAGCTGATACCTAATTGGTGGTGGCAACAAGGCTGTCGCATTCCACTCCTCCATTTGCTGCTTCCGAATAAAATCAAACCTTTTGGCGTCATGCCCTGGAGGACACCTTCCATTGTCCCCCGATACCCTCCGCAACATACACCTCGGACATAGATGGTGACCCGCTCAGGTCGCATGGCCCATCTGACTGCACCGCAAGCCACTGACCCGTGGCTGGGTGCCTGTGCTGGCTGCTGTGCATCCGGGGCCACTAACTCTGTGCTAGTCAGGTCCGGGACCCCTTCTTCTGAAATATTGGATCCACGCCATCTCTCTGTGGCCCTGCGCTGAACGCAGCCTCCGGGCCCAACAACGTCCCACCAGGGCTCACACACCAAATCGAGTCCTGACCGGCCCGGATGTGGCATCATCACAGGAGGTACATGCCACCACCACAAGGACCACCTCCAACAGCCATCTGCCAGAGTCGAAACAGTGGTCCTGACATACTTGCAGAGTTGCTCATACCTGTCGTGGATGCCATCTTTGGCCTGATACCCTGCTCAGCACGCCAGGTGCCAGTGACTCAGTGCACCGCAGGCCATTGTCCGTTACTGATTGAGTTATGAGCTGTGGAGAGGTTGTGCAGCTATGTCATCTCAAACAGTGTGGGCGCCCTGAGACGTTGATGGGGAAGATGATGCAGGTATGACACACCCCACTGGATCTGCATCAGGTGTCTGTCTGAGGGACACGATCCGAGACTTTTTCTTCACATGGGCACGCTCATCTCTAGTATCCCATCGCCTGTGCACTGCAACTCACGGACTCTTCTGTTTGCATGTTGGCTGTCCTCTGGACTTTCTCCGGCTTCCTCCATGTTGCTCAGCAGTTGACTCTTTTATGCACGTGTTTTCTGTTTCTGTTACACTGGTGTCTAATGTTCAAGTGGTTGCCTGCACCAGGCATTCCGTGCAGAATGGCTGACACCCACCCCACACACATCCAACACAGGCGTCACTGTACATGTAGCCCTGCCAATCAATGGGCCGGGCGCATGTGCCCGTAGCCAGTTCAACATGGTATCTGCGTGTGTCCCTGTGGCCTTGTTGTATGCATGAGGGCCCTGGGCCTGACGCCATTACATTGTGCTGTGTACATCGGATGCAGACGTGTCACCGCAGGCAGCAGGTTGGAGCTTGGACATGTAGCTTTGTCGTCCCCCACTCAGTTCGTAAGGGGAGTATCCAGGGCAGTCGTACGCAGAGCCAAAATGGGTGTGTGACTGGAATTTGATTACTCCTTCCGGTGGTTCTGTACCGTGAATGTGCAACTACATGAGTCTCTATGGCAGTGTGGGTCTCTGTAGTGGGGTGTTGGTGGCCCCTGAAGGGTGATGGACACCTACGTATGTGTCCTGGTTGACATTCCATGGGTTCAGCCCCCACCCGCACCCTTTGGGCCACCTCCTGTTGGCGTGCGGGAACATGGCATTGGGGTGCGATGTGTGGGTGGGTGAAGTGTCGTGAGCCGGCTGTACTTGTGGGTGCTTCCTGCTGTGTGGTCTGTTGCAGGCTGGGTGTTCTTGTCTGAGTAGCTTGGCTGTCCGGGTCCTGGTGGTGGGTTGCGTGGGATATCCATGTGCTGTTGTTGGGCGTCGATGTCGACGGTGTGGTGGTCCTCTCCGGCATCACTGATGTGTTGTATTCTGTGCTCTGATGAAGGTGTTGTGTGCCCCTCTGCGATGTGAAGGGGAGGTGCGTATTGACTTTGCGTTGACATATATGTTGGCGCATTGTGCAGGTTTGCATGCTGACTGTATGGCAATGTACACTGTGACTGTTTGGGGGGTGCTGGATTCTTCTGTGGAACAGTGTACATTTGGTCTACTTGACGGATGTGATGTCGTACGCGTATCTTTCCATTTCATAGTTTCCGGCTCCATCAGATGTAGTAGGCATGTTTCTGTGCATGTGCGGAGCCAGTTGTGTCCTCTGTTCTGCAGTGTTGGCTATGCACGTTGTTCCTCATTGTCGTCAATGTGGGTGTGCTGTTCGTGCAATGTGTGTGTGTTGCAGTGTGCCAAGGGGATCGGGCACATGGACCTGGGTGATTGTGCTACACCTCGTTTTGCCTGTATGCCATTGTGCCCACTCCCCCCGTCCCCCCATTCTCTGTTGATGTTGTGTCAGGTCCTCTCGAGCTGTGTCCGTACTCCCTACTCCCTGCACCGTCTCCACACTGATGACTGTGGCCAGGGTTTCCTTCAGCTCCTCCGGTGGCGCTGGACTGCCACCTCCTGTCGTCGTTGCTGCCTTTCTGTTGGCAGCGGGTTTGTACCTGGTTTAGGTAGTCACATCATGCCGGCGCCTATTGGCCTCTTGGATTGGCCTCCTGGGCACTCCAACTGCAATCCAGGTGGTCTGCTAGTGGGTCAGTTGCTGGTAGTGTTCTGTCACCTCCGTGGCGCTGGTTTAGTTTTCCTGCGGTCTGCACCCTGTCTTCCTCTCCCTCTTCTCCTTGGCCTTCCCCGACCCCGTTGTTCCTTGCTGGTAGTCTGTGGGGGTTGTGGGGTGTGGGTTGACCCCTGTGCTGTGTCAGGGTGCATCCATGTTGCTATGCGCTTTGGATTGTTTTTGGTGTATTTTTTCTGTGTTTTTTATAGGGCATAGTTCCGCCAGACGCGTGGGATTTGCAGGCCTTTGGCTGGTTTTCGCTACTTTTTGTACCACGGTTGGCCTCATCGCATGTTTTTTTGTGTTCGGGTATTGCATTTATGCTGCTTGGCATTGATTTTGACGTGGACATTTTGCGCGTTATCTGGTGACTATCGCATGCTACCGCCTTGTTGTGAATCCCACGTTGTCACTGGGTTATTTACCCGCGATGGGCTGCAATATTGAAAGTTGCGTTATGCTACTTTTGCAGTAGTTATCACACGTTCTTGTGAATATACCCCAAAGTACGATGGGAACGGCGGTGGGAAGAAAGACAACACACAGTGCACAACGTGCTAAGACAAAGTGCACTTTACAAACGAGGCATGGAATGCGGGTCACTCATAGATAAAACAAGTTGTCGCCATTAGGCGAACAGCCGCTTGCTTATATTTGCATTGTGCTTTCACTTTAAGTGAAAGCACGATGCTAAAATAAACACGCGGCCGCCCTTGCCAAAGGCGACTGAAACAAGCTGTCGCCATTACGCAAATGATAAAAATAGTGCATAGCCATTAGTTAAAGGAGACTGTATAACGCTGCAAGTAAAAGATCCAGTCCGGATGGGCCATCCTAGAAGGAGACAGGGTGGTAACAAATAAGCCTTATTCTGAATCACGAGCCAGCGTTTAGCATAAACGGTGATGCCAGCCAATAATAAGCATTGGCATAGCCAATAGGTCTCGCCTTTGGGACCTTATAAGTGTTTAGCCTGAGATTTTTGTAATGTTTTTAAGGTATGTTATAGAGCAATGTAGCTGTTGTATTTAATACTGTAAAGTTTGTGTGCAAGTTGTGATTAGTTTAGTGACGTAAGGGTAGTGGCATGGTGTGGAATATAGTGGTGAGTTGTGATATGATGTGTGTTGGTGGGATGTATGTGTGTAGTGTGTTTTGCTGGTGTGTATGTTGGTGGTATATGCAAGTTTACAACCCCCCAAAAAAACAATTGTAATGATATTAGTTATGTGCGTAGTGTGATGGTATTAGAGAGAAGAGGGGAGAAAAAGACAGAGAAAAGGGACAAAATCTGGGTATGTGAGTAAGTAGCAGGGAAACAGAAAGGGCAAGAAACGAACTGAAAAGAGAGGAGAGAGGCAGAGGAACGAGAAGAAAGACGGCCCTAGGCTCTGTTCCTAGGCATGAGGTGGTTATAGCAAGTACCGTGCTATTCCTAATCAGCCCCAAAGAGTCAGAAATGCATCTCTTCCCATTTGCATCTGCTGATTAAGTTTGTTTTAATGTTTCCCTTAGCTTGAAGATGGTAGCTGCCTTGCACACAGCAGCAGCTCTCTGGTGCTTTTAAAGATACCCACATGGAAGAAGAAATGCAGTTGACATATGGAACTTTCAAATGTTTTTACCTTATGAGGTGTTCAGTTTTACACTAAGCTATTGTCTTTCTCCCCTCACTTTCACACCCAAGGCTCATCTGTGAACGATTTAGGGCATCACGTCTCATCTCCAGCGTACCCGCTGCCTTCCTAACCTCCAGATTAATATTTGGACGAAGCCAATTAAAAGTTCCTCTCAATGTAAATATATATGCAGCTGGGAACAGGTGCTGGAATAAATTCTCAAAGATTTTCCTGACAGTAACACAATTCTCACTTATTTAGGCGAAAACATATGTTTATTTCCGGTCCATAATTCATGCTTGTTTGTGCTTCATTATCACCTCAAAGACACGTCATAAACGAGCTTCATGAATAAGAAAAGCACATAAATGTGCATCCATAATAAGACAGAGCCGTCTAAGAATGCGCCTCGTGTTTTGCTGGTAAAGTGTCATGATTGCTCTTTTAGTGAAACGCCCCCTGCTGATGTCGACGGTGATCTGGTTATCACGCGTGACCCTCTTAGTGATTAAATTGGGCAAATAATACAGCCTGATATTTGTATCCTTTGAAAGCCGCAAAAGGGTGGTATAAAGTGTGATAAACAAACAGGCTTTTGTTTTCAGAGGGCAGCTATTGTTGTCTTGTAACATGTAACTTGGAGAAAACAGAGGTGTTGAAAGTGAAACTGTGAATCACCTGCCAAACAGGGCCGTGTCCAGGGGAAGTCAGCATCAAGTGTGTACAGAATTCGCCTTCTTTCAGACACTTGGAGTGTGTAATACCCTGATTTAGTTGCTATTTCTACCTGAATGGATGGTACCGTGTGGTGTGTTAGATGGGACGCAGCATTCTATTTCCTTTGTTTAAGGATTGCCCTTCCTGGCAGGCTTTGCTCTTGTAGGACACGAAGTGCATAATCACAACTATAAGAGGAGATGTTCGTCGGCAGCGGTGAGGAGAAACAGATTTAATGTATGATAATCCATCCTACGGCCAGGATCTGCCCACAGAAAGCCAGGCATCCGACTGTCAGAGGGATAGAAACCAACAGCTGCCGAGAATATTGAAGCGTGAGGCAAGCACACCCCAAACGCCACAAGAAGTGAAAGCGATCGCGCTAAGGCCACGCTATTTAAAAGTACGCCGTCACGCGCACACGCGCGTGTGCGACAGGAAGATCCGAGCTATCACAACAAAATGGCGTGGGACTGTCCACTGTCCTACGGACACGCGCATGCTGTCTGCATTGGATAGATGGCGAGAGCAGCCATCTTTGTCCATGCAGACGCGTGCATGAGCCCATGGGGAGAATTGATTCCAAAAGGTCCTCTCTGGCGAGAGCAGCGCATGCGCTGCTTTCACCAGGCTAGACCTAAAAATGATGGGCGGGTCTTCAACTCCACTTTTAAAATATCCCGATTACAAGAAGCCTCGCAGAGCGAGCAGCGTATACGCGCTGCAACGCAGGTCTGCAAGACCTAAAAATAGGACTTTAGTCTGGGCATGTGAACATCCTGGTTCACTGGTTAGGCTGTTAACTAGAATAGGTGGCGACCTGATGTCAAATCCTAGCTCCAACTGAGGCGTTACTTACCGGTAATCTTCATTACCCCGATTAGAGGATCCTCCTCCTCCCAGGGCATGTCCTTCTCTGACAAGAGTAGCACGTAAGTATTTCTTTTCCTTTAAAAGAAAAACACTCCTGGCTCCTTCTGTTTTGTTACCAAGTTGCAGACTCAAAAAGTGCAACCAGGGAGGGAGGGACTGGGAAGAGGAGGACTCTGAATCAGGGTAATGAAGATTACCAGTAAGTAACGACTCAATACCCCCTCATGGGTTCCTCCTCATTCCGGTCCTAACACCTGAGGATGTCTCCAAGCCAAATAAAATCAAGGTTTGCACCACACAGTATAAATGCAATAATTGTTTATTCAGAAAAGAAACTGAGAACAATTACTTTGTTGCTGCAGTCAAAACTTTAAAGCCGAAATGACCATCCAAATCATCACACACATAAAGACTATAATGATGAATGAAAGTCTGTTGAGAAGACCACGTGGCTGCCCTACAAATCTCCAACAGAGAAACCCCTCCTGCCTCGGCCCAGGAATTGGAAACTGCTCTTGTTGACCACCCCTGGACATCTGTTGGAAGAGGCTTCCCCACCGCAGAATATGCCTGAGCAATTGATGGACCCATCTGCTTAGAGTCTGAATAGAAACCTTCCTAACTTTTGAAACACAACCATGTGTAATAAAAAAGAGCCCTTCTGACATCCAGAGCAGATGGAATAGAATTTGAAGAGTGATCTGAAAAAACAGTCAAAATAACCTCCAGAGCATAATGGAAGGAAGAAGATACCTAGGATCCAACCTAAGCTCTACTCGATCCCAAAAAAAACTCCAGACAGGGAAACACAGCCATAAGAGCTCCTAATTTCCCCAGACGTCTAGCTGAAGTGCTGGCCACTAAGAACATAACCATAGCTGATAACCAAACCAAATCCGCTTCCTCCAAAGGTTCAAAGGGAGCCCAGTGACCGTCAAACACTGAATTGGACAAACATTGGGGTAACCATCACCATATTGGCTAAAAGCGCCGTAGGGTCCTCTTTTGTCTGGAGTCAATCAAATGGAGCATAAAAGTCTTTAAGGAGAGTCTGAGTAGCGCATGCTGCATAGGCGATTGCCCTGATACCATAGGTAAAGGCAGAATATGACCCTTTTAAAGCATTCTAAACCCTTTTATCCACGGACCAGAAATAACAGCATCCTCGGAAGCCAAGGAAGAGAACATTGATGCCAAAATTGTATCAACCTTCGGGGTCTGAGGGAACTGATCCTTGAAACCCTTCAACAAATAGCGTTTCTTAAGGAAACATGGAATAGCAGCTTTACCAACTTCAATCCACTCCTTTTGCAACATATTCTGGTTAACATCATAAAAGATAACAAGTCCCTATTTACAGTGTTATATTGGGCCAAGAATTCGTCCTCATGAAAAACTGGGGAGGCAAAATCTAGCGAGTCCCTAATATGCATCAGGACCTCTTTGAAATAATCAGACTATGTATCTGCCCCTATAATCATCAGGCTCCTCTGTATCATCCTCCAGTCTTAACCTCTTTGCTGGAATTTCTTTTTCCTTAAAGGCAGTATCGACTGCCTCCTTGATGAGGGACTGCACATCCCCTCTAGAAATGTGCAAAACGTCTTCAGCCTCCTCCTAGTCAGGAGGTTCAAGATTCCTCTGCTTCTCTGTTTGTTTTGCCATTCTGTCCTCTGGAAAAGTACAACACGCTAATGCAGCACTTTTTCTTCCTGTTTTTATAGTGTTACCAGGTAAGCAAATCCAATCCCGCGAGATCTGGTTACCTGATAACCTCATAGCCTTGCCCTCAGGGGCTCAACCAGACCCGAACTTCGGGGTGGGCTAACACTCCCAGCCAGGGCTGTCGGTGGCACTGGTCGCACATTGTGCAACAGTCTTTTTTGGGGGACCCTCCCCCATTTCCTCCCTCACTACCACTCACCCACAATGCACCTCATCTCTCTATAGCACCTTTCTGACAAACATTTAATTTTTTATGGTGGTACTCATAGTTTACTCATACTCGGTTCTGTGATCTGCATGATACATGTTCTTTGTAGCAGGTACATCAACCCTTTGCACTGTTTGGGTGAAAAGATTGCCCATGTGAGTGAACGATGAGCGATGCGACAGTGTGAGAGTAGGGTAAGAGGAGTGACTGCAGGGTGAGTGAGGTGATCATATGAATTTGGGTGCGAATGTAAGTGCCGAGTTGGACAAATGAATGCATGGTTAGTGATGGGCTTGTTTGAGTGAGATTGCAGATTGAGCAGTGAGGGGGCAGGTGAGTGAAGTGTCACATGAGTGCAGGGTGAGTAGTGTGCTTGTGTGACTGCAGGGTGAGGTACTGGGTGAACAGCGCAAGTGCATTGTGAGTGCAGAGTGATCACTGTGAGTACAGGGTGAGCAGGTGAATGGTGTGAGTGTATGGTGATCAGTGTGAGTGCATTGTGATCGCTGTGAGTGCAGGGTGAGTGTGAAAGTGAAGGGCAAGAATGAGGAGTGAGTTGTCTAAATGAAGGGTGCATTCCCAGACACTTGAAGTAACTCAGCATGTTATTGACGTGGTGTAGGGTTTCAGATATAAGTTAAACTATAGCTATTATGACATTCATCAGGGATCGAGGGTGGAGGAAATAAATAATATGCTGATCCTGCAACAAACTTCCAGTCTTATGATTAGGGTTGGCAGATCATTATTTTGATGTCCCAGACGGTACAAAAATAAGCAGTCACCTAAAGCCGTATTTTCAGCACTTATCCGTGCATACTTTGAACAGCAAATATAAATAAAAAGCACTTTTAATTTTGTTCGAGGGCTGCCTGAATGATCCATGACTGATATTTAAAGAAAACAAAGGCAGGAAAGTCACAATACAAATGAATACATAGTTTTTTATTTATAACTTTATTTAGTGTCAAGACGATGTCTTTGCAGACTCTTTAAACAACACATGGCTGGCACTTTTCTTTTTGCAACCCTACTTTATATTCCTTTTAATGAGATGCATTCTCACACTGCGGCATTAAACGTAAAATATAAATGTAAGGAATAGGAACCAGAAAAAACTAAGCCTCTGTAACAAGTTTACAAAGGTTTGTAAATATGCAAATGGTCTTTAAAGACCTGTGAAAAACTCAGACGTGACGGAGATTAAGACTCTAGACACAGTCGTGGGCGGGGGGTCGCGTGGGGGTAAATATAATAATTAATTTTAAAAAACGTACCTGTCCACTGGCCGGGTCGGGTCCCGCATTTTCACAGCTCTGGCTCCTGTTCTCCTCTCCTGCCTCCGGCAGGAATAGGGAGCAGGCAGCCTCCCTCCCTTCCCCTAAGCCAATCACAATCCTGAAATGGCAGCGTTGTGATTGGTGGGGACACCCCCCAGCCAGGCGCCTAATGAGAGGCCATTTTCTCTATGTAGGCTGTATTGCAGCCTGCATGGAGAAAGGGCAGAGTGCGCTTAACTGGTTTGGGCGGCCACAGAGGGCCGACCAAACCAGTCATGCTCACTCAGGAGTGGGCACACCACTCCTCACCTGCCCAGCCCTGCTCGCAGAGCAGCAACGTGCACCCGCCCGCAACCAAACACTTTGCTTTCTCGCAGTGCAAGAAGCAGAAACATAAAATGGTAGTTTTACCATTTTATGTTTCTGCTTCTCGCACTGCGAGAAAGCTGTGGGGCAACGCTCCTCCGCCCTAGTTGAGGAACTGCCCCTGTAAAAAGTGCCCAGCTGAGCCCACAGCAGCTCGAGGGCTGAGACACACGACGTGGGGAGGGGGTTGGGCTGAAGCCCTTTTAGCCCTATGGCATTGAGCGCCTGCTTGCCCTGCATTCACATGTCTGTATCAGACATTGGCAGGGGCTCATGAAATCATACTGCCCAGCTCCTGAATGGCACTAAACCAGAACATAGTATGAGCTTCTCGCCCCAGCTCAGCACATGAGCAGGGAGCGCGTTCCAAGGTCAGCATAACTATGGGAGAAAACTACATACTCTAGTTATGCAACCAAATGCAGAACAGCTGGTGTTGACAAATGATGTGACCACATGCTCATTGAAGTGGCGAAAATTGCACGGACGCAAGGCCCAAGGCGTCGCTAGTAAGTAACAACATCGGCTGACTATGAAGCCAATCGTACATTCAAGTAAATGTAAAAAATAATACTCAAAATATCCTTGGTACATGCATACCTGTCCACGACAGGAACCAAAAGTAGAAGGACGCGACCGGGGAGGAGTCATTAAAAAAAATATGGAAAAATAAATAGAAGAAATGCTTACAACTATGCCTGTCAGAGGTGGACATACCCTCAGATGTTAGGACTGGGACTAGGACGACCCCATGATGGTGTAATAGGACTTCATCTTCTTAACCTGGGCACAATATTTCAGCTACTGGTTCATCAGTTCCCACAATCGTAAAACCTGAAATCGCTGACATGCATTCAAGTGCAGACTTCCATACTGAAGATAATGAAGCGGAACCCGATGGAGGCCTTGCGATGCACATCGGCGAGGCCTGCCCCAGTGACGGAGAAGAGGCGAGACAGGTCTTAACCTAGGGCCGTTGTCAAGGCCTGTCGCAGACTGGAGAGGTGCAGTATGCTTCCGTGACCATAGCGCCCTGTGCCTCGCAGCGAATTGTGTGCCCCGGCCTTGTTGGTGTTTACTGGTGGGCGCCGCCCATCCGAGTTACAGCAAGAGTCTGGGCGCGGCTGATCGAGAGCCAGCGGGGAGTTGCAAGTTGCAGCTGAAGGTATGTGGCGCATAGAAGCAGCAGTCACGCCTGGCCCTGCCCAGGGAAGGGCATATTTGCATATACGGAGAAGCCCCCAAGCACCCAGCGGTGCATAAAACAGGAAGATGGGGGGGCAGGTGCGACCGGGCGGCCTATGTAGTAAGAGATGCGTAGCCTACTACAAACATATGGAAGCCCCGACGGGCTGGGCAAAGCACTGGTCATCTATCTGAAAGGGAAAACTGTACTGTGAAATAGCCAAGTGACAGACACTAACAAGCAGAAGAGAAGGGCGTGCCGAGGACACTCCCTGGGACCTTGGGCCCTTCAGTTGTGGGTCAGACTACCAGCAGGTGCCTTCCCCCATACATTGCAGTCCGATAGACTTGTGGCATTAGAGATTGGTGGATTTAATTTGACATCTGCAGTCACACCAGCCTGCAGGCACAGATTAACTGGTCCTCCCAGGGCCGGTGTGTGGGCCCTACTTCATCATAGTGGGATAAGGACACCCTGGTTGACGATACTAGGGTTGCTTGTGCTTCGGTTGGACGAAGGCCTTAGGGGAGGACCTTGGACCCTTGCTGCGTATATGTGGGGACAGCTCCTGAAGCCATTCACTATTGCAAACAGAGGGACAGGCCGCACAGGGTTGCTTGCAATGGGAAAAGTGGATAAAACACAGCCCAAACTGCAGTTCGAACAAAGCAAGTCAAGGAACAGGGAGATGGGTAATGCCCGGTCCCCTGAAAGACAGGAGGGCACGCCTGAAGAATCGTCAGAAGATATCCGCCACATCCTATCGGCCATGCAAAAAAGCCTGTCAACGATTGACGGGAAAATTGATTTCCTAGCTTATCACATGGATCGCATGTCAGAGCGACAAACATGCGGAAAGACTAGATAGGGCCGAACGACGTGTGACTGAGATAGAGGAGGCCCAAACGGAAACAGACTCTGCCCAGAAACAGTTTGGCAAGATTCTCACTGCCCTGCAGGATAGGCTGAGGACTTAGAGGCTAGGTCCAGGAGAAGTAACATTTGAATAATTGGATTGGCGGAGTCCACGACCACCGGCAATATGGAAACATTTATTGAGAAGTTTGTAGTCACTCTACTGGGCGGCAACACTTTTTCTCCGATGTTTGTGGTTGAGCAGGCACACCGCTTACTCGGACCCAGGCCTCCGCCAGGGGCGCGGCTACGTCCAGTGATTGCGAAACTTTTGAATTACAGACATATGGATGTTGCCCTAAAACAACCCAGAGAAAACGGGGATCTGCAGTTTGAGGGCTCTTCGATTTCTTTATTCACGGACTTCACCACGAAGGTCCAAGAAGCGAGACAACAGTTTACTCCATCAAAACATAAATTACGTGAATACAAGCTTGATTATGCAATGCTTTATCCGGCCAGGCTTAGGGTAAACATGAACAGCAAATCAAAGATCTTTTTAGACCCCAAGTCTCTACAGAATGCGCTTAAACAATATCAAAGAACAGATGAGCAGAGCAGAGATTCGAAGAAGCAGCCAGAGGCAACGGGCGGAGATCTGGAGGAGCAAGATTAATTGGACAGTCTGGTAACATGTGCACGTGGTTGTGTATGGGTGAGCTCTGAAGTGATCCATCTTTGGAATTAGTGCAAAGGTTAAGTAGGGTCACTAGAAGTTAGAAATTCAAGGCAACATTGTTGTTCGACTGCTGTTGGGGGGAGGGAGTTTTTTTGGTTAGTGCGAATATAAGGCCATTTGCCAAATAGAGTGATAAAGTTGTTGTACTGAAAAAATGCTGTTAGGCTTATCAAGGCATTAGATTCTGATCTCAAATTCACAGAAATTAGTTGCTCAATTAGTGGCTGGATGTACTTTATAATTAATGGTGGCAGGGGCAAAGTTCTGCTTGGCGAAGTATAGTATGGTGGAAAGGCAACATCCGCCCCTGTGTGTAGCCCACCACAAGGCACTATGCGTGCTCATGGTTTATTTGGAGGGGGGGTGGGGAATTCGTGCATGGCAAGTTGGGGGTGTCAAGGCATGGGAGGGGGTGGGAAGTCAAATCACAAGGGACACTGTTCCGAGATAGGGGTGCAAGGTGTCACCCACTCATCAAAAGAATAGACTGAGAGTAGAATAGATAGTGAGAGGGGGAGGAAATAGAGAGAGGCAGAGGTACATCCCCTGTACCAAGGATCCGATTCCGATGGGGAGGGCCAAGTCTTGCCCCTTAGTAGCCCTCACACACCCCAAGGGATGTCATGCTTCATCATCGGGCCTGTGCTCCTTGTCGGGCCGGAGCTGCAATGCCCTACGGGTCCCCCGAAGGGTCACTTTTGCGGAGATCTTTTTAGAGAAATGCCATCAGATGAGTGCGGGTGTGTGGGGTTGATCCGGGCATGGAAGTGGTTAAGTGCATGTAGTGAAAGATACTCAAAATTAAAACTGCCTAGGAGTATCCACAGGAAATGTTTTTTTAATAACGTGGTACCCATGGTAGACTAAAAAAACCCGAAGGTTATTGAGTTACTATAAGGCTTAATGTGCCCGAGTAACTATTAAAAGGTTGACATGTTTCACGCCTAGTATGTCTTAGTGATCAGTTGCGTTTCTTCAGGACCTAACAGTTGAGATTGTAGATATAGGGCATGTAAAAATGGGGTTCCGAAGTGAGAATGGTAACCCGCATGAGTGAGAGGTATGTCTGGGCAATCCACAAAACTGTGTTCCCTACAGTGTGGTAAATATCTAGACTATAGATATGCCCAAAACAAAGGAGTACCCTCACATCTAGGGGGAGATTCTCCCAAGGCTAGTATGCGCTGGATGCCCGCACCTTATTGGGGTTGCGTCGGGTGCCGGCTCGTTAGCACCTACCCTCTACCAGCAACTGCCTGGGGGTGGGAAGTAACAACTGTTAGTTATTGGAGTAGCAGGTATCGTTAGAACTGCTGAGAGCTTGTGTTTTTAACTTACAATTCATTTTAATCATTGAAAGATAATTTTTTATTGTTGTCATTGATGTTAGTGGGTCTTGTGCAATATTTACCTTTGGGAAACCATGGCGATCTGAGGCAACTCTCTGGTCCACCACTGTCTCGTTAGCAGACCGATTGAGTGGAGAGAGGCAGCCCTGCTTGGAGTCTATCAGGCCGTTGACGGCCGCCATTTGCTGAGCTCTAGTGCTCACTTTGCCACCCGGACAGGGCGCTGGCCCTTGTGCATAAATAAAGCACATTCGCGGACGCATAGGGGCGCACCTAAGGTAAGCCCATCCGCGCCCGTCCGCGCCTGGACTCTGCCAGGAAATTCTGCCCCTAATGTCATATAGGTAACTCAAAATGCCCACTTTAACCTACTCTCAACCCGTGCTGGTGGAAATTGGAAATAAGGCTAACAACACTGCGTGTAAGGGGAAAATATCAGTGGAGAGTGGCCCACATTTTGGCAAATGTTCACATTGCAACCAGTTCACGGTCCATCCACCTCAAACAACAGGCCCTCTGCACCCTCATCTCATAAACCATCAAGATCTAAATAATCAGGCGCCCAAGGAGGGAAAACAGAAGAAGGAAGGGAAAGCATACATCTTACAGGGCCTGTATCTTAACGCAAGATCTATCCCTAAGCACACAGCTGAAATCTGGGATATGTTGGACTGTCTGAAACCAGACATCAGTCTCTCCACAGTAACTTGGCTGCATAAGCAAGCCACTCCAGCTTTGGCTATCACCTTCTCTGAGGAGTACACAGAGTCTAGACTAGACAGAGTGGGTAAGAAGTGGGAGGTCTGGCTATTGCCACTCGCCTATCTGTGCATATCACAATTCTGGACTCTTTCTCCACCCCCAGCATGGAGTTAATAGTATTCAGGCTGGAGCTCGCTCATGGCTCAAGGTGGTTGGGAGCTGTAGTTTACTATCGTCCTGGTGAAAACAAGAAATCTTTCTGTACTTCACTATTGGAAACCCTTGCTCCCTACAGCCTGCAATCAGACAATTTCCTACAAGTAGGAGATTTTAACCATCATCTAGACACCATCTCCAATTCAGAATCCGTATGCTTAATAGCAGCCATGGAATCTCTAGGCCTCTCTCCTAAAGTATTCAGCCCCACGCACACAGCGGGACATACCCTGGATACCATCTTTACAAATATCCAGGATCTAGTAGTAGAACCCCCTTTAGCATTAAGCTGGACAGACCATCTGGCTTTGAGATTCCCATCAGAACTTCTTAAGCCAACAAACCAGCCGCAATATCGTAGGGGTCTTCGGAGATCTTGGAGAAAGGCAATACTAACGTCATTCAGCTCTGCGTTCACTGCCCCACCATTTGGTAACCGTGTGGACAGTAATGCGGCATTGGAAACGCTTGAGGCCTGGGTAACTCAGGCCCTTGATATCATCGCCCCGTCCAGGGTAGGCAACATCTGGGAAAGGGTAGCCCCGGCACCATGGTATACCGAGAGTTTCAAGAAAGAAAAAGCTGCATGTAGAAATAGGGAGAGAAAATGGAGAAAATCAAAACAGGAGGGGGACAAACTAGCCTACAGAACAGCACACAGAGCATATCTAAACAACTGCAATATAGCCAGAAGATCGCATCTAGGCACCAGAATTATAGAAGCGAAGAGCTTTTCCAAAGAGCTATTTAAGATCCTTAAGGAGTTCACCAATCCAAGAGCAAATAATCCTTTCCTCCCGTTGACTCAAAAGTTATGCGATGATCTAGCAAATCATTTTAAGCAAAAGATTGATAAAATCTATAGCTCATTTGGCATGGAAGAGGACTGTATCATGTCACCGAAGAGCCCATCTCTCCCCGCTTGGAGTCCTTCACAGACATTACCCCTGAGCAAGGACTGCCCTTACTAGCGCATACTAAACAAAGCTCCCCTTTAGACCTAGCTCCTCCCTTCATCATCTCAGCCCTCGTACCGGCTCTTGTAGACTCGATTACGGATTACTGCAATATATCATTAGCCACGGCCAACTTCCCTCATAAATGGAAAATGGCACAAATAAAACCTTTATTAAAAAAAACCCTGGCCGATCCTTCGGATCGACAAAATTATAGACCTATCTCTCTTTTCCCATTTTTTTCTAAAGTCATGGAGGCCTTGATTAATAAACAACTTACGGGCTACCTTGAACAGAACAACCTACTTGATCCTTCTCAGTCAGGCTTCTGTGCGCTTTATAGCACAGAATCCGCACTGACTGAAGTAACAGACACGATCAACTTGGCCTTGGACAAAGGGACACCCACAATGCTAGTTCTTCTTGACTTGTCGGCAACTTTTGACACCATCTCTCATAGAATCCTATTGGATAAGCTACAAGAGATTGGTGTCAGAGGAATGGCTCTAAAATAGCTCGAAAGCTTCGTGGCCGATAGAACACAACGCGTCCAATTGGACAAGTTCACATCACAGACCATGGCTGTTGACAAGGGGGTTCCCCGCTGCTCCATTTTAAGCCCCACTTCTTTCAACATCTATGTGTCTTCTCTGGCCACAATTATTAGATCTTGTGGGTTCGATACCATCTTGTACGCGGATGATACCCAAGTGATGGTTACTATTGAGATGGATCCATCGTCGACTAGAGAAAAAGTTAAAAACTGACTGTTAAAAACAGCCACATGGATGACTGAATTTTCTACAGCTCTACACCAATAAAATGGCGATTCTGCTATTTAGAAAAGCAGAGGAGCTTTGGGCTTCAGATTGGTGGCCATTGGAGCTCGGTGAACCTCCTACGCCAAAAAGTGGGCGAAGAATCTGGGTGTTATAATTGATGATAGACTTTCCGTGGAGGAGCATGTGAAAAAACCATCTCAGGCACTTGCTTTAGCCTGATGCGAATGCTGAGAAAAATCTTTCCCTGGATCCCTCTTTCGGTCAGAAAAGCCCTTTTACAGGCATTTCTAGTCAGTAGACTAGATTAAGGAAATTCTCTACTGGTAGGCATTAGGGAAGACTTACTTTCCAGGCTGCAGGTTGTTCAGAAAACAGCTGCGCGTCTAGCCCTCAATCAGCCTGTCCGAACCCCATCGGATCCCCTTCTACAACAGCTGCACTGGCTGCCTGTTAGGAAAAGAGCCGAATTCAAGCTTTTATGCCTGGTGTTTAAATCACTCCACGGGAAGGGTCCAGCTTATCTAATGAAGAAGCTAAAACCATACATCCCCGCCTGCCAACTGAGAACAAGCGACCGACAGCTGCTCTGCTCCCTGAGAATCGGGAGAGTCAGAATGGGCGGCCGCTCCTTCTCATATCTTACCCCCTTCCACTGGAACAGACTACCAGATAACATACGTGCCTGTCCCAATCTCAGGCAGTTCAAGAAACATCTCAACACCTGGGTGTCCTGTCATTAACCAGCAATCTCCGATCTGCTTTGTCTACTATTCAGGCGCCGAGAGATTCCACTGGGGATGATTCGATTGCGCCCTACAAATCTAAAATAATAATAATATTATGAGCACAGTGTACCTAATTCTATACTACATGGGTGGAATACATAGCGACAAGGCATCAAGAAATCTGGCAGACAGAAATAATATAGAATCACTTTTGGAAGACAATGATGGCACAGGGTAAGGGAAATGTGACGCAGTTCCGGAAATGGAATATTAGGTGCCTCAACAATTTCCGTAAGGTGCATAGAATACTGACCTACCTCACGAGACATGGTATTGATATAGCCCTTTTACAGGAAACTCATCTTCCTTTGGACAGCAAAATGATAACACATAGAAGGCTGCACGGCCCCTTTCATGCAACTGGCTTCTCCACACATGCTAGGGGGTGCTTACTTGGGTCAATCCAAAATCAGGGCTCAACTTAGAAGAGGTAGAAACAGACGCGGGGGGAGGTATACTATTTGCAGATGCAGGGGGAGAGGTCTGGACCTCCTAGTAGTCCACATACACGGCCCTAATTTTGACATCTCGCAATTTAATCATGATCTTTAGATAGCAGCCCCCTAGCGTAAATATGGGGTGGCCATTTCAATTGTGTGCTAGACCCGGTGCTTGATCGCTCTGTGGGACCGGCCCGGTATTCAACTGCTGCAGCCAAAACTAGAAATGATAGATGTCTGGTGCACGCGCTTCCCTGTAAGGGGGGGCTTTACCCACTACTCGGCCCCACACAATCTAAACACCAGAATAGACTACTGGTTTACATCTAGAGCCCTTTATTCTCAGATTAGGGAATGCTAGACACATCCCTGCTCTTTCTCAGACCACTCGCACATACAACTGGATATAGAAAATCCACAAAAAAGACCAGCCCTTTTCACGTGGCGATTTCCGCCATACTCGTTACTAGACAATGCTTTTAAAACTGATATTTCAGAGGCCATTGAATCCTTCTTTCACACAAATATAGGGTCAGTATCTCGGTTTGCTACAGTTTGGGAGACTTTCAAACTTTTTATTCGAAGAATTACCATTTCAAAACATTCAGGAGTTCTTCGATCTCTAAGAGGACGTCTGGAATTGATGGAGAAGCGACTGGCTGATCTAGAGCAGGCTGCCATGGGTGGGGGTGATGATTCCACTTCGAAAGAGATTCAAAAGACATTGGAAGAATACCATGAAATAGCAGATACTGAAATCAAACACATGGGGAAATACGCAATTGCTAAAACGTATAGGGAGGGGGAGCGACCTGGGGCCACCTTAGCTGCACTGCTGCATAAAAGGGCTGATATTGCAGAAATACAAGCTGAGTCCAGGGAGATATTAAGTAACCCGTCTAGTATAGCAGACCGAGTCTGTCAGTACTATTCAGACCGGTACCCATCTAGAATGACAGCAGGGGAACCGGAAATTTTAGAATACCTAGAGTACATAAAATTACCTTGGTTAGCGGACGAACATAACGAATATCTCATGAGACCATTGGAATCCTGGGAGATTGACACTGCTCTAAAATCCATGCGATCGGGTAGTGCCCCGAGGTAACAAGGCCTCACTGTTACTTTTTATAAAGAATTTAAAGATATTTTAGTCCCACATTTAATTACACTATTCGAGCAAATAAGTGAGAATGGGGAGATGCCCCCATCCATGAGGAAATCCATAATAGTCACGCTTTTGAAGCCCGATAAACCCCTAGATGAGTGCTCCTCGTTTAGGCCGCTATCACTATTAAATATAGACACTAAAATATTTGGCAAGGTGCTCGCTAACCGCTTGGTTTCGTGGGTGCCACAGCTTGTTGGCATGGAGCAGGCTGGGTTTGCTCCGGGGCGCAATCTAACCTACAACCTGCACACTGTGTTTGGTGCAATACAGCACACTAGCCCAGAGGTCAAGGCTGATGTGATTTTTCTTGATGCAGAGAAAGCTTTTGATTCAGTGGAGGGGGCGTTCATGATCTCTGTACTAAGGAGGATGGGCTTGGGCGAGATATTCCTTAAGTTGGTCTCAGTGCTATACAATTCCTCATCTGCTCGGATCAGAGTGGGAAAAGCAGTGACAGCCCTGATTAAAATCTCAAGGGGCACGTGACAGGGTTGTCTATTATCGCCCCTACTATATGCACTTGTGGCGGAGCCACCGGCGTGTGCCCTAAGTGAATATCATGGACAGAGAGGAATTCACTTCTCGGGATACAATTTGTTAATATTCGCCTATGCAGATGATACACTACTATACATCGGAAATCCCAAGACCAACTTGTCCCCGGTACAAAGAGAGGTGGTGCGATTTGTGGAATTATCTGGCCTTAAAATTAACTGGTCCAAATCTACAATACTTCCGTTGAACCCGGCTACTAAGCCAACAGAGTTTGACTTTTTTCTCCAGGGAATCAGAGTCCACACAAACGCTGACTTGGTATGTAGCGAGAACTATGGCAGGGCTATCACTAGACTGGAGGAAGACGTGGAAGGGTGGATTCGACTACCGTTGTCTCTTTTGGGCCGCATTTCCCTGATGCAGATGGTGGTATTACTTAGATTTCTATTCCTATTTCTTAATATTCCAATGGTTTTGCCTGCACATTTTTTTAAAGCTATCAGAACATTGCTGGTGAGACTGGTTTGGCCCGGTAAGCAGCCACGTGTCAAATGGAAGATCCTCCCCCTCCCTTATTCCCTGGGCAGTCTGGGAGCTCCAGACCCATGGAGCTTTACTATAGAGTGGCTCAGTGTTCACACTGTCACTATTGAGTACACCAACAACCAACTCCTCCACACATATATATAGAGAAGGTAGCAGCAATGGCGTCCCTATCACCAACCCGGATGATTCAAGCTCCTAGCAGGCATGCTGGAATACTAGATTCCATCAATGCCACGGTACATGGCATGACCACCTAAAAAGAAAGACGCACTCTTTTCTCTATTTACCTCTGACAGCACTGGATTTGGGCCAGTGGCTGCCGGTAAGCAGAGAGAGGGAGGTGGTCGCTCCACTAGAAATTCTCAATATTACTAAAATTGGAAATTTGTTTCTGGCGTACAGCGTGTGAGAATGGGAAGAGGTCGAAGCTGAGGGACGAACAGTTTCCCCTTTAGTGAGATTTCATTTTTACAGGCTGAGACATGCTCTTCGCAAACAGCTGGGCGATTAAATTATTGAACCCCCTGAGGTCACCCCTTCTCTTTTATACTGAGTTCGGACTCCCCAAACAGGATAGTCTCAAGCATCTATAATATGGTGCAAGGGTACTGTAAGCACTTTTTTACGAAAGCCAGACTGGAGAGGCAGAGTGATCTGGGTAGGGCGTTAGATGACAAAACATGGGGATACTGCTGCGAAGCGACACGTAGTATTTCTTTAAACAGTCAGCATAGACTAATACATTTTAAGTTCCTCAATAGAGTTAACTATATGCCAGCCCAACTGCATAGCTTTGGCCTTCGTGACTCAGCGGACTGTGATCGCTGTGGTGCGAATCCAGGGGATTTCATGCATGTGGCCTGGCTTTGCCCAGATGTAGCAGGCTTTTAGAGACTGGTATTTCAAAGGTTAAGAGAAATAAAAAAAAACATACAGTACCCCCTGACC
Source organism: Triturus cristatus (assembly GCF_964204655.1). Classification (NCBI taxonomy): domain Eukaryota; kingdom Metazoa; phylum Chordata; class Amphibia; order Caudata; family Salamandridae; genus Triturus; species Triturus cristatus. Next base: position 618,220,119 of record NC_140583.1, on the reverse strand, counting down.
TCATGTTAACGCTATTGGGATATTCAGTAGACATAAAAAAGGACTCCAGCCATCTAATTGATATGAGGATGCTGGTTGCGAAGCGCAGGATAGCGATGCGATGTTCCCATGGTCCGGTGCCCACCATGACAGAATGATCAAAGGATATGAGATACTGTAATACCCAAACTGAATTATACAGTGAACTGCTCCCCCTCAGAATCGCCCAAAAACCTTCTGGGGCTTATACCAAAACTATTTAGCTGGAAGGGTGCCAAATGTAAATGAGTGAAATGTGTTTTCAGGATTGAGATTACATGTAATGATATGCCCGGTGGAGGATGTATGTGCCACGCGGAATATCAATTGTGAGAAGGGCCAGATGTGTGTGAAAACATTTTATTTAATTTTTTAATAAAATTATCGCAAATCATAGTTATGGATGATGTGCCGATCTCCACCTAGCTACCCAATATTATGGTACCATATAAGTGATCCATGTCTAACCCAGCAGGAGTTGTATATACGATGTCATGATCTGTATGTTGCGATGGACTCCTAACTATGTACCAATGCAAATGCTATGACACCAAGAGGTATACTGTGATTTATGTCTATGTATGCTATAATTTTCTACTTATTGTTTACTTTTGGATTGCTTTTTCTTTGTTGTTGGTTTTGTTATTGTAAGCAGAAAACTCAATAAAATAAATAATTTAAAGCAAAATAGCAGCTGTTGCCAAACTTGGTTGTTTTTATCGACATCGGGTGAGCCGGAAGGTTGAACATATTTCCCTTCTCTGTATGCTGCCATTGCGGCACCGAAAGAGCACAATTGGAGGACCTGGACCCGAAAGGCTGAGTAGAGTGAGTAGATCCCGGTTTTGTGAAGTTGGGAGTTAGAGCTACTGTGTAACATGTACATTGTAATGACGCCCAATAAAACTGTACTCACAAGGGCCTGTACTGGAACCTCCAACACCAATTTGGGGAGTATGGACCTCAAGATTTTGGGTGACTAAGGACACGTGGTGATCATGTTTTGTGCTGGGATTCTTGAACTTATTAATCAACCTGCAGACAGGCACTGAGCAGCACCCGCATAATTTGTTTCGGGGACGTTAGACAAGGGTCTAAACATTATTACAAAATACAACAAAGGGGACTGATCACGGGCCGAATTAATTTGGCAGAGCCTACGAAGCAATTAACTGTAATGCCAAGGAGGTCCCAAGACATTACAACATACACTTCACTTTCCTTTTATGTGTTTAATTTTAGTGAGTGAATTTCTTGGTTTTAGAACACAGACCTGGTGTAACTAAACAGCAGTCATAAGTATGACATAAATCTTGTGTATGAGTCCTTTTGGAAAACATTGAAATTTCCATTTCACATCTAATATCCACAGAATTTTTATGTTCATTGCACAAAGGCAATGAAATGCAATTTTTGTGATCCATTTTGCATTTGTCTAGTTCGGTACCAAGAGTAGGTTAGGATTCTGAAGCTAGATCTTTAGGGCATGGCTGGCAGTATAAGATTCAAAGATAAAAGTCGTCAGCACAGCTCCCGTGCACAGCTCCGAGCATCCTAGAGCCATCAGCACAAGAATACATTTATATCCTGATTAAACAATTTAACCTTGGTTTTTAGGAAGTTAAATCTCCTGCTTTGGGCAGAGGCAGCATCACACGTGGATTTTCTTTTTAAGCGACTACGGTGCTATAGTGGTGTGTTATCAATACCCCAAAACATAATTTGATAGAGCTGCTAGCTATTCCTGCTTTGAAGCACACAAAAACTTATGAACCAATGTTCTAGGTATAGTACTTATTTCATGGGTCTCTTCCTGAGTATTTTACTTGTGTGTACCCAAAGGTTCTTTATTACCACTATACGGTGATGTCTGTGGTGATAAGAGTTTTTGTTCTCTTTCAGTTTAATAGGAAGCACCTATTTATGTCTGCAGGTTAATCAAGCTTGATTGTTTAAAAGAATTGTCCCTCATGGTGTTTTCCTTTCTTTGGATTTCATTAATTAAATATGGGACAAGCAGTAGTAATTCCTGTAAATTGCAGGTAAGCACTAACTACACACTTAACTAGACATGGGTTTCCCAATATTAGTGGACAAGTCACCCTTGTGGTAGAGGCACACAAAGTCTATAGATGTAAAGTTTTTTCTTCCTGGGTTGACTTTCCTGCAGTCAATGCCATTATACAATCATTTCACACAAACAATGAGGAAGCAGCCTCATTTCACACAAAAAATGAGGAAGTAGATCCGGCTGCATGTAGGCCTTAAAAATACTTAGTAATTCCTCTAACTTACCAAGAACATCATAATTGGTTCCCAAGCACCCTCCCACACACAGTACACAATATCAGGCTGGGTCCTCTCAGTAATGATGGTGTGACCTGGCCAGCCTTAGAGGGCTATACACCTAATGCACAACAATTACAACATTGTGAAACACTTGCTCTTTTAAACCATTTAGTTTGACTGTATGAACTTCTAATGCAGTAAGTTTGTGTACAATTGCTGCTGCCCCATCAAGAACTACTCAAGCTGGACAGGCTCAATTGGCTAGGCCAGTCATTAGTCTTATTACTGTTATTACTATTAATGCCATCATGCGTAAAATCCTTACCAAACAGCAGGAAATTCCGTTTTTGATTGCACAAAAAACAAATCAGCTTTAGGCAGTGTTTCCCTATATGTGTGTTCCACTTGATATGGTTTCTCTTGTGGAGGAGTGTAATTCGTGGGGTACTGTTTTTGCTACTATATATACTACCACCCATGGTATTCCTTCCATTGCTGTTTTACCCAAAGTCCATAAACAGATTCAGGCTGACCATGGAGTGACCCCCTGCCCTCGACTTGGTGATGAAACTCATTTGCAACTTTGCTTCAGTGTTCTCAATTATTTTAAGTAATATTAGGGGGAGGCATCTGTCTTGGCGTTAAGGCAATGGTTCTCCACAGGTCTAGTTGCGGTCCAGGAATGCTAGCTTCCTACAAATATTCCAGAAACCTATATCTCTATAGGCCATGACCATTTGGGAATCAGGCCTACAGAGCCACTTCTTAAAGGCAAATCTGATGCCAAGTTACCTAACAGATACAAGAGTCTTCTAAAAACCTGGAACAAAAATAAAGACAGCAAAAACTAAAACCCAGAGTGGATCTCCGCAACCAGAGTCAACCAAAAAACAATTTACATAACCTCAATACAGTTAAACAGCCTGATAGGTATCAGTATTCTGTTACACATCCTTTTCAGGACTCTGCAGACAGACAGTCAGGGGGCGAGGACACAGCAGACAGCTGAAGTATGCATAACCGAAAACAGACTCACATCGCTTTTCTGATGTCATGATAAAAAAGGAAGAGAAACTTCCACAACAAAAAAATCACAATTTAAAAAGAAGAAAGTGGCCAGAATTTCCACTAAATATGCCAAAAATATTTCAAAACGAGACATGGGCGAGGACCATAGTTCGCTAGACTCTTCAAGTTTTTCTGGTGGTAAGACCGACTAATGACTATGTTCAAGTAGAAACTCCAGGTCAGTGGCTCAGCCCTCCTGATAGACTCTGTGAGATAGATTTACAAATTTAGGTTGATATACTGCATACTAATAAAATAATATTCTGGCAAAATTTAATTGATGCTTACAAAATTCTCTTGGCTGAGACAGATTGGCCACCACAGTTTGTTATAAAAGTCCCATAACGAAAGGATGTCATCAATCATGTCTTCCTTTTCTGTTATTGGTCAGAAGATATGAAATCAGCATATGCTATAAACTGTGCGCTTGCTCAAGCCCCAGCACTGTATCACAACCAGGCAGGCTGGGATAAGGATTTCCCTTATCATATTATACTTATACAGTCCAGCAGGTACAAGCACAATACCATATTTTAAACATGAGGCTAAACACTTTGTTAGGGAGAGTCTATCACAATTAGAATATGAAGGTGTGATTGAGCCTTGTGTTTCCCCCATGAGTAATCCACTGTTTCCTGTGCCTAAACCGTATTTTTCCTATAGTATAGTCTTAGATTACAGACAGTTAAAAAGTTACACATGCACTTTTGCTGTGCAAAATGCACACAGCACAGGCTTAATAAACAAAATTGTTCGGGAAACATAAAACCACATTGGACCTTTCAAAAGGCTTTTTCTGTCACAATATAGCACCTGAACACCAAGATATAACAGCATTCACAGTGACGGGGCCCAGAGAAGGTTCCTGTGGCTCCTACAGGGGTATAAGAACAGTCAAGGTTTGTTTTCTGCCTGAGTAAAATCAATTTGACAAGAAATTGACATAGAAGTGTTGTCAAACGTTGATGATATTTACCCCATAGATGATAATTTAAATACACACCTAGCCAGGGTAGATCGCATAATTTGGGGATTCGCTGAACATGACTATAACTTCAATTTTCCAAAATCCCAATGTGCTTTTCTCAGTGTCCTGTTTATTGGGATACAAGTTATCCAATGAAGGCAAACACATTTCTTACAAACACCGAATACATAAAAAACAAATCTAACTCTTTAATTGGTCCAGATTTTCCTAATAAAAAGTGGCCTACTGAACACACTACTATTCTCAGGAATTTACAGACAGACATGGATGAGTCTAAACATTTACACACTAGTGTTAACACTACCAATTTGGTAATCTGCATAATTGAGGGTTCCTCTGCATACTCTGGTTTTATTGAATGAAGATGAAACAGTGCAGATTGCCTGTAAATCACATTTATATTCCAATGCAGAAATGCATTTTGCATCGACAGAAACATTTTTGACTGCAGTTCAAACAGCTGTTCTACAGGAACGCCTATTGTCTCAAGGGAAATGCATAATCGTGGTATCTCATGTACCAGCCTTACAGGCTATCACCAAGGCCAGTGTTCCTAGTGGGAAAGCCTTACATCCAAGATGGACCCAGTGGGCCACTTCCTTAACAGTGATTGATATAGATTATGTTTTTGATTCTATCTTACAAACACAGGAATGCCTCCAGTATGAGCAAGAATGCCTAGTGAAATGTTGCTTCTAGATCAATATGATTTTATAATCGATACTAATGGTTCAGCCCAGCCTGAGGTTGGTACTAAGTACAAAAATTCAGCAGCATGTGCTGCTGTTAAAGGTGGCAAGAAAAGTAGTGTATTTCAGGCACAACAAACATACAGACACTTTAGGTGACTGTACCGCTAAGCTAGATGAATTGAAAGCCTTGGTTCTAGCACTACAGAATACAGATCCTGAGTTCCCCACACCAATAGTGTGTGATTCCTAAGACTGTGTCCTGGCATTTAACAATAATTTCCCTTATTTGTGCTTGGATGGATTCACTGATTCTAAAGGAAAGACTATATATAATGCATAAATTGTTTTGGGTCAAGGTGGGGACACTTAAGGATGCTTTGCCACGGGCTCATTTTATTCATTCACTGAGTCAACAATGTGTTGCTATACACATTGCAGGGTACTCTTGGTTGATGAAGCTGCTAAGGCAGCTGTTCGGACAGATTTTATAGCTGCAATTACTCATTCATAAATGAGGATTGATGTTGACATCATGGCGGCAGTCACTGCTTCGGCAAGTGGCGAGCCCTCACCTAAAGGCCATTCAGCAAAATACTCCTATCTATTGAGTCCTCAAAATATCCCCCTAGCCCGCATTCCCAGGATGGGTGATCGAGTGATACCCAACAAGGACTCCAGGTTAGAGTTAATACTAGCTGCCCTTGAAGGATTAGTGTCTGCCCATGCTGGTGTGGTTGCTATAATTTCGTTCTACAGAAATGCTACTGATGGCAGGGTCTTTATAAACAAACAAAAATATTTTGTCCTTAGTTGTGACATTTGCCAACAAATTAAAACCTGCTCTGCTGCACGCCCACCTCAGATACCCCTTTTAGGCTCCAACAAGCCCACAATATGTGTATATTTAGATTATTGCGGACCACTCCATTCGGATGGTGCCTTTAAATTTATTCTAGTGGCTGCCAATTCTTGTTCCAGATTTCTATGGATTTGGCCACAGTGATCAGCTGATGCTCGAACTGTTATTAAAAATTTGCAAGTCTTTGTCGATACATACGCAGTAGCGGCATTCCACTCTTTCTATAACTAAGGCTTACCAGGATATTATGGAGCCCTGGGTGTTGTTGTGCATTATTCTGCCCCTATCATCCTGAAGGAAATTCGAAGTGACATGTATGGAGTCCAGAGGGCATTAAATAATCAGCCAAACCTTTGGGTGACTGGACTCCATTTGAAATTCTCCTTGGGGTCCAGATGTATGTTCCAGATCTTGATAACTCTTGCACCATGGCTCGAGATGCACTCTTTGACATCAATGAAAATTTCACTGTTTTACAAGAATTACAAGACTTCCAAGATGAGCACTCCATTTTATTTCTAAACGTTCTGCCACTGAAAAAGTGAAGGAGCAACCAACAGTTTCTGGCTGGATTCCTAAAGTTGGGAATCTAGTCCGAGAGGCCATTGCAGATAAAAAAGATTTTGGCCCAGTCTACCGTGCATCAGTGACTGTCTTTGCTGTTCAATTGATTTGATCAAGCTACACCATGTAGTCATTTCTAAACAACAGGCCACGAGGGTTTCTGGGTAGTTACTACACACCTCTCCTACCCTGCATGAAATCTCCTTTCCTGCATTAAGCAGACATATCTGATTCCTCATTGGTTCTACTGTTGGGTTTTTTGTTTGTTATTTTTTCTCTCCCTCTGGATTGGATTTATTACAGTTTTCTTTCTACTATTGCATGGACACTATCTTACAGCTCATATTTTACCAGAACTTGTAGCTGAGGTGCTTATGCCCCATTCTTCTTCACATAAGATCAGAAGAGACTTGCACCTGATGAACATTACTGCAATTCCTGTCCATGATGGTATTGTTTGAGATAAAGTTCCATTTGACATTTTTGGTCCAACTGAAACATTGCAAATTCCTTATGCTTTTAAAGTTGCTATGGGTGACTTTTTCTCTCCAGGTCCCGTTTCCAATGAATGGGATGTTATGACTGTTTTTAAAATGCTGTCAGAATTAGAATCCTACACTGTATTTGACATTGAGGATTTGTATTTTAATTCTGCAAATTAAGGTGTAATGTTTTATTACCATCATTATGCACATCATTATTTACACAGAGCTAGTACTCCACATGCTGTTTTTAACTATACACAGTGGGAACACTTCCTGACATCAGCTGCGGGTAGGAAACAGCCTTTACAACACGGTTGTTACATCGCGTTACCTTTACAATGCGGTCGTTACAACGACCGCGTTGTTACAACACAATGACTTTACATCGCAAGTCATTAGATCGACTTGCTCTAGATGGCGCTCCAACATAAGGAATAGTATAATTTACTATTCCAACACCTTCCTTACTGTTGCGCAGGGTGGAATTGGAATAGTAAATTATACTATTCCTAAGGTTGGAGCGCCATCTCGAGCAAGTCGATCTAATGACTTGCATTGTAAAGGTATCGCGTTCTAACAACACCATCGTTGTAACAACCGCGTTGTAATGGAATTCGATGTAAAAGCACGCGTTGTAGCATGCTATATTCCCTGCGGGTAGTCCAAAAACATAACATTATAAAAGTTCCCTTATTTTTCTGGTAATGTCCCTACAGATCCTGTTTCATATTATTTTAAGCTTACACCTTCACCAGCGCAGAAAATATGCTTAAACAAACAAGATATATTTATTCCAATTTGTTTTATTTCACAACTAGCCATACACGGTTATGAGTATTGGAAAGAAAATAGTGAGCTTAAATCTGTTAGGGAACACAATACTGGCAGGTCCAGGCGACGGATGCTTTATTTTGAGCTAGTCAGATCCCTCAACAAATTATTTTCCGGAACAAAGCAGTACAACAGACTACATGCCTTAGTTTGGCTAATATTAAAAATGTCAAGACATCAAGCATTCCACCTGTTGCAAAAGTTCTTTTGTTAATAATTCTTATTATTAAACATAACGTATCAGCATTATAGCATGAATCAGATTGACATTATATACATGTAAGGAAATGACAGTTGTTTACAGTGCTATACATAATACTGGTTGAGCCGATGTGTAGTGATATCTGAAATGTTACAATTAAGGCAACGTCGGGTCTGTGATAGAAGAGTCTCGAGGTGGGCTACAAATCTCTCCCCGGTAAGTATTCCAGGCCCCCCATATCAATGACCATTTCCTCGGGCAGCCCCTGGCGCGGTATACCGTTTTTTCACGGAACATGCACCAGTCCATGTGCTTTTTCCAGTCAGTCATCGTTGGCGGTGCCGTGGCCCCCCACAGTTGAGCTATGTTCCGTTTCGCCACAATGAGACCCAAACCCTACCCATCCTATTTAGATCTGTGGGCTCCCATACATTCAGGAGGCACCTCTTCGCCTCAAGCCGGATATCAAGTTCCAGGACCTCACTCATGACAGCATGCACTCCTCGCCAATATGCCTGGATGAATTCCCATTCCCATATGATGTACATAAATGTGCCTTCTCCTCCACATTGCACTCCCCTCCCTGCACCCTCCCCATGCGAACTAGGCATGACCCAGTAACATATATCCTATGTAGAATTTTCAGCTGAACAAGCCTCAGTCTGGCCAAAATTGCCACCTCCCACGGAGAAGCGAGCGCCTCCTGCCACTCCTCATCATTCAGTTCAATGCCATCCCTCTCCCACCTCTCCTGCACGGTTTGAAGGGAAGTCCCGGTGTTATTTATACGTTTCTTGTACGTGAGTGAGATCGTTTTTTCCGGTAGATAACCGTCGAGTAGTCTATCCTCAAGGGGTTTGTGTTGTGGGGGAGTGGATCCCCTGGGAAAGCAAGACTGCAGGGCATGTCGGACCTGGAGATACCGAAAATACTCTGTCTGCGTGATCTCGTGTAGTTGTTGCAAGGTGGTAAATGAAATTACGTCTCCCTTTGCCCAAAGGTCTCTGACATTCGAGATTCCGATTAGATCCCACTTGTCGAAACTCTTCGTTTTCCAGAGATCCCCAAGTGCCTTCGAATCCCAAAGCGGTGTTGCCAACGTCAGTTTTCGCTTCCATCTCAGACTTTTTGTTACCGTGTGCCAAACCTGCATGGAGTGTTTAGTGTGTCTGGTAAGCGGAAAACGCCTCGGCTAAGAGTAAAGGGCTCTATTGTAGGTTCCTCTTGGGAGGAGCCAGCGATCCATGGCATAGCCAGGATCATCTATAGGGCGGTAGGTGCCGTGGTTAATGGCCGCTAGATGAGAAGCCCAGTAGTATTTTTTAAGGTCTGGGAGACCGATACCTCCATCATACCAGGTGAGGGTAAGTTTGGTCAACGCGATTCGGGGCTTACCCATCCACAACAAATCTCTCTGTAACCCCTCTATTTCCCTAAAGTAACTGGAAGGTATTGGATCGGGGTTATTCTGCAGTGCGTAGAGGAAGCGGGGTAGGGACATAATTTTAAATAACGCCGCTCTACCTAACAGGGAGAGTGGAAGCGCCTTCCAGGCCAGGATATCGTGCTTCAGTTTTTGTAGTGGCGGTCGTAGGTTATGAGGGTATCGGAGATGCAAGTTTGATGTCACGAAGACCCCCAGGTACTTAAAGCCTGTCGTGGTGATTTGTATAGGACAGCCCTTGGGCACTATTGGTGAGTCACCATGGAGTGCATTCAGAAGGGACTTACTCCAGATTATGGAATACCCCGAGAAACTACCAAAACTTGTAAATATGTCAAACGCCACTATCAATGATTTTCGGGGGGAGGCAAGAAATAGAAGAATATCATCCGCGTATATGGAAATTCGGTCCTCTCATGATTCCGCCCAGCGCAGGCCACGTATGAATGGGTCCCTTCGGATCCACGCCGCAAGCGGCTCTAATGCGAGAGCGAACAGTAGGGGGGTCAGTGGACTCCCCTGGCGGGTTCCTCGACCCAGCTCAAACACTCCCGATTTCTTGTTGTTCACCACAACCTGTGCAAGAGGTTCAGAGTACAAAAGCCTAACCCAACCTATTAATTCAGGTCCAAAACCCAATTTTACCAGTACTGCGGCATTCAAGTGTCAAAAGCCATTGACGCATCTAGGGAGACAATGACTGCCGGTTCTTGTATTGTCGCCAATCTCCCCATTACCCCGTGCACCCTCCGGAGATTCAATGCTGTGTTGCGTTGAGGCATAAAGCCTGATTGGTCGACGCTACTGATCACTTTGACTAGGCGGTTGGCAAGGAGCTTAGCAAGAATCTTGGGTTCTGCATTTAGCAAGGAGATAGGCCAATATGAGGTGCAGCTTGTCTTGGGCTTACCTGCCTTATGATTGGTGACTAGTGTGGCTATTCTTTGGTCCAGAGGAAGCCGTCCCTGCGTGTTACTGTCTGTGTACATGGTTTGCAGGTAGGGGGGCCATTCTATCCAGGGCCAGTTTATAGAGCTCGATGGGTAGGCCATCAGGGCCGAGCGCTTTACCCGACCTGAGACTTCTAACTGTCAATGCGATTTCATCATTTGTGAAGCCGCTTTCCAAAAGTCTCTGTCCAGGTCTGACAGGACTGGAAGAGCGATATCTCTAAGCAGGGATTGCGAATCTGCTTCAGTATAGAACAAGTGTGTGCGATAGATGTCACTAAAGTAGGTGGCAAATGTATCAACTATAGCCTGGGGGTCTGTTATGGATTGCCCGTCGTCATTTATCAGTTTTGGCACTAGTCGGGACGCCAGTTCCCTCCTGTCCAACCACGCTATGAGTTTCCCTGCCTTATCCCCCAAGTCGTACACTCTACCCTCTGTTTCTCTCCCCATGGATTTAGCCCCATCTGTTGCAATGGCCTTGTATCCGTCTCTTTTGAGTTGCAAAGTGTGGATTTTTTCTTGCGTGACACCCTCATCCAGTTCCCTTTTCAAATTGGAAACTGCCTCCTCAATCTCTACCAGGTCTTTCATTTTTTCCTTTCGGGTGCCAGCTATCAGGGATAGTGCCTGTCCGCGTATGACGACTTTGAATGCCTCCCACAATGCCTTACGTGTTTTCAGGTCACAAAGGTGCCATGGGTTAATGGGGGCCACTCTCCCCGTCCCACCCCGTCCTATTGCTAAGTGTGCCCAGAGCGGGGAATGATCCGAGATCCCTCTCGCCAGGTGTCTAACCTCTTGAATATGTGTGACTTGGGAGGCAGGGACGATTAGGTAGTCAATCCGGGAAAGGCTATTGTGTGCTCCAGAATAAAACGTGTGTTGAATAGTGTCCGGGTGGTATGTCCTCGATGTATCTGCGAAGCCCAGAGCGTCCAGGAAGTCAGACATCCATCTGTTCGACATGCCTATGTCTCGGGAGGAAGTCGGTCTTGCTTGTCGGAGACCACTGCGTTAAAGTCCCCCCCTATCATCAATAGTCCTTCGGGGAGAGACAGCAGCACCCCCCCCCAAGATCCCGGAATGAGCTGCTCTGCAGACCTGGTGGCACATAAACAGACATAAGATTTAGCACTCGTCCCTCCCACTGCCCTGTCACGCCGATATACCTCCCCAGGTCATCCAACCACTTAGAATGGACCATAAAGGGAAAGGAGCTCCGCAGCATGATCCCTACTCCACGTGAACCAGTAGTGAAACCTGCATGTGCAACCATTTTGTTTCCCCACCCATTCAGCGCCTTACAGGTATTTCCAATCAAGTGTGTTTCTTGGAGGAGGACTACATCTGGAGCTTGATGCCTGATATACTGCAAAACCACATGTTTAACTTTGTCCCCCAAACCGTTAACATTCCAGCTCAATAATTTAATGTTGTTACCTCTGTGCTCCCCCATGACTGATTAAGTGTGACAGCAGTTCTTCCCATGCTACTACGTCTTTGTGTGCTGATTCAACTAAAACTAACTTAACTTGCGGAACCTCGTCCCAACCACCCCCCTCCCTGCTCCCCTGCACCCTGGGCAGTGAACGGCCCATAAACACAACTATGCAGAGTGCCTGTCGCCCCAACGTGAACTAAAAGAAGAACTATGGGGTTAAGATAGATGTCCCACCCTTCCCTCCCTCCCACAGTGCTAATCATGTAAAGTCTCTTACGTAAGTACCATGGTCTAGGCGCTATGTCCGCAACAGTCTATTGGCAGCCCAGCCAGGTAGTAGCCGAACACAAACTCCGGTACCTGTAAAGTCTCGGGGTTCAGCAAACTAAATCCAGGCAAACGGGTCCCATCGCGTCCCGGTAGGCCCCACCGAGTCCCACCACCAGAGTCCATCGGGTGGGTCAGTGAGGGTCACGGTCTCCAGTTCTCCGCCAGCCATCCAGCCATTCCGCCACCGCTTCCGGGGTGTCAAAAAACCAGGCCCTTCCCGCGCCGGAAAGAGCATGACGTATTTCACTCCTTTGTCGCGTAGCTGCTTTTTAACGGCCAGAAAGGATCTACGTTGCTTCTGAACTGCCTGGGTGAAGTCGGGGGGAAAAGGAGATTTCAGCATTATCAATCCGGAGCGGCAGGCTCACTCTGGCATTTTGTAGAATCAAATCCCTATCGCGGAAGTTCAATACCCGGGCAAGCAGTGGCCGCGAGGGTGCCCCTGGCTTCGGGTGCCCTCCAGGAACTCTATGGGCCCTCTCGATCACACAGAATTTGGACAGGCCCTTGGGCTGCATATGTTTAAGGATGAGGTCCTCCACGAACAGGTCCGGCGTCTACCCCTCCGCCCATTCGGGCAGTCCCAGGATTCTTACATTGTTGTGTCGTGTGCGACCTTCGTAATTGTCCAGCTTACTGTCTGCCAGTTTTCTGAAGCTCTGCGGTTCTTGGACTTCATTCTGAAGTTGCGAGGTGTCCTCCATCAGGCTCCCGGTCTTAACCTCCAAGCTCTTGACCTTTTCACTAATTTTGTGGAGGTTTGCCCCAATGAGTGTCACCTCCGTAGAGATCGTGTCCATTCTTTGTTCCATGGATGACCAGACTCCCGAGATGGCCTCCATGACATCCTTAAGTGTCAGCTCAGGGTGGCACTCCTCTACGTCGCTTGACGCCTCGTGCCTTGTTGATGGACCTGGCAGTATCGTTTTGGGGATCGCAAGCCAGTCCAGTTTACTTTGTTGGCTCAGCTTTCACCCTTTTGTCCCAGACATTATGACCGGTCCCCTGTCAGGTCTTATCTTCCTCTGTGAGACTCCACGACACACTTTGAGCTCCCCGGCAGCAGGGGGTAGCCCGATCTTCTTCTCAGACAGTCTCTTGCAGGAATCTGGTTAATGGGCTGGTGTAGGGACCCCTCACTCAATGCGCTATCAGCGAAGCCAAAATGGAGCCTCTCCCAGGACTAGGCAGAGAGGATTGTGATTCCCAGGTGCAGTCTGTGTGTTATAAACAGGCCTGATATAGGGCATTACAGGGAGGCCTCAAAGACTGTGGGCATGACAGTGTCTCTGCTATTTGGTTAGCTGTGTAAGTCCAAATCAATGTAGGTCAATGTTGACCCACATCAGTAGTGGCCTGCCCCCACACCTCGTCAGCAGGAATAATAGTTGCACTGCGGGGGGGTCACCATCGCGCAGCCCTCCTTTGGCACGGGTATATGCAGGATGCGTGTGGATCTGTCCTGCAATGCACAATGGCCGCCTGGTGCAGAAGTTGATGGTTGGCAACAGTTTATACATTTAACATACCAATAGCTCAATGAGATGGTGCAGAATGGTACATACAATTCATCCCTTTCTAATTAGGGTGGGTGGTTACTATGGCCCAATTGATATCAATTTTTTAAACTCTTCCGGGGGTTACAGCAAGCAGGCCAGACCCCTGGTATATTTAGTCGCAACACTCGGGAGTTATTAAGAACAGTAGAGTATGAAATGTATGCCAGCAATGGTTAGAACATTCCACTCTGGCCACAGTTAAGGACCACGAGAATCTCCTCTCTGATAACATGGATTTACAAGATTTTTTATTAGGTCCTCGAGCACTTTGTTCTAAATGCTTTATTTATGACACATACAATGAGCTTTGAAAATGTCTCAACTAGAAGAAGCTTAAAGGTTGAGACAAACTGATAAAGCAAAATCTTGAAAAAGCATTGGCAGTTGTCAATACTGGGATGACCACATTGTCCACCCGCTTTTATTCTTTGAATAATATTGTTTCATCTGGTTTTGATATTATACAATATGACATGTCTATGCTTCAACATGCCCAAAATTAATTGAGATTGATTTTACAGTTAAGTTGGACACTGCAGGTTTTGAAGTCAAATCGAATGTCAAAATATTTAAATGTAACGTAATTGTTTTTGCCTTATAACTTGACACGTATGCAGAAAATCATGATGAAAAAGAAATCCACTTACACAGTGCTTAATATAGAAAGGTTAGAAACATTGCGTTTACTGTCGCTGACACACCATCAGCTACTTAGTTAATACATGGGTTCATTTCTATTCCAATAGCAACATTTCATTTCACCTCATGTTTAAAACACTTTCCTTTGGGCAGGTATGAAGAAATAGGTGCACATTTTTTACATGAAGCTTGCTTTTTGCCCTTTTAGTACATATGTATGCGCAACAACAAAGAGGTTTTTGTAAGTCTACAAAACCGTGGAACGTCTTTAGGACACTCCTACATTTGCAGAGCATTAACATTTCACGGTGTCTGTGATGCCTCCAAGATGAACCTTGTGTGTTATTGGGAGGGTGTTCCGGTGCTAGTGATAAAGCCAGAATTTTTGTTACTTTGAAATGGCAGCTAGTTGAAGTTAAATGATGAAAGCTGCTGCGGGATGAAACCAGGTGTCCCATATGTAGTCACTGTTTCCAAGGTTGTGACTTGCTATAAGAATTTGCTATTACCTCCTTCACATTCTATAGGGGAACTTTTTTTTAAGGGTGGGCAGTGAACTCCGGTCTGCTGGCAGAGTGTGCAAAGGTTTTTCCACTCCTCATTCCGCTTGGAATGCCGAGTTCTGCAAAAAACTCCGCCTTCCACGTAGCGGAGTGGAGTTTGCCAGCAACAGTTTATTTATAGTGCACTAAATCACAGGTGTCAGATTGTATAGTGAAAAGTTGTTGCTGTGCACATGATCAGTACAAGAATGAGGTACACTGACGATCATGTGTGAAAAAAGACATGCATCTGTCTCAACAGACCAAGTGCAAAGATTTTTGTACTTGTTGGTGGGTAAATAATTGGTACTTGCAAGAAAGAGCTGTGGGATGTTTAGTAGGGCACCACCATAAGCCAGTTCTCCTTATGCCATGGTCGCCATGAGTTTTGAGAAACTCTCGTTAGAGCCTGTGATGGGGTCCAGCAATCATTCTAATTGCCTCTGTGCAAATATAGCCATGCATGTACTCAGTCTAGTGACTTCGGCAGCATGAAGGGCTGAGTTGGCACTGCCATAAGGTCACAACAACTGATTTCAGCAGCAGACACTTAAGAACACAATCATCTTCCCAGCTGATGCAGCTTTGTTTGATTAATTTTACAAGTGGGGAATGGACAAGTCTGAACCAGGGCGAGTCAGTAACCTATCCTCGCCTCCAGGCACAGTTGTTTCCCTTCCCAATGCCCGGCCCTGTGATAGGCTGTCGCCAGCTGGGTCACTAGAGGGGTGCGGGGGGTGCGGACCACACCGGGTGACACCATCGCATGGGGTGACACCGTGGTCCGTGTCGACAATAATCTTGGCTGGCGGCTGGGTAAGGTTCGACAGACAGTAATATTATTTTGCATTTTGGTGTCACGGAGTCCGTGACACCAAAATGCTAAATAATATTACTGTCTGTTGAACCATTTCCGGCCGCCGGCCAAGATTATTGTCCAATTAGGCTACGACGTGGGCGTCCAGACGATGTTCGAAACATCACTCACGTGACGTGGCTCCCAGCCCCGCCATTTTCATTACTGCCCATAGGGTTTTGCAGCGCCAGGTGCACGCTTGTCTTCCTCTGCAGCCTGCAGCTGGTAAGTGGCACCCAGTGGCGTAGCTAGAGTGGGGCGGTCCGCCCCAGGCGGCACTATTGTGGGGGAGGACAAAGGCATTTAGATAAGACTTGGCTTGCTTTCGTGGACGTTCGGGGACGGGCAGAGAAGGAATAGGACTCGGGCAATGTCCTCTTCTTTTTTGTGCTGGCAGCTGTCCCCACCTCTCTTCCTATTATTCCCTCTCTTTCCGTCTTGCTCCTCACTTACTGAAAACCGTGACTTGAAGAAACGGTTCACAACCTATCTTTCCTTCTTTCATTTAGTTGCTTCCCTGTGAAATGGATCCAAAAAAGAAAAACACTCTTGCGAGAAATGCCCTTTTTCTTTCATTTTTCTATTCCAAAGTGCAGTGGGATGGAGAGAAATAGGTTTTAAATATGAAAAATAAATACATAACTAAATGAAGCAAGACAGAGTGGTTGCAAAGTGGCCAGATTGGTTTTATTTACATCCAAATAAATCAGCATCACTTTACAGAGTTTGCCAGTGAAGCGCTACTTTTGTTTTCTATCTTTCTTTTAACAGCATTGTTGTTCCCAGGTGGGAAAGTGTACCATTCCTGGAGGTACTGCAATACCTGGTTGATGGGTGGATTGGAAAACAAAATGTGTACCATGGCTCTGTGTTTATGGATGTGGTCTTTTTAAACCATACTGCTTACGTTTTGTAAGGATATAAGCAATTGACATTGAAACGGTTCCCTTCAGGGCCCTCTAGTCATGTCCTTAACTTTTCAGGTAAAACCACTCGCTGATTTCTGAATAGTGAGTGAGAGATCGTTAAGGTAACCATGTTGTTTTTGCTTACATTTCACATGCTTTACTTAATCTTGCATTCCCTATGAGTGGTTGCGTTTACTTTTTTTTTTAGGCAGGATATTACTCTTATCAAGTGCATAATTTGAATTGAGCCACATCCAAGTGTTTATAGCGGGCACAATTAGGTTATAGCTGAAGGCAGTGCGAGTTTCTCTCAGTGGGGAAGTATGGTGTTCAGTGGGGGAGAGGATGTGGCACTATAGCCAGAGCTGTCGAATTTGGAACTGGGGAACCGGGTTCAGCCTTCATGACCAGTCCACCAGACCACTCTACTGAGGGAGCACATTCCCATGCTAGACCTTAGAAGGCCCCACTAGACCTTAGAAGGCTTGATGTCTTAGCACAAGCAGGTGTACCCTAGTGGTGTCAATTGTGGGTTAACCTTGAAGGCCTGTCCACACACAATCCATACTGAAGTTCATCTCCAGTCTTGCGGGCAGGCCTACGAAGCAGCACACCCTAGAGCAACAGTGATCCAGTCTCTGTGACTCTGTCACTGAGGTCACATGAACCTTGAGCAGGTTAGGGCGATGCGAACGGTGTGACCGCACTGGATACCTATTTCGGGTGGGTGCGTAGTGTTTGCAAGTTTAGTATGGTTTAAAAAAAACTTGCTGCCTCCTTCCTGGCCTCCAGCAATTTTCAGAAACAATAAAAATGTCATGATAACTTTGGTGATTAATGTTCTTCCTAGAGAGAGATCGGAGTTTTGTCTAGTGGAAGGGTTGACTCCTGGAAAGGTAGCAAAGAGGGTTAATGTGCCTGCTGCAAAGAACATGTACCATGCAGATCACAAAGTGCACTGCTTTAATGGGGGGACCATGATGAATGGTCATTTAATGTCAGCTGTAGATGATGGATCCCTGAACAGTGTCATGTATGTGCATGTTTGCATTGTGCTGAGGGGATTAGCAGGTAATTATTAATGCAGCTCTCTGATGGATGTCACATGCGGTTTTTCTGAGTCCCCAGATAGATCATGCAGTCTGTGTGTTCTCTTTTGTACTGCCAGTCACTGCCAATCACCGGTGTATTCAACTGTGTAGCCTTGGACCGTGTCATGTATGTGCATGTAACTTGCATCATCGAGGTAACTATTAGGGGCGATATTACGTGTCTCTTGGACCTCTTTCAAGTGCTCGCCGTCCTTTTTCCCCAGCAACCCCCCTCCCCAGGGGCGGCAATCTGAGGGATAGCCCGGGCACCAGAAGCTCTAGCTACGCCTCTGGGGCACCCCCATTCTTCCCGTCGCTGTGTTTGAAAGTATGCCCTTTGTTTATTGGAAGTTCTTGGGCCGTGCTTTCCGTCTGGGTATCAATCAATCTCACACTTTCCTGTCCACTGTGTGGCAACTCACCATGTATTACTACTAGCCCAGAGGTCTTTCTTTTTTAATCGTTTAGATCTTCCTGCATAGCCTGGCAGGCTGAATCTATTCCCCCCTCCTCTTAGTTGCCCTGGGCCCAGACCATCTGCTTCTTGAGATGGCATAGAATCCTTTTGTGCTGACATTTGGCTTGGGGCTGGACCCTCCCCCTCTACGGCCGTGGATTCAGGATCTCTTGTGACCCTCGGGGTGCCTTTCTTGTGTCAAATATCGGAAAGAGTTTTGTACTGGATGATTCTTCTATCTTTGCTTTTTTTTTTGCTTATGTTGCTTGTGCTATTTTTAATGATAATTATATATTTGTAATGCTAATAATATTGCCGTCTGAATTCAGGCCAGCCAACATTAAATTGTTGTTACTGCTGCTGGCTCTGTTTGGCAAGGATGTCTGCACCTTTGAGTCATTTTGGTGATGGGTATCTGATGTTTGGGCTTCCGTGAGGGACCCCTCCTCTCTCTGGCTCCCTGGCCTTATTTGGATTTCGAGCTCCGTATCATTTGCAATTTTGCCTCTGTTTCTATACTTGTTTCTATGCTTGTTTTGGCACAGCTGGTTGAAGGAGATTTTTCAGGTCCTTAATCATAGATGTAAAAACTTCAGGCAACGTTGCTAGTTTCTCCACTATGATTCTGCAGTGGCAGTCATTTGGAGTAGCTCTTTTTTTCCAAGTGTTCTAGCGATGGCCAGTGCTATAGTTTGCATAATGTCCATTTGGACCTCCAGCTTATGTGACTGCCAAGTGAGGGCATTAGTGGCTTCTAAAAGTGTGGCATTAATTGATGACAGCAGGATATCTTGGTTTTTGTGCAAGTCTTGGCTTTTTTCATGCCTGGTCTCCTGGAAATTGTCATGGGACATTAGATGTGAGTGTGTTATACTGAGCAGACTAGCCCCTTGCTATTGCACCTCCAACCACGGCATAGGTCTGTTTCCACTCAGCTCAATACAGCTGCCTCTTGATGTCAAGGGGCTGGTTGGGAAAGTTTCAATTGAGTCCATTAGAACACTCACTGCATCCTTGATGTGTATTTCTACAGTGATTTCACCGTGTCGAGCCTGTTGTGGGGACCTGGAGCCTGACATCCTTGTAGACGACTAAATGGGTTTGTCGCCCCCATAACAGGGCACTACTAATGAACCTGAGGAAAATTCTATCACACCTGTATGTGAGTGGCGTAGGTATCACAACTTCTGACGCTATTCTTGGTGACTGTTTGATATGTTTGAGCCTTTTCATTACTTTGGGGGCATCCAAACCCATTTCATTACTGATGCTAAGCCCCTCTTTATCGGGGAGGGCTCTCGACCACCTCTCTTTGACGTCCTGTCACTGTCATTATCCGCTATCATAATAGCACTGGAGTCAAATGTTGAGCCCCCTGAGATTCCAGCTGGAACTCTCCTATAATAATCGTCCAGGGGTTTTGGCCCCTTTGCACCCTTCTTTGTGCTCCTCTTCGCACAAGCTCTAATCTGCTGCTGTCTACTTCCCCCTTTTACCATGGCTGCTGCTCTTCTTTGCAAGAAGACTCTATGAGCTACTTTCCAGCCTGAGGTGAACACGTTGCTTTAACTTGCTGACGGTCACCATCCGGGGTCCTTCTTGATGTCCCTAGTGCTTTTTGGAACAGTATCAAGGCGGTTGTAAATAGGACTCCTTAGGCACCAGCTGGTTTAATATTTTCTTCCTGCGCGCCTCATGGCGTGAAGTGACTCAGGTGCAGCATATAAAATGTTTGTCCGCGCTAAAAGCCTAATAGGTGCGTAGTCAACAAAAGTAGCCATTCGCAGTGGCCGCACATACCCCTGCTCCCCTGTGTCAAAACGAGTGGCACTGCTGCTCAGTGTGTGAGAAATAATGCACTTAAAAGGAAGAGTCGGAAAGGTGAACACTGGCTCTGCACTTCTGAATATAAATAAAAAAGTAGCATTCGTTTTTATCATGTAACTTTCTTTGGTGATGGAAACCAATTGGTTAATTGAGTTACAGGCTCTCAAACAATTTACTTGTGCCCTGTATTATTTATTTGGCAATATTTTTGCCCTCTCGTCTTCCATGTTAAAGAAAGTTGTTGAGTGATGTCTTGAGCAGAATGAATAGCAATGACACTGTGCCTGGTAAGACAATTGGCATTGTTGTAACTGTTGACGGGTGCAGAGCTACTGTTATTTAAGTAAACTTCAGTCAGGTCCGGTGAGCATGATGCGAAGCGCCACACATTGGAATGGGGCAGGCGTCTCCGCCTCGAAGGAATGCGTCAAAGCCACACTCCACATTTTCCTGCGCGTGGTTAAGACTTTTCGATGTTGGCCAGGAGCAAGGGGAGGAGTTATGAAAGGATGGGTAACACCTCTGCAGTGCTTTAGACTCCGGTGTAGAGGAGTGGGCTTGGAAAGGCCACAGAAGAAGAAGGACCCCCTCCGTGTGTGCCGCACAGATGAATACATCTCCTCGAGGAGGTCCATCATGGATTCATGGGATAAGTCGTGAGGGGGTGACACCATGAGTTACCCGCACCAAGTGGCACCAACCCTAGTGACGCCACTGGCTGTCGCCACTTTTGCCCTACCTTGATTTTCGTGTAGTCAGCCCCGCCTGCAGCCCACTCAGATTCCCTTATGTCTCAGGACAAAAACTCACTTGCACTGCGTGGCTGGCACTAGCTATGTAAGCGAGTGGTTATGGCTGGCTTAGGAGAAACGTGTGTTCCATAACTAGGGCACGTAATTACTAAATACTCTGGCCATATAAATGATCAGCCTCACCGATTCCAAATGAAGCTCATCAATCCCACATCAAGGGAGAGCATTAGAGGATAGGTTTGATTTCAAAGCTATGGGATAAATAAAAGAGGGGGTCAATAGTGAAATGTAATATGGTTAAAATGCAAGTAAGGAAAAGCATGGTAGGGGAGCAAACTCACCATGCAACAATGTCCCAAAAATCACTAATTGTGAGATTTTGCTCAAAGAGCAACAGCGGTGGTGCATAGACTAACCACACAAAGTTATAAGAAGAGAGACCAGCTTGAGGGTTGTAATCTGGGGGTAAGAAATGTGATATATTGTGAGTGGGTTTTTGCAAAAAAACGCACAAAAGCACGTTTCTCGTTGAGGTGCAAGACCCACCTCATCAGAGTAGATCATAGAGGAGAAGAAACAAACCACCAACTCAGTTTTAATCTAATAGATCTAGATCAAAAATAAAAATAAAAGGGTTGCACTCCTTGATTTAGTGCAAAAAAGTAAAAAATTAAACCCACACGACTATTCAGCGCGTGACGTACCAGGTTGTAGAAATGTAGGTCTTCTTAATGAGAATCTTAGAAAGAATGCAGACTAGTTGTAACGTTTGTGTATAGCAATTGGACAGTGAGGGCACAAATTGCGGGAGCCGGCGTGTGCTGCATAGATACCTTCAAATCAACTTCACAATGAATATGTCTCGTGCGGGACGCGGAAGGGTCGCGTCTGAAAGCACGCCCAATCCTTATGAGGGCATGAATGCGACAATCGATAGGTAGCCGGAACATCAGCTGCTGCCCGCGTGCACGCACGGGGGCAGCAGCTAGGTGTCAGCTCGTAAAGATGTCATCAGTGACAACGGCAGGTTTCCTAAATACGTGTCTGTTTATTTCTTAACTGGTGGCTACTCTGAAAGGGCTTCCTGACATCGCGTCTTTCTGGAAACATTGTTTCAAACATTGTTTCAAGACGTCGGTTTGCTAAAAAAGGGGGGAAAAAGGGAGGGGAAAAGGGGAAGCCGGTGATCTAAATAATAGCTTGATGGCAAATTGAACATGGCCCCATTAGGAATTAATCAACCCATGCACAATTTAAACTGTGTACGTACACGGAATATCGACACAATATAAATAATGAATAATAAAGTGTACATCCTGAACATTTGGCAAATTATTACATTATAAAAATGTGCAATATCACATAGTACTTGGCAATGAAACCACTTCATAGCTGCAATATTTCATCAACATATTCGTGAAGACATACATTCATTCATTTGAGAACATGTGTTCCAATCTGTAAGTTCCTTTACACTGCACTGGTAATGTTGACTGATGAAATTATTAAAGTGTACATTTTTAGCATGTAACAAATCGTTGCATTGTCAAAATATAAGTAATTCAACTTTAATCCTCGGCAATTCATGGCTGCAATATTACATAATTACATTTATGAAGACAAACATTCAATCTATTTAACGAGGCATTTATTCCGTCATGCGAAGTAGCCAGTACAGGTATAAATTGAGAGTCATTTACGAAGACATAGCAAATTATTATATTTAGCAAATCTACAATCAAACAGAGTAGCGAACACTGAGTAAAAACACTACCTGGCAGCAATTGGTCAAGACATCCTTTCATTCCACTTAACAAAGCTGTACATGGCCTGATTGAGTGTCCAGGGAAGTGGTGTCAGTTCTAGTACAACAGGTGTAACAAGAACATATTTAGCTTTTCATTCTATCTGGTGAGACATGTAACAGAACATGTGAGACCAAAAGACATGTATCTATTGTAATACCTAGTTGAGTGATGAATCATGGGATGTGGGTCTTAAATGTGAACCAGTGGGACATACTCAGTTTCTTAGATTAAATGGCCACACATACTAGGAACATGTCTGAGCATAAGAAAGACGCACCTATGCTAAGCATGAGATCATGTGTGTTGAAACTGACCGAACTGTCTGTTTGTTTTTTCCATCTCGTTCAGGCCCCTGGTCACTGTATCCAAAGTATGTATCCATTTGCACTCTTTAAAGTCTAGGGATGATGCGATGTTACCACCTGTAGGTTGAGGACAAATTCTTTCCAATACCCACCATATCAAACTTTCTGGGTGATGGCCCAAGCTGGAAAACTGCTCCACTAGTTGGGCTCCCTGCACCTTGCACCTAATCCTGCTGCAATGTTGCAAAATTCTTGTCTTCACTTTTTGGGTAGTCTGGCCTATGTACACTTTCTCACATGGGCACTAGATAGCATAATTGACGTTTGAACTGTTACAATTGGTGTGGTGTGTAAGTGTATATGTTCGATTAAAGTGGGTTAATGTATTGCCCACAATTGTCAAAGTACAGGCTTTACAGTGGCTGCATTTGAAATGTCCTACATGGGATGGTAGGTTCAAATGGGTCCTAATGTCAGGAGTTCATTGAGTTTCTAAAATAGAGGCTGCACTCCTATCATACTTACCCTCGACTTCTGTTGACTGGGCTGGAAATGACTCCCTTTGCAATTTGGATATTGTTTTATCGGCCTCTGTTGATTTGGTCTCTGCATATGTGAGTTCCGTCCTGGGCCCTCATGACATTCCAGATCTGTGTGTCCCAGAGGTGTTGGAGGTGCCACATTTCAATTTGGATGCCTCTTGAGAATATTTGATCGTTTTTATTTTAATTTTATAAATTAATTTTTATGGTTTTTAATTGGTCTTTTTGATAGATTTTAGCAACTACTTGTTGTTTAAACATGTTTCATGTGAAACGCAGAGCTTTAAAATATACGTAAAACACATATTTTTATATATTTAATTAATTATTTATTTTTGAGTCATCTCTTTTCCAACCAAGGGGAGGGTGTTTGGGGTTTGCAATTAGCTTCTATTTAGTGCACGTTTTTAACTTAGCCTCATTTTCTAATGGTGGTTTGCACCTGTTTTTCTATTGCGAGAATGGCCCTTGCAAGCACTTATTCTTGAAATGCACTGTTGCCCTGTAGTCTGCAAAGTTAGTTCAAGGGAAGCGCATAAGGTACATAAGGTATTGTTTTCTTTTTTTGTGCTAGCAAGGAGAAAACTTTTCTGCTTCAGTCAATCAAAACGCTGTTCTGCACCTTTGCCACAGTTGGATTAGCTTGTCATTTTATTATTTAAACCGCGCCACATGCTGAAGTCAGTGAGTGGTTGACTTCTGCCGAAGTCATCACGGAATGCAGCTTTAAGATGCAGTCCGCTGTCCTGACCTTCATCCTGAGAAGGAAGATAGCTATACACTCAGATGCACTGATCATTGCTTCCTGACATACAGCACCTAGGTATGGAGTTAGGTCATTCCAACAGACCAGGCAGATGGATTCTCCTGATATGTGTAGAGTTGATGATGTAATTTATGCATGGAATGCTTATGTAGAACATAGAATGTAATGTGAGGGAATGCAGATGATCAGTACACGTGAGACAGCTAGATGTTTACAGCTGTAACTGCTGAGGATATTTACCAAAGAATAAATGCACCTAAAGAAGGAATTGGATGCTGCGTAATTACTACATAAAGTGACAACAAGGATAGAGGAGCAAGATGGCGGCCACGCTGAAGCCGGTTGAGCAGGTTGCTCCTCTCCTCGTCTCTGTTAAGGGTGCTGCAATCAGCCTAGATTTGTTCAGGAGAACAAAATTAAAACAAAAAGTCTGATGCTTTGGTGGATATTACTACTACTACCTGAGCTCCCTTACTGGCTGTTTCACTCGGCTTTCAACGGCAGTGGCTTTCAGGTGTTCGGGTCTGGAAGGTACGGAGCTTGGGCTATGGCGTCCAAAGCGGCAGCTCGCTCTGTGAGATCAAAGGCGGCTGCATCTCTGACCGGGACTCCAGTTAAGACTCGACTTGCCACTGCCGCCTCGCAAATCAAAACACCACGCGGTGGCGAAGATATTCAGAGGCAATCATCGATCCCCCTCAGCTCTTGTATCGGGGGCGGCAGTCCTGGAGTCAGCGGCTGTTGGTCCTGGAGCATCTAAAGCCGCGATTCAGGCTGTACCGGCAATGTTTAAGCCGAGAGTCAATAAAAAGAAACGCCAGGAGGAGGCTGAAATGCGGGCTTTCGGTGGCGGCGATGCCTCAGACACTCAGTGTGCACCACCCCTCTTTGCACATATAGAGGGCATAATACAGGGGTGCGCTGAAAATGCAATTCCTGCCGAGAGTGGGGTGAGTGAGGTGAGTGAAGCGACGGGGGGAACGGAATGTGGCATTTACACTTTGACTGTTCCTCAATCTCAGCAGAGTGGTGAGCTTGCAATTATGCCTGTATCCAGGGGCACTCTGGGAGCTGAAGTTCTGCTGGAAGCTACAAGGGCGTTGCCCACTGTTAGTATTACTCCAATGGGTGCTGCTGTTAAGGGTAATGCCTTACCTGATTCTGCCCTTATAGTTACTGCTGAAAATGAAAGGGCTGGCACTGCTATGGTACCCGCGGGGGTTGGCGACCAGAACTATCCAGAGATAAGCGAGCCACCTGACAAAGTATCCAATGCTGATGACTTCTTCTCCTTGTCAGACCATTCCTCAGCCGAGAGCCTTGTAAAAGACTGGCTTGCGGCAGTGAGTTCTGGCGATGAGGGAAATGAAGAGGATGTTGAGGCAAAGATTTCGATGGCACCAGCTGGCGGGCCCCTAGAGAATGTATTTTGCGGCACGAATCTGGCAGAAGGGATAAGTCCGCCGGGGTCAGATACATCACTTTCCTGGGATTATCAGAGCTCGCCAAATACAATGGCTCCCCCTTCAGTCTCTCAGTCAGCTGTACCTGTTGGTGCTATCAGGAGTGATAATGGAGAGATAACATTGGCGACAATCTCTGATTTGATCGTGGCACATAGGGCAGAAACTCAGGCGGAGAGCATACGCACACAGTGTGCATCTAAAAAACTGCAAAATTCGATACGGAGGGTGGTGAAGACGTGTGCTGATATTTCCAATAGAATCAATGAGGTCGAGACCCGGATTTCTGCTCTGGAGGATGATCTTATTTTACAGAAAGAAACTACAGTCTCTTTGAAAGCTCATCATGATGACTTGCAGTGGAAACTATCTGATTTAGAGAACCGCTCAAGACGCAATAATCTCAGAATCTTGGGGGTTCCTGAAGGTAAAGAGGGTTCTGACCCCCGCAAGTTTGTAGTGGAATTGTTGGGTGAGGCTTTTCCTGAGCTCTCACAGTGGGATTGGCAGACGGAGGTACAGAGGGCTCATCGCTTTCCAGTTAATCAAAGAAAGAATGCGAGCCAGACTGCTTCTCTTCCGCGGGCAATTCTTATTTAGTTAAATAACTTTTTGGCTCGCGAGGCAGTTTATGATCTGGCACGCCCTACTAAGAAAGGGCATGCGCAGGGCTGTGATTTTTTTGTTAGACCTGATTTCTGCCAATCCACTGTTGATCTACGATGGAGATTACGTCAGCTGATCCCCCAGTTTCAGGCAAAAGGAGCTCAGGTCTATCTTCAGAATCCGGCTAAGCTGAAGATTACTGTAAAAGGGCGGACTCAGATGTTTTTTGCTGAGTCGTCAGAAAAGGAATTTTTGCAGACTTTATGACTCTAAAGTTTTGTTTTTCGGTGTATAAATTGGATATGAGCCTGGATCTGTTTTTTTTCTCTTTGTTGTTGGGTTGTAACTAGTTAATCTGTTTATGAGATGACAAGTAGGTCTACTATTGATCGTTTGGAGACGAGGGGAGGGGGGCTGTGTACCCGGCTCTACATCACAAGGGACGATGGTCCCATTGCTTCATGGGGTAAGTAGGGTGGGGCTGGGTGGGGGAGGAGGGGGTTTTGGGGTGGGGGTTGGTTGCTCTGGGAGGGGAGGTGTAGGGGGGTGCTGGGGGTGAAAAATTCAGCATTGTATGATTTCTTTCTGTGTTTGTACGAGGGCTTCTTTGTTCATAGTGCCAACTCCAAATGTAATTGTTGTATCTTTTTATCTCTATGTAATTCTAATTCTGTGAGGATTGACAAGGGCAAGCGGGGGAAAGCATTGGAGGAGGGGCAGTGGTCTACTCGAAATGATACATTTATCTATACAAATGGACAAATTGGTAGTTTGTACTCTTAATATAAGAGGCTTAAATAATAAAAGACGGGTCTTGGCCAAGGTAAATCAGGCGCTATCTTGGGATCTCCTCTGTTTGCAAGAGACGCATATTTTGTGGTGAAATAGGGGCTGTCTCAAAGCGTTGGGCATGGATCTGCTTGCATGTTCACGGCAGTCGGCCAACACTAGGGGTGTTGCTATTCTCAGTAAGAAGGGAGTAGTAACATCCAGGAAATCTAAGGAGGATAAGTGGGGATGGTGGGCCATTACAGAAGTCATTTGTAATAACCAAAAGATGTTTACTATCTGTACTCTGTATGGTCCAAATTTGGATGACCCAGAACTTTTTGATAATATTAATTTAGAATTGTCTCTCTGGCCTCAACCCCTTATAATTTGTGGGGATTTAAATATACATCTGGACGGGGATTTTGATGTCACTTCAAGCCAGGTTTATCATGGTAGGAAGTCACGAGTCTATAAAAGTGTTCATAGACTGGCTTTGGATCAAGGACTTTCTGATGTCTGGAACAGGCTTAATGTCGGCCAGGCAGGCTATACGTTTTTTTCAGTTCCCCATAAAAAACTGGTTTGATTGGATTATTTTCTCGTTTCTTATTCTATGTTGGGTAAGGTGTCCATATTTACTTTGCCGAGGTTTATTTCTGATCACAATCCCTTAGTTTTAGAGATTGAGTTTGATAGGCTTGCCCCATATGCTTTTAATTGGATCTTTGATAGGAAACTTGTGCTAGATTTGGAGTACTGTAACCATATCAGGGTCTGGTTGTCCGTTTTTTTCCAGATTAATAGGAATTCCGCTTCAGAAGGGATGGTTTGGGATGCGTTTAAGGTGGGACTCAGGGGGGAAAACTCTGAGCTTCGCGGCGCAAAAACGCAAATTTACGAAGAAGATTATGGAAAAGCGCATCCTGGACCTTAGTATCGTGGAATATGAGCTGGATAAAAAAATAAAAGAGGGAGTGGATTTGACTTCGGTACTGATAAAGCTTGCTATTAAAAGGTCTTTAGTTTATCAGCAGTTTGCGGATGAGGCTGCCGCCAAATTTCAGCTTCATAAGAAGGAGTGCTATGAGTATGGTGAGCAGGCTGGTAGAATTCTTGCTAATCGGCTGCGCCAAAAAGAGACACAAAGTAAAAAAAAATAATAATAATAAATAAAGTGACAACAAACTATGGACTGCGCGGGGCAGATCGAGTGATGTCCTCACCTTTGTTCTAATGAGTAAAGCGGTAATGTAAATCTTCTGAACTGGATAAGATTACACTTTGTAATTCCTACTAGCTTTGCCTGGAAATTCGCTAAAAGATGGGAACAATTTGGTTCCTTGTTAAATAAGGCCAAAGTTTGTTGTCTGATTGGCGGTGGAAATTGTGCGTTACTGAGTTATCAAGTACGATTTGCTTAATCGGCCCGAGAGCTAGATGCGAGGCCAGCGTGTGCTGCTTTGTAAGACGTGGACCGACTCGAGAATTAATTATTTTTCCGCGTGAGCATCACTGGCATAAGGAAAATTGAGGGGGCCTCCCTGCACGGTACGTCGAGGGGCCCCCTCCGGGCTAAATCAGGAGCTCTCCGGCCACAGTGCAGTGCTGAGGGGGCCTCCTGGAGCTTGGGGCCCCCCGCACCGCGGGGGCTGCGGGGCCTGTGTTACGCCCCTGGTGAGCATGGCACATGTTTCGCTGTTGAGAAGGGTAGAAGGCAATTGAAATATATATCGGGCACACTAATTGAGTTCCAGTGTTGATATGATTTTCATTTGGTGCATGTTTTGCTGTTGAGAAGAGTAGACAGCAATTGAAATGTATCACGCACACCAATCCAGTCCCAGCGTTGATATAATTTTCAATTACCGTGAGGAGTGTATCAGCAATTAAAAGGGTATTGGGCACACTGATCGAGTGCCAGTGTAGAAATAACTTCCAAGTTAACTTAATATTGTCTTTGAATACGCATTGTATACGTGTAAGTGATATGGACCCAACTTCACGGAGGATCGTACATGTGCAGGCTGCCCGGGGTCCACGAAGGAGACCCACTAAGTGTAAGAACGATTGTTGCGCTCTGTTTTAAACATTTTAACTGTTTTTAAAGCCTTTTTATTCCACTTTTACCTCTCTGAGTGTGATTTCCCACTTGAGCCTCATTCGCCTCACCTGGCCGGTACTGAACTCCTCCCCGCACGCACTCACTCACAAAGGTCTAGCGACCGTGAGGGTGTCAGCTGCTGCACAGCAGGGCTGATTGGCGGGGAGGAGCCAGGGGTCACGGGGGCACATATAAAGCACGCTGGAGCGGACGCGCGCAGCGGGCGCGCCGCTGGCGCGCCAAAGGCGCGCCTAAGGCAAGCCCGTCTGCGCCCGTCCGCGCCCTGACGGGCCCAGGGGCCAAAACCTCTGTCCAACTTCTGTCGTACTCCAGTTCAGAACTAAAATCACTTAATCTGCACCGCTGCCCCTTAAATATCGAGACTACTATTGCACTCATGAGAGAAGGTCTCCTCCTGCCCACGAAGGATAAGACTCACTCCAAATCCACCCTCATTCAGGGTCGTGCTCCCCCTCTCATGTTCGATTCACTGAAATTAATGGCCCTAAATACGCGCTCCCTTCATAAGCATGCGATCGAAATCTTTACGCTCCTACAAAATGAGGCCCCTGATATCCTCGCCCTGTCTGAAACTTGGTTGGACGATGAGTCCGGCCCTACCCTACTGGCTGCAATGCCAGATGGCTATGATGCTGTCTGGCACAATCGACCTGCCGGTAAAAGAGGCGGAGGGGTAGCGTTCCTTTTTAAAAAATACCTGAGCATAGAAAAAGTGTTGGCTGAATCCCTGGCTGGGGCAGATATGCTAACCATCAGGGTCTGCCATCACTCCTCAAGTATTACGATCTCCATGCTCTATCGTCCCCTCAAATGCTCCCCTAACTTTACTGATCTCCTCACCAAATGCATCTCTAACCTCCGGTCACGTTTTCAACATCTCCTGGTAATGGGAGATTTTAACTTTCATTGGGATCAACAACCCAAGGAGGCTCAGGCCCGCCAACTAGAAGAGACTTTCACCAACCTTAGTTTCTCCCAATTAATTACAACCCCCACCCATGTGCTGGGACACACTCTAGACCTGGTTTGGTCAACCGCCCCCTTCATTACACTAAAAGAGGTCACCCCTTGTCCTTGGTCGGACCACTTCTGCATTAACCTGATACTTCCTCTTACCAAACATATAACTCCGCCCCCTGCGGCCTGGAAACGGGTGCGCACCTGGTCAAAAATAGATGGCCCGACACTGTTAAGCGCCCTCTGCGCCCGCCCGCCTAAGAAGCAGGTGCAAGCTGACATTGAAATAGGGACCACTACCCTTACCGACCGACTTCGTGCGGCCGTCAACACAGTTACCCCTGAAAAGAGAATAAAAATCTGCAATAAAGGCAAAGGCGCCCGTGGTTTACGGAAGAACTCAGGACTTCCAGACGCACGCTACGCCACTACGAACGACAATGGCGAAAAAATTATGAACTTCAGGCCCTGACTGATTATAAAGCAAAATTAGCCTCATATAAAAAGGAGCTGCTGTGCAGAAAGGCGGAATTTTATGAAAATAGGATTTCGTCTGCAACCAATAAACAAAAAGAAACGTTCAGAATCCTGAAGGAACTTAGTCAGAAACAATCTCAGTCTACCCCATCCAGCCAGGAACAATGCAATAATTTCCTCGCATATTTCTCCAATAAAATCCAGGATATACTGACTGAGATTGACAACTCCCCCTGTATACCATCCCCTTATGCAGAGGATGCCTCACAGGGCTCTAGTACCGATACCCTTTCCTCTTTCCAACCCCTTGACATAGAAACCCTCCGATGCCTGGCCAAAAAGATCAAAATCAGGCTCGCCAGCCGATGCTTGCCCTCCTATAATATTCAATCTAGCACTTCCAGAAATTGAGCAGGACATCCTCGCACTCCTAAACTCCTCTCTACGGATGGGGGAGGTTCCATGCTGCTTCAAGGAAGCCAGAATCATCCCCCTTCTCAAAAAACCCGGTGCGGATATTTCGAACATGAAAAATTACCGCCCTATCTCCCAACTCCCCTTTCTTGCTAAAATACTAGAACAGCATGTCCTGCAAAACCTTTCCAGGTTCCTTGAGGATCATCACCTCCTGGGGGACAGGCAAGCCGGCTTCCGAGCTCACCATAGCACAGAATTAGTGATGCTATCAGTACTGGATGATATTAGACGGACTGCCGACATTAAAAAGCCCTGTGTGCTGGTCCTTCTAGACCTATAGGCAGCGTTCGACACGGTCAACCATGCCACTCTCCTGGAAAGATTAGGATCTATAGGAATCGAGGGATCTGTCTTACAATGGATCACCTCTTTCCTGACAAACCGCGCCCATAGAATCCAGATGGGAGACTGGGTCTCGGAGAGAGGCTCTTTACCCTGTGGAGTCCCGCAAGGGTCCGCACTCTCACCCCTTCTCTTTAAAATCTACCTCAGTCCACTTATCAAGGATCTGGCGGCTATGGAGTGTCAGATCTTCAACTATGCAGACAACACCCAAATCATCCTTCACATTGAAAACTCCCCTCAAGCACAATCCCGGGCAAAAGAGATCCTACGCTTTACAGTCAACTGGATGACGGCTAACTCTCTTAAAATCAACCATGACAAAACCGAAGTCCTTGCCATGACGGATGACCGCAACCCTGGAACTCCTTGTACTGGCCCCAGTCCCGATCCCAGTGGTTAAAAGCCTGGGAATTAAAGTGGATGACAAACTCACCCTAGCCAATCAAGTTTCCACGGTATTTGGCACTTGTGTGGGCCTTCTCCGGCTACTCAGGAGGCTCTCCCCCATTCTCTCATTCTCCGCCATGAGAACTATTGTGTCTGCCATTATCTTGGCTCGCCCTGACTACGCCAATTCCTTGTATATCGGACTCCCGGACTCCTTAGTGAGAAAACTCCAGATAATTATGAATGATGCCGCTAGGCTCATTTTTAAACTACCAAGGCACACGCGAGCCTCAGCCCTTCTACAACGCCTCCACTGGTTGCCCGTAAAACAAAGAGCTAAATTTAAGGGCCTGTGTATCGCCCACAAAGCTATCTATGGCCAAGCCCCCATCTACATCAAGCAAAGACTCAGAAATTACGTGCCAGGGCGCACACTTACGTCCTCCACAGGGAGCCTCCTATACTGCCCAAGGTTCAACTACGTCACCAAAGGAGGAAGGGCCTTCTCCTCCCTCCTCCCCACTCTATGGAACAGGCTGCCTAGCCAACTCTGCGCGGAAAACCGCCTTCTCCCCTTTAGAAAACAACTAAAAACCATCCTGTTCACAGAAGCCTGGGCGTAACTGTAAATGTATTGCTTGGATTCAACGCTACTCTTCTTACAGCGCTTAGAGACCTTTTGGGTATTAAGCGCTCAACAAATCCAAATTAACATAACATAACTAAGAGGGCGGCCCCCTTAGTGCCACAAGATGGCACAAGAGGGAGCCTCCCAGTGTTTGTTTGGGACCCTCAGGGGTCCAGTGTGCCTCGTCACTTCCGGGTAGAGGGGGCGGGGGGTGAGGTACATATACCTCTCCCTGCCCACTGGGCACCCTCTTTGCAAACTACCCTGATGCCGTTTGGACGTGTCAGTGAGCTGCGGTGACCACGAGGTCTGTAGACCACCCCCCGCCCCGGGGTCCCACCATTTGGGCCTCGCCCGGTAGGGACCCTGTCCCAGGCACTTGTGTCCGCCCGTCCCCCACCGCTAAGCACGCCTGTTGGCCGGAAGGGGTCCGGGGATTGGGGGCCGGGACAGGAGGGGTGGTTTCTCCCGCAGCTGAGGATATCTCCCCCCCACTTTCGGTAGACGATCGGTCCCCAGGCAGAGTTAACAACCAGGGGCAGGAGGAGTTGTGTGATGGCATTTTTGCAGCTCCCCTGGGCAGTTACGTACGGGCTGGGTGTAAGGATGGTGCAGTCCCAAGTCGGGTTTTATGCGGTCCAGGCCTGAGCGGTTTCAAAAGGGCTTTCTACTTGTGTGGAAGTTGGGTGGGGCTACAGAGCCGGGCGCCCCCCACCCCTCCCGTGATGGTTCAGTACGAGCACCGTCCGCTGCCGTATGCTCCTGGCACCGGGGTACTGCGGTGCAGGCCAGGGCCGGGTCAACAAGGCCCCGTATTTTGGGATAGGTGGGGGGGGCTACGGGCCCGGCGGGCTGCGTGCTGGCCCTTGACCCCCTGCGCCGACTTGTCCCAACCCCCGCCTACTGTCCTGCAGGGGCAGGACTCGTACCTCAGTTCCATAGGGGGGGTCATAGTTCGGACCGCTATTTCCGCCGCATCGTTGGGGGGTGTGGGGCCGCGAGCGCAGACACGCCCCCTGCTTTAGCCTCAGCTGTGCATGGGACCGGGATTCCCGGGTGGCACACGCTGCACAGACCTGTGGTATTCGGTCGGGTCAGTTGACCTGCAGTATGTCCAACCGGGCTGCCAGTGGGCGGAGAGGGAGCGAATGCCTGGTATTTGTTCCTTGGTATAGTGTATTATGCGTAGCCACCCGGGAAGGGTCATCAGTGTTCTCTTCCCTTTGGTGTGCTTGCGCCCCTACTCCCGCTCACTGGAGGGTGTTTGATTCCCACCATACTGAGGTGAACATCCACTCACAGGGCCATCTCCAGTGGCTACCGCAGTTGTCCAGCTCCCGGCCGTCTACATAGATAGGCACCTAACCTTTAAATTAGCAATCATCTCTGCCGGGGCGAGACTCAAGATTGTGGGTCAACCGGGTGCGCTAGAAGGCACCTGACCACACGGCAGCCGCAGGGGGCGCGCATGAGTGCCTGGGCCCTTCCGTTTGGCCACAGAGGGTGGCAGCGCACCGCCCCCGGCAAATCGGCAATGCTCAAGTTGGATAAGTCTATGCATGAACTCCACGTGGCGCGATCACAAACTGCAGTATTTGTGGCAATATTAAACGGAGTCATAAACACAGGTCCATAAGCTACCCTTGCAGCCAAGTATTTGGTTGAGTTGGTGCTTCGCCACGGCGGGTGCTGGTGCGAGAAGGCATAGATAAAATGTGCTACGGAAACCCCTTTAAGTACACGGTGCACCCCTCCCCACGTTATGCAGCACGCCCATGAATTTGGAGGGGGATACAGAGTGGGCCACAGGCAGTCACGTTTCTGCGCTCTTGGGACACACGGTTATGCAATGCATAAGGCGGGGGCTGGATTACTCGTGGGTATAGAGCCGTTGCAGGCTTGCAAGAATGCAAGCTAACAAGACAGTTTAATTTTGGGTTTCTTACTTTAATGATTTCACACCTGGTCACAGTGAAAACTTCAGACGCCAGTTTTCCAAGTGCTGCGTCAACTGCAAGCTGGGATGTGGGGGCAGCATATGATACGATTTAATGACGCCCATTTGCGCTGCGATGCATGGCAGCACATGTCTGGTTTGTTTCCAATGCTTCCGCCCCCACTAGATGGTGATGCCTCCATGCCAGCTTGTATCACACAGCGGGTGCCTATTCTTGTTACCATTGCACTACTCACAGGATTTTCCAGTAGGTGCCCAATTAGGTAGTACACTGCAATTCATAACGAACCCATCCTACCGTCACCCAGGGTGATACTGTACAGTTTGCTTAGTGCATTCTCCATGCCGCTCTACTTTGACTTTCTCGTTTCAGTGATCCTGTGCCTGCATATGTATCCCTTTGGCACAGGATGGGAA
This sequence comes from Triturus cristatus, assembly GCF_964204655.1. Classification (NCBI taxonomy): domain Eukaryota; kingdom Metazoa; phylum Chordata; class Amphibia; order Caudata; family Salamandridae; genus Triturus; species Triturus cristatus. The sequence continues at coordinate 618,185,296 of NC_140583.1, read as the reverse complement.
AACGGGGGCACACTCAGCTGTAGCCTTTTGTTTTGGTTAATAGATCTAAGGCACAGGTTTTCGCTTTAGTTGCCGCTGGTCATGGGATTATTGCGGTTTAAGTAGGGCGTTACATTTGTGCTTCCTCCGTTTGAAATCTATACACATTATAAAACAGTGCGTAATTAGTTTTCGCTCGATCCTTGGCGCAAAAAAAAATAAAAATGGTGAAGTTAGGTTTGCACTTTTTAGAATCTGTGCAAAGTATATGTAAATTGTGCTATGATTTAAGTGAGTGTACATTAATGACTACGTTAGTGAGTCATTATGGATCTTGCATCGCTACATAAGTGACCTATGAGCCAGAATTGAAGCATTTTAAGTAATTCACAGTGAAGCCATAATAGCAGCTTGTTTATCTCATGCACTGTTGACCATTGGCTAAGTCAACAGTCCTGACTTGCGATACGTGTAATTTAACAGGTAGATTATATAGCTGGATGTAAAGACTGAAGAAGCAGGACTATGCTAAGCAAAGATTTCAGCTTAATTGTTTTGGCCAGTCAAATGGGGAGGATCTGCTCATTAAACATGCTCGTTTTAATCAATTATTTGTTTCAGTAGAAGGGGCGATCAGCAGGGTAGGTGAGGGGTCTAGAGAGGACACATGGGACTAGCACGGCCTAGGTATGGCAGGAAAAGCAGTCAGGCAGGGGGGACAGGTTGAGGCTGGATTCCCGGAGGTGAGAGCTCAGATCTTGAGTTGAACACCAGCCCAGCAGTGCAAGGGCTGTTCAGTCCTATGTTGAAATGTGGCTAGAGTTACATATATGCAAGTTGCAAATTGACTCAAGGATAATTTACTCTGAAAGGGCTTGGGAGTGTAAAACGTTAGTAAGTTGGCTTAGAGTGTTTGGTGACTCAGCATCACCATGCCAGAATGGAAGCATTTACAAGATGCTATGCTTGATAGCCACAATTGTGGCTCATTTATCTTATGCAACAAACAGGCACGGTCAAAGCTGATAGTACCGGCTTGTTGTAGGTGCAGTGTTGTTGGAGTAAAGTTTTGGCTGCAAAGCTAGAGCTCACTAAATACCAGACGGCAGCACACCTAGCTAAGCTCAATTTTGCAGCTTACATGTTTTCAGCCACGACCATAATTCATTGACCATGCCGACTGTTGACTAATATTAAGCCAGAGGTGAACAGGACAGACCAATGCCATATTGTGGGACGGCTATCCACCAGCTCTTGCTTCAACGACTTAATATTATGATGCCTCGCCTCAGCGGCGTAGCTAGGGGGGTGCAGTGGGGGCGGACCGCCCCAGGCGGCACCATTTTGGGGGCAGCCGCGCGGCACTGGTGGCCCATTACTGCGGCCATTATAATTTATTTGGGGACACTGTCAGTGTCCCCAAATAAATTATAAAGGCCGCCGCAACCGGCCACTAGTGCCGCGCGCGCGGCCCCGTTTCCGTTTGAAAGTGAAAGTGCAACTGAAGTCTTGTAACCGCTCACTGCTGCCAATTGCCGCCACGGCGTACCGCCTGATTGGCCAGTGTGTGTAAGTGCAACCGCACTGCAAGCACCACCCGAGGCTGCAATATATACAACAAGCTTTAGTTCCCAGGGCCGTCAATCTGGTAGCGCGCGAAAGCGCTATCAATGACGGCCCTGCAAACATTATACTTCAGAGCCCACCTGCGACAGTGAACCGTGCTGAAATTGAGCGTGCACCACGCACGTGGTGGTGTGTGCATGCCTCCAGGGATTAGCAGGAACAGAACTGATTCCCAGTTTTGTGCCAGGAGTGAGGAGTGACTTGTTTCACTTGTCACTCTAAGTGAGTCGGTTGGACCTCGGGCGCCGGCCCGGGCCGGGGCAGATAGTGTGAGAGAGAAATTGACTCTCGACTCTTGTGGTGGTGCGTGCTGATCTTGGGGAGACTGAAGCAAAAACAAGTAAGTTTTCTGTTTTCTCTATTGATTGTACACTGGTTTTGATGGTGGCACTTCAGAAAATAACTAGATGCACGTCACTTTTGGTGATGAGGTTAGTGAAAGGACACAGCACCGAATAGAAGTGCTTCTGTGTGTAGAGGGAGTGTGTTGCAGGTTCTGGCCTTGCCCTTGGACATGGCGCAGTGCTTTAAATGGGCGGGTACTCACCAGTACGGAGTACCAGCACTTTTAAGTTTTCTTCTCGTGAGTAAAGGAGCATATCATTAGATACGGAGAGTACGTACTCACAGGGGCCTTACAGCATGCAGGTATTACTGCCCCCAGGTCAGTTTGTGGCTGACTCATAGGTCACGGAACAACTCACATCGACCCTCTCTCAGAAGCAACCCACCAGCACCACAGACCCCAACAAAGCCACCAACAACCTCACGAGCTGGATCTCCGACTGCGCCAACCTCCTGGCCCCCCTGAAGACCCAAGCAAACACCAACAACCACAAGAAAAACTCCTGGTTCACCCCCGACCTCAAGGACTCCAAAAAAGAATGCCGCACCCTCGAAAAGACTTGGCGCCTCAACCAGACCGAGGAGAACATGTCTGCTCTCAAGAACGCCACCCGCCAACACCACCAACGCCTCTGCGCCGCACGAAAATCAGCCTTCCAGAACAGACTAGACAACAACGCCCACAACAGCAAGGAACTATTTGGCATCGTCAAAGAACTCTCCAACCCCGACGCAGAAAACAACTCCATCCCTCCCTCACAGGACCTCTGCGACTCCCTCGCAGCCTTCTTCCACCACAAGATCACCGACATCTACAAGAGCTTCACCACAACCAACACGAACCCACCACTGGAACCCGCCACCGACAACACCACCATCCTCACCTGGAACCCAACCACCACCAAGGAAACCACCCGCATCATGAACTCCATCCACTCAGGATCACCATCTGACCCCTGCCCGCACCACATCTTCAACAAAGCCGACAACATCATCGCACCCCACCTCCGAGACATTATCAACGCGTCTTTCACCACCGCCACCTTCCCGGAGAAATGGAAACACGCCGAACTCAACGCCCTCCTAAAGAAACCAACAGCAGACCCCACCGAACTCAAAAACTTCCGGCCCATCTCGCTCCTACCGTTCCCCGCCAAAGTGATTGAGAAATCGTCAACGCTCAACTCTCCACCGCCCTGGAAATCAACGACTCACTTGACCCCTCACAGTTCGGCTTCAGAGCTAACCACAGCACCGAGACCGCCCTCATCGCAGCCACGGACGACATCAGATCCCTGACCGACAAAGGAGAAACCGTAGCCCTCATACTCCTGGACCTCTCTGCAGCCTTCGACACGGTATGCCACCATACCCTGATACGTCACCTCAGCAACGCCGGCATCAGAGGCAAGGCCCTGGAATGGATCATCTCCTTCCTCTCCGGAAGAACCCAGAGAGTCCGCCTCCCCCCCTTCAGATCCACAGCCACAGAGATCATCTGCGGTGTCCCCCAAGGATCCTCCCTCAGCCCCACCCTCTTCAACATCTACATGACCCCCCTAGCGAACATCGCACGAAAACACGGACTCGACCTCATATCCTACGCCGAAGACACCCAGCTCATCTTATCCCTCACCAACAACCCCACCTCAGCTAGAACCAGACTACACGAAGGCTTGAAGGAAGTAGCGAACTGGATGACAGACAGCCGGCTTAAACTGAACACAGAGAAGACGGAGGTCCTCATACTCGGCCCTACACCCTCCGCCTGGGACGACTCCTGGTGGCCTCCCGCCCTGGGCAGCACTCCCCAACCCACCGACCACGCACGCAACCTCGGCTTCATCCTGGACTCATCCCTCTCCATGACCAGACATGTCAACTCGGTGACCTCGGCATCCTTCAACACCCTCCGCATGCTCCGCAAGATCTTCCGCTGGATCCCCACCGACACCAGGAAGACCGTCACCCACGCCCTCGTCACCAGTCGCTTGGACTATGGGAACACTCTGTACGCCGGCATCACCATCAAGCTGCAGAGGAAACTGCAACGAATCCAGAACGCTGCCGCACAACTCATCCTGAACATACCCCGCCACCACCACATCTCCGGACACCTGAAGAAACTTCACTGGCTCCCAGTCAACAAGAGGATCACCTTCAGACTCCTCACCCACGCACACAAAGCCCTGCACAACCTCGGACCAAAACTCATCAACCACCGCGTCTCCTTCTACACTCCTCCGCGCACCCTACGCTCGACCGGACAAGCCCTGGCAGCCGTACCCCGCATCCGCAAAGCCACCGCCGGAGGAAGAGCTTTCTCTTTTCTGGCAGCGAAGACCTGGAACTCCCTTCCCAGCCACCTTCGCGCCATACAGGACCACCTCTCCTTCAGAAGGCAGCTCAAGACCTGGCTCTACGAGCACTGACCCCCCCTCCCCCCCAGCGCCTTGAGACCCTTACGGGTGAGTAGCGCGCTTTATAAATGTAACTGATTGATTGATTGATTGATTGATTGATTGATTGACCTCACTGGCTGGCTACAGCGTGTGATTGCGCAGAAGAGCTTACGCTGCAATCACCAGTGAGCAGTGTTGTCACTTGCCTCTAGGACTGAGTAGTGTGCACGTTAATCGTGACTTGCATCGTTATACTGCCCACAATTCCCATTGCCTTATTATATGAAGAGGAGGCTTGATACAGAGACTGTTGTATGCACAATCTGTCTGCCCATCCTGTTCTATGCAGTGTAACCTTGGAGCAGGCCAACTGTGTGCCCCGCCATAGTGCGCACTTTAATATCCACAGGTATTCTGGCTGTGGATCTCACCAACTCTAATAGTAATTGAGCTTTGTCTTGCCTGTCATGTTGGCCAGAGAGAAAAGGGGTAGGCCTGCTCCTTTCAACAACAGTTTGGAATAAAGAGAGAGAAAAAGGAAGAGAGGTAGACGGATAAAGTGATGCAGAAACAGGACAGAGTGAGAGGTAAAACAATGGGAAAAGAACAGACAAAAGAAACTCTAGAAAGACAAGAGGAAGAGAATGAAGAAAGGCAACTGAGCGAAGGAGGAAAGAAAAATAGACAAGGAAGAGACAGGACAAGGGAGAATAAGACAGGAGAAAAAGGGGGACTGGATAAAGAAAATATATTGCAGAGAAAACAGGTGCAATACGTCAGGTACAGGAAAGAGAGATTGGCATGGGAAAGGATTAGGTATGTGAGACAGACAAAAGGCAAGAGGAGAGATTGCATAACCATTGAAAAGAGAAGTTGTGTGGGTAGGAGGAGGGGAGACAGCAGGTGGTGGTAAGGGAGCAGGAAGGAAGCATGGGCAAAATTTGTGTGGACACTATGTAGAAATGCATCAGAAAGGGAGACTCAAGGAAAGGCTCTATTTGTTTTGTTTAACTTGGTCATCTGGCTACTCTTACATAGCATTTAAATATGATCCCTGCAAGAATTTTGTTGGGGTGCAAGCAATCCATTCTAATATAGGTGCATCGTACACTTTGCTGCTATTATTTGAATGCTGATCTATAAACAAATATAAAGGATATAACTGCAAGTATAAAATCTGTTCCAAATGGAAAACACTTTTTTTCTGAGAGTTTTATTCTCATCAATAAATGTTCCACAGTTTCAACCTTCAAAACAGCTGGCCCTGTACTTTGCTCCTTTCAATGGCATATTGCCCTGTCCATCATTCCTTATACTAACTTGCAGTGAGGCAACTTTTCTATTGCCCTCACGATTTTCCAGTCTCCTAACTAGAAAGGGATCATTGCTTAACATTATGCTTGCTTCTTTCACAAATTGCCCGTAGTATCAATAATTGTGCATAATGTGAACATACAAATAGCTTTCATGTGCCATATCTGCAGAGGCATATTATATTGCCCACAGGGAATGTAAAAGTTACTTTTAAAATTACCTTTTTGTACAAGCATAGACAAAAAGAATGATCTACAGATGGCAGAAGTGTTGTATTATTGTGCACAGTTGCACACCAAGAGTATCTCAAATTAAAGGTTTGCCTCCTAACCACGCCCATAGCCCCACCCCTGCCATTAAAGTTGGTGAGTACCTGCACTTATTGTTTTCCATTTAAAGCACTGGACATGGGGGCAAACCGGCACAGTAACAGGGGCAGTGTTTCAAATGGACCTGCACTTCTAAGTATTTTTCTCTTCAGAACTGGAACTTTTTCTTCACAGTTTTGAAGCAGTACAGCTGTTACCTGGAGGCATGGGGCAGGTCTAAGGAATGCATGTAGATGAATGCATGTGGATGAAAGTATGAAACTGTCTGCTATCTTGTGTATCTTACGGTGCCTTTTTACATGGAACATGTGTTTTTCTTTCCAGATGCCTTAAACGGTATAATATGTACTTTGAATTTGTTTCCCTCTTGAAAGTAATGGGGTAGTTTTTGGAAGACGTTGGCAAAGCAGATTTCGTTATTGGGTAAAACTATTTCTTCCTTAAAATGGAACGTCTTGAAGCTAAACATTTTTTGGAGCTCCAGCACTTGGGGTGACTAACCAAGTTATTCAGTATGCCAGTGACATCATGACATGTGCCATCAAAACCCATGATGTCACAATTCATGCCATCACACGTGGCATCACAGTGACATCACAAGAAGTGACATCAGATATTAAGATCTTACACATGTTTTTATTAGTTATTCAGTGAGTACATTTAAGCGCATTATGAGATTTAACAAATTAGATTTTGCTTTGCGGTTGTGCTAAAAAAGTAACCCAATCCTGATGCAAAATCAGGGCCTCAACTCATTTTTAAAACCCCGCCACAAAGAAACTGGCAACATGGAGAAGCATGGGAGTAGATCTGTTATGTTTAATTGGTTGCAAAGTCTGCACATTCAAAGATTTTATGGGGTTCAGACATCTGCTACAGAGGTGCCCAGTAAATATCAGGGAATCATAATATTGGTGAAATAACTCTGGAGGTTAAAGTATTTGTTGGAGAGATCTGTGTTTTGTGAAGTCCCAGATCTGAATCAAAGTGGTATAGAAGGTTAATGTGTCTCCTGCAAAGCACATCATATAATATGCAGATGACAGATTATGTTTTTATGTAGCTAGGTAAGTGAGTTACTGCTTTGAACACAGATCCTTTTGCTACTTGCAGTTCATAAGTTGTAAGTCTTCTAATATAGCACAGTGAGCTATGTAGAATGCGACTGCTACACCTTTTAAACCTCACTGACTCATGCAACGCATCTTGTACATTGATTTACACACTTATATGATTTATTGTCAATGTGTACGGTATGTACAGCGCTCTGACAGCCTTCATTGGGATGAGTAGCGCTATAAAAGAAATACAATAGTGCTATTTAAATTAGGTGTGTAAATGCTGGGACAGACCAACACATTGCACATTCTTACAGTGCATGCAGTTACATAAAGGGACTGAACAAAGTAAAAAGCATGCCTCTCTTGAAGAGATAACAAGCTGTGTGCTTTTGTTTCCCCTCCGTCGCATTTGCATTTAAGTGTGGTGTCCCAGGCCACGTCCAGCTAGGATACTCGATCAAATGGAGGCGTAATGGCCCCTTAACTTGCCCATTATCTTTGGCCCAGCTGGATGTGAAAATAACAAGCTGAATGTGTCCCAGTGTCTGAAAATGACACGGGGACAAGTTCATCATATTTCTGGGGGACCCAACTTCTTGGTAGGGTGGATGGCGTTCACCCTGTGAAAATAGTGGGTGGACGCCGTGTATCTGCATGTACCCTAGACTTGTGCCCTGGTTGGTGTCTTCCAGTGGCTGCATGGTTGTTTCAGTCCGAGTCCGGGCTATTCACAAATAGAAACTAACCTAGACTTTTAAAGGCACATCTGCTAATGTAACAGACAGGCTGAAGCCCTGAGTAGGAAATCGAATAACTATTTGTACAACATCCTGAGTAGTAGTTCTTGAAAAATTAATTCACATAACCTTTTGGACTTTGGTATGTATTTTTGTCCAGGGCTGGGGGTTAGTAGACTGGTGGCTCTGTCAATTTCTTTTGGTCATAGAAGTCAAGGTGTACGAAAGGACAAGGGCTCGGATTGCTTTTTTACTTCATATATTTTGACTCATCTAGAGATTTTTGCATTTTGCATTGAGACAAGCCATTTCTAATATGAAATTTGCTGATTTTCTTTATTCAGTACATATACTCTAACCAGTGGTATTAAGACAAGTGCTCAGTTAACCCCCTCCCACTATCTCTGTATTGAATAGAATTTATATTCATCCTTAAAATGGTTTCTGATGACTATTTCTGCATAATTTGAGACTTGCTACCAAGTTAGGTAGTCAGCAAATTACATCATGACACTTGCCATCCATAGCTGCCAAGGTTTCAGATTGCTATGTGTGACATGTTCATTATTTCAGTGTGGTTATGAGTGACATTTCAACCACTATGAGTGACACTTTTTTGGGAGCAAAAATCAAGCAATGAAGATGAGGAAACATAAATATTAGAAATTAGACCCATTTGAGCAACGAGAAACTCTCAGAAGATCTAACACTGCTGCAAACACCTGCTGCAGCTGACTATAATTAAAATGACAGCTATGGACATCTAGAAAGAAGGTCACGTAGCTCCACTAAGAATTAACACCAAAAAGAGCAAGGACCTGCGGTTAGGCTGTAGAACCACTGGATCGAAGTAACTATTAGCGGCGATACTACGCGTCTCTCGGACCTCTTTCAAGTGCTCGCCATCCTTTTTCCCCAGCACCGCTCCCCCCAGGGGCGGCAATCTGAGGGATAGCCCTGGGCGCCACAAGCTCTAGCTACGCCTCTGCCTCGCCTTTCAATCTGATGGGAGGATTGGCCACCTCTGACATACCTTACCTCTGACGTGCCCTTGACTATTATCCTTTTACTTGAAACCAGGTCGGGTCCAGCCGGTCTAAGCTAGGTGGGCAAGTCGCATAACAGCTGAGGGTTATCATTGACAGTTTGGAGGACTTGGGGAGTGATGAATGCTTTGTCTGTGCGCACTTGCACACTATTTCTGCATGGGGGCTTTGCGCGCTACCCTGCATTGGGTTTACTGACAAGGGGGATGCAGTGGAAAGTGTTACAAGCGTGCGCCAAGAGATGGCTCACTCAATACCATCCATAATCTTAACCTGGTTAGTAGTCAGGCCAAGGAGTGGCTGCATGACCCCTGGGTGCTGGGGATGGTTTATTGGTTGGCATGCCTTTTCAAGTGGTTGCAAGCTCGCACAAGTTATTTCCGCAGAGTTTGGGGCAGGTTAGCATACCTTAATTTGTCTGTGCGGGTCTGATGTGCCTTTCGGGTCAGTATGACCGAGTAGAGGCATTATCGCTTGTATCTAGGCGTAAAGGTATCCAGGCAAGAATCCAGGGGATAATAGAGCAAGTGTTCCCTTTTCGGAGCCTAGTATATGCAGGCGTGAGTAACATTAGTAGCTGTCAGTGCAACCGGGCATCATTCTCCTTCAAGAGAGTAGGCATTGCTTCAAGTGTGAAGTAGGCCCCATACAGGACTCCAATTGAACAATCACCTAGGCTAACCTTGACAGTGCAAACAATTATGTCTCGCTAGGAATTGAATGCTGCAAGTGTGGCCAGTCCTTGCTTTAGAACGATGGAAGCATTAGGACTATTGTACACCCGGTAGGGGACTGCTTTTACACATGGTCACGGGTGCAGCTCCAAGCAGGTTCACCTAGCCTTTCTGCCCCCTGAGGTCAATATTATGACTACGATTAAGTCAAGTATCAACAGACATCTGTTATTCAGAGCCATCAGACCTTTCAGACCTGTCAGGGTGACGGTGCGCTCAATTACGTGTCATGTTTGGCTCATACATACAGATTTCTTAGGCAAAAGCCACAGGTTCATGCTTCAATGGGATAGTCAGATCTGAAGGGACAGTTCCAGCAGCAGGTGTATCATAATTGGTTATAACAACAAGTCTGGTACTGCAACGGCAGATATTAGTCCCCCCATCCACCTTTCATAAATGCTATATTCGGTCACCTGGCCGCTCACAGGGGAGCAAGAAGCAGCCTGGGAAAAGTGGGGGCGGGACATGGGAGCGTATCCCACAGACTGTTCCCCCTTTTACAAAGGGTGGGCACTCTGGAACCACATAGGAGCATCCATTTTCTAAAGCCACCCCATTAGTTAGGGTGCCGCTCCCCCACCTGGTGTTCTCTTGCATTTTCTATGCATCACAGGGGGCCAGCTTACCTGATTATGCAGCAGGGACGGGAAACTAACACTAAGGAGCCAAGGGTTTTGGATCGGGCACAGCAGTAATGTTGGTCTCTTTTACTGTCAGGCCCGAGGCATAACATTTGTAATGTATTTTAGCCGCGGCTGCAGCCAGCTGATTCCAGTGCACGTCTTAGGAACCGAAACATCTTTAGAGGACTGAGGCTGATCTCAGTCTGGGTGTTACTTGTGGCCATTACTCTCTTCCAGCTGCTGCGTAAGGTCGTGCCATATTCCTGGGATTCTGTTCAGCTGTTCGCCCATTCTCACCGCCCACTGACTAAGCCCTAGTATACATTATGACAGGCCAGAAGCCAGGGTACTAGTGGCTTCAGTTACTATCTTCCCCTGCCCAAATAACCAGCCAGATTGGCCGGTTTAGGAAGGAGACATCTAGTATGATGGGGCTGTTCCATGTTAGGGAATGTATTGCAACGGTACTCCCGTCTGTAAGCCACCCAAGGGAGTGGCCGGAGAATAGGCTCAGTGAGTTATGTACAGGGTGAATTTGAGTTTACCGAAGGCAACACGGTGAGGCATCACAGGTTTGGCGGGGTGCAGTGTTAGTGGGTGAAATTATGGGCAACCTTTAGTAGTGGGATAGAAGAGGGGGGGGGGGGGGAAGTGCTTCTGTGAATGTGCTTGGCAACCCGGCATGTCTTGTGCCAGGATCAAAGGTCTGGCTGAATGGCTTTCCTGCGCCTCCAGAGGGGCACGGGAATGGAGGCATGGGTATTTCCACCACGGAGTTATTTGGTGGTGGTCCGTGGCATGCACTGGAACAGCTTGCTGTGAAAGTGGCCGCAAAAGCTAGGGGGTGGTTCTCCCCTCTCAACATGTTGGGCACTCACCTGGGAAACAAGGATTTGAATTTCCTGGGTAGGAGGGCACAGTGGTAAGGCATGATTTCCTCCAGGTGTAAGGAGTGGTATGGGTTGTTTACAATGAGTCAAGAAAGGGGTTTGGCAACTTTTCGTTGCTTTTCTGCCAGGTTCTTAGACCTGACTGACTGGCCATACAGGCGTCTTGTGAGCGGCACGTGGGCGGAAAGCAGGGAATGGAGGCAGGGCTTTTCTGCCACCAGGCTAACTGGGTGAGGCACCCCGGCAGGTGCTGGGACAGCTTGCTGAATAAGCTGCAGCACAGACTGGGGGGGAGGGGGTTCTCCCCTCCCACTCCCAACATCCTGGTCTGACACCTGGGAGGCAATTGATCGGATTCTCTGGTGAGGAAGGGGGATCTGTTGCAAGAAATGAAGTCCTCCTGGTGTAAGTGGCACCCATTTGGGGGCATGTGAGTTAAGGGGGCCGAAATAACACCTCGTTGAGGGTGGGGAGGAGCCCGGTCTGGGGAGTCTGTGGTCACCTCGCGCAGAAGAGTTAACAGTGCCAGGTGTAAATACTCTGATCAAAGGGGTTTGGATTTTTAGGCATGGCTTGCTGCATGCCAAGTCCACAGGGTGTTTTCAAGTAGATGGGGTGTCCACCTGGTTAAGAGGGTACTGCTTCAAGAATTTAAGGCCACAATGTGAAGCGTTGCAAACTTTCATCTCTTTAATTACCAGGAACTATGTTCTGGGTGATTGGCCATTCGGGCGCCTTGTGAGTATCACGGTGGGCTGAAAGCAGGAAATGGAGGCACGGCCACACGGCCACAGACCTTCTTCTGGCTAGGATACCCAGGCATGCGCTGGACCTGCTTGCTGGGGAAGCTACAGTAGAGACTGGGGGGATTCCTCCTCCTAATGTGTTGGTCATACACCTGGGAGGGAATGATCTGCCATCTCTGGGGAGAAGGGCACTGCTCCAAGAAATGAAGGCCACAATGTGTAAGTTGAGCAACCAGCTGGGGACCTGTGAAATATGGTGGTCGGAGATAACCCCCCGGCGGGTGTGGCACGGGGCACGATCAAGGGTAGCCAGGGAAAGTCGGAGGCGGGGTTGCAGCCATTATCCGCAAGGAACATCAGTTTACATCCTTAGGGGTCACTGTTCTGCTCTCAACTGATTATCTGATTCTAAAACTTGAATCTCCTCAGTCGTCCTTTATCTGTGCCCTCTTTTATAGACCCCACGGTAACATGCTTACGTTCCCCCAGGCACTGGGTGGGATGATATCTCACCTTGTTATTAATCATGCTAGGATTCTTATAATTTGGGATTTCAATTACTGGCCTAGCGATGATCGGGAGAGCACTAGTTCGAGGGAATTTGTCGACCTTCTTTCTGGGATGAATTGTACCCCGCATGTGAGGGAAGCTACCCACATAAAAGGGCACATTTTAGATCTCCACTCCCTTGATAGCCCCGTGCACCTGGTCGGACCACTATTTGATTAGATTTACTCTCCAATGTGCTCCTTCTTTGAAATTACAACTAATAGAGAACCAAATGTCCAAAAATTAGAGACGTGCAGACATGGATCACTTCCGGTCACTTTTAACAAGCACATCCCCCTCTACACTAGAAGTTTTCCAGTCTCAGGCAGAGAGCATTAAGTTATGGCTGGAATCGGCCAGCGATTGCGTTGCCCCTCTCAAAAAAACAAAGATCTTGAGACCCCACTACACTCAACAGTGGTTTTCCGATAATCTAAACATAAAGTAACTTGCACTTAGACAAGCAGAACACCGATGGCGCCGTCACTATCTCCCACACAAAAAAGTTTATTACCTAATTTTGTTGAAAGAATACAAAATTCTGATTATCCAAACCAAGGCTAACTATTTTTCTCAAAAAATTATCAACGCGTCAAATAAATCTAAAGAGATCTTCTCTATAGTCGATGAACTCTCCAAACCAGATAGAGTTACCCCAAAACCTGTTCCTTCACAGTCTCTATGCGATTCCCTCAATTCATATTTTTTAGAGAAAATAGCCACCATTACAGCTAGTATCCCTCCCGTTGCTTCTCCTATACAGGATACAAACATTGGGACGAACCTACACCGTCTTGATCTAATTCCTCCGATCTCATCGGAGATCTTTTTGAACCTATTAAATAAGGTCAGCTCTGGCTCTCCCACGGATTGCTGTCCGCCCCACATACTCCGAGAAGCTTTTACTACGTGGCCAGACTGCCCCCCCCCGATCATTTCTTAACAACTCTCTTGAGCTTGGCATTGTCCCTGACTCTTTTAAAAGGGTAGAAATTATTCCAATCCTGCAGAAACCGGGTGCTGATCCGTCGGCTTTTAGCAATTACCGTCCCATTTCTCTGCTGCCCTACCTGGGCAAAGTTTTAGAGGCTCATGTAGCTATAAAAACCTTTATTCGTATAATTCAGATACACTGCTATTCAGCCGACAACCCGGAGGTTCGGCAGCTCGTCAATCGACACGTGCAGTCATCTACAGGTCTCATGCAGGATAAAACAAAGGTTCCAATTTTAAAAATGAACACAACAAGCAAGGCAATGTACATCATAAGTTCGCGTCAGTTCCCAGCGAGGGGGCGGCCCCATTTCCAACATCAGATCAAGCCACCGATTGAGAGGAGGAGGGAGAAGCAGAGGCGCTAACATTCTAACGGAGGTGTGTCAGAAAGACCCAAGTCGGAAGCGAGGCTAGGGTGAAAGTTGCTCCTCTAGTGGTTCAGTGGCAGGAGGCAAACATATGTACCCCCTATACTGGTTCCAACCTCCCCACACCTTATGCCATTTCTTGGGCCTCCCCCGCGCACTATACACCGTTTTCTCCCGGAACATGCACCAGTCCATGTTGTCCTTCCACGCATCCAGGGTGGGCGGGCTAGGGGATCCCCACAATCTTGCAATATCTCGCTTAGCCACCATATTACCTAGGGTCACCCATTGAGTCTGCGCCGCCTCGTAGTCTGTAGGACCCCACACATTCAAAAGACAGCGCCGCGCCTCTGGGTGCAATACAATACCCGTGACCTCCTGCATCACAACGTGAATCCGCTTCCATAGTTCTGCAATCACACCACACTCCCATATAATGTGCAGAAAGGTGCCCACCATCCCACAGCCCCTCTTACACAGCCCATCCTCGGAGAAACCCATATGGACCAATCGGGGCCCAGTGACATAGACTCTGTGGAGCATCTTAAGCTGGACCAGCCGCAACCTGGCGGGGATTGCGACCTCCTTAGGAGAGGAGACCGCGTACTGCCAATCCTCATCGTCCAGCTCAAGGCCGTCTCTAGTCCACTGATCCCGCACCCCCAGGAGGAGATCGGTCCGAACGTTCACAAGCTTTTTGTAAATTAGGGAGATTGTGCTCTCCGGCATATGGCCGTCCAGGATCCGATCCTCCAATGGAGAGGACTCAGGCACCTTTTCCCCCTCAACGAGGACCGACTGCAGCGCATGGCGCACCTGCGCATACCGGAAGTATTCCTTGCCCTCAAGCGCGTATTCCGACCGCAGCTCGTCAAACGACTTAATCCGCCCCTTGGTCAGCATGTCCCCCACCCTGGAGATCCCAATCAGATCCCATTTGTCGAATCCCTTAGAGTGCCAGAGTTTCCCCAACATGTCCGAGTCATACAACGGAGTGGCGAGGGTGAGCCTATCCTTCCATCCCAGGGAGTTCGTGACTGTCTTCCACACGTGCACCGCCACCCCGGTCGGCCCTGTGAGGGACCCAGCCGGTGGCCTCGAATAAAGTGCTCTATAATAGCCACCACCCCGCAGCAACCACCGGTCCATAGCAAAGCCAGGGCCAAGCGCCGGACCGTAGACTCCGTGATTGATCGCGCTCAGTTGGGAGGCCCAATAGTATCTTCGGATGTCGGGAAGCGCGATACCCCCGTCATACCAAGGGAGAGTTAATTTTGCTATCGCTATACGCGGGCGGCCGTCCCACAGCAGCGAACGCTGCAGACTCTCAACCTCCCGAAAGTAGCTGGCCGGAACCAGCTCCTGGGTGTTCTGCAGGGCATAGAGAAAACGGGGAAGAGACATCATTTTGAATAGCACCGCACGGCCAAGGAGGGAAAGCGGCAGCCGCCGCCAGCCCGCCACGTCCCGCCGCAGGCGCGCCAACGGAGGGAGCAGGTTCCTCTCATACCGTACCGTTGGGTCGGCAGAGATATAAATCCCAAGATACAGGAAACCCTCCCGGGCGATCTGGATCGGGCAATTCCGCGGGGGAACCGGGACGTCCCCACACAGGGCATACAGATATGACTTACCCCAATTAATGGTTAGCCCCGAGTTCCTCCCGAAGGAAGTCAATATGTCGCAGACAACTATAAGGGACTTCCGGGGTGAAGTGAGATAGAGCAGAATATCGTCGGCATAGAGGGAAATGCGGTCTTCGTGGTCAGGGGACCATCGAATCCCCCTCACATCTGGGTGCCATCGTATCCAGGCCGCCAGCGGCTCAAGGGCGAGAGCGAACAACAGCGGCGATAGAGGACAACCCTGCCTGGTACCCCTCCCCAGGTCGAAGGGACGGGACGCCCTACCGTTAACTGCGACTTTGGCGAGAGGTCCTTCATATAATAGCCTTACCCAGCCCACAAAGCCGGGCCCGAAGCCGAATTTCGCAAGCGTAGCCCACAGGTATGCCCACTCCACCGTGTCGAATGCCATCGTTGCGTCGAGCGCAGCCACCATGGCCGGCTCCCGCATCGTCCCCACCCGTGCGATCACTCCGTGGATGCGCCTAAGATTCAACGCGGTATTACGATGCGGGATGAAGCCAGATTGGTCAGGGTGGATCAGATCCCCGACCACCCTGACCAGCCGGTTTGCGAGGATTTTGGCGAGGATCTTCGGCTCAGCATTAGGGAGCGAGATCGGCCTGTATGAGCTGCACCGGTTCCTGGGCTTGCCATCTTTATGGATGACCACGATCGTTGCCAGGCGCTGATCAAGTGGGAGGCAGCCCATCTCCTGCGCCTCCACAAACATGGCCCGCAAATGCGGAGCGATCTTGTCCGGTCGGAGTTTGTAAAGCTCAATTGGCAGGCCATTCGGACCCGAGGCCTTGCCCGGACGCAAAGAACGGATAGCCCCCGCAATCTCGTCAACTGTGATGTCGCCATCAAGATCGTCTCTGTCTATGTCAGAGAGGCAAGGCAGGGCAAGATCGCGCAGGAGCTCACATGAATCCTCCACTGGCCTGTCCGACACGGAGGTATAGACCCTGTGGAAGTAATCCGCAAAGCACTGGACTATGCCATCCGGCTCCGTGACCATGACGCCATCCTCCGTCACAAGGTCCGGCACAACACAATGGACCCGCTCCTTTTTATCCAGCCATGCGATCAATTTCCCGGCCTTGTCCCCGACGTCGTACAGACGGCCCCGCTGTTCCCTACTCAGGGCTTTGGCCGCATCCGTCACGAGGGCCCTGTACTCCGATTGTTTAAGGCTCAACTTGTGCAGCGCCTCAGCCGAGGCCTCCCCCTCCAGAGCCAACTCTAGATCCGCGATCTCCGCCTCAAGCCGGGCGACCTCCGCGTCTCTCCGACGCTTGGCCGCTGTTATCAAGGAGAGGGCCTCACCCCTAATCACTGTTTTGAACGCTTCCCACAAGGACACCGCCGACGTGACCGAGCCGAGGTTTTCTTGAAAGTAACGATCGACCGCCTTCAGTACCGCACTACGAGTCGCAGGGTCCCTGAAATACCACGGGTTAATTGGGGCCACCCTACCACCCACTCCTCTGCCAACATCCATACAGATCCACACCGGAGAATGGTCGGAAATACCTCGTGCCATGTGCCTGGCCTCAGAGACAAAGGAGGCGTGTGCAGCTAGGGTAAGGACATAATCAATTCTGGAGAGACTGCCATGCGCCCCTGAGTGGAAAGTATATTGTCGTTGTGTGGGATGCAACAGTCTCCAACAATCAACCAGCCCAAGGGTATCTATAAAATCAGGAAGCCACTTCTGAGCCCCCCCCGAACTCCTCTGCGGGTGTCTGTCGAGCAGGCCAGAGCCGACCGCATTGAAGTCGCCACCCACCACCAACATTCCCTCTGGGAGATCCAACAATGTCCTCTCTAAGTCCGCTAGTGTAGAGGGCTGCAGTGCAGGGGGGACATAAACCGACACCAGGACCAGGGTCATGCCCTCCCACCGCCCCGCTACTGCCGCAAAGCGTCCCCTATCGTCAACGGTAGTGGAGTCAACCTCGAATGGCAGAGAGGACCTGACTAGTATTCCCGCCCCTCTAGAACCCGAGGAAAACCCGGAATGTGCAACAAATTTATAGCCTTTACGATTGAGTGCATAGCACGTGTTACCAATCAAGTGCGTCTCTTGCAATAAGACAATATCAGGGGTACATCGCTTCAGAAATTGCAGGACAATCCCACGCTTAATACGATCCCCCAAGCCATTTACATTCCAACTGAGTATTTTTAGGCCCCTACCCCCCATCCCAACATGTAAGGAGACCACCACCCCCCGCGTGGAACCAGACCCGAGTCACAGAAGCTTGCATCTTTACGCCTTGCATAACAGAAAACAACAACAACCCCAACAACAACCCCCATCCACCCCCCACCCTGCACCCCTGCGTAAGCTCTAAAGTGCCCCCCAACTTGCAGTGTGCCTGTCGCCCCTTATAATAACTAATCTACGAAAAGAACCCCAGAGGAGGAAAAAGCTCCCATACTGCCCCCGCTACCCCCCGGATTATCAACCTCCCGGAGGAACCGGAGTCACAGTACTTAAGTCCTGGCTCAGTGTTCATCCCCACCACCGTCTGCGCCACCGGAGCGTTCCACGCCAGTCCGTCCTTGGGGCAATGTGTCAAGCCAGTCTCCGACCATGTCGGGTGACTCAAAAAAGAAAGTCCGCTCTTCGAACACCACCCGCAGCCTGGCCGGGAAGAGCATGGCATATTTTAGTCCCATCTCACGTAGTCTTCTCTTGACCGCCAGGAAGCCTTGCCGTTGCTTCTGCACCATCTGGGTAAAGTCCGGATAGAAACTTACAGTAGTGTTCTGGAATGGCAGCGGGCCGGCCACCCGCGATGCTTGCAGAATGGCATCTCGGTCCCTGAAGTTAAAAATCCTGGCGACAATCGGCCTCGGAGGGGCCCCCACCTTGGGCCTCCCGCCAGGGACTCTATGGGCCCGTTCGACAGCAAAGAACTTACTGAGGCCTTTGGGCGCCAGATGGTTCACCACCAGGTCCTTCACGAACAGGTCCACCGACTGCTCCTCCGAATTTTCCGGGACCCCAATGATGCGCACGTTATTGCGCCTTGCACGGCCTTCGAACTCTTCCAACCGTCGAGCAAAGTGATCATTTGCCGTCCGCAGGGTACGGACTTCCTGCTGAAGGCCGGAGACGTCGCCCAGGAGGCCGGCAGTCTTGAGATCCAAGGACTGAACCCGCTCATTAGTTTTCCCCAGATCTGCCCGAACCAGATTGACGTCAATCGATATGGCATCCACTTTATGTGCCAGGGTCTCAAATTGTTGCCCAATCGAGGACTTCATCCCTTCGATGGCCCCCATGATATCTTGCAGAGTTAGTTCTGTGGAGGGAGGTGTCGCGTCCTTCGAGGCCTCCAGTATCGGGCCCGATCCGCCCGGAGACCCCTTCTGATGGGCATAACGGTCCATGTTGTTAGTCTGGGTGTAGCTGCCCCGCCTGGTACTCTTGGGCTTCTGTTTGTCGGCGTCCGATTTGGTCGACATCGCAATCTGCCGTGTAGACAATCTCCTTGCCCATACAGAGTAATCAACCATGCGACCAGTGGCTGGCACTACGCACGCCCCGTCCCGGGCGCTGTGGAGACTGGAAGGCGAAAGTGAAAGTGAAAGTGAGAACACCCTCCCTCCGCCGACTCTTCCCCAGCCCGGCCGCTGTTGTTCAATTAGTGCACGGGCACTGTGCCAACGCAAGTCCCGGGCACCGTGCGGGGAGTAGGCCACAAACTTCCAGGCAGTACAACTTCGGTCTCCGATCCGGACAGCGGCTCTCGCCTCAGCAACAGCTCCCCTCCAATATTCCGGGCATCAAAAGCAGGATAGTAGACAGGATAGCTGCCGGAGGGAGCGAGGGTCTCGGGAGCTCTAGGCTCACGCGGCCATCTTGATCACGCGCTAAGCTCCTCCCCGAGTCGGTCATTCTTACTGTCATGGACGTACTCAGAAGGGGGGCGGATAAAGGCACTACCCAGGCCCTGGTTCTCCTGGATCTGTCAGCAGCATTTGACACGGCCGATCACGGCATCTTGATCGACCGTGTCAGCAATGCCGGAATTCAGGGTCTGGCATTAAAGTGGCTCTCCTCCTTTCTTAGTAATCGGTCCCAAGCGGTGCACCTCGCCAATTTTTCATTCAACAAAAGGGAAATTACCTGTGGGGTCCCTCAGGGCTCCTCGCTCCTTTTTAACCTCTACCTTCTTCCTCTAATTCGCTCTCTGAGAGAAAGAAATGTTGGAATTTTTAACTATGCAGACGATCTTCAATTGGTGTTTGATATTAATTCATCCGCATCATCAGCGTCTAATGTTCAAGCCATTATGGTTTTTATAAGTGACTGGATGAACAACAACCAATTGAAGTTGAACCCAGAGAAAACTGAGCTGATTCTTACGGGTGGGTCAGCAAATCCATGGCACTCCAACTTCTGGCCCCCCAAATTGGGCAATCTCCCTGCACCAGCTGCCTCCTCCAAAAGCTTGGGGATTATCATTAGTAATGATTTGTCCATGAAGGCCCAGATCTGCTCAGTCGTCTCTGCCGGTTTCTTTCAGTTGCGGAGAATAAAGAAGATCCGTAGATTTCTGAGTAGGGAAGCTATGATTCTGGTCACTCTTGCCTTGGTAATCTCCCGCCTGGACTATGCCAACTCATTGTATGTTGGCATCCCTGCATACCAACTGAGGCGCCTCCAATTGGTTCAGAACCAGGCGGCCAGGCTGATCTTTCACCAGCCTAAGTGGCACCATGTTAGTCCACTTATGAAAAGCCTTCACTGGCTTCCAGTGATCAAGTGCTGTTTGTTTCAGATGGGCTGCACTATTTTTAAAGCACTACATGGCAACAGTCCGGCTTTCATTTCAGCTAGACTTCATCGTTACACTCCTTCTCGAGACCTTAGATCCTCCCATCGGAACTTGCTGGAAATTCCATCGTCCAAAGGGAAGAAGTACGGCGGACTAAGGTTCTCAGTTTTGGCCCCACAATTTTGGAATTCCCTCCTGGTCGAGATAAGGTCTCTGACCTCTTTAGCCCAGTTTAGGAAACAGCTGAAGACCTGGTTGTTCATCCAAGCATACAATGACTAAGCGATCTCCCTGCCACTGCCTTGACCTTCACCTGAGCGCCATGAAACCGTTGGTGTACGTGCGCTTAATAAATGCTTTTAACATAACATAGCATAACATGGAGGTCCGCGCAGGATGGTTAACCGCGTCATGAGGAAATTCACTGAGCAAAGGGGTTTGGCTTCATCCGTCTTGGGTAACTGCACATTAAGGCCACAGGGTGTTTTGATGAAGATGGGGTACAACTGTCCAGAGTGGGTATGGACCTGTTCTTACTTGATCTGGGGGAGGCCTTGGAGACAGCAGGGTGTAAGTAATGAAGGCTATCTTGGTGGGGGGCTCTGGGGTGACGGTGGCCACACCCAGAGCTGTGGCGGAGTTACAGGGCGATCCAGAGGCTGCAAGGTACATACAGGTACCCTTTGCAGGAGCACAACAAGGGTGCAAAGGCCAAATATCCACAGGGAGGTTCTCGCATTGGACCCTGGAGGAGCGACGGAGCCCCGTTAGTCCTACGGGCGGTTGTGGACCTGAGCAACCAGGGGTTGCCTGGCAGGCTCCGCCCCTTTATGAGGTGTGAGCAAGGGGGTGGGCTGTTGGTCCACCGGTGGGAGGGGTCTTCCCTCCCCCAAAATATGGCAAACACCGTTGGGCAGGTCCACGGTGTAATTTGGCTCATCAGGTGGCAGGCGGCGAGGGGCTGCCTGCCTTGGGATCACCCGTAAGATAACCCACCATGTTGGCATATTTGTAATGCTAATAAACCTGCAGCAGTTTTCTCCACAAAGAATGTGTCTTGTCTGGTTATTTCTCTAGGAGATTGCTGTATGGGGGGTTAGTGAGTATTGCTGATATTGGCACTATGCAGGCAGCCCGGGGTCCACAAAGGAGATCCACTAAGAGGGTGGCCGCCTTAGTGCCACAAGATGGCACAGGAGGCAGCCTCCCAGTGTTTGTTTGGGACCCTCAGGGGTCCAGTGTGCCGCGTCACTTCTGGGTAGAGGGGGTGGGGGGTGAGGTACATATACCTCTCCCTGCCCACTGGGCACCCTCTTTGCCTACTACCCTGATGCCGTTTCCCTCCCTACCACATACCCGGCGTTCAGGCAGGGTGTGGTTTTTTTTTGTGTCTAATGTATTCTTTTGTGTTGCAGGTGGAGTTACAGGGTGATCCAGAGGCTGTAAGTTACATACGGGTAACCTCTGCAGGAGCACAACAAGGGTGCAAAGGCCAAATATCCACAGGGAGGTCCTCGCGTTGGACCCTGGAGGAGCGACGGCGCCCCGTTAGTCCTACGGGCGGTTGTGGACCTGAGCAACCGGGGGTTGCCTGGCAGGCTCCTCCCTCTTTAGGGGGCGTGAGCAAGGGGGTGGGCTGTTGGTCCACCGGTGGGAGGGGTCTTCCCCCTAAAATATGGCAAACACCATTGGGCAGGGCCACGGTGTAATTTGGCTCATCAGGTGGCAGGCGGCGAGGGGCTGCCTGCCTTGGGATCGCCCGTAAGATAACCCACCATGTTGGCATATTTGTAATGCTAATAAACCTGCAGCAGTTTTCTCCACAAAGAATGTGTCTTGCCTGGTTATTTCTCCAGGAGATTACTGTATGGTGGGCTGGTGAGTCTTGCCGATATTGGCACTATGAAACATGCATGTAAAAAATAGAGTCACCCACACCAAATACAACCAGTTTGCTCTACCTTGCTGATTGCCTCTCCTTCTGCCTAGATTTCTTTCTATGTGTGTGTGTGTGTCCATCTCTGCAACAGCGTTTGTTCTCGATGATGGACATGAAAGAAGGACAAGGGGTTCATCCTTGAACTCTAGACTGTGAACCTACACAGTTCAACAACACAGGGAAAAAAAGAAGATGTATACGATTGTTGTGTTAGCTTGTTATTTTAAATTATTATTTTATCTTCTTATTTCAATTATTATTTTAGTTATTTGTTTTATATTCTTCTTACAGGTACACAAATGGGTGGTCAAGCTAAGGCATCACCTCCAACTTTTCTTGCTACCCCCGATAATCCACCGATTCTGTGACAACAATGAAAACATAGTTTTTACATATATGTTGGCCATAGGTGGTGACAGATATGGTCTTGTCAGGTGTCAAGCTATATTACTACATCTTTTAGGAGTAGAAGGGTATAAGACTGTATGAGAATCTTCCTTAAATTTCTCTGGGAAGGAGGGATGGTCATCCAACTAATGTTTATGAGATGGCAATACAAATGTTGGCTGCACGTTTTGTTACAAAGATTAATGTAGTGATAGAACGTCACAAATTGTTTTCAAGGGTACAATTGGTAGAAAAAAAGAAGTTAGCAATTGACTTGCAAGTTTAAAAAATGTATGTGACTCACTCTCCAGGGACCAGATTGTGACATGTGCCAACGACAAGAGGGTATGAGAAAAATTGTTGACAAAAGATCTTTAATTTGATGGAAGCTATCCGGGTGGCAAAAGGGATGGAACAAGCTGCAAAATGGTTGTAAGAGATGGATACTTCACCAAAAGTAATTCATGATGTCAACAATGAGCGTGCTCCAGTTCTGAAGGAAAGAACTTCTGATGGAAACAGGGAAAAAAATACAACAGGTGGCTGATAAAGGACATATCCAGCTCTAGTGTGAAAAAATAAACTGGAGCGAGGGAAATAAAGTGTTTTCGATGTGGAGCTCCAGGCCACATTGGCACTAGTTTTATTTTTCTTTGATAACCAATTTTATTGATTTTTAAAAAGAGAAAAGGAAATAAAAAACAAACAATACAGCATGTCAGGCAGTGGTGTAACATGCGAATTCCAGCATATAGTACAGGTATAAGACTTACAGTATAAGTGCTCTCCCCCCCTACGGCATAGCAGTGGATCCCCACAGATGTGAAGATGACCTTCAGTCCAGCACACCTAGACATTTGCCCCAGACTTTCCAAGTTTTGGCGGGGCAGCTCCTAGTCTCAAACAACGGGAGCTCCTGTGCGGCACACCAGTCCACCCCCCGGCGCCATTTAGCCAAAGAGGGCAGTGTAGAGCTCTTCCATGCAGCTGCTAAGTTGCGCTTGGCCATCACTAGCGCCGTACCCAGGAATGCCTTGTCTGCCCTTGACCCGTCCAACCCGTCAGTGATGCCCAGTAGAATGTTTAGAGGGTTGTGTGGCACTTCACATCCCAATATCTCTGTAAGTTCCGCTTCCAAGGCGTTCCAGTACGGTGCAATGTGTGGGCACGTCCACACTATGTGAAACAAATCTACAGGATCCGAGCCACACCTCGGACAAACCGGGGTGGGGATCAGGCCCACTTTGTGGAGGCGACTGGGGGCGAGGTAGGAGGCGTGCAAATAGTAGAGCTGGACCAGGCAACGCCTCGTGAAAGCAGTAACAATTCGGGGTGCCATCATTGCATCTCTCCAATCCTCCTCCTCCAGTGGACCCAGCCAAGTCTCCCACCTGAGTCTCAAGTGGTCAAGAGACACAGGACCATTATTAGTTAGAGAACGGTCAATACGGGAGACCCCACCTCTTCCGAGATTGCCCATCATGAAATGGCCTTCAAGGGGATTGCGCTCTGGTAACGAAGTGCCAGACTTGATATGTGTATCTAGGGCATGGCGGACTTGCAAATATCTGTAGAATTGGGAGGGGCCACTATTTTCAAATGTGCGGCCATAGGCCTAGTGTGTCGTAATTGTGGTTCAAAGGGCCACTTTGCTCAAATCTGCAGAGCAAGTACTGCTCCAGTAAAAGTTAGAGCAATTGAAGATGTATGTGAAAACATCACTGAGGTGGAGTTGACTATTCACGATGAGGACACTGAAGGTATGGTTGGAGAGATGTCTGTGAATAACATGCATGATCCTATTAAGGGAGTGGACAGAGTGAAGAAGGAGAGCAGTGAAAAGCTGGAAAAAACACATTGTGTAGTGTGCTTAGATGAGTTACAAGTAAAGATGCTGGTGGATTCAGGAAGTATGTATACTTTGGTGTCCAAAGATACCTTATCTAAAGATTTATATAAAAATTGGTCTGAACCTGACATAAAGGGTATGGAGGAAAGAAAATTGAGATCCTGGTAATGAAATGGATGACAATAGCATTTGCAGGGCAAGAGGTGTATGGTCGAGGGTATTTAACTGATTTTGGTTCTAATTTATTAGGTTGGTGCCGGCAGAAGGATTTTGGCATAGTTTTAAACCCCAATGTGGAAAATCCTGTCATGTTGATAACTTAGGAGCTGCAACGTGTGAGCCAAATAGATGCGTTTGATGACTGGTTGGTGAAAAAGTATCCTCGGGTATTAAAGAGATAGCTATCATTCATGCAAACTCTTACCTGCTGTTGAGTTGGAGGGTGAACGATGGAGACCTGGGGAAGCAATGTAACCACAAGTATTGCTGCGATCGGAGTGCGGGTCAACACTCTAGATGCTAATGACTGGGGGTTTAAAAACGTGGGCGCGGCACGGTAGCAAGAGATAGCTACCATTCGTTTTGGGCACTTGAAGCATAAAGCATTTGTATTTTTTCAGAGCAATCCAACAGTTATTTTATTGTTCACTGTTTTAATTTGAATTTGAATCATGCAACCTCTTACCTGCAGTTGAGTTAGAGGGTGAGGGCTGGAGACCTAGGAAGCGACATAACCGGAAGTATTGCTGCGATCGAAGTGCATGTCAGTATTTTAGATGTTAATGACTGGATGGTTTAAAAATGTAGGCACGGCACGGTAGCAAGAGCTAGCTACCATTCGTTTTGGGCCCTTGAATCACAAAGCATTTTATTTATTTAGAGCAATCCAACAGTTATTTTATTGTTCACGGTTTTAACTTGAATTTTAATCATGCAACCTCTTACTTGCAGGTGAGTTGGAGGGTGGGCGTCGGAGACCTGGGGAAGCAACATAATGGGAAGTATCGCTGCGATCGGAGTGTGGGTCAGCACTCTAGATGTTAGGGGTTTAAAAACATGGGCCCGGCCGTGCAGAGGATGTGCGCAGCGCGTGCACCAAAGGCGTCCCAAAGACACACCTAAGGCAAGCCAGTCCGTGCCCATCCGCACCCAAACGTGACCAGCGGCCAGTAGTCCTGCCAATTTTTGCCCAGAAAATAGGGAAAAACTGTGCTTCTACAGGGAAAGCACTGCTAGACTTAGGTAAGGTTATGACACACAATCAGGTACCTTGCGGCGAGGGATTACCAGGTTTTACTGGAGGTCTTTTCTCATGCCTTAATTTCAAGTGGGAAAGCTGGGTAGTGAAGGAACACATGTATCGAAAAAGGGCTTTCTGGCAGGACATCCATTGAAATTTATTTATTTTAAAACAGGATCCCTAACCAAACATTGTTTGGAAATTTGGGACATTTTAGCAGAAATCAAGCCTGATTTGGCCTTTATAACAGAGACTTGGTTAAACACAACAATTTTCCTTACATCTCAATGCTCTACCTGTGGGCTTTAAGATGTTAAAGTGTGATAGACTGGATCATAAGGGAGGAGGAACAGCTATTATTTTAAAAGAACGTTATACATGCTCCACAGTATATGTAGCACCACTAGAATACCACGAGATTTTAGCATTCCAGGTCTCTAGCGGAGAACGTAAAATGTTCGGGGGAGCAGTAATTTACTAACGCCCAGGCTATAAACCTGAATGTAATGCCAGACTACTTTCACAGATGTTTCCTGTTTTTTAGTGATTGGCGACTTCAATGTTCATTTTGAAAATGCTTAAGATTTACTGTGTAAACAACTGGAAAGTGATATGCAGATTTTATAACTTAAACAATGGGTCAGAGGACCCACCCATACTGCAGGGCTTACACTTGATCTTCTATTTTTCAATATTGAATCAGGGATTGCCACTTAACATGGACTGATCATTTCTTAATTGCTTTCTCTTTTATCCTACCGGTAGGGAAAAATAGCTCGTCTACACCTTCAAAAAGTATAAAAAGGCTGGGGAACCTTATAACTCAAGATCTGTTTACTTCCCTTTTTTCACCAATAGATCAGACTGTAAAGAGGGCTCTGTCCTAACAGGTAGAGATTTTAAATTCAGAAATAAGTAATGCTTTGAAACATTGTGCTTCCCGAAAAGAGAGCAAATTAATTAGAGATCCACCATTAGAAAAGTGGTACTCGCCAGAGCGTAGAGTGATGAAAAGGAAATGTAAATCTGTGGAACACAGATGGAGAAAAAACAAAGACAGATTAGCTAGGCTAACATATAAAAAGGAGAGACAAGTACAATTGAGCCCTCAAACATACAAAGAAAATGTACTTTGTAAAAAGAATCAAAGAAAATGTGTAATTCATCTAAAGATTTGTTCAAAATAGGGAAGGAACTCTCTAATCCAGTGTGCCTTTCTTAATCATTGACTCCCTCGGAAGCTAATTATGACATAGTCATTAACTTGTTTTTTGACAAAGTCTCACAAATCTACTCAACATTCAAAACTCAACCAACATTGGAGGACATAAATTGGGAATCTCTGGAATCTCATCCTGATGCAACCTTTCATTTAGGAAATGTTGCACCTATTACGGAAGAGCAAGTTGCAAAAGTGATGACAGAGGAAAAATCAGCATCTTTGTTTGGATCCGTGCCAACATTTTATCTACTCCTGGTAACAACGGCACTGTGCCCTAATTAACAAAGATTTGTAATCAATCGTTAGGGGAAGCAACGCTTCCGGAGTTATGGAAACAAGCTGTGGTATCTCCATTGGTAAAAAGAGCAGGAATAGATGTCTCCAACCATTCAAACTACCGACCATTTTCCCAACTCCCGTACAATACATGTCCAAAGTTCTGGAGAAATTGATTAATAAACAACTTATTGATTATCACGAGATCAACGACCTTTCAGACCCCTCACAGACAGGTTTCAGGGCAAAGAACAGTACGGAGGCTACAATGTTGGCGGTGTTTGATAATATCATGCTATTGGTGGTCCAGGGCAAAGTTGCTATCCTGATCCTTTTGGACTTGTTGACAGCTTTCGATACTGTATCTCATATCTCACAGTCTCTTGATGAAAACATTACATGAAAAAGGACTCCATTCCAAAACCCTTCAATGGTTTAGTTATTTTCCTAAACATAGAACTCAGAAATTACAACTGAGTTCTTTTACATCTAGCCCAAAAACAATAAATTGTCAAGTCCCGCAGGGATCGCCATTGAGCCCAACCCTTTTTATGTATACGTCTCTCCATTAGCCAAGATTGGGAAGAAATGGGGATTTAAGATCTGTTCCTATGCGGATAACACAGTTTCTGATAGCAATAGGAGAAAGGTAAGAGGCCACAAGAGACAATTTCTTTATCTGTCTATCAGAAACCGCAAATTGGATGACAGAGCATTGTTTGAAGTTAAATGCAGAGACGTCTGAGACATTACTCATTGGGGGAGCACATTTAATCTGGAAAGTGTTCAGAGTTCTACAGCAGGTAAAACAGTTAAGGGAAACATCTAGGGCTACACCACACAAAAGATGGGCATTTCCTACATTTAACATCTAAAAGCAATTTTACATTTTTTAGTGGCAGTCAACAAAACCTACATCTTTAAGAAGCAACAGCAGGAAAGCGTTCATTTTTTTTAAACGAAAAAAAACCTAAAAATAGAGAGGCAGAGGCAGGACTTTGGGGCAAAATGGATAGTGCATTGGAGATGTCATAGGAGGATCTTTGTATGGTGTATGTTGCATGGAAATATGATTACTTTGCTAGATAACATCCGAACTAGTTTGCCACCATGAAGTACTATGATAGCTTTTCCTTGTCCCAGTCCACTGTATCCATGCAACAAAACATTTTGCCCTTTGACACATAGGCTTCATTTCATTCTGTCAATGGAGTGTGTATGTTTGTTATGTGTGAGTCCTGAGGTCATCAATTATGCTTTACTGAAGAGGATTTTGGTTTAGGTGGAATTTTCACGCCATTTTAGATTACACCCAGAGTTCAGGTGCATAAGCTTTGTGTAAGCAAGGATTTACTGCCTTGTCATTGTTGCATAGTCGCTCAGTGCCCTTAAATTAGGAAATCCAAGCAGCCATGAATTTTTGTACGGCCCTCTATTGACCAGCATTTCCTGGCAGAGTGGCTATAATCATAAGGATACAGTTGGTCTTCTGCCCACGGGAGAGTTGTTTTTGGATTTTTCAGGAGAGGTACAAGGTACTCCTTTTTTGCCTATACCAACTCCGCACGTTGCACCACCAATCTCTTACAAGGTACTCAGGCTTCAAGATAAACAGAACTAAAGTAGATTTTGACACTGTATGCAAGAGTAAAGAAATGCAATGCACATCAATCTTTTTAAATATTTCTTTATTAAATTTGACTCTGTTTCCAATAAAATACTGCTTATTTATATAAAATAGAACAATAAGGGCATTTTCAATTTTATCAGCTATATAACAGAAAGGGCAACAAGGTGGCAGAAATAATAAGCATTAATTTACTTTTTTGTTTCTTGTTACTGAGGCTACATGTAAATCAGAATGCAGTTGTGGTACATGACAAGGTCAATGCATATTACACATGATGTCAAAGACATTTCTGGTCCAGTCATGTTAGGGTATGTGTGATGTAAATATCCAGATTTTTAAATTAACACCTAATAATAGAGGAGTTCTTCCTTCTAATCCCTCCAGAATTTTGTAGATCACGGAGAGAAAGGGAAAGAGAAAGTAATTTGTCCACACAATTTGGTTAAGAAGAGAAGCAGCAATTACAACTCTGGCTTTCCGGTTAAGCAGTTGCTAACTTAACCAACTTATGCAATGATACTTGTTACATTTCTTTCAAATGTAGATATCTGCTTACAAATAATTATTTAGTAAATAAGAATCTATTTATTTACACCATTTTGCCTGCTAACATTCTCCTGCCTGCACCCAAACAAATCCCTTGACTGAGACACTATTAATACATCTCTGGGGTCAGTTATGTACTATTTGACCTGATTCCTTCCCTAAATGTCTTAATAAATCAAAAAGAGCTCAACATTTCATGTCGTAATTAGCACACTCTTAGATCACATGGCATTGGGCTGTATGCAAAACTATGGAATGCTGCAATAACATGTAAGAGCAAGACAGTACTCAAGGAAATGGAAGCAAACACTTTGTTTTGGGGTGCTTTAACATTTGCAGGAAAAAAAGCATCAATTTCGTGTAATATTGCTAAATATAGTGTGCTCGAAGTATAGTTTTCTATTCAACAAGATTCAGTCTTGCATATGCTGTCATCTTAGCAATGTCTGGACTTAGGCCTTTAGCTCCCATGGATAGAACCCTCACAGTGCATTCTCCCCGTCAGTCTATTTTCCCCAACCTGGTGCAGCACTGAGTAAACTATGTATGAATCCCCTTGGATAACTTACTATACCCACTTTACATTGATCTGCAAGTATATGATGCCATTTCTCACTACACAAATTTTGAATTCATCAGTAGAAATTAAGACATTTTAATATGTTTCTATGTGTATTACAGGATCATAAGGGTATTTTATCAATCTGCGCTAAACATTAAAAAAGATACATTAATGGTACTTATTGGTTACACACTTACTTTTTATCCCTACATTTTGTATGGGAGAGGCAGTATCCCGTCATTGCTGCCACTGCAACGCATTTCTAAACACAGAAAGAATTTGGAGAACATTATTGTGCTTCAACAATTTCGTAATTCATTTATGTTATTCAACAATTTCATGATGTTGGAATGAAGGATATGCAGCTACGAAGACCTTCACCAATGAAAGCCATTAAGATTGTCTACGTGTGTCAGTGTTTTCCCACGGTAGCATACTAGATTTCATTTTATTTCAATAACAAAAATTAAAAGTCACCTTTCTGCACTCTATAGAACGACATACAAATCAATGACCCCCCTTTTATGTTACTTATGTGCCAATTTGAGTACAATAACTGGAATCGATTGTTTTCTCTCTACTCTTAGGAGACTTAGCCACATCAGAAAAATGTAGCTGGCCGTCAAGATCTAGAAGGGTGCTGCATCCACGGAGGAGGGTGACACTGAGGATTTAGTGCCACATCTGGTGTCTTTCTCACCCAAAGCCATTAACCTATCTATATCCAAAAGGCACTAGCGCTTAGTCAGCATAGAAACTGCTGTTTTGAATAAGACATAAAGATAGGGAATCAAATACTTTTTAGTCACACTATGCATTGCTTACCTAGTATGCACCACATTCTAATCTTTTTTCTGTTTATTGAGTATGAGTTTTTAAATGAGAATAGATAAATAAATATTGTAATGTTATATTCTTGTAACGCAATGGGACTGTTATAATATAACATATAACAGATTGTTTCATGGGAAGGAATGCACCCCTATAAAACTGAACCCAGAGATTCTTTGTTAATGAATACCTTTGTTTAATGTTTGTGGCACTGATGGCGGAGAAACCAAAGTTAGCACTATGGGCCTAACTTAGACCCTGTACTGCGATCTAGCAGGGGGCCAGAGTTCACTATCTCCACCACCATAGCGGAAAACATTCTGCCCTATTTAGAGATCTCCTCCGAACTGTGGGGGATCTTGGTGCACCAGCATGGTTTCTTCCTTTACAGCATTGAAGGTTTGCCAAGTGGGTCCAATTCATTCACCTGGAGCAGTGGGAGTGAGAAAGACTTACGAAACTAAAGCACAAAGTGGTGATATAAGATGGGTTGGCTGGTGGATGTCATGCTCTACAGGAATTATTTTGATATTGATTAATTGAATTGCTTGCTACCTTGGTGAATATATATACAGATTACCTAAGTATGTGTCATAATTTAACTAAGGGAAATCCAATTCTAGAGAGAACATCACCCTATGTAATCAATGTTTTTTTCATTGTATGGCGATATAATAAATGTAGGCATCTCAATGAGGTAAGACATTCCCAGAAAACACACAGCAATGAAGCTATATGTGGTCCGAAATCAGTTGAGTGATACAGAATTAGCCTGCTATTACCACTTTACACCACTTTGTTGAAAACTGGGTAGAATTTTGATGTATAAATTCAACTGATTGGCAGTCTAAAAACAATTCTCCCTTGCCTTTGCCTAACTGAAAAACCTAGGTGATAAGGGCCTGATACCATAACTCATTGTGTCCCAACTAATCAAAGAGCAATCAAAGAGGGCCCTCACAAGAAAAGTAGTTCTAGAGGGATGGGAGGTAGAAGGGAGGAAAGGTTCACACATTCAGGCATTAGATCATATCAGATCATACCTTTCAGTAGCAAACATTCTGGAGACACAGTTGTATTTTTGATAAATTCTTTAAAGCAAAGGTGCTCATCTCTTTTATTCCCTGCTATTATGTGCCTTGCTGGACCTACTCCCCAAAGAAACATTCATATTCTTCGAGGAGCACAAGATAAGTGAGGGGTTGGGACTTGACAACTCCTCTAGTTTGGCAAACTGACAAAGACAGCCAAAGAGATCTAGACAAACGTTCCTGCCACACCGTGATCTCTGCGACATTGGAGGTGTTGGTGGTTATATTATGTTAAATTAATTTATATCGCGGAACATATACCTGAGGGTGTCTTGGCGCTGATAGCTAAGCATAGTATGGGACAATGGTGGAAGAGACTGTTTACAAGTTGAAAAGCCACGTTTTAAGAAGTTTTCTAAAGGCAAGCAGAGATGATGAGGATCTGATATTCCAGAGTCTAGTGGCTCCTGTGAGGAAGCTGCTGCCGCCCCCTTTGTTTTTCTTAAATCTAGATGGTGTGACTGTGTAGGTGCCCAGATATCTGAGGTTCCTTTGAGGAATATACCATGAGATGGTATTTCTCAAAAATTCTGGACCCATTTCATGCAGGGCCTTAAAGGTGAGACAAAGGGTTTTAAATTTGATGTGATTACGGACAGTCAGCCAGTGTAATTCTTTAATGGCCATAGATACAGACTGATGTTTTGGAAGATTGAGAAGTACTCTGGCGGCTAAGTACTGCAGGACCTGCAATTTATTGAGGTATTGTTTCTGCAGATTGATATACAGGCAGTTACAGTAATCTATTTTAGATAAAATGAGGGGGAAATGACTATTTTTCTGGTGCTAACTGGAATGAAAGGGAGGATCTTTCTAAAGGTTCCTAATGTATTAAAAGAAATGGATATGATAGAGTTAACTTGTTTACTGAAGTTAAGTTTGTCATCCAGAATCACTCCCAGGCTTTTAACCTTGAGAGTTGGAGTAGGAAGGGAGCCCATCTCTGATGGCCAGGAGTCAGGAGTCCAAAAGCGAGGATTGTTTCCCCAAAAAATTGCTTCAGTCTTCTCTGAATTTAGCCTAAGACAATGCCTGTCCATCCAAATGCAGATTCCTTTCACACAATTGTGAAGCTGAATGCTCGTATTATTGGTCTTGTTTGCCGCTGAGACCACAATTTGTGTGTCATTTGCGTAGGAAGTGACTGAGACACCAAAAGATTGAGTCAGTGGGGCAAGCTCAGCCACATATAGGTTGAATAGAGAGGGGCTGAGCGAGGACCCCTGAGGCACCCGCGCATGGTAGTGAGAAAGTTTTTGAGCTGAAGCGGTCTAGCATCACAGTGTTTTCCCTATTGTTTAAGAATGATCTGAGTAGAGTTAAGGCTGTACCTTTTATACCCATGGTCTTAAGGCAATGGCATAGTGTTGAATGATCCACCGAATCAAAGGCCTTGGATAGGTCCAACAGGACAAAAGCTGCGTTTCCTCCTTCATTAAGGATAGTTTTAAGATAGTCTATGGCTTTGATCAGCGCTGTCTCGGTGCTGTGATCTTGATCTAAAGTCAAATTGAGTTGGGACTAACAAATTGTGTTTCTTCATAAATTGGGTAAGTTGGGAATTCATAATTGTTTCAATTACCTTAGCTGGGAAAGGAAGTCTGGAAATAGGTCGGTCGCTAGACAGAATTTCAGGATCGAGGTTAGACCTTTTTAGAAGAGGAAGAATGGATGCCTTCTTCCATGCTGATGGAAAAGTGCCTGATAGAAACATGGAATTCAAAATGTTGGCTAGGCACTTGGCTACAGGCTCATGAATTTGTTTGAGCACTGAAGGAGGACATGGCTCACTTGGGGATCCTGATTTAATAGACAGAATACGATGTTCTACCTGGGTTGTAGAGACTGTACTAAAACTGGACATGTCAGGAAAGGAGGTGTTATTTACCAAAGATTGCTGCGATGTCAGGTAATGATTCCCCGATGCGTTAATTATAGATATAGTGGTAACAGGGAAAGATCATACACTGGCGTCACATATTTATAATGCTCTACTAAACAGGAAACAATTGCCACTGAAGCCAAGACAGTTATGGTGCGTGATCTACAGGAGCAATTGTGGAGGGGGGAAAAGACTGTGTGCAAATACAGGAGATTGATAGTAATGCTAGGTTTTAAATTAACACACTTCAATTTTGTACATCGCACCTACCTAACTCCCTCCAGGGCACCTCCAGGATACTTAAGATATTGATGCACAGCTTGTCTGAGGTGTGGGGAGGTCACACATGACCTGAACTTGTAATACTGTAAGTGTTGGGGGAGGTTGTGGCAAGATTGAGACCAAGCAGAGGTATCAATTCAGAATTACCAATTAAACACTAACTATTAGGTATCATACCCAACCCCAGTAACAATAGAGATTTGTAGCACTGGACCTACTATTAGCAAAGCAGCACATAGCCATACAATGCCTCTCCTCTCGAACCCCTACGAAAACAAAAATGGCAAAAGATATGATGGAATGGGGCCTGGCTGAAAAATTACAAATGTGAGGGGTCAGAACGGTAAAGGGAAAAGCTGGGGATCTGGTTATGTGGGCTGAAATGTCAAATACATTAGCAGAGCCCCTGAATAATGCCCCTCCATTGATTCATGAATGAATAGTAGGTTACATGATAGGTCATAAGAGTGATGGTTGGGTAGCGGTATGAGAGCTGGGAAGGGAGAAGACTAATTTGAAACCCTTAGTAGGTGGGAAGTGAAAAATGTGTGGACATGGTCAGCGCACATGAACTAAGAAGTGATAATATTACAATGCTGGCTAAGAACATGAGAGCACTAAGCAAAGATTTTCATAATTTAAGTGAGAGACGAACAACCTCGAGCAAGTCAATATGTACCATTTATTGATGTTTTTATATTTTATTTTATGCTGTTTCATTATTAAATAGTGACAAGAAAATGATAAAGATCTAAAACCAAATATGTGCCTTGCTACCATGCACCTGCAAGCCCTGTGCTCACCCACTGTGCCTCTTTACCCCTCTGTGCATCAAAGATCTCTGACTAGTAGGATCACATTTTATTGTTCTGGGAATGGAGAGTTCAGTCATTATGAATGGATGTGACCTTAGGATTGAGCACAGATTTTACTACATTAAGCAAATAGCCGAGTAAGTGACTCTTATGAACAGCTCTCTCTGTTCCCAGTGTCAGATAATTACATCGCAGCCACTCAGTAAATGTTCAGTTACTTCAGATGAGTCACCATGATGGTGGCTGCTCTGAAGACACAGAGATCTTCGCTGGGCCAGCCAAGATCTCTAAATTTGATGGCCAGTAGTCTGGACATGATGGCAGAAGAATTTACCTTCATCACCCTGAATGATGGTGGGCCACCTGCCACAGCATAATGGGGGCCCTTTCTTTCTTGGTTTTAATAGCCTACCCCAAAATACTGAAACAGCCCACTCCCCAGAGTCGTTCTTTCATCGGAATGCATGTTCCTTCTATGGTTACCTCATGCCCCTCCTTCACAAGAAAGTAAAGAGAACAACTTAACTTTTCATGTTAGGGACAGCATGACAATTTAGTCAATTGTAGCTAGATAACTGGAATAAAATACTTAAAGGTTGTTAAGTGCTAATGCCATCTTGAACCCAAAGTGCATTGTGGCAGTTACAAATTTGACCCAAGGCAACTGAGGTGAGTGATATTCATTCATGTGGCACACTCTGCCCTGCAACCTACTCTAAGGCATACTTCTCCTGTGCAAAGCCAGCAGGCCCTTCTGCTTATCTTCCTGCATTAGAAGGTCAGGCTCCTTGCTCTGCTCCAAGTCTTTCATTTCCTGCAGCACCTGACTTGCTTGCCGGAGGTGCTGCACGGCCTCACTCAGGAGAGCCTCAGCACTGGCCTTTGGCCCATTACCATCAGAGTGTTTACCCATGTCGCCCTGTAGGACTTGCTGTAGAAGCAGCTCGGTTTTCTCCCTGCCAGAGGTGAGCCGGATTTCCATCTCATCCAGATGGTCCTTTTTCAGTAG
Source organism: Triturus cristatus (assembly GCF_964204655.1). Classification (NCBI taxonomy): domain Eukaryota; kingdom Metazoa; phylum Chordata; class Amphibia; order Caudata; family Salamandridae; genus Triturus; species Triturus cristatus. The sequence continues at coordinate 618,149,566 of NC_140583.1, read as the reverse complement.
CAAGACAGGACCTTCTCTTATAGTATCCGAATTGTCTTTGGACAGTAGATCTCCCAATGAGGAACACCTAGCTTTAGAAACAGGGTGACCTTGCATGGCAGGAGATGGTGGACTTTGTGATTCACCTAAAAAGGTAATGGTTATTTCAGGTTTTGTTCCACTGATATTTGAGATTTGATTTGGCCTGGGTGCCATTTTTACTTCATTTTCTTTCTTCGTCTTTTCTCCATTAGCTTCCTTAACCATTTTGATAAGCAATGTCTCTTCATTCTGAGAACTCTTCTGGTACTTTTCTGGAGAATCATCTTGCACTTTCACTTGTTGATACCCAGAATCCTCAGCATCCTGATCCATAACATCCAAACTGCTTTGGCTGGAACTCAGTCCATCCTCTTTCTTTTTCATATTTCCTTTCAAGATCTTGGGGGGTGGTAATGGAGGCTTGTAGGCTTCCTTTTCAGCAACATCCAAAAGGTTTTCCTTGCTGGATTCCAAAGAATTGGAAACCCTCACACCCTTGTACTCAGGTGCTGGGTCATCCCATTTTATCTTCATTTTATCTGACAGGATCTTTGGGGGAGGGATTGGAGCCTTGCTTGCATGCTTGGAAGGATCCTTGGTGAGATCTTCCTGACTAGTGCAAAGCAGGGTTTCAGCATCTCCAGTATCCTCAAGCGTTTCTTTTGATGCTGTCCGTTCTTTAATGGGCTTAGGTGGCGGAGAGGGAGTGTCAGATTCCAGGGTGGTTTCCGCAGGGTCCTCATCCAAAGATTCCTCTGCAGTAAAGGAAGGTTTCGGCTTTGAAGGTGGCATAGGTGGTTTGTAATTCTCCCTGGGAGACAATGGTGTTTCCTTCTCGCCCGTATCGGGTATGATGCTTTGTGGGCCATTACCCATCTCGTCCAGATCAAGCCTCATCATACCGTCTGAGGCACCATCGGCTACCTAAAAATAGAACAAAAAGACAGGTAATTGCCTCCTATGTACTTTGTGCAATGGTTCTGTAGAGGTGTGCAATTGTGAAAATGTTCTACTTGTCTTGTTATATTTTTTAAATCTACTTGTCCCTTTTGGTGCCATGCAGTGAAGTAACACATTCTGGCACAGTTCTCATTATATCAGAGGCCTGTTAATAGTCTGTATGATTATGCCCAGACTCATGTTATATTCAGAATATAGATCTAGAAAGTCACTGAATTTGTCTGCTTTCTGTAAATCTACATACATGGGCTAGATGTCAGTGGGAAGCCTGGAATGCCTTGTGAGGATTGTGGTAGGGAATATTGAGAACAGAATATGGAATGAGCACAATATCATGACCAAAATAGCGAAAACCAGAATATCGAGGAGGTAAGTGCACAGAGTTAGTATATGTTTATATCACCAAGGAATTACAGACAGAAATCTATAGAAATTTAACTGCGGATATTCTGGTCCTTGATATTGTGACCATCTGATATTCTACTAGAATCCTAACAAGGGTTCACATTAAAACAATACGTGCATCAAATTTCAACAAAAAATCAAAAAACCTAAAGAAAACATTATAATATGAAAAATATGGAAAATGTTACCAGTGAAGACACAGAAAAGGAAAAAGGAAAGAGAAAAGCTTTCTGAGTAAACTGTCAGTCGCCTTTAATAAATTGGCACCAACACCTTACTGGAGTTATTTGTGTGGACAGCGTGCTACAGAACCCGTGGGGCTGGACTAAGTCAGTGACCCATATGTTGGTGCCAATTTATTAAAGGCGACTGACAGTTTACTGATGAATAAATGCCTGTAATTATGTGATCTACTAGCACTGATGCTTAAGCATTCTGCCAATTAATTTGGCTTCTTAAAATTCTTTGAGGGAATAGGCTGTTCCATTATTTCGCCTAATCTTGGAGCCTTTGAATTTATGCATAAGCTCCAGCTATTATAATTCAGCATTTCCTCTTTATCTTCATTCTACAGTAATTTTCCGGGCAGACTCCATACGACCGTTGCACCTTTGTTTGGGTCTACTTTAACAATAGATATTCTATTAAAACTGGTACGGACGCTCATATAATTACTGTTTGTCCTGATGATGACCATTTAGTCTCACTATGGTCGAAATGCCGTTGATGCACATATGTGGACGAAATTGAAGAGGCTTTGTATTGTTTCTGTTTTGTCCTGAACTTCTGACTTTTGTAAACCTTGTTCCTCAGCGACTTGTCTGTTGACACATTGCACTGTTTATAGGACTTTGTTTGTGTATTGTGTTGAGCGCCTTTTGTCTTATATGTTTTAAGATTGAATTATTTATCATTGTTAATAAAACTTTTTCTATGAATTGTATATATTTGCCATTGCCATTGATAAACTTTATTTCGGCTCTGTGGCCATAAAAGCGACATAGATTATCACAATACACAATATAATAAAAGGAAGAATAAAAGAAAAATCAGTCAGTTCATAGTTGAGAAATATTACAAATACATTCGGTGAAAACAGGGAAATATTAGGCAAAGTAATTAATTACAAAAATTTCCTACGTATTATCCATATAGCATTGAGGAACCGGGAAACTGCAAAGACTATCGGGGGTTTGGTATCGTACTTTAGGACTCTCATTGCTTTTTCACACTGAAACCAAGATTGTTGCATATGGGCTTGATCCAACGTTTTCTTTGGGGTGAGTATATTGGGCAAAAAAAGAAAACGTGTTTTTCGTCCTCCAGTCTATGTCTACAAGCCGGACAGGCAGTAATATTGTTGACATCCCACCCAGATGTGAATGATCTGAGCGGGAGACAACCCATTCTCAATTGGCAATAAAGCTTCCTCGCGGCCGGAGGACTAACCAGATCTAGAAACTCCTCTCTCCTGTAGTTATCTTTAATTTGGAGGAACACAGCCGTCAGCCTGCCGATCTTAGGGCATTCATAAAGACACGCAAGATGGTAGTTATTAAACTGTTCGGCCAATTTTACTTTGGATAGAGCCGGGCATGAGACCTCCGGAGAGGTCCATAATTCAGGAAGGCCAATCTTAGTGCAGATATCCCTAACGAATCTCAGCCAAGGGATGTTCTTGCTCTTTAGTTGAGGCCAGACTCCCTTAAATTCCTCACGGTAAAATCCCAACTCTTCATTGGACCAAAGTCTCTTCCAGTATATCAATGGACGCAGCATTAGCACTTGTTCCATGGGTAACAACCCACAATCCAGCCTGATAGGGGTCAACGGGGAGCTAGAGGGAAGACCCAACAGACTCCTCACGAATGAATTTTCAGACCCAATCAGGCTGTGTATTCTAGAGTGGCCCCACAGTTCTGCTCCATATATGGAGGCTGCTCTTACTTGTGTCCTATATATTTCTAGTGCTGGGGACACTGGTTTGGAGACTGAACCTCTGAATACTTGGGAGATTCCCCCGGTGGTTTGGGCAAGTTTTAGCGCAGAATTGGCAATTTGACCACCCCAACCAAAATTTTCTTGTAATAAAATCCCCAGATAGCCGAATGTAGTTACCCGCTCAAGGTGAACGCCATTCAGGACTGGGTTTGGCCGTGTGTGTTTGGGGGGATTGAGGATCATGAATTTAGTTTTAGCTAAATTGATCTCTAAGCCTCTTTCTGCGCAAAAATCCACAAAGCCATCCAAAATACGCTGGATGCCAGTTGACGTTCGTGACAACAAAAGAGTGTAGTCAGCGAACATCAACGCTGGCACCATACCCGTGGCAAGTCTTGGCACATCTGTGTCCCTAATACCTTCCAGATGTTTAATGAGCCCGTTGATATATAAACAGAATAGCGTGGGTGCCAACACGCATCCCTGTCGGACTCCACGGTTGACGGGAAAGCGGGAAGAAAGCTCACCATATTTGCCACATCTAACCTGGGCAAAGTTTTGTGTATGGAGTCTGCACACAATATCCAAAAGATATGAGGGGACATTGAGGGCCCGAAGCACCTTCCACAGATTTTCTCTCGGGACCAGATCAAATGCCGACCTCAGGTCAACAAAAATGAGATAGAGGCTGCCACCCTCTAAACTCACGGTCTTCCAGTGTATGACCTGGAGTCGAAAGATCTGGTCAACAGTGGAGGTGCCCTTTCTAAATCCTGCTTGCAGGAAGCTTAAGATGTTATTATCAGTCTCCCAAGCCTGGAGTCTGTCCAATATTATACGCCCAAACAGCTTCTGTGTGATGTCAATTAGGCTGATGGGCCTATAGTTTGACGGTTTTAAAGGACAGCCTTTCTTAAATATAGGTCCGCACCTAGCCAGGACTCTGGGAGATCACCTCCCGTCAGAATAAAATTAAAATAAAATTAAATAGGGCACAAAGATACGGCGCCCAGATCTTTGTTTCCGAACGGTAGAGGTCGCCAGGGATTTTGTCCAATCCCGGCGCTTTGTTGGGTATCAATAGATATATAGCCATTTCCACCTCCTTTGTCGTTATCGTCGTTGTAGCTTCAGCTTGGCTAGGGAGTCTGGGAGGAGAAATGGACAAAGGTGGTACATTGTCATTTGGGCTTGAATAAAGACCCCCATAATGAGCTTCCCATACCGCTGGCGCTATATTTGGGAATGCGATCGTTCCTGCTTCTTTCCTGCCGTTGCTGACAATAGTCCAGAAGCCCCTAAAGTCCTTTGCTACCAAAGTCGATCTTAGTTCTTCCCAGATGTCAAACTCCCATGATTTTCTAGCCCTTTCTAAGGTTTGTTTATGTTTAGCCCTCAATACTTTGATCCTGCCTTTGTCTAGGGCCTTGATGGCGATGAGTAACTCGCTCTTCGATTTCCTACACTCGGCAGAGTACCACAATTGCCTTTTAGGCAGATGGGGCCTCACGGACCCAATCAGACAGAACGCCTTCGAGAGTTTATCTACTAACTGTAGGTGAATGCCTGTTGGTCCAGTTGCCTGTTCTGGTGGAGATCGAGGTAAACCCACCTCAGACATTTCGATAAGATGAGGCAGGGCAAGACTATAAATTTCTGAGATTTTATTTGGGCTTGCTGCGATGCGGGGCCATCTCACCCTTCGTTTGTTATTGTGTAATATGGGGGGTTGTGCAATGAGGGATGATGGTATATCATAGGTGCTCATGCCCCAACAGCCTGGTTTGAAAGTTACAGCTAGAGCGTTATGATCGCTATCAATTCGATCTAATACCCTAAAATCAAGCACCTTGTCCCAAGATCTGGTTTCAATGAGAATATAATCAAGGATAGAGGTATGTCCGGCCCTGTTAAAAGTAACTCGTCCTGGTCTGTCAGAATCAAATCTCCCGTTGCATGCCCTCAATGACAGGGAAAGGGTAAGAGCGGAGATCTGGAGGACCAGAGGGGTCCATGCTTTGACCTTTAGAATCATTGGATCGGGGATATTCCGGTATTCATTCTCTGTGGTTGGGTCGTCTAAAGTCGACACACAGAGTGGTTCGTATTGGCAATTAAAGTCGCCACCTACAACCACAGAATATTCTGGATCCAGAGTCAGAATAAATTTATTTAGCAGTTCCATGACCTCAGATTCCCAACCACCCTGAGAAGGTCTTGAGTAGACATTCAGGAGAGCCAAGTGGATGTTATTTGGCAACTCAAGTAAGGTACATTGAATGTCTTCTGAGTTGGTATGAATTTGCCTTGCCAAGGCACCCAAATGGAGTGCCACCCAGGTGGTAAGGCCCCCTGAAGGTCTACCCCTACCACTAGTTACAGCCAGTGTATTAAAGGATGCAAAGCCTACCCTATGTGAATTTTCTAATGCCCATGTCTCTTGCATTAGACAAATATCAAAATTGTCTATAAAGGCGCCCCAGTCCTCGCAGTCCAGTTTGCTCTTGAGACCTGCCACATTCCATGACAATAAACGAGGACTCGGCTTTGGTTTGCTTAGAATTAAAGTCTGGTCAGCAACAGAATTGGTATTGGATGGTGAAGTAGTTACCCTTTCCATACTTTCCAGCATAGGCCAATTTGTCAGCCCTTCTATTACTAACTGTTTCCCCGGGACTGAGGGCAGTTTCAAAATACTAGGGTTCGAGCGTCAATCCACTTGATCGAGGGTGCTATATCTATTAAAGTGGTGGAAAGCTTCGAGCGGGGGTGGGCAAAGTCGATCTTGGCCTTGAATTATATTAGAATCAAGAGGGGGTAGTCCAACCCTACCAATTCGCGCATTGTCCACCCTTCCCCTGTTGAAATCATTAGTACTAAAGTACTGGGGTCCTGGGTAAAAATAGATAAGGGGGAGAGCTCTAATTACTGAGTGGGGACTGAAGTTGGGGCCTGGCTGGAATGTGCAGATATACCTAACCGTATTTGGGTTCCTAAAATTAATGACTACACAATCTCCTGGAACGTCTTTGGCTCTATGTCCAACCCAGTTAATTCTCCTTGCAAATAGAATCTCACTTGAGCACTGTTTCGGAAGGGGTTTGGTGCAGTTTAACCAGTGCGTGCATTTGTTCTTTAAATCGAGAAATGTCTCCCTTGATCCTTGGTTCAAAGTAGGAACACCAGCAATATATGTGACGTCATCAGCAGTGGATTGCGGTCGCGCGAGTTATAGTTACCTGAACTAACTATAACGGGGGAATTTCAATGGTTTTGTACGAGTGAAAAGTCCAGCTAACTATAACATGTGTGAAACTTATGGTTTTTTCAGTGAATTTGCAAAGTTTTTTAAATGCTAATTCCTAACTATAACGTGTGTGAATCCTAGGGTTTTTTAAGTGAATTTGCAAGGTTTTTTAAATGCTAATTTCTAACTATAACGTGTGTGAAACCTATGGTTTTTTTAGTGAATTTGTAAGGTTTTTTAAATGCTAATTTATGTATGTATTATTATATTTTTTATATATTTATTTTACAATAAACTACCTATGTATATAGTTCTAGATTGACTGTATCCTGTAATAAAACAGTTTAAAATGCTTTCTTTTTTTTTTTTTTTTAAGGGTTTTTCACCGTGCGTGCACCGTGCGCGCACCCCGATTTAAAAAAAAAAAAAAAAATGTTTTTTTCACCCTTCGGGGTCCTTCAGGGACCCCCTGACAAAGGCTAGGGGTCAGAAACTCTCTACCCTGCCCCCTTTTCACGTTCTCCACCTTTCTTTTTCACTGTCACACACAAAATGGCGTCCGACACTTCCTGATTTCGACCGATTCGAATGTTGACTGACATCTAACCACCAATCAGAATTACGCTCGCGCACGGTGCGCGCATATAGATATTTATGTACTTTTAAATGCAATTTTCTCAGGAACTACTGAACAGATTGACACCATATATGCAAAAGGCACATGCCTGACCTGAGGACTACCTCTTTGCCAAATTTCAAGTCATTCTGTTCAGCCGTTCGGGCTGTACCTTCGACTAAAGGTCCTATGGGAAAATGCATGGGGAAAACGCGTTTTGGGACCCCCCTTTTTTCTCAGCCCCCGCTTGACGAATCACCCCGAGACTTTCAGGGTAGGAGCTGAGCGGAGCGCCCCATTAGTTTTGAAAATTTCGCGAGGATTCGTCAACCGGCGCCAAAGTTATTCAAAATAGAATTTCCAGATCTCCTATGGGAACTCAGTCCTAACTATAACTATCTACTGGCGACCGCCAGTAGATATATATATATATATATATATATATATGAGAACCAATCCTACTCCAAACGAAGAGGCACGTACTCAAAGTGTGCAAAGATAAGAGTTCTTTATTGTTGTTCAGGTCTCCCACGACCCACGCATAAAAAGAGACGCGTTTCGCCTGCGCAGCAGGCTTTGTCAATCTTTACACATATTTGCAAAATGTAATATTTTGAGGATATATATATATATATATATATATATATATATATATATATATATATATTCCTAGTCGTTGATCCTATCCCGGATCATAAATGAGGCGCACTCCATGGGATTATCTTCATTACGATTTATTTAGCAACAGAACAAGAAAACACCCGACAGACGCGTTTCGGCTACACGCCTTTGTCAATGTCGGTAAGGTTTACATTTTTTTCGTCATTTAAATCAAATAATAAAGTTTCATTGACATCGAGAGAGGAGGTCGCTACTTTCTATATCATTGAAATAGAGGAGGGAAACATTGTATCACTTTTCAAGATCTCTTAATGGGCAGACATCTTATAACGTGCTTTGCTATCATGTGTGGTTCCAAGTAATTACACAGTTTCTAATACATATATACATTAGATGTTCATTATAATTCATGAAATACATCTATTTGATTTTAGCCCTGAATGGGCATGCGCAGCCAGAGGTTAATGTCGTTGCTACTCTATAGTCATCATTAATAACCCCTGTTGTCTAAACTCATATCTTTATTGATCAGTGTCTCCCCTGTTCCACCCCCTTTGTTGCCTGCCAAACCTTTCACAGAGAAGAAGTTAGGGTAAAAAAAAAAAAAAAAAAAAATATATATATATATATATATATATATATATATATATATCCTCAAAATATTACATTTTGCAAATATGTGTAAATATTTTATACTAAAAGAACTGTCAATAATCTAAGCTGAATTTATTTACGGCTCATTGTGGCTGTGCAGTAATAAAACAAATAAACAATATTGAAGAATTTTGACAAATGGATACAAATCTTGCCTTAATAGCAGACACAATTCTCTTTCACACAACTGTAGAGTTTGTGCTGCAGGGCCTACTTGTCTACTAGACAAAATAAAAATGAAAAACTGTTGTCCTTGACACCAAGCAATATGTTCTAGGCATCAGATAGGTAAACGGAATATGAAAACCTATTCTCATTGATCCCGCGCATATTGTCCATGTAATCAGGACACAGATAAGAAGCACATAGATAAATAATCTGTTGAAAGCTGGAGACATTGTTCAAATATTAAGAGAATTGCATGATCCATTTGGGGCTATTTTGCTTTTTTTCCCTTAATCCTGGTGATTGTAGAGAGCATTTAGCAGTTTCAAAGTTAATACTTCTTGTTGAAATAAATGGAATTATAAGACTCTCTCCATCATTGTTTGTAGCCTCTTTTGTATGCGAATAAGAATATAAGTGTCCTTCTTCTTCTCTTGTAGAAGACCCATTTTTTCAATATAAAGTGTTAAAATTGCAACTATATCTGAACTGACCTTTAGAATATTTTGAAGCTTCCTAGACTGGTAAAAAATCTTCTGCTATAAATTCCTGTATTAACCAAACTTACTTTAAGTTTCAAATATTTTCAAATACCATCACTGAGCGCTTTAATGGAAGCAATTTTGTTCTAGAACTTGTTCCACAAGAAACAGATACATAAAACCTTCCCATTGTTGTACTGTTTTAAAGTCCTGTCATATATTGTACCATTTGCATATACACCATATTCAGAATCCAGACCTCTTAGGTTATAAACATGCACAATTGGTAGTAAAATGACTGCAAAGGAACAAGTATATCTCTTGAGTTGTATTTACCCAGGTTGCTCTTTGGAATGTATGAAAGCCCTGTTTTTGTTTACCACATTAAACAAAAATTCTTGATTCTTGTTGGGCCTGGCATTGACTACCTGTGCTCTTGCCTGCTTAGCAACTAAATGACTACACTCTTTGGCTCTCAATTTCCGAACCCTTGAAATCACTTGCAAATCAAGAGCTTTTCTCGAGACTTCCGCCAGGTTTTATCTTGCAATTAAGAAGGACTGCATTCTGCCAAAAAGACAGAAAAGTGTTGGAACATATTTCCCCTCGAGTGCCCATGGTCCACCAGTTTTCCACACCTCTTGAACGAAAATTAAACTTCAGACTTATTCATTGATCCTTTCCTAGCTGCTCAGTCATCACCAGTGATGTGAGACTAGGTGCCAGGAGTTGGCAAAGCTGAGTCATTGTGGTGCAATAATCTAAACTGATTTGGTCTGCATCAGACCAAAATCATTTCTGAGAGACTGAGCTGGAAACTGAACTTACAACAACATCCTGACTGGAAACACAAGACCGTGATCCTTGGAGTGCTATAATAGGAGCTGTTGCCCTGCCCAGCTGTACTGTGTATTCCAGTTACCTTTTTGACACAGTTACTTTTTTCATAGCTTTTTAATGCTTCCATCAACGTGATTAGCCCAACATAATACACTAACAAATACATCTACAGCCCTTTTACAATCAGATGCTTCATGTTTTGTATATTCAAGAATCAGAACCTCTGTATGAGATTTACCAAATGTGCTTAACTTTGGGGATGCTGACGCATGAGCACTGACCTCTTTTAGGTGTATTCTGGTTGGTGGTCTTCGCTTTCCTTGTCCCATTTTCACTCTGTCTCGAGTTACATGCTCCAGGGAGCAGCTGGTATCCACTTTCACCTTTACTCAATAAGAAGAAAGAAATTCATTATTTTTTTCCCAACTCAGGACCATTGTTCTTTATCTCTAATAAGGTGGTGATAGAATCTGGACATTTGTGGGTAGACATGGCATGAGGAAAAGAGATGCAATGACAATTTCTGATCAGCCACTCTCCGTGGCAACTGGTCAGACTCTCAGTGGCAGCCGGTGAACTTACAAAGCAGTGGAGTAGAAGTATTTGTCCCCAAAAGTGGCAACCAAGTGAGCAAGCCTGATCCCCCTTCAGAAGTTTACAAAGGGGTTTTCTATGAAAAATACTTAAATACATTTTAACTATAATTCCATGGTGTGGCAACCAAGACCTCACCTTGTAAACCGTGTTGTGTAGGTCACTCTTCAAGAAACTAGGGAAAAATGGCTAGCACTGCATTTTCCCCACGTTTCCCTAAATATGTATTATAGCTAGTTTGAAAGATCTGGCAATGAAATTCGAAAATGAAGATAGCATCTTTCTTCACCTCAGCTCTCCGCTTTCTTTCATTTTCTCACTCTCTGCTTCCAAGTAGATTCTTAGAGCCTAATCTGGAGTTTTCCAGACAGGGTACTCATCACCACGGTGAAGGAGTATCCTATCCGCCAAACTCTCAGTCAGATTTTATGTAAGGCACACCGTTAATATTATTCCGATGGAGCAAAATGTATTCTTTCGGCACAAACCTTCCCCTGACGGCCATAGGGAGGAATCTGAGGTAATCCATATAATCACCTGCCCTATTTAGAGTGAGTGCTGGATGTATTTTTTTTTTTTTTACTGGCCTTCACCGCCAGGCATATCTTGGAGGTGAGGAACAGTAAAAATAACAAGCATTTACAATGCAATGGTCTCGGCAATATTATAGGTAGAGCTATTGGTATTGCTCATTATTTTTTTATCATTTTTGTATCCCTAAATAAATGGCATTGTCATTTCTATTGGCATTAGCTTTTTTTGCATATGTGATACCTATTGCATTAGCAGAGAGAGAGTGAGGTAGTGAGATAGAGAGAGAGAGTGAGGTATTGAAATAGAGAGTGAGGTAGTGAGAGAGAGTGAGGTAGATAGAGAGTGAGGTAGTGAGATAGAGAGTGAGGTAGATAGAGAGTGAGGTAGTGAGATAGAGAGAGTGAGGTAGTGAGGGAGAGGGATGTTGTGAGGTAGTGATATATAAGCATAGAGTGATGTTGTGATGTAGTGAGATAGAGAGAGAGGTAGTGAAAGAGAGAGTGAAAGTGAGTTAGTGAGATAGAAAGAGTGAGGTAGTGAGATAGAGAGTGATTGAGGTAGTGAGTGAGAGAGTGAAGTTGTGAGGGTGTGAGCTAGAGAGTGAGGTAGTGATGTTTTGAGAGAGAGAAGTCGTGAGATAGTGAGGTAGTGAGATAGAGTGGAGTAGTGAGGTAGAGAGAGTTATGTAGTGAGAGAGAGTGAGGTAGTGAAACAGTGATGTAGTGAGGGAGAGGGATGTTGTGAGGTAGTGAGATGTAAGCAGAGTGGTGTTGTGATGTAGTGAGATAGAGAGAGGTAGTGAAAGAGACAGTGAAAGTGAGTTAGTGAGATAGAAAGAGTGAGGTAGAGAGATAGAGAGTGAGTGATGTAGTGAGTTAGAGAGAGAGTGAAGTTGTGATATAGAGAGTGAGGGAGTGAGAGAGTGAGGTAGTGATCTTTTTAGAGAGAGAAGTAGTTGAAAGTGCATTTGCTCTGAGCTCATTCACGAATACAAATAAGTGTTACAGTACTTACATTTACTTTTTAATTGTGTTCTAAAGTGGAGAACATGGACTTCATTATATTTGTGCTGAAGAATCGCAGGGCTGTGGCTACGAGAATTGGCCGGGAATGCGGTCACTGGTTCGAATACAAAGATTGGCAGGGTACAGAGACTGGCTGGGTACAGAGACTGGTAGCGCTGAGATTGGCTGAGGGTGCAGGGACGTGCTGACTGGCTGGGTACTGCATCTACAGAGGCTGGCTGGGGGTACAGAGACTCTCTGGGGAGCAGAGGCTGACGCACGTCATCCTTCCAATGGCCAGGCGGCCACTCCCTCACCGGAGAGGTAAAATAGTGACTCTTCACTCCACAAGTATGGTGATCCGAACCATATAATAGTCGTCGATCTCGTGGGGGTCAATACATGTCTATATTATTAGCCTCGGTGTTCTGACATACCGCCAAAGCGCCGAGAAACAATGCTGAACCAGCGTCCAGCGCCCTCTCTTCCACTGGAGCACAAAGTACTGTAAAGTAACGTAGATGAAGGAGGCTACGCGTTCAGAAACGTGTCTCCCCTGAGAGTTCCATGGCACTAGACTAACACAGGCACTTAACATGTGCACTAGTCTGGAAGAGATTCGTTCACTTTCCAGCACCATGATAAGCGTGTAAGCTTTTAATTCTGTTAAGAACACTAGTGCTAAACCGATGGGAGTAAAACGGAAATAAGTGCCATATGAGATGAACTGCTGGTCAAGACTTAAATCCTACCAAAGCCGACTCAGCCTTCTATCCTAACAAGGTATGCAAGTTACATCGGAAAACAAGAACAGCTGATGTTTACAGCACTTGGAAACGCAGGATGTAGAATGGAGCGCTATCTGTAAACAATGTAATACTGCAAGCACCAACACCACAAGCTATGATGAATGCCAGCTGAGTACACAGATAATGCCACCCGCCCTCTGATCATTTAAAGCTCGAAACCGATGGGAGTAAAACGGAAATATGTGCCATATGAGATGAACTGCTGGTCAAGACTTAAGGATTCCCGAGGCCGGCGCCGCACGCAACGCCCTCGGAGCTTCGCGTGAATGCTAAACAAGGCCGGGTGAGATTACTAGCTGTAAGGGGCCCCACCTACAGAGAGAGTCTAACAAGGGGGAAAGGCGTCCAAGGCACGGTGCGGATTCCTGCTCATCGAAGGGCAGCGCCGCCAACTATACTCACAACAGCACGAAGATCCTCACGGCCAGAGGACAGCAAAACAATGGCGGATGGAAGCTCCGAAACTTTTTCGGATTCGGGGGCGTGTTCCTGCTGTTCTAAAAGGGCGTGGCTAAAAAGTGGAAAGAACAGCAAGGAACACGCCCCCGAATCTGAAAAAGACGGAGCCTATTTGGAGGGACGGCTCTCTCCTCCAATGGCGGGCCTCCGTTTAGGACTTGGGGGGTGAGGATGACTTCAGCACCACCTACAGCACAAGGCTTGTCTGGCTAGAAGAGGAGGAAACTGATTTTTGGGCTGTGCTTGATTGCCAGGGGTCTCGGGGTTAGAGGCGGGCAAAAGGGAACCTAGATGCATGGTTAGATCAACCTACTTGCTGAGGGGATTGGTTACAAGAATGTGTATGCAGAAAAAGTTACCATGTATGCTAATAGTTCTATTGCAGCTGCAAGTTCTATGTTATCATGTGATGAGGGAATATATTTTGCCTTTCGCTTGTTGCAATGGCTTGATTTTCTTTATAAAATGGAAATAAAGCATTTTTTTAGTATAAAGTTACGACAAACATCTGATTAACAAAGCCTTTCATTTGCCCATTTCAATTTAATGACCAGCAGGTTAGTTTGGGAGATGCTGTTGCACTTAAAGCGATTTGAAGGAATGTACTGTATAGTGAAGTATATAATCAGATATAACTGCTTATTGCTATACTGCAAGCTTTACACTTTTGTTTCCAAAGTAGTGCAAGATAGTATACTTTTCATCAATCTAATGCACAAATTAACAATTTTGAACACATCAGCGGGTCTTTTGCACCCATTCGAGGCCGCTATATCATGAGCCAATACTCAGTTGTGAGCTGGTCCTTGAACAGACTCTTAAGAATTCCAAAGACCAAATTCTACACAGAACTTCAGCACAGCTTTTTATTTAAATATGATGCAAAATCTTCATGGCAATACTTGCATGTGGCAATAAAAGCTGGCTCTTGCAGGCACTAGGGGTCTTTGAAAGTTTAGTTTGTGACCACATAGCTTCCAATGTGAGAGCCTCAGGAAAACCTACAAAGATTTTTGGGAAGGTTAAAATATTTTATGAGTGCTTGTCAAATAGCACCAGATCCGGCAATAAGACTGACTTACCCTGTGGCCACAGATTGTTATACGATTTCTGTGGAACCACGGAAGAAAAGTGTGGTAGTCTGTTATTGTACTAGGAGTTTGGTGCCTTGATATTCCAAGTGTAAAACTGCTGATCATCATAGGGTAGTGTAATACTACTGTTTATACCTCAGCTTTACCACGTGAGACCAATGTTTATTATCATTTGACATGAATGTTTCCACAACTCTATGCAATGCTTCATTATCTAAAGTGTTCAAATGAGCAGTGCTGATCAACTTTTGTGCAAAAAAAACCTTTGCATCAAAATTTGATACAAATGCTACAGCATAATAACTTACTTCCCAAACCACTAGGCCCTAGGACTCTAAAACGTTTTGTTAGTTCATTAAAGGGCCGTGCTAGACACCTCGGTACTGTGTTTGCTTCACACCAGTTCTGGATGGGTAGACAGTTGCACTTCCCTTTGTGACCAGTTGCTCTTGAGGGCCTGTATTTACACCTTGAAAAATTAAACATGCTTCTCTGTTGTCCATGCTATATTAAAAAAAGAAGCAGGAAAAGGCGATACCCTGAAAGTAATTTATTTTCCTTTGTTTGATGCTTTCAACTACAACTCTTGTTCTTATTTTAGAAATTATGAACACAGAGGGCGGAGAATAAGAAAACTACATTCTTTATGAGTATAAAGAGACTATTTGCCATTTATATTCTTCCATAATCTCTGCCCCTTTAAAAATCAATGTTGGCATAAGATTGCAGCGAGACGTTAGAACCAATCACTCTTTGACTATGTACATGCCTGTTTCATGAACCCACAAGTTGTGACGCATACTCTGATATTGCAGTGTTGTGTGCTGGTCGCAACAGGTAATATACACATAGCCCCACATGTCTTGATCTGAGCCCCAATTATAGTTATAGACGCAATTGCAGTGCACCTTATAGTTGTGTTGATTTTGTATGTACTCTTATTTATTGTGTGAGCACAACACTTATGCCAGGGAGCAGGTGTGCCACAATTGTGTATCCAATGAGACCGCTCCTCCTGCTTTAGAAATAGGTACCCAATACAACTTCCCGGTACTCTGTTAAGCAGCTAAATATTAACTATGAATTATTTAGCTGCTGGAACAGTATCATGATATTTCTCTAAATTGGTGCTTTAGTTTTAGACAACAAAGGTCAGAAACAAAACTAGGCAACCTTTGACTGCTATTTCTGAGCTGTACTGTCTGAAAATAATGTAGTAACTGACATAAATATGGGGTAAATAGGGTTTCTTTATTGACTGCAGGCCCACAGAGGCAGGTGCTCGCTCTGCGGTGCAGCACAAAAGCTTGCGCAAGACTATGTTAAACTCAACAGAAATAAAAAAAATGCATATATACACTTGATAAAACAAAAGGTACGCCTGTTTCATTCTGCACATCCCAATTGTGTCTTCAAAACTGTATGTAGCCTGTGTAACATTACACACGGACACATTCATTTTGTGTTTATTTTAGGCACTTGGAGGTTAACTGATTAAGTCATCAGGCCTTAAAAGAGAGGTGCGCTTGTTTGGCATGATTCTAAAATCTGTGAGGCCTTTCTCAACAGCGTCTGTGAACACTCCCTGCTTTGAGAGGAAACTCGGGCAGGGCCTCAGGATGCCGCCGGACTGGAGATGCAAATGCATCTCTTCGCATAACAAAGGGACAATTAGCATCGCAAGAGACCCGCGTTCTCTTAACTCTGCTGGGGGATGGGCCCTGCCTCTAACACCTTTCTACAGAGAAGCAGCGTAGGATGCAGGTGTGCAAACAGAGGCTGTCTCTGTAAAGCTTCAATCTACGAGCAGTCATACAAGTGCAACTGTTAAGCGATGCATGATTTTAAAGGCGCAGCTAAGTTTTGTGTGGAAATTGTTTCATTTGTAAATACTACAGCTCCGTTTCGAGCTTGCGCAGGCTGAAAGGCTTACAGATCTCTCTGATCTCTTCACCATCTGAACGTTTGGAGTTACTGTGCTCAGTTTTGTAAGCTGTTCACGTCTTCAGTAGTGTGCACTATAAAAGGGGATATGAGAGGAAACAAAATCTGAATGCTAAACAAGGCCGGGTGAGATTACTAGCTGTAAGGGGCCCCACCTACAGAGAGAGTCTAACAAGGGGGAAAGGCGTCCAAGGCACAGTGCGGATCCCTGCTCATCGAAGGGCAGCGCCGCCAACTATACTCACAACAGCACGAAGATCCTCACGGCCAGAGGACAGCAAAACAATGGCGGATGGAAGCTCCGAAACTTTTTCGGATTCGGGGGCGTGTTCCTGCTGTTCTAAAAGGGCGTGGCTAAAAAGTGGAAAGAACAGCAAGGAACACGCCCCCGAATCTGAAAAAGACGGAGCCTATTTGGAGGGACGGCTCTCTCCTCCAATGGCGGGCCTCCGTTTAGGAAGCCAGCCAATGGAGGAGAGGCAAAAAGAGAGGCGGGCTAAGGAGCCACTCTAGGAAACATTAAATCTCGACTTCCGGTTCTGCCTTCGGCAGACGGGTAGTCCTCGACCTAAAAAACAAATGACCACCACACCATGGTGTTGGGGCCATTAATTGTTTTCTTTTCAATAACAAACTCCCGCTTTGGGAGTTTGTTTTTGGAAAAGATAAAGCTTTTAATAGACATATGGCAAACTTTTAAAAGGCTTTGTATGAACCGCCATGGTGCCGGTTCATACAAACCCATAGAGCTCATTGCAGGGCAAGCGGTGAATTCTAAATTTGGTGGGCGGAGTGGAGGCACGGTGGCGGACATAAAGACCTCCCCTACCCTGATGGCCCTTACTCCATCTGCCAACCTCTAAATCAGGCCCGTATTCATATACTTAGGAATGAGAATCTTCTTGCAAAGGAAGGGTTATTTTTCAATCACAGGCAATAGACAACAGAGCTATGCACATATCACATACCTGAGCATCAGTGATATCGCTCAATTTATAGAGACCTTACAGGGAATCTATCTCCTCATCCCGCAGTGTTTTACCCCGCAGGGAATCACAACGCGGTCGTTACAACGACCGCGTTGTGATTCCGTATACCATTACTCCACAAGTCGGAACAACGACTTGCGGAGGGGGGCGCTGGATGTTGGAATGGTATAATTTACTATTCCAACTCCAGTCTGTGCGGACACTAGGGAAAGGTGTTGGATTTTAAATCCAACACCTTCCCCCCCCTCCGCAAGTCGTTGTTCTGACTTGCGGAGTAATGGTATGCAGAATCACAACGCAGTCGTTGTAACGACCGCGTTGTGATTCCCTGCGGGAACAAAGATTCGCGGTAAACGTTTTTTACCCTTACAGGATCAGAAAACAGACCGGTTATGTCTTTCTGACATGACGAGGCCTGAGACAGCATTAGTGATAATATCAAAAAACGTTATCAATATACACTAAAATATTACAACTAACAAAGCAACAGCTGTAGCAGTAATTGCTATTTGGCACCAAGGACGAAGGTCAACAGTAATCCTCTCCAGGAAAGCATGAACTATAAGTCGGGTATCCTTTAAATACCAGGAATGCACCATTTTGTACCCAAAATTATTTTTCCAGTTTCAGAAAATAAACACATTTTGATATCAAATACAGACTGTTCATTTTGGATAATTTCCGTAAACAAAAGCTTGTAAATTTCATTAACACAATTTAGTCAAGAAACAACACGTTTTCATTCTTAGATAGTAAATACATTTTTCTTCCCAGGAACTAGCTTGTTATTTTCACAAACTGCTGTAACTTAATGCTACCACACACCGACGGATTCTTTCTCACTGTTATACCCTTTGTCATCATCAAATACCAGGGATGTCTTATGTGCCAGGGACTTAAACTGCAATTATGCAAGGAGTAGCAAGACATATGTCAGCAATGTCTACAGTATTTTATGTATGGGTCCTCCCATTTATCAGCAGTAACTAGACGTGTTTCAAGAATGGCTACAACAAGTAATTGATGGGCCACTACTAAAAAGAGCTAGATTGTTGTTAATGTTGTCCACAACATGTCACTGATGGACACTTTTATATGCCTCATGATATCAAGTATAAATCACATTTATAACAATGATAGTTATTAAGACAGAAATAGCCAAATTCTTGTGAGGCATGTCTCAGCATACCTAGAATCAGTCATTCTGATCTCAGGGAAGGTCAAAATGCTGCCAAGGATGCCCCCATTATATAACAGCTTGCTTTTTGCATAGCACTTCATGCCTCACTTCTGCCATTTGTAAGCACTGCAAATAAGAGGTGGTACTATTACTAAATGTATGGTTTTCAATTTAACAACCTCAAAAAGATTGAATGCTAAGTCTGGCTGACCAAGATTCAAATTTGTGACATGCAGAGCTATGTATATTTCATAGGCGGGTGCACATCTCGCTGAGCCATCTTGTTAGGTATCACAATCACAAATGGGCCACTATAATACCAAAGTGATCCACTGAGCATGGCCACAATGTGCTGGGCTCAAGATTAATCGATCGGTCCCCCACAACCAAGAGACTCTCTTCCCCATCCCACACACTAATTAAATGTCCTCTCTCTCCAGTCCATGTCCTAACTTTTAAAGTTAGTTCAAGTGCTGAAAAGAGTGCCCAGAGACGCAGGGAGCTGTGGTGGAAATCACTGCACGACTTGGGCGTAGCCCCTGGCCTTTACAGAGGAGTGCGGGTGACAGACTGAATAGAGAAGGAATAGGAGACATGCTGGTCTTGATTTAAACATGAAGTGTGAATTGTGGGCCAGACTTTCTTAGCAATGTCTGGCCAACATTTCACACTCATTGTTAAAGTGATCAACACATGAAGCGACCAGAAGAAATAATTTGAATGGTTACAACTGTAAAACAGACACGTCTAGTGAACAAAAGTCTATATGTCTTTGTGACGACCTAAGAGTAAACCTTGAGACCAGTGCAGCTGAATGGAAAGTTCAAGTAGGATCAGCACTTTAACTCCCAAGAAGAGGATCTTCATTAAAACATTGTCAGGTTGAGAGCTATGAGGGAGGCAGAGACCCTTGCTGTGTTGAGTTGAGCAGAATTAGAAATTACCACACACAGTCAACGACAAGCATATTAGCACTACGAGAAACATGTGTATTCTAATTGCATTTTTCAAGCAAGATGATTAGCAATCTTGGAGCTATGGAGGGTAAAAGAGTTGCAAAGTTTTAGCAGCGATCGTACTGACCAGGGAAGAGCTAAGCTTGTGACATGACACCTCAAAAAGGATGTATGACGATACATCGCAAACTAAAACAACGCGTGCTTTTACAACGCGGTTTTTAATTCGCATGTACCGTCACAACGCATGATTTTACAACGGATGGCATTAGTTCGCATTTCCTTTGAAATGCATACTAAATGCCTTTACAACGACCCAATTTCCCCGCATGTATTTACAATACAAAATAGCCCCCAAATACTAACACACTACGCTACATAACACACACTCCACAGCACTACCCTACGGTACAAAACAGTACACTACCCTAAAACAGTACTCCAAACAAGACCCTACCCCTATGCACAGTCTGTCCCCTTTACATGAAACACTACCGTACCGGACCCGCTGACACAACCCTAAAGCCTAAACCCTAAAACACTACCCTACACTACAACCCCCTGACACTACCCTATGCCCTAAGCCCTAAAGCCTAAAACAGTAGCACACACTACAACCTCCTTACACTACCCTAAGCCCTAAGCCTTAGCTTTCTCTCCGTGTGGTCATCTCTGCTCCGGTTTACTGTGTCCCGGTCCCGTTCGCAGCGTCGCCGTCTCTGCTCCCGGTTCCAGCGTCGCCGTCTGTGCTCCGGCGCCATTACATTACATGCGTTTTAAAAGCATATGCGATGTATTGGCCCGCATCGTAATGTGTACGCGTTATGTCGCATGCGTTGTAACGCATGCGACGTAACGGCATGCGTAGTAACAGCCGCGTTGAAATGGCTGCAACCCCCTCAAAAATGTACATTGGCTTCTTATCACATAAAGAGGTACATACAAATCCATTTGTAGCACTCACAGACCCTATCAAAGGACCTGATTTCCTGTAGCTTAAACTCTCCAAATATAAACATTCTCGACTCTCAGCTCCAACAGTGCTCATCTCATGGAAACAGCATTTAAGAAGAAAAGGAAGGAAGGAAGGCTACAGCTTCCTTGTTCTCACAGCGGAATTATTGAACTCTCAAACCCTGACAACCTGCTCTCCAGAAAGACTCTGAAAACCTGGCTGTTTGAAAGCACATATGAATCCTCTTCAGAATTCACCTGAATAAATCAAACACATTACACACACAAAACAAGTCAACAGATCACATCACTTCCCACTAACTAGATGCTAATCCTTCAGCATGCTACTTCCCTTCCAGACTAGCTAAAGTAGTAGAGCTACCACTGTATTGCTACCCACTTCAACTGCACACAGCTATTAGAAGAAGGCAACATTCATGGTCACGGGCAGTCCATTTGAACCAAACTTGAAACAGGTGACTATTAGCTGGCAAGGGTCAGGCAGCGGGCCGAAAGAACCAGCCTCCCACTGTGAACCACCATGATGAGATGACCCACCACACACTCACACTGGTTAGGTTGGAAGGTCACAAGCCTCACGTTCGCTGTTGGGACACCTCCCTGAGGTTAATCCTCACCCTCCAACAAAGGTGACTCAGGAATAATCTTCCCCAGTAGGAAATCTCTGCTGGATGAACCAGAAATGTACACCTTAGTCTGCACAAACACCAAAAGGCAAATACATTTGTGAACGCTGCACTGTATAAATACCCAATAACAGAACAGAACATTGCATTGTTTCCCCTATACACGTGGAGCCTCTTTCTTCTAAACAAACGGCTCTCTCTGGATTTCAAAGTCATATATATAGAGATAACTATAAAATATACAGAAATATGCAGATAAGTCAAAAAATCCCATCCATACTCACCTCATCAAAGACATTATTTTTTCCTTTATTGATGCCTTCACTAATGGCTTTAATCCAGGAGTCCTTTTCTTCGAGATTCTTTGCTAGAAATTTGATGTCGTGCACCTGCATTGGAAACAGCAACAGTGAGAAGGGACTCATGTCCTACAGGCGGAACAGAGATGCCTTATGTCACGGGCCGGGGGCAAGTGGTGGATGGCATTTATTTGATCTACTCAATAGCTTTTGCTGCATGAAAGCCAGGCTAGCTTCCCCCCCCCCTCCCCCCACACTCCTCCGCACCTCAGCTGCAGTTCTTCCAACAGAGAATGGCCTTTCACACAACGTCATCTTGCAGATTTCGGGGGCGTCGTGGGAATGAGAGCATCAAAGACTGGCCACGCTATAGCCTTGTCCTCTGATGTAGATAACTGTCGTCTTCCGGCTTCTGTGGCGTTAGTTAGGACATTGTGCTAGTGTATAATAGACTCAGAGTTGCTGTTGGTTAGTGTTGTTAGTTATATGCGTTACTATTGCCCATCTTGGTGCTGTTTAGTTTGGTGACCTCAGAAGGATGAGGGGCTAACTGAACCCTGTCAGGCTTCCCACTTGTGACAACTCATAAGTCACTGTTCTGTTTTACCGACATGCAGTCTGTGTGCATTAGTCTCGGACATTATAGATTAACAAGAGTGCGTTCTGGACAGCGGCTTCCACTCCAAGGAAACAACGCAGATCTGCTCTGTAAGGTCGCAGCACTTCGGACAGAACTGTTCCTATTAGAGGAGAATCAAAGCTGATTTGCATATGGC
This sequence comes from Triturus cristatus, assembly GCF_964204655.1. Lineage (NCBI taxonomy): Eukaryota > Metazoa > Chordata > Amphibia > Caudata > Salamandridae > Triturus > Triturus cristatus. The sequence continues at coordinate 618,127,375 of NC_140583.1, read as the reverse complement.
TGGTTCCTGTGGCACAGTGTGCAAAATGAGATGGCCCGGAATCCCACCCATACTAAATGCAACTACCTAAGATTGATTCAAGCATTCCAGCCTTGACGTGTTGTTGTTCTTTCTGAGCTTACAGGGCTGTGTTTAAGCTCAAGCATACTGTAAGTACAGGGCTAACTGCAGCGTCCAGAAGGGTTCAGGTGAAGTGACCAACCCCTTGGGCTGATGGTTGCAGAGGGGATGGGGCAGGGAGGCTCTAACACCTGATATGACTCAGCAGGTCAAGTGAGTGACAGGATCCCCGAAAGACATGCTACTACACTCAAGGCCAAAGTGAGAATGTCTTGCTGCACCTGCAGCTTATAATTATACGTTGCGTTATCTAAGATCACACTGGAAATGTAAGGTATTAAGGAGCATCTTCTGTAGAGTAAACCTCACAAACTCACTCTCATTCCACATTGTAAAGAGTTGTGGGCTTATAGCTAACCCAACAGGTCTCTAACTTTAAAAGTTGGGCGACGAAAAGATATTACAAGATTGATCACTGCATGTTGGCAGTTAACATTTTTCTTATTTCTCTCCCTGATCAATTCTCCCATCTCTCCTAGACCTGAGGTATTCAAGGAGCGGGGAGCAGAGGTGGCCACTGAGATTGTATTTGGGGAATAATCAAAACCCCAAAGCGCGGCCTCCTGCATTGCCCATGAGGGTTGCTTTATATGGTCTTTGCCCCATTTCTCTCCACAGAGATGGTATTGGTACCTTGGTGTGTTCCCGAAAGCAGATATCCAACAAAACCAGTTGCGGACATTTGATGTTAATATAATGTAGAAATGTCATACCTTTTTACCAGGGGATCGAATTAAGATAAACCGGTTCTTTTTTTTCAAGAGTGCATGCAAATCCTGACATCGATCGTAGTTCTCCAGTTCCACCGTCTCGAGGCAGTTCTGCTCATCCTGACAAAGAAAGGAAATATACATTTACTAGACACCATCTTTAAGAGGATAACTATCCATGGTGGCAGGCTCTGTCACCAGATCAAAGGACAGACATATATCATTTGCTTTAGTGCAGATGTTATTGTCTTGGGCCAGGATATATCCTAGCTGCGGCTAATCCTTCTAACCATCAAGCCCTGAGTTACAGTGAACATTTATTCTTGTAATTATATATTGCTTAAATCTATAAAGAGCCCAAATTCATAGATATGAGCTTGCCAGTCCAATGGTTTCACAGAGAAGCAGATATGAGGATTTCCCCAAGGGCTACTACTTCTAAAAGGCTGATTTGGCTACAAAAGTGACTCACATAGCAGGTCCTTTTGAGAACAACTTCATGTAAAATCCATAAGGTGAGCAATCTTTAGAGAAGAACTAATGCCACCTGCATTTTCAAGGACCACTTTTCTAATCACGTCTAATACTGGAAAGATCATGCAGCAAGAAGACTCCTTTATTATGCATCAGGCAGGACTTTGTCAGGATAATGTGATAGTTCAGATTTGCTGAGTATCCCCCTCGCTTGCATCATACGTTCATTACAGCCAATCAGAAGAAAGGCGGATACAGTGCAACCCTTCAAAGAGACATAACAGGAAGTCACACCTTCCCCGAGAAGGTACTGGTTACATAACAAAGACTCTGCGATCAGAACATTATTAACACGAAGAATGACATCCACCGCCTAACGTTAAAGGATGCTTCCTCTCACAGTATTAGGCAGGGCAGATATATTCTCTTTATTATTGTTTCCTACCTTTCTCATTCTCCTGCTTTCTTCCTTTTTTGACATTCTATCTCTAGCTCTTGATCAAAATCTGATCATGGAAAATAAGTTAGGGTCACCTAAAATTGCACATGACGAGCAACCACCAGCAAAATGTAAGCACTGAGAAAACTTGATTTCAGATCTTTGCATGATTTGTATCAAAAGGCGACTTTGCTAATCAGGTGTGTGAGTCAGGCAACTACAATGGGAACTTTGGGCATTAAATATCCCACCACAATGTGGGCGGCATCTCATTCAGTATGTCTGTGTTCCTTAATGGACTAGGCCTTATATATAGTTTGGAAACAAACATATTCAAGAACTTAAACAGCAACCTTTTGGCAAACATCAAGCCCTCACAATTTACAGCCAGTAAATCAAAATGGGTAAGAACGGAGGGCTGTTCTTGAATTAGAATCTCAATAATAACTATATTAAATGACACTGCTGTAGTAATTGTGGTTATAATAAATGTCATCAAATCTTTGAAAATAAATCAAACAGAATGTATGAAATAAGGTACAATCAGAGTAAAGCAGGCACATTTTCAGTAATGAAAATACTTAATGTATTACGTTAATTGCATGTATGGGTCTTCCCCTTTATGTAATTTTTGTAATATGTCTGCACAGGATTGTACTCACGTATTGTTTATATGTCCTGCATTGCGTTCACTTCGTTTAAAGTGGCTAAGATCAATTTGTTTACAATTGGGTATTCTTGATGCAAATTCTTTTTTAAAGGCCTTATATACTCCTCCTAATGAAATGTTTTGCTTCAATATTTTTAACTTTTTTAAAGGTTTTTTAGATATTTATTGATGAAATAGGAAGGTCTGTGTCGTAGTATGTCCTTTTTAATGGAGAGTGTTGTAATTGTTTTCTTTTTTCTTTTTTCTTTTTATGACGGAATATGTAAATGTATTTGTGTATTTTGTTTATGTGGCCCTCTTCGGAGTGCCAAAACATAATAAATAAATAATTGAATAATTGAATTAAACAGCAACCTTTTGGCAAACATCAAGCCCTCACAATTTACAGCCAGTAAATCAAAATGGGTAAGAACGGAGGGCTGTTCTTGAATTAGAATCTCAATAATAACTATATTAAATGACACTGCTGTAGTAATTGTGGTTATAATAAATGTCATCAAATCTTTGAAAATAAATCAAACAGAATGTATGAAATAAGGTACAATCAGAGTAAAGCAGGCACATTTTCAGTAATGAAAATACTTAATGTATTACGTTAATTGCAGCTTTTCAGCCATTAGCCCGTTGCCTCCATCACCATGTGATAACTTGTACCATTTCCAACTTATATACTGGTATACAACTGCAGCACATTCATTAAATAACAGCGATTAGACACCGTAAGTACAATACTAGGTATTGAATTTAACTAAGAGGAACTAATCCTGCATTACTGAGTTTCCTATAATTTTCACACTGGCTTCCAGCTATAAGTGTGTATTGCATCACTCCACAACATTTATGAAAAATAGTATTATGCATAAATCTTAAACTGAAATCAAATTATAGGGTGCCCCCTTCTGCCCTAGGGTACACCAAGGGGGCATCTAGGAAGCAGTCCCGGGCAGTGGTTCATCCACTTCTTGAGCAGGTCTACTTCACAATGACCGGATCTACATCGCCCCCAGTGATGGAAGTCAGAGACAAACTCATACGCTCATGCAGCTAGTCTATGCAAGTGGCGATCACGTACAGTCTAGTAGTTGAAAGCACGTGACCTAACAGCGAAAGGCACTGAAATATGTCATTGGAACCACCAATGTGCTAGACAGTTTTAATCAACTAAATAGATGGCTGAAGTTTTCATTAAAATTGTACTGTCCATCCCTAAGCAATTTAACACTTTTAGCCTACGCTACCCATACTTGAGACTCCAGAAGATTTTGCAGAAAAATCTTTTCTCAGTGACTACACTCAATGCCAGTAGGCAGAAGGCAAACTAGTGGTTTGCTGCACCAGGATACATACGGATTGGAGCTGGAATTAAGAATACGACCATGCTCACTCCCTTCAAGATTTTATGTACTTTTTTTTAATGGTACTATAGATTATTTTTTAATAATACTGTAGATTTGAGACACCGATGATCATGTAAATCATAAACGTTTGTTAAGCTGATCGGTCTGGCATACTTGATCCAGTCATCTCTGAACATTGGATGTATGACGTTACAACGCACACTTTTACAACGCATGCACTTACAACGCATTTTTTACAACGCATAATCCATTACAACGCATGACATTACAACGCATGACACTACAACGCATTTTTAAAAAATACCTTTACAATGCATTTCCATTACAACGCATACTACCTTTACAACGCATACCATTACAACGCATAATATTAAATTACATTTAAGGTAAGTATTAGATAGTATAGGGGTAAAAGTTACTTTTCTAACTCCAGGGGGTGCAACAGTAAGGTAAGTGTTGGATAGTATAGGGGTAAAAATTACTATTCTAACTCCAGGGGGTGCAACAGTGGGGTAAGTGTTGGATAGTATAGGGGTAAAAATTACTATTCTAACTCCAGGGGGTGCAACAGTAGGGTAAGTGTTGGATAGTATAGGGGTAAAAATTACTATTCTAACTCCAGGGGGTGCAACAGTAGGGTAATTGTTGGATAGTATAGGGGTAAAAATTACTATTCTAACTCAAGGGGGTGCAACAGTAGGGTAAGTGTTGGATAGTATAGGGGTAAAAATTACTATTCTAACTCCAGGGGGTGCAACAGTAGGGTAAGTGTTGGATAGAATAGGGGTAAAAATTACTATTCTAACTCCAGGGGGTGCAACAGTAGGGTAAGTGTTGGATAGTATAGGGGTAAAAATTACTATTCTACCTCCAGGGGGTGCATCAGTAGGGTAAGTGTTGGATAGTATAGGGGTAAAAATTACTATTCTAACTCCAGGGGGTGCATCAGTAGGGTAAGTGTTGGATAGTATAGGGGTAAAAATTACTATTCTAACTCCAGGGGGTGCAACAGTAGGGTAACTGTTGGATAGTGTAGTGTAATATTATGCGTTGTAATGGTATGCGTTGTAATGGTAGTATGCGTTGTAATGGAATGCGTTGTAAAGGTAGTTTTTAAAAATGCGTTGTAGTGTCATGCGTTGTAATTTCATGCGTTGTAATGGATTATGCGTTGTAAAAAATGCGTTGTAAAGGTAGTGCGTTGTAAAAGTTGCGTTGTAAAGGTTGTTCCCCCTGAACATTACCTGGGGAAATTGACATTGATGACTATTGGTTAATGACAGCAAGTACATTAAGTATTCTGACCTAAAATGTATCTAGTAATAGACAATAGATCGGAAATTTAACAAGCGGTTTTAATTTGTTGATGAGCAATAGGTCACAGGTCTTTAATACTTGATTCTCTGTGAGACACTAACCCATACCCAAAAGCTCCTAAAATAGATGAGTGCAATGATGTTTCCTACCATAATAGTTATTGGGCTAGGGTTCCAATTTAAGCCAATCACTTCTCCCAGTGATGAACAGAGAGGTACTGGCCACCTCACTCAGCTGTAGAGACTACGCCTTCACAAATGCATGGACCTATAGTACAAAGGGTAACGCTGGATGCTTCACAGAGATTCAGGCCCCCAGACTCACCTCATTTTCATAGACGAGCAGCTGGGCTCTACACAGCTGGATGTAGCGGTCCTTCCGGTAGCCCAGGAGGCCTCCACTGCTCTTCTTAAGCCAACCAGCTTTGTCCACGGTCTTATTCGATTTCTTACTACTGTCGTTCGCTCCCTAGTAAAAAGAACACATGGAAAGATTTAGGGGTAAAAATAGCAGAAATGTTTCTTTATAATTTAAGTTCTGGTATGAAGAGGTGAAGTCGAGATCTCAGAACAGCATTACGCGGATTAAGCTTTCGGGATGTAATAAACGCCTCACCCAAAATGGCACCTCCACTTCTTTTTAAATAGATTTCACAGTGTACGGCACATGGCAAATGTGGGGTTTGGATGCAATGATTAAGCATTTGAGTGCGACTTCTGAGGGGCTCCAGTACAGTATGTCTCCTCAACTTTAGGATTATGATAAACATTCCTCAGCCTCAGAATGGACAGTGACGTCAGAAAGCTGAACATTCCCCACCCCGTAGAACACATACATGGAGCCTTGAGGTGAGGCGACTGCTACACACGAGTCGTAAATGTGTACACCAATAACAAATAACTTTTTTTCAGAATTCTCAGTTTGATATTCAAATTCGAGCAGGCGTCATGGACCTGGTACAGTGAATGAAAATCCACGCCCTTAAAACTCAACCCAAACAAAACCGGGAATGCCCGTGATCACACATGGAAATGTATGCCCCTCCACTGTACAGAGATGCCCTCTGCAAACTTCTCAGACAACAAGAAATGCAAAATCTACCCGGTTTCTGGTAATCAGCGCCTTTCAAATAAACAAACAATACACTACCTGTGCTCGCTCAGCCATCAGTCATCAACTGCTGCTGCTCTGGAAAGTGAACAACTTTTTGCTATAGACCTTATCAGACACACAATTCCCACCGCTCATCCTGTTGAATCTCCCCGTCAGCCTGCGTTAGATGGCATTAGACCCACTGAAAACAGCAGAGACAACGAAACCAGATACATCTCCCCCGTCCCTGGCCAGCTACACTGGCTCAAATTTGTCCCTGAATGCCACCTGGGAAGATTATATTGTACTGTAGTGTAGGAAGGTGGAATCTGACTACATGGTTGCCCCCACTTTTTTTCTGGTGTTTTGATGTTTTTTGACTAGTCTGGCTGGGATCCTGCTATCCAGGAGCCCAGCCTATCTGCTTACTCCCTTAAACAACTTGGAGTGCATATTAGATGCACTAGTGATTGGATACTGTGGTGCCTTATGAGTCCCTAGTAGATGGTACCTTAAGTAGCAAGGGCATAGGTACTTCACAGGCCTACCAGAGACTGAAGCATGTATTATGCCACCCCTGGGAAGCAGACTAAATCTGACACCACAGGCCTGCTACTGCAGCCTGGGTGAGGTAGTGTTAGCAATCCTCACTGAGATATAGGTTCACTATATCTCTCCCTGCACACACATTTAAACCTATCAGTCACCCCTAAGGCAGGCCCTATCAATCCTGAGGGCAGTGTGCTTGGTTTCCATGTGAGGGGGTGCCTCTGCCTGAGCAGGGCCCCTCTGCAGCTCTCAGAGTCTATTCTCTGTTGCTGTTTGTGGATGCGGTCAAACCATATACTCTTAAGTGCATTATAACCTCGCGGTAAATGCTAACTCTGGAATGGCTGCATCAAAACATGTCGTGTTTGGTGTCAAACGCTTTGGAATCATACCCCCACACCAGTAACTGGTGTGGGAGTATGATCCCACCCTTCTAGAGGGATAGACATGTACCCACTGTGGAAACACGGTAGAATCCTGAAGAGCCCTGGCATCACAAAATGGATGCCACCAGTCACAGACACTGGGCTGCCCTCCTGCTGATGACCGAAACTCGCAGTGGAGGAGGCCCAACAATAGGCATCCTGTCACATGGAGGTGTGGTCACCTCCCAGACAGGATTTAGTGTAATGTGGCTGGGTGGGTGCACTCCTAGAGTGCTTTGAAGTCCTGCACTGGGGGAGCAGTAGGCTCCCCTGTGCATACACCAGTTCAAACCGGCTCAGGGGCTACCTGCCCCTGCTCTGGCACGAAACTGGACAAAGGGAAGTGGGTGTAGTCACCCACTCCCCTGACCCTCCCATAGGTGGGGTCACAGAGCTAGTCCCTCCCTTCCTTTCAGTATAAGTTATGGAACCCTTGCCATTGCAAACTAGATATCCCTGGACGACGCTCTGAAGAAGAATCCTGGACCTTCAACGTTCCACTACCTCTGGAAGACTGAAGAATCTCCCTTGGAGTCAAGGAGTGACTCCCCTGCGTGGCAGGCACCAAAACTTTACATTAACGGTCACAAACTTTCCCGCTCCCGCCGGAGTCCGAAGTCCCTGCAGCCCTGGAAGTGGATTTCCTGACTTCGCCAAGGCCATTGTGAGTCCCCAGCGATGCGGAGGCAAGTGGACCCCACGAGTGACGAGGAACCGCAATACCTGGGTACCAGGCACTATTTTCGAGTGCAACCCCTTCACGATGTTCTACGAACTTGTGCATTGGATCACGTGTGGTCCAAGCCTCTAACAGGATTTCCTTAGAAGATCAGAGGCCTACCTCGTCCCGAGTGACCGTGGGCTCCTGGTGAGTGAATCCTCCCAAGGCGTCTTCGAAGTCTCTTGCCGGTTGGCTTGTGGGTCCCCAGAAGACTTTTCTACAGAACCAAAGGACTCCCCTGGTTGCTCCAGGCCTACCCTGACTTACCCTCGCTGGGTGAGTCCCTCAGACCTTGCTGGTCTGCACCGCTGACTTTTTACACTTTCCACAAGACTTGCTGTTGCCAAGGCTTGTTGGCTCCAATCTGGTCGCCGACACATCAGTAAACTGCAGACTTTGTGGGACACACTGAATCCAGCTCCTGGTCGTCGTTGACGCCCCCTGGACCTTGTGGCTGAAGAGTCAAGACACCCATGATCACCTGAATTCTCCAGACGACTGTGGGTATCCAGCTTCCTTGCCCCGGGTCACTGCCAAGTGACTTTGAACACTGTCCCCTCTGCTTTCAGGTCTTCCTTCTTCTGAATCCAGGTTTGGATTCCACCGGACACTTCTTCTGTCTTCACAAGCAGCAAGTATTCTTTGGCTCCCATTGAAAATGACGCCGCAACTCGACACCAAAAGACACCTATGCACCTGGCTTCCCTGGGTGAGGTAACTCCAGCACTACGGTGCTCCTGTGTGTGTTGGCTCTAGAACTACTTACCCTGTAAGTGACTTGCTTGTAGACTCTCCCGAAGTATCCTAAAACTTTAAAATTCCAACCGCGACTTGCTCCATTGAAGTCAATTGGGATTCGCGGCTGTGTTTTCACACTGCATGCGTCTCCCGTGGGTCCTTTACTTACCTGCCTTGGGTGGATTAGTGAGGCCCCAGCGCTTCTGAAGGCCCTAGGCCTTGTCCCCTCGCAAGTCGATATTACTAAGTCTCTTTTTTAGTATATGGTCTGGTACGCCCCTAGGGCCCCAGCCATATTTGTGCTTAACTTGTTGTGAAATGTTGATTTGTGCATATGTCCTTGACTTCTAATCTCATAAAGAGATTAGTAGAGTGTGTCTAGTAATAAATACATAAATATTTTATATGTATACCTGTGTGGTGTCCGTTCATTTAGTAGTTCAAGAGATTGTAAGGTAAAACAAGCTGCTTTACATTCCTCCAAGTCTTAGCCTGAAGGCTGCTCACCACAGCTACCACTAGGATAGCTTTCTTTAAAAGGTTGTCTTAAACCTATCTACCATAAGAGTCGAATTGTACTGGTGCAAGGTGTCCACTTTAACTAGTGACCAGCATATGCCAGGCCAACTTCACATTGGTGGGCAGCGTGTGGGATTCCAGCTTGCCATTGTTTTACCAGAAAATCTCTATTTGAATTACTAACTGAAAACCACTATAGGTACTCAAGGTACATATAACGTCAAGCTTAGTATCAATAAGTTCTACTGAACTTAGAGCTGTGTGCCAAGGCATAGCTCACCCTTTCTACAGCTCAAACTAGGATCAGTAGGCCACAAACTAGTGTAGGTAGTACAACACTGCACAACACTAGAATGTCCTTAAGGGTTGGAACCAGTGGGTCCACCCAGCCTCAGTATAAGGACATGACGTTCTTTGACTTGAAAGCCATGTGTGCTGCAAGGCACCTGAGGATAGGACACAGTCCCTCCACACTTCACCTGATAGATCTGCTGACAGCAGATGATCTTAGATTAGCTCTAGGAGCTAAGGGGTCTGAATCAGGGGGTGGGTCAATCACAGTGTCTGGGTCAGATGATGAAAATCAAGATGACCTGGACTCTGTGGTTGAAGGGCCAGACCCACAAGGGTCTGAAAAGGACAGAGGAATTCTCCCTAAGATAACTGACAGAGTGGAGGAGAGGCCTAGGTCCCTTTCTAGGGAATCTGACCACTCCTATCACTCTGGCAGAGAATCTGTCCAGCAGAGGAACTCCTACCTTCCTAGAAGGGAGACCTCCTCTGACAGAATGTACAAACTGCTGCAGTATGAGGAAGCAAGATTTGCCCTCAAGGCCAAGCACTTGGCATTAGAGAAGCCTTTGAGCTCCAGAGAGCTTCTCGAAGAGAGGGGTTAGAACCCCCTGGTGGCAGCAACAGTGTCCCTAGAGGTAGAGAATATATTCCAGACCATAGGAACCAGAGCAAGGTTGTTCCTCCCTACCAGAGTGGGGATGATATCCACAAGTGGATAACTGCCATGGAAAGGGCCTGTAGAGTACAACAGGTCCCCCAGAAGCAGTGGGCAGCAATCGTGTGGCTCTCCTTTTCAGATAAAGGCAGAGACAAGCTCCTCACTGTTAGAGAAGAGGATGCTGATGAATAAGGACAAGGCTTAACACACGTGCTGGCTTACTTAGTTTAGAGTGGTGGGCCTCTTGACCTGTATGTCGCTGTTCCTTCCGACATCTGGATAGAACCAGTAACATGCCTACGCGATTTTCCAACTACCCCATTAGGCCCAAACCATAGGGAGCAGGCCGACTTGTATAATGCTGTTTCTGTCATTGCATCCAGCTATATGATACACGTAACATCGTACCTACAAGAAGTCAGCACTATTGGCTTGTAAATGGTTGTACGTTGCAAAGCTAAATAAGCAGTAAATATGGCTTGTATGTAAACCGATAACGGTAGTGCCTCAAATACCCAATTTGGCCCAAAGCTCGGATATGTGCCTAGCAGAGTGAGCAGACCGACTTGTATTATGCTGTTTCTGTCATTGCATCCAGATATATGATAAACGTAACGTCGGACCTACAGCAAGTCAGCACTATTGGCTTGTCAATGGTTGTATGTTGCATGAGCTGAAAAGGCAGTAACTATGCATGCACACACTCACCGTGTGCAGTTCATGCGGTAGGGGGGATCGAGATTCAGGTTACAAAGCGTCACGTGCAGTCAGGATCGGACTGCGCGACCCCTGCTGTAAATAGCTCTTTTATATCGCGCGAACTCGACCCGAAGGTATAGCAGCGCTGTTCATGAGCACCGTATTTACACACATATTCGGGCACGGAAGTGAGATCATGAGCCGCCAAGGTCCGCGACCCTCGGGGACCCAGGCAGACCAGGTCCAGCAGCTCGCATACATATTCGGGCACGGCGAGATTCAGTGATTTGCCCAGAGTCACAATCACAGCGCGAACTCGATCCGAAGGTATTGGCGCGCAGTTCATGAGCACCGTATTTACATACATAATCGGGCACGAGGAGATTAAGTGATCTGCCCAGAGTCACAGCGCGACTCGCCCGAAGGTATTTGAGCGCAGTACATGAGCCCTGTATTTACATACATATTCGGGCACGGAAGTGAGATCATGAGCCGCCAGGATCTGCGACCCTCGGGGACCCAGGCAGACCAGGTCCAGCAGCTCGCATACATATTCGGGCATGGGGAGATTCAGTGAATTGCCCAGAGTCACAATCACAGTGCGAACTCGATCCGAAGGTATTGGCGCGCAGTTCTGGAGCACCGTATTTACATACATAATCGGGCACAGGGAGATTAAGTGATCTGCCCAGAGTCACAGCGCGACTCGCCCGAAGGTGTTGGAGCGCAGTACATGTGCCCCGTATTTACATACATATTCGGGCACGGCGGATTAGTGATTTGCCGAGAGTCACAGTGCGAACTCAAGCTTAAATGATTTGCCCCGAGTCCCAGCGCGACTCGCCCCAAAGGTATTGGAGCGCCGTACATGAGCACCATATCTATCCACACATTCGTGCACGGGGAGACCAAGTGATTTGCCCAGAGTCACAGCACGAACTCGACATTAAGACATTTGCCCATATTCATCGCGCGACTCGACCCAAAGGCATTGGAGCACAGTACATGAGCACCGTATTTACACACATATCCGGGCATGGGGAGATTAAGTGATTTACCCAGAGTCACAGAAATTAAGTGATTTGCCCAGAGTCAAAGCGTGATTCAACCCGAAGGTATTGGACTGCAGTACATAGCGAACTCGAATTAAGAGATTCGCCCAGGGTCACAGCGCAACTCAACCCGAAGGTATTGGACCGCAGTACATAGCGAACTCGAGATTCAAGAGAATTGCCCTGGGTCACAGCGCGACTCACCCGAAGGTATTTGACCGCAGTACACGGAGAATGGCAGCCCTCTCTGTTCGCCGCCAGCTATTGATCTTGCCCCCCCTCTGCCCGTGGCAATCCGTTCCACAGGGCCCCGTCGACCTGGTACTGTCCAGGGACAGGGCCGGGGCGGAGTAGGGTGCAGCAAGACTCACCGTCCTATGGACGACACGACGGCGATGCGGCGTCCTATGCGGCGTGGTGGGTGACAAAGAGGTCGCCAGGAATGGTGGGGGAAGGCTAAATAGCCTCCCCTTCCCAACAGGGGCCAGGAAGTGACGCGCTTGGGCATCACATCCGGCCAGCATGAGGAGAGGGGGACACCGGTCGGCGTCCCCGCCCCCTCCCCTTGGGAGGGGGTGGGGAGGGGTGACCGGTGCCCCGACGGTACTAGGGCGCCGACCGCTATAGTGGCCCCCTGCGGGGGCCGCGGTCGGCGGCAGAGTATTAAAAAATCCCAGGTGAAATCCGACAGACACCTTATCAGACTCCACTGAAAGCTCCTGAACCCAATATTTATTTAATAAGGCGCAAGGCCCCGGTGAGCACCTACAACACAAACTTCAAAACACAAAATTGCGAGGCATGTAAGAGTACAGTGTGGCGCCTCCTCTACCCACTTCCCATATCCCAGGTATTCACAGTATTGACGAGGGCTGACACCGGTGGCTGGTGAAACACTTATCGCAGCCCAGCACCTGACAACAGATTCCAAACTAAATTAGCAACCCCTTTAATATTCTCTAAAAGGCAGCGTTGGTCCGCTGGCGTAAAGCCTCCGCTTGAGTCAAGCGGTGTGACCGCTGCTCCCCACCCCAGTTTACCCCGCCCCCTCGCATTTCTTCATCCTACCAACTTCTGCTCCAGCAGAGCAGCTACGATACGTCCAGTGCTTAATTTGTAAAAAAATAAGTACCGGTGCTCAAACTTTTTCTTAGGAGGCAGCCGCGACTTCTAGTTAATTCACCCAGCTACATTCCTGGCACCACCCAATTATCATGCCCACCACCTATGTGGACAACGCGAAAGCCGCCAAAATCAAAAATAAATTACTGCTTGAGAATCATGACATGGATTATAACAGCCCACTTATTTCACAACAACCGCATTCATTCAAACAAAATGTATCTGAATGAGGGAAATGATCATATCTACCAAAAATTACAATGCCTGAGCAGAAACCCAGTGCCTGAAATATGATTTGAATTCTTGTGTTCTGTCGACTTCACTATGCATCGAATCCATATGGTAATCTCTATGAAGCGCGCACATGCACTGAAGTTCTACAGTGAGCGCTATGGAGAGCGGTATCCATTTATGTATAAACATTGCGATTGGGGTGGTACGAGGATGAAGATAAAACAATACCTCTGAGTTCAACTAACTTTTTCTGGGTAGAATCGACTGAGTGTGAAAGTGTGCAATGTTTTACGGAGGTGCTGGCAGGATGGGCACTATTATTTTGCTCCCACGATGCACATTTTGTCTGCTATCTTGAGCTCAATATAAGTACTACATCTACTCACATTGCAGTGTTGTTGATGAATTTAGTTAATTTCCTTAAAACTTTGTGTGTTTGGTAAAGCGCCACTTGCCAGCAAGGCTGCTTCCGAGCACTGAAGTGCCCTGGCACATGTTACAGTCACAGCACTGAAGTGCCCTGGCAAAGATTACTGTCACAATACAGTTACACCATATACACAAGGTGGACCTGGTGCAAAACCACCTAGTAGGCATACGCTTTGTGGTGCACGTGGTCTAAATTTTTCAGATGTATTTGATTGTGAGGGTAGTCCAGTGTGCCTAGCAGCACATTCAGCGCGCTGGACTAGGAACATGATTCGGCTTTGGAGAAGTGCGCTTGCCTACTAGCCCCAAACTAGTAATATAAAGTAATGGGCCAGTGCAATGCCCACAGCACGCGGGTGCTGGTATGATGCAGCAGTAGGCATTCTTAACATAGTGGTGCAGTGATCCAGCCTGCAGTGTAAGATCACCACGAGTTCAGTGTGTCAGGCAAGTGAGTGCGCCCAGCGCCCACCACAGACTTTAATGCCTATGTGCAGAGGCCAGGTAAAAAACTAGGCTGTAAAGTTTTCAGCTCAGTTCTAATCCCAGCTTCTTAATGTGCCTTTATAATTTGATCATAAAGTTCATGAAGTTTTTCTTTTCATCTGTATGTTTAGCACAGGAGCTGCTTCCGTTTGGGTGCCCCCAAAACACTAATTGCTGCATTTACAAGATAACAGGGACTGACCAGGGTACTGGGACAATGGGTGTGAATTTAGCCCTTCCCATAAGGCAATGCACAGCAGGGAATGTTGGAACACTCCAGGAATTAGCTCCCATGACAAATGTTGATGCATTTGGTTGGGGGAAAGACGAACATAGAAGGACGAGTGTGGGATGAATGTAAAGTCAGGTGAAGTTAGGATTTACCGCTTTTTCAGATAAAAATGCCAGATATTTTTTGGGGAGAGTTTTATATACCGCAAACTTCTTTGCTGAGTTCTGTGTGAGTGTTTGCTTATGTCTGTGTGCTTGCCTGTGCCTGTTTTGAGTAATAAAGAGGGAGAGTATCAGGACACTCTCAGGAGATATATTAAAGGGAATGTGTGGAATGCGTTTGTGTACATGTCTGCTTGTTTCTTTCTGTGTGTGCGAGCTTGAGAATATAGAGTATTATGCCAAACAACAATAAACAACAGTAGGGCATTAAGAAACAGCAAATATTACAAAACAATGAAATGTTAACATCTCCTGTTTGGCTTTCATTTTGTGTAATGAGTTAAGCTGTTTCGTTTACATAAACGCATTTCATGTGTTTTGATATGTGCTGCAACTGGTACAGAAGCCATTACGTACCATCATATCTTGCCCTTAGCCCACTTGCCACACCTCTAGCTTATTTTAATGAGTACCTGCACTTATTTTTTTCCATTTAAAGCACTGCACACGACCCTCTCCTCACTCAGTTTGACTTTCTCTCTTTTGAACTCTTATCACCCGCCTACTCATTTCTCCTCTCCCTTCTTTATCTGACGTTTTTCTTTCCCTCCTCCTGGCCTTCAGCTGCTGCTCTTCTTCTTCACCCCGTCCCTTCTGCTACTTCAGCCCCCAACTGAGCGGCCCTCTCTTCCCTTTTGAAACGTTCAGCTTACCACGTCTTTCTCTTTTTTCATCGCCCCCTTCTCCTAGCTCTTCTTCAGCGCCGCCTCTGAAGCCCACCCTAAGAGCCGCTCCCTGCCTCAGTCCCCCCTTTGCCTCAGCATCTCACAGAGCTGTTGGGGAGGGGAGGGAGGGCGGTCTCTAGTAACTGACTGCCTTGGTAACGAGGGGCAGGCCACTCAGTCCTTCTGTTGCTAGCTCTCATTCATCTCGCCAGTAAGAGCAAGCCAGCTTCAGTCAGTCCCAAGTGCTGCATTACAGGCAAGGCCACCCAAATTATGTGGCAGCAGAGAACCAAATTATGCGGCTGGTTTGTTTACATTATGCGGCAAGAAAAGACAAATTATGCTGCCTAGAGAGGCAAATTTTGTGACAGTATTACTCCATTCGTCATTGTTACTTTAACCCCTTCAGTGCCCATGACGAGATGGTCTCGTCATGGGCCGCGGTTGCGCTGTGCCCATGACGAGACCATCTCGTCATGAACCCCGCCCGCTAATGAAACGCCCGGCACAGGGCGTGGAAAGGGCGGGGCACTGAAGAGGTTAAAGTAACAACCGGGCAAATATTCCAACTCATTAGTACCTGTTAAACAACCAAATGCTACAATAAGGAACTTAAAGATGGCTAGTCAACTTGTGTGACGGGCCTTCCACTGCGCAGGAACAAAGGACACTGAGGGGCATATTTAAAAGGATCTAGCGCTGCCGCAGCGTAATTTTTTAACGCAGCGTGACCAATGCGCCAGTTTGTAGACGCCTGCGTCACATTATACCTGTAAAAAGAACTATTGATGGACAGAATGCAGAACAATGTCATACATTCCCCCAGTACAGAGATCTGGGCCTAAATCCATCGTTTTTTTGCTCACCATGCCATTCCAGTTTGGACCCAGCCATATGCAAATCAGTCTTGACCTTGTGCCCAATGGGCACAGTCCAGCCCGAACCGCCAGGCCAGGTCCTCCCTGGACTGGAAACAAGCATCCTAGGACCAGTTTCGGGGTTTCACCCCTCTGCAGCCAGGATAGCTTAATTCCAGTGGCATGGAGAGCACGGGACTCACGTCTGTCTTTCACATTATACCTGTGCCAGATACAATCTATGCAGGGCAGCTGTTCCCATGTTAAAATCCACGCAGAACTGACGCAGTGAAATTTACATTTACCTGCGTCAATCTACGGCTTGACTGTGTCAAAATCCCTGCACCTTCTCAAACCAGGCGTAAGGATTGACGTAGGTTTATTAACATGGGACTCGCCTCTGTGTTCTGACTATTGTTGGAGTTTCGTCACTCTAATGACCAACTCCAGCAAAGCTTCACTTTAGCGCTGACAGATGCATCAGAATTTCTGATGTATCCTTGTAAATACAGCGCATCCATGACGAATGATATGAACAAGGAAAGGCTCAGTGCAAAGGAGGTTAAGTTCCTAAGGATCAAGCAATTGGGGTGTGCAGGAGAAAGAAGGATTTTAAAGGGAATGGACTGTGCACATGTGTTTGTGAGGGGCCATTTCATTAATGGATGAGGGTGTGAATGAAAATGGGATGGTAGGAGGAGTGTGTGGGACAGAAAAGAGGGTCATTGAGAGAAATGTGGGAGGTGAAAGTGAAACTAGTGAAGACGTGAAAGGGAGATGTGAGAAAGGAAAGTATAAGATACAATAGTAATATGACTGTCAGGAAAAGTAGTGTGTGGTGAGTTTGAGGGAAATGAGAAGATTAGAGAGGGAAGGGTATCAGATGATGGCCAATACCAGGGTGTGAATGAAAAGCTTCATAGAAGAGGGTATGTGAGATAGATAAAGGAAGGTGGATGGATGGCAAAAGAAAGTGTGATGCTCATGAATTAGAGAAAAGGAAGTGGACTCACAATTTTTAAAAAAAGAGTTGAAGAAAGTAACAGTGCCAATTAACGGAAGACAATGTAAGACACACGGGGAGGGGCAATTTTTGGGAAAGAAAGTACTAGGTGGGTACTTCGGCTGCCACTAGCAGGGGGTGGCTTTCTTCCAATACAAGAAGCAACTGTTTCACAATTGCTAGAGTTAGTGGTACAGAAAAATGTATCTCGAATTAAGGATGACAAAAATTCTTGTGATACTGGTCCTGGGTGGTGCAGATAGAGACAGACATAGTGGAGAATTTTAAGAAAGAGAGGGACTATAGGAGACATAGGGAAACCAAGAAAGATTGAAAAAAAAGAGAAGAGTCTGAAAGAAGCAAATATAATAGATTGAATTGGGATACAAGAGGGCATGAGAGAAGCAGATGTGAAAGAAGAGTTTGGAACAGTTCAGGGCAAGATAAAAGTATGAGAATACAAATGAAGGTGAAACAAGAGATAATGGGAAGAGACTGACAGAGATAGTAATGTAAGCCTAAGAGGTGCACATGAGAAGGAGGGAAAGAGAATGAGAAAATGGGAAAATCTAGGGAAGAAGAGAATGGATAATGGTAGAAGCTGGAGAGAGAGAGAGAAAGGATTATCTAATACAGAGATGGGGAATATAAAACAAGCATTCGCATAGCCAATAGGTCTCGCCTTTGGGATCTTATGTGTTTAGCCAGAACTTTTGGCTATGTTGTAGAGCATTGTGGCTGCTGTGCATTACGTTGAAAAGCTATAATAAAAAGTGTAAAGCATCTTTGTTACTGTAGGACCTGGGGTCTCCAGGCCCTATGGGGCGGTAACGTGACACGAGCGGTCGGGCCACCAAAGGTCTGTGTGTAAAGCAACCATACAACACGCACCTCACATGGGACGAGGAACACACACAATAAGTGACGCCACACTGGAGGAGTTATGTAAATACTCAAGTTTATCCAAGTAGATCACGTTAGATGCAGTTCATGAGGTAGCAGTACATTTCATAAGCTGATAACACCATTCCTAGCGATATACCTGTCAGTCAGGAGCTATAAAGGTTGGTCATCCCCTAAATGCAATTCATAAAATATCAGTACTGCCTGAGATAAAATTACTATTCACGTATATGTACTCGCGCGCTTCACTTTCCTGTAGCGCCTTAGGGGGGTGATTGTAGCGCTAGGCGCGCTAATCGGTGACGACCTCAGAACGGGGCATCTAGCACAGAGAGCTACTCGTGATCAAGGACATTTAGCACTTCAATATGGAACATGAATAACAGAGCGCTACTCGTAATCATTAGCACGTAGCACTTCAATATGGAACATGAATAACAGTGCGCTACTCGTAATCAATAGCACATAGCACTTCAATATGGCACATGAATAACAGAGCGCTACTCGTAATCACTAGCTCGTAGCACTTCAATATGGCACATGAATAACAGAGCGCTACTCGTAATCACTAGCACGTAGCACTGCAATATGGCACATGAATAACAGAGCGCTACTCGTAATCACTAGCACGTGGCACTTCAATATGGAACATGAATAACAGAGCGCTACTCGTGAGCAATGACATTCAGCATTTCACTACGGAGCATAGATAACATAGCGCTATTCGTGAGCAATGACATTCAGCATTTCACTACGGAGCATAGATAACATAGCGCTATTCGTGAGCTCGGGTGTCTAGCCCTTCAGGTCGGAACCGGGCTATCAGAGCGCTACTCGTACTCTGGGGCAGTCAATGCTTCACACGGGGGCTGTCCGCAGGGAGCGCACGGGACTTGCAGAGCGAGTCTCCCAGCTCCGGTGCAGTTCGTAGGGCACCACGCTTCAGTACTGTTCAAGGGGGCACAAGGAGAGGATCCCTCGACGGGGTCTCTCCGTTGCGATGACAGGGGGAGAACTCCCACGGAGAGGGGACCCGGGCTGAGGGTGCGGTGTGGCTCCCAACCAGTAGGGGGCGCACCAGGGGCAATCCCAGCCTCCGGGCTTACCTCGTTCTCGGCACCAGCAGGCGTCCGCTCCAGCGACGATGGGGAAACTCGGCCCCAGGCCTTGCGCACCATCTCACACAGCTGCGACCGCAGCGGCGTGGCCCCGGGCTTCTCACGGACCTCGCGACTTCTGCAGGGCACTTCTTAAGGCCTCCGGGCCGCGGCGGTGAGCGCGCTGGCTCCCACGTCACAGGGGGGTGCTGAAGTTAAGGATGGGGGTTCCGCGCTCAGCGGAGCACGCTGCCGGGGGTCCCAGACCAGGTCAGGGAGCGCAGGGGTCACCGGTAATACCTGGTCGATCCCCGGTGGCTCTCCAATCTGCTTTGCATACGGCTTCAGGGGTCAGTCTGGACACGCAGTCTCAGCGCTTGGCATATAAGGTTTAGAGTTCAATCTGGACACGCAGTCTCAGTGCTTGGCATATGAGTTTAGAGTTCAATCTGGACACGCAGTCTCAGTGCTTGGCATATAAGTCTCTGTTCTCAGATGTTAGATGAAGTCTTGTTGGCGCAGATGTATCTGGCGCCCTTAAAGGGCTTCTGTTACAGGGGGGTAGGGATGGAGAAGGCGACTAGGTCCTTCCTAGTCAGGCTGGGCAGAGGTTCTCTGGGTCCTCCTACTGCTGGGCAAGATCAGTGGGTTTCACAGGGTCCCTCACTCACTTAAGAGGCAGCACCTAAATCCTGTCACTCTCAGAGGCATAAGTCCCTGGCTAGGCCCTACCGCCTACACTCCTGGTGGATTCTTCCAGCTCTGCTTCACCCCACTGGCCAACTCAACACAAAAAGTTCCCTCCCTCACTTAAGTAGCCCTAGGTCAGGTGACCTCTGGCCAAGGCGGCAAAAGAAAAAACACACCTCCCTTCTAGAAGGTTCCAGCACATTCCAGGAGCTTCCCCACTCTACCTATGGGACAAAAAGGCGGGCTGGAGTCGCAACATTGTTGTGGAGTTCCAGCCAGCTCCTGGCAGCTAGGGTGCTACTATGAAAGACCACTCTGCAGTAGCAGGGGCCTGTGGCAGCCATCTTGGGAGAAGGGAGCACCTGCACCTTAACACTGATTGGCAATGAAAAGGCGCCCGGAGACCTAGTCCAACATAAAAATGAGGGTGGAAAAAATGAGGCACGATCAAAAATAGACGGGGAGACCACCCTAGGGCTGACAGGTCCAACAGTTACCTTTATAGAAACGAAGACGAAATTATATATAACTGAAAAACCTGATTAAAAAAAGATTTTAACGGAAAAAATGTCTTCTATTTTTTGTATTTGCACTGCTGGCAACTTCTTCCTGCCTGTTCTCATGCTTGTTTGTTATAACTTATTTGTTATGGTGGAGCGGGACATAAATACCAGGGACCCTAGGCCAGGGGACAGACAAGGCGGGACATGCACCCTTGGGCCAATTGTGTGCTGTCTTTCTAAGAAAGACGCATGCAAAGGCCAATGGGGGGGATGAAAAAAAAGCACACGCACGAGCGTGTGTTCAAAGTTTAAAGCCCTAACTAAAGCCTCGCAGAGCAGTGCATACGCGCTGGCTCAGGCGAGACCTAAAAAACGTAACCACATAACAGTTTGGCTTCAGAATTTGCCATTAACAATCCTGAGCTATCATCGGAATCAGCGTTGACAAATGTGTTTATTTGTATGCGGTTTCAAAAAAGTAAACTTAAAACTTGACAAACACCATATATCATACATTTGTCAGAATAGGTATCACAAGCTAAACTTCAGTGCTCTTGTATCCCTTATCAATCGTTGCCGGCTGATGCGCCCAAGATCACACGGAGTCTAGGAGAAAAGGTGTGGTTTGTGATTGTAGTGGAATAAGAGTGCTGGAGAAGGGCACAGTGGCGAAAGGTGATAGCTTTCAACCTCAGTCTTTAATGCTTTGCAGCCCCTGAACAAGATATTACAGTTATCTAACCAAAATGCACTTATATTGTCATCTTCAGAAGGTGAACTCTAGAGTCAGTCCTGCTGAGATTCACACTAGGACTCGGCGCACTGATGGAAGAGAGTGATTCTGATTATAACTCCGCTGCGGCTGGTGGAAACAAAAGTGAATTAGCGAACTGTGAAAATGAGATGAATTGTTCTCGACAAGTTTATACTTTTTTTGAAGCTTTTCTATCCATTAACTTAATGCAGAAGAGAAGAAAACGGTGTTGCTGGAATTACACATTATTTTGTTATTATCGTTTAATGTAAATATATGCGATCACGATGCTTTTTAGACAGTTTTTATGAACTTCCAAAGGTTTCCATAGACCTTTCCGAATGTTGCAGAGTAAATTTATATGCACTCTTAGAGAAACATCTGAGCTCGAGAAGCACCTAGAAGGAAGTAATGGTATTGAGGAAGCCAAGGCGCTGTGGAGGGGTGGAAGGGAAGGAGAGAGGCTGAGCTCAAGAAGCGCCTAAAAGGAAGTAAAGTTATTGAGGAAGCCAAGGTGCTGTAGAGGGGTGGACCGAAAGGAGAGAGGCTGAGCTCGAGAAGCGCCTAGAAGGAAGTAAAGCTACTGAAGAAGCCAAGGCGCTGTGGAGGGGTGGAAGGGAAGGCGAGAGGCTAGCCCCGAGGCGCAGAGAGGAGGAAGCACGTTGGGTGATGGAAAGAGAAGCCCAAGGAAAGGCAAGCAGCGGAGGAAGGGAGAGTTGGAGGCAGGAGAGATTTCAGAGATGCTGAAGGAGAAGGAAGGGCATGGGGAGGAGGAGAGGAAACAGGGAGAAAGAACGGATGAGAGTGAGAGAAAAGTGAGAAGATGAAGGGAGGACTGAGAATACAAATATAATATATGCATTGGTAAAGCACACTTTCACCCCTGGGTCTCTTGTGATGGAATACCAGATATTTATTGCTACGCAGCTCAATGGTATATATTTTTATCGACCTCGGGAAGGCCGTGTCTGGCTCGCAGCTCCCGGATGTCTTAGTGCCAATATCTTCAACACTCCCCATTCCTCCCACAGCAATATCCTGGAGAAATAAACAGACAAGACAACATCTTTGTGGAGAAAATTGCTTCAAGTTTATTTGCATAACAAATATGCCAACATGGTGGGTTATCTTACGGGCGATCCCAGGGTAGGCAGCCCCTTGCCGCCTGCCCACCTGATGAGCCAAATGACACCGTGGCCCTAGCCAACAGGTGTTTTCCAGATTTGGGGGAGGAGCTAGCCCCTCCCTCCAGTGGACCGCCAGTCCACCCCATTACTCACGCCCCCAGAAGGGAGGGCGGAGCGTTGCAGGCAACTCCCGGTTGCTCAGGTCCACAACTGCCCGTAGGACTAACGGGGTGCCGTCGCTCCTCCAGGGTCCAGCGCGAGGACCTCCCTGGGGATATTTGGCCTTTGCACTCTTGTGGTGCTCGTGCAGAGGGTACCACTCTGTGCCTTACAGCCTTTGGATCGCCCTGTAACTCCGCCACAGCACTGGGTGTGGCTACCGTCACCCCGGGGCCCCCCACCAAAGTAGGCATCTTTACCTCCATCCTGCTGATTCCAGGGCCTCTCCCAGGTCCCGCAAAACTAGTCCATGCCCACTCTGGACAGGTTCACCCCATCCTCTTCAAAGCTCCCAGTGGACTTAGCATGCAACAGGCCATGCCTGATAAACCAAAACCCTACTGCTCAGTGAATCTGCGCCTAGCACTGTAAACTCTCCTGCGTGAGGAGTCCCCTGCAACCCCTGACCGGGCCCCTCGCCACACTCACAGTGGGGTTATCTCTGCTCATTATAACACCCCTGCCCACAACTGGTTGTTTAACTCCAACCAGGGGATGTCATTTCTGGCTGCAATGCCCCAGAAGGTCAAATCATTGCCTCTCCGGGAGAACACGCCCCCCCCCCCCCCGCCAAGACTGTGTTGCAGCTTCTACAGCAAGCTGCTCCAGCGCATGTCTGGGACCCCCAACCAAATTATCTCACTAGTGTGCTTCAGCTTCTACCTCAAGCTGTGCTAGCGCATGCCTGGGCCCCCCAACCAAGTTAAGTCAGTGGTGGAAAACCCCTGGCTCCATTTATTGGATTCGGCCCGTCGCGCCACACACAGGATGCACGGACGGTCCTAGCCCAGACCTTCGATCCTGGCAAAATAAATGCTCAGTTGCTAACATCCTTTAATGAGCCCTGCACACCATATTATACAACTACTCCAGCTTGCACCTAGTTGCACAATCCCACTGCACCACATCATCTCTGGTGCCTCACAGGGTGCCTTTGGACAACTCAAAGTTTGCCTGTACATGATACACTTATCCTGTCTTCTGGCCACTCCCCTGGGTGGCTATGGATGGCTGTACCTTTAAAATCTTGAGATTCCCATCATCCCACCTGCATGGTGCGCTCTGCTGCCAAACCCTCCCAGAACGCTGTGTTTGCTGCCCCTGCAAAAGGAATGACTGCAACAGCGCCTGTCAGGACCTGCATTGCCTGCCATAATAATCATGCCCGTATTACCCGTTCAGCCTGAAACTGGTAAGGGGCATGCCTCACAGGGTTGCCTTCGGTAACTCAAAAATTCACACTGCATATAATTCACTCTACCTGTCCTCCGGACACTCCCTTGGGTGGCTTACACGGAAGTACTGTTAAAACATTGGGATACCCATCGTCCCACCTGCATGATGCGATGCGCTTCGCTCAAGGACCGCCCTGAAAGCTGCAGTCGCTGCCGCTCCGGGAAGAGTGACTACAAAAGCGCTTGCCATGACTCGCAATGCCTGCCATAGTAAAGTATGCCTACATTACCTGCTCAACCTGACTTCGGTAAGAGGCGCACTGTCAGCATGAATCAATTAGTGGTAGGAGCATTCCCCCGCAGGGGCGGTCTCCTCCCCACCGCATCCAAATGCTTTCCCCAGTCAGATGCTAATCCTGAAAAGTGCTTTTCCTGACTACTTGAAAACGGTACCACTATCAATTATTGGTTGCTAGTGTACTGCAAGTTTTGCCCGGGGCACGGCTGGAGGCCAGCACCCCTGTGTGAGTCATGTACCCACTATGCAGGCCCTACGTCTAGCCTAGGGGTGAATACGCAGGAGATCTACACACCCAGGAGTCAATAGATGAAAACAAAATGCACCAGACACACGCTTGGTGCGAAGTAGCTGCCCCAAACTAATAGATCTCGATGACAAACGTAGTAGCCGGCCCAACATGGAAAATTGCAATTAGGGGCCTGGAAAGGGTATCCCATCAGCTCTTTCATAGGCATAGACAACATATGGGGGACCGTACGCCCATCCACCATTTGGAGGAGGAGGGGAGGCTAGCCACGGTACCTGCAGGTGTAAACCTATGGGCTAAGTCTCCCCGCATTGCTTCTGGCTCCTGCTGGATAAGATCCCAATGCCCCAAGCCACCCCCTGTCTGTGCAGCCTCCCCCATACGGCCTGCATGTA
This sequence comes from Triturus cristatus, assembly GCF_964204655.1. Taxonomy (NCBI): domain Eukaryota; kingdom Metazoa; phylum Chordata; class Amphibia; order Caudata; family Salamandridae; genus Triturus; species Triturus cristatus. The sequence goes on along the minus strand of NC_140583.1, from coordinate 618,102,880 downwards.
CTAAAATGCCAGAACAGCTTCCTGCCAACCTAAAGTCAGTAACCAATACCGGGTGGCCTGCAGAGTTGAGCCCACCCTGTGAAGTGGGTGCTGCATAGTTCACCCCCTCCAGTCATTGCCTCCATGGATATAATCCACCCCTCGCCTTACCCCTCCAGCAAGGCTAGAGGTTGGGCTGTATTTTGCAGACACAAATTGAGTTTTTGTTTTCCCTAGGCCTGCCTCTAATTCCCATGCTGACTACCGCAATGGGCCCTGCCCATGAGTGTTTATCTATACAGGAGGCAAAAGGACATGCGAAAAGGCCCATCGATCTGTGACATTCAAACTTGCTAGAAGCTGCCTTAAATTACACTACATCATCCCCCAGGAAGCTCACATTTATTGCGAAAATGGGTATCCTTTACATTCAACAGCAGCCAACAACAGTCATTGATGTAAGCCCTAGTGGTATCGGTGGATTGTCAGTTCCCGCCAGCCACTACTAGTCTGTCAGTGGTCAACTTAACCAAGAATGGTGTGCCCAAGGCTTTGCACCCCTGCCCGAAGCTTGCACAAAGACTTGACGGCAAACTCCCAAGGCTGTCCAGAATACCTCACACCTCTGTCAATCCACTACCAAACACACTCTGCCCCAGTTTACTCTCTTTAGCCAGATTCTCCTCTAAGACGGCTATCCATCCCTATCTACCTCTCTGTTATATCCTTTCTCCTGCTCCGGCTCAAAGTCTGCAGAGGAATTACTACCGCTAGTCCAACACATGGGGTCCAGTTCAAATTGCCCCCAGTTCAAATTGCACTGCACTCTGCACTTCTAGCATGCCTGCGAATACGAAAGCTGCGCAGACCGGTCGGGTTAACCCTGACCCCCAAAACTGCGAACCAGCCCTGCAGACCACATGCCACTGTGATCCACATCCTTCGTACGCTCGGACTCGTGTGTCTAATATTTATATTGAGCAAATAAAAGAACCATCACCAGTCGGCAGAGAAAATAGCTGTCTCTCCAAGAACTGCTGAGCATAAACCAGGGAGGTATGATGTACCAGGAAAATAATGGAAAGTTATCATAGGTGCACGAAACGGGGCAGGCACTATGCCGGGAGCCCCGCGTCTGCATTTAACAGGGAACTAATGCTTACGTATCCCTTATGCAGGGAAAGCACCAGCGTGCTGCCGGTAAAAGAAACATCCCAACTACTAACCCAGACACTTGAGCAACTGGATGCCAGGGCTAACGGCAGGAGGCCACTTCCGGCTGCACCGCACAAAGCTCCAGCCGTGCAGCCAGACCCAGTAACATCACCCACCCTGACACTTGAGCAAGTGTGGCGATTCAGTCTATTCCAGGCCCCCAGGGCTATAGGAATGGCTGGGGCAGCAGGCAACAGCATTTTAATGATCGAATTAAAAAACGCTTGCTGTTATGGTCATCTCTAAATAGACAGACAGCGCTGACTAGTGGCAGGCTGTCACAAGCGCCGGTGTTGACACTGCCTCACAGGTGTTTCATGCTATCCCCTTTGTTGGTACCCATTATATCAACCCCAGGAGGATGAAATGCGGAGTGGACGGCACCCTCTCTGATGGGATGGCCTTAAATTAGCTGCCCCTTGTGATACCCATCTGCCCAATCTACCGCTCCGGGATTGCAGGTTACTCTGCAGTGTTCTGCCCACCTCTTACCAGGCTGCATAATTGCTGACAGTTAGAGTGGCTAATGACATAGATAGTGACATCTACTTGTCGAAGAATCATAACCTTGCAGCACACCTTGAGTCTTCTAGGAAAGTGTGCCACCAACTGAAATTTGTGGCTTCAGTCATTGGCTCGAGATATGTACTACAAAGTAACACTACCCCAACAAGTCAGACTTATTGGGCGATGGTTGCATGAGTAAATAAGCAACAACCCAGGCTCTGCAAGCTGAAAATTGGTGCTTAGGTTAGCGTGGTTCCAACTGGTAATCTACGCCTCTGTCATTGACCAGAGCTGCCTACCAAAAAGTAACACTACACCTGCCAGCCCGACTCAATGGGTGATAATTGCCTAAGTAAGCAACTATGGCTCTGTTCTAAGAATAGTAAACATGCTTCAGTTCTGAAATGATGAGGCTGTGCACGCTCTTGATCAGTCTGTCAGAAGTTGCATCACTGGCACAATGGTCACAAAGCTACAAACTACTCTCCGCGCTACTCCAGTTCGCGCCCCTCTGGGAGCCACCCTAGACGCACATAGTTAACCGCCACCACGCCTTCTGCTGCTATTCTTCTAACCATCCTCCTTGGAGTGGCTGTACTGAAGAACCCGTCCAGCATTTATTCATCAGACATTCTAGAGTTAAAAACCAGGTAACAATCAAACCTGTTGAGAAACCTATAGAGCAGTGCCACCTTGTGGCCTGACACTGTAAGCCACAAGGGGAAATACACCCACTTACTCTACAATCAGGGGTACTCACAAACTTTCTGTCGGGGGCCAAAATTACAGTGTGGTTAGTGGCCGAGGGCCGCACTGGTAGGGGTGGAGTCAGTGGGGGCATGATCAGTGGGGGGCGGAGCTAGAGTAAAAAAAAAACCTGTTTAGAAAGCTAGTTGACTAATTTAATGTGAATAGGTAACTTACTTTATAGACACAGAACGCAAAAGTCCTGGATATGTGAATTTCAGAAGCATTGTTTATTTTTTGTGTTTCAGCCTGGCACAGTTTAAAATGGTTATGCTGCCAAAGGCCCGGCAAGTGCCTTATATATTTCCTGCTGCAGTACTGTTGTCTTTAACTTTCTAGTGCTAATTTATTTCTGACTGCTGCTGCTGTTAAAGAGAAAGAGAGGGAAAGGAAATAGCTGGAAAGGAAAAGAGAGAACAGATCAACAGGAGAAGGAGTCCAGGACAGTGCGTGAAAGCAAGAAAGAAAAGTAAGGACAAGCGAGAGGTTGGTATCGCAGACGGAGTTACAGCACACCATCATCCTGGCCTGTGGCGTTTGTTTCTCACAAGGTGGCAGGAAGCTCCTGAAATCCTCTCACAGGCTGCCTGGAACGCCCAAAACAGAATACTCGAGGCGCAGAAGCATGCGCAGGGTATTCTGTTTCGAGCATGCAGCAGGTGACCCTGCCTCACATGTTGCAACCCCTCCCCTAATGAATCAATCAAAAGCAGCCCCGGAAGTACTGGGCTGATACTGTCCACGCCCGGGGCTGCTTTCAAATGCGACGCTGCCAGCACGTCATTACTGGGAGGTCCCCGAGGACCCCAAGTATTGCAGATCGAGGCGGACAGCATGTCAGCCCATAGGCTGCTTAAATCGCTATCTTGCACCGGACACCAAATAACTGGCACTGACGCGTGTGACGTCAGAGGCAGGCAGGTGAATCACAGGCAAGCAGTAAACAGGGAAGATGGCCGCAGGAGGAAACGTTGTGAATACGTATTCAAGCGTATTCACAACGTTTGTTCCTGCGGACATCTTCCCTGTTTACTCCAAGGAAGGGCATAGTGTAAGATCGAACAAGGTCCGTGGGCCGCCAATGAAGGCCGGGCAGGCCGCCAGCGGCCCGCGGGCCGTACTATGAGTAACCCCGCTCTACATCTAAAGACACAGAATAAACTCAAACGGACCGACAACCTACCCCGGAATTCTATTGAGCACTAATGCCTGCTGACCGGCCATAGCGTTGTGCCCCTGAAGAAGTCATCCTGGAAAATCGATTCAGGCCGTAACTATGCCGCTGAAAAACTACTGCATGCATACCCCTGGCAAGCTGCAGCGGCGTTGCTCCCACTAAGGCCTGGTTCACACTGCCTGGCAATGTAGCCACATAATACCACAAACACAATTCTGCCCTTTACCTCAGAGCTGCCAGCAGAAATCACCTTAGGATCCAAGTGAAAAAAAAAAAAACATACAACTCGAGCCACTGAAACTTCCACTTTTAAAAGTGTCAAGCTTTCTGCTAAACCAGGGTTACTCATAGTACGGCCCGCGGGCCGCTGGTGGCCCGCCCGGCCTTCATTGGCAGCCCGCGGACCTTGTTCGATCTTACACTATGCCCTTCCTTGGAGTAAACAGGGAAGATGTCCGCAGGAGCAAACGTTGTGAATACGCTTGAATACGTATTCACAACGTTTCCTCCTGCGGCCATCTTCCCTGTTTACTGCTTGCCTGTGATTCGCCTGCCTGCCTCTGACGTCACATGCGTCAGTGCCAGTTATTTGGTGTCCGGTGCAAAATAGCGACATAAGCAGCCTATGGGCTGACATGCTGTCCGCCTCGATCTGCAATACTTAGGGTCCTCAGGGACCTCCCAGTAATGACGTGCTGGCAGCGTCGCATTTGAAAGCAGCCCCGGGCGTGGACAGTATCAGCCCAGTACTTCCGGGGCTGCTTTTGATTGATTCATTAGGGGAGGGGTTGCAACATGTGAGGCAGGGTCACCTGCTGCATGCTCGAAACAGAATACCCTACGCATGCTTCTGCGCCTCGAGTATTCTGTTTTGGGCGTTCCAGGCAGCCTGTGAGAGGATTTCAGGAGCTTCCTGCCACCTTGTGAGAAACAAACGCCACAGGTCAGGATGATGGTGTGCTGTAACTCCGTCTGCGATACCAACCTCTTGCTTGTCCTTACTTTTCTTTCTTGCTTTCACGCACTGTCCTGGACTCCTTCTCCTGTTGATCTGTTCTCTCTTTTCCTTTCCCGCTATTTCCTTTCCCTCTCTTTCTCTTTAACAGCAGCAGCAGTCAGAAATAAATTAGCACTAGAAAGTTAAAGACCACAGTACTGCAGCAGGAAAAAAATAAGGCACTTGCCGGGCCTTTGGCAGCATAACCATTTTAAATTGTGCCAGGTTGAAACACAAAAAATAAACAATGCTTCTGAAATTCACATATCCAGGACTTTTGCGTTCTGTGTCTATAAAGTAAGTTACCTAATCACATTAAATTAGTCAACTAGCTTTCTAAACAGGTTCTTTTTTTACTCTAGCTCCGCCCCCCACTGATCCCGCCCCCACTGACTCCACCCCTACCAGTGCGGCCCTCGGTCACTAACCACACTGTAATTTTGGCCCCCGACAGAAAGTTTGTGAGTACCCCTGTGCTAAACTATACCCTTTTAAAATGATCATCCCTATCACTTTTTTGGGGGGGGATTTTTGCCTGGCGAAGCTGGAGCCGATTCCAACCACTAAAACTAGTGACTAGTGTGCCGCCCGATTTGTAAATGGCTGTCTCCTTCCTTGCAACCAGATATATCAGGGGAAGATGTGAGAGACCCCCCCAGGCCCGCAACCTTCTTACGCCAGTTAGCATAGTGCCGCCCGCAAATTATCTTAAACTAACAGCACACCCGGCCTATTGTATATGACAATGGATGTTGGTTGCCTGAGGGAATATAAGCAACCCCAGAAGATGGGTAGAAGGGCGACATATTTGCCCTGCAAATAGTTGTTTTTATGGTGGACGCGTGGAAATTCTGTGATTTGCCCAGCATCACTGAATGCTGAGAAGATACAGAGGCTCGAACCGGGTACTCAGCTACAAAGTCGGCAACTCTAGCCCTAAGGTTACGTCCCTTCACTTTTACTTAATTGCCTTCTTTCAGCTCCTATAACGACGATATCTGCTGAGTTCGGCTGCGCCAGTGAGCCCTGGTGTGCCACGGCCCTAAGGGTCGCAGATGCACAAACGTGGCCCGGGGACCAGCAAAGGCAGCATGGTGTGCGACCCCCCACCATTCCAAGCCGAGGTAAGCCCGCGGCCATGCAAGCCCCCTTCCCAGTTCCCAACTCGGCGGCTGCCAGGTGAGCCCAACCCACTGCTGAAGGGAAAGCAGGTAGAACCAGTGCCTGGGATGGCCACAAAATACGGTAACAGCCAGGGCAGCAAGTTGGAGGTAGCAGGCAGGTGATGCGGGGTTGGAGGGACTACCGGGCGCAGAATACAGAAAGTAGTGACCCTGTGGCGGACACAGTGAGTCGGGAACACTAGGGACTAGCAAGGGTTGCACGTGGGCAGTGCAGCACGGAGGCGGCCGGCATGAATCCGGTCTGGTTTGCGCTCCACAGAATGGCTGGCAGTCCACCTCTAGCTCACCTATGTCCGTGCTCATAATACACCCTGCAGCCCATAAAAATTCACCCGAGCCTCAGTACCGACGTTAAGGCACGACGGGGGGGGGGGGGGGGGGGAGACTATACCCAGTAGCCTTGCCACCCCCCAGGCAATGGCCAGTTGACGCCACACTCCATTGGAAGGAGGTAGGGGGGTGGTGGCTAGGACAGCACTCACCGCCGCGAAGCGCTATCGGAGCCGACCAGAGACACAACCAAACAGCGTGCAGGAATGCAACATAGATCCCTGGAAGGGGGAGCCTGTGCGGCCCTCACCACCGCCCCCTCACACCCAGATACCCTCAAGGGCCAAGGCCTTCCCCAGCGCCGCCTAGGAATCCGTGTTGCCCCAAACGGGCCAAGGTTTTAGCAACGCCGCCCGACCCTGACCCCACAGAATGCTGTAATTTGGGCCAGGATCCTCCGGACAGAGTTGGCAACAGAGGCCAAGACGCCAAATCCCCTGTTAAACACCGAAGCCTTGGAGCCGCGAGGGAGGGAGCCTCTCGCGCTTGTTGTCCTACCCCTGAGCAAACGGTTCACTCGGGCCTTGGCCACCATTAACCAAGTGGGCCGAGGCATCCCAAGCAGCTCCAGCTAGGAACCTTACCTCCCCCCCCCCCCCCCCCCAATAGAAGTGTATCGCTCCGCCTCAAGCCGGGCACCTGCCACATGCCAGTCTCTGCATGAACAATTTAGCGAAGCTCCCATGTTCAGCAAGGCGTGGGGGAGTGCCTCTAATGCCACCACCCGGATGCGAGCTAAGGGAAGGCAGGGAGGTACTCGCATCTCTGCTGGCTTCACCCCATCCAACACCGGTCCACACTGAGCCCACTCGGGGCCGTGCCCTGGCTAGCACTGGCGGTGCTGGCCCGTGTCCACCGTGAGTTGTCCAACCCCCCTACCCCTCCCAAGGCGGACCGCAGCCATGGCCGGGCCGCCCTGCCCTGGATACTACCCCTGGAGATGGGGAGACCGGGCGGGGGGGAAGGTGGAATGGGGGGGGGAAACGACTCACCGCGTGCTGCCAATCCACAGCTCCAAGGACATGTCTAAACGGCGTCAGGGCAGCAGGAAAAGAGGGCGACGAGTGGGCGGGAGAGGTATATGTACCTCGCCCCCCCGCCCACTCCTGCCCGGAAGAGACGCGGGCATGTGGACCCTTAGGAGTCCCAAACACTGGGCAGCTGACTCGTGTGACATCATGTGGCACTAAGGGGGCTGCCCTCTTAGGAGCCCGGGGCAGCCCGCAGAGGTACAAAAAGCAGGAATTAGTCACTACCCCTGAATGCCTCTGTCCACCACGAGCAGCTGCACACAGGTTCACGTGCTGGGGGAGGGAAGGTGGGAGGGGGTGTAGACCGCACGGCAGTTTGTTGTATTACCAGGAACCACCAACACTTTCACTGACGTCACTGAGTCACAAACACTGCCAGTGCATTCACCATCAACCACAGAACCTCATTGTACACAGGATAAAACACGGACACCCTCGGTGTAGGTTACAAACACCTATGCTGTAATCACAAGGAACACAGGTATAGTGTAGAAGCAGACACATTGATCAATATAAACTTTGAGGCTGGGACCCTGCTAGAGGTACAGAGGTAGCACTGTTACGTGGGGAGAGATGTGTGCACACATGACCAAGAGCCCTCTCTGAATGAGGAGAGCTGACGCTCTTGAGGCCACAGTGGGGCCAGAAAGGGGCAAGATGGGGGCCAGCAAGCATTAGCATCTTGTGACCTGGCGGCCACCCTGCTTCCGGTTCAGTGGGTGTCTGAGACAGCTGGGGGCGGCATGGCATGGCCAGTGCCTAATTAGTAAGAAAACAAGCCTGGCCGTGGTGCGCGCTCACACGCTAGTCACTAACCCTGAATGCCTCTGTCCACCCCGGGCAGCTGGACACAGGTTCACGTGACATTAAATGTGGTGAGACTTATCCACTTATATGGTCTGATCACTCTTTAATAAATTTTCAACTCTCTGGTCCTACTGACCATTTCCCTGTTGCAACTAATAACCCAGCCACACGACAGTATAGACCTTGGCATAAACTGACGGCTAATCATCTTTCCTCGCTGTTCTCGATGTGGGACTGGGATAGTATGCATTGTGATGTCAATCAGCTACTTGATCTTTTCGATTCTAGTGTGATCAAATTACTTGACAAAGTGGTTCCTTTGAAACCTCTCACACACCCACCTAAAAATACCGCCACTGGCTGGTAATCGTCTGTCCTTTGTGAAGAGAAAAGCTCTTGCAAGAAGCTAGAGCGTATTTGGCGACGTTCGCATAATGAGCAAGCTAAATCTATCTATAAGGCGGCATTAGCTATCTATCACAATAACGTTAAAATGGCTCGTAAAATGCATATTGCATCTATACTGGAACATGCAGGTAATAATTCCAGAATGCTTTTCCAAATTGTACGTGATTTTACTAATCCTAAATCCTGCGAAACTAGGGATATCTCTTCTCAATTACTATGTGATAGTATCTCTTCCTTTTTCATACAAAAGGTTGAAAATATTTATCAAAAAATCACTCTTTCCAATACCTCCATCCCTGTCTCTGTTGCAGCTCCACCTGATCTTGCCAGTGTAAATCCCAATTACTTACTTTCCCCAGTATTACCATCACTGAAGTACAATTTCTTCTGGAATGCAACAGATATGGATCCCCCCTTGATATCATTCCAGCCAAAATCGCTTCTAAACTTGCGGTTCAGCTTGCTTCTCCCATATGTTCTATTATTAATAGCTCTTTGAAATCTGGCAGTCTACCACAAAGTTGGAAACATGCTCAAATTATTCCCATCCGTAAAAATCTAAAAATTTCCCCTGATGAACTGACCAACTATCGTCCGATTCCTTTGCTTCCCCTACAGAGTAAGATTACTGAAAAGCATATTAATAAGCATCTTTCTGCATTTATTGAGTCCACTTGCGCACTCGATATCTCCCAATCTGGTTTTCATGCTAAACATAGCACAGAGACTGCTTTAGTGGAAGTAACGGACAACATCAGGATGGCTCTGGATCAAGGTCAAGTGGCACTTTTGGTGCTACTTGACCTTTCAGCAGCATTCGACACTATTTCTCATCGAGTTCTGCTGTCTAGATTACAGGGGCTTGGGATTAAAGGACTTGCACTGAAGTGGCTGTCAGATTTTCTGACTAACAGAACTCAGGCTGTGACATTAGGTTCTTTCTCTTCTGCTCCCTCACAAGTCACCAGGGGTGTCCCCTAGGGCTCATGTTTGAGCTCTACTTTATTTAACATCTACGTGACCCCCCTGGCTAAACTTATGAGGGATCTGGGGTTTAACCCTATTTCTTATGCAGATGATACCCAACTCCTCCTCACCTTCGATAAAAAAAGATCTGACATACAACATATCTTCTCCCAGGGTATGAGGGCAATTGCCTCCTGGATGAAAACAAACTATCTCCAGTTAAACTCTGAAAAATCTGAGATTATGTTGTTTGGGGCATGCTGCTATCAGCTGGTCGCCTAGCTGGTGGCCTGAGGAGTTGGGAAAGCTCCTACCCCTAAGGAGGAGGTTAAAAATCTGGGTGTCAAACTCTATCTTAAACTCACTCTTGATACCCACATCAATACTACTGTCGGCATCTGCTACCATATTCAGAGTCTGCTTAGGAGAATTTTCCCACTGCTCCCCATTTCCACCAGGAAGACTCTGATTCAGGCACGGATCATGAGCAGGATTGATTATTGTAATGCCCTGCTACTTTCTACGCATGTAGCCTCACTGGGTAAATTACAGGTCATACAAAACACGGCAGCCCGCTTGGTAACTGGGTCACCATCTAGGACCCCTTCGTTGCCTTTGTTATCTAAACTGCACTGGTTTCCAGTTAAAAAAAGAGTGGAATTCAAAATGGGCTGTATGATATTTAAGGCTCTGAACAAGCTTAGTCCCTCCTATCTTGTTAGGAAACTGAATATCTACACTCCTGGATGCTCACTCAGATCGGGTGCTAAAAGGTTTCTCTCGATTCCGAGAATTAACAAGGCCCGAACTGGAGGCAAAGCCTTCTCCTATTTGGCTCTGAGTTTTTGGAATAGTCTTCCCCAACACCTTCACGCTGAAATGTCCCTTTTTCAGTTTAGAAAGCTGATGAAAACTTATCTTTTCTAAAAACTAGGGCTAGGATAGTCATCTGTTTCAAGCGCAGAGATACCTCTCGGGGTGATTCAGCGCTATATAAAATCAGAAAATAAATAAATAAATAAACGAGGAACCACCAACACTTTCAATGACGTCACTGAGTCACAAACACTGCTAGTGCATTCACCATCAACCACAGAACCTCATTGTACACAGGATAAAACACGGACACCCTCGGTGTAGGTCACAAACACCTCTGCTGTAATCACGAGGGACACAGGTATAGTGTAGAAGCAGACACATTGATCAATATAAACTTTGAGGCTGGGACCCTGCTAGAGGTACAGAGGTAGCACTGTGACGTGGGGAGGGATGTGTGCACAGATGACCAAGAGCACTCACTCTGAATGGGGCGAGCTGACGCTCTGGAGGCCACAGCGGGGCCAGAAAGGGACAAGTTGGGGGCAGCAAGCATTAGCATCTTGTGACCTGGTGGCCACCCTGCTTCCGGTTCAGTGGGAGTGCTGAGTCAGCTGGGGGCGGCAGGACATGGCCAGTGCTTAATTAATAAGAAAATAAGCCTGGCAGTGGTGCGCGCGCTTGCACTAAAGGCAATTTGCACAAGGGCCAGTGCGACTGCCATCTGTTTCCAATTAAGATAATTGGAAAGTCATTGGAAAAAGATGGCGCTCTCCTCGCTCCCGAGCTGCCTAGGCCAAGGCAGAAGAAAGGCGGGCAATGCACCTGCCTTTGGCCAATTGGGTGCTGTCTTTCTTAGAAAGAAGCACGCAAAGGCCAATAGGTGTGATGAAAAAAAAAGCACGAGAGTGTGGTGCGAGTTGAAAAGCCCTTACTATAATCCTCGCCTTACAGCGCATGCGCGCTGGCTCAGGCGAGACCTAAACAGAAGGTGCAACAGTGGGAAGAGACCATAAGATCAGCAAAGAGGTATGTTTTTGTTCTTTCCATTTTTAATTTAAACAGGCCATATTCATACTAGGCACATGTCGCTCTCTCTTTCCCCTTTCACACTACGAGCAGTCTCTATATTGCTATAAGAAGGGCCTAGCTATAACAAATGTGAGTGTGAAGGACAGCAGTTAAATATAACTGAAGTGACAGCAGCAGAACACTGCTGATATGACCCAATGAGTTACAGAAGTGACAGAGTATAGGAAAGTGCCTTTTTGTATAGTCACCCCCCACATTTGTGCTCCAATGCGGATGGTTATGATGGAGCAGGGTTTCGCAAAAATGAAACCTGCTCGAATGGATTCCCTCATAATAAGTACTAACAGTAAGTAGATGTAGTAAAACTAACGTTCACCAACATAAACACAAGGGAACTGCTTTGCGCATGCCTGAATTAACACGTAATTACATAGTATTGTAATAACTTTTGTGCTTTGGAAAAAACGAAGAAGTTGCATGAAATAGGCCGCATATGTATTAGTATTTTGCATGTTGCATCCTGCTTTAAAATAATAATTAGTGCTGCTTTTGCACTAAGCTTATGCTAAGTAACATTAATGGGAAATTGTGAAAGGTGGGTGGTAAACAGTGAAGGTTTCATTATCATATAATTTATAAATGTTCATTTTCATCTACTTTAGTGAGCTGAAAGGAGCCTCCATCTTCCTAACTTGTCCAATGTGGGAAAGGGGAAGCATCAATGAGTGATTCTGTCACGAGGCAAGCAAGATGTGCTGTGCACCGTAGATGACATGAAAGAGTGAAGGCCAGAGTGTCAGACGACTGCCAACTACTGTACCCAGGCGTGGGACCAGAGATGTACTCTCCAAATAATGTTAATTCATGAAAAGAGATGCAGAATCTAAAATATTAATGTATTTGTCTCTGAACTTTTGTCTCTCCACCTATCCACTCGGTGAATAATATATTGATGTGCATTATTTTAGATGAACCTATTGTCTCTTCATCTATCCCTCCGTTAGGTATATTATGTTTGGCATAACTATTAACTGAAAGTTTTGTCTCTTACCCTATCCACTCCTTCATTGCATAATGTCATTGCTTAATGAGTCTGTATTTTATATATAATTTCTCCTTTCATGAGATTCGATGTTTGTAATTGTGACCTTATGCAACTGATCATTGACTTTTATATTTGAGATAAAATCCATTAATAACCTTATCGAGAATCTGTGATTAATTGACCAAATGGTTGGTAAGTTAGTAATTATCATTGTCATTAACTATTCAACTAATTGGTCCATCAACCAAGTAGAAGGAAAGTTGATATCAGGATTAGTTATTTAACGGATGTTCCAATGGAATCTATAAAAGGAAATAATTGATTGAACGAATAAATTGACCCCAGCGCATCAGGGATACTGGGTGAATGTGTATGGGCCATTGTAGAGATGTTGTTGAGTATTGATCCCTGATCAATAATTGGTATCGGCGCTGGATCAGTTTCTTGGTAGCAGAGGACGGCTTAATTATTGATTAGTTTGGTAATGATTATTGATTATGTGTTCATAACACGAAAAGTTGGTGTCATGTTCTATGTTGTCTAGAAGTACAGGTACGGAGATACCAGAGGAATCCCGGGAAGGAATTTGCCTAAAGTAGGCAGAAGAAGAGTGTGGTAAAGAAATCACACTGCAGAAGTACTTTTTCTGTTGTAATAATATATAAAAGCTAAGGAGGGCTGTAGGTGTTATATTTAGGGAATTTCGTATATGAGTAGAATGCCTGAATAGTGAAGGGTCCACTTCCGAAACTCTAGCCTTATTTCTAGAAAAATAGCAAGACTCCTTTTCACACCAAAAAGTTCTCTTGTGAAATCTTGGCTTTATCCCTAGAGGACTAATAGGTCTACCTGGAGCTTGTCTGAAGGGTAAAGGACCCGTAGTAAGAGAATCTTCCGAAGAGTGAAAACTATCTCTTTATTTAGTGGAACAGACAAGGTAGCATTGTTTTATGTTGTTACTAATAGAATTTTAACTAAAGAAAACAGAAAAATATTGCTGTAAAATTTTGTAAAGGGAGGGTCAGTGGAAGGAGTAATACGGACTTCAGAAAAAGCCGCGCTGACATTGGTCAGGCTGCGGGCGTGTACTGAGTTATGATTGCTTGGTTGTTGTGAGCCGTGCTGGCATTGGTTGAGACTTTGCTTACGTAGCAGTGCTCTGATTGGTAGGTTGGTGTGAGTCGCGCTGGTATAGGACGAAAGTTAACCAACAGAATAAGTGGAATTACAGAAAGGTTGTTTTTGTTTATTCATGATAAGACCAATTAGTAGAGGAAGTCAGAAAATGAAGTTGATGCAGAAAATAAAGAATTTCTTCAAGAAAGACAAACCAATTGTGACTAGTGTGGAAATTCCGATTCCACCTCCAAAAACGCCTGCTTCTTTTATGATGTTGGAATGAGGATATCATATGTGTATGTGGTTGGAAAATTGGATAGAGTATAGAAAAGGTGATGGTGTTTTAGCTTTTCCGCAACATGGTACATTCAATGTGAGGATATTGCAGGATTTGAGAAATCGAATAAATTCATTAGGACCCAATCCTAGATTGACACAGTATGAAGAATGGGAAGTTGAGGCATTCGAAAGAGAGAAATATGGAGGAGGTTACGGAAGATACAGGAGCTGGAGACATGGTTATCCTTTTGATAGAGAAGAAAAGCTGAAAAGAATGAGGAGAGCTGTGGTAATGGAAGGATTATACCCAGTTTTACCAGTTGATGAGCAGACTGGAGGTAAATGTAAGGAGAAGAGGAACCGTATAGAGACTCCAAGTGTAAGAGGGGATATGAATGATTCTGATGACGGTGAATTGACAGAGGTCATCATGAACAAAAGACCTCCGCCATATGAAGAGAATTAGGGGTGGTGACTCCAAGTGCCCCGCAAACAGGAACTCCATAGACTCAGCAAGTCTCAGATATAGCGAAAGTAGTGAAGGAAAATGAAGTAAAATTGTTGAACAAGGCCAGATTAGAACAGGTCCAGAAATTGAATCAGTTGAGTTTGAATGCAGAAGCATTAACGGTACCGGTTACAATTGGTCCTGTAGTTCCGTTGTATGGAGATAGACAACATTTATCTAAAGTGCATGCATTTGCTGTACCGGGAAGTAGCATCAGGAGTAGTACAAATGAGGATGGACAGGCAACATGTAAATAACACGTTGTATAATCTTCCGGTTTGTGAGTTGATACCTGAGACCCCACAAAGAAGCATACAATTGGACCCACGGAAAACAGGACCAAATGTCACTCCAATAGCAGGGAGTTCAGCAGGACCTTCACCAGAAGAATTAAATAATTGGATAAAACAAAATGACAAAGCCGAAACCTCAACCCCAGAGTCTAAATGTGAGTCAGTTAAAAGTTGATTTGGAAGAAATGATTATTGGTACAATAAGTCCAGACAGATTAGGGACCTACCATGAAGCTGCTAGTGAATATGGAATAGACATAGAAAAGCCAAAGGTGTTAAAGAAACGGTATAGGTTGGCTTTCACTGACAAAGACTTAGAAAGTTTAAATGCGTCTGGGAAAAGGTTGCAGATAAAGGAATTAATGAATATTTTGAAGAAATGGGGAGCTGTAGATCGTTGGAAAGTTAGGTGGACAAAAAGGAAGGAAGATGCAGCAAGTAAAGGAGCATCCATGTTTCCCATGAAAGAAACAGAGCAGGTTGAAAGGGCGTGTCCGATGAGAGAAGTACCAGGTGGTGGATAAGTTCATGTCCCATGGTCAAGACAGGATATATTATTTTTTATATAAGATTTTCCCAGACTGATAGAGAAACCGGTTGAATGGTACAAACAAGTGGAAAGGTTTGTGGAGGTTTCAAACGTTCTGCTAAAGGATTTAGATGGGTTGTTTGAGATTGTCGTTCCAGCTGATTTATGGACAGAATGTAAGATCACTGTTGACTGGCCCAAGGATGAATATCCTAGGGATGCTAAAACAGGTGTTCCATCTGAAGAGGTGATAAAAAAGTACAATCAGGTAATCACCTTTCTGAAAGGGAAAATTTCCCCAAAGGAAACAGATTGGGTTAAGATTGACAGAACTACCTAGCAACCAAAGGTGTCAGTACATGCCTACTATGAACAGTTGTTACAGGTATTTAAACAGTATAGTGGTTTCGAAAATATTAGAGAAAAGACATGGGGCATTTCATGTATCATTTTGTGTTTGGATTAAGACCAGAAATTAATAATATGATTCAACAGCATTTGATTTGTTGGCAAAGCAAAATGATAGATGAAATTCTGAGGTATGCAAAATATTGTAGTGCTGACATTGAATCAAGAAATAAAAAGTTAAAAGAGAAAATTATGGAGGGGCGTGGCTTGATCGGCCATCGTGGCGGACGCAGCTTAGCAGAGCTCCAGTTCCCCATGCCATTATCCGTCAGTTATCCTGCATTATCCGGCTCGCAGACGACTCACCTTGCTTCACTGCTCTTCGGAAGGGACCTGGAGCGTGACGTGTCATCGGCTGGGCACTCGGCTGGGGGATTGCGGAGTTCTCCCTCACCCGCTCCTCTGGTGGGTTGATCGCTGCTCCTGCTGCTGCGGCCCGCCCGGGGCTTGATGGATGAGACGGCGGCGGTAATCCTGACTTCCTGAGACCCGGAGCGGAGGTGCCCAGCGCTTCTGGTGTGCTGCCCCCAGGGAACAAAACTGCACGGGCGTGCGCAGATCCCGGCACGCCCCCCTCGACCTCGCGGCCGCCATCCTAAGGGCAGGGTCCGGGGCGCGTTCGCGCCGGCTCTTTGGTGCGGCCTAGATTGTCGCGGGCGCTGTGGTGAGGCCGGCAGAGTCGCGCTGTTGTGGGGTGCCCACGGCTGCTTCATCCGTGCTCAGTGCGTAGCCACAATTCTACTGAGGGCTGAGATGGGGCCCTGCTTCTCCTGCTGTGGGCGGCGCTAGGATGGCGCCATCAAGAGGATTGCACTGGATATTTGGCTGAAGCGCCCGGGACTGACGTGTGGCTGCCCTGCTGGAACTGCCTGCACATAGGGCACTGACGGGAGTCTCCTGACTGTGAGTGGCACGCCAACCTACATCTATCTCCCAGGACCGGCGGCCTCAGAGTTTTGGGGCCATTCCTGCATGCTGTGGGGCGCCACTATTACAAACATGAGGATTGAGGACTGTATTTAAATTGTTTACTTGGCAGATTCCTCAGGCGACGATGGCCCTTCACTGGTACATGAGGGCCTTGAGGGGGCTCTGACTGTGCGTGGGGCAAGTGTGTGCGGCCCTCCGCCCTCTGGCCGGCGAGACCTGTGATTTTCAACTCACCGGGGGCCTGTGGGGGCGCTCCGGACCGGGGTGCTTGTTTGGTGCGCCGCCTAGGGGTGGATGCCTCCCCACCCGTGGACTCCTATTCCCCCCTAGCCAGCTCCCTTGGTTATGCCACATACTTCGTGACTGTATCTTCCTGGCCTCTGGCATTCTGGTCCCATCTAGTGAGGCAGCCTCCTGCCCAGTGGGGCGTGCTCCTCGTCCCCTGTCCTTTGCACAGCCCACGGCCGCGCATCCAGATGGGCAAAGGTGGGCTCGGCGGGGCCGGCCCAAAGCAGGTCACCATAGACCAATTCACCATGGCCACCGGGAGTGCTACAGGTGGGGATGGGGGCAGCTCTGCTTTGGATAACGCTGCCCTTCTGGCTGCATTCAACAATGCCCGAGATATGCTGGACGCAAAAATTGGCGCAGTGGGGTCTGAGGTTTCCTTTCTCCGCCAAGATCTCCGTAAAGCAGTAGACTGGATCACCGAGGCGGAAACGAGGGTCTCGACGGTGGAGGATTCGGTAACGTCACTCCAAAAGAAAGTCACTAAGCTGACTGTCGTTACACAGGAACTGGCTTCTAGGGTGGAGGATGCAGAGGCCCGCGCCAGGAGGAACAACCTGCGCTTCGTGGGCCTGGCCGAGGGTTGTGAAGGGGTATCTATGACGAACTTTATCACTAAGTGGCTTAAAGATATCCTGCCTCCTGATCTCCTGTTCTCTGCCTTCATCGTAGAACCGGCACACAGGGCCCTGATGCAGAGGCCCCCTCCGGGTGAGGCCCCGAGGCCTGTTATTGCTAAGATCATGAGCTGCGCCGACAGGGATGCTATCTTGCGATTCGCCAGGACACATAAAGACAGCTTCGTATATGAATATAGGTCTATCTTGGTCTTCCCGGACTACACGCGCTTAGTCCAGCAACAACGCCAATCCTTTATGGCCGCAAAGCGTAGACTGCGAGAACTGAATGTACAATATATGCTGCTGTATCCGGCTCGCATGCGTGTAATCTATAATTCCAAGTCCTATTTCTTCGATACCCCAGAGCCGGTATTTGCATGGTCTGATGAGCGCCCACGGATCCGTGCGGACTCCCCATCGGCCTTGAATTCGGACTCTTCTCGCAGCTCCATATCTCAGCGGCCACGACGCAACAAGTCCCAGAAGCGGCGAGGTCCGAGGCCGGATAGGGCTTCACCGAGCCCTGAGCGACCGCCCTGATGGCTTCAGACTGCTCCACTTCCCAAATGGTGTTTCGTAAGACAATGTGTTTCTTGAATATTGCATAAGAGATGTTGTCTTCTGAGTGGGCGTGGGACCCGCTACGCGGGCTGCTAGGCCATGATTTTTCTGCACTTCCCGTTTTCTTAGGTTGAGTGGGTGGGTTGGGAACCTTTGGTGTGGTACCGGAGGGTCCCTTGGGGGTCCTTTGTTCGCTACACCGCGACAGATGCTCCTTGTTTCTGGTAGCGTCTGGCGCGGGGGGGCAGGAGGGGGGGGGCCGTTTTTCTTTTTTTGGAAAGGTTGGCTTATTTTGTTTATGTTCAGTCCATGCATACAGACAGTGCGTTATGTTACATATTGTCTCCTATACAGATCCCTTGCTTTATTCAACGTCTTCATAGAACCCAATGACGTCCGGTGAGGCACATCCCTTGGGGGACTTAACAGTGGTCTCCTGGAATGTTCAGGGATTACTAAATAAGGTGAAACGGGGGGCTGTCTTGCGACAGGCAAAGAGATATGGGGCAGATATCCTGCTTTTGCAGGAGACCCACATGCTGGGCACGAAAGTTCCGTGCCTTGCTCAGTTTGGCTTCTATTACATCTACCATGCGGGGTACACGAGGGGCTCCCGGGGGATGGCAGTTCTTATACACCGCAGAGTCCAGTTTCAATATATAGCACATAGAGCAGACCCTGGGGGCTGGTTCCTTTTCGTCACTGGCAAGGTTCATGGCGAGCAGGTCACCATTGGGAGTATTTATGCCCCTCCACTTCTGGGCGCTACTTTCATTGACAATTTATTGGAGGTCTGGGGATCCCTTCCAACTAGCTTGACCCTGATGGGGGGCGATTGGAATGAGACGATGGGACCTTCTGATAGACAGCTCACCTTGGATACCCCTATACCTCAGGGTCCGACTAAACTGCATACCTTAGCGTCGAAATTAGACTGGGCAAACATATGGCGCAAATTCCACCCTACTGAACATAATTACACGTATCTGTCTGCGGTCCACGGGTCACAGTCTCGACTCGACTACTTCTTTGTTCCTCGGGTATTTCTCCATAGATTCTCCCAGGTGCAACACCGGCCATGCGGTCTGTCCTACCACTCCCCGGTCACATTGCGCTTCCACACATGCTCAAGCAGGCCCCCATGGCACCTCCGTAGTCCGGCCTATCAGGACATGCTCAACGCAGCAATCACTACATATCTTGCCGACAATGGCCCATCCGCCCCCTCGAACACTACCCTCTGGGAGGCTCTCAAGCCGACCGTCAGGGGCTCCGACATTAGCTATCGCACACAGGAGAAACGGAAGCGCCGCGAACAACTTGATACCCTAGAAGAGCGCCAGATGACCCTGTCTGCCCAACTCAGTTCCAATCCCTGCCCCGTCCTTCGCCGTAACTTGCTTTTAGTGCAGCAAGTACTGCGTCAACACCTCCTGGATGAAGCTAAAGAGATTTGGGAGGCATCTCAACATCGGATATATCAGTGGGGGGACAAGTCAAGTTAAATGCTCCATAGACTGCGCCCCGGCCGTCACACCTACGATCCAGGGCTTAGGCGGGTCGCTGTACAGGTCATCGGCAGAGGTAGCGGACGAATTTGCCCGACACTTCACATCTCTGTATGCCCGCAAGGAGCAGATCTTTGCCGAACTCATCGCTGAGTTCCTCAGGGACATTCCGCCTCGCCGGCTCCCTGATTCAGTGCGGGAGAACCTGAAGGCACCCATTACATTAGAGGAGCTGTCTGGTGCCCTCGGTGCGATCCAGCTGGGTCGCGCCCCGGGTCCCAACGGGTTCCCCATGGAATTCCTTCGGTTCAATATGACCCTATTGGGGCCTGACTTGTTGGCAACTATTGCGGATGCAACCGATCGGGGTAGTCGGCCGGAGGACTGGCGGCACGCGGAAATAGTGCTATTTCCTAAACCTGACAGACCCCCCGAAGACCCGTCTTACTACCGCCCCATCTCTCTTATTAATTTTGAACCCAAATTGTTGGTGAAGGTCTTGGCCAACCGCCTTCGCGGGTGCGTCACCGATCTGATCCACCCCCAACAGTCGGGCTTTATGCCACAGAGGGCTACGAGACACAACCTCAGGCACGTTCACAATGCCATTGCTGCGGCCCTATTATTGGCCGATATTGATAAGGCATTCGACTCCTTAAGCTGGGTCTATCTTTTCCAACTACTCGAAGCCGTCAACTTCGGGCCCCGTTTCCTGACCTATGTTCGCTTGTTGTATACGAATTTGACAGCGTCAGTTCGTATTGCCGGACACCGCTCCCGCCCATTCCTGATTCAGAGAGGTACCCGCCAGGGCTGCCCGCTTTCTCCATTGTTGTTCGCACTGGCGGTCGAGCCCCTGGCAGCCTGGGTAAGAGGCGATCCGATGCTCTGGGCGTTCGATTGGTCCCGCTCGCGGTCAGATCGTATAGCGCTCTATGCTGACGATGCCCTATTTTTTATGACCGACCCGTGGTACTCAGGACCCTGAATCCTGGAGATCCTCAGAGTGTTTGGTAGCACCACCGGCCTCCACACTAATCAGAGCATCAGGGCCATGAATCGTGGGCTGCGCAGCTGTCCCGGGCCACGGATGGGTTCAAATATCTGGGGATATACATCTCCCCATGCCCCAAAATCTCTTGGGCACACAATATTTCCCCGTTAATGGTTAGCCTCAAAAACGAGACGGCGCTGTGGTCTGCTCTCCCACTGTCCCTCTATGGGCGATCGGCCATTTTTAAGATGGTGTCCTTGCCGCGGATATTGTATCGCCTCCAAAATTTCCCATACCCTATCCCTCGCGCCTGGTTCGCGCAGGTGAACGCAATTCAAAATAACTTCCTATGGGGAGGTGGGGCTGTTCGGGTGGCGCTTCGCACCTATTCACAGTCATCGTACTGTAGAGGGATCGCGGCAGCTGACATCTATTCCTACTATGTTGCATCTCACATCCTTGTGATCAATGAACTATGGTACAATTCCCCCACAGACCCGGCGTATGCTATTGAACATGCCTGCATTGAGCAGGTTCCCCTTCTCAATCTATTATACAGTTATACGAGTCTAGATCATCTACCGCCGGCTGGCAGACAAGCCATACTGCTGTGGCAGGCTAAGACCAGGCAGATGGGATGGAAGGGGAGACTAACTCGACAGACCCCCCTGTGGCAGGGTACAAGCCTCAAGTCTGCTACTGCATTGAGGGGATTTCGAGGATGGGACCTGGTGGGGATCTCGACCCTAGGGGATGACATGAAGGGTGCCACACTAAAATCCTTTCAATAATTACAAACAGATTTCAGCCTCCACAAGTCACAATTTTACAAATACTTACAGCTCCGACATGCACTCTCCCCTCAGATCCGCAATTTGGAAACCCTCCCTGAGTTTCAGCCTTTGGAGGGCCGTCTATTAATGGGGGACCTCTGGTTACATAAAATTAGACAAATTTACCAAACATTGACGACACACACCCACACTACTTTGGCCAAGACCCGACAGGCCTGGCAGGCAGATATTCCCGGTTTAACGGACGACGACTGGGTTGAAGCGATAGCCAGCCCTAGGGGTGCAGCTGTCTCCACACGCTACAGGCTCATCCAGTTCAAATATTTGCATCGAGTTTATTATACCTGGGTACGTCTGTGGCGGATGGGGGTCATTCAGTCCCCAGTACGCTTGCGGTGCGTCTGTGAGGAGGGGTCCTTCTTCCATACCGTGTGGACTTGCATGGCCCGGCAGCCCTTTTGGAACAGGGTTCGATCCTGTCTCAGTGAGGTGTTGGGGTGGGTGCTCCCATTAGATCCACGGTTGTTCCGATTACATTCCACAGACGGCATTGGGGGGGGAATCGCTATAAACAGCATCTACTGTTCCTTGCCCTTACTATTGCCAAGAGGGACATAGCGCAGTGTTGGAGGGCATCCTCTCCTCCGATCATAGGCAAATGGAAGGCCGCACTAGATCGGTGTATGGGAGCTGAGATCGCTGTCTTTGCAGCTCGGGGTTGCGCCCGGAAACACCGTAAGATTTGGACACGATGGGCGACTTATCGGGGGAATTGACTTGCCACCTCTGCCTGAGGAAGAGTCATAAAAGTTGCCCCATTGCCCCCCGCCCTACAATACCCCGAACTATGTTGTTTGACTGTATCACCGCCTTATTGGAATGAATACTGGGATTCTGTTGCATTATGTACTATATTTCGGGATCTGACCACTGTCTGTATATTGTTTATATTGCTTTTATCTTTGGTTTACCTGCATGTTTGGCAGGGGCTGTTTATTTTGGTGGAAATGGTTGTTACCGCATATGCGTTCCAAATGATCATGTATGCCACTGTGGGGCTTCCGCCCGATATATTGCAAAATGACCAAATAAAATTTGATGTTAAAAAAAAAAAAAAAAAGAGAGAAAATTATGTGGGCTCAGGTGAAAGTGGCAGAACAGCAAGAAGCTAATAATAGCCGTTAAATTAATAATCAGGTGAGTGGTCAGGGTCAAAATGGCCAAAATTACAGTGAAGGTAAAGGATAGGGAAAAATGAGTAAAGAAGAAACTATGAAGAAATTGCTTTGTCATGCATGCGGAAAGCTTGGTCATTGGAGAAAATCAAAATTTAATCCCACAGATGCAGAATGGGATGGGTGTAAATCAACAGCAGCAGAAGCAGCAGATAGTTACTCTACAGTTACAGGTGCCACATGCTCCCATGCCAAATAATGTGAATGCTCAAGTGCAGAGGTACAATGTGAACACTGGATATCTCAGAGGAGCTTGGTAAGACTCAAGGTGTGATTCCGCAGTATTGGATGCAATGCAATGGAATTGATTCGGCAGATCAGTCAGGTCCATTTGTTGACGGAAAGGTGGAAGGTTACATTCTTAGTGGAGACTGGTGCTACCCGTTCTACTGTAAGAGCAGCAGAAATTCCGAACCTACCCCTCTCGGGAGAAACTATCCAAGTTGTAGGAGTCTCGAAAAAGCATATTAGGACACCAGTTACAAACCCAATAGAAGTTCATATTGGAAACTTCAAAGACATGCATCGGTTTGTGGTATGTGACTCAAGCCCAGTAAATCTCTTGGTAAGAAATTTCTTATGTAAAATGAACTGCACTATCTATTGTACCCCAGATGGAATTGCATGCCTGTTGCGGTTACGTGAAACTGGTGTAATCTGCACCGGTCGGATCTGCGGCCAAAAACAAAATGAGAATGCTGGAACTTCGTCGGCTATACTCCAAGATTTTTATTAAAGAAAAAGACCACATGGAAACAACCAGCACCATCTATGCAAATTATCGCATGAACAGAGATTGAATATTACGCCCTGATGATGACCTCGCTATAAAAGCGCATGTATCCCTGTCAATTCAGAGGTCGAAATGCATTGGCTTAAATTCTGAAGAAGAAATTTGAGAACCTTCACTACATTCAATTAAAGTATACCACTTGTGGATACTTAACAGTGAAAAAAGAGACTGAAAGAGAAATTTTCAAAGAGAAGGGATCATAAAAATGTACTTTCATCCCCGGAAGGGGAACACATTAGGTGTAGTGAGTTGACAAAAATCTTTGGACACTGTACATTCTCACGAATTTCATGAGATTTTGGATCATATTTAATGAGTTGTCTTTGGTTTTTAGTTGTTATGATTTATCACACAAAAACTTTTCTGTATATATGTCTACGTTGTTATGTTTCTTGTCAATGGATTTATTGTTATACATGTATTGGCAATGTTAAATGTACTGCAGATGAAGAGATCAAGATAAAATGAAAAACTTTTGATAAAAAAAAGAGGAAAAAAAATAAAATACGAGATTTATTCTCTCACACCCCGGATTGAAGTAGATGGGGTGTTAAGGAAGTGGATGTTGTTTGATGGCCACGTGGGGTTATAAATTTTGTGCTATATTGTATGGATCCCTCCCCACAGGTTGGCCTTATTGGATCATACCCCTTTTTTCTTCCAACGAAGTTACAGGCAGCTACCACATTCCCTAGATCCACTGGATGTCAAATTACCTTTCTGTTCTACTTACCACTGCAAAGGCTTGTTGGTTGCCAGTCTGGCAACCGACCCCTTTACTTGACGTTGCACCTAGAGAGAACTCCATCCAACGTTTGGCCATGGTCAGCAACCAACCTGTTGTGTTTTTGCATCTTCTTCCCCCGCAGCACCATTTCAGAGGTAAAAGCAGCTCTCCCACAGCTCCCGTTCAGCACCAAGAATAGCCAGGACGAAAACGAATCTGGGCTCCATGGGCCTCGTAAAATTGAACTAACTATCGTGGCTTGGTCCTGGAACCCGCATCACCTTTACCGTGCAAGGGTATCACGCAACTCGACCTGCAAGTTACCGATTGTCACTAGTGGTTTTTCTCATTGACTGCAATGATAAAGTTTCATTGTATTATTTTGCTTTGATTTAATATCGCTTCTAAAATCTATAACTCTGGTTATATGTATGCTATTCCATTCATTTTGGTGTCTAAATTAAGATAACATGCACTCTCTTTTTATAAATTGATGTCGGATTTCTCTTGAGTCATCTCAATTACTTATCGTCCATGTCGGTACTCTGAAATGCTTAACACATGTTCCTCCAGTAAAGCCTGGCTAAGGATTTATTAGTACGAATCCAAGTGCCATCTTTGGGGTTTGTGACAGTATTGCAGGGGAAAGCCTAACCAGCATCCCACATAATACTCCACCTTCAACACAAAGGTTCCTTGAGTGACAGCAGCAGGACTTACAGAATGTTGACTTGGAATATCACCTTAGTGAGGATGGTGTCAGAGCTTGCATATTCCCTCACTCGTCCACTTATACATTCCTCTCTGTGAGTTAAGCACCCACTCCAAAGATCAGTCTGTAACCTACATGACACTCATGCTTTAACTATATATATAGTCTATGAGCAGTGAAAGCTTGTACTAGTTTGCCTTCTGATTCTGTTCTGCAGGAAAAGGAAGATTGCTCTTGCTACATTTGTGAGAGAAGGAATCTTACTTGCTACTGCCATCATGTGTCTGTTCTGAGAGGATGCCACACTTGCACTGCTCCTACCCGATTTATATGTGCCCTGTGATGGGGAAGGCATTAAGTGCTGCTGCCCTCAAAATACGGGCCCTTTGATAAATTACAGACCGACGCTTATACTGTTTCTTCCCAGAGTATGCCTGTTTTACAAAGAAAGGTTGTTTCCACTGCTTTTGCCCATCTTATAAAAAACAAAGGATATATGAAATGCACTTGCATGCCATGCACTAGAAAATGGAATGTATTGCAAAATTTTATGTGAGATACCAAGACCTATAGTCTTGGGGAAGGTGCTTGACCCTGTAGTGGTAATATTCAAGTGTAAAAACACGGTGATAGAAAGGAAACATAATGTACGTTGCTCAACCCTATTTTGAATCTTGTAAAAGGGAGACTGTTGTAATACATTAAGGACCATCAGCCCAGGTGTAGATTAGGTACGATGATTTATTAAGTTGTTCTCATGAAGAGACCCACCAGGAACAGCGTTCCTGCTGCTTCGCCCATACTCCAACTGACTCTCTCAGACATTCAATATTCCATGCATCATCATGTACCAACATTCCACTCCACACTAACACTGGCTGAGCAGCACGTATAACATATCTCCCTTCTTTACATAAGCTAGAATACATTTTTTGACTACTTCATGCATATACAAATCGCATAACGAGAGGCAAAAACGTGCATGGAAATATCAGGTGGAAAAGTTGCACACATGCTGCAGAACTCAGAAAGCAAACATATTGCCATTTTAAATATAAATATGGTACACACCAGTATACTAAATATAATCAGAAACATGCATGTTGCTAATTAAATGTAAAAGACCATGCATGCTAATCATAATAAATAAAAAAGTGAAGATATAAATGTAATCAGAAAAACATGCAAGTACCTTGTTGAATGCAAACATACTGCCATTTTAAATATAGAGAGATGGTACACGTCACTATGCTAAATGTAATCAGAAACATGCAAGTAACTTATTAACCGCAAAAGACTAGAAACATGCATATACCTTATTAAATGTAAAAGACCATGCATGCCAAACATAACAAATAAAACAATAACTAAATCAAACACAACTCGCTTATCTTCTCCCTTTCCATCAACAAAACAAATCACACAATCTACCACACATGCCTCACCTACCAAACCCCTAATGCCACAAACATACCAGCTGACCAGGCTGACATGGAAGACAACACACAGGGAACCAACCACAGAAGGTGCCGTAGAGACCAACTCAGAGCTCAAAATGCATCTCAAACGCCAACGTCCTCCCAACTGTTATTCATAATAAATGAGTGACTTAATCCACGAGCAGTAATCTCAAACACAACAGTCATCCTAACTGTAACACCTACAAAATGAGTGACTTAATACATGCACTGTCATCTCGCTATAGCAACAAAACACCTATATATGTGGGTGATTCACCTATATTCATACCACAACCACACAATGGTGGTAACCATGACACCCCACACTCAGCAAGAACATGTGACTCACACTAGAACAGTCAATCTCAACCAACGGCATGGATAAAATGCACACAAAATAACACCCATGAAATTAACACACATGAGTACCCCCCACAAGATCACAGTAAGCACAGAACACCCAACACCATACACACCGGTCACCATAAATGCCTTACGTAGAACTCACAGGAAACAACATCACAACTCAACACGTGGACAATACCCACTCTCAAAGATATACAGGACAACCCAAACCTTCAACACCCGTACTTTCTTCACATGCAGCATTACATATGCCATTTGCTGGAATAAACCAGAAGTCAGTCCAGCAGCATACAAGAAAACAGCAGTTTCTGGCTCCAAAACAGCACTCCCAACTAAACTCAAGAATTTCCCTAACTGATGGCTGCGAAAAGATCTCCAGAGTGTCATGGGCCCTGCCCAGGTGAGACAGTTTACAAATGCATGAAGAAGGTAGAAACACTATAAGTGCCATCATGAGCAATAGACAATGTCTCTTTAAACCACCAATGAACAAAATCTAACTCGAATTAAAACAACACCAAACCGATCCAGTCTTACCAGCCTGCCAGCGTAGAGAAATTGATCAGCAGGAACACCCCTGAAATTGTTCATAACGCTCCATTCACTTTTAATATGAATGCCCAATAGGGCTTAAACTCTTCCACATTCAGCGCGATGACGAGCATAGGAGAGATAACACACCGATATAGGCTCCAGCACCCAGAAACTCTGATGCACCAAACCATCAGGTGCTGGACATGACTCAAAGAAGGCGGCACACACAACGGAGGAGCGCTGGGTGGCTCTGGGTGCAGATGCTGAGCGCAATGTCACTCTGCAGAATGCCAGGCCTTGTGCCACCGAACACCTTGTACAGCTCCACGCAGCTCCAATTAACAAATTGAGGGGTGAGCGAGTAACTCACGACCCATTCACATGTAGCACTTAACAGGCTAGATGATTTATTAAGTTGTTATCATGAAGAGCCCCACAAGGAGTAGCTTTCCTGCTGCTCAGCCCATACTCCAACCGACTCTCTCAGACATCCAACATTCCATGCATCACCTCGCACCAGCATTCCACTCCACTCTCACACTGGCTGAGCAGCACGGATAACAGAAACACCAGTAAAAACATCTCAGCTCCATTACACACAATTTTGATACAAGTCTGAGTTTAACAAAGGTAGGACATAAATGTCGACTTGAGGACAAGTCCTCATCCAAACTAGTGGACCCATAACTACAAAACAGTACAACCAGTGAACAGTAGCACTTTCGGATGCTTCCAGTGCTGGATGTGGAACCCACTGATGAAGCATAAAACACTAGGTAGGTGAGGGTTCATCATACTATGTGAGGACATGAAAGTATGGTAATTACATAGGAGGTTTGACTATTTTTTTCAGGATGGTTGGACTGTTTGTATGTTTACATCAGTTCGCGGGGAGAGTACAATGGTGCTTTAACTCCTCTCATTCCATCTTCCGTGTGAAAGCTGTATTGTACCTGTTCTGTATGTATGAGAACTGTGTGATGTCCCTCCTGCGGCCTGTCTTTTACTTCTCTGTGTTAGGGAAGGCTGCACTGCTGCATTCATGGTGTATCTTCCAGCGGTGTCGCCATACTTGCAGCGCTTGTCTGTGGAAGCTCTGTGTTTTTAATGACCCGTTTTTGTCTTTTACTTTAGTTTGTGTTTGGACACTTATCCCCTGTTTTTAAGCCTGGCCTCGCATACTCGCACTGCTGACATCTAACCTGCACTATAATTGCCTGAAAAACACCGCACTTTGCGGGTCCTTTGCCCCCGACTCATGGTGGCCATATTGGGTGTGGGTGATCCTTCGCGCGCTCTAGTCCCCTTTCTATTTCACTAGGCGTGCTTATAGGTAGGTAAATCTTGGCAGCTCGCCCTATTCCAGCGGTGTCGCCATACTTGCAGCGCTTGTCTGTGGAAGCTCTGTGTTTTTAATGACCCGTTTTTGTCTTTTACTTTAGTTTGTGTTTGGACACTTATCCCCTGTTTTTAAGCCTGGCCTCGCATACTCGCACTGCTGGCATGTAGGTATGTTCACGAGGGAGGGCAACCGTTCCTGCCCTGCGGGGCCTGTAATACGGGTCTGGTAACGGCCAAAGACAATTGTTTGTTGTCAATGGCCCTGTTGAACTGTCGGTCCCTCCCTAGTCATGCGACAGAAATTAATTCCCTCATTCTCGACCACAAGTTGGACGTCTTGTTTTTAACAGAAACCTGGATCTCTTCCAGCTCCGGCCCGGATATGGTCAGAGCACTTCCACCAGGCTTTCTTATATCTCACCTAGATAGACCAGTTGGGCGGGGAGGTGGAATTGCCATCCTTTACAGGGATACGTTAACCTGTAAGGTCCAGGATGGAGGGATGAGCGACTGCGAGAGCTGTCAACTCTCTCTACGGTTGTCGCATACCGCTTCCTTGGCAGGCCTCCTTGTCTATCGCCCACCTGGGACCATGGGCAACTTCCTCAACTCTTTTCTTGAAACGGTCGCGCTTCTTGCCTCTTCCACAGTCAACTTTGTGGCACTAGGTGACTTTAACATCCATTTTGATGACCCCTCTGACTCTCTGGCAGTAGATCTTCAGGGTGATCTGAAAGCATTCGAGATTAACCTGTTCAATTCAGGTGCAACGCACGGGAAGGGACACTTGCTCGACCCCATTCTTCCGAACTCGGAACGCCTTAAAGTACTGCCCGCGCTGGTTCTGCCCTGGACAGATCATTTTATGGTTCCGGCCCTGTGGCAGTTTGATGTCCCAGTGGTACCTACACCTAGAGTATACACGGTGGAAAGAGCCTGGTCTAGGCTCCCAGTGGACACCTGGGCAGTACACTTGGAGGCAACACGTCCCCCCCCCAGGCCTGACCCGCTAGTCGCTGATGCGAACTTAAACACCTGGTTGACCAACTCGCTCGATGCTATCCTCCCTAAGAAAAGACTACTCACCAGGGGTAAGAGAATGGGCTCAGCTCCCTGGTACACGCCAGAGCTCAGAGCTTTGAGGAAGGGTTGCAAGAGGCAGGAGCGGATCTGGAGGAGGGACTGGGGCGAAGTGAGCCGGAGAGAATACCGGGCAGCACTTAACATCTACAAATCCGCCATCCGGGCAGCAAAATCCAAGTTTTTTGAGGAGAGAATATGACTCTCTTCTAACTCCTCGAAAGAATCGTTTAAGGTCATCAGAGAACTTCTGCAAACCCCCGAACCTCCGGTCACTCATGACAACCCGCGTGAAAAATGCTCAGAATTAGCCACGTTCTTTAAATCCAAGATAGGAAACATCTTGGCGTCCCTCCCTCGGTTAGTGCAGGAGCAATCCTCCGAATGCAACCCTGGGTCTCAGCCTGGGGTGAGGACAGCAGAGCTGGACTCCTTTGGTCCAGTCACTGTGGACGAGGCTCTTGGGGTCTTGGTGACCCTGAAGAGTGGGTCTCCGAGAGATCCGGTACCGATGAAATACCTGAAGCAGGTAGCTTCTACCATCGGCGGCCCAGTGACGGACCTTTTGAACCTATCTTTCACCCAAGGAGTTGTGCCTCCCAGCTGGAAAGGAGCGGTAGTTAAGGCCCTCCTGAAGAAGCCCAGCCTGGATCCCGCTGACCTTGCTAATTTTAGGCCTATCTCCCTGCTCCCCGGCCTTAGCAAGGTGGCGGAGAAACTTGTGAATAGGCGCCTTTCGGGTTTTCTGGAATCCAACTCTCTCTTGGGTGACTCCCAAACGGGATTTCGCCCTGGCCAGGGGACGGACACTGCCCTGCTGGCAGTCGTGGAGAATGCCAGGAGCATTTTGGATTCAGGGGGATCGGTGGCAGTGATCCTCCTGGACCTTAGTGCGGCATTTGACACCGTAGACCATCAGGTGTTACTCCAGCGGCTGTCGGGGGTGGGGGTCTCCGGGTTGGCCCTGAAATGGCTCGCGTCCTTCTTAGAAGATCGGACGTTTGAGGTCTGGGAAGGCCACGAGAAGTCAACATCGGTTCCCCTCCAGTGTGGTGTGCCACAGGGCTAATCGCTGAGCCCCACACTATTTAATATCTATATGGCCCCACTGGAGAGTGTGGTACTGCCACTGGGTATCAAGATCATCAGCTATGCGGATGATACCCAGTTGGTGGTTGGGCTTCCCCAGCCGGCGAACCAACCCGACCTGCTACACACATGTTTAGCCAGGGTCTTCACCTGGATGTGCAACTCAGCACTTAAACTTAACGGTTCAAAAACCGAACTGATGATGCTGGGGAACTCCCCTCCCTCCCTGTCCCCTAGTAGCTGGCCTAGCTGTCTGGGAGCGCCACCTACCCCAAAACAGGAGATTAAGAGCTTGGGGGAGTGGCTGGAGCAGGACCTATCCTTCAAGACACACGCAAAAAAGACCGCAGGCGTGTGTTTCTGCCTGCTCCGGTCAGCCCGGAAGATCCTACCCCTCCTCCCGATGGCCACTAGGAGGTTACTAATCCAGGGTCTCATCATTTCACGGCTGGACTACAGCAATGCGCTGTTTCTGGGGGCTCCAGAATCAACTCTAAACAAATTGCAACAAGTGCAAAATGCTGCCGCCAGGCTTTTGACGGACCTTCCCAGGCGGCAGTCAGCCCGACCTGCGCTGAAGGCGCTCCACTGGCTCCCTGTGAGAGAGAGGGTGAAGTTTAAAGCACTCTGCATGGCTCACAAAATCTTGCAGGGAAAAGGGCCCCCCTATCCTGCGGAGTATGGTCCAACCTTATAAGGCCTCTCGCGCCCTCCGCTCAGACCACCAACATCTCTTGCAAGTCGCGAAAGTAAATAAAGCCAGGACTGGAGGTAGAAGATTTTCCATCAACGTGGCAGCATTATGGAACTCCCTTCCGCATGCCCTTCGCTCCGAAACTGGCACCTTGCGATTTCGCAAACTTTTAAAGACTCATCTGTTCCCTGCTTAGTGCTCTGCTGGTTTGGTGTGGACTCTGGACGAGCGCTGGGATGCCCAAGGGTAACCACGCGCTATACAAGACTCAATAATAATAATCTTTATTGTGACATGAAGCTCAGCATTAACATTTTAGAGGTGGGGGAGCCACTAAAAGTTTGAGCCAGGCTCAAGTCTGAAGCTTGCTAATGGCTCAGGTCGAGTATCTGTTGGAACCTTGAACCTATAACGAATCGAGCTTTCATATGTCTTCTGCATGCCACCCTCGATCTTCTACCCTCATGCACAAAGAATTAAAAACAAAGCATTATCATTTGAGGTAAAAAAAGAGACACAAATAGATTCCAATTTAGTGGCTGATTTGCACAAACCTGCATTATTCATTCCCCACTTAATCAAATTGTGGATCTAAGGCAAAGATTTATTTTTTTAATCCTGCTTTTTATTCCCTATTGCAAATTAAAGCACTTTCAAATATCAGAATTGCAAATACCAGCTGTACAAAAATATTGTGTTTGATGTGAAGATGTGGCGCAGCGGCCGAACCTGCTGACTCAGGAGGTGTGGGTCTGGGTTCGAGTCTCGGCGTTGGTGCAACGTCCTGTGATTGTAGGCAAATAACTTATTCTCCCCATGGCCACAGACAGTGCCTATATAAATCTACAAATGTAAACTTTGATTTAATAGACTTTAATGTTGCTCTATCTACAAGAATTTGGGCCACATACAGGGTTCACATGACAACTGTCTTGCCTCATAGTTCACTAATGGCACTTTACAATACACTTCACATTTGCAGAGGCAAAATGGTTCTAAGTTCATGTTAATTAAAAACTGTAATTTTTAATTAGTACTGTGCAGTGCTATAATTGTCATATTATTGTCAAAGATTACACATGTGAAAGAAATACACTTTTTTAAATTGTGATTTGACGTAATCATATTTTATGTGATGTATGTTGTATGATTCACATGGCAGACATTTTCAGGGCTCGGCTCATGCACAGGTTCTAGGAGCTAAGCCAGACCCTGGGCTCTGGCTTGGCTCACCCTGTTAATTTGTTGGCTCATTCACCTCTATATAGTTACCACTATGTAAAAGACAAAATGATTTACATTGTCAATGCTTGTTTTAATGCATGATGTGGATGAAAGAGTGAACCCTCATAAAATATGTGAGCAGAGTTTAATTTGGGTTTTATTTGTGGAACAAATAGCATTTTGAAATGGACTAAATAACTTTGTAAAAGTTAAAAACATAATAGTCAAGTGGCATAAGGTCATGCATAACACCTCAGACCCATTCTGGATTTGTATGCACCAGCAAATTCCAAGCTGGGGTTTTGAGCCCATCTTGGCAGCATTCAAAGCAAAACTATATGTCCCACAATGTAACATGCTGTTTGCTGAAAAGCCAGGAATATCAGTTGGGGTTATGTCAGGGCCACTAGAATTATGAGATAAGTGGGGTACCACATTATGAATAAGGTTGACAAAAGTATACATCTAGGAAACCCAAATAATGAGGCGTAATACAGCATAATCTGTTGCAGTATCATTTCCTTATTTTATTTTTTTAGCAACTAGACAAAGCTTCACCACATTATTTCCAATTTCAGGGGCGGCTCCACTATGGCGGAGGAGCATCACCCCCCTGGTGAAATGCCGCAGACAGAAGAAAAAGAAAGTGAAAATAAAACTATTTTATTGACATTTTATTTTTCACTTCCAGTCCATGAGTCTGGGGCGGGGCGGGGTATGCTTCAGCATCAGCAACAGGGGGAGGAGTGGTTGTAGGCACTGAAAGTGCGCATGTCGGTTTGGCTGGCCGTCCACGTCCGGCCAAACTGTCATGCACACTTTGATATCTACAGGCTGTTCCTTGGAGGTATCAGCAGGGCTCAGGGGCACAGGCTCCCAGTCCCTGCTGGAGCGTGAAACTGGCCTGCTCACTTCTCTCATGCTGGGAGTAATTGCATGAGAGAAGCGCTGGGATTGCGTAGGAGTCTGGGAGCCTGTGCTCCTGGGGATCGCAGTGACGTGATCATAGGAGCAGCAATGCGCAGCGAGGGAGCAGACAATTGTGTCGGCCGGCAGCGAAAGGTAAGTGAGTATTTTTTTTTGTTTTCCCTGTGGTGCGCCCCCCCTCCCCCCAGTTGGATTGGCAGCAGCTGCCGCTGACCAGTTTAGCACCAGAATATAGCAATCAGCAACTGAAATGTGACTGGTTAAAATTTGCAAAGTATCTGCCACTGCTCAGAACTATGTATAGCACTTTTCGTTTAATAACGTTTGATTTATACATGACTTGTTTAAGTTAGAAACAAAATTTCCTTTTTGGTTAAATATTCAAATTATGCAGCAGATGATGCATTACCTAGTCACTGTTTGTAACAAAATAGAGGATGCGCTGGAGAGGAGAAGTCACCTACCTTTGGAAGTCATGTTGGAGGGGGGGGGGGGGGGGGGCAAGGGCTGTCCAGTAGTCTTTGTTGTGAATGCGTAGTGTTATTTGCAGGTCAGGAGAAAGAATCCCAGCTGGGCTGACTAAGCATTTTATCCTTCCAAGGTCAATAAATAAAGTATAATTAATGTGGATAACAGTAACCACTGCACTCAGAAAAGGTAAAACTACTACCTTAAAACTGGGTGTTACATTTCTTGAGGAATCCTGGCCTCCTAGACCCCAATAAGCCTTTAACTAACTCAGTTGGACTTTACCATCTTGAATTCTCGCTCCTGCAGTGGAGTAATTGTCCTTTAAAATGTAATTTTGTTGTATGAGAAATAGATCGGGACAGTTACACATATGGCTCCGACGGTTATAAATTGGAAACATTGGGTGGCACGATGGGTGCAGCCTGAGTTGAACAAGAGTCCCTCTCTGCAACCAGAAGTGTTAACCTAGACAGAACCATGATGCCACTATGGCAATGTAACCCACCGGTGGCAGTGGAGGGCCCCCCACTGTCCACGAGAAGGGGTAAGAGAGGTAAGGGTGTGGATACCTCCTCCCTACTTTAACTATACTCACAATTTTGTATTCAAACCCCAATGTGGCTCATAGACCTCTTCAACTCCTTAGGTGGCGTATGCCGCAAAATGCGGAAAGGAAGCAATTCCTTTTGTTATTTAACCCTCACACACCTCATTGGCTTCATGCTTCATCATCGGGTTCACCCTGACTCCTAAAGGTCAGGGTGGCCTTGACCTTATTTCAGGAAATGTTGGCCATGGTGACTTAAAGATAAAAATTCTACTACGATCCCCAGGTATCCCTTTATTCACCGGGATGTAGTGGATGTTACAAAGGTAAAAAAGGGTCTTCTTGGAGGTTATGGTCCTATGACCCTAAAAGACTGCCAACATGTTTTAGCCCAAAAATTCAGTGGCCAAAAATGGTGCTGGGCTTTTCGTCAGGGCACAGCAAATATTCCCTCCCTGGTGCTGACCCTCCCACTATATATTAGTGTTGATGGTACAGAAAGCTGTAACCTTTGTGACAATAATAATAATAAAAACAATAACAGCGAGGAGAATACTTATCTCCCTTCTTCTGATAACCAAAAATTCCGCCTGTAAGGAGAACAAAAGAGGACAGGACAAATAATTATGCATTATAGTAACAGGCCAAATGCACGATTGCACCCATCATGCATAGGTGCACACATTTTCTTGATTCCATGATCAATGATTGAGTAATCAAAACGGCAGAGCCATAGTAGATCCACTGATCCCAATCTGCCCTCTCAGCAGTGTGTGTGATCTCATAGCATACAATTAGTGCATTTAAGTGTAGATCGCCTAGTCCAGAAACAACACTTGCGCTGTCACACAACCAGTGAAAAAAATACACATACATCTCAGTAGTGGTCACACGTTTATACAGTATTATCACACATGGTATTGGTGTTTCTCTATATATCGTTTGTACCAATATGATTGCCAATAGAATTTCTCACGCCCTTTCCCAATTAGAGAGGAATAATTATAGCTCATGGGTCACGGTGGGGTAGCCTTGTAGTCAAACGCTGTTAAGTGAAGTAAAGATAGAACACTCCTGCGTTACGACTCCTGGTATAACTAAAATTCAGAACACATTACCGCTGTCTTAACATGATCAACTTACTGCTCCAAAGGTCCTGCCCTGTAAGGCGCTCAGAACGAGCGCTTGAATACGGAAAGTGCCTTCCGCTTCGAAAACGCCGCAGGCTAACCAAAAGCAGCGAGAGAACTGAGACGGAAGAATTCAAAATCCATCAAGATCAAACAGAAGAGGGTGCATCCCCAACAGATAAAAATAAGATAAACAGCACACGAAGTGCCACAACCCCTGGATTAATATACCAGTTCAAGACACAAGATGGCACTCTTGAATGTCCTACACAGAACCACCCAGCCCTGAGGAAGACCTTGTGAAAATCCTCACGGTTCCCACACAAAGGTCGAAACGTGTCGGCACCTCCCTCACGGAGGCCAAGGGTTTCCCTGCTTGGAACCACACAGATTTAGAAAGACACCGGGTCCAGACGGAATTCAGACAGCCTAGAAACGAATTTTGACAGCTCTCCCTGACGTCATCACTTTGAACCGAGGAATGATTATAGTATCGAGGATATATAACTTTACAACCCGATACTTCACGGATATAGTAGGACTTTCAAAAAGACAACGAGGAAAAATCTTATGTAATTTACGTAATGTATGTCATGGTGTGATGTCTTCGTATATAAAGTTTTATGTAAATTGTTGAAAAAAGTCCTCAATATGTTTGTATAGAGTGTCCTGTCATGAAATAGAGAATTGACAAAAAAGAAAAAGAAAAAAATATATCTCCTTTGATAAAATGAATTTTGCATCTTTATAAAAGTAGTGTATGTATGATGGCTCTAATCTCTGCACACTAAACAGAAATGTGTTAAATGAAGTACATTAATTGAAATTTACCTGCAGGTGAGATTAAAATCCCTGAGGGACTCAAAGAAGAGAGGATTGATGGTCCAAGAGGTATATGTTTATTGCTTTATATAGAGAAACACCAAAACCATGTATGATAATCCTGTATAAACGTGTGACCACTACTGAGATGTATGTGTATTTTTTTTACTGGTTGTTTGAGAGCACGAGTGTTGATTCTGGACTAGGCGATCTACACTTAAAAGCACTAATTGTATTCTATGAGATCACGCACACTGCCAATAGGGCAGATTGAGATCAGTGGATCCACTATGGCTCTGCCGTTTTGATCACTCAATCATTGATCATGAAATCAAAAGAATGTGTGCACCTATGCATAATGGGTGCAATCGTACATCGGGACTGTTACTGTGATGCATAATTATTTGTCCTGTCCTCTTTCATTTTTCTTACAGGTGGAATTTTTCATTATCAGAAGAAGGGAGATAAGTATTCTCCCCGTTGTTATTGTTTTTATTATTGTCACGAAGGTTACAGCTTTCTGTACCTTCAACACTAATATATAGGTCAAGAAAAAAATGTTTTGGTCACCACCAGGGAGGGAATATTTGCTGTGCCCTGACGAAAGCCCAGGACCATTTTTGGCCACTGAATATTTGGGCTGAAACATGTTGGCAGTCTTTTAGGGTCATAGGACCATAACCTCCAAGAAGACTCTTTTTTATTACATTTTTAAAGTCCACTACATCCCCGTGAATAAAGGGATAAATGGGGATTGTTGTAGGATTTTTATCTTTAGGTCTCCCTGGCCTACATCTCCTAAGGGCTCCCTGAAATACGGTCGAGCCCACCCTGACCTTTAGGAGTCAGGGTGACCCGGTGATGAAGCATGACACCAATAGGGTGTGTGAGGGTTACATAACAAAAGGAATTGCTTCCTTTCCGCATTTTGTAGCATACGCCACCTAAGGAGTTGAAGAGGTCTATGAGTCACATTTGGGGTTTGGATACATTATTGTGAGTATAGCCACTATGGCAATGCCTATTACATATTGGAACTTTAAAAAAAATATTTATATCAAAGAACAAAAATAACGCCAAGGCAGAAATATAGTTTTATTCAGATATCATGTGAGGGCTCCAAATTAGGAGTGTGCAAAAGTCATGTAATTTTCTGGTATGTAATTATGCTAAAGTTTGGAAAAATTACGTAAAATTGCATGCAAAACTGGCATTTGGAGATATATTTTAGCATGAAATGCATCATGTCCATTTTGGATGCACGGACATGTTTTGTGGTAAAAAATAAAAAACTCTAATACCACAAGCGCTGCAAACAGCAGCCACTCGTTTGTGTGTTGTTTGTGCTGTTCCAGTGCACTTGCTAACTTTTTGCCACAAACAGCCTGTAATTACACAACCTGCTTAACTGTACATTCTAGAATTTCACATAATGTGAAATTACCAAAATTGTGCAAGATTACGTTGGCGTCATGGAAATTTCGTCCAGACCTGCTCCAAAGGAGATTGGACCAAGTACATGTCACTCGTTGCTCCCTGGCACAGCTCCAGGGAGGAAGGGTGTGCATATTTCTAAAGAATAGATTTCCAAGTCACCTTCATCCATTCCCATCCTTCTTAAGACCCATTTTTATAATTCTAGCTCCATATCCAAATAGCACACTGATGCATGGTACGCCCTCCACTGGTGAGGTGTTAATGCGACCTCATTTTTAGTCTTCACTTCAATGAGACATGTGCTTGTTTGGAGGCAGTCTTACACAGCATGCTCTTGTAAACTGGGGTAGACTGTCTGGTGCAAGGCATGCCTGGGGCAGTGAGGTATTGTAAATGTGGTGTTGAGAGGTACTGTGATTATTGTGAACATGTAGAGTGGACATGCATAGGAAATAGAACATACTCTGTATCATAAAAAGCATAAGTATTAGGTCTATAGGCCCCTGTGCCCACATATCTAATAAGTTTGAACATGTACAGTGCTTTTGTCTGCTCCAAATGACATAATATTTTACTCATACTCCATATAGCTGTGCTCATTTCATTGACTTGGACAATTATTGGCAATCCCTCAGATTTGGAGCTAGGCTGCTGCTTTGTTGTCAAAGTTTAAGCCAACAGCTTTAATCTTACTGCTTTATGGGGAAGGTTTGGACTGAAAGTGTAAAAAAGGTGAAAGCCAGTAAAAAGGTGAAACCCAGTTCGGTGAGCAAGAAGAGAAGTACCAAAAAGTTTCTGAAATTCATGTAATGTTCTAATTCCTTATTGGTAATAATGTTACTCTGAGTCCATACTTCCTTGTACCGATGATTTTGAAATGAGGCATGTATGCCTCCACCAGGCACGTTTTTACAATCGTCAATTCCCCCCAAAAAGTTTGACATCAATGCTAATCATCTTCTGCATGACAACCAGTCTAATTTCAGATCATGCTGCAGCTCGGAGACCGTGACCTTAAAAATCGTCGACGAGTCCCTCCTGACCATAGATGAAGATGACCCCTGTCTCCTGGTATTGCTGGACCTCTCAGCTGCCTTTCAGCACAGTCGACCATCTCACCTACATAAGCACCATGGTGTCCTGAATACGATTTATCAGCATTGTGCTTCTCTCATTACCCTCCTACCTCTGCAAACAACATATGGCACCTCCAGGTAGCTCCCAAAAGATATGTATCACCTGCGGAGTCCCCTGGGGTTCCATACAGCACCTTGTCATCTTTAACCTCTAGATGGAACTGCTTGGTGCTCTACACAGAGATAACAGCATCAAGATTCACCAATATGCTAGTGGTTCACAACTCTACATTAAGTCTCCTCTGCTTGCGACATCCAATGACTCAACACTGCCTGTAAATCATCTAACCTAATGTCTACCTGAAGCTCAACCCAAGCAATATAGAATTCCTGTTATTTGCGAACAACAACAAACAAGAAACAGTACAAACTTGGATCATTTGACATAAGCCTTGACTGCTTCAAACCCCAACTTTCACTGAATACCAAGTCACTTGGATTCACCCTAGACACCAACCTCACCCTCAAGGAAAACATGGCCAAAAAACAAAGATGAGCTGATACCAGCTCTCTCTTCTAAAGAAAGTAAAACCATTTCTTCCAGAAAGAGACTTCAGCACTGCTTTCCAAGTCTTTCCACTCTTGAGTATGGATTGGTATGGATGGTTCTAATGCCCTGCTCCATGATCTTCCAGAGTCTGCATTACAATCTCTCAAGGTCATCCTACACGCACATCTCATCCAGGGCCTGAAGAAATATGATCACATCACCCTATCTTGATGGAACTGTATGGTTGCTGGCCCGTACCAGCTTCAAGACTAGCAGCATCATTTACAAAGCCATTATGACCAGAACACCCGCTTATCTTACAGACATGCTCACCATCTTTTGTGGTTTGTGGCAGGCCAGCAGCCATAACACCATCAGACTGCAGGCTAAGAAGTGTAATGAAAGAAAAAACAAGGCATCAACCAAAACACCCACTATTAAAAGGATCATTAAATAAAGATGGGAATTACTCAAACATGAACCTGATTTCAACTGACTATTTGCTCAAGAACCATTGTTGGCTTACACGCGTAGCAGAAACATTAAAGAAATATTGTCTCAAACATGTGAACTCAACCAAGATGAGTACACTGGGATGCGCAAGTGTCATAACTGCGTCAATTGTAACAACATAATCATTGGTAACACCATCAATCACCCACATACAGGGAAACCCATTACATTGAGGTATAATGGAGATTGCAATTCTAGTTACGTAGTTTACACTATCAAATGTCCGTGTGGCCTTTTATATGTTGGTAAAACAACACGTAAAATAAAGGTACGTGTATCAGAACATAAGAGCACAATACGCACACAGAGTATCAAATCTCATTTTGTATCACACTGGCTAGAACACAAGCATACAATTGCACAATTGAGATTTACCATCCTTGAAACATTATCTGGCAAAACAGGTTGTGATAATGCTAGGCTACTTTCACAATGGGAAGTGTGGTGGATCAAATTGCTTCAGCCGATGGTGCTAGGTGGTCTTAATGATAAATTGGAAATGTTGTGCTTTCTTTGATGGGGTTCGTTTTTTTCACATTGTATCTATTCACCAGGCTGTTGTCACATTACTACCGTAGATTGTTTAAATATGGTTTACGCATGGCAATCGTATTATTTTCCTCAGTCCTTGTTTTTTTTACTTTATTTAACAGCGCGGGTCGTTTGGTTCATCCTATATTTTTTTCCAGTATCTGTTACATTGCACTCTTTTACTCTTTTCACGTTACACCATGCCACTCTCTTTTCAGGAACGCAATTCTGCTTGGCTTACTTTGCGGTCATTCAGTCGGAGTGTTTTTGCAACAACTTGTCCAGTTTCATTAGTCAATTTGGCCTCCAGGCATGCTTCAGTCTTTTTTCTGTGTTTATTGAGGCGGGTATAACAGTCTTCGCTGCTATGATTCGCTTTAATCGAAAGGACTGTGCGTGGTTTCCTCACTTTCGTTGTATTTCTTAAGAGTACACCCGTTCTCCCTACCTTCAATCAGCTTTTGATCACGGTTTGGCATTCACAAGCCTGAAACTTGTTTTGTTTTCACCGGTTCAAGATGGCGCCTAAGGGTGTGGCTATAGTCTTTCTTCAGTGTTTACAAATGTGGGTACGTCAATTACTGTCGTGGGCATTCTTTGCACCTTTACATGTGTTCACACGAACCGTGTCTACTCTTCGCAGCGGGTAACACGGTATTCGGCGGATTGGTGATTCTAATGGTGGCGCTTTAACAAACGTTCTGGTGAGTAGCAGCCTCTCGTTATTTGACACAGTGGTGCCACAGCACATGAATTACACGTATATATGCAAGGCATTTCGAGTAAGGTATCATGGTTCGTCTTGTAGGGCTGAGACGCTTGGTGGCTAACAGCGTGACGAAGCAAACTTTAGTGAAGTTCACTCTAAGCTCAACAGTGACCGTAATTGTGGTAAGCAGTCACTTGGGGTTTCGCATTGGTTTTATCGTTTTCTGGCATGTGAGGGCGCTAATGAGATGTACTATATAATGGTTTCTACAGGTCTCAAGCTAGCGTGGCTTATTTTTGTTCAAATTTAGAAACAGAAGACGGATTTACCACGCTAATATTTTTCGAGGTAAATGCCATATTTTTTACCATGTTACAACAATCAATTGAGGAATTTAGGGATATGACAGTGTGCATTTTGTTATTTTCTGCACAGTTCAGACACCGTCCCCCGTCGCCTTAGATTTCAGCTGACAGTTGCTTTCTGCTGCTACAGCTCACAGTGAATTTCCATCAAACACACTTGCAGTTCTACTATCTGCATGGCAGTCATATTGGTATCCATGATTCTCGTAGTGGATTCACAATAAGGGTCTTGCGTGCAATACCATGTTTCACTTTTTTGTACCGTTTGGTGAAGACTCTGTGTTTCCTGTTCACTCCAGTTCAATTCTTTATGATCAAGCTATATTCATTCAGACCACAATTTTCTTTTGTTCCTTGTTCACTTCAGTTTTATTCTTCACAAACACGTGATATCCATTCTGATCACAATCTCCCTTCGAACAGTCTTGCACTAGCAAGGTTTTTTTCCCTATGATTTTTCTTCATTGCCATACGTAACACATATTCAGGTGTTCATTTCTCATTTTGCCTTGACTGGGCGCTAATTGTGTTGTTACAATTTTTCATTGCAATACTGAACATTCAAACATTGATTGTGTGTTTACATTTTTTTTATTGCAGTGTCCCCTGAAGAAGGGATGAATATAATCCCGAAATGCATTGGGCTGGGCTGGGTAATCTACTCCTAACATGTATTAGATATGTTATTGTGAACTATTAATGAATTGAGTTCTTTGTATATCATTGTTGGAACTTTATTTGTTTTCACTCTTTGTAATCAGATGGTCACAATGATCTGATTTCATGGTTCTTTGGTTATTACATTTTCTGCATAAACCAATGGAATGAATTGTCTTCTTTTTGTGAACAACATTGTGAAGTGTTGATTCTAAAATTTACGCTGTGCATCCAGTATACTGGTGAACATTCACCAAAAGGGCTACTTGCAGTTTTAAACTGCCATGTCGACCTGACAAAATAAACCTTTTGCCAAGCCCAAACCTTCCTTTCTAACACAGGTAAGCTACCACTAGGGTAGGCGCTGGACAGCCTAGAGGGCAGGGTGCAATGTACTTAAAAAGTGGGATATGTACTTTTTATTTTTACATGTCCTGGTAGTGAAACACCCTTAAATTCGTTTTTCACTACTACAAAGCCTACCTCTCCTATAGGATAACATTGGAGTCACCTTAATACATTTAATAAGCTGTAATTTCCAAGTGGGAATATGTGACTAGTTAATGTTTGGTGCATTTGGAATTGTAATAAAAATCCTAACTTATGTTGAAGTCGGATTTTAAACTAAAAGTCTGAAAATCCCACCTTTAAAAAGTTGCCATTTTCCTGCCTTAGCCATTTAGTACCTGCAGTCTGTCTCTGGGTCACATGACTGTCTGCAGTTGACAGTTTGGCTTTGTGTATTCCTCCTAGACAGCTACACACAATTGAGAGCTTAGGTGTGCCTAGATGGGCCATCACTGGCAGAATGAGACTGTAGAGCTGGGCACAGCCATTAGGTATGCCTGGATTGGCCATCGCTAGCAGGATGGGAGTGCGGAGCTGGGCACGGCCCTAATTCCACTCGAATAGGCTGTATCCTGCCTCCATACAAAGGGCTGCATACCCCTTGCAGTTTGTCTTGTGTCAGGACAGGGAAGGCAGGATACCTTGGAATTTCAAAGGGAAACTCCAGAAGTTTCTTCCAACTTCAAAGGCACAACTGGGTATAAATATTGAACCTCAGACACCAACTCTTCAGTGCACTTTTGGAACGGTAGATACTCTGCCAGGAAGAAAGACTGCTGTGCTGTTAAAAGGACTGCCACTCTACTGGACTGCTGCTCTGAATGACTGCAACCCTGCTGTGCTGACCTGCTCTCTGCTACTCTCTTGTCTGAGTGAAAAGGACTGGACCTGCATCTGTTCAACCCAGGATCTAAGGGTGACTCCAAGGTCTAGTTGACTGACCTCCTGACTAGAGCCACAGGAACAAAAGGCTCCCACAACCTTGAATACAGCACCTGGACTCTGCCATCTATGAGCTCTACCCTGCAAAGTGGTGCTACCCCAGTTCTGAACCCTTGGAAATGGGCCTGAAGGGGTTCTGCTCGCCCATCTGTGGATCCAGCAGAACTGGTGCATCTCTGGCAGAACCGGCACATCACCTTTGCTGTTTGACGAATTACCTTTGGAACCAGCACATTGTCTCTGCTGTGAGGGTTCTCCCGATGCAGGGACAACACATTGACCACGCATTTGCATTGGCACCGCCGCCTGTGCGAAGCTTTC
Source organism: Triturus cristatus (assembly GCF_964204655.1). Taxonomy (NCBI): domain Eukaryota; kingdom Metazoa; phylum Chordata; class Amphibia; order Caudata; family Salamandridae; genus Triturus; species Triturus cristatus. Next base: position 618,059,207 of record NC_140583.1, on the reverse strand, counting down.
CCGGCGCAGGCCTCACATGGCAAATCTCTCATCGACAGAGGCCTGGATGACGATGCAGGTTCTCGCATCGAAGCCTCACAGCTCTTTGGAACCGATGCATTGCCTCGACTACGCAATGTATCCTAGATACCGGACTTCACAATGCAAGAACTCATTGACTGGATCCTCGACGACGACTCAGGACCTTTACTACTGTTTGAAGTGTTGCACAAATACTTTACACATTGCTTCTGGATTAAACCTGGCTACTTTGTGCCAAGCTACCAGAGGGTTCAGCAGAGGTTAATTTAGAGTTGGCTTGTGCCTCGACCCTGACAAGGATTGTGGTTAGTGCTTGACCAGGGCTCCTACCCAGCCAAGCAACAACCAAATTTCTCACACCCATCTTCATTTTCAGAAATCTGTGCTCTTGGAAGCATGTGATTTCCACACGTCCTAAACTTGGCTCCTAAAAACCACAGATGGTGAGGTGACTGTAATTGACACTTTTCCCAATTAACCAGGAACCCATAATTTAGCAATACCCTTTGAACTGCTCTTCCATCCAGAACGGTTTGATCCTTGGATTGAGAGTGATCAGCCAGTTGCCTAGGTATAGGTGAAAAGCCAAAGCGCCACTTCCTCCTTGGGAAAATGCCCACCTAGGAAACTAGCACGCTTGTGCAATACATGAATGTAAAGATAGGTATCTAGTAGGTTCAGTATAATCAGAAAGTCTTTCGACAAACCATTGGGATTGCTTTCTCTAGACACATCATCCTGAACTGCACGGTCTTTACCTAGAATATTTAATGTTTTCAGACGCGAGCTTAGGACTGATTCTTCCTGAAGCTTTCCTACCAAGAAAGGTAGTGAGTAAAAGTCTTGACCTTGTTCCCCCAAATGGATTGCTCCAACAAATATGACATTCCTTCCATAGAGAATCTGATTTGGAATTGTTCTTTGGAAACAGGATTAAGAACGCACCCTATATCTGGTGGCTTAGAGTTCAATTTGATGACAATACTTCTGTGAATGATAGTCAACACCCATTGGTCTGTGACATAATTGATGCCCTTGAAGCTAATGCAGATGCTCTGGTGGTATTACAAGAAATGTCTGAAAGAAATCTGGCCTGCTGTTCCATTTCCAAATTCAGAACACTTTGTCCCCTCTTGCATGGCACTGACCAAGTATTTGAAGCCTTTAATGAGAAATTAATCCGTGTAAGTGGATTAAGCACTTACTGTGAGCACCAAAGTGATCCCAGCAAATGGGTTTTCATGGCATTTTCAATCATTTTTATCTACTGTACTGAGGGGGAACAGTCTTCTGGATTTCACTAAGTGGGACCAATAGGATGGCAAGAATTGAGTTAAACCTGACATAATGAGGGATAACGTCTTAAGCACTGTCCAACAAATAAACCCAATGAAAAAAAGAATAAAGTCCTTATTTTTTTCACGTGGAGGAAGAGATAAACTGGAGACTGTCGCACTGCAGGAAAAAAAACGTGTGAGTCACCTGGAGTAGTACTTTCTGGAAAACTGATCCATGACCTGACTACATACCTCCTCTTCTACTACCCAGAATGTGAGGTACTAAGTTCTGGATCAGAAGAAGAAGTGGACGAAGAGCCACCTCCCATATGTTTTGAAGGACCATGATGTCTTCTATTTTTAATGGATCGCTTTGCAGACAAAGTACCGGTAAGAGCCTGCTGAATCTTTCTCTTCATTTCATGGGTTGACAAAATATCAGGAAGATTTACCTCAGGAACTGAAGAGGAGGCCTTGGAAGCAATCCTTCTCCCTCTATCGTCTGAAGAATGAGCTGGAGATGGAGCTGTTCATTTGTAAGCTCTTTTACTTTCCATGGCTTTTTGCTGAATGAAAAGACGCTTGGACAAAGGAGCCTAATAAAGTTGAGACAAGCTCGAAAATCCCCCAATGAAAACACAGCTTTCAAGTCACCAACTAAAAGCCAGATCCCTCCTTATTCTCTATTTTGCAATCTTTTTTCATTGGTTTTTCAAGAGAAAAGAGGATCCCTGCTCCTTTTTTTAAGGAGGGGAGTTTACATATAGGCCGAAACTGAGCGCTACATTTGCTACTCCACAACTCCTGACTGACAAATCCACTCGCTTATGGTGAGGACACCATATGCTGACTGCCTTGTGCGTACACAATCCACACCATATCACCCCTGAAGCAAACAATCAAAGTTGGTAAAGTAAAAGTACAACCCTACTGGCTCCGCTGTGGTACACGGCCCTCCTCCAATCAAAATGAGACACTCAACTGTGGCCCACGTAAACCTGAGGCCGTGTGAGCAAAGCGAAAAAAGTGCCCCAGCACTTTGCTGAGCTTGATAATCTGTGAGGAATGAAACAAAACAGGATGTGCTTGAGAGTAAGCCTGGGCGGAGTTGGTCTGAGTTTTACTCCACGGAACTCCGCATCGTGCCAGAAAAACTCAGCCACGCTCCGCAGAGTTCCGCCAGCGGCAGAGTCTGTTAAGTCGTGCTGCTCGCACTGATTTTTAGCGCCAGGAGTTTGTTCCGCACTTTAAAATCAGCGCAAGCGGCACTTCGCATCTGCCAGAGGACACTGCTGCTTTCTGCCAGCTTGAGTAGACATTCTACTTGAGCGGCAGCTTCCACAACGCGAATGGCAGATTTCTCAATGCTAGTGGTTGAGACCTGCCGCGACCACCCACGATGAGAAATCACGCCAGGAGGTCTAGAGCATGATTTTTTTCTCACAGGCGTCCGCCAATTTACCTATGGCAAGCTGCTTGAGAGAAAAAGCTCCGCTCTGCGTCACTTCACAGAGTTTTTCGGAACTCTGCACTCCGCGCAGAGTGGAATTCGTTGCCCACCCCTACTTGAGAGTAGGTGTGCCATTCATATACGCATAATATAGGGGTGGTGTTTGTTAAATGTTTGGTTTTTTGGGGGACTGCAGCTTGCAAAAAAACCTGTCTGGCGGAGGCATGCGCAGCTCACATTGTAATGAGTAGGGCAAGGAAAGGATGAAGCGGTACTGTGATTTCCTGTGACACCAGCATCGATAGGATGACCAGATCTTGAAAACCAAAAACTGGGATATTCCACAGACAATGAAGAAGAGCTGCAACTTTGCATCCACTGAGGGGCACAGAAAGACTCAATTGACAGCACTCACCAAATTAGAAAACACAGACAGTGAGACACTAAAGGGCACCGTTTACACACAATGCCAGCTGTGTTAATTGAATGGCTTTCTGATAAAGGGCAACTAACTAATCCTGCACAGGGATGGTAAAAAGTTGCACCTTTCTGTGTTCATTCGACCCTCTATGCAAACTGGGATATTTGCCGCTGACCGCGGCCCCCGCAGGGGGCCACTCGGCGGTCGGCGCCTTAGTGGCCCCGGTCACCCCTCCCCACTCCCTCCTTCGGGGGGGGCGGGGGCAGGGATCCTGATTGTTGCCCCCCCTCCGTGTCGGGGGCCGGAGGTGACGCGCAAGGCGCGTCACTTCCGGGCCCAGGTGTGAGGGGAAGGCTATTTAGCCTTCCCCCACCCTCACTGGCGACCTCTTTGTCGCCCACCTCGCCTTTTGATCGGTCGCAGTCTCCTTCGGTCGTCATCCTCGTCGCTGTGATCTCGGCCCCGCCATTGCTCGTCACGCCGTCTGGACGTGTCCCTCGTGTCGGGTCAGGTTACGGAGCCGCTTTGAACAATTTGCGGTGAGTGCAACCCATTGTTGCTGTGTGGGACACGACACACTAACCCTCCACCGCCGGCCACATTACGGACAAATTTTGGCGGCATCCAGGTGGGGGTGGAGGAGGACGGCGGCCTGCTGTTGCCCAGCGGCCTAGCTGGCAGGGTGGTTACTGTCGATCGGGTCCTGGGCCCCCGGGAGGTACCTCGAGGGGAGGGTCTGTCTGTACGCCGTAGCTCCTTGCACACTGGGGATCTCTGCCCCGGGCTTGGCCTTGGCCTCACTTGCAGATACGGGCGGCACGGGCAGCCCGTTAACGGGCCAGGGGGCAGAACTGAGGGGAACAATTTCATTGTCTCCCTTTAACGGGCGGTCCTCTCCCTTTGCCTCCAGGCATGGGGGGCAAACAGCAGGTGGCTGCAGAGTAGAGCATCTCAACGGTTTCAGGGGGACCTCTGCCCACGTGGTGAATGGGGTCCTCGGCCGGAGTGGTCCGGTCGCTCAGGGGCCGTTTGGGGGGGGCAGCCTTATCGAGCGGCTCCATCCCTTGCTTAGGGCACTAGATGCTGATGGTTGGGACCAGGGTATGCCCCGGCATTCCTGATCGCATAGTGTCCTCCGGCCACAGCGGCACATTTTCCACCCGGGCATAGGTGATGGGCGCTAGGTCCTGCTCGTAAGTGCTGGTGGTTAGGACCGAGGTGTGCCCCGGTGCTCCTTATCGCCGAGTGTCCCCAGGCCACAGCGGAACACTTTCTCCCCGGGCATAGGCCGATCGGCGCGAGGTCCTGCTCGTGAAGCTGCACCTGAGTGTACGGCACTGGGGAAGGCATAGGCCCAGAAGGGGTTCGGCGGGGGGGGGGGGGGTTTGGGGCAGGCTCCCCTGCCCCCCATATTTGCAACCAGGTCATTGTCGGTTACCCCGTTGTCGTGTCCCGTACCATCGTGATCCCCAGAGCTTCATTGGAAGCCACGCCTGGGTTCAGATTACGCCGCCGGCAGGATGTGCATCTCTTTTCAAGAGGTAGAAGGTACATCAATCCCATCACGCGACGATGGGTTTCACGTGATCTTGCCCCCCCACCCCAGGTAGCTGTTCGTGCGGGACAGCAGGGTGGAATGGAGTCAATACACACTGCTACCACCCTCACCGGAACGGTTAAGAGTGGTCGGAGGCTTCGTTCCCCAAGCCTCCCATCCAATCTACCCGACTCTGGGGCCCCCGGCCAGCTGTTGCATAGGGGGGGGGGGCAGTGAGCATTGCGAGCCCCCCCCTTCTCGCCTGTCGTTCGTGCAGACCGTTGCTAGGGCCTTCGTCTGCGGGGGGCCTGCCGTGTGGGTGGTGCAGCGAGGTCCCCCCCCCTGCTATTTTCAGGGGCCACCCGCTGCAAAGTAACTGTATAAGGCCCTGCAACTAGTTAGAGCTCGAAATATGCCCTGAGAGAGGGGCACCTCGTTGCTGGGCAGAGCACTAAGCATAAAAACAAATTTACAAAGTGTGCTTTGGGAGCCTGTTTATTCTGGGGCCCTCTGTCCCATGGAGTGGGGAATCTCTCACCAACAGCCATTATATATTAACATGCACTCTCCTGTGACAGGGCTGTGGCTGGAAATGTCAATTCCGAAACACTGTTCAGGGGCACAAGTTGTCCTCCGTCCCTATTTTAATACAGATTCTGCTTCCAGAGATGCTGTGACCCGGCCATCTATTCTGGGGCGTGTTCTGCTGTGAGGCGTGCTCTCTTCTGGTGCCCAGCCTATTCTGAAACCCGTCTGATCCGAGGCACCCCACCCTATGCCCTGTGGCTCTGCCTATAATGGGGCACTGTTCATAGGGCATCTCCCTTGTCCGAGACACTAGTTAATTCGCGAATCTCGGTGGCACAAACTATGCCTACTCCAGTCCACAGCCAGAGTTGGACAGGCCTACAGAGCAATCACGCACTGCCCAGTGGGCTGGCCTGGGAGGGCTGTTTGTGGGCCTGTTATACGGTCTGCTGGGCCGGGTTTTTACTGTCGATTTACCGGATACTATAATAAACATTTCCCACAGCAAGCTCAAACCCATGCAGTCTCCTAGAACTTGCAAAACCATCGTTTAATTTGAACTGTGGTTTTCGGTACTCGGCACCCGCACTTATGACAGTCAGAACCGGTACCTGCCACATGGTATCTGCCACACGGTGGTGCTGTTTTTAAATTCAGAGATGAGCACAACAAAAGCTGTTTATTAATTCAATATAAATTAAAAAAGACAAATACCTGCTGCCACATCCATCCTTTGAACGTTGGGGTCCTGAATTGTCAGAATTGCAACTCTTCTGGGGGGTGACTTATTCTGCTGTTCCTGTAATTGACAGTGGAAATGCCACTGACCGCGGCAGGGGGCCACTCAGCGGTCGGCGCCTTAGTGCCTTCCCCCACCCTCCTGGCGACCCTTTGTCAGGCGGGCGCTCCAGTGCAGTGGGTCGAGACCGCGCTGTTAAATGTGCAGAACATTTGCGGTCTGGCTGATTCCAGAACATTTGCGGTCTGGCTGATTCCGCGTTGGAGCCTTCGGTCCGCACCGACATGCCACCCTGAATGCACCTGATCTCGTCCGATCTTTGAAGCTAAGCAGGGTCGGGCCTGGTCAGTTCTTGGATGGGAGACCGCCTGGGAATTCCAGGTGTTGTGGGCATTTCCAATACCTGCGGTTCGAGTCGCACTATATCAATATGCAGCATTAAGCCAAGTACGCATATTTATTTTACTATGCTGAACTGCTGCCTGCACGCATTGTCTATGCCGTGATAGCATACGTTTGAGATATCATTGGATTCAGACCGTCGGGGATCTGAGGTTGCACCTTCTGTAGGTTAATGTTTTGGCCTTGTTACCTACCTTTACTTGAGATGGGGCATGTTCAGTGTATCTCAATCTATTCTTACAGTTCCAGTTCGGGGCAGCAATTCTGCAACTCTAACCGCACTTTTGCTTTGCGCCCAAACCATTCTTGCTTTTATTTACCGGTTACACCCAGACACTTCTGTTACTGGGGATGGGGTATTTGTGTGCACCCAAACCATATTAAATTGTGCTACATCTTGGGGCATGCTAAATGCACTCAGACGTTAATTACTTTTGCTGGTGTTGGGCCTTTACACTTCAGTCCAGACCATTCTTGCATTTATGTATTATGGGGCATATTTCTTGCACCCAAATGTTGTTTGGTATTGGGATTTGTTTCTTGCTTAAATCGGCGGCACTGGTTTGTGTGCAGTCATTTAGATATCCTTAACAAGAGATTGCCAGAGGAATTCATGCCTTCATGGGCACTGGGCACCAGTCCGCATGTAGGAGAGTAGGTTCTGCACTTATGTTGCACCCACTTTTTCTGATGTTTACACTGGTTTCTGGCCTACCTAACTAAAACGTCAAATGCAAACCTGGTAGCTAGAGGGCGTAGTGTTCAAACACTAGTACCATCACACATATAAGGCGCTGAAAGGGCTGTGCAAAGGGGGTGACCAAGGATTGCCTGCATAGAAGGTGACATCGCTGTAATCTTTCTTGTCAACTCGGAACCCAATACACTTTAAATCTGCATCTGCACATGCATAATATTCAACTTTTATGATGTGATGGTTGGACGCTAAGATGTAAATTTTTTGGGTCGTGGGTGAAATCAACAGTCTCTACTTTGTGATTTAATGCAGACTGTTGACGAGTCAGCCTGCAAAGGGACTAGTAGAAGTAGTAGTTATAGTTTATTCGCTCATTTTGACATAAAAAGCAAATGAATCAGGGTGGTCCGCATGGGGGCCATGCCCATCCTTTTATGCCCATCTGCATTCGTGGTGCGCCCCATCCTCGGTGATTTCGGCCAGTATGACACCCCCCTGCTCCGGAATGGGCGGTGCGAGTGCCCGGCGCTTTAGGGTTTTCGCGCTCAGTACAGGTTTGAGGAATTTCGGTATTCCACGCGGCTGGGGCGAGCGGGAGCAAGAGGTAGGCGTTGTAACCTGTGAGTTGGCTGTTGGTTTAGGGTAACCAGTTCCGGCCCGCGGGGTTGCGTCCGCATTCGGCCATTAGTATACCCCCCGCACCTCACTGGATAATCGGGTGCGGTGCTCGTGTTATCTGGTACACTCGATCACGTAATATTGTATTTTGAATTAAGCGCCCAGTGCCTGGATGTGTAACGTAAATAGGGCACTCATGTAAAGCGCTCCAATACTTTCAGGTCGATCTCGCACTATATAAATATGCAACATGTAATTGCGGGCTGCCTATATAGGCAGATCCATGATACCAGTGCATGCATTGCTCGCAAGATTTTGCTCCATATACTCGAGCACGTAGGAGACTAGCGTGGGTTCACGGCCCCAAAACACCAGCACTGCACGGCTGGGAGCTGCCTGGGTCCCCGCTGATCGCGGGAGGTGCAACACATGTGGCGCTCCCTGGTTAAGGTTATCGCCCCCCCTCCCGTCGGCTACGCTGCCGTTGAGGGTGGGGGGGCATGCAGTGGGCTGCGTGCGGCAGGCGCAATGGACCTGGCACGGGGATCGTTTAGTATGATACGAATCTTGTAAGCCCCCCGTGCTTGAATGGGTAATGTAAATAGGGTGCTCAGGTAAGGCGCTCCAACACCTTCAGCTTGCGCTATATAATTATGCAACATGTATTGCTGGCTTCCTATAAAGAAGATAAATAATACAAGTGCATGCAATTCTCACATACGCGATTACTGGCATTAATAAACCCCCCGCACCTCAATGGAGAATCTGGTGCGGGCCTCGCGCGGTTCGGTCGGGGAGCGGGTAATATGGTATGAATGTCGTAAACACCCCCTGCCTGAAGAGGTAATATAAATACGGTGCTCATGTTAAAGTGCTCCAATGCCTTCCGGTCAAGTTCGCGCGATATAACTATTCATCATGTAATTGCAGGCTTCCTATAAGGCGGACACATGATACCAAGACATGCACTGTCCACATCACGCGATTTCGGGTATTACTAATCCCCCCCGCTCCTCAAGGGTTAATCGGGTGCGGTGCTCGTGTGGCCGGGCACGGCGATCGTGTTATATGGTACGAATCCCCTATTCTCCCCGTGCCGGCTTGTGTAAGTACGGGGTCGAGTTCGCGCGACTTATGAGGGCTAATTACAGTAAGGGTCGCGCAGTCCGATCCTGACCACACGTGACCACGTGTCGCTCGTCTCCAACCTTTTGCTGAAAGGGGGCTTGGGTCGCTTGTCATTGTTGTCACGTTACCCACCCCCATTGCTTACGGCCTCGCCCTCCCAGGTGCATCAGTCCTTGGGCGGGGCGGACCAGTGTGGGGATAGTCCTAACGTAGAACTGTCATTGCCATGTTAGTAACAGTTAAACACGGGTCGCTGCCGACAGTCTAAAAGAGGTATGCTTAAGCCCGCAACTGGCCCCGCCAACATGCTTATGTGGGCCGCCTTCAACGGTCACTGACATGGGGAACTCACACATATCTAACTGTAACCTAGACACCCGGGTGGGTGCCTAGTCGGGCAGGGCAACGCAACCGAGATAGAATGGTAGTTATTATCTAAGGCTAAAGGAAGTCTGGATTGAGCCACTAGATGGGTTAGATATGGGTGCAGCTCAGCGCCCCAATCGCATTGAATTTGGGGACGCTCTGACATAGCGGCGAAAGAATAAGTGGTCGCCACATAGCGCATCACTAGGGCCTAAATCACGGCACAAGGTTACCGGCGTGATTGTCCAAGTGGTGGCGGGTGCGCCGCTCGCGAGCGGATTGCAACCCGTGGTTTACCTCTGAGCCGATTGGCCTGCAGAACACTGAGCTGGGCACCATAACCAAGAGTTAGGCCTGCAGGAGGAGTGGTATGGTTGTTATATAGCAAGTGTGCGGTCGTTCAAAGTTTGGTAAAGACCACGTAGAGCCCCAGGGCATCAGGGCATTATTGACCGTGCAGCACTCGCTACGTTCAGAATAGGGCCGGTATTTGCACCAAAGTTTCCGGTTGGTTCCCACAGACTTGTCTGCTCCCAAGGTTATCCTCTAGGGGTAGAACTTGAGACTAAGGGGGCATTGCCTGCTTCGGCGGCACAAATAAGCGATAGCTACGCCGGGATGGAGTTACCATTCAGGTCCTGCCACCACTGGGTTCCCCCCAGGTGATGGGATCAAGTTAGGTGGGACCGCGAAGTCTACGGTTCTTGGGAAACTTCCTGCAGTAGGGCATTTAGCAACAGATAAGGTACCAGCGTGTGAGTATCAGATATCTGCTTTCCAGCAGCACCGTGCCCTGGGAGCACACGCGTTGCCCTAACTCTGTGGCCCTCCCACAAGGGAGCCGGGTAGCAAAATAAGTGCATAGGCTCCTTAGGCGGGCCTCTGGCCTTCAGCTGGGTGTAATCACCATCAATTGGAGAGAGGCCCAGGTAAAAATGGGCTTTCCGTAATGCTTGGAGGACCATTGCGGTTGGTGGCACCCCCCACCGGAATCACTGGTCGCGTACGGCAGCTGCAGGAGACTGGTGCTGCTGTCCCAATATCTGGGGTGTCAGCGGGGCAAACACAAGGGGACATTATGACAGCGCGCAACGCTTAAGCCAAACAGATTCCCGAAGCTGGTATGCCTAAGGGATCATCACTGAGGGATCCGTAGGGGCATAATTCCTATAAGGTATAAGGGATGGTGGGCAGGGGCAAGAGTCGCCCCTTGCCCATGGTCACGCGCTGGCAGTGAGGTGCACTCCTGTGCCCCAGGTTAACTATCTGAGGGGACTGTACAAATGTTAAGTAACCCTTCTCGTCATAATAGTCAAAGCGGGCAGGCCCAGGATTGTGAATAGGTGTAACCTTCCCGCTGGGGGGCGAATAGTTATCGCACATCTTCACAGGCCCCTCTATTTCAACAGACCCTATCCGATTGGGATAGCGTCTAGGGATTGGGGACATAGATGGGGCCATCTACAATCCAGGAGCTATAGCTCACTGGCATGTCTTGGGCCTGTGGTTATAAGGGATCTCACAGGGTTTGAGTCCCGCCCAAAGGGGTTTGGGCTTTATTCGCCATGAGATGATTCGGGGGAATGTAAAGGGGTACTTCGACTTGGATGGAGTACACCTCTCCCAAATAGGCATGGACCTGTTTTTATTGGATTTAAGCGAAGCATTGGTGAATAGAGGGTGCAGGTAAAGAGCTAGGTTGGTGGGGGGCCCTGGCTGCGACGGTTAGCCGCCTCCAGGGCTGTGGCGGAGTTACAGGGCGATCTGGAAGCAGGCCGGTACAAAGGGTACCTCTGCGCGGCACCACGTGGTGCCTGAGCCAAAACGAGGAGCCTCCAGAGAGGTCCCGGAAGCCGGTCGGCGCCCCGCTAGGCCTGCGGGCGGTGCGACGCTCCGCCCCGAGAGGGGGGGTGTGAGTAGAATTTCAACGGCACGTGATCGAAAAAAGAATCACTTGGGGGGCAGCACTTGCGGGTCGTTCCCGTGCTGCCCGGCTCATCAGGCGGGGCAGGTGAAGTAGATGGCCGCCTGCCCTTGGATCGCCCGTAAGATAACCCACCTATTACATATCCTGGAATTATGTAATAAATCCTGCAGCATTTGTTACCCATTTACAACTGTTTCTTGTGTCTTCTTTGGGTAACCTAATTTGGGGGAGGGGGGAAAGCGGGGTGCCCCTGGGGGTACTATGCCGCTGACCGCGGCCCCCGCAGGGGGCCACTCGGCGGTCGGCGCCTTAGTGGCCCCGGTCACCCCTCCCCACTCCCTCCTTCGGGGGGGGCGGGGGCAGGGATCCTGATTGTTGCCCCCCCTCCGTGTCGGGGGCCGGAGGTGACGCGCAAGGCGCGTCACTTCCGGGCCCAGGTGTGAGGGGAAGGCTATTTAGCCTTCCCCCACCCTCACTGGCGACCTCTTTGTCGCCCACCTCGCCTTTTTACCCTCCCTACCGCTTACCCGGCGTGGTGTGGTGGGGTGGGGTTTTTGGCTGAACGTTTTAATGTTTTTCTTTTCGTTGCAGGCGGAGTTACAGGGCGATCTGGAAGCAGGCCGGTACAAAGGGTACCTCTGCGCTGCACCACGTGGTGCCTGAGCCAAAACGAGGAGCCTCCAGAGAGGTCCCGGAAGCCGGTCGGCGCCCCGCTAGGCCTGCGGGCGGTTGTGGGCCTGAACAACCGGGGGCTTGCTATGCGACGCTCCGCCCCGAGAGGGGGGGTGTGAGTAGAATTTCAACGGCACGTGATCGAAAAAAGAATCACTTGGGGGGCAGCACTTGCGGGTCGTTCCCGTGCTGCCCGGCTCATCAGGCGGGGCAGGTGAAGTAGATGGCCGCCTGCCCTTGGATCGCCCGTAAGATAACCCACCTATTACATATCCTGGAATTATGTAATAAATCCTGCAGCATTTGTTACCCATTTACAACTGTTTCTTGTGTCTTCTTTGGGTAACCTAATTTGGGGGAGGGGGGAAAGCGGGGTGCCCCTGGGGGTACTATGCTCAATAATTTATCAGTGGCGGCGGAGGAGCGCGCCCCCTTCCAGCCTTACAACTTGAAAAATAAAACAGTAATAACATGGGTTTATTATTGTTTTATTTTTCAAGTTCTAAGCGCCAACCCGTGGGGGTGGGGCCAGTGCGGGGACAGACACAAGGAGGAGTCTTGGGCATTGCTATGAGTGCTCATGCCGGTTTGGCCGGCCGCTTCATGGCGCTGAGGCCAATCTTGACGCTCTTTTCATGTTTTGTCAGGTAGATGAGAGCGGCATTAGGATTGGCCCAGGGGAGTCTGGAGCCTGTGCTGCAGCGATAACTTGGATTAGAAGAGAGGCCTTTTACGTTTTTTTTATGTTTTCTTCATTGTCTCCTCCCTCCACCTTGCCACTCCACCCGCACACCAGCCGCTACTGAAATTTACTGAAATTAGCTCGCAAAGATGAATTAAAACCGTGATTGTGCTGGAAAAACAGGGATGTCAGAATGTTCGGGTGATTTTTTTTTAGCATTCATTAGTATTGGAGTTATATTAAAATTGAAACAGTTCTAACGCGTACTATTCAGAAAATGCTGACAAGTATGTTGGAAGGATGAAAGAATGAATCATCTTCTGGACCAGATATTCGTGCAAACCTCATCTATGATTAGCATGTTCCTATTTCACCAGGGACAGTGGAGTTACACAACTCTTCTGCTGTGCTGTTTTTCACATCATAATAGATTTACTGTATTTGCCACACATCCCCATCATCTGTATAATTTGCAGATTTCAACAAAAATCTAAATTTTGCTTCTAGCTCAAATGGGTCTGGTCAAATGTGCAGCATCAGACAAAGTAAAAAAAAATTACGATGACGCAGTATTTTGTAGGTATGTGCATGCATGATGATATATGCGCATGCAGGAGGCATCATGCAATCGGCACGCATCACCAATCATGTACATGCCTTGGAAAATACTCATTTGCCTTTTTTGAATTTACAAATCTGAGATAGCTCAGTAATTTTAAAAAAGATGACATTTATCTATAGAAAAAGGTTGTTTTTTTAAGATGGAAGGGCCCGGCAGCAATTTGCTACCTGACCTTGCAAAACAATTTAAATATATATCAAAAGTCTAAGGGGGTGGGCGGGAGGCAGTGGTGAGCGTGTAGGGAAATAGCAGGGGGGAAAGCACACGGGGAATAGAGCACCATTGAGCGCAATGGCAGCGGAGAGTAGGCATGGGAGAAGCACGCGCAAGAGAGAGTTGCACGGGATGGAGAGAGCAAAATGAAGTGCGGGCGGGTATTTGTTGGGGGAGAAGCAACGAGAGAGAGAGATGGATTCACTATTATTAAGGGCCTCACCAAAAAGTAAAACGTTTTTTATAACATGCTGTATCAGATTGATGTGTCAGAAAATTATGCCAGAAGATTATTGAGAAAATAACTAGACCCCAAGGATGCTATATCAGTCTAAATTGCTCCGTTTATCATTGTGCCAATGCTAATGCCGATTACTGTGCCAGAAGTAAACCCCACGCTTCAGTATCAGAGAATCATGCACCGTGATTGCTATGCCAATGTAGAATGCACGCATTGCGATGATAAGCACCCTGCCAGGTTAATAGCTGGCAGCGGGTGTGTATAAACGTGCCCCCGTGAAGGATCGGCATAACAGAAGCGCGTGCCCCTCCCGGTGCTGAGCGGGCGGCGGGCGCGAGCAGCGTCTCCGAGCTGAGGGAAATGAGCGCAGAGCCCACTCGTGCCATCTGCTGCCACCCTGCTCCCTCGCAGCGGGTACAAGAACAGCAGGATTTGCACTATAATTTGATAGTGACTAATGCTTCATCTGATCTGAGGAGTGTTCTTTGGCCCTGTGACACACTGCACCCTTAATGATCATTGTCACTGTTGTCACAGCACTCTAATGAAAGAAAGAATCCCAGTGCAGTGTACACGGCGCAGGCTTCACCCTGTCGCGGGGGCCTGTGCGAACACACAGAATAACCAGAGAATAGAAGACATCAAAATGACAGCAATTATAAAACCCACCACAGCCCCCACGGTATGCCACTTCCTCTCACTTCACCTTCCGAAAACAACTGAAAACTCTACGATTCAACTCCTGCTTCACTTGAATCAGCAGCTACCACAAAAGACGTGTATCTGTAAAGCGCACAACGACTCCTTGTGGCATCTTGGCACTGAATGGCAGCTGTTGGGCCAGTCCGCTGGTGATCTGGGCTTAGCACCAGGAGACCTGCTGGGTGGCAGTGCGCATTATAAGAGCATGCATGTTCTATGCATAAATAAAACACACCACACAAATTTTGTTTGGGTAAAAAACTGCTGCAGGTTTATTACATACACCGTTATGTAATATGGTGGGTTATCTTACAGGCGATCCAAGGGCAGGCAACCATCTGGGCCGCCTGCCCGCCTGATGAGCCAAGCAGCACCGGAGCGAAACCCCTCTGTGCTGCCCCTTCTGTGATCCTCTTCCCGGATCACGGTCCCTTATTACCCACGCCCCTTTCAGGCCGGAGTGTAGCAAGGCAAGCCCCCGGTTGTTCAGGCCCACAACCGCCCGAAGGACTAACGGGGCACCAAAACGGTTTTCCAGGAACCTCCCATGAGGCTCCTGGGCTCTGGCACCCCTATGGTGCCGGGCAGAGGTACCCATCGGTACCCATTTGCTTCCAGATCGCCCTGTAACTCCGCCACTGCTCTGGAGGCGGCCACCATCGCCGCCAGAGCCCCCCATCAAAATAGCTATAGTCTTGCCCGCTAACTCTCCTGTCTAGAGCCTCCTGCAAATCTAGATGGAAGGGAACATCCCTACTGGTTATCGATACCCCATCCATATCCCAATAGCCCTAGACGTTAGCTTGGGTCAGCTAGTGTCTGAAGAAACAAAAACGCCCTATATGCCTGTGAAGTTGTGCCAACCACATACACCTCACACCACAAAGTTCCACTGCGTCACATGACTCAGCCCCGTCCCACTCATGGCGGGACAGTTTCAGACACCCTGGCTCACAATGCCCCACCTATTTGCTGATCACACTGGCTGCCGCCCTTCTAGCACCGTGTGTGGCTGGACACCAGTGTCTCCCATCTCTGGGACAGCAGCTCACTTGTTAGGAGACCGTTCCTACCCCTGCTAGCCAACTAGGCTATTTGGGCGAGAAGGATAGTACTTGACCTTGGCACCGTCCCTTTACTTGCTAAATCAATGAGCACAGGGATATCCATAACAGGCGTATGAACATTGAGCACGGTTGCATCCCCGCACCTGCCCTACATCTCATATTCTTATAGGAATTTCGACCGCTCGGCTCCCTCTGGTGAAGCCCCCTAGGCATACCCGCTTAGAGAATCTGCCTGAATCAGTACAGGGCGCACTGTCTGTAATCTAGTGCCTAACATTTGATGTGGGAGATGCCACACACCGCCTAGGTCATGGGAACCTAAAGGAGCACACCATTTTCCCCCGGGCGTACCTCTACATGGGCCTGGCTCCCCCAAGCTGTAACGCCAGAGACACAACCTCTTTACTGGTTATGCCACTTGGCACCCTTCTGGTTGCAGCTTTGTGTATTTGTAAAGCGCGTATGCCCCCGGGGCACGATGTCGCTGACTAACCAGTGTATGTTACCCACTTGCTGATACTTATCTGTCGCTAACTGCCCTTACTTGGATTGAAGGGTTGCTGGATGCTACCCCAGGACTGAAGACTCAATGCTCCCACCCAGTTTGACCCCAGAACTTGGGAGCAACCCCAGTAGTGACCATGCCTTTCATGGTACCTCTACCCCAGCGCTTGACTATCCATGTGTTAGGGACCCCAGTCCCAAAAGATGCCCCTTCTATTGTCTGGTTCTAGCCCGCAGAAGGATAACCCAGGGGGAGCAGACAAGTCTGTGGAAACAGAGGGGAAAGTTGTGTGGAAATACCTGCCCTTTCCTGAATTTTGGGACGCCAAAAGGTCGAAAATACCCTGTCACCATTGGCACCAACGCAGTGTTTACCAAACTTTTCCATGACGCAGCACACTTGTTAGCTGACAACTACCACCACCCGCCTGCTGCCCTGGTTAAAGCATGGGTGAATATGTCTTAACTGAAGATACCTGATACCGGCCCTTGGCTGCAGGGGAATGCCCACCCAGTGTACATGGTACCTGCTTCTATATGGTGCCCGCAGGTGTTCCCCATGAAGGCCCTCGTAGCCAATTGCACAATGCAGACTCAGTATATCGCAGTGCCTCTCTGCGTTGAAATTCCTTGAGTAAGCGTAAAATTATACTTTCTCACAATTGGGCTGTTAACCGGTGGCAAAGGGAGACTGTTATTTTGCGGCTTCTGACATTGCCTCCGGATATATACTACAAAACCACCAGTACCCTTGGCTTTAACAATGCTTGTTAGTTGTATAAGATAACTGAAGCCACAATTCTGGCTTCCCTGAGTAGCATATTGAAAATGCTTCCATTCTGAACTGGTGGGACTGTCACCTTAACGTGTTGAACATTCATTAAACGTCTCCCTTTGATGAATAGCAAGCTCAAACGCAAATGGGACGATTACACTAATCAACTTCCGCAACAGCCAGACAGACAGGTCACCTGCACGTAATCCAGGTGCCGAAAGCGAGAGCCCTTTGGAAACTGAATAGTGGCGCACCTTTCCCGCGTTGGAGACAAAATTGACCTCGCTGTACTGCGAAAGAGGCACATGCGGAGACAAAATAACTATTCTTTGCAAAACAGAGGCTGTCCGTAACTTTTGTCTATATAGGGACAAAGGATGAACCATGATAATATCACTGATCACGTCTGTGATGTCATATATGCTACCTCTGGCATATTTCTCATAGTTCACCATATATGACTGACTTCGCACTCTCCTCCTGTGCTTAGTGTGATCTTGGCCCTTTTTGGTGTGAGCAGAGCCCCGTGAAGTATACTTGGCTTCTAGGCCGATAATGCACAAGTGTTATGTGAGAAAGATGAAACCATACTTGCCGAGCCCCGGCCAAAACCGACAACCATTTTACCATTTGTCATCAGTAGCACATACATCAATAAGACATTGATAAGGGCCACATGCATAACTCCTGGTGGCCAAAGGACCTATTGGCCAAGCAGCGAAATCTTCGCTCAGTGCAATAATACGAAACAGAATTGTCATGGCGCACGCCACCCAGGCGCCAAATAGGACACCGAGGTATACACCGAACATCCCAACTCCAAAGGAAAGGCCCCACAAACCCAACCCCCTGCGCAAGTCACTCACCAAGACACCGCTGAAGGATCCACCCCTGAACAATGCCTTTAATGAATAGCAAGCTCAACTGCAAGTGGGACCATTACAATTAGCAACACCACCAATCAACCATACCCCCCTGTAAAATAGGTAAGTGTGTGTGAAACCCAGCCATGGCCAGACGAAACCATAGAAGCAGTTTATCTGGGGCATTGTAGAGACGTAACCGATACTAGACAACCTGTCCCTTCTATCTGAAATCGAAAATCATGACAGAATGCCAAGTGACTTAAAAGGAGGAATATCAACTGTAACAGCTCCCCGCGGTGCAAAGGCTCTTGCTATAAGAGGGAACCTCAAAGAAGGTGCTTTCTTTACCTGCCTTCGCATAATCTGCAGTCATGTGACCTTGACTGGTGGCGAGCTATACCTGAACCTAACGGAAAATGAAAACCCTGGAACTACAGCCATGAAAGTTAATTAAATGAAGACCAGTGAACCGAGGCAACTCCTCAGGAGTTTATACTCGCAAAGCTGAAGTCATGGGACAATCAACACCTTTAGGGGTACCATAGCATGTTGAAAATGATCCCTTAATAGCCTTCTTGAATGCTTTAAACCAATAACTAGTTCCTTTGTATTCCTCTCAACCTGTGGGAGCGAAACTAACATCAACAGTCGCACTACCGACCCAAAGCGCTCCTATTATCGACCCCGGTATGCCTACCTGCAAAGCTGCACCATGCGCTGCTTGGGCCATGTTTTCCATACTTACAACATCACTAAAAGGTTTCTTTTTGCTCAAAAAAGAACCTCCTATATGCTAAGTGGAAGAGTCACCAATTATTTTCAGTCATAATAGTGAGCTGCTGCTGTGTTGCCGTGTTGAAAACACGCCACCATCCCTGAATATTGTATGCAAACTCATTTAGAAATTGGAAGGGTGTGTCCGTGCACTGTCAGTAACCTTCCCAAGGTGGGCATAAAGAGCTGGACTGTATTAAATTCAACGCTGTTCCAAACATGGGCCCCCAACGAAGTTTCTACCAAGGGCAGCTGCTAATACTACCGCATGAAGCGATACCAAAGGGGATGATGGACGGAGCGTTTGAGCAAATCAAACACTCACCCCCAGTCAAATGATCTGGGTTTAATCCATCATCATTCTTTAGCTCACTCCACCACCCCAGTTCAGACATGGCCATATGCAAATCAGTCTGGCCCTGTACCTCATGGGAACAGTCCAGCCCGAACTGCCAAGCCATATCTTCCCTGGACCGGAAACAAGCATCCTGGGACCGGTTTCGGGTTCATAACCCTCCTCAGCCAGGCTATCTTGAATCCAGTGGCAAAGTGAGCAAGGGACCCACGTCTGGGCATACCCTGCCAACTTAGGACGAACAAAGCGATACCAAAGGGGATGATGGACGGAGCGTTTGAGCAAATCAAACACTCACCCCCAGTCAAATGATCTGGGTTTAATCCATCATCATTCTTTAGCTCACTCCACCACCCCAGTTCAGACATGGCCATATGCAAATCAGTCTGGCCCTGTGCTTCATGGGAACAGTTCAGCCCAAACTGCCAAGCCATATCTTCCCTGGACCGGAAACAAGCATCCTGGGACCGGTTTCGGGTTCATAACCCTCCTCAGCCAGGTCCTTCCAGAAGTTTCTACCAAGGGCAGCTGCTAATACTCCCGCCTGTGCTGTTGTGCCCGAGTAGGCACTCCTGACCTGAAACCTTCAAAAAGCCGTGTTAAACGCGCCAGAGCCCCCGTGCATCCTGAAGAAGGCTGTGCATTGCCCACAGAGAGATGGTGTTAATCAATCAATGTGCCCCCTGGCACCATCAGGCACGTCTGTGTTTCCCCACCCGACCATCAACATTTGCTGTGCTACGATAACTAAACATCAAAAGCCCCTCGGAGGCAGTAACCGCAAAAACATTCTCTCCTCCGAAACGAGGGTAAAGGGTATGACTAACCCGTGCAAGCAAAATTCTTTGCATAGCAGCTGTGTCGCCCGACTAGTATGCTGCTGTTACTGCCCTTGCATTCCAGGTATATGATAAAGCCAGAACATCGATAAAGCAAGACATCATACCTGCCACATGTCTGGGTTCTTGGCTTTGTCACAGGTTGTTGGTTGCCTAAGGTAAATAGGCAGCACTGTGGCTTGTATATCATATTGAAAAGCTTTCACTTAACCCACCGACACCCTGACAATGTTGCTGCACTGCCCTAAACATAATTCTCAACAGAACAATGCAACAAAGGACTCGATATGTAGGACATATCTGGGGAGGCGGGCGGCTGAACAGTGCAGCTAGCCAGTTGTAATTCCTAAACAGGTTGGAAACACTTTACCTCCTCGATAAACCTGTTTAGTAAATACCAAATTGTGTTCTAACGATCAAGTCCTCTGTTTTAAGGAATCAAAGGGGTTCCCAACCTGGTCCCAATCCTACATAATATCCGACTCATAACTATGCAGCACAGCAAGCCAAACCAAACGAGCACGTACACAAGCTCACATACACGAGATCGAGTGGTGTGAAACAAACGTGCCTATTCACACATAAGTGAAATTGTGAATCATAGACCAGCCGTGTGGCTGTTCACACGAGTCTGTGAAGGGCTACAGACCTGATGTCAGCACCCGATTTCTGTATTCGCACGCCGGCGCCTGCCTGAATAACAGGAGAGTTCAAAGACACAAAGGGCTGGAGATCAGACTGTTATTGGTGTGTCTCACTCGGATGCTACCCATGTACCAAGACCAGATGTGACACAACATACCACGCAGTTTGTTTCACTGCAGAAGCAACGTGTAAACTTTAACAAGATGCAACAGGATGTGTTTACGCTCAGCCGGCTGTTATATTTTAATATTTGCATCATGCTTTCGAAGAGAAAATTTAAGCACACAGAAGGGCTGGAATATGTTCGCTTAACAGGGCATTTAAGCATGGCTAGGGAAAAGAACAGGTAAAATGATCGACTCCTTGTTAACATTCATGTTAACCTTGTTAACATTCCAGGTGCCCATGACCAAGCCTGCAGCTCGCCGGGTAACTACTCAAGATGGCGCAACACATCCCACAGATGTTCATAGTGCTAAAATGTCTGTGCAACCAGCTCTGTGGCAATGGGAAGTATAAGCTAGTAGCTGTGACACCGGCAGCAAGTCTGGAAGTAATACAGCAGCAGAACCTCAATGTTTACTAACGGAGGGAAACAGCCAAAGTTTAGATGCAACTTCCAGTAGAGTGAGATTGGACATACCCAGGCAGTTTTTATGTTTGCCAATAAAGCTCCCAGGAGGCGCTGTAAAAGGAGAAATTAGTTCGGCAATTCCTTTTAAACTTTAGTGGGGGTCTCAATAAATATAGGATGCCGGGCATATACTGCCCAATGGGAAGCAAACAGACTCTCAGGGAAACTTGAATTATGCAGCAGGGGAGGACACAATTATGTGGCAAGGTTTTCCATCGTATTCGGAAAGAAAAGGCAATATACGCGGCATTTTATGATAGTATTAACTCTATTTTGTTATTTTTATACATGTCAACACTTTAAGGACAACAAGTTTTACCCTCATTAGTACCAGTCTGACACAAATACAGCAATAAGCAACAGAAAGATGACCGGTCAACTTTGAGGAGGGTTTTTCACTGTGCAGCAACACGAGTTGCTGTGTTTTAATAACTTTTGATCCGTTTCAGCTAAAAACAACATGTTTGTTTAAATCTACTGATTATGCAGAAGATGATGGATTATGGGGTAAATACATAATTAAGTAGAAAATATCACTGCGAAAAGTCAGCTAATACCAATGGCCCTGGTCATTCTCTGTTCTCCTACCAAGATACACTGTGATGCCTTCTAGGTTCTTCCATGGTTGCGGAAGTTGTATCCTCAGCAGTTTGGAAGGAAGGGGGAGAAAGAAAGACTATCGCTTCCTGACCCTGTTCACTGACGAAGCACTGTAGCTGCTAATTCACCACACTGAATTAGGAGTTGTAGGACCATAGAATCCACCCCCCACAATATAGCCAAAGCAAATGGTATACCGACTGCACCAGTTTACAGGAACCAAAACTGGCCATCGAATGGACAAACATCCAATTGTTCCTTACCTTCTGCGGGGATAGCCAACAATGCAGACACTTCGCAGGGGGAACCGGCCTACCCATTCCGGTGCAGGCGAGCATCTGGGTCCATCAGGGCACAGGCACCCCCATGCACTCCTGCTGTGCTCTTATGCCCCCCACCAGCAAGCGCCCGCCACATCAAGTGACCCGCTACACATGAGCTTAAAACAACTGTCCTTGGATGTTGCACTATGCATGAAAAACCGCGGAGAAGAAGCCTAGCGCCCCGCTCCCTCCTCCCCACCACGCAACTTCCGGCCCACGTGGGCCGTGTCCCCGGTCTGCCACATAGCCACGGAAAGGGAGCACTGCAAAGCTCGCCGCCCCCTCCCCCACAGCACCACAACAAGTCCTCGAGGCCGGCCGACGGTCAGGAATGAGCTCGCCAGTAGCAGGTAGGAAATGCACTGCACTCGGTAGGAACGCTCGCCTCTCAACTTCTGACCCTCAAATCCCCAACCTTGGTGAATGCAACACCCAACCCCCACCGATCCAGTAACCAAGCCTGCGCTACACCGGTGACAGCATTATGACCGAGCTGAACCCCCCAACCTGCTGCCACTTAACAACCCGACTCGCAGATAGTGTGCGGTTCTCGACAGGGATCAGGGGGAACCGGAAGGAACTTTACTTAACAGGAGCCTAGAACTGGATGCGCCCGTATAACCCACCCTGTTTGGAATGGCACTCTGTGTGTATGTATTCTAAGTGCATTGTTAAAAAAGAAATGATTGTAAAATAAACACATTTGCCGGGATCAATAAAATATGCTTTTAAGTATGCAACATTTATATTTACATTTCTTTTTAAAGCAACAGTGCCTGCCAGTACAAAGCAATGTGGGAAGCGTTATGCCAAAATAATACATCCAGCGCATTGCTAGAGATATCAACTTGTTCGCGGGGTGTGTGCGTAAATTAGGGCGACCATAACCGACACCAAAGCAGGGACCGCAGGAGATGAGCTCCCGGGCCCAAAACGGCGTTGCCTTCCTGCCAACAAAGGCCAAAGTTCTTCCCTGCCTCCAAACTCACCGCGCACAACGACGACCCCCTGCTCCTGGGTACATGAAGGCCCAGGCGCGCTGCAGACACAGCGTGTCCAGCGGGGGAGGGAAGAAGCAGCACAACTCCGACCTACGCGAGGACAAAACGGCAGCAACTCGGTGCGTCCAGACGACGGCTTGACCAGGGCGTAAAAGAGGAAGGACAGAGGGTGGGGGAGGCCTATATAACACCCCTCCTCCCCCATTCCTCACGCCCCAGAAGTGACGCGGCCTGCGCACCGCAGCCCCTGGCTGCCAGGGCAGGGGGACTCCTCCCCGAGGGGCCCCCATACTTAGGAGAAGGGGGGTGGGCTGGTGCCTTGCTGGCACTAGAGGCACGCCCTTTTAGGGCACCCTGCGGGTGCCAGGGCAGCCGCAGACTGTGTTCCTGATTTACCAACTTTAAAACTAGTCTGACCAATGTATTTCAATTGGGAGTCACAAAATGCTGTTTTTTTCCACCCAAATGTCCGTATTTTGGTCTTATAATGGGCCCTACATGGAGCCTAGAAATTTCCTTTTTAGACTTTGGGCCACTAGATGTTCTCGACCTGAAGATGGTGGGAGCAGTGGTGGTAAAATATCCCCTGGGCTCCTGCCACTGACGGTTTGTGTATTGTGTGTGTTCCAGCTTTCCACAATCTGCTGCTGCTTGTTTGTACGAAAACATGGAGAGGAAACCTCTGTAAAGGGGAAGAGAGACTAAGGAGAAAGCAAGTAAAGAGTATAATCATTAAACAAGCGTGACTGAAATAGAGGAAATAAGAAGAGGAAAACGTAAGATGATAATAAAAAGGTGCCGATTGAGAAAACTGTCAAAAAGAGATGCTGAGATTGCATGTACCCAGTGCCAGTTTTGGGCTGGTGTTTGCCAGTCGTATCCAATCGCACGAGTTTTTGGAGATTGGGACTCTTTGGTGAAAGAGAGCTTCAGCTCCAGTGACACAAGGGAGGGGATAAATCTGGAAGACAGAATGGCAGGCAGACAATACAGACAGAGATGGAGGGATACAGAGCTTGATGGTCTGCGTTGAGCGTTCTCGGACATCTGGACGTCGGCGGCCACACTTGTCTGTGCCCTCTAACAAAAAAGATGGGCACCAGCACTTCTTTCATTCATTTTTTTTTTTTTTTACTAATAAAGCACTGCCTGTACAAATGCGATCAGTGGGATTCCATTTAAATGGGGAAATTTCTCAACACAACCTGGTAGACGGCTGTTCGGCCTAGAACAATAGAGTGGCCATGCTTTACAAAAACGTAGTAAATCCACAACTGCATATTTAGGTTTACGTGCGGATGCAGATTTACTACTTTTTAGGATTCATAAACATTCCTAAAAGTAGTCCCACGTAACCCTATCCCGCTGTATGGAGTTCTCTATAATGGAAATGTCAAATAAATCCTCCCTGCTGTGGATTGGAGCTGGAGTGGCATCTTCATTCCAGAAGTGTTTGCTTCAACACCAAGCACTTGATGGCACTAACCTACTCGCAGGACCCTTAAAATGTCTGTCTAAGAAGAAGAATCCTAATAATCATGCTGCAGTGCCCATGACGCCCTCAAACACGTGTACAATAGGGGCGATCGCAGGCAACAGTCACCAGTTGCACAGTTCCAAACCAAAGCCTTGTTAGCCCCATGGTCTTTCCAGGTTGGGAATACAAGGGTCAGAAGCATGGGCCGCGTGCTGTGAGCAAACATCTACCATCCCTCACTGTGGCCAATGTGAAGACACATGTTCACGCATGGCCTTAACGACTCAATCTGCGAGATTTAAAGTTGAACACCAACAGCAGCAATAGTAATCCGGCTTTCTTCCTAAATGCAAGCGGACATTACAACAAAAAACAATACTCACACTATCGACTCTATCCACCCTAAAGCATTTTACAGCAACCCTCTTCCCAAGAACCAGCTTAAAAGAGGGTGGGTGAGTGTATCACAGCATGGAGTGGCAGGTCTGAGAGGTTTGTGAGGGCTAGGAAAAAAGGTTGAATCCCCCCTAACCTATTGGGATTTATCAACACCGAAATGCCCCAGGACCAGAACTAACAAACCCCAGTGGCATGGATCCGGCTCCCCTTCACAAACCAAATTGCACCCAATAGCAAGAAGAGTCCCCAAGCAACATGCACCCTTTGTTGTATGTTCTGTGATGCAGGTGTCTGTCACCCTGCCTGCCCAGTATCACTGTCCCAGACACTATGATTTGGGTTCAGAGGTGAGGACAGCCAGGTGGATAAGTCAATGGCATCCATGTAATTGTACACAAGGCTTCTAGGAGACCTCCTACCCAGACTTTCCAAGCGCGTCATTTGGCTACGTTTGGACAATGGTGCGAAGAGCATGATTGTGGGGCTATGCATGCTCCTCTTGCACAGGTGGTTCTAGAGTTCTTTTAGGGTGGTTTCACTCTACGTTTAAGTGTTTCCACTTTAAAGTTTCAATGGGCTGTCATTCGTGCTTTCCGTGGTCCCTGGGATAATCTGTCCGCCTCTTTGGGGTTGGTAGTTAAACCTTTTAAGGGGTTTGGGAATTTGCGGGTTCCTCCTGTATGGATTTGTCCTTCCTGGGCTCTCCTCATTGATTGTGCTGCAGGCCTTGGGATATCCTCCCTTTGAGCCTCTGGAGTCAGTGGATCTCTAGATTTTAATTCTGAATGTTTTTTTCTAGGTGACGAGTACCTCTGCTAGGCACCTGGGGAGTTGGGTTCTTTGTCTTGCAGGGCTCCTTTTCTTTGGATTTTTGAGGCTCAGCTGGTTCTGCGGTCAGGGCCTGGGTTTGTGCCGAAGATAAATTCCACTTTTCATTTGCAGCAGGAAGTCATCCTCCCGGAGCTCTTTCCTGATCCTCAGTCTCCGGGGGAGGTTGAGTGCATGCGCTGGATGTTCGGCGTGCTGTTGTGATTCACCTGTCCACAGTTCAGGATTTCCGGCATGTGTACTCTCTTTTTGTTGATTTTGGTCTGGCTAAAAAGAGTTTGAAGCCATCTTTTCACACTTTGTCTAAATGGATTAAGTCTTTGCTGACTTTGACCTACAAGCAGGTTGGTCTCCCGTCTCCTCCGGGGCTCCAGGGGAGGTCCACCAGGGGATGTCGGCTTCCATGGCGGAGATTCAGGGTACTTCTTTATCTGAGATTTGCAGGACTGCCACTTGGGCCACGATAAACACCTTTATTTCTCACTATCAGGTGGTTCAAGGTCTAGCCGTGGGGGAGGTTTTTGGCTCGTAAGTTCTGTCCTCTGTATTATAACTGGACTATCTTTGCTTGTTTGTTTGACAATAAAATGTGCGCTTTTCGGGTCTGCCGGAGGACAAAATCATGCAGTTGTCGTGGTTTTTGTTTAGGCTTGGTATGTCT
Source organism: Triturus cristatus (assembly GCF_964204655.1). Lineage (NCBI taxonomy): Eukaryota > Metazoa > Chordata > Amphibia > Caudata > Salamandridae > Triturus > Triturus cristatus. Next base: position 618,033,216 of record NC_140583.1, on the reverse strand, counting down.
CACTGTGTACTGGAAACAAGCGAGATGGACGAGGAGGTAATGCTTCTATTACTTACCGGTAATTGCATTACTCTGAGTCCTACTCTCGCTCATTCCCATTACTGCCCTCCCTCCCTGCCGGTTGTCAGGCCAACGGTGTCTACGGCGGCTTGGAAGGAACAGGAGATGTGAGGGAGGCGTGAACATTATATGTGGCTAGGAGATGTGTGTACGAGGCACAGGGGCCTCATTGTGTACTGGGAATAAGCGAGGGTAGGATCCAGAGTAATGCAATGACCGGTAAGTAACAGAAGCATTATTTGAACTTGTGATCCGTAGCACGCGTACAACTCCCCAACGGGCATTCAGCTTAGCACTGAGTTATGTTACACATTTGGGTAAGACGCTTCACCTTTTTGCCTCATGGCCGGAAAAGGAAATAGACTGTTTTGTCATGTAGGCAGAGATGTCAGCGTTTGCTTTCAGGAGGAGGGCTGCATGGAGCTGTATTCTCTTTGTGTGTAAACCAAAGGGGCCTTGTCTAAGATTAAGGCCCCCAAGTGTGTTCAGCCACGTCAGAGGTCTAAAAACAAACAGAAACTCGAGCAACCCACTTCTTAAAGCGAGAACCATGCACAGACGACCTGTGTGTGAATATATTTTGCAAATATTCAAACACTTATTACATGTTTGGCTATTGTTATAGAATGAACTGAGGCGATTTCAGAACATTTTCTTCACTGGAATGGCGATAGCTGACAATTATTTCATATTATTCACAGGAAGAACATAATTTCTGTATATGTGTTATCGTCTAGTAATGCCACAGGACATGGTAGCGTATCAGTGAAAGTAAGGATTGTCCGAAGACATTTACACAGATTCGATGTCATTTACAACACAGTGCACCTCTGCTAGGATGAATTAAAATACATTTTGCAGCTTATTTTACTGTCTGTTACCCATTATATCCTCATCCAATAGTAGTGAAGAAATAACTAAGTTGTTAAACCCAACTCATTATTCATATTGAATCAACGAGGAGTCCAGAGCAACCCGAGTACAACAAGCGTTGGCAAAACCCATAGGTCTCACCTTTAAGGTGTGAGAGCTAGGATATTAGCTTTGCTAATTATTGTTTGCAAAGCATATTACATTTTCTTTTTGAAATCAATGGATATTAGAAAGGAGGAGCACAGCAATGGAGAACCTGGTGAGGATGGGGGAAGGAGCCAGAAAGTAACAGAAGAGCAGGTGGGGGAGAGGAAATGGGGCAGAGGGACGAGTCAGTGGTCATAGGTTATCAGTCAAATGTAATTGGCCAAAGTTAATAATTAGTCACACAAAAACAGCACACGATAATGCTGGAGCAGGCTTTTCTATTTAAACTCAAACTTCAGTTTATATGTTCGTGTGTCATAATTAAAATTACTAGGAATTAATTATTAAGTATTAATTTTTGTCGAGTGTTTAAATTAATCAACCTTACTAATGAAAGAATTACACGTGGGAATGCATTTGCATGGCTTAATTAATAAGTGAACTAAGTTGGTGAGCAAATTAATTAAATAAGTGTGGCTAATGTGCTATTTGTTATATGTTTGCGCTTTTAAATAATATGCTTTAATGCATTTTTATGTCGCAAATGGCTGGATAAATACATACACATAAGGGTATTAGTGGGAATTAACACTGTATAATCAATACGATGTAGTAACGTTGTCTTGTGTTTCTTTTTAATTAAGTTATCCATTTTGGCCTGTTGAGAAATGGCCGACATCTACAGCCTGCATTTGAGTAGATGAAATATGAAGAGAGGCCTCGCTGAATATGGTTGAATGACCTCGGCCTCTGTCTGAGCTAAAAGTTATGAAAGGACGACAACTCTGGGAAGGTAGCCAGATATCCTTGGAGGAGAACGATTGTCACAAATGAACATTTTTGATAAGCTTGCGGTGGCTTCATTGCCAGTGATATAATTCCGGAGAAGAGCAACCATGGATGTTGCAAATTTAGTTTGTGCTTCCTTTTTCCGTGTTTTTATTTTTGAAATATCCGAGAGTGAAGATTTTTCTAAATGTTGCGAGCTAACATCCTTTCCTGCTCGCTCTGCTCAACGGACGTTTGGAGTTTGTTTGTAACTTTTAGTATGCAAATGTTAGTATAAATATTGTTAGACTAGAGAGGGTCTAAGGCCACTTCTTCCTGAACTTATGCTCAAGAGGATCGATGCTGATGGAGAGGACGGCGACTCGAGAGACTTTGATTCTTTACTGAGAGACCTGTCCTAACTTAGAATAGAATAGGTAAATATGAGAATAATGATTTTGCAATTGAATAACTTTTCATTTAAACTAATTTAGATAAATCATTCTTGTTTGAATTTCAGTGTCGGGTGGTTATTTCTTTGTCATTCTATTGAGATCTCAAATGTGTTTAAACCGTTTAAATCATGACTCGAGACAATTCAATTTGGTTGCATTGACCTCCAAGTAGGTGCAGATTGATCAAGGAGTTCTCTCATATATTCAGTGTGGATAGAGTAATAGAATGAATGTTGGTGTAATGAGCCCTAGCGTATGATGAGTATATGTGTGTATGACTGTGAAATTACTCTGTCCGTGGAAGTAGGGAGAATTTATAAGCTCTGATCTGCAGCAATAACACACACCTACTTCCACTACCTAGAAGAAACTTTGATTAGGCTACCTAGCTGCATTTGTAGAGAGAAATTATCAAAGAACTTCACTTGGTTGTCTAATTTCAGTACAATTGTGCCTGAGGCCTGGGACAGATGGTAGCAAAATATTGCGCCACTGATACTGCCCGGGAACCACAGAATGCCCCAGAACCATGAGAAACGACCTCACCATCTTCCACCTGCTTCACCTATGAAATTTCCACCTCATGTAAATCTGCTGGCCAATTTTCAGCCTGTGTTCATTAATACATTTCAAATGTGTCCAATTGTAAATGTGGTACCCATCTAAACATCATTTAAAAAGTCTATTCAAATCCTTTTCGAAAATGGCTTTCAATGCGTTGTGGACTTTTCTTACAATCCTGTTATCCTGTTTCCACTCTCCCCCAAGGAACAGATTTGTAGATACATATCACGCTGACATGTTCATGATTTTCAAGGACCCAGTAGTGCAACTGGTCCATTGTAATATCACACCCAAAGCCTCTTTGCCAATGTGCATTAGTTTTTATAAATGCCTTTGCGTCAACAAATAGTACATGTGTGGGTCTGGTTGACCTTGTCAATGTCCTTCGAACAGATCTTTACACTCACAAATAAAACTCCTCTCTTCAAAAGTGCTCCCATAGTGGTCTATTCCTTCTTTTCATTGTTCTTGAGGAATTCTGAGTGGCCGCTGGTGTATCTCACAATTAGAATGTGTTAAAATAGCATGTTTGTCTATGATGGTTTATACTGGTTAAGGTGAAAACAAAGACTTCCCACTGTCTAGCTTGTGTTTTAGGAACGTTGTTGTCTTGAAGTTAAATCCAACCAGAACTGTCTCTCTGTAGGGAAGTAGGCCAATCCTATTGTACGAAACTGAAGTATTAGTTGAGGGGGGTAAGTAAATCCTTGTCAGAGTGAACCACTAAAGTCACTAAATAAACCTGAGCTCAATCCAAGTAGCTGTGGCACAGAGCAGGCAGATATAACTTAGGGTAATGTGTAAGTATTTATAAAGTGCCAAAATAAAGTCCAAATCAATAGACACCCCAAACCAATTTAGAAACAATTAGTAAAATGTAATAAACCAGGTTTTTCCTGATCAAAGATTTTACCTTCTGATTTAGTCCTTTACGTCTCAATCCACCACACTTCTAAAGCACCCCAGGACCTTAGAGGAGGCACCTAGAGAATCACAAGGAGCCAGGCAGAGGCCAACAACAGGCTCCAGTTTGGGTCCAGCTGCCATTGGTGAGTTGCAGGAAAAGGCCTCTCATAGGTGCTTGTTGTATTACAGTAGCTTTAAAAGAAGTTCAGACAAATGACCAGTGTAGTCTACTTCTTTATCCTTGGTACAAGCGGGAGCAGGCCCAGTCCACTAGGGCTCCTCTCAGGTCACAGACAGCAGGTCCAGTACTCTTTCAATCTTTCTCTGGTCAGGTGCTTTTTTATTCTTTCTCAGGACCAGGAGTGGTCTGAAGTGGGATACTGGAGATGCCACATCTATGCCTGGCACAAGCTAGTGACGCCTGGGCAGGCCCTAAGCAATGGGGGTAAAAGTTCTTGAGACCAACCCTACCCACTTTGGACATTCTCAAGATGTCCTAGGCCACATTCAACTTGGACTTTGAGGGCAGAAGATGTGTGTGGAGAGTGTACTATGGTAACTTTAGTGTTCTCTCACATCTAACACTGAAGTCCAGTCAGGGGCCACCACTGTACCCCAAATAAACCTAGAGACAGAAGTCTGGGAGAACATAAGTTGTGTTTTCCAGCAACCAGTCAGTGAAAACACAATAACTGTTTTGGCATCCTGTTTTCCTTCCTTTTAAGTGTACCCCTGTGTTATATGTAACATCCAGAGACAGACGTCTGCTAGGACAAATTAGGATACATCAGAATGGAGAGTAGATGCATAAGAATGGTCTTGTCATGCAGTTTTCGTCCTTTCAAGTGCATCCCAAAGTGTTATATTTAAACATAGGAGACATGCCAGATCTTGACAACCAGGCAGAACTTGACATTAGGATGTCAAAAAAGATGCTCACTGCCCCCACCCTGCATATTCAATGATGTTCAGAGGAGTCATCACTGTCCATTCAGGTCAGCTCATGGGAAGCATTTCCCACCTTTTTCACACCTATTCAAATGTTAATCCATGGCTTGGAAAAGATTGAGAGCAAATTACCCTCCAGGAACTTCAGGCAAGGAAAAGGTAATGTTCTAAAAGTTTCTTTTCCTTAATACTTATTTAAAAAATCTACTGCCCCATTGAGGTGAATCTTTAATAACTATCAAAATTAGTTGTTTAATTCTTTTTCTAGATAGCCAATTCCCAAGATACAGTATTTGGATTTCCCTCTGTACTCTGACTTCCTACATAGGACAGTTAGGCCTGTGACAGTCAGAATTAGCTTTTGAGGGTTAGTCACTGTAAGGATATGTTAACATTACATTTCTACATGGTCCAACTTTTTAATACCATGCACCCTGCCTTGTGGACTACACGACCAACACAACCTATTTATGTGTAGTAGTCCTTTTTTTACCTTCAAAAGAGTTTTTTTTGACAGGTCGAATTGCACTTTTCACAGTGCTACTGTCAGGCTACTCAGGGTAGGCCAGAAGCCATGTTTGCACTGTCACTATACTAGATGGCACAATAGGTGCTGCAGTCCACTAGTAGCATTTAACTTCCAGGTCCTGAGTATAATTTGTATCATATACTTGGGATTGTAGGTAAGTTAAACATACCAATTAGGGGTATGCCAATTCAACCATGTATAAAAGAGGAGCATGGGCACTTTAGTACTGAAAGGACTCAACCTACTTGATGTCAGCAGGTTTATGAGTAGGATACAAGTAACTCCTTGCACAAACCTTCCTTGATGACTAGATAATCTACTTGAGAATGTATCCCATGATCTGTCCATTTTATGTTACTTTATTTAACATTGATATTGAACACCATAAACGAAACCACACCAGTATGTGGGTAAATAAATTATATGGCTAGTTACTTTATTTGTAACATGAGATATAGATGTTTTATAAGGGTTGACATAAAGTTGGTTCCGAGCCTATTTCTTCATCAAGCTCCTCTATTACTGAAAACTAAGAGGACGGCTTTCTACTTCAAAATGTACTTTCATCAGAAGGTCTGCTTCCCAGCAAATTGTAGAAGAAGATTCCCCTCACAGTTCTCAAAGCATTTTTCACCTGTCCCCAAACGTTTCAAGAAACTCATGCTAAGAGTGAGTAGTGTAATGAATAGTCCATACCACCTGCACCAATGGCACCAAATGCTAAAACGGCATATTGTTACTGTTCAAAACTAACAAAGGTGACGGACTCAAAATGGTAGCACCTCACTCCCAATATGCTGCTGCCTTATCTGGCTGTTAGTGCACAAAATCTCCAGCACCATTCACCTAGTGATGCCTCAGAGGGGAAATTCTGACAAACAATTTACATTAAATGGAGGTGCACTGAACTTAGAAAAGAAGTCCAAAAGTGTTTTCTACTTTTCTTTGTTTAATTTTTATTTCAAATAGATAGATACATAACCACAGCCAACGCGTTTCGTTCCTTTAAAGATACAATTTCTTAACGGAACTTCTTCAGGGCTCAAAGTGACAGCAAATTAAATGCAGGCTTTGGATTTCAAAAATTGAAAAATGACGAATAGGTAGTGTATCCCACTTGATAATGGAACTATCCAGAGATCAGAAGATATTCAGATTGATCGTGGAGGGTCTGACTAAAGCTAAATACCAGGGGTCGAAGTTTAAAGTATTAAGATCCATTTGAATGGTGATTGACAAAGATTCATAATGAGAATCTGTACTGTTCCTTCAATTCAGTTCATGAGGTAAATTGTCAAACGACATCAAAAGTAGATGCTCAGTCTAATGTCAACATATTATTGATTAAACACCTTATTAAGCGTTCTCCAGTCACATCCCGATTCTCCGACCCATAGCATATTGTTACTGTTATCCTTAACTGGCATGTGAATCATTTGCTGTTATATGGCATTGAAATGCCTTTCAGTAATCTAGTGTATGCATTTCCAAGAAACTCCATCATCTGAATCGGTTTTTGGTTTTGTGGGGGAGCACCCGAGTCAACTCTTGTTTTCTTGCACCTGCTAAGAAACTTGAGAAAGTACAATGGAATGGCATCGCCTGTTCCACCTGCACGAAATCCCAAATAGGACTACACATGTGCAGCTCATTAGCTTGCTTTCTGTGTAACTCCTTAAGCATCTTCCCCAAAGGAGTTATCTCAGTTTAGGAGACGGCAGTCTCCATGATCATCAGGTCACTTACTCCAATAAATGAATCCCTCAATGCTGAAATTAACCTCAAACTGTGCCAGCAACCCTTCATGCACCTCATATGGATATCTTAGTGATATCTAAGCAGGTTTCAGGGACTGAGAGACATCATCCTGTTTGATGCCTCTTTCAAATATGGTGATGCCTCCCGGCACCAAAAATAGACTTTGATATCTCCAGTTCTGAGGAAGCCCAATGCCATCCCTGAGTCCCCAGTCAATTACAGGACAACCTCTGGCCTCTTCATATTAGAAAAGATACTTTAGAAGGGTTAGTGCTCAAACTCAGCCCATCGGGAATAGAACATTCTCTCCAGTCTCACTTGACACCCCTCATGAACGTCATTAACTACACACATTATTTTTCTATGGTCAAATCTGCACTCTGACCCACCTCAGATTCTCAGTGATCATGAATACTGCTGGCACAATAATTCTTAACCAGCTTTCATGTAGCTGAGGTTGCCAGCAGGATTGCTCAATGAGCGGAGTGCTCACTGCTGAGCAATGCGGGGATCGATAGGTCACACGTAGGGATACTGGCAGGACCAACTTTGCCTTACATCCTTCCAAGAGAAAAAAAATGAGGGAATACTAACAGCCTTTATATACAATGCTTGGAACGGCAGAAATGCAAATTGAAAAAATCAAGTTAGTATAGTAGGTGGAAACGTCCTTCAACAATTCTTTTAGCCAAACAAGTATCACCAGGTGAAATTGGTTTAATATCCATTGCCACCAATATCTTACAAAAAGACCTACTATGATAGACATGGACACCACATGTTGAAATCTTGCCCCTTGTTAATATTTGTGACAGCTGTGATGTGGACTTGCAGACGAACAATGAGGACAACCACCTTCACATCTGGCAAACCCTGAACTGCCAAGATTGGCAGCATCTGGATGATTCTCTAAGGTTTACTGAGTGAATGATGAAGGTTTAAACTATGGCGCTTGGATACTTCACTTCACTTAGAAATGCCCCCATTCATGGCTGTCCTTCCCTACCTCCATTTCTAAAAGTACATAACTGGGAATCGTGATTGTTGCAGACCAGTCCCTTGTACCCCAGATCAACAATATCACAGAAAAAGGGTCTGTCATCTTCCAATCCTACCACTGCTGATCCTGCTTCAAAGCATCCCCCATGCTTGCACAGTGGTTACATCCTGTGTATCTTGTAGCAACTAATGAAAGACATCGGTGTGTACCTTCCAGACAAGATGAAGGAAACCCCCTGCAAGCACAGACCAGGAAGCCTCAGTCAAATCCTGAAACACACAAAACATATTTCACATTCACTTTCTCCTAATCAAAGGATGCAATGTAGTATCCTCTTATTAATTCACAAGAACTCTCATAGTTGAAGATCCAATTATTTCACAAAGCTGATGGTGCTATACAGCTGACTAGGTGCATAGGGCTGCACACTTGTTTGTGGGGCATTTGGCTACAGGCAATCGATCCATGTGTCCGTTACCATATTTCTTTTGACAGGTCCCTGTGAGAAGTTGGCCTGGTATATGATGCTCACTAGTTAAAGTGATCACCTTGTACCATGCCAAGCAACCCTTATGGTGTGGTTGTAAGTCAACCTTTTCGGACTAGCTTCCCTAGTGGTAGCGTAGGCTAAGCAGTCTTTGAGGCTAAACTCGTGAAGCGTGTTAAGCCGGCTGTTTTACCAAATGTAACCCCCTTTTATACCAATGAAAGGACACCACACAGATATATATTCAAAATATATATGTATTTATTTCTCAAAGTAACCCCTAGTCTCTTTATGAGCACAGGAGCACAAATCGTCAAACAAGATTACAGTAGAATACACAGAAGTTGCACTTTATATGGATAGGCCCTGGTGGCCGCTCGAACCATATACTAAAATAGTGGTATAAGTACCACGAACAGAAAAGGGAAAAGGCCTAGGGCCTCTAGAATCGCTGGGCCTACAAGGAGCTAACTTCAGTTAGTGACCAGGAGGTCCACGGGTGGCGTGTGCAGAGCAAATAGTCACACGCGTGCTCCCATAGGTTTCAATGGGTGCGTAAAAAGTACAAAGTTACTGCAAAGAGGATCTTCCGGATGGACTAGGAACTCAAGATTTGGAACACAGGCACTAGAGATGTAATACTACACTTGGGCACAGGAGTGCCAGCTTTACCTCACCCACAGGAAGCGGGTGCATAGGCCTCGAAGTGCGTCGGGTTTCTTCTATCTGTTCCGTGGAGCCTGTGGACAAAGATGCTGCAGGCGGTCGGTCCGGGAGAGATGCGGTGGATCCAAGAGTGGATCGGAGATGTTGAAGACCTGTAAGCAGAGGGGACAGTGTTCACAGTCACTAGCCAGTGACCAGCGTGGCACCAGGTGGGTACCAGGCAATGTCGGGTGCAAACAGGAAGAAAGGTGTAGCTTGTCTCTGCAGCCACGTGGTCCCTGGAGGTCGACGACATCCAGGAGTCGGTTCACGAGCTGTCCCACGCAGGCTCTCGCTGTCGGCGATGTCGGCGACTTGATCGAAGCAAACAAGCCTTGGCAAAAGCAATTGTTGTAGGAGATGAAATAAGCTGATGGTTCTGACCAGCAAGGTCAGAAGGACTGCTCCTTTGGAGGGGAGCAAGGGCCAGTCTGGAGCAACCAGACCAGTGGTGTATTTCGTAAAGTTTGTCGCCAAGATGGCTACTAGCCAGCGGGCCAGCAACCGGTTAGGCGCGTCGAGTGGCAAAATGCAGAAGGGCCCCACGCAGATCGTGGAGATGCTGGAGGGCTCACCTTTGGTGCAGATGCTGCTCGAGGGTTGGGCTTCTCAGATCCCAAAGCACAACTTGGAGGGAGCCTCGGTTGTTGCACTTGTCAGCTTGTCGTGGTCGTTTCAAGATGGCTGGCTCCACGTGTCTCGGTGCCTCCACGGGTCTCCTCTTTTCAGGGACTGTGGATCGGGCGGTGAGAGGTCTGGAGGTCCAGGTCTTGTCAGTCTCTGGGCTCGGGCTCCGGCGGGAGGCGGCGGCAAAGCAGACGTTGATTCGCTGGATGGTGCTTGCGTTAGCAAGGTGGTCACTCCCTGACCACAGGGGAGATTTCCTTCAGTCTTCTGTGCAGCAGAATGTCGAAGTTCCCGTCTTCTTCTTAGTTTCAAGTTGATTCCAGGATGTCTGAAGTCTTAGGACACAGCTCCTACCTTTAAGCGGATTCTAGGGGCCGGACTACCTGCTAGGTCCCTCCCTATGGGTGGGACCAGGAAGGGGGGTGGTTACACCCCCAATCCTTTGTCCAGCTCGCCCCAGGCCCGGGACTGGTGTGCCCCAGGACCGGTTTGAACTGGCATATGCACCGAGGCTCTTTGTGAGCCACAGGCATGTCTGGTTTCTTTCAAGCCCTACCTGACCAATACACAAAATCCTGTCTGGGGTGGTGCATGCACCTCCCCTGGCAGAAAACCCTTTGTCCACACCTCCCAAGCTGGAAGGACTCCCAGCAGCAGGAGGGCAGACTTGTGTCTGTGGTGGCAGCATCCATTTTGTGGAGCTGAGGCTATGTCTGATTTTACCCGGGTTTCAGGTACTGTACATGTCGTGTCCCTCTAGAAGGGTGGAATGCTAACCCCGTCGCCAGAATTGGCGAGGGGTTAGTATTCCAATTCGTATGACACCTTACTCGACATGTTTTGATAAAGCCAAACCAAAGATAGCATTTAACCGCGAGGTTCATAATGCACTTAAGAGTATATGGTATGACGATATCTGGAAACAGTAGAAGGAAGTTGTTCCGACCACTGCAGACAGGCTCAGCTCATGCCAGAGCACCATCTCACATGGAACCAAGCACTCTGCCTTCAGGATTGTTAAGGCCTGCCATAGGAGTGACTTATAGGTTACCAGGTGTCCCATTTAAGGTTAGGTATAGGTATACTACACCTAAGTAAGAGGTGATTACACCAATTTACCCCAGCTGAGTGATCAGCCAGTTGTGTCAGATTGTTAGGCCAAGCCTGGGGTGGCATAATACATGCTTCAGCCCCTGGCAGGCCTTGGGTACACCAATGCCCTGGGTACCTAGTGTACACTGGTACAGGGGCTGACCGGGTGATCCACTTCCAATTGGTTATGCACCTAGGGTGCATAGTTTTAATTTAGTAGAGAGAACAGCAGGCTGGGGGTCTGATTGGCAGGCCCACAGCCTCAATATGTCAAAAACCAGTGAAGCAAAAAGCAAAAATTTGGGGTGACCATAGGATAGCAGACCCTACTCTCCTACAGTCCCCATATAAGAGCTCATTATATGACGTGCACTAACTTTCTTTTAATGTACTCAAAGATGTTTCAGCAAACTGCTCGATAGTGAAGAGTTATGTCATAGCACTTAGATCATAGGAACAAAAGAAACAGAGGCTCAGTCTGGAAATAGTCCTTTCTATGTTTTAAAGACATACTTGACAGTTGTCATACTAATCAGACCTTAAGTAAGACTTGCAGTTTATGTATTTGGTTTACCTTCTTTGTTTTTTGCACATGCCCACTCGTGTATCTGTAACCCCAGGGTTCAGCAGTTCCCCTCCACCCCAGCCAATCTACAGTGTGCCCTTACAAAAAGTAAGTGAAAATTAAACATATGACACATGGAACAATGAATGGTGTTTCCAAGAGTGTAGGCAGGAAAGCAGGGGAAAGAAACACATACAGATATGGTATAATTTTGCTCTAGCCATACTGTTTGAGAAGAGAGCACTGCTAAAAAAAAAAACAAGCATAGAAGACGCTAACAAATATTATGGTCCAAACTCCAAAATGCAGTTCCTGAGGGTCACAAATGCTCTGGGTACTAGTTACTTTAATGACAACAAATGAATGGCACCGCAGATCTGAAAACTAATTTATTGCCTTCCAAGATAATAGCGCCAGGGCACAATCTGTTTCAGGTGCATCTTGAACCTCCTGTGGGTGGTAAATAGTCCAGGATCTTCAATTAACAAAGGAATATTTTGCCCTTCTTTCATTTAAGTCAAATAAGGCTATGGGCCCATGTGGTATATAACTATGTCATTGTCCCTCATGCTTTCTGGTGGTTTGCAATGACGCGATACCCCCCCCCTTGCTGAGAAGCTGCAGAGACCCCAATGTTCAAAGATGGGTGCCAAAATAACCCCTCTGTTTATCACCCTGGCTCCCTTTATGGTTCAACCTTTAAATGTACTATAATCTTCTGGATGGATCATTAGCATCAAAGTAGTTATTCTAATCAAATCCAAATCAAAGCTAACATTGGCATTCAAAGACTGGAGCCACACTAGAGTTTTAGGATGACCACCGACTAGGTAAAATATAATTTACGAGGCTGGGTAGGCCTTTTATTCCACCGGGTATTTCCCCAGTGGGTTGGAACCCCTGGAGGTTGGTTTTTAGGGCAGGGAGATGCTTCTGATGCCTTTGTCACTTTCCCCAGCTCCTTGAGATTAATTGGATGAGGTAGGGGGAGGCTTCAAAAGAGAGAGAAAAAGAGAGGAATGGAGAGAGGGAGGAAGATGGTAGGGATAAAATGATCAAAGAGAGAGAATGGAAGGAAGGAAAGAGAGGGAAAGTACAGTGAGATGATGGGTGTGGGCCTAGTTTGTGCATTTTTGCTAGTGCTGCTTTGGGTCCATTGTCCAGCCCTGATAATTTGTATCAAATGTATGTACATTGCTCCTGTTTGGATAGCTTGAAAGCTAAAGTATGGCATTGCTTCTTTATTTATTTGACGCCTTACTCTATATCTGCAGCTTATGAGATTCTTGCCCAGTTCATGCATAGGCCTAGCATGATCGAGTGTTTAGCACAAAAAGTACATTATGTTTATTAAGCACCTGTTCCTGCTTTGGTGTCACTCAGATTCACATCTACAAACTTTTGCTTTAATTACTGCCCACCTTTCAATAAGGCATAATATGTATTACTGAGTTTTGAATCTTCATGAAATTTTCCCAAACAGTGTCCCACTTTGTCTAGTTGTGCATGTAAAGTTTTGGGTGTTTCATCAAGCGTGGACCATGAAAAAGAGGGGGGGTCAAAAAAAGTAATTTTCCAAGGTTAATTCCCATAGAGATTTTAGACATGACTACAGCCTGAACCGTTGAACGGATTTACACCAAATTCAGCAGAAAGCTAGATCTTGGGTTAGAAAGCATGCCTTTTGGGATTTGGTGCAAATCCATTCAGCAGTTTTTGAGCTATTAAAGAAAAAAAAATTGTATATCTAAAGATGTAAATCCTTTGCGGATCCATTGCGGCGCTTCACATATCCATGCGCCAACAGCAATGCCATGATTGGCTGGCAATTGAGTAGAAAGTTGTTGCCGCCATTTTAGATATCGGGGAATGGTCCCCGGCTGCAAAACAATTAGATGAAATGTAGTAGAAGGGGTCAGGATAGAGGTATTCCAGTCAAAATATAACAGACCAAGATGGACAGAATATAGGTGGGCCCCTGTGTGTTCTGGATTTGGTGGGAATCAGTGAGCTCGGCTTCCTGAGACGGAGGAAAGTGTAGGACAATGTTAGTGAATGGGAAGGGCCTGGTGAACCAGTCACAGTGACAACTAAAGATGCTGCTAGTTGATGGACACAGAGGCATCTTACAATGACCCAAAAATATTTCATAGTAAAGAAATGAGGCAGAGCTGTAGCTGGTTAAGCTGCAAAGTTCTGAAATGAACTCTCCTGGTATGAGAGGTGTAGAAAATTATCTTCTCTTCCGGATATGTCTGAAAACGTATTGATTCCCAGATTAATCATTGCAACAAACAGGTCTAGATTCAATGAGAGCCATTTCCTTGTTGTCAAGGTTGTGTAAAGCCTTTGGTAGTTTATCTTAATGTCATATGGTTCTACTACCCATATATAGCCATTTACATATACATCAAGATTAATACTAATATTATTATGCTCGCTATTTAAAGTTGCAATAGTTATTATATTTAGTAGTATTAAATATATAGATGGGTTAAAAATCTACACAAATTTTGAAATAGAAACATTCAATAACAGTTTCATGCAGCACCTGTTCAGCATTGGTGTGTAACATTTCTATCCCAGAGTTTCCAGTGTCACAGGAGTGACTGTCAGTCAGTCCTGGTTTTCCAGCCAACATCAGTAAGCATGCTGGGACCTCTAGTTAACCCTTTCCCTGTACACCCATAGGACTAAGTCCCAGCATGTTTGGTATTGGCTGACTCTCATACCACTAATCCTTTATGGTTTCCGGAGTAGCGTGCTACTCTCCGAAAGAGCACTTCAACACCTAATCAGGGGTAGCAAGCGCTACATAAATGAAAACCTTTTTACCTCTTCTTCCCCTTTGCTATCCTTCTCATTCCAAATAACTGACTAACATATCCACCACTCAAATTACTTTCATATTTCACTATACTAATTCTCCACTAATCCTTTATGGGTTTCCGAAGTAGCATGCTACTCGCCGAAAAAGAGCTTCAACACCCCATCAAGGGTAGCAAGTGCTATATAAATGTAAAACTTTTTCCCTCCACTATCCTTCTCAATCCAAATAACTGACTAACATATCCATCACTCAAATCATTTTCATATATTTCACTATACTAATTCACCACTAATCCTTTATGGGTTCCCGAGGAGTGTGCTACTCGCCGAAAAAGTGCTTTGACGCCTCGTCAGGGGTAGTAAGCGCTATATACATGCAATCACAATACAATACAATACAATACAATATATATGGAGCCAGTTGAAAGCAATGCCATACGCACCTTTGAGACAAGTATTCAAATAGATGACAGTTGAAATAAGATGCTAGAGGTATTTTGTGTGTGCTCCTGAAACCGGCATGCAGGGTATATTTTCCTTTCTGTTATTTTGATACCTTACTTCAATGAAAATGTGTTTCCGAATATGAAAGGCATTTGGGATTCAATGCTATGTTTTTATTTGGAGTTTAAAGGGGCTTGCACAAGCACACAGAGTTCAGTCGAGTTCTTAGAGGGGATACAGAGGAATGCAAACACAATATACCTTGTAAGTGATGGCATGGCAAGGGACTTCAACACAAGCTGCTCAGCCCTTCATTAAAAAACAGCGTGAAATGTTGCAGAAGCTCGAACGCTTCCCATCGAAGTGAAACTCTCGGCGGGAGAGACTGCAGAGTTTCAATGGCACCGAGAGACGCGACGCTCTGAAACAGACGGTCGAACGCGACATTAATGAATATCACATGACGTCTTCCGGGATGCTCCCGATGGAAGATGTGTCATGGCTCCGTTGTCTCGAGACTTGAGATGGTTGACGTCATGGATCAAACAGTTCTGATGTCTCCGTTTACTGAAAACGGCAAGCAGCGCTAGCAAAGCGTTGGCCCAAATCGATGTATCTTCCCCAGACAGACACTGACATTTAAAGGTCTTCGGTTCTAAGCCCGAGGGATTATCATTGTCGGCTAATCCTTGTAAAATTGGTTGTAATTGTCAATATATATGTTATCTGCTGCCAATTTGTTCAGTCATGACTTAGGCCTTATTTAGCATTTGATGGACAACACTCTGTCCATCAGGGTGGCAGAGACGTTACTAGCCGTCAAATACAGATATGACCACTGGTCCAGGGGTCATCAATGCACATTAAAAACATTTGGTGGACTAACGATATCAGTTTTGACGACCGTTCATCAAACTTTTAATATTTTTTGTTTTTCAGAAACAAGTCCTTAATCAGGAATAATAAACACCCTGGGAGTGTTGTCCTTCAGTGAGGGAGCCAGTATGTCTTTTTTTCCTGTCTCTCGTGGTCAGAGTTTTCCAGGTGGTAACAAACAAGCGAATGAGACGTTACACCGTCCACCCTAAATAGGGTGCACAGTGTAATGTTCTGCCTCTGGCTGCCCCATCTCTGTTGGGCCTTTGGAGGAAGTTTTCCATCGACGTAGCCAACAGAGGCTCTTTTGTTACTGCTCAAGCACAGATAAGTACTTTGCATGAGGGTTCGGTGAATGTTTATGGATTAAGAAGAAAGGAATGTATTCTGAGTGGTCCTTCAAACTTGGATAAAAAATTGCTTTAGACATTCTTAAACATGTACCTGCAATAAAAGTGCTGTAATAGGATGCAATTCCCTCTCAGCACACTAGAATAGCCATTGTCTCCATGCTAATCTGTAGGCCCTTTTTAGGTCTCGCCTGACCCAGCGCATGCGCTGGTCTGGCGAGACATTTTGTGAGGGCTCCAAAAAGTGCTACCAGGCCAGGCTAGAGCTACAGTCCATGTGCGCAGGCACGCCGCCGCGCTTGACCGAGCTTACTTTCACATTCGTGGCCGCTTTGATGTTTGATCGCGATCACTTTCGCGGCCGCACGGCCGCTTGGCATAGCCAATAGGTCTCGCTTTTGGGACCTTATAAGTATTTAGTTATGCAACTGTTGCATGGCTAAAAACTTATAAGGTCCCAAAGGCGAGACCTATTGGCTATGCTATGTACCTGGTGCCCATGACCCTTTGTTGAGTTCTGAAGCCTCTGAAGATAACCCTGGGATCTGACAGATTCCCCAGAAACCTTCCAAGCCATGAGCTGCATCTGTCTGCCCAACAGGAACTTCTGACACTGACCTGCTACATTCTGAATATTGCTAACTTAAATGTTAAATCCCTTTAGCCCCATTAGCATTCCAACCCTCCAGAAAACTCAACCCCTTACTCATATTCCAAAAAGAGTTAAATCTTGAAACCTGAGGTTATGAGACTCTAATACTCTTCAATAATCTTCCTACCATAATATCTTGTCCAAACAGACACACTATTCACAAAGCTGTGACCTGCCGCAATTGCAGATCTGTACATATTGATTGTTCTGTATGTCAGGCCTTTTTTTAATAACATTTTTTAAAATCTGTATTACATCAACTGAAATGGGATCCCGATCCATCATACACCAGTGTGGCCATTTTTGCCTTGCCAATCTATAGGTTTCTTTGTTCCTGGTGTCTGAGATTCTTCAATAAGTCTTGAAGTCTCCCGTAAAAGGCTTGGTTTTCTCAATATTTTCCTGATATTTTCCATTCCACTCAAGAGCCCTAAGCTCACTAGATTGTGCACCTCCTCTTGCAAACTTCTCAAAATGTCCTGAAATATTGGGAGGACCACTGGGAAGCCCACACACATTTCCCAATGTATTGGATACCATGCCTGTGATCTCCAAAGGCAAGTCTCTATCACACCTGTTTCCTTCCAGTTGCATACCATCATTGCCACATTGGCAATCATTGCGAAACACATATGGATGGAGACCACTCCAATCATGAAGAAAGGCAGCCACACCCGACAATTAAGGATCCGGACGCCAACTGAAAAACCTGCTCACTTGAGCATCCAACCTGTTTGCAAAAAGGAGTACATAACATGGACCCCAAATCCTCTCTAACTCTGGAAATAGTCCCTTCTCTAAACTAAAATCACTTGAGTCATTGATGTTCCTTGAAAAGCAATCTGCTTCTCTGTTGCTCAAACCCAGAATGTGCTCTGCCTGCACGTAAACATTCTTCTTAAAACAATAATCCCAAAACACTTATGCCAAGTTCAGGAGACCCGTTGATCACAGACAACCAATTCTGTTAGGTGGATTGTGTAACGTCAGAGTTGAATGCGACCTGTGAAGCAGTAAAAGGGTTTGTGTCAGTGCTGCTGCATTATGTAATAAAATTGAAATTGACCTTTGCACTGTTGTAGTAATAAGCATGGGAATGTGCACTGATTAGATCGGTTACTCTGAATAATATGTTTTATTGAGTGACAATTATCTTCAATTATCTTCACTATAATGGGCCAGAACATTATACATTATATATATATAGATTACTATTACTTTGCAGGGAAGTTAATCATTATTTGGTATGTATATATATTTATGGGGGATGGTGGGAGACAGAATGTTTGTGGTGTGAGACCTTTGACAAATACACAAAGTATCTGGTCCATTGGAACAGATACATTGATGACATTTTCCTCATCTGAGATGGCCCCCAAGCAATTCTGGATGAGCTCCTTGAAGCCATCTCTATCAATGACCTTAACCTAAAATTTACCAGCAAAACCAGCGTAGAGAGAATCGATTTGCTGGACGTGGAGGTCATAGTTTAGGATGGTATTTTTTTTTAGACAAAGTTCCACAGGAAGAAAACTGCTGGGAACAGTATCTCGCATGCAAAAAGTCACCACCCATCTAAACTTAAATGAAAACTCATACTTTCAATGCAGGTCGAGCCTGATTGGAAAGGGGCCTGGGCCGCAACCTCACCAGTAAGGAATGGGAAGGGATCTGCAACAGGGGACAACTCACTGCGACTCACACCGGTCTCACTGAAACCTTTACTAAGCTAGCATATTATTGGTATTACACTCCGAGCAACTGCACCATTTTGATAGCGTGCATAGCCCAGATTGCTGGAGAGGGTGTGGGAAAGTGGGTACAATTGTCCATCTGTTATGGGACTGTAAATTACTGACCCCCTATTGGACTCAAGTCCTTGATGAAATCGACAAGTACCTAGACACGGAGCTCCCTTATAGGGTCCCTAAATCGCTCACCTATCCTTTGAAATCCAGGTGGGGAAAGCAGATCGCGCTCGCGCTGGGCACGGCCACACAAAACATCCTGACACATTGGAAATCCACACATATCCCAACACACTCCAGGTGGCTTCATCGACTGTGGCACATACTAGGCATGAAAAAGATCTCGCTCATCATGGCAGACAAAGTTTCTGGGTTTAGTGAATTATAGCAGCCATTTCTGGCCCTTTTAGCACAGGACTTTAGGGAATTGACATGCGCGAGTTACCTGCGCCTTCTGCGTCTGACGACACTGAACACTCTCACTGCAGAGGTTAGCCCCTCGGGCTAGGGTGCCGCTCATATATAGACAGGCCTGGATGGGGGGGTTGTGGTGGAGGAGGTGGGTGAGCGCTATCCTATTCCTTTCTTTCTCCTCTTTTTCCGTTTATGGGCTAGGGTGGGTGGCTGTATTGCTACTCTTATTTCTATAGACTTATTTCCCTAGTAACTTTGTATGCCATTCCATTGCACTGGGGCCCTGCGAGGCCCGATAAGTTGCACAGCTCCTTTTTGCTGGTATACAACAATTGACATCTGCTTCAATAAAAAGATTTAAACCATAAACTTAAATGTAGCATCCCCTATAGGGAACTCCTAAGAGCTAGGAGAAATTGCAGCACCCGGGAAGCCTATGAGGTAGAGGAAGAGGAGATGATTAAGAGATTCCTCCAAAGAGGGTATACACGTAAAGTCTTGGATGACGCGAAACACAAGGTCAGGGATGTAGACAGAATGGCTTTACTTAAACCCAAGCCACTCGCATCCTCGTAACCCGGGATCAGACTCATAAGGACCTACAACTCTAGCTGCACTGAGGTCCAGGCCAAAGTGAGGAAACATTGGCATCTGGTCAAGCTTGACCAGATCATAGGCAAACTGGTAAGTCCCAACCCACAAAAAACATACCGCAGAAGTCAGTCTTTGAAGGACGTGTTGGTAAACACAGTGATGGAAATTGGAAAACTACAAGGCAACACTTGGCTGAAGGAACTACCAGGTTTCTATAAGTGCGGCAAGTGCAAGGCTTGCACTCACAGTACCAACATTAAACACAAGATTAAGCCCTTCATTAACTGTAATAGTGATTTCGTTGTCTATGTCCTTGTGTGTGTGTGTGTGTGTGTGTGTGTGTGTGCGGCATGAGATACGTGGGGAGCACCATCTTATCCGTCAAGAAACGCATCCTTGAGCACCTTAGGGCTATTAAGAACAATGATAGAACATATCCTATGGCCAGACACTCTAACATCTCACATAGCGCACCGGAGGCTGAGAATCTTCAAATATAATTTTTGGGAATTGACAGGGTTCCTACCAACACCAGAGGTGGAGACAGGGAACGTGCCCTCAGAAAAATGGAATCTCGATACATAATTTACCTATTCAGCAAAACGCCGGGAGGCCTCAACTGAGAATATGTACATTTGGGATAACTTACTCTGAAAGCTGGAACTATAGACATTTGATAACTCTGTGCCATTGCATTCCCCTTCCACCTTCGCTGTTCTTCCCTTTTTCTTCTCCCACCCACGCCCTCCTCTCCCTCCTCCCCCCTTTCCTCCTCCCCTCCCCTTTCTTGTCCCCCCTCCCCTGGTTTCTCCACCCCCTCCTTTTTTCCCCTCTATCTCCGGGCCTTCCTCCTTTTATTTTGCCTTGTATCGAATACTTCCACACACCTTATGTGGCTGCCCCTCTATGTCCCCTAGGTCACTTGACCGGTATTCCGTTTGGGCACCCTATGGTACTACTGTTGCACCACAGGATACATGCACTTGCATGATTTAGGATTCACCTGATAGACTATTTCAAAATTATGTTTTCTTCTTTTTCGCTCAATTTGGTTATTATTAATTTTTTTTAATCACTTTTATTTGTATAACACATGAATTCCAATGTTTCCAATTCATTTAAGGGAAGAAACATTTATTTTTTCTTTGTTATGTTGTTTGACTTGTGAAGTCTTTCTTTTAAAACTGAGTGGTACTGCTCTTTTTTAGTGCACCTAAAGTCTTTTACCTATATTTATCATTTATGCAACAGTGTCTCTCTGGCTATATAGAGAACTTGCTACAATGTTTCCCCAGCTTTGATAAATACCGCAGCTAGTAACCTAAACTTGGGTGCCATATAGGTGACTCACATAGCGTAAGGGATGGAATTTGAAGGGAATATATACTTATGATTTGCTGCTATAAGAGAGAGTCATGGGATCTGTTTAGACAATTCTTCTCTTTTATTTTTATAGGCCGTATCAAGGGGCGCCAGTGGTAATAAATCCTCACGCAGAAAAATACCTATAAATTGGAAACCATTAACATTACATAATGGCGATAACTTTTCAAAAGGTGAGAGGACAGCTATATGTCCTAATAATTATTTAATCTCGCCAATACTTTTTACTTAAAAAATTAGGACCTGTTAGATCACTAAGGACTGTTATAATGAATCTTTCTAGGAGACTGAATAACCAAGATGATGTACAAAGTGTTCGGAAAACAGACACAATAAAACGCATTTTAAAGAATATCATAAGGTAATTGAAATGTGGATTTCTTGCCCCATAAGAGACACAGAGGAATAATGAGAGTATGTACTATTAGATAATAGGGATGTTGAGATTTAGACAAGTAACTTTAGATTTAACTAGCAATGTAATTAGATGATGCATTATGTTTATATTACAGAAAGGTGTAATAAATATGTTAAGAACTAAATGGTTTGCCCAAAGATGCAAGAGTTATGAAGCAGAACAAAAGAATAGAAAAGTAGGAATGTGAACAGAGTGTGCTTTTTGTAGCCCACAGGGAACATTATACCCAGGAGGGAGTTAGGAAGCACTGCACTAGCTCTAACATGCAGCTCATATCCACACGTGTGTTGTTGAATAGATTCTTTTTTGTTGTTAATAATATTTATGTATGTGAAATCCTATTTTAGATCTTAATTGCACTAATCTGTGTTTGTAAACAGCCCTGAAGAAGCGCAGTGGAGCGCTAAACAAATGTTGGCATGGTTTCTTCTGACTACATAAGAAAAATAAAAAAACTACAAACAAAAAAAAGGAACAAGAAGATTTATTGTTGTATTTAATGTTTATTGAAGGAATGTGTGAACATCGCAGTATTGTTTAACTTATATATACATACATATATATATATATAACTATGCCAATCTCACCATGGGTTGGTTCGAACAACAAGTGGCCAGCAAATGATGAATTTTTGGAAAAAACTATCCTTTGGCTTTGTTTTATAGCCGACCTCCTAATCATATGGGACGGTACAGAACTTGAATTTCAAAGTTAATTTGCAAAACTTAATAATAACATATCGAAATTACAATTCACCTTTGATATCAGCACAAAACAAGTAACCTTCCTCGATACCAACATTTATGTGGAGAATAACACACTCCACACAACATTGCATCGCAAAAAAACATCTACTAATGCAATATTACATGGGGAAAGCTTTCATCAAAACACTCTGAAATGGAGCATCCCCTATGGGGAATTCCTAAGACTAAGGAGAAATTGTTCCGCGGATGATGAATTTAAGAAACATAGTGAACAAGCAGGCGATAGATTCAGCAAACGTAAATATCCAAGGAAAGTAATCGAAAAAAGTCTATATAGAGTAACAAACCAACAACGAAAAGACATATTAAAAAAGAGTAAACCAAAGGAAGAAACTTCAGACCAACAAATAATAAGACTCATCACGACACACAACCTGGAAAACAAGAACCTCATCAAAATCATCAAAAAACATTGGAGTATTCTACAACTTGACCCATTGCTGGCAAAGATAATGGGAGATCATCCTAATATAACATATCGTAGAGCCAAAAACTTTGCCGGCAAAATCACACACAGCCATTTCAAAGAAACAACTATCGCAACATGGCTACAAAGAGAAGGCTTTTGGCCATGTAAACAATGTAAGGCATGCAAAATTGCAAAAAATATGACAGAACTGGAGACCCAGAAGGGAACCAAATGGAAAATAAAGCAACATCTAACTTGCAAGAGCAAATTTGTCATTTACATGGTAGAATGTTCATGTAAGCTACGCAATGGTGTACGCAGATTTATTAGACCTATTTTAGAAATGCCCCTTTTAGATGCTGGCATTTCTGGGTGCTATGTGTCTGCCTGCCTGAAGTGGATTGCATGTCTGGCTTTGGAGTGACAGGGGCTGGTGAGGTGTTTGTGGCTCCAGGGAGGCCAGGGTGAGTCAGCGCTAGGCTGAATAGGGGATCTGCATTTGGAGTAGTGGGAGGAGTAGTCCCCTTACCCTGGATAGGTCTGTGCCTGCTAGGTGAATGCTGGCTAAGCCCCTCTGTGGTGTGTCTCAGGACCGAGCCCCCATCTGACAAAGGAGGGTGTGAGCACTGTGCACAGAGTGCTCCAACACCCCCCAGAACCAGTTCAGACTGGTTACCCTAAGCCCTGTGCCAGGGCAGACAAAGCAAAAGTGGTGTATAAATATTGGGGCTGTGACCCCATGGTGTTGTTCTTGTAACGTGTGGCTTGCTGCTGCTGGGCCCCAGGCGGACCCGCCACAATGGACTGCCTCCCTGCTGGAGGGCCCTGTGTGCATGGGCCAAGCTGTGCCCTTTGAACTGTAAAGGACTCTAGCGCCTTGTGAGCGCTATATTCTGATTGCCGGGTGGAGAAGGAGCGCGGGTGCCTGCGATGGGCTGTGAGGGAAATCCCGGCATGTGGGATTACCCCCTGCGCTGCTTATTGGAGTGGGAGCCCATCCCGCATTTATGCGTGTTTAACGGCTGGAGTCTACCCCGCATTGGTGTGCCTCGGAGGAGTCGCCGAGATCGAGAGCGGGAGCCTACCCCGCATTTTTCCTTCGTGATACGGGCCGCTGCCACATGCGACCGGGAAGCCAGGCAGCTATTGCCAGGTTGTGGGCAGGGCTAGAATGCGGCCACCGAGAGGATGTCAGGCCGAGGAAGAGGGGTCCCCGCATGCCGGTGGGAGCCCCGCGTGTTACCCAGGACATCTGCAGGATCCAGAAGTCTGTGCCCGCCGGAGCGGGGCTCCTGTGAGCTAAAGGAGAACCCCGCATGCTATGCGAAGGTAGGAGAGGTCCCGGTGGAGCAGGGACTCCTGAGGCACATTGTTGGTGCCTTACCTGCCCAAGGAGAGGACCGGAGGAGTCCCAGGACAGCCCGGTGAGTGGAGGGCTGAGTGTGACGCAGTGTTGGTGCTTCCGAGGCACATTGTCGGTGTCTGCCCTCCTTCTATGAGGAGCCCCGGTGAGAGGGGCCTCTACAAAGCCTTGTGGTGCCAAGTGAAGGCACCAGAAGAGTCCCGGAAAAGGGGGCTGAATTTAGAGCATTTTTGGTGCTCTTCGAGGCACCGTTAGTGCCAGAGCTGATTTCTGTTGGGCAGCATTGCGATTCAGAGAGGGGGCGGCTTGGTTCCCCACGTCCCAGTGGGACTGGAGAGGCACAGTTAGTGCGAGTGTTCTTGTGGTCAAAGGTGCACTGCCTTTGTAGGCAGCTGCAACGACGGGGCATATTGTTGTTCATGCCAGGAGGGGGTGAGATACACCCCACGCCCCCAGCGCATTGCGCACTGTAATTTCGCTGCATTGGCAGCTACGCCCTGACTTTTTAGACATAGGGCATTGGAGCCCCAGTGAAAGGCCAGTTGCCCTGGGGTCATTTCAGTGTGTATGCTAAGGTGCTGCGTGCTCTTTTGCAGTGTTACTGTGGTGCACGCTTTATGCCTAATGTTATGCCTACTGCATAATGTGTTTATGCCTACTGTGATGCATAGTGTGTTTGTGCTATGATGTTATAGGATGATGCCTAATGCTAAGGTGATATAATACTGA
This sequence comes from Triturus cristatus, assembly GCF_964204655.1. Classification (NCBI taxonomy): domain Eukaryota; kingdom Metazoa; phylum Chordata; class Amphibia; order Caudata; family Salamandridae; genus Triturus; species Triturus cristatus. The sequence continues at coordinate 618,008,756 of NC_140583.1, read as the reverse complement.
GTACAGTATTTTGCCATTAGAGACTGGTTGTGTTTTACATTTGTTACTAGTGCTTTCTAAAAGTTCTGACAGTGGCCCAATTGGCCCGGTCCTGTGTAAATATTGTCTACTGCCGGTTGGCACAGTGTATATGTGTGATTATAATTCTAATGTGTTTTGGATAATACAAAGGCTATTTTTATTTAACCTTGTGTGGAGTTTCTTTTGTGGTGTGCCTAGTGTGTTGCTGCTGTGTGTGTGTTTTGCGCAAACGCTTTACACATTGCCTCTGGGATAAGCCTGACTGCTCGTGCCAAGCTACCAAGGGGGTGAGCAGGGGATATTTTCAGTGTGTAACTCCCTTGCCCTGACTAGAGTGGTGGTTTCTGCCTGGCTTAGGTGCAAGCCCTAGCCAACCAGAAATCCCATTTCTAACAATATATATATATATATCCATCCTATTCGCGTTTCAACCCTGACCACGGACCCGTGGAAGGTGGTCCGTATGCTGGTGAAGCAACAGGTCAACGAATCAACATGAACCAATACCCTTGACAGGAATCACGCACTCTTAGGACACAGCATGAAATAGAATGCTATTATATCCTGTGTGTATAAATATATGTGTGTGTATAAATATATGTGTAAAATATTTATTAACTTCCCTGCAAAGTAATGGTATTACTGATGAGGTGAATCCCAATATAGGGGCCCCAATTTAGTGACTCGCAGTGTACCTGCGATGTAGTGACATACAACCCTTTTAGGACCACTGTATGATCAGTTGTTGAACTCCCATATAACTACTAGACATGACAACTCAGCATCTTCTTATTGTGGTAGTATACCACGCAGTCGCCTTGTAGTCTGAATAGGGTTCTTACTTAATTTTCACACATCACAGTACCTTTTCACATTTTGCAAGCCCATTTATCCACTACCAATTGTACATTAAAAAAAGAAAAAGGTATAGTCAACACTGTGCATTATTACTCTGCCCAAATACTTTTTGTGTTTAGAATGTGCCAACAGTGCTAAAATAACCACAACAGAAAGTATTATACAACATCTCATCTAACTAGAAAGGTCCCAGCTAGAACAAGGATCTGCAATGGAACATTACCTCACCTATGGATGGGGAAACGTCCTTTACCACGGAATGCCTTTACCACGCAATATTACCACACATGTCTTTGCCATGCAAGGTAAGTATAGTTAAGGTAAGTGTATATATCGGTATATATATTAATATATTTATGTAAATGCAACGTTTAAAAAAAAACACTGAAATTCACCAGTTATTGTTATCTCAAGTAACTATAACTTGTGCCCTTAGGTATCTTAACTATAACTCGAGACCCAATTATACCATACAACATGTCATGAGTGATGTAAGATGTGGGATAATTAGAAGTGCATGGTGAGGCTGGAGAACGCGGAGTTTACTCTGTGGTTACACCTACGGTCCGCCCACATTCAAATCGGGTACAACTATTGTGCTGGTGATATGGATACTACGACACCATTGCGACGGAGTATCCTTACCACCAACATATAAATCAGCCTCTTAGTTATTTGTATGCATAAATCAAACCTTCTCACCAAGTATTTACTGGCCATTCAACAATAGATGAGCAAACATTCTGAACATTTAATGCAGATGATGGAGTATACATCACTTTGGGTAAGCAAATGTTGGCCCATCTTTGGTAGAGTTGCCAATAGTTCTCTTGCAGTTTAAAACTGGTTTCATTTTTCTCAAGCCAGTAAGGGCAGTATGTTGACTTCATTGTGGTTTCATCAACTCTTTTTACTTATAAAGTTTCTCGTCTTTCCACATGGTCAGCCAGTGCCTTTGTCTCTACCTGGTTTGATTATGGAAATGCTTTATATCTGGGATACCGATTGCACGCTTTTAAAAATTTGCAGCAGCTCAAAAACTTTCCCATCCAGTTTCTACTTAGTCCATACAAATTTGATCACATCACAGAGGTCCTTCGGTCCCTACACTTGCTGCCCATTCATGTGTTTCCTATCTTTCGATCAGGTCTCTCTGCTCAAGCTTACAACTTTTGTTGAAAGCACCAAGGTTTAACTGAACCTGTTGGAGGTGCCAAGCCTTCTCGATATTATGCCCAAATGTTTTGAATGCTTATCTTCTTCATTGATGGCAAAATGTAACCACCATCCATTCAAGAAGACTCTAAAAATCCACCTTCTATGTCCGTTTTTCTCTCTTTTTTTCCTCCTTTCCCATGATCTCTTCTTGCTCAGTGCACCTTGAATCCTTTGGGTGCATGAGAGTGTTATAAATATCAAACCATATCAAATCAATTTTTATTGAGCATTCAGACAGTCACTTCTCTGTATAATGTCAAGAAGAAGTGGTAAAGATTTCTTAATTTCTTCTATTTGAAAGAATCCTGACATGACCATACCATTGATAGGGAGACTTATATAGCAATGGACAAGTCCAAGGTGTATTGAAGGCTTCTTTTTTTACAGACAATATTGATGGTGACTGGTTGTAATGTGAGCAGACAGGTGGATGGTAACATATCATAAATACCTAGTAGTGTCCTGCAGCATGCATCATATAACTGAGAAGACTAGGAAGGGAGGTTTAGCAGAAAGGCAGGAAAATGAGGCAGAAAATAAAGCACACACGGGATTCCATACTCATTGGAAACAGAATGATGTGCTGCTGAGGCACTCAACAAAAACAACAACATCTTCCTGCTGAGTTACGAAAAGGCGGAAAGATTAAAAACCAATGTAGGAATCAGCTTGATGATGGAATTAAAAACTAGATATTCAGGCAAGTCTTAGAGCACACTACCTTCTAGATACATGTTTGAGACGCAAAGTGAGGTTACACAACACTATACTCAGGGCACAAGTCAAGGGTACACATGGGTAGATGGAGTCTACCCACTATTTTCACATAATGGACAATGTCTACCCTGCCAAGAAGCTCCCCCACAGAAATTGGCTGAATTTGTCCAGGTGTAATTTTCAGACACTGGGACACATTCAGCACAAACTTTTTAAGGAGGGTCCGAGGGAGAGTTTATAGGCCTGTAAAGCATTGTATCCCCAATTCTATAATTAAATACAACACACAAAAATCCTTGGGTCTGAAGTAAAGAGGCAAATGATACTGAAAGAATCGCACACAGATATCTGTGGGATGATCCCTTTCAGGACGTAATCCCTCACCCACCATAGGTGGCATGTTTCATCATCTGGGATTCTCCTCTTGGTGGGAAGGCCTGGCCAACCAAGGGCTACAACCCCCTCACTGAGAGGGACGAGATCAGGGATGCTTTTTGTTTCTACTCTATAAAGGATATTCTAAATGCGGCAGATGAGAGCAACATAAGCTGGGAGAGGGCGCAGCGCAAACAAAAAGTGCTGTGTGGGAAGTGATGTTAAAACCAACTAGTGAAAACAAATTACGTGCTTTATTGGTGTGTTCTCACGGTCAGGATTAAAAAGAGTGCATCTGCAGTATGGATTTGGACTGCATGTGTCAGACGAAACAGAAGGTCAATATGTTTCAGCCATGATGACCCACATGGTGTCAAGGCTTTCGTCAGGACCTAGGTAGATGCTGCTGCGAACAAACAGGTGAATGGTGAACAAATAATTAACATTAATGATACTGAAAAACAAAACCACTTGTGCTGCTGTTTTTAGTTAAAAAAAATAGTGAGCGTACCTAATGGGAAGAGATACAAAAGAAACATCAGTAACTCTGAACAAGTATTAACAAAACTTAATACACCTGTGGGATCCTCAGTCTCACCACAAATCAAATACAATTCACATGTGTAATTAAGAAATAAAGTTTGCTTACCCGTCATGTACGGATAAGATACCTCACCTCTACCTGGCGACAGCTCAGGGAAGGGGGGGCACCACTCTAAAGTAATGTGAATATGTTACAATTACATCTCACCCAGTGTCAGTAGTTAATAGCATTACTAAAACATTGAGATTTCAATAGAAGAACTGTTCAAGACGATAACCCTTTCTACATGAGAAACGGACCAGGCACTGCTGCCTTTTCCACGTTATTGATAACTCTCTCAAAGAGGCATTGGTGTTATTAGTTGGTGTCTATATTAACGTATGTAGTGTCATAGTGTACTCATTGTTTATCAAAAGACCAGAAAATGCGGTATTATGGAAATTAGTAATCCTTAAGATACTGCTCAAACGAATCTTGCATAATTATGTAATGATTATTTTGCCTCCCAACACTGTATCCCTCTTACCCAAAATTGTGAAGCGCTCTGATACCCGTAAGGGCCACATTCGCGCTATACAAAACTTTATAAATAAAAAAATAAAAAATGTCACGTTGTCTAAAGACGCATAGAGCAGGCATGCGAGTAATAGCATCGATATTCATAGAATGTTGCGCCCGGGTAAATCAATAGAGAGACCCGGAGACAAGAGTAGCCCTGATTGTATCGATGTAATGGAGAAAAAAATGTGCTGCGCCAGGGTAAATCAGTAGATAAACCCCTGGAAAGAACCACAAATCGCTTTGATGTCATCATCAACAGGAAATACCCAACATCTTCCATCTCTCGCTGCGCCCCTATAATCTACCTAGAAACCCGGAAACAGGAGCATCCTTAGGTGTCTCAATGTTCTCGTAAACAACAATGTTGCGCCAGGGTGAATCGGTAGACAAACCCCAGAGACACAAGCTACACTCATTGAATTAATTTCATCACAATTAGGGAAAAGTTCACTACATCCTACATGTACTGCCGCCCCTACAAACTGCTTAAAGGTTATGTCCCAACTAACATTTAGATTTTTAAGGACAAACAAACTCCAGAGGAGGGCGCATAGCCTAAACCCCACACTCATCTCTCCGTCGGAGTTTGAAGTGTATGCCGGTGTGCAATTTTAAAATGGCGGTATTACGGGCCAATATGGCATTTGTACTACATTTCCCAGCATGCTCCAGTAACATCACACACCTGCATACACTTCAAACTCCGTGGAGAATATTTAAGGAGGTTGGCTAAGCCGTCACACTCACCTCCAGTTACAGCCTCGACACGGCCTGGGGTACCGACGGAGAGGTGAGTTTATCTACCAATTTACCCTGGCGCGGCACATTGTTTTCACGATTACAACGATTCAATCAGGGCTATTCTTGTCTCCGGTTCTCTCTATTGAGTTATCTGGGCGCGACATTCTATGAATAGCGACGCATTTACTCGCATATCCGCACTATGCGTCTTTAGACACCGTGATAATCGTTTGAGCAGTTTCTTAAGGGTTGCTAATTTCCATGATACCGCATTTTCTGGTGTTTTGATAAATAATGAGTAAACTAGGACACTACATACGTTAATATAGAGACACCAACTAATAACACCAGTGCCTCTTTGAGAGAGTTATCAATAACGCGGACAAGGCAGCAGTGCCTGGTCCGTTTCTCATGTAGAAAGGGTTATCGTCTTGAACAGTTCTTCTATTGAATTCTCAATGTTTTAGTTAGGCTACTATACTACTGACACTGGGTGAGATGTAATCGTAACATATGTGCATTCACATTTCTTTAGAGCGGTGCCCCCACACTTCCTTGAGCTGTCGCCAGGTAGAGGTGAGGTATTTTATCCGTACACGACTGGTAAGCGAACTTTATTTCTTAATTACACATGTGAATTGCATTTGATTTGTGGTGAGACTGCGGAACCAACAGGTGTATTAAGCTTTGTTAATACTTGTTCAGAGTTACTGATGTTTCTTTTGTATCTGTTTCCATTAGGTACGCTTACTATTTTTTTAACTGAAGACAGCAGCACAAGTGGTTTTGCATTTCAGTATCATTAATGTTAATTATTTGGTCACCATTCACCTGTTTTTTTGCAGCAGCATCTACCTAGGTCCTGACGAAACCCTTGACACCCACCGCACCCAACAGATCCCCCGCCACTGCTGGAGCAAAATCACCGAAGATCAACTTCATGCAAACCTCGCTCTCAGCCCACCCACCCTACCCTCCAACACCGACGACGCTGCCCACAGCCTCAGATGCTGGATCGAGGACTGCGCCAACACCCTTGTCCCACTGAAGAAACCCCCGTACAGAGACACCAGCAAGAGGGCCAGCTGGTTCACCCGAGAACTCCTAGCCTCTAATCAAGCCTGCCGGAAGCTAGAGAAGAAACGGCAAAATGAACAGACCCTGGACAGCCTCGCAGCACACAAGGACGCCATCCGCAACCACCACCACCTCAAGACTGCCAAGAGGACCTCCTTCAAAGACTGCCTCGACAACAACGCACACGACAGCAAGGAGCTCTTCAACATCGTGAAGGAACTCTCCAACACCAACAACATCCCGCCGTTGCAAGCCCTGTGCGACTCCCTCGCCACCTTCTTCCACCGCAAGATAGCAGACATCCACGACAGCTTCAACACCCAGACAGCCCCAACAGACAGCAACACAACAGACTCTCCTCACATCATCGACTACGACCCCCTGCTAGCCTGGGCCAGCATCAGCATCGATGACACCATCAAGACCATGAGCCCAATCCACTCCGGCTCTCCGTCAGACCCATTCCCGCACCACATCTTCAACAAAGCAAGCAGCTCCATCGCACCCCACCTGCGCAACGTCATCAACCTCTCCCTCGAGACCGCAACCTTCCCAGAGAGCTAGAAACATGCAGAGATCAACGCTCTACTCAAAAAACCCAAGGCAGACCCAAGAGACCTCAAGAACTTCCGGCCCATCTCTCTGCTCCCCTTCCCAGCCATAGTCATCGAGAAAATCGTCAATAAACAGCTAACCCGATACCTCGAAGAAAACAGAATCCTGGACCCTTCCCAGTCAGAATTCTGCAGCAACCACAGCACCGAGACCGCCCTCATCGCCGCCACCGACGACATCAGGACCCTGCTGGACAACGGTGAGACCGCAGCACTCATCCTCCTAGACCTCTCCGCCGCCTTCGAGACCGTCTGCCACCGCACACTACGTGCACGCCTCCATGCCGCAGGGATCCAAGACAAGGCTCTGGAATGGACCACATCCTTCCTCTCAGGCAGAACCCAGAGAGTCCACCTCCCCCATTCTGATCCGAAGCCTCCGAGATCATCTGCGGCATACCCCAGGGCTCCTCCCTCAGCCCGACACTGTTCAACATCTACATGACCCCGCTTGCACACGTCGTCCGACAGCTCGACCTCAACATAATCTCCTACGCCGACGACACTCAACTGATCCTCTCCCTCACCAAGGACCCCATCACCGGCAAAGCCAACCTCCACGAAGGAATGAAGGCCGTCGCCGACTGGATGAGGGCCAGATGCCTGAAGCTGAACTCGGACAATACGGGGGTCCTCATCCTCGGCTCCAACCCTTCAGCCTGGGACGACTCCTGGTGGCCAACAGCACTGGGGACAGCACCGACACCCACAGACCACGCACGCAACCTGGGAATCATCCTAGACTCAACGCTCTCAATGATCAAGCAAGTCAACACCATCTCCTCCTCCTGCTTCAAAATCCTCTGCATGCTCCGCAAGATCTACAAATGGATCCCAACAGATACAAGAAAGACAGTCACCCAGGCCCTCGTCAGCAGCAGACTCGACTACGGAAACGCCCTCTAAGTGGGAGCCCCGACCAAGCTCAGCAAACGACTGCAACGCATCCAAAACGCCTCAGCACGACTGATGCTTGACGTACCACCCCACAATCACATCACCCCCCACCTGAGAAACCTGCACTGGCTCCCCGTCAACAAGAGGATATCCTTCAAGCTCCTCATCCACGCACACAAGGCACTCCACAAGACCGGCCCTGCCTACCTCAACAGTCGTCTCTCCTTCTATATCCCCAACCGCCAGCTACACTACGCCGACCTCTCACTAGCCACCGTTCCGCGCATCCGAAGAACTACCACTGGCGGAAGATCCTTCTCCCACCTCGCTGCCAAAACATGGAACACCCTCCCACTGAGCCTACGACAGACCCAGGACCTGCTGACCTTCAGGAGAACACTCAAGACCTGGCTGTTCGATCAGTAGCAGCCCCCCAGCACCTTGAGACCCTTGCGGGTATGTAGTGCACTTTACAAATGTTTGATTGATTGATTGATTGACACGAAGTGGGTCATCATGGCTGAAACATGTTGACCTTCTGTTATGTCTGACACATGCAGTCCAAATCCATACTGCAGGTGCACTGTTTTTAATACTGACAGTGAGAACACACCAATAAAGCACGTAATTTGTTTTCACTAGTTGGTTTTAACATCACTTTCCACACAGTACTTTTCTGTTGCGCTGCGCCCTCCCCCAGCTTATATTGCTCTCATCTGCCGGATTTAGAATATCCTTTATAGAGTAGAAACAAAAAGCATCCCTGAGCTCCTCCCTCTCAGTGAGGGGGTTGTAGCCCTTGGTGGGACCAGGCCTTCCCACCAAGAGGAGAATCCCAGATGATGAAGCATACCACCTATGGTGGGTGAGGGATTACGTTCTGAAAGGGATCATCCCACAGATATCTCTGTGCGATTTTTTCAGTATCTCTGACCATTTGCCTCTTTACTTCAGACCCAAGGATTTTTGTGTGTTGTTCACATTCAGCAGGGCCTGCACGTTGTCCGCTCTCGTAACCAGCAGCAACGTGCGGGCGGAAGCGTGCTTATCAGATGTTAGCTAGGCCCATAACAAAGGCCAAAGTCAAGAGGCCATCAGTTCTCCTTTTGTTCGAGTAGCCTGGCTGGGAGCTATCTGGAGCCTCACACCTGAATGCAAAAGCAATGGAGGGAAAACAAAGACTCACAGATTGTTCAGGTACAGTCCCTGTAAATGAGATATGCAAGCATGTCAGATGTATTGTTCTGTCACAGTATCTACACAAATAATAATTTAAATGCCACTATTTTTTTTATTATTTCTTCTTATAGCACTATTGATCCCAATACAGGGTGGTAGAACGCTTTATAATCACACACTCATTATACATTTACAATAAATAATGTGTGTAAATCAATGTACAGGATGTGTTACATGAGACAGAAAAGGTTACAAGGTGTAGGAGTCCTGTGTCCTTCATAGCTCACTATGCTACATTAGTAGTACAATTTATGAACTATAAGTAATAAAAGGATCTCTGTGTTAAAAGCAGTAACCCACTAACCTAGCTACATAAAATAAACATCTTCACATTACTTGATGTGCTTTGCAGGATCCAGATAAGCCCTCTATGCTGCTTTGATTTAAAACTGGGACTAGATAAGAGAGAGATCTCTCCATCAGATGCGTTGCCAGAGTGGTCTTTCCATTATTATTATTATTCCCCGAGATTTTCTGAGCACAAAAAGATCTCAGCAGCAGGTTGCTTATTAAGATATTGCCATCTGAAGCTACACAACCCATGCCCCATGACGCAACATCTAAGCTTCATGATGCCCACTGGATACTGTACCCAACTCTCGTGATGTACTGAGCACGCCTTCGCCATAAAGCAAACCAGTGCGTGGGCCATCCTAGCATAATAGCAACTTTTGACATGTGCTCGAGTGTTTGTTGGACATATGCACTCCCGTGCGGACAGCAGGTGACAGTCTGGGGGGGTGGAAGGGGAGAGGGTGAGGGGCTCTGAGCTCTTGGGAGCCGCTTCTTCTATCTGCCGCTCATGCAAAAAACAATAATCATTCTGCCTGCTGTTGGTTTTTGTAAATCTTCAGAAAGCATCAGGGGCCGCCTCAACGGGAAGGTGTTAAAACGGAAATCCTTACGCAAAGGATTGCAAAATCTTACAAATTGGTAAAACGGAGGATTAACCTAGTTCCTTAAAAACAAACACAGCTTTAACTCCGCATCATGCGGCTTCCTGTTTATCCCCGTTTTAATGGTAAACGAAAGCAGTGTTCATTCCTAACGTTCGTTGGTCATTTCCTGTTCAATCAATAAAGAGCCGCTCTGCAGGGGCTGCTAGTTTACTAAGAACCGAGTCTGAGTGGAGGTCGCGGGTTCGAGACTCAGCTAGGCCCAGGGCATATTGCGTCATCCTTCATTACTGGGTGAAAAAAAAGTCAACAGAACCAGAGCCCCAAAATCAGTGTGCACGAGACCGGAAGAGAGCGAACGTGAGGCCCGCAGAGCCTACGCCAAGGGGGTCTAACCCTGAGGGGAACATGCATCCTGCTTAGGCTTCGGTACACTTATGTTCCTGACACACCTGATTTTACTACTACACTGTGACAAACAGGGGCCTCTTGAATGTAGTTCCCTTCGTGTCAATACTTTCAGCTCTGGCTCTGGTATCCCAGCTGGGGACACTTGCAACATTATTTAATAAAATATCGGTGTAGTTCCAGACCTGACTCTGGCACAGCTGCAATTAATTGTATTAATTGTGGTGTTGAGGTGGGGCTGAACAAGTTCTCATTTATTTACAATATGGCTCCGTGCACTGAAATAATTTAAGATCTAGCTCAGTTACAAAATGGTGGGGTCTCTGTCACACTATATTCACGGCTCTGTGATGTGAACTTTCTCCATCGTAGTAGTTTTCACAAGTATTGTTAATAGTGTTGATACCGAATAACAATAAAAACGACAGTGAAAGGCTGATGAAGCGAGGATTATACTTGCAATAATACAGCCAAGGAGTGAAGGAGCAGCTATGGGTATATGTGGTGGGATTGTAGTGGTCGGGCGTCAGTGGGGGTAGAGGGGAGTGGAGGGAAGTAATAGAGGTGACAAAAAGGATCTGGAATCGAAGTCAGCAGAATTGCCATTCCACCGTCCAGGCTGGGTGGCCCATAAGAGTGTACGCACATGTGGTCTGAGGACATTCCGCTGACCGATTATGGTAAAGTCATACTTTATGGCTTTGTTGCGTTGGTAGCACTCGAGCACTTCAAGAAGATGGTCTGGTGGGTAAAACAGGTATTGGACATAAATCTCCCAGTCCACCAGACTCTCATCCAGTTGCTCTTCTCCACAAACTTTTTTATATGCTGCTCCTCAGCAGTTGAGCATTTTCCACATCTTTCAACCACTTGTCTTGACTTAGCCACATACTGTCTATTCTCTTTTTAGCTAAAAGAGGCCGTTCTTAGTGCATCCAGTCAATGCAAACGGTGGCTCCATGAATAGCGATATCCGTCAGCAAGAGACAGTCAGGGCAACCCCAGATCAGGAGCAGCAGTGTTGCTTCTGGTATAATAGGCCTGGTGTTCTTAAGCTGATGTGCTGTGTTAGGGTTGCACGAAAATTGATGCTTTGTACTTCAGCCAAAGAGTTCCCTTTAAGCTTAACCAGACCACAAAGCTTTTGACCACATAATTATAGAATCGCTGGCTGTGGTTTTTGCATACTTCAAAAAGAAATACAAAACAGGAGTCATGTAAAATCCTTTAATTAATTCTGGCCACCCAAGCACTCCGTGCAGATTTTCTGGGACCCCTCTACCAATGCTGTACGTAGGAGCCGTGGGCACCTTCCGTGTTGGTACCCTCCCCAGTCTCCTTGCTCCCTCATCCAGTTTGGAGGGGCGGCCAGATCTGATCTTGGTCTTGCTCTACACGGCCCACTTATTTTTATTTAACTCCACTTTGCCTCAAGGAATAGTGAAATGTTTTCATCCCCATCCCCTGAGCTGCAACCTTCCACAATTGTCTAAGAGGTCCTTTAAAAACTCGTCGATGCCCGAGGCTCAGTCTTTGCTTTGATAATATATTTATTACCCTGCAGGGGAAGCCTGGTCTCAAGTGAATGACTACAACGTAACACAGGCAGAAGCCAATTTAGTTTGTGGGCGAGTTGGAAAGTAATTAGTTACACCTCAATTCATTTGCTACAGCTTCTTCACCCTCGATGATACAATTCCAGTTTTTATATTTCACCAGTTTTCCCCAAAAATCTTGAAAATTGTTTTTACTTGGTCTTTGTGAGGTAAGCTGCAAGGATGAATGAAATTCTGTTTTACTGGATTTAAAATCTATGATGGCAACAAAGCATGGATAGTTTGAAAGTGGGCGGAGGCTTCCTATGAGCCCTGTACTTGCAGCGCTGTCGCTGTTACAGTAGAGTTTCCCTTTGTGTTACAGGGCGGTTCCAGCGCTGTTGCCCTTGCGTTTCACGCCTGGTTCGGTTATGAAGCGGTTTTAGCTCTGTCTCTCATACAGAGAACTTTCAAATCCTGCTCTGTTGCGTTACTGTCACAGCTCTAATACTGTCACGTGTGCTGTTCTTTTGGTTACAGCAAAGTTCCTGATAGGACTCTGTTACAAGTAAATTCCAGCTCCAGGCTTGTAATAGCTGCGCCTCTGAGTTTGTTCCAATATGATCCCAGATTTGACTCAGCCACAGTTTGATCCAGCCGCGGGCTCTGTTGAAGTGCAGGGGTAGAGATGACAGCGCTGCAATGGATTCAGGGAACTTCAGGGAACTTGGATCTGGAAAGCCGCTACAGAGCGCGTGGCTCTACAAGCCCAATGGACCACCACATACAAATCAAACTGTGGAGATATAATCCAAGTGGACCCTCAAGCAGCTCCTTTAGACAAAAAATATTTTTAGATATTTTCCTAAGATCTAGATGTTCTTCTAATGATCTTTAAGATGAGCAAAGATCATCCTAGAAGCATTTTCTCGTTACTTCTATGGTGCGTTCCACTCCACTTTGAATTTTAGAGCTCTGAACATCAGCAGCTCAAGCAACCACAGACAGTCAGATTTTGTAAGCATGGATGTGGCCTAAAATGGCCATCACCTGCAGACTACTCTGTGGGCAAAGGAACTCTGCTGTGGAATACCTGGAGTGAAAAGTCAGCAAGCAAGTTGGCTTAGCGCACCGAGATAGTTTGGAAGCCAGATCCATGTGATGTCGTGAGACACTCATGCACAACCTATTACACTTCCACTTGTACTGCCATCTATCATCGAAGCACAGGGGACTGAACTCATTTACCTTCCGGTTTAGCCAGATCATCTTGCCACACACTCAGTGACCATCTGATGCTCTACTGGGTTGAAAGGAGCCAACAAGCCCTAAGAATTCCCACTGAGAGGCACACTCCGAAGAACCATTCTAATGTCTATAGCGGGGATGCTGTTCATACTCAGGGTCCAGACTGGCACGTGCCTAGTAATCCATGTTATGCCACTCTACTGATTACGGCCAGATTTCAAATGGGTCAATCATTTGAAAGTTTCATAAACAATTTGCAATTCTTTAGTAATTAGTCCTATTCACCACTGCCGGGCCACAATCGTCACGGATATTGTCGGGGGTGGGCGGTTTGGGGGGGGTGGAGGGGTGGCATGTGGAGGGTGGTGAAGGCTTCGCCCACTCATGGGTAATCATTCACACCAAGGCTTGCTTCCATTTAACCCTATTTGATGACTCGGCTTGACCACAGACTTTAGTACTGTCGTTGCACCAGCTGATCCTGGGGTTTTATCCCTAAAAACGTGCATCTTATTTCGTGATAAAGAAGGCACGTCTTTATCAGGGAGCATGTGACGCCATTGCGCAACTCTGGCTCAGTTGCAGTATTTTTAACTTCACTTCCTGCCTAGCAGGCTAGCGCGCTATAACAAACCCACAGGTAACAGTGCAATGCTCTAAAACACCCAGAAAAATAAATACAGAGTATAAAGTGCCATATTTCAAATGTAAATGCCAAGTTATTCCAAATCTGCCTCGTACATAGATAGCCTATTTAGTAGAGTGTCCAATGTGTGGCAGGCACGGTCATTGAGACCCTTGGGCATAACACGGTCTGCCTAGATAAGGTAATAGAGATTAAGTTGGTTAACCCAGATTGGAAGCTCAGAAACTTCGATTCAAGGACAGCAACTTAACCAGTGCAGTGTCTCTCCCCTTCACTGCTCTCTTATAGATTGAAGTGCATTGTCTCTCCCCTACACTGCTCTCTTACAGATTGAAGTGCATTGTCTCTCCCCTACACTGCTCTCTACAGATTGAAGTGCATTGTCTCTCCCCTGCACTGCTCTCTTACAGATTGAAGTGCATTGTCTCTCCCCTACACTGCTCTCTTACAGATTGAAGTGCATTGTCTCTCCCCTACACTGCTCTCTTACTGAATGCAAGCGCAGTGTCTCTCCCCTACATTTCTCTCTTACTGAATGCAAGCGCATTGTCTCTCCCCTACACTGCTCTACTACTGAATGCAAGCGCAGTGTCGCTCCCCTTCACTGCTGTCTTACAGATTGAAGTGCATTGTCTCTCCCCTTCACTGCTCTCTTACAGATTGAAGTGCATTGTCTCTCCCCTTCACTGCTCTCTTACAGATTGAAGTGCATTGTCTCTCCCCTTCACTGCTCTCTTATAGATTGAAGTGCATTGTCTCTCCCACTGCTCTCTTACAGATTGAAGTGCATTGTCTCTCCCACTGCTCTCCTACAGATTGAAGTGCATTGTCTCTCCCCTACACTGCTCTCTACAGATTGAAGTGCATTGTCTCTCCCCTACACTGCTCTCTTACAGATTGAAGTGCATTGTCTCTCCCCTACACTGCTCTCTTACAGATTGAAGTGCATTGACTCTCCCCTACACTGCTCTCTTACAGATGTAAATGCAGTGTCTCTCCCCTACACTGCCCTCTTACAGATTGAAGTGCATTGTCTCTCCCCTTCACTGCTCTCTTATAGATTGAAGTGCATTGTCTCTCCCCTACACTGCTCTCTACAGATTGAAGTGCATTGTCTCTCCCCTACACTGCTCTCTTACAGATTGAAGGGCATTGTCTCTCCCCTACACTGCTCTCTTACAGATTGAAGTGCATTGTCTCTCCCCTACATTGCTCTCTTACAGATGCAAGTGCAGTGTCTCTCCCCTACACTGCTCTCTTACAGATTGAAGTGCATTGTCTCTCCCCTACACTGCTCTCTACAGATTGAAGTGCATTGTCTCTCCCCTACACTGCTCTACTACTGAATGCAAGTGCAGTGTCTCTCCCCTACACTGCTCTCTTACAGATTGAAGTGCATTGTCTCTCCCCTACACTGCTCTCTACAGATTGAAGTGCATTGTCTCTCCCCTACACTGCTCTCTTACTGAATGCAAGCGCAGTGTCTCTCCCCTACATTGCTCTCTTACTTAATGCAAGTGCATTGTCTCTCCCCTACACTGCTCTACTACTGAATGCAAGCGCAGTGTCGCTCCCCTTCACTGCTGTCTTACAGATTGAAGTGCATTGTCTCTCCCCTTCACTGCTCTCTTACAGATTGAAGTGCATTGTCTCTCCCCTTCACTGCTCTCTTATAGATTGAAGTGCATTGTCTCTCCCACTGCTCTCTTACAGATTGAAGTGCATTGTCTCTCCCACTGCTCTCCTACAGATTGAAGTGCATTGTCTCTCCCCTACACTGCTCTCTACAGATTGAAGTGCATTGTCTCTCCCCTACACTGCTCTCTTACAGATTGAAGTGCATTGTCTCTCCCCTACACTGCTCTCTTACAGTTGCAAGTGCAGTGTCTCTCCCCTACACTGCTCTCTTACAGATTGAAGTGCATTGTCTCTCCCCTACACTGCTCTCTTACAGATTGAAGTGCATTGTCTCTCCCCAACACTGCTCTCTTACAGATTGAAGTGCATTGTCTCTCCCCTACACTGCTCTCTACAGATTGAAGTGCATTGTCTCTCCCCTACACTGCTCTCTACAGATTGAAGTGCATTGTCTCTCCCCTACACTGCTCTCTTACAGATTGGAGGGCATTGTCTCTCCCCTACACTGCTCTCTTACAGATTGAAGTGTATTGTCTCTCCCCTACACTGCTCTCTTACAGATGCAAGTGCAGTGTCTCTCCCCTACACTGCTCTCTTACAGATTGAAGTGCATTGTCTCTCCCCTACACTGCTCTCTTACAGATGCAAGTGCAGTGTCTCTCCCCTATGCTGCTCTCTTACAGATTGAAGTGCATTGTCTCTCCCCTTCACTGCTCTCTTATAGATTGAAGTGCTTTGTCTCTCCCCTACACTGCTCTCTTACAGATTGAAGTGCATTGTCTCTCCCACTGCTCTCTTACAGATTGAAGTGCATTGTCTCTCCCACTGCTCTCTTACAGATGCAAGTGCAGTGTCTCTCCCCTACACTGCTCTCTTACAGATTGAAGTGCATTTTCTCTCCCCTACACTGTTCTCTTACAGATTGAAGTGCATTGTCTCTCCCCTACAGTGCTCTCTACAGATTGAAGTGCATCGTCTCTCCCCTACACTGCTCTCTACAGATTGAAGTGCATTGTCTCTCCCCTACACTGCTCTCTTACAGATTGAAGTGCATTGTCTCTCCCCTACACTGCTCTCTTACAGATTGAAGTGCATTGTCTCTCCCCTACACTGCTCTCTTACAGATGCAAGTGCAGTGTCTCTCCCCTACACTGCTCTTACAGATTGAAGTGCATTGTCTCTCCCCTACACTGCTCTCTTACAGATGCAAGTGCAGTGTCTCTCCCCTACGCTGCTCTCTTACAGATTGAAGTGCATTGTCTCTCCCCTTCACTGCTCTCTTATAGATTTAAGTGCATTGTCTCTCCCCTACACTGATCTCTTACAGATTGAAGTGCATTGTCTGTCCCACTGCTGTCTTACAGATTGAAGTGCATTGTCTCTCCCACTGCTCTCTTACAGATGCAAGTGCAGTGTCTCTCCCCTACACTGCTCTCTTACAGATTGAAGTGCATTGTCTCTCCCCTACACTGCTCTCTTACAGATTGAAGTGCATTGTCTCTCCCCAACACTGCTCTCTTACAGATTGAAGTGCATTGTCTCTCCCCTACACAGCTCTCTTACAGATGCAAGTGCAGTGTCTCTCCCCTACACTGCTCTCTTACAGATTGAAGTGCATTGTCTCTCCCCTACACTGCTCTCTTACAGATTGAAGTGCAGTGTCTCTCCCCTACACTGCTCTTACAGATTGAAGTGCATTGTCTCTCCCCTACACAGCTCTCTTACAGATGCAAGTGCAGTGTCTCTCCCCTACACTGCTCTCTTACAGATTGAAGTGCATTGTCTCTCCCCTACACTGCTCTCTTACAGATTGAAGTGCAGTGTCTCTCCCCTACATTGCTCTTACAGATTGAAGTGCATTGTCTCTCCCCTACACTGCTCTCTTACAGATGCAAGCGCATTGCCGTACTGAATAAAAACAAAGCTGTGCAACAGCTGGTCTGTGGCTCTTCAGAGCTGCCTCAACCTTTAATTAAATCAGTGGTGTCAAAACTAAGATGGGAAAGGAAGGAACTTGTGGTCAATGCCCAGAGGCATGTAAACTTGTGCCTGCAGTCCTAGACACTGGGGCCCAGATTAACGAAACCTTCACACAACGCAGCACAGCGCAGCACGCAAAGATTTCTCCGCTGCATTGCGTGAGCGGGAGAGAGAAAGAAAGCGCCACATCTACCGAAATATGGCACTATCCTTAGCACTGGCGCACAATTTGGGTGCCGATTTCCATGCACACACCTTTTCATCATAGTCCAAAGGTGTCTGCGTGAGTTAAGCATAGATTTTGTACTGGAAGGGTGTCCTTCCAGTACAAAGTACTATGCCTAATCAAACTTTAAAATGTTGCCCACTTCAGATGTGTGCTCTTCAGTGGAAAAGGTTAGGAGAAATAAAAACATTTATCCTTTTTAATGCCTGCTTCAAAGTGGCCTTCATTTTTGGAGCAAAACCCTCTCTACTATTATTAGTAGATAGGGTATTGCTTAAAAAATCATGGCTGATTGCATGGGAATGCTCATGCACCACCCAAGAAACCTCCCTTTGACACACTGCGATGGAAAAGCTTTGCGTTACTTTAAGGCATTTTTCCAGTGAAGAACACGTTTTTGCTCTGGAAAGTAAATAAAAAATCAGTTTGCATAGGTTTGCGTGACTTTTGTGATACAAACCCGGCACAAAATGTTTGTTAATCTGGGCTCAAGAATTTGTAATGAGTGGTATAAGACTTTAAAACTACGTGCTCCCTTTGAAGTTTTCAGAACTGCAGACCAATGAGATCCTAAAAAAGAAGGCACACCTTGTGTGGAAGAGGATGGGGTAGCTTATGAATTTAATCTTCATGGGAGTTTGACAGCGTGAAGGTCTCTCTTGCTTCCACTGTGCTCTGGGCACCACACAAGCTTTGCAGCAAGAGTGTAACACCAGGCTCAGGTTTGCCATTGGCTCTGACAAAGGCTGCTCCCATGCAGTAGTGTCTGTGGATCCACCAAGCTGGCCCCTCTGGTGAACCTGGGCAAGCCTAACAAGGCACCTTAGCCTGTTCCAGTCAGAGAGTAAAAAACGTCGCCTTCTGTTGAGGGACCTGACCCCCCCCCCCCCCACTACCCCCCTCCCGTGTGGGGAATGACCATAAGCCCCACCTTTTCATCGACCAGCTAGTGGTGTACCCTTCTGAAATGGTAGCAAGGTTGACATGCCAGCACTCTACAAACATGTCGGCTAAATAAATAACCAAATAATAAATACAGAAATGCACTTTCACCTCTGACCCGGTTACAGTATAATTCCAGCACTGCGCCGGTACTGTCTTGCCCCATCGCTGGTGTTACAGTTTCTCTGCCAGTGTCGTTCTCCCTCTGCTTTGCTTAGGTGCAGTTCCAGCCCTGGCCCTTGAGAAGACGGCGGCCGAGGAGTAGTGTGTCATGCGCACTTCGAAGCTTCAGAGACCCACATTAGGACAGACGTAGCATCTGTAAATGATATTTCGAAATAATACTGGGTGTTTGCACTGGTGGAACTGCTGTGTGGGGGAGGAAGTTAACAGACAGAATTAGCTCTGTAGAACACCGGCAGGAAGCTGCCCGCCGCCTCCCATGCTCCGACTGACTCCATCAACACGGCTCAGTGTGAACAGGATCGGAGTTGATAAATGGATTTAAACGAGGGGGCACTGTCACAGGGGCATGGATTCATCCTATGCTGCCCCATGTATAACCCCCACCCACAACTCCCCGGGCCCCTCCCCCCTCCACTAATTAATGTACCACTGTGGATAGGAGCAGGGTGACACATTGGAAGTAAGAAACAAAGCAACTGCATAATACTATCTATTAGGTCACAGGTTAGGCCCTGGAGGACTAGATATCATGCCACATGTTCATGATTATCACTCATTATGTTAAGTAACTACATTAAGATTCATTGTTTGTAAAGTTATCCTATGCGTAGCAACACTATGGTAGAGTAACTGCAATACCTGACTACTGTACATAATAAGTGCAGCAACAAACAAACTCTAGAAATGAAATTGGTATCGCATTTGTTTGATTTAGAGCTATTGCCATTGTAAATGGCTATGTCTTTTAACTATGTGTTCTGGAGTGTTTGTATGTGGTGTGTAGTGGAATTAAGTGGGTTGGATGGGATTAGTTAGTTGTGTAATTGTGAGGATGGAATTGTGTGGTTGGAGTGGATTTGTGCTGTGAAATTATGTGGCATGGTGTGTTATATAATTATTGTGATAGTACCTATGTGGTATTGGGTGCACTTGAATAATGTGGAGGGGGATTGTGTGTTATGGAGTGTAATTATGTGGAATTGTATTTTGTGTTGTGGATGTGGTGGAGTTTAATTATGTGGTGTGCTGTTGAGTTTTGTGACAATGTGTACTTGTGTGGTGTGGATTGGATATATGTGGAGTGTTGTGTAATTGTGTTGATTTGTATTATGTGGTTTGGTGTCAAATTATGTGGTGTGGTTTGGAAATGTGTGGAGTTGAATTATGTGGAGTGGAACAGTGTTGCTAACTTTGCATTTGAGAGTTATTGGCATTGTCATTGATAATGTGTTTTAGCTATGTGTTATGGAGTACATTGGATGTAAGTGGTGTGGATTGGAATGATATGGGTTAGATTGGAATTGTTTATTGTGTAATAGTATGGTTTTGAATTGTGGGGTGTTGAGTGGAGTTTTGTGTAGTGGAATTATGTGCCATGATGTGCCGTGGAATTATGTAGATAGAAATTATGTGGCATTGAGTGTATTAGAATTATGTGGAGTGGGATTGTGTGTCGTGGAGTGGCATGTAGTGCAGTGGAACTTTAAGTTATTACATTTTGTACCACGATGTGGAATTATGTGTTGTGAATTGGATATATGTGGTGTGAAGTGGAATTGTGTTGTGTAGTTGAATTATGTGGTTTGGTGTAGAATTGTGTGGTGTGGAATGGAATTTTGTGGAGTTGAATTGTGTGGCATGGAAATCTGAGTCACTCAGTGAAATTATGTTGAGTGTAATTGTGTGGTATGGTGTGGCGTGTATGTGGATTGTTATGTGGCATAGAGTGGATTTATGTGGGGTGTATTTATGTGGTATTGAGTAGAGTGGGGTTGAATTGTGTTGTTGAATGGTAATATGTAAATATGTTGCATGGTGTTATGCTGTGGTCTGGTTGAATCATGTTTGCATTGTTACGTCGCCGGCATCCAAGTCAATACCTATAATTAACTGCTCAAGAATGCTGATTGCGGAACTGGTCGCCATCCAGACTTAAAAGACAGTCAGTCAATAATACTTTTATTTGATTTCGTTAGAAATCATAAAAGAGTGGGAAAACAACCGTTATACATAATACATTGGAAAGCCGTTTATAAAAGCTAAAAGATAAAAACACAACGAGGTCCTATCAGCGGACAAACATCTGCTAATTAGACTGAGAGACAATCTTAAAAAGTATAATCAGTGCAATTGAAAAATGTGCCAACCATTCAGTAGATAATATCTAAAAAATGTAGACTGTGCAATTAGCAAGTGTGCAAACAGTTAAATTCAAGGATACTCATGTTAGATCGCTTTTTTTGACCAGTTCTTTTGCCACAATTTTCCAGAATTTTATAGCTCTGCAGGACAATTGGATCGACGAACCTCCAAGGCATTTTATGACCGCCGCTCTGCATGTCCTTATTTATTCTTTCCTTAATGACTCTCCAAGGACAATTTTTAGAATTTTCAGTAATGAGGGGCAAGAGCATAGGAGATGTAATAATGTCTCTTCTACCTGACCGTAGAGGCAGCATTCTTTTGTCGGCCAGGTATGCTACCATTTCGGTGTCAAATCCTTCGAGGGGAATGACCCCAGTCGCAGCAGCGTCAAAGAATGATTTTTTTTTATGTGAGAGGTGTTCAGACAAATACGGTTGAGGTTTCAGCGTCTGGTAAGATTGTATCACTGCCCATGCATGATGTTTCATAGAAAAGACTTTTATCCATTAATAACGAGATCTGTTTGATTGCTTTATTGACAACCGTTTTAAATCCGGAGTATGTGGTAATGGTGAGCCAGGCCTCCTTGTCGTACATGATGTTAGCGGACTAGCTCCGCGGGGACGAACGCAGTCTTTCCTCGCTGTTTGCCTGCCCTCCTGACGTCACGGCCAATCGCACTTCGAGGTCGGCCGTGACGTCAGCGGGGCGCGGCGGATCGGCAGACGGGAGCGCGGTATCTTCACGAGCGGTTGTCTCCCCGCCTGCTCCTCGTGGGCCGTTGTAACAGAGCATTAAGAATAATAAAGTGTTATCTCTCCAACACCTGCGTCTCGCCTCCCTCACTCTACCACTACAAATGGCGACGAGGGTTAATTGATGCTGTGCGGCCCACGTGGGGAATCCGGTGCCCTGAGCCCCTCGTGCTCCTCCATTGCTGCGGTGCTGCCCTCTGCTGGTCCTCTTGCAACCACGTGGGCATCCTGACGACGTTTGGTCCGTCCTGCTGCTGGCTGGATGCTGCGTGTCCCCTCTGTTCCCCGGCGTTACAGTCTGCTGCTTGCTAAGGGGGCTGGAGTGCTGGCCCTTGCTGTCTCATGTGCCCAGGAGGTGTGCCGGGAGGATCATCCTTCCCTGCCCCACCCAGTGTGCTCCGGTGGGCGTGGGGCCCTACATGCAGGTGCATCTGCAGGCGTGGACCAGTTCTGCGTGCTGAGGTTCCAGGTCGTGCTGCCAGCCGTGCCTGTCCGGTGGCTGTCCTTGCGGTCGTCGTCCTCCTGCTGCGGTCCCTGACCTCCAACGATGGCTCAGCCGGTCAACATCTGCGTACCTCCTCTGTTCCTTGATTATACTGGTAAGCCGTGCATGAAATGGAAGGGGTGGCTACGTGCGTTTGAGAACTATATCGTTTCCATAGACGGCGAGGGGTATAGCCCCGAGCGCAAGAAGGCGCTATTGTTCGGACTGCTGGGGAAGGCCGGCCAGGAAGTTTTTGACAGTCCGCCAGTGTTCGTGGACCCCCTGGGGCTCCCGCTCCTCTGAATGTGTATCAAGAGGTGGTTAAGCGGCTTGAACTGCAGTATTCCGAGGAAGGTAGCATCATGGTGGGGCGCCATAAGTTTGCTCTGCGGCGACAGGAGGAAGGAGAGACTATTGAGGAGTACATTGCCTGCTTACGCGTTCTGGCGCAAGACTGTGAATTTGCGGAGATGACCGATACTTACATCAGAGATCAGGTGGTGTTCTATTGCCATTCTAAGAAGGTGCAGGAGAGACTGCTGTCATGTAGAAACCCTTCCCTGAAGGATGTGGTGGCCATTGCGAAGGCCGTTGAGCGCTCCATGGTGTCCACTAGGGAGCTTGCATGCACAAGTCAGGCTTCGACGGTGTGCTACGTGCAGGACAAAAGTAAAAGTGTGTCAAGGACTCCCGACAAAGCAGCAAGTGATAGAGGGGGTGGCAGGAGGCCGTTCGCCTGCTTTAGATGTGGGGCGCGAGACCACTTGGCTGATAGCAGGTCTTGCCCGGCTCTGACCAAGAGCTGCACGAAATGCAGGAAGGTGGGCCATTTTGCAGCTGTGTGCAAGACAAGGAAACCGGGGGGTGGCATGAAAGTAAGCTCGGTGAGTGATAGCGATGCGGAGGCGAGTGCGGACATAGTGTTGTCCATTGATGCCGAGGACGGCAGAGTGAAGGGGCCTATTGGCTCCGTTATGATTGGTGCTGTAGAGCTGCAGTTTACGGCTGATTCTGGTTCACCCATAACCCTGATATCTGACACCACGTTTGATGCGAAGTGGCAGGGAGTGCGGTTGCGTGAGACTGATGTGAATCCCAAGGCCTTTGGGGAACAGGATATAGTGATGAAAGGGTTTTTCTGCGATACACTCACCTTTCGAGGGCGCACTATGATGACGAAGGTCTATGTGGCTGAGAAAGGGAGAAGCCTTGTGGGGTGGAAGGACCTGGCGAAGCTGGGTGTGATGCTAGTTCCGGGAGCCGACGATCCCATTGTTCTGCGTGATGACTGGGTCGGCTACATACAACCAGGCGAAGTGCATGGGGGATTGGCGGAGGTCATTGGCGGATTTGAGTCCGTTTTTAAGAATGAGGTGGGGCGTGTGAGAGGGTTTGTACACGCCATACAGTTGAAAGAAGGGGCAATACCGATAAAGCATAAGGTCAGAACTGTCCCTCTCTCTGTCAGAGGGGAACTGAAGAAGGTCCTCGATAAGTTGAAGCAGGAAGGCGTGATAGAGGAGGCAGGCGCATCAGAATGGGTGTCCGCGATAGTGGTGTCCAAGAAGAAGAGGACAGGGGACATTCGTCTATGTGTGGACCTGCGGTCCTTGAACAAAAATATCCTAGTGAACTGCCATCCGCTGCTCAACATCCAAGAAATTCTGTCTTCCACGTCAGGGTCCAAGTTCTTCACCCTGATAGACCTGAAGTCAGCATACCACCAGGTGTGTCTCACGGAGGAGTCCAAAAAACTGACCACCTTCATTACCCCGTTCGGAGCGTACAGGTACGTCCGGCTCCCCTTCGGCCTTGCATCAGCGTCGGGTGTCTTCCAGAAATTGATGGACTTGCTTTTCTGCGACATGAAGGGCGTCGAAGCATTCCAGGATGACATCCTGATCCACACGGAGGATGAGAAGGGGCACCTGGAGCTGCTGGGCACGGTGCTGGAGATCCTGCAGGAGAAAGGGATGACGGTCTCCAAAGACAAGTGCAAGTTCATGGAGGGCAGGATAGACTATCTGGGGCACGTTCTGACTCCGGATGGTATTGCGCCCAAGGAGGACCTGGTGAAGGCCATTCGAGAGGCCCCATGTCCCGTAGATAAGGACGCCTTGCGGTCATTCCTGGGGCTCAGCGAGTACTACTCGAAGTTCATGCAGGGTTACGCACTCACAGTGGAGCCTCTTAGGAAACTGCTGCGGAAGAACGAAAGTACGTGTGGGCGCAGGAACAACGAGCTGCCTTCGAATCTGTTAAGCTGGCCATTGTGGCGGCTCCAGTGTTACAGCCTTATAAAAAGGATCACCGGAATGTCATCACTGTCGATGCCAGCGCCAAAGGTATCGGCGCAGTGTTCTGCCAATTCCAAGGGAAGGAGGAAAGCACCATCGTGTTCATTTCCCGGTCGCTGAGCGACGCGGAGAAACATTATAGCACTATCGAGCGGGAGACGCTCGCGTGCGTCTGGGCAGTGGAGAAACTGAAGAACTATTTGTGGGGCAAAGAGTTCGAGCTAGTCACGGATCACAAACCGTTGATTTATATGATGGACGGCGAAGGCCGCGGTAATGGAAAAGCCAGCTCGAGACTCCTGCGCTTGCTGTCCAAATTGCAGGAATACCACTTCACCATCAGACACATCAAGGGTGGCCTCAACGGCAGGGCGGATTACCTATCGCGCTTGCCTATCGCCGGCAAGGAAGAAGGTTCCCTGGACGACACGGAGTGTGTGGTGGCGATGGTAGACGCGACGGCCATTTGCGAGGGGTCTATCTCTGAGGAAGAATGGCTGGCTGCCCAGGAAAAGGACGTGACCATCCGAAGGGTAGTGGACCACATGACGACTCATTGGCCTCCAGTCCGGAACTTGCACGGGGCACTCAGATGTTTCCAGCAGATAAGCGCGGAACTTTCGATTGAAGATGGCTTCCTGAAAAGGCACGAACTGTTTGTGCCCCCGGAAGGTCTGAGGGACACGCTGATCAGGATTGCTCACAGGGGCCACCCGGGGAGTACAGCCACCAAAAACCTCCTCAAGCAGTACTACTGGTGGCCGGGGATGTGCAGCGACGTCTGCGGCTTCATTGATAGATGCGGGCCGTGTTTGAGAGCCGACAAACATTGGAAGACGGCCAAGGGGGAACTGCAGATGGTGGACATTCCGGTCGGCCCATGGTGCAAGATTGCCATAGATTTCGCAGGCCCGTTTACCATACTGCCGGATGACTGCAGGCATCTCATTGTCCTTACGGACTACTTCTCAAAGTGGATCCACTACAAGTTCGTTAGGGAGGTTACTACTGACCGTGTGATCAAGGTGCTGAAGAAGATCTTCGCGACGGAGGGGCAGCCGAAGATCATGGTTTCCGACAATGGTACCCAGTTGGTATCCCGGCAGATGACGGATTTCCTGGCCAAGTTAGGAATCAAGCAGGAGAAGACTCCACTGTACAGTCCAAAGAGCAATGGGCAGGTCGAGCGGATGAACAGGTTCCTTAAAGAAGGTATCCAACAGGCTGTTGCGTCTCAAATGAACGTGAAGGCGTTTCTGGCTGATAAGGTGCACACTTTCCATAACACGCCTAATGAAGTCACAGGACATACGCCGTTCTATTTGATGAGAGGGAGACGGTGCATGAGCGAGCTTACCCCCAAATTCAACAAGTGGTATGACATGAGGGATGGAACGGAGGATATACAGGAAGAGGGGTTGAGAGTCAAGGAGCGCATAGTGGCTAAGCAAGAGAGCAACAAACTGTATGCTGACATGGTTAACAGAGCCAAACTGAAGGAAATTGCGCAGGGAGATTGGGTACTGGTGAAGAAGCCCTACAAAGTAATGAAGGGGGAATCCGTATTTCAAACCCCATTGCGGGTACACGGAGCAACCAGAGGGGCCGTGTGTCTGGAAGTTGGGGGATGGCGTAGCAAGGACGACCTAGTCAAGCTCAAAGCTGGGCAAGAGGAAATCATCATGAAAAGTGGTCACATGCGTGAGTCCGAGAGCGATGATAGTGTGCTTGAATGGCAAGACAATGAGGTCACCGGCGGAAGTATGTGCGATGATGAGGTTGGGGGCAATTCCCCCGCACAAAGTTGGGCCGGATGCGGAAGCGCACTTACGAGCGGGAGCACATGGCATGGCACGGGAGGTGTTGAGAGGCAGATGGGCGCAGGCCCCAGACCAGGGAGGTGTGACAGTCGCAGCATGGGGAGCCCGGGCCAAAGCGGTACAGGTGTTGGTGGGGTGGCACAAACCCCGTATGTTACCCCTAGCAGGCCGACACGGCATGTCAGAGCACCCAAGAGATTTGATGACTTTGTTATGAGATGATAATGTGTTCTATTTCTTTTTTCTGTTGATAAGGGAGATGTCGTACATGATGTTAGCGGACTAGCTCCGCGGGGACGAACGCAGTCTTTCCTCGCTGTTTGCCTGCCCTCCTGACGTCACGGCCAATCGCACTTCGAGGTCGGCCGTGACGTCAGCGGGGCGCGGCGGATCGGCAGACGGGAGCACGGAATCTTCACGAGCGGTTGTCTCCCCGCCTGCTCCTCGTGGGCCGTTGTAACAGAGCATTAAGAATAATAAAGTGTTATCTCTCCAACACCTGCGTCTCGCCTCCCTCACTCTGCCACTACACTCCTCTAGCTGTAATGCAGAGAAAGATTCTTTTAATACTGTAAAGGTGGAAATGTTTAGCCTGGTTTGATTTTCAACCTCTTCCCAACAACAATGTGCTAAGGTATCATTCTCTGCTGCCCTCATCTTCCAGTATTATTTGGCCATTGCCCCTTGTCTCGCTGGTTTCTGGTTTTTTTAGCCCATATTCTAAACGAATTTGAGCCTGTAAAATATGTAGTGAAATTAAAAACAAGCACTTAAAAAAGCTAGATTGCGCTGAGTTTAGGGCTGTGCCTTCTTTTGTGTTCAGAAGAGGGTAGTACGCGCACTTCCTGAAGTTTTCCAAAGTTTTTAAGGTTACACCATGCTCACGGGGTATCACTCTCCGAGATGGAGTGAAAATAGAAACGTTGAGAAGCACCCCCA
Organism: Triturus cristatus; assembly: GCF_964204655.1. NCBI lineage: Eukaryota > Metazoa > Chordata > Amphibia > Caudata > Salamandridae > Triturus > Triturus cristatus. The sequence goes on along the minus strand of NC_140583.1, from coordinate 617,981,749 downwards.
ATAATATGGGGTGTCCCCCCCAGGCACTGGCTAAAGGCCGCAAGTGCGGTTTTTAACTTTTTTAGTAGAAGTAGTTCATCACAAGTTGAGTTGTTTTCAAAGTAAAGTTTTTATTGTTTTCTATTCATTCATAGAAAAACACTTGACAGTTTTAATCCTTGGATGACGGTAGTTCCGTTGTAATTTACAATTACATAATCATTCCCATAGTCGTTCCCAATGCATTTCGGCAGAACTTGCCTTCATCAGGGGAGATCTAGAAGCAATTATATACATCATGAATATACGATATTTATACTGAACGAGGATATAATACAATATATATGATTAAGAAAAATGGTGAGACGCGAGTTGTTAGAAAAGCGTCGAGTGACGATAGAACCATGACATGGTGAGATGGTGGTGGTGAAAGCTGGGTGATTGACTCGGTAGCAGTGCAAAAGTATAGACGAGTGCCCGTGAGTAAACGGTAAAAGGTAACAGAGTGTAACTGATGTGTTGTAATGCTAACGAATAACGGGTAGTGGAGTGTAAAAAATAATAATGGGATGTGACTAACGCGTTTGTGATGCTAACGAATAGCGAAAAGTGAGAAGTACCTTAGATTGTTAGTAGAAAGTTATAGCGTCGTTGCGGATTGTGCCGATAATGGTCGTGAGGTATCATGCGGCTAATGTGAAGCTGTTGGAGTTAACGTGTGGAAACAATGTTGCTAAACGTGCAGGAAAATAAGTTACAGTATGCGCAGATGACTATGTTGGTGTTCTCTTACCGAGTATGCGGGATTCAGGTGCGAAGATTCAGTGGTGAAGTGGTGGTCGGGATTGGTGTGTGGATTTTAAAAAACGAAGGCGTGATCACGTGATGTAGGTAATATATCGGAGAGTGAAAACAGACTATATGTTGATGGTGAATGGTCGTGTAAACTAGAAGAAGGACTAAAAACGTAACGAGACGGTTGAAATATGTGAAAATACAAGCGTGGTGAATGAAATTAAAAGGTGACAATTAAAACGAGGAAACATACAAAAAACAATGAAGATTAAAGCGAGTTTCTGACATGGATTAGTGTTAAGAAAGTATTAAAGAGTTGAGGGATAAAAAGGTGAAGAAAGAGGGAAAGACTGACTGAAGAAAGAAAGTGACATGCTTAAAGGCAGTGACAACATTTTTGAACAGAACATGGTTTGGGTGAAACAATGTTAGTGGGTAATGCTTCTCTGAGTAATTGGAGATGATATGTTAAAGGTAACAGGAAAATTCCGTACGATCATTCATTCCTTTCGGCTTCATAGAGTTCAATAGGTAAATCCAATGATTTTCTCGTTGTAGGAGAAAGTTGTGGTTATCTCTCCCTTCTTTTTTCTCGATGGTTTCCAAGATGCAGAATTTTAATTGGCTTACTGAGTGTTTTGCTTCCGTGAAATGTTGGGCAACTGATGACTTCAATTGTTTGTTTCTTATGTTGGACTTGTGTTCGTTTAATCTGACTTTGATTTTACGTTCAGTTTGACCAACATAAACCATGCCACAGGGGCATTTGAGCATGTATATGACGTTGGAAGTGTCACATGTAGCTGTTGTTCTGATTTTGATTTTGTGTCCTTTCAATTGATGTGTTATATGCGTACCTTTAATGATGTTATGACAGTTATTGCAGTTTAGGCATGGGATTGTGCCTTTTGCTGTTTGTTGGATGGTTGGTAGCGTTTGTTGTAGAATTTCCCCTATGTTTTTGTTCCTGGTGAAAGCAAAAATAGGTGTTTCATCGAATATGTGGTTGAAGTCTTGTTCCAGTGTGAGGAGTTGCCAATGTTTGCGAATGATTCGTTTGTATGAATTGCTCAAAGTTGAGTATTTGGAAACTATGGTGATTTGGTTTTTGGAATCTTTGATTTGAGGCTTCAGGAGTTCATTGCGAGTCTTCATAGATGATCGTTTCCGTGCTTCTTGCAATACCTGATCAGGGTATCCTCGAGATCTGAATCTGTGCATTAGAGTGTCCGTTTGTATGTTGGATCTGATTGGGTTGGAAACAATTCTTTTGATCCTCAGCATTTGTGAGTATAGAAGGTGTTGTTTGAGGGGTAGAGGGTGGAAGCTGTGGTAATGAAGGGTGTTGTTCCTGTCCGTGGGTTTACGGTAAAGATCTGTAACCTTAAAAACTTTGGAAAACTTCAGGAAGTGCGCGTACTACCCTCTTCTTTACACAATTCAGTCCGACTCTTAGTACGCAGCACACCATCAACAACATGCAATTCGACGAAATATCAAACCTCACGGACACTAGAGCGGATACTTTCGCTTTCGGACATGATGAAGCTGCCAGAATTTACGCTCTTATACACGAGGATTCTACAACATATTCCAGTCACAACACTAAAGAACAGAACATCCGCCAACTTCTCTACCTCTCAAAAAAAGAAATCAACCAGCGCCTTCATGCAAGTACCTTGATCAGATACCACAAAACACAAAGAATTCCCAATGAACTCCTGAAGCCTCAAATCAAAGATTCCAAAAACCAAATCACCATAGTTTCCAAATACTCAACTTTGAGCAATTCATACAAACGAATCATTCGCAAACATTGGCAACTCCTCACACTGGAACAAGACTTCAACCACATATTCGATGAAACACCTATTTTTGCTTTCACCAGGAACAAAAACATAGGGGAAATTCTACAACAAACGCTACCAACCATCCAACAAACAGCAAAAGGCACAATCCCATGCCTAAACTGCAATAACTGTCATAACATCATTAAAGGTACGCATATAACACATCCATTGAAAGGACACAAAATCAAAATCAGAACAACAGCTACATGTGACACTTCCAACGTCATATACATGCTCAAATGCCCCTGTGGCATGGTTTATGTTGGTCAAACTGAACGTAAAATCAAAGTCAGATTAAACGAACACAAGTCCAACATAAGAAACAAACAATTGAAGTCATCAGTTGCCCAACATTTCACGGAAGCAAAACACTCAGTAAGCCAATTAAAATTCTGCATCTTGGAAACCATCGAGAAAAAAGAAGGGAGAGATAACCACAACTTTCTCCTACAACGAGAAAATCATTGGATTTACCTATTGAACTCTATGAAGCCGAAAGGAATGAATGATCGTACGGAATTTTCCTGTTACCTTTAACATATCATCTCCAATTACTCAGAGAAGCATTACCCACTAACATTGTTTCACCCAAACCATGTTCTGTTCAAAAATGTTGTCACTGCCTTTAAGCATGTCACTTTCTTTCTTCAGTCAGTCTTTCCCTCTTTCTTCACCTTTTTATCCCTCAACTCTTTAATACTTTCTTAACACTAATCCATGTCAGAAACTCGCTTTAATCTTCATTGTTTTTTGTATGTTTCCTCGTTTTAATTGTCACCTTTTAATTTCATTCACCACGCTTGTATTTTCACATATTTCAACCGTCTCGTTACGTTTTTAGTCCTTCTTCTAGTTTACACGACCATTCACCATCAACATATAGTCTGTTTTCACTCTCCGATATATTACCTACATCACGTGATCACGCCTTCGTTTTTTAAAATCCACACACCAATCCCGACCACCACTTCACCACTGAATCTTCGCACCTGAATCCCGCATACTCGGTAAGAGAACACCAACATAGTCATCGGCGCATACTGTAACTTATTTTCCTGCACGTTTAGCAACATTGTTTCAACACGTTAACTCCAACAGCTTCACATTAGCCGCATGATACCTCACGACCATTATCGGCACAATCCGCAACGCCGCTATAACTTTCTACTAACAATCTAAGGTACTTCTCACTTTTCGCTATTCGTTAGCATCACAAACGCGTTAGTCACATCCCATTATTATTTTTTACACTCCACTACCCGTTATTCGTTAGCATTACAACACATCAGTTACACTCTGTTACCTTTTACCGTTTACTCACGGGCACTCGTCTATACTTTTCCACTGCTACCGAGTCAATCACCCAGCTTTCACCACCACCATCTCACCATGTCATGGTTCTATCGTCACTCGACGCTTTTCTAACAACTCGCGTCTCACCATTTTTCTTAATCATATATATTGTATTATATCCTCGTTCAGTATAAATATCGTATATTCGTGATGTATATAATTGCTTATAGATCTCCCCTGATGAAGGCAAGTTCTGCCGAAATGCATTGGGAACGACTATGGGAATGATTATGTAATTGTAAATTACAACGGAACTACCGTCATCCAAGGATTAAAACTGTCAAGTGTTTTTCTATGAATGAATAGAAAACAATAAAAACTTTACTTTGAAAACAACTCAACTTGTGATGAACTACTTCTACTAAAAAAGTTAAAAACCGCACTTGCGGCCTTTAGCCAGTGCCTGGCGGACACACCCCATATTATTGGGGGTGCTTCTCAACGTCTTTTGTGTTCAGCCTTTCTGACCCGTATGATATAGATGGTAGGAATTTTGCTGTGATTACCTTAAGCAAGTGACCTGTTGAGCAGTCTTTGAGCTTCTTCTGTAAGATTTTAATTGCAACGAGCATTTGTTTCACTTTCGTTTTCCCTTGGTCCAAATGATGCTTAAAGTTGAAGTTGCTGTCAAGTTGAAACCCTAAATATTTACACGAATCCACCCGGGATAGTGGTTTCTCATCTAATTTCCAAGTGAATTTGCATTTTTCTCTTGTTTTGTGATTGAAAAAACACATCACTTTGGTTTTTTGGTGAATAATTGTTAGTTGGGCAGAGATGGTGTAGGCACCTATTTGGGTGATCAATCGCTGCAGGCCTATAGGTGTTTGAACTAGGAGGACAATGTCATCCGCATATTAGAGACTGGGTATTGGTGTTTTGCCCAGTTTTGGGGGTTCAGCTTGAATTAAACGAAGATGCTTCTCGAGGTCTGCGGTGTAGATGTTAAATAGGCAGGGGGCCAACACGCACCCCTGTTTTAGCCCGTTGATTGTTGATATCTTGTTATTTATGCTGCACCAATCTCCTTTCCTTATTTGAACTCACGTGTGTGAGTAAAGGTTGATTATAGCCTCCAAAAGTTTAGTTGGTGCTCCCCAGCCTTGCATTTTGGCCCATAGCTTTGCTCTCGGTACTTTGTCAAAGGCTGCTTTAAGATCAATGAAGCACGCGTACAGAGTGCTGGATTTTTTGTAGGCTTGATTAGCTAAAAGAGTGACCGCGGAAATATTTGTAAGGTTACCCATTCCAGCCCGAAATCCAGTCTGCGTGTTTGGTATCAGTTTTATTCGGCTGACCCAGTCCTCTAAGTCTACCAACAAATTTGATGCGTACATTTTTGCCTCAACATCAATTAATGCCACTCCAAGAGGCCTGCCGGGGCTTCATGTGGAGGAAGAACATGACGGCGGATTAATCCTGCCGTAAGCTGCTCTTCTACTCCTCCTCCAGTTCGCATGCTGCATCTTGTGTTCCTAGGTGTCCCTGGGCAAGTTTACAATGTTAATCATTCTTGAAGGAGCTCTTACCTTGACATCTCATTCTTTTTCCTCGCGGTCGGCTGTTACTTTTTTTGGTTTCTTTCTCCCCGTTGCTTCATGCACGGACGCAAAGGGGGCGAGACATCCTCTTCGGGGCTGATTGCCTTAGGCTTAGGCGGAGGCTGACGCCGGTGTTCTGGAGCTTGGTGCAGGCGTAGCAGAGGTCTCTGGCAGGGCGTTTTACCGGTCCTGGCCAGAGAGCAGAGTGGAGACTTTTTTTGGGGGCTAGTTGTGCTTTTGTTTAGGGTAAACCCGGTGGTCACTTGGTTGCTGCCCGTTTCCCCCAGCACATTTCTTTTGACTCTTGTGATCCCGGTTTTCCCCATGGCACATTGGGACATTGAGGAGCGAGGCTTTCTTCCAGTGTGGAGCTCTCGGCGTCTTGTGTGGAGCTCCCGGCGTCTTGTTGAGGTCTTGGGTAAGGCTTTTTTTGTTATTTTTCTTGTTTCCTACATAGATTTCCTGGATGTTAGGGTTTTGAGGGAGGGGGTCTCTCTGTTTTACTTGTTTGCGTATGTTTAGGGTTGTTTCCCCTGCTATCTCTGATATTGTTGTTTCTTTGGGTTGTGATTGAGAGGGGGGGGCCGCTTAGGAACTCCAGGTTTTTTTCGTGTACTTTCCTGATATCTTTGTAGATATTTGGTAGAATATTCTTTTAACTAAACCCCTACGAGGAGTTTTCTTTGTATTGTCATTGCTTGTGGGGGGTCATTGTAATAATTCATTGGTGTGTCATCGGCTCTTTAGGCGCTGATGCGTTTGGTCTCTCTGACTTAGTCTGTGTTTGAGGGGCTGGGGGAGTTTTTGAGGTAGTTTCTTTGGCTGTCTTTTTCTGCTGAAGTGACAGCCTGGCTCGTGGTCTGCAGAAACCATCCCCATGCTCTATGGGGGGGGTCGGCTGTTCCAAGTGGCTGGGTGTATAGCTGCTGAAAGAAGGGTGACGGCTAGGATTATTTTTAGGGGCACTCCAGGGAGAGCCTGTTGCTGTCAAGTGTCCCAATTAATTAAATTTTTCTGGCCGGGCGGGGGGCAGTTTTGAAAAGTTACTATATCACCATAAGATTCCTTTCTGTTCCCCATATAGATACCTGAGGGGTGTTTCAATTGCTGATTTTACAAATCACCTTTGTCTGGCTACTGAAGTCGATTCTTCCTTCACCCCCTATATGAGCTCTAGACGTATTACAGGTGTTCTAAATAGTGAATTGACTTTACCTCAGCAGATTCTTTCAAGCACAGGGGTAGGAAAGGGTGACTTAGGGAGGCTGGAGAATCCTCAGGCTATATCCGTAGGGGGGACTCATTGCTGCTGCGGCTAAGGCCACGGATAGATCCAGCATAGTAAATGTGCATGGGGGTCATGTTAATAGCAGATACGCAGTAAGGAATAAAGTATGTAATCCCTTCAAACATACAAGCAGTGTCACCCCAGCTCATTTAGTATCGAGTGCTAGTAGAGTTGTAGCGAAGAAACATGGCAGGAGAGCTGTGACTAAGATGATCTCTTCCAGCCTTGAAAAACCCTCACCTCCCATTACGCGACAATCAAAGGAAGTATCTCAACTGAGAATAACTCCATCCCTTAGATCATATTTTAAGGTACAGCATAAAACCTCTTATAGGGTTGCACCTAGATTAGAGATGGCAGAGTCCCCCTCGCCTACTGCAACCGTTATGGATAAAACGTCTGGAACAAGGGTGGAATCGCTAGGTGACAATGAGTCGGTGAAACAGGTGATCCACCCTGCTATTTCAACCTCAAATAGGTATCAGATCCTGGGAGAATGTGCTACCGACCCCGCTGGTCTCACTGATGAACCTTCACAATTGCCTTCGAATGCTTCTATGGGTCCTACTTGTTCTGATCATTCTGCCCTGATGAGGATGTTAGAGGGATTATCCCTGGACATTAAGAGTAAGTTTGCCATATCAGAGAAGAACCAGGCTAGAATTCATGACACTTGCGAAGCTTTGGAGGTTAAAATCTCAGCCTTAACGGAGAGGATTTCTTTGATGGAAGCCTCTGTTGAGGCCTTGCATAGGGAAGTTGAATCTAACCAGGTGGAGATTCAAACCTTAAAAGCCGGAGAGAAAGTAATGATGGACAAAATAGAAGCCCTTGAGAAGAACAGCAGATGTAACATTAAAGTACTTAATGTACCAGAGGGAATGGAGGGCGATAACATGAAGAGCTTTTTTATAGAGCTGTTGAAAGAGTTTATGCCGAACATTGATTCATTGGAACCTGAAACTGACATTCAGAGAATTCATAGAGATCGTTTGTCAAGAAACACAAATAGGAAAACTCCAAGAAGGATTTTGGTCAATTTCAAAACTTTTCTCTTGAAGGATCGGGTTTTGTCAACAGCACTCACTAGAGGAGATTGGTCGTTTAAGATCAGATCGGATCTCTCTAAAATAACACAGGACAGACAGTGGGAGCTGGGGAAGCACATTCCAACACTGAGATCTTTAGGAGCAACTGTACAAATGAGGTTTCCTGCTCTCTTGAAAGTCATGTGGAAGAACAAAATGTTTAATTTTAGAGAGCCTAAGGAGGTGGGCCTTTTCATAGAGCAAATTAAAGCCCAGGGATAACCTGCAATTTACGTTTTTTTTTCATCTTAGTATGTAATTCCGGAGGGGGGGGAGAGTAAGCTTTACTGGGCGACATTATCATGCCCAGAATAGTTTGTGGGAGGGTTCCCCCGGGGGAAGGAGTGGGCACAGATAATGGTTCTTTTTTTTTTTTTTTTTAGTTGCACTTGGTAGGGAGCATAATAGGGATTCAATGATAAAAGAGTGGGAAAACCACCGTTATACATAATACATTGGAAAGCCATTTATAAAAGCTAAAGATAAAAACACAACAAGGTCCTATCAGCGGACAAACATCTGCTAATTAGACTGAGAGACAATCTTAAAAAGTATAATCAGTGCAATTGAAAAATTTGCCAACCATTCAGTAGATTATATCTAAAAAATGTAGACTGTGCAATTAGCAAGTGTGCAAACAGTTAAATTCAAGGATACTCATGTTAGATCGCTTTTTTTGACCAGTTCTTTTGCCACAATTTTCCAGAATTTTATAGCTCTGCAGGACAATTGGATCGACGAACCTCCAAGGCATTTTATGACCGCCGCTCTGCATGTCCTTATTTATTCTTTCCTTAATGACTCTCTAAGGACAATTTTTAGAATTTCCAGTAATGAGGGGCAAGAGCATAGGAGATGTAATAATGTCTCTTCTACCTGACCGTAGAGGCAGCATTCTTTTGTCGGTCAGGTATGCTACCATTTCGGTGTCAAATCCTTCGAGGGGAATGACCCCAGTTGCAGAAGCGTCAAATAATGATTTTTTTTTATGTGAGAGGTGTTCAGACAAATACGTTTGAGGTTTCAGCGTCTGGTAAGATTGTATCACTGCCCATGCATGATGTTTCATAGAAAATACTTTTATCCATTAATAACGAGATCTGTTTGATTGCTTTATTGACAACCGTTTTACATCCGGAGTATGTGGTAATGGTGAACCAGGCCTCCTCTAGCTGTAATGCAGAGAAAGATTCTTTTAATACTGTAAAGGTGGAAATGATTAGCCTGGATTGATTTTCAATCTCTTCCCAACAACAATGTGCTAAGGTATTATCCTCTGCTGCCCTCATCTTCCAGTAGTATTTGGCCATTGCCCCTTGTCTCGCTGGTTTCTGGTTTTTTAGCCCATTTTCTAAACGAATTTGAGCCTGTAAAATATGTAGTGAAATTAAAAACAAGCACTTAAAAAAGCTAGATTGCGCTGAGTTTAGGGCTGTGGCGTCTTTTGTGTTCAGCATTTCTGACCCGTAGGATATAAATGGTAGGAATTTTGCTGCGATTACCTTAAGCAAGTGACCTGTTGAGCAGTCTTTGAGCTTCTTCTGTAAGATTTTAATTGCAACGAGCATTTGTTTCGCTTTCGTTTTCCCTTGGTCCAAATGATGCTTAAAGTTGAAGTTGCTGTCAAGTTGAAACCCTAAATATTTATACAAATCCACCCGGGATAATGGTTTCTCATCTAATTTCCATGTGAATTTCCATTTTTTCCTTGTTTTGTGATTGGAAAAAACACATCACTTTGGTTTTTTGGTGAATAATTGTTAGTTGGGCAGAGATGGTGTAGGCGCCTATTTGGGTGATCAATCGCTGCAGGCCTATAGGTGTTTGGGCTAGGAGGACAATGTCATCCACATATTGGAGACTGGGCATTGGTGTTTTGCCCAGTTTTGGGGGGTCAGCTTGAATTAAACGAAGATGCTTCTCGAGGTCTGCGGTGTAGATGTTAAATAAGCAGGGGGCCAACACGCACCCCTGTTTTAGCCCGTTGATTGTTGATATCGTTAGTTATGCTGCACCAATCTCCTTTCCTTATTAGAACTCAAGTGTGTGAGTAAAGGTTGATTATAGCCTCCAAAAGTTTAGTTGGTGCTCCCCAGCCTTGCATTTTGGCCCATAGCTTTGCTCTCAGTACTTTGTCAAAGGCTGCTTTAAGGTCAATGAAGCACGCGTACAGAGTGCTGGATTTTTTGTAGGCTTGATTAGCTAAAAGAGTGACCGCGGAAATATTTGTAAGGTTACCCATTCCAGCCCGAAATCCAGTCTGCATGTTTGGTATCAGTTTTATTTGGCTGACCCAGTCCTCTAAGTCTACCAACAAATTCGATGTGTACATTTTGCCTCAACATCAATTAATGCCACTCGAAGAGGCCTGCCGGGGCTTCATGTGGAGGGGGCACATGGCGGCGGGTTAATCCTGCCGTAAGCTACTCTTCTACTCCTCCTCCGGTTCGCATGCTGCATCTTGTGTTCTGAGGTGTCCCTTGGTAAGGTTACAATGTTAATCTTTCTTGAAGGAGTTCTTACCTTCACATCTCATTCTTTTTTCTCACGGTCGGCTGTTACTTTTTTTGGTTTTCTTTCTCCCCGCTGCTTCATGCACGGGCGCGAAGGGGGCGAGGCATCCTCTTCGGGGCTGATTGCCTTAGGCTTAGGCGGAGGCTGGCGCCGGTGTTTTGGAGCTTGGTGCAGGCGTAGCAGAGGTCTCTGGCAGGGCGTTTTACCGGTCCTGGCCAGAGAGCAGAGTGGAGACTCTTGCTTGGGGCTAATTGTGCTTATGTTTAGGGTAAACCCGGTGGTCGCTTTGGTTGCTGCCCGTTTCCCCCGGGACATTTCTTTTGACTCTTGTGATGCCGGTTTTCCCCGTGGCACATTGGGACATTGAGGAGCGAGGCTTTCTTCTAGTGTGGAGCTCCCGGCGTCTTGTTGAGGTCTTGGGTAAGGCGTTTTTTGTTATTTTTCTTGTTTCCTACATAGATTTCCTGGATGCTAGGGTTTTGAGGAAGGGGGTCTCTCTGTTTTGCTTGCTTGCGTATGTTTAGGGTTGTTTCCCCTGCTATCTTTGATATTGTTGTTTCTTTGGGTTGTGATTGGGGGGTCCGCTTAGGAACTCCAGGTTTTTTTCGTGTACTTTCCTGATATCTTTGTAGATATTTGGTAGAATATTCTTTTAACTAAACCCCTACGAGGAGTTTTCTTTGTATTGTCATTGCTTGTGGGGGGTCTTTGTAATGATTCATTGGTGTGTCATCGGCTCTTTAGGTGCTGATGCGTTTGATCTCCCTGACTGTGTCTGTGTTTGGGGGGCTGGGGGAGTTTTTGAGGTAGTTTCTTTGGCTGTCTTTTTCTGCTGAAGTGACAGCCTGGCTCGTGGTCTGCAGAAATCACCCCCATGTTCTATGGGGGGGTCGGCTGTTCCAAGTGGCTGGGTGTATAGCTGCTGAAAGAAGGGTGACGGCTAGAGTCTTTTTCGGGGCACTCCAGGGAGAGCCTGTTGCTGTCAAGTGTCCCAATTAATTCATTTTTCTGGCAGGGCGGGGGGCAGTTTTGAAAAGGTACTATCTCACCATAAGATTCCTTTCTGTCCCCCATATAGATACCTCAGGGGTGTTTCAATTGCTGATTTTTACAAATCACCTTTGTCTAGCTACTGAAGTCGATTCTTCCTTCACCCCCTATATGAGCTCTAGACGCATTAAAGGTGTTCTAAATAGTGAATTGACTTTACCTCAGCAGATTTTTTCAAGCACAGGGGTAGGAAAGGGTGACTTAGGGAGGCTGGTGGATCCTCAGGCTATATCCGTAGGAGGACTCATTGCTCCTGTGGCTAAGGCATAGTAAATGTGCATGGGGGTCATGTTAATAGCAGATACGCATTAAGGAATAAAGTATTTAATCCCTTCAAACAAACAAGCAGCGTCACCCCAGCTCATTTAGTATCGAGTGCTAGTAGAGTTGTAGCGAAGAAACATGGGAGGAGAGCTGTGACTAAGATGATCTCTTCCAGCCTTGAAAAACCCTCACCTCCCATTGCGCGACAGTCAAAGGAAGTATCTCAACTGAGAATAACTCCATCCCTTAGATCATATTTTAAGGTACAGCAAAAAACTTCTCATAGGGGTGCACCTAGATTTGAGATGGCAGAGTCCCCCTCGCCTTCTGCAACCGTTATAGATAAAAGGTCTGGAACAAGGGTGGAGACGCTAGGTGACAATGAGTCAGTGAAACAGGTGATCCACCCTGCTATTTCAACCTCAAATAGGTATCAGATCCTTGGAGAATGTGCTACCGACCCTGCTGGTCTCGCTGATGAACCTTCACAATTGCCTTCTAATGCTTCTATGGGTCCCACTTGTTCAGATCATTCTGACCTGATGAGGATGGTAGAGGAATTATCCCTGGACATTAAGAGTAAGTTTGCCATATCAGAGAAGAACCAGGCTTGAATTCAGGACACTTGTGAAGCTTCGGAGGTTAATATCTCAGCCTTAACGGAGAGGATTTCTTTGATGGAAGCCTCTGTTGAGGCCTTGCATAGGGAAGTTGAATCTAACCAGGTAGAGATTCAAACCTTAAAAGTCGGAGAGAAAGTAATAATGGACAAAATAGAAGCCCTTGAGAATAACAGCAGACGTAACAACATTAAAGTTCTTAATGTACCAGAGGGAATGGAGGGCGATAACATTAAGAGATTTTTTATAGAGCTGTTGAAAGAGTTTATGCCGAACATTGATTCATTGGAACCTGAAACTAACATTCAGAGAAGTCATAGAGATCATTTCTCAAGAAACGCAAATAGGAAAACTCCCAGAAGGATTTTGGTCTATTTCAAAACTTTTCTCATGAAGGATCGGGTTTTGTCAACAGCACTCAAGGCTGGTGTTTTCACAGAGGGGATTGGTTGTTTAGAATCAGATTGGATCTCTCTAAAATAACACAGGATAGACAGTGGGAGCTGGGGAAGCACATTCCAACACTGAGATCTTTAGGCGCAACAGTACAAATGAGGTTTCCCGCTCTATTGAAAGTCATGTGGAAGAACAAAATGTTTAATTTTAGAGAGCCTAAGGAGGTGAGCCTTTTCATAGAGCAAATTAAAGCCCAGGGATAACCTGCAATTGACGTTTTATTTTCCTCTTAGTATGTCATTCCGGAGGGGGGGGGAGAGTAAGCTTTACTGAACGACATTATCATGCCCAGAATAGTTGGTGGGAGGGTTCCCCGAGGGAAGGTGTGGGCATAGATAATTGTTCTTTTTTTTTTTTTACTTGCACTGGGTCCTCATTGGTCTAAGGTGCCGGATGTTGTAGATAAATATAGCGTGGTTTTAGAGCAGCTAGGTTGCTGGATGTCTATAACTCTTTTTTATGGCAGGCAAGACCTAATCTTAATTTCTTCTATAGCTCCGGTTAGAATATTGACATGGAATGTAAACGGCCTTAGGGTCCTGAGTAGACAGAGGAGAATATTTCAGTATTTGAGTCAATCTCAGTATGACATAGTTATTCTCCAAGAAACCCACTTAACATATGAGGAATGGGATTTGATTCTGGTTAAACAGAGATGGATGGAATTTGCCATGCACACTCCTCAAACGTGCTACACTAAAGGCGTAGCTTTGATTATCAAGTACTCGGCGAAAGCAACTCTGAGGGCTATTAAGGCAGATTCCAAGGGCAGGTGGATCATTGCTGATATCAAAATCCAAAATGAATGGTCCACCTTTGTGGGCTATTATGGTCCAAATATTGATGATGAAGGACCCCTGAATGCTATTTATAGCCATTTGACTCAATCAAATTATCCCATTATTATGGGGGTGATTTTAATATTCTTTTGAATCCCCTCCTAGATATATCCAATGGGGCAGGCTTGTTCCTTCAAAGATGGGTTCCTTTCTTAAGATTATGATGGAAGATTTGGGCCTGATAGATATCTGGAAGAAGAAATGGAAGGGATTGGGGGACTCTTTGGATTTTACGTTTCATAATAAAAAGTACGGGCATTTTTCTCCAATTGATTTGTGTTTGACAGATATAAGATTTTTGAACCGTAGAATCTCTGTTATCCATGTCCCGGAGCATCTTTCCGATCATTCAGCCGTTGTATTAGAGCTACAAGTGTCTAGTTGTAAATCATCTAAAAGGTGGACATTTGATAGAACCTTATTCTTAGATCCTCTGTTTATTTCACGCCTGAAGGAAGAAACAGCCCTTTTCTTTGAATTTAATAAAGATTCAGCATCTTTACATGTAATTTGGGATGCTTATAAGGCTTTTATAAGAGACTGTCTAATTAGCTTGGCAGCTAATAAACTTAAGCAGTCTAGGAGGAAGAGTCAGAAATTGGAAGAAGATATTTCAAGAGCTAGGAATGACAGTAATACTCATTCGGTTATGAACCTAGGGGGTGGAGAAAGCAGTGAGGTCTTAGCTAAAAGACAATTACTAATAGACCATTTAGACGACATGACCAGGAAAAAGTGGGAGGCGAGCAAATTGACCAATTACGAATATGGGGAAGGATGTGGGAAACTTCTTGCTTGGAAGTCTCGGATAAATCAGACTAGGAATTTAATTAAAGAAGTAACTTTGCCCGATTCAGGTGAGATCTCTGCTGATAATTTTAAAATAGAACAGGCATTTGAAGTTCACTTTCAGGACTTATATACAGAAGACTTAGTTGCCTCAGAATCGCAAATTAAACGATATATCGATATCTCGTTACCATGTCTTACAGAGAATCAAACAAGTCTGTTAAATCAGAAGATCTCGTTGATATGAGTTAAATTGGTCATGAAACATTTAAAAAAAAGGACGTGCAGCGGGTACTGATGGTATCCCTAATGAATTCTACACAGCCCGATAGAAGAGCTCGCCCCCCTACTTCTTAAATTACTGGATGGAATTTTCTCACATAGCTCTGAGATTCATAAATCTTGGGATGAGGCTGCTGTCTCACTGATTTTAAAAATTGAACAAAGACCCTAGACAGTGTGACTCATATAGGCCTATCTCCCTGCTGAATTGCGATTATAAAATCTTTGCGCAAATTCTAGCAGGGAGGTTGAATTTGGTAATGGGTTTTTTGATTCACCCCGACCAGAAGGGATTTATTAGGGGTCGTCAACTTCATGGATTTGACTCATGAATTGATAGGTGCGATAGATATTGCCACTGTGAATAACCTACCTCTCATGATTTTCGCGTTCGATGCCGCCAAGGCATTCGATAGGTTGAATTGGCCTTTCTTAAGCTATATGATACGGAAGTTTGGATTAGGTGATCAGTTTGTTAAAGCTATCAGCAATATCTAGAACACCCCCACTGCTCGAATAATAGTTAATTGCAATCTTTCAAACTCAATTAGGTTGGAGAGGGGAACGAGACAGGGGTGTCTTCTTTCCCCTTTATTGTTTGACCCTTATATAGAGCCTTTGGGATGTAGCATTAGAGCTAGCCACACTTTTGCTTCTTTTGAGTGGGAAGGCTGGGAAAAGAAAGTCGCTCTATATGCGGACGACTTAATGGTGTTTTCTAGAGACTCCCCCGCTATTTTATCCTGTTTAGAGGAAATCTTGACAAATTTCGGAAGGGTCGCAGGTTTTTTAATAAATGCTCAAAAAACAGATATTATGACTTGGAATACACCATCTAGTAATGTGATAATTAAACGGCAGATTCGGTATCTAGGTATACAAATATCGCAGAAGATTTCTGATTTAGCACAAGTAAATCTTGATTTAAAAAATAAAGAAAAGACTGTACTACTAAGATCTTGGGCTGGCCTTCCACTGACTATTTTATGCTGTTCTAACTTGATTAAAATGTCTATCCTGCCAAAATGTACTTTCATTTTTTATTCAATCCCTCTATATTTCAACTTTGCTATCTTGAAGGGCCTCCAGGGCCCCATAAATAGTTTCCTCTGGGCTAATAAAGGGGTTAGGATAGCATGAAGGAAGCTGCGGTGTGAAAAGTTGGACGGTGGCATTGCTGCTTCTGATCTTCGATTTTATTGTCATGCCTTCCAACTGAAGAATATAAGGTCCCTTTTGTTTAATGCTCCCTGTTTCCCCCCAATGTTTCAAGCAATGGTTAAAAACACTCCTCAAGGTGGAGATGGCTGCCTTTTTAAGTTTGGACATCCCAAATACTTTTAAAAGATTAAACTCAAGGTATTAGGATCTGCCAGTGAAGTCTGGTATTATAGAAGGAAGATTCTAAAAATCTCTTATTATAGTTCCGAGGCCCCCATTTGGAATTCCCCTGGGACCCCTACCTGTTTAAAAGATTGTTTGTCAACTCCGCTGTTGGAAAAGGGTTTTTTTAAATGGGGCCAACTCTTACAAGAAAATGAACTCCTTCCTTGGGAAGTACTTTCCAAGACCACCCATCAAAGACTCTCAAGATTTAAGTATTATCAGTTATCGAGTTGGGCTGCCAAACTAAATAAAGAGGAGGAAATAAATGGAGATTATGAATTCACCTCACGGGGACCCCTTCGTCAGTGTAAAGAGGTCTCTAAATGGTACTGGTTGCTGATCAGGGGGGAGCCTACCCTACAACCGATGGAAGAACCCTGGAGGAAAGACCTGCATTTGTCTAACGTAACATACTTATGGCAAGTATCGATGCACACTTTATGGAACGTGGTCAAAGCTGCCCATCTTAAAAGAAACCATATGTTCGCACTCCATAGGGCGTATTGGACCCCGAAGAGACTCTGAAAATTAGGAGGAAGTCGGCAGAGGGTCTGCCCGAAATGTGCTTCCGTCGATGCTGATGATGTACATATGTTTTGGCAGTGTTCTTCTATCCAGGGCTTCTGGTCCAATCTTGGTAAGACTCTTACAAAGATGATGGGGAGAGAAATTAAGGTAAGCCTGATCTTGGTTATTTTTGGTGGTTTTCCGGAGGAAACTCAGAGTTATAATCTTTCTAAATTACAAGATTCCCTTTTATTTTTGTTAATTTTACTTGCAAGAAGGGAAATTTGTATAAAATGGATCTCTCCTCAATCTCCAACGATACTTGATTGGGTTTCCTCGGTGAAACGCATATATAAACTTGACCTTGCGAGTTCTTTGAAAAGGAGAATAGAAATGTGGGGGATTTGGGACAAGTGGGTTAATAACCTTAGTTAATTTTTTTATTTAATATTTTGAATATAGAACATCCTGTACATTTTCAATATCCTTATGGTCCAATGATTATACTTTAAGTGAGACCCTGGAAGTCATACAGCAGGGTGTGTATTTCCTTCCTTTGGGATGGTGGTAGTTAGTTTTGTCGGATCCCCCTTGATTTACCAACTCAGTATCGTCACCTTATTCAGGGGATCTGAGAATAAACTTATGGCCTGCCTATAAACCTCTCACCTATTGATAAATGAGGACAAAAAAAATGTAAATAAAAAAAAACATCAATTAATGCTATCATTCTGTAGTCGGAAGGATCAGAACGTACGCCCGATTTTTATATTGGGTTTATAATACTTCCTTGCCAGGAGTCAAGGATCGTACCAGACGTTAGAGCGTGAGAAAAAAGCAGAGTGAGGAGGCCTGACCAAAATGATGAATCATGCCGGAATAGGGCATTTGGCAGGCCGTTGAGCCATGGGGCTCCCTCAGAACTTTAAAAGACAGTCATAAGAACATATAGCAAATTATGAAAGGAACAAATGGAAAAATAAAGGCTAGAGTATTGATATTTGGTGGGAGAGTAGGGAATCTCTCCTGTTATTGCACTATTTTCAAAGAAAAACATATGTCTGCCAGTCGTATGGTAAGTGAAAAAATCATGTGCATCAAGTCTCAGCATATGATTTATCATTCAAAAATCACCATAATATATTTTGGAAATATAACCATTTTTCTCCAAACATCATCTTACAAGCTCTGAAAATATATACAATTTCATCTTTGAATAATTAATTTTGTCATACATATGTTACTTTAAGGAAACAGTTCCAATTTAAAAGGCTGGGATGCACACAGGAGTGCTACTGACAGGTAGCTGCAGAGCTACCAGTAGCTCACGAGCTACTCTGTTGGAGAAGTCTTATGTTAAACTTTATACAGATACAGTATTTACAGATGGGAACACATTCACTTTAATTAACCATCATTATAATAAAAGTCACACTACTTAACCATATAATTGATCCTTAGAAATCATCATCTCACTAACAAGTCTTGGCACTTGGCACAAGCCTTCAAAAAGCTACCTGAAACACATCCTACCACCTGTAGAGCATTAGCTCAAACTATGGGAGAAGCGGGAAAGGTGAATATTTTGGGGTCCCCCCAACTTAAGGTGAGGACCCAGAAAATGACCTGGAAAGGAAAAGCATGCCGTGCGGAATGACCTTGTTGTGGTCCCATCATACTAGGACCACCACAGGCTGAGTTGTGGGCACAAATGTGTTTTGAATAAAGGGCCCGCAAAGCATTATGGGGCGAGTTTCCGTAGTGCAGTGAATATTATAGTATCGGCTCCCCTGCTGAGTCGGGGAGAGCCCGGTAAAGTTTAACTTGACTTTTTTTTAACTTTCTGCAGCCTTGTGGCATGTTTCCCTTTTTAGGTCTAGCTAGCGTAGGCTGCGCACATGCGCAGTCTCGCTGGCGAGATTTAAAGTTTTGGGGATTTTTCGGTAAAGGGCTTTAAGCCCCGCCCCTCTTTCCCATTGGCCGGTGTCACCGTTTTTGCTAAACAGCGGCCAGCCATTGGGAAAGAGCCGTTGGTGACATTTTCGCTCGGCTTTTTCTGCCGTCCCACTTGGACGGCCTCGCCTGCTTTCCTTCTGAAGTAAAAGGTTTCTTATCTTTATGGGGCCAAACACATGGCCCCATAAAGATAAGAAACCTTTTAGCAGGCGAGGCCGTCCAAGTGGGACGGCAGAAAAAGGCAAATGAAAACGTCATGGCGAGCGCTTGTTTGAAAGCCTGACCTTACTTGAAAATACCTGCCAGGCCGGTAAAATACTGTTCAGGTTGGCAGCCCTAGCTGTTTTTATAAGAATACAAAGACACCGCCCACTGATCTCGTCCCCGAATGACAGATGCACAGACTCAACAGACAGCAGCATATGTTTGATCCACGGAGCTATCTCCCTCGTTTGATGCTTCCACGAGCCCACATATCACCCCAGAGCGATGGATTGTGCAAACACATAGATCTCTTTCTATGGGGCTCGCCGGCCTGGATCTGTACAGCCACGTCCTACCTTCGCGTACCGTACGTGCTCTCAGCACGTGCAAAAGCACCTAGCATCTTCCGTGCGGAGGCTGACGCACGCGCGTCTGAAAAGCAGAAGGATCTGAAATCAAAGCGCGCGACATAATGAACAGAAAATGGTACCTCACTGAATAGAGGGAGCGCGTCATAGATCAATGCCGCCCGGGCCGCCTTTGAAGACAACAGCGGCATTTGAACATGGGCGTCCGTAGTGTTAACAGCCAAATGATTTCAACCCTATTAAACGGTACTTTGTAGAGCCGCGTGTGCTGCCCCTTCTTGTTGAAAGCAAGCTCTGTTGGGAGCCTAAAAGTCCGGCGATATGAGAAAGACTAATCACTAAGACGGGGCCTTATGAGAACCCTTTACGTGCCGTAAGGACGTCACCTCAAATCCCATTAGACGATAATAGCCAAAGATGAAGAACCATTTACACAGTTTAAGGAGACAGGCACCCTTTAAACAAGCACAGAAAATGCAATAGGTCTCGCCTTTTATTAAGTTAAAGCCATTTGCTTTGCTAATGGTATTGTATAGTATAGCAAATGGCTTTAACTTAATGAAAGGCGAGACCTATTGCATTTTTAATGCTTGTTTAAATGGGCACACAAAAAAAGCATTTGTTTGTCAAATTGAAATGCTTTTTTTGTATAAGCGCCCCATGACGCGCCCTTTCTTTACACTGAGCCGCATCTGAAAAAAGGGGGCAGACGGCATAAAAAAAAAAAAAAAAAGAGGAAGTGTTGGGAGGGAGCTTGTCCTGCCTGATGCAGGAGAAAACCATTTAACCAAAAGTGGATGGACATAGTATTTTACCGATAGGAACACATTCACTTTGTTTAACCAGCATTATAGAGAAAGCAACACTACTTAATCATGCAATTACCCCTTAGAAATTATAATCATGCTAACAAGGTTTTTCACCTCTTGTAAGCTTTCAAAAAAGTGACCTTAACACTTCCTACCAGCTGTAGAGCATTAGCTCCAACTATAAGAGAAAAGATTTAAAATTCAACACACAGTGGGTGGGGTGATTATTTTGGGGTCCCCCCAACTTAAGGTGAGGACCCAGAAAATGTCCTGGAAAGGACAAGCACACCGTGCTGAATGATTTTGTGGTAGTCTCACCGTACTAGGACCACCACAGGCTGAGTTATGGGCAAAAATGGATTTTGAATAAAGGGCCCCGCAAGGCATTATGGGGCGAGTTGCCATAGTGCAGTGAATATTATTGTATGGACTCTCCCCCCTGAGCCGGGAGTAAAGTTTTCCTTGCCTTTTCTTTCCTTTCTGTGGCCTTGCGGCTCGTTTCCCTTTTTTAAATGGGCGCACAAAGAATCATTTGTTTGTCAAGTTGACAAAGAAATGCTTTTTTAAGGGGAAAAGCGCCCCATGACGCGCTTTTACGTTAATGTCAGCCACGCACTTTCTTTACACGAGCTGCATCTAAAGAAAGGGGTGCGGATGCCATTTTAAAATAAAAAAAAGAAAGTGTTTGAAGAGAGCTTGTCCTGCCTGTTGCAGGAGAAAACCATTTAGCTAAGAAAGTGCTCAGGGCTATAATTAAAGCCTACTGAGTAACGACACATGTAACAGGGCTAGTCATCATGGGAGGTTTCAAAATGAGATAAGGCAGTACTAAGGAGGGGCTACTAAGCATTTTGAACAATGAAAAGCCACAGTTTACAAATGACAATCACACAAGCCAATGAAAATATGGGCAGCGCGTGGGCATAGCTTCAAGTCGACCTAAAAATCAATGGTGTTGTGGATTTCTAATGTGCATTGATAATGTGAACTGTCACGAGGAATGGTATAAAGACTGTGGATGAAACTAAGGACAAAAGTGAATCTGAAGTATACCAAAAACGAAGCACTTGAGGCCCACATAATCCTTGAGATGGCAACGTACTAAAGCGCATGGTTAGAGGTCACCTGAGAGGTGTAACGGCAGCAGCTACCAACACATGGCAAATGCAAAGCATGCTGCAGGTGTGTTTTATGCAATCAAGGCTGGAGTGGCAGAAAATATATGAAGAACCAGGACTTCAACTTTGTAAGCAATTGATTTATTATTTGGAGTGGGCCACTACCCACCTCAATGAATAATCACAACCCTTGTAAGGGTGAATCATCAAAGTCACTAAATTAACCAGAGCTCACCCCCAGGTAGCCATGGCACAGAGCAGACAGGCTTAACTTAGGGCAATGCGTATAGTATTCATACAGTACTGAAACAGTTATAAAGTCAAAATGGAAAACAATAAAAATCCCAAACTGAATTAGAAAAATAAAGCAACGTTTAATAAACAAAATTACACCGAAATGACAAAAATCCAAAAAAGGGAACCAGCGATATTATTTTTTAAAGTTTAAATAGAAATAGCGGCAAACATCACAACACCACAATGACAGTCAATAGATGCAGTAGACTGGGACCTAGGTGCAATTTGCGCTGACCGCGAAGGGGTGTGGGTACTGCTGCAGCACCACTAAGCATATTATGAGCCCACCATGACAACTGTGGCAGTGAGGAAACTAAGGGAGCCCTACAGGGCCCCATATTGTCTATGGGTGGGGGGGGACGCATTCACGGGGGCACATGGTGTGCCCCCCTATCTGCATGCACCCCCAGTTCCTGCACACTATGAACTTTACAGTCTATGTGGTGCAGGAACGTGCTCTGGTGCTCCCATTGCGGTGCCTTTCGAACAGGCAACGCCGTGGAACAGCCAAAGGACCACCCACCTGACCACAAATTAACTTGTAATCTGGTGGGCGTGGTGCAGACGAGTTTGGTGGTATGGGAGCAGGCGACCCGCTCCCACACCGCCAAGCTGGTGTCCACGGCTTTGTCCTACGTTCAAGAGGGAGCAGGTTCAGTTGTTCAGGGATCTGCTCAGGTCACAGACAGAAGGTCCAGAAAGTATTCTGAAGTGGGTGCCTGGAAATGCCGCATTTATTCCTGGCATGAGCTAGTGAGTGGGAATGACTACTGTTCACGCCCTGTCTGATGGGCAAAAGGTTCTGGGAGTCAACCCTACCACTTTGGGCAATTTCAAGATGACAACAGTCTTCAGTCACAGGGCTCTGAGGGCTGTGGATGTGTGTGGTGTGTGTACTAAGGTAATCCTAGTGCCCTCCTGCAAATAGCGCTGAAATCCAGTTTTGTGCAGCGGCTGTACCCATAATAAACCCAGAGACAAAGGTTTGGTAGAGTAAAAGCAGGGTTTTCCATCAACCAGACAGTGGATACACAAGCATTGTCTTGGCATGCTGTTCCCATCCTTTCAAGTGTCATGAACCTTATGACAGTGCTAGCCCTGTTATTCTGTTTTCATTCTGTGCTTGTTGTCAATCTTTCTTTATCTTTAATAGAAAGTGTGAATTCTCAAAGCACATGCAAACATGTTGATATCATCATGGCCAACAACTCTGTAGGCTGACATGTTTTTTGATTTTGTTATCAGGTACAGCCATTAAAATATGGCCCCCAGCAGTGTAAGCTTATTGTTTCCAAAACCTGTCTTATTTTGTAATTTTGAGTACAAATGTGTGGCCAAATGGTATTAAAACCCAAGGATTTGGCTGTTGATTACAAGAGGTCTTTGAGACAGATTTATCGCCAGAGATCATGCCAAAGTGCCGAGCCCACTGCTTTCAGTTGGAGAGTTCAATCCAGAAACTGTGAAGAAAGTGTCCTTCACTTAGGGCACATATCCTGCTTCTGCAGCAAAGCTCTGATAAGGCAACCAGCTATTCAAAGTTATGCTGTGCAATCCATCCTATGAAACTTGCAAGGCAGATTTTACTATTTAATGCTTTAGCTAAGGTTTAGCATAGCTATTTGAAATAACTTTAGGGTGTTAGGATGTCAGAAACTGTCTAACAATGATAGTGACATTTAATTTGTTTTCGTTGACTGACACATGCTTAACTGCTTTTATGTTTGCATTCTGAGTGGTTAATGTACATATTTTATGCACCAGACTGAGAATTTTCAAATACATTTTTTAAACTAAATATCCCCATTTCATAGTTCACTCTTTGAGTGTGTTATTCATAAATGAAAGATTATTTAAATTGCCAGTGTGTCCTTGAACTCATCTGGAAAGATTGATAGTAACCTGAAAACCCTCCCTACGCAGGATTGCTGAGTGGGCTTGTGTTAGTGCCGAGGTCCACTTGCCTTTCTAATTCACTGTGAAGCACTGAACTAAGTCCTGTATCACAGTTTTAGAAATCCGATGCCTGCGGCTCTGGGGACCCCACAGATTCTGTATCACCAGTGCACCCTCAGTGTTGTATGTAAACTCAGCAGGCCTGTCAAGCAGGATTTGACAATCCAGCAGGATTTGACACTGTAATGTTAAAAAGGATGCTCACAGACCCACCCTTCCGTTGAGCTAAAAGGAATCGTCCTTGCTCATTCAGGTCAACCTGTCAATCAAAGGGATCTATTGTGTAGCTCCTGGCAGGAAGTTCACACCTTATTCACACCTATTCAAATGTTAATTCCTGGCTGGGAGAAGATGGAGAGAAAATGTAAATTAGTCAGGAACGTCCTACTTTTCAATAACATGCACCTTTCGTTTTGGACTACGAGGATTAAGTAGGGGTGACCTATTAGTATTTAAAAGGTAAGTTTTGACTGGTCGAACTGCAATCTTTACACTTTACCAATGGTAGGCCTGAGGCCATGTTTTTAGTATCATTATAGTGGATGGCACAATATATCCTGCAGTCCACTAACAGCATTTAACTTCCAAGCCCTGGGTACATTTTGAACCATATACTAGAGACTTATTGACAAGGTAATATACCAATTAGGAATATGCTAATTTAATCAGGTTCAAAGGGGGCGTACGGGCACTTTACTACTGGGTAGTATAGGTAAAGTGCACAGAGTTCTAAAACCAGCAAGCAAAAATTGGGTCCTGCAAAGGCAAATAATCAGTGGTGACTACCCAGAAAAGGCAGATTTGATATGAACCTGATGGAGCTCAAAATAAAAACATAACTCAAATGGAGACCCTCGGGCCAGTGTGAGGATCTGCAGGGGGTTAACATAGATAGTTACCTCAAAGAATAGCAAAAGTGGTTCCCAGGCCACACAACCTACCGGGAAGAATTGTTGATAACATCTGCCTGAAGAAGACAAAGGAAAAAATACTGAATGGAGGTGTAGATTAAGTGGATCTTCTCGAAGCAGTAATAAGCTGGTAGGGTTCAGGATACTTCTATGTCAAGAGGACATCTTTTTTTATTTTCAGGGCTTTCATTTGAGAGTGAAATGCACTCCGGAAGCTGTAAGCTTGGCAGATTTCATCTGAACGATTTGGACCAACTCCTGTACAAAAAACGTTTTAAGAAGGAATTACCAGTGCTTGAAACATGGAGTCCTTCTTGAATAGAGTGATTTAGCAACAGTGGAAGATGGTGGCCAGGGATAAGATAACTAGGGAAAAGGATACAGGATCGGGACAGTATGACCCGTGCCAATAAAAAGAGACCTCTTGAAGACCCTATGAAGATCTTGTCGGTAAAGTCAGTATTCCCAGTACAAGAGCTAACCCTCAACGGTGCTCTTATATTAAATGTTAAACCCAGTCGACTCTCTGAAACACTGATACCAGCCATCTGAGAGGCCCAAACGGTAAGGTAAGTTTCAGAAACTGAGACCAACAAGTGCCCAGAGGCCCGGAAGACAGATGAAAGAACTGGCATGCCCTCACAACCAAGCAGTCGCTCTCTTTTTCTCTCTTTCTCCCCCTTTCCCAACTAAATGCGTAAAATTAGCGAATTACAACGCACTGTGTCCCATGACAGACAAGCATTTGGCGGAAGATCATGCCACTCACAAGGCTCCCTCCTCATTACCCCTCTCCTGTTCCCTCCTCTTCATCACTCCTGTGAAGCTCAACATTTTGGGACACGCTTCGAGTGGCATGATGAAGCAACCAAAATCACACACATAACTAACACAGAGCAACATTCATTCATTGCTCTGTAGGGAAAATATGGGAGGGTGGGACCGATCGATGACCCTCAGAGAGATCTGAAAGGAGGAGGACACACAGAAATCAGACACCAGCAGAAAGTGGACTACGTCTCCATTCAAAACTTGGACCAGGAAAGAGAAGTGAACAAAGATATCCAAAGGGGAGAGGAACTAAGGTACAGGAAGGAGGAACAATCGAAAGAGGATGAGAAACCACCTCTCTTGGTGAGACAGCTATTCATACAGAACCTGAAATTACTGTTGGTCACTTGCTGGCAGGCTCCCTACATGTGCCAGCGGTAATCTCGAAATATAACCCTGAATGTGCGAATAAAAGACACCAGAAACAAAAAACCTGAAGACCGTTTGCACCCCACCAACCAATATCCAACCAGGCAACCGAAGGAATTAACTTTACCATTTATTTAAAACAGATTGCCACACACCCATTCAAAGAGTTAGTCTTTGTAAGTTGGGTACATTTGAATATTTGTCATGGCAGGAATGGCCTCATTCCGAGGCAATGTGTGCTGGTTCATGGTCTGTGTGATTTCTCAAGCTACCTCCTAGTCCCCTTTTCGATACCTCTGTAGGGTCTCTTTCTGGAGTTCATCCTGTGTCATCTTTATAGGCGTGACAACAAGCGTTATATCCGTAGGAGTAACGTCCCCAAGTAGGCGCACCTTAGTTGAAATGTCAATAAAATTTCATAAAAGTCTTGTAAATGATTATATCAGTATGTTGATTTTATTTTGTTTGATTCCATACTATTGCATTCATAGTACATGATGATTTATTTAATTTCACATTATTCTGCCCAATGCATTTCGGGCTAAGCCCTTCTTCAGGTGACTTTAATTCTGAAAGTATAAATGATGCGTTTTATGACCTAGCAACAGGGTTATGAAGTATAGGAAAAACAATGTGTAAATGCCATCACGAGAAACGTAAATAAAACAAAGTGAATGAACGAACGTCCGAGTGAGACCTGTTGGTCATGCTAAATAGGTTGCTTCTGTTTCTTAAGTTCCTCTGTGTATTAATCGACGATGTGCGTGCATCAGAGCATCACTGTTTAACTCTGAATGAACGTGCACTAAAAGAATTGGTGCACCCGTGGTGGTGGTCGCCGGTGAGTTAAACCCAAGTGGCATACTGAAACTACCGATATGGCTGTTTCCTTCGGCAATTTATTAACACGTAGTGCGGTGCCCGCCCGTGAATGGTAATCAAAAAGTGCACAAGTGAAAATAGAAAATACATGCATGAAAGTCTGACCTTTGATGAAGGCTACTATGTTGCGGTAAGGTAAAGACTTCACCAAAATGAAAAAAGGGGTCCAAAACTAACGGGATCACCTACAAATAAAAACAGGGATCATTATCATAGCATCAAGTGCACGGTGTGAAACAAAAAAGCAGGAAGCCGCGTACTCGCTTACCATCAGATATTGATCGAACGCTGATGTCTGTGTTCAGTGCATTAGTATTTTGTGTCGCACGATGCGGAAAAATTTTAAAAAAGAGTTTCGGTCATGTGCTCATAGATAGTGAAAAAACACTGCAATATATGGCAGCCACAGTCAATGAGAAGAGTGAAACAAGTGGAAAAGACAGACTTACGTAGCCCGTGTTCTATGAGCCCGGTGTGCAATAAAGTTATGTGTGAGTGGAAGCGTGTTCCAATGCTAAATCGAGATACAATCCAGATTACTAAGTGAGGTAGTTGGGTTCATGTCTCCTAGTGTGCAACATTGGTTCTACCAATGAAGCAGTGAAAAAATAACAAAACGCAAATTCTACCAGTGATACCTCAAGGTGCTTTTGCAATACGTTGTGAAAAAACATTACGAGCGACCATTTAGTATAAAAACATTAGAGGGTGTCAGAAACATGAAGCAACAATCAATACAGCGATTGATCAACATTTCGAAATAACAATGTATGTCATCAACAATTTTGGCAATGAAGTCAAAAGATGGAAAGAAATATAAAGAAATATAAAAAATATAAAAAATTAAAAAAGGTTGACACAAGTGGACAATGTGTCTGTGTGGCTCACTGTAGTACAACCAGAGTGATTTTGCATTATAGAAAGCAAGCAAATTCTAAACGTTCATTCAAGCCTTTCGGTTGCAATGTAGATGGATGATTTATCCAGAAAGTTTCTCTTCTCAGTGAGTGTTGAGAATTATCTCTCCAAGGCAATAGTGGCACATTTTCTAAAATGCAGAAACGTAACTGGCTAGGATTATAATTGAACTGGTTAAAATGTACAGCAACTGTAGATTTTGCATTTTTCTGCCTTATGTTGCTTTTGTGTTCGATTACTGGCGTTTTTCTTTTTCTTTGTGTTTTGCCAACATAGACCAGTCTGCAGGGACATTTTAACATGTAGATTAAATTGCTTCTGTCACAAGTTCCTGTAACTCTGAGTTTTATGGGAGTACCCCTTGTGGGGGTGAGATATTTCATTTCCCTTAATTATGGCGTTGCAATTGCCACAGTTGTGGCATGGGAGGGTGCCTCGGTGTCTTATGGCTGGTGCATTTTCCTTTTCTTTTAACAGTTCTTTGAGGTTGCTAGTGCGTATATATGCAAATCTTGAATTGGTTGTAAAAATGCCTCTGAAATCTTCCTCGAGTGCAAGTAGTGGCCAATGTTTTAAAATGGATTTCTTAATTCTGTAACTTCTGCTGGAAAAGTTAGAAACAAAAACGGACCTTTGTTCGTCACTTTTGGGTTTTGAAGCTCCTTTCCAACTTTTGAGCTCTTTCAATGGCGTCATTTAGAATGGATTCAGGATATCCTCTCTGTTTAAATTTCTCCTTAGTAATCGCTTTATGTTTATTGTAAATTTCCTCTGTAGAAGCGATTCTTTTGATCCGAAGGAGTTGCGAAAACGGCATGTGCTTTTTTAGCGATGGTTGGTGAAAGCCGTTATAATGCAGCAGATTATTTCTGTCTGTTGGTTTCTTAAATACACTTGTTTTTAATGTCCCATTGTCATTTGTGATCAAATCATCTAAAAATGATATTTGGTGTTTGCGGATAGTAGATGTGAACACAATCCTGTCATTGACCTTATTCAGATTTAGAATGGCGGCAGTTAGTGTAGTCTCTGATCCTTTCCAAAGAATGAAGATATCATCAATGTATCTTTTATATAAAATGAGGTTTTGATTCCATTCCGGTTGCTGTAATATGTGGTCTAGCTCAAAGCGGTACATTAAGATGTTAGCATAGCAAAGCGCGGCGCAATTTCCCATCGATGTACTAGATGATTGTACAAAAAACTGGTTATTCCATTGAAAATAACTGCTCCATCAGAAATAGTTTTAAATCTTCTTCTTTATCACTCTGTACCAAAAACCTTTCCACTGCTGTTAAACCCAAATCGTGTGGGTTTGAAGTGTATGATGACTTGACGTCGATCGTACTCATAATCATCTCTTTGGTAAAAAGCGTGTTGTGATCTTCCACAATATTTAAAAAATGGGTAGTGTCTTTGATGTACGTAGACATATTCCTAACGATGGATTGAAAATGCCTGTCGATGAATTTTCCTTTGGGTTCATGTATTGAATTGATCGTGGAGACAATTGGTCGGAATGGTGGCAGAGTAGCGTGCTTGTGTATCTTAGGAATCATGTACATATACGGAATAGCAGGATCGATCTTGATCAAGTATTCCTTCTCTTTTCCACTGATTGTACCACGGTCAATGGCAGTGTTGATGATTTGTGTCAAGATCTTTAGAATCTAAAGATCTTCCACAATATTTAAAAAATGGGTAGTGTCTTTGATGTACATAGACATATTCCTAAATATTGACACAAATCATCAACACTGCCATTGACCGTGGTACAATCAGTGGAAAAGAGAAGGAATACTTGATCAAGACCAATCCTGCTATTCCTTATATTTACATGATTCCTAAGATACACAAGCACGCTACTCTGCCACCATTCCGACCAATTGTCTCCACGATCAATTCGATACATGAACCCATAGGATAATTCATCGACAGGCATTTTCAGTCCATCGTTAGGAATATGTCTATGTACATCAAAGACACTACCCATTTTTTAAATATTTTGGAAGATCACAAAACGCTTTTTACCAAAGAGATGATCATGAGTACGATCGACGTCAAGTCAATATACACTTCAATCCCACACGATTTGGGTTTAACAGCAGTGGAAAGTTTTTTGGTACAGAGTGATAAAGAAGATTTAAAACTATTTCTGATGGAGCTACTCCATTTTACACTTTCCCATAGTTATTTTCAATGGAATAACCAGTTTTTTGTATAATCATCTGGTACATCGATGGGAAATTGCGCCACGCCTTGCTATGCTAACATCTTCATGTACCGCTTTGAGCTAGACCACATATTACAGCAACCGGAATGGAATCAAAACCTCATTTTATATAAATGATATATTGAAGATATCTTCATTCTTTGGAAAGGATCAGAGACTACACTAACTACCGCCATTCAAAATCTGAATAAGGTCAATGACAGGATTGTGTTCACATCTACTATCAACAAACACCAAATATCATTTTTAGATGTTTTGATCACAAATGACGATGGCACATTAAAAACAAGTGAATTTAACAAACCAACAGACAGAAATAATCTGCTGCATTATAACAGCTTTCACCAACCATCGCTAAAAAAGCACCTGCCGTTTTCGCAACTCCTTCGGATCAAAAGAATCACTTCTACAGAGGAAATTTACAATAAATATAAAGCGATTACTATGGAGAAATTCAAACAGAGAGGATATCTTGAATCCATACTAAATGACGCTATTGAAAGAGCTTAAAAGTTGGAAAGGAACCATTTATTAGCTTCAAAACCCAAAAGTGACGAACAAAGGTCCGTTTTTGTTTCTAAATTTTCCAGCAGAAGTTACAGAATTAAGAAATCCATTTTAAAATATTGGCCACTACTTGCACTCGAGGAAGATTTCAGAGGCATTTTTACAACCAATCCAAGATTCGCATATATACGCACTAGCAACCTCAAAGAACTGTTAAAAGAAAAGGAAAATGCACCAGCCATAAGACACTGAGGCACCCTCCCATGCCACAACTGTGGCAATTGCAACGCTATAATTAAGGGAAATGAAAAATCTCACCCCACAAGGGGTACCCCCATAAAACTCAGAGTTACAGGAACTTGTGACAGTAGCAATTTAATCTACATGCTAAAATGTCCCTGCCGACTGGTTTATGTTGGCAAAACACAAATAAAAATAAAAACGCGAGTAATCGAACACAAAAGCAACATAAGACTGAAAGATGCTAAATCTACAGTTGCTGTACATTTTGACCAGTTCAATCACAATCCTACCCAGTTACGTTTCTGCATTTTAGAAAATGTGCCACTATTGCCTGGGAGAGCTAACTCTCAACACTGACTGAGAAGAGAAACTTCCTGGATAAATCATCTATCTACGTTACAACCGAAAGGCTTAAATGAACGTTTAGAATTTGGTTGCTTTCTATAATGCAAAATCACTCTGGTTGTACTACAGTGAGCCACACGGACACATTTTCCACTTGTGTCAACCTTTTACATTTTTTATATTTCTTTCCATCGTCAATTAATACACAGAGGAACTTAAGAAACACAAGCAACCTATTTAGCATGGCCAACAGGTCTCACTCGGACGTTCGTTCGTTCACTTTGTTTCATTTACGTTTTTTGTGATGACATCTACACGTTGTTTTTCCTATACTTCATAACCCTGTTGCTAGGTCATAAAACTTAGCATTTTTTATACTTTCAGAATTAAAGTTCCCTGAAGAAGGGCTTAGCCCGAAATGCATTAGGCAGAATAAGGTGGAATTAAATAAATCATCATGTACTATGAATGCAATAGTATGGAATCAAACAAAATAAAATCAACATACTGATAAAATCATTTACAAGACTTTTATGTAATTTTATTGACATTTCAACTAAGGTGTGCCTACTTTGGGACGTTACTCCTGCGGGAAATAACGCTTGTTGTCACGTTGTTACTTAACCTTGCGCCCAGAAGGGTCTACCAACACGGCACCCACCACCTAGAGCAAGTTTGATTACACGCATACACACCTGGAGTGCAACAGTCCGCATTCTAATTGGATTCTCCAATCATCTTCATAGGCCGCATGCCAATGTGTCCTGTGATTTCTTTCTCATCAACGCGGAAACAAATATGACAAGTTTTGCTGTGTTGGTTCTTTTATTTCACACTGCACTGTTCTATAAATTTTATTTCCCGGTAATTCATGATTCTATGTCTTTCCCTCTCTGCATGGGACACTAACTTAACGTATTCACCGCAAGGTACAAAAATACAAGAGATTCTGGGGCATATGTATGAATGTTTGGTTTTATGATTCTCAAATAGCTAGTTTTAGAGAATCGCTATTTGAGAATCACAAAACGAGATGTATGTAGGATTTGATAAATAATTTGCGAATCCTACATATTCCTTAATTGCGAATCGCAAAGTGCAATTCGCAATTAAGGAAGCCCTCCCCATTCATTCCTACGGCCCTAGAGGCCCATAGGAGTGAATAGGAAGACATTCTCAATTTAGGATTAGCAATTAGAGAATCGCAAATTGAGAATGAACTTTCAAGGGTGCCAGGGTGTAAAAAGGACACCCTGTTGCAACCCTGAAATAAGCATGGGTGCACATGTGACGCACATCCATGCCCTAAGGGCATGTATGTGTTATGTGTGCCACGTTGCACTTTGAAAAATGCAAAAAAGTGCATTTTTCAAAGACATTGCAAATTACCACCAACTTGAACTTGTTGGTAATTTGCGAATCCTTAAGGCCAAATCGCACTTTTTCTGTGCTTCTTCCATTGCATTTAAGGAATCGCAATCTTTTTCAACTAATACGATGGTAGCGAGGGATAATTAAATCCGCACTAACCCTTTAATCGCTATATGTGTTTCAGAGTAAAATTATAATCAGAAATGTGCCCACCTCTAAGGTCCACTGCCACAAGACTTAATACAATTACAAACACAAAAACAAAGAGAGGCACACAACAAATTGCATATAATATGCAGTCAATGATGATTCTTTCAGAGTCTTCAGTGTGGAGAATCCTTCTTTAGAGAGTCCACAAGATGAGGGATACACACAGCCTCAGCCAACGCGTTTCACCCGAAAGGGCTTTCTCAGGGCTGTTAATGTGACAATAAATAAAAACTTTACACACTAAACACCATATTAAAAACAAATAAAGACAAACAATTTCAAGGCAACATATAAACTAACAATGCTGTAAACGTCCTGTAAGTGTTGCCTTATTCACTTCCATGTTTATTAATATAACCGGCAACCCCAAGCCTGGCATTGCCGGTTAATTATTACAATTGCCGTGAGAACACCCACAACGAAGACAAACAATTTCCGTTATGAGACAAAAAAACAAGTGACGTGAAAGGAAAAAAGGAGAGAGAAAGACCGAACTTGAGCTCCACAACAATTTCCTGTGTAGTTCCTATGGAATGTCAGATATATAAGGAAAATATTTATAAGGAAAAACTTGTGCTGGGAAGAGAAAACAGAACCAACAAATGACCTACCTAGACTAATTATAAGCCCAGCCATAGGCAATACCACCCATGTACAATCACATCAGTGTTAGAAAAAATGTATGTCATCTTTTACCTAAATAACGAACACTTCACTTCAAAAACCATGGACTGGTATACTGTCTTCAAACTTCCACTTAATGCTTAGATTTTCTAGAGCAGAAACCAAAACTGTAATCAAAACCCTGCATCTTAAGGAAAAGGGTATCTGCGATTCCTTAAATGCAATCGCAAAATAGGGAATCGCAAATTGTGCGATTCCTTATTTTGCAAGGCAGTTCTTCATTTATACATACCACTAAGCCCAATTGCGAATTTCGGCATTTGCGATCGCAATTTGGAATTATACATATGGCCCTCTGTGACCCTGTATAGAACTCTGCTGCCTTTTGGATAGGTTTGCTCTATAGAAATACCACACACACACACATTTACAAAAGCAGAACGAGCAACAATGAAATATCACAGGAAAGACACACACTTACACCCAAGCACTCCTATGGAGTAGCATGCTACTCCTCATACTACTAAGGAGTAGCATGTTACTCCTCACTAAATGCGCTCTGGTGTCTCTTCAGGGGTACAAAGCGCTATGTAAATGTAACTACATTACCTCCTTGTCCGTCTTCCCGTCCCATTCGTTACACATGAGCAGCTGCTCTGCTCCACAGTAACCTATTACTTAGTTGAGGTCAAATACTTCCCCCAATATGGCGCTGCCTACCCAGCATGCATAAACGGGGAAGTACATCACCATGACAGCCGGTTCTTTTCCTTCTGCAGCTACAGGAATGTTGCCTAGCGAGGTCGGATAAGTCTGCTTTTCTTTATTACTTGGTTGGGCCTCTCCCCACACTTTTGTTTCCCACTGCACTCTTCAGTGAGGGATGGTGGCATCCGCTGCTTTTGGCGCTCATGTTTTGTCTGCTGTACGTGATTTGTGATTTGGACTGTTTTTTTATATTAAACTTACCTGTCTGTTTTGCAGCATCCTTAGGGTCTTTGTGTTTCAATCACAATGCGCTTAGGTATGGGCTCATGTGTAAGCAATGGGACGGGAAGATGGACGAGGATGTAATGCCCAGTTACTTACTGGTAATCTTCATTACTCCAAGTCCTGGTCTAACCATTCCATTCCTGAGCCCATCCCTTCCTCCCTGATTTCTGTTTATGGTGATTGTTTTGTGTTTTCTTTCCCTTGGGTTCCTTTGGTATTCTCAGGCTGTCATGGTGACGTACTTGTCTCTTTATGCATGCTGGGTAGGCAGTGTCATATTGGGGGAAGTATTTGACCTCAGCTAAGTAATAGGTTTCTGTGGAGCCGATAAGCTGCTCATGTGTAAAGAATGGAACAGAAAGACCCGGACTGGGAGTAATGAAGATTACAGGTGAGTAACCGAGCAATACAGTGCAATAATGGAAATCAGATGTGCCAGGGAGGAGCAGTCCTAGTCGGTTCTAAGAGACGAGGTGTAAGAGGAATATTTCAACCAGACAGCCGTCATCCGACTAGGATAGTATTTGAGTCTGGACAATACATTTAAACATCAGATGTGGGAACCCGAGTTTCAGAAGTGTAATATTTTAACGCGTGCTTGCAAACTCTGAAGCATTTAAAGTGTGTGTTAGCCATCAAATTGTTCACAATCACAGCTTTTGAGGGTCCTTTCAGTCTAGGTGATAAACTCTTGAAGAGGCTAAGCAAAGAGGTGAGGGGTCGTAGATGACGACAGACGGCCCTTCTTTTCAATCGAACATTAAATCACAAGGGTTTTATTCACATATTTTACCACTTACCATATAATTTAAGTTAATTGGAAGTGGTTTTACTAAAACGTGGAAACACAAATTCTAACAGCCATTGGATTTTTAAATGGGATAAAGAGACGGTATGTTTTCTGTACTATTCATGCTATAAAAACAAGCTAAAGTTCCCATACTTCTCTTGGTTACCCATTTAACTATTTTTTGGGGGTGACATCACACCACAAACAGGCCTCATGTGATTTACTTCAGGAAAATGTTGTGTCATGATATTGATAGCCTGCTGTCAGCCAGATTGGTTGGAGATGCCAGTCAGACACTTGGAGGTACATGTGTGTGGTTGACATGTTGATGGGAAGTCATGGTATATTTGCTCGCTCTGTTCATAAACATGGAAGAGACAGATGGGGCCTATTCTATACTCAGCACACAGCCGTAACTGGGCACAAACCATGGGGTCACGTTCCCTTGTCCTGTTCTATTGCCATCAGCGCTATGTATGCTGGTGGTTGTAGTCACATACTTAAAACAGGAGCAGAGAAACTTCAAGACCTATAATCCAAAGTGAAGTGGGCTACAAGCCAGGAATGACCGAAGACAAGCCTCATGCTCAGGGGGCCACTTTGAAGCATTGACATTAATCCCATCCCCCCCCCCCCCCCCCCACACACACACAAGAGCAGTGACTAGTCCAGTACCAACCAGGAGCAACCCAGGTTTCAGATGATGTCAACCTGCTGCCAGGCAGCCAAATGCTCTGGTGGGATGGTGGGGCAGGGCCAGTGAGTCAGATTCGACAGCCCAGAGATCTCCTAGAAACAGGTACCTTCCCGCGTGATATGCTTTGTAATCCGCAACAGTCATATGTCAGTATTTGGTTCAAGTGTTCCTTGATGGCACTGGAGTGATTTTCCACGCGGTACGAGTAAGGATGTGGGAGTGTGAGGGTGGCATATGCAGAATGTGGGACATGGCTATTACAAATTGTTATTTGTAGCTAGACATGAGACTCGGGCGGTTGCTGTGCATGTGGATCTCTTAATAAACCTCACCAAATCTGCAGGATTGAAGAAAATATTGTTTTCACTGCAGCTTCTACTGTGCAAACATGTAGAGGCTGTGGCAGAAAATGAGATTATGCAAAGCAGAACACAACAGCGTGGAAACACTGTGTAATGAGCGAGGGAGACTGACACTGACATGTGTTGGGCCACAAACTAATTCACAGAGTATCTGTGGGATAATGAGTTTATTTTGAGCTCCAACTATAAGCCGGTATTGCATGCACTGGAGTCTGGAGTGCCAATAATGTCTCTCAGTGCTTTGTGCGGTTTGATGCAAAACATCAAGGGTACCAATGAAAATGAGAATATGGACCAGAGTGCCAGAATCAGCTGGTTGAACATCTCCCATGTCTCGAGAAAGGATGCTGAGGGTTCACTCCAGACGAGTTATGAGATTACATTTGGAAATAGTCATGGTGATCTGGGAGATGTGAAGGCTTTTAACTCACAGGAAGATGTGTGGATCTGTAGGGAAGATGAAAGCTGAATAAAATCTAGTGACAGACTTAGCAGCAAAAGGATGCAGTGGGTTGAGTTTAGTTTTCAAGTATTTTGGGAGGGCAAGAAGGTATTGTCAGTGTTGCCTGATTTCGCTTTGAGAGAGCAATGTTTTGAGGCCGCAGTCACAATTAGGTATAATTTATTGAACCAAGCCTATTGGAGGGGAGGTTGGGGATGAGGCACTTTAGAAAGACCAGGAAGAAGAGAGGGAGAGGAAAGTATTTGTGGCCTGGAATGGATCTGGAAGTAGAAGACTGATTATGAGCATAACTTGTAAGAAAGGTGTGATCATTTGCACAGACCCAATGAAGGCTACTGAAGTGTGATGAAATGTGTTGGAGGAACCAGTACTGGACTTTTTTGGCCAATGCATGATGATCTACTGGGTGATAGATGGTATGACTATTTCCAAACGGGTTCAAATTAGGGTTCTAACTGAGATCAACTACAAGCACACAAAAAGGGTGCTGAGTGAGAATGTTGCAGGGAAGGGTTACCTGAGAAATATCGATAAAGATTCAGTTCTTGATAAGGGAAATGCATTTATTCATGAGTTTTCATGGCCTGGGCCCCCTTGGGGTGAGTTCAGGCAAATTACAAGTGAAATGCATAAACAGTGTGATAAAGTGGATGATTTAAAGACCTTGGCATACAGGATAGCTGGTAATGTGGTTGTTCCAAGGATGCTAAGTGCACGTATTTGTGTAATAGGAGGTATGGCATTATTTTTGCCCTAAGTTGGCGGGGAATGCCCTGACGTGGGTCCCTTGTTCACTTTGCCACTGGATTCAAGCTAGCCTGGCTGATGATGGATGTTACCCCAAAAGCGGTCCCATTATGCTTTTTTCCGGTTCAGGGAAGACCTGGAGTGGCACTTCAGGCTAAATTGTTCCCATGAGGCACAGGGTCAAGACTGATTTGCATATAGCTGTGTCTGAACTGGGGTAGCAACGTGAGCTATAGAACGATGATGGTTTTATCTCAGATCTGTGACTGGGGGTGAGTGTCTGAAAAGTTTCAGCGCTCCGTCCATCATCTCCTTATGTTTGCTTTATTTTTTGTTGACCATCTCTCAAAATGTGTCGAAATAAAGGTTGTAAAGGACTGCAAGCACAGTAAGTGTACTGAGTGAGAGGTTTGTAGGGAACGGTAACCTGCAGAAACAGTGACTTCTAATCTTTATGACTGGCTGTGATAAAGTTACAAATTTGATTTTATGGTGGCTGGAAGTTTGGAAATAAATATGGAAAAGAGACGAATTTTATTGATATAAATAATAGCTGGAAAGGTTACAAAGAGGAAATTCTAAGGAACACAATGAGAGGGAAAAGGTTAAAGTAGAGGTAAATATAAGTATACATGATGTGGTCAACAGCAGGTTGCAAGCAGTCAGTAAAATTGAATTATCCACGTTTGGGGCCCCGCTGGTAGTGAACAAGTGACGTCTATCTTAGAGCAGGTGGTAAATGTAAGAGTTGGGAGACAATAGGGGGTGGAGGAAGAGAGGGGAAAGTGCCCCGGCAGGGGGAGGCATTTCGCACTCCCCTCTTGCTGTAGAAAAAGGTCGTGGGGGAGGGGACAGAGGATTGGCTGCTATTGCAGCCGAAGCATTAAGTAATTTTATTGGCTGATTTTACTTGCCGCTACAGTCGGGTTCACTGTTCCCCAGTTCCCACACCCATAAATCTGGGTACAGGAACAACCGAGCAACGGTGATGGGGCGGAGCGGAATTCCACACGAGGATTCCGCTCCGCCTGACTTATAATCGGACCCAATGTGAACACTGAGAGATCTTATTCCTCTAAGGCCAGAGACATTGCAATGTTCCTGAGTGAGTCTTCCTCGGATCCCTCGTGATTCTTACCAACCCTATGGAACGCGCATAGTGTTCTTCTGTTCACCGTTGGTGGCATGCTTACGTTTACTGGAGCACATCTCATTTCCAGCATGGTCAATACCATCATCAGACCATTCCAGCACTGTATTATAAAGGGCATATTTATAAGTATTATTACTGCATTCCTTGTGCGTTTGTAATAAGAGAACAAGATAGTGTATGGCTTTGAGGCGCCTTGGAGTGGTGCTTCAGAGTTCCATGCAGCCTCTTGCAGGAAGGGGGATATTCTGGTCAACAGCAAAGCTGGCTAGCCTGGGCGGACCACGCCCAGGTTGGTGTGTACATAAACTTTCGACACTGCATCTTTGTGACTCGGGAGGGTGAATGCAACTAGACGCATCTTCCCTTCCCTGGAGGATCCTCGGAAACTGCAGGTCATTCTCACCCGCAGCTTGTACCGTGAAGTCTTCTCACTACACCAAGGATCCAAAACCCCGCAGCCAGACTGCTACCACACCTGTGAGAATGAGCACGCATGACATCGGTGCACCAGGCACTTCAATGGTTACTGGTAGTCAGACACTTTGCATATAAGGCTCTTTGCATCCATCGTCCGTGGAGCCATCCAGGGAAGGCCCGAGGGCCCTGCAAGCAGAATTCGAAAGGCACTCCCACAACAGGACACTACTCTAAAAACTAGCACCTCCGCTCAACAATCCTTCGTAAAGGAAATAGGACATTAGCAGGACAGAATTTTCAGTAAAGGTGTCGAAAGTCAAACATCTGGTCAGCTGATATGAATTATGCAAGAACATCTGGAAAACAGGAAGGAAGTAAAATCATAGCCGTTCTCAAGCTGAAGACACAGAACTGACCTGGCACACTGGCATCAACACATGAGTCACATTCACGCTCAGAACTGAAAACTCCTCTCAGCAGTGACCTTAATGTCACAGGAACACCAGAACCGACTACACCACAGCCGGCCTGTAATCAGGCTGGACAGCATTTACACTATCTCGGAGGCCCTATTAAAATATTGCCTGCCCCACTAGTTGTTACCAGATCAGACTGGAGTTTTACTGTCTAGCTCAGATTTGGATCTGTAGAGCGACCACAACATGCAGCTGGCAATCTAAATCCTATAGGATAAAATTACAATGCCAAGCAACCACCATTCAGCCACCTAAAACGATGCCATTCAAAAACAAGAGGTCAGAGAGCCAATGCAAAAAGAGATCTCCCGCTCACCCCTGCCATCTTGGAGGTCAATTCCTGCAGGTTCCGCTCTCATTCCTCGCTGTATTCACTATTGAAAACCCCACGGCACTAACAAATATTTAAGAATTATCAGAACTCATACGGGATGCCCGAGACATAGGCCATCCAGGTGGATTTCTCTCTCGTCCCTCTCTAGACCCTACAAGATTGACGGATGTACAGATGTCGTCACTGCTGCAGCCAGCACAGGGGGTGACGCCAAGTCTTCGGTAGCCACCATTAACTGAACGCGGGACCGCAGAGGACGGTATCAGCCAGCTGATCTAATAATGAGAGTGCGCCGTATCTCATACTCATCGTGCCTCCATCGCACTGTTAAGCGCTGTGATCCAAGGCGCTATAAAAGCCCCACCCAGGTCACCCACCTGCAAACCACATTGGCCCACAGCAAATAAGACACCCTTCCAACCAAGCACTCACCACCCCAGCCCCCCTCCCTCCCCCCACCATGAAGTGCTATACAGATGCATTTACAATCACAAAACATATACATAAGGCTCGGATCCTTTACACTGCATACAGAATATGTGTCTGTTGCCACATTCTGCTGAAATCTGTCAGAGGCCGGCTTAGATTTTTTTCTGTAGCCCCCGCACAATGATTTTAGACATTTCACTACCCAGAAGAAGCAGCACCGGGGACGTTATTGGTGTCACCTACCCCTGGAAAGTCAGGAGTAGGCCTGGAGTTAAGTCACACCTTCTCACAGAAAAAGCTTTGTGAATTCGGCCCTTAAAGAGATCCAGAGAGGGCTGACAACATAGACACAAAGGAGAAACAAGGCCAGCAGATTCGTCACTCTACCCTGTGGATTTTGGGAATAATTCCGCAGGGTGAGTTTCATTGGGTGACGCAGAACTAGTTCCTCCTTTCAGGGAACAGATGAGTGGGAGTATGTACAACTATCCATGTGGTATGCACAGCTATCCATGTGGTATGCACAGCTATCCATGTGGTATGCACAGCTATCCATGTGGTATGTACAGCTATCCATATTTACATATTCTTTGGGGAGGTTTGTAGGGAAACAGAGGGAGGTGTGTGACTCATTAAAATGCTGTGGGGTCTCAGTTGAGGACGTTTGCGGATTCAGCGGGGTCAGCCTCGAAGTTGTATACATACACTCCAGGAGGAATACTGTTTTTTTTTTTTAATACATCCAGTGGTTTTTTACAACCATTTTTAATCAAACATTTTAATAGGCTCGTCTGCAACAACTGTACTTCTTTAAACCTGACATGCACATTGCACACAAAAGACAAGTTCAGCAAACCTTAGGAATAGTAGCGGGTACGTACGAGGCTCTCTACTGTGGGGGAGGGTGAGTCAGGCCCATCGGTGTCATCACATCCTACAACACAGTACCTCGTTACACCACAGTAGCCTCTGGAGAGAAGGGGAACAAGGCTAGCACATATGCGGCTGCCCGCGGCCCCCACAGGGGGCCACCGTAAGCGGGCGGCCACCCTTAGTCACATTTGGGCACTTCCCCACCCCCACTAATACGGGGGACTATAGGAAGAGTCCCCTGGCCAGAACACGTCACTTCTGGCACAAAGAGGAGGGGGAGGTATTTAAGCCTCCCCCGGCCATCTTTGCGTCCTCTTTGCGCCGGACACGCAGGGGTATATAGGCTGTCCCCACCCCCTCCTCGCCCTCTTGTCCCTCTCGTCTCGCCTTGCCCACCCCTCCGCTTACCCAGCAGACGGAGGTACAATGGAGGGGGGTTATGCTTCTAACATGTTACTTTGTGTTGCAGGAGGAGGGCGATCCAGAGTCTGCAGATACCAAGGGGTACTTCATGCAGCAGCACAGCGTGGTGCTAAGCCAGGATACCCAGGGTAGGCGACGGTGGCCGCCTCCAGAGCTGTGGCGGAGTTACAGGGCGATCTGGAAGCATATGGGTACAGAAAGGTTACCTCTGCAAGAGCACAAGAGGGGTGCCAGAGCCAAATCACAGGAACCTCGTGTGGAGGGTCCTGGAACAACTACGTCGGCGCCCCGTTAGTCCTTCGGGCGGTTGTGGGCCTGAACAACCGGGGGTTTGCCTTGCTACGCTCCGCCCTGAAAGGGGCGTGAGTAATAAGGGACCAATGTGTCACATGATCCAGTAAGGGGATCACCCGTGATCCAGTAAGGGGATCACCCCCATAAGGGTAGCACTGATGGGTTTCTCCACAGTGCGTGGCTCATCAGGCGGGCAGGGCAGCATAGGTTTATACAGCTGCCTGCCCTTGGATCGCCCGTAAGATAACCCACCATATTGCATACTTTTGTATGGAATAAACCTGCAGCAATATTTTTCCCAAACAAAAGTTGTGTTGTGTATTTATTTATGCATGCATACTCTGTTGTGGTAAG
This sequence comes from Triturus cristatus, assembly GCF_964204655.1. Lineage (NCBI taxonomy): Eukaryota > Metazoa > Chordata > Amphibia > Caudata > Salamandridae > Triturus > Triturus cristatus. Next base: position 617,940,191 of record NC_140583.1, on the reverse strand, counting down.
GGTGGGACCTGGTGCCATAATGGGACTATGCGGCTGCCCGCGGCCCCCGCAGGGGGCCACCCTAAGCAGGCGGCCACCCTTAGTCACATTTGGGCACTTCCCCATCCCCACTAATACGGGGGACTATAGGAAGAGACCCCTGGCCAGAACACGTCACTTCCGGCACAAAGAGGAGGGGGGAGGTATTTAAGCCTCCCCCGGCCATCTTGGCATCCTCTTTGCGCCGGACACGCCGTCTCCCACCCTACCGCTTACCCGGCGTGGGGATGGCAGGCGGATTACATAGGATGTTGTAATGTTTTTCTTTGTCGTTGCAGGCGGAGTTACAGGGCGATCTGGAAGCATATGGGTACAGAAAGGTTACCTCTGCAAGAGCACAAGAGGGGTGCCAGAGCCAAATCACAGGAACCTCGTGTGGAGGGTCCTGGAACAACTACGTCGGCGCCCCGTTAGTCCTTCGGGCGGTTGTGGGCCTGAACAACCGGGGGTTTGCCTTGCTACGCTCCGCCCTGAAAGGGGCGTGAGTAATAAGGGACCAATGTGTCACATGATCCAGTAAGGGGATCACCCGTGATCCAGTAAGGGGATCACCCCCATAAGGGTAGCACTGATGGGTTTCTCCACAGTGCGTGGCTCATCAGGCGGGCAGGGCAGCATAGGTTTATACAGCTGCCTGTCCTTGGATCGCCCGTAAGATAACCCACCATATTGCATACTTTTGTATGGAATAAACCTGCAGCAATATTTTTCCCAAACAAAAGTTGTGTTGTGTATTTATTTATGCATGCATACTCTGTTGTGGTAAGGGTGGGACCTGGTGCCATAATGGGACTATGATCCCCCGAGGTCGAGGGTGACCGGGCCAGTACACAGATGGCGCCCCTGAGGTCGAGGGAGGCCGGGCTGTAGGCTAGATGTGCCCGTGAAACCTATTGTGACGTCTTAATGTTCTGGAAACACGAATTAAGTCGATTGTGGCCGGGGTCAGCGCACCGGAGGTGACCCCGAGGTCTAAAGTGCATGGGGCTGGGGCTAGTGCACTGAAGTATCGCTGAGGCTGAGAGTTGACCGTCTCCAGGTGCGCAACGCCCATTGAGCTCAAAGGGCCCTTGAGGCAAAGGGCGAATAGGGCAAGTATGGGTCCCTGATGTTGAGGGTGAGTAATGCAGTACCCGGGGCTACCTCTGATGTGAAGGGTGAGGAGGGTCATGACCCTGGAGGTACTTGAGATGGAGAGTGAGGAGGGTAGGTGCACTTGGAGTGGTCTTGCGGTGGAGGATGTGTATGGGCTGGACCCTGGGGGTTTCTCTGATGTGGAGGGTGAGTAGAGCCAGTACCTCTGATGTGGAGGGTGAGTAGGGCCAGTACCCCTGGGGTACCTCTTTTCTGGAGGGTGGCTAAGGCCAGGCATCTGGAGATACTTCTGAGGAAGAGAGTGAGAAGGGCCAGTGAGTAGGGTCATTACAGTGGGGGTATCTTTGATGTGGGGTGAATAGCGTCAGTACCCTAGGGTACCTCTAAGATCGAGAGAGGGGAGAGCCAGTACGGGGAGAAGAGTCCGTACACCGATCCTTGCACCTCTACACTTGAGCTGGACGTGACGCGGTGGTGGAAGAGGAGGCCTGGTACAGTCAGCTACACCTGGCTGGTTAGTAAGGTAAAACAAGCATCATTTGGAGTTTAACGGATCCTCCCAAACCACGTCCAGGTGCTACTGCACCTGCTGCATTATTGAAAGGTACGCCTCTCGCACCAGAGCTGTCCTTGTGGCGGGTGGATAGCGCTGGCCCAGTGCTGTGGTGCACTGCCTGCAGTGGAAGAGTGCAAAGCCACTGAACGGAGCTACCCCTGGCAGGCAGCGGAGGGGAGCAGGCATGTAGACTGCCCTAGAGAGGGCTGAGGCCAGGGCAGTACACCGGGGGTCTCTCGGCGGGGGAGGGGCTCAGGGTCAGCACACTGCATGTTCCAGGTATGGTGAAGGGGGTGCAGGGTCAGCACACTGCAGGCCCTCTCTGCTGGACGCTCTTTTACTACCATAAGCAGGGCTTTAAGTGGGATGAAAAAACTGATAGGGGGTGTAGGGGGGGGGGGGGTTCTCTCAACGGGGCGTGGCCAATGTAATTAAGGGCGTGGCTTAAAAATGTACGCTAAAAATCTATTCTTCTTAGCATAGTGTGCCGCCCGATTTGTATTTTGTGGTTTCTGTCATTGCATCCTGATATATGACACAACAAGTAACATCATACCTACAAGAAGTCAGGACTGTTGCCTTTGTCAATGGTTGTTAGCACAAAACAGAGCCCGATATAGACCCGTTTCTAAACCTCCATAAAAAAACTGCCGGTGCTCAGACCCGGTGAGACCCGGCCCACTTAAAGCCATGACCATAACATCTCTCCCTGCCTCAGCCCAACTCTCAAAAGTGTTCAAAGGGCCGGGCAGGAAATAGAAACAGCAGTCACGGTACTCACATCCTCCATGATCCCGCGATCAGATCTCACTCCTCCAGGTCTCACTGGCCCAGGTTTACCGATCTCACTGGTGCAGCGCTGCGGATCTCATCCCTCCAGGGCTGCTGATCTCACTTATATGGCGATGCGGGTATCACTGATCCGCGGCTGCAGATGTAACCCATCCAGCGCTGCAGATGTGCCGCATCCAGTGCTGCGGATCTCTCTCTCGCCGTGGGTAGCAGACCTCACTCACCCGTCGGGGAAGCCGATCTCACGAACCAGAGCAGCGGCAGGTCTCACCCACCGAGACTGCCGATCTCACCCTCCCAGGGCTGAAGATTTCGCGGTCTGGTCCACAGCTGCAAAGCGCATAGCCGTGACAGGCAGCTGTGGCAGGTTTCACCGTCTGCCACAGAGGGGTGCAGACGTATCGCCACTGGGCTGCAGATTTCAGCGGTCCGGGGTTCGTCTCTTGGCGGTCCGGGGCTTCAGCGGTGCGGGGCTTCGGCGGTCCGGGGTTCCTCTCTTGGCGGTCCGGGGCTTCAGCTTTAGCGGTGCGGGGCTTCAGCTCAGCGGTGCGGGGTTCAGCTCTCAGCCATCACTGGCTTCAGCTCGCGCTGCTCGTGGCCTCGGATCCGCTATTCCGGCTGCAGAGCCTCCGCCAGTGTAAATAGTGACGCTCACTGGAGGCTCCAGCATCTGCCGGGCGTCTCCCTGCTGCCCCAGCGTCTGCTGTCTGTGCCGAGCTCCTCTCTCTGCCGCCCGTCTCTGCTGTCAGCCCGGACCCTGCCTCCCTTCCTCCTCTGTCCGAGCCCGCTCCCTCCGCACAGAGCCGCAGTTCCTCTTGGCCGGAGCCCCCTCGCTCTACTCACAGCTGCAGCGCCTGTAAACTTTTGCAGAGCAGAAAAAAAGTTCGGTTTCCGGTTGCTTGAGGCCGAGTCTCCGAGCAGCCTGGGTCCTACAGCAGGCGCGGACAGTGGTGCGCAGGGGCGAGGCGGGCCACCCACGGGGTAGGGGGGCAGTGACACTACTGGAAAGAAACACCCCGTGGGGACAGGCAGTGGCGTACAGAGAGAGGAGTGAGCGGAGAGGCTGTGGTGGCCAGGGAGGTACCCTAGGGGGAGGGACACCGGTGGATAAAGAGATATATGGAACAACCTTATATGAAGGCATCGACAGGGGTGGATAGAGAAATCTACAGGGGGACGCTGGGAGACAAAGCTACGTGTGTGGACAGAGGTAACGAGGGACATGGAGAGGTGTCAGAACAAGGGCAGGAGCGGAGAGAGCTACATGGAGGCAGGGACAAATTTGGATACAGAAATCCACGGGGGGACAGACGCCCGTAGACAAAGGTACTGGTGAGGGAGTGAGGTCCCTGGAGGACATTGAGACATTTAAGAGGCGGGCTCAGTAGAGGCCAGAGATGTACAGTGGGCAGAGGCACCGGTGGATGGAGAGATGTATGAGACAGACATGCATGGAGGACGGATTGGGGGAGGCCTGTAGACAAGTGTACTTGTGTGTGAACCGAGACATATGAGAGACAGGGACAATTGTGAACAGAAAGCAATGGTGGACGCCAGTAGATAAAGCTACTCGTGTCAACAGAGATAAGGTGGAGATGGCGTTGGGACAGAAAAGTCCATGAATCACACCAAATGTGCGTGGGTAATCAAAGAGGACACTTAATATGGTCCTGAGTCAACTGCAGGTATTCAATAGATATGGATAGGTCACCTCACCTACTGCTTGTGGCATGCTTCATCATAGGTGACCTATACCCACACCAAGGTAGGTAGGTACCACCCTGAAGGAGTCCGACTTGACCAATATCCGGGAGCTCAGATAAAAATGACCGAATAGTTTGCAGGGATCCAGGTAAATTTAAAATATATTAGGGTATACTCTAGTGGGAATTTCCTTTTATTAGGGGAGTACCCCAGATGTGGTTAAAAGGGATGTCACATGGATTGTTGATAGAATGTAATGATCCATCTGTCCACATATGCCTTGCCTATATGTTTCAACCATTTCTCATACCCGTACAGGTCAATGGCCTCTTTAAGGGCTATTATGGTGATGGTGTCCCTGCCTAAATGCTATTCATTCCGTACAACACATTAAGGAATGCAAATAGCAAACTACATTCTTTGACCTGTTTGGTTGTTTCATGGGTAACTTACTATGGGTTTCTTTTGCAAGAAGGACTAGACGGGGGCTTCTCCCTGTAGTCACACACTCGTCAAGGCTCAGGAGCTATAACCAGCCTACTGGTCCCTCGTGCAGACGTGGGACCGGTAGGTTGGTTACAGCTCCCTACCTTTGATAAGTGTGTGACTGCAGGGCGTGGAACTGGTAGTTTGGCTATGGCTCCCTACCCTTGACGAGTGTGTGATTTAAGGGAAGAGCCCCTCGTCTTGTCCTTGATGCAAATGAAACCCACAGTAAGGGTCCCGTAATACAACTAAATATGTCAGAGAATGCCATGTGCTATTTGCATAATTTAATGTGTTGTGCAGAATGGGTGGACCTGCTCACTCCTACTGATCACTCTACTGTAAGCTGGCACCAACGTGCTCGTGCTGCTTGATTCCTGGTGAAAGCAGTAACCTTCCACTAGTGTGAGGGTAAAGCCTTGGGCGATCCGCCAGGTCCAACAAGACCTCAATCTGTGAGACAAGCCTATGTCATGGAACACAGGCATGATCCGTATTTGCCTATGACAACAAAAATCAGCATTAGGGATCCAGACAACAGTACAGTCGAACACTCAGAGCAGGGGGGTCCATCTCCATGCAGAGGACTTTTCTGTACCAATATGCGTGCATGGATGTATGTTTGCCTGTGCAAAGTTACAACACATAAGAGACAGCGCATTTGGTTGCCTGAGCTTGTTACAGTGTATGTGTGCCCAGGAAGAGGTACAATACATTGGCGATCGTGCATGTGTGCGCAGGGGTATGTGTGCGCTTTTGAAGAGCACAATAAACAGAAGACCCAGGGCTTGCTAGAGGAGCAGGGAGAGGTAGAGATTTCCCCAGACAGATTTGCGCATTGCTGCATTCCTGAGATCTGGTGCGACACACATTGGAGGAAGGAAGAGCCCGACGGGGGTTTGTGAATCTGAAAAGAGATCTCTAGTCAAAGGGACCAGGGCACTTTGAGGAAGGAGATAGGGCCAATAAGAGAATGATACTGAGTAGGGCTGGGCCCTATGGTAACCTTTTGAAGCACATATCACTGAGGTTGATATCCAGGTGTGAACTTCTAGTCCCTCCCTTGGCCTGTGCTTGGGTCTATCAAGATTGGAGACTGTCCTGCTCTGATAGACTTCTCTCTGGAGGAAGAGCACAACAAAGGAGTAGGCACTTCAAAATGAGCAACCCCCAGGACACAAACTTCAAATAGAGAGACACTAAATCACAAGTGTGTCTAGAAATGGATTATAAAAATGGGAGCCTGAGACTCCCAAATTGACAAACTGAAGCTGTACATCAGCGTGGAAGATTTCAGCGCTGGCTCTACCCGTTGTGACCAGGACTGGGGACTAAAGGCCTGCCAATTTCCCATGCTGGCTGTAGGGGAATCACCCAGAGGGATCAAAAACACTTACTTGGAGCCTGTAGCACCAGCTTTGACCTGACTCAAGACCAACTGGCCCTGGGAGGCGAAGGAGATCACATGGAGGAAGCGACGTCCAGTGGGGATTCAATTATATGGATTCTGGGAGAAAAGTGTGAGATTCTGGTCTGTTGGGACTACCACAGTGATCGGGCTGCCAGCTGATGTGCCAAAGTCCCCTACTCCCTTGCCAGGTGGGGGCCTCGGTAAAGAATGAGGGTTACTGACCTTTGTGCTGTCCCATGAGAGATGGAGGGCCATTGCTCGATACAACGCTGTGGCTCAAAGAGGGTTGTCACATGTTTCATGCTGCCTGCATACGCCATTTGCCAGCTGGGGACCATGTTGAAGATAATGGGCCTTTTCCCTGATTGTGCTATTACAACCCAACCTGTGTGCCAGGAGGAAGGGGCCATGAAGGAGAAAGAGGGGTGTCACCTTGCACCCACAAGCAGCTGATAAGACATCCCAAGCCGTGACCTATGGAGAGTGAGAGCAACAACTTCAACTCCCTCACCCGGGAGCTTTGGAGACCTGTCCAGAGATCCCAGGAGAGACTTACTGAAAAGGAAAAATGCCAAGGATGTCAACCGCCATGACCGTAGTTTACTACCATCTTGACACAACCAGACTGCCAAGGGACACACAGGGACTCTGAACCACCACTCTGGGAGAGCAGGTAAGTCTGACTAACGGGCCGTCTGGCCCTGGGAAACTTGCTCTGAATTAGCCCGCTCCAGTAAAGGGACTCAGGGATCTTGCTAAACAGTTCTCATAGAGCTTCTGAGATTTGAACACTGTAGCAAGGCCTAGCACAGATGTTGCCAAATTGCCACATGTTAATGGGCAATAACCCTCAGCCATAAATGGGGAAGTAAGACTGGGAAGTTGACTTTGGTAACACTAGTGGGCTTGCCTCAAGAAGGCTCTTTATACTGCTTGCAGTTTGTAGTACTGAACTGTGTGTTACTTCGATAAATACTCCATTTTACATAAAAGCAAGTATTTGACTTGACAATAATTTATTGGGGTTGCTGGATGTATTTTGAGTTAAGTCTGTGCTTGCCTCACACCACCTCCTCCACAAGAAGCCTTGGATTGCTCTGTTCACACTACCATTGAGAGTCAATTGCTGAAAGGGTTCCTGGCCCCGTTGGTCACAGCCCATAGCAGGTCAGCCCCCAGGATATCAGGAGTAAAGCCTCAACCACCACAGTTGGGCCCCGTAATTCCTGCTTGCCCCGTGACCCACTGAACGGGTTGTGACACATGGTAATATGTATGGACAGGGACAGTGGTGGAGAGAGCTACATGAGGAACGGACAGTGGTGGATACAGAAATCCATGGTGGGGGGGACACCAGTCGATAAAGTACTTGTAAGGGAGTTGAGTCCCCAAAGGACACTGACATATGTTACATAACATACATGAAGGCAGAGACTGGTTGATAGAGACATCCATGGAGGGACACTGGTAGACGAAGCCACTTGTGTGGGTAGAGACACTTGTGGACATGGAGAGATTCAAGAGACAGTGTCAGGGGCGGACATGGAGAGATGTAATGGATAGAGACATTAGTGGACATGGGCAGATAAAAGCGGCAGCAACAGTGGTAGGCATGGAGACATATAAGGGGCAGAGACACTGTGGACATGGAGAGATATAAGGGGCAGGAACTGTGTCTTTAGAGATTATATGGTAATGGGCACACGTGGACAGAGCGATTGCTTTCGTGACACCTGCAGTCCAAGAGACAGACGAGGACAGAGACAGACATGTCTATTAAGATACAGGGGTAAGGACACTGGTGGACAGAGAGATACACCAGTCAGGGAACCTTGTGCACAGAGAGATAACATGATGGGGCAATGGCTGTCAGAGGACCATGGAGCAGGGACACATAGAGGGGCAGATGTAGAAGGACATGAATGGATAGCGAGAGACATAGGACAGAGGAACACGGGGGAGGGACACTAGTGGGAAAGATGTCAGCTGACAGATGCTCCAGGATCCTAGGGTGCCAGGGACCCTAGTGAACAGGGCCCAATTAAGGCTTTTTAGGGCCCCGGTTTGCGGTGACCACATTTTAGGGATCTTTATCATAGATTTTTTATCGACAATATGAAAAAGGAGGGCCAGTGATGAATTGAGTCAAGATAAATATTTGAAATAACTGATACAGTGCGATGGAGACGAGAAGTTACGCATGGGCTTTCATTTACGCGTATATTTGTTTTCAAAACCATTACAGAAGAATAACATTTTTACATTTCACTGGACCTCACGTTTCAGATGCGTATGTCCATTTATCAGCTGCAGTGTTTAAAGGTTAAAAAAATTACATAAATGTCCCGTCCATAAAATGTAGCTTTAAGTAACATTAATTTACTTATTTTTCACGATTCGTAGGACGCTTTTTAAAAACGTTGCCATCATTTACAGGCAAATCCTAAACTTCAGTCTTGCATCACAAACTAAAAGGCTCTTCCACTGACCTCACTCCTAATTAACGGAAATGCGATCTCAACGGAGAAAGTTTTAACTCAATTAACGCAGAAGAGATTAATAATACATGCTCAGAAGATTTCAATCCAGCACAGCAGATTCTACAGCTATTGACATATACTGGCTGCTTATTTCTGCCTCCTTTTACCGTTCTTATTAAGGGGGATATTTAGGGTTTGGCGGCAAGGAGACATCACAGTTTACTAAGAAATGCACAAATGCCGAGGAACATGAAAAGTAGTCCAGATCTGTGAAATAGGCGTTAATCACCAAAATATGAAAAAGGAAGTTCATGAGTCGATCTTTGTTTTCCTCCGTAAATCCTTTAATTCATATCAACAAAATTTTCATAACATCCGAAACAGGCAGCCGGCACGTGTTTCGTCCGTAATGGAAGTGTAACTATCGGGATTGTACACAATCTGACTTGTCACCGCCACAGGCTTATCAAGGCCTGGCTTGTAACACGGAGGTAGCCGGAGCGGATACTACCGGTTCCCATCGCTACAGGTGTTATACTTCCATTACAGATTTTCAAAATAACAAATCTTGGAGTACGAATCGCTATACTATTTTGTCTAGCCTTGCGAAAGTCCTTTTGGACGAAACACGTGTTGGCTGCCTGTTTCAGATGTTATGAACATTTTGTTGATATGAAATAAAGGATTTACGGAGGAAAACAAAGATCGACTTATGGACTTCCTTTTTCATATTTTGGTGATTAACGCCTATTTCACAGATCTGGACTACTTTTCATCTGCCTCGGCATTTGTCCAGTTTATGTGTAAACCTTAAGGGGGACTTGCTTCTCCCAGGAGAGTTGACTTGGTCTCCTAAAGGCGGAGGGAGGCCTTATGCTTGGAGAGCACTACAACATATTTAATTTCGGAGAAACTACTTCCTGACAGATGAAGTGGGTAGATGGGCATTTGGAAAGCAGCATTTCTGCCTTGTTTCTTTGTGTAATAATACTAAGAAATGCCCCGACCACCAAACTTGCCTTTCCTCAGCATCCTTTACCTGCGATGCACCACGTGGGTTCTGAAAGCAGAGGCTGCCCTGGTTCTACCACTGAAATCCTTTACTGGTGGACCCTCCGCCACTGTACGACTGGCTTCCGCACACTGGAAGGGTCGCCCAATTTAGGGTGGGCCAGGCCTTCATAGCATATTTATCAGGCTTGGACAGCCATACAATCCATGACTGATGTTCTAGATCTACTCTGGAACCCCAGGTCGTTGTCTCTTTTTGTCAGCATGAAAGCGTGGCGGGGAGGAAAATCGTTAGCCAATCAATCATTACAAGTCCAATGAACTATGACTCTGAAGAATCACAGACTCCCAATTAAGATTAGTTAATTTATTACAAGGCCAAGAACAGTTGGACATACAAACACATCAAAATGAGGGTGTAGCAATACATCGGAACTAATACAAAGCCAAACCTACGGGTGAAATTAAGACGGTGCAATATGCACATAATAATCAGTTCAAGAATCAGGATACAGAAGATTATGGCACCAACGTCAAGATTCCCTTTCATTGGAGATTCATAGGTATAAAGCATTAGTCTGTACCTACTCTACCACTAATGTAACATCCCTTCTTAGCATTTCCCAAGGCAAGATCCAGAAAGGTGTCAGCCCGTGAAATCTTTCTAAGAAATCTCTTCACATTTAGATGGGTCAAGTAGCAAAAAAGCTACAGAGCTCATTCTAAGATGGTCTCTCTTTCTCAAGGCAAAAGCAGAAAACCGCAGACACTGTCCCTAACTTAGATACTTCACTTTGCAAGAGTATCCCCAGATGCATTGCAATATCACACCATCCAAGCAAGCCACCTCCTTGTAGGTAACTTTCCACACAGCAGCGATGTCATCTCGCCGAGGCCTAGGAGCCTTGATTCCCCGGCTTACTCCGATGAGAAAGTACAACAGTTCTTTATTATCAGTATCCCCGTTCAATATATTCTCTCCTCCCTGAGCCTAATTCCTTAAACAAAGACATTATTCTAGCTAACAAGGATGAATTTCTCCACCTACAACTGAAACATGAAAAGAACAAATCTAGCATGCACATGAAATTTACTAGTAAGTCTAACGCGAGAGCTATCAGGGGAAAAATGCAATTCAGGCCTACAGAAATTGGTCAACATAAGAAATAGCAGAAGGCCTCATGAAGTTACTCATATAAAATCAACATTTTTACTGAGCACATCTAAGTTAACACGTTACATAAGCACATCAATTATATGAATACTTGTCAGTGACGTGCATGAATTCTGCACGTTAATGTTTTCGACTAACCACATGTAGTTGCAACGTTAATTTCTTCAGGTTGAAAATACCCCTAGCACTTCACTTTTCATGTTATTACAGTTTATGATCTACTGGCCTAAGTTAAAGAAATAAAGGATAATGGGCTAGATGTACGACGCTTTTTTGTGGCCGCAAACAAGAGATCCTCCCATTTTCGACCGTAAAAAACGGTAATGGCATGTACAAATACCATTTGCAACTCTCGCTATTAGGAAGGGGCATCCCTTCCTAATATCGAGTCACCATGCCATGTACAATTGTTTTGGGACCGCATTTACGGCTGCGAAACACTCGCAGTTTACCACCTACTTCAAGTAGGTGGTAAACCACTCACAAGCAGGAAGGGGTCCCAGGGGACCCCTTCCCATTTGTGAGTATGCGAGAATTTTTTTTAAGAGCAGGCAGTGGTCCCAAGGACAACTGCCTGCCCTTAGAAAATGAAACTGAAAAGTTGAATTTTTCTTTTTTAAATGGATCCCGTTTTCCTTTAAGGAAAACATGCTGCATTTGGAAAAAAAGACTGCTTTATTTATAAGCAGTCCCAGACATTGTGGTCTTCTGACCCCAGCAGGCCACCATCCCTGGGAGTGCTAGCCATTACTAATGGGGTCGCAGATTACGACATCCTCATTAATATTCATGAGGCATGAAATTTGCGACCCCATTGGGAATCGCTAACAGTGTCTGAGACACTGTTATGCGAGTCGCAAATTGGTGGGTTGTACATCTGGACCAACTAAGAATTAAATGGGAGAGATGTATATATTTGTTTTTGGGATGGACATGATATTTTCCCTTTAAATGATGGACAGCGATGCTTTGATAATCCCCACTAAATATACATGGGAGAACAGTTTTTTGTCGATTGTGAGGTGAGTGCGTTGCGCTGGTTACAATATTATTATGAGGTCTCTTTTCTGCTTTTTACTCTTTGTGGTCTATTGGTATAAGTCGCAGATGATATTGAGGGGATTCGTATACTCTTGTGAACCAACAATATTTAGTGCGCTGACTGGTTTTCTTAATTAATTTGCATGTCTTAGATAGTATATACAGTCTGATGTTTAAATTATTGGATATTCTTTGTGTGTTATGCACAACTATTAGAGAATTAGAGGATAACTTTCAACTGATGTAAGGGTCTTTAAGGTCCAATCAATGGGGTTTGCATGAATGTATATTAAGTACTAGGGGCTGGACCAATTCCCGTGAGATTTAGTTCCAGATTATAGGCCAACATTGGTTGCTCTTCGTGGGGAAGATGGATGGGATTGTGATGAGGCTGTTATTTTTGCCTTGGTATTTTTCCTATGCAATTTGATATAGCAGGTCTTATTGCATGCTTTACTCCATATTCCTTTATCTTCCTAGAATTGACTCAGGAGTGTGTTATAGATAGACTGTGGATCCTGACAGTTATCTATTTGGGACTATTTATTATCCAGATGTTCAATTCAAAAGAAATAAAAAAGATTTTTATGGTGGGTTTTTGTTCTTTTTCGAGTATTCGATTCAGGCACAAATCTTTGGCATGTACACAATTATCAGATGAGTTATTGGTCTAATGTATTTTTAATTATTATTATTTCTCTAAGGGTGAGCACATATTTTAGGTATCATTGGTTTTATCATGCATTTGAGGTGCTTACACCTGGTTCTGGCTTCCTCTTTATCTTGGTGATTTGGGACTGTCATCAACTATTATTCTCATTTGTGATATATGTTTCACATATATACTTTTTAAATATAAGGGATAGGTATGGCAATATTTTTATTGCATACTTATATCATATGGCTTGTCTCTGATATTATAAAATGTTGGAATTTATATATTATGCTAGTTGGTAATACAGTGTTTTGTATATTGCAATTTGTGAAGAGGATATGTGTTTTTTTATATGATGTTTATATAGTAGATTTATTATGTTATGTTTAATATTCCAGCCTTGAAAAAGTCTTAGAATAAGACGAAACACGTGTCGGCAGGCAAATCGTGTGCTGGGAGTTTTTATACTTTCTTGACATTAATAAAGATCGCTGACCAACAAAGGACTGAGTTCTCTGGATCACTGTCTTTCAACGATATAGTTGAATTTTCTTTGTCTATGAGAAAAGGGTTATATGTACCCAGAGGATTTGAACAATTACTAATGGTGTGCGCTATATGCCTCAGTTTTTGGTAAATTTGGTTGCACATTCAGTTGTGTTGACAACACCTCTTGGTAGTAGGTGTTTGGGGCGCCTCTAGCACCCGTACACAGACATTTAGGAGAACTCGTATACATTGCATGCTCTATGATTGTGATACTACTGTTTATCTAGGGAAGGTGCGGACATTTCCCTTTCCGGGAACACTACAACCTGTTCTTTTTGTACCATCTGACCTTACATGTAGGTGTGGATTACCCATGATTATAATGCAGCCCTACAAATGAAAGAACAAAATTTGCGCTCTTACACTGATGCAAGTATGAAAAACTATGCAGTGCATGTCTAATGTGCAGGGAAAAATCCTTTTGCTGTCAGGAGCATTTCTATTATGTTTTTGAGAAGTACCTCCACAAAGCATAGGCTTGTTTCTAATAACCTAAAACATGCTAATCTGTCATTTATATAGGGCTAGCCCAGACTGCATTTCACCAAAAAGTGCTCAGGCAAAAAGTCTCTGCTGACACAGTGGGGAACTCTTAGTTTTGCAGATGGGCAGAGGGCCTTCTTAAATAATTTTGGGACTTATTTCAGAAAACTTTGAATTTCTTAACTATTTTCGACTAATAACCTAATTCGAGGCTTTGTGAGGCCAAACAATATTGAAGTACATGATAACCATTCAGAATTGGAGGGCGTGCAAAAACTGCCGTTAGCTCTAGATGCCTGACGTCCTCAAGCCAAAAATAAAGTTTGAAGAAACATTGATAAAGCATTTTAGATTTGTACATCTGGCCTTTGAAATGATACACTATTGATTTCCCCCAAAATCACATAACTATACATATGCAAAGAGGTGCTTTTGGTCTGCAGGCTTCAGCAACTGGCCTCTTTAATCGTCTTCACATTTCGCCTCCTCCCACCACAGAATGCAGCATGGAGAGATGGGTCGGCAACCTCACCAACTGGCTTCCTTTCCTTTGAGCAACTGTACAAAGGTTGTGCACATTGTTCTCACGTGCCTAAAAATAGTTTCTTTCTCTTCACTGACAAATCTGGTTCAAAGGGTGCATTTTATCTTGTTTTTTTTGTTTACTTAAAGCAGCCATGAAAACCTTATTCTGTCTGCACTTCAGGTGCTTAGTCGGATGGTGGTCTATTTTCCATCACTTTTTAAGATTTGGTGTTTCAAAATGACATCATAACATTGCAGCTGCCTGCGATATGAATGCTTGGCTAGCGTCTTATTTATTTTTATCTGCTTCACAAATAATAATAAAATAGGAGTTGCAACAGAAAGGGTTACTTAGAAAAGAAAAAGACATCACTAGCTAAACAGCCACGTCACTGAATGTTTTTATATTATTTTTTTATTACAAGCATGTAGTAACAATATTTAGGAGGTGGTTTCTTTTTGCGCCACATACATGCAATAAACAAGCTATGGCAAAGCCAATGGATCTCGCCTATGAGAGCTGTTTGTTGGCTTTGGCAATGATTTGTAGCCATGCTGCAGTTGCGATGCAGCATTGCAAAAAATAATAATTAAAAAAGCGCGATGGCATATCCAGCAAAATTTTAAAACGCGCATTAGCACTGGCCACCTCATAGTGCTTTTTTTTGTATTTGTAACCATGTGCTTTCCCATTCTCTCTTGCTTGTCCTCTCCTCCCCTCTGAATTTCTTCTCACAGTTTTGCCTCTTCCTTCAAAACAATCCTCCATTTGTAGAAAAAACAAAGTAATGGGTTGGGGGCGAGGCAACACGTAGGGTGTGCAGATTGAGAAAGATTTGGAAAGGGGAAAGGCAGTGGCATAACAATAGCCCCCGCAGTCCTTGCAGTGCCGGGGGAGGCCTGAGCTCCAGGGTGCCCCGTCTGGCAGGCCCCTTGCATGAGAGCTCCTGACTGGGTCCGGAGCATGGCCCCCTCCATGTACTTTGCAGAGGGGTCCCCAAAAGTTTTGTTACGCCACTGGGGTAAGGATAGGTGAGAGGGGTGGGAAGCTCACAGAAATACAGGGTGGGTGGTAGGTCTGGGGCAAGCGCACACACAAGTGTGGGCTGGTGGGACTGGGCAAGCACATGGACAATGGAGGGTATGCAGGAAGAGCTGGGGAAGTAAACGGACAAGCACAGACAACAGCAGGTGGGTGGGGTGGCATGGGGGAAGCACATGGACAATGGAGTGGATGTGAGGGGTTGGGGGAAGTACACAGACAATGGAGGGTAGGCTAGTGGGGCTGGGGAAGCCATACAGGCAATTGAGGGTGGATGGGAAGGGCTGGGGAAAGCACATGGACAACGAGGCGGGGCTGGAGAGACTGGTTAAGCATACGTACAACAAAGGGTATGCCGAAGGAGCTGGGGAAGCAAACAGACATGCACAGACAATGCCAGGTGGTCGGGAAGGTATGGGGGAAGCACATGGACAATGGAGGGTGGGTCTGAAGGGCTGGGGGAAGCACATGGTCAAAAGAGAGTGAGTGTGAGGGGCTGGGGAAGCACACATACAACAGAGGGTGGGCGAGTGGGGAATGGGGCGGAATATGGAGGAGTAGAAGTGCACAAGGGAGATAGCTGGAAAACGCATGCACTTTCAGGGAGTATATAAACAAAAAGAAAAAAGTAGCACCTGAAAAAGTGAGCAGTCGGAAGTTCACAGTAATGTGTTCATGCTCCTGGGTAGGTACAATACAACAAGAGGAAGGGAAGCCTACAGAAGCGGATGAATAAGAAACAAGTAAATGGGAATGTGAAAGCAATCAATGGGAAGCACTGAGCAGCCTCTAATCCCACTGTAAGGTCACAAAAGATCTCACACGAGAGAACACATGGGTTGTGTTAGGCAAGACCTACAAAGTGTAGTGCATAAACCAAAAGAAAAAAGTAGCACCTGAAAAAGTGAGCAGAGGAAGGACACAGTAATGTGTTCATGCTCCTAGGGAGGGACAACACAACAAGATGAAGGGAAGCCTACAGAAGCTGATGAATAAGAAAAAAGTAATTGAAAGTGTGTAGACAATCAATGGTAAGCAATGAGCGGCCTCTCATCCCACTGTAAGGTAACAAAAGCTCTCACAAGAGAGAACACACGGATTGTCTTAGGGAAAGCCTAAAAAGGACTCGTAGCTTTTTAGGTCTGCTAAGAGAGAGCTTTAGTTGTTTACCAGCCTCACATAATAAAAGAAAATATTAAATATAGAAGGGCTTTGGGTCAGCCATTGTCACTGATTGGTCATTTCACATTTTGCTTCTTCTGCCCTCCACATCGTACAGTGTGGGGCAATAGGCAGCCCACTTCAACCCCTGGCTGTTTTGCACCGTGAGTAGCAGCGTTTTTCCTGATCACATGTGCACACCTGCCTTCAGTGTCAGAGCTGGCGGGCCAATTTTTTTACTTTGCCAATGCTTTTTTCCCCCCCTTTTTTATTTTTATAGTCTTACTTGTGGGATTCTAACTAGCTTTTCAGGTTAAAAGTACCTGTTTTAATACAAAAAGACACCTGTTCTGTTATGAGCATTAAAACTAAAAAGGGTTTCTGTACTTGCACTACCATGTTTAGGTGGCGGTATATTTATTTCTTCCTTTATCTTTTGGCATATGCCTGTAATAAAATATAAAAACAAACTAACCTTCATATCAGCGTATCAAGGTCAGCCCTTTTGCTTTGTCATTCATCTTTCAACTTCCTGTTTTCCACAGATGCAATGAATTGCAGGTTACGAAAAATAATTTATTTCCTACACTGCGCCATAACGAGACCCTCTATAACAGCATTCAATTTTCAGATTAGCTAATGTCAGATTACATGTGGAGAACATAGGTGTTATGCATGGCTTCCGTAGGAAGCCTCTATCATTTACACCACATTCTAAATCTAGTACCACCGTGCTATGACATGGCAACAGTTGATAACAAAACTCGTTACCCGCTGTTGCTGTGTCAGAAAGGCCTTCGCGGCCAGGCTGAATGAACTCCCTGACAGCCAATCATCGCTTTGACTGAAAGCAGGAAAAGAGCTGCAGGAGGGGGACGGAAGGCAGGGAAGGTGGTGGGGGTTGGTTAAGGATGGCATTATTTTCACATTTGGGCCAGGGAGGAAGAGCCATTTTATGCATGGCTCCCTCATCACTCCTCTGCATAGAAGTTGAAAGCAGGGGCCGATATTTTGGGGGCCATACATACGGTGGCGTTGCAAAGGGTGTGTAGCGCGGCAGGCCTCGGTCGCAGTTAACTGTATGGAATCATTTAAAGGACACAGACACTCCAGTTAGGTTATCCGGGCTGCTTAAGACCACGTGCAATCTTGCCCATGTTTATTTATCCCCTCGGGATGAGCCCGCCCCGAGGGGTGTGTGGATGCGTGTTTTAGCGCAACATTGTTTAAGAGAGTCCGGGTGGCTCTCTACATCCCTCCTTCATTTTAGTTCAGAGTCCCCTAGTTCACCCCATCATGGGGAATTATATACATAGTCCTTCAGTCTCTGACTTGGTACAGGATTAGGGCGGAGGCCATATCGCTGACTTCTGGTGGAGGAGTCTGGGGAACTGCCCGACGGGGTAGCCCAGGAAGTACCGGCAACTGGACCCAGATCAGTTGGTCTCTGGTAGTCCTCTCCACCTAGAGCTGCCGGCTGCCCGCTCGCCGGAGGCGACATCCCTCCGCCGGAGGACGCTGGGGCACCAATCTCCGTCAAAGGGCACGGCGGCTCGGGCTCTTCGCCATCCATGCCCGCTTCCGGAACCACCTTGAAACTCAATACATTCCTTGTGACGGCCTGGTGTCCTCTTCTTGCCGTGATCATGGTCCCTTGCACCTCTGTCACCGTCCACACGTCAGGCTCATAGGGAGTTCGGAGCTTCCATCCGGGGTGCCGATCCTTGATGACCACTCGGTCTCCAACTCGAACCACGGTGTCTTGGGCTCTGCGGGACTCACTAGCTTCCCTGTTCGTTGCTTCTCTCTTTGCCTGAATGGCCGCCCCGTCTCTCTCAGCAGGGGCTCATCCTGGATCAGACGGAATGCTGTCCCGCGGGGCTCGCTTGAACAGGATGTGGGCTGGAGCGCATTTGGTGGTGCTGTGTGGGGTCTGGCGATACACTCCCAGAAACTTATCTAGAGCTGCTTCCAGGTCTTCCTCATTATCCACGGCAATCCGCAGTGCTCGATTGAGTGTTTTCATCAACCGTTCCACTTCTCCGTTGGCTTGGGGCCAGAGGGGTGTGATTTTCCGGTGTCGGATCGCCAGACTTGCAAGGTATTCTTGGAACTCCCGCTCCTGGAATGGGGGCCCATTGTCCGACTTGACTTCTTCGGGCAGCCCCATCGTTGCAAATAACCTGTCCAGAACTTTCTTGACATGAGGGAACGCAGTGGATGATATTACCTCAACTATCGGGAACTTCGAGAAGGAATCGACCATGACCAGCATGTGTCTGCCGTCCGGGAAGCTCCCGAAGTCAATGCTGAGATGGGTCCACGACGTCTTACTCGCTTCTTCGGTAATCACTGGAGCTGGAGCTGGATCCCCTCCGGTGATAGTGCAGGCGTGGCATTGTCGAACCATTTTGTCTACTTTTGAGTCCATCGCCAGAAACCACACCTTGTTACGGAGCCGGGCCTTAGTCTTGGCCATCCCCTGGTGGCCTACATGCGCAAGCGCAAGGATTCTCTTCTGGAGGCCTTCCGGGATCACAATGAGACGCCCCCTCAGAATGACTCCTTCTTCCCCCACGCTGAGTTCACTCCGGACCTGCCACAGTTGTTGGCGAGCATGGCTGACCTCTGGTCACAGGGCACGAACCCTGTCTAGGAAGCGGGCCCATCCGTTGCTGTCTAGTGCCCTGTGGACGCGGGTGAGGGTGGGGTCTTCACGAGTGGCTTGACCGATTTCCTCTAGTGTCATAGCTTTCGGACATGACCCCTGCGACACCATGCTGACAAAAGCCTCAGTGTTGCACGTATCTTCCGGTATGGCAGCTGGTGGGGTTGATTCCGGATGCCGGGACAAGTAATCCGCGGGATTGTGAGCCCCAGGCCGATAGTTCACTTTGAATTTGTACGCCTGAAGCTGCACAGCCCGGCGTTCGATCCTTGGCGGTGCCAACCTTGACAACCCAGTGAACAGGGGGAGTAAAGGCTTGTGGTCTGTCACGACGGTGAAGTCCTATCCGCACAGATACAAATGGAAGTGCTGGCATGCCCATTTGATGGCCAGCGCTTCTCTTTCGATTTCGACCTCGTCTCGGTGTTGGTGAGCGCCTTGCTGGCTACGCAACGGGCTTCCATACTTCGTGACCATGATCCTGTAAGAGGACAGCACCGAGGCCCACCGGGCTGGCGTCCACAACCAGCTCTGTCTTCCTCCGGGGGTGGAAGTATGCCATGATCGTCTTGTCGAGGAGCCCATCTTTGATATCTTGGAATGCCTTGTTGGCTGCCGGTGTCCACTCCCACGGGTGATCGTGGCACGTGAGGGCGTGTAGTGGTTCAGACATAGCGGCTAGCTTGGGGATGAACCGCCCACACTAGGTGGCCATTCCAAGAAAACTTCTTACTTCGGTGGGACTGCGCGGGGTGGGTGCAGCTCGGATGGCTTCAGCCTTTTTCGGTTCTACCAGTAGCCCTTCGCGTGTGAACGTGTATCCAAAGAAGTCTACACTGTCCTGGTAGAAAGAGCACTTAGCTTTGTGTAGCGTCAGCCTGCACTCTGTCAGTCTCCTGAGTGTGGCCCTCAAGTGTGCGTGATGCTCCTCCAGAGTGTTGAAGAAGACTAAAATGTAATTGCTAAGGTTGATCACTCCTTGCAGTCCGGACAGGGTCTCACGGATCGCATTTTGGAATACCTCTGCCGCTGAGGAGACACCGAAGCTGAGCCTTTTGTACCTCCGGAGGCTGACGTGGGTCGAAAAAGTGGTGATGTACCGACTACTGGGGTCCAGCTCCAGCTGGTGGTAGCCGGCGTTTAGGTCCAGCTTCGAGAACCATTTGGCCCCGTTGAGGTCCGCCACGATGTCGTCCATCGTGGGGGTGATGTGCCGCTCCCTCTTCACCGCTGTGTTGGGCAGCCGCATGTCAACGCAGAGTCTGATGGCCCCTGGTTGTTTGGGCTTGGGCGCCACGACCAGCGGGGACACCCAGGGGGTGGGGCCGGAAACTTTTTCAATGACATCCAGCTCTTCGATCTTCCGCAGCTCCTCTTCCACTTGCGGGCGTAAGTTGAACGGCGTTCTCCGATGTCTGAGGGCTACCGGCTGTATGGACGTGTCTATGTGCAGTTTGAATCTCTTGCCCTTGAGTTTTCCCAGGCCGGTGAAGAGTGTTGGGAACTCCTTGAGTATGTCCTCAGCGTGGGAGTCATGCACTTGGTTCGCAAAGAACACTAGACCAAGGTCCTCTGCTGTGTGACAACTGAGCAAAGTCCCTTTATTGCCTTCTGTGACATGGAATTGCGTCTGCGTCGAGTATCCCCCACTGGTAATGGTAGCGCTGATGATGCCACGGAGGGGAAGAGGGTCCGTTCCTCCGTACGTGTATATTCGCGCCTAGGATGGCGTCAAGGGGGATCTCGGTGACAGACGGTCGTATTGATCGGAGTCCATCACATTGACCGACGCCCCCGTGTCGATGAGGGCTTGTATCTCCGTGTCTCCCACTGAGACTGAACACATGGGCGGCGGCCTCCGCCGGGAGCCTGTCCTGCTTACATACGATACTACGAACACCTCGTCGTCTTCGTCCTCATATATCGGGGCCCGCGACTGTGGCTGATGGTCCATGCTTGGTAGCGGGTCCTCCTGCGAGACCTGGCGCACTTGCTGTGGCCCGAACCTGGGTCTCGATGACGGTTGTCTGAAACGCCCACCCCGGCACACTCTGGCATAGTGATTCATTCTTCCGCAGCGGGAGCACGCTTTCCCTTTTGCCCCGCAGACTGCCGTTGCCGGGTGGTCTTCCCCGCAGTATCCACACAAACCCCTGGTTGCAGGTTTGGGCGCTGGGCGAGGTGCAGCAGGCCGCCTTTGAATCGCTTCCACCTTTTCTTCCTTGATGGGTGCGCTCTTGAACCCCAGTCCTGTGACTACGGGCGCGTGGAGGGCCGCTTCCATTTCTTCCGCCCAGGCATCGGACAACTCATGAGACCGTACTAATACTAGGATTTCATCCAGCGAGATCCCTGGCTGCCGGAGAATCAGCTTCCGTAGGAGCTTGGAGCGACAGCCTAAGATGATCTGATCCCTTCTCTCCACTCTTTGGTCCGTGAATGGGCACGTGCTGGCCAGCCGGCGCCGCCGCGCATAGAACATATCGACGGATTCAGTGTCAGTTTGCCACGCCCTCCGGAACTTAAACTTTTCGAAATCAGGGTTCAGCTTTGGATCAAAGTGTCTATTCAGCGCAGCAACCGCTGCGTCATAATCATCCTCGTTCCCTGTGTTGGGAAGCGTGTCGAACAAGTCGTAGATTTCAGCCTCTCCATAATAAATGAGTAGTGACCGCTTTACTGCCCCATCGGTTTCTCGAGTCCCTCTAAAATAATGGTTTAGTCGCCCTACCCACGCTTTCCATTTCGGGGCGGCGGTAGCCGGGTCTGAGGTTTCGCTGAACGGTGGTAGGGTGCAACCGCGGTGTGGGTGACCACCGGTGGCGGGTTGTTGCCAGCACCTGGATTGGATCCGCCAGCTTGTGTCGCAGGCACTGTAGACATCGTGTGATTTCACTGATGGGACCTGTGGGTTTGCCAATCCTTGTTTACCCTGTGTGGTCACTCCCTCACTTGGTGCTGAGGCTATGCCAATGCTTGTTTGGTGGAATTTCCGTTGGACCAGTGGGTTTGCCAATGCTTGTTGATCCAGACCTCCTCTCCCTGCCCTGGGCCTGATTATCCCCTCTCTCAGGGCCTCAGATGCTGCACCACGCAGTATGATTCAACAGTTCAGGCAGGCAGGAGAAGGACAGCCCTGCCGAGGCCCCCTTCCTTGAGATCGGCCGATGCAGTCCAGGGCCAGCACGAGGCGAAGCACTCAGGTGGGCCCCAGAGCGGGGGCAGCATTCGGGCAGAGCTCCGACGAAGCTCCGGGGCAGCCACTCACCCCTCTTCACAGCGCACGGCGCTGGCAGCCTTCAGTACAGCCAGCAGCATGCGGGTGGGCTCCGCGATCGGCAGGCCACATCGGGAGGCGCTCCGCCTCCGGCAACACGCGAGTGGGCTCCGCGATCGTCAGCTGTAGCAGGTGAGCAGCGGGAGCGTCAGCATCGCGGGTGGGCTCCGCACGCTCCCCGCGCTAGCCGGGCCGTCTGATGAGCACGCAAGGCACGACCGGCCTCGTCGCCAGTGTAGCGCGGCAGGCCTCGGTCGCAGTTAACTGTATGGAATCAATTAAAGGACACAGACACTCCAGTTAGGTTATCTGGGCTGCTTAAGACCACGTGCGGTCTTGCCCACGTTTATTTATCCCCTCGGGACGAGCCTGCCCCGAGGGGTGTGTGGATGCGTGTTTTAGCGCAACATTGTTTAAGAGAGTCCGGGTGGCTCTCTACATCGTGGGGCAGCACACGTTTTGAGAACGGCAGCCTCCCCCGCTCTTACCTGCCGCTCTCGGGGTGGGGCAATTGCCCCACGCTCTTCAATCGGCTGCTGAGGGGCAGCAAATGGGAAAAAATCCCACCAGCACCCCCCCAACACTTTGATTCAGCCGCAGCGGGGCTGCACGCACGGGGACCGCCACAGTGCTTGCTACGCCACTGCATACATAACATGAAAATTATAGATGAGTAAAAAGTGAATTATGGGGATTTGTTTACCTCAGGGATCTGAGTGACATCACTTGAGCTTTGATCCCATTGCGTTTTTGATGTCACTCAGAGACTCTTGGTGAAAAACATCCCCAAAATGAATTAATAGTTACCCACCTATAATTCTACATGTTGGTATACAATCACTGGATTGATTTAGCGATTGCTTCAGGCTGCAGGAGATAGTTTTTATTCATTTCGCAGTGAGCCAGGCCTCTCCAAGCTATAAAACTATCTACATAACTAAGAGTTTTTTGAATGGCCTTTACTGCAAACAGGACGCACAATGCGTGTTATACAACATTATAAATAATATTGTACTGCGCTTTCAGTTACAGGCTTCCATTTTAGCTGTCCTTTCTACCCATAATCTTTAGTAAACATTTTCTCAGTCTCAGAATTAAATACTAGGTGGAGGTTTTTAGGATTTTAATCCGTGACCTGCAGTTCGCTCATATGAATTTCAAATTGACAGCTTAACCAATGAGCAATCGCATTCAGTTTATGTTGGTTTCCTACATGCAGGAAGTGTGATTGCTACCATACCATTAAATCTATATAAAAACTCTTCAAATAAAATTGCTGCAAATATTTTATTTAAAAAAAAAAGAAAAGCTGCTGCAGATCCCGAGAGGCATCCTTCAAAACTGACAGGAGCCTGCATTTAAGCACACATTAGAAGGCCATGGAGAAAACTAGAAAGAAGCATCCCAATAGAAATCTGGCAAACGGCACATGCATCTTAAAGATCAAGGAGCAAAGAAAACCAAGGTTGAGTCCCAGCATTCGCTCAACATCCTGTGATTCTGGGCACATCACTTATTCTCCCAGTGCCCAAAAAAGAAATGTGTGTAATGTAACTGGTGCCCAATATAAAATGCCCCAATGCCCCTAGACCTAGGTCTCGCTACATATGTATATATTTTTAAATGAGGCATGCTTGAGATAGAGAGCAATTGGGCGGTGGGTGGGGTAGGGATCAGTTCAACCTGGCGAAACTAGAACTGGGGGGGGTTGTGCAGAAGCACACCTTGCTTGGGAGCAACGTGGAAGAGGGGAGAGAAGCATTCAAGGGAAACAGCTGGATTCCAGGGAGACAATACTCTCATGGAGTGCTTCAGGAAAAAGAAAAAAAAGAGTTCTAGAAAAGCAAGCCCTCATGGAAGAAACAAAGAAGCCAATTAGAGAAGTGGTAAAGAGGCACTGCTCCACGGGAGGGACAAAAACAGGCTGGCCAGGCTAAAACAAATAGAGCCAGTAAATAGAAAGAAAGCAAATGTGAATGACAACACAAAAAACCAAGGTTAAGCAATGGGTCAAATGCATTCCTAGGTAAACTTTCCCAATGTCCTTAATATTTCTTTGCAACTAGACAGCTAAAGTGTCTTGAAGGCTTCGACCTAAAGATTTTTCCATTCGCATCAGCCTGTGAAAACAAGACCTATGTGCTTTTCCGATTCTTGTTTTGTCTTGCAACAACAATATTTTGCATGGAATATAGTGTCTAACCAGCCTGTTCCTCCAATTGTAGGAAACACACAGTAAGGGTGATTTGGTGGCTATTTAGTAGACAAGTGTATAACATGAACATACGACATATGCACATATCCCATGCAATTGTACCTTTATTTATAATCACAAATAACCTTCCTCTCCTTCATAAAAGAATTTTCTCACGAGAACAGTGAAAAAGCATGGTTTGTAGGAAATCTCCCCATTACATTTAGTCATAATTGATCATTTTCTCCTGCCTCTTCTTCTCTTTCTATGTATAAACTTATCTGGTGAGACAGTGACCTCTGTGTTGAGTAAGAGAAATAGGAGGGAGCGGGTAATAGCAGAAGGACAGACAGATAACAAAAATAGTATAGTGGGAGAAGTGACATAGTGGGAGAAATAGTGGTAGAGATAGAAATGAGTTAGAGAGCTAGTTGAGACAGGGTGTGATGCAAGATAACGAGAGAAACACGAGGTAGCCAGAAAGAAAGATACAGAAAGGTACAAAGGGAGGAGTAGGTTTACAAAGGAAGTTAGAAAGGTAGATAAGGTTTTAGAAGGAGGTAGAGAGAGCTAGAGATACAGAGAAGGAAATGTAGAAAGGAGAAGAATGATGAGTTAAAGCGAGAAAGGGGAATAGTAGAAAGAGGTGTGAGTTAGAAAGTCAAAGAGGGGTAGGGCTGACAGAGAGGTGGTTTAGTGAGAGCAGTATAGAGGAATGTGTGAGAGACATTTGACTAATTAGAAATAATGCCCAATTTAGATGTGGTTCTGCTAGCATGACTAGGCCTCCGTTAGCTAGCATTGACACCTGTCTTCATTTTCAGAATAATAGTGCATGCTTTTATAAAATGCCCAAGTCTTTCTTTCACTCTACATGCTTGTGTGCTTTTCCATTACTGTAATATAATCTAAACGAAGCCTCAAAACTGGTGTCTATAATGCAATATTTTGTGTTTAGGATGTTTCCTTACTCTGTAACTTTTCAATGTTTCCTACAGAGTCTCTTTGTATAGTATTAATTAGCTGAATAGAATTCTGAGTTTTTAAAAAAAAATGTCTCAATCATTCATGTAATTTGCTGTGCAAAAGCTAATCAAGTGCATGTGTTTGTTCTCTTTCAGAAAATCATTTTAGTTCAGAAGCAAATCGAAAGAATTCATTTAAAAGGCTATGTCCCTTGTTATGAATGTGCAGAAGAAGCTCTTTGTGCAATGTTTCATTTCCGCTTGACAGTTAGATCATGTATATGTCTAACCAATCACGCTCCAATGAAAGTAGGTGATAGGGCCGGATTCTTGCCTACCTGGTTGTTGGACCTGCGATGGGCAAGCCCAGCACAAAGGGGGGTAGCTTGGCTCGAGTGACAAGGCGGTAGAAGGCTGTTGTGTTAAGCCGGCTATGACCAAATAATAACTCCCTGCACACCACATAAAAAGAAGGACACCACACCACTGTTATAGAAAAATACGTTTCGTTCATGTAAAAGTTCTCTGGGTTGGAAGAAGTTCAATTAGTTAATCACATTCACCTTTCTTACATGGGTTTGATTAGCTGTGTACTGATTGCGTACGAATAAATGGTTGGACTCTAATAAATAAATATACTGGATAAATATCAGGATTCAATACATTTGGAATAAATATCAGCAATGACTGGAATAAATATCAGCAAAACATCACAGTTGCATAGCAAGTTAGATACCGATCGTTTCACATAAATATCTCAGGGTCATACTGGTATCGCTGCCACCAATTAATCACTTTCAGGGTAAACACATTTAGATTGCCATTTAATGCGGAATGCGCGCTCTTACAGTTTTTGAAGTGTTCACGGGTTCGGGATCTCTGGGCACAAGATACTCGTGATAATCCTTTAGTTGCACTTAAGCATATTGCGCGTGTATCTGGAAGATAAAGACATACAATGACTACGGCGATTACACTCCGCGGCCAGCCGGTTTAATACTACTGCGGCCGGAGGAGTCTGTGCGCTTCTGTCAACGCAGGCGGGGTCTCCGAAGGCGGCTTCAGTTCACGAGTCCTCAGACCGTTGAACGGGCTGCCGGAGGGGTCAAACTACCTGCGCGCACAGTTCAAAATTGGAGCCGCACCTCAGTCCCGGAACAATGCGGCAACTTCAGGGGAAGAGACGGTCCCACCTCACTTTAGCTGCGCCGGTAAGCGCTCCAGTCAGTATGGCCCTTCTCCCAAGGGCGAAGGAGGGTTCCAGGGGCTCCGCGATCCTCCCTCCGATCTCACTCACGGGGGGGCTCCCGCCCACAACAACAGTCCCCAAGTCACTCGAGCAGGGCAGAGACGGTACTCTCGCCCAAATGAAGGCCAGCCTTTCCCCGCCCCAGCGCAGCACCTCACCTTCTGTCCACGATCAGCGCTTCGACGGCGGTGGGTTCGGAGACGTCCGAACGCCCGCCAGGAGGCACTTAAGTTGAAGGGGCCCTGTCAAGGGTCGCAGTCGCGATCTCACCACTGGGGGAGGCGGGGAGGCTCTAACTATGGCCAAAGTCTCTGAGGGGCAATTGGGCACTTGCTGGCCAGGCGCTGAAGGCGAGAGGTCACTGCTCGCACTTCTGACTGGAAAGCCAGTCAGGGTCCACGCCAACAACCTCGGCTGTACTTCTGCCTGCGCTATCAGCTGCCTCAGGGGGGGGGACACGGCAGGTGTCAATCTGGTGTCAAGTCCTCTTCTCCACTTTTTCTCATCATGGCCGCCAGGGACTGGGCCTTTTATAGCCAGTGCCCTGGGGTGCCAGCACGAGCCAGAAGGTTCTAGAACCTTCCCTGGCTGTGTCAATGACATGGCCCTTCCAAGGTGTCTTTTTGGTCATTAGGAGCCACCATACTGGGCTTCCTAAGGCAGCCATTTTGTGTACTTGTAACTTCTGAGGGGATTCCTGTCAGGTTTGCAGGTTACACAAAGTGCGCCAAAACCTCCGAAGGGTCAGAGGTCAGAAGGACTCCAATGGGAGTCACTCTCATAGGGGACAATGGTGTCCACCATTTTAGGGTTGACAACCTCAGTGTGTAATGCCACCGGTTCCGTCAGGCGCCTTGTACATAGGTGCCAGGAACTTGGTGAGCAACTGAGCGTCAAGGAGCATCTAACCCCATGGGACAACACACAAAAAGGTCCTGGTAGACAAATAAAAAGCGACAAATTTTAGGAGGCACGGGGGAACAAAATAAATCATGGTGTGAGGGGACTCTCAGAAGCAGACAGGTCTAACATGCGTCCCCCCCAGCTGAAAGTGGGGAGAGCTACCCAACCCCATGGGAGTCCACAACACTAAGGCGGAAATACCTGGAGAGACCGTCTGCATTGGCGTGGTCAGCTCCGGGCCGATGTTCCACCCGAAAGTCCATTCCCTGTAGGGAGATAGACCACCTCAACAGTTTTGGGTTTTCCCCCTTCATCTGCATGAGCCAACGAAGGGGTCGGTGGTCTATCTGAACCAGGAAGTGTGAACCAAACAGGTATGGTCGCAGTTTCTTCAGTGCCCAGACCACCGCAAAGGCTTCCCGCTCAATCCAGATCCAGACCCTCTTCATTGAGTTGCGATAGCACCGCCCCAATGCCAATGTCGGATGCGTCTGTCTGGACAATGAATTCCTTCGAGAAGTCTGGAGCCTTCAAAACTGGAGCGTTGCACAATGCCTGTTTCAGAGTGTCGAAGGCTCGTTGGTAAGCCTCGGTCCAGATGACTCTCCTGGTTTGCTTCTTGGCCGTGAGTTCAGTAAGGGGAGCCACGATAGTGCCATACCCCTTCACGAACCGTCTGTAGTAACCTGTGAGGCCCAGGAAGGCTCGGACCTCAGTCTGGGTCTTGGGGGGTTCCCAGGCCACGATTGCCTCAATCTTTGCCTGAAGGGGTTGCACCGTTCCCCGGCCCACCAAGTGACCTAAGTACACCACCGACCCCTGACCAATCTGACACTTGCTGGCCTTGATCGTCAGACCAGCTTGTTCCAGGGCCTGGAGAACGTCTTGCAGGTGCTGCAAGTGATCCTCCCAACTGCTACTGAAGACAGCAATGTCGTCAAGGTAAGCAGCAGAGAAGGATTCCTTCCCAGTGAGGATCATGTTCACCAGCCGCTGGAAGGTTGCAGGAGCGTTCTTGAGCCCAAAGGGCATCACACAGAACTGGTAGTGTCCATCAGGTGTGGAGAAGGCTGACCTTTCCCTCGCTCCACCAGTCATAGGAATCTGCCAGTACCCTGCTGTGAGGTCAATGGTACTCAGATATTGGGCAGCTCCCAACCGGTCAATTAGTTCATCCGCCCGAGGGATCGGATGAGCATCGGTCTTCGTGACCGAATTAAGTCCTCGATAGTCCACGCAGAATCGCAATTCTGGCGTGGTGCCAGGTGGTGCAGCTTTAGGAACTAAAACCACCGGGCTAGACCAAGGGCTATTTGAAGGTTCAATAACTCCGAGCTCCAGCATCTTAGCTACTTCACTTCGGATGCTGGCCTTTACCTTGTCCGACAGCCGGTAAGACTTAGACTTCACAGGTGGGCTGTCGCCGGTGTCCACGTCATGAACACACAGATGGGTCTTACCCGGGACAAGGGAGAACAGAGGAGAGAATGACCCCAGGACCTGGCGGCATTCCTCCTGCTGCTCCGGAGTGAGGGATGGTGAGAGTTTCACTCCCTCCAATGACCCATCCTTTTCTTGAGACGCCAACAGGTCGGGGAGAGGCTCAGTGTCCTCTTCCTCCGATCCATCAGTCACCAGGATCAACATGACTTCGGGCCTCTCATAATGGGGCTTGAGGCGATTGGCATGCAGCACCCGACGTGGATGCCGTGGGGTCTTGACGTCCACCAGGTAGGTAGACTTGCCCATCTTTTCCAATACCTCATATGGGCCTGTCCAACGGTCCTGAAGAGCGCTTAGCTCTCCCGGTTCCATCACCCACACCTTCTGTCCAGGCTCCAGCTCCATTGGGTGAGCGTTGTGGTCATACCACGCTTTCATCACTGCCTGGCTGGCTTCCAAGTTGTCAGAAGCTTGCTTCCACAACTTAGCCATTTGGCTCCGGAAGGCCAGCATATAGCTCACCACGTCCTGGGGAACTTTCCGGGGAGACTTTTCCCATGAGTCCCTCACCAGGCTGTGAGGTCCACGTACAGGGTGCCCATACAGAAGCTCGAAGGGGCTAAAGCCCACTCCCTTCTGTGGCACTTCCCTGTAGGAAAAAAGTAAGCAGGGTAGGAGGACGTCCCATTTCCTCCGCAGGCTTTCTGGTAGACTTCTGATCATACCCTTCAACGTCTTGTTGAACCTTTCCACAAGGCCATTGGCCTGTGGGTGATAAGGAGTGGTGAACCGGTAGGTCACTCCACACTCCTTCCACATTGCCCGCATGTATGCTGACATGAAGTTGGTCCCCCTATCAGACACAACTTCCTTGGGGAAACCCACTCGGGTAAAGATCCCCATCAGGGCCTTTGCCACCACCGGTGCAGTGATGGTTCTTAGAGGAATTGCCTCTGGATACCTTGTGGCATGATCCACCAGTACCAGGATAAACCTGTGACCGGATGTTGTCGGTGGATTTAAGGGCCCAGCAATGTCGATGCCCACCCTTTCAAAGGGGGTGCCAACGACGGGAAGTGGTTCCAGGGGAGCCTTCAGCTTCGTCCCTGTTTTCCCACTGGCTTGGCATGACACACACGACCGACAATATGCGTCGGACGCCACCCTCATTCGAGGCCAATAAAAGTGGGGGACAAGCCTGGCAAAGGTCTTGTCCTGACCCAAGTGTCCTGCCAAGGGAATCTCATGAGCCAACTCTAACAGGAAGGCTCGGTAACACTGTGGGACTACCAGGGCCCGTGACAATCCGTGCACTGGCACCCTGGGTTCACTGTAGAGGAGGCCATCCTCCCAGTAAATACAATAGTTCCCAGACTCGTTACCCGCTGCTTGGGTTTCAGCCTGTTGCCTCAGACCCTTGAGGGTGGGACATTCCCTTTGTCCCCTGCTCAGTTCCTCCCTGGACGGACCTCCCTCCACTCGCCAATCAGCGGGGATAGGTAAGTTCTCCAACAGAACCATGTCCTCCTCCGTGGACTCCGGGTCCACCTCCGTAGGTGGCCTATCCGTCTCACGGGGCACGGACGTCGAGGCAGGCTCCTCCTGTCCTCGGCATGCTCCCTCATCAGCAGCTACAGGGTGGGCCATTGTTCCAGACTCCGACCCCTGCGACTTCCCCTCCCGAGCTGTCGCCGACCTGGTACTCACACAGGCCCAATCAGGTGTACCCAGCATCTCCGAATGAGTCCGGTATTCCACCTCCTTCCAAGCATTGTGCTCCATATCATTGCCCAGCAAACAATCGACTGGCAAGGCGGGGCTTACGGCGACTCGAAGTGGACCTGCAACCCCTCCCCACTCAAAGGGAACCTCGGCCACAGGATAGTGGCCCATTCTGCCGTCAGCCAGTGCGGCTGGATGAAGTACGCCTGGAACCACCTGCTCCGTGGACACCAGATGACTCCTTACCATAGTCATACTGGCTCCTGTATCTCTCAGAGCTTCCCCTCTATGGCCATTGATGGTGACCCACAGCCCATACTTGGTAGTATTCGAGGGCACCTGGATCTTTGGAACCATCTCCCAATCACCCAGGGACACTAAGGTGACTCCCGCCCACTCCCTTCCCTCACTTAAGGGCATCTCCTCCCCGAGCGCTACACTAGCGACTCCCGGGGCCTTTCCTCCAGCGGGAGGGGGTGGTCTCTTTGGGCATTTCGGGTCTCCTTTGTAATGTCCAATACCACCGCACTCAAAGCAATGGACAACCCTTGGCTGCTGACTCTGGCCAGGGTTAGGGTTCTTCTGCGGGTTAGCCTTAGAGTTGGAAAAGGTGTTTTTCCCCTTAAAGTTATTTTGGGCGCCTTTGGAGAACTCCTTTTTCTTGTTATCTCCCCCCTCTTTCCTTAGGGGAGCGCCCTGTCCGGACTTCTGAGAATCTCCTCCAGTCCCCTTCGTGGACACTCGGGTACTTGCCCAAATGTCCGCCTCCTCAGCAAGCTTACGGGGGCAAGTAAGTTTGCTGTCTACCAGGTGTTGCCTCAGCTCGGGAAGGCATTTCTCGAGTAGATGCTCCTTAAGGATTAAGTCATACAACCCTTGATAGTCCTCCACCTCACTACCTTGGACCCACCCTTCCAGGGCTTTCTTGGCAAAATCCAGGAAGTCAACCCAATTTTGTGAGCTCAGCTTGTGGCTACCCCTAAACCTTTGCCGGTATTTCTCCGGGGTCAACCCAAACTTCCTAATGAGCGCCACCTTCATGGCGGGGTAGTCTACCTGTTCCTCCCGGTCTAGGGCCAATAGGGCATCCCTTCCTGTCGGAGGCATGTACCGGTATAATCCACCACCCCAGTGCTTCTCATGGATCCCATGGGCTCTTAAGGAGACCTCATAGGCTGCCAGCCACTTGGCTATGTCGTCCCCAGCGGAATAACTGGCGACTACGTCCTTTGGTAAATGGGGCCTGGGCTCCCTGGCAATTTCCTTGGACTCGACACCCCCCGGAGTATTGTTAATGGTCTTGAGGTCGAGTTCTCATAACTTGAACTCATGTTCCATCCTTCTCCCTTCCATCTCCAGCTTGGCCAACTCCCACCTTAACTGTCTTTCCTCTCTCCTGTCGGCTAACTCGGTTTCTGATAACCCTCTTGATGACACACTACTGCCCTCCCGTGAGGCTACCTTGGGGCTGATAGACATCGCACCCACCCCCAGGGGACATTCTGTAATCATCTCCATGACAGTTTCCCTGTCTGATTCCTCCTCCTCTACCGTTCCCTCCGTGTGTGCTTCCACCCAGGCTCGCAGACTAGTACGGAGCTCCTCTCTCTTGGCTCCTCGCCTAACGAACACTCCCGTTTCCTGACAGAACTCCCTGAGCTGTGCCACAGTATAGGTCTCCAGCTCTGACATTTTGAATTCCATTTTTGTCAGTTGAAAGTGTGGACCACCACCCCGAAGTAGGTTATGAAGATAGGAACTTTCTCTGAGGATCACCTCCACCCACCTCCAGGAAAGAATTTAAAAAAAACAAAATCACAGAATTAGTAGGCCGCTGGGAGAATACTCCGGGTGTGTACCTGTGATGCACACTGAATTATTATGAGGTTCACAACAGCACGGCTCGTAATCCCAACCGCTGCCACCAATTTTATGTTGGACCTGCGATGGGCAAGCCCAGCACAAAGGGGGGTAGCTTGGCTCGAGTGACAAGGTGGTAGAAGGCTGTTGCGTTAAGCCGGCTATGACCAAATAATAACTCCCTGCACACCACATAAAAAGAAGGACACCACACCACTGTTATAGAAAAATACGTTTCGTTTATGTAAAAGTTCTCTAGGTTGGAAGAAGTTCAATTAGTTAATCACATTCACCTTTCTTACATGGGTTTGATTAGCTGTGTACTGGTTGCGTAGGAATAAATGGTTGGACTCTAATAAATAAATATACTGGATAAATATCAGGACTCAATACATTTGGAATAAATATCAGCAATGACTGGAATAAATATCAGCAAAACATCACAGTTGCATAG
This sequence comes from Triturus cristatus, assembly GCF_964204655.1. Lineage (NCBI taxonomy): Eukaryota > Metazoa > Chordata > Amphibia > Caudata > Salamandridae > Triturus > Triturus cristatus. The sequence continues at coordinate 617,907,252 of NC_140583.1, read as the reverse complement.
CAAGTTAGATACCGATCGTTTCACATAAATATCTCAGGGTCATACTGGTATCGCTGCCACCAATTAATCACTTTCGGGGTAAACACATTTAGATTGCCATTTAATGCGGAATGCGCGCTCTTACAGTTTTTGAAGTGTTCACGGGTTCGGGCTCTCTGGGCACAAGATACTCGTGATAATCCTTTAGTTGCACTTAAGCATATTGCGTGTGTATCTGGAAGATAAAGACATACAATGACTACGGCAATTACACTCCGCGGCCAGCCGGTTTAATACTACTGCGGCCGGAGGAGTCTGTGCGCTTCTGTCAACGCAGGCGGGGTCTCCGAAGGCGGCTTCAGTTCACGAGTCCTCAGACCGTTGAACGGGCTGCCGGAGGGGTCAAACTACCTGCGCGCACAGTTCAAAATTGGAGCCGCACCTCAGTCCCGGAACAATGCAGCAACTTCAGGGGAAGAGACGGTCCCACCTCACTTTAGCTGCGCCGGTAAGCGCTCCAGTCAGTATGGCCCTTCTCCCAAGGGCGAAGGGGGGTCCCAGGGGCTCCGCGATCCTCCCTCCGATCTCACTCACGGGGGGGGCTCCCGCCCACAACAACAGTCCCCAAGTCACTCGGGCAGGGCAGAGACGGTACTCTCGCCCAAATGAAGGCCAGCCTTTCCCCGCCCCAGCGCAGCACCTCACCTTCTGTCCACGATCAGCGCTTCGACGGCGGTGGGTTCGGAGACGTCCGAACGCCCGCCAGGAGGCACTTAAGTTGAAGGGGCCCTGTCAAGGGTCGCAGTCGCGATCTCACCACTGGGGGAGGCGGGGAGGCTCTAACTATGGCCAAAGTCTCTGAGGGGCAATTGGGCACTCGCTGGCCAGGCGCTGAAGGCAAGAGGTCACTGCTCGCGCTTCTGACTGGAATGCCAGTCAGGGTCCACGCCAACAACCTCGGCTGTACTTCTGCCTGCGCTATCAGCTGCCTCAGGGGGGGGGGAACACGGCAGGTGTCAATCTGGTGTCAAGTCCTCTTCTCCACTTTTTCTCATCATGGCCGCCAGGGACTGGGCCTTTTATAGCCAGTGCCCTGGGGTGCCAGCACGAGCCAGAAGGTTCTAGAACCTTCCCTGGCTGTGTCAATGACATGGCCCTTCCAAGGTGTCTTTTTGGTCATTAGGAGCCACCATACTGGGCTTCCTAAGGCAGCCATTTTGTGTACTTGTAACTTCTGAGGGGATTCCTGTCAGGTTTGCAGGTTACACAAAGTGCGCCAAAACCTCCGAAGGGTCAGAGGTCAGAAGGACTCCAATGGGAGTCACTCTCATAGGGGACAATGGTGTCCACCATTTTAGGGTTGACAACCTCAGTGTGTAATGCCACCGGTTCCGTCAGGCGCCTTGTACATAGGTGCCAGGAACTTGGTGAGCAACTGAGCGTCAAGGAGCATCTAACCCCATGGGACAACACACAAAAAGGTCCTGGTAGACAAATAAAAAGCGACAAATTTTAGGAGGCACGGGGGAACAAAATAAATCATGGTGTGAGGGGACTCTCAGAAGCAGACAGGTCTAACACTGGTTATCTCCAAGAATCCTCACAAGTCACCAGGATCTTTTTATCTGCCAAATAGCGTAGACGGGATGAACACAATTATCAAAATATATCGACCACAATTAAAATACATTTGGAAAGGACCACTGACTCCGAATCTAAAATTTGTAAGATTTTATTACAACCAAAAATAACTGAACATGCAGGCAGCTCAATACAAGGTGCAAAAGGTAGATGGGCACTAATACAAAAGCGAGCCTACGCAAAATTCTCATACGGCTTAGAACAAAGAGAATCACTGACTCCAAAATCATCAAAAAGGCGATTGTTAGACCAATATCTAAATTGGGAATCATTAGTCAAGGAAGGAGAAACGTTAATCTGTCCCTACACTAACTCTAAGGTGACATCCCTACTTAGCATTCCGATCCCAGGCAAGAGAATCAAGGAAAAGATGTCAGAAGTGAAGACTCCCTTAAGAAGTACATTCACTTAGTCAGAGCTCGTTCTAATATGCTCCTTCTAGCTTCCCACCCAAGTCTCATCTGCTCAACCCACAGAGCACTGTCCCTAATACAAAACCCCTACATCGTAGAACACGCCCTCGGCACACCTCTTCGGCCAGGTCTTCTTTCGGTAGTTTTCCATCGAAGTTGTCTGTCGTCCAACGTCCGTTAGCTTGACCTTGGGTCCCAGGCACCTTGCGCAGCAAAAGTAACTATCTCACATTCCAATGCACTCCCCTGTTAGCTTCTCACAGCATCCTAACTCCTAAAACAAAGATCTATTCTCACTAACGAGCTAAATGTCCTTGCACCTGCAACAGAAACATGGGAACGAAAAGAATCACCTCACGTCTTGAGAGTTTACATTTCCCTGCAACCCAAAGCCTTTACCAAGGGAATCATTTTCGGCCTACAACATTAGCTAACATAAGGAATGAACAGGCCTTCTCTTTTGACATATACGTGATCAGGCCTTTACAAAATTAAACAAACTATTAAACCACACTCTAAGCATTAGTTCATTATTTTCATATACATGAATAAGCAACCTACACGTAGAACTTTAACATGGCACACGTTTAGCCTAATACATTGCATTGTACGAAAACTAATGATTATTCATTTTATTGAATACATTCACAATAACTTGCAACGTTGATCTTCACGAAAGTATTATTACATTTCTAATGACCTCTAAGTTAAACGATTACAACAATACATTTCTATGACACTTCTAAACATGCATTGAATAATATGCGGGTGCTGGCTAACGGTGAATATGATGCACCCCTATAAATTTCAGAATCTTATGGCGCTCTATCAGTTCCCCCCTTTGATGACAAATGTCATCACACCATCACAACCTCATTCCCTTGGAGAAAGAACCGACTTAAACAGTGCTTGTTGCCATTCTACTCTGTCGGAACCTCTCCATTCTCTTAAGATTCTGGTATTGACTGTCCTGCAGTCTAGCCATTCGCCTCTCACTTGCTCTAAGAGAATTTTCAACTCTGTTTCCTAGTCTGTACCACTTACAGGCTTTGATGGGACCCCACAAGCAGATCACACAAACCACAACATTAATAAGAGGCTTCAACACAAATCCAAGGAATCCTTTTCCCAAGCTCGCAAACCAACTTCCCACATGACCGAATCATTTACCAATCTTCTCCCACACACCCTCTTCAGTCAAATCCGGAATCTCTTGATGAATCGTAGTAATGTTGTCTATATATTTCTCCAAATCTTTGCTGTTATCTGGAATATACGTGCAACATTCCTGAACTTTCAACATTTGAAAGACTCCACCCTCCTTTGCCAATAATACGTCTAAAGCAAGACGATTTTGGAAAACCATAGTCCTTATCGAAAACATCTCTCCATCTACCAACAACAAAGACCTCGCAGTATTCATTGACAATTCATCAACCACAGTCGCCAGTTTCCTTATCTTCACATCATTCAAAACCACACCCAAACTTGGTATCATTGCTCCAAAGATATCACCAATCACGGCTCCTGCACTTGCAGCTCTCCGCACTTTAGAATGATGTCCTGTCTCCAAAAGATTCAAATCTTCCGCATGATAAATCTTCGGGAAAATAATAGCCAAGTAACATGTACCATACCAATTCGCAGGCAATCTCACATAGGCATTCCTTCCGCACACAAAATACACAGTTGGAATCACTCGCACCGGACCTTGCAAAAAGTTCTTAGCAGAGTCCTCCATAGTAAAGTTATTGTCGCACGTACTCTGTCCTACCAAGACCTTTTCATAATAGGTCTGAGGACGTCTCACACACAACTTCCCCTTCTGCATCTGATCTAGCGCTATGGGTCCATAACTCCCCTTAGATCTGTGCACTCTCTCCTCATCGGTCCAATCTACTGGACTCTCTCCTGTATTTCGTGTCTGAGTTAGTTTTCTATATCTATCCTCTATCTGACCAATAAACTTCTTCTCAGTTTCCGACAATAAACATGTTAAATTATGTCGGTGAGCATAAGCCGTATCCAAACTCAAAGTAGGTATGAAATACTTCCGAAGTCTGTCCTCTGACTTATAATAGTCGTACTTATTCAAGTGCTTATAGGCCGGTACTTCAGGAAGTACTGCATCATAATTGGAAAAGAAATACTCAAACTGTCTTCTCTCATAGAAGATGCTAAGCAATAAGCTGCAAGAAATCCCATAGGTTAATGGAAGGTGATGGTATCTAATACCCTCATCTACGGAAGAAGGTAGCTGCATGCACACATAACAATCTTTCGCATCCATTGCATCAACATACTCATACAACAGCTTCGCATAAGCATTAAGATTAAAGTCACTTCTAGACAGATCTATGTGAAACCTACGACTCTCTTCAAGTATCAAAGCTCTTTGAGCTCCTATAGTAACCTCTTTCTGGCTGTAGGTGGTAGGTGTAGGTGTCCCCTGTACCTCCCCCTCCTGCTCATGAGAAACGATATATGAGGCTACCACTATCGCAACTATAGCAGCTATCACTACCCCTAAAAGTGTACCTATCACTAATTTAGCCCTACGATGGGGTTTTCCAGCATCTGCTATCTTTGTAAAGTTCTCAGAATTTCAGTTCAACAGCAACACGTACAAAGTCTCTCTCATCCGAGTATTGCTTGTCAAACCAGTTCACACAACCCCTTGAAGCTGGAAGTCCCCTAGAAATTTTCAGTTCCTTATTTACACAGTCCACAGAAAGACTTCCCTAGCCCTCTTTCAGTATCTTGACGGAAAGTCCCTAACTTTATTCTTCTTCCACTCGGGCCTAGGTTATCTTCTTCTTTTGGTCCTTTATGTACAACAAAGGGTTTACCTTTAGTCCAGAACGATATTCGCTCCCAAAAGCTCTAAAACTCCTTGCAAAATTTCAAGACGAAGTATCACCAATTCCGAGGGGTGCTAGGTGGCGCTGGACCGTCATGGCCGCGCTTCTGTGAGGCTCCAGCCGGCCAGGCAAACATTTATCCTGCAGTATCATCCTCCCGGCCAGTTAATGGTGAACTGACCCCATCGGTGAGAGGCGAAGCACTCAGAGACGGTCCGTTGGTGATTTGAGGGGAAGCGGAGATCCGGAGGCGGAGAGATCAGCTTCCGAAATTGCTGGGAGAAGCCTGGTGAGCGGGGCAGAGCGACGAGGCGGCTGCTGGCGCAACCTTCGGCCGGGGATCCTCGGGGCCTGCTGGGGCCGCGGCGTCACTGCCGCTTTGAGACTGCTGCTGGTGCTGTACCCCCCTGGGGGCTGGCGGAGGAGTGCCCCCCCCTTCCACCTGGGGGACGCGGGCTGCTGCCGCTGGTGCCGGCGGGTGCGCTAGAGGCCCGTTTTGAGGGTCGTGGGGCCGAGGGGACTGGCGGCGTGCTCTCCGCTGCCCCTGCCTACCTTGCCAGCGCTCCGGGGGACAGGAGCGGTGGGATCCTGCGCCTGGACGTCATCTGCGGGGCGCTGGAGGTGCGCCTGTGACCGGAGAGAAGCTGGGTCTGGCTGTATCGACCCCGTCGTGATTTCCTTTCTGGCACGAGGCGCTGAGACCTGGCCCGGTGGGTGCTTCTTCGGACCTCTGCTTGGTCCTGCAGGTGCGTGACGGACTGGTGCAGTGGCTGGGGGTGCGTGAGAGGCACGGCTGCTCCTACTTGCCGCTGGTCAGGGTTGGGCCCCCTGGCTGGATTTCCGGGTGCGGCGCTCTCGACGGCCATTAGGGGACGGTCCCGTGGGTGGCCCCGTTGGAGCTGGAGTGGAGGAGCGGTGCGGAGCGGGGGGTACGCAGCCTGGCGCCAATCGCGTGATTTGAACAGCCCGCTCCCCGCACGGACTGATCTTGGCGTCTGAAGACACTATGGGCAAACCGGACGCGAAACAATAGACGCTGCATTTCAACCCCCCAAAGTAAAAAACGTGCGCCCAGACTGCGGATGGAGGGCAACCGGGTCCCAGTGAGGAGGAGGAGGTCCCTGCTTGTGGGCATGCAGCGGAGTTTAACCTCCATTGACGCCAAGATCGATAATATGAATACTCGGCTGGACGCGGTGGTGCATCGGCTGGATCAGCACGGGGAGCGGCTGAAGGAGGCGGAGGGTCGGATTTCGGAGCTGGAGGATGGGGCCGGGACTGGCGCAACTAAACTCTCACAGATGGATCGCCTACTCAAAGTCATTACGGAAAAGAATGAGGATTTGGAGGCGCGTTCCCGGAGGAATAACGTCCGCCTGGTTGGCCTTGCGGAATGCAGTGGCGGCGGCCGCATGGAGGAGGTCATAGAACGCCTACTGGTAGATAAATTTGGACGGGACTCCTTCTCGCCTCAGCTGGTGGTAGAGCGGGCTCACAGATCCTTGGGGCCCCGGCCGGTCCCTGGAGTTCCACCGCGCCCGGTAATTATCAAGTTCCTCAACTATAGGGACCGTGACACCCTGCTGCGCCTGGCGCGAGAGCAGCAACCGATCCAGCATGAAAATACCACACTCTCGTTCTACCCGGACTTCACCCAGATGGTGCAAGAGGCTCGTCGCAAGTTTGCGGGAGTAAATAAAAAGCTGCAGCAGCGCGACATCCCATATTCAATGCTGTATCCCGCCAAGCTCAAGATCACGCATCATGGCAAACCCCTCTTCTTCGGCACCCCTCAACAGGTGGAGGACTTCCTTAGGGACCAGCGCCCCTCCGCGTCCCCGCGGCGTAGCCCTGGGGCGAGATATGGGTCCCGGTCTCCGACATCTGCTCCGGACTGATGAGTATTAACGTCATGATACCTTTGTGCTCCTTCTTTTTCTGCATCCCACTCACTTCTCCCAGCTCATCCTTTTCTGCTTCTTTTTCTCTTCCCTTTTGCTCCTGCCACCTTCTGGTTGTAGACATGGACTGGTTGAATCCACAAGTGGGACTGCCTTAACTGTGGGGTACGCTATTCCAGTCCGTTGACTTTTAGAGGAGCTTTTGGTGGTTGGGGGGAGCATTGAGATCAAGTGCCCCATCTGTACCGCCTCTCAATACTTATGAGGTACTGGTAGGGTTATTGTGGCTACTGTTTGCCTTGGCACTCCCCCTCCCACCCCACTTCTGCTCCTCGCCCTTAGCGGGAGCGATGCAGTGGGTGAAATATCGGGAGTGGGGAGGGTAGGTCCAGCTCACTGGTGTCACCCAGAGAGGGAATACCCCACAACACTGGTTTTGTTCGCTATAGGGGTTGGGGGGGGGGTCTGGATCCCGGCAGGATTGGGCTGTCGTGGTGGGAGGGGGCGGGATGGGGTAGGGACTGTTTGATGGAGGGATGGTTTATGGGGAGGGTCTCCTCCGACGAGTTGGGGGAGTCGGCTGGAACGGGAGAGGGGAGGGAATGTGAATACAGCACTACACTTGTACACTGGACCATGCACTCTTGTACGTTGGGGTTGGCTGTCTGGCAGTGCCTGCGATGGGCCTGGAGCTGGCAGAGCGCTACGTTCTCGGTCTGGGAGGGAAGAGACGGCTCGGCAGCGAGATAAGCTTAGATTCGGACTCTGATGCCAGTCCGCGTGATGGCGCAGGAAGAGGGGAACATGCTGCGAGATCCACATAGCAGGATCAATGTCCTGGCCTGGAACATACGGGGGTTGGGGGACCCGCGCAAGCGCCGACAGCTCCTGGGTTATCTCGACCGCCATCGGATACACATAGCGTTGCTGCAGGAAACTCACACGGACCCTCGTAGCTCACCCACCTTTGCATCCCGATGGGCGTCTTATGGCCTGTTCTCCTCGCATTCGACTTATTCTAGGGGAACAGCCATATTGGTCAAGAAACACACTCCATTTGTGCCCCTGGGGGACAAAACGGATGCCGAGGGACGTTCTGTGTCGCGTGGGGTCGGATGGATAACGCCACGGTCACTATTGCGTCCTTTTATGGGTATAATCTGGACGAGCATGCGCACTTTATTTCCCTATGGGAAGTCATACTGGGCATAGGGTCTACGCACTTGATCTGGGGAGGAGATTTCAATGTCACTCTGAATCCTGCTCTGGACCGCTCCAATGTAGACACCGCACATCACCCCCGCTCTCGGGCTTATATCTCTGACTTGATGGCTCACCATTTACTGATCGACGCCTGGCGCCGTATTCACCCGGATACGCGGGAGGGCACGCACTGGTCGGCACCGCACTCCACATGGGCTCGGCTGGACTACATGCTGCTTTCAAGGAGCTTGGGGTCCTCATTGCTGGCTGCACGACACTTACCTCGTACCTTTTCAGACCATGCACCTGTGCTGATCACTTTGGCTAGAACTGGACTGGTCGGCGCGCCGCTCCCATGGCGCATGCAACCTAATATTCTCCTGGATGAGCTTTTCCAGCATGAAATGTCCCAGGAGATCATGGATTTAATAGACCGCAATAGGGGGTCGGTGGACTGCGTGGCGACGGTGTGGGAGGCCTTCAAGGTCACTATGCGGGGGGGGTGTATTTCTAAGGGCTCGGGTGTCCTGCGCTCCCTTCGCACCACTCTGACCTCCCTGGAGCGGGATCTGGGGGTACTAGAAACTGCCCCTGATTTCCTGGAGGATCCCACGGCGCAGCTAGAATATCGTACTAAGCTCTCGGAGTACAAGCTCACCGCGGAGAGAGAAGTCCACTTCCGGGGGAAACATTTCACGGCACGGGTGTATGGGGAGGGGGAGCGGCCCGGCAGATTTCTGGCGGTGGTGGTCCGTCCTCCGTGAGGCGCCAATCACATCTTGGAGGTTAGAGCCCCTGATGGCACTATGTACCATGATACGCCCTCTATACTCTCCTCCTTCGTCACACACTACTCTGCCTTGTACACTTCTAGGCGTGAGTCGCCGTTGGAAATGTCTGAGTATTTGTCGGAGCTTACTCTTGGATGGCTATCTAATGCCCAGCGGGAACTCCTGGCGGCCCCCATAGGGCTTGCCGAAATCAAGGAAGCCATAATGCAGATGTCATCGGGGAAGGCGCCGGGCCTAGACGGCTTCCCTATTGAATACTACAAAGCCTTCATTGACCCGTTGGCGGCGGTCCTGCGTGAGGTGTTCGAGGAGGCGAATGAGACTGGCTCTTTGCCACCTAGTATGTCGGAGACTCTGATAGTCTCGCTTCTCAAGCCGGGGAAGCCCCCGGATTCCTGTGATTCCTATAGGCCCCTTTCCCTCCTTAATAGCGATGTGAAGATCCTCGCCAAGGTACTAGCGAATCGCGTCAATCTCCTGATTGGGGACTTGATCCTGCCGGATCAAGCGGGGTTCATCCCTGGCAGGTCTACCTCCCACAATCTGCGGACTCTTTTCTCAGTCCTGAACAATGCTGATCCCTCCCTTGCGCTGGTGGCGGTGTTCTTGGATGCCACCAAGGCGTTCGACTCGGTCGAGTGGGACTATCTCCATCTAATCCTACGCAACATGGGCATGCCATTAGCTTTCTCCAGATGGATCCAAATCCTGTATCACCGCCCCATGGCGCGAGTCCTTATTAATGGTCGTGTCTCTGAGCCCTTCCCGGTCACAAGAGGTACTCGCAGGGGTGCCCATTATCACCGCTCCTCTTTGCCTTAGCGATAGAACCGCTGGCGTCCCGCCTTCGGCAGAATTACCTTGCGGCTTCCCTGCGATGTCAACAGAGGCAAATTTTGTTGTCGCTCTACGCGGATGACCTCACGTTTTACATCAAGCACCCCCGGGATCATTTAAACCCTATACTTAGGGAGTTTGTTAGATTCTCGCTGTACTCGGGGATACACATCAACTGGGGCAAATCTGCGGTCTTCCCCCTAACTGAGGGGGTCGACAGATTCCCGCTCGACTTTCCACTGGAGTGGTGCGACACTGACGTGAAGTACTTGGGGGTGTGGGTTTCTAGGGACCGACGGGAGGTGATGCGCATGAATTACGGTAAGGCTCTGGAGGTTATACGCTCGAGCGTGGTCAGGTGGCTGACATTACCGCTGACTATGGCTGGCCGGGTCTCACTTATAAAGATGGTTATACTTCCCAAACTACTCTACCTATTCCTCAACATACCGTTTCATCCGGGTGGATATTTCTTCAGGGCATTGCGATCGGAACTTATCCGACTGGTGTGGGGAGGGAAACGACCGCGGCTTAAGTGGTCTGTGCTTACGCGCCCGTATATACAAGGAGGCCTTGATATTCCCGATTTCGAACTCTATTACAACTGCGCTCAGGCACACTACGCGTATTATTGGTTTCGTCCCTCCCCTTTCATGCCACAGATAGCGGTGGAGCACTGGCTGGCGAATCCGGTCCCGCTTGAGGGAGCGGCCCTCGTGGAGGTTCCTTCGTCTCGTGCCGATCGCAATCCTGTACATGCCACGGCGCATGCTTGGAGTGTACTGGCTGGACACATGGGCGTGCCGCTCCTTTATTCCCCACTGATGACCCTGGTGTATCATCCGGCTCTTCCGCTTTTAGAAGAAGGCCTGTTCCAGAGAATCAAACTTAAAACGGGGATCACGTGCTGGGGTGACTTATTCCACGAGGGTAGGTTTCGCGACCTCTCGCTCCTTTTCGGAACCGTGGTCCCTACACCTTTGGAGGTCTTTGCGTTTGTTCGACTTTGCAGTGGACTACAGAAAATATTGCCAGCATACCCGGCAGAGCCTACGGTTCTGGAACCGTTCCATTATCTTCTTGACTCTTCTTCCCCATCGCACATGGTCTCTTCGTTTTACCGGCGCCTCTATAACCGTGCCGGGGGGGAGATTCTGAGGTCCCGTGCCGGCTGGGAGACTGAGATTGGCACTGTTTTCACGGATGAACAGTGGGAGTACTGTTGTTTGCAAACCGAGATGATCTCCTCGAGTAGTAGGTTCCGCGTTATCCATTATAAATTCCTGCATCGCCTTTATTGCACCCCAGTTCACATGCATAGGTTTCATCTCCGTGATGATGACCGATGCGATAGGTGCCGCTCCCCTGGGTCGGATTTCTTACACTTGGCCTGGACCTGCCCGAGCATAGACGACTATTGGAACCGGGTCTACGACGCCTTGGGCGAGATGCTGGGGTCCCCGCTACGTCCCTCTCCTCTGCAGGCTTTACTGGGATATACCTAGGTCAGATCGTCGCTTTGTCACTTGCGCGCTGCTGCTTGCCAAGCGTCGTGTGGCGTGTCGATGGGGGCGGGGGAGAAGTCCTAAGTTTAAGGAATGGTTGCGGGATATGCTTACCTGTCAGGAAAATGTTCTTCTGTGTGCTGAATTGTTGCCACCTGTGTCCCGGCCCCTTGACTTTTGGGGGCCCCTGACGCCGTACCTCGCTGCACATGAGGACCAGAGATCGCCCCCTTTTGCTGCTGAGGGGTGATGATTGGAATTATGTGTTGGGCTTGGAGGGAGGACTGGTATTCCTATTGGGCAATAATGCCGATCAGAGGGGCCCTATCGGAGGGGAGGACTGCTATGACCAAGCGATTGACTCAAATGTATGATACCCAGTGGTATGTTGATATTTCTGTGTCTCCGCCTCAACAAAAGTGTACTGTTCTTTGTATTTTGCTGTATAATCTCAAAAGAAAGAGTTAAAAAAAAAAATAGTATCACCAACTCCTGGTGTGGTGGTACAATAGCAAAAGTCGGAAAAACCAGCATCTCCAGAATCAACTCACGAACTTTACTTAGAAGCGGTGGATTCGGAATATTGAGGGTCAGTATTCCTTCGATTTCCAATCCCGGAACTCTCAGCAGCACTTCTATTTTCAAGTTCGGAGAATTGATGATCAACGTCAGGGATCTCAGCCTCCCTATGCTCGGTATGCCTGGCATCAGTCACAGCGTATGTCCACTCTGGTGAGGCGTACCTGTGACATGGTACTATCGCTCTCCTTGACCTTGTCAGATTAACTCGAGCTTGCTCTTCGTCACTTTGCTCAAATTCAGATGTTTCAGAAACTGGGGCAAGATCTTTTCCAGGTGCCTGTCTCAGGTTTACCCGTCTCTGGTTCACAGGCCAAACTCTCTCTGCTTCTGTGGCACTTCTGCTCTTCCTTCGGGTACCCTGTGCACTACTTCCTTCTTCAGCAGAATTTGACTCTACTCCACCCACAGCAACACTTTCTCCGTCTGAGTCAAATTCGGGGCTTCGGCTTGCACATCCCCTTTCAGCTCGATCTACTGCACAACCAACTGCATCAGCAACCCTCACAGCTTGGCTTGCCCTCTCAGATGGCTCTGCCATCTCAGCTGGATTTTCATTCATGAGAGGGGCTGTATCTTCCAAGGGTGCTGGAACTCTGCGGGTATGGGAGGCATGCACCCAGTTCGGCAGTCCCGCACACTTCACTGCCGTGTTCGTAACCAGTAATACCTGGTACGGACCACGCCAACGAGCATCCAGGCAACTCTTCCTCACGTGTTTACGCACAAGTACCCACTCCCCTGGGCATAAGGCGTGGCACAGGTCACTCGCGACTGGAACAACTGCTGCTTGCACCTGCTGAGACACAGAATGGACTACGTCAGCCAGGCCTTTACAGTAGTCGAGAATCAAATCATCAGTGATGTTAATCAAAGCAGTGGCAGGTATCGCTGGCAATCGCATCGCTCTCCCCATAAGTATCTCATGGGGCGACAACCCAGTCCTCCTATCGGGAACACTACGAAGACTCATGAGAACTAAGGGTAGTGCATCAGGCCATTTCAGTGATGTCGAAGAACACACTTTTGCCATCCGTGCTTTCAAAGTCCCATTAACTTGTTCCACAATCCCAGAAGCCTCTGGTCGATAACTGCAATGCAATCTCTGATCCACATTGAAGGCCACACAGAGCAATTTCATGATCTCACTATGGAAATGTGTCCCTCTGTCTGACTCCAAAGAGGTCAGGAAACCGAACCTCGGGATTAGCTCTCTCAGTAACAGCTTAGCTACAGTGAGAGTGTCACATCTGCGTGTTGGGTAAGCCTCCACCCGTCTTGAAAAAACACATATCACAACTAAGATGTACCTCAACCCATTGCACTTTGGCATCTCAATGAAATCCAACTGCATCCTATTGAAAGGCCCTCCTGATCTCCCAATGTGGCTCAAAGTCACAGCAGTTCTCTTTCCTGCATTCATCTGCTGACATGTAACACACCTCTGACACACAGCTTCAGCTACTGCACGAAACTTCGGATTGTACCAGGTCTGTCGAAACACTCGCATCATCGCATCTCTACCAAGATGTACAGCACCATGTATCAATCGTGCCATTGGGTTCAACAAACATTCTGGCAACACAGCTCGTCCATCGTTCGAAATCCATACATCCACATCTCCCTTCTCACATCCAGCTCGTATCCAACTGTCCCGCTCCTGATCAGTAACTTCATCCTGCATCCGTTTTAGCTCCTCCCATGTATCAGCCATGGTCAACATCATGCTGAGATCGGTTCTTTCTTGGCTCTTTTCTACATGCCCTTCAGTAAATATGCATTCATATTCTGCACAAAACCGGGCAACTTCATCCGCGTAGCTATTACCCAGCGGCACAAAATCGTTCCCCTTGCTGTGCGCAGAACATTTGACAACCGTGATTTCCTCTGGACATTGCAATGCTTCCAACAATTGTCTCACATATTCCCCATTTCTGATGGGTGAACCAGAAGATGTCATGAACCCTCTCTGTGACCATAACTGTCCAAAATCATGAACGACACCAAACCCGTACTGACGATTGGTATAGATCGTTACCCGAATCTGGTCAGCAGCCAAACAGGCACGGGTCAAAGCAATGAGTTCAGCCACCTGTGCGGAGTATACTCCTTCTAAACAAGCGGCTTCAACCACTCCTGTGATGGTGCATACAGCAAACGTTGCTCTCAGTCGACCAGCACTGTCTCTTAAACATGAACCGTCCACAAACAAAATTTCATCAGGGTCTGTGAGCGGCTCATCAACAATGTCTGGTCTTGGTTTGGTGCACAGTTCAGTCACGTCGAGACAATCATGGTCCTCACAATCTTCATCATCTACATTTGGAATAGGCAACAATGTGGCAGGATTGAAAACAGAACACCTCTTCAAGGTCACATTTTCTGCAGCAAGTATAACTTGCTCATAGCGAGTCAATCGGTTGTTTGTGAGGTGCTGTGTTTTAGTCCTTGCCATCAACAGTTCAACAGAATGTGGCACATAGACTGTGAGCGGATGACCCATTACAATGCTCTCACATCTTTCAATACTGACACCTGTTGCAGCAACGGATTTGAGACATCCGGGCAACGCAGAAGCTACTGGATCTAAAGTAGCTGAGAAGTAGGCAACTGGTTTACGGACACTTCCGTGGCTCTGTGTCAAGACTGCCAATGCGCAACCTTCCCTTTCGCAGCAGAATAGGGCGAATGCCTTATTGTAATCGGGCATCCCCAAAGCTGGAGCACAACACAAGGCTTCTCTCAGCCTCAAAAATGATCTCAAACAGTCTTCGTCCCATGGTACCGGATCACTCACATCCTTACGCGTCAGCCGTTGTAAAGGCTTCGCTTCGAAGGAGAAATTGGGAATCCATTGGCGACAGTAGCCAACCATCCCCAAGAACATTCTGACTTCTCTCTGAGTGGTAGGCACAGGCATATTCATAATAGCCTCAATACGGTCTGGTGACACCTTTCTCCTGCCTTTCTCAATTCTGTGACCCAAATACTGCACTTCACTCAGGCAGTACTGTAGTTTGCTCGGAGATACCTTGTGTCCATTCTCTGCCAGATAATTCAGTAGGGCAATGGTATCGTTCCTGCAAGCGTCTTCAATCTCTGACGCAACGAGCAGATCGTCGATGTATTGCACCAGAACAGAGTTCTGCGGCAACACAAGACCTTCAAGATTCTTCTTCAAGATCTGATTGAAGATAGACGGGCTCTCCGTATACCCCTGTGGGATATGACACCACGTTAACACACGATTCTCCAGCCGAAAAGCAAAAAGAAATTGGCTTTCCTCATGTAGAGTAATCGAGAAGAAGGCTTGACACAAATCAATCACTGTGAACCATTCAGCTTCACATGGGATCTGAAACAGGATCACAGACGGATTCGGTACCACTGGACAACATGGAACGACTATCTTGTTAATTTTTCGCCGATCTTGTTCGATCCTGAACTTCCCACTTGGTTTCTGTAGTCCCATGATAGGTGAATTGCATGGGCTACCCATGATCTCCTTCAGAATCCCCTGCCTGATCATAGACTCAATTACAGGCTTGATTCCTGCAATCGTTTCAGGTGACACATTATATTGGGGCATCCTAGGGAATTCCACATTCGGTTTAATCTGGATTTTCACTGGGTCTCCTCCCTTGACCAATCCGATTTTTTCTCCACTAAGGTCCCAAACATCAATTGACATGGAATCCCTCAGATCGAGCGGAAGTTCTTCCACTGTCAATGCTGGATACATCTCTATGCACACACGCTGATTTGCAATCTTAAAGGTCGCATCATCATCCCTCGTCTGCACTTCTACTCCCTTTGGGTTACAATAAATGGTGCAATTCAGCTTGAACAACAGATCTCTACCTAACAGGCAAACTGGACTAAAATCGCACATCACAAACTGGTGCCGATCTCTGAAATTTCCGATCTTCACTGGAATTGGCTCTGTCAATGGACTAGTCAGTTTCTTGTTCGCTACCATCGACTTGGATTGACTGTCCCAAAAGGGATAAGTCAGGGACTACTGCAGATCGTACAGTAGACGGAGTAGCGCCAGTGTCAACCAAAAAGGTTGTAGGGTGCCCATCAATGTCTGCTTCCACAAAGGGTCCCCTCTGATCTACCTCTAAGACTGCTCCAAGCATGCAGTCCTCTTTCCCTCTCGAGCATGGTCATGCCAATGGGTCTGGACCATATTCCTAACTCCCTTCAAACATGGGCATCTGTAGGTAAGTTCGGACTCCCTGTTGCATATTCTGTATCCTAGGTGGTTGAGGAACCTGCGGAACACCAGACCCCCCTTTGACCATCTTCGGTCGAGTCACTGTAGGGACCATGTCCGCCACAGGAACCTGAACTATCTCTCCTTCTTGCTGTATCTGATTCAATGGGTTCAAAGGACACTCGCGTTTCCAGTGCCCGACCTGGTGACAAAGATGACATGCAGTGGTCTTTTTCAATGTCGCCACATCCATTCCTGTCGTAGGATCAATTGACTTTGGTCTTCCCTGACCTTGAGCATTCTGATTTCCTCCTTGATTATTTCCCTGTTTTCTTCCTAAAGTCCCTCCATTAGGCTGTCCCTGAGCGGTTTGCATCTGGACAAGCATCAATTTGTCTTTCAACTTCCTGTGCTTCGATTCTATCTCATCACTACAGTACCTAGCATACCATAAAATCTCATCCACTGGCTTATTCTGCCAACAAATCAAATGCTGCTGTATCATGAGACTAACTTCTGGCCTCAATCCCAACACAAATTTCGAAACAAACTGTCCCATGTCCTTCGTGTCTAACACGTCCAGTCCACTGTACTGTTTAAAAGCCTGTAAAAGTCTCTCATAAAACTCATGCACCGTCTCTTTTGGCTCTTGCACTGTTCGATCTATCTTCACCCAATCAATGTCCTGAGGTGTGATTTTCGACTTCAACCATGTGATCACCTGCTCGAACTTTTTAATTACTATGGGCAACGGACCATTCGAGATTTGGTCCCTGTCAGGCTCTGAGGTTGGCCACTCAACAGCAATTTTATATGCTGACCATAAATCACTCGGAACCACAATGTCAAATAATGTGTTCAAATCAACCCACAATACCTTCGAGATTTTGACAAACCGATCAACTTGCTTGTACCATTCCACGGGCTTCTCCCTTAACCGGGGAAAATCATTTGTAAATGCAGCCAAATCACCCCTACTCCAAGGTACATGCACATATCCTCCATTTTGCACCTCTCGTAACGGGAAATTCCCTACCTCCGTCATCCCTCCACCTGGGGGTGGCGTCTCTCCTATCGTTCTCCTCGAACTTTTCTTCTTGGACCATCTTTCTTCCCACTTATCAAGCATGATCCATGCATGCATTGCTATGATCAAATCCTTGATATGAGTTCTCAAGCCCATGACTCTCTTTTCTTCCAATTCTTGATCACTATACTGCAATCTATGACTTCCTTGCAATGATTTCGTTTTGGACAAGTCCACATCATACTTTTTTGCCAATTCTGACAACTTCTCATGTGCAGTTCGTGCCTTGCGAGTCACATCCTTCGCTACAAAGAGTAACTCAACTTGTTCGTACATATAGGTCCTCTCAAGAGGCAAATTTCCACTTATGATCTCATCTACCTCTGCCTTTAGCCTCACAACATCTAACATTTCCCTTTCAGGGCTCCCTTCAGTACTTCCCTACAAGCTGCACCGTCCCTCATAGTCACATTCCCGTTCCTGAGATCTACTCTCTTCTGACATACTCATAGGAACTGAACAATTCACTATTGTGCCTCGTTCACTTTCTTCTGTTCTCACACTCTGATTCTGATTCCTCACCGGTGGTGCCCACATCCGCAAATCTGATCTTGACTCGGCCAAAGACCTCGGCCTCACTGGTCTCGCCTCTGTCTGTCCCCTAGAGGAGTCTGCTGTAGCTGGCAATGGCGTCCTCCATTCTATAGGCTTTGGAGTTTGCTCCATTCTACTCACTGATCCATTTCCTTTAATCACACTCCTTGTTCCTACAACTGACTGCACTGAGCTTCCAACTTTCTCTTGATCTGGGTCGTAAACAGAAACTATGGGTCCAATGGTGACCGGTACCTTTAGAGCATCCGGTAACCGTGCACCTCTCCCAACCTCTGTGCTGGCTACAGGCTGGTTTCTAGTACTCTCAGCTCCTGTCGAGATCTTCCCTTCTATTCTCACTTCCGACTGAGTCGGTACTCCGCTATTCCCTTCTGACTGAGCCGATTTTCCCTCGCAAAGATCGGGATTGTATGGAGGTGGTCTCTCAGACAACAGCCTCTCTAGTAGACTATCATCTGTATCACTGTCATCATCATCTATACTCTTAACCTTTGAGCCATCAGTTTTTACCAATAAGGGATACAACCTGTCTCCTTCTATTGTTTGCACCCTCCACCTTTTCTCTTCTGCATTCCATCTTGCATTCTGAAATGCCTTAATCGACTTTTTCACCCTCTCCTGACTTCGATCTCTTTTCCTATCATGCGCTGCTCTAATCCATGCATGCAACGCTTCAAACTGGGTTGGTCTCGGCAAAGGTCGTAGTGCCGCCATCACAGATTTCAACTGATACAACACTTCCATTCTAAATGAGCCATATCGCGGGAAAGCTAACTCTCCTTCATTCTGGGTCATCTTATGCCAATTTTCAAGCCAAATTATAGTATGCAACCCCACATGTCTTGCCATATAATGCGCTGGAGTATCCTCGGGAGGGGCCTCTTCTCCCCCACGAGTAACCACATGTTTGTCACCTCTACACAATTCTCAGAAAACTTTAAAACACTTCATGATGAACAAATTTCAATCACACACAATGTTTTCGTTTACTTCCTGATGTCAAACCCCCCCCCCATAACAGCCCGACTCACAACAACCGACCTATCGCAGCACGGCACCTTCTGACGTCACCCGTCCTCCGCTTGCAGCAGTTCCCCTCCTTCACAACTCACGTCTCACCCTTGCATTTGTCCCATTCATACGCTGAAATAACCGTTTGTCCCAAACAAGTTACTTCTCTGACTGTCCGTCCACAGTCTCTCAAAGTTGTCGACCTCGGTTGGCAACTGTCTGTCCACGTCCGGCCAGACAATCACCTCTCATAGGTTACAAATACTCAAATTCCACGTACAACAACCCACGACCAGCGTCAGTTTCTCACGCACTCACACATTCACTCCCCCTATCTCGGTCCAGGTGATCGATGACGTCTCACGATCCCCTTTCAGCGGTCATCAAAATCTACCTCGGGTGTCTTCTACACCACAATCGCTTAAGCTACTCGTCGAGCCTAAGACTTTCCCGGGCTGCGCGCGCTCACAGCCTGATCTCACAATCACTTAACACTCACTCCAACTCCGCAAGACAATACACAACAAATCAACACCGCAATCTAAAACATCTCACCCTATTCATACTCACTCCTCCACGAACTGCTGCTTTCCGCCACACCGCTACTCTCCGTCAATCTCCATCAGCCGCCGTCGTCCGCTGCTCGCCATCCGATGAATCACCATCACTTGACTTCTACGGGCCTCAAGGATCTCTTATCCTAATCTAGATCTCCCCTCGCTATCGGAAATAACAATCCTCTGCTACCAACTGATAGGGCCGGATTCTTGCCTACCTGGTTATCTCCAAGAATCCTCACAAGTCGCCAGGATCTTTTTATCTGCCAAATAGCGTAGAGGGGATGAACACAATTATCAAAATATATCGACCACAATTAGATTTCATTTGGAAAGGACCACTGACTCCGAATCTAAAATTTGTAAAATTTTATTACAACCAAAAATAACTGAACATACAGGCACCTCAATACAAGGTGCAAAAGGTAAATGGGCACTAATAAAAAAGCGAGCCTACGCAAAATTCTCATACGGCTTAGAACAAAGAGAATCACTGACTCCAAAATCATCAAAAAGGCGATTGTTAGACCAATATCTAAATTCGGAATCATTAGTCAAGGAAGGAAAAGCGTTAATCTGTCCCTACACTAACTCTAAGATGACATCCCTACTTAGCATTCCCATCCCAGGCAAGAGAATCAAGGAAAATGTGTCAGAAGTGAAGACTCCCTTAAGAAGTACATTCACTTAGTCAGAGCTCGTTCTAAGATGCTCCTTCTAGCTTCCCACCCAAGTCTTATCTGCTCAACCCACGGCGCACTGTCCCTAATACAAAACCCCTACATCGTAGAAAACGCCCTCGGCACACCTCTTCGGCCAGGTCTTCTTTCGGTAGTTTTCCATCGAAGTTGTCTGTCGTCCAACGTCCGTTAGCTTGACCTTGGGTCCCAGGCACCTTGCACAGCAAAAGTAACTATCTCACATTCCAATGCACTCCCCTGTTGGCTTCTCACAGCATCCTAACTCCTAAAAGTTTAGTTTAGTTTATAGTTTAGTTTATAGTTTATAAAGCGCATGAATCACCCCCGCAGGGGTCTCTCAGCGCTGGACACCGAGTGCAGAAGGAGGTAAAGTATGGTCATTCTGAGAAGAGAGTGGTCTTAAGAGCCTTTCTAAAACCGAGATAGTCGGAACATTGTCTGAGAGGGAGAGGCAATTGATTCCATACCGCAGGAGCTTGGTAGGAAAAAGATCTTCCTCCCAAACGTATTCTCTTAATCCTCGGAACAAGAAGCAGCGCTTTGGATCCAGACCTCAAATCACGGTTTGGAATATACCTATGGAGCCTATCCGTCAGGTAGAGCGGACCGGGACCCCACAGTGCTTTGTGGGTCAAGCAGCAAAGTTTGAACTTCACACGCTTCCTCACTGGCAGCCAGTGTAATTGCTGGAGTAGCGGAATAGAAGCAGATCTGCTAGGAGCTTTCATAGCCAGTCGTGCAGCGGTGTTTTGTACCACTTGCAGACGGTTAAGAGCAGAATCATTGGCAGCAACCAGTAATGCATTACAATAATCCAGCCTGTTCAATACCAAGGCCTGGACCAGAGTCCTACGAAAAGGATCTGGAAGAAATGGCAAGGCTTTCTTCAGAAGGCGCAAGGTGAAGAAACATGTGCTGACGGTGTGAGAAACATGCTCCTTCATAGACAAGGCCTGATCCAGACGGATGCCCAGATTTTTTGCTGTCTGTTTAGGTAATGGAACAGGCCCCAGCTCAGTAGGCCACCAGGTGGGAGACCACGAAATGGTAGCGTCTCCAAAAAGAATAATTTCCGTTTTACTGGTGTTGAGCTGCAGAAAATTATTACTCATCCACTCAGAGATGGCAAGCATACCATGTGAGAAACGGATTTGAGCAGAAGATGAGGATGTGTCAAATGGAAAGATTAGTTGAGTGTCATCTGCATAAGAAATGGGGATGAACCCAAGAGATCTTAGAAGAGAGGCAAGGGGAGCCACATAAATATTGAACAGTATAGGGCTCAAGCATGAGCCCTGCGGGACACCCTTGGACAGACACTCGGTGGGTGAACGAAAAGGGCCAAAATTCAATGTCTGAGTACGGTCAGTGAGGAAGCTGGCTACCCAGCTAAACGCCGTACCTCCAAGTCCTGCCCCTTTTAATCTTTCGAGCAGGGTCCGATGGTCCACCGTATCAAAAGCGGCCGAGAGATCTAATAGGACCAAGATAGCAGACTGTCCCCGATCTAACGTCCGTCTGATACAGTCGGTCACTGCCACCAAAGCCGTCTCAGTGCTATAATTAGCACGGAAGCCAGATTGTGACGGATCCAGGTAGCCGGTGGATTCAATGTGGTTAGAGATATGCTTCTTAACATATTTCTCTAGGACCTTGCTCAAATGAGGGAGGAGGGAGATGGGTCGAAGGTTTGTAAGATCCTCCATGGGAAGCTTATTATTTTTCCGTAGAGGGATAACCTGAGCAGCTTTCCAAGAGAGGGGAACTGAGCCCGTACTTAGGGAAACGTTAAGCAGCGTGGAAACAGAATCCGCAAGTACGTGTGCCAGAGATGCTCCTAATTTTGCCGGCATAACATCAGCAGGAGAACCGGAGGTAACATTATGTAGTAATGTAATAGTCTCCTCTCGAAGGATAGGGGGAAAGGACATCAATGGTGCTGGATTAGCGCTGGAATGTTTAACATTGTCATCCGACCTTGAGGGGTGGGGGATATTCGGAAATTTGTCGTAGATAGTGTCAATTTTTTGAACAAGGAAAGAACTAATTTTATTGCAGAGGGCTTGAGAGTGCAGGTTGTCCAGCTCGCAGGCTTTAGGGCAAGTAAAATCCTTCAAGATTTGATACAGGATTTTTGGCGCATTACCCGCGGCTCTTAATTGAGCCGCTATGTATAGTCTACGTGCTTGTTTAATTTCTTTGTGATAGAGCAAAAGTGCTGCTCTAAAATTTCCTTTCTCAGTGTCTAAGTTAGTCCGTCTCCACTTTCTTTCAAGATTTTTACATTTACTTTTCATTATTCGCAATTCAGGGGTAAACCACACCGCCAGATTTTTTCTAGGGGCTTTGGAGCAGAACTTTTCGGGGGCAATTAAGTTAATGGCTGATGAAACAGTAGTATTGAAAAGAGTGAGATTGTCTTCTATATTATTACTCGGAGGAAACTTAGGAGGTATAAAGGCTGATGAAAAAGTCTCATGATTTATTTTCGCCCATTGTCTATAAGGGAATTTAATATGAGCAGCCATCTTCACAGATGTAGTGGGGAACTGCACTTGAAAATTAATAAGGGCATGGTCGGTCCAGCACAGAGGGCGCGGGGTATTACAGGTAAGGCGATCTGAATTAGAAAGAATAATGTCAATGGTATGACCGGCCGTATGTGTGGGGCCCACGTTCTTTTTAATAAGGTGCAGGGAGGCCATATCAGAGGAGAAGGATGCTGATTCAGGCAGCAAAAGATTCTCACTATGTATGTTGAAGTCGCCTAATAATAGGAAATTTTCCGTTGCGATCATGTGAGGAACAAAGATCTATTCTCACTAACGAGCTAAATGTCCTTGCACCTGCAACAGAAACATGGGAACGAAAAGAATCACCTCACGTCTTGAGATTTTACATTTCCCTGCAACCCAAAGCCTTTACTAAGGGAATCATTTTCGGCCTACAACATTAGCTAACATAAGGAATGAACAGGCCTTCTCTTTTGACATATATGTGATCAGGCCTTTACAAAATTAAACAAACTATTAAACCACACTCTAAGCATTAGTTCATTATTTTCATATACATGAATAAGCAACCTACACGTAGAACTTTAACATGGCACACATTTAGCCTAATACATTGCATTGTACGAAAACTAATGATTATTCGTTTTATTGAATACATTCACAATAACTTGCAACGTTGATCCTCACAAAAGCATTATTACATTTCTAATCACCTCTTAGTTAAACGATTACATCAATACATTTCTATGACACTTCTAAACATGCATTGATTAATATGCGGGTGCTGGCTAACGGTGAATATGATGCACCCCTACAAATTTCAGAATCTTATGGCGCTCTATCATAGTTAATTTATTTAGTTACTGAGAAACAATAATTTGTTTGTTTGCTATACAAATGTATCATATTAGTATAGTCCATTAATTTAATTCCATGAATTTGTGTGTTTCTATTGTCTGAAAGCCGTATAAATGATGCTGTATTTTGGAGATGCTCCAGATCTTTGTGGGCTTTCTAACTGAGCAGACTGTGCACTGGTCTATCTATATGATTGGTATTGAGAGCTTTCTTTGGCCTTTTAACTGAGCAAACTCTGTGTCAGTATGTCTATTTGCTTTATACTTTGTTCTGGCACATTATTTTCATTTGTGATTTATCTTATGATTGATGATTATGACCGATCTTGAGTTACTACCAGATTATGACTTTGACTATTTTGTTTGAGGTAATTCATGATTAACTAATTAATTACAATCTTTTTTTCCTAATTATCGGAAGTTGAGGAATATATTTTGATCTGGTGGATCAGGACAGCAATGATATAAGAGATTAGTAAGGGTGGCATTGCAGAAATATAGTTACCGGCACTAGGATATGAGAGGAGATGGGTTAGTAATTCAGCTAGATTTAGGTTTTCTTTCTTTTTAATTTTTTTAATAATTGTGTAGAATACTAGATAAATGTGCGAAAGGGGAAATACACCACATAATCAAGACCAGCATCACTGTAGAAAACCTGGTAATTTTATATAATTGGGTGAATGGATATGTAAGTTAAATAAGATTTTAGATGTAAACACTGAACATGCAGTAGTTTATGAATATGTCCAGCTATAGGTATGTGATGTAAACTTTAAACCTGTAGTGTCTTATAACATGATCTTAATGAATATGTTTAAAATCGTGAAATATTGACTTATATAACATAGATTTGAGCCCACTTATGGGCAGGTACTTTGTCGAAACTTGTTGATAACTACACCTGTATGATAATGATTCTTGTCTAAAATGAGCAGTATAACACATTTTTTTTTTTGCTTTAGTCTTTTGTAATTTCAGCCCTGAAGAAGCGGCTGTTAAACCCAGCGAAACACGTGTTGACTGAAAATATCTTTTGTTTGAGAATAATCCACTTGTTAGATTTTTTCATTAATGGATATCATTTTATGTTGTGGATAAGTTGTATGGAAATAAGTATTAATTTAATAATTGTGAGCATAAACTGATATATTTGTATATTTCCAGTGGTGAATTATTTTAATAGCGCTCTATGAAAGTTTTATGTAATAACTAATTAATTACTTATTGCTGTCTGTAATTACTATATTTTTTTATAAACACATGAAGTTTTATCCTAGAATCCTTTTTTCACATGGGTTTGTTCATTTTGGTGGACTAGTCTTAGGAAGACTCACAAGGGGTCTTACTTAGAATCAGACAGCTTCAATCTTGTTCATCAACCCACTTAATTAGTAAATTAACCATCACAGATTTTTGGTGGAGAATGCGGGAATAAGGGATAATAATTATGCTAATTAAAAGCCCTCTTTAGATCCTGCTACGCTAGCTAGCTACCGACCCATCTCACTCCTCCCGGCTGTGGAGAAAGTGTGTGAGAAGGCAGTTTATAAACAACTTTCCAACTTTGTTGAGTCATCTGGTGCCCTCCACCCAGCCCAGTCGGGATTTAGGGCCACATACAGCCTTGTTGAGATGTCGGAGGCTCTAAGAGAATGTTTGGATGCAGGCTGCAGAGCAGCCTTGATTTTTCTGGATCTCTCTGCCGCCTTTGATACGGTGCCTCATCGCCAACTCTTGGCCCGTCTCTCAAACATTGGGAATGTCAGGTTTAGCTTGGGATTGGCTTAAATAATTTTTAGAGGACAGAACACAGCAGGTATGGCTGCCCCTGTATTCCTTGGCCCCAAGAAAGGTAACAACAGGAGTTCCGCAGGGCTCCACTTTGAGCCCCCTTCTCTTCAATGTATACGTTATGCCTTTAATCTATCTAGCGGAGGAGCTGGGAGCCAAGATCATAGCTTACGCCGATGACACTCAGCTCCTCTTTACGTGGAAGCAAAAAGATTTGTCCCTGGATTTAGCCAAAAATTGTCTTTCAGCCATTTTTAACTGGCTTGCTGGGGCCCAGCTCAAATGCAATGAGGACAAGTCTGAGGTTCTTCTGTATGGGTCTTTTCCTACCCAAGTCAGGGAAGATCTTTGGCCAGCAGATTTTCCCAGGCCTAACTCAGTTGGCAGTCCAGTTAAGAATCTGGGGGTCTGGTTCAGCGAGGACCTCCGATTCTCTATGCAGATAAAAAATTGGCCGGAGTGTGCTTTGGCACACTGAAATCACTAAGGAAGTTCCTGCCATTGCTGCCCAGACCAGCCAAGGAAATGGTGACCCGTGCCCTCATTTTGTCGTGTATTGATTATGCTAATGCATTATATATTGGCCTTCCTGGATACCAGCTGAAAAAGCTGCAAACCATTCAAAATGCGGCAGCAAGAGTGCCGCTTGATATCCCTGGCAGATCAAGCACATAGCAACATCTTCGGGATCTGCATTGGGGCAACGTGTCCAGTTCAAGGCACTCACTCTTGACCACGGTGCCCTATATAAATCTGGGCCTCCATATCTCAGGAGACGCTTTGATTTCTACATCCCCCGAAGACAACTGCGATCAGCCGAATTACATCTTGCAGTTATTCCCAGATTTCGCCGTACACGAACGGGGGCAGCTCTCTTTCTTTTAAGGCAGCTAAAGCCTGGAACGCTCTTCCTTATGAATTGCGAAACACTCAGGATCTCAGGCTGTTTAAAAATCAGTTAAAGAACTTGCTTTTTAACTAACTCACAGCTCCTCCTAGCTCCGTGCTCTTTGATTTCTGCAGTTCGCGCCAGGACACTCTTGAGTATCCGTGCACGCTATTAGTGCTTTATAGCATAACATAACATAATTAACATAGCATACGGAAATTAATGATTGTTTGTGTTTGGTGGAAAGCTGGAGAATTTTGAAGTTTTATGGAT
The DNA here is from genome assembly GCF_964204655.1 of Triturus cristatus. Classification (NCBI taxonomy): domain Eukaryota; kingdom Metazoa; phylum Chordata; class Amphibia; order Caudata; family Salamandridae; genus Triturus; species Triturus cristatus. The sequence goes on along the minus strand of NC_140583.1, from coordinate 617,881,086 downwards.
CATTGCCAAGAGTACCCATGCATGAAATCTAATGAGTGGATTTGTTGAGTATTAATCGGTTATGCACAGAATGCGATGTAATGATACATGTGAGATGTCATATTGATTTGGTGATGGTGTTTGTGTTGAGTTATATTTGCGTGCAACAAGTGAAAGCTGTGACATATTGAAATGTATTGTGCATCATTGTAATGTGTCATTGTACGCCCATAATCTGTTAAGGATATTGAAGATTTTATGTGATTTATGTAAAAGTATTGCTTTATGTAAAACTCGATTTAAATGTAAGATTGTCTGCTGATTAAAAATGAAAAAAACATGAGGGTAAATGACTATTTGAAGTTCATGAGACCCCTAATAGTCTAGTTGTAGATGAGTGCTAATTAGCAATTGTCGAAAACCTAGCTCAGTGTGCATATAGGTAGTATTGTGAGTTACTGCATTCATTTCAATGATAAGTTTGATTCCCTTCCCGAATCCCGGTAGGCATACCAGGTTAATTTGTTTTGATTTATTAATATTGTGCATTGCATTTAAAGTTTTTGTTTTGAAATTGTTTTGTGATTCATTATGTGTATTTTGAATAAGCAGTAAGCGAGCTCATGGCAAAATCTTAAAAAATGTTTGTTAATGGGGAAGTTCTGCCTCCAGTGGAAAGTGCTGCATTTGAGATGTTGTGTAATTGTGGTTTGCATATGTGTCTTTGTCTTAAAGAGTGGCATTAGGATACAAAAGGTGACATAAAACCGCAATTTTATGTCAAGACCGGAGGCTCCTATTATGCTTTCTTATCTTGCATTCATTAGACAGCAGCCAAGATAAGTGAGAAAAAACTACAGTTCCCAGGGGCCCAGGTAAACAAACTGGCCAATGGGGACGCAGAAAAAACGATACCTAAGAACCAATCACAAGATGACTACCAATAAAACGTCACATCTGACTGCGTAGCTTCCTCTTTTCTTGCTGCTCGCAGTCAGATAAGTGACACCTTGCATTCTTTGTTTCTCCAAATATTGACTTAGTGTATATTATTTATATTTGCTGGCGCTATTTATTCGTAACGCTCTCGCGCGCTCTCGCGCTGTTCCCTTTACCTTCGGTCTCGCTTTTTTTTCTCCCCTTCTTCCCCCGCGGGGTTCGTTCGGTGGTTTCGGCCGCCTCACGTTTCCAGTTTCCCTGGCGCTCGCGCTTCTGTAACGGCCTCCGTTTCCTCACGGGTGCTTAACTTCTTTGTCCCTTCAGCTCTCCTGACGCCTACGCTGCTAAAATTAATAGTTCTTGCCAGTTCAGAGCTCGGGTCTCCAGCGCTCCTATTCCTCTCATTCCCAACCGCCTTCTGCCACGCTCGAAGGCTTAGTCACGCCCCCAGGAAGTTTTCTCTGCCTTTGTGTCCCCTCCCATTAATTCTTAACCCTTTGTTGCTTGGCTCTTTTTGTTTTTCCATTATGGAAATAGATAGCTTCCCTGAGCAGGTTCAACTCGATGAGGAAGGCAAAGCCTTCAGACATGATTTGAATACATTCATTAATTCCTCTGTAGAGAATGCTATGGAGGCATCCATGAGGCGCATGTCGAAGGGCATGGAGAATTCCATGTTAAGTCTCTTGTCCAAAGCTTTGGCCCAGTCTGCGGGGGATAGCAGATCAAAAAAGGTGGTTTCCTCTCATGCTTCCAAAACTGCGTCATTGTTGACCGGCGAGGTTTCCTCGCGCTTGAACGAGGACCTAGTTCCTCCCAGGCCTCCTTCTAAGGAGGGGACTGTAGGTACCGAGGGCAAACGTAAACACAAATCCAAGCATGTAGAGTTACCCCCAAAATTGGCTATTTCCACCATTTTGGACACTGATGACGACATGGGTGACGCAGATGATCTCTTTGATCTTTTTGATTTTTCTGATCCTCACTCACCTCCTTCCAAAAAATCTAAATTGGATTCCTTTGTTTTTGAGCCAGTGGTAGACTCAGAGGGCGTCCCTATGTTTGATCCCTCGTCCATTCGTCATCCCAATTCCACGGAATGGTTGCCCGCCTCCCATGTGGGAGAGTATATTTCTGTTAGACTTCGACTCCCGTTAGGCACTTCGGTCAGGGCCCGGTTGAAATCAGAATGTCCTAAACCCTCCTTACCCAAAAAGATTACCCTGGTCCCTGCTATCGACCAACCCTTACTTACTTTCTTCTCTAAATTTGGTAAGAATCCACGTAAAGGAGTGGACAAGGCCTGGCCCACTTGTCAGGATAAACTCCTCGACGTAGTGGGTCCTTTGGCGCGCATCTTCGATATGGCCGAGACTGCTCGCTTGGAAGGCTCGGAATTGTCTGCAGAAGATGTCTCTTTGTGGGTCCAAGGCGCCTTCTGTCTACTTGGGAATGCCAATGCCGCCATCACTCACGAACGCCGTAAAGGCCTGCTGATCAAGTTGGACCCCAAATTGGCCAATTTAGCCCCTCAGGATCCGGGAAGTAAAGCTAATGGTCTCCTTTTTGGAGATTCTTTTTATCAAAGATCTCAGCAGATTTGTGTCCACTTTTGCATCCCTAGACAAGGTGCAGCAATCTATTAAAAAGGTTTTTTCGCCCCGGGTTTTTGGACGGGCCGGCAGAGGCAGGGGTCGCTTTTCCGGCTGTCCCTATCACAATCAAGGCTCCAGGGGATCCTCCTCTTCCACCCAAGACTACAAGCCCCAGTTCTACCCTCAGCGGGGTAGAGGTTTCCGAGGTCGAGGCCAGAAGAATTATCGCAACAACAACTTCAACCAGCAAGGTAGGTCCTTTGCATCTTTCTCCAGTGGGAGGCCGCTTAAAACTGTTTCTGCCAAAATGGCAAACGATCAGCTCCGATCCTTGGGTGCTAAATACCGTTCAAGGCTATCTTATAGAGCTTTACTCGCTGCCTTCCCAAACTATGTTTCCTCCTCCTCTAGTTTTTTCGGAAAGAATGGCTTCTCTGATCTCGGCGGAAGTCCACGCCCTTCTACAGAAACAAGCCATTCAAATCGCCCCTTTCGAACGGGTTTCCTAAGTTCCATTTTTCTAGTTCGAAAAAAGAACAAAAAACTTCGTCCAGTGATCAACCTGAAATGGTTCAACCAGTTTGTGGTATACCGCCACTTCAAAATGGAGACCATTCTACATTTAAGGGATACCCTTCGTCCAAACGATTGGATGGTACGGTTGGATTTGCAAGACACTTACCTCACGGTTCCCATTCACCCTTCTCATTCCAAATTCCTTCAATTCCAGTGGTCGGGCGTGACCTATCGTTTCACTTCTCTTCCTTTCGGCCTCTCCTCTGCACCTTGGTGCTTCACAAAACTTTTAAAACCAGTGGTGGCGTTCCTACGATCCCTCGGGATCAGACTTATCATTTACTTAGACGACATTTTGATCATGAATTCAGACAAACAACTCCTTCTGTCTCACCTGGACACCACTCAAACACTGCTTTTGGATCTGGGTTTCCTTCTCAATCTCGAGAAATCAATGCTTATCCCCTCTCAGAACATCGAGTTCTTGGGCTTTCTAGTGGATTTCGCGGCTGCCTCTCTCCTTCTTCCTCAGTCGAAGGTCTCGACAATCAAGGCGGAAATTTTTTCCATCCTTCAGACCTCTCTTATCTCTTTAAGATCGCTGGCGAGAATAGTCGGCCTCCTCTCTGCGTCCATTCAAGCCATTTTTCCGGGCCCCTTGCATTATTGGGCCCTTCAATGCCTAAAAATCAGACACCTTCACCAGGGCTTGGCTTACGCCGATCTTATCGTCTTGGATCAAGAATCACGCGCAGAGCTTCAATGGTGGATCGACCATTTAGATGCGTGGAACGGGCGAACTATCTTCGCTTCGGCCCCAGATCTTGTATTAGAATCAGATGCAGGCCTGGCGGGTTGGGGCGCTCGCTGTGGTCAAATATCGACTGGCGGTACATGGTCTCGCGAGGAGTCAAAATTGCACATCAATTGTTTAGAGATGCTTGCAGGTTCCTTTGCGATCCAAAGCCTTTCAAAGAACAGAGTTCGGTGTTCCATCCTCCTTCGCATGGACAATGTTTCTGCGGTCCGCTACATCAACCATCTCGGCGATACCAAATCCAAACCCCTGGCAGAATTGGCAAAGAGCCTATGGGAGTATTGCCTGTCAAACCAGCTTTCTTTGACGGCGGAATATCTTCCGGGAGATCTCAATTTGGTGGCAGATTGGCACTCTCGATATCTTCGAGATTCCAGAGATTGGAAGCTGTTGCCATCCGTCTTCCTATCCCTCGCTCACAAATGGGGTCCTTTTTATATAGACCTTTTCGCTTCCGGTCTCAACTCTCAGTTACCCCGCTTCTTCAGTTGGCATCCAGATCCTTCCGCCTTAGCGACGGATGCTTTTCTTCAAGACTGGTCTCTCCACCCCAATTACGCTTTTCCTCCTTTCCTCATGATCAACAGGGTTCTTTCTCAGGTACGGCGCCAATCGACTTCCCTAGTCTTGGTGGTCCCGTTTTGGCAATCTCAGATTTGGTTCCCCTACCTGTTAGAAATGACGATAGACTTTCCAGTTCTTCTGCCGGCGCGCGAGGACTTACTCCTGAATCCCCTGGGCCTTCCACACAGCCTCATCCTGAACAATTCCCTGGTTTTGTCTGCCTGGAAGGTGTCCGGTCTGCCCCTTCTGACATCCTCATTTCGCAAGAAGCTTCTCTCTTCATCCGCAAAGCCTGGGCTCCTGGGACCTCTAAAGCATACAAATCCGCTTTGTCTCTTTGGGCAAGCTGGTGTCTGGAAAGGCATATCGATCCCCTTTTAGCCCCTTTGAATTTTGTGTTCAATTTTCTGGCCTCCGAAGCCAGTGCGGGCAAGTCCTATAGAACAGTTAACTTGTACAGGTCAGCCATTTCCCTCAACCATTCTCCTATTGACGGTAAGCCAGTAGGCGCTCACCCTTTAATCTGCCGTCTGCTGAAAGGAGTTCGTCGTTCCAAACCTCCATTGGCTAAGTATTCCAGTTTATGGGATGTTTCTGTGGTTCTCAAGTTGTTCTCTGACTGGCCAGATAATGCTTCCCTTTCTCTTAAAATGTTGTCTGCTATACTTACTATGCTGTTGTGCCTTGTTTCCATTAAACGCGTTTCTGATGTCAAAGCTTTGGATATTTCAGGTCGTCAATTTTCTCCTACAGGTGTTGTTTTTTAGATTCATAGACGAACCAAAACTAATTTGAATTCTGTGTTTTACCCTTATTTTCCCTCGCATCCCAAACTATGTATAGGTCAATGTTTAAAAATATATGAACAAAGGACTGCTGATCTCAGAACGCCCTCACATTCCCAACTCCTCATATCTTTCCGTAAACCACATCTTCCTGTCTCCTCTGCTACGCTTGCCCGTTGGGTTCGTTAGGTTATGTCCCTTGCAGGCATTGATGTCTCAGTTTTCGGAGCTCATTCCACCAGGGGAGCCATGGCTTCAAAGGCCTTTGGGCAGGCTCCCGTCTTGAGGACATTCTGAGATCAGCTGACTGGACTAATGACAATGTTTTTCGTATGTTTTATTGCAAACCTATTGATACTGTGGCTTCTTTGGTATTTAATATGCTTTGAAGAAGCATAATAGGAGCCTCCGGTCTTGACATAAAATGTAGATTTTCCTAGTTACTATGACGGAAAGTCTTAATTTTATTAAAGACACGGAGGCGAGTATTATTCCGCCTCTACACCACTAACATGTGTTCTCCCTCCCTTCAGCGAATCCGGCCTTGCCTCCTGCATCAACGTGATGGTCCGATTAAACAACGGATGTGGTTTTCCCCCTGTCGGAGCATCTCTCCTTCCTGTTCGGAGTCAACGTCGGCGAAGCCTGCTGTTGGTCTCACCTGGACGGATTTAATTCAAGAAGCTTGTTCATGGACTTTGGCGTTCTCCATAGTTTTGGCGATTTTTCCCCTGTTTTCTGACTTTATCTGATCTGCTCGTCAGCGAAAAGATGTGACGTTTTATTGGTAGTCATCTTGTGATTGGTTCTTAGGTATCGTTTTTTCTGCGTCCCCATTGGCCAGTTTGTTTACCTGGGCCCCTGGGAACTGTAGTTTTTTCTCACTTATCTTGGCTGCTGTCTAATAAATGCAAGATAAGAAAGCATAATACTCGCCTCCGTGTCTTTAATAATATTAAGACTTTCCGTCATAGTAACTAGGAAAATCTGCATTTCCGATAATTGTATGTTCGATGTTAAAAAAACTTGAATATTTGAAGTGTGTCTTGTTTGAGATGAAACCTCAAGGAAGACCTGTGCAGATTGCCACACTGAATTGGGGGGGGAGGATATGGTGTTGCGCCCAGAACTGCTGACTTTGGTATTGGGAATCCATTTTCGAGCCTCAGTGTTGGCTCAACAGCCTGTGATTCTGGGCAAATCACTCAAACTCCCCGTGCCCCCCAAAAAAGAATGCAACCTTGGGTAATGTGGCTGGTGCTCATGTAAAGCACTCCAATAAGTTCGGATTGAGTTCCACTATATAAAACTGCAAAAAGAAGAAAGAAAGAAAATGTGGAAGGGCCCAGTACATAAAGCCATGAATAATTGGTTAGAGTTAAAATTATGTGTACAGAAAAAGGAGTGGCCTGAGAATATGTTATAAACTGTGGGCATGTTACCTGTGATTGCTACTGATTTAGACATAAACAAAACAAAAGACAGTAAACTAGAAAACAAAAATGAAAAAAGAGAATAAAAATGAAAATTAGTAATTCTGTGGGAGAGGGTGAATTTTTAGATCATTTGGGAATCATGACAAAACCACCGCCATATAATGAGGCTCGCGTGGAAGTGCTAGGAATAAGAATGAGTGCATCAAGTGAATGGCATTCCAAATCAACCTTACAAGGTGCACAGTAAAGGGAGCTTAAATTTGTGGAAATTAGTACATTGAAATTTAAAGACAATTTTGACCAAATTTTTGATTTGGATATTTATAAGACTAAAATTTAAAAATTTAATAAGGAAGATTTTGTATTATCGAATTTGGAAGCAGGGAAGTAAATTACCCATGCATATGAAAGACTCTCGAGGTTAGCTCAGGAGTTTAATGTGGATTTGAGGACAAAACTAATTTGTGGAACGTACAGGATAAGATTGATGAAATATGAATTGTGAAAAGAAAGCATTGTGCCACCGAAGGCAACTTTCAGAGAATTAATTGATTTTGTTAGAGACCTGGAGAATGGGAAAAAGTACAGATATGATTGGAGTTAAACTTCTGAGAAGCTGCAATAGAGTAAGTCAAAAAGAGTTATAAATGTAAGTAATTTTGAATATAAAGTGACAGTTGAAAGAGAGCTCCCTTTCCGATAGGTGACTGGGGGAGCATATGTGCATACTCTGTTGATGATGCCATGATCTATGGACTTTTTCAAATAATTTTTCAAAGCTTAAAGTGGAACAAGAGAAGTTGTATGTGGAAGTATAGAAAATTATGACTATTTTGAAGATGCTTTAAGAAGATTTAGATGTAGTATTTTTCAATCGGTGTGCTATGGATTTGTGGATTGAGTGCAAGACAATTGTACAATGGTCTGAAGAACCGCAGAGAGAGACAGTCCTAGTTAGAAGTCTTCACAGATTGCCATGCAAGTGTATACTCAGGTTATTGAATATTTAAAAGAAAAGGTTTCACAGAAACAGGTGAACAGGTAAAAAATTATCAGAGCAACACATAGTGCAGATGAATCAGTTCATCCATGGTATGAGGGATTGATGCTGATATACAGGCAGCATAGTGGAGTTGACATTTGTTCAAAACAGGATGTGTCAGATTTGGGTCTGCTTATCTGGTCAGTCTGTGTTTGGAGATCAGTACATATCTTCGGCAGCGTGTGATGCGTTAGCAAGTAAAATGTTTAGGCGAGATTTTGGCATACCCAGAGTATTGCATTGAAAGTATTTTTGTGTTGCGAAAAAGAATTTGTATTAGGAGAAGTTGATGCTGGCAGAGACTAGGGGGCAGATTTACAAGCCCCTTGGCCTCCTTGCACCCCCATTGCTTCACTTTTTTTGACGCATCGGTGGCACAAACAATGCGGCCAATTTACAACATGACGCATCTAGGGAGATGCGTCATGTTGTAAAGCCCTGCATCACATTATACCTCACCAGGTATAATGTATGCAGGGTGGGCATTCCCAATGCAGAAAGCCATGTAGAAGTGACACAGTAACATTTCCAACATTTCACTGCGTTACTCTAAGCCTTCACTGCGTCAAAATTAACCCCGGGCGTAGCACTACGCTTCGCCCACGTAGTGTACGTAGCGCTGCCTGCTTCGCACTTTCCGAAGTAGGCGAAGCAGGGCAGCGCTACGCACACGCCGAGGGCGAAGCGTAGCTGCTTGCCACCCGCCACCCACCTCCCGCCCGCCCTTCTTTTAAATAACATGAGCAATGAAAATTAAGTAAAGTAAGTCGACTTACCCGTAAGCGCGGCGTCTCCGGGGCTCCCTCTTTCAGTTTCTAATTTCTTCTGGCAAATGCGCATGCGCGGGTGTCCGCGCATGCGCATTTGCCAGAAGAAATTAGAAACTGAAAGAGGGAGCCCCGGAGACGCCGCGCTTACGGGTAAGTCGACTTACTTTACTTAATTTTCATTGCTCATATTATTTAAAAGAATGGCGGGTGGGAGGTGGGTGGCACGTAGTGGGGCTACGCGAAGCGCGTAGTGTGCGTAGATTTGGGCACACTACGTGCTGCTTCACGTAGCCCCACTACGCCCACTACGCCCACCCTTAGTCAAAATCCCTCTGCCTGCTCAGACCAGGCGTAAGGAATGACACAGGGCTTTTTGTATGGGACTCACCTATCTGTTGTGGCACATTGCAGGAGTTGCTTCACTTTCATGAGCAACTCAAGCAATGCGTCACTTTTGTGCCAACAGATGTGTCATTATTTCTGACACATCTATTAATCCTTGCGCCATGGAGCACTGTATTGTAAATACAGCGCATCCATGGTGGCGCAAGGACATTTGGCACTGGCGCAAGGAAACTGACGCATCTATGCAGATATGTCAGTTCCTTGTAAATCCACCCCTACGTTTTTTCAGAAAAGTTACCACCTTTGTGGTCAAGGTGCTCTTCGAAGTGGTATGCAAGCAAGGTAGAAATGGTGGTTTGCAAGGTAAAGGTAGAGACTTTACTTACAATATGAGCAATAATTCTAACAATGTTTAAGCAAAGTCAGGAACATGTCACATTTTTAGTAAGAAAGGTCACTGGAAAAGAACTTGTACATTTAATTTGAATAGATTTCATAATGAGGCACTAATGGTCCTTCAAATGAATTCCAATGGCACTGAATGGTATGATGCAGTCAATGATCCCAGCCCTACCTGCCTCTATGCAGAGAATCCAGAATATAAGGCAGTTCAATTGGAATATACCGTCAACCCCAGTCCTACAGAAACCTATGTAGCATAATATTTTAGGATTTCAGCCAGATTAAAATTTGTGGCAGAAACATTCAGTGATTAATGACAATATTCCACAGATTGAAGCTACACTTCCTTCTGGACCAAGTCAGGTACAGAAAGGCTGCCTGAGGTGAGAGAAGTAAGTCTGGGCAGTGAACTCTGCTCTGCGGAGCAGAGTTTGCCTCACTCTTCGTTACGCGGAGCTCACTGAGTTTTTTTCCTCGCTCGTGCTTATCAACATCAAGTTGGTGGCGAGATTTTTCCTCATTTGCGCTCGTCAGCGTAAAGTTAGCGGCGCGAGCAAGGGAAATCTACCGCCAGGCAAGATTTCTCAACGCGGTCGGATTTCTCAATGCGCATTGTGAAACCATCTGTTTGTGTTGAGAAAGCTGCCGCTCGGGTAGAAAATCTACTCAAGCGGCAGAAAGAAAGCAGTGCCCGCATGGTGTGGTTTGCGATAAGGTCACAGCGCGGAAAAACACCCAGCACTGAAAATTATCGAAAACAGCATTTTTTCGAACCCACTTCGCTGCTTGCTAAGCTCCGCGTAACAGGGGGGTTTGCACTTCGCGGAGTTTCGCATAGCAGAACTCCGCGAACTTCGCCCAGGCTTAAAGCGAAGGTGTGCATGTTTGGTGCAGTCCTAGAGGTGGACCAAGATAGTCCATATGTGGAAGGAAAGCTTAATGGCCATCTTGTATAATTTTTATTGGTACAGGTACTAGCCAATTCACAGCTAGACCAGTGGAAGTTCCAGACCTACCTCGGTCAGAAAGGAAGTCCAAATTGTAGGCTTTTCAAATAAACGAATGATGAATAAGTTGTCCCCAAATTTCCCTGTAAAAACTGGATTAACTATGAATAATCATGAGTTGCTAATTAGTAACAAAAGTCCTGAAAATCTTTTGGGCCATGATCTTTTTTGCAAGTTAAATTGTATATTACTTTGCCCACTGGATGGTGTTTGCATTCAGACTAAAGATGAATACTGTCATTTTAATTTAAACTCTCAAGAGGCAAAGATTTATATGTTTCTGATTCTCACAACTCACGACCTAAGACAAACAGTAAAATGAGAGGTTTAAAATTATACAGGACAAGAAATTTGGTTGATTAAAATTGCAAAACCAGTGCAATTTACAGTAAAATTGAACGCAGTTCATCTCTGTACTCTTCAATACAAACCTAATCATGAAGCAGAGAAAGGAAATGAACCTGTCATTGAGCAGTTCATTGAACCGGGCATTTTGAACGAAGTGCTAAGAAGTCCATGTTACACACTTATAATGAGCTTACATAACCCAAATAAAAATAAGAGAATAGTACAAGACCTGAGCAAAGTAAATCACATAGTGATCTCATGTTGTCCCGTGGTACTAAATCCGGCCGTAATTTTCTTTAAAAATTACAGCAAACACAGAATGGTTCAAAGTGCTTGATTGGTTTTCTGTATTTTTCTCTATTGCGCTTCAAGAGAGTAGTCAATTTATTTTTGCATTCAGATTTAAAGATAGGGTGGTTGTTTGGTGTAGGATTCCACAAGGGTATAGTGAAAGTCCCTCAATCTTTCCTAAATACCCAGAAACAATTTAGAAAATGTTAAATTGCCTTGTGACACAGTACTAGTACATTACATTGATGATTTGATTGTTTCAGGAAAAACAAAAGAGGGTTGTAAACTCGATGCAACTGTATTGTTAAATCATTTGGCTGAAAATGGGCAGAAATTGTCCCCTACTGAAATGCAATATTGCAAAAAAGAAGGCATTTGTTTGGGACATCAAATCGAGAAAGGAATGAAGAAGGTGTCGAAATAACACATTTTTGTGATTGGTTGGTGACTCTTGTCATTTCCAACTTTTCCTTGATTGTGAAGCCTCTGCAGAGACGTATGTACAATGATGTAACGTATTGGGTTTTCTGGACTAATGAATGTTTGCAGGCCTTCCTAGAGCTGGGATACTCTTTGTGTAGGGTTTCCTCTTTACTGGAGCCTATCCTTTTATAGACTGTAAAGAGATAGAAAAGGAGAAACCTGAAAAGAAGACAGAAACAGAGAGTGAGGAGGAGGACGCCTTCATAGGCAAGCTACTCAGCATAAGACCACCCCCTTACAATATGGCAGCTGCTACATGGAGCGCTACAGCCCCTGTGGCAACTAAGAGCGGTACAGCCACTGAACCCCCTGCAGAAGCTTGCGCACCCCCAAGGTATACAGAAACTACTGTTTCACCTTCTGCTCAGACCTCCGTATCTATAGCAGTAAGCACATTGCCCTTGCCAGGTGCCGCAATCACTTCCTCTGTTGAGGCACTTATTAGTACTCTACCGAGTCAGCCCATTCCAAGTGTACCCCAGGACTCTGCACCGAAACCAGGAGTAATAGCACTAGGACTCCCGCAAGAAGAGAGTTTGGCTAGTACTTTGACAGAAAGTCAGATGATTGTTGCAAACCTACCAGTCAATCCTTCAAGTATAGGGCATACTCCACAGTAACCTAATGTTTTTCAGCTAAAAGCAGAAATTTAAGAAATTGTTAAGGGAAATTGAGGGACTTCCTTGGACATTACATTGAGAGCAAGTTACTGTACATGAGCTGGGAAGTGTCGAAATTGGTGAGAGAGGAGTAAGTGAGACTTGTCAGAGTGTCTGGTAAATAACGCTGCACGTTATTCTGGATCCAGAGTCGGGAGAGGAGCTCCGTGGTGTTTCGCTCTTCTATGTGGAGGTTTCCAGTTTGTAAGGATTGGGTCGGTGTCCAAAGGTAACCAGAAGTTGGTGCTTTTTTTAGCATTCCTTTGTAAAACGATGTTTATGACTGCAATGCTTTTAATCTAAAGTTGTAATAGGAGAAAAATATCCATTCCTCTGATAAACAGTTGTTGTTACTGGCAGTACAAAGAGAAACACTTTCTCTGGTGGGGTCAAAAGAATAACATCTGCGGTGTCAATGTTCGTGACATGTAACTACCTAACGATTGAGAGCATATTTCATAGGATTTTGTGACTATTGTTCTTTCTTTGAAATTTGGCAATCAGCACGCTTCAACTGGAGGTAAAAAAGCTCTGTGATACCATCAATATCTACCTGGGAGAGCATTCTTCAGTGTTCATGCAAACACTAAACTGTGGTATGTATGTCTGTGCTAGGAGTGATGAATAAGCTGAGACCGATTGTATTGTATGTTTTAATGTCTGATAATTAATGGGCAATTTCAGTGGGTACAGCTTAAAACTGTTAGACAAGAAAACTCCATAATCCATAGCGGAGGCCCCAAAAACCAGAAAGCGAGGGAGAGTGACGCTAGTACTCCCTTCTGCTTTCAAAGGTGATCCAAGCACACATTTCACTTAGAAAAAACATCAAACTATCAGGAAGGTCTAAGAGTCTAATTTGCCTCTTCTCTTTTCCAGTTCTCCTTCCATGCTGTTACCTACCCAACATAATTTTCCTCACTCAATCACTCTAAAATTCTGAGCCATAATGCCAAGTGGAATTAGAGCTATTGTGAGGTGGGCCATTTGATCATCTTTCTGACCCCGTGGAGCATCATCTCTGACAAGAATGGAGAAAGTGGCTGAAGAATGCAGAATTGACTTAACCCAGAGAAAGAAGTTGCAGTAGAATGTTAGGATAATGATAGGAAAAAAGAAGTTGAAGCTGCTAAAGCCGAGGGAATTGAAAACCCATGTAAGAGAATTGATTAAGAGCATTAAGGGTTGGAATTAGACCAAGAAGTCTAGGGAGATGTGGCCTAAGAAAAAAGTGTTAAGATGAAAAAAAAGAGACTGCCAAGGAAGATGAGGGAGAGGCTGAAGGAAAGGCAGTAAGAGAATACCCGTTAAGGGAGGTACAGGGAGTAGCATACGTATCAAACAGATCTTTCCACTTTAAGAATTCTCTTCCTAAGTTAAGGGAAAATCCTGATAAGTGATACAAACAGATTGTGACCATTTACAAAGTCTTGTGGGAGGATTTGGATGTGTTGTTTGAGGAGGTGGTCCCAGAGGACCTGTGGGTGAATGCAAGAGGAGAGTTGACTGGCTGACTCAGGAGCCTTCCTGGGGTACAGGGAACAAACACACCCCCACCACTGGTTAAAACTAAATACGAGGAAGTCATAAAACATTTAAAGGCTAAAGTTTCCCAAAGAGAAATAAATTGGCATGACATTTTATGAACCTCTCAAGAACCTTGAGATTCTGTGCACGCTTATTTTGAGCAGTTGATGCAGATGCACAGGGAGCATAGCAGACTAAATGAACAAATTGACATAAAATGGATGAATGAAGGGACTTAATGTACCCTCACTGGGTTCCGAAATTAACTCCAGTATTGGGATGAACATGCCAGGATAGTCCATGGCATGTGCACAAAATGTACCGGGAGTAGGAGAGGTCGATGTAATGTGGCAAGAACCAGCATACGTGCACTAAAGAATGGTTACCCCGTGCCATATTTGCAACAAGGTCAGGCATTGGAAGTGGGAGTGTGCTTATAACTCAGATCAAGTTATGAGTGACTGCCAAGCTGTGAATCTTGCAGTGCAAGGAGAGCCTCCTCTCATTCCTAGACCAAAGATCCCAAAATCTCAAAAGATTCCAAAATCTGACTAAGCGTACCATTGGGTATTTTTCAGCAACTCGTGATTCTGTAGCAGCAGCATTGCCTGGTTGTCTCATAGGGGTTGCAGATATTAGCCTTAGCATGCAGTAAACCAAAGGGATAGTGATGGGCTACTCACTAATTGTGATGGTCCCTCACTCGATTTATATCATCATGATCTGTACTCGCACACAGCATTTGACAAACAGCAGCTTATCCCACTATGAGAGAATCATCCTGGCAGCCAAAAATGTCTTCATCAGGAGATGTAACAGACTAAACCCAGCTACTCTTTTGCCAACCCCAGAGGGAGATGATGAGGGAGATTTTGATCATGACTGTGTTAGTGTTGCCACATTGTGCACAAAACCAAGGCCCGACATACTGGATGTACCCTCCTTGAATCTGGCCATACCCTTTTTGTCGATGAGTTGAGTTTGAGAGACCGGCGTGGTATGCCCACTAAATGGGATTGTGGAAGAATCCTACCTTTGCCATGTAACATCTGCACATGTAGCTGAACTGATTGCCCTTTCTAGAGCCTGTTGTACATCGGAAGGCTCACGAGTCACTATTTATACTGACAACGACTATGGGTTCGTAGTCGTGCACAATTTTAGGCAGTCATGGTGGCAGCGTGGTTTTATGACCATCGCTAGATCCCCCATTGGGAATGGACTCTATGACTCCAATCTGTTGGAAGATTTGCAATTGCCCCAAAAAAATTACAGTGATGAAATGTGCTTCTCACAAGAATGAGAAGGAATTTGTCACTAGAGGTAATCGTTTTGTGGACAAAGTTGCCCTATGCTGTGCTCTTGAGTCCAGCATCTTTCAAACGGATGAGCCATGTAACGCAAAGGGAGAGACTATTTCAAACATGCTGCTAAATACTATACATATTTTCAAGGAACTAAGAGAATTGCAACATACGCCTCAGAAGTAGAAAAGGCTAAATAGGAAAAGCTGGGATACGTGAGAGATGCCAGTGATATTTGGATGTCTATTGATGGGAAGCCTGTTCTCCCTAACTCCATGTTGCCTGCTATGGTACGGCAAAGGCATGACCCAACACATGTGGGAAGAAGTTGTATTAAGTTGTATTGGTATGATCCCCATTTCCGATCAATCGCAGAAAGTCTGTGTCAACTTTGTACTACTTTTTAGAAACAAAACGCAGGGGGAAAGGTTGTGGTGGCCAGGAGTCATATTTGAAAGTCTAATGGTCACTTTAGCCGTGTCCAATCAACTTTGTGGAGGTACATCCTCACCACTATTTTTTCATTTTCATGATCGGTTGAGGCATACCCCCCACCAGAAGATGTCACAGTCTGACAGTTGCTAAACTATCAAATCATCTTGAATCAGATCAAGGAACCCACTTCAAAAACAAGATAATATAGTTGCTGTGTATAGCACTTGGGATTGATCAGAGATTGCATTGTAGCTAGAGAGTTGAGGCTTCAGGCTTCGTAGAGAGCTTGAATGGGACAATCACAGCTAATTTGGCCAAGGCCTGTGCCTCCACATCACTTAAATGGCCTGACCCACTTCCTTTGGTGCTGATGAGCACTTGTAGTACTCCCTGTATGTTAACAGGATTGTTTCCTCACAATGTGTTGATGGGAAAAGCCATGTAAATCCCTTCTGTTCCTGCAGCTGATGTGGTACGTTCTCTATCCTATCAGATTGATGCTGCTACTCCAGCTATCCGAGACTCTCCAAGGCATGATTTAAACCCCGGTAATCGGGTTCACATAAATAAACTTGTTGGCAAGATTTATCTGGAGGAGTGATGCAGAAGTCCCTGTGAAGTGATCTAGGTCACCAACACTGCCATCAGTGCGCTGGTCTGCTGAACTGGATAAACGCCTCCCATACCAAGAGGGTAAGACATGAAGAGGAAGAAGTGGAGCCAAAATCCACTAATTCGTCGAGTTTCCTTAGATTTGAAGTTACTGAGGCTTCTGAAGTAGAAGAAGACCAGTCTGAGGGGTCACAGTCTCCATCAGTAGAGCCTTCTAAGGAACAAGAACCAGGTGAAGGTGTCGTCATCCTAGCAGCCACTGTGATACCAAATACAGGACTGTGAATATACATTCACCAAGACAGTGAAAACTCATTAAAAGCTGAAAAAAACCTGCCAAAGTCAGGATTGCAAGAGTCAGAGGGTATTACGGTTCAGGGAAGTTCCACTTTTAAGAGTGAATCAGCTTCACCAGAGCTGGAAATCTTAAGGCCCTATAAGGACCATGGTTTGAATGAAGAAAACCAGACACAGACTATGGCAACTCTAAAGAGACTATTGACAACTAGAAAAAGGCCAGAGACAATTAGGGAAGTTATCCAATTAAAAGAACCAAAGCTGGTGGATTAACCTGACACTGTAGACTAGAGCGTTGACTATTCCCAAACAACAAAAGAGTGCGAGAAAGGTGAATCGAAGTTATCCCAGCCCAGATTGGATTTACCTTGGCAAAATTAACTTTGAGTCTTATGAGTGCCTGACCGACATTGATTCACCTCTCTGAGGCAAAGATAGTTCTACTAAGAGCTGATTCACACTAATCCCTGACAAATGTTGAAAGGGAAGTTTAGAGAGTTAGGGTAATGAACAGAGTATGTTAGAGCCTTAAGCAATCAGCTGATGCAGAATAAAAACCCCTGCAGGTTCTGAGATAGAATAGTGATGGTAGGGTAGAGATTAGAGGACTAATTGCTTAATTCTGAGATTACAATATTTCCTTGATCTGATTTAAGCTAACATGGCGCAGCAACACTGCAAATTCTTACCTGTGGTTTACGCAATTGCCATCTCTGTTTCTATGTTTGGATAGCTGTGGGATGTCTATCTGCTGGGTGGTCATGCCCCTCCAAACCCTGTAAATGCTAAAAATGGGCTTGTTGTCAGTAAGCCAGTAGATGAAAATGACGTTTCACATGTTCCACAGCATGAACAAATTCATAGATATTATGTCTATTTGCAGATGCTAGCTGAGTATGTGAAGGTTATGCATGCAGAAAACTGTTATGGGTGTTCCTACCTTCCAGCCTCTGCGGCTGAAGGGGTGGCATATTTTTATTTACCGCTGTCCTACTCCTTTTCCTGTCCGTTTTCCAAAACCTTTTCTATCAGCAGAACTAGATTAAGATGTTTTATTCTGATTATGACAAACCTTTAGAAGATGTACCAATTGTGACTGATACAAATATGTATTTGTGGGCCCCTAAACA
Source organism: Triturus cristatus (assembly GCF_964204655.1). Taxonomy (NCBI): domain Eukaryota; kingdom Metazoa; phylum Chordata; class Amphibia; order Caudata; family Salamandridae; genus Triturus; species Triturus cristatus. The sequence continues at coordinate 617,863,803 of NC_140583.1, read as the reverse complement.
TGTTTATCATTCTTACAAAGCTTTTAAAAGGGATCGGTGTGAGAATATGATGAAATTCTTCACTTCCGTAAATAACATGAAGGTTAGTAACCAAAGCATGCATGACATAACCTGTAGAATTAGTAAAGATGAGAGGGTAGTCGTAGATGAATTGAATGAGAGAATAAGACTAGACAAAGAGAAGGGTGGAAAGAAAACTACTAGCTCAGAACATATTGTTGGCAAGAAGATTTTTAAAGAACCACCCCCAAAGACTGAACATTGACATTGCCAAGAAGGGATCCTTATGGATGCTAAGGAAGCAAGAGGGAATTGAGACAGTTGAGAAATTGGTGTGGAGCGAATGTGAGCATAATTACCTAGCGCCATATTTAGAGTTTGGCAGACGGGTTACTCAGTCACAAATGTGATGGATATCCATCCATATTACAAGTGCCATAGGATATAAAGGACTTGTAATACGGTGGATGGAATATCAGTCATGTTTGTGACAGAGTAACCCGGTCCGCCAAACTCTAAACCAGGCCCAAGTAGGTAGGAACTTTGCTGAATTCGAGGTAAGTTTTAAGGACATCTATTATGTGTGGCAAGTCAGGATATTTCCAGTTACCAGACAATTGGGCAGGTAGTTGTTACACAGTTTTAGTTCTCTCTGAAATCTATCACACTAACAAGTTAGATTTTCGCCTTGATCTCTACATAAAACGAATTAAGCAAAGCTTTCATTATATCCAATAGCTATGATTATTCAATACTGTCTTGCATTGCATTTGCTCCTCGCAAAGGAAGCAGAGTTTGCAAAGTCATTCATGCTTGGGATGGTTGCGCCTACATCCTGAGAATAGATGACCAGCTTGTTAGTTATTTTACTAACATTACAAATATTAAGAACAAACTAATTGAATTGGAAGAGACAATGCATGGGAAGGAAGAGGTTCTGAATTTGGATCTATCAGGAACGGTTTTGCTAAGATAGGAGAATGGCTTGGTAGTATAGGCCGAAGAATGCTGAAATTGCTTTTAACTGCTTAATTGGCTATACTAATCGGCATTGCCTGTGTCTTTATTTTCCTAGAAGTTGGCAAGAAAATTCCATCAAGCAATGGTATGGACAGTGGGTATAAGCAGCTGTCAGCAACGAGAGGAAGAAAAGTAAGAGACCTGATGTAAAGGATGAAGAGGTGCAAAGCGATCTTTATGACACCTTGAAGAAATTGGGAGAGTCTAAAAAGAAGAATCCAAAATGAATGAATGCTGTATTGTAATAAAGATGTAAAGGGATGATTTAGAAATCATCATAGGGGGTTTGTGAGACCTGTTTTAATTTGTTCGTTTTAAATATATCAGAACTGAGCTTACGCTAACATAAACTGTGTTTACACTGTCCTCCATCTTTAGTTAATGTCACAATACACCACGTGATTATTAGTATTGTTGCTTCTTGTCCTAAATAAAGAATTGCAAGCTTTACACTAATAAATGGAGAGTGAACTCAGAGACCTCTCACCACGCAATATCTAACCAAAGACATCCCAACCTTCCCAGGATACCACTTGAATAACATATCAACTATAGTCTGTATAGAGAGTACACTGCTCCCGGTCCTAGCCGTAGGCATGCTTTTGACATGTTTCTTGAAGACTAGTTTGCATGCCAACAACAGTAATCAAAAGATCTTCAAGAGTAAGAGTGCCAAGCTAGAAATACTCAGCTCCTGAATGGGCATATTTGACAAAGAGAAGAAATAGGCATTGATCTGAAGGATTTAAAATTTCTGTTTGAAGAACCTTCCTGGAGTGGCACATGAACTGTGAAATTAAATAAATTATGCTACATAACTTCCCGATGATGGAGTGAAGACTGAAGTTGAATGTTCAAACAGACAGAATTGATTTTGAATAAAGAAATGTGCCTGCATACTTTCATCTAGCAATTCAACATCTATTGAAGTTTGTTGCATAGGGAACCCAGACTGGCAAAATGGTTTAAGTATATTATAGAGAGAGCCCTCACTGAAGAATTCCAATTAAGGTTTATTCAAATGAATGATGAGGCAGAAGAGGACCTTATGGAATGGGCAGATGTTAAATAGGCTGGTAGATAATCCTGTAGCCCAGACTGTGGATGGTGATTGATGTGGTCTGATGTAGAGACAAGGAGATCCTTTTGGGAGCCTTCGGAGCCAGCTCCTGAACCCAGATGGAGCAGATTTAGACGGTTCTGCCACCGAGACTTGAACTAGCCCAGAACCTGAAGCCAAGTAATCTGAATTGCAGATGTGGAGGGCTGCTGGCCTGGCGGGGACCCAGGTAAGGAGTATATGGATGTCTATGTGCCTTGATTATTCAATTTGAATTGAACTATGTGCATGAGGAGTTTTTTCTTTTCTTCTCTTGGTCTTTACATTGACTGCTGTGCTGAGCATATCCACTTGGAAAAATGTAAAAATAAAGATGTTAATAAAATGTTTGCAAACAGCTTCCAACTTCTATTTTTGTTTGTGAATGAGTAACTTGTATTCAGCTGTCAAACTTCCATTGAGTACGGATTGTTGTGTTTCATTTGCTGCTTGTTAAATATGAATTAAAATTACTCATAAGAATATGAAGTAGACTATAATGTTACTATAGATAAAATGCTTGAAGTCTTAAAATTAGATACAACTAATGGATATATTAGGCTAAATATTATTTATAATTCTAATATTAACAGTACTAAGGAATAGAGTATAGAAGATGAGTGAAGCAAAATGTAATTTTGTTAAAGAATACAATAAAAGGAGATTAAGATTTATTATCACTGGTTTTCATGGAATTAAGTTTTACTTGAAAGATAATACTATAATTAAAGAGTCACAGATTCATCCTAGACATAGGGCCTTATTATGAGTTTGTCGGTCCTCCTGTTAGCCTGCCACTGCAGCGCCGACAGGAGGACCGCCAAGCCGAAAGCGCACCCGACAGCTGTAGTGTAATCCTTGGCGGGTGGGCGGTGCTGTGGTGGTCTCACCGCGGTGGGCTGTTAGGCTCATAGGAGAGCCCAACGTGCAGTCCGACCCCGTGACAGCACCTGCAGCACGTTCCTGCATGGTGTGGCATACATGCTACACCAAACAGGAAAAGGGGTGCAATTACAAGGGGGCACAACATGCGCCACCCCCGCATGTACCCCCAGGCCCAGATCCGGCAGGGGCCCCTGTTAGGGCTCCGTTAGTTGCCTCTCCGCCACCCTTTCAATGGAGGCCTACTGCCATGAAAAGGGTGGTGAAAAGATAACTTGTAATATGTTTGGCAGTGCCTGCAGCAGCACCACCAGCTTATTCAGGCTGGTTGCAGACTGCTGGCTCAGCGGGATCCTTGATTTCTCCAGAGCTGGGGGTCTCTTGGTAGTTCAACCGCCACACTCAGAATACTGTGGGCCGACCCGCAGTGTGGCAGTGGTCAGACAGCCACCATGTGTACGGCGGTTCTAATTCCACAGTATTTGTAAGAAGGGCCTTAGATTTTAATTTTGAAGGAAAAGAAAGGAGTTGGGATCCGAGGAGGCAAGAGGATCCGAGGAGGCAAGATGGCGGCCGCTTAGGAGGCCGGTAGCAGCGCCAGTAGGCCATGTCGGGCTGAGGATACACATCTATACGACTATCCTAGGACTAGAAAATAGCGGAAAATGACAGAAAAGACGATCGGATTTGAGCATTGAATTCCTCCCTCCCTCCCTATTCCCCCCATGTGTTATTCCCGAAAAAGACTCTCTGTCTCACTCTATTCAAGAATCGTACGGTTGGTCAGGCGTTCGATTGTTGAACACATTACCGTGCTGCTGCTCAAGGAATTCGTCGGTTGCAGGACAATGGCTCCCAAAATTGCAGCGAGCTCCGCTCCCAACAGAACCGCGACTACTCGGAAGGCACGGGGCGATACTTCGGCGGATTCGGCAAACTCCTCTGGCAGCCAGCGGCAGATTCACTCACCCGACCCGGCTGCATCGAAGCGAGGGGGTGGAGCCAGCAACAAGTGCCGCCCCGTAGGTTCGACTGTGGTGGAGCTCTTTCGGCGTACGAAGGAGACGCGGGCCGTAGTAACGGCAGCAGGAGCATCAGTGGCAGCGGCAGTGGCTGGAGACAACGAGGGCGACTGGTGGACGAATGGGGAGGTGAGTCGGGCGGATGCTCGGGAGACAGTTCGGCAGGCAGTGCAAGATACCCCTAGTAAAGCCAACAGTTCTCTAATATGTGTGAAAGAGGGGGAGACTGTGAAAGAGATACCCCCCAACTCAGCGGAAATGGGACGAGTAGAGATTGCCGGAGTAGATCCACTTGAGGAAAAACGTGCTGGAATCGATATCCCGTCCTTAGCCCCCCCTGAAACATTAGCGGGGCCGGAGGTTATAAAGATTCCAGAGTTAATATCTAAAATGAGCAAAGGAGGGTTTTGGACGGCAATAATGGCAATAATGGCGCAGATGGCAGTGAGAAAAAAAATGTTGAAAATAAAGGCAAATCAGGAAGGGCACAGAATCTTGAGAGCCAAAAAAGCGGCAAAATTACGACATCCATTCTGGAGATGAATGAATTGACTAAGTCAACAGATTCACTAGATAAGGTCAGAGGGGAGCAAGAGAAGGAAACTAGTGACTGTTTCTTTTCAGTCTCAGAAGGGGCAGAATGGTCGGACGATGCCCTGAGCACATCACTAGGGGCTAGTAGTTCAGATTCAGATTCTGCAGATAGTGACGTCGATCACCCCCCAACTGCAAAAAAAAAATCTTCTATAAGAGCCGCAACACAAACAAGGGGGAAGAAAGATCTGAAATGGGACTACTCAGCAGAAGCCACCCTCTCTGGCCCATCAGTGGATACATCACCAGCAGTGTCGATAGGGGCCAATGGAATTAGCGATACCCCACCTACTCTGGACACAATCTATCAAGCTATTCTGGCGCATAGGGAGGAAACACGCCAAGATAGCCGGAAAACTCAGGCAACAATGAGGAAAATGCAGGGGGTAGTCAGAAAGCTCACTAAAACCTGTTTCAACACTGGAGAAAGAGTTACGAACCTTGAAGACAGAATAGTCGCAACAGAATCAGAAACAGCAAGCGCCACTGCCCTGGTGATGGCCCAAGGATCGCAGATTCAAGATATCCAGTGGAAGCTGGAGGATTTTGAAAACAGACAAAGAAGGAATAACCTGAGGGTGCTGGGGGTACAGGAAGGTTTGGAGGGGTCCGATGCCAGGGCATATATAATCGATCTTTTTAAGGCTGCATTTCCCGAATTATCCGAGTGGAATTGGGTAGCGGAGATCCAAAGAGCGCACCGTATCCCGTTTAAACTGCGTGCGCCAGCAAAAGAGGGGGACAGACCACGTGCTATACTGGTATTCTTTGGCAATTTCCTCCTCCGTCAATCAATTTCAGATAAAGCCAGGCCAGATGCAAAAAGATCAAGCGGGGGGGTCTCATTTTTCGTGCGGCCAGATTTTTGTCACTCAACAGTAGAAAGGCGCTGGAGACTGAGACAACTCATAAAACCTTTTCAGGAAAGCAATCTCCAGGCCTATCTTGTTAACCCAGCTCAACTCAAGGTTATTAATCAGGGGGTTACCCGGTATTTCACCTCCGAAATAAAAGCTAAAGAATATTTGGACTCTTTGGACAAATAAAAGGGGTTCGATATTCTTAATAATGGTTAATGTGGTGGATTAGCTGGTGGCGGGGGGGTGTATAGAAAACTGTCTTGTTGTAGGGGGGAATGGTCCTGCAACTCTATAATTGTTGATTTTGGATTCAGGATGTAAGTTGAAATGTTAACTTTTGATGCTCGGCTTTATAGGACCCGGGCCACTGGCGCTGCGCGCATCATTTGCACAGACTAAGGTCTGAGCGCCTCAAGTGGGTGGTGGGACGATGTCAGGGTAGGGGGGGGGATGGAGGCCCCTTGGGGGAGTCCAGGGGGGGGAAACGGGGGCAGGGGTGGGGGAAAATTGTTAAAGGAAAATACCTGGTGCTATGTTTTTTATTCTTATGGTTTAAGTTTCTTAGTGGTAAATATATGATTGGATTCAGACAAAGAAAAGTGTTTTCTTTAGCAAATATCAATGGGGAAGCTTAAGATCTGCTCAGTTAATATCGGGGGTTTGAACGACTGGAATAAGAGACAAAGGCTTGGACAATTTGTTAGATCAAATCAGATAGACTTAATTTGTCTTCAGGAGACCCATATACCTTGGGCTAGGAAGCATATGCTGAATATAAGAGGCTTTGATCTGTTGGTGTGCTCCGCACAGACATCAACTACGAGAGGTGTGGCAATATTGGCTAAATCATTGATGGGAGGGGCTAGACGTCTTAAGTCAGATGCTTTAGGTAGGTGGGCACTGGTGGAACTCGAGATGGGATTCACAATATGTACAATCTATGGCTCTAACCAGGATGAGCCCGAACTATTTGATCAGTTGGAGCTAGAATTGGCGAATTGGCCTGGTCCTGTAGTGGTCTGTGGGGATTTTAATATCTCAGCAGACTTTACTGGTGTAGGTAATAATGTTGGTAATAATGTCTGTTACACGGGTCGTAAACCCAAAGTATTTCAAGCACTGAGCTCCTTAATTACATCACATGGACTATCAGATGTTTGGGGGGTTAAAGTACCGAGCAACCCAGGATTTACATATTTTTCATTTCCATTTAAGAGATATACTAAATTAGATTATTTTCTTATCTCTTCAACCGAACTGAATAGAGTGGGCATAAAAAAATTACCAAAAGCGATCTCTGATCATAATCCGTTAATTATGGAGTACGATATAGAAAATTTCAACAAGGGCCACTCGAGTTGGACTTTCGAGAGGAGACTTCTAGCAGACCCTAAATTTGTTGAACATATAAGAATCTGGTCTCAAATTTTTTTTGAGATGAACCGATATAGTACATCTAGAAATATGGTTTGGGACTCTTTTAAATCTACTCTAAGAGGTGAAATCATTAGTTATTCAGCCCGTGTAAGGAAGGTGGCAAGGGACGAAAATGAGAGATTAGTGGCTCGTCTGACAGAAGCAGAAGAAGCACATATGATAGATATAATCCATAGGAGGGAGGCAGATGAAAGCCAACAGAAAATTTTCATCATTAAAGCTGAATTACATAAATGGATAGCTTTGAGAACTGCGGAGGAGTATCAGATCTACAGGGGTAAGATGTATGAAACAGGAGAGCAGGCAGGTAAACTTCTAGCACTTAGGATCAGGCAGGCGCAAAGTAGGAATGTGATAATCAATATTCGAGAAGGGGACCAGGATTACTCCGAGCCAGAGGACATTCTTAAGGTATTTAAAAATTATTATCAAAACTTATATAGTGAGGTGAGTAGAACAGATACCTCTAGCCCAGAATTCGAGGATATAGGCCCACAGTTAGCTAATGAGGATATAGTAATGCTGGAGGAGGATCTGGCAATAGGGGAAGTGATCGAAGCAATGCAGGAGCTATCAACAGGGAGAGCCGCAGGGCCGGATAGTATCCCACTTGAGCTATATAAATGTTTACAGGATGTGATAGCTCCTCTATTGCTGGATTTATTTACTGGCATAACTATCTCTGGGGTAATCCCAGAGTCCTGGAAAGAAACCAATATTGTGGTATTCCATAAGAAAGGTAAGCCTAAAGAAAATCCTGGGTCTTATCGACCAATATCCCTCATAAATGCGGACACTAAGATCTACGCTAAGGTCTTGGCTAAAAGGCTCGGGAGGGTCATTGGTGGTCTGGTTTCCCCGTGGCAGCATGGATTTATCCCAGGTCGAGGAACAACAGACCATATTAGGCGGGCTATCACGTTGTTTGATATACATGCTGTCACGGGGGGACGGATGGCCATGATCCTCCTAGATGCAGAAAAGGCTTTTGATCGCGTTACATGGAAGTATCTGTGGGGGATATTGGATCGAAGGGGCTTTGGCCCTAAAATGGTGCAAGCTATTAAAGCCATGTACTCAGACCCCAAGGCTAGAATCAAGATAATGGGAGAAAGCTCGGAAAAAATTGATATCTCTCGTGGAACACGGCAGGGATGCCCATGTTCACCAATCCTCTTTGCCCTGTATATCGATCCACTTGTACGTAGAATACTACACTGTGAAGATATTAAGCCGATAGTTTATAATAGGTATGAAACCAAACTATTGGCTTATGCTGATGATTTGGCCATAATTACCCCAGATCCAGTGGCATCTCTGATCGCTATAACAGGTATAGCGCTGGAATTTGGACAGCGTTCAGGGTACCTACTTAATGAAAATAAAACCCAGATCATATGTACTAATAATATAGATAGGCCTGATCAAAGATATTCTGATTCAGCGGTTTATTTGGGGGTCAGGATAAGTTCCGCAATTGATAGAATTTTTAAAGACAATTTTACCCCCTTAATTATATCAATTGCGTCAGATTTAAAAAGAATAGATGCCATGTATCTGACTCTAATAGGGAGGGCTAATGTCCTTAAAATGACAATGCTACCTAAAGTATTGTATCTCTTCCGCTCTATCCCGTATTTGATCGGAGAGGATATGTTAAAATCTCTTGAAGCACTATTTAGCAATTTTATGTGGCAATATGGCAAAATTAGGCGATCTATTAAATATCTGTCCCTTCCATATGAAAGGGGAGGATTGTCAATCCCTAACATTAGATTCTATCAATGGGCTTGCTTAATCAGTCAGATGGCAATACTATTCGATTCTGCTACAAATTTGACGGATACCACTCTTGGTAACTTGAATCCGCCGTCTATTTTTGAATTATTATTGGGGAGAGAAGCCCTGGGGTCGCTTCTTCGTAAGATCGACAGACGCTATTATAATAAAAAACGATATAAGGTTTTAGATAGTGTGTGGGTAGTCTGGAAATCAGTCCAGAGAATACTGACAATTCCGAGGATCAATTATTATACTCCTCTCTGGAACTCTGGTATTTTTCCACATCTTAGTAATGATAGGATGGGAAAAATATGGCTACAGCAAGGAGTCAGAAGAATTGGTGATTTATTTGAAGGGGATAACCTATTGAGTTTTGATGATATCCAACGTAAATATGAAATATCGGATAATCAAGTGTATAAATATGTACAGATATATCAAACCATGAAAGGTATTAGACCACGGTTATCTCCAGGGGGGAAAATTAATATTATGGAGTATTTATTAGGAGGAGGAACTAAAATTAAAATGATATATAGAACCTTAGTATCTTCAGTATTAGATGATCTGGACAAATTTGAGTCCTCCTGGACGCTGAAACTACAAAACCCTGAAGTAGACTTAGACAAAGCTCTACAACTAGCTGGAAAATTGTTTCGCTCCACGAATCTGAAAGCCCAACATTACAAAACACTGTTTAATCTGTATTTCACACCAGCTAAATTATATGATTGGGGTTAAAGAGACGATGATACATGCCCAAGATGTTTGGAAGGGCCCGCTAACCTTATACACATGTTTCATCAATGTGCTAAATTAATTGGAGTCCGGCGAGAGATAGAGAAGTTTTGGGAAGGGCTCCTAAATGTTAAGATTAATCTATCCCCCACTCTCATGATACTAGGAGTTGATAGTAAACTGGGTCTCAGTAAGGAGAATGAAGCTTTTGTTTTGATATCTGTGGCTGTTTTACGGATATTATTAGCGGCAGGTTGGAAAGATTCTGTCGCACCTACTTTCCAGCTCTGGCTGGCTAGACTCCTGGGGATACATAACATTGAATCCTCTTTATATACTAGGAAGGGCATGAAGCTGAAAATGCTGGGGATTAGCATCTGGGCCCCCCTCAAGAGATGGAGAGATTCTCGACTATAAGTTGTTTATGGTGATATATTTTACATTATGTTGAATATGTCCTCTCAATGAATTAGCGTTTCTTTTGTTTTCTTTTTTTTTTTTTTTTTTTTTCTCTGAATCTCTGTAAAGAAAGCTGGATTTTAGTTGGAACTATGTATAAATTGAAATATAAATTGTAATGTTTACTGATTGCACCAGGTATACAATAAAAAAAAAAAAAAAAAAAAAGGAAAAGAAAGGAGTTGAATGTATGATACAAATGAAGTGTGATTATTGGAATACTTCAGCTATGATTGGAAAAAGTGTGTGTAGTTCTAATTATATAGTTGATAGATATTATATGTTAAGTAAAGATTCAATTTTATAGAGAGATCTATCACATTTCTAACAAAACAAAGAAATATCATGTAAAGAGGTTGACTAAAGTGAGTATTGGCCAAAAGATATTAGTTATGTTTAGTGTGTTGGTTTCTCTTGTTGGTGGCTTTGAATGATGCTAAGACTAGAAAATTGTCTACTTTTCAAAATTGCTTTGCTTTAGATATGCTTTTGGAGAACAAAGGTGGCATGTGATTAGCAATTAAGGTGCAACATTGCTGCACCTACATTCCAGATAATAGTTAGAAAATTAATGAATATATTTATAACATACCTAACATTGTGAATAAGATTCATCCTGTGGGAGAACCGAGTGTGTGAGAAAAGATTGGTGCATGGTTTGGTGAATAGGTTACAGGATTACTAATGATGATAATAAAATGATTAATAATTATAATATTAGTCATAATGGGTATTATATTAGTTTTTTGTTTCAGATGCTATTTGCATTACAGATTCAGGTTGTAATTGCAGAAGAAAGAAGTCAATGATACGAAGAAAGAGGGGACAAACTATGCTGGAGGCTTCACAGAAGAAGATGAAAAAACCAACAAGGTTGGAGGAAATGCTGCGGGGTAGTGTAGTGAGATAATTGATTTGATAAAATTATTAGGGGGGTTTGTTATAGAGGTTTTACTAATTAGAAATAATGCATTAGATGTGGTTCAGTTATCATGGCTAGATCTCACTTAGTTTACATCAACAATTGTTTACATTTTCAGTCTAATAGTGCACACTTTTTTAATGAGCAAAGCTTGTGTGTTTTTTATATTTCAGTAAAATTGGATGTATAACATTACAGCACAAACTATTACAATGCATACTTTTACAACGTGTTTTTTTCAATGCGACTACCATTACAACGCATGCTATTTCAATGCAAGCCATTACAATGCATGTACCATTACAACCCAAGCCATTACAACGCATGTACCATTACAACGTAATTTATTATTCTAACACCGCCGGGTGCGTACCTCAGGGAAGGTGCTGGTCAAGCGTTGTCATAGCATGCGTTGTAATGGAACCTGTGTTGTATTGGCTGCGTTGTTTTGGCATTGCGTTGTAAAGCCTGCGTTGTAATGGATGTTTCCCGTAAAATCATCTAAAACATGCCTCATCAGTGGTGTCTGAAATTTATTATTTTGTTTTCTCTCAAAGAAGCAGTGTTAAGATGTTTCTTTACTCGGTAACCTTTGAAGGCTTCCTACAGAAACTCTATAAATGCAAATCATTAGCTGAACAGGCCATTTTAAAGCTGTGTTATATAAAAATGTCAAATCAGACCTTTCATTTGATGTGCACATGCTAAGCATTTGCATGTGTTTGTTCTCTTAGAGAAAATCATTTTAATTCGAGGCAAATCATGGTCTGTGTGCGTGTGGTAGTTAAAGAACAGTTTACTAGCTTCCTTTCAATAGAATGGAAAGTATTAACGTACAAGGGTATTCCTTTGTTATGACTGTTGAGAAAAAGCTCATTGTGCAATGTTTCATTACATGTTTATTTCCGCTTGGCAGTTAATTAGATCCTGTATTCATATAACCAATCGCGCTCAGTTGGAAGTAGGTCATGTTTGTAGTTAGCTAACTATAAATTTGATTGGTTGCTATGCAAAAGTATCATAATAGTACAGCCCATGTATGTAATGTCATTCTATGAATTTGTATTTTTTTATTGTCTGAAAACCCTGTAAAAATGCTTTAATTGAGAGATATTCCAGGTGTTTGAGATTTCTTAACTGAGCAGACTCTGCACTAGTGTGTCTATTTGATTGACATTGAGAGCTTTTATTGGCCCTTTAACTGAGCAGGCTCTATGTCAGTCTGCCTATTTCCTTTATACTTTGTTCTGGCAATTTTATTTTCATTGGTGACCAATTCTATGTTAGTCCTTTCACAGATTATGACTTAGACTATTGTGTTTGATCAAATTCATGATTAACTAATTATTTTTTGCTTTCTTTAATGATGATATTTGAGAATGAAACCATAAAGTTTTAACCTGCAGTCCTTGTTTCATGTAGGTTTGTTCATTAGCATTGGACTAGTCTGACGGAGACTCACAAGGGGTCTTGTGAAGACTCAGACAGCTCTGATCTACTGCACATGCCCTCTTAATTTGTTAATTAGAGCATAAACAGATGCAAGGTAGACAGAGGGAAACAATGAACAGAAGAAGCGAAAGTCAGGTAAAGACAGCAGTGGGGCAGAGAGTAAAGTAGAGAGAAAGGGGTGGTGGGTAAAAAGATCAGGTGACGTAAAGAGCCAATGGTGAGGTAAACGCAGACAGCAGAGCTTCATTCAGAGCTAGTGACAGTACTAGAGAAACAGTTGTGGGGTAGATAAAGTAGAAAGCTAGTGAAATAAGTGAAGTATGGCAAACAGGTAGCAAAGATAAGAGGGGAGGCGGAGTAGTGACATAGAAAAGTTAATAGCAGAAATATTCCTAATGCTCAGGGAGAAGATATCCTGTGTTTCAGAGATATTGCTTTTTTTGTTTTTCAGAAACAAGCCTTCAAAGTGGAGAGTTAGTGAGGAAAGAGGGTATGGCATCAAAAGATTGAAGTCAGCAAGGGACAAGAAACAGCATGGGGAAACAAAGGGATGGTGCCCTTGGGTCAGAAAGGAAAAAGGGAGTGGAGTTTTGAGGAGGGGAGAAATGGGCACAGGGCCCAATGACAAGTCACTGCATCTATTTACACTTGCAGAAGATCCCAGCATGATGGCAAAATATCAATTGTGGAAACATCCTGTCAACTTGCTGGGAAGCTTCAAATGTAGCAGCCATTCTCGTGCCTATGTACTGAAGGCGTTTTCTGTACCACTATGGTGGGAAAATGGCCAATACACTAGGGAATTTGTGATGAACTGAACTCTGTTGCCTGTGTTTTACAATCAACAGAAAACTAGCTCCTTCATTACTATCCAAATCTACTAGCCATTACTTTTTACTAGGCCTTTCATAGATTCATTCACACAAATGAAGGAATATTCTTCGGCTAATAAATATATTATTCTCAATTCCTCAGACTAGAGCTGAAAAAGTACAAGATTAAGAAGTACAAGATTAATGGCATGAATGGAACATTCAGGGGCATATGTACAAAGAGTTAACGCTGCCGTAGCATCAATTGTTTTCTGTTACGACGTTTTTTTTATCGCCGTATTTACAAGTTGCTAAACGCCGTTAGCGGCAGTTTTCCAGAAATGAGATGCAAGGTAGGCGTTCCTATGCAAAAACTGCCCCCAACCCCGCTTCACAATATTTACAAGGAATTCCTTGTATGGTGCAAAACAAAAACAAAAAATTACCTCTAACGCCAGTTAGAGACAGTTTTTTAAGACCAGAAAATAACTAGTCTTAAAATGGTGCAAACACTTGGGGTCTCATTTCAGAAGGTTTTGGTCCTGGACAGCGCAGCAAGGAATGTAGCTGCGTTATCCTGAAACAAAACTACAGTGCAGGAATGCGCACCATCAATAAGATAGGGTGCATTCCTGGACCTCATTCATGAAGAGTGTTGCATCGCTGTAAGAAAACAGCGTTGCAACACTTTTAACTACGCCCTTTTTGCAACACCATGGATGTGCTGTATTCACTGCACGGCGCTCCATGTCGCAATTAATGACAGATACATCTGGTATCCTGACATATCTGTCAGTGCTAAAGTCACACATTGCTGAAGTTGTGTCACAAGCATGATGCAACTCCAGCAATGCATGGGGCCATCCTATCCCTGTGGCAATGCGTCACACTTTCCCCTACCGTAAGGAAGGCGTAAGGAACTAACAAAGTGGCGTCTTACAATTGTTGAAGTGAAATCTGATGGATTTCACTGCGCCTCTCCTATGCGGCTTTGTTGCGTGGAAACGCCCACCCTGTATACAACATACTTGATTCAGGTATAATGTGTCACAGGGTTTCACAAGGTCACGTATATGCCTAGATGCGTCACTTTGCAAATACGGCGCAACGTGGTGCAAGAATCACGCTGCAAGTACGTCAAGAAAATGACGCACCAGTGGGGTGAAACTGTCAGAAGGTGCTCATGAATAAGCTCCCCTGTCTTTTTCCCCTACATTGGTGCACAATGGCTGCCATGTGCCAACGCAGGCACCCTTGCACCATGGTGCAAGGGTGACTATGTTGCAGAGTTGATTGATGTTGTGACGCCATCTCTTCTCGAGACGTCTGCAGCTGGGGCTGGTCTAGTGGAGGGCTGGAGTGAACCCGTTGGCCTTAGTGGAGTATTATTTGCCTGGTCTTTTCTTGAGAGGTGCCAGGGTGTTGGCGCAGTTGGAGATCCATCGGTGGAGGTTGCGCACTACGGTGTTGGCCTCTGTAAGTGTTGGCGGAGTGGTGGTGCTGAGGGAGATGACGGGAAGGTAATCGGTGGCCTTGATCCAGCTGCAATGGTGGGGCAATGATGGCGATGGTGTTATGTGGTTGTGGTGAAGGCGTGATTTAAACAATGATGGTCGGTACAGGAGAGTCCTGTGGTGTGGCTGTAGTTGAAGTTACCGCTGGTGGAGAAGACGGGCTGGAGCATGTGTCCGGCTATGTGGGATGGTGCGGTGACTAGCTGCTAGAGTCCGATGTTGGCAAGGTTCCCCAGGAGGGGGGTGGTGTTTTGGTCACTGGGGTTGTCCAGGTGGAACTTGAGATCTCCGAGTAGGATGTAGTCGGTGGATGGGAGAGCCTAGGGTGCGATGAGGTCTGCAATGGTATCAGTGAATGGGGGTTCATGGCCCGGGGGGCCTGTAGATAAGGGTGCCACAGAGGTTGGTGTTGGGGTTGGTCCGGATCTGGAAGTGGAGGTGTTCCATGGTCACCATCTGGTCATTAGAGTGCATGGTCAGTCGGAGTGTGATTTTTCAGACAATGGCAATGCCATCTCCTGGCCGCTCGGGGTGGTCCGTGCGGGTGAATTTAGAGCAGTCGTGGATGGTGATGGGGATGTCTGGTCCAGAGCAGAGGTTGGTCCAGGTTTCTGTGAAGAAGGCGATGTCTGAAAAGGTGACGTCGAGGAGGTCCCAGATTTCTGTTGCGTGTTTGTGGAGGGACCGCACGTTAAGGATGATGCATTTTAGCTGGTCAGCTGCGCTGTTGGTCGGCTGGGCGGCAGGAGGTGCTTATGTGGCAGAAAGTGCTTTGCAGTTTCGACAGGTGCAGGGTGCAAGAGAATTCTGCAGTGTTGCTAGATGGCAGGCGGTGTGGCGTCCAGGGATGATGGAGAGGAGGGTGCTGGCGTCGTAGCGGTGGAGTGTCCGAGAGAAATGATTCTTGATGCTGGACGCAGACGGGCTTGCCTTTTGCACACCAGCAGGGGCGTAACACAGGTCCCCGCATCCCCCGCAGTGCGGGGGGGCCCTGAGCTGCAGGGGGCCACCTCAGCACTGTACTCAAGCCGGAGAGATCTGGATTAAATCCGGAGCGGGGCCCCTCTGTGTACCTTGCAGGGGGGCCCCTTCAACGTTCGTTACGCCACTGCACACCAGTGGTACGCCCGCTGTGCATGGCCGCACAACAGACGCCATTATGTAGGGCTGTGGGGGGACTGGATATCTGGGAGGCGGGAAACGTGGGAAAGGACACTAGAGGGGGCGGGGACACAGGGGGCGGAGTGGGGGTTGTAAGCATATTTAAAAAAAGTCTTACCTCGAGGCCTGTTCCCACGTCTTCTGTGCTCCTGCTCTCCTGACTCTTCTTCCAGGAACAGGAAGCAGGCAGACAGGCTCCCTCCCCTAAGCCAATCACAACGCTGCACTGCGGCGTTGTGATTGTTCTTGAGTGCCTTGACAAGGCGTTCAGCCAGGAGCTGGAGGAGGGGGCATGTTCCCCATGCAGGCTGTAATGCAGCCTGCATTGCGAACAGGTATGTGCGCATGACTGCTTTGGGTGGCCTGAGAGGGCCGATCAAACAGTCATTGCGCACTTGAGTGGGCATATCACTCCGCACCTGTCCTGCTCCATTAGTAGAGCAGCCCCACCCATCCTCCCACCCGCAAAGAAAACATAGCATGAGAACATCAGAAAGTTATCATCATGTTATGTTTCCCCTTCTTGCACTGCTTGAAAGCAGTGGGGCGACGCTCTTCCGCCATAGCGGATGAGCAGCCACTGGGGGTGCGTCACCCACATGTGCTAGGCCTGGGACTGACTCGACCACTAGATCTCCTCAGCTATGCGTACCACCTTCTCCTCACCTGGACATTGACATCATGGCACAATCCACTGTACTCTCTTCAAATCTGTGACTGAGCCAGCAGGAGCCTCAGCCAGGCGGGATTTCACAAGCCTGGGTACAGCAGTCACCGCCTACTCCGCTGGGGAACGACCAGATGCAGGTGATGCAACAGGGCCCCCTTATGCGTGAAGTTGCAGCGCTCCCGCCACACATGTTTGGCACAACTCAGAGGCCTCAACCTTCACAGCAACCAGCCAGCGCAACATCCTCTGGCCTGTGATGCAGAGAGGAGCGGCCCACCATTGGTAATCTCCTCCGTGCACCACGGTGTAGTGGTGGTGTGTAGATTGCGACGTAGACCTCCCCGCGTTGGTGCGCAAGAGCGCCTCTACCATTCACAGCTCCAAGAGGCACCAGGCAGTCTTCCCACACAGGTCAACAACATGTCTCCATTTAACCTGGCAGACTTCACCACCAGGTAAGGGCTATCGCCGACGCCTCAATGTCTAACGCCTTGGCCCAGCAACTACACAGCACCTCTGCATCCCACTCTGGGTCCCAGACACAGGCCCAGTGAGGCCTCCAGGCCCCAGGGACTGTCCACGATTTCAAGGTTTTGGATGGCATAATGTTGCAAGGACTGCGCAATGATAAGTGATGAATCACTGGTTTTGACCAGTGATGCGCTTTTTTTCATGACTGTAGCCCTGAATTTCCTCTTCCCCTGGGACTCTGGCTGGTCATCCTGGATGTTGGAGAGGTTGGGGGTGTTGTCGGTCTGTGCTGTACTTAGCCCTGGCTGCTCCATTCTGCATCCCATTGGTTTTGTTTCCTATTTTTCATTGGAGGTGGACTTATAGGCTATTTTTGCATCTAGAGGCAAAAAAAGTAATGTTGGGCTGACTAACGTGAGTCATTTTGCCGCTAATGGGCCTTTCATCAGTTTTCACCCACTAATGTCAGAATTTGTATTGCCTTCACGCTAGTGTTAGAGGCAGTCTTCACGGTGGCTACCTGAAACTATCGCCATGTAGCGACATATTGTTAATACATCACTTAACAGGGCGATAGTGTTTGGTGATAGTCAGCATTAAGAAAACTGCCGCTAGCTAGCTTTAGCATTAGTTAGCAGCAGTTCTTGTACACATACCCCACAGTTCGTAAGATGCTAGTTAACCAGCAAATGGTAACAATGGCCCTGATAGAAAAATGCCCAGTAGGGTACTGACAACCTTACAATCATGAAAACACATTTACAAAGGTTGAAGGGGCCTTTCAAAACAATCCAGTCCTCCAACAGTCATAATATTAAATGGTGCACATTTTGAAATGTGTCAGATTTAAGGTAATTAATCAGGACCAGAGATATTTATATATATGCAAAAAGGAAGCAGAGAACTCCAGGTAGTTCTCAAGTTTAGGTGGAAAGCAGCTCCTGTATAAAGAACCCTCAACACCAACAACACTCTAGATCTGCTCCCCTCAAATGTCTGCTTTTCTATCCAAGTCTTTAAGCATGGGATTAGCACAGTGCCATCCACGCTGAGATAGAAATGGACAAAGTATTTTGCCATTTCTACAGCAAAGTTTTTAAGCATAGGACTAGCACAGTGCTGTCCATGCCGAGCTGTAAAATAAAAAAAAAGCCTTTTACCACTCCAGACACAGTATTACAGCTTTGACTTGGTAAAATACCAACCAAGTCAACCCGAAATTAATAAAAGCAGCACCAGACACGTGTTTTGCTCTCATTATAGCTCTTCAGAGATTATAGCTTTGTCCAGACACAAGGGAGCACCCAGTATAAGTAAAAACAATACCCTTTCAGAATAGAGTGATGCATAAATTATGCAAAAAAAGAAGCAGAGAACTCTGGGTAGTCCTCAAGTTTAGGTGGGAAGCAGCTCCTGTATAGAGCACCCTCAACACCAGCGACACTCTTGATCTGCTCAACTCAAATGTCTGCTTTTCTATCAAAGTCTTTAAGCATAGGATTAGCACAGTGCCATCCACGCTGAGATGGAAAGGGACAAGGTCTTTTGCCATTCCTAGAGCAAAGTCTTTAAGCATAGGATTTGCACAGTGCTGTCCATGCTGAGATGTAAAATGACAAAAGTCTTTACCACACTAAAAGCCATTTATTTCAAGATTTAATAGAGGCAAGCACTAGTTCCTAGGAGTCTACTACTAAAATACTAAAGTATATAGGGGCATATGTACAAGGAGTTAATGCTGCCTTAACATCAATTTTTGTGATGTTACGGCATTTTTTTTTTTATCGCCGGATTTACAAGTTAACAGCAATTAACTGCAGTTTTCCGGCGTAAACATGAATTTTTAGGTTTGCCAATTATGTTAGCGGGACTTAACAAAAAGGAGATACAAAGTATGTGTTCCTGTACAAAAACTGCAGCTAACCCCACTTTGGATTTTTACAAGGAATTCCTTGTATGGTGCAAAACCAAAAAAACTGCCTCTAACTTCAGTTAGAGGCAGTTTTATAAGACCAGAAAAAAGCTCTTCTTAAAAATGGTGCAAACACTTGGGGCCTCATTTCAGAAGGTTTTGGTGCTGGACAGCGCAGCAAGGAGTGCGCAATGATAAGTGATGCAACACTGGTTTTGCCCATCTTTCCATGATTGTAGCCCTGAATTTTCTCCTCCCTGAGGGCTTGAGGGGGTTGTTGATCTGTGCTGCATTTGGCCCTGGCTGCTCCATTCTGCATTCAATTGGTTTTGTTTCCTATTTTTCATTGGAGGTGGACTAATAGGCTATTTTTGCCTCTAATAGGCCATTTGTCCGTTTTTGCCCGCTAACGTCAGAATTTGTATCACCTTCACGTTAGTGCTAGTGGCAGTTTTCACTGCGGCTACTATCGCCATGTAGCGACGTGTTGTAAATACATCGCTAACAGGGCAATAGTTTTGGGTGATAGGCCACGTTAAGAAAACTGCAGCTAACTAGTGTTAGCATTAATCAGCTGCAGTTCTTGTACATATACCCCAGACTTCATAAAATACCCAAACACATCACAGTTCAGTTACCAGCAATACCCACTTTAAAACATCTAATAGCATGTGCTAAGAAAGCCACCAGTGACACTACTGCCGGCCCTAGAAGATACCAAGACATTGAAATTCCTGAACACTTATCCACTACGTATAATAATGAATCTTCCTCCTACATGACAACATTAATAATGAAAAACTAGTAATTATAATTATGCGTACTATTGCAAAAAATTTATTAAGACTAAGCCAAATGTAAAACATGGATGATGGAAGGAAAATTGCTGAAATCAACAATCTCCTAAAGAAGCCTACAGCCGACCCAAATAAACTGAGCAACCTCAGGGCCGTCTACCCTATCCAGCCTAAGTGATTAGGGAGGGCATTAGCAGGCAACTCACAACCTACCTCAAACTTCATCATCTTCTAGACTTAATCAGGATTCAGGATGAACCACAGCACCAAAACAGCACTCATAGCCACCACTGATGACAATCAAATCATCCTGGACCAAGGACAAAGCAGCAGCCCTCATCCTGCTTAACCTCTCTGCGGCCTTTGACACTGTCTCACATAACACCCTCATCAGAAGAATCCACGAGATTTGCATACAAGGATCTGCTCTCGTTCAGTTGCGGTCCTTCCGACATCTGCCCCCTTCAAAAACATTCCTCTTTTGCTAACTCCCTCCAGTGAATGTCAGTTTTCTTTGTGCCTTATCATCCCACAGTACCAATATGCCTATGTTGATGAAGAAGTGCTTTATAAATAACTGAAATAAAAAAGTGACCAGTGACCAGACCATAGAATGAATAAATAAAATAACAAAGTGACCAGACCTTAATGAAGTACTATTAAGGTCAGAAAAGGATATTCAATGTACATTTCTTTTGGCAAACATACATGGAAAGAATACATATCAGAATGAGCAACCCCATACTCTGCAACATCACATATCTCCACTTAGTCACTGCCTGTCATTCACTCAAGACAAAGTTTCAGTGGGAATCAAGTGAGCAATAATTGCAGACTACAACACTTAAAAGTATGTCACAAGTGTAAGGAAATACATCAGTGAAGGTGCATTTGAAAAAAAACGTACGCATACTACACATAACCCTTAACTAATTTTGAAGTATCACCACTTCTCTTTCACCTAACTCCCTACATTATATAGGAATAGGAGATTGATTTGTATAGTGCTACAGTGTGTTTTTTTATAAAAACGTCGTAACTGACATGTTCATAGTTTCGAGATGTGCGACTGATTTTCTGGAATGCAATCTTTGTAATATACATTCAAGATTATGGTGCAAGCAAAGAATATACACGTTACATATAACCAGCCGCGGCCTGTGCAGGTAAGAGTGGGGCCGGGCTTGGGGAGGTTTCGACAGACGACCACAAGGGAAAATTAAATAAATAATACTTTTTCCCTCGTCGTTGTCTGTGTAAATCCCCCCCCCACCGGCTGCATAGAAATGTAGGTTACATTGTGTATATTGTAGCATTTTAATGTGTATAGGCAGACTTCGTACAGAGCAAAAGAAGTTCATTTGAACAAGAAATACTAGAAATATAAGTGTGTAAATTGAATTACTTTTAGAAAAATAGATGACCAAATTACATAGCAGGTTTTACAACATTTTCTGGCATAGAAAGACAAATTGGGCGCAGTGAAGGAGACATTTTGCAGCATATTATGCAATTAAAGGGAAAATACAAATGGACAGGGAAAATTCTGTGCTTAGTTTAAGCTGGTGATTGCCGTTGGGGGGCACCAGCACTTATTTGTGGGGATACGCACTTTTTTTTTGTACCAGTTATTTATCGAGTGCAAGAGAAGGAAAAACACATAGGGCTTCATTTTGATATCGGTGGGACCGCCACTGACAGGCCGTCGGTGGTGGTCCATAGACATCCAGGTCACTGGACCGACCGCTGCATTATGATGCGGGTAGTCGGACCGCAGTGTTCTGGAGGACATACCACCGCCTCTGCCAGACTCAAGGAGCGCGTCGGGGCAGCGGTCAGACACTAATCCATACAATAGAGGCTGTCGGTGGTGGGCCCATTGTACTTTTTATATAATTTTAAAATTATAAAATACATTAAAAGTAGTAGTTTATTAATTGTTTAAAGTAAATATATATGAATTATTATGTATGTGCGTTCTTACATTAAATTAATTTATAATTTTTTTAAATTTATATTAAATCTACTTTTTTATATACATTTTATTATTTAACATATGTAATATTTATTAATTTATGTTTACATATATATAAAATTCGATATTTTGTACAGCTATATTTTTTACATCAATATTTTTTTCTTGATATTTTTGTACTTACCTGTTTGAGTACAGGGAGTCGTTATTTTTGCGTTTTATATTTTTGCATCGATATTTTTTACTTCAATATTTTTAACATCGATATTTTGTCAGTGAGCCACCTGGCACACTGTGCATGGATGTTTGAAAAGTGCCTTTTTCTACTGCAGCTTGTGCTGCGGCCCTTTTCCAGCATTTTAGACAAAGGCATTTTACAACCGCCTGCACAGCAGTCGTATAGTAATGGGGCTGGCAGGACCGCCGACGTCTTGTCGGGCGGTCACCTGCTCGCAGCAATGACGGTCGGACGCTCATCCGACCGCCATCGTAATGAGGCCCATAGATCAGAAAGACGGAGGAAGAAAAAGATGGCAAAACCATCACAAACAACCAGCAGGAACCTGCAAGGGCGAGAAAAGAGGCAGATGGTGTCTGATAGTGGAATGAAGACAAGTGGCTTTGGTATTTGGTGTGTCAATGTTTAATTGCACCGGCCACCAGCTTTAGGGCAGAACGTCGGGAACAGCACTCTTTCTGTCGCAAATTAAAAATCTAAGCATTTTACAGACATGTTTTTGATAAATCTCGGTATGTTAAGCAATTACTGATGAAATATATGTGTGTTTGATGCTGGTGACAGGTTCACGCTCCGGCTATGTTAACTGAGCTTTTGATCCCTCCAAGGTCAATGAAATAAATACCAGGTTAGACTGTGTAATAATGACTTCATGCAAAATCATTTTATTTAGAACACTTTGGTTGGAAGTGCTAAATAATGTCAACATATCTGGGTGAGCACTTTGTCTTCTTTAGCTGTCAATTAATAAATCCTTCCATGTGGAATTTTCGCTCTAGGGAAAAGATCGATTGCGCAATCATATTCTCGATGAGGAGGAAGAGTGTCTGCTCCTCCCTTACTGAAGACATCAGCAGCAAAGTCTTCATGCACTTAGAGAACCTGAGCCCTCTTGGAATCGATTTCTTCAATTTTCAATGAGGGCCAAGTTTGGAGAGCAAAACAGTCCAACTCCGTCTATCATATCAAAATTAATGGTTTCCAAGTGGCGACAAAGGTTATTAATTAAAAGCGGTGTTGTTTCTTCTCATACAGCTCCAGATATGAGTGATGTGCCAACAATTCCCTATGTGTCTTCTGTTTTTTTTTGCGTCAGTGGAAATTGTGTGTTGTAAATGGAAAGCATGATCCATGAAACAAGCAGAGGCGTCCATGTCTACTAAAACATGGAGAGCAATGGAGTGGTAATAAACACATGTAGGAAAAAGTGTGACTTGAAAGAGACAGACTGATTGTTGTTAGAAAACACTTGCTCCAGATTTGCTTTCTAGGGACAAGTTAACCAGTTCCCAACAGTTAAGGACACTGCCACACAAAACGTCCTGCATTACCACGTAGGAGACCTAGGTTCTTCCTCCGCCGGCATTCCTTTATCGCCAGTGCAAGAGTCTTTTTATGCCTCCCTGCTGCATTGGTTTCTCATTCGAGGATTTCTCTTTGGAGCCTTCTGGGCTGGGAGCATATCAGATACAAAAAGTGAAACACTTCCTTCTTCTTTCCCTTGTGTATCACCCTGTAAAGTCATCTCCAAAAGGGCTTTGAAGTGGGCAGATCCACCACCAAAGAGAGGGCATGCTTCTTTTCTTCTTCTTTATGGCCAGGATGAACAACAGCAGATCATGAACCATCTGCCAATGTGGTCTCAGCCATTAACTATAGGAAATGAATAAAATAGAGACATTGAGTCCCTTGACTTCAATTGTGAAGCTCCATGTAGGCTGCTTGTAAGGCTTGTCCTTTTCAAAATGTTGCCTTGAATTAGGCAATGAACACATTGCTGGGACAAAGAGACACCAGGTCCCAGGATTAACCTGCTCTTTGTGAGGCTGTAGGGGAGGAGCTGAATACTCACCCATACACACCACCAGACCCCCGCAACGCAGGACACATTGCTAGTACAAAGGGATTCCAGGGCCTAGAATTGACCTGCCCTTTGTGTGGTCAGAGGGGAGGAGTTAAACACGCGCCCAAAAGCACTGTCTGACTCCCTCAGCATGGGACACCTTGCTTGCACAAAGGGACTCCAGGTCCTAGGATTAACCTGCTTTTTGTGTGGCCAGATGGGAGGAGCTGAATACATTCCCAAAAGCATCGCCCGACTCCCACAGACCAGGACACAATGGTGATGCAAAAGACCTCTGGTCCCAAATTACCCTGCTATTTTTGTGAACAGAGGGAAAAATCTGTACACGTGTCCAAGAGTACCACCCGACTCCCACAATACGAGACCCATTGCTGGTGCAAAGGGACTCCAGGTCCCAAGATTAAGACGCTCTTTGTTTTTGGCAGAGGGAAGGAGCTGAACACGAGCCCAGGTAAAGACTGTCTGCAACAATCAGAGCCCTGAGAAGGCTGACTGGGCCACCTCTCGTGGCCCTGGGTCTCAGGATCTCAGAATCAACTCTAAGGTAAGCCGTAAATACCCTCTTTTGATAATGGGGAAGAGGAAAGCTAACCCAACCAAAGGCAAAGGAGGAAAGGACCTTTTACCCTCGAATACTTTCTACTAACTATTTAACTACTGTTATGGGGGTAATCAACTTCCCTGTTATCCAGATGTAGTTACTGAGTGTACTACTTGGTATCAAATATTACTCTTAGCCATGCAAAGACTTATTAATATTAAGCTTAATAATTACTATTACAATATTTTTGATCATTGGTTAAATGTGATAGTTTACCTGCTTGATGAGTCTACATCTAGGTTTATTGTGATTAGCAAGAGACAACTTTTTATCATTTGGGTAGGGGATTTTAACGTTTTTTTACGCAAGTTTAGTAGCCAGTCGGTACGAGATTAAGGGCCTGATGTACGATGGATATTTGCATGCGCGAATGGGTCTTAGACCCGTTTACGCATGCAAAAATCCTTTTGGCCATGTACAAACCCTATTTTGCGACTTTCAAAAATTTTAATACTGCAAAATAGTGTTTTGCGACTCGCTATTAGGAAGGGGCAATCCCTTCCTAATAGAAACCCCAAATGCCATGTATGACTGTTTTGCGACCGCAATTGCTGTTGCGAAACAGTCGCAGTTTACCACCCTTGAAGGGTGGTAAACCACTCGCAAACTGGAAGGGGTCACCAGGGGTCCCCTTCTCCTCTGTGACTGGCTCTACAAATACTTTTTAAGGGCTGGCTTATCTGCCCTTAAATAATGAAACGAAAATGTTTCATTTTTCTTTTTTTAAATGCATCCCGTTTTCCTTAAAGGAAGACGGTCTGCAATAAAAAAAACAAGCATTGGCATAGCCAATAGGTCTCGCTTTTGGGACCTTATAAGTATTTAGTTATGCAGCACAATATCCTTGGTTCAACAACAACTGTTGCATGGCAAAACACTTATAAGGTCCCAAAGGCGAGACCTATTGGCTATGCCAATGCTTGTTGCTGTTTTTGTGGTTCTGCAATATATAGGGATGTTCTTTGTCACAGTTTACAGTTTGGATTAGGTCATTGATGACACTATTGTTCATAGGATCACGATGTCTCCAGTAACAACTTCTTGCTGCCCAGGTCGTGCCGAGGGGTTCCTTTTCCGGTGGTTCTGCTGTCCTGATCGAGCCAACGGTCCTGCTGCAGTTGTCTCCTCCATTTGTGTGTGTGGTTGTGGTTGTGTGTGTGGTTGTGGTTGTGTGTGTGGTTGTGTGTGTGTGTGTGTGGTTGTGTGTGGTTGTGAGTGTGGTTGTGTGTGTGGTTGTGTGTGTGTGGTTGAGTGTGTGTGTGTGCTTGTGTGTGTGGTTGTGTGTGTTTATCTGTGTGTTTATGTGTGTGTGTGGTTGTGTGTGTGAGGTTGTATGTGTGGTTGTGTGTGGTTTTGTGTGTGGTTGTGTGTGTAGTTGTGTGTGGTTGTGTGTGTGGTTGTGTGTGGTTGTGTGTGTGTGTGGTTGTGTGGTTGTGTGTGTGGTTGTGTGTGTGTGTGTGGTTGTGTAACGCCCTGAACGTCTCAGGATCGTTTAACAGACACGACAATGAGGACGCAACCACTTGTGAAGGGTTAGTTCTTTTAATGAAGGCAAATAAAATACAAAGAACAAACAAAAGTTATAGTCACTGGAATCCTCCAGGCTAAGTACGTTACCAGCCCACAGCACGGATGGTCCTAACCGTCCTCTGCATATACGCCGATCCCGGCGTATGCCAACAGAGGGCAGAAATGAAATGGCCGACAATGCCAATCGGTAGGCTGTGAGGGGCACGAAGAGTGTTGGGGAGAATCGAGGAGTCAGGGAAACACCCAGCCGGGGTCTCTACCTGAAGGGAGCAGCCGCTCAACCTCTTCCTCAGACTGCACCGGGACGCGGAGTCACCTTCTGGTGATGCGTCACCGATACCCCAATCACAAGCAAGAAGACTGAACCGAGAGCAGCCGCTCGATCGATCCTGTGGACTTCCGAGTCTGTAACGCGGCAAACACCTCCTGGTGTGCGTTACAGCTGGCAGTCCCTGTGTCTCTGGTCGGGCTGGGAGTTACGACTCCAACCAGCAAAAGCGCCACTGCGCTAGGACTCAGCCGAGTCAAAAAGCGAAGCTCAATGGTTGACCGGTAGAGCTTCCGGGTCCTTCACAGGTGACGATGGGGCAAGACACGGCCCAGGGAGTAACGACTCGACCTACCTCCGTTCTTGCCTTACTGGAGCACCGCTCCGGAACACTGCTCTTCACGAAGCAGGTACGTCGGTGTAAACACAATATCCGACAGCCTTGTACCTCCCGGTTCCTCCCTTTATAGGGCGTGTTTTCCTTGAGTTATGTAACAGCTCTCCTGTTTACATAAGGGCGTGTTTCCCTTGAGTTATGTAACAGCTCTCCTGTTTACATAAGGGCGTGTTTCCCTTGAGTTATGTAACAGCTCTCCTGTTTACATAAGGGCGTGTTTCCCTTGAGTTATGTAACAGCTCTCCTGTTTACATAACCTCTCAACCGCTAAGCATCCTGGGAGATGTAGTCCGTTTTCGCTGGTTACCGTTTTCCTCCCCTCGTATGACAGGAATTCTTGACAGGTTGTGTGTGTGTGAGTGGTTGTGTAGTTGGGTGTGGTTGGGTGTGGTTGTGGTTGTGTGTGTGGTTGTGTGTGTGTGGTTGTGTCTGTGTGTGTGTGTGTGGTTGCATGTGTGTGGTTGGGTGGTTGGGTGTGGTTGTGGTTTTGTGTGTGTGTGGTTGTATGTGTGGTTGTGTGTGTGTGGTTGTGTGTGTGGTTGTGTGGTTGTCGTTGTGTGTGGTTGTGTGTGTGACAGTAATACTAAAAGCATCTCTAAATAAAGGAACACAAACATCGAGTTTGGAGAAAGAGAAAGCACGTTGTAAGTCAAGCGGGCGCAGCAAAGCATTGAAACAACAAACACAAAACAAGATCACTTAGCGAAGACTGAGTGCTGATAATGGATACACACAGCCCATCATCTTAAGAGTTCGATTGCAACCCATGTGCACTCAAACCTGCCCCCTCCTTGTGAGTTGCACCCCATATTTCATGAGTTATAACTGTTGCACCCACCATAGCGCTTTGAGATCTAAAGCGCAACATAGGTCTAATCGACTAAGCAGTCGCCAACATGCTGTGCTTTTAAAGAGAATGTGCCAAATGTTTCTAGCTTCCTCATCATGTCCTCATGAAAGCGCCAACGAAAGGACTCCCTGAATGGTGCAATGGACATGAAGCAGCCGCTGCGATCAGAAATAAACACTGTGAACGTTGTCCAGTTTCACTAACATTTCCCAGCATCGAATGATTTCCTTGCACTACGCGTGACTGTAGTTGAGTTGGAATAGAATGGGTATCAATGAAATGAAAATTATAAAAGGTACTAATACACTCGATTAGAATGATAGTGTAATTATAAACACCAGCAAAACATGGATGGCGATTGTTGGTAGATACGAAACATCACAGGTGCGCGTTATAGTCTTTGAGTAGACCGGTTGGTTAAAAGTGAATTGGGGTCAAAGGTAGTAGTTCCGCAACGGCGGATGACGGGACTCACACACGTCGCTGGGATCGTGCAAGTGTACTCGCATGTGGGTAAGTTTAAATGTAAATTTGATCTAACAGAATAGACAACATAATATTAGGATGGATGTGGATTAATGGCCTACAGTTTATTCACCAGATCCCATTTTGCAGAAGAAACATATTAGGAAGGAGACTTGTCGAACACACACAGATCTTGGAATAGATTTGGTAAACTTAAAGGTTACAATTCGAGTGCACCTCCAATTAACCTGAGATGGGCACGATTTGGCCATTGCATTTGCGTTGAATTGTTGGACTCATAGATAATACAGATTTAGCATAAAGCATCTCAAAATAAAGGAACACAAACATCGAGTTTGTGGAAAGAGAAAGCACGTTGAGGCAGCGATGGAGAACCCCGGACGCTTGTAAGCGCGAAGGCGGGGGAAGGGACGGAGGCAGGGAGCAAGCAAGAGGAAAGACAGATGGAGCTGAAGGCTGGCGGTTCGCGCGTGCACGCTCGCGTGAACACAAGCTTGTCGCCAGCCAGCAGCACTTTGAAAACTCACTTACTAAAGTCTCTCCGAGCAGCGCATGCGCGCTGACTCAGCGAGACCTAAAATCTGTTTATTGAAAGTCAGTCCCAGACATGGAGGTCTGCTGAGCCCAGCAGGCCACCATACCTGGGAGGGTCAGCCATTCCCAATGGGGTTGCAAATTGCAAGTGCCTCATGAATCACAATTAGTGTCACTGACACTGTTGTACATACCAATTTGTGACTCACAAATTCCTTGTTCGTACATCTGTAGCTGCGAGGATTTTACTTACTTCAGGCATACTCTGTATGGGGAAGCTTTAAGTAGGATTTTATCCACAAAAAACTCGTTCTTTGCTTGCGACATAGATTTAATGGTTAGTTCCCAAGTAGCTACCTTCAATGATAATGATGTGGGTAGTACTGCAGACTTCATATTATCTTCAATAGATATTGCCCCTTTGTTACATAATCCTTTATCCTTATCGGTCAACCCAAATTTGAGTAATGTCACTAAGGAATCCGAGGCAGGGTTGATTCAATACACTCATAATAAGGGATTGAAAATTAAATGGGATCGCATTGACCCTTTATTGGGGAATTAGTCAAAAATATTGAGCCTGTGTTCGAGGATTCTCTGACATTGATACCTGTGCCATGCTTCGCGGGTATATCTCATTATGTAGCAATATATTACAAATGCTGTCATTGAATAAACATTTGAAGAGTGTGCCATCAGTGCGAATGGTTGAATGCTGCTCACCCAGCAGCTCACAGACATCTAAAGATAGCACCGTAAGCTCCCCCTACGAGCACTGCAGATACTAAACTCCCTAGACAGGTTTACAGGGAAACAATAGAGGCTCCCAGATGAAGAAATCAGACATAAAGCGTGGGGAGATCTTGAAGCTGCAAGCTGTGTGAGGGAGAAAGAGTTTCTGGGAAGTAGTGAAGTACCCTTTTCTATAATTATGCAGGCCCCTAAAGCTGTCACATAACTGAAGAGGCATGGGTGCATCATGTTTCTAAGGTAATTGATGTACATAGTGTTACTAACTTTTATTCAGCAGATGAGCAAGGGAACATCAATGCTGCCTTTGCTTTAAGCCAAACTGTTGGTGTCAAGACGGTAATGGCAGCTATAAACAAGAGACACCAGGTGAAGGCACCAAGCCCTGGCGGCGCCTCAATTGACATCTTCAAGCAGAACATCACTGTGGGTGCCATTAAGAGCAAATGGTTTGAATGCTGCTATTGTGGTCCCAGTTATAGGGTCCTGGAAGGAGGCTGTCATTGTACAGATTTTTAGAAAAGGGTGCAGGAACCAACCACATTGTTATTGGCCGATCTCATGATAGGGTTCAAACATTACAATTCTGGTTTGTGTACTTTTCTAAATTGGCGGCATGGGTCTAAGAAAAGAATATCTTGCCCACATCCTAATTGGTGTAGGCACAGTTGAGCAATGCCTGAGCTTGTCCCTTATTTTGAGGAAGTATATGAAAGCCAGGAGATATGCCTTTTATATGGCATTCATGGACCTCTCCTGTCTTTTTGAGAAGGTTATCAAATGGAGCATAATGAGAAGCATAGTGGTAGAAACACTTAGTCAACTTGCTCAGCTCCTTGCATAGGGACACATCTGTTAAGGTTCGCTATGGCTGAGAGTGTACTCCCCTAATTAGCTCGAAACAATGAGTTTGCCAAGGTTGTATCTTGGCCCTTTTTTCTATCTTATGCATTTAAATTGCCTGGAAAACTATCTTACTTGTATAGGGAAAGATATGCCACAGACATGGAACCTGCTCTAGTTCTCCTCTATGCCGACAATGCTGTCCTCTTAGCAAGAAAAGTAAACGGGCTGCAAACCTTGCTGGATGGCTTTGCATCATTCATGGATGACCTAGAGCCTGATTATGACTTCAGTGGTGTGGAGTGGGCCGACACGCCACCGCCCGCTCCCACAGCGCTTCAGCCGACTGCAGCCTACCAGATTACTAGTTGTCTCGTGGTCTGGAGGGCGGGTGGTGAGGCAGCCCCACGGCGGTTCTTAAAGGAAAGGCACCGCAATGGGAGAGTCAAAGGTGGTTCCTGCAGGGCATGGACTGCACAGCCCATGCAGTGCAGGAACAGGGGTGCATGCACACAGGGAGGCACAACATGTATCCCCCTGCATGCATCTCCATGCACAGGGGGCAACAAGGGGCGCGGTAGGGCCCCTTTGTTTCTCCACTGCCAGCCATTTTGTGGCGGGCTCACCTCCAATGGACCGCCATACTTGTAATCAGGCACTTAGGGGCAGATTTATGTTTCCTGGCGCATCCCTGCAAATCAGCAGGGATGCGCCAGGAAAGATGCGTCATGCAAGTTTACCCTTGCGCCACCACAGATGCGCCGCATTTACAATGCAGCGCATCGTGGCGCAAGGATAAACAGATGCGTGACGCATCTGATGGCGTAAGGGCGGCACATTGCTGGAGTCGTGTCGCAAGCACGACGCAACTCCAGCAATGTTTAGGGGCTGCCCATACCTAACATGCTGCGTCATGCCTTACGCCTGCTTCAAGCAGGCGCAGGGTTTTGACGCAGCAGCGTCGGAAAAGTGACTCAGTGAAATCTTGTAGATTTCACTGCGTCACTTTTCCGAGGCTTTTTCCGACGGAACGCCCACCCTGCATACATTAAACCTGACGCAGGTTTAATGTGGCACAGGGCTTTACAACGTGACGCATCTCCCTAGATGCGTCACGTTGGAAATCTGTCGCAGCATGGAGCTAGTTTTGCGCCGCCTCTGCGTCACAAAAG
Organism: Triturus cristatus; assembly: GCF_964204655.1. Lineage (NCBI taxonomy): Eukaryota > Metazoa > Chordata > Amphibia > Caudata > Salamandridae > Triturus > Triturus cristatus. The sequence continues at coordinate 617,832,691 of NC_140583.1, read as the reverse complement.
TGACACAACGGCGGCGCAAACGTGGCGCACTGGGCTTGTAAATCTGCCCCTTAGACTTTAAAGTTAACTGTCGAAAGTCTTTCACCATGGTAAGTGACCCTTTAAAGACCATGGGGCATATTTACAAGCCCCTTGCGCCACTTTTGCGTCATTTTTCCCATGTTAAAAGTGATGCAAAAGTGGCGCAAGGGACTTGTAAATCTTCCCCCAAATTTAATTCTCATTTAGTATGGGGGAAGTCCTTTGTCGAAAGGATAGCAAAATTTAATTTTTAGTAATCCCTTTGGATTAAATCCAGGACACCTACTTAATTTAAGAGCTTTGGTTTTTATATTTTCCTTGAAGCTTCGTCATAAACCGGTGAAGGAACTTATACGTATTTATAAAAGCAAATGCATCCCGGTTGGAATTTACAGGCGAGGAGTTTAGGGTTATACCAACGCTAAAACCCTTCAGAGAGATGAAACAAGTTTCATACGTGAGTACAGTCACGCTCCTCTGTCATGATGAGTCTGGGATGCGTTACCTAGAGGATGCTACAGGAGGTTCTCCATTGAACCAAGTTTTTCCACATTCATTCGTATGGACTGCCTACCTCTAAATAACATGACTGAGAACCCATGGCTCACCTTTGTGATGCAGATCTGTATTAAGATGATGTTCCAGACTACTTTTATCACCTGGAGCCTTCTGATTTGATTAGATTAGGGACTTTCTATATGTCTCTAAAGGGAGAGTAAAAAAGATTTTTTTAACTGTAGTTCACAGAAATGTAATATTAAGGCACAAACTATGCAGATGGTTATCATGCATTTAGCCCTTAGCCTGTGTTTGACTTATGAAGCTATTTAACTATTATACACAATCCACAGCATAGGTTCTATCTTACTCACTTCCGATAAACACTTTGCAATTTTTGTTTGCTTTCCCTTTACAAAGTACTGGGCCCGATAAAGAGCCCAATTGATACATGAGAGTTATGCAAACTCTGTCGTAACGACAATGGAGTATACATACCACCAATATGAAGGTCCGCCCGCCCAATTTAAATGCTATGGGGCCTTCAGTTTGGCCACAGTGGAGACTACTCTGTCTCAGCTGTAGGCAAACGTCCTCTGATGGTCCTACAGAGATAGGGCCATCGAAGAAATGGCTACATATCCACCCTCACAATTTAGATTGGCTGGCATGCAGTCATTTTTTACTGTTTCTTACCACCTGGTAAAACCTGGCGGTAAGGAACAGTAAAATTGTTATAATGCTCCCTCTGCCATGGAAGGTATATGTTTTTCTTTTGAAAAAGAAAATCCTGTTTCAGAATTTTCGTTTTGAAAAGAAACAAGCATTTGCAATGCAATAGGTCTCGCATTACTGAAAGTTTAAGCTATTGGCATTGCTAATATTAACGCAACGCCAACAGCTCAAACTTTCAGTAATGCAAGAGCTATTGAATTGCAAATGAATCGGTTGACAAAGCGGTCACATGCCGTTTTTTCTCTTTATTTACTTTGGTTACAATGGCGCCACCCACGCTTTAGCTGTAAACATCTTAAGCTGAAGCCCGGTGCTGCAAGTGCTTTAAAAGTAAAGAAATTAGATGTAAAAACACCATACAAACCTAAATCTTGGCATTGTATGGGGATGAAGGAGACGCTATTTTTCTATTTTTCTACATGTTCCAGATGGAGAGCGGTTTTAAAAAAATCTATAAGGCACATTTTTACCTTCACCCTAATTGTAAATTGGCGAGATAAAATTAGCTTTTCGTATACAGCAATCAAAGGCTCGTTTTAATGCACTTAACAAACAAACCACTGTTATGCTCTATCAAAATTTTGAAGTTAAAGATGGTTTTCAATCCTATTTGTCATTTGTGACAAGAGCATCACATCGTTATGTGCTGACACGCCTCAGACTGGGCACATTACATCATCTAGTTAATTTCCCAGTCATGAAACAGAGTTCTGCCCAATGTTGCCCATGTGATGGTACATCTCACCAAAGCTGTTGCCATTTTCTATTAATTTGTAATTTTTATTCAAATTTTAGAAAGTTTTACTTGAAACCTTTATTTTTATATTATAATATCAGGTCGGTTAAAGATGCTATGAAGTTGCTTTTTAAATTAGAAAACCCAGGCTTGTGCTTCAATTTAGCCTCTTTTATTCTGAAATCCATTAGTATCAGGAAATCTGTCTTTTTATCCTTGATGTAGAGCCCATATGGACCTCTCAGGTACTGTATTATTGCATATTGCACTTTAGTCCCTGCCTAGGTATTAGGAAACTCATGTCCATTTATTTCTTGACATTAAGGGGCCGATTACGATCCTGGAAAAATTTCCCCCGTACGAATCGTATCCGGATTTTTTTCCGTACGAATTGTACAAGTAGCGTACAAACTGCCAAGTACGATTCGCATGGGAAAAAGTCCATACGAATCGCATTGGGAAAATTTCCCCACACGTCCTCGGGTCGGAAAATGTGTCCGACACATCCCCGGACGATTTACCGCACGAATCGGAAAAATGAAGTCCGACCGGGCAAGTACGATCAGTCCCGTCCTTTCGATTTTACAACCGTATGGAAAAAACACCGTAAGGACCGAACTCCTATAGCAACCATGGAGATATGTGCCCGCATACGCGCCGAACACCCCACCCCAGACCCCGTATGTACGCGCAGAACACCCCCCCAGCCCTCGTATGTACGCGCCGAACACCCCCCCAGTCCCCGCATGTACGCGCCAAACGCCCCCCCGGCCGCGGATGTACCCGCCGAACCCCCACCAGTGTATGTACGGAGCGTACCCCCACCCGTGTATGAATGGAGCGTACCCACACCCCACCAGTGTATGTACGGAGCGTACCCCCACCCGTGTATGTACGGAGCGTACCAACACCCCACCAGTGTATGTACGGAGCGTACCCCCACCCGTGTATGTATGGAGCGTACCCACACCCCACCAGTGTATGTACGGAGCGTACCCCCACCTGTGTATGTACGGAGCGTACCCCCACCCGTGTATGAATGGAGCGTACCAACACCCCACCAGTGTATGTACGGAGCGTACTCACACCCGTGTATGATTGGAGCGTACCCACACCCCACCAGTGTATGTACGGAGCGTACCCCCACCCATGTATGTACGCAGCATACCCCCACCCATGTATGCATGGAGCGGACCAACTCCCCACCCGTGTATGTATGGAGCGTACCCCCACCCGTGTATGTACGGAGCGTACACCCAGCCCCCCCGTATGTACGGTGCGAAACACCACCACCGATGGACGGTGCGGACCAACACCCTGCCCGTGTCTGTACGCACCCTACCCCAGGCCCCTACACCAGCACCCTCACCCAACATCGCGCATGTACGAGTCGTACTAAGCCATAGCAAAGGACAGCACTGTACAACAACATGGCCCATGTACGCACCGTACAGACGCAAAAAACACTCGTACTGAACCAGGACAAACCAAAACAACACAAGGAGAGTCAATTCGATGCACACAACACCACAAAACATGTCCAACAAGCCCAAATACATCCTATACACTGACCTGCAACTGCCAAACAGCTAAACAGAGGCCCAAAACACAACCACTCCTTATAACACACCCACCCAAAGTTCAAACACAGCCACACCCACAAATGGACCAATAAAAAGGCCCAACACACACAAACCATGATCCTTTGCAACAGATCCACTACTGCCAGACCACAGAGACAACGCACTGCAGCATATTACATCCATCAATACACCTTACACTTGCACTCCTTCACACAACCACCATCACAAACACCCCCTCATCACATTCACACACACACACCTTCACAACCACACTCACACCCCCACAACCATCCACACCCACAGCCCCACAACCATCCACACCCACACCCCACACTATGCCCACTAACAAGAATCCAAAGTTCACAAAGGAGGAGCTGGAGGTCCTTGTCGACTAAATCGCCAGAGTCAAACCACAGCTCTTTGGAACATTGGTCAGACGGACCAGCATATCCGAAAAATCAGCCATGTGGGGGAGGATTGTCAATTCTGTGAATGCTGTTGGGTCCACCAGAAGGACCAGGCATGAGTGCCAAGCCAGGTGGTACGATCTGCGGAGGACGGTCCGCCGCAAAATGACAGACGATCACAACCAGGGGAACATCACTGGAGGAGGGCTGCCCCGCAGACCGGTACACTACCATCCCTGGGAGGAGAAGGTGATGGCCACGCTGCCGCCGGTGGGAGTAGACGGAGTAGAAGGAGTCAGAGAGCCTGGTGAGTACACAAACAACTCACCTCACATGGGGGGAACGCCATACACAACCAAAATACCAATCATGCACGCAACCCCCCCAAAGCCAGCACCGGACACAACCACACTCCAAAAACACACACATGCCACTAGCGCCTCCATGCCCCATGCCCCAAGCAAGGCCATGCCAAGTCACAGGCCATACAAAACACCAACACAAGACAGGAAGTCCCCGATGCCGGGAGGGTGGGCCTCAAAACTAACATAGAGCAACTCTGAAGCACACAACAATGCCCTCAGCCCATATGGCCTAGGGCACAGCCATACAAACAGTGTGTCCCCACACAGTACACGGTTGCCTGCAAATGGTGGCCGCGTTGCAGGATGACATGGGTATGAAGGCACAATTTGCACATAACAGCAGCTAATGAAGACGCATCACTCTGAAAGAGTGTCAGCACACACCGCCACAGCAGCAGAGCAGACTCAGACACTCCGCCCAATGGGTGCCCGGAGATAAGAAACAAACCCACATGAACAAGCCAATGGCCTTTGAAAGACCTGCAAACTGTGTGTGCCCAGGAAGCTGGGCTGAGGTGACAGAGGGTGACACACAGAGGGAGGGAGAGGGGGAGAGAGAGGGAGGGAGACAGAGGTGGACACAGGGAGACAGACAGAGGGAGGGAGGAGGGTGACAGAGGGAGGGAGAAAGGGAGACAGAGGGAGACGGACAGAGGGAGGAGGTTGACAGAGGGAGACGGACAGAGGGAGGAGGCTGACAGAGGGAGGGAGAAAGGGAGACAGAGGGAGACGGACAGAGGGAGGAGGCTGACAGAGGGAGGGAGAAAGGGAGACAGAGGGAGACGGACAGTGGGAGGAGGGTGACAGAGGGAGGGAGAAAGGGAGACAGAGGGAGACGGACAGAGGGAGGAGGCTGACAGAGGGAGGGAGAAAGGGAGACAGAGGGAGACGGACAGTGGGAGGAGGGTGACAGAGGGAGGGAGAAAGGGAGACAGAGGGAGACGGACAGAGGGAGGAGGCTGACAGAGGGAGGGAGAAAGGGAGACAGAGGGAGACGGACAGTGGGAGGAGGCTGACAGAGGGAGGGAGAAAGGGAGACAGAGGGAGACGGACAGAGGGAGGAGGCTGACAGAGGGAGGGAGAAAGGGAGACAGAGGGAGACCAAATCACCCTTGGGTGGTGTGGCCATGTCCGCTCGTCAGCAGGTGGACTGTGTGCATGTAGACAAGGTTTGGCAGTGCGTGAACCCCCCCTTCAACCTTTGATAAACACTGGGCCATGTGTCAATCTGTGCACGAGTACATCCGTGCTGCAGGCACAAACCTAACCTTACACCCAGTACACCCACCCACTGTGTTTGTCAGAACCCTGTCACAAATGCTTAAGTTACCTACCTGCATTCTCAAATAGCATGGAAAAAACACCATTTGGCCACGTACAGTGCAACACGTAAGGCGGCTCTGCATGGCTTGCTACGCCCGCTCACTACACTGCTGACTGCGTTCCAAAAAGATGCATCAACTAAGATTGTGTCACACATAGGTAAAGTGTCGAAAGCTGTGGCCAAGGGACATACCCATGCATAAGTGCACTGTGAGAGGAATGCAAGCCAAATCCAACCACCCAGAGGAACTGTGGCAACTCAAAAATGAATGAAACATGGATGTCGCATGTAACACAATTAACATTGTCTCTCTCACACACAGGTCAACGTCGTCGATCTCCCCTCAACACTGGGGGGGAAGACTCACAGGACCAGGCTCTGCGTGAAGAGGACCCCACCGGCAGCGACGTCTCTCGCTACTCCGTGGATGACCCATACCAACATGGCCCCTCTGGTGTCCAACCACCTGCAGCACCTGCGTCAGGTACAACTGTGCCAACCACCACCCCCATTCCTGCCACATCCCAGGAGACACCCAGGAGCCCTGCCCGCACACAACAACACAGCCAGTCTGTCCAGGGGGGACAAGGTTCTCCGGGCACCCAGGAGGAGGCAGGCGACACCGCAAAGGCCATCCCTCAGGGGTCCCGGAGACCCGATGTGCCCACAACGGCAGGCCAGGCGCAAGTGGGCAGGGGTGGTGGGAGTGGAGGACGGCGGAGGCGCAAACCTGACCAGTTGGCTCAGGAACCAGTAATGTCACACGTCAGCAACATCCTGGACACATACCGGCGTGACGCCAGGGGCATGGTCCAGATTGCGTCCACCCTCACAGACATCAAGGGGACCCTCGAGGAGATGAAGACCCTGCAGGCCGAGCAACATGCCTGTCAACAGCGACACCAAGGACGGATGGAGGCAAGACAGGCTGAGCTCGTGGCGGTGCAAACAGACATGACCCGTGTACTCCGTCGGATTGCCGAAAACATGGGCAAACCTCCCTGTGCCACCAGGCGAAGAACATCACCACCCACAGGGAGGGATCAGGAGGAGGAGGATTCATCCGACGGAGCATCATAAGCATCGTCACGGCCTGCTTCTGAGGGTCCCCGCAGGAAGGTGGGTCGTCCACGCAAAAGACCGTGAGAGTCAGCGGAACATCACCATCTCCCAGGTCACCTGGCCTGGCACCTGGCCCTCTGGCCCAACAGCAGCACATCAGCAAATGACATTCTCTGCCACATGGCCTTGCTGGTCACTGTATGACCAATGTTGACAAAGACTGTGGCATAGACTCTGATGACTTCCAATGGCAAGGATACCAACTCCCCCTGTGAACTTTGGATTCTACACTCCCGCCAAGCACCTCTTGTCATCCCCCCAAACACGTACCCCACCACAAATAAAAATCATCACAATCACGAGATGATGCCGTCATTTTGCATTATTCCACTACATGTGTGTATTGCTAAGTCAAACCATGCCTGATTTCAGAAGTAACTCCAACCATCCATACCCTGGGGTCTGAGTCTGGCACAGGACACACATGGGTCACAGTGTATCATCCAATACAGACATGGAGCACCATACTCACCCGTGATGGGCCCAACCAGCTGAGGGGGTGCCCGCACAACTGTGCCTACAGACCTATTTAGAAGAGCAACAGTCATGCGCAGAGGTCAGGGATCATGTGGAGTGTCCTGGGGTGCTACTCCCAGGTATGTGTAGACACGTGGCAGAACCATGTCCTGCATGCTTGAGTCAGGTGGTTGTGGAGAATGGTGGGCCGGCCAAGGTTGGATGCATGGAAATGGCACAATGGGGTGTTGGATCACAGTGCCACAAGGTTGTGTTGTGGTTGTGGGCTGCATCCTGAGTGTGTGCGTGGATTGAGAAGGTCATCCTGCAGCTGGCAGTGATCCATTCACCCTATCTCTGTTGGACGTTGATGTGGCCTGGTCGCCGGATGTAGAAGCAGAGCTGTGCAGATGCACCCTGGATGTGGACAAGTATCATGGGAGTTGTAACGCACATGTCCGTAGAGTGCAGGGTAGGATTAGACACGGATGTCATAGTTGACCTGGGGGATGGTCTCTCTTGCCTTGAGGTGGATGGAACTGGGGATCTTGTGCATAATGCAGAGTGTGCTGCAGCATGAGGCACAGATGCTGCTGATCAGCATAGCACATGTCAGCAAGCAATCCATGATGAACACCAACTAGTTTGCGTGGACACTGGGTGCCCTTGCTGCAGAGCCTGCAGCAGCATGCGCCATGTCAAGAAAACAATGCCACAAGTAGCACACAAAGACAAGGATCTCAGGAAGGAACTATGCAAAAGGTGTATGTCAAGGAAGGAATGTCTGGTTCAACATGGCACACACACACACAATGGATGCACATGCAGCACCGTGGCCGTCGTGGAGACTGACATGCCACAATACCTACACAGCCATGGACATCATGCACAATACAGATTCTAATACCTGACAAACAGCTTGCATCTTGCTACTCTACACATAGACTCATATGCACCATCTCTGAGAACTATGCCAGACATGCCACATGCACAGTGGCAACAGACCACCATTGACAGAGATGAGGCACCTTGGAGGCAGAGGGACACCTTTATTAGACATGTGTGTCGGAATGCTAATGCAACTCTGTCAACACATACACAGGTCATGTGGATGAACACGTGGGACCAACACTGGCACCCCCCTTTGCACCACAGATGCTGGAAATCCATAGAACTGGCACACAAGTGACGGGTTACAGCTAAACACCCCCTGCTGCTCACGGAGAGGCTGCTATACACCATTGAGCCTCTAATGGGGAATTCACACACCATGTCAACCCGGTGCAACCCGTATGTTTCCGAGGGCAGTGTTACACACATCGATGGCTTCATCACAATCCACAATCCCATTACAGATGACTGTCACCAAGTCTGACCATCAATTCAGGTGAATTCAGCTCCATGTCGTGTGCCTCATGGTGATTCTACATGTATGTAAAGTATCCAAACATGAACAGGAGCATTGCACACACATTCAAAACAAATACCACTCCCAAAAAGCCGTGCTGCATCCCTTACCCTAAGGAGATTTTCAAACTTGTCCGTGCATGTAACGCTGATTCAGCACATGTTGCTGTGTTCATGAGGAATAGCAGGAGCACAACAATGCCACCAGCAGACAGCATGCGCAAGTACCTGTGGATGAGAGACACACCAGAAGTCAGCCAAAAGAAGCACATCCGCATGCATGTGCATGTACTCGACACGTATAAGGTTGTCAACATGCTAGGTGACAATGATGACTCTGGAAAAACATTCTTCTATTGCACCATCACTCGAGTGACACATCCCAACACACCTCTGACTCACTTGGCAGACATGCAGATGGACACACACATTGCAACACATGCCACACACGGCCCAATGCGTGCACACTCAGACACTGGAACTCACCACTAAGCAAAGAAGTTGCGTATGAGCCGACTCCGGATGTCCTCTACCGCCTCCTCCTCCTCCACATCACTTGCCTCATGACCAAGCCCTTCATCCTCCATGGGTGGATGGTCCTGCTCATCTGGATCCAGGATGAGTGGCACAGCTTTCTCCACTGCCATGTTGTGCAGCATGCAGCACACGAGGAACATCTTGCAGACCTTCACCGGTGCATATGGGAGTGCGCCACCGGTCTTGTGGAGGCAACGGAATCGGCTCTTCAGGAGGCCAAACGTCCTCTCTATCACTCGCCTGGTCCGCCCATGGGCGTTGTTGTAGCGGTGCTCGGCAGCCGTGCTGGGGTTGCGGAGATGCGTGATCAGCCATGGCATGTTGGGATAGCCAGCGTCCCCTACATGGAAACATCATGGACAAAAGTGGGCCAGGAGAAGCAGTAAGACAGGAAGATGACGTTAAATACAGGACTGCCAGAGTATACCCACCAACAATACATGCTCGTTCGTTGCGCAGCTGCAGCATCATTTCAGGCACCCTGCTACGCCTTATGATGTAGGCATTGTGTGCTGATCCTGGAAAACGAGCACAGACATGTGAAATCACCATGTTGGCAAGACACACCACAAGGGCATTAATGGAGTGGTAATGCTTGCGGTTCCTATACGCTACCTCCTGTGCCTGTGGTGGTACCAAAGCCACATGTGTTCCATCTATGGACCCAATGACATGGGGCATCCCTCCCAGGGCATAGAACTCACGCTTGACACCTGTCAACTGCTCAGGAGTTGGGAATTTAATTAACTCATCCGGGTGATCCAACATGGCCTCTAAAAAATCATGCAGAACACGGCTGAACATGGTTAGGGACATGCCACCAACATGAGCAATGGTATGTTGAAAGGTACCCGTGGCAAAGAAATGTAGGGCTGCTATCACCATCATCTTGGGTGTCAGTGCAGTAGGATACCTGTGTAGCGGTTGGAGGTGTGGTGCCAGCCGTGTCGTCAAATCCTCAATCAACTGTTGGGGGAAGCGGTAGCGGCGTATACAGTCATGTTCCCTCAGGTCAGCCAAGTCCGGAATTAGTCGATGGAGAGGCGGAGCCCTGCAGTGAATTTGAAGGGACAACGAAGAGTGAGTACAGTACACCACCAATGTCAATGTACTGAGCACATGTTCAACAGGCAATACACATATGCTACATACAGAGTCAGGTCTGTGCAATATGCCCTGGACACGTATGCCAGGCAGGTGACACTCCTACCAAGAGCCAGCCACAAACGTGGATTCTCAAGCTCAACATGACATGGCATGAAACTAGCGGTGGGCCAGTGTGAGTGAACAGGCAGACGCATCACAGGAGTGCCAGACATCCGCATATGTGCAGAATAAATATGTTAATCATACAGACAGGTTGCGGAACACTAGAGGCACAGGTCACATGTCATATAAAAAGGACAGACCACGCACCTTGCCATGAAGGAGTACATGTCAAGACTGATCACACATACATTGAGAGTATGCAGATATGTCCTTGTTTTGAGACTCCGTGTCGATGCATACATACACACCTTACGTCGGATTACACATGTGGGCTGGTGTGCGTAACAGTGTGGCATGCCCATCTACACACAGACACATGTTGGTTGCAGCAACTGCAGATGCATTTGACCAAACACCTACAGCAAACCTATGGGAACACATGACACACACATGACATAATTACAGCGTGCAACGCGGGCATTCACATCTCAGGTGTAACATTCCGTGTACCTGGCATCAGGGGACAGTTGCGGGTGTCGGTGACTGTGCCATGCCAGTGACGCATGGCTCAACAAGTCTGTACTACATGCACACATGTCAAAGGAGTGAAGCGGATGTGTGGCACATAGTGCACCATCACACATGACATGTGTACACAGCTCATCATACAGTTATTTGCTTCACACCTCAGGAGTAATGTGCCACATCACAGCCTGACACACCTGTGCCCGACACATGTAGTACTGCACAGACAATGCCTTGATGTCCAGCCTTGGCCAAGTATGACAGCTCTATTCCTGTCTGTGTGCCGCCTGTCACCACTGTCAGGTGTGAAACGCACCGTACATACGCACTGAGGGTGTGTGTACGGTCCCTATCACAATGGGAGTGCTGGCGTATGCGTACGCCATAGTAATACGGACCGTACACACGTGTGTAGGGTCCCTATCACTATGGGAGTGCTGGCGTATGCGTACGCCATAGTAATACGGACCGTACACGTGTGTGTAGGGTCCCTATCACTATGGGAGTGCTGGCGTATGCGTACGCCATAGTGATACGGACCGTACACACACGTGTACGGTCCCTATCACAATGGGAGTGCTGGCGTATGCATACGCCATAGTAATACGGACCGTACACGCGTGTGTAGGGTCCCTATCACTATGGGAGTGCTGGCGTATGCGTACGCCATAGTAATACGGACCGTACACGCGTGTGTACGGTCCGTATTACTATGTCGTACGCGTACGCCAGCAGTCCCATAGTGATAGGGACCGTACACGCGTGTGTAGGTCCGTATCACTATGGCGTACACATACGCCAGCACTCCCATATTGATAGGGACCGTACACGCGTATGTACGGTCCGTATCACTATGGCGTACGCATACGCCAGCACTCCCATAGTGATAGGGACCCACACACGCCTGTACGGTCCGTTTCACTGCATTTGGGGTGCCCTACGGCCATGGAACGCACCGTAACTGTGTGTAAATATTGAAATAACATAGGGGACACATGAGGGACAAGTATAAGGGCCAAAATGCATGCTGGTTGTCATGGAGACCGAGTTTAAAGTTTGCATTTTTGCATCAGGTGGCCAGCAGAAGTCGGTTGGAAACAATATACTTTGTTGCAAAGTGGTTGTTGACTTGACATCATGCTCAATTTTTAAACCATGCAAAGCCACTCACTGGGGTAGGTTTAACGGGATTGGAGGAAACGTAGGATGCTAATGTGACTGACCAATCACTCTGTAGTCCTGTAAATGAAACAGGCCAGCAAGGCAGATATAAGGCAGCCAGGTCCCATGAGAGAGCACTTGCCTGCACATCCTTTCATTCCACAACACTGCTGCTGCTCGTGATTCCTCTGGCACCATGTCCAGGTCTGTGGAGAGGGCCCAGCCATTCACCATGGAGGAGAATTTGGTGTTGGTGGATGTGATCCTCCCACAGTACACCATGCTGTATGGTCGACCAGGGGAGCAGGTGGATGCTGACTCCACTAGCTTAGACTGTGCCCCTTTTTTGTGACTGTGACTTCTGGCATTGTGTCCATGTGTGACAGACATGCAATGTTGTTTAGAGTGGGTCCCAGGGTGGGGAATGCCTCATGTCTCCCATGCAGAAGATACTGTAGTTCCTGTGTGCACTCCTCACTTGCATAGTGCTTACTGTGACAATCAATGCATGGTGCATGCCACATTCAGCCTGGCTACTCCTCCTGGGAATGTTGTTTCTACAGTCCTGATGTGATTCTGTGTTCCCCTCAGTGTGACAGGTGACAGTACCCATAGATGTGTGTTTGTTTAGTGTACCTGTGCTGAGAGTGTCCAAATGATGTGTTTGTCCCCTGGACATTGGTATGTGTGTGTGAGTCCCCTGTCATGTGGGTGATTGCATATGTGGAGTGTTGCACGCCAGCTGCATGAGGGATGGATATACCCTGCCCATCTGATGTGAGCAGGGAGCAGTGCTGTGTGACTGCCGTGCAGAGCCAGCCCCACACCTGTGACACCCCCCAGTCTAGTGGCACATGGGCAGAGTGAGGTTTGTACCCACAGTTGGCAATGGCAGGTGATTGTCCTGTGCCTGTGTGTGTCTGTGTACTCTGCTGAGGTTGCGTCAGTGGGCTGGGGCATGTGACTGCTTTGAGGTGCTGTACATAATCCTGGTGTAGCTTGTGATGCACAGTGTGATCCAGGATCATTTTTTGTGTGGCACCCCTCATGCCACCTGTGTACTTTCAATGCCACGTAGTGCATTTGGCCTTCCCCAGAGGATAATGTCCCTATGACAAACGTGCAATGAGTTGCCTGCATACCATGGCCTGTTCAAACAAGACAAATTATTAATATGTGTGTCTCTGTGTCATTGCTCAGGTGTATTAAAGTATTCTCACTTTTGCATCCTCACAGGTAGGCGTCCATGCCAAGGGGGAGATATGGAAGCAAGCCGTCAGTGCCGTGAGGAAGACGGAGGGTCGGAAGCGGCGCCTAGCCCAGGTGAGGAAACGCTGGCAGGATATCCGGTGCTGGACGAGGAGGATCGCACGGGTCCTGCTGGGGGACTCACCTGAGAGCCACAAGAACCGTGGGCGCCGGCGTCTGACCCACATCCATAAGCGTGTGCTGGCGGTGGTCTTCCCCGACTTGGATAGGCGCTTACGGGAGAAACAGCAGCAGGAAGGGGGTAGGTACATGTGTGTTTGTTGTGTGTCACCAGCTTTTGGAAGTGCGCAGTTGCATGGATACACTGCTAGGGTTTAAATGTGCAGTGCATGACCTGTTCCCCAAAGTACACCGGTGCTGTTCTTCCTCCCTTCCCCTCCTTGCCATGTGTTCCCTGGTCTGTGTGTAGTCACTCTTGCACAAGGTTATCTAGGCTGGCAGTTAATCCAAGTGCCCAATGCTTGCAGCATCATGTGTGGGGGTGGTGTGTAACAGGTTTTGGGACCTTGCCTGTGCCCTGGCCAGTTCAGTCATTGTGGGGTCCATGTCAGTTGGCACTGATGGTGAGTCCCGACATAGGAGTGTGTCTTAAAAGTGTACTGCCTTACAGCATGCATGTCCAATGTTGTGCCCTCTGACATGATGTGCATGAGTAGGAGTAATGCATAGTGCAGGGACGGTTGCTTCAGTTGCAGTCATATCCATCCAGGACCATGGAGGAGTGTGGCCACTACCGTGCCTTGGGGCACCTTTTCCTAGGTATCATGTGTGTCATCCAACAATGTGGACATTCTCTGTGTCTTCGGCATATGTTGGGCTCTGTGGCATTGTACCCTGGCCTCATCTGTATTTACGTAAACTGTGCTACATGTGTCCACTGTACAGTGTGACCCAATTTTGCTTGTGCATACTCACAGTGGGCAGTGCCTGTGTGTCTTGGTACGACAATCTGATGATGGTTGATTGTCAATGATATATGTGGACAGGCGCACCAGGGGTAGTTTGTGTACAATCAGGATTTAGTGCACGCCATGTGTTTTTATCCCAGAGTAAGAGGTGTAAGTACTTCCTCTGTCTCAATCACATTGTCTCAGGTAGGGGGTGGTTTGTGCGGGCAAGGCCTACATGTAAAAATCTGAAGTCTCCTTGCTTGGTCTGGCCTGTGTGTGATGTTTGTCTGGACATACACTCAAGGTGCAGTGACCCAGTCATGTTGGCCATGGTTTAATGTATTAGCTTTGCAGCATGTGCAAAAAGTTAATAGACATGGTTCCTGCTCATCCCTTTTTTGGCAACACTGTGTGGTGCTGATGCTGTGCACGATTGTCCCCAGAGCCTGGCTCCTCTGTCCAATTTGATATCAAGTAATTTGCTGTTGTGTCATGCTCTCCATTGTTTCTCAGTGGCATGGTGGGTCAACCAACTGTGTGTTGCAGGGCCTACATATGTACCTTGTATTGTAGATGTCACTCATGTTGCTTTTCAGGCTATGCACTGTGACCTATGTAGATTTGACTCATGTGACATATGTATACAGGTGTCTGATTATTTCCTGTCTCTTCACCTTGCCCACAGCATTGTCGGGGGACTCCGAGGGAGACACTGGCACGGACCGTGAGGAGGGATCGAGCACCAGTGCTGTCTTGTCTGGCGCATCGAGTGGCACGGAGGCCGAGAGGAGTGAGGCGGAGGACCTGTCCAGTCCCACCACCGACTATGACGCTGACGGGTCCGAGGCTGAGCTCCCAGAGGCGGCGGAGGCAGCTCCCACAGCTGAAAGCAGCACTCATTCTCTACCCGCCCCCGCCATTACCATCACTGGCCTCCCACTTGCACGGGTCCCTTCCCGCCGTGCTAGGTCACCACGTGTCTCCTTCTTGCCAGGCACCGCACCCCCTGCCCCTGTCTCCACTGCTGCCGCGAATGCCGAGTCTGTGGACATCCTGCGCCAGTTGCAGGTTGGTCAGACTGCGATGCTTAATGTCCTCCATGGCCACACCCGTGTGCTCACCCAGATGGAGGCATACATGGAGGGCATCTCAGCTGCGCAGTCTGACCAACGCCAGTTGCTGAGGTCCATAGACTCGACACTGACTGCAGCAGTGGATCTCCTGCAGCGCTGCGTCCCCCCCTACCCCTGCACCATCCACACTTCCCACTCCCATGCCTGTCCCACGCACACCCAGGCGTCCCCATGCACGCACCCTACCAGACACAGGCAGCACACCACCAGGGAAGGCCAAGCGCACACCTCCTCTCACGCACACACAGGGTGAAGTAGGCACACCCACTGGGTCGGGGGGCAAACGGAAGACACGCAGCCACAGTGGGAGTCCGCATTCCTCACAACCCACTCCCCCTGAATCCACTCCCCTCAGCTCTCCTGGCCAAGATTCCAACAAAGATTCCTTCATGGCCGCTCTGTCCCTGAGCCCCAAAGTGACACCACCCCGCAAGCGGTCAAAGGAGTCCCCGGTCAGGGTGGTAGAGTCCCCCCCCCCCTGTCCACACCCTCCCCCAGTAGCGCTGCGACCCATCTCTCCGCCCCCCCCTCTCCTTGGGGCCTGTGGTTCCTTCGGGTGCAGGGGAGACGCTGGGGGACCTTGCAACCGTGTGCAGCGCCATTCTCACCACCACCTTTGGCGCTGCCCCACCCCCTGTGGTGGAGTCCTCCGTCCCTGCACCCACAAAACCTACCCTTGGCCCTCCTGTCCCTGCGGTGCCTGGTCCTTCCCCCCCACATGATGCCCCCCCCGTGGAAGCAAAGGAGGTGTGAACTGTGCAGGCAAGCTAGGGGACACGCGTCCCTATGTGTCCCCCACCAGGAATTGGACTATGGACTGCCCTATGGACCTTGTACATATTGAACTTTTATTAACAATTTTTTCTTTTCATGCTGAATAAAGCAATGTTTTATTTTTCCTTTGTACACTACTGCTTTTCTAGTATTGCTGTTGGTGGTGCTGCTCCATGATTTGGGGTGGTGATAATGTGTTAGGTGTCTGGGAAATGTTGTGGTGTGCTGCTCATGGGGTGGACCCTGGTATCTGTGTGCCATCACAAGGGCTCTGCAAATAATCTTTGGTCATGTGTGTTCTTACTGTATGGTGAAATTGTCCCAAGGTGTGTTCCTTCCTCTGTGGACCCTGACATCTTCCCTGCGGGGTGTTTCCATTATGTTGTGCTGAGCTGTGTCTACATTTCCTTGGTGTGTGACGGATCCGTTCAACTTTGGCCATGCATGCTGGGCAATGTCTCCACCTGCATCATTAGTGGCATCCTTGGTGGTCACTGTACTTGTGTATGGAGTTTATTGACATTACTTCATGTGGACATGTTCCCTTTTACACACTATGCATGTGTGTACTCCCAGCCTCGCACACATGTGTTACGTGTTCTGCAGGGTCTTTGGGCACTGGACTGACATTTGTGGCCATTGCATCTGTGGGTACTCCACCCTTTTGTTTCCATGGGCACTGCTGGGAGGACTCTGCACCCACCCCTCCTGTGTCTGGGCACTGCTGGGAGTGATAGGCACCCACCCCTCCTATGTCTGGGCACTGCTGGGAGGACCCTGCACCCACCCCTCCTGTGTCTGGGCCCTGCTGGGAGGACTCTGCACCCACCCCTCCTGTGTCTGGGCACTGCTGGGAGTGATGGGAACCCACCCCTCCTATGTCTGGGCACTGCTGGGAGTGATAGGCACCCACCCCTCCTATGTCTGGGCACTGCTGGGAGTGATAGGCACCCACCCCTCCTATGTCTGGGCACTGCTGGGAGGACTCTGCACCCACCCCTCCTGTGTCTGGGCACTGCTGGGAGGACTCTGCACCCACCCCTCCTATGTCTGGGCACTGCTGGGAGGACTCTGCACCCACCCCTCCTGTGTCTGGGCACTGCTGGGAGTGATAGGCACCCACCCCTCCTATGTTTGGGCACTGCTGGGAGTGATAGGCACCCACCCCTCCTATGTCTGGGCACTGCTGGGAGGACTCTGCACCCACCCCTCCTGTGTCTGGGCACTGCTGGGAGTGATGGGAACCCACCCCTCCTATGTCTGGGCACTGCTGGGAGTGATAGGCACCCACCCCTCCTATGTCTGGGCACTGCTGGGAGGACTCTGCACCCACCCCTCCTGTGGCTGGGCACTGCTGGGTGTGATGGGAACCCACCCCTCCTATGTCTGGGCACTGCTGGGAGTGATAGGCACCCACCCCTCCTATGTCTGGGCACTGCTGGGAGGACTCTGCACCCACCCCTCCTGTGTCTGGGCACTGCTGGGAGTGATGGGAACCCACCCCTCCTATGTCTGGGCACTGCTGGGAGTGATAGGCACCCACCCCTCCTATGTCTGGGCACTGCTGGGAGGACTCTGCACCCACCCCTCCTGTGTCTGGGCACTGCTGGGAGGACTCTGCACCCACCCCTCCTATGTCTGGGCACTGCTGGGAGGACTCTGCACCCACCCCTCCTGTGTCTGGGCACTGCTTGGAGTGATAGGCACCCACCCCTCCTATGTCTGGGCACTGCTGGGAGGACTCTGCACCCACCCCTCCTGTGTCTGGGCACTGCTGGGAGGACTCTGCACCCACCCCTCCTGTGTCTGGGCACTGCTGGGAGTGATGGGAACCCACCCCTCCTATGTCTGGGCACTGCTGGGAGTGATAGGCACCCACCCCTCCTATGTCTGGGCACTGCTGGGAGGACTCTGCACCCACCCCTCCTGTGTCTGGGCACTGCTGGGAGTGATGGGAACCCACCCCTCCTATGTCTGGGCACTGCTGGGAGTGATAGGCACCCACCCCTCCTATGTCTGGGCACTGCTGGGAGTGATAGGCACCCACCCCTCCTATGTCTGGGCACTGCTGGGAGGACTCTGCACCCACCCCTCCTGTGTCTGGGCACTGCTGGGAGGACTCTGCACCCACCCCTCCTATGTCTGGGCACTGCTGGGAGGACTCTGCACCCACCCCTCCTGTGTCTGGGCACTGCTGGGAGTGATAGGCACCCACCCCTCCTATGTTTGGGCACTGCTGGGAGTGATAGGCACCCACCCCTCCTATGTCTGGGCACTGCTGGGAGGACTCTGCACCCACCCCTCCTGTGTCTGGGCACTGCTGGGAGTGATGGGAACCCACCCCTCCTATGTCTGGGCACTGCTGGGAGTGATAGGCACCCACCCCTCCTATGTCTGGGCACTGCTGGGAGGACTCTGCACCCACCCCTCCTGTGGCTGGGCACTGCTGGGTGTGATGGGAACCCACCCCTCCTATGTCTGGGCACTGCTGGGAGTGATAGGCACCCACCCCTCCTATGTCTGGGCACTGCTGGGAGGACTCTGCACCCACCCCTCCTGTGTCTGGGCACTGCTGGGAGTGATGGGAACCCACCCCTCCTATGTCTGGGCACTGCTGGGAGTGATAGGCACCCACCCCTCCTATGTCTGGGCACTGCTGGGAGGACTCTGCACCCACCCCTCCTGTGTCTGGGCACTGCTGGGAGGACTCTGCACCCACCCCTCCTATGTCTGGGCACTGCTGGGAGGACTCTGCACCCACCCCTCCTGTGTCTGGGCACTGCTTGGAGTGATAGGCACCCACCCCTCCTATGTCTGGGCACTGCTGGGAGGACTCTGCACCCACCCCTCCTGTGTCTGGGCACTGCTGGGAGGACTCTGCACCCACCCCTCCTGTGTCTGGGCACTGCTGGGAGTGATGGGAACCCACCCCTCCTATGTCTGGGCACTGCTGGGAGTGATAGGCACCCACCCCTCCTATGTCTGGGCACTGCTGGGAGGACTCTGCACCCACCCCTCCTGTGTCTGGGCACTGCTGGGAGGACTCTGCATCCACCCCTCCTGTGTCTGGGCACTGCAGGGAGGACTCTGCACCCACCCCTCCTGTGTCTGGGCACTGCTGGGAGTGATAGGCACCCACCCCTCCTATGTCTGGGCACTGCTGGGAGTGATAGGCACCCACCCCTCCTATGTCTGGGCACTGCTGGGAGGACTCTGCACCCACCCCTCCTGTGTCTGGGCACTGCTGGGAGTGATAGGCACCCACCCCTCCTATGTCTGGGCACTGCTGGGAGTGATAGGCACCCACCCCTCCTATGTCTGGGCACTGCTGGGAGGACTCTGCACCCACCCCTCCTGTGTCTGGGCACTGCTGGGAGTGATGGGAACCCACCCCTCCTATGTCTGGGCACTGCTGGGAGTCATAGGCACCCACCCCTCTTTTGTCTGGGCACTGCTGGGAGGACTCTGCACCCACCCCTCCTGTGTCTGGGCACTGCTGGGAGTGATGGGAGCCCACCCCTCCTATGTCTGGGCATTGCTGGGAGTGATAGGCACCCACCCCTCCTATGTCTGGGCACTGCGGGGAAGACTCTGCACCCACACCTCCTGTGTCTGGGCACTGCTGGGAGGACTCTGCACCCACTTCTCCTATGTCTGGGCACTGCTGGGAGGACTCTGCACCCACCCCTCCTGTGTCTGGGCACTGCTGGGAGTGATAGGCACCCACCCCTCCTATGTCTGGGCACTGCTGGGAGGACTCTGCACCCACCCCTCCTGTGTCTGGGCACTGCTGGGAGCACTCTGCACCCACCCCTCCTGTGTCTGGGAACTGCTGGGAGGACTCTGCACCTTCCCCTCCTGTGTCTGGGCACTGCTGGGAGTGATAGGCACCCACCCCTGCTATGTCTGGGCACTGCTGGGAGGACTCTGCACCCACCCCTCCTGTGTCTGGGCACTGCTGGGAGGACTCTGCACCCACCCCTCCTGTGTCGGGGCACTGCAGGGAGTGATGGGAACCCACCCCTCCTATGTCTGGGCACTGCTGGGAGGACTCTCCACCCACCCCTCCTGTGTCTGGGCATGTACGCTCGGGACATACACGGGTGGGGGTACGCTCCATTCATACACGGGTGGGGGTACGCTCCGTACATACACTGGTGGGGTGTGGGTACGCTCCATTCATACACGGGTGGGGGTACGCTCCGTACATACACTGGTGGGGTGTGGGTACGCTCCATTCATACACGGGTGGGGGTACGCTCCATACATTCCCGTACCCACGATCTGCAGGCCTGGGTACGGCCCGTACCCATGCCTTTGGAACGTGGGTACGGTGCGTACCACCATTGTTGGGGTGCCGTAGGGGTCCGCATAGTACCCAGGCCTTAAGAGCGTGGGTACGAGTCGTACCACGCGTACCCCTACGTCACTCCAACAATGGCGGTACGGCCCGTACCCACGTTCTAAAGGCCTGGGTACGGGCCATACCAGCATTGTTGGGGTGATGTAGGGGTACGCGTGGTACGACCCGTACCCACGCTCTGAAGGGCTGGGTACGGTGCGTACCCCTATGGCACCCCATTGGGGGTCCGCACCGTACCCTTTAGAACGTGGGTCGGGCCGTACCGCCATTGTTGGGGTGACGTAGGGGTGGGCGTGGTACGACCCGTACCCACGCTCTTAAGGCGTGGGTACGGTACGTACCAGAATTGTTGTGTTGCCGGTTCACGTCAACATCCACTTCCGTTGTGGCGGACGCTGGCGTTGCTGGACACGCCCCCACCCCCTCGAGGTGACCAGGTCCTGCAGGTCAGGAATGTCCAGGGCATGTCTGATTTGGGACTTGGGTGGGGGTTATGTGTCCTGCCCCCCCCTTTGCCCCTGGGTGTTGTTCTGACCTTCTGCGGCGTCTGCGTCGGTTCCTGTAGAGCAGGTAGACTGCTATGAGGGCTGGGATGACACGTAGGTTCGGGTCCATGGCTGTCCGTCGCGTACAGGTGCTCCTTGTGCGCGTCGTCCTGATTTCCCGGCAGTTTTTGGCAGCCGGAGAATATAATCCGTGCGGGGTGACGTCAGTGCGGATCGTACTTCCTGGTTCGTGAAACGCAGCCTGAATGCGTCCCGACGTCACGTCGGCGCTTTCCCGGATCACATTTGTATGTATATTTTCGTCGGTCGGTGTTTTGTACGATTCGTACGGAAATAGTGTTTCCATGCGAATCGTACTTGCATTTTTGTAATGTTTTTTGACCGGGTACGAGTCGTAAGTTGTACGTTTTAACTTTGGGAAATCTGCCAAAGTAAAAAGTACATTTTAATCTTTTTCACTTTGTGTAAAGCGCTCTGGCCACGGTTAGCTGTTTCACGGCGCTCTGGCAGGGGAGCGTGCGAAGTGGAAGGTGGTTGAAGACAGGCACTCACCGCGCATCTTAGTATTCCCACAGATCTTTCTGTACAACCTCCTTGAGGTCTTCTTGCAAGTGGGAGTGGGTGGGCACGTAGTGGTGTGTGACCGGGGTTGCGCTGATGGTGGGGGAATAAAGTGGCTATAAAAGTAACAGCTGTGTGACGGGTGACGACTATTCCATGCCTGTGATAGGTAAAAAAGAATGTACCATTATACATTTTATAGCCTCGCAGATTTCCTGCTGAAGAATGTTACCCCAGCGGTTTACGGATCTGGGCCTGGATTTACAAAGGGAAGGCTTTTAATTCCCCTAACCTCAAAATGTTAAACTTCATCACGAAATAGGCAAGTTGCTAAAAGTGAAAATAAGAACCTAGAATAGAAAATGCAGAGCAGAAGCGAGCGTCCTTTTGGCAGTCTTTCGGGATAGACAGCCATAGCATTGTGTGTAATGCTGGCGACAATGCCCACTTTGAACAGTGCCTACTGTCGAGGGGCAGAGAGAGCTTGTGTGCTTCCCCATGGTTGCCTACTGCGCTTGCCTTGGTATCCGATCTACACCGAGAAGTGGAGCTCAGATGGTGGTTTTGAAGAACAGAACGGCTGTTTCCATCCCGCGTCTTACCAGCCGAGCGCAAGTGAGTAGCAGCACCTATTGCTGGGAGTGTGTCCAATCGCCCAACAATCTGTAAAATTATGATATACTGAAGTGGGTTTACTGACTCTTAGGAGTAAAAAGTTCACACGACTGGAGTGATTGCTGTGAAGAATTATATTACGCAGTTAGGACACCATTTGCGCCTTATGCGCCTGGCAGAGCACAAGCGGCTTCTTGGCTGCCTCAAGGCCATCTCAAACTGAGAAGCCCCACGAACGATGGATAAAAGAACCCCAGATAACATCAGTGTTGCACTGTACACCAGGCGCGGTCTCTGAGGCAAAGATCAAATGAAAATACTTCTCCAGACGTCAGCCATGAAACCTCACATGAAACCGTGCGAGAGTTCCCAGCCTGTACAGGTTCCAACACACTCCCTGTGTACACGCAACATAGATGCGAAATATCCTTTCCCACAACCTCCCCAGATCACCCAGCAGTCACATGAACAGAGCAACTCCGGGACTACAAGCGAGACCAAAGTCATCCGAAAACAAGCATTAGCAATGGCGGGGATGGGGGGGCGGAAAGGCATGGACAGCGGAGTGCGGGCGGGGGGAGGGATTTTCCCTTGCGGGAGGGAGCAGCAAGGCGCGATAATTGCTGACAGATGGCGCCAAAGCTCGCTCCCGCAAGGGAATCGCCAAACCTGTACGCGTTGCCATTGAAAGCAATGCAATGCGTGCACGTTTTTGGCCTAAAAAGCGAATCAATTCCAAGAGGTCTCCTCCTATGCAGCGCACGTGCGCTGCGTAGGCGAGACCTAAAACGCATTACTCCGTGCTACATGGTTGCGTCCTGCTGAACGCAGTACCATCGGGGAGGGCGGAATTCAGGGAGTTGTACTCCGCGGAATTCTGCGCAGTAACATAATTCCATAAAGTTCCTCCCACCCTACATGAAATTGGAAACTGAAATGCAAGCTTCTCTGGCGCAAACACATATAACATGGGCAGCAGTACAAGCTTCTCGGAAATGCAAGAACAACAAAATCAGTGTAAACAGATTAATAGAATGAGTCTGTACAGAACGGTCAAGTGCACAACGAGGTTCTCCCACATACAGTGAGGGCACAGAAGCAGCTGGACAAGCATCCCAGGAAGGCTTATCACAGACAGTACTGCACACACTACGATGCTCACTTAGATCCTAGGTCCTACCTTCTGGCTGACAACACCTTGTACTGAGTCAGCTTGCAGCTGGTTGAGCAACTCACCTCATTCTTTACCCTTGTTAAACCCTCCAGTCTCCTTCATTCAATGCCGTAGGCGAGAGCGTGCTGGAAGAAGAGCCCGACCAGCAGCAGCAGTACCCTTGCCATGGCAGGGCGATTGGTCCTCTGGATGTATCTGAAGCGGCAGGTGGAGGAAGTGAGGCCGGGAGGGTGCCATGCTAGAGAAGCAGATGGGCCAGTGTGTGGAGGAGGGCAGCAGAGAGGAGGTCCTGGGAGGCACTTTTCCAGACACTAGAGTTAGGACTTGAGATATTAGCTTATGCAAATAAATGCACAAACAGTCTCAAACGTTGGACTTCTACATGTGGGTGCAGCCTCAGTGCTCTGGCATTGCCGTGACTTGCAGCGGGCACCTGCCGGCTGGTGTGAGTTCTGCCAGTGTGTGTTTCAGGCATGTGCACATGCAGAACCCCTGGATCTCCCTCCCGAGGCACTGGGCTGCTCCAGCTGCAAGCACAGTCTGTGATGGCTTGCTGCTGAGCTGCGTCTCATGTGCTATGTATGGGCTGACTCTGCTGACACCAAAGCGACCTACCCATTCCCCGCCAAAAATAGAGGAGACTACTTCATCATAGGCCTGCCGTGTGTGTGGACCAGTGTTGGACAGGCCACATGAAGGGCTTGCTCCCTCCCCGCATGACAGGGCCCAAGCCCCGGCCCTCCAGGTGTTACCCACAGAAACAACCCGCACCCCGTCTCCAGACGGAACTCCTGCCCCCGGACATCTCTGTATCATGGGGCCGAACCACTACCGGCTCCCTCGGCCGGACCGGCCGCCATCTTGGACACTGCACCACGAGGCCGCGTGGCCTCAGCTCGACCCTAACCCTGGGCCTGGCCAGGCCCCGACATACCGGCACCACCATCCACCCAGGAGGTGAACGGACCACTTGGCAGGTCGATGGGAGAAAGAAGTGTCGATGGCTCTCCCCCGCCAGGTGCCGATCGCCCTCCAGCTCCCCAGGCGCTGGCTCCACCCTCCTGCTGGGTGTCTGGACTCCCTCATCCCGGACCTCCCGACCTCCAAGTGCGAGGGTCCGGACATCAAAGGGCGCCAGACCTATAACTAGGACAGCTCCAGAGCAGGAAGGCAGTTGTATCCTGGAGTCGAGAGACACCGAGAAGAACTCATCCTTGACGGACTACCGGCGCTGCCGTAGCCCTGCCTTGTGAACTATCGTCCTGCCTGCTGGCGCTGCCGCGGCCTTCTACATCCTCCATCCTCGTCGGGACCTGCTGGCGCTGCCGCGGACCGTTGCAACTACCACCTTTGTCGGGACCTGCTGGCGCTGCCGCGGACCGTTGGAACCACCACCTTTTTCGGGACCTGCTGGCGCTGCCGCGGACCGTTGGAACCACCACCTTTGTCGGGACCTGCTGGCGCTGCCGCGGACCGTGTAACGACCACCTTCACCGGGACCTGCTGGCGCTGCCGCGGCCCGTCCAGCTAGAACACCGAGCTCGAGGATTGTGAGCTATCCATCATCGCATCTACCAGACTGGTAACCAGACTGTCCCGCTACCCCCTTTCCCAACCAAGAGACTAGAATCGAGGGGACCCCTGAGTCCAGACCTCCTTGTACCATCCTATCGTACCTAAGAGATCGCTTATAAAGAACGTTAAACCTTATCCTTGTGTGGTGTACATCTGTGGGGGGGGAAGTTATTCGTCTGTACGATCGCTGGAGACGGCTCTCCCCGGAGACCTCTCCTCTTGTCCTCGGCCGACCCTCCCGGTCCGTCTAACATTGGTGGCCAGCGGCGCGATCCGAATCAACGCGTAATCGTACAGAGAGTAGCTCACCCCACGACAAAACCACAATGTCAACCAAAGAGAGCGGATCCACCGAGAAATTCCAGATGGAGAAATTGGAAGAGTACAGCCATCGTGAATTAAAACAATTCTGCATGGAACTAGGCATTGCTACCACCGGCCTGAGTACCAAAGACGATTTCAAGCACGCCATTGAGTCGTGGGCAGAAACCGGGGCCGCCAGATCCCCGGGCCAAAACATTGCAGCATCAGAGAGGAACGCCACGGCTCCCGAGGAGCGAGGAACGGGCCTCTCGCAGGAAGAGATCCAAGAGAGAGAAAAAAACAGGCTACATGAGTTAGAAATGGCACGGCTCAAAATGGACGGTGAACTAAAATTAGCCGAGCAAAAACTGAACCTAGAACATCTGCGGCTCCGAGAAGAACGGGAAGAAAAACAGAGGCAGAGAGAGCTCGAAGAAAAGAGATTAGCATACGAACACGAGTGCAAACTGGCAGAAATAGACCTACGGAAGCAGAACAAAGAACCGGAGGTGCCCGAGCGACCGCGCACCCCGGGAGCGACAGAAAAGAAAGTCCACATCCCCAAGGATGTCGTTCGAGAGTATGTCCGAGAGGACGACATACAACAGTGGTTCAAGGCCTACGAGATCGCCATGACCTCCCACCGGATCGATCGAAGTGAGTGGGGAGCCGGTCTATGGGGGAGGTTCGTTAACGAAGGCCGCGATGCCCTGCTACAGCTCCCAGACCATCAGATGTCATCCTATGACCACATGAAGGCTGCCCTCCTCACCCGTTATGGGCTCACACCCGAAATGTACCGCCAGAGGTTTCGAGACTGCACCCGGATCCCGGGTACAACTTGGGTGGAATATGTCAACTATTTCAGCCGAGCCTTCGAGGGTTGGATCAAGGGAAGCCACGTAACGACCTACGAGCAACTTTTTAATCTCATGGTGTGGGAGCACCTCTCTAACAACTGCTTCGTCGAGCTCAGGCAGCACCTCCTCGACAGTAAATTGACTGACCCACGGCAACTCGCCGCCGAAGCTGACCGGTGGGAAAGCACCCGAGTGGGCCGGAGAGGGCCACACGAACAGAACCGGAACAACCAAGGTCAGCACCGTCCCCGAGGAGGTGGAGGAGGCCAGGGACGAGGGAGAGATACCGTCCCGGCCGCTCCCGCTGCCAGCACCCCGCCCCCGGCCAGCCGGGGCAACCCCCCGATGCGCCCGGAGTTCCGAGCCAACGTCACGTGTCACCGATGCCAGCGAGTCGGCCACTACGCCAATGACCCGAACTGTCCACAGAACCAAACTCCGAGACCCCGCCAGGTAGCTGCCGCCGCCCTGGGGGGAGAACAAATCTCCGAAGAACAGGAAGAATACGAACAGGCACAACAAGAGTGGGAACCGGCCGCCATGGTTCTAGCGTGCCTAGGGGGAAGAGACATGGTCCCGCGGGCTCCCCTACCCGCCAACACCAGAAAATATAGCCAGTGGGTGAACATTAATGGGCGCCGGGCCGAAGCACTACGTGACACGGGGGCCAGTGTGACGGCCGTCCGCTGTCACCTGGTAAAACCAGAGCAGATCCTGCCGAACATTCTCTGCCCCGTCCGCTCAGCCGACAATTCAGAGAGTCTATGTCGGATGGCCTGCGTCCCCTTCGAATGGGGAGGAGTCTCCGGCATGTTGAAGGTGACGGTCCGGGATGATGCCCCCGTGGACTGTCTCCTGGGGAATGATCTTGAGAGTTCCCCGTGGGCCGCCGTAGAAAGAAGAGAACACCTGGGGATGTTGGGCCTCCCGGACTGGGCGTGCGTAACCACCCGGTCCATGGCCGCCCGTGCCATCCCCCGACCAGAAGAACCAGAATGGCCTGCACCTCCTCCCCCGATCGCTCCAGTAGAGGACACCGACTATACCGACCCCCCAGAGCAAACCCCCGAAGGGGTCGCTCAGCCCCAGGACCTTCCCGTCCGGGCTCAGTGGCGTCAAGAAGGGGGGCCCACCCAGGAACAGTTCCGTCAAGAACAGAAGACCTGTCCCTCCCTCGAGGGACTCCGCCAGCAAGCCCTCGCCCAAAGCGCAGGGGACACCACCGGAGCCCATTGGATCTATTGGGACAACGACCTATTGTACAGCGAACAGAGAATCGCGGAGTTAGGGGCCAGTCGAGTGCTGGTGGTGCCCCTCCGTTTTAGAGACTTCCTGTTAAATTTGGCCCACGATGTCCCTCTGGCTGGACACCTGGGCCAGGACAAAACCTACAGTCGCCTGGTGACCCACTTTTTCTGGCCAAAGATGAGGAACGACGTCCTCAACCACTGCCGGTCCTGCCCCACATGCCAGGCCAGCGGGAAGAGCGGCCGCAAACTCAAAGCACCTCTGCAACCCTTCCCAGTTGTCACCACCCCGTTCGAGAGGGTGGGAATAGACATTGTGGGGCCCCTGGACCCCCGTACAGCCCAAGGACATCGGTTCATCCTGGTACTGGTGGACCACGCCACCCGCTACCCCGAGGCTGTGCCCCTGCGAACTGTAACAGCCCCGGTGGTCGGCCGGGCCTTAATGGGGATCTTCTCCCGGGTGGGCTTCCCCCGAGAAGTCGTCAGCGACAGAGGCACAAACTTTATTTCGAAATATATGAAGTCCCTCTGGCAACAGTGCGGGGTCACCTACCGATTCACGACCCCCTATCACCCTCAAGGAAACGGACTAGTCGAGCGATTCAACCGCACGCTCAAGGGAATGATTGGGGGATTGGAAGAGCCCCTCCGTCGCCAGTGGGATGTACTACTTCCGTGCCTCCTCTTCGCCTATCGAGAAGTTCCCCAGAAGTCCCTCGGCTTTAGCCCTTTCGAACTCTTGTACGGGCACCCTGTGCGAGGGCCCCTCAGCCTAGTCAAAGAAGGTTGGGAGATGGCCCCCCTAAAGACCCCTCCAGACGTCTTCAAGTACCTCCTGACCCTACGCAATCAGACCAGGCGATTCCGAGAAGTGGCAAAAGCGAATCTTGAGGCCAGTCAGGAGGACATGAAAAAATGGTACGATCAAAATGCCTCCTCCATCGAATTCGAACCTGGCCAACAAGTGTGGGTGATGTCCCCCACCGAACCATGTGCCTTGCAGGACAAGTGGACGGGGCCCTTCAAAGTGGTCGAACGCAAGAGCCCCGTCACCTATCTCATCGATATGGAATCTCCCCGGAACCCCCTCCGGGTCCTCCACACCAACAGACTCAAACCCCACTTTGTGTGCTCGGAGCTCAGCCTCCTGATGGCTACAGACAGTGGAACGGAAGAAGACTCCGAGCCTCTCCCTGATCTCCTGAAGACTCGGGAGAAAGATGGTTCCGTGGACGGGGTCCGGCTCTCCGATGCCCTCACCCCGGAACAGCGCCAAGGCTGCCGGGACCTCCTGCTGCAGTTTGCTACCTTGTTTTCCCTCACCCCAGGGGTCACCCCCTGGTGCTTGCACGACGTGGACACTGGGGACAGTCCCCCTATCAGACACCGGGCATACCGCGTGCCAGATCGGGTGCGGGCCTGCATCCAAGAGGAAGTATCCAAGATGCTCACGCTCGGGGTCATCGAGCCCTCGGACAGCCCCTGGGCCAGCCCGGTCGTGCTGGTCCCCAAAGCTGCTACCCCCGGCACTACTCCTGAGCTCCGATTCTGCGTCGACTATCGGGGCTTGAATGCTGTCACCAGAACCGACGCTCATCCCATCCCCCGAGCGGATGAATTGATCGACCGCATGGGGGCTGCCCGCTACCTCAGCATCTTCGACCTGACAGCGGGCTACTGGCAGATCGGTCTCACACCCCGGGCCCAAGAACGGTCCGCCTTTTCTACCCCCGATGGCCACTACCACTTCAAAGTCATGCCCTTCGGCATGAAGAATGCCCCAGCTACTTTTCAGCGACTAGTGAACCAGGTCTTGGCGGGGCTCGAGGAGTTCAGCGCTGCCTACCTGGACGATATCGCTGTATACAGCCGCCACTGGTCCGACCACCTCCACCACCTCCGAGAGGTCCTGCAGGCCCTCCAGCGGGCCGGCCTCACAATCAAGGCCGGCAAGTGCCTAATTGGCCTGGGATCCGTGACCTACCTCGGACACCAGGTGGGAAGCGGTCTGGTGGCCCCTCTGCAACTCAAAATCGCTGCCATCCAGTCCTGGCAGCCCCCTGTCACACAGACCGAGGTCCGAGCCTTCTTGGGGCTCACCGGCTACTACCGGCGGTTCGTGAGGGACTATGGCAGCATTGTGGGGCCCCTCACGGGACTCACATCCAAGAACCACCCGAAGAAGATCAACTGGACCCCAGACTGTCAAGCGGCCTTCGAGAAGCTGAAAGCCGCCATGTGCACTGCCCCGGTGCTCCAGGCCCCCGACTACAGTCGGGAATTCATTGTGCAAACAAATGCCTCCGACCATGGCATCGGGGCGGTCCTCTCCCAGCTGAACCCCGAGGGACTTGACCAACCGGTGGCCTTCATCAGCAGACGCCTCCTGGCCCGAGAACGGTGCTGGAGCACCATCGAGAGGGAGGCCTTCGCAGTGGTGTGGGCCCTCAAAAAGCTCCGGCCCTATCTCTTCGGTACCCACTTCCGGGTGCAAACAGATCATCGACCCCTGCAATGGCTAATGCAGATGCGGGGGGAAAACCCCAAACTATTGCGCTGGTCCATCTCCCTGCAGGGGATGGACTTCACTGTGGAACATCGACCGGGCCAAGACCACGCCAACGCAGATGGCCTGTCACGCTTTTTACGCCTCGACGAGGAGAGTCCCCAAGAGGATGGGTGACTCTCCCCGCCTTCAGCTGGGGGGGACGCATGTTGGACAGGCCACATGAAGGGCTTGCTCCCTCCCCGCATGACAGGGCCCAAGCCCCGGCCCTCCAGGTGTTACCCACAGAAACAACCCGCACCCCGTCTCCAGACGGAACTCCTGCCCCCGGACATCTCTGTATCATGGGGCCGAACCACTACCGGCTCCCTCGGCCGGACCGGCCGCCATCTTGGACACTGCACCACGAGGCCGCGTGGCCTCAGCTCGACCCTAACCCTGGGCCTGGCCAGGCCCCGACATCCCGGCACCTCCATCCACCCAGGAGGTGAACGGACCACTTGGCAGGTCGATGGGAGAAAGAAGTGTCGATGGCTCTCCCCCACCAGGTGCCGATCGCCCTCCAGCTCCCCGGGCGCTGGCTCCACCCCCCTGCTGGGTGTCTGGACTCCCTCATCCCGGACCTCCCGACCTCCAAGTGCGAGGGTCCGGACATCAAAGGGCGCCAGACCTATAACTAGGACAGCTCCAGAGCAGGAAGGCAGTTGTATCCTGGAGTCGAGAGACACCCAGAAGAACTCATCCTTGACGGACTACCGGCGCTGCCGTAGCCCTGCCTTGTGAACTATCGTCCTGCCTGCTGGCGCTGCCGCGGCCTTCTACATCCTCCATCCTTGTCGGGACCTGCTGGCGCTGCCGCGGACCGTTGCAACTACCACCTTTGTCGGGACCTGCTGGCGCTGCCGCGGACCGTTGGAACCACCACCTTTTTCGGGACCTGCTGGCGCTGCCGCGGACCGTTGGAACCACCACCTTTGTCGGGACCTGCTGGTACTGCCGCGGACCGTGTAACGACCACCTTCACCGGGACCTGCTGGCGCTGCCGCGGCCCGTCCAGCTAGAACACCGAGCTCGAGGATTGTGAGCTATCCATCATCGCATCTACCAGACTGGTAACCAGACTGTCCCGCTACCCCCTTTCCCAACCAAGTGACTAGAATCGAGGGGACCCCTGAGTCCAGACCTCCTTGTACCATCCTATCGTACCTAAGAGATCGCTTATAAAGAACGTTAAACCTTATCCTTGTGTGGTGTACATCTGTGGGGGGGGGAAGTTATTCGTCTGTACGATCGCTGGAGACGGCTCTCCCCGGAGACCTCTCCTCTTGTCCTCGGCCGACCCTCCCGGTCCGTCTAACAACCAGGAAGTGTATTGTTCACTTCTGTTCTCTGAACACAGGTCAAATAAGCAAGCTAGAGTGCTAACTTGGCATTCTGGCAAACCAGGAGCGGCCCCCATGCTGCGGGATACAAAACATGCCAATAGCGTTTGTGGTGGTGGGCGGTAAAGTTCGCCACATGGCGGCTGGCAAAGTTTTTCCCAAACTTCGTGCTCCAAGTGGAGCGTGGAGTAGCAAAAGCTCCCCTAATTCTGCCGGCAAAGCGGAATCCACAGCCTACTCCTATTAATATGCATTGCCAGGAACCGCCATCATTGCAGTTCCTGGCAATGTTTTTATAAATGACTGCCTGCTTGGTGGTAATTTATAAATTAGGTGGGCTGCCCTCTCCACCACGGGGATGGAGTAATTTACTCCATCCCCATGGCGGAATAGCGGCCACCCGCCTAAATATAAATTAGGCCCTTTATTTTTGAAGCTTCCATGTTGTCCTTGTGGCAACTTATCACAGTAAACCACAAGTCACTTAATGCTTTTTTACATGTTGTATAGCTCTTTGCATCTGAACTTTCTAGTTCCCTTTTAACAAACTGCAAACATTATACAACACAAGATTGGCTTGTTATTTTTACAACAGCCTGGGTCCTCTGAAATTTGTTACGATTACATCAGAGGAGCCCTAAGTATCAGGAAACGTTATCATGTATCGGCTGCTTTGGAAACTACCCATGCAATCATATTGATTATTTAGTCTGATTCTGTATTTAGACTTTAAGCGTTTTAATTTATGCCGACCCTAAATGATCTACTTAACCAAAGTGGAACATGCTGGTTTGTTTCATGCTCAAAATGAATTATTTTATTGTTTTAGCATGTGAAGCATATTTTAAATTAGATGTTCTGTGTTTTATATTCCTTTTATTTGTCTAGAACTGTTTTTAATTTAAAAAACGGTACTTTTATTAATAATCAAAGGAGTCACTCAGGCCAGGTTCTTTTGTGAGATATGGCAAAATGAGGGTTAGCTTAGTGGTATAATTTGAGATATACTGAGGTTTTGGAAAAAAAATTAGGTGAGACTTGGCCAAAAATGACTACAATCAGGTGGGGTTGACCGAGATGTTACCTGGTTGGAACTAGAGGGACGGGCATGTGGTGATTTGATTAATGCGGTGTAACAAAAATGCTCTCTCCTGCCTGAATCTTAGTAATGGCCTGAGTCATGTCCTGGATACATATTTCAACTGGATCCATGTTTAAATTAATGGCTTGGTGAACCGCTGAGCATCGAGCAAAGATATAGATCCACTGAGAGTCCCGTCTATACCAAGTCTCTCTGGAAGTATCAGCAGCTTGAATACCTCTCAAGAGTAAGAAGAAGAACAGTGAGAAGGGAAGGAGTAGACACAGAAGTTTTTGTCATAGGACGGTGTTAGAAAAATCTGGGATGGACTAAAGTTTGATTGGTATTATAGATGAAATGCTGAATACGTATGAGAAATATTGAAAGGTCAATCAATAGGTAATACCAAAATATATCAGGTGCAAAGAGGCATTACCTACAGCAGGCTGGACAGCTTACCCAGATCCAGGATGGAGGTACGGTAATAAGACCAGACGCCAACGAGGATACCATCATTGATACCAAGGATGACTGGAAGCAGGAGACCAATCATCAGCATCAAACCAAAGGCAGCAATAAACAAACAGAAAAACACGGACAAGATAGTAGTGACATTGCAAACTCGAATCCGAGTAGGGAAAAAGCAAAAAAGATGCTTGAACACAGGGTCAAATGGAAGAACTAAGCCAGATCGGAAACCTAGTTCAACTATGATTTTTTGCCAGGCAAGAAGATTTGAGTGTAGTGCTGTTAAATGTGCTCTACCTCTGATGAAATAGATGAGGATTCCTGCTCTCTGAAGCTCCCACCCATGTAGCAGTTAGGTATACTATACACAACTTTTAATGGCCTTGCCCAGCATATATCTTTGCCATAAACACACACAAGTGTGTAAGAGAAGTCTTACAAAATTCAAAATAATTAATCTTACATTTTCATTAGGGGTGGCCAATGATTCTCAAGCACAGGTTCCACCATGGCAGGCTCATGTGGTTACGGCCTTGCACATAACCCCATCTCAGTGTCCACTCCGTAGATGAGCAGTTTCCACCAAGGCACAGTTTACACAGTGACCACTTTTGGCACTGGCAGGTAATGCTACTTTGTAACCTCACTATGCCCACTCTAAGCATAATATGGTAAATCTCTCTCATTTCACTAGCAAATTGTCTGTTACTCTCACGTGAGCACTACCCAAATTATATTATGTAATGTTGGTACCTGTCAACTGAACATCAAGAATATCTCTCTCATTCACAGCACCAGGGGAAGAATGGCTTGAGGATGATGCATTACCCAAGAGTGGGGGTCAAAATTCGCTCCAAGGACAGACTCCACTGCTTTTGCAAGAAGCCATCTCATCTACACACATCACAGAGAAACGAAGAGATTGTTGGCCCATTGCAGGATATCTCACTTACCACAATGTCAATATCAGTCGCCAGTCTTCCTCAACAGATTAACATCTGGATTGCAAGCCCCTGGGGGTACGGTCCAAAGCTATGTGTGCTTGCCCAGATAGCCAGCACTCACCTACCCACAACACCCATCCTGCAATAACTCCCGATGGATCATCAGTACCATACTCCCCCCCCCAAGTGCAAATCCAATGTTCTCTAAGTCATTTACGGTTCAGGATTTCCCATGTAAGCAACTGGGTTCGCCCGTCTTACATTCAACATGTCACACCACTCCTCAAGCCAGCCCATCAGATCTGTACAACAAGCTGGCTGAGTGGATTTTCCTGGGGAAGGGCAGATCTCCGGGACAAGGAGTTCTTTTTACCAGAAATACCACATGCAAAGTGATATCTCAAACATGAACGTGGTCAATGCATTCCATCACCGCCAACCTGGAGACTGAAATCATCTCCATGACAGCACCCAAGCCACAGTGTCCTACAATGTGCTACTGTAAGACACAGAGGAGGTGCAATAGGAATGTCTCTAAATAGGGAGGGTGGTGAATACCAAGTGGCATAATGAAGTTCTGCTGCTCATTCAGGCCATGGACAATAGGCTATTAGTCTCATCAGAAGCACCAAGTTGTGCCCCTGGTGAATGTGGTGGACAATAAATACTTGAAGGGAGCCCACCTCACTTATCACCCTCTTTTAAATGAAGAACCAGATCTCAATTCCTGCCCAGGATTAGTCATGGTTAACCAGGGAATTGGACAACTCACACTGTGGGTGTGGATGACGTTCCTCATCACCCTGAACACCTCACTGAAGCCTCTAGTGCACATGCCCCCACTACATCTTGTATGTGCATATGTCACCAACATGTAAATATGGACACCTGATCAAAACCCCTTTCTGTCACAGTACAATGTTTATCCACAACGTACATCGTTCCTATCGTATGCTGTGCACTACTGTATGTTTCCACTACGCTATCACTACATGGAACATTTTGAATTATGTGTGGTTATGCAAGTGAAATGTTTGGTAATACCCTAAAATATTAAATTGTATACACGGAGTATACATGGAATGGTCACCAAAACAAGGTGTTTTTACATAAAAATTCGTATTTTATACAAAACCAAATAAATTGTTTGGGGTAGGAAGATGATGGGTTGATTAAAAAGAGAATGTGAGGTAATGGGGACATTAAATCTGCTTTAGTCCAGGGAGGGATGCTCAAACCAGAGGAGGTGTGTTTACCAAAAAGAAATGTCCAAATTAAAGTGGTTCACAAAGTTTGAAAGCAAATGTCTAGTCCAAAAATCAAATGTCCAAATGCAAAATCCAAAGCCAAATCCAAAGTATATGAATGTCACTGGTAGTGTTCTGGCTTAGACAAATGAATTTCTGTCCGTTCTTGTCATGGTTCATTTGGACTATGAGCAATGCCACTAACTCAGGCATGGACTTGTTGACGGGGGAGCAGGGCCATGCCCTTCCGGAGGGGGATCAGACATGAGGACATAGACCATGGTGTTGGAATTTAGGGTGCTCACAGGGATGATTGGGTCTGTGAAAGGACATTCAGTGACTCCAGGAGGAGAGGAGACACCTAAAACCTTTGTGCTCAGCAGTGTATAGTCCTTCAGAGCAGCAAATCCATTGACAATTTCTTGTGAATTATATTCTTCCCTGCCACCACCTCCCTACAGAATTCTTGGACTGTGCATCCTGCATTGCAGTAAATCCCTTGTTAATTTGGTGTCGGTGGCATTGTGCCGGACACCACCTGCCCCAACACCTCATGGGCTGACTCCATGGAGACAAGGTTGGGATGGTGTGCAGTGGTTACAAGAGAGCTCAGAGATTGCTGGAACAAAATGTACTGTCATACACAGTTCTGCAGGTGCGCAGGCACTGCTTGAGGGAGGAGCCATGTTGTTGGGGTGTTCTGATTTCTGGATATCATTGGATCTCTCTGGTCAGGAGGACTACCTTCCTCACTCTCATCCTGGCATGCAGCGCTGTTCAAGTGCACCACCTCTCCCTTCAGTGTGCTGCTGCCCAGAAACATTTTATGATGATCTTGTGTGTCTCTGGGCAGGGACCTGACCATCCTGATTTAGGTAGGACTCCAAGCCCACTTCTTATTTTTCGCTGTTACAATGGTGGTCACTCGTGCCTGCCCAGTGGCCAACGACTTCCTTTCTTGCCCTGGGTCCTGCAGTCCTTCCCCTGTCTGCATACTGTTCTCTGTGGGGAAGAAGAGAGAGAGGAAAAGAGCCATAAGCCAGGTTGTGTATGCTAGGATATGATACATATGATACAGTAATGATGCATGCAATGCACTTATATTCCTCAGACATGTGCATTTCAGGCAAAACCGTGAGGTGGCAGTCAGTAAGATTGGGGGGTAGGGGGGTAGCTTCAGATTTAGCAACAATCACGCTGGCATATCATGGTAAAATATATACGACAGGTAGGGCTCACGAGAGCGTCTTAAGGGGCAGTGGAAAGGGAGAGAAATGCGGATTGGTAGGGGCACTAAGTGAAAGAAAGCACATTTTTTGTGAAATAACCAACATTTTTTAAGTCTTTCCAAACAGAGAGAGAGTGTGTGTGCGTTTTTGTCTGCCTGTGTGAAAATTTCTGGTGAAATCCGACAGACCTCACCATACCCAAATGAAAGCACCTGGATCCGACTATTTATCACAAAATAAATGTATTGGTGGGGGCGTGTAAGAACTCCCCCCTTCCCACCACTCCCTCCTGAAGCCACGCCCCTGCAGTCGTAGCTAGAGCTTGTGGTGCCCGGGGCTATCCCTCAGATTGCTGCCCTTTGGGGGGGGGGGGCGTTGCTGTGGAAAAAGGACAGCAAGCACTTGAAAGAGGACCGAGAGACACGTAGTATCGCCGCTAATAGTTACCTCGATCATGCAAGTTACATGCACACACATGACAGGGTCCAAGGCTACACAGTTGAATACACCGGTGACTGGCAGTGACTGGCAGTACAAAAGAGAACACACAGACTGCATGATCTATCTGGGGACTCAGAAAAACCGCATGTGACATCCATCAGTGAGCTGCGTGAACAATTACCTGGTAATCCCCTCAGCACAATGCAAGCATGCACATACATGACACTGTTCAGGGATCCATCATCTACAGCTGACATTAAAAGACCATTCATCATGGTCCCCCCATTAAAGCAGTCCACTTTGTGATCTGCATGGTACATGTTCTTTGCAGCAGGCACATTAACCCTCTGTGCTACCTTTTAAGAAGTCAACCCTTCCACTAGACAAAACTCGGATCTCTCTCTAGGAAGAACATTAATCACCGAAGTTATCATGACATTTTTATTGTTTCTGAAAATTGCTGGAGGACAGAAAGAAGGCAGCAATTTTTTTTAAACCATAATATACTTGCAAACACTACGCACCCACCCGAAATAGGTACCCAGTGCAGTCACACCGTTCGCCCCGCCCTAACCTGCTCAAGGTTCATGTGACCTCAGTGACAGAGTCACAGTGACTGGATCACTGTTGCTCTAGGGTGTGCTGCTTCGTAGGCCTGCCCGCAAGACTGGAGATGAACTTCAGTATGGATTGTGGTGGACAGGCCTTCAAGGTTAACTCACAATTGACACCACTAGAGTACACCTGCTTGTGCTAAGACATCAAGCCTTCTAAGGTCTAGTGGGGCCTTGTAAGGTCTAGCATGGGAATATGCTCCCTCAGTAGAGTGGTCTGGTGGACTGGTCATGAAGGCTGAACCCAGTTCCCCAGTTCCAAATTCGCCAGCTCGGGCCATAGTGCCACATCCTCTCCCCCACTGAACACCATACTGCCCCACTGAGAGAAACTCGCACTGCCTTCAGCTACAACCTAATTGTGCCCGCTATAAACACTTGGATGTGGCTCAATTCAAATTATGCACTTGATAAGAGTAACATGCTGTCTAAAACAAAAAAGTAAAAGCAAACACTCATAGGGAATGCAAGATTAAGTAAAGCATGTGAAAAGCAGAAACAACATGGTTACCTTAACGATCTCTCACTCACTATTCAGAAATCAGTGAGTGGTTTTACCTGAACAGTTAAGAACATGACTACAGGGCCCTGAAGGGAACCGTTTCAATGTCCATTGCTTATATCCTTAATAAACGTAAGCAGTATGGTTTAAAAAGACCACAACCATAAACAGAGCCATGGTACGCATTTTGTTTTCCAATCCACCCATCAACCAGGTATTGCAGTACCTCCAGGAATGGTGCACTTCCCCACCTGGGGACAACAATGCTGTTCAAAGAAAGACAGAAAACAAAAGTAGGGCTTCACTGCAAAGTCTGTAAAGTGATGCTGATGTGTTTGGATGTGAATAAAACCAATCTGGCCACTTTGCAACCACTCTGATTGCTTTATTTAGTTATGTATTTATTTTTCAGATTTAAAACCTTCTATTTCTCTCCACCCGCTGCACTTTGGAATAGAAAAATGTCAGAAAAAGGGCATTTCCCGCAAGAGTGTTTTTCTTTTTTGGATCCATTTAAGAAACTAAATGAAAGAAGGAAAGAGGTTGTGAACCGTTAATTCAAGTTACGGTTTTCAGTAAGTGAGGAGCAAGACAGAAAGAGAGGGAATAATAGGAAGAGAGGAGGGGGGGCAGCTGCCAGCACAAAAAAGAAGAGGACATTGCCCGAGTCCTATTCCGTCTCTGCCCGTCCCCGAACGTCCAGGAAAGCAAGCCGAGCCTTATCTGAATGCCTTTGTCCGCCCCCAAAATAGTGCCGCCTGGGGCGGACCTCCCCCACCGCCCCCCCTCCCCCCTAGCTACGCCACTGCAGTCCATGATGTGCTGGAGAGGCAGGTGCAAAAGTGCCCCCTGACAGCCTGGGGACGATGAGAATACCGCCTCGATAACAGTTCCGTTGGGGCTGTTTGTCAGAGGGTAACTACGGAGAGCTGGGACAGTTATGATAGTGAGTGGAACCGCTTGCAACTGTAAGCACCTGTCTCCCCCCCACACACACTCAGTAAGAAGGAGTGACTGGCTGCTATGAAAGGCAGAAGACATGACAGCTCTGCTCCTGTCGGCCTTATCCATAGATAGATAAGGAGCAGAGACTGACACCTGGGACAGGTGGACTATGGCAGCTCGGCACGTCACTTCCTTTGAGGAAGAGATGCGGAGCACAGAGAGAGACTCTGCCTCTCTCCCTTTTAACTTCTTGTAAGAGACGCTATCCTGTTTAAAATAGCAGTAGCTTGCATGGCTTTCCAATGCTTGCAAAGACGAGCCCCTAGCTACACAGCTTTGAGGATTGGCTGGAATGAGCCTATGAGGTCCCTGCTCAACCCCTCAGGGTCTTGCATTCACGTCCTCCTTTCAAGCTAAGCTAAGCTTAGAGCTCACATGGAATAGTTTGCTCTACGATAGTCATCTAGTGTATACCCTCCCCTGCAGGGATCTGTACTGATCCAGACTCCTCCTGGAGACAAACATTTTATAATTAGCAGCGCAGCCTAGGTCTTCAGCTCCTGGAAAATCTGTTCAGTGTGAGTGTGGTATGCAGATGCCCAGTCAATCAAATTAATTCTCCTCTATCCGGTGTAATTCTAATCACACATTCCGTTTGCCTGTCTCTCTGTTTCTCTTTCTCGGTCTTTCTTACTCTCTTTTTGTTTCCAAACTCCTTTCCCTCTTTCCATACTCTCTCCTCTCGCTCTTTGTAATCTTGGTTTCGCTCTCTTTTTCTCTGTCTCTTGGCCTGTGGTTCTCTCTTTTATTCTCGTTCTGTCATTCAGTTTCTCTCTGCCTCTTCCTCACACACACCCACACATGCCCTCTTGTACTTTACCCTCACTCTCTTCTTCTCGCTCCCTCACTCTTCTTCTCACCTTCTTTCTCCTCTCTCTCCCACTGTTTCTCTCACTCGCCCTCTCTCACTCTCTCTCTCCCCATTTTCTCTTTTGCTTTGTTTCTCTAGCTATGTCTCTCTTTCTTTCTATTACTCTCCACTGCCCTCCTTCTCTCTCTTACCCCTTTTTCACTGAGCTGACTCCTCCAACACATATTCCATATTGCACCTGTAATCTAAAACCTCTAGTCCTGCATTCTTTATAACACAGATAGTACCATGGAGTCCTTGCCTTAAGAACCAATCACTGTGGTTAATTTGTGCCGGGGTTGCCAGTAGTCTACCCCACTTATTTTTCTGGACTGGCAACCTTCCAGGGTACTCCTGCTGGTGGCAGTCTAGATCCTCTCAATAAGCTACAATATGTCCCTGGAAACATATCTTGTCAATAAGGTTCCGTCAGACCCAGGCATTCATGTTGCGTGTGTCAGTTCATGTGATTTTAAGAAGAGGCAAACCAAGCTTTCCGTCGCCTGGCTGACCACCGGCCCGCTCTTGATCACTTCAGACGGGGAAACCCCACTGTTTGGGTTGTGAAGAGAAGGAGTACCCTATCCCCCACTTAGCGTTCCCCCAGGTGCTGATACAAATTGAGCTACCATCTTCCTTGCTTCAGTCTCTGGGTCCTCCCCTATGCCCTTGGCTCCCACTGATGCTGACAACATCCCTGCTCTCCCTAACCAAGGAAGAACTGCCGCTAAATGTGCCGCCAAATCATATGGGACCGGGTTAGTACAGGTGGGGGCATCCGTGGGTACCCCTGCCCCCCCCCAACTAGTCAATGGGACCTGCGCGCCGTTGCCCCCCGGAAACACCCCTCCAGGCATACCTCCCAAAGGGGCCCCTTCCGCTGGAACCGGTACCGGGGCTACCACAGGAACACCCCCCCAAAGGAACCACTCCTGATGGGCCTCCCAGAGGGACCACCCCCGTGGGTGCAGGTTGGACCGGGGCACCTAGTGGGATCCCCCCTAGTGGCACTATTCCTGATGGACCGGGCACCTCCCCATCGTCCCCGGGCTGAGGGACTGGCCCCGGTGTTCTTGGTTTTGTACTCCCTTTCTTTGGCCTAACCCGTTTAGGAAGAGGATCTAATTCCCCTCTGGGCTTGGGAGGTACTATAGTTCGCTTGGGCCTCTCCAAAACCCCTCCTTCTACCCTCTCTCTTAGAGCTGCAAGGTTCTGCCCTAGCTTATCTTTCTTCCATCTCTTGTCCATGGTGACCATCTTACGCATCATTGTCTCCATTATATATTCCTTGCGAGAGCGCTTCTCGCCCGCTTCATTTTACTGGCCATTGCTGCACAAATCTTTAGCAGATTACTTTGACAGTGCTTAAAAAACTAACACCGCGTTTACAATACACTATTCAAAAGAAAACAGTTTGTTATTAGTGTGTCATTTAACAATAAACTGCCTTGAAACAGTTGCTTATACTGCTAATGCCCATTCACCGCACTGTGTAATAAAAACAGCTTATTATTGACGTTTCAGCTAATATGAACAAAGCCCCGCAATCGTTTCCTCTATTGTCAGTGTCTTTCAAGTCACAAAACAGCCCCCTGGAAGAACAGACCAGCGAGTGAACACCTGTGTGTGTTACCCATCTTATATTACCTGTTGCAATGCTGTTTAAATGCCCCCGGTACTGATTAGCCAGTCAAATGCTCTACCACCGAGCTATATCACCAGCTAAATTCAATCCCAGCTCCCCACCCGGTAATCGCTGCAATGCGCTTAAACCGCTATTAATGTGGCCCCCCTCCCGTGCGCTCCCCGGTCAGTGTATCAATCCTTTATGCCCCCCGCAGTATACTTTCACCGTGATGTTGCCGCTGTCCCCCAAAGCGTCCCATCAGCCTTAACAACTGACCTGCGTGTCCTCCACCACCCGGACGGCCCGATACCTGCACGAGGCGTCACACGCGCCTCTAACTCCTGAGATCTTCGGGCGTCGAGCCAGCCGGGTCTCCCCTTTCACTCCTTTTGCAAATGCGCTCATTCCGGGAGAGGATCCGGTATAAATAACCGCGGACGCACACCAAGTTCCCGGAGACTGCAGCGGTAGTTTTCCACACGAGTCACCTATGCCTCTGAGATGCGCTGCCACCTCGACGCACCGACTCCGTGCTATCCCGCTTCCGCTCTTGAAGGACTCCTTCCTTGCGATGTCCTGCAGAAAAGGGAAAAACAAGCATTGGCATAGCCAATAGGTCTCGCCATTGGGACCTTATAAGTGTTTAGCCATGCAACAGTTGCATAACTAAATACTTATAAGGTCCCAAAAGCGAGACCTATTGGCTATCAAAAGTGGCCGTGAAAGTAAAAGTGATCGCGATCACGATCAAACATCAAAGCGGCCGTGCGGCCGCTAAAGTGAAAGTAATCGTGGTAAAGCGCAGGGCGCCCGCGCACATGCACTGTAGCTCCAGGCTGGCCTGGTAGCACTTTTTGGAGCCCTCTCAATAAGTCTCGCCAGACCAGCGCATGCGCTGGGTCAGGCGAGACCTAACAAAGGACCACCTCGACACGCGTAGTCTCCTCTTCCCGCAATCGACGAGAGCCTTGGAACCTGTAATGCAATAAAAACAAATTAAATAACAGCCTCCTAGCGAGGCTGGTTTGCTGGGGAGCGCAGATAGCGAGATTCCTCTGCTCCCCAGCCTTTTATCCCCCGTTTTCCACCAGACCGGTTCTAACCGGCCTGGTGCTGGCCACTTGCGGGACCCGGAAGGGATTCCTTTCCGGGCCACGACCCATATCCGTGTGACTATCGCGCTGGGGGCGCCTGTCGCGTCACTGTTGTGCACGACAGACCCGCCCCCCCAAGTCGTCAGAGGCTGGCAGGACCGCCATACTCTCAGCGTGTCCGATGCTGGCCCCGCCTTTTCTATAACGTTTGTCCCATCAACTTCATCCCATCAACACCATCCATCACATTCCAATGTGCCAAGGACGGCACATCACTACTACGTGCTTGGCTTTGTAGTCCCAGTCATTGGTTAAACCACAATAATGGGGCTGGCTCTGTGGCTGCTGCTCAGCTTGGGCATCAACTAACTGGGGGTTCTTAGGTTCAGACATCTCAGGAGGGAAGTAGAATATTTCGTTCATGCTGTTTCAGGGCCCATGGGCAGGCAAGATTCAATTTTTATAAACAAATGTTTATTTTAAGGTGTACGCATAGATTGCTTCTAAGATTCACTACTACTTTGTAATGCTAGCCAAAAAAGTTGATAGACATGAACATGTGGTTTATATGTATCCCAGTGTATTTTGCATACAAATCAAAAATATCTGCATGCCTCTAAAACTTTGGAAACTGTTGCCCTGCAAACCACCCTGTCTATATCTGAAACCAACAACTTCTGCAGACACAATTTCCAACACAATTTGCTGATTTATTGCATACCATCTTTCATGCATCAAACACAACAGGAAAGTCCATGTTTTCAAGACCATTGGATCTAGCCTATTAAATGGCTTCAAGACTATTTTTGATTCATTCCTTCCTTCTTCAGTTCACTGTTTTCGAATCTGTTTGGGGGAGTTTTAACTACACTTATGATAGTTGAATGTGCAATCCTCATTTCATTTCCTTCCTAGTAAAGATACAAACCCAGCATGAATGCTGACATGCATGGAGGTAGCATTTACCAGACTGAACACCATTGTGGCAAAAAATGACGTTCTACTTTGGAGGAGATTTTAAATGAAAATTGGACTCTATCATTTAACAAATTTCCTCAAGTGAGTCTTGCCTTTTGGTGCATGAAATGCTTTGAAACAATTTACATGGGTGTGCCTCTAGAGTAACCACTAATAGTGGCAATTAGCATGACAGAATTTATTAGTTTAGTGAGAATGCATCAAACATATTGCACTGCAATGCTATTAGCAATTGTTATACAAGCTATGTATGATTGCCCACCAATGTCGGAAATTCATTATCTCAGATTCTACTGATTGGATTTTTGTCATTTTGGTATCCTTTCATCTTCTAAAATGTACTTTATTTGTCGAATTTGGTTTGGGATTTTTCTTGTGTTGTGTGTTTTCACTTTATCACTGTGTGCGTGCTACATACATACTTTACAAATTGCCTCTAAGTTAAACCTGATTGCTTTTGTACCACACCACTAGAGGGGTAAAGAGAGGACAATTTTGTGACTTTTGTGGTTCACCCTAACAAGGAATGTGGTTTTGGCATGACAAAGGGCTTCACACCCCTCAATTAAAAACCCAGAGCCTTATTTACAAGAAAGTGCTGCAGGGCAGCATTGGAAGCCCTTTGGCTGTGCCACGCTGCAGCACTTTCAAAGCACAGTACAACAATGTGATGCATCCCTGTGCATTCCCCTGCGCTGGTGCACAATCGGCTACCATGTCCCACGCAGGCACCCTTGCGCCATGGTGCAAGGGTGCCTGCGTTGCCGGGAGATTGTTTCTGTGCAGGAAGGGGTACCTTCCTGCACAAAAACAATAACAAAAAATAAATAAAAAGAGGTGATTTCCTCCTCCTATGTGTGCTGCAGAATGCAGCACCTCTAGAAAGAGGAAAAAAGGAGGAGAAATGTAAACATTTCTTCTTGCGCCTCACTACGCCACCCTGGGGTGGCGTAGCATTCTGACGCATTTCCAGGTTTACGAATTCTCGTAAATCTGGAAATGCTGCAGAATAAATGGGTGTTGTGTGGGAACACCCACATCAACACCCATGTCACGCCCCTTTCACGCAAAGTGTTGCTTGAGAAGGGGCCATATTTACAAGGACCCGTGTTCTTATAAGTATGGAGCAGAAGGTTTCGCCAGTGGTTCGTAACAAAAAGTGACACACCGGTGGCACACATGGGGCTTGTAAATAATTCACTGAATATCAAGCTATTGAGTTAGTGCATCCCCTGAGCCACACAAGGTATCTGGCTGTGATCCCACCCATACGTTCTGGCATGGACCCCTCCAATAATTTGATCAATCATACTCATACTGCAGAAAATAAAGTTGTGTATCCTCATCACTGCACAGCGAGGATAAGATGAAAAACAACACATAGCCACATTGTGGCTCATGGCAAAATGGTAAATAAGCTTGTATTGAACAGATCAGCTTTAAACCTTAGGGGATAGCTCACTGGGAACTGCATAGGAAAGCTCCACACACCCTTCACTAAATACTCATGTAACATCAAGCAAGAAATCTATGCTGAAGGCTGCCACCACTACTGACTGTGCCTCACTTAAAAAAAACACATGTACTAGCAGAACCTCATCTCCATCTAGTCATCCAAACTTTCCGAATAAGGAGAATTTGAAATAATCTCCA
Organism: Triturus cristatus; assembly: GCF_964204655.1. Classification (NCBI taxonomy): domain Eukaryota; kingdom Metazoa; phylum Chordata; class Amphibia; order Caudata; family Salamandridae; genus Triturus; species Triturus cristatus. The sequence continues at coordinate 617,787,711 of NC_140583.1, read as the reverse complement.
GCTTCAGAAACCATTACAATCTGGCCTATTTCCATCATTACAACAAATACAAAGTATGGACCATACGAATTGGTAATTCTGAACTTTTCAAAGTATGAACTGCACAAACTGGTATATAGATATGCATGGCTTTGCCTATTCGTACACTCTTCACAACACAACATGCTTGTATACTTTGCTGAATGCTGCACCATGCTTTTCATAGGTCCATGCATGTCACCTATCTCAACCAATGTCCTTGATATAGAACATTATGGGCCTGATCACAAAGGAAAATTAACATGTGCAAATTTACTCATGTATAAATTTACTCTTGCACATAGATTTAAGGCTACACTGTTTCACTATTCACAATATCTAATAGTACATTTACACCTCAGTGCATACTCACATAGGACATTATGTGGCAAAATAATAACCTTTTTAAATTCTTAATTAATTATTAAACCTATTTTAATGTAAAATATAAATTAATTTAAAATACTTTTTATTGATCTAGAACTGAAAAAAAGTCAATGTTGCAGCACATTTTCTCATCACATTAGATGCTTATTAACTAATTAAATATTTTAAATATATTCATTTAATTTATAAACATTACATATTATTTTGAATCACAATTATTAATATTTATTCAGTCTAATCATTATGTGTTATTGTAATAATACATAATAATGTTTTTTGGATCAATTCTGTTTTATTGAATTCAAATGGTATGTAACAGAAAGCCAGGTACAGACAAGATCAGAATGCTATCCAGTAAAATTATTTTTTAGTAAAAGTATAATTCAATTTTTTTTTAAATAGGTAGATTATAATTTTTGTATTCTTTATTAATTTTCAAAATGATACAATATGTAATTTTTACTTTATTCTAACTTCATCACTAAAAACAATTGTATGTCTATTTAACCCTTTATCTGCAGAAGCTTTCCCACCCACAGTGTTGATACCCTTTTTATGAAGTTTGGGGCACGTTAACCTTATGCCAAAATAACTTTTTCCACAAGAGGTATCGCGGCCAGAATTGCGCCTTTTTTCCCTAAATCTTGGGGATTCGAAAGGGACCCATTGTTAGAGGATTCCTCTACAGAGAACCGAGAAAATAACCAAACTATAGCAACATGTTTTTTTTGTTGGAAACATGGGGAAAAGTATTGTGCATGAAAGTGTATGTTTTTTTTCTAGAAATGGCGTCATCACAGTGCTTGCTGTGCTAAGATCACCATCTTTCCAGCTTTCAGAAACAAGCAGAATTATAAACGAAAACCTTTTTTTCCCCCAGTTTTTGCATTTTTCTAACGGTGTATGCCATTTTCCCTATTTTTGAGGCTTCAACCTATTTGCAGATTGTGGTGGACATAGCTGTGAAACTCATGGATGAACGCAGAAAGCCGTACATATCTGAAAACTAGCCATTTCAAATTCAACAAGGAGTCATATGTGTACATTGCTCATGGGTTTCCAAAAGAAACAAATCATTGAAATTCAAAAATAATGAAAGTAAGTTGGAATAAAAAAACAAATTGATGACAGTGTTTTCTTATGTAATTTTTCAACCCAGTGGCCAATTTACAAAATACCACACCGTTACATCTGGCAGATCCTTCTGGTCGCATGGATATATAGTGTTTGTTGGTTGTCTAAAACATGCAATACCAACACCAAGCAATAGAGCTGCAGCTTGTAGTGATTTTCCATTGTGAACCCACAATGCAATTATATAGTAAAGTCTAATAAATGAAAAATGTGCACAAGATACTGAGTTTAGGAATAGTGGGTTTTGCTATACCTCTGAATTTGGGGTTACCAATGCTATCATGTGATGCAGATGGTAATTTGCACAAGGTGATCTTTCTTGCACACTGGCTTATATTTGAAAGCCATTAATTGAGAGAAATGTCATTTTTAATAACAAACGTTAAAATATTATGTATTCCCATAGGTCTCTCAATAAAGCTGCTACCACCCCACACCCCCTCCTTGTGTGCCTAGGCCTATTGCCCACCCCACACCCCCTCCTTGAGTGCCTGGGCCTATTGCCAGCGACACAAAAGATCACAGTAACACAACGTGGAACAATCAGGATTTCCTCTGAAAAAATTACCTGCTTTGTCGATGGAGTAACTGTGGTATTTGGCACCAAACTCAGCCGCCACCCGGGTAAACTAACATCCCTCACAATTTTTTAACCCGTTGACATCCTGGGTTGTATGCCTTGTGTGGATTCCACAACGTTACCTACTGACAATCCTCAAACTTTTACTATAATTGGGAAATGTCCTCACATTTCTGTTAGAGGAAATTTCAGAATCAGAGATCCATAAAATTCCTACCACCCAGCGTCGTCATACTTTTCCCAGTAAAAAAACTAAGTCACTATGTGCCTTGGCCTATCACCCACGACACAACAGCCCCCAAAACGCAACATGGCGACATCAATATTTCCTGTCACAAAATGACCTTTTGTCGGATTGGAATTGGGTATTTGGGCCTGGACTCAGCAGTTACCCATGTCGCATGCGCTAGGCCCAGGAACACAAGTATGGTATCATTTTTATTGGGAGGAGTGTGGTACGCTAAGTGGTAGGAAATTAGTGGATCCACGCTGAATTTTAGAGAGGGACAGATAGGGAGCAAACACCCCTATCCTGGGAGGCAGAAAGCCTCTTGTGCCTGAGGTGGGGGGGCACATGCCCATACCTAGGGGCCACTTCCCCCAAACAGTTAATCAAAAATATTCCTTGGTGGTCTAGTGGACATTGTACAGCCCTGTCCCCAGAGCACAGATTGGGGGTGAATGCCCCCTATTTGCACCCAAAGAGGGCAAAAATTGTCTTGTGGCTAAGGTGCACAGGCCCGTCATGGGTAGCCGTTCCCTCCCAAACAATAATTCTAAAATATTACCTTGTGATCTAGAGGGCTTTCCACAACCCAAGAAGGGCAGGATGGTGGTAAACACCCCTATCCGCCCTCTGGGGTGGAAATACTGATTTGTCTGGGGCAATAAAGCATAGGCCCATGTCCACGGGGTTGATCCCCTGCAAGAAAACCTGCACGCATCTAGTAGGGTGGATCTTTGCTTTGGAATCAAGTGCCCAGTGTGATACCAAGCATGGATCCACTAGGGAGAGACAGCAATGGAAAGGGGTCATTGTTCCCTGTCTAATACTGCCTCTCCTCTGTTCATCTAAGCTGGAACTGATCAAAAGTGAAAGCAGACCACATCATTAGCACAGTCTGCTTTCACTATGTTTTGTGGTGAGGTTGCAGCCAAACAAAAACAAAATCTTGGACATAAAGGAAACACTGCCCTTGTGTCCTGAATTAGATTTTTTTTAAACAAAATGTTTCTGATGTTTTCAGCAGAACATTTTTCTTTTTGAGTACCAAGGAGGACTGCTTGACACGGCTCATCCTCTGCACTAAAGCAGCTAATGTAAAAGTCAAAATAATTTGTTTATTATTATGTTATATTAAGTTACGTTTATTATTTTCTATGGTAGTGTTTGCAGTACTGACTGCGAGGCCCTGTGTGGAGCTAGACTTACTCCAAGCTTGAGCAAGAGTACATTTACTACTGTTTTAGAACCTTTTGGCTTTAGTAACTTTAGAAGTGTTTTTTTGTGAATAGCAATGGGCTTACTCTTCTGTGGTTGAATGTTTGTTTTTGAATGTCTCTCCCTAAACCCCATCCATTTCGGAGTAAGTATTCCCCACTTTCCAGCCCCTCCCCTTGCTCTATCCACAATTTACTACCAAAATGTATACTTGTACTAAGATCTCAGCACACATGGCGGAGATTTCTGCACTGAAAAGATAAGAGTGGTGATGGCAGAGGTGTTCGTCTGTCACCTAGTGAACAGAATATTGTAGTGCTTGAGTAGCAGTGGTGGCTCCTCCACTAAGGTGGAGGAGCGTCACCCTAACGCTTGAACTGCGAGCTGAGTACAAAAAAAAATAGGTATATGTAAGTGCTTTTTTATTTTTTAAATATTTCCCACCACCCTTCCTTCGTCCGTACTCCTCGCTCCCCCCCAACCCTGTTTAGTAGCAGGCGCTCCTGTTGTAGTGCTATTTTACGTACTGCAAAATGCAGTTTGGTAATCTGGCCTGATGCATCCAACACCCTTCCAGACTTGCACTCCAAAAAGGATGCCCAGCAACTTATAGAATTCAGGGCGCTCACATCCTCGTCAATGATATGAAGAGCTATAAAAATAGCACAGTATAACCTGACTGCCACCAATGCCACCAATGCCTGTCCTGTGGATAGCACTGCTTCCTCAGGCTCGGCTAAAGAATGCTACTGACCTGACCTGACACTTTTCATACTTTGGTAACTGTAAGCTAACTTCTTTCAACAAGGTTATAAACCCCTGATTACTGCAGGATTATGAAGGGAGGACATTCTGTGCGTGAATCCACCGAGCCGCCTGGCACTCCAACGTCACCACTTTTAACGCTCTTCCATCTCTCTGCAGGGAGGCAGTTTCTTCATCACAAGCCCTTTCCCGTAAATCTCAGGGCTTACTGTGAGAGAAAAGCAAGAGGTTTAGCAGAATAATTGCCTGGTGTTACTGGGTGAATAGGTTTCTAATGAGTGCGGAAATTGCCGCGGTGCAGGGGACTGGCACATGCCCGATGAGCGGTGGCAGTTCCTTGGAGCCCGTTCAACGTCCGAGACAATGGCGGGGCTTATGTGAAATGTTCAATACGGTGGGCATCTGCCAGGGTGGTCAACAAGGGCACCTACTGCTGTGATCCGTATTTTTACCCAAACATGGCTGCCCTACATTTCAGGGCCTGCCCAATCAATGGAGGCTTTTGGCATGTCACCAGCTTGCCTTTCCTCTATTGGTGCCTTCAATGGAGAACTTCTTCTGACGACAGATATCCCGCCTACTTGGAGGTTGTTTTAGGCTTTAGCGGCACGTGCCGTGCTGTGGCGTGATTAAGTTATCATCGCCTTCTGCATTTCAATGGCCGCCCGCAGCGAGTGGTAAAAGTGATGCTGCTGTTTCTGATATGGAGCAGGCCCATGACAACCTCCAGAATTATGTACGAGACTGAGGCAAAATCAGTAAGCACACCTTTTGGAGGCCTGTCCTACTAAGAACATTACCAGCACAAACCGCTCAGTGGGTTTATAACACGCTGCTAAGATCAGTGTGCAGTCTGGAAGTTGCAGGTTTGAATCCAACCTGATTCTCTCAGTCTTCCATCTGGAGGCCCATGAAATAGAAATTGGCGAGTTCGGAGTTTCATTACAGTTAATGACAGCACTTAAAAAATACTAGGGGCAGATTTATGTTAACTGGCGCATCCCTGCATATCAGCAGGGATGCGCCAATTATTATGCGCCACAGCTGCGCCACCATGGATGCGCCGCATTTATAATGCGGCGCACCATGGGGCAAAAACGGCACAGATGCGTGACGCATCTGTGCCGTAAAAGTGGCGCATTGCTGGAGTTGCGTCGCAAGCGCGACGCAGCTCCAGCAATGTTCTGGGGGGCCCTATCTGTACAATGCTGCGTCAATCCTTATGCCTGCTTCAAGCAGGCGCAGGGTTTTGACGCAGCATGGGCCTAAAAGTGACTGAGTGAAATCTTGTAGATTTCACTCAGCCACTTTTAGGAGGCGTTCCTGCTCCTGAACGCCCCCACCTGCCCTGGAACGCCTACATGTGGCGCAGGGCTTTACAACGTGACGCATCTCCCAGATGCGTCACGTTGTAAATACCCTGCACCATGGCGCAGGATTTGCGCCGCTGCTGCGTCACAAAAGTGACGCAAGTGCAACATAAATCTGCCCCCAAGGGTTGTGAAAGACAGAGCTGTATAATTGTTAGACGGCGACCTCAGAGGAGCCCGGAAAGGGGTCCTGACTACCCTGAGACCCACCCTCGAAGTATCGTAGCCGGGCACTGGCGGAAGATTCCTCAGGGGGAGGAACCTCGTATCTAGGATCGTACCCCTGGCACCACACGACACAGAGACACCACACCGTGCGTTCTTAGGAATCAATCTTTATCAATCAGATCAGCACTGCAAAAATGTACAAGGAGAGCGTGGGCTCAATGAGTCTTGGAGGGGGTTTAGGAGGTAGCGGGACAGTCTTGGTGGATAAGAATCAAATGCAGGAGCGTACCCGGCGCACAGCTCACAATCCTCGAGCTGGGGGATACGCTTGTCGTCGGGGGGTCCGGCAGGACCAAGAGAGTCTGTGGGAGCCGCGAGTCACTCAGCGGGGCTCGGTTACAAGTTCGGTGGTCTTACGATCTTCGAGGAGCCGCGAGTCACTCAGCAGGGCTCAAGCATAAGTTCGGAGGTCTTACGATCTTCAGGGAGCAGCGAGTCACTCAGCAGGGCTCAAGCACAAGTTCGGAGGTCTTACGATCTTCAGGGAGCCGCGAGTCACTCAGCAGGGCTCTAGCACAAGTTCGGAGGTCTTACGATCTTCAGGGAGCCGCGAGTCACTCAGCAGGGCTCAGGTGTTCCAAGGCGAATCTGCCGGACAGTCCCCGAGCACCCCTTGTTATAGGGCGACTCCTCTTTGATGTCCGGAGTCTGTGCAGGCAGGGGTCTTGTCACCTGGGGGTCGCTTGTGGGGGTTTCCTGCCATTGTCTTTTGATCCTTTCAGGGCCGGGACGGGAGGAGTCCCAGACACCCAGCAGGCGTGGAGCCAGCCCTCAGGGAGGCCGGAGGGCCGATCGAAACCCATCGTCCCAGGGGAGTTCAGAGGTGCGACAGAAACTGCTCCTCCCTCTCTCATCCCCTGGACGCGTGATGTCCTCCAGCCGGAGTGGCGCCTCTAGGCCAGGGTCGCGCTGGGGCCGGGCAGCCATCTTGGTGCATGAAGTGGGCACGCGGGCCCGGGGTGGCCGAAAGGAGAGAGGCCATGGATGAGGATGTCCGGGTCGGGTGCGTGTGTCTCGGTGGGAAGGGCCGGCTAGGCCGTGTGCTTGGGGCTGCAGGTACCAGGTTAGGTGGTGCGGGGACAAGTAGAGCCATGCTACGAGGCCGGGTCCAACACGCGTCCCCCCCAGCTGAAAGCCGGAGAGAACTGCCCATCATCTTGGGGGGTTCTCTTCGCTGAGGCGGAAGAACCGGGAGAGGCCGTCAGCGTTGGCATGGTCCGTACCAGGGCGATGCTCTACGGTGAAATCCATCCCCTGGAGGGAGATTGACCACCGCAGTAGCTTAGGGTTTTCTCCTCGCATCTGCATGAGCCATCGCAAGGGCCGATGGTCAGTTTGGACTTTGAAATGGGTGCCGAACAGGTAGGGGCGTAGCTTCTTGAGTGCCCAGACCACGGCAAAGGCTTCGCGCTCAATGGTGCTCCATCTCTGTTCTCTGGGCAACAGCCGCCGGCTGAGGAAGGCGAGGGGCTGGTCTAGGCCTTGGTCATTCACCTGGGACAGGACGGCCCCAATGCCATGCTCGGAGGCATCGGTTTGTACTACAAACTCCTTGGAGTAGTCGGGAGCCTGGAGGACGGGGGCAGTACACATGGCCTTCTTTAGGGCATCGAACGCCTCCTGGCAGGCAGTGGTCCACTGCACCTTCTTTGGCTGTTTTTTGGACGTGAGTTCGGTGAGGGGGCCGACCAGGCTGCCATACCCCCGGATGAATCTTCGGTAGTAGCCAGTGAGGCCCAGAAAGGCTCGGACCTCCGTTTGGGTGGTGGGTGGTTCCCAGGCTAAGATGGCGTCGATCTTCGGCTGTAGAGGGGCGACCTGGCCGCTCCCGACCTGGTGCCCCAGGTAGACCACTGATCCTTGCCCAATCTGGCACTTGCTGGCTTTTACTGTGAGGCCTGCCTGGCGCAGGGCGGTTAGCACCCTCCGGAGGTGCTGGAGGTGCTCACTCCATTCGGAACTGAAAACGGCGATGTCGTCTAGATAGGCCGCGCTGAACTGTTCTAGCCCGGCCAGGACTCTATTCACCAGTCGCTGGAAGGTGGCCGGGGCATTTTTCATTCCGAAGGGCATTACGCGGAAGCGGTAGTGCCCATCTGGGGTGGAGAAGGCGGACCGCTCCTTGGCTCCCTCGGTGAGCGCAATCTGCCAGTATCCGCAGGTGAGGTCGAATGTGCTGAGGAACCGGGCTGCCCCGAGCCGGTCGATGAGCTCGTCGGCCCGCGGAATGGGGTAGGCATCGGCTCGAGTGACGTCATTGAGCCCCCGGTAGTCCACGCAGAATCGGAGCTCGGGGGCGACACCGGGGGCCGCGGCCTTCGGGACGAGGACCACGGGGCTGGCCCAGGGACTGTCAGATGGCTCGATCACCCCCAGGGTCAGCATCTTCGAGACTTCCGCTTGAATGCAGGACCGGACCCGGTCAGGGACTCGGTAGGCTCGGTGTCTCACCGGCGGGCTGTCCCCGGTGTCCACGTCATGGACACACCAGTCGGTGACTCGGGGGATCAGGGAGAAGAGGTCGGAAAATTCTCCTAGGAGCTGGCGGCAGTCCCCTTGTTGCTGGGCAGTGAGGGCTGGGGAGAGGTTCACTCCTTCCACGGAGCCATCCTGCTCCTTGACACACAGGAGGTCCGGGAGGGGATCGGACTCATCTTCGGCCCCGTCATCGGTGGCCAGCAAGAGGCTCAGTTCTGTCCGCACGAAGTGAGGCTTGAGGCGGTTCACGTGAAGGACCCGAAGGGGATCCCGAGGCGACTGGACGTCCACCAAGTATGTGACTTGACTCTTCCGCTCAATCACTTTGTAGGGCCCGGTCCACCTGTCCTGGAGGGCGCCAGGCTTCACGGGGGCCATGACCCATACCTGCTGGCCCGGCTGGAACTCGACCAGAGTGGCATTCTGGTCGTACCAGCGCTTCATCTCTTCTTGGCTTGCCTCCAGGTTGGCCTCGGACAGTTCTCGGAACTTCCTGGTCTGGTTCCGGAGGGTCAGAACGTATTGGAACACATCTCGTGGGGTGGTCTGGGGTGCCGCCTCCCACCCTTCTTTGACCAAACTGAGGGGACCTCTGACGGGGTGTCCATAGAGTAATTCAAACGGGCTGAACCCTAGGGACTTCTGGGGGACTTCCCGGTAAGCGAACAAGAGGCAAGGGAGCAGGACGTCCCACTTACGCCGGAGGGGCTCTTCTAGGCCGGTGATCATCCCTTTCAGAGTCCTGTTGAACCTCTCTACTAGGCCGTTCCCTTGGGGATGGTACGGGGTGGTGAACTTATAGGACACTCCACATTGTTGCCACAGGGACGTCATGTATTTCGGGATAAAATTAGTGCTGCGATTGCTCACGACCCTCGGGGGAAACCCCACCCGGGAAAAGATCCCCATCAGGGCCCAGCCCACCACGGGGGCCGTGAGGGTGCGTAGGGGGATAGCCTCAGGGTATCGGGTGGCGTGATCCACTAGGACCAGGATAAAACGGTGACCTTGGGAGGTGGGGGGATCCAGGGGCCCCACGATGTCGATCCCGACTCGTTCGAATGGGGTACTGACGACCGGGAAGGGTTGGAGGGGAGCCTTGCGCTTCCCCCCACTCTTCCCACTAGCTTGGCACGTGGGACAGGATTTGCAGTGGGCTTCTACAGCTGCTCTCATTCTAGGCCAGTAAAAGTGGGTCACGAGACGGCTGTAGGTCTTATCCTGACCCAGGAGGCCGGCGAGGGGGACGTCGTGGGCTAAGCCCAGGAGGAAGTCTCGGAAGCGTAGAGGTACTACCAGCACCCGTCCGGATCCCAGCTCCACCGACTTCTGCTCACTGTACAAAATGTTATTCTCCCAATAAACTCGGTGCGTTCCGGTTTGGTCGCCTGCGGCATGGCCCTCGGCCTGGCGCCGCAGTCCGACCAGGGAAGGACAGGTGGCTTGCTCCCGGCAGAATTCTTCCCGGGTGGGGGTGGGCCCGCCCTCGTGGCGCCATTGGGCCAACTCGGGTAGATCGCCTAACTCGGGGACCGGGGCGGTGTCGGATGGTGAGGGTTCGTCGCTGGCGACTGACCCTTCCGATGGGGGGACGGGAGGACCCTCGGTGGGGACTGTTCTGCCTTCTTCGGTCGGGGCGTCTTCGACTTCTCCCAGGGGGGTGAGTCGTGCGGACATAGATCGGGTGGTGGCGCACACCCACTCGGGGAGTCCCATCATTCCTAGGTGGGCCTTGCGCTCGACGTGCTTGGAGCCCGTTCAACGTCCGAGACAATGGCGGGGCTTATGTGAAATGTTCAATACGGTGGGCATCTGCCAGGGTGGTCAACAAGGGCACCTACTGCTGTGATCCGTATTTTTACCCAAACATGGCTGCCCTACATTTCAGGGCCTGCCCAATCAATGGAGGCTTTTGGCATGTCACCAGCTTGCCTTTCCTCTATTGGTGCCTTCAATGGAGAACTTCTTCTGACGACAGATATCCCGCCTACTTGGAGGTTGTTTTAGGCTTTAGCGGCACGTGCCGTGCTGTGGCGTGATTAAGTTATCATCGCCTTCTGCATTTCAATGGCCGCCCGCAGCGAGTGGTAAAAGTGATGCTGCTGTTTCTGATATGGAGCAGGCCCATGACAACCTCCAGAATTATGTACGAGACTGAGGCAAAATCAGTAAGCACACCTTTTGGAGGCCTGTCCTACTAAGAACATTACCAGCACAAACCGCTCAGTGGGTTTATAACACGCTGCTAAGATCAGTGTGCAGTCTGGAAGTTGCAGGTTTGAATCCAACCTGATTCTCTCAGTCTTCCATCTGGAGTTCCATGAAATAGAAATTGGCGAGTTCGGAGTTTCATTACAGTTAATGACAGCACTTAAAAAATACTAGGGGCAGATTTATGTTAACTGGCGCATCCCTGCATATCAGCAGGGATGCGCCAATTATTATGCGCCACAGCTGCGCCACCATGGATGCGCCGCATTTATAATGCGGCGCACCATGGGGCAAAAACGGCACAGATGCGTGACGCATCTGTGCCGTAAAAGTGGCGCATTGCTGGAGTTGCGTCGCAAGCGCGACGCAGCTCCAGCAATGTTCTGGGGGGCCCTATCTGTACAATGCTGCGTCAATCCTTATGCCTGCTTCAAGCAGGCGCAGGGTTTTGACGCAGCATGGGCCTAAAAGTGACTGAGTGAAATCTTGTAGATTTCACTCAGCCACTTTTAGGAGGCGTTCCTGCTCCTGAACGCCCCCACCTGCCCTGGAACGCCTACATGTGGCGCAGGGCTTTACAACGTGACGCATCTCCCAGATGCGTCACGTTGTAAATACCCTGCACCATGGCGCAGGATTTGCGCCGCTGCTGCGTCACAAAAGTGACGCAAGTGCAACATAAATCTGCCCCCAAGGGTTGTGAAAGACAGAGCTGTATAATTGTTAGACGGCGACCTCAGAGGAGCCCGGAAAGGGGTCCTGACTACCCTGAGACCCACCCTCGAAGTATCGTAGCCGGGCACTGGCGGAAGATTCCTCAGGGGGAGGAACCTCGTATCTAGGATCGTACCCCTGGCACCACACGACACAGAGACACCACACCGTGCGTTCTTAGGAATCAATCTTTATCAATCAGATCAGCACTGCAAAAATGTACAAGGAGAGCGTGGGCTCAATGAGTCTTGGAGGGGGTTTAGGAGGTAGCGGGACAGTCTTGGTGGATAAGAATCAAATGCAGGAGCGTACCCGGCGCACAGCTCACAATCCTCGAGCTGGGGGATACGCTTGTCGTCGGGGGGTCCGGCAGGACCAAGAGAGTCTGTGGGAGCCGCGAGTCACTCAGCGGGGCTCGGTTACAAGTTCGGTGGTCTTACGATCTTCGAGGAGCCGCGAGTCACTCAGCAGGGCTCAAGCATAAGTTCGGAGGTCTTACGATCTTCAGGGAGCAGCGAGTCACTCAGCAGGGCTCAAGCACAAGTTCGGAGGTCTTACGATCTTCAGGGAGCCGCGAGTCACTCAGCAGGGCTCTAGCACAAGTTCGGAGGTCTTACGATCTTCAGGGAGCCGCGAGTCACTCAGCAGGGCTCAGGTGTTCCAAGGCGAATCTGCCGGACAGTCCCCGAGCACCCCTTGTTATAGGGCGACTCCTCTTTGATGTCCGGAGTCTGTGCAGGCAGGGGTCTTGTCACCTGGGGGTCGCTTGTGGGGGTTTCCTGCCATTGTCTTTTGATCCTTTCAGGGCCGGGACGGGAGGAGTCCCAGACACCCAGCAGGCGTGGAGCCAGCCCTCAGGGAGGCCGGAGGGCCGATCGAAACCCATCGTCCCAGGGGAGTTCAGAGGTGCGACAGAAACTGCTCCTCCCTCTCTCATCCCCTGGACGCGTGATGTCCTCCAGCCGGAGTGGCGCCTCTAGGCCAGGGTCGCGCTGGGGCCGGGCAGCCATCTTGGTGCATGAAGTGGGCACGCGGGCCCGGGGTGGCCGAAAGGAGAGAGGCCATGGATGAGGATGTCCGGGTCGGGTGCGTGTGTCTCGGTGGGAAGGGCCGGCTAGGCCGTGTGCTTGGGGCTGCAGGTACCAGGTTAGGTGGTGCGGGGACAAGTAGAGCCATGCTACGAGGCCGGGTCCAACACGCGTCCCCCCCAGCTGAAAGCCGGAGAGAACTGCCCATCATCTTGGGGGGTTCTCTTCGCTGAGGCGGAAGAACCGGGAGAGGCCGTCAGCGTTGGCATGGTCCGTACGAGGGCGATGCTCTACGGTGAAATCCATCCCCTGGAGGGAGATTGACCACCGCAGTAGCTTAGGGTTTTCTCCTCGCATCTGCATGAGCCATCGCAAGGGCCGATGGTCAGTTTGGACTTTGAAATGGGTGCCGAACAGGTAGGGGCGTAGCTTCTTGAGTGCCCAGACCACGGCAAAGGCTTCGCGCTCAATGGTGCTCCATCTCTGTTCTCTGGGCAACAGCCGCCGGCTGAGGAAGGCGAGGGGCTGGTCTAGGCCTTGGTCATTCACCTGGGACAGGACGGCCCCAATGCCATGCTCGGAGGCATCGGTTTGTACTACAAACTCCTTGGAGTAGTCGGGAGCCTGGAGGACGGGGGCAGTACACATGGCCTTCTTTAGGGCATCGAACGCCTCCTGGCAGGCAGTGGTCCACTGCACCTTCTTTGGCTGTTTTTTGGACGTGAGTTCGGTGAGGGGGCCGACCAGGCTGCCATACCCCCGGATGAATCTTCGGTAGTAGCCAGTGAGGCCCAGAAAGGCTCGGACCTCCGTTTGGGTGGTGGGGGGTTCCCAGGCTAAGATGGCGTCGATCTTCGGCTGTAGAGGGGCGACCTGGCCGCTCCCGACCTGGTGCCCCAGGTAGACCACTGATCCTTGCCCAATCTGGCACTTGCTGGCTTTTACTGTGAGGCCTGCCTGGCGCAGGGCGGTTAGCACCCTCCGGAGGTGCTGGAGGTGCTCACTCCATTCGGAACTGAAAACGGCGATGTCGTCTAGATAGGCCGCGCTGAACTGTTCTAGCCCGGCCAGGACTCTATTCACCAGTCGCTGGAAGGTGGCCGGGGCATTTTTCATTCCGAAGGGCATTACGCGGAAGCGGTAGTGCCCATCTGGGGTGGAGAAGGCGGACCGCTCCTTGGCTCCCTCGGTGAGCGCAATCTGCCAGTATCCGCAGGTGAGGTCGAATGTGCTGAGGAACCGGGCTGCCCCGAGCCGGTCGATGAGCTCGTCGGCCCGCGGAATGGGGTGGGCATCGGCTCGAGTGACGTCATTGAGCCCCCGGTAGTCCACGCAGAATCGGAGCTCGGGGGCGACACCGGGGGCCGCGGCCTTCGGGACGAGGACCACGGGGCTGGCCCAGGGACTGTCAGATGGCTCGATCACCCCCAGGGTCAGCATCTTCGAGACTTCCGCTTGAATGCAGGACCGGACCCGGTCAGGGACTCGGTAGGCTCGGTGTCTCACCGGCGGGCTGTCCCCGGTGTCCACGTCATGGACACACCAGTCGGTGACTCGGGGGATCAGGGAGAAGAGGTCGGAAAATTCTCCTAGGAGCTGGCGGCAGTCCCCTTGTTGCTGGGCAGTGAGGGCTGGGGAGAGGTTCACTCCTTCCACGGAGCCATCCTGCTCCTTGACACACAGGAGGTCCGGGAGGGGATCGGACTCATCTTCGGCCCCGTCATCGGTGGCCAGCAAGAGGCTCAGTTCTGTCCGCATGAAGTGAGGCTTGAGGCGGTTCACGTGAAGGACCCGAAGGGGATCCCGAGGCGACTGGACGTCCACCAAGTATGTGACTTGACTCTTCCGCTCAATCACTTTGTAGGGCCCGGTCCACCTGTCCTGGAGGGCGCCAGGCTTCACGGGGGCCATGACCCATACCTGCTGGCCCGGCTGGAACTAGACCAGAGTGGCATTCTGGTCGTACCAGCGCTTCATCTCTTCTTGGCTTGCCTCCAGGTTGGCCTCGGACAGTTCTCGGAACTTCCTGGTCTGGTTCCGGAGGGTCAGAACGTATTGGAACACATCTCGTGGGGTGGTCTGGGGTGCCGCCTCCCACCCTTCTTTGACCAAACTGAGGGGACCTCTGACGGGGTGTCCATAGAGTAATTCAAACGGGCTGAACCCTAGGGACTTCTGGGGGACTTCCCGGTAAGCGAACAAGAGGCAGGGGAGCAGGACGTCCCACTTACGCCGGAGGGGCTCTTCTAGGCCGGTGATCATCCCTTTCAGAGTCCTGTTGAACCTCTCTACTAGGCCGTTCCCTTGGGGATGGTACGGGGTGGTGAACTTATAGGACACTCCACATTGTTGCCACAGGGACGTCATGTATTTCGGGATAAAATTAGTTCCGCGATCGCTCACGACCTCGCGGGGAAACCCCACCCGGGAAAAGATCCCCATCAGGGCCCAGCCCACCACGGGGGCCGTGAGGGTGCGTAGGGGGATAGCCTCAGGGTATCGGGTGGCGTGATCCACTAGGACCAGGATAAAACGGTGACCTTGGGAGGTGGGGGGATCCAGGGGCCCCACGATGTCGATCCCGACTCGTTCGAATGGGGTACTGACGACCGGGAAGGGTTGGAGGGGAGCCTTGCGCTTCCCCCCACTCTTCCCACTAGCTTGGCACGTGGGACAGGATTTGCAGTGGGCTTCTACAGCTGCTCTCATTCTAGGCCAGTAAAAGTGGGTCACGAGACGGCTGTAGGTCTTATCCTGACCCAGGAGGCCGGCGAGGGGGACGTCGTGGGCTAAGCCCAGGAGGAAGTCTCGGAAGCGTAGAGGTACTACCAGCACCCGTCCGGATCCCAGCTCCACCGACTTCTGCTCACTGTACAAAATGTTATTCTCCCAATAAACTCGGTGCGTTCCGGTTTGGTCGCCTGCGGCTTGGCCCTCGGCCTGGCGCCGCAGTCCGACCAGGGAAGGACAGGTGGCTTGCTCCCGGCAGAATTCTTCCCGGGTGGGCCCGCCCTCGTGGCGCCATTGGGCCAAATCGGGTAGATCGCCTAACTCGGGGACCGGGGCGGTGTCGGATGGTGAGGGTTCGTCGCTGGCGACTGACCCTTCCGATGGGGGGACGGGAGGACCCTCGGTGGGGACTGTTCTGCCTTCTTCGGTCGGGGCGTCTTCGACTTCTCCCAGGGGGGTGAGTCGTGCGGACATAGATCGGGTGGTGGCGCACACCCACTCGGGGAGTCCCATCATTCCTAGGTGGGCCTTGCGCTCGACGTGCTTCCAGGGAGAACTCTCCAGGTCGTTCCCTAAGAGGCAGTCGACCGGCTGGGAGTTTCTTACGGCAACCCTTAGTTTACCTATCACCCCTCCCCACTCAAACGGCACCAGGGCTACCTGACACATACTCTCTCTATTATCTGTGGAAATTACCGGGCAAAAGACGTTGGGGAGGATCTGTTCCTCGGGGACTAAGTGCCTGAGGACACCGGTGATGCTGGCCCCGGTGTCCCGCAGGGCCTCTATTTGGTGGCCATTGATCTTGACGAGCTGCCCGTATTTCTTCGTGTTGGAGGGCAGGAGGCTACCAGGGACCATCTCTCTATCTCCCAGGGATACTAGGGCCATAGCTGCGGGTTCCCACTCCCCTGTTTCCTCAACCTCCTCCCCCAGGGCTACGTTGGCTATCTGTCTCGCAGGGATGGCCGCAGGGGGGACTTGGGTGGCCATGGGGCACTCCGGGTCGTTGGCGTAGTGCCCGGGCCTCTGGCAACGGAAACAAGTGATGGTTACCCGGTGTCCCCGTCTCCCGGGGGGTCCGGTTACTGGTGGGGGGGGCGCTGGGAAAGGTGGAGGTTGGGTCTTTGGGGGACTAGGCTGGGACTCTCTCTGCCCTCCCTGGTTCCCCCCTCCTCTCTGGCGGGGTGGTCCCTGACTGGCTCGGGGGTATTCTCCTACCAGGCCCCGGGGGACCCGGGTGTTGGTCCAGCGGTCTGCTTCCACAGCCAGCTTCCTGGGATCGGTGAGTTTGCTGTCGAGCAGATGCTGGCGTAGTTCCACAAAGCAGTTCTCCGCCAGGTGTTCCCACAACATGAGGTCGGTGAGTTCTTCAAGGGTGGTGACCTTGCTGCCCTTGATCCACCCATCGAAGGCCCGACTGAAAAAGTTTACATACTCCACCCAGGTGGTGCCCGGGATTTTCCTGCAGTCCCGGAATCGCTGACGGTACATCTCGGGGGTGAGGCCGTACCTTGTGAGTAGAGCCTCTTTCATGTGGCTGTAGGAGGTCTGCAGGGAGATGGGTAGGTCGAGCAGGGTGTCTCTCCCTTCGCTCAGAAATCGTCCCCACAACCCTGCCCCCCAGTCCTTCTGCGGGACCCGATGGGAGGTCATGGCGACCTCGTAGGCCCTGAACCATTGTTGAATGTCATCGTTTTTATAATATTCTTTGACCACATCCTTGGGGATGTGGACCTTCTGCTCCGCTGGGGAGGCCGCCTCTCGGTTTCCCGGGGGCCTCCCGTCCTCGTTTCTGGCCTTGAGCTCGAGTTCCTTCAAGCTGCGTTCGTGCTCTAGTTGGAGCTTCCTTCCTTCGTGCTCCCGTTGGAGCTTCTTCTCTTCCAGTTCGCCTTGTACGCGCATTTGCTCTACTGCTAGCTTTTTTTCTGCTAACTTCAATTCGCCCTCGATTTTGAGTTTGGCTAACTCGAGTTCGTGATTGCGACTTCTCTCTCTGTCCGCGAGTTCTTCCGGGGATAGGCCCCCGTCTGGTACGATGCCTCGCACCTGATTGCTGCTGCTTTCGCCTTGGGAGGGTTCGGCTTCGTCGGGGCGCTCCCCCGTGCCTTCTGGGCGGGAGGCCCCGGCATCCACCCAGGCTTTCAGTGCTTTCTGCAAATCTTCTTTGGTGTTGAGACCGGTGGTAGCGATTTTAAGTTCTTTGCAGAATTGCTTTCGTTCTTTATGCGTGTATTCTTCTAGTTGTTCCACCTGGAACACCCTGTTGGCGTTGGTTTCTGCGGGGCTCATGGCGCTTCCTTCTGCCATCTTTTGTCGGTAGTGCGTCCGTCGTTTGCGGTACGATCTCTAGGTTATGGGCCCGAATCCCGTCGCTTGCCACCAATGTTAGACGGCGACCTCAGAGGAGCCCAGAAAGGGGTCCTGACTACCCTGAGACCCACCCTCGAAGTATCGTAGCCGGGCACTGGCGGAAGATTCCTCAGGGGGAGGAACCTCTTATCTAGGATCGTACCCCTGGCACCACACGACACAGAGACACCACACCGTGCGTTCTTAGGAATCAATCTTTATCAATCAGATCAGCACTGCAAAAATGTACAAGGAGAGCGTGGGCTCAATGAGTCTTGGAGGGGGTTTAGGAGGTAGCGGGACAGTCTTGGTGGATAAGAATCAAATGCAGGAGCGTACCCGGCGCACAGCTCACAATCCTCGAGCTGGGGGATACGCTTGTCGTCGGGGGGTCCGGCAGGACCAAGAGAGTCTGTGGGAGCCGCGAGTCACTCAGCGGGGCTCGGTTACAAGTTCGGTGGTCTTACGATCTTCGAGGAGCCGCGAGTCACTCAGCAGGGCTCAAGCATAAGTTCGGAGGTCTTACGATCTTCAGGGAGCCGCGAGTCACTCAGCAGGGCTCAAGCACAAGTTCGGAGGTCTTACGATCTTCAGGGAGCCGCGAGTCACTCAGCAGGGCTCTAGCACAAGTTCGGAGGTCTTACGATCTTCAGGGAGCCGCGAGTCACTCAGCAGGGCTCAGGTGTTCCAAGGCGAATCTGCCGGACAGTCCCCGAGCACCCCTTGTTATAGGGCGACTCCTCTTTGATGTCCGGAGTCTGTGCAGGCAGGGGTCTTGTCACCTGGGGGTCGCTTGTGGGGGTTTCCTGCCATTGTCTTTTGATCCTTTCAGGGCCGGGACGGGAGGAGTCCCAGACACCCAGCAGGCGTGGAGCCAGCCCTCAGGGAGGCCGGAGGGCCGATCGAAACCCATCGTCCCAGGGGAGTTCAGAGGTGCGACAGAAACTGCTCCTCCCTCTCTCATCCCCTGGACGCGTGATGTCCTCCAGCCGGAGTGGCGCCTCTAGGCCAGGGTCGCGCTGGGGCCGGGCAGCCATCTTGGTGCATGAAGTGGGCACGCGGGCCCGGGGTGGCCGAAAGGAGAGAGGCCATGGATGAGGATGTCCGGGTCGGGTGCGTGTGTCTCGGTGGGAAGGGCCGGCTAGGCCGTGTGCTTGGGGCTGCAGGTACCAGGTTAGGTGGTGCGGGGACAAGTAGAGCCATGCTACGAGGCCGGGTCCAACAATAATCATGAACTCATAAATACGAAATAATAATAAAACTATTATTATTATTTGAGAGAGTGGGCTAGTGGTAGAGGAGTAGAGGAGAATTGAGTGTCGCAGGAAGCTTCAACCAACTGCGTCGTATGACAAAAGAACACAGCACATGTATCTCTTAGACATACCATCGTCTTTTCAGGCAATTCCCCTATTAGCCTGTTCACCCCACACACTGTCATTACACAGACCTCTACCTACAAACATCATTTTTCACCCAGAAATCCCCTCACCAAAGACCCCTCACAACGCCCCCGCCAGACTGTCTCCATCCAAATTTCTCCATTTCAGTCTATACTGTTCAAAAACATCCCCCAGTCAATCAGTGTCCATCTGGTCCATTTCCTAAGATCATTCCTCCTAGTCAGACATTCCAGACCTTCATTTCTAGAGCAATCCTCTATGCAAAGTCCATCTAGACCATTCCCTCCAGATACATTCCTTCCTAAGGCGTTCTCCTTCAAACCATTCCACAGTTAGAACCCTTCCCCACCAGCTTACTGCAGTCACAACGCCCTCAGGACCAGCCTCTTACCAGGCAGCCCTTCCTCTTTTAAATGGTTCTCCAAGTCGGTTTATGAGGTGCCTAGCTCCGGTGCACAGGTTACCCCACTCAACAGATGGCCACCTGAGCTACCTCACATGGTGTTGATTGGTGCTGTACTCACAGATAACAGCATCAACTTTCGGCAAGAAGCTTTCAATACACACCTCTACTTGAAAGTCTCTTCTGCTTCAGACATCCAATGCCTCAAACACTGCCTGCATATCATCCAGTGTTGGATATCCAGCGTCTACCTGACGTTCATCCCATACAAGACAGAATTGCTGATATTTACCAAGAACAATAAACAAGACAATGTACAAACCTCTCTCAGTGGCATGAACCATGATCAATTCAAACACCAATTTTCACCAAATCCAAGCCACTTGGATTCACCCTGGACACCAACCTCACCCTCAAAGAGCACATTGTTTTGGCAGTTTTATACAGTGCAAAATTGACCCGAAAGATTTGGAGCGCTTTTCATGAACACCAATTACATTTCACAGGAACACACACATTTTGTTTTGTAGGCACGAGGTGATCACATGATTTTCCTGAATCACAGTATGTTGAGCTTATGCCGAGACAGGCTCACCATCTCTAGAGGTTCTCAGCACACCTGCTATCAGGACAACATCAGACTGCAGACTAAGAAGAATATAAAAATAAGAAACAAGGCAGCAGGCCTTTTCCATCTATGCACCTAAGATCTGGAGCAACACCCTGTATCCACCCGGACCAACTCAACACTGCTCCAAGATAGGAAAGACGTACTTCTTTAAAGAACACTAACTACATCACAATGCATTAAATGTACACAAATCGGCTACCTTTCCTCTAACTTGTTGACTTTATACTTGTCTTTCACCTTATATAGCACTCTGCAGTCATTTGACTAGGCGGGTACTATGGAAATACCATATGCACACATACATACTAAAATTTGCACATAATGGAAATCTGCATACCCAGATATCTTCCGTTTGACATGCCTTTTTCTTTGCATCCACCACAGAACCAAAAGCCACCTGACTGGCAACTTCTCACTGAATAATATTCATACAACCCACTGACCTTGCGAATCTGCCTGCATGTACATGCCTGACCTGATTTTGAAAACTCCTGTTCACGTTCACAACCACCACGTTAGCAAACACTCATTGGCATTCAATTTATACATGCAGTATAGGGCTGTGCTCTCTACACTCCTCAACCTCTATCATGATAGCATGTTCTACCCTCCAGCTCAATGATACAGTACCACCAACCATCCCTCTTTAGGCCCTCAATGGACTCTGGTTACCCACTGCACTCTAAAACACACAACCTACTGTTAACTCCACATCCCCTTTCGCCTGCCATCGTGCATCTCCACAGGTGACGACCAGCGTCCAAACCCTGGTCACGGTCTCATCACGATGCCTGGAGCAAATTTCCTGTCTCTTGTGAACTTTACTATTCTCTGACAGATTTTATTTACTTCTGTCTTAGTTCTATCTAATGGCAGGGAGCCCTCAAACTTGATTGCCCAGTGTGCGACCAAGTTGAAGAAACCAAATCACATGTCCTTTTCTTTTGCCCCGCATATGGTAGGCCAAGGTCTAAGCGGGTGTTACAACTCTGTAGAAACTTGGGGATTAGACATTGCACTGAGGCCCTTAGGCTCCTCAAGGATGAAACTCACACACTTATTGTGTTTGCTACCTCTAGGTTTCTCTACTCGATGTGGTGCATTCGTAGAACAATCTTAAAGAAAACTATTGTAAGAAAACCCTAGCCCCATGCACCCTTTTTATACGCTGCTATGCTATGTTTGCACATATTTATCGTATGATCACTGTTATCACAAATTTTCTCCCCTCTGACTCGCGATTTGTAGAGGAAGGGAAGGGGAAGGAAAAAAAAAAAAAGGAAAAAAGATTTTATTTTTATATTATTTCTCTTAATGTAGTTTTTTAACATTGTTATAATCATCTACTAGATAAGTCATAAGCTTTTTAACACTTGCTAAGAGTCTTATATGTAGCAATGAATCGGCTAATTGTTTTAATACACAATAGTTTAGCATTGAGTGTTGCTGTGAGAGAGCGTATCCAAGAATGAATTAGAAAACTCTCCACAATCCAGATTCGCATCATCCTTTAATACTGCACCAATGTACATAAACTGTATGATGACATATTTTAATTTTAATTTTAATCTTAATATTTTTCTCATGATATATAAAATGTACTGTATTGTCTTTTTCTTATGTGCATTTATGACCATATGGCCAAAATAAAGCTTTTTTGACTTGACTTGACTTAGTTCTATCTCTTAATCCTGACCTATGGGTGCCCCAATAAAAGTACTTAGCATACCATAGAGCTAGTTTTAGTTCACCTACACTTTTTGTTTCACTTGTCTCTCACCACACCCTGCTCGTATAGAGGTTTAGTATACCTCCTCCTCATTAATTAAAAATTCCCTGCGCTCCTCTCTCTCAGTGAGTGGGTGGTAACCCGCACTACAACCAGGTTCGTAGTAGGCGGAGATCCCCTATGATGAAGCATGCCACCTAAGGGTGGGTGTGGGAAATCGTCCTAAGAAAGGAACATCCTAGCACTCCGACATTTAACTAGTCCCAGGGGCCTATTATTGTGAGTTGCACTTGTGGTAGCGCGTCATACCTTCCGCCACAACTCTCACTGCAGCCTGCTCATGACCAGCCTTGCATTCCCTCTTTTTCCTCTACTGATGATCCAGGTGTCAATAAGTCACCCCTCCCTTCCTTCTACAGCAAACTAATTACTACTATTACCCTATCCTCATAACCTGCAATACTTCCTCCCTGTCCACCTAATTCTACTCTTCATGGTCTACCAACATTAGAGAAAGCCTCAAGACACCACTGGGTGTGCAGGTGAAGGCAATAAAGAGGAAGCCCTCCCGTGAGCACTCACCTAAAATCTATAACTTCACCCCAATCACTCAGTGAGCCAATCGGCACCCTCTATCTCCCTATTGACCTGCACCAACCGGCCGAAATACCGATCTCTCCCAGACACCTCAATATCTTTACCGCATGTTCTGAACACTAACAAGCACATACAATAATCAAATGTTACCACCTCCTTGAGACTAATCCTTGAACCTCCAAAATATATGTGGCAACTTCTGCCATCTCCTGTGATGTGACACCAAGGCAGGGTGTCCAAGACAGTGTGCATGTTACGCAGGGACCAACGGTGTGGTGCAATTAAAGGAAATCGATTCCCCATCCCTAGTAGGACAGTAAAATAAAGCTACAATTTGGGCATAGAAGGGCCCTCACAATCCCAGGCCCCAGTGCCACTGCACCTGTTGCTCCATTTATAGCTATGCCCTCGGCAAAACTGCATACCTGCCAAAAGACAAATTCTGCAGCACAATGTGGCACCTTCTATTCTAAAGCAGTATTTTGTGGGCAGACATTTTAACTCTTTTGTTCCAGTCTTTGGAAGTAGCCAAGTCAGGCTCCCCTCTTGACATCTGTCCACCTAGAATTGCAGCACGACTTTCCAAACAGGTTGCCCCTGCAATATGTAAATTTCAGTTAATACAGGGGAAATCCAATCTCATTACTCCCTCCACTTGGCAAATTGTTGGAAGGACAAATAAATAAACAACTCACTGAGTATCTCGGAAACAACAAAACCTGGACCCATCTTATTCGGGGTTCAGGTCTTCACATAGTACAGAGACAGCTTTGGTGGAAGTTACAGACTGCATAAGACTCTCTCTGGATGCCGAACTCTATCCATGCTGGTGCTGCTGGACTTATCAGCAGCTTTTTATATGGTGTCCCATCCCAGTCTGCTCCAAAGGTGGTTGGAGATCAGAATCAAAAAGTGGTTCCACAGGGCACATGTTTAAGTACCACGCTGCTCAACATTTATATTGCCCCCCCCCTTGCTAAAATTGTGAAATCTTTCGGATTTGAGCTGCTGTCCTATGTAGACGAGACACAGTTGGTCATCTTCTTTGATGAAGATCTGGCAAAACCAAAAGAATTGTTCTTTAATGGAGATGACTGCCATTGCTACCTGGATGAGCAATAATTGTCTTCAGCTGGACGCAGGGAAAACTGAAATTGTGCTGTTATGGAAGGCCCATCAACTCTGGTCCCCAGATAGCTCGCCTCCGGAGTTGTTTTATTCATTAAAAACTGCAGCATTGAAGAGAAAAACCTTACATGACGCTGTGCTCGCCAGACAGTATAGACAATATAGACAGTATAGAACAACAAGTTACTTACCTTCGGTAACGCTTTTTCTGGTGGATACAGTATCTGCCTGTGGATTCCTCACCTTATGAATATCCCCTGCCCCAGCATTCCGTGGAAACTTTTTCCTAGCTCTCAACGCCGACGAGGTCGTCACAATATTACGGCTCCGCTCGCGACTCCGTATGACATCACTGGAGCCATAAGAGAGCCTCGTCGGCGTGATGATGTCAGTTCTTCCCATTTTTTCCGTGCCTCCGAGGCGAACAGGTGTAAAATTAAGAGGAAAGCCAAAGAATAAAAGTATTTTCTATAAATACACAAAGGCAGATGGAAGAGACAATGCAAAACAAATATGTTAAACAATGCCACCTTTAAGGTATATAAGGGTGGACATCGGGGAGGAGGGTGGGTCAGTGAGGAATCCACAGGCAGATACTGTATCCACCAGAAAAATGCGTTACCGAAGGTAAGTAACTTGTTCTTCTGATGGATACATCTGCTTGTGGATTCCTCACTTTATGAATAGAATCCCACAGCAGTCCCACTCCCGGAGGAGGGTGTCCACCCTTCTATACGGAAAAGTCCTGCAGGACAGAGTGAGCAAAATGGCCCTCCCTCCTCATCTCAGAATCCAAGCAATACTGCTTTGCGAAAGTATGGAGGGAGGCCCAATTCTCCAGCCTTACAAATATCCAATACAGGAACACCTCTGGCCAAAGCAGAAGTGGATGACTTGGCTCTGGTAGAATGAGCGCTAATACCTTCAGGCGGTTCATTACCAGCCAGGGTGTAGCAGATCTTGACGCACAAGATGATCCATCGGGAAAGAGTGCGCTTGTGCACAGCCTTGCCCTTCATGCGTCCAACGTAGCCCACAAAGAGCTGATCGTCCAATCGCAAGTCTTTAGTCCTATCCAAATAAAAGCTCACTGCTCTTTTAGGATCCAGGCGATTAAGTCTCTCCTCCTCCTTGGAAGGGTGAGGGGGAGGATAAAATACAGGAAGAGTAATGGACTGTCCTAGATGGAAGGGAGTAACCACCTTAGGCAGAAAAGCAGCCCTGGTCCTGAGAACCATCCTTTCAGCATGAATGGTCAAAAACACGGGGTTTTGACTTACTCCTTGCTGAGGTAATAGCCACAAGAAAGACTGTTTTAAAAGACAGAAGTCTCAAAGGACAACTATGTAAGGGTTCAAACGGGAATCCCATCAAGAAAGTCAAAACAAGATTTAAATCGCATTGAGGCATAACAAAAGGAGTGGGTGGAAACCTATTGGTAAGGCCCTTAATAAATCTCAAAACAATGGGAGATTTAAATAAAGATGGCTGATCCAGCAAACAAAGAAACGCCGATAAAGCCGACAAATAGCCCTTAACAGTGGCCACAGCACAACCCTGCTGGGCCAAATACAGCGAAAACTGAAGAATATCTGACAAGTGGGCCTTTAAAGTATCAACGGATCTCGATCCAGTCTCCACACCATTTAACAAATCTAGACCATCTGGAGGACTAAATAGAGTTAGTGGAGGGTCGCCTGGACAATAAAATAACATCCACCACATCCGGTGGGAGAGAGAAGGAACTCAGGTTGCCCCGTTCAATCTCCAGGCATGAAGGTGAAGGTTCTAGAGGTGAGGCTGCCCCTGGGACTGCGAGAGGAGGTCTGCCCTGAGAGGGAGACGGAACGGAGGTGAAGTAGATCTGTGTACCACACCCTCCTAGGCCAATCCGGAGCAATCAATTTAACTTGGGCCCGGTCTTGGCGAATCTTCCTCAGGACCTGTACTGACTGACCGCGAAGGGAAGGAAGCAAAGCCTTTAGTGCCAAACCTATTGCCCGCAATTCCAGAAGGTTTATGTGAAGCAACCATTCCTCTGGAGACTAAAGACCCTTGACCTCCAGATCCCCCAGATGAGCACCCCACCCTAGAGTGGAGGCATCCGTGATCACTGTGGCCACCGGCGGAGGAGGCTGAAAGGGCTTTCCTTGAGACAGATTGCCCTGCACACTCCACCAAGTCAGCTCCGCTGCACCGTCTCTGGAGATTCTGACTGACTCCCTGAGATCTCCATTGTGTTGAAACCACTGCCTGCAGAGGCTCCACTGGAGTGCCCTCATATGCCAGCGTGCATGACTGACCAACAGGATGCAGGAAGCGAACAGACCGAGCAGGCGTAGGACCTTCAGGACTGGAACAACCACTCCATTGTGAAAAAAAGGAATCATCTCCTGAATGTCCAGAATTCTCTGTGGAGGTGAAAATGCTCGACACACAGTAGTATCCAGTACCGCCCCTATGAACAGGTTGCGCTGAGAAGCTACCAGGTGAGATTTGGGCACATTTATTGAAAAACCCAAGTTGAACAACAGCTGAGCTGTTTTTTAAAAACTTTTTTTTATTGGCATTTGTTAGTACAGTTGTTACATATCAATATTGGACCGCATTAACATAAAGAATGTTTCCAGTCAGGTGATATCAATCTTGACAGTTACAATTACTTTGGCTTCAGTTATATGCAGTATGCATTGTAACAGGTGTTTGCCATATCAAGAACGAACCGGGGGGGAAAAAACAACTAGGGGTTGTCATGGACTATCAGATGGAACAGCCGGACCATGTCACATGTGGTTCGTCAGGTCACTGAAGAAGCAGCACAGTGGGAGCCCCCTGCCGAGAGTATGATTATGCAGTCGGACATGTGGCATAGGTGTATGAAACGGGGCGGCGGGGTTAGGAACCCAACCATTCCCGGGTAGGTGTGAAGCGTCAGGGGGGAGCGCCATCCGTGCGGGTTGGTATCGTGTGTGGCTGTGTAGCGTTAGGGGTGGTCGCATGCACGCTCAGGTCATCTAGGGGCTGGGACTGTTTAAGTTGATGTAGCAGAAGCGCCCACTCCAAGGATATCGGGGTTTTACGTATGCCCTTCGCTTCTTCCTCCCGCAGGGCATCCTCCTCAGCTGCGGCCCACTTGAGCCCCGCCCCCCTCCATGCCGCTATCAGGGGGCCCGTAGGGGAGCGCCAATGCATAGCTATGCAACGTTTAGCCAGGAGGTGCGCCAAGGAGACAAATCGTATGGGCACTTTGTGACGCTTCCTCCGGCCCATTATTCCCAGCGCGCAGCACTCCCATGTGTCTAGATGGGGTAGCCCGGTAAGGTCTCGGAGGGTCACGTGGATAGCTGACCAGTAGGTCTGGATATCCGGGCACGCCCAGAACATATGGAGAAAATCTGCGCCTTGCGCCTGACAGCGGGGACAAAGGAAAATTGTAGCGGGATAAAAACGCTGTAGGCGCGCTGGGGTCAAGTAGGCCCTATGTATAATGTAAAATTGTATATTTTTGAAACGGGCATTCCTAGACACTTTTTTGGGAAATTCGAGTGCCCTTTCCCACTCATTATCATGAAACACCCGTCCCACCTCCTCCTCCCAAAGGGTCCGAAGGGGTTCGAGTGATGGAGGTGTCAACTCCCGTATTGATTTGTACAGCCAAGTGGTGAGGTGACGGCCCCGTCCCATTCGCAGGATCGTGTAGAGGACTGGGTGTGTGGGGGGGCTTCCCTAATGTGAGATCATAGTATGGCCGGTAGTGGCTGAGGAGCTGACGATGCCGCAGAAACTGCCCTGGGGGGAGATCATAGTCATCAATGAGTTGCTGGAATGGTCGAAGGTGTCCCTCTTCGAATAGTGTTTCTGCTTCGGTGACATCCCTAGATGTCCACTCCCGGAGCATGGCAGGAGTAAAGAATTGGGTGTTTTTGGGCCAGCCCGCCACTGGAAGCAGCGGTGAATACGGGGGTCTGTCTGGCGTTAGGCTGTGTATGCGTTGGATGCACTTCCGGGCCACCTCCACCTGGAGGGGGTAGGTCCCCGCCGGGCGGGATCCCGGCACGAGCAATCAGCATAGTTCCGGCGTCGTTACTCGACCTGCGGCCGTGTATGTTTCGGACGTGTGCCTGTCAGCCGTCCAGTAGGAGAGCCATTGAAGCTGAGCCGCTAGGAAATAGGCCTCGAATGAAGGGGCTCCGAGGCCCCCCTGCGTCGTGGGTAGCTTCAATTTTGTTAGTGCGATTCTGTGCCGCCCCTTGCCCCATATCAGGGATCCAAGGAGGGTGTCCAAATCTTTGAAGAAAGAGCGAGGAAATAATAGAGTAGTCGTGGTACCAGAACCATTTTCGCGAGGGCCACTCGGCCAATTGGGGCCAGCGGAAGGTTCCGCCAAAACCCGATGGTGGATCGTGTAGAGGCGAGTGCCCTACGATGGTTACCCTCGAAGATGTCAGTGGGTGAATGATATAGGCGAATCCCCAGATAGCGGGGTCCTCTGCAGTCCAGCTGAGTTTCTGATCACCAATCCAGACCTCCTGAGGGGTAGAGTTTGGGTGCAGGGGGTACACCACAGATTTATCCCAGTTCACCCTCAAGCCCGAGGCTTCGGCGAATTCGGTCAAGGCGATCCCAAGTGGGGTGAGATCCGCTGCGATGTCCCGTATATAGAGGAGAAGGTCGTCGGCATATAGTGAGACACAGTGCGTGGTGTCTGCAAGTGGTATGCCCCAGTTCTGTCCCTCCCTCCGGAGACGGATAGCTAGAGGCTCTACAGCCAGCGCGAACAACAGGGGCGAGAGGGGGCAGCCCTGTCGTGTACCCCTGTGTATCGTGAACTCCGAAGAGACACGGCGTCCAATGCGGATTCGGGAAGTGTGTTTAGTGTATAGAAGACGGGTATAAGCTATAAGCGTGGGACCAAGGCCAGCCTGTCGGAGAACCGAGAACAGGTACTGCCAGGTTAGGGTGTCGAAGGCCTTCTCGAGGTCCAAGATTAGGCACGCCACTCTGGGGAAGCGGTCACCAATCTGATCCTGGATGTGAAAAAGACGGCGTATGTTCTGGGAGGTATTCCTGCCCGGGACAAATCCGCACTGGTCTGCGTGTACCAGCGGACGCACAATTCGGGAGTATCTCTCTGCCAGTATTTTCCCTAAAATTTTACAGTCGGCCGTAAGGAGCGTTATAGGTCGATAAGAGGCTAACAGTTGTGGGTCACGGTTGGGCTTCGGGAAGGTAACGATCACCGATTCTCTCATGGATCTGGGTAATTCGCCCATGCACAATGCTGTATCCAGTACCGTCAATAGACGGGGAGTCAGCTGAGAAGCAAAGGTAGCATAGTACTCCAGCGGGAACCCGTCCAAGCCTGGGGCTTTGTTTCGGGCCAAGGTACGTATGGCATGCGTGATCTCAGAAGTATGTATCGTCGTGTCTAGGTCAGTCTTCTCTGCGTCAGATATCTGAGGGAGAGGGAGAGGGTCTAGGAAGCGATCAATTGTCCCTTGACTCCACACCCTAGGACCACTATAGACCTCTGAGTAATATTGACGGAATTCCTGGAGAATCTCGTCCTGGGATTGTACCAAAGTGCCACGTTGAGTAATTATTGACGTGATGGGCCGCATCTCCGTGTCTTGTTTAGCAAGCCACACTAACAGTGAACCCGTCTTGTCGCGGTCTTTGTGCATACGAGTCGCATATGCCCGGAAGTTGTACCGCCGTAAATCCGCGCATGCTCCCTGATACTCTGATTTAGCATGGGCTAGCTGTGTTGCCGCTGCCACCGATTGATCAGTGATTTTTGTGGCGTTAGCAAGCCGTTTTTCGGCTTTATCAAGGGCCTGTTCCAGGGTGCGTTTCACCCCGGCTCGCTGTTGAATGCAGTCTCCCCTGGCCACAACCTTAAAGCTATCCCATTTGACCAGGATTGAGGATGCAGTCCCCGTATTACGGGTAAAGTATTCTCGGATACTACACCCCTGTTCATGCGCGAAGACCAGATCCGTCAGGCAATCGCATGATAGGCGCCATGTGGGGACGGGGGGATGTGGGGGTCTCCATTGAAGACTTAGCAAATGCGCATCATGATCGGATTCGACTCTACCTAGGTAATATGTGTGACGGACCTGTGGGAGTACTGCTGCAGTGCATAGGAACCGATCTAGCCTGACTCGGAGATTGTGGGGAACGGAGTAGAAGGAGTACATACGTGTGTGAGGGTGGTGTAGTCTCCATGCATCTGTGAGTGACCAGTGTGCTACCCATGCCTTAAATCTATCGGTTTGTCTGTGGGTAGGGGAGTGCGGCAGTGGGGGATAGGAGCGGTCTAGTCCGGGATCCAAGATACAATTATAGTCTCCTCCGAGTATCCAAGGTACATGTGTGAATTGGGCTAGGATTTTCGTGAGTCTGTCCCAGAATTTGTCTTGGTCAACTTTCTGGGCGTATATGCTCCCCAGTAGGACGGCTTGCCCATCCAACAGTCACTCCAACAGGACAAACCTGCCCTTCCCGTCCACCACCCGCCTAAGCTCCCGGAACGGGGTACCCGGGCGAACCCAGATCAGCGCTCCACGGGCAAATGATGAGTAGGTTGTAGCGCATATAAGGCCCCGCCACTTCGCATGTATCCTGCCCACTTCCGCTACATTAAGGTGGGTTTCCTGTAAGAAGAGAATGGATGCTGTCTGACGCTTTGCGTAGGCATAGACTGCATAGCGCTGGCGTGGGGTGTGAAGACCACGTGCATTTAGCGTGAGTATGTTAACGTCTGTAATGCTCGCCCTCTGTGCCATGCGTAGTGTGTATTATGTGTGGGTCGGGAGAGATGCCTATCAGAGTAGTCGGTGAGGGAGATCCCAGGGGTGCGCTGCGCGGTTGATGAATAACAGACCAGTGATCCCGGCCACTGAGGTGGTTGGGTCTGCGGATATAGGGTTCCATGACAAATGGGATGTTTCTGAACTGGGAAATAAACAACATGCAGGGGTACGGGAAACAGTCCCAATGCAAAGGACTCATCGTCCAAGAGACGGTGTGTCCAAACTTCTCCCTGTAACACCGGGGGAATAAGCGCAAGATGGCTGAAAAATTAGTTAATTCACAACTATCCCAATTCCTCGAGACAAATAACATCTTGCGCCAATCTCAAACCGGGTTCCGACCCGGCCATGGCACGGACACTGCACTCCTCTCTGTTATCGAGGAGGCAAGGTGTATCCTAGATTCAGGGGGATCAGTGGCAGTGATCCTCCTGGATCTGAGCGCCGCCTTTGACACGGTGAATCACCGCGTCCTTTTACACCGCCTGGCCAAAGCAGGAATTGTGGGTACAGCGCGAGCGTGGATCGAATCCTTTCTCTCCCATCGATCCTTTCAGGTGTGGGACGGTAACTCCAGGTCAGATCCTCTTCCACTGAAGAACGGAGTTCCCCAGGGGTCGTCGCTCAGCCCCACCCTGTTTAATGTCTATATGGCTCCCCTGGAAGACGTAGTGGCCCCCTACGATATAAAAATAATCAACTACGCTGACGACACCCAACTTGTCGTTTCCCTGTCCCACCTGGATAACCATCCTGACAGCCTGCTGCTCTGCCTCCAGGACATTCATACCTGGATGTGTGACTCGGCCTTGAAGCTTAACGGCGCTAAGACCGAGATCATGCTCCTGGGTAATAAATTGACTGCTTTCCCATCCACATCTTGGCCCGACACTTTCGGCGAAATCCCCTCTCCTAGAAAGGAAATCAAAACTCTAGGAGTCTGGTTGGAACCCGACCTGTCCATGAAAACACAGGCTGCCAAGACAGCTGGCACCTGCTTCGGTCTTTTACGGTCCGTACGCAAGATACTGCCCCTTCTACCCTTCCCATCCAGGAAACTACTTGTTCAGGGTCTTGTCCTGGCCCGGCTCGATTATAGTAACGCTATCTATCTGGGGGCCCCGGAGTACACCCTGAACAAACTACAACGCACCCAGAATGCGGCTGCCAGGACCATCATGAATCTCTCCCCCAGAGCGTCAGCTAAGCCTGCCCTCAAAACTCTACACTGGCTCCCTGTCCGCCAACGAGTAGAGTTCAAGGCCCTATGCACCACCCACAAGCTCATCAATGGAGCTGGTCCCGCCGCGCTTAAAAACATGGTCACCCCTTACAAAGCCTCAAGACCCCTTCGCTCTGATGCCGAACATCTTGCTATGGTGCCCAAATTCAGGAAGGCTCGCACTGGCGGTCGCCGATTTACGGTTAAAGCCGCCACAGCTTGGAACTCACTCCCTCTCAGTCTACGCCTGGAACCCTCCTACATGGTCTTTCGTAAGAAACTTAAAACCTTCCTGTTCCCCAAATAAGACACTCCCTCCCCCACCTTCGGGATCTTTTCAAGTTAATAGCGCGGGGATGCCTACGGGTCACCAGGCGCTCTACAAATCGCAAAATAAATAAATAAATAAATAAAATAAACCTGTTCTATATGTTGGGGGGTGGCGACATGAGACTGCGCGTCCATGCGTCTAACGGGCATGTAGAAGGATTATTGGGCGTCACTAGTAGTGTACTAAGCTCGATATCCTCAATAGTGGGTACATAATGGATATTACTCATAAGGATACAAATTAGATAGTCTGATGTGCTTGGTTGCGTCATGGTGAGGAGGGAAATGCCTGTCCATCCAGCAGACCTTCTGCCGTTTGTGGGGTGACCTTGGGGGGCGCCACGGAGCCCACTCCCGACGCAGTGTCATCACTGTCATTTTCACCCTCCGATGAAAAGATATGTGGAGGACGATCTATAGAGTCCGTATGTTGGGTGGAGCGGAGATCTATTACCGCCTGCAACACTTCGCGCCTCTCATTCATAATCTGTTCTAGATCCGGCGGGTCGTGGGCGCCGGGAGCCACTTTCATATCCGCGTGACGGGGCTTCATGGGACGCTTTTTGGCCCGGAAAGTTTTGTAGGGCGAGCCACTTCTAGGGCGAGCATCGGGTGTCCGTGTGCAGTGCTGATCCGCCCAATCATGTGCCGCCTCGGCAGTCGTGAAGAAGATGGAGGAGCCCTTGTAGAGAACCTTAAGGCGAGCTGGATAGAGTAAAGCATATTGCATGTTATTATCACGCAGTCTCCGCTTAACGTCCAGAAAAGAGGATCGCAGTTGCTGCACCACTCGGTCATAGTCCGGGAAGATCATTATCTGTTTGTCCTTTATCCGGAGCGGCGCCGCCTGGCGCGCCGCCCGCAGCACCGCGTCCCGATCCCGGAAGTGAAGGAATTTAGCAAGTAGTGGTCGGGGGGCCGCTCCAGGAATGGGTTTCCGGGCCGGCACCCTATGGGCTCGTTCAATCGAGAAAAACGCTGTTCGGTCCGCAGCTGGGGTGAAGGATTTGAGCCAAGTGTCCAAATAGTCTATGGGGTTTGCCCCTCCAATGCCCTCCGGCAGCCCCACCACCCGAATGTTGCAGCGTCTCGAGCGGCCTTCCAAGTCCTGTGCCCGTTCCTCCACTGCAGTCAAGCAGGTGAGGATTCCCTGGAGTGTCGTCTGATGTTCTTTCAATGTAGGCTGTATTTCCTCCAATGTCCGTTCCTCCGTCCGCACCCGATCTGCCAGCTTGCGGTGATCATCCCGGAGCAGATTAACCTCCGTCGTCAAGGTCCCGAGCCGTTCTTCCATCGAGATCCGGGAGAGTTCAATAGCTTCAAGGACTTTATCCAATTTGTCCGAAATAGAGAGGTCTGATGAGGGCGCGGTGTTGGGAGACCAAGTGGAAGTTTTTGGCATATTTTCCGGGGCAGTTTCCGGCACAGCACACTGCTGCGTGGACCTTGGTTTCCCCATTGCCGGTTGGCGTGAGGGAGGTGGGCTGCCTCCACCGGGCGAGATCCACGGGTCCCCAGTGACACAGCGCTGTAGTGGGTGCAGGAAGTAGGGGGGGGGCCCTGCGGCGTCAGTACCCGGCTCGAGTACGGTCCCAGAGATGTGCTGGATCCTCTCACCCGTCGGGGGGTCCAGGTAGGAGGCTGTGCAATTTGGTCCAGGCGTAGGAAGCGCCCCCGTTGGAGGGCGGGGGGGCCACTAGTGCAGCGTCCCGGTCGTGGGGTCACCGCTCTCCGGAGCACCCCTCCTCGACAGCTAGACACACGGCAAAGGCTCACCGACGGTGCCCCAGTGGACAGACGGCACGCCCCCGGCACAGGTGGGAATCACAGTCACCACCCTCTCAGATCATGGGCGATTGTGGAGGGATCGTGGTGGGACCATGCGGTGCACGAGCGGCCCTGTTGGGGTCAGGCATGGGGTGTACCCAGCTGGCAATGGGGTCTGGGGTCACGGCACCTCTATCACCGGTCACAGTCTCTCCCGGTCCCCCGCCACGCGCCGCTCACCCTGGGTACCTGTAATGTTCAGGGACGCTCCACAATGTCCTCCACTGGGGGGCTCTCCACCGCCGCGACACGTGTGGAGGCAGGAACTCCCACTGCAGGCCGCCGATTTGCTCAGGCGGCCATGCGGAGGTCAGGCAACACCTCACGCACCCGCCCAAGAAGGCCCGGTGCCCCCGCCGATGTGCAGCACCGCTCCGCTGCCCCCCCGGTCCCAGCCACAGCGGGCACTCCGGTTGTCCAGTGGGGGGGGGGGGTAAGGTGGGGGGAGAGGGGCGTCTAAGTCTGCTCCAGGTCTCCACTGGGTCACCCGGCACCCTGGATGGCCAACTTCACGAGGGGGCCGGCTCGGCTCCGCACCTCAGCCGAGTCTTCAGAGGCCCAAGGGGTCCGAGCACTGCTACAGGCGGGCGCGCTTCCTCCGTGCCCTCAGCTTCGCTTCCGCACCGCCGCCGAGTTGTTCACGGGGCCGCCGGCGCCATCTTGGGGATCGCGGCGTAGGAGGCTCCCTGCATCGCGGCTCCCTCTGGGGGCCGCCCCCCCCCCCCAGTGTCCGTGAGTCTCCGCTGACACCTCACCCCCAACTGTGCAGGTTCCGCCGGGTCTGAGGCCGGCCGTCAGTTCTAGTGACGCTCTGCAAGCACCGTCAGAGACGCCCGAGACGGGAGCCTCAGCAATCCATGTCCGCCATCGTGGCAGTCGTAGCCACGCCCCCCCGAACAACAGCTGAGCTGTTACTCGCAGATGATGAAGCACCATCTCCGGCAACTCCGCTTTGAGCAGCCAGTCGTCCAGGTAAGGGAAAACCAGGATCCCCGACCTCCTGAGATGAGCTGCCACCACTGCCATCACCTTTGTGAAGACTCGAGGTGCAGTAGTAAGACCAAACGGTAGGACCGCAAACTGGTAGTGCTGCGACCCTACTGTAAAACGGAGATACTTCCTGTGCGACTTCAGGATGGGGATGTTAAAATACACATCCTACAAATCGATCCACACCATCCAGTCCTCTTGCTGCAGCACCAGAAGAACCTGAGCAAGGGTCAGCATCTTGAATTTCTCCTGTTTGAAGTAAAAATTCAAGACCCTGAGATCCAAGATCGGACCTAACCTGCCATCCTTTTTGGGAATCAGGAAATACCGGGAGTAGCATGCCTGACCCCTTTCCTGCTCCGGAACCACCTCTATTGCAACTTTTTGTAATAAGGCAAGGACCTCCTTCTGGAGAACAAGCAAATGATCTTCCGAACAGAAACCTTGGCAAGGAGGCTAAGGAGGAGGAAACTCCTTCTGAACAGAAACCTAGGCAAGGAGGGTAAGGAGGAGGAAACTCCCGAAAGGGAAGGGCGTACCCGCTCTCTACAAGGTTTAAAACCCAAAGATCTGACGTGACCGATTTCCAACCCTGTAGAAAGTGAGACAGCCGACCCCCTACAGGACCCACATGTTCCAGGATGGGGGATCTAGGGCTGCTTTCCTGCGTTACCAGGGGGAGCAGGGGAGGTAGAAGAGGAGGAGGAGAGATTGCGGGCCGACCCACGTTGGCGACCCCTGTTTCTTCCTCTGTAGGACTTGTAAAGAGGATTTTGCTGCTGTTGTTGCTGAGACTGTCGTAAGCTACGAAAGGAAGACCTTCCAAATCCTCGATACTTCTTATATCCAAACCCCCTTGACTGAGTTTGCAACCCTAAGGATTTTGCCGTGGCTTTGCCATCTTTGAACCTCTGAAGCACAGTATCAGCCTCTCTCCAAAAAGTTTTGAACCATCAAAGGGCAAATCAAGAAGGGTAGCCTGTACATCTGGAGAAAACCCAGAGGATCTGAGCCAAGCCTGTCTCCTGGTAACTATGGAGGAGCTCATAGCCCTGGCCACTGAATTAGCTGTCCAGGCCAGACTGTATAACCTCACAAGCAGCAGCCTGAGCATCCGACAGAACCTCAATAAAATTTCCCCACTCCTCATCAGGCAACTTGGGCGCCAATTACTTAACGGAATCCACCAAGGCATGTATGTAATGTCCCAACAAACAGGTAGCATTGGTTGACTTTAGTGCCATGCTAGAGGAATTGAAGACTTTCTTAGTTGATTGCTCCAACTTCTTAGAGTCCCTGTCGGCAGGAGCCTGAGGAAAAGCGCCTGAAGACTGTTTAGAACAGGACGCCTGTACCACCAAACTTTCCGGGGACGGATGTGAAGAAAGAAAGGGAGGGTCTCCTGGAGCAGACCTATATCTCTTTGCTACAAATTTAGATACAGCAGGAGAAGAGAGTGGTTTTCCCCACACTTCCAGGATAGGCTCAGTTAAAGCCTCATTAAAAGGCAACAGTGGCTCAACTATCAAAGATGACGAATGCAAAACTTCAGTGATCAAATTTGGGTAATACTCTGCTGTAGGCAATTGCAAGTCCAAAAGCTCCGCAGCCTTTCTGATAACAGTATGATACGGAGCCACCTCTTGAGGTGGAGAAGCCCTTGAAGAAGAAAACT
Source organism: Triturus cristatus (assembly GCF_964204655.1). Classification (NCBI taxonomy): domain Eukaryota; kingdom Metazoa; phylum Chordata; class Amphibia; order Caudata; family Salamandridae; genus Triturus; species Triturus cristatus. The sequence goes on along the minus strand of NC_140583.1, from coordinate 617,751,522 downwards.
CCTACTATGGGGCGGTGTCCAGGCTACGAGCCTCCTGAAGCCCCTTGAAATCATTGACAGACTCCTCTATCTCACCCTCTTCAACCTCTTCTCTCTGATACTGTTCTTCCTCCAACAGTCTCTGCGCCTCTCTCCTTGAGCACAACTTCGTTTGCGGTGTCGGCGGCGCCACACGCAGCACCGACAGCTCCGGAGCCTGTGTCGAAGGAGGGTCTGATGTCAGATTTGGCGCTGTACGAAGCCGAGAAGAAGGACCACCAGACGGCGTCGAAAATCTCGGAGCCTGAAACTGCCATGACGGCGCCATCAGCATAAAAGGCACAAAGGGTGCCTGGGCATATTGCGGAGGCACGCCCAAATTGAAGGCCAGCGGACCCACGGGACCCGTAAGTGCTCCGAAGGTGAAGGCAGCTTTGGCAAACATGCCATACATAGCATTTAAAAAATGCGTAGGATCTGAACCCGGTGTAGAAAATTGAGACTACGGAGCCGAGTCAGTATCCACACGAGGAGTTTCCGACGTCGGAACAGTCGGATCGACAGGCGGAGCCACAGGTCCAGTCTTGTGTACAGGAGAAGGTTCATCCTGAACAGGTAAGTCCTCCGACTCTGGAGAGCCCCTCGGCGTAGGCAACCGTGCCGGAGTACCTTTTGGAGTAGGAGATTTTTCCGGAGTCACCTGAGGAGATGGTGGAGGCGAAGGAGACCCAAAGTCTTTTTGACGATGTCCAGGCGCCAGAGGAGGTGATCTCAAAGTCTTTCCCTTCGACGAACGACGCCGTAAGCCATGCCTCCTCTTCTTCTTGTGTTTCCGCGACTTCGAAGCATGCGAAGTCGATGACTTTGACTTGGATCTTTCTCGCCCTCTCTTCTCCTTCCTTGCTTTTGCCATGAAAAGCATGGCCTCACATTCTTTCAGAGCTTTCAGGTTCATCTTACTACAGCATGAACATCCTTCCACGTTGTGGTCCGATGATAAACACCACAAACAGTCCTCATGGGGGTCAGTGATGGACATATGACCCCCACACTCTCTACAGGCTTAAATCCTGACTTCCTCGAAGTCGCCATCACAAAGCTACAGTTAAAACTGGAGAAACAACAAAGTAACTCGACACAGTATGGAGAGTCCCAGAATACCATTACGTGTCGACGGCGCAAGAAAAAGGGAACCAACGTCATCACGCCGACGAGGCTCTCTTATGGCTCCAGTGACGTCATACGGAGTCGCGAGCGGAGCCGTAGTATTGTGACGATCTTGTCGGCATGGAGAGCTAGGAAAAAGTTTCTGCGGAATGCTGGCGCAGGGGATATTCATAAGGTGAGGAATCCACAGGCAGATGTATCCATCAGAATCCTTTCTAACAGCATTGCTGTAAACACACTGCCATTTGATGCCTCAGGAAACATAAAACACACCCTAAACACACAACAAAAGCTCCATGAGCCAGCACTGTCAAGGAATAAAAATAAACCAGATAAAGTTCCAAGCCGGGGCACCATGTTAATCCAAGGATGGAAGACCTGTGTTATGAACGGAGACTCAACCAGATGAGCTGTTTGCCTTGGAAAATGGGAGATCGGAGAAGTTTCGTATAGGTGTATGTGTAATGTGTCCACCACCTCAACCCTTCCTTTCCCTGCCGAAGACACGTGCAGAAATCAGCTCCCTTGTTAAGAGTAGTCATGGGTGCTCACTGGACGCCAGCCAACCAGGCTTTGCATTGGCAGCGATATTAAGCCTTTTAGTATCCCAGATAGCATGTGCATGAAGTCTGAACATATTTATGACACACTGACAGGCACAGTAATACATTCACACTGCCTTCAGACACATCTCTATTGCTCTCACTTGCTTCCTGTCATGAACACCCACCAAGCCTAGAAGCAACTCGGTTCACAGAAAAAAATTGCATGTTTTATGAAAAATCTACAGAAGCATAATGTGGTGTTTAGTCATTGTATTTGCATATAAGGAATTTGGAATGTAAGGGTATTCTAACCCAGCTATGACATATTGTATGTTCCATGGTCAGTGACAGTTACAACTGGTCTGGAGTTGCTGACTGACCTATGGATGCTCTTCAATAAAGGACCTACTCACATTTCATATGGTTTTGGAGTACTTTATTACACACAACACATGAAAAAACAAAAATACTCTCAGGGAATTAAAAAATAAGTTAACATTTGAAGTAAACAGGTGCTGTATCGCTGTTACAGATTACATCATGGTTTACTACCATCATTGTTGGGAATTCGAACATTGCTTTTGCCTGTAAGGGACATCAATTTGGGACCCAGAGAGACCTACTGCTAAGTTTTTAATTACTGCTCCATCTGAGACTTGGCAGAACTCGACACACTAAAAGCTGCGCAGGTGGCACACTGTTGTTGAGTGAGTGACTGGCAGGGTCCTAATCAGATCTGTGACCTTGTCCCTGCCTGGGCATCAAACACATATTCGCAGGGCACTCTGCAATCTCATGCCCACCTTAAAGAAGGGCGAGCTACTGAAATTTCAAGCCTGGCTCTCTCTCATCTTAAGGTCATCTTGGATCCTCAAGCCCAAAAGGAGCTGAGGTTTTATGTGGCGTCTGCCTGACCCCACGTCCTAACCTCATGTGCCAAGAATTTAGGATAAAACAGTGACCTTTGATGCGAGTTGATTTGATTTGATCCCCACCTAGCAGCTGAATTGCACAATGTGAAACCAGAAAACCTGGGGTCAATCCCGCTTCCCTGCTTAAACCAGGACTGGACTGGGAAACAAAACAGGCCCTGACAAAGTGCTCGGCTGCCCTCCTCCTCCTCTTATCCATATGTTAAAGAAATGCACATATTTTTAAATGTTGTTTGTTCCTTGATTTACATTCCAAATATTGTCATGTCTCGACTCGTCCATATGCTTTTAGACCCAAGCCCGACCCTTAGCTTGCCTCTTGCTTGACTCTCCCTATCAGGGGCGTAGTGACCCCCCCACCAATCCCCACCCCCGCTTTAGCAGCCACAGCTGGTGGGGTTTGTTAATGGGCCTCTTATCTGCATCTAGGCAGATTAAGAGATCTTAATTAACTAAAAGGAAGAAAGAAAGGCAGGTTGCTAAAAAAGAGAAAGAAAAAAGGACTCATGGATGAATTAGAGGGTGAAAGGATGGATGGATGAGTGGATGAAAGTATGGGTGGATGGAAGGATGAATAGGTAAAAGGAAGTATTAGTTGGGTAAAAGGATGGGTGGGTGTGTCGGTTGGTGAAAGGATGGGAGTGTGAAATGATGGATAGATGAATGGGTGAAAGGATGGATGGTGTGTGAAAGGTTATATCTGTGAAAGGATGGATAGATGAGTGGGTGAAAGGATGGGTGGATGAGTAGGTGGATGAGTAAGTGAAAGTATGTGTAGATGGGTGGATGAAAGGATGTGAGAGTAAATGGAAATCTGTGAGGTGGTGGATGGATGTGTGGATGATTGTGTGAGAGGATGGGTGGGTGGATGAGTGAGTGAAAGGATATATAAATGGGTGGATGAAAGGATGGCAGAGTGAATGGAAACCTTAGATGGATGAATGGACGGACGGATGGCAGATTAAATGGAAATTTGAGAGGATGGATGGGTGGGTGAAAAGATGGCACAGACAATGGAAATTTGAGAGGATGGAAAGATGTGTGGCTGGGAGGATGGCAGAGTAAATAGAAATCTGAAAGGATGGATGGATAGCTTGGTAAATGGAAATCTGAGAGGGTAAATGGATTATGGCTGGATGAATGATGGACAAAAGGAACAATTGATGCCTGAAAGGCTTTATTAATGGGTGGGTAACTCAAATGATCAATGTATGGGTGGATGGATGGATGCATGCCTAGATGATGGATGTTTTAACGCATGTATAGATGGCTGGAATGGCCAAAGGATGGATGGAAAGGTGAAAGATTGAATGCCGGATGAAAAAATGCATGAATGACAGAAGGGTACATGGCTGCAATGGCCAGGGGATGGATGGAATGGTGAAAGATTGAAATCTGTAAGAAAGAATGAATGCATGACAGAATGGTGCATATCAGCATGTAGATGAAGGGTGAAATGATGACGAATAGATGCTTGGATGGAATTAACAAGGGAGCTCTTCTATGGATCCCGTACTTGGTGCCATCAGAGCTTTGGTTCAAAGTGGGAGGAATTTTAATTTTCTGGCTATTCCCTATTAATATGTTGAGTTTGTTCACCATACCCAGTCTGCAGTTATAGTGACTTAATGTCACTGTTGCTGCAGACAGCCGGTTCCACTAACCGTGGCAGGCCAAGGCTAACTAAGTAATCATTAGGGTGATGCCCCACCCCATAGACCCCCTTGAAGCAGCTTCCCTGATCACAAAAACAATAGACAGGTCATGTTGTCACTCGTAATGGATCGAAGCACTGAGTTGCAAACTTACATTTGAAAGAGGCTATTTGGAGATGTGACTGTGGCAGACTCCATTTCTGGTTTTAAAGCAAGAGTGGGTGAGCTTTGCAAGGTTTTGCCTGAAGACATTATTCAAATTTGTTAGAATATTAATGAGGACTGGTACCAGGATGGTCATTATAATGCTGTTTAGGGACAAAAAAAATTGATGTTTGTGTTCGCTCTCTGGTTTATGATTGGCTAATGCCCAACGAGGCTGTGTTCCTCTCTCCGCATTCTGTCATCACTTGGCCCTTCCCTTCATCTGGACTGAACATTTGGAGCCCGCTAGCAGAAGAGCAGAAAACATGTAATAAATCTATGCAATTAGGCGCCAAAACTGCACCGATTTTGAACACCTTCCACAAAAGTTTCTCAAGTAACGTTAAAATAGGCCATGGATGCAGATACAAAGTTTTCGAGAGGCTTGCTATATGAACTTTGTCCCAAAATGTAATATGAGCTGGGTTGGACCAAATACTGGGAAAGATTAAAGGGAAGAAGCTTATTTGGTGTTATGTTATATATATATATTTTAATTCTGTTTAATCATTTTCTTTCACCACAAAAATCAGCATACGCCGAAATAACTTGACAGCAGTCATTAGGTTGTATCCAGCAAAATATACAATACAATAGTACTCATAGGCACTCACAGCTAGCCTGATCTACAAATGAGTATATGCATGTACAATATCATATAACAGGCAATGTCACTGATATCTGATGAATTACAAGGAATGAAAGGAAACAATCAGTAGGGGTTAACAAATCAATCAGTTCCCCAATGTAATCCTTGGTATGTTATATTTATTATATATTCTCCTGCTTATTAGTGCTGGTTTCTTTTTAGGTCTTGTCTAGGCAGCGCATGCACTGTCTCTTCGTGACATGCTGTATTCAGGTATGGACTAGAAGCTCCACCCATTTTTTTGCCCATCTTTTCAATTGGCTGCTGTTACTGTCCTTTCTAAATGGTTGCTTTAGATTTTTCAATAGGCTTAGTAGTCCGTCCTTAGTACTGCCTTTTCTACTTTTGTAACCTCCCATGAGGACTGGCCCTTTTACTTGTGTTGTTACTCAGGATGTTTTAATTACAGACTGTGAGCACTATTTTCTTAAAGGACTTTCTCCTAATAGTTGTTGCAGGCAGGACATGCTCTCCCACAACCGTTTTTTTAGGTCTCGCTGGCGTTGCAGCACGAAGCGCTGCCGCCAACGAGACTATTGTTGCCGTGTTTACTCCCAAGGGAGACAGACCTGGGCACGAGCCGATTCCGGTCTGGGCACGAGCCGATTCTGGTCTGTGAACGCGCTTCACAGTGGAACAGCTTGTGCGCGTTAATTCCAGTTGAGTGCTCATCTCCGGAAGACGTGCTGCGCCGATTCTGGCCTGGGCACGAGCCGATTCTGGTCTGTGAACGCGCTTCTCAGTGGAACAGCTTGTGCGCGTTAATTTCTGTTGAGTGCTCGTCTCCGGAAGACGTGCTGCGCATTAATTATAGTTGAGTGCTCCAGCAGCCTGGGGCGCCTGTCGACATGCTGTGCTAATGATTACTGTGGGGTCTCATGCTGTGATAATTCTCACTTTCTGTGTTGTGATCGGGAGCAGGCGTATTACTGGCGCCACCGCCACGCCTTCATTAGTCATAAAAGCTGCATGGCAAGCGAAAATTAGGGCGGTATGTTTTAAGACATTTTTAGCAATTACTTTGTTTACTTAGTGCTATTAGTGATATCTTTCGTGCATCCAATGCTCTATTTAAACGTGCAGCACTGAACATTTTCAAAGAAGGCGAATCAGCGACATTCATTGGAGACACGACCTATTTGAAGACGCTTGTTTTACTGGGGTAAGTTCTGTGAACTGTTTAGTTAGTTTACTTTATTATAGTATAACTGGCAGGGTTGGCTAAATTATGCGAGAGAAGGAAAAATATGCAGGAGATGATGGTATGAGGCAAGTGTGGCAAATGTATAATTATGCGTACACCATATAAAAGCAAGTTGCAAAATGTCCGGTGTTGGGCGGATGGGTTCACTGTGCTGTTGCGTCGCCTGTAGGTGTGGTTATGAGTGCATGTGACTAGCTGGCGACATGTCCTTGTACTGTTACTTGCCTTTGCACTTGTTTTTTTTTGCATATATATATATAGCACGAACTCGATCCGAAGTTTATTGGAGCGCTTTACACGAGCACTGTATTTATATTACACATTCAGGCACGGGGAGATAAAGTGATTTGCCCAGAATCACATGATGTTGATGCGACCTCGGGGCTCAAACTCTGGTTTCCAGCACCAAAGTCGGCAGTTTAGCCGACGGACCACATCCTCACCCTTGCCCTGCTGATTTTCAGGGACGGCTGCTCTGTCTTCACAAGGGTCGGGCGAACTATGACTCCGCTGCCTGACCTGGAACAGATCTGTTAGGTGTTTGTATTTATTTTTTTGTTTTTTTTATTTAGCGCAAACTCAATCTGTAGGTATTGGAGCACTTTACATGTATACCACATCCATTATAGAAGGACACATTCATGTTTGGTAGGTACGTGGATATTAAGTTATTCATAACCGGCGGAGCCAAGGCTGGTCTCTCTACCTCTGTGACTCCGGTTGCTGCTCGCGCCTCGTGTATAGCTGGTTTTCCTAGTTATCTGGCGAATACAAAAGCGGGCTTTGCTGTGTTTCTGTTTAAAGGCTACACATAAGGGGCTCAACTGATCGAATTGTAACCAGCTGTCCAACACAATACTGGCAGAAGGGCTCAGTGAGACGTACACTTGTAAGAGGCAGAGGTTACACTCCCGGCAAGTCTGCCTCAGCCTTCATTCTTCCGAGGTGGATCAATTGAATACCATTGATTGGGCAGTAGTTATATCTGTTAACCGAGCGTAGAAATGGAGCAAATTTAATACGGAGGGCTATTTGAAAAGTATAATTTTTTTCCAATGTGCCAGATGAATTTGTCTTTATGTTCTTGGGACTTATAAGAATCTTGTAGTGTGTACATCAGGCGGGTCATGTGTCTTTGGAAAACTAGCACCTTTTGTGATATTGTAGTTGCATGATAGTTTCACATTATAATAGTGGGGGCTCGGATGTCAAACCTCCTTTCCGGGTGTTGGTCCTTGCCAGCAGTCATCACCTACTGCCAAAGACCTGCTTTTTAAAATGTAGATCACCTGTCCACCTCCTTCCCCTTCCGGTACCCCCCTCACTAGTGCCCTCTCTTCCTTTCGTTTTCACCCTTCCAGCCTCTCTTCCCCCGTTCTCTCTCGGTCCGCCATTTCTTTCCATGCCCCCATTTCTCTCACCCTGTGCCCCCTTTCTCTCTCTCCCTGTACCCCCGTTACTCTCCATCCCATTTTCCCGTGACCCATAGCTTTGGCTGCAGGTGAGTTGGCACAACTCCTGTAAGAGAAGTGTCTCTAGATTAGGTGGCACGTGCCCCTGCTGGGACCATGGTCAGGCGTTTGTCTGTTACACAGAAAACCACGTCTCCGTTAAACTGCAGTTTGAGAGTATTTTTGGTTATTGTGTTTATTTACTGTACCAAATGAATCATGGTGGAACCGGGAATCTTTAGCCAGAGCATCCCAGGAATCCAAAAAGTAAAACTGAAAAAACACATTTTGGAGAAAAATCATGTGATGTTGCAGAAATCGCTTCATCTCTTAGTGGTGTTTAATGTAGGTTCATTTACAAACCCCAGCCATCATATAAGGTCTCTGGAATGCCTTAGACCTGGCAGAGTCTCTTGATGCCCATGAGCAACAGTAAAGCGCATGTTCACCGCTGAAGAGAGTGACCACTTCACCATTCATCCCTTTGTGCCTGCAAACCGAGCTGAATGCTTCACCTTTCACCACTTTGCATCTGCAAACAGAGCTGACCACTTCACCAGCTGAACAACATTTGCACAAGCGTCGCTGACACCCCGTACTACCGATTTTTTTATTGCATATGATGCCCCAATCACTTCAAGTACATTTGTTGTGATCGGTAGTCCATGTCCCCTGCTATACATTCCATCATAAATTTTTAGATCCTGTTTTTTGTATTTTTATTCATCCATTCACACTCCTTTACGTTAAAATAGCCATAGCTTTACTGTACAGTTGCTAGAATAGCTTATAATATGGTATAGTGTGTAATTTTTAAATAATCACTCCACTGCAAACAAAAACATTGATACAAAACACTGCCATTTACAATGCCAGTAGCTCCAACTGCAAAAAATGCGAGACCTATTGCATTGCAAATGCTTGTTTTAACTCAGCCTTGTTTCATTGCTTCCAAACGCTCACAACAAGCAGCATGCGACTCGAGGGGCTATGTGCAAGTAAAACATGTTTTTTTTCTTTCACAACAAGTCAGACTGCTCTTTATAATTAACATGGCATCCTCTTTACTTTAATATGAACGGACTTCACGCTTGATCACAGCGCCCACTTAATTTAATATGCATGGGTGCCACGCATGCTCATGGTGCCCGCTTGATTTAATATGCATGGACGCCGTGCATGATGTTGTAGCACAGCACCCATGTGATCCTTATTGGTTTTTTTTAAAGTATAAAACCCGGTCCTCCAAGTGCCCCGCCTGAGGGTGGGCGGCGGCCCGCCGCCCACATCACTAGCCTGGGACAAGTGACAGGATAGGCATCATACCAGTCAGTTTCATGCACGGGCACCGAGCATTATCATGGCACCCTCTTAATTTAGTTTAATAAAACTAACGATTTCACTAGCGCTGTTGCCGCTTTTTTGATCAATTTATCTAGTGCACCACGCCTCAATGGCTTCCGCGTCTTTCTTCTATCTGTTGTGCATTGCGATCGCCAAAGTGGCCGCCTGTTTTTCCTAGTTTCAGTTTCTTTTCACAAGTATATTGCTTTTGTTCTCCAATTCGCCTATGGCAACACAGATTTCTGAATTCTTCCAGCTTCACGAGAGAGTGGCTCTTGATTGTTGTCGTGCCTGATGCATTTCGCCCATAAATCGCACCCTTGCAACCTCATTTTATGGCAGTGTGGCTGCCTGTGGATGAAACTGAATTCCCGTGCTATTCATGCTCAAGTTTACAGGATACTGAAAGGATAGCACCCCACACCAGCTGACAGACTGCAAATCCTGGGAGCATGTAGTAACAGATGTCTCTGTACAGGAACGCGATGTGGTTTGTCAAAGGTCTCCGCCAATACACCAAGTAAGCAGGAACTAAATATTTTAAAATTTACATTGCTATCATGCCATGGGGATGTCTCTGATGCTGTAATTGATTGAATTTGTTTATAGGGGAGCAGGCAATCAATAGCCTAACAATACTGCATTGCTTTTCACCTCCATTCTTTTATTAAGTGCCCTGTTTTCCATTATTGAGCTGTCACCCCAGGGTGCATGCACCCTATGCACCCCAGAGAGTGGCACCAGCCCTGTGCACACATGCCCACTGTAAGTCAGAAGCACCAATAAATGTTATGGTGCAGAGCGTAGTTTCTTGACATATTATCAAAATATTTGTTCCCTGTTGCTACTTTTAAAAGTAATGCTTACAATTAGGTTTTCTCCTTTGTTCAATCCAGTCTTTTTGGGCGAAGTGCCTACGTTTTAAAAAAGCATTACCGCAGCTAATGGTTCTGATTATTTTACACGGGTTTCTTCATTGGTGAGTTTACTATGTTTAAGGGAAGGCATGGACTCTTTCAAGGGCACAATAATATATCCTTCATTGTACGGACGGAATCCTTGTGTCTCACATGATGGAGCGCGATGGTGATCTAAATTTGTAGGGTTGCATCATAATCATGGATAGTCCGCATCCGCATATATTCTAGTGTTGTATTCATTTTGATCAGTAGAATTGTATAGTTATAACAAAAATGTGAAAGTGAAGTAATAGAAAAGTATTTCGTACCCTGTAAAAGAGAAATAAAATGATGTTTATATTTGAAATTGTAACCTTTAGTATATTGCAGCTGCCTAACAGAAAGCTTATGTGCAGTAAAATGCCTTTCTGATTTAAACGTGCACCAAGTTGAAAACTGCATGAAGAAATAAAGAGTTATGCTTAACATGTAATAGTTGTAGATGTTTGCAACAAGAAGCATTATTAACATGTGTGTAAAATCCAATGTGCAAAGGCCTAAATGAATGTTCATGTTGTGCTATGAAAGGCCTATTGGTTTATTTTTATGTTGGCCGAATTTCATGTGCACACAAGGATGTTCTGTTCTCACGTTTCAGTTCCAGGTGGAAGAAGCTGCCTTTGTTAGTTTGAGCCTTTTGTTTTAGGAGTTAGGCATGGAGGAGAAGTGAAACAAAGTAAATAGAAGGTCAATAATTGGGAGCCGGTGTTCTTTCTCGTTGAGGAGGCCTGGGAACCAAGGTCATCGGACTACACTTGGAGAAGACGGTGGAAAACTACCTAGGAGAGGTGTCCGTTAGCATGAGGTGATCTGTGGGCGTGTTTTACGTTTTTGTATTTTGTATTAGGGAAAGTGCCCTGATGGAAGAGAGGCAGAAGGAGACAGACTGAGTTAGGAGAAGGGGTTAGAAGATTGATCTATGAGGAGTATATTGGAACGAGCTCTGTAGCTTTGGTTACCTGACTTACATTGTGAATGTGCTTCTTAGGAAGTCTTCATGAGCTGACACCTTTAACTGACTCTGCCTGGGAAATGCTAAGTAGGGATGTCACCTTAGAGATAGAGTAGGGATAGTCTAATGCTTTTCACTTTTCAGCCACAGATGAAGTCTGATTTTAATGTTGGAGCAGTCCTTGCTTGTGTTTTATTTTTGGAGCTGTTTATTCTCTTCATTATCAATCGGAGTAGACTCATTCGTAGGTTTGAATTTGTATTAGTTGCCATGTATTTTTGCAACTTTGTCTTGAGGTGCTTGTATATTCAGTTGTTTTTGGCATTGTAATAAACCCCTAAACTGAACTTGGAGTCTGTGATCTTTTGAGTCATAGTTACTACTGAGAGTTGAATTGCTTAAATTGAGTTGCTTCTCCCCTTTACACTTCTCAGCAGGTAAAAAGAGACATCGTCCTAGAGTTCCTTGTTAAAATTTCAGCAGCAGAACCCAGCCTTATCAGTTGGTAGCGAGGGGACGGTTACCTCTGTAGTAAGGGGAGAAGTTAGGTAAAGGTTAGGAAAACCCCGTAGAGCCCAAGAGATGGTTGTCCAGAAGATCGAGAGAGGAGAACAACGATGTTTGGCGGAGACCGACGGAGAGTGACGGTGCGGCGGAAGCAGCAGTTCAAGGAGGTGTGAGTACGAATAGGGATGTTGTTAGATTGCGGTGATGATTTGATTGTTTGATGTCTTGCGGAGTTGGAGTGAGAGTTGAGTGATTGTGGTTTCAGACTGTGAGCGCGCGCGGTCCATGTGATTTTATTATGTCAGGCTCGACGAGTAGCCTAAGATCCCGGGATAGACAGATTGTGGTCTAAAAGACACCCAGAGCCGTAATTGTCGACCGATGATTGTGGGAGTCGTGAGACGTCATCGACAAACCCACCCGAGATAGGGAATGAGAGAGTGAGTGTGTAAGTGACCAACGCAGGTCGTGTGTTACTGTGTGTGTAAATCGAGTGATTGGATCCTATCAACTATTTATGTGACCGTCCGGCCGTTGGTGGGCAGATTGTCGAGGGCAGTTGAACGGTCGTTTCGCAGACAGACAATTGTCAGATTGAGGTAGACAATTACGAGTGACTGTCCGGTAGTATGGTGGACAGACAGTTGATCAAGTGATTGTCCGGTCGTTTGGTGGACAGACAGTTACTTGCTGTATAAGTGAGACGTGCAAGAGTGTTCGACACGAATTGTGAAGGAGGGGAACTGCTATGCAAGGAGGAACAGTGATGTCAAAGTCTGCCGCCCTGTGATAGGTCGGTTACTATAAAGCCGCGCTAGTATTGGTGGATTGACATCAGAAAGTAAAACAAAAATATTGTGGATAAAAGAGTTGATTTCATCATGAAATGTTTTAAGGTATTGCAAGATCTTTGTAGGGGAGCTAGAAGAGTGGTAACCGAGTGGGGGAAGAAGCACCACCCGATGATACCCCAGCTCATTACATGGCTATGAACGTAGGGCTCCATACTATACTTTGGCTTCAGAATTGGCAAAAGATGACTGAAAAGGAGGGAGATTTGGCTTTCCCACGTTATGGTTCATTCAGATTTTATGTGTTGTATCAGTTGAAGTCAGTGATGGCTGCATTACAACCCTTACCCAGACCAACACAGTTTGAGGCACTGGTTGCATGGATAAGAACAGTGCATGTAAGAAAAAGAGATTGAAGTCAGGAAAGGGTGAAGAATTCGATCAGGGCGTTTCAAGATGCATGGTGGGATGCATTGACGAAGAGTTGGAGGGTAGACACCATTGAGGGAGATAGATTGTTTTCTTTGTTAGTAAAGGTGAGAGATGCCCAAAAGAGAAGAGAAGAGGAAGATAACAGCGACACAGATGACAGTCTTTTGGAGAGGTTGTTGGCAGAGCGTCCACCTCCATACAACCCAAGTTCAGAAGAGGGAATGAGAGCGCTTACAGAGGAATCTGGAGAGCCGCAGACAAACTCTAGTGTAGGAGTAAGAGGATGGATTTCAGCGGGAACAGAGAGAATGGGGACACAACCACTGAGGGGAATGGAAGCAAATTAAGCTAACACAATTACCAGGCTACCGGAAGCTCTTACAGTACCGGTCACCATTGGTCCCATAGTGTCAGTATACGATCCAGATCAGGCAGGAAATGGAAGTTTGGTACGATCGGTAATGGGAGAATGTACTGGTTCCCGGAATGGGACAGCGAGTGGAAGTGGTTACCCTTCGAGGCCCATAGAATCGAGTATGCCGTTGCCAGCCACAGCAAATTCCTCTAGAGGACAGGCGGAGCAGAGAACAGCGAGGACAGGGTCCTTGGCTGGTTCGCACTCTGACTTGAGGATGTGTGAACCCCCAGTGAGAGGCCCTAGTGGAAGGATGACGGGAGGTGGTAATAGGCAGGGAGTTTCAGGCAGTCAATCTGTCTCACGGAACTTAATGGAAGGGAATAAGTGGGAAGATCAGAGTAGTGAGAGTGGAGAGTCGAGTAGTGCGTCAAGGCGAGGGACAATTAAAGCTGATCTGAGGGCCAAGGTGCTGTATGTGGTGCGATTAAAGGCAGAAGTAGAAGAGATAAACAGTGGGAATTTGCGTTTGGAAAGGATCGAACTCTATGAGGCCGATGAATTTCTGTTTGTGGCGAAGGATGTAACTCGCAAGGCAAGGAAAGCACATGAGAAATTGACAGAGTTGGCAGAGAAGTATGATGTGGATTTGACTAAAACGAAAATGTTACAGGGAAATCACCGGTTAAATTACCGTGATCAGGAACTAGAGGAGAAAAGAGTCATAGGTTTGAAAACGCACATTCGAGAATTGATCGCAGGGATATGTGCATGGAGTATGCTTGACAAATGGGAGAAAAGATGGTCGAAGAAAAAGAGTGCTTGAAAGAGCATGGGAGAAACACAACCTCCAGGAGGAGGAACAGTAAGAGAAGAGGCTTTTCCGTTGCGAGATGTACCGAGGGGCGGGTATGTGCATGTGGCTTGTAGTAGAGGTGATTTGGCAGCATTTACCAATGATTTTCCTCGGCTGAGGGAAAAACCTGTTGAGTGGTACAAACAAGTTGATCAATTTGTCAACATTTCAAAGGTCCTGTGGATTGATTTGAATACTTTGTTTGACATTGTGGTACCAAGTGATTTGTGGTCAGCTTGTAAAATTGCTCTTGATTGGCCGTCTTCAGAGCCTGCGCAAGATTCTGTTACACATGGTCCTTCAACTGTGATTATAAAAAAATATGAGTAGGTAATCACATGGTTACAATCTAAGAATTTGCCACAAGATATTGATAGGGTTAAGATAGAGAGAACCATTCAGGAGCCAAAGGAGACTGTACATGCCTATTATGAGAGGCTCTTGCAAGCTTTCAAGCAGTACAGTGGTTTGGATACCCTTGACCCAAAGGATATGGGGCGGTTCGTCTCCAAATTTGTGTATTGTGGATTGAAACCAGAAGTTAGCCTTATGATCCAACAGCATTTAATTTGCTGGCAGAATAAATCCGTGGATGAGATTCTACGGTATGCTAGGTACTGTAGCGACGAAGTGGACTCAAAGCATAAGAAGCTTAAGGATAAGCTGATGCTGGTCCAAATGCAGACAGCAGAAAAAGAAGATCAGACACAGTCAAACGGAGGAACGTTCGGAAGAAGACAGGTAAAAAATCAAGGAGGGACTCAGAATACATCAGGTCAGGGAAGGGGAAAACCCATAGAACCCATAGAACCTAAGACAGGAATAGATATTACCACGCTAAAGAAGACCACTGCATGTCATAATTGTCACAAGATCAGGCATTGAAAGCGCGAATGTAGATCAAATCCAGCTAATCAGATTCAAGGGAGGAAGGGAGGAAGTGGTGCAGACACCTTAGGTTGTCAATACAGTGATGAGACCCAGATCTGTACAAGGGGTACAATAGGTCCACAGGTACAAGTTCCCCAGCCACCGAGAATCCCACAGGGAAATCGAACATACCAACAGATGCCCTTTATCGAGACCTTAGATGAACTTGATTCAGATCCATTGCAATGACGGTGTCTGAGGGGGGAGGAAGACTCTACCCTTGGAGCAGCCTTGGAGGAAGACCAGAGAGGACCGTATGTAGAAGCGGATGTTGACGGTCATCCAACTACCTTTTTGGTTGATACTGGTGCTACTCGTTCTACTGTGAGATCTGCAGTAGTTCCCAACTTACCCCTTTCGGGACAATCAATTCAAGTCGTAAGAGTGGAGAATAAGAAAATGACTAATCCTTTGACTGAGGCAATAACTGTGAGAATAGGAACCTTTTGCGATAGACACCAATTTGTGGTGTGTGATTCAAGTCCAGTCTGTTTGTTGGGTCGTGATCTCTTGTGCAAATTGAACTGCACTATCTATTGCACACCCAAGGGAGTGGAGCTACTGACTAACGATGATGGCGCCGCATTTAAAGTAGTGAATCAGAATCTATGTACAGAGGTACTTCCTATGTTAACAGTTGAAGAACTCCCCCTCGACCTGAGGGACTCTGTCTCTCTGGATGTATGGAATTTCACAGGGGAAAAGATAGGACTGTTCAAAGTGGTTGAGCCAGTTAAGATCCAAGTCAAACCCAATGCCAAGTTTCCGAGAACACCTCAGTATAATCTGTCACCGGAGATGATTGCAGGAATCAAGCCTGTTATTGAGTCCATGTTCGACCAGGGAATTCGGAAGGAAATAATGGGGAGTCCATGTAACTCACCAATCATGGGATTGCAGAAACCGAGTGGGAAGTATAGGATTGTGCAGGACCTGCGCAAGGTCAATATGATTGTGGTTCCATGTTGTCTCATGGTACCGAATCCATCAGTGATACAGTTCCAGATCCCATGTGAAGCTGAATGGTTCACAGTGATTGATTTGTGTCAATCATTCTTTTCGATACCATTGCATGAGGAGAGCCAATTTTTATTTGCTTTCAGGCTGGAAGATCATGTGTTAACATGGTGTCGTAACCCTTAAGGGTATACAGAGGGTCCATCGATCTTTAATCAGCTGCTGAAGAAGAATCTTGAGTGTCTCATACTGCCACAAAATTCAGTTCTTCTGCAGTACATTGATGATCTTTTGATTGCGTCTGAGATGGAGGATGCTTGCAGGATTGATACTGTAGCTTTACTGAATCATTTAGCGGGAAATGGATGCAATGTGTCACCGAACAAATTACAGAATTGTTTGACTGAAGTTCAGTATTTGGTAGGCCTGGGCGGTAAATTCTGTTCCGCTCGCGGAATTTGCGGAATTTCGGTAATTTCGCGTTCCGCGGAGAACGCGAAATTGCCCAACAATCTGCTTTCCGCGACTTCGCGAAATTTTTTCTTGTTCGCGTTCTCTAAATGCGTGTTCGCGAGATAATTCTCCCCGAGCATGCAAACAGCAACTGTGAACAGGAAAAAAGCATCGCGAACACGCAATTCCGCGTGTTCGCGGAATTTCTGCATGTTCGCGGAGATTTTTTACCGTTTCGCGGAGATTTGCGTAACGCGATTGCGCAAATTCCGCCCACCCCTAGTATTTGGGTCCTTGAATCGAGAAAGGTAGGAGGAAGGTGTCACCAGATCGAATTGAGGCGATTATGAAAATGACTGTGTCCACAACACAGAAGGAAGTCAGGATGTTTTTGGGAATGGTTGGGTACTGTCGTCAGTGGATCCCAAACTTTTCCTTGCAGGCAAAGCCTTTAGAGAGGCTGATGCACAAGGATGTGAGTGATTCAGTACCGTGGGATCATGACTGTCTGGTCGCATTTTTGGAGTTGAGAGAGGATTTATGTCGTGCTCCAGCTCTGGGGATGCCAGACTATTATAAGTCTTTTTCACTGTTCTGTTATGAGCGAGAATGTTGTGTTTTGTCAGTACTAACTCAAAGCCATGCAGTAGTCCGTAGACCAGTTGCCTACTTCTCAGCTACTTTAGATCCAGCAGCTTAAGCGTTGCCCAGATGTCTCAAATCCGTTGCTGCAAATGGTGTCAGCATTGAGAGATGTGAGAGTATTGTTATGGGTCATCCACTTACTGTTTTTGTTCCACATTCAGTTGGGCTCCTGATGACGAGAACTAAGACACAACATATGACAAATAATAGACTTACACATTATGAGCAGGTTATACTTTCGTCAGAGAATGTAACTTTGAAACTTTGTTCTGTCCTGAATCCTGCTACCTTAATGCCTTTACCAAATGTCGATGATGAAGATTGTGAGGACCCTGACTGTCTCGATGTGACTGAATTCTGCACCAAACCAAGGCCTGACATTGTTGACGAACCTCTACCTGAGTCTGATGAAATCTTTTTTGTAGATGGTTCATGCTTAAGAGACAATGTAGGTCAATTGAGAGCAGCATTTGCTGTGTGTACCATTTCTGGAGTTGTGGAAGCTGCTTGTTTATAGGGAGTATACTCCGCACAGGTAGCTGAAATCATTGCTCTTACTCGTTCCTGTTTGGCTGTTGATCAAATTAGAGTCACTGTTTACACTGACAGTCAGTATGGGTTCGGTGTGGTTCATGACTTTGGACAGCTATGGTCACAGAGGGGTTTCCTAACATCATCAGGATCTCCCATTGGGAATGAGGAATATGTGAGACAATTGTTAGAAGCTTTACAGCATCCACGAGAAATTGCTGTGGTGAAATGTGCAGACATGTTATAGGAAATGACTTTGTCTCTCTTGGAAATAGATATGCAGATGAAGTTGCACTTTTTTGCGCGAAACAAGGGTTCCTTTTTACTGGAGATTATACAGCAGAGAGCCCAGAAAGAACCGAACTCAGTATGATGTTAGCCATTGTATACACCTGGGATGAGCTCAAGCTTCTGCAGGGAGAGGTTTCAGAAGAGGAAAAAGCTGTGTGGATCAGAGCAGGATGTGAGAAAGGAGATGAAGGGATTTGGGTTTCAAGTGATGGTCGAGCAGTGTTACCAGATGACCTATTAAGTCCTATGGCAAGACAGATTCACGGACCAGTGCACCTTGGAAGGGATGCTATGGTGTGAGTGTTCAAACAGACGTGGTATAAACCACGGTTCCGTGCATTTGCTGGAGCAGGGTGTCATAGGTGTGTTACGTGTCAACAAATGAATGATGGGAAGAAAACTGTGGTTGCATTGAGTTATATTGGAAGGTCTGGAGGGCCTTTCAATAGAATACAACTTGATTTTATCGAAATACCTAGGTGCAATGGTTTGAGGTATGTTCTGGTTGTGGTGTGTGTTTTCTCACGATGGGTGGAAGCGTATCCAACAAGAAGGTGTGATAGTCTCACAGTAGCAAAGTTGTTGCTTAGAGAATTGATTCAGCGGGTCGGTTTTCTAACTTCATTGGAGTCGGATAGAGGAACACACTTCCACAGTGAAATCATGAAACTACTTTGTGCTGCCTTAAATGTTGACCAGAGACTGCATTGTAGCTATCGACCAGAGGCTTATGGTATTGTGGAACAGATTAATCGGACTTTGAAAATAAGGATGGCAAAAGTGTGTTTGTCTACGTCTTTGAAATGGCCAGATGCATTGCCATTGGTGTTGATGAGTGTTCGTAGTCTCCCTGATAGAAGAAATGGTCTTTCACCCCACGAGATCCTGATGGGGAGGGCTATGCGGTTACCAGCAGTGCCATCCAATCAGTTTTAAGCAATGCCTATTAAATATCTCCTCCTGGATGACTGAAAATTGTCTCAAATTGAATACTGATAAGACTGAGGTCCTATTTTTTAATCAACCTACTCCTCCACGGACGGAGCTGTGGTGGCCAGTAGAATTGAATCCGCCTCCGATACCGGTAACGGTGGCAAGGAACCTAGGGGTCAGTTTTGACTCGCAACTGTCTGGCAAGGCTCAAATCATGCATATTTCCTCCCAATGTTTTTGGAGACTGAAGGCACTACGAAGATTTTTACGTTTTCTCCCTATGAACTGCAGGAAGGCAGTGGTGTACGCCCTCATCACATCCCAACTTGACTACGCTAACAGTCTGTACATTGGCCTCCCGGACTACTTGATGAGAAGACTGCAGCGTATTTAAAACGCTGCGGCTAGGCTTTTGAGGAATGGGCCTTTACGGTATCACATTTCGCCTCATTTGCAAAGCCTACACTGGTTGCCTGTAAGGAAAAGAGTGCAGTTTAAAGCCCTCGTGTTGGCTCATAAAGCAACTAGAGGGATAGGTCCCCGCTATCTGAAACAGAGACTGCAGAAATATTTTCCGCCAAGAACTCTTAGATCCTGCAATCAAAATCTTCTGATCACTCCACGGTTTAGAAAGACTAGGACAGGTGGACATGCGTTCTTCGTGAAAACGGCGATGCTATGGAACACTCTACCTAATGATCTCAGACAGATTGATAAGGAACTTCCGTTTAGAAGGGCCCTGAAGACCTGGCTATTCAGGCTACCCTAGAGACTGCCGCAACCCTCTCTCCGCTCTATCTCTTGTGCCTGTAGGACGCTAGCGCCGGGACACTTCCGTTGGAAGTAGCTGTCGTGCTCTATAAATATTAATAATAATCCACAGCCTTGATAGACATCACAGATGATTTGATCCTTGACTATTGCAAAGGACTGGCTGATGTGGTCTGTTCTGTGTCTCACCAGGTGGAAGCTGCTACTGCCCTGACCTAGAGGGACCTCTGCCATGACCTGTGTCCGGGGGATTGGGTGCTAGTTCCTAAGCACGTGAGGAAAAGTTGCCTTGATGCCCGTTGGAGAGGTCCTTACCAGGTGATTCTGGAGACAAATACAGCGGTGAAGTGCGGAGGTTTGCCGAATTAGATACATTCCTCCCATACTCGCAGAGTTTTAGAACCCCTGGAAGAAACAGCTCCTCTCGTAGAAGGAAATCCAGCTGTGGCAGCAAGGCCACTCAAGAGGGCAAGCCAAGCTGTGGGGGTTGCTGATGAAGCTGGTCTACCAGAACAAGCTGAGGAGGGTTACGCTACACAAGACCCAGGTATTGACTTTGAGGGAGAAGGTAACTTTGTGAATGGTATAGTGTCAGACTCAGCTGAAGTAACTGGTGTGCAAGATAGTCAGGGGCAGAGAAGAAAAGCTGACACTGCAGAGGAATCATGGCCTGGGAGACAAAGAAGGCTAAATCTGAGACTAGCTCCTGAGAGAGATCTTGCTCCTGTGTCGGAGACATCTGAATCCGAGCTGAGTGAAGTAGAGCAAGCTCAGGAGGGTCCAAAATGTCGAGCAGAGTAAGAGTGCCTTGCCAAAAATACGCTGCCCCGGAGTGGACTTATATGGTAACTGATGCAGGGAGTGGTGGGGACCGGAAGACTGACGTCTTCACAAGTGATCACTAAACGCCCAAGCTGAAAATCGATGTGGGATTGATAGTTCCTGGACTGGAAATAGAGGGAGTACTGACAATAACTGTTCCGAGACCTCAAGTATTGAGCAGAGTGCAGATTCTGATCTTTCAGGAATTGTCCTTTCAGACTTTTGGATATCAGCCACAAGCCCAAGAGATCGCAGCTGTTCGTCATGAAATTTTGCAGCATGTGCTAATCGAAATTGGTTCTGAGCTTGTAAGAGACTGTGAATGAACTGTGAACTATAAATAAATGTCTCAAGGAGGATAACCTAGGTCCGAGTGGAAGAAGAATAAATTTAGGGTTTTTCCAGTACTTCAATGAACTGTATTTGAACTATTTAAGCAGCAATTTGAGGTGGAGAAAAAGAGAGTTTTGTGTATCCTCTTACTGAGCAGAACAGACAAGCTAAAGATGGAGTCTGAAAATTCGAACCTTAGGTCTAAGTGTGTGATAGGTACACTTATTGTAGGAGTGATAGTAGTAATAACAATAGTTATTTTTGTATCTGTAACCATTTCACACTGTGCAGAAGTTGGGGAAGTGGGAGTGCAAGGCACATCCACACCTATTACTTCTAGCACAAAAGAGGGTATTGTAGGAGCTAAAAAATATATGCTAGATCAAACTGGTCATATGTTGCATGTAGATTTGTCTAGAGGTGATTACACGCTTAATGCATATGCGAAGCTGCTATATGAGTATGTAATACAATGGATGTGAGAGATTTTTATGTGTGTATGCAGTTGCCTGCGTTTGTGGAGGAAGGTTTTCAATACCATCATCTCCCTTTGACGTATGGTATTACTTGTCGTTTATTGCTTAGTATGTTTTATGACAAGGGTCACTATGAATATTATTTTTTTAACTATGAAGTAGTGCTTTCAGAAGTCCCAGCTTATAAACATCTGAATAAGTATGATTATTATAAGCAGGACAATAGAATAGAGAAGTATTTTACACCCACTGTAACTTTAGATACAGCTTATGCACATCGACACAACCTAACATGTTCATTAACAGATGTAGAAAAGAAGTTTATAGATCGAGTAGAAGATAGGCATAGACAACTAATAGTAAATAGTTACAACAAGGGAGGTAAAGTTGGGTGGACCAAAGAAGAGTTAGCGCATAAGGCAAAAGGGAGTAGTGGTCCAATTGTGTCAGATTTTGAGCAGAGAGGGAAGTTGTGTGTGAGACAGGTTCAGACCTACTATGATAAGGTCTTTGTGGGGGAGAGTGTATGTGATCATACTTTCACCATTGAGGCCTCAGTAAATAAATGTTTACAAGAAGCAATACAAGTGGTGCCAAATGTGTATTTTGTGTGTGGGAAGAATGCCTATGTGCGATTGCCATAGAATTGGTATTGTACGTGTTATGGGGCAGTAGTGTTTTCCAAGATTTATTATGTGGAGGATTTGGACCATTTGGAAGGTGGATTACATCCTAGAAGGAAGCATTGTAGGAGATGTTTTTGGAGCATTGATATCCAGTTTGGGAGTAGTCTTGAATGATATCAAGATTAGAAACTTGTCAACCATTGTGGACAAGTTGTCAACAAATCCAGCTCAGTCATTGTTGCTTGTAGAGGGAGAAATGGTGTCAATAAGGGCTATGGTGATCCAGAATCGTCTTGCTTTAGAGGTTTTACTAGCAAAAGAAGGCAGAGTCTGTAAAATGCTGAAGGTCCAATAGTGCTGCACTTATATACCTGACAACAGTAAAGATTTGAAGAGGTATCTAAGTAACATTACCGAGATACATCACAAAGTGCATGATTTAGCCACAGAAGGAATTTGGGACTAGGTGGGAAAAGGGTTTGGTAAGGTAGGGAGTTGGTTCGCGTCCCTAGGAAAGGGAATTCTTGGTTACATCTTGAAACCTATCATTATAGTGGTGGTTTCTGTTATTATGTTGTGGGGACTAGTGAGGATCTATAAGTGGCATAAGGCGAATAGAGTTGAAAGATCTCTTAGAGAGCAAGAGCGAAGGATGGAAAGACTGCAGGACAGTCATTACGAGAAATTCAAAGCCTAGAAAAGTTCTGACAGGGACAGATGGCTACAAGCTCTGTTTAGGTTGGTTCTTTCTCCAGGGAGTGTGATTTGCTATGATGACACTAGTCATGAGAGGGGGGAACTGATGGAGCGCGATGGTGTTCTAAAATTGCAGGGGTGCATCATAATCATAAATAGTCCACATCCGCATATATTCTTATGTTGCATTAATTTTGATCAGTAGAGTTGTATCGTAATAACGAAAATGTGCAAGTGAAGTAATAGAAAAGTATTTCGTACCCTGTAAAAGAGAAACTAAATGATGTCTATATTTTAAATTGTAACCTCTAGTATATTGCAGCTGCCTAACGGAAAGCTTATGTGTAGTAAAATGCCTTTCTGATTTAAACGTGCACCATGCTGAAAATTGCATGAAGAAATAATGAGTTATGCTTAACATGTAATAATTGTAGATGTTTGCAACAAGAAACATTATTAACGTGTGTAAATCCTGATGTGTAAAGCCCTAAATGAATGTTCACATTGTGCTATGAAAGACCTATTAGTTTATTTTGATGTTGGCCGAATTGTGTAGGCCTGGAAATGTAATTTCCCTGGTAAGCTCTTGCATTTAGAAGTAGTCAGCGAATTTCATGTGCACACAGGATGTTCTGTTCTCACGTTTCAGTTGCAGGTGGAAGAAGCTGCCTTTGTTAGTCAGAACTAATGCCTTTTTTTTTGGACTTAGGCATGGAGAAGTGAAACGAAGTAAATAGAAGGTCGATAATTGGGAGCCGGTGTTCTTTCTCGATGAGGAGGCCTGGGAACCAAGGTCATCAGACTACATTAGGAGAAGACGGTGGAAAACTACCTAGGAGAGGTGTCGTTAGCATGAGGTGATCTGTGGGCGTATTTTACGTTTTTGTATTTTATATTAGGGAAAGTGCCCCGAGGGAATAGAGGCAGAAGGAGACAGGATGAGTTAGGAGAAGGGGTTAGAAGATTGATCTAGGAGGAGTATCTTAGAATGAGCTCTGTAGCTTTGGCTACCTGACTTACATCGTGAATGTGCTTCCTAGGAAGTCTTCACGAGCTGACACCTTTAACTGACTCTGCCTGGGAAATGCTAAGTAGGGATGTCACCTTAGAGATAAGATAGAGTAGGGATAGTCTAATGCTTTTCACGTTTCAGCCACAGATGTAGTCTGACTTAATTGTTGGAGCAGTCCTTGCTTGTGTTTTATTTTTGGAGCTGTTTATTCTCTTCAAGATCCATCGGAGTAGACTCATTCGTAGGCTCGGATTTGTATTACTTCCCATGTATTTTTACAACCTTGTCTTGAGGTGCTTGTATATTCAGTTGTTTTTGGCATTGTACTAAACCCCCTAAACTGAAGTTGGAGTCTGTGATCTTTTGAGTCATAGTTACTACTGAGAGTTGAATTGCTTAAATTGAGTTGCTTTTCCCCTTTACACTTCTCAGCAGCTAAAGAGAGACATCGACCTAGGGTTCCTTGTTAAAATTTCGGTAGCGGAACCCAGCCTTATCACACACTTCAGCTAAAGATTTACTTCCTGGTGCACATTACCTAACCCCTGCACACTTTCTCAATCTCATCTTGGAACACACCTGCACCAACCTCTTCATGATACGTAGTTGCGCCTTTTCCTTCCTATGTGCTTTTCTGCCAATCTTGTGTAGTTCACCCTTCCCTTGCGCCCCTTCCCTTTTTTTCTACCATGCACACCTGGCCGCCTCTTCTTTCCGGTTCACGCAGGGGCTTAGCAAATCCGCCCCGCAGTGCGGGGGGGCCCGAGCTCCAAGGGGCCCCCTCATCAAAGTATGCAGGCCTGAGAGCTCCTGCGTGAGCTGAAAGGGGGGCCCTCCGTGTATTATGCCACTGGATTCACATTCACACCATCCCTGTATTCTACACAGCTGGCTTTACCTTCCTTACTCTTGCACACCCTTCCTTACTCTTCCACACCCTTTCTTGCAAATGCATCGATGCCCTCCTCACCATGGTAGATGCCTTTTTTTACATTATGCAATGAGAGAGCACATAATCAGTCTACACGGAGCTGCCATCGGTGACCAAAGTACAAATGCATGCACTCTGCAGAGGACCCAGCGTTGTGCACATCTCTCTCTTTGGAAGTCCGTCTGCCTGTGCAAAATCCTGGCACTTCTTCAGCTCTCCATTGATGTGGTCAAATACCGAATCACTTTGCATATTGTAGCCGCCTCCTAGCTCTCAGTAGGTGACCCCTTTTAGTTGCAGCTCATGGCAGTGGCAGCTCGCCAAGGGAGTTAGTGGAGTCCGACATACGACGGACAGGAGTGAGGTAAGTAATGAAATAAATAAAACAATTTACCTTGCGCGCGCTGCATCGCCAACTCAGCGCTGTTAGTAAACTATGAGGAAGCGGTTTTCCAGAGATCCCCTGACTAAGACTCACACCTCCACTAAAACAGTACGCAATATGAAGCATCGCAACCATAATTCCTACACCAGGGAATTGGGATTTGGATAGAATCTCAAACAACTTCCCCATATCACTTCATGCACTGCTCAGTCCGTTAGGAAAGGGAAGAGTCCGTAAATGAGTGTATGGAGCACAAGGCTGGTTGGGGAGAGGTGCTTACAAATTGCATGGAGATCACAGAAAATGTCCCTCCAGATCCTAACGCACTACAGTTTAGTCGCAATCTCATGCCTAAATCTTCTGTTACTAATGCGACAAATGAAAGGGGGGGGGGGGATTGCAAACTAATAGCTCCTCTGGGGGCAAGAAATTCCAAGCATATCCCTTGTTCGTGTTAACCAGGCTGAAGGAGCAGCAGAAAGATGATGCACATTTGATACCAGGGATTGGTGTGCCCAAAAAGGATCAGGCTAGGCGCAGTGCAACCTCTGACGCACAGAACTGTAGGACGTATTCGCAGCAGAGATCAGTCTCCTCGCTTCTACCTATAACAGGCCCTGTCCCACTGTCGCCTATGATGTGGCAAAGTCTTCAGGGAACTCATTTGGCGGCTTTACAGATGGCAACACTAATATCCAATCCTATGTGTGCACAAGTACCCACACAAACCGGTGGGACAGGCATAAGTCAGACTGCATCTTTGGAGGCTCTTATTCACCCAATATTAGGTGAATTGAAAACAACGACAATTTCTCAGGATGAGGGGTACAGAAAAATGGAGCAGCAGCTAAGCATAATTCATAACAATATGCAACAGCTCACTGCACACATCTCTGAGGTGGAACAGAAGTCTCGGATCTAGAAAATGCCAGGATTCAGCAGTATTCATCTACTGATAAGCTTCAGGCCGAGTTGATTGACCTTCAGATTAAAACTGATGATGCTAAGATCACACAGCTCTAATTTAAGGTTCACTGGAATACCGGAAGGGTGTGAAAATGGACAGACAACTGTCAGTCAGTCTCTTCTCAGATCTCATACTCAAACATGTCTACCCTGAAGCTGCAGCCCAACATTTAGATCTCACCATCACGCGGGCGCATCGTATTTCTCTATTCCAGTCCACTAATGCCAAATATCCACGGACGATACTTGTTCATTTTGGAGATTTCTGGATCAAGGGCCGCATTCTATCCATAGCCATACGAGACAAACGCTATCAGATTCCTGGGGACTTTTCTTTTAAGAATTTTTCTGAAATGACTGCATTCTCCACAGGGCACCGGAAGGAATTAAAAAACTTGAATAATAATTTTCAGAACATCGATGCCCCAGCAGGCATTGTACAGCAATCGAGACTAAAAGTTCTTTTTAAGGGACGTTCTAACATTTTTCATTCGGTGGACCAAGCACAAGACTTATTGCCTTCAATTCAGCAGTCAGGAGGGAAGGCTGGGAGTGGTAGGGAGGGCGGAAGTCGTCGAAACGCTGTTTATATTGTTGCTTAGTTGTAATTCCCTCTTTCCAGCCCAATTGTATTGTGTTAGCAGATGTTAGACTGTCTACATCTCAGCTAGCGTTGTTACTGCCATTTGCTAAACTCACCGGGACAAACTTTGGGAAAAGTTTTCTTTCTTTGTTACTTGCAGAGATGCCCTCGGCTGCCTTAGGCAGTCTCCATGTGCCATGTCAAGGCACCATTTCAGGGGGCAATGGGAAGGTCCGGGGCGGGAAAGATGGAGAGAAGGTACACGGGGGGGGGAGGGCGGGAGGGCGGGTAGACCCTGAGGGGAGGGAGGGCGGGTTGACCCTGCGGGGAGGGAGGGCGGGAGGGCGGGTAGACCCTGAGGGGAGGGAGGGCGGGTTGACCCTGCGGGGAGGGAGGGCGGGAGGGCGGGTAGACCCTGAGGGGAGGGAGGGCGGGTTGACCCTGCGGGGAGGGAGGGCGGGAGGGCGGGTAGACCCTGAGGGGAGGGAGGGCGGGTTGACCCTGCGGTTGCAAAGGAGCTCCTACCTCGGAGAGCCTAGGACGGGTTGGGCTCAGGGTTGACAGGAGCAGGGTGGGAAGCTATGGGGCAGATTGGGGGCACGCGCTGGGTGGTTATCAGGGGGGAAAAAATGTCAAACAACAGTAATAAACTCAGAGGTAAACAGATAAAATATTGAGGGAAACGCCTGACAAATAGCCACTGGGAGGTTACTTCCACCAGTTAGCAGTCTTTAGAAATAGCAAATATGAATCAAGTGCTGCAACTCCCCCTCAGCTGTTAGAGCAAAAAACTCCTCAGGCAGAGCTGTTGGGACCACCCGTCACCTGCTTCTAAGGAAAATGATTCGGCTTCTTGTTAAATTCAGCTTAGATTTGAGGCATCTGCATCAGGGCAGAGAACTTGTGAGAAAAGCCAAAAATACAAGAAATATATCATTAAAAGGGAAGACCCAGATAGGACACATAGGTGAAGTAGAACAAAAATCTGCCCTACCCAGCTCGGGGGGAGGATTCCTCTAATGGCATACAATGCCATCCAAAGCATTTTCATGCTACAGAGCATCACCGGACAATTACATAATCTATTATGACCAAACTGTTCTAGTATGAAATTTGGTTGTGGAACCAGCACAGGTGGGATTAAGCTTTTTCAACAATAAATAATAATGATGGAACATCATATGCATGAAAAACAGATTTTTTTCCTACAAAGAGAATTAGTTCAGAAGCTAATCTGTACGTCCTAATGCAAACAAGTATAACTCCCTTTGACACAGAAAAAAAGGTACTGGGGTACCCGATGGATTGGCTCATGATACCCTAAGTAAGGGATATAAGAGAAAGTAGGGACTTATTGACCCTCTCAGAAAACATCACTTTAAAAAGTTGTAACAGTGGCATACTTTATCATTGGTTACCTCTTCGCTACCACAATTTGTTCAGGCTTGAAACAGGTTCCCTTATGGGCTTTTAGTGGTGTGGACACCTTTTTTAATTAAGAATGCATGTGATGAACACTTACAGATTGGATCCACTCACTCAGGTTAGTGTGTTGCAATTATGTAAAGGGACCAAAGAAGGCTCTGTATTATAGATTTGCAGCTCTAAAAACAGCTATCCTAAAAGGTCTGTGCATTGTAAGCCTTTAGTGAAGTCGATATGTTTCTGCCCTCAGTCAAGCCCCATAATGGCCAGGGACATTTGTCAATCTGATCTCTGTCCTCCCCTCTGCCTATTTCAATCCTACCCTACATAGACGCAGTGCAGGACTTGAACAATGAATAGGGTAAGAGGGGCAAGAAAAGAATGAAAACACCTGGATATTCCTGGTACAGAAAGCTGTCACTCGCAATGTTGGAAGATAGAATTTGAGATTTGCTCTACTCATCTCATCGCATATATCCTTTATGTGTGTACATATTATCCATTTATAAGTATTGATTTAGTTGTCATCAGTACTCTGGCTTTTCAGATTGGTTCTCAATGTGATCTATAGTGGCTCATTCACACAACCATGGCATCACATGACTGCACACCCAACACCAGGTGCCACTGAAAAAATAGTGTTGTTATAACTACAGGTGTCTTACCATCTGTCAGGAAGTAAATTTGCCAGCAACACAACCGTAACCCTTGTTGCAATATAGTGGAAAGTCATGGTCAAAATAGTCACCTTTATTGTCAGATCATGAATAGCCAATTTGCCAATGTAATAAGGTATTGCATGTGCAGTCAACCCTGCTCCCTGTGCTGTCTTGTAGGAAGTGCAAAGAGAACAATTGATGGACAGAATGCAGAACAATGTCATACATTCACCCCAGTACAGAGATCTGGGCCTAAATCCATCGTTTTTTTGCTCACCATGCCATTCCAGATTGGACCCAGTCATATGCAAATCAGTCTTGACCCTGCGCCCAATGGCAACAGTCCAGCCCGAACTGCCAGGCTAGGTCCTCCCTGGACTGGAAACAAGCATCCTAGGACCGACTTCGGGCTTTCAGCCCTCATCAGCCACAATAGCTTGACTCCAGTGGTATGGAGAGCACGGGACCCACGTCTGGCATACCCGTCCCACTCGGGGTGACAAATGCAAAAAGAACAATTGATGGATGCTTGTTTCTGGTCCAGGGAGGACCTGGCTTGGCAGTTTGGGCTGGACTGTTCCCATGAGGCACAGGGTCAAGACTGATTTACATATGGCCAGGTCTAAACTGAGGTGGCATAATGAGCAAAAGAATGATGGATTTAACCCAGATCTCTTGACTGGGGGTGAATGTTTTGATTTGTTCTGCATTACATCCATCAATTGTGTGTGTCTTTTGCTTTCTCGCCCTAAGTGCGCCGGGTATGCCCAGATGTGGGTCCCGGAGCTCACTGTGCCACTGGAATCAAGCTATCCTGGCTAAAGAGGGGTAAAACCCCGAAACCGGTCCTAGGATGCTTGCTTCCTGTCCAGGGATGACCTGGCTTGGCAGTTCGGGCTGGACTGTTCCCATGAGGCACAGGGTCAAGACTGATTTGCATATGGCCAGGCCTAAACTGGGGTGGCATGGTGAGCAAAAGAATGATGGATTTAACCCAGATCTCTTGACTGGGGGGGAATGTTTTGATTTGTTCTAAAATCCATCCATCAATTGTGTGTCTTTGGCTTGTAGGAAGTGACCGCGGGAAGTGAGAGCTCAGCATTTCAAAGGCGACACTGCTATTGGTGCTGTCTGCCGGGCTTCGTTGCACCACTGTAGTCATGTACAGAACTGCACCACGGTGTCACTGGGAAGCATAGCCTGTGATGACATCACTGTGACACCCAGCTTTCAGAAATGGCAGTCACTGTCACTAAGAACCCATGATACAGTATCAATTACTAGGGTCACAAAATATTGCACCGACCCACTGTGAAATTATTTGATAATTACATAGATTTTTTTGTCATATTTGATCAAATGAAAAATCCAAATCCTTGGCAATCTCGATGTATGGCTGGGAAGTTTATTGATTTGTTAACTGGAATTGCTTTGCAAATAATCACTTTAAATTGCAAATATACTACTAAGATTACTTTCATTGGCTGCTGGAATCTGCTCTGTCATCATCACAGACTTGATCGACCTCATGCCACCTCTCTACCTTTAATCATTAAAAAGATTTACTATGGTTGCCACTTACTTCCTTTTTATCCAGGCATGCTGCTTACTCCTTATGTGACGCTATTAATTTGGATCCCCCATGATGAATATATTTGGCTCTTCAGCTGTTAGAGCATGTGTACTCACAAACATTTTCCAGGGGGCCAAAAAGTTTGGTCTTTGTTGTTGTGACCAAGGGCCGCACTGATGCCAGCGGAGGAGGGTGGTTGTTGTAAAGTAGGTTTAGGGGAAGCAATGCATGTATATTTAGTGGCTGAACTAAATTGCACAATGTAAAACCAGAAAACCTGGGATGATTCCCGGCTTCTCCACTTGACCAAATTGTGTGACACTGGGCAATTGTTTATTTCGATTTCCTTCCATTTTTCTTCATAAGAGGAACTCGAAATGCATGCTCCAGATTTATTTTATTTTTTAGTTCTTTTCTCTTTCTCTTGCCTTTCTTTCCTCCTTTTTCTTCTTTCAAAATGCCAAAACGTCTTGGTTTCTTTTCTTTTGTAATATTTATCTTATAATTCAAGCATTGGAGTTTCACTTTTCTACGAATTCTGTTTTGTATTTCTAAAATTGGTTGTTTTTTTTTCACATTCCAATATTGCTTAAATTATTTAAAATGATTTCATATAATGCATTGTCTTTTGGATTTTCTTTAATAAAGCATTCTCAAACAAATAAAAAATCCAAGTCTTCAGTTCCTGTGTTCTTCATATGAATGTCCTCACTTGCACTCATCCTTCCCTATTGCTCGAACTGGGTAGCTTGTCCTCGTTGGATTAGAAGATTAATGCAGCCACATCTTGGGACTTTTCATCGGTCTTGTTTTGAAAATGAAGAGGGGCAGGGTTCCAAATTCTTAGGCTGTGTGTCTCACATCTGACCCTATTCCATATTTCTGTTCAAGCAACTGCTATGTGTTGGCAATTTATAGACCCATCTCTGTTCCTTGCGGAGAATACTGTTTTTATTCTGTTCTCACGCTATAAACTTCTTTAGGATAGCTCATGTAAAATCTATGACAGTGTAAATCAATTTTTTAGTTGGTTACTCATTTTTTAGTTAGTCTAACAAGGTGGATATTACTTTGGTTCTCATTGATCCTAGTATATATCTTTTGTGTCACCGTCCCTTCATGCTTTTACATCGTTTGAAACCAACAGTGGTTGTTCAAAATTTGCTACTCCTGTGTTCAGAACATGCCAGTTTTTCAGGATGCTTTCATTAAATTTGTTTAACATTAGCGTGTATGTTGTTAGTCTCTCAGTTTTTTCTCTAGGGTAACCTTCAAGTATGGCTTTTCTATTGTTGTTTCTAGCCCGGTTTTAAGATTGTCATATAATTCTCTAGGGATACTGTCTGGCATTCAATGTGTTGGTAAGAATTGTACCATTGGTGACTGTTCATCATATCTTTAAAGGTCCATACACATTCTCCTAATGTAAAGAATTGTCCAAAGGAAGGTTTTTCTTTAGGGCTCTTGGTTGGAGGCTGTCAAGTAAGAGTAGTGACTGCCTGTTGTAGTGTTTGTATAGATCTCATTTATCACCTTTTTGTCTCTCGATATGATCAAGATATTAAGGGTGGCTATCTTGTGCCTCTTCAAACTATAGGTAGAATGGAGGTGAGGATCTAAGTTGTTAATCTAGTCAATTCATTGAATTAGAGTGTCTGTAAGGTGTCAGGCTATCAAATATGTTCCTTGTCTCCAAGTCATGGACATATAGCAGGCCAAGCTTGAGACAAAAGTACTTCCCATGGAGGTCCACCCATCTGATGGAGTATATATAATCTGCCAAGTGGAATAAGCGTTTTGTTAATACTGTTTACCCTGATCAGACTTATCAAGGTATGATAGTCCAAGTCTATGTTTCTCAATATTCCCATGACCATGATTTGCCTTTTCCATCTATTCACCCAAGATTTGGAACAAACTCACCGTATCCATCAGGACCACCCCAACGCTGCTCCAATTGAGGAAAGAGTTGATGGCTCACCTCTTCAAAGAACACCAGATGACATTGCAATACCAGTTCACAATCCAGCTTCCTCTCCTCTTACTCATTGAACGTATGCTTGTCTTTGCCCATGGACAGCACTGGCTTTTAGCTAGGTTTGCACAATAGAAATACCACAAACAGATATACCAAGAAAGGAACCTATTGGCCTCACTAGATCGGTATGTTTTTATTAAATGGGACGTAGATGCTAATGTAGGACAAGCTGGTTCTCATGAGACAAAAGGGCCTCTTGGCGAGTCCTTGATATACCGAATGCACTTAAACTCAAACCACCTACATTTTTTAGTGATAACACAGCTCTGAACCTAACTGAGATGAGAATTTAGCTTCAACATAGGTTATAAAACTCTGGAGCTCAGCAGCAATAAACAGAAGCTACAGCAGCCCCAGCCATTATAGACGTTTATAGAGTGCAATCTCTATAATTCTTAATAATTCTCTTGACTACAGAAAACAATGTACAGTTTTTCAAGGCCTAATGGTGGAAAATTTCTTTGTATTCGAATCTTAGCCAAATGCCTTAATTACTATCAGTGTTTGATAATTACCCTAAATTATCCTAGATTCATATACATATTTCTATATCAATAAATCATGTTAGATTAAAGCTTTTCTTATTGCACAAAAATTGTATGTTGTATAATTTCCTTTTTATGTTATATAGGTAATTTGCCTAAACATCTTCAGTTTGCATTTTGATGGAACTTTGTACTCCAAGACACCGAGCCAACTCTTTGGACATCATGTCTGGACAGACACCGCCCCTTGTCATCCAGTGCAGGATTTATATTCCAGAACAGTGTCAGGAGCCAGAAGCCCTGTGCTGTGGATCTGCACAGTTCTGATAAAGTTCTGGGTGAAGCGATGATACTTTTTGCAAGAGACCTCTAAATAATCCATGAAAAGGGAAATTATTGCACTTTTCCTGCTTTAAGCTTCCTTTTGCCATTTCACTGCAATATTTCATGACAGAAACTCTATAAAGGAAGTGAGTATGTTGAAATGTTGAGAGTTGGTTCATTTTGTAGGTTAGCTTTCTCAATCTACAGTGATGTGGAAATTAACGTCTTTGGCATACTCATATACTCTTATGTTGAGGATATTTTCAGGTGGGAGTTATAGAAATGTATATTTATATGTGGTCTTCAAATGAATTGTATTGCACTATATTACAGGTCCTTTTTAGCTTCTGCTAATAAGAAAGAAGACATGTAGCTTTCATTATTTATTAATTTATAGAGCGCAAACTAATACCTGAAGGCGTCTAGGTGCTAAAAGAAACCTAAAGTGATAGCCAGATCTTAGCAATACTCAAACCTTTGAATGTATAGAAAATGAAATAACGGGTGTAAAGCCAGGTCTTAAGGCCCTTCCTAAAAGAGAGCAGGTCAGGGGAGTTCTTTAAATTGGTGGGACAATAGTTTCATAATCTGGCAGTAACAGTGACAAAACCTTTGCCTGCCCCCCCAGTTTGAAAGCCGTAATCTGGGAACCTCCACCAGCTTTAGAGATGAAGACCAAAGATTTCTTGGTGGAACATACCAACGGAACTGGTCCTTAAGGTATTCCGGTCTGTGATTGTGGAGGGCCTTAAAGGTCGTACACAGGGCCTTGAAATCAATCCGCTTCTCCACTGGAAACCAGTGAAGTGATTGAAGAGCTTCTTTAGCTGAAGAGGGTCTGGGGGTCCCTAGTGGGAAGCAGGCAGCTGCGTTCTGGAGAACCTGTAGTTTGTTAAGAAGACCCTTCGGTAGACTGACATATAGGGCATTACAGTAGTCTAACTTAGATAAAATGATCGCAGAGACAACCGTTTTCTGAAGATCCAGAGGTATAAA
Source organism: Triturus cristatus (assembly GCF_964204655.1). Taxonomy (NCBI): domain Eukaryota; kingdom Metazoa; phylum Chordata; class Amphibia; order Caudata; family Salamandridae; genus Triturus; species Triturus cristatus. The sequence continues at coordinate 617,717,699 of NC_140583.1, read as the reverse complement.
AGTGAAATATTTTCTTAAAATCTTTAGTGAAGGAAAGGTGGATGAGGTGATGTCCTTTACCTGATGTGTAAAGGACAAAGCTATATCACAGAAAACTCCCAGGGTTTTATCCTTTGTGACTGGAATAGGGAACGAGCCGAGTTTCTGAGGCCACCAATTGGGAGACAAAAATGAAGAGTTACTTCCGAAGAGCAAAACTTCAGTTTTGTTTGAATTTAATTTCAGACAGTTCTCCATCATCCATTTACTTACCTGTTGCATGCAACTATGAAACTTAAAAGCTGTATCCTGAATATTGTTTGTGACAGAGACAATAATCTGCGTGTCATCGGCGTATGACACCATAGTAAAGCTAAATGCTTTAATAAGCCTGGCCAGAGGATTGACATATAGATGAAAAAGAGAAGGGTTTAATGATGAGCCCTGTGGAAGCCCGCAAGAGAGTTGAAAAGTATGCTCACGCTCGGTTAAAAAAGATTTGAAAAGAGAAAGTGCTACGCCACCTATGCCAAGTTCTTGGAGGTGACTTAACAATATGCCATGGTCCACAGTATTAAAAGCTAAAGAGAGGTCCAGTAAAATCAGAGCAGCATTTCCTCCGTTGTCAACCGCACGTTTGATCTCCTCTGTCGCAGTAATCAGGGCGAGCTCAGTGCTGTGCTCAATCCTGAATCCATACTGCGTAGGATTCAAAATATGGTTGGTATTGATAAAAGTAGTAAGTTCTTGATTCTGTAATTTTTCAAGAGTTTTTGCCGGCAAAGGCAACTGGGAAATCGGGCGGTAAATACAAGGGTTCAAAGAATCCAAATTAGGTTTTCTACCAGAGGCAGAATGGTAGCCTTTTTCCACATTTTGGGAAATATTCCTGTTTTAAGGATAAGATTAAAAATATCAGTGAGTTGCTGTGTAATAGGATCCAATGCTACGTGAGCTATTCTAAGGGGACAAGGATCCACCGGGGAACCAGTTTTGGTTGTACAAAGGCGATTGAGAACCTGGTCATAAGAGATGGACGGAAAGTTCGAAAGCTGAGCCAAATTAGCTGCTGATGGGCACTTTTGGTCTGTTAAACTAGCCAAGACCCCTCTACTCTGAGCAGAGGAGCTACCCCTTTCACTACAGTGACTCAAGGCAAATACATCATAAATACTACATACTTTTTCGCAGAAAAAATAAGCTAGAGTGTTACAAAAGGTTTGATCAATGGCACTATTTCTAGTCTGTAGGGTTCAGCTAAGTTTCTGAACTGCGACAAATAATTCTATAGTACTTTTATTTGCAGATTTTATTTTATCCGAGAAGTAAGTGTTTTTTGACTTGTTAATATGGGTGAGCAGAGTTGGCGGAGCCCCACTCAGAGGAATTCCATGGAGTTGGCTCCGCTCCGCTCCACTCCCTGCCACCTACCCGAGGCTGCCACAGACTTACCTCGTCACAGTGCTTCTCCGCTTCCGTGCCCTGCCCGAGCTGTCCTCCTCCTCCTGGCCGTCTCTTTACCACTCCAGGCTCGTCCCCATGCACAACTAAACTCCTATGTTCTATGTCTTGGCAGTCGTCTCAAGAGTGACATGGAGCGTAGGGGTTTCGGTTTGCCTGGGGACGAGCCTGGAGTGGAGAGGAGACAGGAGGAAGAGGACAGCCCGGTCAGGGCACGGAAGCACCGTGACCAGCTAAGCCTGCGGCGGCTTCTGGGTGGGTGGCAGGGCAAACTCCGCTATTCCGCGGAGTCTGAGTTTTTTGTTGAACTCCGCATTCCCAGCAGAGTTGGGAAAACTCCGCAAACTCCGCTGGCGGAGTGGAGTTCGCCACCCTGGTTCCTTGTTAATCAATTCTTTATACTCGGCGATCAGCTCCCCATACATTTCTTTCTCAGTGATGTCATAGGATTGTCTCCACCGCCGTTCTTGCCAGTGGCAACGCCTTTTTAAAAGCCTGAGACCCTCTGAAAAAGCAGGGCTCAGTAGGGGCAGCTCTGCTTGCCTTTCCAGATTTTAAGGGCACTAGACTATTTACTATTGAGCCAATCCAAGAGTGATGCTCCGCGGATGCCACCTCTAGGTCACTGGAAATAGGAAGTCTACTATTTTCCAGTAGAGTATTAAATTCCTTGGCATCTTAACAATGCCATTGGTGCCGTTTATACCTTCTGGCTGGAGTGGTCTTATTGCCAGATGCAGTAGGTACAGATAAGGTGAGCAAAACTGCTGAATGATCCGACCAATGTAGTTGGAGTATATTGTTAGATTCCAAAAAAGGGCAGTCTGTAAAGACATCAAGCAGATGCCCAGCACTATGGTTTGGGCCCCCAATAATCTGTTCTAAACCTTCACTAGTCATCGAATCAGTAAGGTCACTAGAATCTTTGTCCTGCAACTTGTCCAAATGAAAATAAAAAATGGAATAAAATGGTGTAGTCCTGGGAGTTGATCTTGTACTCTAGTAACTGTTTGTATAAAGCTGGCTCTAAGGCCAGGCGGGCGATAGATAAGACGTCCATTAAAAGAGTACGTGTGACTAAGTTCAATTTTAAAGGAAAACACCTCACAATCGGGTTTTTTCGGGATATTAGTAAAGATTGCCCTCAGATGATCACGATGAACTATGGCTAAGCCCCCTCCCCTTTATTTCACCCGGTCTTTCCTAGCAATGGAGAAGCCTGTTGTAGTAGCTATAATCATGTCAGGGCCAGATGCAGCATCGGCCCAGGTTTGCACCACAAAAACAATGTCAAGGGCATGTGCTTCTACAAAATCTGCGAATTCATGCTTATGTCAGTGACTGTGTACTTATTAGTGCACAATGCATAACTTGTGTGGTCTTTTTTCTTAACCTTTCATTTCTCTTTAGCCTTTGTTTTCTTAACCGGGGGGGAGAGGGGACGGTCTTGATTGTATTCACCTTGATATTTGTTAATGTAAGGTTGCATACTGGACACATTCCTGGAGCCTTGTTGTTGCAACAACTTAATGCTGGGCCCAAACAGCGTCCACTTGAAATGTTTAGTTCAAGAAGATTACTTCTAGAATAGCTGATTATCTCCTTCGGTTGCAGTCTAAAACTGGCAGGGGGCTGGCGCTGAGCACGGTCTGAGCGCGGAGGGGCGCAGACGGGCTTGTCTTTGGCACATCTGTGGCGCACCAGCGGCATGCCCGGGACACGCTGCCATGTTGATTAAATCTCCCACCGAGTGCAGGGGGCGTGGCTACACCAGACGCTTTAAGTAAGTGTACAAACAGAGGGGAGAAAATAAAATACTAACTGGAGTCCAGCAATCCTTTAGTCCAGCAGCAAGCTCCCCTGCTGAGGGCTAATACTGGTAAATTATATCCAACTAAAAAAAGCATGAGAACAGTTTGAACACATAAAAATAATAACATCTGGGTAAAAACCCACTACACTATGGCATCAGTCCTAACCGGAGCCAGGCACCTCCGAAGAACGGCACATCCGTGGTTACAAGGAAACAAAGTGGGCTGTGTCAGGGGCAACCGGAGCCAGGCACCTCCATGCACATCAGTGCTACAAGGATAATGTTCTGGTCCTCCAGGAAAACCATTGCACCTAACACTAAGCATTTTCAATGAAGCACCTCTGAAAAGCAAGCTCCAGGGCGCTCAAACTATCAAATCACCAATATCGAGGAGTCGTTAGTCCTCCTTCTAAAAGACATTGCTCTTCCAGGAAGCAAACCTTTTGCTTATCATGGGTAAAAAATTGTAGGGGAGCCACATGTGCAGCTGGGAACAAAACATCAACAAGAATAAGATCTAGATGAGATCAAAGAAAAGAAGAAAGAGAGCTATCTCACACATAGTTCTTCCACCTGTTATTAAGCTACTTGCTATCCATGTATGAGTATCAAAAGTCATATAGTATAATCTTAATTGTAGGCTTCATAGGTTTGGCTGAAACAGCAATATTTGGAAAATATTGTGCCCCTTAAACTGGCAACAAAAAAGTCAAGCGATTTGTAGCCTAGATTTACCCAACCAACTTCATCAGAACTGAATAAGCGCATGCATTGCAATTGCAATGGTATACTAAAACACGGAGGGACCTAGTCAAAAACTGAGGGGCATATTATCAAGACAGGCGATAAAATTATCGCCGCTTTAGCGGCAGAAAACTGCCGCTTAAACGGCGATAATGGGCTTGATAATATGCTCTATGGATTTCCAATTGAAGCTCATGTTAGATGTGAAGGACATCTAACCTGAGCTTCAATTGGAATTCCGTAGAGCATATTATCAAGCCCATTATCGCCGTTTTAGAGGCAGTTTTCTGCCGCTAAAGCGGCGATAATTTTATTGCCTGTCTTGATAATATGCCCTTGAATTTTTTAGTATATTAGTAAGGCTGCAATGATATTACTAATGTACTACAAAATGCTATTCGACAGGCCTATGTGTGAAGATCTCTGCCTCCTGAGGTCTGTCCCGACAGCAGAGATCTTCGCACATGTAGATATATGTTTTATTAGTAAATGTGGTAGGAGCAGTGGGGAGGGTTGGAAAATGGGAAATATTTATGACTAAAGGGGAGGGGTTAAGGGAGGAGTAATGCAGGGTTAGGGGAGTATTGGGAAGGGTTCAGGAAGGGAGATGTACCCACTCACAAAAGGATAAGAGAAACCTATTCACAAACTGCACTTCTTAAGTTACTACACCAAAACAATACCTGCAACAGTTGGAAATCTACTCCATCTCTGAGCTGGGGTTAGTACAGCCTCAACCCCCCCCCCCCCCCCCATGGCAACTCACAGATACTTCAACACACTTGAATAGAAAATAATGGAGGTAGGATCAACATAAAACTCCATAGGAGTTTTCTTTATACTAAATTAGTTAATTTAAACTTTTTAATAATATATACATTTATTTTAATGTTTGAAAAATTAAATTAAAATTATAAATAAATATTATTTAATTAAAATGTTTTAAAACCCTTTTTTATTTGAAGCATAAACATAACTCTTTTAATTAAGTAGATTAAGTTACATTAATTATATACATAACCTTTGAAAACCTTTAATACATAATAAATAAATATAAACATTTTATTTTAGGTAATTCTTGTATGACTTCACCCCCTGTTTCAGGGGGTAGGGACATGCAAGTCTACACCTTTGAGTAACTTTACACTCATAAATGGTAAATAGCTAAAAGTACTATACCTACTCTAAAGTGTTTTGGAACTACCTGTTTTCCAGGATGCCATCTTGTTGTAGGCCCTCACAACTAGTAACTAAGGCCCTCCTTAAAGAGAGCCAAGCGCTGTTGCAAAGAGAAGTCCAGCGGCTGAGGTACATCAGAGAATTTCAGAATGACCTAGTACCACCCCATGTGTGCACCTAAAATCAAAAACATCCTATGCTTCCAATCAGTGCCAAAAATACCTAGGGCCTCATTTATGAGACTCCTTGCGCCTCCAGGATGTCACTTTTTGTGACGTTCCATGTTGCAGAAACCTATGTGATATTTATCAGGCAGCACTAAGCCACTTTTTTGGCTTAATGATGCCTGATAAATATCAGTCCCTTTAACGCATTGTTCTGCGTTAAAGGGGCATGCAATGGGTGTTGCGGGGGGCGTTCCCAGCAACATCCATGGCTTTTGACACTGCCCCAGTGAAGAAATCAAAAACCTTCTCAGGGGCTTCACTGATACACCTGGTCCTTTTAAACCAACAAAGAAGAGATTGGCACAGAAGCTGTAATATAAAAGACATCTTTTTTATTAACCTCAGATGAGGGAGATTGCGTCACACAGTAATCTCAAGTCACTGTAGGAGGCATTCTAAGGAGTACAGAGAACAGGGGCCTTATATACCTTCACAGGGGCTCAAAAGAAGGCGGTACAAGTACACATGAGAAGAGTTACACACATAGATGGTCATACAGTAAATGCACAGTCAACAAGTAGGAGGAGTAATAAGTTGCTGACATCAGTTAGAACAACCTGACAGTTATATACTAGGAACAGGTGCATTCTACTGGCTAGGCCCTTCTGAGCATGTGCAAGGCTCTGAAAGAGGGAAACAGCAAATGGCAAGCACATAGCCAACTAAAATGGCTGCCAAGTACAAAATGGCTTTCAGCTCATGCTAACAGATCCCTGTAATATTTCATAGATAGTCCTTTTAGCATGATCTAAAGACATTCCTACGATCCAGTAGGAACACAGAAAATATTTGCACTTTAATTTTCATAAATTTATCAATATCTTAATTCATTGCCAGGTGGGCATTTCTCATTCTAAATATTGTTAAGCGGGTATATATAAGGTATAAGCAGGAGTACAAAGGGAACAGAGCATTGGGTCATAATTAACATACAGATAGCAGGAGAGAGAAATGACTATTATCAGAAACAGAAATATTAACTTTCTAGTCCTAAGCAAATCCTAGAACCATCCATTAAAAACATTTTCAAGGCTCCTATGCAGTTCAGTGACCATCCATTTCAACTTCAGAATAGCCAACAGAACATATCTAAGAAAAACATTTTCACTAGACTTTTCCAGTGTTTCCTTTATGAGGGCTAGAGTATCAATCATTATAATCAAGGAAAGGGTAAAGTAACATTTGTCAACTGCTCAGATGAACTTTTCTCTCGCAGAATAAACATTATTCCTAATGCAAATATTAAAGCAGTCAGACATATTATTACAAAAATGATCCTGGATCCAGGGGACCAGGAGGAACACACAGGGCCATGAGAATTAGGACGAAGAGCTGCAAAGGGCTGCTCCTCCTCAAAAATGGGACGACCAATGGGGTACATTTTTAACAAAAAAGAAGTCCTTGGGAAATTAAAGCCGCTGTACAACCAGCCAGAGGGGAGTCTTCTCCCTGTGTCCGTTTGAGCCTCACAGGCAGGCTCTTGTTGTTCCCACGGTGGAGCTGCACAACTTGCAACTCAGGAATCACGGCCCAGTTTCAAGGGAAAGGTTTCTTCTTTCAGGATAGGGCAATCACCCACCAGGGCAATTGCTCTCAGCGATCCTGTCCAGTGTATAAGGCAGTGCACCAGTTTTCTTCACTTCAATCTAACAGGCACCAGAGACACAGCACCTGTACCTTGAACTCAAGTCCTTCCCTAACTCCTGTATTGCTCTGCTGGTGCACTGCTCTTTTGTTGGGGCCACACATTGCATCCAGTGTGCCCAGGTATCTCTTGACCAACAAAGGTGAAGACTTGCAGCCAGCATTCAGGAGCGTGATGCAGAAGTACCTGAAGCAACCCTTGTTTCAAAGGGGGTCACCTCAAGTAAAAACAACCTTGCCGTTCTGGTCGGTCTGTGACTCTCAACTGGGCATCAAAAACTTGATCCACGATTTCTTCTTTCCTATTTGTGACCCCGTCTTTCGCCCAAGACAGCGGCAGGGGTACACACTTCACATCCCAGTGCTTCCGGCCTTCTACCTTCACTGAGGTCCTAGTTGCCAGCAATGCCTGTGCTGGTTACCTTCACCTTGACTTCAAGCTGGACTGGTGCTGACTCCCCATGCTAGATCTGATGTCCGTACCCCTCTGGCAATGGTTGTAAGGCAGCAAATATCTATTGGTGGACAGAAGAAAAGGTCTTTAGACAAGGCACAGAAATAATCTATCTACAGTGAGGATATTCTCAGAATACTTCCTAGTCTTGGGACGCCCCATATATTAGCAAGGCACCCAAGAACCACTTCATTTATCTATGTGAGAGTAAAACAGCCTGGACCTATTGGCAAGTATAAAAGGAACTCTTTGGTGAACTGACAAGAGTAATACGTCACCCAATCCCAAGCAGCCAAGGAAGTCTCTGTTCATTTACTAAATTCCGAGGAAAAGAGAAAAAACAATACAGACATACTCCACATCCTTACATCTGTGTATTCCTATATTATTCATCTGAAGACCCTCAAGAAAAAAAGAAATGTTCTACACTTTTACTCACAGACTTTGCATTACTTGTACAGGACTGCAGACACTTCTAAAATGATTTATTTTAATAAAAACACATACATTGTATGCTTAGGACTATGCTCTCATGTTATAGGAGCAACAGGAAAATCTAAAACTGTTAATTTAACAGGGATTCCTATTACATAAAGAACTAAAAACTTCAAAATAATGGGTACATTTTCTCCAGCAGAACATGTTGTGACAAACAAACTCCTATAAAACAATATTTTCCTCAAAAATGTTTGCTAAGGATCACATGGGCATCTTCCCTGCATTCTACTTTTCACGATCCAAACTATGCAACATCAGCTCTAGTAAGGACTGTCAGTTTATTTACACAGACTAGCTAATAAAAGACTAGCAATGCCCTTGCAAAACTGCATATAGCATGAGAATAACAAACAATAATGGTGTTATCACCTGAGAAGTTTAGAACAAAAACTACCCACAGCTAGTTCCCCTTAAAGATCAAATAAGGAAACAGCAATCTAGACTACTCATCCTTTCATAATTTCATCAGACAGGATGGGCAGTAACATAACATATTTATTTATTCATTTTATTAATGCTAACAATGTTTAAAACAGTATTACTGAATAGCCAATTAAATGTCTCATGGCTATTTCACAGACAGTTTAGAAAAAGAGAGAGAAAACATAAATTTGCCTACCCTTAATTTGTAGAGGAGCTAGCCTTCTTACCCCGTTTTGACAGTAGGAAACCTGTAACAGGTTTCACTTCTGTCAACACTATCAACCCCTATTTGTAGCAACTGGGCATAAACAAAGTTATAGGAGGTAAATAGCACATTGAACTAGCTAAAGAACATGAATAACCAACCACCAATTCCTTTAGCAAATGTACAAGTGGAACATGAGGGTGCATGAATTCAAACTAAATCCCATTGCTTCCTTAACTTAGCCCTAAAAGCATTAGTGATATATACATGGCAGAGCCATTCTCTTAATCAGAGCTCACATATACCATTATATTGCCTTTTGTTCATATCAGTGCACAAAAGCTTGCTTTTGCCAAAATAAAGTAAGCAAAACCTCTCTTTCTCTCCCAGCCTTGATATCTTGTCTTTCAAATGTCGAAATATCAAAGCAAACCTTGCGCTGAGCCCTGCTAGGCTTCTAAATGTAGAACTTCGACCTTTAACCTATTAGCAGCTGTTCCATTTTGTGTGCAAGGGTTTCCATGTAGTTCTCCCAATTCAAAGTGACCCTGGAGACTGAGAGCTGAACAGCAAACTCACTCCATTTTGTCTACCAGCAATTCAGAGGTAAGCTTAATAACTTCTGCCAGTTTTTTGTACATATTTATATTTGTAAGCAGTGTGCTGAGTGCTTGTCTAGCAGTATAGATGTCAGCTATTCATTCTATACTTACATATGTGCATTTACTGGAGCCTGAGGCAGTTTAAAAGCTGCTCTGATTGGAAGAACCTCATTTAAATAGTGAATTCTACCCAATTTCAACTTTGATGTTTGGGGCACTTAAAAATGAATACCCTACAATGTTTTTGCATAATAGTCATCCCTAGAATGTCCTCTACATATCCCAGAGATGGGGGATCAGAAATTTATAATGTATACCCGTATAAAAATGAGTTTTGTACGCCTGGGTAAAGTGACATTTCAGATGTAAGTTGCCCCCTATTGCGGTACAGCACTGCTTAAATTCAATTTTGATGCTAGGAGGTCACAGTATCATTATTAGGCATTATAAATATTAAAAAACTAATTTAATGCACCTATCTTTAATTTTTTTTATATAATCACATTTTTTTTTTAAATAAATACAATCATTTTGATGAGTTTACATATGAAAAGCAAGCTGCATCCCTTGCCTATCATATTTAAATGCATTCATTCATAAGCCTAAGCACAAAAGCCTAACTTGAAACATGAAAGTCTGCGCCACTTTTAAAACGACAGTCATTATTTAACATCAAAACCACAGATGTCCTTATCTAAAAAGGCATTAAGAAAAGAAATCCCTGCTGTCAATCTGTTCTCTGTTATCCAAAATAATGAACCTATATTTCTAACTTTTAAAAGAGCAGTCTGAAATGCGGGGTTTTACACCGTGTTTTATCACTGACTTAAGATTTAGTGGACTTCAGTATTCTTTCTTTCTGTGGCATGGAGTCAGAAATAACCATGTGCTGACACAGCTGCTTGTGATCCGCAGGCGCCGAATTCACACGCCTTTCAAGCCAGCACAAATCTATCGTTCTGTAATGTGTGTTTAGTTCAACAACAACCAACTCACTCAGATAATGTGAATGCCTTTTAATACCTAATACATAAGAATAAATGCTGTGACATTTTGTATCTTAATGTATTTACTGCAAAACACACAATTTCGTTTTTGAAGCTTTTTTTATTCCTATTCAATGTGAATTCTAATTTTATCTTTAGCATCGTGACAATTTGCGCACATGTATAGTGTCTTACTTTGTCAATTTAATGATAGCGTGCAGCTATTTAGCATATATTATATAATTCATTGCTGGATTATTTTAAAATATTTTTTTTATGTTAATGATATTTTGCATAACAGAATGATGACAAAAAAAACACATTGAGCTCATTCCAGACATTTTCAAAAGGGGGTCATACACTCAGAACACACAATAGAGCGCGCTTAAGGCTAGCCATTCTTGCACGAAGAGCGCAATCGCTATTTACTCACACAAGTACCACTAATGACAAACCACAGACATTTAAACACACATTTAACCCACAGATCAACACTTAGGACAGAAACTAAAGACAGCCCACAGACTGAACATAAACCAAAATCAAAAAAAGGGGGGAGGTAGAGGGAAATGCTAGGTCCACCCTCCGATTTCATATTGTTGGACTTGGCCCTTTTCCCTGAATTTTTTCGTTTTTTTATTTCTTCCAAGATGGCTGCCACAGACCCCTGCTACTGCAGAGTGGTCTTTCATAGTAGCACCCTAGCTGCCAGGAGCTGGCTGGAACCCCACAACAATGTTGCGACACCAGCCCGCCTTTTTTGTCCCATAGGTAGAATGGGGAAGCTCCTGGAATGTGCTGGAACCTTCTAGAAGGGAGGTGTGGTTTTACTTTTGCCGCCTTGGCCAGAGGTCACCTGACCTAGGGCTACTTAAGTGAGGGAAGGAAATTTTTGTAGTTAGTTGGCCAGTGGGGTAAAGCAGAGCTGGAGAATCCACGCAGGAGTGTAGGCGGTAGGGCCTAGCCAGGGACTTATGCCTCTGAGAGTGACAGGATTTAGGTGCTGCCTCTTAAGTGAGTGAGGGATCCTGTAAAGCCCACTGATCTTGCCCAGCAGTAGGAGGACTCAGGGAACCTCTGCCCAGCCTGACTAGGAAGGACCTAGTTGCCAACTCACTCCCTACCCCCCTGTAACAGAACCCCTTAAGGGCGCCAGATACATCTGCGCCATCAAGACTTCCTAGAGCAACTGATTGCAGGAACTGAATTCTGAGACTGCGTGTCCCGACTGAACCTTGAAACTACATGCCTAGCTGATTGTGGAATCGCTGAGGATCAACCAGGTCTTAGCGCTGTGACCCCTGCGCTCCCTGACCTGGCCTGGGATCCCCGGCAGCGTGCTCCGTTGAGCGCGGAGCTCCCCGGCTTAATTTGAGCCCTCCCTGTGGTGTGGAGGCTGAAGCGCGCTCACCGCTGCGGCCCGGAGGCCGGAAGAGTGCCCCTCATCGTCGCGAGGCCCGAGGAGAAGCCCGGGGCCCCGTCGCTGCCGTCGCAGCTGTGGTGAAGGTGCGTGAGGCCGTGGCCGGCCCCCGTCGCAACAGGATCGCCTGCGGACTTCGGAGCCGGTGTGGACGCCTCCCGACGTCGAGCAAGGTAAGCCCGGAGGCTTGGGACTGACCCCGGTGCGCCCCCTACAGGCTGGGAGCCACACCGCACCCTGAGCCCGGGTTCCCTCTCCGTGGGAGTCCCCTGGTCACCACGACAGAGAGACCCCTCCGAGGGATTCGCCCTCTTGTTCCCCACTGACTGTTCAGAAGCTTGGTGCCCCACAGACTGCACCGAAGAGACACTTGAAGCGTGCTTCGCTGCTTACGAGTAATGCTATGTGCGCAGGGCCCAGCTCTGAAATATTCCCAGCTTCGCTGCTTACGAGTAATGCTATGTGCGCAGGGCCCCGCTCTGAAAGATTACACCCTTTGCTAGTTACGAGTAACGCTATGTGTACAGACCCCGCTCTGAAAGATTACACCCTTTGCTAGTTACGAGTAACACTATGTGTACAGGGTCCGCTCTGAAAGATTACACCCTTTGCTAGTTACGAGTAACGCTATGTGTACAGGGTCCGCTCTGAAAGATTACACCCTTTGTTAGTTACGAGTAACGCTATGTGTACAGGGTCCACTCTGAAAGATTACACCCTTTGCTAGTTACGAGTGATGCTATGTGTACAGGGTCCGCTCTGAAATATGGCCAGCTTTGATGATCACGAGTAACGTTTTGTTTGCAGGCGCTGCTTTGAACATTACATGCTTCGTTGTCACGAGTAACGCTTTGTTTGCAGGATCTACTTTGACATGCCACATGCCTCGTTATCACGAGTAACCCTTTGTTTGCAGGCTCGGATTTGAATCGTTACATGCTCCCTTATTACGAGTACCGCTACGGTGGTAGGCTCCGCTCACAGGAGTTCACTACGCCTTCACCACGAGTAGCGTCACGCTCACAGGCCCGGCTTAGTTGTCCCCTACCAGTGGTAGACGCCCCCTGAGGCGCCCAGGTTACTAGGGACCCCCGATGTCTGCCGGAATAATTCCTGAACTGCATGTACAATTCCTGAACTGCATGTACAATTCCTGAACTGCATGTACAATTCCTGAACTGCATTTATCTTTAACTGTTGGATAAACTTGAGTATTGCATAAATTATACAGTGTGGCGTCCCTTATTGTGTGGGTTCCCCGTTCCGTGAGAGGTGCGTGTTGTATGGTTGCTTTACACACAGGCCTGTGGGTGCCCAGCCGCTCGTGTCACGTTACCCCCTTAGGACCTGGAGACCCCAGGTCCTACATTGTTGGCGAGCGGTGGGATCTTGGGACCTGTGACCATACAGCACCCTTCCGTGAAGCGGAGGGCGCCACAATTAAACGCCTATTTTGTTCTAAAGCTCTGAAACCATTAATTGCTGCATTTATTGATTCCACTGTCCAGGCTGAGAGTGTAAGAATCCTGGGTAGCTGGTACCTGTCACCCATATCCTAGGAATTTCTTCCTTAGTATCTAGGTCCCCACCTGTCACGATGGAATTCCGGTTAGCTGACCTCGAGGGGTACACTGTAAAGCAACTGAGAGAGTTCGGGCAGGGGATGGGGGTGCCTGGGATGCGGAAGGCCAAAGGACCGGAACTCCGCACCGCCATTAGCGCATGGGTAGAGGCCCACCCAGAAGGGAGAGAGGATGAGGGACAGGGGGCGCCAGACACACCTCAAGAGGAGAGCGCCCAGGAAGTACTAGACATACTAAATGTAGATGTGTCTGAAAATGTGCCCCCAGGGAGACGTTCTGGCGCCAGTAGTAGGATAGGGTCTAGTAGGAGCGCGTCTCCAGAGGAGTATGAGGACAGGAGGGAGGAGAGGCAGTTAAAGTGGGAGCTGGCCAAGTTGGAACAAGAGAGAGAAAGGGAATTGGCCAAATTGGAACAAGAGAGAGAAAACAATAGATGGGCAATGGAAGAAAAGAAGATGGCGCACAAGCTTCAGCTGAAGGAGTTGGAGCTGCGCGCTATCCAGTTAAAGGCGTCCAATATGGACAATGGTGGCAGCGTACCAAAAGATCCCCAGGAGTCAAAATTCTATTTATCCAAGGATGATATCACCAGGGTGTCTGAGGAGGCATTGGGGAGTGACCCTGAAGGAGGTGGTGCAGGGATCTTCCAACCCAGCGAGGTGGGAGAGGTGGCGAATAGCCCAGCTAGGTCCCCGGGAAGAGAGAGGGTTGTATGGCCTCACGACCTATCCATAGAAGGAGTGAGACGGGGAGGTGTCCCGAGGTGCCCCAACCGCAGTCTCAGGGCCTGGAGAGTTCCGTAAGGGATCCCCAGGTTGGGAGCCTAGGCTGTCCTGATGTGCCGCTCGGTGAGGGAGAGCCCCTAGTGTCAGGAGGACCCGGGGCGACTGTAATCAGAGCTCCTGAGGTTCTGGGGTCGGCCCAGTCGCAGGGTTTAGATCCTGGGCTGGGATGCCAGGTTAAGGGGTTGCCTGACCTGGCGGGTGGGGCATCTTTTACCAGTGTCCCCCCAGAAGTGTCTTCCAGGGGTACTTCTCCTGTTGGGAGGGTGCGGAACTCTGGGAGGGGGTGCAGGGGGAGGGAAGACTCGCCCCTGGCACCGGTGCAGCCTAAGGGTTTAGACCCTGGGCTGGGGAACCAGTTGAGGGGTCAAGGCCCTGGACTGGGGAGAGAATGGTGGTCTGAGGGTGCCTCGCATGGGAGTAGGGTGAGGAACCCCAGAAGGAGGAGGAGGGGAGTGGTCAATGGGCTCTACAGGCCTGGGGCTACTACACCCCACTCTGCGAAACCACAAGGGCCAGAGACAGCTGGATGGCCTAGGGGCCGGTCCTGGCCACAACCCGCTAGGGAGCCCCAGTGGGGTGGCTTCCTTGGTCCAGGGAGGACTGAGAGAGAACCATCGGGTTCCATAGTGTCCACCTTTTCTCGCCCCAAGCAGGGAAGCCCATCAAGGCATTGATCGGTCTACCCTGGCTTTTGGCTGGAAGGGGGTTGTGTTGGACTTGGCCCTTTTCCCTGAATTTTTTCGTTTTTTTATTTCTCCCAAGATGGCTGCCACAGACCCCTGCTACTGCAGAGTGGTCTTTCATAGTAGCACCCTAGCTGCCAGGAGCTGGCTGGAACCCCACAACAATGTTGCGACACCAGCCCGCCTTTTTTGTCCCATAGGTAGAATGGGGAAGCTCCTGGAATGTGCTGGAACCTTCTAGAAGGGAGGTGTGGTTTTACTTTTGCCGCCTTGGCCAGAGGTCACCTGACCTAGGGCTACTTAAGTGAGGGAGGGAACTTTTTGTAGTTAGTTGGCCAGTGGGGTAAAGCAGAGCTGGAGAATCCACGCAGGAGTGTGGGCGGTAGGGCCTAGCCAGGGACTTATGCCTCTGAGAGTGACAGGATTTAGGTGCTGCCTCTTAAGTGAGTGAGGGATCCTGTAAAGCCCACTGATCTTGCCCAGCAGTAGGAGGACCCAGGGAACCTCTGCCCAGCCTGACTAGGAAGGACCTAGTTGCCAACTCACTCCCTACCCCTCTGTAACAGAACCCCTTAAGGGCGCCAGATACATCTGCGCCATTGATGCTGAGACTGCGTGTCCCGACTGAACCTTGAAACTACATGCCTAGCTGATTGTGGATTCGCTGAGGATCAACCAGGTCTTAGCGCTGTGACCCCTGCGCTCCCTGACCTGGCCTGGGATCCCCGGGAGCGTGCTCCGTTGAGCGCGGAGCTCCCCGGCTTAATTTGAGCCCCCCCTGTGGTGTGGAGGCTGAAGCGCGCTCACCGCTGCGGCCCGGAGGCCGGAAGAGTGCCCCTCATCGTCGCGAGGCCCGAGGAGAAGCCCGGGGCCCCGTCGCTGCCGTCGCAGCTGTGGTGAAGGTGCGTGAGGCCGTGGCCGGCCCCCGTCGCAACAGGATCGCCTGCGGACTTCGGAGCCGGTGTGGACGCCTCCCGACGTCGAGCAAGGTAAGCCCGGAGGCTTGGGACTGACCCCGGTGCGCCCCCTACAGGCTGGGAGCCACACCGCACCCTGAGCCCGGGTTCCCTCTCCGTGGGAGTCCCCTGGTCACCACGACAGAGAGACCCCTCCGAGGGATTCGCCCCCTTGTTCCCCACTGACTGTTCAGAAGCTTGGTGCCCCACGGACTGCACCGAAGAGACACTTGAAGCGTGCTTCGCTGCTTACGAGTAATGCTATGTGCGTAGGGCCCCGCTCTGAAATATTCCCAGCTTCGCTGCTTACGAGTAATGCTATGTGCGCAGGGCCCCGCTCTGAAAGATTACACCCTTTGCTAGTTACGAGTAACGCTATGTGTACAGGCCCCGCTCTGAAAGATTACACCCTTTGCTAGTTACGAGTAACGCTATGTGTACAGGGTCCGCTCTGAAAGATTACACCCTTTGCTAGTTAAGAGTAACGCTATGTGTACAGGGTCCGCTCTGAAAGATTACACCCTTTGCTAGTTACGAGTAACGCTATGTGTACAGGGTCCGCTCTGAAAGATTACACCCTTTGCTGGTTACGATTGACGCTATGTGTACAGGGTCCGCTCTCAAATATGGCCAGCTTTGATGATCACGAGTAACGTTTTGTTTGCAGGCGCTGCTTTGAACATTACATGCTTCGTTGTCACGAGTAACGCTTTGTTTGCAGAATCTACTTTGACATGCCACATGCCTAGTTATCTCGAGTAACCCTTTGTTTGCAGGCTCTGATTTGAATCGTTACATGCTCCCTTATTACGAGTACCGCTACGGTGGTAGGCTCCGCTCACAGGAGTTCACTACGCCCTCACCACGAGTAGCATCACGCTCACAGGCCCGGCTTAGTTGTCCCCTACTAGTGGTAGACGCCCCCTGAGGCGCCCAGGTTACTAGGGACCCCCGAAGTCTGCCGGGATAATTCCTGAACTGCGTGTACAATTCCTGAACTGCATGTACAATTCCTGAACTGCATTTATCTTCAACTGTTGGATAAACTTGAGTATTGCATAAATTATACAGTGTGGCGTCCCTTATTGTGTGTGTTCCCCGTTCCGTGAGAGGTGCGTGTTGTATGGTTGCTTTACACACAGGCCTGTGGGTGCCCTGCCGCTCGTGTCACGTTACCCCCTTAGGGCCTGGAGACCCCAGGTCCTACACATATGTAATAAAAAAATCCGAAATCTCAGATTGAGAACCTAGCAGGAAATGACCGGTCAAATGTTGGCGAAAAACAATGGAAGGAAGAAGGAAAAATGTACTTTCTTGAGTCCGCTCATTCACCAGGGTTTCCCCACGGTGACATGCTTCATCATAGGGACCATCTCAACCCGCTACGGGTTGAGGCGTGCTACGACTTGCGGAAATATGTAGGAGCACTGTTGTGAGACTATGTGTGGTGAAGTGGTGTGTATGGAATGGAGTGAGTATATCTAACTAGTGGGCTTAATAACTTTTATTCTTGCTCCTAGTTGATATATTAAAAAGGGGTGAGTCCCTAGAGGGTCTGGTTATAATGAGTCAGATGTCCCTAGTGGGTGTCTACATGTTTCACTTGACACCCACTAGGGACATCTGACTCATCTGACTATCTTGGAAAACATTCTCCTATTTGAGCTTCCAGATCCACAATGCGGATGCTTTTGTGAGTTCCTGTAGGGGTGTCATCAGGGTAGTCAAATTCAGGATTAAACTCTCACGGTATGTGACCATACCCAGGAAACTCTGGACACTGGTCACTGAGGTCGGAGTTGGGGCGGGTCGAATGTCTCTTATCTTTGTGGGGTCGGGTGCGACTCCTAACACTGAGAACCTGTAGCCAACAAAGCTGATGTCTTGCTTCAGGAACTAATATTTTTCCTTGTAAAGCATCAACCTGCTAAAGTCAGCATACTGAATATATAATTTTATTAAAATCAAAAGATCTTGGTCAATGCCAGATATGAAAAAGCACATAAATGAATTAATATATGAAAAGGGAAAAGATGTCAAATTAGTTTATGCAGTGTCCTATCTTCCTCATCTCAGTCCTAACCTTTTAAGCGTTCCTGCTCACAAGACAGTTTTCCTCTAGCATTAAGTCTTACCCCTGTTTTGTACTTTCATGTAGAAGAAATGCAATTACGCTATCCTTTCTTTCTCTCTTTTTTTGGAATAGTTTTTACTTATGAGAATGTAGTTATACATTAAAATTTCCTGTAAAAAAACGAGAGAAAGCTTCCCCCTATTTTAGAGCTATGCCTTTATTATTCTTTTTTTATTTATATTGCTTTGCTAGAGCGAGCAATATTATTGTGTTCCGCTTTGATTGCTCTAGTATTGGGTGGAACTCGATTTCATGTGGGATTTGTTCTGTGGGGTAGCCAAACAAATTTGGCGATCCTGCTCCCTTCTCATGCTTACCTTTGGTGCCTTTGCTGAGCCAGGTGAAAGGCAGCTGCCAGGGCATCTTGCTGAACACTTTCTAAGGAATTGACAGAATGTTCCAGGGCTATTTTTATACCTCATTCACCTGGTTTGGAACAAGAGGTTAGTAGCCCAGGAGGTATATAAACCCTGAAGAGTAGAATGTGGCCAAAAGATCCTGGAAGTTCTCCCAGCAGAAATGCTGATTTAATCTCAATTTCTCAAAGTGATCTTTCGGAGATTATTGACCAGGCAGTTGATACTGCCTTGCAAATGATGTTGAAAATCTGGAACCGAAACCTCTTAAGGAAGAGTTAAGAATGGGTACCAGTGGGTGTAGGTAATGAAACAAATTAGAGACCAGGTTAATTTTCCTTATGATTGACCTTTAGCCAGCACAGCTGATTTATTTGCACCTTTAGGTCCTGCTCTTAATGATGACCCCTTACACAAAGCAGAAAGAGAAATTATGTCTCATAGATGAAAGGATATAGAAAACACAGGATATCCATGTTATTAGACAAGAGATATCCAATAGTAGACTTTGAATCTAAATTTCCTCAGATGATAATGATTAACTCTCTGTTGGTCAGTATGTCCTATTCTCTGGCTACAGCAGGTTCTTAACCATTGGACCCAACTAATAAAAAGGTACAGGGTGCTTTAAGTAGTGCTAATGCAACTACACATTTTGAATTCTTTACACTAACTTACGTAGCACATGCTTCACCATTGCTGATTGTGGACTTTCACCGTTTGACACCATGCTGAATTATGATGATTATACAGAAAAATAAGGAAATATGGAACGGACGGTAAGATTTCTGTCAGACACCAACAACTTGATGCTGCATGTTCAGCTGCAACTTCTGCAGGAGCTGTTATGGTGTGCAGACTGTGTAGCTAAGACGTTGGAAAATGGATTCAGCTCAAGGAGATATAATGTCATACCAATCATTTAAAGGACAGAAGACTTTGCATTTGAAATTGTATGATATTTTAAAAAAATCAGCAGAAGACAATAAGTTGTGATAACCTCTTAAGTTGCAAAGGACCAGATCTTTTTTGTTTCACATACCCCAGCAACAGTACAATTTAGCTAAACAGAAAGTCCTTTCGTGAGTAAGCTTAGGGTCAGGGTGCTGCATGCGGAGACACCTCCCAACTAACTAACCAGGTTGCATCCTCCAAAACATCGAAACTCTGATTATGCTAAGTTCAAGGTGCTACTTTTGGGTGCTTGGTTACAATACTTTGTTGACAGGTGGGAAATAATGCTACAGATCAGTTGGTGTTAAAAGTGGTCTCACAGTAACATCGGTTTACCTATAAGATTACCTTTCCGAGGAGCGTGGTTAAGCCGCTGAGGAAGGTAGCAGCGTAAGTGATGAGCTCCAGCAGCCAGCCCTGTGCAGATGGTATCCTGGAGCCCCCTGGAGGCTCCTGAGCCCAGGTGTTCCCGAGCCCGGGAGCAGTTCGAGGATCCCCAGGGGAATGCAGTGATGCAGGGACTATGGGTCACTTAGGGCCCGTGAGACAGAAATGACTGGGCTCAGACTGTGGCCTGGCAAGATGGTGCTGGCAGGCCATGCTCTGGGCCACAACAAGTCACAAGTTGGACACCGGCGGTTCAGAGGGAGTAGGTGACCACCTCCAGAAAGCCAGAGGGATGCCCATTAGGGGCCACAGGACTCAGCCCAGAGAAACAGGCCTGTGGTGTCATCGAGCCCTAGTGCAGACCATCACAGGCAGTCCCATGGATCTGGGGAAGGCCTGAAAAGGCAAGGAACGAGTACCCTGCATTTGTGCAGATAGTGGCACTCCAACAGCCCTGGCGGGCATGATCCCGAGACGTTCAGTGTGGCTTGGGGTGGTGCGCTATAGTAGACCAATGGGACAAGACAACGGTGGGCAGGTTTAGCCCCCCAGAGGCTGCGGGTTAGGAGGAGCAGCCGCTAAGGTGAGATCTGTCCATCAGATCGGAGAGGTGAGAAGTAGGCGGAGGGTTCTCATGCCTGTAGGGTGGTGGGGCAAGTGTCCGGTTGAGGTCCCTCGCACAGACCGGGTCGATGAAGGTGGCGTGGCCATCTTCCAAAGTGGCAGGCGGGGCCAGAGGAGGGGAGTTGGCCTGGGTGCAATACCCTCTGCGTTTGGTGGCTCTGCCGTGATCATTTTCAGATGCTCATTGGTGAGAAGCAGCTGCTGCCAGACATGTGAAGGCCAGGGCCATAGCAAGGGTATGCACCAAGACACTGAAGATAGCCACCCGAAGCTCTCGGACATGGTCCCCCGGAAAGGGTCCATGGTCTAGTGACTCACACCGTCCTAGAGAGTGAATAGGGGCCCTGGATCTAGGGCTCATGTGGACTGACCATAGGAAACTGGCAGAGAGAGTGGTTAAAGCAGGGCATGCAATGACTTGCCTGGAACTGAGGATCGCGGAGGACGATGTGATGATTCGTGCTCTACAGTAAACTGTCACCTACTAGAGAGAAAGGATGGAGGATGCTGAAGGCCGCTCCAGGCTAAATAACATCCATCTGGTGGGGATCCTGGAGACAACAGAAGGCCCAAGTACAGAGTTGTGCTAACAGGACTGGCTCCTAAGAGAGATATTTGAGGGGCAAGGAATCAAACATGTTTACAATTCAGAGGGCGCTCAGAGTGCCTGGACAACCACCTGCACCAGGGGCACCCCCAGACCGATTGTGGCCCAGCTGCTCAATTTCCATGACCACGACCACATTCTACAAGTGGTGCAATTCTACAAGGGGGACCCTTGTGAAAATCTATTCTGCCTATACCACTGCTGTCCAGAGGCAGTGAGAAATGTAAAGGAAGTGTAAAAGCACCTCCTGTCACTGAATCTAAAGTGCGCTTTGTTTTTGCCGGCAAAGTTGTGCATTTGTGACAATGGAGAGTCACACTTCTTCCACACAGCATCAAACACATGGGACTGTTTAGAAGTGAAGGCATGCCTGCCCCATGACTCCCGTAAGCCACCCAGAGAGTAAGAGTGGCGGCATCAGAGATTAAGAAGGACTGCGGTACAGGGGCTCAACAGCAGCCCTGACCAGCACCCAGGATGAGATGGAGAGGGCCAAAGTGATGGCAGACATCCAGCTGTGCCATTCCTAGAAGTCGGGCAACAAACAGGCATGGTTAGAGGCATACAAGGACACCACCGAGAGGAAAGGACACCAGATCAGGCTAGACAACAAATACAATGGCTACAACTCACCTAACATCCCCGGGCCTCACCCTTTTAGGGTATTATTCTTGACTATTATTGGCATGGGCAGCAAGCTTAAGAGGGAGGCAATGTGGAAATGCCTAGCAAGGCAGAAGCCAGGCATAATTCTCCTTCAAGAGCATCACCTTGCCGGGAACACATGCAGGGTACTAACTGCCTGCCAGCACAAGCAGACTTTTCATCCAGCTCGAGAGGGGTGGGCAGATTGACCCACCGATTGCTTCCCCTGCAGGTCACCTTAACTTGGATGGAAAGACCCAAGGAATCAACAGAATGGGGGGATGGCTAGCGGTGGTGCCCGAAGCCTTATTCCTGATTGGGGGGACCTTAACTTAAATCACCAAGGTGAAATTGACAGGATGACAAAAATGGGGTAGAGGCTGGGAAGGCGTGCGTGTTTGGCATCCTTTCTGTACACCATAGTATTGGAGGGCCTGTAGTGGGAGGAACACCCAGGAATGCAACAACACCCATACAACTCCAATCAACTGTGCTCAAAATCCAGGCTGGATTACGTCCTAATCCCAAAACATTAACTGGGTAGGTTTGGGCACACCACCATCCTAGCACGGTGCATCTTGGATCACTTACCACGGACTATGCACTTCCTGACAGATATCCGGGGAACACGGGGAAATGGATGCTGGACCCTTTGGACCTGACCGTTTGTGACACCAGAAAGCTGGTGGCCGAGACCCCGATGCCTTATTGTAAGTAAAATACAGGAATGGTGGATTCAGATATCCTCTTGTGGGAGGCCTATAAGAAGGTCCTGCATGGCCAACTTATAGCCCATGTCGCAGTCAAATGTAAAGAAAGGGACCTTCAATGTCATCTGACACAATGGGAGGTCCAGCCCATAACTGACCCCGCCCCAGACCTGCCTGGCAAGATAAGGGGGGGACGGAGGAGCTGCACCACACGATACACCAGGAGGTAAGGAAGATGTATAGGGCGAAACAGAGTAAACTCTAAATCAGTAACAAGACGTGCAGAAAGCTAGCATGGACTGCCAAAAGGGAGGAAGGTCAAAGATGGATTACCACAATCAACAGGGGGGCCTGAGGGAAAAGCAGAAACCTTAGTAGATATAGCGCAAGCATTTGCAACTCACTTGGAGGACCTCTACCGACCCGGGGGAGGAGGAGTGCACTGATATGAGTAGTCTTGAGACCTTCACTGATGAAATACTGGTACCTAGACTTCAGGAAGATCTGAGTGAACCCCTTGATGCGGAGTTATAAGAACTGGAATTGGCTGATGCCATAGGCCAGATGAAAAGTGGGAAATCCCTGGGCCCCAATAGCCCCCCTGAGCTGTTCAAATGTATAAAGTCCCAGATAGTGGCCCACTTAGTTCAATGTTCAACAGGGCCCAGCAGGAGGCAGCCCTCCCCCAGGACCTTTGACGGGCGACGTTAGTCATGATACACAAACAAGGGAAACCCAGAGAAAACTTCGCCTCCTATCGCCCAATATCGCTCTTTAACCTGGAGACTAAAATCCTAGCAAAGGTTCTGGGCAACAGACTCCTACAGGTGGTCGACATGCCGGTGGCCCCTGATCATTCTGGCTTTTTACCCTACAGGGTGACAAGGCCTTCGAAGGTTGGCTGGATGCCTGGCATTCTGTTACTAGATTGCTGAGTAGGCTCTTCGCCTCGTCCTGGATGCTGAAAAGGCCTTTACTTCCCTGGAGTGCCCCTACCTGATGGCAATACTGCGAAGAATGGGGATGGGCAGGAGGTTTATGTCATCAGTGAGCTTGCTGTATACAGACCCGGTGGGGAGGGTCAAAGTGAATGAGACATTCTATAGGGAGTTCCTCCTCAGCATGGGCACCCGACAGGTGTGCCCACTGTCCCCAATATTCTTCGCAATGGCGATCAAACCCCTGGCCTGTTGGCTGGATATTGATGCACTATTGAGGGCATATGATGGGACCCCGACTGGAAAGATGTTGTATCCATGTAGGAAAATAGGATCTGTTTTCGTGGTTAACCGCAATGTTTGCTGGTGTCAGTATGTTCTTTTGACTAGCATGGCTGGAATACTGCTAAGAGGACCCCAGCTACTGTGTTTCCTCCCTAAATTTGTCATTGTAAGTACTTTGGTACCTCCACCATTGGCTACTGGTGTACCCATATAAGTCCCTAGTATATGGTACTAAGGTACCCAGGGCATAGGCACACCAGGGTTCTCCCATGGGCTGCAGCCTGTATTATGCCACTGATGAGAGACCATTCAAACTGTGACTACAGTTCTGCCATTGTACCCTGTGTAAGCTGGTGCTGGCACCACTTATGACAGATATCAGTTTCCTTTTATCTGAGGTCACTGCACTTAAAATCTATATGTCACCCCTAAGGCAGGTCTTTCAATCCTGAAGGCAGGGTGCTAGGTTATAAGTGTTAGGATGCCCTGCATGAGCAGGACACCCACTACAAACCCCAGAGTAGATTCTCCGGGCTTGGTAAGTGCGGTCAGCCATTTTTATACATTTAGTGGCCATGCGTCATTACGCGATGACTAATTATATATTGGCTGTGCCAAACCTAGTATCAAAGTTGGAATCATACCTCCAACACCGCTCCCAGTGTTGAAGGTCTGATTCCATGCACTGGGGGGCTGCTGTCAACCCTAGACACAATTCTGCCCCCCTGCTGCTGAGGTGAGCAGGAGCAGCGGAAGATAGAATAGGTTTCCTGTCACAAGGAGGTGTGACCACCTCCAGACAGGACTTAGTATGTTGGGTTGGGCCACCAGACTGCTTTGAAGGTCACTTTAGGTACCCTCCTAGAATACAACCAGTTCTTGGAGCCCTTGGCTCCAGCTCTGGTGTGAAACTGGACAAAGGACATTGGATTGTCCCCCCCTGTGTCCAGCCCCTCCTCTGGAAGGGAACACTGACTTGTCCTAACCCCTTTCCTAGGGCATGAAAGGGCTTACCTGTGGGTAGATCCTCAGATTCTTCGTGGGACAAGACTCATGCCTGAAACCACATCACTCTTCGACCATCTGGACTCTTGGACTTCGGCTGGAACCGAGACTGCATCACAGAAGACTCCTGCTGCTCCTGGTCTCGCTTTTCTGTAAGTTTTCATCGTCATCTGTGTCTGTGCTTCATCCAGGATCTTTTTTTTTTTTTTGCTATTTTTAAAGCGCGCAAATACCCATACAGGTGTCTCGGCGCTAGTGATCAGAGAACTCCTTACTCTTGAGGGTGGTTAAACAGAGGAAAAAAGCCATGTTTTGAGGCTCTTTCGGAATTTAAGGAGGGTGGGGGCATATTTGATATGCAATGGGAGGGTGTTCCATAGTTTAGCAGTGGCTGTAGTGAAGCACCTGTCTCCCCAAGTGGCCTTTTTTGTCCGAGGGACAGACAGCATACAGGCTGTAGAGGATCGAAGTGTTCTGCGATGCTCCAATGGATGAAGAGCTACTTTTAGGAACTTAGGCCCTGGGTAGTTAAGGGTCTTGTAGGCTATGCAAAGAGCCTTGAATTTTATTCGGCTCCTGATTGGGAGCCAATGGAGCTTTTTGATGTAATGGGATACTGATGTGAATTTGGGGATAGAAAGTAAGATTCTGGCAGCCGCGTTTTGAACGGTCTGGAATTTATTGAGGACTCCTTCTTGCGCATTAAGAAGCAGAGAGTTGCAATAGTCCGTTTTTGAAAACACTAAAGTACTGATAAGTGTTTTGCCGGCTGACTGAGGTAGATATGGAAGAAGTTTCTTGATTTTTTTGAGTGTATAGAATGCAGATGATACGACGGCATTGGCGTGGTGGTGGAAAGTCAGTTTATTGTCGAAGGTGACTCCCAGGTTACGAACCTTAGTCACCGGTTGGGGGGGGGATCCCAGCTCCGGTGGCCACCATTGTGGGGACCATGCTGGTCTCAAGCTCCCAAATGTCATCACCTCCGTTTTATCAGAGTTAAGCTTGAGGCAGTTTGATGACATCCAGGAGCTTATTGCCTTCATACCTTCCTGGAAGTTGGCTGCCACGCTGGCTCCGTTATTGTACACCGAAAGCACTAGTTGCGTGTCGTCGGCGTATGTGGTCAGGGCAATACCGTAGGATTTTATCACCCTCGCCAAGTCCGATACATAGATATTAAAAAGCGTCGGACTTAGCGAGGAGCCCTGTGGAACGCCACAGGGGAGAGAGAAGGTCTGGGAGGTGAAATTGCCCATTTTGACAGTCTGAGGCCGATTGGCGAGGAACGAAGCAATCAGGTCTTTAGCTGTTTCTCCTATTCCCAGAGCTGCGACACGGTCGATCAAGGTAATATGATCGACCGTGTCAAATGCAGCGGAGAGATCTAGGAGTATCAAGACGGCTGATCCTCCCTTGTCCATGGTTGTTCTGATTTCGTCCGCGGCTTTCAGTAGTGCCGTCTCTGTCCCGTGTCCCTGCCTAAAACCGAACTGTGTGTCGTCTAGCAGATTGTTGTCATTGATGTATTTTGACAGCTGCAGGTTCATGGACTTTTCAAAAATCTTTGCCGGAAATGGGAGACAAGCGATAGGTCTATAGCTTGCTGGGAGAAGAGGGTCTAGCTTAGGTTTTTTCAGCAATGGCTTTATGATCGCTTCTTCCAGACTGAAGGATATATTCCTGTTGCGAACATAGCGTTGCATATGGTGGATAATGAAGGGGAAATTGCTTCCGGTATGCGGTTAATAATAGAAGGGGGACATGGGTCAAGGGGGGAGCCGGATTTAGTACTGGCTACTAGACGTTGAATAAGATCTTTATCTACGGGGTTGAAAGATAATAGAGTTTGCGAAGTGCTAGTAAGGGGAGGACTCGAAGATGGTAGGGGGGTAGATCGTGAAAAAGTCTGGAAGATGGAACTGACTTTTTCCTCGAAGAAGCTGGCCAAGGCATCGGTCAGTGATTGAGAAGCCTCTAAGGGCGGCGTCGGGGGGTTGGATAGGGTGGTAACTACCCTGAATAGTTCTCCTGACGAGTTTTTTGCCTGATTAATCTGAGTGATAAAGTAATGACTTTTCTCGGTGGTTATCGCTCTTTTGTAGATAGCGAGGGCATTTTTGTAGTTGGATTTGTCTGCCGGGCTGTAGTTGCGCCGCCATTGTCTTTCAAGGTTCCTGCAGTATTGTTTCTGCATACGTAGAGCCTCAGTGAACCATGGGGCTGAAGGTGTTGTTCTATTTCGGTGTGATGATTTAAGTGGGGCTAGTTTGTTACAGGCCATGTCTAGGTTGATCAGGTAGTTTGAAGATGCTATGGTAGGGTCCTGCTCAGTGGGGATAAATTTGTCCTGTATCATCTCTGCTAATTGT
Source organism: Triturus cristatus (assembly GCF_964204655.1). Lineage (NCBI taxonomy): Eukaryota > Metazoa > Chordata > Amphibia > Caudata > Salamandridae > Triturus > Triturus cristatus. The sequence goes on along the minus strand of NC_140583.1, from coordinate 617,691,040 downwards.
GATATATCAATATTTTTCCAGTCTCTGTATGTTGAACGAGCTGGTGCAACGGAGTTCGATTTAATGGAGTTTGTTTGCACTGTGAAGCAAATAGCTGAATGGTCTGTCCAGATCAGAGGGATTATCTGGGTGATATTTACAAGAGGACTGTTTGTAAATATTCCGTCTAATGTGTGACCAGCCCGATGAGTCGGGGAATTAATGAGTTGTGTTAGGCCTGCAGCTTCAAGGTCTGCAATAAGTTGCGTGGTATCATGGTTATTTGAAATCTCAAGATGAAAATTGAAGTCACCTAGTAGCGTGAAATGGGGGGCATCAGCGACTGCTTCGATTAGACTACCTATGTTAGCTAAAAACTTAGCTCTTGAGCCTGGAGGGCGGTAAATCAGCATTCCCTTGAAGGATGATTTTGCTGATAAGCCTAGAGTGAATGTGAGAGACTCATATTCTGAACATATATGTGGTTTAGTCGAGAGTTTGAAGTGGCTTTTATAAATTATGGCAATGCCGCCACCTCTTTTTATTGGTCTGTCAAGTCTGCAAACATTGTAGTTGATGGGAGTGGCTTCTGCAAAATCGGGTCCTGAGGCCTCATCGCCCCATGTCTCGGTGACAAACAGTAGGTCAAGTTTGTACGCATCGATCAAGTCGGCGATTTCTGTTTTGTGTTTGGGGAGGGATCTGGCGTTTATTAGTGCTGCTTGTATTGAAGGTATGTTGTTTATTGAAGGATTGCCGGAACCTTTGATGCAAGTTGGACATAGGAGTGGGCCTACGATATGATTGGAGTAGCTTAAATGAGGGAGTATATGCGGTTGATTCGCTAAGTGTCTCAGTTGTCGTAATTCATCGGTGGAATAGGTTAATCTCACCGTGAGTGTAGGAGGCCGTGATGCTGGAGTTGCAGGGGGGGTGGCCGTTGGCCCGTCCTCGGCGCGGACGAGCGCAGACGAGCTTGCCTTATGCGCGCCTTCGGCGCGCATTCGTCGCGCCCGCTGCGCTCGTCCGCTGCGCTTCCGGTTGCAGCACATTTTTATGTTTACGAGGATGGCATAGGAAGTGGGCGTGGTCAGGTGCTTGGTCACGTGATTGGGCGTGTCCGCTGCTGTGAGGCGGCGTTGCCCTGGCAACAGTATGCCGTGTCAGCCCTGGATCGGCTGAGCGGTCTGCAGCGAGTGCGCTAGAATCAGGTGGGAATTAGCAGTTTTAAAAGCAGTAAACAAGAAGTACAATTTTAAAACATGAGCGTGCTAACTCCCGGCTTCCGCCTCAGGAGTGGAGTTCTTTGAACGCGCGATCTTGGTCAGCGCGCGCTCAAATAGAGCTAGTGGGCGTGGTCAGGTGATTGGTCACGTGATTGGGCGTCCGCTGCTGTGAGGCGGCGTTGCCCTGGCAACAGTATGCCGTGTCAGCCCTGGATCGGCTGAGCGGTCTGCAGCGAGTGCGCTAGAATCAGGTTGGGAATTAGCAGTTTTAAAAGCAGTAAACAAGAAGTACAATTTTAAAACATGAGCGTGCTAACTCCCGGCTTCCGCCTCAGGAGTCTTCAACAGACCTGTGGCCAACAAGGACACCCGAAGTAATCTCCATTGAGGTGCAGGAGTCACTACCCTGCATCTGTAGGGACCGCAACGAAGCTGGCCGGTCTGCTCTCCTGATGTCCCACGGACTTCGAAAGGCCCAGCAACACAGATGGTGGTTCTGCAACTCCCTCGAGGCCTGACCTGTTTTTGCTGCAATTTTGAGGCCAATATCCCTTGTCGGAACCGCTGGGACCAAACCCTTGTGCACTGTGTCAACTTGCCGTTGCCATGGCTTGTTGGCTCTGCACTCCAGAGATCTTCGGGCTACAAGATCCTCCAGCTTCCAGCATCTCTTCCTGCCAAGTACAGCATCCTCACTGCATCCTCTGCACCATGGGCCTTCATCTTTGGTGAGCTGCTAGAGGTCCTCTTGCGACTCCTGTGCCTTTAGCCTGTGCATATTTTTGAGGGTCTTTTGCTGCTCCACTGGGACCCCCTGCTTTTTCGGGGCCTGCTCCGACTCACTGGGAAGGGGCCTTTTCTCCAAAACTGCAACTGCGACTTTCCCGTTGACCTCTATCGGACACGCAACTGTGTTTCCACCCTGCACACAGCCTCCGTGGGGTTCCTGGGTACCTACCTTGGGTGTTTATTGGATCCCCAGCTCCTCTGAGTCTCCTGGTCCAAGTTCCGACTTTGGTCGCAGTTCGCATTCTGCTTTTTTAGTATATGGTTTGTTCTCCACTGTATTTTGTGCTTACTTACCGAAGTATAATTAAAGAAGTATTGTTTTTTATCGTTATATCTCCAGGTAGGAGATATAACAAAGTGTTAGTGAGTGTTGTGTAATAAATAGACATATTTTTATATATACACTGTGTGGTTCTTTTTCGTTTAACCCACACTATATGAAAAATGGAAGGGGACCTGGGCAGACTGGAAGACGATGAACGGGCAGCACCCTGTAGGTCCCCCTGAGAGGAAGCTATACAAGTTGGATTTCCACTCATCCAATTGAAAACTCCTTCACAGGGCCTATTATAGAAGATCGTGACTACTCCATATGGGGAGGGCTGAAACAGACTTGCGTTTGAGGGGATGCAGGCAGAAGGGCACCCTAATTGATATCGTAATTTCCCTAATATTCAGATGTATTGGGTGAAATTAGGGAGGTTTTTCTCAGAAGTCTTAGATTGTATACTGGAGCTGACCCTGCAACTGATTGCCTTGGGTAGCTAGGGTGAGCAGACTCTAGACCGCTACTCCCTTATTTTCCGTAACACTGCAGTGATGGTCGTGATACGTGATGTGATCAGATAGTTTAGCCATGGGGAGATGCCAAGTCAGCAGACCTGGGAATCCAATGTGGACTGGTGAATGCAATCTCAAAAATTGGTGTATCTGGTAAGCGGCTGCCCCAAGAAGTTTGATCAAGTATGGGGGGCTTGGCAGCATGTACAAGAGTAAATTCGCTGAGGGAGACTAAATTGAAATGGTATATGCTGATGGGTGGTTGTAAGTGTTATTTGATTATATATCTCAGCCCAGCAAGGCACAGGAATGTGTCACAGCCAGCAGATTCTGATATACTTGTTCGATATGCCTCATGTCAAATCTGTTCACCCTCTCTATGTGTGATGTTAAGGTCAAGGAATGGGATTGATTGTTTTTATCCCATGTCAATGTGAATTTTAAGCCGCCACAATTTTTCATTAAGCCAGTGTAGGAAATACTCTAGGGTTTGTTCAGTGTCCTGCTAAATCATGAAAATGTCGTCTATATACCTCTTCCACTGTTTCATACCAGTATGGAAGGGGTTGGTGGCGGACAGAAAGTGGTTCCCCTCCAAGGAGTCCATATACAGTATAGCTTGATTTGGGGCAAAAACTGGCCCCATTGAAATACCTTTAACCTGTTGGTAAAATCGGTCCTCGAATATGAAAAAATTCCTGGTTAGACAAATCTCTAGGAGTTGAAGTATGAAGTCAGTGGGAACTGGATGGGGTATGTATGCAGCCACGCTAACTCCAAGACTTATTATTATCTCACTCAGTCACTTACTCCTTCTCACTGCACCACGTGATTCATTATTTCCACTGTTTTTTACCAATGCGTCTTGATAATTCTTTGAAGCTAAAATATTTTTGTTCAGACTAGCTTGTGTTCTCTCGAGGCTGTATACAGATGATATACACCCCCCTAATTTTCTCCTTATGTCTTCTTCCTCCCTTCTCTTGACCTATGTCTAATTTACAGTTATCTTAGGCACTTATATACAGGCATGCTAATATAATGTCTTGAAGATGATCCACGCATTGTTCACTTGGATCGAAACGCCGTCGACACATTAAAACGCCTCATGCACTAACTGTGATGTCATTATTAACTGTGTAGAGACGTTACTTGCGATTTGTTTCTTAAAATTCATACTACTTGTCAAAACAAACCGTAAGTGTTGCCTGAGCCTCACTTAAATGTTCTCCCTATTTTATTTATTTATTTATTTATTTATTTTCTAAACTTTTAGAGCGCGAACAAATACCACGAATGGTGTCTCGGCGCTGGGCAGACAGAGAGGCACTTCCTGTGCATTATTGAGTGAATAACCAAGTCTTCACTTGCTTTCTGAAGAGCAGCAGTGAAGAGCTGTTTTTTATGTGATGGGGCAAGGAGTTCCAGAGCCTTGAGGCAGCTACCAAGAAACGTCTGTCTCCCCACGTGACTGTTCTCACTCGTTGAATGCATAGGGATGCGGATGAGGCAGATCTTAACGCTCTCTTGGGAACATACAGCTGCAGTGATTCCCTAAAAAAGTCGGGTCCTTGGCTATTCAGTGCCTTGTATATAATACACAAAGCCTTGAATTTTGTTCTTTTTTTTACTGGGAGCCAGTGCAGTTGGTAGACGGCGGATAAAATAGGCGCGAACTTGGGAGTTTTGGTCAAGATTCGTGCAGCGGCGTTCTGCACCATTTGTAACTTTTTGAAGACCTGCTCCTGAGCATTCAGCAGAAGCCCATTACAGTAGTCCACCTTGGATAGCACCAAGGAGGACATCAGGGTTTTCCCTGCAGACAGGGGAAGGTAAGGTAGTAACTTTTTCACTTTCCGTAGCGTAAAAAAGGAAGAGGAGACTACTGCATTGGCATGATTAGTGAAACTTAATTTGTTGTCAAACAACACTCCTAGGTTTCTGACCTTTGAGACTGGGATGGGTGGGTTGCCCATTTCCGGTGGCCACCAGATCGGAGACCAAGATGGTTTTAGGTCTCCAAACACCATTACCTTGGTCTTATCGGTGTTCAGCTTTAGACAATTACTGTCCATCCAATGACTGATGGCTCTCATGCCCGTCAGAAAGTTGGCTGCCACTTCGGTCCCGTTTTTATGCACTGCTAACACCAACTGGGTATCGTCGGCGTACAAAGTCACTCCCATTCCGTGGGTTTTAATGATCCTCGCCAAGTCCGACACATAGATGTTAAAAAGTGTCGGACTCAGCGAGGATCCCTGGGGGACTCCGCAAGACAGCACAAACATTGGTGAATAGAAATTCCCCATCTTTACTGACTGTTCTCTGTTTGCATGCTTGTGTAGTAGGATGCAGGCTTGTGTCCCACTTTTCAGTATTTTTGTTTGTTTATATCCCAAAAACTTGCTGATTAATTAAATATTGAACCTCTGTCCGGCTGGATAAGTTAACCAATACAGCACTGATTGTGTCTATATTAATTTGTTACTTCCTATCCCTACCTCACTAGGGACCATTGTAGCACAAAATAATTGATTCCCGAGGTCCCTGGCTGACTTTACTTGGGTCCCCTTGTTGTTTGAAAAGATCTTGAATCCAGTGGCACAATCAGCATGGTAAGACACAACCCTCACCAGCTCGCTGATTTCGATAAGGATTTTTTTTTTATACTCAAATTTTATTATTACAGAGAACAATACAGCATAGGTAAATCATACCGATTGATGCAGTGGAATATTTTCAGTGTGGTCATGTACAGAGATACTTGCTGCCCCCATTGCGAGTGTGTTCTCATATACAATCATAGTCCGGGAAGCTACAGGGTGTACAATTGGTTCAACCATTTGCCCAGACCCTTGTGTGCTTGGTTGGGCAACCTCTCGCCTCGAAGAGTGACTTCTCCTGAAATACGCACCAATCCACTATTTGGGGGGGTCAGACTGTATCCATGACGCGGTGATGTCCCGCTTGTCCACCAGGGTGGCCGTGCCTAGGAAAAGCTTATCTGGTCGGGACCCATCTAAGCCATCTATGACGCCCAGGAGGGGGTTCAGGAGATTGTGTGGCACATCCCAACCCAGAACACCCGTGAGTGCATATTTCTATTGCTTCCCAGTAGGGGGTGATGCGGGGGCAGGACCAGACCATATGGTGAAAGTCCGGCAGTTCTAGGTCGCAGCGCGGACAGGGCGATGAGGGTCGCAGGCCTGCTCTATGAAGCCGGTCAGGGGTTAAGTAGGCATTGTGGAGGGATTATAGCTGGATCATGTGAAGTTTAGCTGAAATGGTAACGGTCTTGAGGGCCATTAGGGCGTCTCACCAGTCCTCGTCCGCTAGGGGACCCAGCCACCTCTCCCATCGGTGTCTCAGTGAGTCGAGTGATGTTGGGCTGTTATTGGTTAGGGAGCAGTATATCCACGAGACCCAGCCCTTTTCCAGGTCCCCCATCATGATTTGTGCTTCCATTGGACTGAATTTCGGAAGAGCCGTATCCATTGTTAGGTGTGTGCTGAGAGCATGGCACAATTGCAAGTATTTGTAAAACTGCGAGCGTTGGTGGGTGTAGCTGTAGGTCTTGAAATGAGCGTATGTGGTCCCCTGCCCAGACGTCCCTCAATTGCAATATTCCAATAAGGTCCCAGCCTTTGAATCCCTCCAGGGCGCGCGCACCTCCCTCAGCCAATTTCCCTGCCAAAGGGGTGTGTGTTGGGTCAGTTTGGTATCCCACGGGGTGTGGCGTGCAGCCTTCCGGACCTCCGTACATAATGGTCTGGATTTGCGGGAGTCCCAGGTCTCTTAGCTGGAGCCTATAGGCTGGATCGGACCAGCCGCCGGTAAACCAGTCATGTAGGACAAGCAATCGGGTGGCTAAGTAGTAAAAGTAGTGATCAGTCATCCCCATGCCCCCGTCGAAAGGCGGGATCCGGCTATGAGCCAGAGCTATGCACGGCCTCTTGCCCCCCCACAGAAATTTGTGGCCATATTTATTTATTTATTTATTTGAAAGGTTTTATATAGCGCTGGCTAGACCCGGGGGTAGCAGAGTGCTTTACATGTGCCAGTCGAAGCACTCTCGCGAAAGATGGAGGGGCACCAAGGTCGACTTGGCAGGATTGAGACTCAAAGGTGTGGAGGACAAAGAGACACCTGGGGCCGAACTGTGCCGAAAGAGAAGCACATCTTCTGCGTATAGTGCAATTTTGTCAGTGTGGGGGCGTTCCCACTTCCAACCCTGTATCTGAGCATCGGCCCGAATGGTGCAAGCTAATGGCTCCATCATGAGGGCGAACAGAAGTGGGATGAGGGGGTATCCCTCTCTAGTAACCCTCTTAATGGGGAATGCCTTCGAGAGAGTCCCGTTTATGAGTACCCTCGCTCATGGTTTGGAATAGAGGACCTGGACAAGACAGCGGAAGGACTGGCTCAGTCCCATTGCAGCTAACACATCGTCGAGATATTGCCAGTCCACCGTGTCGAAAGCTTTTTCGAAGTCGACCAGGAGGAGTGCCAAGTAGGGAGTGAGTGATAGGCAGTGCGCCAGGGCCTAGTGTAAACGCCGCAGGCAATGTCTTGTACTGCATGCTGGCATGAACCCGCATTGGTCCAGGTGAACCAATTTATTTAGGATCGGTCGTAGGCTTTGAGCCAGGATCGTGGGGTATATCTTAATTTCTGTGCTGATCAGTGTGATTGGACGGTAGTCCTCGCTGGTGGGTGAGGATGGCTTGGTCTTAGGGATGACCACAATGATTCAGGGGAGAATGTCCCTGTCTCCGCAACTTCTTGGAACAGCGTGAGAAGGTGGGGGACCAAAATGTAACCATATGTGGCATAGTATTCCTGGGGCAACCCGTCGGGCCCTGGTGTTTTTCCAGTGGCAATCAGAGAGATGGCATCGCTGATTTCTTCTGGGTGAAGGGGAGCTCCAGGTCAGCAGCCTCACGGTCAGTGAGGCGGCGGAGATGAACATCTCCTTCGGCAGCCAAGTCATGAAGCAAGGCTACAGGCCTTTGGGATGAGTATAGCTTGGAATAATAATTGGCAAAGGCTTTGGTTATTGCGACTGGCGTTCGGTGGGTGACATCAGAGAGATCCCGCACCTCTGGGACAATACGGTTAGCTAAGGGGTAAGACGCAAGCCTGTAGTATCTTCCCGTTCTTGTCCCCCCATCCATATACTCTGGCAATGGAGGATCTCCATAGCAGCATGGCTGACTCGAGTGAAATTTGCTTGATCTCTTCCCTTAGGATCAAAAGTTGCCTATCTCCTGGACCGTCTACGCCCCCCCCCCCCCGCTGAGGACCACTCTCCAGGCAAGTTGCCTCTGCTTCGAGAAGGGCCAGCCAGCTGTCTTGGGACCGTTGCTGTGCCTTAAGCTGGCCCCTGGTGAAGCCTCGAATAGTGGCCTTACTCTCTTCCCAAAGGGTTCCGGGAGAGGACACAGAGTCTTGGTTAGAGTGGAAGTATTGTAGGAGTTATTTCCCTATTGCTTTTTAAAAATTTTTGTTCTGAATCAACCAGGGGTTCAGTCTCCAGATTGGGCGTAGCGCGCCAGAGGAGTCCCCTAAGTAAAGGAAGAGGAGAGAGTGGTCCGAAATGCCCCGGGGAAGAATACTGACATCATGTGTGTGCTGCTATAAGTGCATGTGTGTGGTGTGCTGCTGAGGTGTGGGTGTACTGGGTTTCACGGGGGTTCCAAACTCTCCAGATGTCACAAAAGCCCAGGGTAGTCGCTCAGTCAACCAGTCGCCTTGCCTGAGAGATTCTGCCAGGGCAGGGTATACCTTTGGTGTCGAGGTCTGGGCCCATGACTGCGTTAAAGTCGCCCCCTGTCTCGCCCAGGGGCAAGGCGGAGACGACCTCCGCGTTCTGCCTCAGTGATGAGGCGAGCGTGGCGGGTGGGACATATATTGACACTAGGTTTAGGGTGTCGCCTCTTAGCGTCCCAGATAGGGCCACAAATCGGCCCTGGGAGTCTTTTGTTACATGGTTGGGTACGGAGGGGAGGTTGCTCTACAGAAGGATCGCCACCCCTCTGGAGTCCCGCTCAAAGCCAGAGTGCCACACCCCATCAAACCCTTGTCTTGCTAGGAAGGGACTGCTAGAAATACCCTTCTTCACTTCGAAAGTTTCCATCCCAGAAGCCAGAAGGATGGAATTCCTTTCAGTCAGTTTCTGCGTTTACGCAGAAATTGTACCTCCATCAAGGATTATCTCCACAATGCAGAGATCATGAAACAGAAATTCATTGATAGAGGGTATCCCACAAGGCTGGTCAGGAACGCGATTAAAAGAGCACGTTTCTACAACCGAGACTCCATGTTTCAAAGTAAAAGTCAGGAATCGAAGGATAAACTTGTCTGTGTTACCAGACATTCTCCTTTCAATAACAAGATCAGACAGATTGTAAACTCTGAGTGACACCTTTTGAATTTGGGCGAACAATCATTGGCCCTGCCCAAACCAGTTTTTGCCTTCCGCAGAAATAAGAACCTTAGAAACTTACTGGTCAAAGCGAAGATCTCTGACCAGAAAACATGGCTACAGAAGTCGATTGAAGGAACATCCCCGGTGAGGGGCAACCACAAATGTGGCACATGCCATGCCTGTGCCAATGCCATAGTTGACATTTCTTTCTGCGTGAATGGCTTCACTGCTGTCCTCAAAGAGATGACCAACTGCAGGACATCCAATTGTATCTATGCGATCCAATGTCCCTGCCCGCTTACCTATGTCGGCGAAACCTCGAGAGAGGTTAGGATTCATATTGGTGAGCATAAATCCAACATCAGACGGCTCAAGCATGCGGCTCCTCTGGTGGACCACTGGGCGGAAAAGGATCACAAGGAGGAAGACCTAAGATGGACTATTTTGGAAAAGATACAGTCTCAAAAAGGCACCAACCCGGACAACTTGCGTAAAAAACGCGAAGTTTTCTGGATTTTTGTCCTTGACACTAAGAACAAAGGCCTTAACGAATCCCTTCCATGGGAAAATGCTATTCTATAAGATTTTTTGTTATCTCTGGTTTCATATTCTGTATATGACTTTTTCAGTTTATGATTTTATATTTATTATTTATCTATATTTTCTCTCATTATATTCCCCTTTTATATTTCTTTTGACTCCTTCGATTTCGATTATATGTTCTACATTGGCATCGTCTTTTTTGATTTAGTATTTCTCATTCATGTTTTTGACCTCTCTAGATTGATTTATTGAATTTGCTATTTACCATATGGAGCATGTTTTTTGGCCGTTCATGCCTTGATTTCATTTTGAATATTTTGGTTTTTTCACATTTATTGGTCCGCGATTCTGGTCCCAATTTATCGTTTTCCATCAGCCTTTTCCATTTAATTGTTTATTAGTTATATGTTTTTGATTTTGTTACCTGGTTCCATTGGTACATGCTTGTCGAGTTAAATTACTTAGGCTTGTCTATACCAATAGACTTCTCTCTCTTCTCTTTTTATCAGTTTGTCTATATGTTTCGCTATCGGTATATTTGCTTTTCTTACGGGCCCAGTCTGTTACGCCCTCTACCTTGATTCGCTAACGATATGGGAGGGGCCTACCTGGAGAACTCAAATTCGGCTTTGGCGATAGAGTCTCCCTCGCAACCATTTTCGTGGGATTCGCGCTATTTGGATTACGGCCGATTGAGCTCCGACACTGAACCTAATTATCAAGGTAATTTCTGTGTGTGTGTGGGGAGGGGTTTTTTCGAGTCTGGTCCTCTGAGTTAGCTTTACATTTATAGCTCGGCTGCTCTTTTCGCGCATCAGTCTGGGATGTTTGGTTTTGATTTATTTTTGTTTTCCCTTTTCCCCTTGTTTACATTTTTCAGTTAAATGACCTTTATGGCCCTGCTACCTTGAAAACGCCGCTTGTATCCTGCGATTGCTTGCCTTTCGAAGCGGGCTCGTGGACCTTTATGGCCCTGCTACCTTGAAAACGCCGCTTGTATCCTGCGATTGTTTGCCTTTCTAAGCGGGCTCGTGGAACAGTTATCTGGGCTCAGGTGAGCTGTTTTTCTTTCATCAGGCGTTTTACATTTATCTGATTATCTCCTTCGGTTTATAGGTAGGAATCCCCCTAATGTATCAGCTTTGTGTCTGATTATGAACGTACAGTCATTCTTTAGTGAATTGCTTGATTCCCTCATCGTCTTTTGTGAGACTCGCGCTTGATGTTGAATAACACTGCTCCACCCAATTAAGAACCTACAGCGTTTTTGTATTCATATCTACATCTTCGTTTTCTGGTTTCCTTTCTCTAGATCCCAGAAGGGCATCCTTTTGGATTTGTTCCCCGTTTACCAAACCGAAAATAGGATAGAAAAATAGGAGAAGTGGGGACAGCGTTTAATCTATTTCCTGTCAATATCTGCCTGATTGATCTACTCCTAGAACCTTTAGCTCCTGTGGAATCTAGGTAATTCCTTTTTTTATTCCTTTTTTTATTCTTTCTTTTGTTTTCTCTACACTTCTTGTGCTGCTATACCGACAGAAATGTTTAGGTCAAATGCAGTTATTTCTTTTTTTTTTAAGTTCAGCATCCTCTGACCCATCCCGTACGGATATCGAGCAACGGGTGCTTATTGCTTATTTCTTTCATTTTTTTGTTTTTCTATTTTTAGTGGAATTTGATTTAGAACATTTGCACGGAACATCCTTGTACTTTTTCAATTTCAACGCAGGTAAGCTCCTATGTGTATATATATCCCTGCGCCCGTTTATGTCTGTTTGTCAGTTTGCATAGTTCCTTTATAAAGTTTAGATAGATGCCTTTGGATTCGTCCTTTTCATTGTTTCCTTCTTTCATTTTTTTATTTTTTCTTCCATTTTTTTCACCCGCTCTTTACCCTTTCAATTGCTGCTCTGGTGCCTGTTTATCATTTTCTAAATCAAATGGTATTAAATAGAAAAGTTTATCCATTTACCCTTAAGGGTTTGACACTCATGTTGGAGTTTATCACTTTTGGTCGCCATATGGCATACATTTTGTTCGTTATGATGATTTTTGTGTCTCTGTATATATTCCTGATGTATTTCTTTGTCCTATTTTATTTTTATGTTGATGTTTATTCTTATTTCAACAGGTCCCATTTTGTGGGGGTTTGTTTCTTACGCCCTGAAGAAGGTGGTACTCCTGAGTTGGAGTTGTCTCACCGAAACGCGCGTCGGCGTTGTTAATTAGGCCCTCTCCATTCCCATTGATTATGTACTCTAGATAAGTGTTTCGACATTTATCCTGAATAACCATCAGAATACCTTGGGATTACCGATGCTACTGCTTTGAGTTGGGCCCACGAGAGTCTTTGGTCTTTTGTTGAATGAATTATGTAATGTTGTATGAATGTGAGCTGTTTGAATTTGAGTGTATGTAGTTTTGATCAAAAACATTCCTTCTCCTTTCTCCCCTGATTGGGAACCTGTTTTTGTCCTCCATTCTGTGGCATATTCTTTTTTGTATAAATTTCAGATATTTATTGTGTGTGTTTAACACCTTTATTTTTTGTTATAATGCACTATGTGATTCATTCATTGTGATTATGTTTGTAAAAAAATCCAACAAATTCTATTTATGTATTACAAAAAGTGATATTAACAAATGAAATAAAAAAAGAGTTGTATTATTCAGTTTGGTGACTTCAAGCGTTTGCATGCCATATTACCTTAATCCGATTTGAGTGTCATTCTCCGCTTATTTTATGTATGATACACTGTACATCTCTCAATTATAGGGGTAGAGTTTACTCTGTTGTTGCTTGGTTGCTAGGAAGGGACACTGGTTCCCTAGGAAGTGGGTTTCTTCGAGTAAGAGTATGTCTGGGTCGTATCTTTGGGTGTATTTCAGGGCTGCGGTACCCATGATTTTGTCAAGCATGCCATTAACGTTCCATGACAGAACTCAGAGGGGGTTGCCCTTATGTAACCTCTGTGTCATAGTCTATGTGTGGGGTCGGGAGACTACTGGGGTCCAGACCCTCGAGGGGCCCAGGCCAGTCTGCAAGCAGTTGCAATTTGGGGTCCTGTCTTACGGTTTGTGGAATTTATGTGTGTCTGTGCTGGTGAGAGGATGACGTGTTGTGAACACTCAGCAGTAGAGAACTAAAACATAGGACAATGGTCCCAACCCTCCTCCCTACTTCTCCCCACCCTATACTTCTGGAACTGAAGCCTCTGTCTCCCTGTAAAGTTCAGTTTAAAACTAGCTTGCTTACCAAAAACGTTTAGCTAGGAGGTTGCGTGGTGGACCCCTCTCATAGTTCGGATGTGCACGATGCATCGGCAGGTTACTGTGATTTTGTACCATAGTCGAACTTTTGAGCCAAACACCAAGCAGAGCTTGGACATCTAGCTAAAGTCTTTGGAATGGTCATTTCTGTGTTAGATCGCAGGGCTCCGGGACAGGTCCGTTTTGGTGTATCAGCTGCTCAAGGTCCTGGGGGGGCTCCCTCCCTCGGGTGGGACCACTAGGGGGTCAGATCATTGCTGGGACCGAGATCAGGCAGACTTAAGGTGTATTTTTCTTGTTGACGCTTGCCAACTTGACGTTGACGAACGCGAGCGAGGAAATAAACTCTGCTATGCTACGAGAAGTGACCGTTTTTTAGAACTCTGTGAGCTCTGCGTAACGTGGATTGCGGAAAACTCCGTGAGCGGAGTTCACTGCCCAGAACGAATATCAACAATTGTTTGATAAGAGGATGAAACATGTTATGTGATGTTATATTATGTTATTTTGTGTTAAGTTATATCAACAATTGCATGATGTGATGATAAACAACTCAATTTCTCTGCCTTCTCCAATGATATTTAGCACTATTCGTTGAAAACTAGATTTTAAGTCATTTTCTGCATCTTATACTGGTTGCCTGGATTCCACATATGCTATTTTTTAAAAGTGATCATGCTATGTTATAAACATGATCCAAGGCAGACGTAAGAGTGGAGTGATCATTTCTTTATCAGTACCTATTAATTCATCAAAATGCGGATGATGATCGAACCTCTTAGACATAAGTTGGCCAAAGGCCCCACAGTTCTTGACATGCCTCAGTCTGGCTTCAAGTGTACTAAGGGAACTAACCAGGAATTATGCAATTCTGCAGATAGACATTTTATGAATACTCATAAATTTGCTGCATTTGTCACATAATCCCCCATTTGCTGCATAATTTACCAAAAAGCAGATACTAGTTCACACTAATTAAAGAGTGCTGCACGTAGTTCTGCACTGTGCCTGATTCATTGCAAAGATCACCTTTCAGTCGCTGATTGCTGCATTAAGGTGTTAAAACGGTACTAAGAGTCACAACTGTGTCCATACATTATTATTAGTTGTTCAAGGGACAACATTGAAATTATACTGCAACAGACGTTGCCACATTATATCCTTTGTTGCCAAAAAACGTCGTCAACTCTGCAGCCTCATTTTATTATTTGCTTTTCCTCTGTTGCATAATTCCAGGGCCCTGGGTATACCCAATAACTGAGATGGAAAAATTAGCCAATCTGATGCACACAGTGGGTAATTTTCCAATACCTACGCATTCAGATTTCTAACATGTCATTTTTTCCAAATGAAAGTAGCATCAAACTATACATATTTCCATTCATAGCTAAAATCTTTGGGTTCTTCCACACCAGCTTCTTTATAGTTCCAGTGTTTAAAGATGATAATTGAATAAATCCTGACAATAGAATAGCTTATCAAGATTGCGCACCAACGTTTTGCACATGGAAAGGAATTTTGCGAACTAACCTATATGCTAATAAATTGATCTAAAAAATTCAGAATCATAGTGGGTTGCAAACCAACCTACTTCAAGAATATTTATGAGATAGGGTATAAATTGCAACTAAGATTGGATCCATCATATGGACGGTGGCCTACATGTCTGTGATCACATTTTAAAGAAAGCCAACTTTTTATTTTAATGCTGCCTGCTTTTCTTAAGGGAAACGGGGCTAAATTTTAAACTAAAACATTTTTTGAATAATAATTTTTGAACTGGCAGTGGTCCCGTGAACCCACGCCACAACAAACTTTTTGTTTAACATTCACAATGGCAATAATAGGTTAATGCTTCCTCTAAGGTGTTGATAAATTGTCAATATTGTGTGCCTGGAGTTTGGTTGTAAAGCATTGAGACAACCAATAATGAATTGCTATTTGGAAGGGATGCTCTAAACACTCCCCTTCCAAACAGCAATTTGGTATGGATTTCTAAATGCATTTTGTGATCTGGTAACGTGTTACTGAATTGGAAAATGGGTTTAGCGCATCTATGCACATGGTTAAACACAACATTTAATAAATGTTAGTAAATGGAGTACCCATACGGTAAATATTTATCTGGTCACATCACTCCAAACTGCTTGTCTGACACATTCTTAGAAGCCCACTCTGAATACCTAAAGTACATTTTTTAGCAAATAGAGAAACCCTAATACATTCATAAAGATGGTATGGTATGGCAGGCGGTCCAAATTTCTACCATACAAATCATATAATGGTTCCAAAATCATCAATGGTCTATTGATAGACCAGCCAGAGCAGAACGTTCCCATGAAAATCTGTGCAAACTCCCTCTATCAGATCATTACAATATATGCCTCACTCACCGTTTTCTTCCCATGATCACAGGGCAGCGTGCATTTTATATTCCAAGAAAGTGTTTTTTTAAGAGGGCCATCTTTGCATAAAAAATCTCAGAGTTTTATTTTCCAGGCAAAATGTACACATTTATCAATTTTGTTTGACGTTAAAGTCTTGTTTTCTTTTTTGTCATAGAATTTTTGGATGGTCCACATCTGATTTGAAACCAGAAGTCAGGTGGTCACCCTAAATACGTCTAGGAAACCCCTGACCGATCCAAGGCTCAGAGAAATACCTGCGACCCATGAATATCAATAAGCACTACTGTGATGATGTTATGTTAGTTGCTCTTGCAATGAGTATGCCACCCAAAGTTCACCCCTGAGAGCTGAAGGGAACATGGGAGGAAGGAGGAGGAAAGAAGGAGAGAACAGTAGAGGGAAGGAAGGAAGTCAGAAATGAAGGAAGGAAAGAAGAAAACACAAGAGGAACTAGGAGGGAATAGAGAATAAAGGGATGGTAGAGGGAAGGAAGGAACGTGGTGTTAGGTTGGTTGTTTTCATTGCACCTCTGTCATTCTAAGTCCACTTTATTGCACTGAGGGGCAAAAAGTTAAGGAAAAAATGAAGTGAATAAGGAGGCATACAGGGCTTTTCTTATGGATTTATATGGGGCACACAACATGCCTCATTGCTGGGGGCTTAATTAGATTTGAATAGAGTGGATTGCGGTAGAGTTAGGCTTTTTCATAATCAATTGTTTCACGTGTAAGGGTGGATTTACGAGTTCCAACTCCCATCGAGACTGCATTTTGCCAGGATGGGCTCTGGAACTTCCTGCAGGGAAACAAATAAACAAACCTCTTGGCAAAGACTGAAGAGAGAAAATATGGGAGAAGAAAGACCAACAAGACAGACGACCTGGATATAGTAAAGGAAAAAGACTGGAGAGACTCAGGAAGGAAGAAGAAAGAGTAACAAAGAAAGAGAGAACAGACTAACAGGATAAAAGGGCAAAGTGGAAAGGGATCATAGATTAGAGAGAGACAGAATGAGAGAAAAAAAACATCAAAACAGAAAAGGCAGATTACCAGGATATAGTAAAGGAAAAAGGCTAGAGAGAGACAGGAAAGAAGAAGGAAGAGTAATAAAGAGAGAGGAGGCAGACTACCGCAATATAAAAAAGAAGGAAGCACAAATTAATTATTTGGCGAACAGGTAGAGTGAGATGGGGACTGCCAATGGGAACTACAACTCTGTTGAAGTGCCCAACCTTGTCAGGAACCATGAGGAATCTGTGAATCCTGATCCAGTCCCAGCAGAGAGGACACGGAAGATGAGTGTGGAGTCTCCGCCACACTGGAGAGACCTGCTGATCAGCCACAGTACAGGGAGTTTGGGTCTAGGGACCATAAATAGTATATTGAAGAGAAAAGGGGGCGGGTATTGAAGGGTAAGACAACCACAGGCTGGCCCCACAAACATAATAGTGTTTTAGCATCCTTCCCTCTCCCAGGCCCACAGTCCAGTTCAGCCTAGGAAAGAAAGTATGACAGATGACCCTCAGAATTGAGGTTACAAAAAGAAAATAAACATATAGGAAAAGGAAATAAAAACCGAGAGGTGTTAAGTAAAAGGAAAATGAAACAGAAACGGAGAGGTGGCAAGTAGAGTGTTTTGTTTTTGTTTTGTTATAATGCAACTTACCTGTTGTCTTTTGCTATTGGGGAGGAGGCCTCAACCTAGAAGAACCAACCAGTGTTTTAAAAAAAAATCTTTTTATTAAACAGGCTCATAATATCTTATACAATGCATTACAAGCACACATAATTTACTGTTTCAATACATTGGTGTCTATAAAGTTTAATTGTAGCCAGCACCACATTTAAAGTACAGCCCAGTTTTGTTGGGTTATCACATCCTTAACTTAACATTGGTTAAATCAAACAGTTTAAGACTTGGGTTTGCCTCAATTCACAGATTTCGCCTATTCCCCCTGACTCGCACACTGCCAATATCCCTCCTAGGTTTCTATAGGTCTCCCAGGGGGACCATATTTTATCAAATTTTTTCTTATATCCCCTGCTATTGTATATAACCTTTTCCGCCTGGTAGCACCAGTCAAGATCAGTCTCCCATTCGGTCACAGTTGGGGAGATGCATGACCCACATTTACACGCTGTGTTACGCTTAGCCACTCCGGCGGCGGTGTCGAGCCAGATTCTCGTGTACCTCAGCCAGTCTTCCTCTCCCTTGATCAGCAGCAGGAGACCCTTGGCCTCCAAAGGCATCTCTGCTCCTGTTACCCTGGAAATTATTTCCACCACTCCCTGCCAATAGCGCGCGACCACTGGGCATTCCCAAAGTATATTAAATAATGATCCCTCAGCTTGGCATCCTCTTATGAAGTATGCTGACTGTACTTTGCCCCATTTGTATAGTAATGTGCAAGGCTAGTACGAGCGATGCAGAATTCTAAGCTGCATCAGCCTAAATCTAGACCTCATTGCTATCTCTCTAGGACCCTGGGTCTACTCTCCATCTTCAAGAGTGCCCACATCTGACTCTAAAGCTGCACGCTGCAGGTGTCAGGAGATCCGGCATATTATAGATTAGTTGAACCAACCAGTGTTGAGGAGGAAGAAATAGCAAGGATTGCTTGAGAAAGCACTCATAGACTTTTCTTTGGATTAAGACTCTTTTTCGGTAAAAAAATAAGATGAGAATAAACTGTTTGTGAATCCTTACCCATTCTTAGCTGTTGTGTTTAAGCCTACGTCTACAATGAAGTGGAGCTCTCAATGCACATCTTCACTAGAATAGGCTATGTGCCTCAATATAAGAATCACAAAATGGCCTACCCTTCCTCAAGCAAAAATAGGACTACTTTTCATATAGTGAACCCTCTTTCGGAGAAAATGCACATTCTTGCACCTAATTCATTTGGTTGACCTGTACAGAGGTCATTACATCTCTCCTTCCCTCAGATTCACTTAACTATCTTAGGGTGACTTACTGAGAAAGATAAAAAAATGCTAAAAGTGCTCCTTTTTATGGTAAAAGAGAAATACTAATATTATCACAATAAAAAATCCATAGCAATTTTATTATAAAACTAAGAATTATAAGAATGATTGCTTTTTGTACTATTTAATACCTTACAAAGACTTCTAAAACTTAAAGTAGAACTATTCCTCAAAGATTATTTTTACTGTAACTATGCAACAAAATACCATACTTCAGAACAATCTCCCTTTAGAATATGTTTCGGATCTTCAAAACAATCTCTAATACTGAATACTACTTTAGTTTAGTGAATAACACTTTCATTTGGCAATTTCTAGAAAAAACCAAAATGCACAATACATTGTTCATAAAGTGAAAACAGGAGGACGCAACAGTAAAATGTCGAAGTTGCACACTTTCGAATTAAGCAGTTTCTGTTGAAATCCCAACTCCTCGTTCCTGACCAAAGTGTAATCCTAGCAAATCCCGCTGCCTCTCTCTACAGCTCTTTGCTTCGCTGACACACATTGGGAACCAAGAAGCATTCAGTTAACAGATTGTGAATTTAGAACAAAAAGTCCTATTCATATGTGATTCAGTGGACTACAATGACGTCACATACATAATGATAATGCTGCTTACTTTTATAATGTGCACCAAAAAAGTGAATTGTCTGTTGTTGTATCACTCGTGACAGCATCACATGTGGGTGTATTAACGCAGGTGGTTTTTAAAGTTTTTATTACATTGCCACCGACAGCAAAAAACAAGTATACAAAATGAATCAAACTTTTCTCCTTACCAGAGCCGAACAGGAACCCAAAATCAGCCCTGGCAAAAATGTTATTCCAGCCACCCCAATACCCGGAGGCCGAGCCTAAAGATGAACCTATAGGTCTTTCATGGTTTGGTCCTGGCGGTCCATAGATCTTTCAGAGCAACCCGAGCCAGGAGCTCGCTGGGGAACAAAAAGAGAGGCAGAATGGGCAGTCGGGGCCACTGTTTTTCTATGCATTATGCAGTGCAACATAAGGGCCCACTGTTTATCTATGCATTATGCATTGCAACATAAGTACGAAATCCATAGAAGAGATGAGGATGGAACACAAAAAATGTACACCACCACGAAGACCAAAATACCTTAAAACACCCCTAAACCCATGACAACTTTGTCCGTATCTTGTGCACGGATTTCTTCATTTTGCAGTTTGCTTTTGGTGACAGCGGCAGTCTAACCTCCATTCAAAATAGGCACATCCAAAGTTCGAACAACAAACCTCCGACATGTGCAGTCTAGGATTATTTTTTGATCAGACAGTTGCACATGCTTGTATAAATGATAACTTGTTTTTATGCAGTGTTGTCATTTCTAAACGCTGCAAATAACGAGTCTTATAATTACGCAATTTAATAGTACCAACCTCAGACATATGAAAGAGCATTATTCACCATTGAGCAACTAGTTTCCAGAGCCATACTGACCATAAGACTGAAGAGCCCCTTTCACTATTGTGGATGTGTGCATGACTGTCTTACTGTACACAGTGACAATTCTGCTGCATGCTAGCAAGGGTAAATGTCTACTCTTGGCTCTATATTTGCTGATTAGATCAATGCACTTGTGCACGGACATTTTGTGAGCTGTCTCTGCTTTTCCGAAGCAACCCATATGCTAATAGGTCGTTTCAGAAAGGGCCAGATGTACGAAGCAATTTACCTCTTGCAACCGGCCCATCGAGCCGTTGGCGACCGGTAAAATGCTTTGTGGCATTTACCAACCCTATTTTCTCGCAAAGTAGGGTTTGCAATCGCTA
This sequence comes from Triturus cristatus, assembly GCF_964204655.1. Taxonomy (NCBI): domain Eukaryota; kingdom Metazoa; phylum Chordata; class Amphibia; order Caudata; family Salamandridae; genus Triturus; species Triturus cristatus. The sequence goes on along the minus strand of NC_140583.1, from coordinate 617,670,837 downwards.
TTAGGAAGGGACGTGTCAAGGACGTCCCTTACAAAGAGCGAGTCAAATGTTTTGCAACTGGGAATGCCGTCACAAAACATTTGCAGTTACCACCAACTTCAAATTGGTAGTAACCCATTCGCAAACGGTAACTCCTTCCCCTTTGTGAATGTGGTCGCCAACATTTTTTAAGAGCAGGCAATCGTCCTACGGACTGCTGCCTACTCTTAAAAAATGAAAAGGAAACTTAATTTTTATTTTTTAAATGCATCCCGTTTTTTAAATGCATCCCGTTTTTCTTCAGGGAAACAGGTTGCATTTCAAAAAAAAAAACTGCTTTATTTAAAAAGCAGTCACAGACATGGTGGTCTGCTGACCCCAGCAGGCCACCATCCCTGTGAGTGCCAGCCATGCCCAATGAGTCGCAAATTGCGACCTGCCTCATGAAGATTAATGAGGCAGGTCCGTTGCGACCCATTGGGAATCGCAAACAGTATAAAACACACTCATGCACATGCATCAATGTAGGCTTTTGCGATTCCTTAATTGCAATTGTTAAGGAATCGCAATTAAGGAATAGCAAAAGCCTATGCATGTAGGAATCGCTATGAAATTAGCGATTCCCAAACATTCCTTAATTGCGACGTGCAAATTGCGACTCGCAATTAGGGAATTCCTTCCCATTCATTCCTATGGGCCTACAGGCCCATAGGAATGAATGGGAGATGGCATGCGAAATTTGCGAGTACCAATAGGTACTCGCAAATTGCGCATGCAATTTCAAGGGTGCAAGGGTGTCCAAAGGACACCCTGTTGCACCCCTGAAATTGCTCTGTGCACACATGTTGCGTACACACATGCTACACATGCATGTGTGTGTGTAACCTAAAGTTTTTTGCAAATTACCATCAAGTTCAACGTCATGCTAATTTGCGCCCCCTAGTAGCGAAATTGCTATTTTAAAGTGGTTCTTGCATTGCATTTAAGGAATCGCAAATTGCGATTCCTTTGATGCAATCGCAATTTGAGAATTCGCAATTAATTTCGAATTCTCAAAATGTGAGTGCCTTGAACCTTGATGCATCGCAAATACCCCTTTTGCGCTCACAAAAATGGTTGCTGCATGTACCTGACTGTTGTACATAGATGTTTGTAGCAAATCCAAAAATCCTCTATTAAGAAATCGCAAACAGAAGTCTATGTACATCTGGTCCAAAATCTTTAGTCTCAGGGAGTCCCAAACCCCCTGCCTAATAAATATTAATTAAGCAGACCACAATCCCTTGGCCTTTGCCTGTATTCCCAAACGGGAAACATTTTTCTGTTAAAGGAAGCCATGTTCCTTAAAGGAACCAGTACTGCTTTTACAAAAATATATATTTCCTGTTTGGGAATAAATCAGAAGGAGTCGGCATTGCTCCAATGCCTGCTCCCACGCCGAGGTTGGCTAGCAGGATTCACAAAGGGAAAGCTGTTCCAAGGGACACCTCCTTTGCCAATCACTTACCTCCTCCTTTGAGCTGTTGGTAACTGATCAATGTATCCCAACCATAATTGCGGTCACAAACCAATGATAAATACCATTTTGACTGGTAATTAGCAGGAAGTGTCCATTTGACGGCCCTTCCTTGGATCACAAAATACATTTTGCAGTCAAAAAGCCTTTTCTGACCCGTAAAACGGGTTTTGTAAATAAATAAAAGGCATTTAGCAGTCGCAGACCCTCTGGATTTGCGAATTGCAGGGCTTGCAGCTGCGCAGTGACTTTGTACATTGGGCCCAATTGTCTCTTTTTTCCAAAAAGAAATGCTCTGGCCCGCAGCAGGTGTCCACGAAATTCTGTGAGGGCAAGCAGCTGCCCGTCTCAGCGAGGGCACTCTCTTACTCCGCGTTTTGTTTATATTCCTTAAGCACTATTTAAGCAGAGGGCAAGGACCTACTGACCAGAGAGAGTCACATGCAAGGGCGGTGAATGGTCACAGAGCGAGTCTTTCCTCTCCCCACCAAACCCCCCGATCGAACCGCCTCATAATCTGCAAGAAATGTCAGGGAATTGAAGAACCCTTCACTAAAGCCTTTTTTCAAGGTCACATGATATCAATTCCTTTGATGACTTCAGGATCAAATCGCATGTGAGGTCACTTTTTGTGATATCGTACGGGTCAGGGGTCACGGGATGTCATGGGATGTTGATGTCATCGGAGTTTGAAGTTACCTTCTGCCTCAGACCTTTTGGTGAATAATCGACGCCCATGTGTACAAAAGCGACTGATTAAAGTTTGGAACATAATATCGATCACGTATCTTAAGTTTAATTCGTGGAAAGAATAAACATCGACACTGTACTTGAGAATACTAGAAATTAAGCTGTTTAGCAAGCGAACTGTTGAAATCAAAGAGATAAAGAACTGGATGGAAGAGAATAAAGCTATAAGCAGGCTAACATATAAAAACACAAATAGTACACGTAGTACTTCCACCAACTAAGCAAAAGTAATAAAGCAATTCAAAGTAACAGTTCGCAGTAAAGGCCCCAAAAGATCTGAAAAATGTAAACACAATTGAAAGAAACCATTTTTAAAAAGAAGGTCGCAGAAAATCAGATCACAATAGGCGAATCCATTTTTGGTATCGATTACTGTGCTATTTTCCATAAAGAACCTAATTAGGAGAGATAATTTAATAGAGATAATCGCCACAACGTTACCACTGGTTACCAATATGAATAAATCTAATCATAGAATCGCGTATATACACTTTAGATTTTACCCTGAAGTTGTGATGATAATCCCTGTTGATTCTAGATGGTTCTAGCCCCATCTAGTGGCCAAAGAACTGAAACTCTGCACAAAGCAAGTTTATTGCAAGCTGGGTTCATTGATTTTATTTCATGTGTGTTCCGGGTGCTCTAGGGACCTGTCATTTTGTTTCATTTTATGCAAACATAATCTCGTTTATTGGTCATTCCATACAATTCATAACGCATGTTTTTCTTATGCTTAATCTGATTGCATAATGTTTACTTTAAATAGTCTAGCGGCAGCTGTGACTGAATACATGTCCGAGCCATGTGCACCCAGCAAACCTTGCGAACAACCTTCACAGAGAAGATCGTCTACATGTAATACGCGTAAAACACAAAATATTCGCAACAATTACGTGTATTATGTGTGAAAAATAACACAGTTTTGCTTACCCTTAGTGGTGGCCATGGAAATAATCAAATGAAAAATTATTCCAGAAACCTAAAAATTGGAGTGGTGTTGGCTGAAAGGGGTTGGTGTTAAAAGAGACAGAGTCAGTGTTAAGTAGGCTTGGCTCTCAGTGCATATGCATTATTTTAACAAGCTCTGGGGCGCATTTACAAGAAGCTAGTGCTGCCACAGCATAATTTTTTTGACGCAGCGATGGCGCAATCAGTGTTCCACACCGCTCAGTATTTACAAACTGAGGCTTTGGCCCCAATGAGTCAGTTTGTAGAAGCCTGCGTCACAATATACCTGCAGCAGATATAATGTATGCAGGGTAGGCATTCCCATGTTACAATCCACATAGAAATGACGCAGTATAATTGACAACTTTCACCGAGTCACTCTATGACTTTACTGCGTCAAAATCCCTATGCCTTCTCAAACCAGGCGTAAGGATTGACGCAGGGATTTTAACATGGGACTCGCTTCTATGTTCTATGTTCTGACACATCTCTGGAGTTGCATCAGTCTTGTAGTGACCAGCTGTTCACTGTTCTAGCGTTTCTCTGTTAATGTAAATACCAGCCACTTCCCGAGGGCTGGCTTATAGAATCACCCCACACCCATCCATCACAGGTGTCACAGGAGATGTGGCCCTGTCAAAAAAAGGGACCGGCCGCACATGCCCTGGGCCAGTTCCAGACACCCTCTATCTGAGTCTGTGTTGTAACTGTTCCTTTATGGGGGCCTAGGGCTCCGACACATTACAACCAATACCAACAATGCATCACTTTAATGCCAAAAGATGCATCAGAATTTCTGGCGCATCTGTGAACCCTTGCGCCACGAAGCACTGTATTGCAAATACAGTGCATCCATGGCATCGTTAGCGCATTTGCGGCAGGTGCAAGAAATCTTATGCATCAATGCCGATGCGTCAGTCCTTGTAAATATGCCTCTCTGTCCTTAAAGACAAAAAGAAGAGGAAATGCAATGATATTCGAGCTTTCATTACTACTCACAAACATGCTACATTTTAAGAAATCATCAATTATAAAGGCACTTGCTGAAGAGATCTGTTTGTAAACGACTGGTCACAGGTTTGAATAGTTATAAAATAGGTGAGAATGATAATGTGCCTTTTACAGAACATGCATGTAACATGTAGGTCTCATGTTAGCATTCTAGTTAGACAGCCCAGTGGGTTAATGTGCTGTTGTAGATAACATTATGTAATTTGCAGATGACTATTCCAAACTTGATATACCAGCTGAAGAATCCAAGTGTCAGCTGCAAACAGGGCTTACATTTGAATCTTGCAGGTTTTAACTCAACTTGATTAAAAAGGTAATTTTTCTTTGGTTAGCAATCATTATCTAATAATACGTGCCCCTAAAAGTTTTTGTCTTATGCGCTTAATAAATTGTAAACATTTATAAATGTATAAATTTTTGTATAGTTACACATAACTTCTATACACAAAGCACATTATACCGACATATCTTTGATACAAACAGAACTCACGTAGACAGACTCAGTGAACATGTATGGACAGCACAGAAAGAGCCATACACCTCACATACATAAAGAGGACATATAGATCTGCACACCTTACATTCATACATACCTTGAAAAAGTAAGATGCTTTCATAACACAGTTAATCTCTTCGCCAACTTGTGAAGTGAGAAGCAGAGTAGATCTCCGTTGCCCTTTAAGGGATGTCAGGCTATGCTTCCTTACTTTCTGCTACCTGTTCCCAGTCAAGGCATAACTCGTATAAAGGGAATCCTTGATATGAGGTTAGAAAGTGAGTCCCACCCACCCAGCCCACTTGCAGGTTGCAGAGATTCACACAATGATTGTGCATCGACGCTGCTGCGTTACTTGGCGCAGTGATTCCTGGCGTCAGCTCACTTCACCAGCTCACAGTCACTACACTTGGCTGGGACATGGTTCTAATATGAAAATACCTGCTACAACTAGATTTCAGAGAGTTTCTGCTTGTTAGAATTTGTGAGGATATGCCATCTAGTCACCAAACGTGTCACCTCTGTGCGACTCCCTAAAGGAATTCTAAGAGGTTCCCTCTAAGACATCAAAACAGGTTAAGGGGTTTCCAAAAGGGCATCAGGCGGAGAGCACACCTTGCTCTGGATAAAGGCTCATGGCACAGGTGGCAGACAGGGGCTCAGTGGATAAGAAGACTGAGACTAAGGGTGCACCCACTCACTAGTGGCTGAAGTTTGCGCAGTTACTTCTGGGACATCAAAGGTAGCGACATTATAAAAGCATTGTTTCCCCTTTGGTCAGTGCCTGCCAATATTTCGTGTTAGTATTGACTTCCAGCTTGTTACTTTAGTTCCCACCTAGCTTGGAGTTCACTGTTGCTATTTATCTTACCTCCACAGTTCCCCCAGGGCCCATGCCTTTTACACTCACGCTACTCCTGTGTTGTGCGGTTTGTGCTCTATTACATATTCGCCTCTCCCTGCCCTGGGATCAAGGATGGATCTGGTCTTCCTTGGGCTCGTTACAGCCTTTTACATCGAAGAGGAATGTGAGTTATACACTAAACCCATATTCCATTCCCTGGCATTCTGGGTCAATGTTGTTCCCTTCTGGGTCATCTCTGGGTCAGAGGAAGGTAGACACTTGTCTCAGAATAAGGGGCACACCACCGGTACCTCGACGCTACTCTATGCTACCACTGCATATATCCATTATTTTTTTCTACACTGTCTTCGTTGAAGTACTGGTAGAAGAAATGGTGTAACTAAATAATGCAATGGATGTGCATGCAATGAAGCACATAATGACAAGTAATGCAGTAACTAATGCTATAGGAATTTCTGGGGGCATCAAAAACAAAGTGCTGGATGGACTGCTTGGATTCATCTCAGCCACTGGCAAACGCTTTGCCTGCATCCCAGTTCATTGCTTTTTACCCACCATGCCACCTCAGTTTGGATCTAGGCATATGCAGATCAGTCTTGACCCTACTCCCATGGGAACAGTCCAGCCCAAACGGCCAGGCCAGGTCCTTCCTGAACCAGAACACAAGTAACGCAGGACCGGTTTCGCCCTTATTAGGGATCATCAGCCACGTATAGCTTGGTTCCACTGGCACTGTGAGCATGGGATCCAGGTCTGGGCAAATCCGTCACACTTAGGGAATCAAAAACACATTGATGGATGGAATGCTTGAATTAATCTCAGCTACTGGCAATGCACATCCCAGTCCATTATTTACCCAGTGCTCACTGTGCCAGGACGTGGGTCCAAACAGAGGTGGCATGGTGGGCAAAAAATGATGGATTGTCAGTGGTTTATTTTAATTCAAAGTGTCCCATTCATCACTTTGTTTTTGATGCCATAGGAATTTCTGAGTTCAAAACGAAGATTGTCGGACAAATCACAAAATGCAAAAATGCAAGTGAATTACTAAAGTGTGTAAATATGTAATATGCTGTTTATGTTAATTTTGCACTTAGTGAATACTTGTAAACAATGCACAAATGGTGCAATTTAGTGAGAGACTTGTGTACATGTCATTTACATAGCTTAAAGCGTTGCTTCTAGTCAAATCTATTACTTTTTTGTCTTCACACTTGACAACACACTCACCCTATTCGGATTAATTAAATTGCACAGATTTGGAATTAGGATTGCAACATTTTCTGTAATTTGCAAATGAAAAACTATAGACAGTTCATCCAGTGCATTTCATAGCCAACTACGTAAACCAACACTTCGAACATACAGATAGTCTAAAAATGTAATGAGACAAGATTTATTTTTGAAAAAGCAGTCTGTTGCTTAATTCCACTTATACATATTCGTCCTTTGTGACTTTAGCAACGTGTCTGGTTTGATGAAGATTGGTTGGGAGTTTGGGAGATGGAAATGAGATCTAGGGCTAAAATGAAAGCAAATTATCCTAGTTCTAAATCAAAATTCCCATTACAACGAATAGGTTTGTCTCCCCGTGCCTCGTCTCCCTTTTCATCAGGCTTAGGTGCGCTTAGAAATCAGCTAAACCAGAGAATTGAGTGCAATAAAATAAGCTGACAACTGCAAACAAACTGGATTGTAGTTCCCATGGTAATAATCCTCAGCTCTAAAAATGACTCAATTTTCTTCCCGTCAAACAAAAGATTGAATTTAAGACCCTTTGCCTTGTTCATAAACCTCTATGCAGTTCACCCCCATCCAACCCTTAACGTGTTGCTCAGTAGTGCCCCACCAGAAGCCTAAGGTCATCTTTCCAGCACAGTTTCTCAAAATATCTGTCAAAATAAAATATTTTACACCAACGAACAACCTCCATCTGGAATGCTCTCCCCCCTGTTCTCTGTCAGGAAACCAAAATCTTATCCTTCTGCTTATTGTAGTGTGGCCCCTGCAAAGTTGCTAGCGTGATGTTGCATAGTGTGATCAACCAAATATCTCACAAAACATAAAAATTAAGTAAATAACTCACCATGAAATTAATGGGTAATTATTTATAGCACATCAACATGGCAAGATGGTGTGAGAGAACGAGGTGAGATGAACTTAAGAAATTTTGTGACTGATGTATCAAAATGACATTTTCTGATTTCTAAGTAGCGAGTAATACTGATTTGCTATTTAGAAATTGCAAAATGTTATTTACTAAGGGCCATATGTATCAATGTCAGGTTTTGCGATTCTCAAATAGCAAATTTTTGAGAATCGCTATTTGAGAATCGCAAAATGCTATGTATGTAGGATTTGCAATAATTTTTGCAAATCCTACATATTCCTTAATTGCGAATTGCAAATTATGATTCACAATTAAGGAATACCTTCCCATTCATTCCTATGGGCCTAGAGGCCCATAGGAATGAATGGGAAGACATTCTCAATTTGCGATTCCCAATTAGAGTATCGCAAATTGAGAATGTAATTTCAAGTCTGCCAGGGTGTCAAAATGACACCCTGTTGCACCCCTCAAATGAGCATGGATGCACATGTGGCACACATACATGCCCTAAGGGCATGTGTGGGCGCCAAATTGCCACTTTAAAAAATGCAAAAATCTAAATTTTTGAAAGAAATCGCAAATTACCACCAACCTGTAGTTGGTGGTAATTTGCGATACCTTATGCCATATTCGCACAACTTGGGTGCTTCATACATTGCATTTAAGGAATCGCAATTTGTGATTCCTTAAATGCATTCGCCAAATAAGGAATCGCAATTTTTGCGATTCCTTAATTTGCAAGACAGTTGTGCTTTCATACATAGCACTAGGCCAAATTGCGAATGCAAACGCTGAAATTCTGCGAATTTCAGCGTGTGCGATCGCAATTCGCCTTGATATATATGGCCCTAAGAGACCAGTGTCTTAAAGAGCAATTTCTTAGGAATCTCTATTTAAGAATACCAAATCGCTATTTAGGAATTGGTATCATTCACAAATAGTGAATGTCACTGTGTCTCATATTTATGACATCACAAAATTAATCAGAGACTCTAGAAGAGTATGTTACGCCATATGGAAGAAGTTTTGACAGAGGTAGAAGGAAGAATCCATTGCCATCCACCCCCATCCTCCATCATGGCTAGCAAAAATTCCCAGGATGAAGGAAGCAGGAAGGAAAAGAAAACTTAGCAACTAAGAACTTAAAACTTTTGACAGGCGAACATGCCATTGAAAATGAAAAACCTTTTGGCAAGTCATCAGGAACTGTTAGGGAGGCTACCAAATGACAAATCCGGGCACATATCTAGCAGAGGATAAATGTGTTTGGTCTGACAAACAGTAGTGTGGAAGAAATTTAAAAAAGATGGTATGAGCTACGGTCATGCACAAAGGAAAGACTTGTGGCAAAAAGACAAGATGCTTCACATGCTGGAGGAGGACCAAGTACTGAACCTTTAGCAACACCCCTAGAGCAACTGATTGAAACTGTTCTCCAAATATGTTTGGATATACAGCCATTAAAGTAATCTGCTTTTGTGCGATTTCATCGCTTTTTAGAGAACCCCTGCCTGAATCTGGATACTCCTGATCCTTTATACACCTCTTCACAACATAGAGGCTATATTCTTGTCCTGAGGAAGACCCGGTGTGATGTTTTTATGGTTTAAATCTTTTTATTGTAGATGATGCAATCATTAACAATACACCCCCCTACAACCATTGGCTGGTGGGGAACATCATTCTCCAAATCAAACTTTATGAGAAAGGAAAGAAATGAAGCAGGAAAGGATTGAAAGAGAACAAAGATGAGGCTGAGAGAGGCAGAGAAGACTGAGGACAATTAACCTGCCACTGCAAGCTGTGTGACTCGGTAGGGAGCTAGGGCTGGGTGTCCTTCGGCGGAGGCTGCGGGTTTGTCAGGGTAGTTGCAGGGAATCGCAAGACATGTAGATATCGAGGGCAGGTAAGCTCTATGAAATCTGAGGGTAAGTTTGCCACGGTTGACCCCCAGGCCTTATCGAACTGAGGCAATGTGTGGTTGATCCCAGCTTTGATACGTTCCATCCCCACAACCTCCCACAATTTATGTAGCCAATCTAACTTAGTCGGTATGTCGGCTGTGCCCAACCTAGCCAGAAGAACCTGCTTGGCAGCCCCTAGTGCTAGAGTGATTGCCCTGCCCCTGCAAGACCAGAGAGGGTATGTGAGAGGATTAGGTAGCCCCAGCAGGATATAGCTAGGAAATCTAGGGAGTTACGTCTGATAAATCTGGTCGATTATGGGCATAATAGTCCCCCAAAATGCCTGTATCTTAGGGCAATGCCACAGAATATGAGACAGTATACCCACCTGCCCGCAGTTGCGCCAACAGAGGTTGCCATTACGGGGCTTCCATTTAGCGACCCACACCGGGGAAAAATACCAATAGTGTGCAATTTTGAGGAGCATTTCTTTCCCTGAGGTACTACAAGAGGATGCCCGGGCCCTGTTAATAATGTCAGCCCACTCCTTAGGGGAGAACTCCTGACTCAGTTCTGTCTCCCACCTATGCTGCGCTGGGGATTTGGCTTGTGTCCTTTCCCTGTTGAGAAAGCCATAGAGGTCCGACAGAAGATGTTTGTTGGAAGTGCGAGTAATGTACCAAACTTCAAACTTCGTGAGTAGCCGACCTGCATGCAAATGGACCTGCGGCTGAGTGACCTAATGGCATAGCGCCAAGTACTGCCAGTACGCTTCCTTAGGGATCCCGGTGTGAGCCACCAGTCGGGGGAAATCCAGGATTCTACGCTCATCAAAGAGATCACCGATACGTTTACAGTTTGCTTCTGCCATTTCAAGTAAGAGTTTCCTACGAGGGCCGGGGGTAAGTCTGGGTTCCCAATGAAGGGGGTCAAGGGGGAGATAGCAGAGGACAGCTGGCACCTCTCTTGGATCCGGTTTCACACCTGCATAGTGGCACGCAAGACTGGGGAGGCGTAGGCACCCAACGGTCGGTGACGTATTGAAAGCTAAGAAACCTTCCAGATGTGGATCCCTGCCACGCCCCTATCCATAGAACACCAATGTTTTTCCGATTCTAGTTGTTACTATTCAATCATCCACCGTAATTGGGCCGCTTCGAAGTAGCGCCCGAGATGTGGGACACCAAGGTCGTCTTGCCGCAGGTACGTGAGATGACGGGCCATGCATGGCTTTTTCCAAATAAAGCTGTTAATAAGGTGCTGCATTTGAGCCAGCATCGTAGGAGGCGGACATAAGGAGAGCATATGCATGATATAAAGCAGACGAGGCAAAATCGTCATGTTGGCGGCCGCAATCTTGCCCAGCCAGGAGAGGGCGTGTTTCTTCCAATTATTCAATTCAAGTTGGACCTTGGTCAGTGCTTCCATTTAGTTCACCTGAGCCATCTTCGCTGTGGTAGAAAAAATCCAGAGTCCCAGGGGGGTAATATTGGTAGCAGTCCAAGAAAATGGGATGTGGAGTGATAGTTGCCGGCGGTCCCCGTCTTATCCAGTAAGTGGAAAGTCTTCGAGTGCCATCCCCGCAGTTGCGGACCGGAATGAAACCTGATTGGTCGGGGTCTACCAGGCCTTGCATATGGGGGGCGGGTCTGGAGGCCAGAATACTGGTGAATATCTTCAGATCCACATTGAGCAGAGAAATGGGGCGATATGAAGCACACTCCGCGGGTCCTTTCCAGGCTTGGGAATGACCACCACCTCCGCCATGGACATCATGGGAGTAAGTTTCCCAGAGGAACTGAAAGTGTTAAACAGCTGAGCCAGAAGGGGGGAGAGGTGCGACGCAAACATTTTATAAAAGTCGTTCGGAAAGCCATCCTCTCCCAAAGCTTTACCAGCTGGAAGACCCTGGATGGCGTGCATGACTTCGTCAGAACTAATATCCGCGTCTAGATTGGCTGCAATCGAGGCCACAAGCGGGGTCACTGGTGCCAATTGGGTATATTCCTGGGCCACAGTGGGGTCCAGTCCATCGGTCGAGTATAGAGCCTTATAGAAGGCCTCTATGTCACCATCCGTCGTGAGTTCTGCGACCCGACGCGTCGTCGTCTCAGCCGCAGAGCGTGAGCCAAGAGCCTCCGCGCCTTATTTCCTCCTTCATAATAGCGCTGCTTAGTGCGGAGCAAGGCATATTCGGGGTGATCAAGGTCTAACGCCCGCAGCTGCTTCCTCACCTGTGTAAGTAGGCGTCGGGTTTGTACCGCCCCGTACGGCGATGCACCGCCTCCAGCTCCCTAATTTGATCCTCCAATTCCCCCCTCTTAGCATTGCGATCCTTATTCAGGCCCGCTGCAATGTCGATACAGCGCCAACTAATGACAGACTTCAGGGTGTCCCAAAGCATGTCAAGCCCCACCGAGCCCACGTCATTCACTTCCAGGTAGTTTTTAATGGCATCCTGTATCTCAGTAATATTGGCATCGTATGTGAGTAATTTGCGGTTGAGACGCCACAAACTCTGCCTTGAGAGCCCACCAGGGATGAGTAGCGTCAGGACCACCGGAGAGTGATCCGAGAACGCCGCCACCCTAATAAATACCTCATCAGTGGACACCGTTACCCTAGGCGAAGTCCAAAAAAGGTCAATGCGGTCGTACGTGTTATGAGCTGCTGAAAAAAAAGGTCTACTCCCGTGTGGTCAGAAAACAATGAAGCCAGGCGTCGGTAAGGCCAGCCTCGCTTAGTCTCTGAAGCATCATATCAGAGATGGAGCCCGTGTTTCCCACCCTGAGCGTCGACCTATCCAGCTCCGCAGAGGGAAGCAAGTTAAAATCTCCCCCAAATACGAGATCCTCATCAGGAGACTCCAAAATTAAACTTTTAATGTCTCGCAAAAAAGCCTCCAGGTGATCGTTGGGGCTATAAACCGAGGCGATCGTGTGCGTTCTCTGACCCAGTACCACACACAAAGCCAGAAGACGTCCCGCGACCTCTGCATGAATTCCCACTACTTTCTCCTGAAATTAGCTTAAAGAATCGCTACCCCTGCCTTCTTACCCAGCCCGAGGAAAAATATTGTCTGTCAAACCAATGAGATCTTAGCCGCTTCCAGTCCGCCCGCATGAGGTGAGTCTCCTGTAGGAGGTAAACATTGCACTTGGCATCTCTCAACAAGGCAAGAAGGGCGCCCCGCTTTTCCAGCAAGTTAAGACCCCGCACATTAAAGCTCATAATGACTACTTTAAGGTTGGTCATGCAGGGGTATGAAGAGGCTCAATTGTGCACTGACCTAACCTGACGCAGGGGAAACCAGCTGTAGCGGGGCACCAGGACTCCCCCTCCCACGACCTGCCTAGGGGCCCCAACCCTGACAGACCCCCCTACCACAGCGGCTCCAAGTAATGTCCCCCTAGAACGACAGGGTGGCCCCAATATGTGTATGGGAAGTCGGGTCCAGAGCCGCGAGGCAAACAACCAGCGCATCGCAGAGGTGTAGTAGCAGATAAAGCACGCAAACAGCCTACCCCTGATGCGTGCTCCAGAACTCCCCTCATCCCCAAGATTGCTCCCCTGTCCCCATCTCCCCCACCGCCCCCAGCTACCAAAGTCGATAAATCACCCTACCTGTCTGTGGGAAGACCGCCGCATGCTCTGACTGCAGGGGAGCTGCAACTCTCTCGTAGGTGGAAAATGAAGAAGGGCAGAGAGAAAGAAAAGAAAAAGAGAAAGAGAAGGAAAAGGAAACATAATGAGACTTCAAAGTCTTCTTCCAAGTAGAATGAGTCGCACCAATGTGCAGGGGTCCATGTGTCCGACGGACGGTCGTCACCATTCTGAAGGTGGGGCTCCCCCTTCCCCTACCCCAAGACCGACATCACAAAACGCTGGCTCGGACCATTCTTCTCATCATTGAGTCTCAGGACAGCAACTGTATGGGTTAGTCACCCACTTGGGCAGCGGAACCCTACCGGTCCTGCATCTGTCGCAGCAGAGCCTCCCGTTCCTTCTGGCGCTCCTCGTCAGAGGGCTTCGCCTGGGCACCCCTCCTGGAGCCCTGTCTCCTGCCCGATCTCCGTGACCTCCCTGAAGCAGGATCTCCCTCTGGCACATCCGAGTCTTTAGCCACTGTCAGGGCGTCCCCAAGAACCGCCTTTGCCTCTTGCAGGTTACGTACACCATGCGTTTCTTAGTTCCAGATGAAGGAAAGTCAGAACGGATGTCCCCATCTGTAGCATATTCCCCGCTCACGGAGGAAAGTCGTGACAGGTCGCTGCTCCTTATGCCGCTGAAGGGTGAGGAGTGAGAGGTCTTGGTACACCTCCACCTAAAGGCCCTCGCACTCCACTGTCAGGCGGTCAGGTAAAAATTTATTTCTGGTAATAGGAGTGGAGGCAGGTCAGGATGTCCTGTGGTTGGCCCGGGCCCAAAGCAGGGCGCCCAGCAAAATGCGTGCGATCTAGTGTAACCACCTGGTGACTTAGTTTGGAAGCCATGTGCTTAAAATGGCAGACAACCCAGTCCTCCAGTTTACCACCATCGGCTTGGAGTGGTTCGCCTTTGATGCGAATGTTGGAGCACCTCGAGCAGTTTTCCAGGTCTTCCAGCTTGAGACATAGCTCCTCATGTCGCTCTCGGAGGTCGATCAGTTCCCTGGCCTGTACAGTGAGCTCTTCCTCTCGCCTGTCTCCATTGCGCTCCAAGTTGTCCACTCTATCCCCCATCATGCCGAGATCCACCCTGAGCTGTTTAACTTCAGAAGCCAATTCTTGTCGCAGCCTGGCGAAGTTGTCTCGCAGCGCGCCAAAAAAGATGCTCCATAAATTATTTTGTGACGGGCTCGGCCACCTGGCCTGTAACTGTGTCTGTTGTGTCATCGCCGGGAAGAGAACCCTGAGGATCATTACTGGGCCGTCCAGTCTTCTTCCCACCTGGTTTCTGGAGAATATCCTAATGGAGACTTCCTTGACAGGGACTTCCTTTTTGGCTCGTTGAGTGGCCATGGCCGGCAGCTCACAGATGAGGGACCGGTACTCCGACAGCCACCACCAGTTCTCAGTGCGGGTGGTATCCCTGGTTCTCCTTAGGGATGATTCCCCAGCTCTGACGCACCCCCTGAGTGGCCACCGAAGAAGGTACTCCGGTCTGGTTGCCGCGTCTGAGTGCAGAGCTCTTCACCCACCAACCGGGCACTGCTGTGGAATTCCGGGGGGCCCGCTGAAGGTTGCAAGGGTCCCATTCACACTACCACCCCAGTCATGGCAGGCATGAGAATCCCACGTGTCCAAGGCCTCAGGATACCAAGGCTGACGCTGGAGGGCCAACTCTTGACTGGGCATCTCACCGCACCACCTCCCGCACCCACCGGGCGTCTTCACAACTGGCCTCGGGTAGTTGTCACCCCACCGGGTCCGGTAAACTCAGCCGCTTCGAGCCCTACTGCTGAGCAAGGCCCCTCCACGAGTCTCTGCATCGAGAGGGCCTCTCACTATTGTTGCCCATGCTGCAGGATACAACTACAGGAAGGGTCCTCCTCGGGCGGCAGGACCTCCCCCCGCTGCCCAAACCAAATCACCATTGCAAGGCCGGGCACTTGCAGGGTCCTCCCAGGCAGCACCGCAGAGCCTGTAGCGCGTCTGGCGCAGCAAATACCTCCCTGGTCCCGTGAGCTCCACTGGTACCAGCCCCAGCCATCAACTCCTGCAGCAGGGGGCCTCGCTGTATTCAAATTGCCCTAGCAAAAATGCTGTATCCAGGGTGGAGGCCCTCTTGCAGCACCCAGGCCATGCTCTCACCGCTGGGGCCGTCCCGCTGCCCAGTCTGCTCCCCCCACCGGGGCTGGTTACTCTCCAGTTCCCAGGGCTTACACCATGTGCTTGTGGTGCGGCCATTGCACTGCAATCACTGCAGCGGGGACAATGGTCGCAGCGGTCTTTGCCGTCCCCGCAGCACCACCGAGCACAGCAGCTGAAAAGGCAGGCACCACTTACTTCCCCCCTCAGCGGTCGCCTCTACGTTGCCGCCTCAACTGGGCCTGCTGGGCCGCGTGGGCGCCCAGCGCTGAAATCCGCACCTCTCATCCGCTGCCCAGGGTCTACTCGTGGTCAGGGCGTCCTGAGACCACGATTCTGCTTATTAAAGCTGCAGATGGATGCACGATGTCGGCCTCGGCGAGCCGAGGCCCTGGAAAACGGTGCTACTCTGCCGCCATCTTGGCCACGCCCCCATGTGATGTTTTTAAAGAACACACGTTGTTGAGAAGTCGAAAAGTTAACAATACAATTAAGTGTTCCTTACCAGTACCCTACAAGTCTACCGTCACAAATTGAGGATATGTTTGAACATACTAATGAGCTTTAAACGGACACCCCACTGAGTAACTGATTTTGTGTTTCCTGTATACTGTCCTATGTGTGTTATATTGTATTACTTTCCATGTGATCACATTTTGTGTAAGGCACCAATTGATGTTGTAAAACAATCTTGTGTTTGTGATATGTAGCACTTGTGCTTTCTGCAATATATGAATAGTAATATACAGAGAAAATATGTTGTTTTATGCCGGTGGTGGTTATTAATGGATGTATTGAGTTGTTTATTAATTTTGGTATCACAACATTCATTGACAGGTCCAAGGTAATCAGGAAAAAAAGAACTTACCTTTAAAGAAATTGTGCGTTTCCTTACGGAACCAGTTGTTGTTGTATAGTTACAAATATGGGTAGGCACACTGCGCCACCGGTGCATCAAAAAAAGTGATGCACCGGCAGTGCAATGGCCTTGTAAATGAGGCCCATAATGCGTACTTTATCAAAAGAATCAATTATCATGACACTTCCCAAGAAGATAACCATCTTAAAACTCTCCTCTTACCAGTGAGGGAAAGGCCTAAATAGTGAAACATGAAAGAATCATGTGCACTCCCTGGGTATTCTGCCACTAAATCTATGATAGTGTGAACAGAATTGCAAACTATTTCAATATTCAGTGAATGGTGATTTTATTTTTATTTTTATGCAAATGCACTGGACCTCATTTGCAAGACCATTGGGCAGCTGGTGCGTCACTTTTTTTTGACACACCAGGGATGCAGTGTGCCTGCCAATTACTTACAAGGCCACGTAAAGTCACCCCACATGACTTTTCATGGCCTTGTAAATATGGGCCCCTTTCACACAGTACTCTGCGTGAAAGGGGCGTTACATGGGTGTTTCCAAATGACATCTGTGGAAAATGACACATTTCCAGATTTCTAGGGCCTCATTTACAAGGCCATTGTGCCACTGGTGTGTCACTTTTTTTATGAGCAGGCGGCACAGTGTGCCTGCCCATATTTACAAGGCCACGTAAAGTCACCCTGCATGCCTTTTAATGGCCTTGTAAATATGGGCCCCTTTCACACTTTACTCTGTCTGAAAGGGGCATTCCATGGGTGTTGCTGTGGGTGTTCCCACTCAACATCCATGGAATCTGACCCATTCCCAGATTTACAAAGTTTTGTAAAGCTGGGAATGCATCAGAATCCTACACCTCCCCAGGGGAGACATAGGAGTGGTGGAAAGAGGAGAAATACTTTTATTTCTCCTTGTGTTTTCCTCTTTGTATGTGTGTAGAAAGAGGAAAATGCCATCAATTCGGTGCTTAATTTGAGCCTGTGGTTTCCGGTGCTGGACACCGGCAGTTAACTATCAAGACCGGTGCTTGCGACACTTTGCCACAATTTAGAGATCACCACAGCAACAGTTAGTTATTAATTCAATCTATATTTAAAGACTATTACCTGCCGCCCAAGCTATTCCTATAGCTTTGGGGGACTGGAATAGTCTGAATTTTCACACTTGTTGGAGTGTGATGGTTAGTAGTTGTATTTTTACCATCACTGGCAGCATAAGAGGGGCAGTGTGTGGTGCAAGCTGCAGTGGGCACCTAAAGAGAGTCCTTGCACTTATTGTTTTTACAAATTAAGCACTGCATCAATTATTGTTTTTGGGCAGGAAGGTGTTCCTTCCTGTACAAAAACAATCATACCCGCAATGCAGGCAATCTTGGAACATGATGCAAGGGTGCCTGCGCTGCCTGCGCTGGTGCATGGCAGCCAGTTGGGCACCAGCGCTGGGGAAAGCGCACGGATGCGTTGTATTGTTGTTAATACAACGCATCACAGTGCACAGTGCTTTTAACCTCTTCAGTGCCCATGACGAGATAGTCTCGTCATGGAGCACGGTTGCGCTGTGCCCATGACGAGACTATCTCATCATGAACCCCACCCACTAGTGCAACGCCCGGCACAGGAGGGGGAAAGGGCGTGGCACTGAAGGGGTTAAAATGATGCAGCTCAGTACAGCAAAATGGCTTGCGGCGATGTGCTGCGTCATGTTTTTTGTAAACGAGGCCCTCTGTTTCTGAAGGAGGGAATGTGAGTGCCATCCACATATCCTAATACGTACAAAAACTGAGCAATGGTATACAAATTAACCTTAGTGGCATTAATTTCTGCTGGGCAACTTGGAAAAGAAATATGCAAATATATTTTAGATAACATGGCATTTTAAAATTAGCAAAAATCCTTCAAAGGCTCCTTTGTGATTTCCCTTCAGCTACTGCCAACATCCCCTAATAGCTACCTGAGGCTAGAAGGCGGAGGGAACAAGGCTCCTGTATGTGTGTGGTTAGGGCCTGAGTATACCGTGTTTGCCTTCCTAAAATTAGATTTTCCCCCTTTTTAGGTCTCGCCTGAGACAGCGCTTCAGCGCTGCTCTCGCGAGAGCTTTTGTAAATGGGGGATCTGGAAGTGCAAACGAGTGCTTTCAGGCCTCCAAATACAGTGCATGTGCGCCAGGCGCGCGCACCATTTGGCAGCCTGCACACCGTTTGCTTTCACTTTCGCGGGCCGCACGGCCGCTTTGATGTGATCGCGATCACGATCACTTTCACACAGTGCAGGTGCGCCGGGCGCGCGCACCATTTGGCAGCCTGCGTGTACATTTCGCGGGCGCTTTGATGTTCTCAGTGAGCCCCGCTCCAAGCCTTGAAAATCGACTCAGACCCCCTGCCCTGAGCACTAAATCCTTGACCCCAAACCTAAAAAAACCCAAGGCCCCCAACCTGACCCCTAATACTGTCCCTTCCGGCCTTCAAGATCCACTCAGATCCACACCTGCCCTTAGCCCTAAAACCTTGACCTAGTTTCCACAGCCGGCAGTAAACACAGAGGATGACCGTAGGAGCATACGTAGTGTAGTGAATACGTATTAAATAGGTATTCACTACGTATGCTACTGCGGCCATCTTCTATGTTTACTGCTGGCCTCTGTGACGTCAGGGCACCTTCAGAAAGGTTCCCAAGAGGCCCTTTGAAAGTCAGCTGTAAGCGCTTTCACAGCTGACTTTTAAAAGGGCGTTTTGGGAAACTTTCTGTTTGGACAGAGACAGATAGAGACAGAGAGGCAGAGAGACGAAGACAGAGGGAGCGAGAGAGGGAGGGAGGCAGAAGGAGAGAGAGGGAGACAGACAGAGGGAGACAGTGGGAGGGAGACAGAGGGCGACAGAGGGAGAGAGAAGGGGAGAGCGAGAGGGAAGGAGACAGAGGGAGGGAGAGAGAGAGAGGGAGAGAGAGGGAGGGAGACAGAGAGAGTGAGAGGGAAACAGAGCAGAGGGAGACAGAGAGAGAGAGAGAGAGAGGGGGAGACAGAGATAGAGAGAGGGAGGGAGACAGAAGGAGACAGAGAGAAAGAGAGAGAGAGAGAGAGAGAGAGAGGGAGACAGAGGGAGGGAGGGAGACAGTGGCAGACAGGCAGACAGAGAGAGGGAGACAGACAGAGGGAGGAGGGAGAGGGAGGAGGGAGAGGGAGGGAGGGAGACAGGGGGAGGGAGACAGAGAGACGGAGACAGAGGGAGACAGAGAGGGAGACAGAGGGAGAGAGAGAGGGAGACAGTGGGAGAGAGGGAGACAGAGGGAGGGAGACAGACAGAGGGAGACACAGGAAGACAGACAGAGGGAGACAGACAAAGGAAGACAGAGGGAGACAGACAGAGGGAGACAGAGGGTGACAGAGGGAGAGAGAGAGGGGGGAGAGAGATAGAGGGAGGGAGACAGAGAGAGAGGGAGGGAGACACAGAGAGAGGGAGGGAGACACAGAGAGAGAGAGAGACAGAGGGAGACAGAGAGAGAGAGAGGAAGACAGAGAGAAAGAGGGATGAGACAGAGGTAGACAGAGAGGGAGACACAGAGAGTGAGAGAGGGAGGCAGAGGGAGAGAGAGAGGGAGACAGAGGGAGGCAGAGAGAGAGGGAGACAGAGGGAGGGAGACAGAGGGAGGGAGACAGGGGGAGACAGAGGCAGACAGAGGGAGAGACAGAGGGAGCCAGACAGAGGGAGGTGGGAGACAGTGGGAGGGAGGAAGAGAGAGGGAGGGAGGGAGGGAGGAAGAGGGAGCCAGAGGGAGAGAGAGAGAAAGGGAGACAGAGGGAGGGAGATAGAGGGAGGAAGACAGAGGGAGAAAGAGGGTGGGAGACAGAGAGAGTGATACAGAGGGAGAGAGGGAGACAGAGGGAGGGAGACAGGCAGAGGGAGGCAAAGGGAGACAGAAAGACAGAAGGAGACAGAGGGAGACAGACAGCGGGAGACGGAGGGAGACAGATGGAGGGAGACAAATGGAGGGAGACAGAGGGAGGGAGACAGAGGGAGGGAGACAGAGAGAGAGAGAGAGCGAGGGGGGAGAGAGACAGAGAGAGGGAGGCAGAGGGAGGGAGACAGAGGGAGGGAGACAGAGAGAGAGAGAGGGAGAGGGAGACAGAGAGAGAGGGAGACAGAGAGAGAGGGGGAGACAGAGAGAGAGAGAGGGAGACAGAGGAGAGAGAGAGGGAGACAGCTGGAGACAGAGAGAGGGGGAGACAGAGGGAGGGAGACAGAGGGAGACAGAGGGAGGGAAGGAGACAGAGGGAGATAGAGGGAGGGAGACAGACAGAGGGAGACAGAGAAAGAGAGAGAGGGAGACAGAGAGAGAGAGCGAGGGAGGGAGGGAGACAGAGAGAGAGAGGGAGACAGAGAGAGAGAGAGGGGGAGACAGAGGGAGAGAGAGGGAGACAGATGGAGACAGAAAGAGAGGGAGACAGAGGGAGGGAGACAGAGGGAGGGAGACAGAGGGAGGGAAGGAGACAGAGAGAGACAGACAGAGGGAGGGAAGGACACAGAGGGAGGGAGGGAGACAGAGGGAGAGAGAGAGAGAGAGAGAGAGGGAGGGAGGGAGAGAGAGAGAGAGAGGGAGACAGAGGGATCTGGGGGCTCAGTGGAATAATGTGTCCACTGCAAGAAATGCGCATGCGCGGGCGTACGCGCATGCTCATTTGTCAGAAAAGTTGGAAACCAGGAAGAGGGAGCCCCGGAGACGCCACGCTTCATGTAAGTGGTGTTTAATTTTCTTTATTATAAATTAATGTTATCTTTTATAAAGGAGGGCGGGCGGGAGATGGGTGGCTACGCGAAGCGCGTAGTGTGCGTAGATTTGGGCACACTACGTGCTGCTTCACGTAGCCCCACTACGCCCACTACGCCCACCCTTAGTTACAGCCTGCGTGGTATAGCCCTCGCGTAGTTCACGCTGCGTGGTTAAGGCTGTTTCCCTTTTTTTTTTTACTATTCACTAATTACAAATGCTTAATACATAAAAATAACTATTCTCTAATACAGAATCAGTATTTATGATTCGCTAAATTAGCTTGCAAAATACAGATTCGGTAACTTTTCGGTATGTTGTGTTACTTTAAGAAATGTTTCTTTAGAGGCCTTTTTGTCCTTGAAAATTGCATTTTCTGCATGTGAAACCCCATTTGTGACTGATTACAAACGTTTAAATTGCTCCCACATCACCTTTTCCCTTTTTTCAACATCGGATTGAACGTTTCCTTCTGAGAAGCTTTCGAGGACATGCTCCCTTGAAACCGGTAAAATATAGTCGGTGAACCATGGCCTGCATCTCATTTCATAAAAAATATGTCTAGATTGTGACTGATGGTCCGCTCCACTTTACACAACCGAGAAGCACTACTGAAATATGCCTGCACTGACATGGAAAAAAATGTCCCATAGCAGCAAATACGCCACCCTATCAAATTAACCAATTACATCAAATTTCCAACCTCCAGAATGAGATGTACTAACTTGAAATGTGAAATGTTTCTTTAGAGGCCTTTTTGTCCTTGAAAATTGCATTTTCTGCATGTGAAACCCCATTTGTGACTGATTACAAACGTTTAAATTGCTCATACATCATGTTCCATATGGCATATCATCCACAGTAAACATAAAGTGAGAAGTCACTCTTAAGGTAAAGTCGCCCCATACATACACCAGCTGCACTGACCTCTATAAGTAGCATGATACCTTGAGAGAGTCTCACTCTCATGCTAACATTACTTTGGTTATAAACTAGACAATGGCAATATCCCACTACTAGCCAGTCAGTCTGTGGCTCCCACATCACCTTTTCCCTTTTTTCAACATCGGATTGAACGTTTCCTTCAGAGAAGCTTTCGAGGACATGCTCCATTGAAACCGGTAAAATATAGTCGGTGAACCATGGCCTGGATCTCATTTCATAAAAAATATGTCTAGATTGTGACTGATGGTCCGCTCCACTTTAAACAACAGAGAAGCACTACGAAATATGCCTGCACTGACATGGAATGTCCCATAGCAGCAAATACGCCACCCTATCAAATTAACCAATTACATCAAATTTCCAACCTCCAGAATGAGATGTACTGACTTGAAATGTGAATCCTCATCGGCCCCAGTCTAGGACCGTCATTTTGGAAACATGGGGCCAGATGTATCAAGAATTGCTTTTGCGATTCTTAAATAGAGAATTTTACCAATTCGCCATTTAAGAATCGCAAAATGCAATGTATGTAGGATTTGCCCAAAAAATTGCGAATCCTACATATTCCTTAATAGCGAATCGCAAATTGCGATTCGCTATTAAGGAATACCTTCCCATTCATTACTATGTGCCTTGAGGCCTGTAGGAATGAATAGGATTGCATTCGCAATTTGCGAGTACCAAATAGGTATTCGAAAATTGCGCATGCAATTTCAAGGGTGCAAGGGTGCCAAAAACACCCTGTTGCATCCCTGAAATATGCATGTGTGCACATGTGCCGCACATACATGCCCTAAGGGCCCTAAGGGCAAATGTGGATTATCATTATATGTGCGCTATATGCCACTTAGAAAAATGCCAAAAAGTGCATTTTTAAAGGAATTTGCAAATTACCACCAACTACAAGTTGGTGGTAATTTGTGATTCCTTAAAGCCAGGTCGCAATTTTTTCTTGCTTCCTGCATTGCGTTTAAGGAATCACAATTTTTGCAAAAATTGTGATTACCTATTTTGCAAATGCCTTTTGGGATGATACATCCCAAAAGGCTTTTTCCCGTTCGCAAACAGGCCGATTCTGAGAATCGGCCCTTTTGCGAACGCGAAAACGCTTGATACATCTGGCCAAAGCTGTTTTTCAAAATGAGAATCCCCTCTTGAAATTAAGTGAGGGTCCTTTTTGCAAATTAAGCATATGGTTTGAAGATCATTCTAAACATAGCCGATTTCCAAACCATTATGTCACCTTCCTACAGGTATCCTGTGACCTAGATATATAAAAAAAACAACTCTCTTCTTTGCCCTAGGCTTCCCTTGAGCTCATCCCACTAAGTGGGGGAGAGGATTAGGACTAGATCTGTCGACCTCGGCGCTGGGGAACCAGATTCGAGTCTCTGCAACAACGCTCAGCATCCTGTGATTCTGGGCAAATCACTTAATCTCCCCATGTCTAACAAAAAAATGAATGTGTCCATTTGTAACGAAACTGGTTCTCATGTAAAACGCTCTGATACCTGATATCTTTGGGTCTACTTCGCGCTATATAAAACTAAACAAAAAATAAGACCAAACACAAACTCCTGTCCTTTCCCATAGTCTGTTTCAGGTGTCTTTATTCTTCACCTGCACCGCAGGGCGTTGCTGGGTCAAGCCTGCTGCCTAGCTCCTTTCTTTTCATTTTTCTTTGTTTTTTGGCCCTTCTTGGCTCAGCAGGGCTAGTAGGATCTGTTGTTTAAATAAGGCCAGGTCTACCATTATGTGCAGAAGCGAAGAAAGATGTAAGCTAGAGGGGAGGGCTGAGAGGACCCTGGAATTTTTAACCAGAGTCCTTCTGGATGTTATTTCAAACTAAAGCCCGTGTTGATGTCTTCATGATTTGATATGTTGCGTTCTCTGGCGTTGGTGTGTCTGGTGGGAACACGTTTGGAATATAATGCTCATGCACATTGTCAGAGAGTTAGGATTGGGGCATGGTAAGTTGAGGAGGTAATGCACTGATTACTTACTGGTAATCTTCATCACTCTAATGACCCTTCCATGCCCCGGTCCTTACACCCCACCCTCCCTCTTTTGCTCACAATCTCGAGCCATAGTGCTTGGGGATGAGAGATGATAGTAAAGAAAGGGAGAGGCTTTTTATGGGCCCTCTTGGTGGGAAGACACACATCAGATATTAAATACTAGGAGAAGGGCCATCTGAGTCATGACATTACCTGTACTGCTCAGCGCGTTTCTGACGAAAGTGCTTCAACCAACACGACAGCTGTGTTTTATGCAGAAGTGAATGCCAGATGGGCACCATATCCTGGCGCCCAATTTGGCGTTTGTTTTTATTTCTTACAAATAAACCGCTAAAGGGGAGGTTTGTTTCTGTGAAATAAATAACCAGTGGCTCCTCATTATTTTTAGCAGCAACACATTCCAATTTTAAATATTGACATATATCAAACCATTTGTGACTTCCATTAGCAGAAAACACAGAATTGAGTATCATCATCTAATTTTTCGGGTGTCTGCAGTACATTTGAGAGTGGATATCTAATGGCATTTCTGTGAGAATATGTCCAATAGTGTCTCAGCATAATCACTAAGTGCCAAAGCCCTTCTTTATGTAAGCAATTCAAGGGCATATTCTCAAGGATCTATCGCCGAGTTATTGGCACTTTATCGCAGCCAAAGTCGCGATAAATTTATCGCCCCATTCACAAGCTGGTGCTAACAGCCGATACCACCGCTTTACCTGCGATAGAATCTGCAAAAAACATTGCCACAGATGACCCCGGCAACTATCGCTAATAAGATGCAGAGTAGGCGTTCCCGAGCAAAAAGCAGCGACAACACCACACCTCAACATTCTCAATGACCAGCCAGATCGGCGATAAGACCACAAAACAGGCAATAAGGCGCTTTAGCAGCAGGAAATTAACACCTGCTCTGAACTGGTGCAAAGTCGGACGACAACCTGCACCAGAAAAGGGAGCTCAGACCACAGCCACACCTGAAGACCAACAGATGCCATGATCATGCAGCTCGGAGCCCCAACAGGGCCACAACACACACCGCCATCACCTCCTGGACCCCCACCCCCCAGACCCCACCCCCTGAACCACCACAGAGGCAGCGCAGACAAAGACAGCAGACCTTCAGGAAATGCACCAGCCTCACAAACCTAACACCAGACAATGTCATTGCCCACTACAGGCTCAAAAGGACAACCATCCTCCGCATCCTGACCATCATTGCCCACAGGATGACGGTACCAACACAGCGTACAACCAACATCCCACCTCAGACAAAGCTGCTGGCTGTGCTGCACCTGTTGACCTCTGGTACCTCCCAACCAACAAATGCCAGAGTCGGAGGAGTCTCACAGCCAGCCCCATCCATAGTTCCTCCCACTTGTCCTGGATGCCATCATCACTTTGGTACCCCAGTACCTATACATCCACCACAATGCGCAGGAACAGCTGGAGACCAAGCAAGGACTATGCGCCATAGATGGATTCCTGCACGTGTTGGGAGCAATCGACTGCACACATGTCCTACTTGTGCCCCCTGCCGACACTGCACACAATTACCGTAACAGAAAGCACGTGCATTCCATCAATGTGCAGGCAATAGTGGACCACTGAGGACTCTTCACCAATGTCATCGCCAACTACCCAGGCAGCGTGTATGATTCCTACATCTTCCGCCAGTCCATCATCAACCAGCACTTCCAGGATGGCACCTATGGGAATGTGATAAGTATCAAATTAACACACCTCACACCTCAACTCCACAATCATGCAACTCACAACTCTGGCAATGCACACGTTACAAAATCATATACAACATGCCAAACAACCAAACAACATGCCCACCCACCAGACACGACAGCACAACTTACTGTGGCAACCTGGGCTAGCCATGTACATGAGACATCAACGGCATGACACCTCAGCCACACAATAGCGGAATGTGGGCAGAGGTGGGAACCAGGCATGTGCGAAGGATGCAAGTGACCCATGAATGAGATTGTACACAATGCCAAGTGTGGCGGAGATGTGCTGGGCAGACTGCAGTATGCAGACCACAGACATATCCATGGCTACATGCACTGCTGTTGTTTGGAGTGTAGTGGACAGTGGACGCAACCATGTCACCCCAGCCAGTGGGGAAGATCGCGGAAATGTAGCTTGTGGCGTTCCCCCCTGTAAGCGTGTGCGGAGTTGGCTGGCCCGGTGTACGCCAGGTCAGAGTAGGGGTGTAAATAAAAAGCACGTAGCTCTGGGTGTGGTTCTCTTCCAGGAATGCCCAACGTGTCTGCCAGGGCAGCGCCTCCCACCCGGCCACGAGGCCGATGCCGTGAGCGGTGTTGCCTGCGATCTTGTGCACCTGCTGCACCCCGGGCCGGTGGTCCCCGAACCCGTCTTGCCCGCCCCTGCGCAGCCAGGCCTCACTGCTCACCTGCCGACACCGGTGTGTGTCAAAGAGTGCCCACCATGTGCCGACACAAGCTCCAAGCCCGAGGCCCGTGACTTTGGCAGCCACCTTAGACCATCACGGCCTCCGCTACACAGGCCCGCTGTACTCCTTTCTCGTTGACGTACTCTATCGCTGCCTCCAGCCTACACTAAGATCAAGTAGGTCACACATTTGGAACTGAGTCTTGATTTCTCAATGGCAGAGTTCATATCATTGCACGTAAGGATAAGTGTAAGAGGAAGACGCGTTTGGGTCTGGAGTTAAAAAGGATCATCGTTACGGAGGTGATCGAACACTGCCAACAACTGCTCTGGTGTCACTAACTCTGTTCATCACGAGCCAACGACACGTGGCTGTGGGACCCTGCTGACCGCTGCCTAGGGCCTACACTGCAGTCGAGTAGGTCACACATTGCGAACACAGGGGCATATCATCAAAGAGGCGATAAAAAATTATCGCCGCTTTTGCGTCGAAAAGCGGCAATAATTTTATCGCCCAATCAGCAAGGTCACGCTATCGCGTGAATCCTTGCATTAGCACCTGTTTTCTGAACGCCCAGCTTTGCATCTCTAATGAGATGCAAAGTGGGCGTTCCTGCCCTGACATAACTAGAGAAATGTCGCTAAGCGACATTTCTCCAATTATCAATGCGCACGCTAACCTGCAGAGCAACAAGCAAAGTAGCGATAACCTCTGTTATCGCTACTTTCCTTACGCCTGCTTTAAGACTGACTTAGCCATGATATCCTATGTAAGGTGGATATCATGGCTAAGTATGTCTTGCCCTATCATCAAGCTATCGCCTAACTTTGTGAGATTATCGCTGGATTTCCAGCGATAATCTCACATTTGGCAGTTATCGCTTGGAATTTTATCGCTTTTGAGATAAGCGTTGCTAATAGCACGCTATCTCAGCGATAAAATCCGACGTTACCCCGGGCGATAATTATCCTAGCGCTAAGTGCACTTAGCGATAATTATCACCGGTCCTTGATGATATTCCCCCTGGTCTTGATTTATTTATGGCAGATTTGATATCATTGTACTGGCCTCATCGCAGACTGCATCCCCTTTCAGCTCCAGTGCCACTAAGTCTGTTCCCCGATATCCATGGACACTTTCTGGTTGAACTTTTGTGGCGACTCAGTCTATGGACTGGGGGTTGTCTTCATCATCATGTTGGTGATACTGACTTTGTGGCAAAAACGAGGCTGTAGCATTCCACTCCTCCGTTAGCCGCTTCCGGCCGGCTTCTGACCTCTGCATTATGCCCTGGAGGACACCTTCCACTGTCCCCCAATACCCTCCACTACATTCACCTTCGAACAGGACCCACACAGCTCGCGTGGCCCTACTTCAGTGCACTGCAAGTCATCGTCCCGTGGCGGTGTGCCTGTGCTGGCCACAGTGCATCTCGGGCCACTAACTCTGTGCAGCTCAAGTCATGGGCCCTGTCTAAATGAATGTTGGATGGCCTCTGTGTTGATGGCCTGGGCATCATCAACGCCATGTGTCTGTGGCCCTGCGTTGTCCGCTGCCTCCGGCCTCAACTGCGGCCCACCTGGGCTCACTCATCAAATCGAATCCTGATGTGCCCGGACGTCGCATCACCGCAGGATGCACACGCCACCACTGCCAGGACCAACTCCAAAAAACAGGTGCCAGAGTCGGAAGTGTCTTACTGCCAGACTATCAGAGTTGCTCCCACCTGTCGTGGGTGCCATCATCAGCTTGATACCCTGCTCAGCTCCTCAGGTGGCACTAACTCAGTGCACCACAACTCATGGACCATTCTGGTTGCGTATTGGGTGAACACTGTACTTTCTCCGGCTACCACCATGATGCTTCACAGTTGTTTCTGTTACGCTGGTGTTTTCTGTTTCCGCTTTAATTGTGATCACTGATCAAGTTGTTGCCAGCACCAACGATTCCATGAGGGCTGGCTTACACTCACCGCACACACATCCAGCACAGGTGTCACTATACATGTGACCCTGGCAATAAAGGTGTCGAGCGCACGTGCCCGTAGCCAGTTCAACGAACTATCTGAGTGTGGCCGTGTGCTCATGATGTATGCATTAGGGCCCAGGGCCCTACAACATTACATTGTGCCGTGTACAGCGGACGTAGCCATGTCACCGCAGGCAGCGGGTGAGACCTTGCATATGTAGCTTTGTCGTCCCCCACTCAATACGTAAGAGGAGTGAACTGGGCCGGCGTACGCCAGCCCAGCGTGGGGGTGTGGATGATTATCCCGTGGCTCTGGGTGTGGTTCAGTACTGGAAATGTGCAAAGGCATGTGTCTCTGTCCCAGTGTGGGTCTCCGTTGGGGAGTGTAGGTGGTCCCTGATGGGACTTAGACACCCATGTATGTGATCTAGTTCGGCTTCCATGAGGTAGAACCCCACCCGCACCTGTTTGGCCACCCCCTTCTGGCAGCCTGACACCTGGCCTTGGAATGCGAAGTGTGCTTCGGTGGGGCTGCTGGGAGCCAGCCGTGGTGGTGGGTGCGTCCAACTGTCTGGTCTGTGCAGGGGGTGGGGTATCCTCGATGCAGCTGGGCTGCCCTGCTCCTGGAGGTCGATTGCCTAAGATGTCCACGAACTGTTGCAGGGCATCGGTGTTGAAAGTGTGGAGGTCCTCTTCAGCATCACTGTACAGTTGTCTGGTCTGCTCTGCTGGAGGTGTTGTTTGTCCCTCTGCAATGTGAAGGGGAGATGCTTGTTGACATTGTGTTGGCATGTATGTTGACACATTGTTCAAGTTTACATACACACTGCATGACAATGTACATTGTGACTGTTTGGTAGGACAGTGGACATTTGGACTACATGATGTAGGTGAGGTTGTACATGTACATTTTCATCTCACAGTTTCCTGCTATGTCAGATATGATTGGCCATTTTCTACACACAAGCGGACCCAGTTGTGTCCTCTACAGTGTAAGTGTTGCACTGTGTACCACATTGTCGTCCATGTGGATGTGCTGTCATTGCTATGTGTGTGTACTGCATTCTGGGAGAGTCGCCCCTGCAGCTGTGATTTTGCTGCCCCTTATCCCTTGGAGGCGGTGTGCCTTTGACTTTTGTGCTTTTAAGGTGCTGTGATGTTGGCGACTTGGGTCATTTGTGCTCTTGGACGGGTTTTGTACTCTTGTGCATTGTTCGTCTGCAGATGTATTGCTGATGTCAGTGGTTGTTTGTGCACGTGGATGTGTCAGCATGTGACCTGCTCCTTTACGGATGTGGTCCCCACTCAACCACCTCAGTCTCGTGGCGTGCACAATGTCATGGTGATTGTACTCCAGCCATGCAGCTTGTCATGTAGTGTCACTTGCATTGTCAGTGTGGCTCACAAATACGCATCTTTGCTGTGTTTCGCACGGGTGCATGTGTGTGTTGTGGAATTGGTGATGTGTGGGGTCGGACCCCTTTGGGCACATGGTGGACGGGGGCCTACTTGATGTTTGTATGTGTGCTGCAGTGTGCCACGGGGATCAGGGACATGATCTAGGGTCACTGTGGGTGTGTGGTGTGCTACACGTCGTTGTGCATGTGTGCCATTGTGCCCGTCACTCCCATTCCCCCAGTCCCTGTTCGTTACTCACCCTGTCGATGTTGTGTCAGGTCATGTCGAGCACTGTCCGTACTCCCAACTCCTTGCACCATCTCCACACTGATGACTGTGCCCACCATTTGCTCCAGCTCCTCCTGTGGCGCAAGACACCCACCTCCAGTCGCTGTTGCTGCCTTCCTGTTGGCAGTGGGTTTCTGCTTGGTTTGGCTTTTCACATCATGCCAGCGCATCTTGGCCTTCTCAACTCTCCGACTGCATTCACGATAGAATGCCATTTTTTTGTCTGTGTTGCCAATGACATGGTGGAGGTGATGGACAGTTGTTGTTAGTGTTTTGTCACCTCCGTGACGACGATCCGTTTGTCATGCGGACTGTACCCTGTCTTCCTCTTCCTCTTCTCCTTGACCTTACCCGACCCCGAGGTTCCTTGCTGGTGGTCTGTGGGACTTGTGGGGTTAACGTTGACCTGGGCACTCAGTCCGGGTGCATCCATGTTGCTACGCAGTTTACTTTGTTTTTGGTGTGTTTTTCTTGTTCTGCTTTTATAGTGCATTTTCCCGCATGACACGTGGGAATTGCAGGTCTGTCGCTGGTTATCGCTGATTTTTGTATCACGATTGGCCTCATCGCAACTTTTTTCGCGTTCATGTTTCGTATTTTTGCGACGTCGCATTGATTTTAATGCGGTCATTTGACGCGTTATCGTGGGACTATCGCATGGTGCCGCCGGGTTGAGAATACTACATCAACATGGCGTTGTTTTACCGCGATAGACTGGGATATGCAAAGTTGCGTTAAGCTAATTTTGCGATGATTATCACACATTCTTGAGAATATCCCCCCAAGTATGCAGAAACTATAGGTGACAATTATATTTCAATCTTCTCACTACAGTATAACAGGTGACATAACACATACATGCATGTAGTAGTTTCACCAAGTGGTTAAAGCATTTTTAGTATTTTTTGTATTAATCTTTGGAAGCTATAAAAAAGAGAGTTCAAAGCCAACGCAGTCTGTTGGAATGAGGAAGCATGGTTGTTTCCTTATGTGAGTGGCGTCCAATCCATAAACATGTGCTTCTGTAAAGCAGCCCTTGATCTACAGAGAAGACCCCCTTCTCTTTCATCCATCCAATTCACTCCTAATCTCAGAGAAATTGATCATGCAGTTGTTGGACATTTGTTCTACTCTGATCTAAAAATAATTAGATCTGACCTATCACCATTGGTCTATTTGTTATTTTATTTATTTCGCTGCTCATTTTTCTTAATACTTTAAAGTTCTGGTTATAGATTTGTGGAAATATTGCAGCTCACAAGTATAAGGGTGACACATTGCAGCCTCTAAAACCTGCCTCTTTACGAGCTATGTTCATGGCTGCATCCAATCCAACCCTTGCTTTATTGTTATTCTATGTCTTATGGTGTCACCAGCTCAAATTGGCCACAAAGCAGTTTAGGACATTTGCTGTTTTGAGAATGTTGAGGTCTAGGGGAGAACAGACATGGCTTCAAGACCTCCCTAAAATGAAAGTACAAGGCATGTTCTTCAAGAGGTGCCAATGTGATGCTCACTGAAGTGATACATGCAGAAAAGTGGTCCTGGCTTCACTGCTAAGGGCCAAAGGAGGAAATAGAGCCAAGACGGAGCATAATTCATTGTTTCCTAAATTACGCACCATTCCTCAGAGGCAGGGTCACTTGGCGCTGGCCTGGAGGGAACTGGGGGGGGTGGTAGTTTAAAATAACCTATGCGTTAAAAGCACATGTTGCAAAGTTGCTTGTGTGTCCAGCAGTTTTAAGGCAACAATAAAAATGTCAAGATAACTCTGGTGATTAATGCTCCTGCTGAAGAGAGAGCCGACTTTTGTCTAGTAGCAGTTCTGACTCATCATAAATTAGCGCAAAGGCTTTAATGTGCCTGCTGCAAAGACCGTGTACCCTGCAGATCACTGAACTGAAGTGTGAGTGAATTATGAAGAGCACTTTAAAATAATTAAATGCATGTGAGAGAGGGGCTATGGAGAGATGAGGGGCACTCTTGGAGGCCGGTAGTGAGGGAATTTGTGGAGAAGGACCTCATTGGGGTGGGTGCCAATAAAGACTGTAGCACCCGGCACCACCAGCGCTAAAGGCGGCCCTGCTCACTGGCTCGCAAGCGCACTGTTCTATCCAGCCTGTTTCTGAGGTCCGCACCCAGGGTGATCTCCTAGTGTTTGTGCAGTCTGGCATAGGACCAGAAGCGCTTGATCTCTGTGCACGTCAT
Organism: Triturus cristatus; assembly: GCF_964204655.1. NCBI lineage: Eukaryota > Metazoa > Chordata > Amphibia > Caudata > Salamandridae > Triturus > Triturus cristatus. The sequence goes on along the minus strand of NC_140583.1, from coordinate 617,638,574 downwards.
CTACTCCAAAGTGTGCACTGCGCTCTAGGTGGTGGTTGCACCAGGGTGGCACATTATCAGGCCCCTGCTTTTTACCAGGGGTGAGGATGTGGGGAACTTAGGAGGTTGCGCCGCTCTCCACCGTCACCTGACAGGGTTACATACCACAGCTTGTCTCTTCAACTGGACAAATGGACACTTAGTCCTAAACTGGGGAAGTCACAGCAGAAAGTGCCCTCTAGGTGTACCTGTCATAATGAGATTATACAAACTGAGTGTATCTGCCATACTGTGTTATGCATTTTATCAATATCTACAATTCTGGGATTGTAAAAACTGAGACTGATATGAACGTGTGAACCACCCTAGAATAACGAGCTGCAGGTTGGAACCACACTTGTACTTCGCAGAACCCTGCCATGTTTAATCAGCCACAGACACACATATGCAGCAGTCTGATGATATGTCTGGCCCCAGACACACATATGCAGCAGTCTGATGATATGTCTGGCCACAGACACACATATGCAGCAGTCTGATGATATGTCTGGCACCTTGTAGGTTGGCAGCGTTCGCATTAGAAGCACCCAGCAGTGTTCTTCGGCATTCAGGCACTTAAGAACCCCTCCACCCATCCATGACTGCACCACTTGAGTTGACATATAGTTGGTGATTACAGCTGAGTATCTGCTCCAGTGAACATGTGTTGTGTTTTATTCCTCGTCCCTTACCCACTCATTTCCCCTCCTTGATGGCTGGTTCTGTGTTTAGAATGCTGCTGGCCCTGGGGGTCGGGAGAGGAAGGCAGTGTGGCGCGAGCGGCTGGAGGCAGGCCTGAGACTCCTGTCACTACTAGTGAAGAAATAGATGTAGGTTGAAGCAGATGCATTAAAGTAAGTTATATATAATAGCACCCACCAGGAGTATGTTGGCAGCCCGAGTCCTCCTCAGCTGACTGTTGGAATCCGCTGCCCACCAAGATTGTGCTTTACTTCACACACCATAGAGACAGACGGCAGTCTCTAGGTAGAAGGCATTCAAATCAGGACATAGCGCCCTCACCGGAAATAAGTGAAGCGCTTCACAGGAAGTGCACAGGTTTCGTATTGACGATAAGTGCATACATAGAACAGCTACTTCTCCACCTCCAACAACAACTGCCCAGGCAAGGAGCCTTTGGTCTGAAGATACTTTGGGAGGCAGAAGCATCACAATCAGGCCAGATAAAAGTCACAGAATCTAACAGAATTAATATACATATCTAACACATATCCCTACCTAGAAATAAACGAATAATGTCTTACAGAGTCTATCTATGGGAAGCATGAGGAAAGGAACAGGGTGGTACATGGACATAGGGTAAGAATCATAAATCACATCATTAGTCAAAGCACAAATTTGGATAAAACCACTTGGTTAGCATCTCAGTTTAAAGTTTCATTATCCAATCTTTCACATAGCAAACCTGTTTTATCTTTTGGAACAATGGTTATCTTGTCTTTGTTCCACTACTTACCATCGTATAGCACCACCACATTACTCCCCATATCTATCATTCACTTTGGAACATTAAAATGTGAATTCCCTTTCCTCATGTGACCTGAGTTCTTAACTCTGACAAAGACGCCAACTTCTACTCTTAGCCCACGTTTCTCTTTAATTCTTTTGTAGCGCATGCCTCACCTCCACAACATGAGTAAATGTGACCAACTCCTCATCCATGCGAGCCCTCCATTCCTTTCTTGAAGATGAATCAGCATCCCTTTGTATCACCAAGGTAAATCTGTCATCTCCAGGGTGAAAGGGGGATTTTCTTCAAATTGCCCACACCATTTCTCATGTGTCTTCTCCTACTTCATGATATTCACCAAAGAAATTGCAACTTGTCCTTGGTTTCCTGATTCAGATACTCCACATGGCCATTGTTCGGTGGATGGTACTATGACATTTTGACATGTTTGGGTACCGACCAAATTGAGAAAAATATTAATTTGTACAAACATTAACTGTGCCCCATGGTCATAATTTCTTCTGGATAACTTCCATGTTAAAAACATCTCTCATGAACTCTATCAGACTCTTCGTGTTGACATTCTTAACAGACTTTATCAACAGCCACATAGTAATTGACCATAACAATGGCATTTTTGGGGGACTCCCCCAGAACTGCAAATGTATGCTTATGTCTAGTGCCAGGTTGCGGCAAATTTGGTACCTGAATCGTTGCACTGGCGAGGGACTAGTATGAGGTTTGTTGCTCAGCTTAGAATATAGGCAATGCTGTTCTTCACAAAATGTTGTCATACCGTATCATCAGTGCTTTAAATGAGCCGGTACTCACCGGTACTAAGTACCAGCACTTCTACATTTTCTGCCGTTGAGTACCGGAACTTCTCCATGTCCAAAGAAAGTACCGGTACTCATGGGGTAGCATGCCAAGCTCAGTGAAGTTTGGCATGGGCAAAAAGAAGCGCAACAGACCTGACGAGTCAGTCCGTTTTCGTGAAGCACTCTGATAATCGAGTGCTAATCTGCCCTCAGTGTGCTAACTGCGGGCGGCCGGTATGCATTTATTCAGAGCTGGCAGGAAGTTTGGTAGGGGCCCGAGTCACACTGTGATATTTGACATTCAGGCTCTCTGGAGTCAATAGCACTGTAGGTGCGCGAGCAGAGCCTGCTAATAGGCATATTGTCACTGTGGGAAATCTAATAAAGGATTCCTGCTGGCATAGCACAGTACGGCTGTACTTGTTTGAAGTCAGATTGAGGAGAAAGGTGCGGATAGTGAAACTGTAGTACAGGCGATGGGAATCAAGGTTTGTAATGTGGGCAGCAGCCAGGGATGGATTGCCAAAGCACATGGGCCCTGCCTGAGTGTCACCTGTGGGCTTGTTTCATGGAGGACAACCACCCACAATATCCTACTGGCCACCTAGCCCCCACTATGGCCACCTGACTAGGCCACTATGGAATGTGTAGGCGGGCCGCAGCACAAAACGCTGTGCTTAGAGGTGGGGAGCTGAGGCGAGTGAGAGGTCAGTTTTGTAGCTGTAGTTTTGGGCCGTCTTAACCTCAGCCCAGACCTCACAAGCAATGCTATTCTGCATTGCTTCCTGCCATTCCGTCACACTGTGCCTTGATAGATGTGGTCAGGGCGGGGCAGGTGTTCCTCTGGTCATTAGGCCATTCAGAACTCGGCCCCTGCGGGACACGGGGCACGGTAGGTGGAACAACTAAACACAAAAGCAGTGTCTTTGCAGTAGTCCTCTGCCAAGCACTCCTCACACTGAGGCCATGGCAGGCGTGGGGAGCAGAGAGTGTGAGGAGGCTGAGAAGCCACACAGGGAGGCCAGGCCAGTTGTTGTGACCTTAGGGCTGCTCAGCAGCCTGAATGTTGTGTTTTTCCTATGCTCCCTCCCAGGAAGAGCTTAACATTTATCCCGTAGTAGGCGTGGGAGTGCAGGCACTATTCAGAGGCCTTTGGAGAGGCCAGGTTTGGCTCTACCTTTTGGGCCGTTCCCAGGTCAGCCCTAAGGGGCTAGCCCAGTGCAGAAGCAATTTGTTTCAGGTGACCTGTCTGCCAGGCCATTACATTCAGGCCATGGTGGGAGGCCAGGTGAGGTTTTGGCGCCATTGGGACATTTTAAGCTCGACCCCAATTGCAATAATTAGGTTACCTGCACATGTTCCGCTTTTCAAACGCCAACAAAAGAACTTGCCAAAAAGATCTGTGCTTTATCTGATAACAGTTTTGACTCATCATAAGTTAGCACAGAGGGTTCATGTGCTTGCAGCAAAACACAACATGCTGACCGCAGATTTGTATTTTATGTACATAGGCATGTGGGTTACTAGTTTTGCACACCAAATAAATCTCAATCAAGTTAAATGTGTGCCCCTGGCCGGGTCCCTCAGCACTTCCCGTAGGCCCGCACCCATTGCCCGCCCCCGCCCAAGCCCCACCCCCTGCCCAACCCCCACCCACTAATCAACATCATAATATGATGAGTACCTGCACTTATTTTTTCCATTTAAAGCACTTTGCATCATCCTCTTCATGGCCTTGATCTTAATGTGCTCCTGGCATGCTGGTTAAAGCACCCTTCTCCTCATTCACACCAGAGTCACTAGTAAACCCTCACGTCTCTCTAGACACTTCTCATATGTCAACACATTATCAATATCACCACATGCTTTGAGTTCACTCTCAGTGCTTCATAGCAGGCCACCCACTGACAAGACATTCTTTAACCTGCCCTAAAGCTTCATTCAGTCATATCACCTCAAGGTGTCACTCAACACTGTACCAATTTGGTTCCTATGCCCACCGCCTCCTTACACTCCTCCTGTCTTTCTTCCCTAACCGCAACATCACTCAGTGGCAGATGTAATTGAAAAGCAGCTGCAAAGTTCTTTACACCAGGAACATATTTCAATTGATACTGGAACTTCTGGAGTCTACATTGCCACCTAGAGATTCAAGGAGTTGCTTTTTTCTTTAATTTTGGAGTGAATAAATCTACCAAGGGTTTGTGATCAGTCTTCAAAGCAAATTGCAATCTGCACACACGTCCTGAAATACTGCACACCGCACATCGCTACTGCTTCCATTTTAAATCAACGAATATGGTGATTCTGCCCTTGGTAGCGCTCTTGATGCAAACACCATGATTTCCTGATGTTCATCTTTTCTCGTCTACATTATGACAGCTCTCAGATCTATGCAGCTTTTATCTGTCAAGTTGTCATGCTTGTGTTGATTCGATCTTATCAGATAATCCAAATATAAAGGTTTCAGATTAAGATCGACAATAAATCAAATAGCATAGTCAATTAAATAAGCCTTTTTGAGACAAGATTATATATAAACCATGAAGGTTTATGAAAGGTTTAAGATCAATATAGAAAGCAAAATATAGTTAGTTAGTCCTTCATAGGGAATCAGCATAGAGCTCATTCAAATGCAGCATGAGTGTCACAAATCTGATTCCCAAGAGACAGGCAAAGCAAGCCTGGCTCCCAAGAGACAGGCAAAGCAAGCCTGCTGCCCTCTGGATCGAGCCTTCTTTTATAGCAAAATACACAGTAAAATAACACAGTCAGCATGAGGTGAACATATTGATACATAGGCTCGGCAAATCATGATACAGGATAAAATGAAACAATCCCTAACGTCATCCTCTAAATGAATAATAATGAATCCCAGTATCATTGGACGTGACAATGCGAATCTAGGGCCATATCTTCAAGGACCGGCGATAATTATCGCTAAGCGCACTTAGCGCTAGGATAATTATCGCCGGCTAACGTGGATTTTTATCGCTGAGATAGCGTGTTATTATGTTATGTTATGTTATGTTATAGTTTTGGTAAAGCACAACAGCTGCCCCAGCTAAGAGGCGTCCCGGCGCTAAGGAACCACAGACGCTATACTGAGGAAGAGAGGAGTGGGACGGACAAGAGTCCTAAGGGAGGGGGAACAAGTGGGTCTTAATGGCCTTCCGGAAAGTAGACAGGTTTTCCAAAGAACGGATGTTCAGTGGCAAAGCGTTCCAGAGTTTAGCAACGCTTATCTCAAAAGCGATAAAAATCCTAGCGCTAACTGCCAAACGTGAGATTATCGCTGGAAACCCAGCGATAATCTCACAAAGTTTGGCGTTAGCTTGATGATAGGGCAAAGCAAACTTACCCATGATATCCACCTTCCATAGGATATCATGGCTAAGTCAGTCCTGAAGCAGGCGTAAGGAAAGTAGCGATAACAGGGGTTATCGCTACTTTTCTTGCCGCTATGCTTCATAGCGTGGGGCTTAATGATAGGAGAAATGTCGCTTAGCGACATTTCTCCAGTCATGTCAGGGCAGGAACGCCCACTTTGCATCTCATTAGAGATGCAAAGCTGGGCGTTCATAATTCAGGCGCTAATGCAAGGTTGGACGCGATAGCGTGACCTTGCTGATTAGGCGATAAAATTATCGCCGCTTTTTGCCCGAAAATAGACGCAAAAGCGACGATAAAGTTTTATCGCCTCGTTGCTGAAAAGCCCCCAAGTTACACTCATAACAATGACAGACATGAAATGACTGGGCTCATTGAGCATGGAGCAGGCAGAACCTTCAGCAGTTGCACTAGAGAGGAAAGCTTCCTCTGAAGCTCACTTAGAACAGCATCTTATCATGAAAGGGAATGACAGAATCACAAAACACATTGCATGCAATAATATTTCTGTGCACATTTTGCAGCATGCGGAGACTGTAAGAATGAAACATGGTCATGTGTGAATTTCAAAGTGGACACAGGGCCTAGCTCGGACAGTGTGCAGCAAGTTGGATACAAATGCACATTATTCATGCCAATAAGTAGCCGTATTTTTAAATTGAGAATTTGCTCTGACACTTGTCAAAATGCATCAGAGGCTTAGGAACCACTATCCCCTTCTTGACAACCACACGTGAACTCTTGCATACCTCTTTACACGCAAACCTCACATTATTCCTCATGTGCTCTGTCTAGTAAGGAAATGCTTTGCTGGCAGAATGTGTAACAAAGCTGGCATAATGTTCTGCCTGCCCCTGAAAGAGCTCCTCTAGTCCTTGTTGGTTGTGGGGCGGCTATGATTGTCTAAATAAACTCAGCCTTGGCTCCACTGGTTTCTACCACACATGATGTTCAAAATAGTCCACACCCTCTTTAGCAAACTTGTACTTTACCTTGTAAATAGAGGAGACAAAAGACCATAGCACACTGCTGCCCTCTGCTGGTTATATTTAATTATAAACGCAACTCTGACGAATTTCTTTTCTTTGAGTTACCCATACGCTAGCATTTATTCAGGCCACGCTTCTCTGGACGCTTCTCTGGGTCGTCTCCCAGGAATGTTGCAGTACTCTCCTCTTGTCAATATTTAAAAAAACTTTCAGAAATTCTTGAGCTTCTTCCAGTCCTCTAAGCAGTAACATATACAGATTGCATCACATAGATTCCTCAGTCACTCTGTCAAGAATGTATAAATCACCAACACATCATCTGTGAACAGTCTCATCTGCTGCAATGTGTTGTTTTAGGGCTGCCAGATGTCTCCTACGCGCTGGTGGGTGGCTGTTTTCTTCTTTTAAATTTTTCTAGCTTTTTTTTAAATTTATGGATGCCTTAAATCTAGTAGACAAGCATTCTACCTGTTCCTGCAAGTCTTTGGGTTCTTGTAGAAACTAGCTTGTTGTTAGTGTTACAACTTAAGCAGATCAATGCATTGATGTAGGTTGAAGTAAATGTATTGAAGTCAGGAGTCTAGGAGACACTAAATTTATAGGGGGGAGGCAAGGACAGCCTTGTGGACTTTTCATTGACCCTACAGATAGTGCCCGTCGTCTGGGAGTTGCAGGCTTTGATCTTCATGCACCAAGCAAGCAGGGGTGGGAGCGAAAAAAGGAAGAATAAGCAAAATCTTCTCAGGACATTCATAAACCTCAAATGCAACTGAACTATCACTAACCATTCGTTTTGCTGCAGGCAGTTGAAATAAAATCCTGAACTTTTGTTTGAAAAAACAAATATTTCTTGAACCGTTCAGTGTGGAGAACAAATTCTTTTGCTATTGTCTGTATGCCAAATGATTCTATCATCTCTTTATACATGTTATGATTCTGTCTTTTCTGAGACATAATTAACCTTAAGCAAGTTTTCAGTTGGTAAAAATCAAGAAGTTTCTCTCAGCCTCAATAAAGATACTGGAATAACTAAGAGAACCTGTTGTAGCTTCTCAACCTATGTTAAAAAAAACTCTCTGTTGAAGCCATTTTTTTCAAAGTATGTCTGCAAGTTCTGGCCGTGAAAAGTACTTAAACATACTTGATAATACGGTTAAGTGAGGTAAGGGAAGCAAATGGTCAGTTTCTTTATTTCTGTATTGCGCAATAGTGTATTGTGTGTGTCTCTATGACCATTTTGGGGGTTTCAGTCCATGCTGCCATTCTCTGCAATAAGCCCTCAGTCTTTTTGAAAGACAAAACTGAATTCACACATTACATTTTAATGTGTGTGATTAATATATCATGCTGTAAGGAAGTCACCATCCCTCTATTACCTTGCCTATAAGTGAACTGTACTCTGTTGCTATTCTTTGGGAGTTAGTTGTATAAATTGAACTGAAATATTTAAAACCCTCTTTAATGGTAAAGTTAGATTTTAAGTCACAATTCTGCAAAAACCACTTTTAGAAAGTTGCAATTTTTTGTCGTAACCATTTGGTGCCTGCAGCTTGTGTCCTGGGTCACATGACTGGCAGTTGGCCTGTGTGTATTCCTCCAAGACAGTAAGACAAAGGGGGATTAGGTGTTGGCAGGATGGGAGGAGTGGACCTGTTCCCTGGCCCAATTACATTTCAAAGGGACTGTCTCATCACACTCACAAAGAACTTGGCACTAGCCTATTGTCACCCCAGGCCTCTTGGAGCATGGCAAGGGAAGGAAGGAGATTCCAGAAACAGATGTGGGGGAAGTCTAGAAGGTTCTCTCACTTCAAAGGCTGGCACTAGGTATAAATATTTCAGACCGACTCTTCAGTACACTCCTGGACCTACGGAAGACTACAGAAGGACTGCCTTGTACTCCAGAGTACCAGCCTGCTGCTTGTTTCTAAGAGGACTGCCCTGCTGCTTGAAGCATGCATTGTTCTTCAGAAGACTGCCCTGGTTCTTGAGGCCTGCCTTGTTACTTGAAAGAGAGAGGAATATATATTTGAACCCAGGGCTACCAGAGTATCTCTAATGGTCAGGTGGCTAACCTCCTTTTATGAGTTACAGGATCACAACAAGCTCCAGGGGCTTCCCTGCACCTGCCCAGCTGACCTGCGGCAACTGGCACTGCCTGGCCCTGCAACTGGACCTGCCTGAGCCCTGCTGGCCTCTGCTGGAGTGATTCTCAAGAGGTTTCCCCCAAGTCCTGGATCCTTGGCTGGCATTAGTTGAGCTCCTCCTGTAAAATCCTGAAGCTTTGAAATCTGCGTGCATGACTTTGAAAAGGTAACCTTTTACAAAAGGACTAACCTGGTACCTGTATCTGGTCTGCACTCCATTGTAGTCGGCCTAAACATATGAATTTGGCCTGGATAGTGAGCAGATAGCCACAGTTAGAGCTTTCTGCTTCTTAATGCTATTTTTACTTAAACCTTTATAATCGCAGATCTCCAATTCTACTGATTGGATATTTGTCATTTTAGTCTCATTTTATTTATAACATTTTTCTCTATTTTCTAAATTGGTGTGGGGTTTTCACTTTACTAAAGTTTGAGTGCTACACAAATACTTAACACAGTACCTATGAGTTACGCCTGATTGTGTTTGTGCCAAGCTACCAGAGGGTGAAGCACAGGTTAATTTAGTAGCTTTTGTAGTTCAGCCTGACCAAGACTGTGGTTGTTGCTTGAGGAGGACTTTTACCCCACTATATCAAGAATCCAATTTTGGGGGCGTGGCTCACAGCCACGGAAGATGGCCGCAGGCTGAGTGAGCTGCGCTAGCCGAGCGTGAAACAACTCCTTACATTCGTCTAAGTCCTGTCATGGTGGGCCCGTTCTGAGTGGTAAACGGTTGGGGAAGCGTTGGAGCCCGAATTCCACCATGCTCCGGGCGCGGATCGGCAGAGGTGGAGCCGTACACCAAGCGACTGAGGGAAGCGAGAGCAGGCAAGATGGTGGCCCGCCAAAGCCCGGAGGAGTAATCGCCACTGCGATTCCGGCGTTGTGGAGTGGGACAGGCAACTGCTTGCGCTCTGCCAAAGGACGGGGTGCCGAGGTGGTGGCATCCAGCAACGACGACACCGAGAGAGGCGGTGAGAGTGCGGCGGACCAAGGAGTGGGTGCGGTGTGCTGAGAGGCACTCAGGCGGCCCCCTGTAGGCAGCAAGACAGCAAGACAGCGATCGAGAGAAGCAGCAGTCCGTAGGCCTGGCCCGGCAATTAGAGCCGCCCGACGGGCGAAGAGAGGGTACTCACACCAAAAGCCGGCAGCAGCGAAGTGCCCCAGAGGCAATAAGGTGGAGAGCCCCCCCCCCCCCCACAGACTGGTGCTGGGAGCGCGGCCCCCGGGGCTGAGAGAACCCAGTGCCCATGGGAGCGTTGAAGCCAGTGTGGTGCTGGTCAGATTGTGGAGAGCCCCTGGCCTAACACGAAGGTACCAGTGGGGGCCCCCAGACAACTGGGCGGTGGCTGGCCGGTTTGCAGCTTGTGCAGCTGGAGAGGCCGGTGCTTCCACTTCCCCCTACTCCCTGTGCGGCCTGGTGAGTGGAGTGCGACCCTGGGGGCGGCAAATCCTGGTCCCCAGAAGGTGTGTGACGGCTGCAAGGACCAGCTTACGTAGAGAGCGGTGAGTGGGGCCAATCACCACCAGACAGCAGGGGTGGAATTCGGCTTGGGGCAGTAGCACCAACGGTGTACTGCGGGAGCCCGGGGCACACTTGGACGGTTCCATGTCCGAACCAGTGGAGTGGCACAGGCGAGACACCCACCCACCCCTACCAGTGCCGGATATAGCAGACCTGGCAGTGGCCGGCGGACAGTGGCCCCATTCTTCCACAGACTCAGTCATGGGACGCACCAGGGGACCAGGGCCCGGCCAGGCCAACCAGATTGATAGATACACTGTTGCCATGGGGCGGGACGATGGAGCGATCGGAAGAGACCTGCATGATGAAGGGGTGAACAAGGCCCTGACCCTACCCTGAGAGACATTATGAGGGTGATTGGCGAGTTGAAAGGCACGCTTGAGCCGAAACTGGACACAGGTACCGAGGAGGTAAACCTCCTGCAGGCAGACTTTCGCAAGATGTCCGATAAGGTAGCCACAGCAGAAGCAGACATTTGGGGGAGTTCAAGCCAAAATGAAACGCTTGGAGGAGCAGGTGTTGACACTCACGAAAAATCAGGGGGATATATATGCCCGGCTCGAAGATCAGGAAGGTAGGGCCCGACGCAACAACATCCGAGTGGTGGGGGTGCCGGAAGGGATGGAGGGGCCAGCAGTAGACCTCTTTCTGGAAGACTTAATTTTGAATCAAATCAAGCCGAAACGTCTGTTGAAATATTTCTCCATTGAGCATGCCCATAGAGCGCTGGGGGGTAAGCCCAGGCCGGAGGCCCCTTCGTGCACCATTATTCTCGTATCCTGAACTTTAAGGATCGAGACGCCATTCTGCAGGCAGCACGGATGCACGGAGACCTCAGACACGAGAATGCTCCAATCTGGTTTTCCCCAGACTTCACGCTGCAAGTGCAATGCCAGCGGCGCTCCTTCGATGGGGTGAAATGAGCCCTTCAGGAGCAGGGCGTGAAGTATATGATGCTCTTTCCGGCCCAACTCAAAATCCTCGACAATGGAAAGGCATACTTCTTCGAAAGGCCGGAGGAGGCAGGCGATTGGCTGGAGGCCTGGCCCACCGTGAGCCGCAAGGGAAGACACAGGCTACAGGCGACAGACCAAAACGGAGAGGAGTTGGACCCAAAGGTTGGGAACTCCCCCAGTGAATGGCTACGACAACAATGGACAGATGAATAACTGTTTAGACACTCGTCAGCAGGTATAGACTGATGTGTGGTCCTATGTGGGGGAGGGGGCGGCTATTTATGGGAGGGGGTGTCTTTGATCTCGCACCTTAAACATTGGGGACCGCGCCGTGGACTCTTGCTGCTGGACATAAACACTGTGGACATGAGTCATTAGTTGAACTTGGTGGGGTGAAGGTTTCACGGAGAGAGGCATAGATTTGTTGGGTTAATGGGATGTAGTCATGGGGCTGGAAAATTCCAGTCAGCAGTCAGATATCTTTTCACGCTGGAGGCTAGACCACGACTCCTTACGAATGGGTTTCTGGGTTTCTCATGGGCGATAGGCACTCTGCAAGTTAGGGAGGTGGGAGGTTGGGGACTCACCTAGCAGGGATGCAGGGAGGGGAGAGTTGGGTTTGTTGTTTGTTTTTGTTCGCAGGGGGGAGAAGCTACACTCGAGACCTATACATCCAGAAGACAATGAGGGCTGTTGTGGAGATTATGGTGGGGGAATGGGATGACCCCAGTGTCAACAGTCAGATACAACGTCAATGGGCGACCCGGCAACTGTAAAGATTTGGTCTTGGAATGTGAACGGGCTGGGCAAAAAAAATAAAGCGCAAGCTAGTGATGCAATAGGCATTCCCCAGACGTTGTTCTCATTCAGGAATCGCACCTCAGGGGAAGCAGATGTAAAGCCTTGGATTGGTTTGGCTATACCTTGGTAGTGCACTCTGGGTACACATCTGGGGCCAGGGGTGTGGGCATCCTCATACGTAAAGCGCTGCCCTTGGTGATCACAGATACATGGACGGACCGAGCAGGGTGTTTTGCTGCAGCGGCGGGCAGGTGGGAGGGGCGCCTGTAGGTGTTCGGCTCATGTTATATACCGCCGGGGCTCTACTCGGTGACCCTCCCACAACTTAGTACACTCATAGCGGACCTGCCCGCAGGAATTCTACTCACTGGGGGGGACACAAATGCAGTAATGTGCCCAGAAATGGACAGGTCTTGCCCCCGAAGGAGCGTACAGGGGAACGGGGCCTTGCGGACTTCACAAGGGCACTGGGCCTGGTTGATCTATGGAGGGCGCACAACCCCTCATTAAGGCACTACACTTTCTATTCGGCCAGGCATGGGTCCTTCTCCAGACTTGATTAATTATTCACACACACAGATAGAGTGGGGGACTTCTCAAATGTCTATAATATGGCGAGGGAATTTCTGACCATGCGTCGGTGTGTGCCACGCTCAATGGCCCGGTCATTGATAGGGCGACCTTCCCGCTAATAGATCCGTGGCGACTGAGAGGTCCGTTATTGACTGACAAGATCAGAGAGGCTCCGAGCACTATTTCAAAGAAAATAAGGGGACGGTGCAATCACATATCACACTTTAGGAGGCCTACAAGATGGTGCTGAGGGGGCAGGCTTAGGCGTTGATTGGGGCACAGAAAAAGGAAAAGACCCTGCACTGAAGAGAGATTAACCAAATGGAGGGCGAGGCCGAGACGACGTCAAGCACTGAGGCCAGCATCGCTTCTATGATGTTGGGGATAAGGCCCTCAAACTCTTGGCATGGCTGGGGAGGCAGGACAGGGAAAGGACCTGGGTAGTAGGGATCTGAGATGTGGGGGGAGTACTGCAGACCACCAGCTCAGACATCGCAGAGGCCTTCGTGGTGCACTTTGAGCGTGTATACGCCCCAGTGAGTAGAAGGTCGGCAGCTGACTGCGAGGAATTCCTTAGAGATTTCAACATGCCAATGGTGCCCCCGGAAGCTTATGACGCCCTAGAGGCAGACCTCACGGTAGAAGTGCTGGGCAGAGCATTGAAATAAGTCAATGCTGAAACAACGGGACCTGCTGGCCCTAGCGGAAGGAGAGGGTCAAGCATATGCGCTAGCCATCCAGCATCACTTCTATGATGTTGGGGATAAGGCCCTCAAACTCTTGGCATGGCTGGGAGGCGGGACAGGGAAAGGTCCTGGGTAATAGGGATCCGAGATGTGTGGGGAGTACTGCAGACCACCAGCTCAGACATCGCAGAGGCCTTCGCTGTGCACTTTGAGCGCGTATATGCCCCAGTGAGTACAAGGTCGGCAGCGGACTGCGAGAAATTCCCTAGGGATTTCAACATGCCAACGGTGCCCCCGGAAGCTTATGACGCCCTGGAGGCAGACCTCACGGTAGAAGAGCTGGGCAGAGCATTGATTTCGCTCAAGCCAGGGAAGGCATCCGGCCCTAATGGGCTACCGGTTGAAATTTTCAAAAAACAGGCAACAATCAAACTTCCACCGCTCCTAGAGATGTTGCGGGGGGGCGCGAGAGGTGGGTCATCTCCCAGCGGACCAAATGGCAGCTACGGTAGTGGTCATATACAAAGAGGGTAAACCGGCAGATCAGTGCAGCTCCTATATGCCTATCTCCCTCATCAACGTTGTGGCCAAGGTCCTGGCGAAGGTGTTGGCAGACAGGGTTCTATTGGTAATTAAAGACCTGGTGCACGCGGACCAGTCAGGGTTCATGCCGGGTAGAAGCATGAGACACAACCTGCGACGGCTGTATGGGTTGTTGCACATGACCGAGGGTGATGTGTCCCAGCAGACTGCCCTAATGTAATTGGAGGCTTCAATGGCCTTTGATAGTATCTAATGGCCATACTTGTTTATGGTCTTTCAGCGGCTGGTCTTTGGCCCTTCCTTTTGCAGCTAGATCAGACTCCTAGACGAGGGGCTGACAGCATGCGTGAGGGTAAACGGCACCTTGTCTCGGTCCTTTCGGCTTCGGAGAGGCACGCGGCAGGGGTACTCTCTCTCCCCGCTCTTGTTTGCCCACAATTTGGTTAAGAGGGGAAGCCATGATTAACCCCTTCGCTGCCAGGCCTTTTCCCCCTCCTGTGCCAGGCCTTTTTTTGGCTATTTGGGGTAGTGCGCGCTTAGGCCCCTGTAACTTTTTGACCACATTAGGTATCCACGCCAAATTTGCGTCCTTTTCTTCCAACATCATGGGGATTCTAAAGGTACTCAGGGTTTGTGGATTCCCCTGGAGGGGTCACAGAAAAGAGCCAAAATACAGCAAAATTTTGGGTTTTTTTGGAAAAATTGGAAAAACGGGCTGCAAATGAAAGCATCTGGGTTTTTCCCTGCAACTGTTATCAAACAAGGGTTTGTGGGGTTAAAATCACCATTTTCCCAGCTTTTCGGGGATACTTGACTTTTGTCAGAAACCCAACATTTTTTACACAGTTTTGGCATTTTTCTGGGACATAGCCTATTTTTGCTATTTTTTGTGCTTTTGACCTCCTTCCAGTTAGTGGCAGAAATGGGTACAAAAGCAATAGTGGATCCTGGAAAGCTATACATTTTCAAAATGAAGACAACATTCTGAATTCAGCAAGGGGTCATTTCTGTAGATCCATCAAGGTTTTTTTTATAGAAACAAACAGTTAAATGTAGGATAAATTGAAATTTAGTTGAAAAAAACAGCCTTTTGTGTCAACGTTTTCACCTGTAACTTCTTCTAATTATGACAGCTCTTTGAAAGCAATATACCGTTGAATCCGCTGGACATTACTGGTTGTGGGGATATATAGGACTTGTAGGTTCACCAAGAACCAGACGAACCCAGAGCCAAAAACTGAGTAGTAACTTGCAATGGTTTTTTATTATGTACCGGGTATATAGTAATTATTCTGTAAAAAAGTGTACATGGAAAAATCGGTATGAAAGACACCTATGTATTTCTGAAATGGGAACAAAATATAGAGTTTAGAAACAGTAGATATTTGCAAATTTCTGAAATTGGGAATACTCATACTAGCATGAGAATTATCAGTCATTTTTTAGAATGACTTCTTTTTTACACAATATCTTTCATTTGGAAAGCAGAAATGCATGGAAAGTCAATAGATAATAACAGTTCCTTTACAAATCTGAATTACCCTAAGTCTCCCAATAAAAATGGTACCTCACTTGTGTGGGTAGGCATAGTGCCCACGACAGGAAACGGCGCAAAACGCAACGTGGTCACACCACATTTTCACAATGCAAAATTACCCTTTTTTTGCAAAGTGCCTAGCTCTAGTTTTTGAACCCTAGCTCTGCGGGCACCTTGGGAAACCTAGCAAACCTATACATTTTTGAAAACTAGACACCCAGGGGAATCCAGGATGGGGTGACTTGACTGCCTCCCACCAGGGTCTGTTACCCAGAATCCCCTGCAAACCTAAAAAATTGTCAAAAAAAACACATTTTCCACACATTTCTGTCGTGGAAAGTTCCGGAATCTGCATGGATCCACAAATTTCCACCCACCCCACGTTCCCCAAAGTCTTACGAGAAAAATGGTACCTCACTTGTGTGGGTCGGCCTAGTGCCCGCCACAGGAAACGGTGCAAAACGCAAGCTGGTCACACCTCAATTTTGCAGTGAAAAATGACCCCTTTTTGGCAAAGTGACTAGCTGTAGTTTTTGAACCCTAGCCCTGCCGGCACCTAGGGAAATCTAGCAAACCTATACATTTTTGAAAACTAGACACCCAGGGGAATCCAGGATGGGGTGACTTGACTGCCTCCCACCATGGTCTGTTACCCAGAATCCCTTGCAAACGTAAAAAAATGACAAAAAAAACACATTTTCCCCACATTTCTGGGATGGAAAGTTCTGCAATCTGCGTGGATCCACAAATTCCCACCCACCCCGCGTTCCCCAAAGTCCTACGAGAAAAATGGTACCTCACTTGTGCGGGTCGGCCTAGTGCCCGCGACAGGAAACGGTGCAAAACGCAACGTGGTCACACCTCAATTTTGCAGTGAAAAATGACCCCTTTTTGGCAAAGTGACTAGCTGTAGTTTTTGAACCCTAGCCCTGCCGGCACCTAGGGAAACCTAGCAAACCTATACATTTTTGAAAACTAGACACCCAGGGGAATCCAGGATGGGGTGACTTGACTGCCTCCCACCATGGTCTGTTACCCAGAATCCCTTGCAAACGTAAAAAAATGACAAAAATAACATATTTTCCCAACATTTCTTGGATGGAAAGTTCTGGAATCTGCGTGGATCCACAGATTCCCACCCACCCCGCGTTCCCCAAAGTCTTACGAGAAAAATGGTACCTCACTTGTGCGGGTCGGCCTAGTGCCCGCGACAGAAAACGGCGCAAAACGCAACGTGGTCACACCTCCTTTTTGCAGTGAACAATGACCCTTTTTTGGCAAAGTGACTAGCTGTAGTTTTTGAACCCTAGCCCTGCCGGCACCTAGGGAAACCTACCAAACCTATACATTTTTGAAAACTAGACACCCAGGGGAATCCAGGATGGGGTGACTTGACTGCCTCCCACCATGGTCTGTTACCCAGAAGCCCTTGCAAACGTAAAAAAATGACAAAAAAAACACATTTTCCCCACATTTCTGGGATGGAAAGTTCTGGAATCTGCGTGGATCCCCAAATTTCCACCCACCCCGCGTTCCCCAAAGTCCTACGAGAAAAATGGTACCTCATTTGTGCGGATCGGCCTAGTGCCCGCGACAGGAAACGGCGCAAAACGCAACGTGGTCACACCTCCATTTTGCAGTGAAAAATTACCCTTTTTTGGCAAATTGACTAGCTGTAGTTTTTGAACCCTAGCCCTGCCGGCACCTAGGGAAACCTACCAAACCTATACATTTTTGAAAACTAGACACCCAGGGGAATCCAGGATGGGGTGACTTGACTGCCTCCCACCATGGTCTGTTACCCAGAATCCCTTGCAAAGGTAAAAAAATGACAAAAAAAACACATTTTCCCCACATTTCTGGGATGGAAAGTTCTGGAATCTGCGTGGATCCACAAATTTCCACCCACCCCGCGTTTCCCAAAGTCCTACGAGAAAAATGGTACCTCACTTGTGCGGGTCGGCCTAGTGCCCGCGACAGGAAACGGCGCAAAACGCAACGTGGTCACACCTCCATTTTGCAGTGAACAATGACCCTTTTTTGGCAAAATGACTAGCTGTAGTTTTTGAACCCTAGCCCTGCCGGCACCTAGGGAAACCTACCAAACCTATACATTTTTGAGAACTAGACACCCAGGGGAATCCAGGATGGGGTGACTTGACTGCCTCCCACCATGGTCTGTTACCCAGAAGCCCTTGCAAACGTAAAAAAATGACAAAAAAAACACATTTTCCCCACATTTCTGGGATGGAAAGTTCTGGAATCTGCGTGGATCCACAAATTTCCACCCACCCCGCGTTCCCCAAAGTCCTACGAGAAAAATGGTACCTCACTTGTGCGGGTCGGCCTAGTGCCCGCGACAGGAAACGGCGCAAAACGCAACGTGGTCACACCTCCATTTTGCAGTGAAAAATGACCCTTTTTTGGCAAAGTGACTAGCTGTAGTTTTTGAACCCTAGCCCTGCCGGCACCTAGGGAAACCTAGCAAACCTATACATTTTTGAAAACTAGACACCCAGGGGAATCCAGGATGGGGTGACTTGACTGCCTCCCACCATGGTCTGTTACCCAGAATCCCTTGCAAACGTAAAAAAATGACAAAAAAACACATTTTCCCCACATTTCTGGGATGGAAAGTTCTGGAATCTGCGTGGATCCACAAATTTCTACCCACCCCGCGTTCCCCAAAGTCCTACGAGAAAAATGGTACCTCACTTGTGCGGGTCGGCCTAGTGCCCGCGACAGGAAACGGCGCAAAACGCAACGTGGTCACACCTCCATTTTGCAGTGAAAAATGACCCTTTTTTGGCAAAGTGACTAGCTGTAGTTTTTGAACCCTAGCCCTGCCGGCACCTAGGGAAACCTACCAAACCTATACATTTTTGAAAACTAGACACCCAGGGGAATCCAGGATGGGGTGACTTGACTGCCTCCCACCATGGTCTGTTACCCAGAATCCCTTGCAAACGTAAAAAAATGACAAAAAAAACACATTTTCCCCACATTTCTGGGATGGAAAGTTCTGGAATCTGCGTGGATCCACAAATTTCCACCCACCCCGCGTTCCCCAAAGTCCTACGAGAAAAATGGTACCTCACTTGTGCGGGTCGGCCTAGTGCCCGCGACAGGAAACGGCGCAAAACGCAACGTGGTCACACCTCCATTTTGCAGTGAAAAATGACCCTTTTTTGGCAAAGTGACTAGCTGTAGTTTTTGAACCCTAGCCCTGCCGGCACCTAGGGAAACCTACCAAACCTATACATTTTTGAAAACTAGACACCCAGGGGAATCCAGGATGGGGTGACTTGACTGCCTCCCACCATGGTCTGTTACCCAGAATCCCTTGCAAACGTAAAAAAATGACAAAAAAAACACATTTTCCCCACATTTCTGGGATGGAAAGTTCTGGAATCTGCGTGGATCCCCAAATTTCCACCCACCCCGCGTTCCCCAATGTCCTACGAGAAAAATGGTACCTCACTTGTGCGGGTCGGCCAAGTGCCCGCGACAGGAAACGGCGCAAAACGCAACGTGGTCACACCTCCATTTTGCAGTGAAAAATGACCCTTTTTTGGCAAAGTGACTAGCTGTAGTTTTTGAACCCTAGCCCTGCCGGCACCTAGGGAAACCTACCAAACCTATACATTTTTGAAAACTAGACACCCAGGGGAATCCAGGATGGGGTGACTTGACTGCCTCCCACCATGGTCTGTTACCCAGAATCCCTTGCAAACGTAAAAAAATGACAAAAAAAAACACATTTTCCCCTCATTTCTGGGATGGAAAGTTCTGGAATCTGCGTGGATCCCCACATTTCCACCCACCCCGCGTTCCCCAAAGTCCTACGAGAAAAATGGTACCTCACTTGTGCGGGTCGGCCTAGTGCCCGCGACAGGAAACGGCGCAAAACGCAACGTGGTCACACCTCCATTTTGCAGTGAAAAATGACCCTTTTTTGGCAAAGTGACTAGCTGTAGTTTTTGAACCCTAGCCCTGCCGGCACCTACGGAAACCTAGCAAACCTATACATTTTTGAAAACTAGACACCCAGGGGAATCCAGGATGGGGTGACTTGACTGCCTCCCACCATGGTCTGTTACCCAGAATCCCTTGCAAACGTAAAAAAATGACAAAAAAAACACATTTTCCTCACATTTCTGGGATGGAAAGTTCTGGAATCTGCGTGGATCCCCAAATTTCCACCCACCCCGCGTTCCCCAAAGTCCTACGAGAAAAATGGTACCTCACTTGTGCGGGTCGGCCTAGTGCCCGCGACAGGAAACGGCGCAAAACGCAACGTGGTCACACCTCCATTTTGCAGTGAAAAATGACCCTTTTTTGGCAAAGTGACTAGCTGTAGTTTTTGATCCCTAGCCCTGCCGGCACCTAGGGAAACCTAGCAAACCTATACATTTTTGAAAACTAGACACCCAGGGGAATCCAGGATGGGGTGACTTGACTGCCTCCCACCATGGTCTGTTACCCAGAATCCCTTGCAAACGTAAAAAAATGACAAAAAAAACACATTTTCCCCACATTTCTGGGATGGAAAGTTCTGTAATCTGCGTGGATCCACAAATTTCCACCCACCCCGCGTTCCCCAAAGTCCTACGAGAAAAATGGTACCTCACTTGTGCGGGTCGGCCTAGTGCCCGCGACAGGAAACGGCGCAAAACGCAACGTGGTCACACCTCCATTTTGCAGTGAAAAATGACCCTTTTTTGGCAAAGTGACTAGCTGTAGTTTTTGAACCCTAGCCCTGCCGGCACCTAGGGAAACCTAGCAAACCTATACATTTTTGAAAACTAGACACCCAGGGGAATCCAGGATGGGGTGACTTGACTGCCTCCCACCATGGTCTGTTACCCAGAATCCCTTGCAAACGTAAAAAAATGACAAAAAAAACACATTTTCCCCACATTTCTGGAATGGAAAGTTCTGGAATCTGCATGGATCCACAAATTTCCACCCACCCCGCGTTCCCCAAAGTCCTACGAGAAAAATGGTACCTCACTTGTGCGGGTCGGCCTAGTGCCCGCGACAGGAAACGGCGCAAAACGCAACGTGGTCACACCTCCATTTTGCAGTGAAAAATGACCCTTTTTTGGCAAAGTGACTAGCTGTAGTTTTTGATCCCTAGCCCTGCCGGCACCTAGGGAAACCTAGCAAACCTATACATTTTTGAAAACTAGACACCCAGGGGAATCCAGGATGGGGTGACTTGACTGCCTCCCACCATGGTCTGTTACCCAGAATCCCTTGCAAACGTAAAAAAATGACAAAAAAAACAAATTTTCCCCACATTTCTGGGATGGAAAGTTCTGGAATCTGCGTGGATCCACAAATTTCCACCCACCCCGCGTTCCCCAAAGTCCTACGAGAAAAATGGTACCTCACTTGTGCGGGTCGGCCTAGTGCCCGCGACAGGAAACGGCGCAAAACGCAACGTGGTCACACCTCCATTTTGCAGTGAAAAATGACCCTTTTTTGGCAAAGTGACTAGCTGTAGTTTTTGAACCCTAGCCCTGCCGGCACCTAGGGAAACCTAGCAAACCTATACATTTTTGAAAACTAGACACCCAGGGGAATCCAGGATGGGGTGACTTGACTGCCTCCCACCAAGGTCTGTTACCCAGAATCCCTTGCAAACGTAAAAAAATGACAAAAAAAACACATTTTCCCCACATTTCTGGGATGGAAAGTTCTGGAATCTGCGTGGATCCCCAAATTTCCACCCACCCCGCGTTCCCCAAAGTCCTACGAGAAAAATGGTACCTCACTTGTGCGGGTCGGCCAAGTGCCCGCGACAGGAAACGGCGCAAAACGCAACGTGGTCACACCTCCATTTTGCAGTGAACAATGACCCTTTTTTGGCAAAGTGACTAGCTGTAGTTTTTGAACCCTAGCCCTGCCGGCACCTAGGGAAACCTAGCAAACCTATACATTTTTGAAAACTAGACACCCAGGGGAATCCAGGATGGGGTGACTTGACTGCCTCCCACCATGGTCTGTTACCCAGAATCCCTTGCAAACGTAAAAAAATCACAAAAAAAACACATTTTCCCCACATTTCTGAGATGGAAAGTTCTGGAATCTGCGTGGATCCACAAATTTCCACCCACCCCGCGTTCCCCAAAGTCCTACGAGAAAAATGGTACCTCACTTGTGCGGGTCGGCCTAGTGCCCGCGACAGGAAACGGCGCAAAACGCAACGTGGTCACACCTCCATTTTGAAGTGAAAAATGACCCTTTTTTGGCAAAGTGACTAGCTGTAGTTTTTTAACCCTAGCCCTGCCGGCACCTAGGGAAACCTACCAAACCTATACATTTTTGAAAACTAGACACCCAGGGGAATCCAGGATGGGGTGACTTGACTGCCTCCCACCATGGTCTGTTACCCAGAATCCCTTGCAAACGTAAAAAAATGACAAAAAAAACACATTTTCCCCACATTTCTGGGATGGAAAGTTCTGGAATCTGCGTGGATCCACAAATTTCCACCCACACCGCGTTCCCCAAAGTCCTACGAGAAAAATGGTACCTCACTTGTGCGGGTCGGCCTAGTGCCCGCGACAGGAAACGGCGCAAAACGCAACGTGGTCACACCTCCATTATGCAGTGAAAAATGACCCTTTTTTGGCAAAGTGACTAGCTGTAGTTTTTGAACCCTAGCCCTGCCGGCACCTAGGGAAACCTACCAAACCTATACATTTTTGAAAACTAGACATCCAGGGGAATCCAGGATGGGGTGACTTGACTGCCTCCCACCATGGTCTGTTACCCAGAATCCCTTGCAAACGTAAAAAAATGACAAACAAAACACATTTTCCCCACATTTCTGGGATGGAAAGTTCTGGAATCTGCGTGGATCCACAAATTTCCACCCACCCCGCGTTCCCCAAAGTCCTACGAGAAAAATGGTACCTCACTTGTGCGGGTCGGCCTAGTGCCCGCGACAGGAAACGGCGCAAAACGCAACGTGGTCACACCTCCATTTTGCAGTGAAAAATGACCCTTTTTTGGCAAAGTGACTAGGTGTAGTTTTTGAACCCTAGCCCTGCCGGCACCTAGGGAAACCTACCAAACCCAGACATTTCTGAAAACTAGACACCCGGTGGCTTCCAGGGAGGTATGGCTTGCGTGGATCCCCCAACGTTTCCTTACCCAGAATCCCCTGCAAACCTCAATTTTAGCTGAAAAATTCACTTTTTTCACACATTTTGGGGTGGGAAAGTAGTGGCATCACCGGGCTCACACAAATTTACCACCACCCAGCGTTCCCCCAGGTCTCCCGGTAAAAATGGTGCCTCACTTGTGTGGGAGGCCCAAGTACCCGCGGCAGGCAAGGGCCCAAAACGCAGTGAGGCGACATCAAAATGGCCTATTGCAAAACCACCTAGTTTTGCAAGGGGGGTCACTTAGGTTTTTGGCCCGGTGCTCGGCGGCCATCTAGGGAAACCTACCAAACCCACGCATTTATGAAAACTAGACACCCGGCGGCTTCCAGGGAGGTATGGCTTGCGTGGATCCCCCACCGTTTCCTTACCCAGAATCCCCTGCAAACCTCAATTTTTGCTGAAAAAATCACTTTTTTCACACATTTTGGGGTGGGAAAGTAGTGGCATCACCGGGCTCACACAAATTTACCACCACCCAGCGTTCCCCCAGGTCTCCCGGTAAAAATGGTGCCTCACTTGTGTGGGAGGCCCAAGTACCCGCGGCAGGCAAGGGCCCAAAACGCAGTGAGGCGACATCAAAATGGCCTGTCGCAAAACCACCTGGTTTTGCAAGGGGGGTCACTTAGGTTTTTGGCCCGGTGCTCGGCGGCCATCCAGGGAAACCTACCAAACCCACGCATTTCTGAAAACTAGACACCCGGCGGCTTCCAGGGAGGTATGGCTTGCGTGGATCCCCCAACGTTTCCTTACCCAGAATCCCCTGCAAACCTCAATTTTTGCTGAAAAAATCACTTTTTTCACACATTTTGGGGTGGGAAAGTAGTGGCATCACCGGGCTCACACAAATTTACCACCACCCAGCGTTCCCCAGGTCTCCCGGTAAAAATGGTGCCTCACTTGTGTGGGAGGCCCACGTACCCGCGGCAGGCAAGGGCCCAAAACGCAGTGGTAAATTTGTGTGAGCCCGGTGATGCCACTACTTTCCCACCCCAAAATGTGTGAAAAAAGTGATTTGTTCAGCAAAAATTGAGGTTTGCAGGGGATTCTGGGTAAGGAAACGTTGGGGGATCCACGCAAGCCATACCTCCCTGGAAGCCGCCGGGTGTCTAGTTTTCAGAAATGCGTGGGTTTGGTAGGTTTCCCTAGATGGCCGCCGAGCACCGGGCCAAAAACCTAAGTGACCCCCCTTGCAAAACCAGGTGGTTTTGCGACAGGCCATTTTGATGTCGCCTCACTGCGTTTTGGGCCCTTGCCTGCCGCGGGTACTTGGGCCTCCCACACAAGTGAGGCCCCATTTTTACCGGGAGACCTGGGGGAATGCTGGGTGGTGGTAAATTTGTGTGAGCCCGGTGATGCCACTACTTTCCCACCCCAAAATGTGTGAAAAAAGTGATTTTTTCAGCAAAAATTGAGGTTTGCAGGGGATTCTGGGTAAGGAAACGTTGGGGGATCCACGCAAGCCATACCTCCCTGGAAGCCGCCGGGTGTCTAGTTTTCAGAAATGCATGGGTTTGGTAGGTTTCCCTAGATGGCCGCCGAGCACCGGGCCAAAAACCTAAGTGACCCCCCTTGCAAAACCAGGTGGTTTTGCGACAGGCCATTTTGATGTCGCCTCACTGCGTTTTGGGCCCTTGCCTGCCGCGGGTACTTGGGCCTCCCACACAAGTGAGGCACCATTTTTACCGGGAGACCTGGGGGAACGCTGGGTGGTGGTAAATTTGTGTGAGCCCGGTGATGCCACTACTTTCCCACCCCAAAATGTGTGAAAAAAGTGATTTTTTCAGCAAAATTTATGTTTGCAGGGGATTCTGGGTAAGGAAACGTTGGGGGATCCACGCAAGCCATACCTCCCTGGAAGCCGCCGGGTGTCTAGTTTTCAGAAATGCGTGGGTTTGGTAGGTTTCCCTAGATGGCCGCCGAGCACCGGGCCAAAAACCTAAGTGACCCCCTTGCAAAACCAGGTGGTTTTGCGACAGGCCATTTTGATGTTGCCTCACTGCGTTTTGGGCCCTTGCCTGCCGCGGGTACTTGGGCCTCCCACACAAGTGAGGCACCATTTTTACCGGGAGACCTGGGGGAACGGAGGGTGGTGGTAAAATTGTGTGAGCCCGGTGATGCCTCTACTTTCCCACCCCAAAATGTGTGAAAAAAGTGATTTTTTCAGCAAAAATTGAGGTTTGCAGGGGATTCTGGGTAAGGAAACGTTGGGGGATCCACGCAAGCCATACCTCCCTGGAAGCCCCCGAGTGTGTAGTTTTCAGAAATGTATGGGTTTGGTAGGTTTCCCTAGATGGCCGCCGAGCACGGGCAAAAAAGACAGTTGACCCCCTTGCAAAACCAGAACGTTTTGACATTGTTTCTACAACGTGAGAATTTTGGCACAATATTGCATGGACAATGTGACCGATATTTTGAGGTTTGCAGGACATTGAGGATAAAAAACCTTTTTGGAATTCACAAGAGAGACATCACCATGAACTCCCATGGGTTTACGACAATATTTACAGTTGGTGGGTTATTTTTACATGGAACATACACCTTGGCAGAGAAACTAAAAAGACAAAGAATCCTGCACAGCCACCTATTCCTCAAACGCACACACATGCTGGTTGGATTTGGCACGAGGGCGAGTGATGGTTCAGTATATTAAATTTTATTAACAAGAGATTTCACAAAAATGAAATGCACTGTCAATAATTCAATGGAGAAAAAACTGAACCAATGACTCACAGCTTGTGAGCTGTAAAGCCACGTCAAGGCACCAACCGCTTTACATGCCATTCACACACCTTTCATACGTGATACACACAAGACCATTCGCACCACCAGGCACAAAAACAACACATTACAAAATTCACAAAAGGGACAAGGTACACCCTGCTTCAGAAAGGCAAATATTACTGCACAGCCATCTAATCCTCAAGCACACACACATACTGGTTGGATTTGGCACGAGAGTGAGTGATGGTTCAGAATATACAATTGTATTAGCAAGTGATTTCACAAAAATGAAATACACTGTTAATAATTGAAAGGGCGAGAAACTGAACCATTGACTCACAGCTCGTGAGCTGTAAAGCCACGACAAGGCACCAACCTCTTTACATGCCATTCATACACCTTTCATACGCGTGAGACATACAAAACCATTCATACCGCCAGCCGCGGGCCCATCACATAACAAAACTCACACCAGCACACAGCGCCATTCAAGGGCCCATCCCTTTCACACGCCCACATTCCTGACACAGCAACTACACAAGCAGATGGATTGCGTGGAGTGGCACTCAGCTAGCAGTGTGTGTAGTGACCAGCAGCAAGTCACTACTCACACAGCCAGCCGAGCGCCAGTCCACGCACACCGCTAGCCGAGCACCAGTCCACGCACACCGCTAGCCAAACACCAGTCCACGCACACCGCTAGCCAAACACCAGTCCACGCACACCGCTAGCCAAGCGCCAGTCCACGCACACCGCCAGCCAAGCACCAGTCCACACACACCGCCAGCCAAGCACCAGTCCACACACACCGCCAGCCAAGCACCAGTCCACACACACCGCCAGCCAAGCACCAGTCCACGCACACCGCCAGCCAAGCACCAGTCCACGCACACCGCCAGCCAAGCACCAGTCCACGCACACCGCCAGCCAAGCACCAGTCCACGCACACCGCCAGCCAAGCACCAGTCCACGCACACCGCCAGCCAAGCACCAGTCCACGCACACCGCCAGCCAAGCACCAGTCCACGCACACCACCAGCCAAGCACCAGTCCATGCACACCACCAGCCAAGCACCATTCCACGTACACCGCCAAAGAAGTGCCAGTCCACACACACTGCCAACACATTTAGGATTTTTTTAGACAAAAATAAAAACACAAACAAATCACAAATAGATACAAATCTACAAACACAAAATCAGAAACTAAACACATTGCACTAACGCCAACCTTGAAACAGAATCAAATTTTTCAAAGAATACAAACCAATCAGTTAACTTTACCACTCATGATTGCTCCCAAAAATTCTTTTGTGTATGGTACGCTCTAAAACAAGCAGGGACACACAGCCCAGGTTTAGATGGACAGTCGGAGCAGTACATACGAGACTCCTTCCTCTTATCTCTTCGCCAACAGACTCTACATCTCCTAGTGGGAAAATCTTTTGCCGGTGTGGGAGGGATGAAATCAGGAACGTGGCGATCTTTCAATCGAACCACATCCTCCACCACTCCAAATCTAGGAACACTTGCCTGTTCCACAACAACAAGGCTAGCTATCACAGAGTGCTGAAACTGAAGAAATGTCAACTTTGACGCAGGAGAACACTCCTTGAACACAATAAAAGCATTGAACATTGCTAATTCGAAGAAATGGATGGCCAACTTCTTATACCAAACATAAGCCTTCCGAATAGCAGAGTAAGGTTCCAACCTCTGATCTACTCTGTCAACACCACCCATGTGCTTATTGTAGTCTAGAATGCACACAGGTTTGCGCACTTCAGCAACCTGACCCCAAACAGCCACAGGTGAAGTACTCTCATCATGGATGGTAGTCACACATCCCTCCTGTCCACAAATTTTACAGCTAGTAGTTCATCACTACGCAAGGAACTGCACTGCCCCCTCTGAAGTTTTTTGCAAACAAGCTCTTTCGGATAAGCTTTACGGTTAGAGCGGATTGTGCCACATGCAAAAGTGTCCACTTTATACAATTCCTTAAATAATTGCACAGCAGTATAGAAGTTATCAAGGTACAAATGGTGGCCTCTGTTAAACAGTCTCCTAGCAAGATCCCACACAATTTTCTCTGCAACTCCAAAAGTGGACGGACAACCTGGGGGGTCAATAGCAGAATCTCTACCAGAGTACACACGAAAATTAAAAACATATCCTGTCCTACTCTCAGACAACATATACAGCTTAATTCCATAGCGTGCCCTCTTGCTAGGGATGTACTGCCTAAAAACCAAACGGCCCTTGAACAAGACCAAAGACTCATCAATAGATATTTCTTTCCCTGGAGTATAGATCTCAGAAAATCGATCCACAAAGTGATCAAGAACGGGCCGAATCTTAAAAAGACGGTCACAGTCAGGGTGATCTCGTTGCAACGCCATAGAATTATCAACAAAATGCAGCATGCGTAGCAAAAGTAAATACCGATTACGAGTCATAACTGCAGGAAATATGGCAGTTGCCAACAAGGGGCTAGTAGACCAATATGAAGCCAAGGTTGGCTTCCTTACCACACCCATCAATAAAGTCAAACCCAAAAACTTCTTAATCTCTTCCAGATATGTGGGAGTCCACCGGGTAGCTCTAGACTGGGGCCTAAGTTTGTCGCTGTTGTTCC
This sequence comes from Triturus cristatus, assembly GCF_964204655.1. Taxonomy (NCBI): domain Eukaryota; kingdom Metazoa; phylum Chordata; class Amphibia; order Caudata; family Salamandridae; genus Triturus; species Triturus cristatus. The sequence continues at coordinate 617,610,585 of NC_140583.1, read as the reverse complement.
TCAAAAACTGTTCAGCATACAAATTCGTCTGCTCAACAATCTCACCCAAAAATACATCATCCATAAACAACTGAAAAAACTGTATAGGCAAAAAGTTTTCACAATTCACTGTACACCCTGCATCACCGCTAAAGGCAGGCAACACCGGCTGCACCATGTTTGGATCAACCCAAAGTCCAGCACTTCCAGTAGGAAGCCTAGCAGCCTCAGACTGCAATGCAGATGCCTCTTGCACCATCGGCACAGCAGTTTCCTCCTCTAAGACAGGCACTTCATCCGCACTGAGAGTTGCTTCATCCACACCAAGAGTACCTTCATCTGCACTGAGAGTACCTTCATCATCCGATGATTCCATGTTGAGTGAAAACTCACTGCCAGAATCTTCCCCTCCCTCCTCTCCCTCAGACGCACTGTCAGTCTCATAATCATGCTTAGAGGAAGATTCAAGAAGCATACCGACCACCTGTTGAGCAGTCATTCTACGGCTAGCCATATTGCTTACTAATAAAGGTAACTTGTCAACAACAACAAACTCTTTGTAAAATAGGTAAGAAGCAAAAAGCACCTTTATCAAAAACTCAAATATACTCCAAAACAATACCACTCACTTGCCAGAGGCAGCTAAACTACTCACCACCACCAACTCTGTACAGACACAGTATGGATCAACAATATCCCATTAAAAAAGAAAGAGAAAAGCAATTACACATAAGACTATGCAAAACACATCGCAAAGAATTTCATGCTCAAACCACTAACTAAATATGCCGCCATTATGACATCACTTACACAAAAATTCATTCAGACATTATATTATTACTCATTTGGTGCAAATACAACAACAAAAAATTTCTTACCAACACAATGCAACTACACAAAACTGCAGAACAGCCACCGTCGAAAAGCTTTAGACTAGAATAAAAAGAAGAAAAAAAACTTTATTGTAACATATGCATATAATGCTCTAGACCATCACGTACTGCGCAAAATGTATTGCTTGACCCTCCCACTTTCAAAAAGGAAAGATCGATGGCCCAATCCTTTACAAGCAACGCGGCGAGAATCTGGAACTGAGCCTCAGCTCCGGACCACCCCCTCCCTCTTCCCAGTCCTTCAAAACTAACCTCAAAGTTCTCCTCCTGCAAAGACACTTCCAAACTTAATTCACACCCTCTCTATTGTGTGAAGGAAGTCTTTACATTATAGGAAATTCTGTTCTCCATGCCCGTAGAAGTGCCTACCCAGTGTGTTCCTGTGTTTTGCGTGTCTGCCATTTATTGCACTTTTATACCTCTACTTGTACTTTGTACTCTTTTGTATGTTGACACCACTACAGTACACCTGCTTGTGCTAAGACATCAAGCCTTCTAAGGTCTAGTGGGGCCTTCTACGGTGTAGCATGGGAATGTGCTCCCTCAGTACAGTGGTGTGGTGGACTGGTCATGAATGCAGAACCCGGTTCCCCATTTCCAAATTCAACAGCTCCGGCCATAGTGCCACATCCCCACTGAACGCCATACTTGCCCACTGAGAGAAACTCGCACTGCCTTCAGCTATAACCTAATTGTGCTCGCTATAAACACTTGGATGTGGCTCAATTCAAATTATGCACTTGATAAGATTAATACACTGCCTAAAGAAAAAAAAACACTCCTAGGGAATGCAAAGCATGTGCAATGTAAGCAGAAACAACATGGTTACCTAAACGATCTCTCACTAACTATTCAGAAATCAGCGAGGGGTTTCACCGGAAAAGTTATGGACATGACTAGAGGGCCCTGAAGGGAACCGTTTCACTGTCCATTGCTTACATCCTTACAAAACATAAGCAGTATGGTAGACCACATCCATAAAAACAGAACCATGGTGCACATTGTGTTTTCCAATTCACCCATCAACCAGGTATTGCAGTACCTCCAGAAATGGTACACTCTCCCACCCTAGAAACAACAATGCTGTTCAAAGGAAGACGAGAAAACGAAAGTAGCAATACACTGGCAAACTCTGATGCTGGTGTACTTGGATGCAAATGAAATCAATCTGGCCACTTTGCAACCCCTCTGTCTTACTTTATTTCGCCCCACCTGGGAACAACAATGCTGTTCAAAGTTAGATGAGAAAACGAAAGTAGCAATACACTGGCAAACTCTGATGCTGGTGTACTTGGATGCAAATAAAAACAATCTGGTCACTTGGCAACCCCTCTGTCTTAATTTATTTCGCCCCCCTGGGAACAACAATACTGTTCAAAGTTAGACGAGAAAACGAAAGTCGCACTGCACTGGCAAACTCTGATGCTGGTGTACTTGGATGCAAATAAAATCAATCTGGCCACTTTGCAATCCCTCTGTCTAACTTTATTTTGCCCCCGGGGAACAACAATGCTGTTCAAAGGAAGACCAGAAAACGAAAGTAGCACTTCACTGGAAAACTATGTGATGCTGGTGTACTTGGATGCACATAAAATCAATCTGGCCACTTTGCAACCCCTATGGCTGACTTTATTTCGCCCCCCCCCCTGGGAACAACAATGCTGCTCAAAGGAAGACGAGAAAACGAAAGTAGCACTTCACTGGCAAACTCTGATGCTGGTGTACTTGGAAGCAAATAAAATCAATCTGGCCACTTTGCAACCCCTCTGTCTCACTTTATTTCGCCCCCCCCCTGGGAACAACAATGCTCTTCAACGTTACACGAGTAAACAAAAGTAGCACTTCACTGGCAAACTCTGTGATGCTGGTGTATTTGTATACAAAAAAGAAAAAAGGGCACTTTGCAACCCCTCTGACTTATTTTGTTTCACCCCCCACCCCCCTACCAGCACCCACCGATCACAAGATGTAAAAGAAATCAATCTGGCCACTTTGCAATCCCTCTGTCTAACTTTATTTTGCCCCCGGGGAACAACAATGCTGTTCAAAGGAAGACCAGAAAACGAAAGTAGCACTTCACTGGAAAACTATGTGATGCTGGTGTACTTGGATGCACATAAAATCAATCTGGCCACTTTGCAACCCCTATGGCTTACTTTATTTCGCCCCCCCTGGGAACAACAATACTGTTCAAAGGAAGACAAAAAACGAAAGAAGCACATCACTGGCAAACTCTGATGCTGGTGTACTTGGAAGCAAATAAAATCAATCTGGCCACTTTGCAACCCCTCTGTCTTACTTTCTTTCGCCCCCCCCCTTGGTACAACAATGCTGTTCAAAGTTACACGAGAAAACGAAAGTCGCACTGCACTGGCAAACTCTGATGCTGGTGTATTTGGATGCAAATAAAATCAATTTGGCCACTTTGCAACCCCTATGGCTGACTTTATTTTGCCCCCCCTGGGAACAACAATGCTGCTCAAAGGAAGACGAGAAAACGAAAGTAGCAATACACTGGCAAACTCTGATGCTGGTGTACTTGGATGCAAATAAAAACAATCTGGCCACTTGGCAACCCCTCTGTCTTACTTTATTTCGCCCCCCCTGGGAACAACAATACTGTTCAAAGTTAGACGAGAAAACGAAAGTCGCACTGCACTGGCAAACTCTGATGCTGGTGTACTTGGATGCAAATAAAATCAATCTGGCCACTTTGCAATCCCTCTGTCTAACTTTATTTTGCCCCCGGGGAACAACAATGCTGTTCAAAGGAAGACCAGAAAACGAAAGAAGCACTTCACTGGAAAACTATGTGATGCTGGTGTACTTGGATGCACATAAAATCAATCTGGCCACTTTGCAACCCCTATGGCTTACTTTATTTCGCCCCCCCTGGGAACAACAATACTGTTCAAAGGAAGACAAAAAAACGAAAGAAGCACATCACTGGCAAACTCTGATGCTGGTGTACTTGGAAGCAAATCAAATCAATCTGGCCACTTTGCAACCCCTCTGTCTTACTTTCTTTCGCCCCCCCTTGGTACAACAATGCTGTTCAAAGTTACACGAGAAAACGAAAGTCACACTGCACTGGCAAACTCTGATGCTGGTGTATTTGGATGCAAATAAAATCAATCTGGCCACTTTGCAACCCCTATGGCTGACTTTATTTCGCCCCCCACCCCCATCCCACGCTAGCAGCACCCATCACACAGAAAACGAGACAAAACCGAAAACGAGCGTTTATTTTTTGGATCCATTTCACCCAAAAGCCCCTGCACTTGGACGATCCAAGCGCAGGAACAAAGCGGAGCCTACATAAAAACATTTCTACCCCCCCCAACATTGTGCCCCCACCCTACCTAACCCACCGATGCAATAATACCCCCTCCCCAGCCCCAAAACTGACCTTTACTCTCCGACGCGCAGGAAGCAAATGGCTTCCTGCGCCTCGGAGAGCAAAGGGGAAGCCTCCGGTGACGTCAGCGCGGCTCGCGCGCTGACGTCATTGATGACGCGGGTGGGGGGCGGGGGGAGGCAGGGGAAGGTCTTCCCTTGCCTCCCCAGTAAAAAAAAAAAAAATCAACGAATCACGGGGGGAGCGCCAGCGCTTCCCCCAAGGGTGGGTCCCATGACGAGCTGGACTCATCATGGGCACAGCGCGACTGTGCTCCATGACGAGTCCAGCTCGTCATGGGCACAGAAGGGGTTAATGAAGGTTTGCTGGTTTTACTTTGTACACATCAGACACTAAATTGGTATTTATTCATCCTTCCTTTTCACCTCAAATGTAATTTTTTTGTTTTTACCTTTTTGTGCATGAGGGTAGAGTGAGGGTGGCAGCCAGAAGCCACATGAAAGCTTGGCTTGTTATGGGCTTGAGGTTTCAATGGAATCCCGATCTGAGCCAGGGCCAGACTTCAGGCTCGATCCTACTTGAGCTTTCAGTGGCTCACCCACCTCTAGGTTAATATTATTACTGTAGATATCTGTATGTATAACCGATTGGTGCACTGAGAACTAGTGACTTGTGTGTTTATAGACCAATGAGGTCCCAGTCTGGGAGTGAAAGCACTGTGAATATGTAGGATAATTTAAAAATGTATTGCATGCTGCACACATATAAGATTGATTAGCTGAAAATGTGCAGAAAGACTCAAGGGCAAATTTTATGACTTTTTTCACCAGGTTTGCATTACAAAAAACAGATGCAAACCCATACAAGGTGTTGTGCTGGAATTTACTTTCTAACACTTATCCTGATTTGCGTTGAAAGTTACCTAACATAACACAAAGTAGAGCTAAGCACTGCTTTGCAGCAAGGGTACGTTCCATGGGTTGTAAATGGGTATTCCCATTAAAGGTGGCCGAGCCAACGATTTAATAGAAAGAGGCAAGCCAAGGTTCTGGCTCACATCATAGAGCCCATGCCCGAGTTGAGCCATGAAAATATTTGCTATGTAAATCATACCACAAACATCACATAAAATATTATTAAAACTTTTCAAAAATATGTATTTCTCTAAGAAATTAAGCTTTGACATTAAAAAGGGGCATTATAGCACTCCACGAGAAGTACTTGCTAAAAGTGATAGTTTTCCTACCACTGATAGTCTAAACTCACTTATTTGACTATGCTGTCATTGGCGATAATGAAGCATAAAGTTTTAGTGAAATAAAATATTTGGTGAAATCACACAATTTAAGCGGGGAAGCTGCGATTTATTAATATTTTCTGGTTTCACTTTGTGTAAATCAGCCAGTAAATGGGTATCTATTAGCCTTCCCTTATGTTAATTGCAAAAAGAACAATTGATGGACAGAATGCAGAACAATGTCATACATTCACCCCAGTACAGAGATCTGGGCCTAAATCCATCGTTATTTTGCTCACCATGCCATTCCAGTTTGGACCCAGCCATTTGCAAATCAGTCTTGACCCTGCGCCCAATGGGAACACTCCAGCCCGAATTGCCAGGCCAGGTCCCCCCTGGACTGGAAACAAGCATCCTAGGACCGGTTTCGGGCTTTCAGCCCTCATCAGCCAGTATAGCTTGACTCCAGAGGCATGGAGAGCACGGGACCCATGTCTGGGCATACCCGTCCCACTCGGGGTGACAAATGCAAAAAGAACAATTGATGGACAAAATGCAGATCAATGTCCTACATTCACCCCAGTACAGAGTTCTGGGCCTAAATCCATTGTTTGTTTGCTTTGTTTGCCCTAAATTGGCAGGGTATGCCCAGACGTGGGTACCTTGCTCACTGTGCCACTGGCAGGGCCGGCTTTAGGGCGGTGCGACCGGTGCCACCGCACCGGGTGCTGGCTTCCTGGGGGCGCCATCTTTGAAAGTTTATTATGCTTTTGAAGCACCTGCTGCAGCGTTTCTTTCCGCCGGCAATTACCAGGCCTCACATAAATATCAAGATAACTCGTGTGATTAATTATCTTCCTGGAGAGAGATCAGCATTTTGTATAGTTGAGGTTTTGACTTAGGTGAAGTTAGTGCAGAGGGTTAATATGCCTGCTGCAAAGAACGTGTACCAAGTAGATTACAGACTGCGTCTGATGTAAACAGATCAGCAGGTTACTGGCTCATTGGGTCAGGAGAGATCCTGAGATTTGGGGGCTGCGAGCGCCGGCGATTGGGTGGAGAGTATTTCCTTATACGGTGATGACATCGTGCTGTACCTGGCACGGCCATACTACTCCATAGGGCGGGTCCTGCACATCTTTGAGTTGTTCGGTATTATATTAACTGGTCAAAGTCTGTGATCTTTCCCCTTTCGGGACCTCCCCCAAGGGACCCGCGGTGCTGTGCAGTCCCAGTGGTGGTGGATGGTTTTAAGTATCTGGTGATCTACATCACCAGAGATCAGAAAGAAGTTCTGGCGAGAAACCTGGGGCCGCAGATGAGTCGTCTGGCTGCTGATGTGAGCCACTGGCGATCGCTTCCACTCGCTAATGCGACGGGCGGCCCTGTACAAGATGTTGATGCTACATTGGCTCTTATATGTACTGCAGAACACTCCCTTCCGGATCCCGCAGACGTTTTTCAAGCAAATAACACAGGAGGTGCGGTCTCTGTTGTGGGCGGGGGGGGTCGCCGAGGATTGCGCTACAGAAGCTACATAGAGGCGTCTTTGATGGAGGGATTGCAGTCCCGGATGTCAAGCTATACTATTGAGCTTCCCAACTGCAGATGATTAACGACTGGGTCTATGTGGTGATGGATGAGCCGGCATACAGAGTAGATAGGGCATCAATGTCGCAGGGTAATTGTGAATCCCTCTTGTATTCCCGTTGAATGGGCACGGACTGGCCGGAACATACTAGGGTGGTGGTTCAATGTTGGGAAGACGCAAACAAGCGCCTCAGCTGGGCTGGGCGGCTGACGGGCAGAACCCCGCTGTGGGCGGGTGATCCTCTCAGGTAGGTGGCAGCGCTGATGGGATTTAGGGGCTGGCACCTGATTGGCGTGGAGTACCTGGGAGACTATGGAAGGGTGAATCACCCCATTCGTTTGAATACTTGTAGAAAGAATATGACATGCACGACTCGCAGCGATACACACATTTGCGGCTCTTACATGTGCTGCGTACCCACATCCAACAGGGGGCTTCAATTCCAGAATACTCCCCGCTTGAAGACCAGCTATTGCTGGACCCCATACAAGGGAAACCCACATCCACGATATATCGTAAACTAATCAACAACCTCCCAGATCCCTTGGTCTCCCTTAGGGCAGCCTGGGTAGGAGACCTAGGAGACCTCGATGAAGAAGACTGGCAGGAGGTACTCCAGAGCCCTAGGGAAGTGGCTATGCGCGTCAGATTCAGGCTAGTGCAGCTCAAGATCTTGCATCGTGTCTACTATCCTCGTACCCACCTCTACTCCTGGGGATGTGCCACGTCTGCGCAGTGCATTCGGGGGTGCAGAGAGGAAGGTACCTTTATACACACACTATGGGAATGTCCCAAGGTAGCTGCATTTTGGCAGAAGGCTATGGAAGTCATGTCGGAGGTGGTGGGTGAGCCGATCCCGTTAGACCTAAAGTGGCTTCTTCTCATGATTAGAGGAGAGGCAGACTGGTCCAGATATGTGGGTATATGGTTGGCATTGGCGGCGGGGGTGGCGAAGCGTAACATTGCCAGAAACTGGGTGGTGCAGGCTCCCCCCCTGATTGCAGAATGGAAACGCGACCTTAATTGGTGTCAGAGAGCAGAGGAAACAGTGTACAAGAGTAGGGGGGTGTCAAAAAGTGGGAACGGGTGTGGCGGCCGTGGCGGAGGTACCGAGGGCTGGGGTTATCAGATCAGTGACGAGGGGTGAAATACCGGAGGGGCCCACCCCACCTGAGAATGTATCAACTGTGGTTCATTGTATATGGAAACTTTGTCCTCATGCTATCATCTCTGTATGCTGTGGTCTCTCGAGTCTTTGTTAATAAAAAGATTTATAAAAAAAAAAGAATCCAATTTCTTACACCATCCATCATTCAATAACCACTTACTACAGCAGGCCTCTAGAAGCGGCTTAACAATCTGCCTGTCAAAGAATTAAAGCGCTTAGAAACAATGCCATTAAAAAACCTTGAACAGACCTCCAGTTGGCAATTCTTTGGCATTAGCAGACAGCACCACTCCGCTAAATGTGGTCCTGTATGTAAGTTTTAGTCAAAGTACTGAATAATGTATAATCCCAGCTTCTCCTTCTTTAATAAAAGTGTGATGTAATAAGCACTGCATTAAAATCTGCACAAGGCTCCCAACAGTGGCATTTTTCCACGAGGGCAATCTCTGGGAAATTTCACCTGAACCTACCACAGCATAACTGCAGCACTATGGGGAATGTTGAACCAAGCAAAATGAATATTATTCCCAGCCTCCCCTTTGAAAAACTGTGTGCTCATGGTCAATCATATATTCAACATATAACTCTGTTGCCATTTATTTTCTTTAGCTTTGCACAGGAGGGGGAGAGGGAGTCGGGATACTACCACAGACAGCTGAACTGTATTGCTTGCTCTCCTGTGGCTGGAAGGTGGAGTTTAAGGCACTGTATGCACTCAGAGCAGCACAAAATATAAAACACAATCAAAAAACTTTAAACTTTTGCAGTTTAATCTGCTGGAAGAATTAATGCAGATGGATGCCATGAGTGTAGAGTGCTCACAGACGGAATAGCTGAAGACGAAGACACATGCGACATGAAATATGCCTTCTGTATGAGATGCTCGCAAAATTAGACGCACAGTTTAGTGTAATATGCAGAACAACATGAGTGTAGGTGATGCTTGGTTAATAAGGAAATTTAAGATCTTGTTTGGAGCCAGTATAGGCTTTAATTAATAGAAACATTTGAAGATTGATGGTGTCAGAGAGTTTTCTTTTTTAAAGGCACTGAAAGATTATTACCAGTCCAGGAAAGGTTAGCACTAGGTACAGTCCGAATGTGTCATACTAAAAAAATATTGTTGAAAGCACTGTAAGCATTTAAATATTTAGGGGCAAATTTGTAACATTTGATACAATGGAGCACAGTAGCCAGAGTTTCTTTCCCGCATCAATAGGAGAGAGTAGAACAGTACCATATCTACTAAGGTATGAAGCCAGTTTTGTCTCTCCATGCACTGGGGCACATTTTGCTGACTTACACCAATGCACACAACCATGCACTTTACTGCTTGAGAGTGTTTGTGTGTTTGATGCCAAGCACAGTTTTTTGGAGTAGAAGGATACCCTTCTGTACAAAAACTATGCTTTCACATAGTTTAATATGTTTAACACTGTATATATGTTGTAAAGTAATGTACATGCGTAAAGTTTCAAAAGGTACGAGAAAATACAACTTTACTTCATCTTCATGCCTGCCTTCATCTCCCCATGTCAGTAAACAAAGCATTTGATCTTGTGTAATGTAACTAGTGCTCATATAAAGAGTTCCAAAACCTTTGGTTTAGAGTTTGCACTATACAGTTCAAAAACTGTAGAAAAATGCACTAAGAGTTAAAAAAAAAAGCCTTAACATAAGGAAAAGTGCTACGCAAACAAATGGTGGACGGAATGCTGAATAAATCATACATTCAACCCCCAGTCAAGAGATCTGGGTTTAATCCATCGTTCATTTGCTCACCATGCCACCCCAGTTTAGACCCAGCCATATGCAAATCAGTCTTAACCCTGTGCCTCATGGGAACAGTCCAGACCAAACTGTCAAGCCAGGTCCTCCCTAGACCGGAAAAAAGCATCCCGGGACTGATTTCTGGGTATTACCCTTCATCAGCCAGGCTAGCTTGAATCCAGTGGCCATGGCCGGCTTTAGTGTTGGTGGCGCCCTGTGCGACAATGTTTGTTGGCGCCTCCCAAATGACCACCTCCACCACGGATTATCTCACTAGCACCCTTTAACAGTGACCAAGTCTCCATAACCACACCCTCTTCGATGCATTGAATTAGTTAGATAGCGCCACTCATACCAGTGTAGGGTGTCCGAGCACTTTGCATCACACACACATTACACAGGGACAATCAATCATACGTGTGTAAATCAGTGTATAGGAAATGTTACATAAGCCAAAGGACTAAAAGTGTAGGATTCACATGTCATCCATACTGGTAGGCAGTATAGTTTAAGAGTGCTTCGTGTGGAGAAGCATAAACTCAGAGTCGAAAAAGAAACAGCATAGTTGGGAGTTTTCTTTAAAAATAAGAATCGATTTCTAGCCAAATTAACCCTTTTTGCAACATTAATCAATGCTCTAATAATGTATACTTTGCAGTGTGTATGCAGTTCTAGGGTGAAAGTTAATAGCTCACTATCCTATATTAGGACTTTAAGTTATAAATTGCAAGTAACAAAAGGATGCCTCTTTTGAAAGCAGTAACCTGCTGATCTGTTTACATCATACGCACTCTGTAATCTACTTGGTACACGTTCTTTGCAGCAGGCATAATAACCCTCTGCACTAACTTCACCTAAGTCAAAACCTCAACTATACAAAATGCTGATCTCTCTCCAGGAAGATAATTAATCACACGAGTTATCTTGATATTTATGTGAGGCCTGGTAATTGCCGGCGGAAAGAAACACTGCAGCAGGTGCTTCAAAAGCATACTAAACTTTCAAAGACGGCGCCCCCAGGAAGCCACCACCCGGTGCGGTGGCACCGGTCGCACCACCCTAAAGCCGGCCCTGCCAGTGGCACAGTGAGCAAGGTACCCACGTCTGGGCATACCCTGCCAATTTAGGGCGAACAAAGCAAACAAACAATGGATTTATGCCCAGAACTCTGTACTGGGGTGAATGTAGGACATTGATCTGCATTTTGTCCATCAATTGTTCTTTTTGCATTTGTCAACCCGAGTGGGACGGGTATGCCCAGACATGGGTCCCGTGCTCTCCATGCCGCTGAAGTCAAGCTATACTGGCTGATGAGGGCTGAAAGCCTGAAACCGGTCCTAGGATGCTTGTTTCCAGTCCAGGGGGGACCTGGCCTGGCAATTCGGGCTGGAGTGTTCCCATTGGGCGCAGGGTCAAGACTGATTTGCATATGGCTGGGTCCAAACTGGAATGGCATGGTGAGCAAAATAACGATGGATTTAGGCCCAGATCTCTGTACTGGGGTGAATGTATGACATTGTTCTGCATTCTGTCCATCAATTGTTCTTTTTGCAATTAACATAAGGGAAGGCTAATAGATACACATTTACTGGCTGATTTACACAAAGTGAAACCAAAAAATATTAATAAATCGCAGCTTCCCCGCTTAAATTGTGTGATTTCACCAAATATTTTATTTCACTAAAACTTTATGCTTCATTATCGCCAATGACAGCATAGTCAAGTAAGTGAGTTTAGACTATCAGTGGTAGGAAAACTATCACTTTTAGCAAGTACTTCTCGTGGAGTGCTATAATGCCCCTTTTTAATGTCAAAGCTTAATTTCTTAGAGAAATACATATTTTTGAAAAGTTTTAATAATATTTTATGTGATGTTTGTGGTATGATTTACATAGCAAATATTTTCATGGCTCAACTCGGGCATGGGCTCTATGATGTGAGCCAGAACCTTGGCTTGCCTCTTTCTATTAAATCGTTGGCTCGGCCACCTTTAATGGGAATACCCATTTACAACCCATGGAATGTACCCTTGCTGCAAAGCAGTGCTTAGCTCTACTTTGTGTTATGTTAGGTAACTTTCAACGCAAATCAGGATAAGTGTTAGAAAGTAAATTCCAGCACAACACCTTGTATGGGTTTGCATCTGTTTTTTGTAATGCAAACCTGGTGAAAAAAGTCATAAAATTTGCCCTTGAGTCTTTCTGCACATTTTCAGCTAATCAATCTTATATGTGTGCAGCATGCAATACATTTTTAAATTATCCTACATATTCACAGTGCTTTCACTCCCAGACTGGGACCTCATTGGTCTATAAACACACAAGTCACTAGTTCTCAGTGCACCAATCGGTTATACATACAGATATCTACAGTAATAATATTAACCTAGAGGTGGGTGAGCCACTGAAAGCTCAAGTAGGATCGAGCCTGAAGTCTGGCCCTGGCTCAGATCGGGATTTCATTGAAACCTCGAGCCCATAACAAGCCAAGCTTTCATGTGGCTTCTGGCTGCCACCCTCACTCTACCCTCATGCACAAAAAGGTAAAAATAAAAAAATTACATTTGAGGTGAAAAGGAAGGATGAATAAATACCAATTTAGTGTCTGATGTGTACAAAGTAAAACCAGCAAACCTTCATTAATCATGGCTTCCCCTCTTAACCAAATTGTGTGATTTTAGACAAATAGTTTATTTTACCCCTCTTCCGTTTTCTTCACTATTTCAGAAGAAAGCAACCTCAAATATATGAGTTTAGAGTACCAGCTGTTCAAAGCCTATTGTGTTTCATTTAATAGTCTATAATGTTACTCTATAAGCATGGGCTGCATTAAGGATTCACATGACAACTGTCAGCATAAGAATAGTTATAATTTTATGTTTAAAATTTATCACTTTTAATATGTACTTCTTAGTGCAGTGCTATAATGTAACATACTAATGTCAAAATATCCACATGTTCAGGAAATACACCTTTTTGAATTTTGAAGAAACCTTATCATATTTTAAGTGATATTTGGTGTATGATTTTGAGGGCAATAGTTTCCAGGGCTGAGCTCATCCACAGACTTTAAGAGCCAAGCCAGACCTCGGACTCGGCTCACCCTGTTAAGGTGTTGGCTCGCCCAGCTCCAAATTAACCAATTTGCACTCAGAACAATGGATTGCCCACAGATCAGGGAGGACAACATTATGTGACAGCATTGACTAAATTATGCAGCAGTAAAAAGCAAATTGTGTTGCATAATGTGACACTTTTGTGATGGTATTACCTCATTATATTGCCATTTTTGCAAAGTGTATGTGCAAAGGTTTCACCTCATTAGTTCCAGTTTAACTCCCAAAGGTTGCATATATGATGTATTTGGTGATCAGAGTTGTGATCCTACCATGTGATTACGCAGCTCTTTTGCATGAATTTGAGGTGAAAAGGAGTTAGAGGTAGGTTGCTCTTAACTGTTTCTAATGTATGGATAGAAATATGTGAGTGCCTTGTGACCTATGTTTTGACAATTTTGGTATGAGATAAAAGGTACCAACCTTCAGAGGTGCAAACCTGGTGTTTCACACAGTTTAAAGGTCCATAAGTTCACCCAATCCCCCTCAAAACAGCTTCCGTGGAAGGAAAATACGACATGCACTTTACAGTGCAGCAGGGCCTACAGCGCCCACAATACACTACGTTAAACACAACCATTAACCTGGAATGAGAAGAGCAGATGGACATGGAGGGCTGGGCCACTAAATAAAATCATTTCTAGAACCTGATGAAAGAATATAACTTTTTTCATTAAAGCTCCTGTTTAAATAGTCTTATGTTCTGAATTGTTGCAAGGTTCTAAGAAAATAAAAAAAAGACATTGACTTTCATATTCTGTCAAATATTTATGTTACTGCTCCTTGGGGCTCACAGGGTTAGGAAAGCGTTATAGAAATGCCAATATAATAATACAATATAACTGTCTTCTTAATTTATAGTTTAAAGGAAACTTGCATAATCTCTCCATTGTAGTAGGTAAGAGTGTGATAAGGTACCACTGCAGTGTATTTGTCAATGGGGAGAGATATGCTATTGGAGCCATTCATCCCTGTTTATCTGTCCCCATCAAGTCTTTAATTCACACCTTGCAAGTGAGCTAAAGAAAGCTCGATACTGCAGTGGGCACAAGAAGCAATTTTTTAAAAAAAACGTCCTCTACTTTTATAAGGCCTTTGAATGACCTGTGAAGTACTAGAGTCAGGTCACATAAAAATCCTCTGTGTCATAGAAGGTGCAGCAGGCGTTGTGAACTTGGATTCAGGAAAGAGACATGTTGAATTTAAGTCAACAGTCTGTTTAAACATAATTCGTTTTTCAGTCCCCATGCTTTCAATGCACTGAAAAACAAATGAAATTTAAACAGGGACTGCATCACTGTCTCTTGTAAACTTCAGGGCCGTCTGTGCCTCATCAACTACCCAGACACTGTGCCCCTCCACCTCCAAAATCTTGCACCCAACCAGGAGCAGGTTGATAACAGCTCAGCCCTAGCCCTTCTGAGCTCTTCCACCTGATAGATGGAATTCACTGCAAACCAAGATTCTACACAGATCGTCGACACAGACAGAAGACACTGGGAGCCAGGTGTACGTAGCACTGGTCACAAAATACTGGTCACAATTTGCAGCCAGCATTTTTGTGACCAGTTTGGAATTTTGGGACTTGACCTATGTAGTAATAGGTTGATTTGCAAAATGCTGATTCCTAGGGGATTGCAGTTTAACCTACCTCATGAATATTAATGAAGTAGGTCTCAAATTGTGATCCACTAGGAATCGCATCCATCACAGGGATGGTGGTCTGCTGAGGTTGGCAGTCCACTATGTCTGTAATTGCATTTGAACAAATCAGTTTTTTTGTTCAATGTAGTCCGTTTACCTTAACCCCTTCACTGCTAGGCCTTTCCGCCCCTGTGCTAAGCCTATTTTTGGCTATTTGGGTTAGTTGGCGCTTAGGCCTCTGTAACTTTTTGACCACATAAGGTAAATATCCAAGCCAAATTTGCGTCCTTTTTTTCCAACATCATGGGGATTCTAAAGGTACCCAGGGTTTGTGGATTTCACTGGACAGGACCAAGCAATTAGCCAAAACAGAGGAAAATGTTTTCTTTTTGTGAAAAATTAGAAAAAAGGGCCACAGATGAAAGCGTCTGTTTTTTTCCCTGCAAATGGTATCAAAAAAGACATTGTGGTGCTGAAATCACCATCTTCCCAGCTTTCAGGGACAAGCAGGCTTTTGTCAGAAAACCAACATTTCTTACACAGTTTTGGCATTTTCCTGGGACATAGCCTATTTTTGCTATTTTTTGTGCTTTCAACCTCCTTCAAGTGTAATGGTAGAAATGGGTATGAAAGCAATAATGGATCCTGGAAAGCTATACATTTTAGAAAAGTAGACATAATTCTGAATTCAGCAAGGAGTCATTTGTGTAGATCCTTCAAGGTTTCTTTATAGAAACTAACTGTTGAATATAGGAAAAATTGAAAATTAGTTGAAAAATTTGTGTCAACGTTTTCACCTGTAACTTCTTCTAATCATGACAACTGTTTGAAAGCAATATACCGTTACATCCGCTGGACCTTTCTGGCTGTGGGGATATATAGGACTTGTAGGTTCACCAAGAACCCGACGAACCCAGAGCCAATAACTGATCAGTGTCTTGCGATGGTTTTTTATTATGTACCGGGTAAATAGCAATTTATTTGGGAAAATATATACATGGAAAAATCGGTATGAGAGACACCTATGTATTTCTGAAATTGGATTAAAATGTAGAGTTTAGAACCAGTAGATATTTTCACATTTCTAAACTTGTGAGTACCCATACTAGCATGAGAATTATAGGTCATTTTTCAAAATGACTTATTTTTTACACATTGTCCTTCATTTGGAAGGCAGAAATGCATCAAAGTCAATAGGTAATAACAGTTGCTCTACAATTCTGTGTTACCATAAGTGCCCCGATAAAAATGGTACCCCACTTGTGTGGGTAGGCCTAGTGCCCGCGACGGGAAACGGCTCAAAACGAAACGTGGCACACCACATTTTTACAGTGAAAACTGACCCTTTTTTTGCAAAGTGCCTAGCTGTAGATTTTGAACCCTAGCTCTGCTGGCACCTAGGTAAACCTAGCAAACCTATACATTTTTTAAAAACTAAACACCCGGGGGATTCCAGAGAGGTATGGCTTGCGTGGATCCCCCAACGTTGTCTTACTCACAATCCCCTGCAAACCTGAAATTTAGCTGAACAAAATCACTTTTTCCACACATTTTTGTGTGGGAAAGTTGTGGCATCACCGGGCTGACACAAATTTCCTACCACCCAGCGTTCTCCCAGGTGTCCCATATAAAAATGGTGCCTCACTCGTGTGGGAGGCCCAAGTACCCGTGACAGGCAAGGGCCCAAAACTTATTGAGACAACATCAAAATTGCCTATCACAAAACAACCTGGTTTTGAAAGGGGGGTCACCTGGGTTTTTGTCCCCGTGCTCGGCGGCCAGCTAGGCAAACCTACCAAACCCACACATTTCTGAAAAGTAGACACCCGGGGGATTCCAGGGAGGAATGGCTTGCGAGGATCCCCCAACTTTCTCTTACCCAGAATCCCCTGCAAACCTCAAATTTAGCTGAAAAATCACTTTTTCCACACATTTTTCTGTGGGAAAGTTGTGGCATTACCAGGCTGACACAAATTTCCAACCATCCAGCGTTCCCCCAGGTCTCCCAATAAAAATGGTGCCTCACTCGTGCGGGAGGCCCAAGTACCCGCGACAGGCAAGGGCAGGGGCGTAACAAACACCCCCGCAGCCCCCGCGGTGCGGGGGGCCCCACTCTTCAGTAAATTAAGGGGGCCCCCTCAGCTCTTCGGTAGAGAGCTGTGAGAGAGAGGCTTGCTCTAAATCAAGCCTCTCTCTCTAACTAAAGCAGCTTGCACGGAGCTCCTGCGCTGACCCAGGACTGAAGAGAAACAATGTAACAAGTTACATTGTTTCTCTTCAGTCAGAGCCACCAGCCAGTCCCGGAACAAGGATGGGGGTGGGGGCCCCAGAGAGAGCAGGAGGCAGCACAGCATTCCCCACAGGGCACTGCCTCTGAGAAGGGAGAGGACAAGAATGGGGGTGGAGGCCCCAGAGACAGCAGGCAGGAGGCAGCACAGAGGAGAGCTGACAGGGGAATGGATGGGGGTGGGGGCCCCAGAGACAGCATTCACCACAGGGCACTGCTCCTCTGAGGCAGCACAGAGCTGACTTCAGCCAGCAAGTTTGCAGCTCCAGAAACAGGATCTGCTGGGACACATCAGAAGGTGAGAGTTAGAGCTATTAATGTTGTAATGGACAATGTATTTTACCTATGTGTTTTCTGTTTCGAGTGGAGGGAATGTGTATGGTGTCAATTGGACATATATGGTTTGGATTGGAATTGTTGGTTGTGGAATTGTGTCGCGTGGATTGGATCTCTGTAGTGAAATAATGTGGCATGGTGTGCAGTGCAATTATGTGGTATTGAGTGGAGTGGGATTGTGTGTCTTGGAGTGGGATTATCTGGAATGGTATTTTGTGTTGTGGAGTGGTATGTAGTGGAGTTTCCTTATGTGGTGTGCTGTTAAATATTATAGCATGATGTGGAATTTGTGGTGTAGATTGGATGTATGTGGTGTGTTGTGCATTTGTGGTGTTAGTCTGAATTATGTAGTTTGTTGTGAATTATGTGGTGTGGAATGGAAATGTGTAGAGTTGAATTGTGTGACGTGGAAGTTGCGGTGTTGAGTGAAAATATGTTGAGTGGTATTATGAGGCATGGTGTAAAGTTTAGCTATGTGGAGTGTTGCTATGTGGCATAGACTGGATTTATGTGGAGTGTATGTATGCAGTATGGAGTAGAGCATAATTATGTGGAGGTTAATTATGTGGAGCTGAGTGGTACTGTGTGGAGTGTTATTATGCTGTGTGATAAATTGTGTGGGGATGAATTGTGGAATTGTGTGACGTGTGAAATTATGTGGCGTGGTGTGGTGAATATTTATGCGCAGTGGAATTATGCAACATGTTGCAGAGTTGTATTTTGTGGAGGGTAATTATGTGTTTTAGAGTTGAGTGTAAATATGTTGTGTGGAGTGTAATTATGTGGTTGGGAGTGGTATTAAGTTGTGTGGAATGTGAATCTGTGATGTAGAATTATGTGGTATGGAGTGAAGTGGAAATATGTGTATTTTTTGGATTGTAATTATGTGGTATGGAATGTTGTAGGGTTAAATTATTTATAGTTGAATTGTGCAGTGTGGATTTATAAGCAGGGGCGTAACACAGGCCCCAGGGGCGTAACACAGGCCCCCACAGCTCCCGTGTTGCGGGGGGGCCCCAGCGCTCCAGAGGCCCCCTCAGCGGTGCCAGCAAGCACCACAAATCCGTGACTGTCTGGGATAGGTAATTAATTAATATAGGTAGGTTATGTAACTTACGCTTGCTCTAGACTTTTCTTTATAAATTAAATGGTAACATTTAAAAAAATGGTAATGGTGCACACTGCGCAGCGTGCAGTTGTCTCCGTCGCCGCGTCTGCGCGGTCTTACTCTTCACCCTTCGGGTGGGGCTGGTGACCAATTGTCATGCGCATTGCTGACTGGTGAAGCGAGGAGGCATCCCAGAGGCCAGAGTGGAGACAATTGAGAGGTAACGTGCGGCGGCGACTACCTGCCATAATTTAATTATTTCTCTGGCTAGCATTGTTTGCCCTGTCTTCTGCGGCTCGCGCATGTGAGTCTGTCTGTTTGCCCAGTCTATGCCACCCCCCCGCAGACAAGTGCACACCACCCAAAATTAATTGCGACGACCACTTGTGTGCGTAAGGTCTCCAGTTTAGTGTGAAGGTATTTAGTAAAAGAAAGGCGCCTTTGGTACATGACAAGACAATTCTTTATTGTTTGATTAATTAAAATCTTACAATATTTCCAATACCAAGACATATTTAATAAATATATTATATTTAAATATAAAAAAACTATTATAACCTAAAAATTTACTTTTAAATTTTTTTCATAAAAACATTTTTTTTTTCTTTCTATTTTATACTCCCAGTTTTATAGATGCAATCTTTAGGAACTTTACAAAGGCAACGTTCTTGACTATATCGTTCGAATGAAGACAGACTTTAAATGCCTGTCTACATGTCCTTGTTCCACGCATGTTAAAATGATGTTTCAGTAACGTGCATCTTTCATTTCGGAGTCCTGGACAAATACATAAAAGATGGACAATATTCTCTTCTCCACTTTTACAAAGTCTGCACAATGTACCGCTACTAGTTTTTTTCCACGGAGGGACATGACTAAGGCCAGGTAAAATTCCAAATCTTGCTCTCATAAGGCATTGTTTACTTTTTTCAGACCAAGGTGTCTTCAAGTATTCTTGTACTTTCTTCTTTTCGTATCCGTTTATTACTGACCATGAGTGTTTTCTTTTTGCTAGTGTATCTTTATCCTGTATAAGTGAAAGGTGATTAGTTGTTCGATTTACTAATTTTTTAAAGGATCCATTGCTTATCGTATTATTCCAGATTGGCATTAATGCAAACTCTTCTAATGCATCGTTGAGATATTTCCTTACGACTGATTTGGTATTCTTATTTATTTCTTGCCAAAGTAACTGAGATATATGATTATCATGATCATTTTTGATCCTGTACCACGTTTTAATAAATTGGCCTTTTCTTGCAATAACTTGGTTAGTTAACCCGAACTCCAGTCTAATCTGTGCTGGGGAAGCGTTATTTGGGAGATAGAAGAGGGATTTATATGTTTTTGAAAGAACCTTATTTAACAGTTCTGCATCCGTCCCCATTAATGCCTCACTATCATATGTTATTGTTGGGAGCAATTTAGCCCCTATAATTTTCAAAAGCGGCCCATACGTCAGAGTTCCAAGCGATTTCTGTGCTATCTTGAATGCTGCAGTTAGCGAGTTAGCTTTCCTTTGTATGTCAATTTTTTGTAATTGATAGTTTCCATTTTGGTCAAATAGTACACCCAGATACTTGTACACTTCTATTTGTTCCAGTTGGGTGCTTTCCATATACCATTTATTTTTTTGTCTCAGTTTTATATTCCTAGTGACCACCATGATTTTTGTTTTGGATTCATTTATTACCATTCCATTTTCTTGTGCATACAAAACTGTTCTGTCAATTAAACGCCGAAGACCTATTTTGGTATGGCTTAGAAGAATGGCATCATCTGCATACATTAGGTTAGTTATCAGCTTGTCCCCTGGCTTCGGAGGATGTGCATTGAGTTCATCTGGGTATCCTGATAAATCTCCTAAAAATAGATTAAAAAGTAGGGGAGCCAACACACATCCCTGCTTTAACCCATTTGTTGCGGGAATTTCCTTAGTTAGTGATCTGCCGTCCCCCATCCTTACTTTTACCCAGGTTTTATTGTGTAACAGTTGAATAAGTCTTAACAGTTCAAATGGAATGTTTCTTTCAATGAGTTTTTCCACAATAAATTCCTTTGCACACAGTCGAAAGCAGATTTAAAATCTACAAAGCACAGATAGAGGGGCATTTTTTCTCTCAGAGATTTTTCAATTAGTAGTGCTAACGCCATAATGTTTGTCATTGTTCCAAGTCCCTTAATAAAGCCAGTTTGATTCAATGGCAAGATCTTATTTTCTGCTACCCATTCATTTAGTCTAGTTAATAATATTCCTGCGAAAAGTTTGGCATCTGTATCTTGTAGTGTGATGAGTCTATAGTTCTCCGCAAGGGCCCAATTGCCTTTCTTAAATATGGGGGAAATTAGAGATCCTCGCCAAGACTCAGGGATGTTACCAGTTTCTATAATTTTGTTGAATACCTTTTCCAAAAAGCTCGACCAAAAGACTGGGTTTTCTTTGAAAAGGGCAAATGGTATCCCATTGGGGCCAGGTGCCCCATCTTTCTGCTTCTTTATTAGTTTTACTAATTCTTCTTTTGAAATTATAAATTGTTCTTGTATCACATCCCATGCTGTAGAGCTCTCTATTACGTTCTCAGTCATTTTAGCAGATCCCTTACTATTTAGATGTTTTTCAAGAAAAGTAACCCATTCTTGCTCAGTTAGGGTTGATGAGACTACCAATTTGCTCGGCCGTACTAATTTGTTTATAATATTCCAAAATTCTCTTGCGTTTGCTTGTTTACTTGCATGAAATAATTTGGACCACATTTCTTGTTTTGCTTGGTATTTCTCGTTCCATATTAGCTTTTTCAAGGATTGATTTAAAGTTTTAAGATTGTTCAAAATTTCATCATTTGTTACTGTGGTTTTTATTTGTCTTCGAATCTTATTTCGATCTCGTTTTAATTTTGCTATTGTATACGGAAGATTCATATATGAGTCCTTTCCTTCTTCTTTCCATTTTGCGATCCTTTTATTGTAGTTAACCTGGGTTTGGGGTTTCACTATTTTCTTGGTGAATTCCACCCACTGTTCAATTGTCATTTCTGTTGCATTTTCAGTAAAGCAGGTCTTAATAATGTTCTCAACTTTTTCATTCATACTATCCTTATTCAATTTAGTCCAAATTAATTTTTTATAGTTGATAGTTCCAATATACCCCGGCACAGTATGATACGGTTGGTTAATATTGTGCCTAATATTAGTATTTATTATCTGCTGACAGTGATCACTATCTCCAACTTTAAGTAATCTATATGAATTTATGTTTTGAAATAAATTGAGTGAAACCATTGTATAATCGATCCTAGTGCTTGCATTGTGTGCAATATAAGTATGTGCAGGGGGTATATCCTCTTTAAATCGGCCATTAAGGACTCGCAATCCCAATGCTTCTATGTCCTTGATGAATGTTCTACCGATTTGATTTCGTGCTTGGCTATATGTGACTCCTTGATAGTCCTGCTGTGGGATTGACCACTGAAGGTCTTGTAATTGTGAGACATCATCTCTATTAAACGGTATTAACAAGTTAAGATTAAAATCTCCAGTCATCACATAGTCCACCAATGGATTTTCTAGGATTAGTTCCAGTAGTATGGTATTAAGGGTTGCGCATATGGTTGCTCTACTTGTTTTTGTTGGATGGATATATACATTGATCATAATCAATGACATATCCTTTTGATCTGAGTTTTTATATTTTAGTTTAACTATGAGTATGTTTTTACTATGTGTAGTGAGTTGCTCGTGTTCAGCTTTTATAGAACTAGAAATAAAAGTTGCTAACCCCCCACTCGGGCGTCCATACCTATGAGTTTTACTTGCATTTTCAAAGTATCCAACATAATTCTCTAATACAAAATGGTTTGTTTCCCAAGTTTCCTGAAGGAATAGAATGTGACAGGGTGATGGAATGGACCTTATTTGTACATTGGTAATCTTTGCCCCTATTCCGTTTATATTCCATGAACACATTCTCAACTCTGATTCTTTAGTTGAGGGGATTGGAATATTATTCCTTCATTGTTCTGTATTACTATGCAAGGCCTGTCCAATCCATTTTTCGTTTATTTGTATGGATGATCCTATTATGGAAGGTGATGATGCCTCTCTTGATGTACTTGTGGATCTCCCCCGGGCATTCCTTAATACTGTTCCTTTTTGAATGGTATTTTTTTCTATTTGGAGCAGTTTTGATTCACTAATAAGTGGAGTAGGATAAACTTTCGGCTCCTGCTTTTTGATAATTATTCCCCAGGCCTTGAATGTTGAAAACTCTTTTAATATTTTCTCTGCTATTGTCATTGATTTTAATGTGACCAGGGCCAGTTCTTTGGTACTGTTCTCGTCGGCAATAAATTCAATGGAGATAATATCATCATTCTTGATGTTGACTAAAGCTGGAGTTGATTTAAATAATCTAAGGATATTCCCTCTGTTCAATGTGTCATATCTACCTCTAGATTCGTATTCAGGTTTAAATATAAGTTGTATTTTCTCAGCTGCCAATAGTTTTTCTTTATCAGTATCTTCCGTTATATAATTTGTTCTATGTCTGATTAGTTTTTCTCCTTTCCGTTTTTCAATTATCAGGTGGTCCCAGTATGGCAATTTAGTTTTGGGCTCTATTGTTCTTTCTATACTCAAACTTGCTACCTCATTCCTTTTGATTTTCAAACATGCTTCTATATTCTCATTGTGATACTGATGTTGTTGATCACGTGGATTTATAGTTGTTGTTATTGGCATATCGTCAATTATTCTATTATTATGATCGTATTTTAGATTGTCCTCTTGGATTCCATCTTCTTCCTTTATTGGTTCTGTAATTAGCGGTGATTTAATTGTAGTCATGTGTTTCTTTTTCATCACTTCTTGTCCTTTTATGGTTGTTTGTTTCAATAATGATTCTTTTACAAATAATGGAAATACTTTTTTTGATTCATTTTTCGTTATTAGAGTAGTTCTTTCTTCCATTGCTTTTTCTTGTTGTAATTCATTGTTTTTTAATGTACCATCCATTTTTGTTGACTCCTCATACTTATTATTATTAGACTTTTCATTTTGTCTTGCTTTACGTAGTTTTTTCTTTTGTCGTTTTGATGTAATATAACCGTTTAGGTCTTGCTCTTTACAGTCATAGTCTGCCTTGGTTTCTGTGTTAGTTATTTCCTCTTGTGAGGTGTCCCTTTGTAGAATTTCTTTTGAAATATCTCTTTCATCAAGTACGTTTTCTTTTTTTGGGGGGATCCTCAATGTTTTAATCTCTTCCTTATCCACTTTTAACATACAGTTCTTTTCTTCCTTTTTTTCTATTTCCGTATCTTCCCCTTCAAATTTCTTTATATTCACTTCCTGGGTATTTTCACTTTTTATAGCCTTTTTTGTATCTTCTATTATGGTATGCAAAACATCAGGTATTGCTAGAAGCTTATCCATAAGGGGAGTACAAATACATTCAATGACATTTTTTTGTTGTTCTTTCTGGACTCTAGTTATCAAATTATTTAGTTGTGCGAGTTTGTTATCTATCCCTGTGACTGCATTTGCCATCATTGTTAGTAAGTCTATCTGAATATCCATCTTGTTTGATTGATATTTTAGTGCTTCTAGAGTTAGTGTCGATGTTTGATAGAAAATGTCCCAATTTATTCCAACATCCGGAATTACTTTCTCTTTCAGATCACTATCACTATCATTTGACCTTACGTTTTTTTGTTCCGTTCTTAGTGGGTAATCCAATGTATGGTTGGTATTTGCTTTTGTGTATACATTATCCGCTATTTTATTAGTTGATCTGGTCTTAATTTCTTCAACTATTAACTGAGGTTTTTTTTTAATTTCCACATTTGCTTCTATCGGTATTACTCGTCGCCTTGATCCCATCATACCACTTTTAATCTCCTGTATATCCAATATTTCCAAATCATCTAATCCAATTGGTTTTTCCTTTTTTATCTCAGGATGGATGGGTATATTTAGAATATCCTGGTCCGAAATTTGAAATTCCTGCTCCTTCCTTTGCATATTGCAATCTCCGTTTTGAGGAGTACTTTGGATGATTTGCCTACTATATTTTTCCGTACTTATCGTACTTATCGGCTTTATTGGAGTCTGTAGTTTATCGTTTTCCGTATCCTTATCCATAGTGAAAAGAGCACCAGCAGGGTCTTTCATAAATTCAAACTTATTAGGGATTTTTCTAGATTTTGCGAACATTCTGGCTATTGGGGAAATTAAAGTTTGAGTTGCTCCCGCAATCTTCACTTTTACCTTTGGCTGTTGTATTTTCTTTGTACGTCTGACCGTTGTTCCCGTTATTCTCACTCTGCCAGAACGCATATTTCCTTATATTCTTCCTATAGAGAGCTTTGATTTTGGCGAAGGTGGTATGCACAGATTCGCTTCCCCAATATGCAATTAACTGGGTGGTATATATACTCTCCTCTGTTTACCGCTCAGATTATATACCGCTCGCTACTTCTCATTCAGCCTTCAGCCTACCCGGCTCAATTGCCCTGTAATAGTTGACAGCTGCCTTCCAGGAGGGAAAAGCAGAGACAAGGGCAGAATGAAGAAACCGAACACTACCTCCGAACACTGTAGCAATTGTAGCACGGGACCTCAAATAATTGTTGGTGATAGAGGGCACCCTTTGCTATCTCCGCCTAGTTCACCTGGATCAGGTTATGCAGGTTATCTATGCTGTACATAAGAAACTTTCCATGTTATTCCGAAACCTTTCTCCTCCCCTTCAGCTCCCAACCTTGCTCCCTCAGTACACAGTATACTGTTCACCTTTCTCAGTTCGCAAATTCTCAGTCAGTCGTTCACAGTTCGCAAAACACAGTCACCTCCAATTGTACTCACTGAATTCACTGAACTGTTGTGAAGAGGAGAGCACCGAGAGTGGAGGAGCGGAGGAGAGCACCAAGCGAGCACCAGTCGAGCACCAAACGAGCACCAATCGAGCACAAGGCGAAAGGGGAGATGACTCGGCTCCCTGACTCCCTGGCTCCCTGGCTCTGTTATCTCAATACATGCTCCCCTTACAGCTGGTTAAAGCTGCTTTTTTTTCGTAGCGTCTAATTCCAGCCGCCTTTTGTAAGTCTTCTGGCGTCCTCCTGAACAGCCCGGAACAGGAACCAGAGAAACCGGAGAAACCCCAGCAACCTCAGCCGCCGCAGAACCACCTCGTCCGCCAAATGCGTGAGGCTCAGTGCGGTGGGGTGTGGTGAGAGCAGCGGCGGTGGCGGTGACGGTGACGGTGACAGCCAATCCTCCAGGCGCTTGGCTCAGCACAGGGGCAGGGGCAGGGGCAGAGGCCGCAGCAGGCCGCAGCAGGCCGTGACACCCCCCGGGCTCCCTAACCCAGACCAGCAACAGCAGCTCACCCAGCCTCGGGGCCGCGTCCAACCTGACCAACCGACCAGGTCAGAATGTCGAGTCCACGTTCAAGCGCTCCGTTAGCTCCCTCTAGAGACCAAAACCTTCAAGCCAGGGGCTGTAGATTAGGTAGGTTCATGAAGGTTGTTTGGAAAATATGGAGGGGTGTTATGTTACACATTAAAGATTAAAAGTGCGTGTCATCAGTTTCACCTGCGATTTATATTGATTTGCGGATTTTACAGAAAACACAAAAATCGTCATTGAAGTTTGTGGGCGCAAGAAAATATACCCTTAACCTATGAATTTACACCTTAGTCTGTGACTTTGGGAGAAGTTTCCCGGTTTCGCCCAACTTTGTCAAGGCAAAGTGATATCCATTTCCCCCCAAAACTGACCCGATTTCTTGTAGCTGATTTCTAGTTGTCAAGTGATGTCGGTTCTGAAGGGGCAGGTCCAGCTGAACTGGACATCAGGGTGTGAGTGGGGCAGAGAGGGGGAGGATTGGGGCTGTGGTGGCAGTGGTGCTACATAAATTGCAGCTTGCAGATAAAATGGTTTCTAGCTGAAACAGTTAAAAGTTACTAAAATACAGCAACATGCATTGCTGCACAGTCGAATGCCCTTCGCTAAAATTGACAGGCCATCTTTCAGTTACTCTTTGTTGTTTGGTTGTTAAACTGAGACTGAGGTGAAACATTTGCCAGAACAGTCTTAAAAGGTGCAATTACAAAAAATTAAGTATAAGTATCACAAAATGTGCGGCATTAGACCGCATAATTTGCCTTTTCCTGCTGCATAATTGAGTACCTGCAGCATAATTCTCATGGCACTGCATACCATGTGCTTCCCCTCTGTTTACTGCTGTCGCAAACAGCCACAAATCCTACCCCATTGATATGAAAGGAAAAAAATAACATTTACAGCCTTTCTATGTTACGAAGCATGTTCTACCAGAGGTTGCACGTGACTTTCGTGGAAACAGGCACCAGCGTTTGTAACTCTCTTCTCTTTCTGGACTTTTTTTTTAACACCAGCATAACCTACCTCACTTGCGACCTTTGAACTGTGGGGCGCTCCATGCACTTTCCCGCCCTGAAGCCGTCGTACTCCACTCAGTAGCAGTAAAAGGATCAATGTTTCTGGTCCATAAATGGCTCCAAATCCCTGACTCTGTGGGTGTGACAAGATCACCCAGCATCCTGCCCCAAACACCTGCCAGCCCCACAGACCTCTCCAGGCAGTGAAACCTGCCAGCCCCACAGACCTCTCCGGCCACAGAAACCTGCCAGCCCCACAGACCTCTCCGGGCACAGAAACCTGCCAGCCCCACAGACCTCTCCGGGCACAGAAACCTGCCAGACTCACAGACCTCCCCAAGCAGAGCAACCAGCCAGTCCCACAGACCTCCCCAGGCACTGAGACCTGCAAGTCCAACAGACCTCTCCGGGCACAGAAACCTGCCAGCCCCACTGACCACTCCAGGCACAGAATCTGTCATCCCCACAGACCACTCCAGGCAGAGAAACCTGCCAGCCCCACAGACCTCACCTAGCACAGAAACCTGCCAGCCCCACAGACCTCCCCAAGCACAGAATCCTGCCAGCCCCACAGACCTCCCCAGGCAGAGAAACCTGCCAGTCCCACAGACCTCCCCAGGCAGAGAAACCTGCCAGTGCCATAGACCTCCCCATGCACAAAAACCAGCCAGTCCCACAGACCTCCCCAGGCATAGAAACCTGTTATCCCCACAGACCTCCCAGGGTACAGAAACCTGCCAGTCCCACAGACCTCTCCGGGCACAGAAACCTGCCAGCCCCAGAGACCTCCCCGAGCACAGAAACCTGCCAGTCCCACAGACCTCCACAGGCACAGAATCTGCCATCTCCACAGACCACTCCAGGCAGAGAAACCTGCCAGCCCCACAGACCTCCCCAAGCACAGAATCTTACCAGCCCCACAGACCTCCCCAGGCAGAGAAACCTGCCAGTCCCACAGACCTCCCCAGGCAGAGAAACCTGCCAGCCCCACAGACCTCCCCAGGCAGAGAAACCTGCTAGACCCACAGACCTCCCCAGGCAGAGAAAACTGCCAGTCCCACAGACCTCTACAGGCACAGAAACCTGCCAGTCCCACAGACCTCTCTGGGCACAGATACCTGCCAGTCCCACAAACCTCCCCGGGCACAGAAACATGCCAGTCTCACAGACCTCTCTGGGCACAGAAACCTGCCAGTCCCAAAGACCTCCCCAGGCAGAGAAACCTGCCAGTCCCCACAGACCTCCCTGGGCACAGAAACCAGCCAGTCCCACTGACCTCCCCAAGCACAGAATCCTGCCAGTCCCACTGACCTCTCCAGGTAGAGAAACCTGTTAGCCCCACAGACCTCCCAGGGCACAGAAACCTGCCAGTCCCACTGACCTCCCCAGGCACAGAAACCTGTTAGCCCCACAAACCTCCCAGGGCACAGAAACCTGCCAGTCCCACAGACCTCCCCGGTCACAGAAACCTACCAGCCCCACAGACCACACCAAGCAGAAAAACCTGCCAGCCCCACAGACATCCCCAAGCACAGACACCTGCCAGTCCCACAGACCTCCGCAGGCACAGAATCTGCCAGCCCCACAGACCTCACCAAGCATAGAAACCTGCCAGCCCCACAGACCTCCCCAGGCACAGAAACCTGCAGCCCACAGACCTCACCTAGCACAGAAACCTGCCAGCCCCACAGACCTCTCCAGGCAGAGAAACCTGCCAGCCCCACAGACCTCCCCAAGCACAGAATCCTGCCAGCCCCACAGACCTCCCCGGGCAGAGAAACCTGCCAGCCCCACAGACCTCCCCAGGCAGAGAAGCCTGCCATTGCCATAGACCTCCCCAGGCACAAAAACCAGCCAGTCCCACAGACCTCTCCAGGCACAGAAACCTGTTAGCCCCACAGACCTCCCAGGGTACAGAAATAACAGTTGCTCTACAATTCTGTGTTACCATAAGTGCCCCGATAAAAATGGTACCCCACTTGTGTGGGTAGGCCTAGTGCCCGCGACAGGAAACGGCTCAAAACGCAACGTGGGCACACCACATTTTTACAGTGAAAACTGACCCTTTTTTTGCAAAGTGCCTAGCTGTAGATTTTGAACCCTAGCTCTGCTGGCACCTAGGTAAACCTAGCAAACCTATACATTTTTTTAAAACTAAACACCCGGGGGATTCCAGAGAGGTATGGCTTGCGTGGATCCCCCAACGTTGTCTTACTCACAATCCCCTGCAAACCTGAAATTTAGCTGAACAAAATCACTTTTTCCACACATTTTTGTGTGGGAAAATTGTGGCATCACCGGGCTGACACAAATTTCCTACCACCCAGCGTTCTCCCAGGTGTCCCAATAAAAATGGTGCCTCACTCGTGTGGGAGGCCCAAGTACCCGTGACAGGCAAGGGCCCAAAACTTATTGAGACGACATCAAAATTGCCTATCACAAAACAACCTGGTTTTGAAAGGGGGGTCACCTGGGTTTTTGTCCCCGTGCTCGGCGGCCAGCTAGGCAAACCTACCAAACCCACACATTTCTGAAAAGTAGACACCCGGGGGATTCCAGGGAGGAATGGCTTGCGAGGATCCCCCAGCTTTCTCTTACCAAGAATCCCCTGCAAACCTCAAATTTAGCTGAAAAATCACTTTTTCCACACATTTTTCTGTGGGAAAGTTGTGGCATCACCAGGCTGACACAAATTTCCAACCACCGAGCGTTCTCCCAGGTCTCCCAATAAAAATGGTGCCTCACTCGTGCGGGAGGCCCAAGTACCCGCGACAGGCAAGGGCAGGGGCGTAACAAACACCCCCGCAGCTCCCGCGGTGCGGGGGGGCCCCACTCTTCAGTAAATGAAGGGGGCCCCCTCAGCTCTTCGGTAGAGAGCTGTGAGAGAGAGGCTTGCTCTAAATCAAGCCTCTCTCTCTAACTAAAGCAGCTTGCACGGAGCTCCTGCGCTGACCCAGGACTGAAGAGAAACAATGTAACAAGTTACATTGTTTCTCTTCAGTCAGAGCCACCAGCCAGTCCCGGAACAAGGATGGGGGTGGGGGTCCCAGAGAGAGCAGGAGGCAGCACAGCATTCCCCACAGGGCACTGCCTCTGAGAAGGGAGAGGACAAGAATGGGGGTGGAGGCCTCAGAGACAGCAGGCAGGAGGCAGCACAGGGGAGAGCTGACAGGGGAATGGATGGGGGTGGGGGCCCCAGAGACAGCATTCACCACAGGGCACTGCTCCTCTGAGGCAGCACAGAGCTGACTTCAGCCAGCAAGTTTGCAGCTCCAGAAACAGGATCTGCTGGGACACATCAGAAGGTGAGAGTTAGAGCTATTGATGTTGTAATGGACAATGTATTTTACCTATGTGTTTTCTGTTTGGAGTGGAGGGAATGTGTGTGGTGTCAATTGGACATATATGGTTTGGATTGGAATTGTTGGTTGTGTAATTGTGTCGCGTGGATTGGATCTGTGTAGTGAAATAATGTAGCATGGTGTGCAGTGCAATTATGTGGTATTGAGTGGAGTGGGATTGTGTGTCTTGGAGTGGGATTATCTGGAATGGTATTTTGTGTTGTGGAGTGGTATGTAGTGGAGTTTCCTTATGTGGTGTGCTGTTAAATATTATAGCATGATGTGGAATTTGTGGTGTAGATTGGATGTATGTGGTGTGTTGTGCATTTGTGGTGTTAGTCTGAATTATGTAGTTTGTTGTGAATTATGTGGTGTGGAATGGAAATGTGTAGAGTTGAATTGTGTGACGTGGAAGTTGCGGTGTTGAGTGAAATTATGTTGAGTGGTATTATGAGGCATGGTGTGAAGTGTGGCTATGTGGAGTGTTGCTACGTGGCATAGACTGGATTTATGTGGAGTGTATGTATGCAGTATGGAGTAGAGCATAATTATGTGGAGGTTAATTATGTGGAGCTGAGTGGTATTGTGTGGAGTGTTATTCTGCTGTGTGATAAATTGTGTGGGGATGAATTGTGGAATTGTGTGACGTGTGGAATTATGTGGCATGGTGTGGTGAATAATTATGCGCAGTGGAATTATGCAACATGTTGCAGAGTTGTATTTTGTGGAGGGTAATTATGTGTTTTAGAGTTGAGTGTAAATATGTTGTGTGGAGTGTAATCATGTGGTTGGGAGTGGTATTAAGTTGTGTGGAATGTGATTCTGTGATGTGGAATTATGTGGTATGGAGTGAAGTGGAAATATGTGTTTTTTTTGGATTGTAATTATGTGGTATGGAATGTTGTAGGGTTAAATTATTTATAGTTGAATTGTGCAGTGTGGATTTATAAGCAGGGGCGTAACACAGGCCCCAGGGGCGTAACACAGGTCCCCACAGCTCCCGTGTTGCGGGTGGGCCCCAGCGCTCCAGAGGCCCCCTCAGCGGCAAGCACCACAAATCCGTGACTGTCTGGGATAGGTAATCAATTAATATAGGTAGGTTATGTAACTTACGCTTGCTCTAAACTTTTCTTTATAAATTAAATGGTGACATTTAAAAAAATGGTAATGGTGCACACTGCGCAGCGTGCAGATGTCTCCGTCGCTGCGTCTGCGCGGTCTTACTCTTCACCCTTAGGGTGGGGCTGGTGACCAATTGTCATGCGCATTGCTGACTGGTGAAGCGAGGAGGCATCCCAGAGGCCAGAGTGGAGACAATTGAGAGGTAACGTGCGGCAGCGACTACCTGCCATAATTTAATTATTTCTCTGGCTAGCCTTGTTTGCCCTGTCTTCTGCGGCTCTCGCATGTGAGTCTGTCTGTTTGCCCAGTCTATGCCACCCCCCGCAGACAAGTGCACACCACCCAAAATTAATTGCGACAACCACTTGTGTGTGTAAGGTCTCCAGTTTAGTGTGAAGGCATTTAGTAAAAGAAAGGCGCCTTTGGTACATGAAGGTTGTTTGGAAAATATGGGGGGGTGTTATGTTACACATTAAAGATTAAAAGTGCGTGTCATCAGTTTCACATGCGATTTATATTGATTTGCGGATTTTACAGAAAACACAAAAATCGTCATTGAAGTTTGTGGGCGCAAGAAAATATACCCTTCACCTATGAATTTACACCTTAGTCTGTGACTTTGGGAGATGTTTCCCGGTTTCGCCCGACTTTGTCAAGGCAAAGTGATATCCATTTCCCCCCAAAACTGACCCGATTTCTTGTCGCTGATTTCTAGTTGTCAAGTGATGTCGGTTCTGAAGGGGCAGGTCCAGCTGAACTGGACATCAGGGTGTGAGTGGGGCAGAGAGGGGGAGGATTGGGGCTGTGGTGGCAGTGGTGCTACATAAATTGCAGCTTGCAGATAAAATGGTTTCTAGCTGAAACAGTTAAAAGTTACTAAAATACAGCAACATGCATTGCTGCACAGTCGAATGCCCTTCGCTAAAATTGACAGGCCATCTTTCAGTTACTCTTTGTTGTTTGGTTGTTAAACTGAGACTGAGGTGAAACATTTGCCAGAACAGTCTTAACCCCTTGAGTGCCCCGCCCTTTCCACGCCCTGTGCCGGGCGTTTCATTAGCGGGCGGGGCTCATGACGAGATAGTCTCGTCATGGGCACAGCGCAACCGCGGCCCATGACGAGACCATCTCGTCATGGGCACTCAAGAGGTTAAAAGGTGCAATTACAAAAAATTAAGTATAAGTATCACAAAATGTGCGGCATTAGACCGCATAATTTGCCTTTTCCTGCTGCATAATTGAGTACCTGCAGCATAATTCTCATGGCACTGCATACCATGTGCTTCCCCTCTGTTTACTGCTGTCGCAAACAGCCACCAATCCTACCCCATTGATATGAAAGGAAAAAAATAACATTTACAGCCTTTCTATGTTACGAAGCATGTTCTACCAGAGGTTGCACGTGACTTTCGTGGAAACAGGCACCAGCGTTTGTAACTCTCTTCTCTTTCTGGACTTTTTTTTTAACACCAGCATAACCTACCTCACTTGCGACCTTTGAACTGTGGGGCGCTCCATGCACTTTCCCGCCCTGAAGCCGTCGTACTCCACTCAGTAGCAGTAAAAGGATCAATGTTTCTGGTCCATAAATGGCTCCAAATCCCTGATTCTGTGGGTGTGACAAGATCGCCCAGCATCCTGCCCAAACACCTGCCAGCCCCACAGACCTCTCCAGGCAGAGAAACCTGCCAGCCCCACAGACCTCTCCGGGCACAGAAACCTGCCAGCCCCACAGACCTCTCCGGGCACAGAAACCGGCCAGACTCACAAACCTCCCCAAGCAGAGCAACCAGCCAGCCCCACAGACCTCCCCAGGCACAGAGACCTGCCAGTCCAACAGACCTCTCCGGGCACAGAAACCTGCCAGCCCCACTGACCACTCCAGGCACAGAATCTGTCATCCCCACAGACCACTCCAGGCAGAGAAACCTGCCAGCCCCACAGACCTCACCTAGCACAGAAACCTGCCAGCCCCACAGACCTCCCCAAGCACAGAATCCTGCCAGCCCCACAGAACTCCCCAGGCAGAGAAACCTGCCAGTCCCACAGACGTCCCCAGGCAGAGAAACCTGCCAGTGCCATAGACCTCCCCATGCACAAAAACCAGCCAGTCCAACAGACCTCCCCAGGCACAGAAACCTGTTATCCCCACACATCTCCCAGGGTACAGAAACCTGCCAGTCCCACAGACCTCCCCGGGCACAGAAACCTGCCAGCCCCAGAGACCTCCCCGAGCACAGAAACCTGCCAGTCCCACAGACCTCCACAGGCACAGAATCTGCCATCTCCACAGACCACTCCAGGCAGAGAAACCTGCCAGCCCCACAGACCTCCCCAAGCACAGAATCTTGCCAGCCCCACAGACCTCCCCAGGCAGAGAAACCTGCCAGTCCCACAGACCTCCACAGGCAGAGAAACCTGCCAGACACACAGATCTCCCCAAGCTCAGAATCCTGCCAGTCCCACAGACCTCCCCAAGCACAGAAACCTGCCAGTTCCATTGACCTCCCCGGGCACAGAAACCTGCCAGCCCCACAGACCTCCCCAGGCACAGAAACCTGCCAGCCCCACAGACCTCCCCAAGCACAGAAACCTGCCAGTCCCACAGACCTCCCCAGGCAGAGAAACCTGCCAGCCCCACAGACCTCCCCAGGCAGAGAAACCTGCTAGACCCACAGACCTCCCCAGGCAGAGAAACCTGCCAGTCCCACAGACCTCTCCAGGCACACAAACCTGCCAGTCCCACAGACCTCTCTGGGCACAGATACCTGCCAGTCCCACACAAACCTCCCCGGGCACAGAAACATGCCAGTCTCACAGACCTCTCTGGGCACAGAAACCTGCCAGTCCCAAAGACCTCCCCAGGCAAAGAAACCTGCCAGTCCCCACAGACCTCCCTGGGCACAGAAACCAGCCAGTCCCACTGACCTCCCCAAGCACAGAATCCTGCCAGTCCCACTGACCTCTCCAGGCAGAGAAACCTGTTAGCCCCACAGACCTCCCAGGGCACAGAAACCTGCCAGTCCCACTGATCTACCCAGGCACAGAAACCTGTTAGCCCCACAGACCTCCCAGGGCACAGAAACCTGCCAGTCCCACAGACCTCCCCGGGCACAGAAACCTACCAGCCCCACAGACAACACCAAGCAGAAACACCTGCCAGCCCCACAGACATCCCCAAGCACAGACACCTGCCAGTCCCACAGACCTCCACAGGCACAGAATCTGCCAGCCCCACAGACCTCACCAAGCATAGAAACCTGCCAGCCCCACAGACCTCCCCAGGCCCAGAAACCTGCAGCCCCACAGACCTCACCTAGCACAGAAACCTGCCAGCCCCACAGACCTCTCCAGGCAGAGAAACCTGCCAGCCCCACAGACCTCCCCAAGCACAGAATCCTGCCAGCCCCACAGACCTCCCCAGGCAGAGAAACCTGCCAGCCCCACAGACCTCCCCAGGCAGAGAAACCTGCCATTGCCATAGACCTCCCCAGGCACAAAAACCAGCCAGTCCCACAGACCTCCCCAGGCATAGAAACCTGTTAGCCCCACAGACCTCCCAGGGTACAGAAACCTGCCAGTCCCACAGACCTCCCCGGGCACAGAAACCTGCCAGCCCCAGAGAACTCCCCGAGCACAGAAACCTGCCAGTCCCACAGACCTCCACAGGCACAGAATCTGCCATCTCCACAGACCACTCCAGGCAGAGAAACCTGCCAGCCCCACAGACCTCCCCAAGCACAGAATCTTGCCAGCCCCACAGACCTCCCCAGGCAGAGAAACCTGCCAGTCCCACAGACCTCCCCAGGCAGAGAAACCTGCCAGCCCCACAGACCTCCCCAGGCAGAGAAACCTGCTAGACCCACAGACCTCCCCAGGCAGAGAAACCTGCCAGTCCCACAGACCTCTCCAGGCACAGAAACCTGCCAGTCCCACAGACCTCTCTGGGCACAGATACCTGCCAGTCCCACAAACCTCCCCGGGCACAGAAACATGCCAGTCTCACAGACCTCTCTGGGCACAGAAACCTGCCAGTCCCAAAGACCTCCCCAGGCAAAGAAACCTGCCAGTCACCACAGACCTCCCCGGGCACAGAAACCAGCCAGTCCCACTGACCTCCCCAAGCACAGAATCCCGCCAGTCCCACTGACCTCTCCAGGCAGAGAAACCTGTTAGCCCCACAGACCTCCCAGGGCACAGAAATCTGCCAGTCCCACTGACCTCCCCAGGCACAGAAACCTGTTAGCCCCACAGACCCCCCAGGGCACAGAAACCTGCCAGTCCCACAGACCTCCCCGGGCACAGAAACCTACCAGCCCCACAGACCACACCAAGCAGAAACACCTGCCAGCCCCACAGACATCCCCAAGCACAGACACCTGCCAGTCCCACAGACCTCCACAGGCACAGAATCTGCCAGCCCCACAGACCTCACCAAGCATAGAAACCTGCCAGCCCCACAGACCTCCCCAGGCAGAGAAACCTGCCATTGCCATAGACCTCCCCAGGCACAAAAACCAGCCAGTCCCACAGACCTCCCTAGGCACAGAAACCTGTTAGCCCCACAGACCTCCCAGGGGACAGAAACCTGCAAGTCCCACAGACCTCCCCGGGCACAGAAACCTGCCAGCCCCAGAGACCTCCCCGAGCACAGAAACCTGCCAGTCCCAACGACCTCCACAGGCCCAGAATCTGCCATCTCCACAGACCACTCTAGGCAGAGAAACCTGCCAGCCCCACAGACCTCACCAAGCATAGAAACCTGCCAGCCCCACAGACCTCCCCAGGCCCAGAAACCTGCAGCCCCACAGACCTCACCTAGCACAGAAACCTGCCAGCCCCACAGACCTCTCCAGGCAGAGAAACCTGCCAGCCCCACAGACCTCCCCAAGCACAGAATCCTGCCAGCCCCACAGACCTCCCCAGGCAGAGAAACCTGCCAGCCCCACAGACCTCCCCAGGCAGAGAAACCTGCCATTGCCATAGACCTCCCCAGGCACAAAAACCAGCCAGTCCCACAGACCTCCCGAGGCATAGAAACCTGTTAGCCCCACAGACCTCCCAGGGTACAGAAACCTGCCAGTCCCACAGACCTCCCCAGGCACAGAAACCTGCCAGCCCCAGAGACCTCCCCGAGCACAGAAACCTGCCAGTCCCACAGACCTCCACAGGCACAGAATCTGCCATCTCCACAGACCACTCCAGGCAGAGAAACCTGCCAGCCCCACAGACCTCCCCAAGCACAGAATCTTGCCAGCCCCACAGACCTCCCCAGGCAGAGAAACCTGCCAGTCCCACAGACCTCCCCAGGCAGAGAAACCTGCCAGCCCCACAGACCTCCCCAGGCAGAGAAACCTGCTAGACCCACAGACCTCCCCAGGCAGAGAAACCTGCCAGTCCCACAGACCTCTCCAGGCACAGAAACCTGCCAGTCCCACAGACCTCTCTGGGCACAGATACCTGCCAGTCCCACAAACCTCCCCGGGCACAGAAACATGCCAGTCTCACAGACCTCTCTGGGCACAGAAAGCTGCCAGTCCCAAAGACCTCCCCAGGCAGAGAAACCTGCCAGTCCCCACAGACCTCCCCGGGCACAGAAACCAGCCAGTCCCACTGACCTCCCCAAGCACAGAATCCCGCCAGTCCCACTGACCTCTCCAGGCAAAGAAACCTGTTAGCCCCACAGACCTCCCAGGGCACAGAAACCTGCCAGTCCCACTGACCTCCCCAGGCACAGAAACCTGTTAGCCCCACAGACCCCCCAGGGCACAGAAACCTGCCAGTCCCACAGACCTCCCCGGGCACAGAAACCTACCAGCCCCACAGACCACACCAAGCAGAAACACCTGCCAGCCCCACAGACATCCCCAAGCACAGACACCTGCCAGTCCCACAGACCTCCACAGGCACAGAATCTGCCAGCCCCACAGACCTCACCAAGCATAGAAACCTGCCAGCCCCACAGACCTCCCCAGGCACAGAAACCTTTAGCCCCACAGACCTCACCTAGCACAGAAACCTGCCAGCCCCACAGACCTCTCGATGCAGAGAAACCTGCCAGCCCCACAGACCTCCCCAAGCACAGAATCCTGCCAGCCCCACAGACCTCCCCAGGCAGAGAAACCTGCCAGCCCCACAGACCTCCCCAGGCAGAGAAACCTGCCATTGCCATAGACCTCCCCAGGCACAAAAAACAGCCAGTCCCACAGACCTCCCCAGGCACAGAAACCTGTTAGCCCCACAGACCTCCCAGGGGACAGAAACCTGCAAGTCCCACAGACCTCCCCGGGCACAGAAACCTGCCAGCCCCAGAGACCTCCCCGAGCACAGAAACCTGCCAGTCCCAACGACCTCCACAGGCACAGAATCTGCCATCTCCACAGACCACTCCAGGCAGAGAAACCTGCCAGCCCCACAGACCTCCCCAAGCACAGAATCTTGCCAGCCCCACAGACCTCCCCAGGCAGAGAAACCTGCCAGTCCCACAGACCTCCACAGGCAGAGAAACCTGCCAGACACACAGACCTCCCCAAGCTCAGACTCCTGCCAGTCCCACAGACCTCCCCAAGCACAGAACCCTGCCAGCTCCATTGACCTCCCCGGGCACAGAAACCTGCCAGCCCCACTGACCTCCCCGGGCACAGAAACCTGCCAGCCCCACAGACCTCCCCAAGCACAGAAACCTGCCAGTCCCACAGACCTCCCCAGGCAGAGAAACCTGCCAGCCCCACAGACCTCCCCAGGCAGAGAAACCTGCTAGACCCACAGACATCCCCAGGCAGAGAAACCTGCCAGTCCCACAGACCTCTCCGGGCACAGAAACCTGCCAGTCCCACAGACCTCTCTGGGCACAGATACCTGCCAGTCCCACAAACCTCCCCGGGCACAGAAACATGCCAGTCTCACAGACCTCTCTGGGCACAGAAACCTGCCAGTTCCAAAGACCTCCCCAGGCAGAGAAACCTGCCAGTCCCACAGACCTCCCCGTGCACAGAAACCTACCAGCCCCACAGACCACACCAAGCAGAAAAGCCTGCCAGCCCCACAGACATCCCCAAGCACAGACACCTGCCAGTCCCACAGACCTCCACAGGCACAGAATATGCCAGCCCCACAGACCTCCCCCAGCACAGAAACCTGGCAGTCCCACAGACCTCCACAGGCACAGAATCTGCCAGCCCCACAGACCTCACCAAGCATAGAAACCTGCCAGCCCCACAGACCTCCCCAGGCACAGAAACCTGCAGCCCCACAGACCTCACCTAGCACAGAAACCTGCCAGCCCCACAGACCTCTCCAGGCAGAGAAACCTGCCAGCCCCACAGACCTCCCCAAGCACAGAATCCTGCCAGCCCCACAGACCTCCCCAGGCAGAGAAACCTGCCAGCCCCACAGACCTCCCCAGGCAGAGAAACCTGCCATTGCCATAGACCTCCCCAGGCACAAAAAACAGCCAGTCCCACAGACCTCCCCAGGCACAGAAACCTGTTAGCCCCACAGACCTCCCAGGGTACAGAAACCTGCCAGTCCCACAGACCTCCCCAGGCACAGAAACCTGCCAGCCCCAGAGACCTCCCCGAGCACAGAAACCTACCAGTCCCACAGACCTCCACAGGCACAGAATCTGCCATCTCCACAGACCACTCCAGGCAGAGAAACCTGCCAGCCCCACAGACCTCCCCAAGCACAGAATCTTGCCAGCCCCACAGACCTCCCCAGGCAGAGAAAGCTGCCAGTCCCACAGACCTCCACAGGCAGAGAAACCTGCCAGCCACACAGACCTCCCCAGGCACAGAATCCTGCCGGTCCCACAGACCTCCCCAAGCACAGAAACCTGCCAGTTCCATTGACCTCCCCCGGCACGGAAACCTGCCAGCCCCACAGACCTCCCCAAGCACAGAAACCTGCCAGTCCCACAGACCTCCCCAGGCAGAGAAACCTGCCAGCCCCACAGACCTCCCCAGGCAGAGAAACCTGCCAGTCCCACAGACCTCTCCGGGCACTGAAACCTGCCAGTCCCACAGACCTCCCTGGGCACAGATACCTGCCAGTCCCACAGACCTCCCCAGGCAGAGAAACCTGCCAGCCCCACAGACCTCCCCAGGCAGAGAAACCTGCTAGACCCACAGACCTCCCCAGGCAGAGAAACCTGCCAGTCCCACAGACCTCTCCGGGCACAGAAACCTGCCAGTCCCACAGATCTCTCTGGGCACAGATACCTGCCAGTCCCACAAACCTCCCCGGGCACAGAAACATGCCAGTCTCACAGACCTCTCTCGGCACAGAAACCTGCCAGTTCCAAAGACCTCCCCAGGCAGAGAAACCTGCCAGTCCCCACAGACCTCCCCGGGCACAGAAACCTGCTAGTCTCACAGACCTCACTGCCAGAGCATATGATAACGTTTTTCTATTTTTGGGCTGTGGCCAAAATAGAATAATCTTACTATGGGCTAATTATTGGTGCTATGTCAGTGCAAAATGAATTTGTTCTGTTTTTTACCTGGTGTTAAAGTGGATGTCTTATGGCCTGAAGTTGTAGGTCTGTTGTTTTTCTAATGAGATAGGTCCATAACTGAAATAAGAGGCATGTCTGGCATCTTCACAGTGGCGTAAAATAAGCCCCCGCAGCCCCCTCGGTGCAGGGTGGGCCCTCAAGCTCCAGGGGACCTCCTCTGCAAAAGTGGTAGGTGGTGGCCCGGGGAGGGGGCCCCCTCCGTGTACTTTGCAGGGGGGCCCCCTCAACTTTCGTTACGCCACTGGCCTAAAACATATTGAGGTAACATCAAAATTGCCAATCACAAAACTACCTAGTTTTGCAATGGGTGCACCTGGGTTATTGGCCCCGTGCTCGGCAGCCAGCTAGGGAAACCGAGCAAACCCACACATTTCTGAAAACAAGACACCTGGGGGATTACAGGGAGGTATGACTTGTGTGGATGCCCCAACGTTTTCTTACCCAGAATCCCCTGCAAACCTCAAATTTTGTAGAAAAAATCACTTTTTCCACACATTTTTGTGTGGGAAACTTGTGGCATCACCGGGCTGACTCAAATTTCCTACCACCCAGCGTTCCCCACGGTCTCCCAATAAAAATGGTGCCTCACTCGTGCAGGAGGCCCAAGTACCTGCGACAGGCAAGGGCCAGAAACATATTGAGGCGACATCAAAATTGCCTATCAGAAAACGACCTGGTTTTGCAAGGGGGGTCACCTGGGTTTTTGGCCCCGTGCTCGGCGGGCAGCTAGGGAAACCTACTAAACCCACACATTTCTGAAAACTAGACACCTGGGGGATTCCAAGGAGGTATAGCTTGCGTGGATCCCCCAACGTTTTCTTACCCAGAATCCCCTGCAAACCTCAAATTTAGCTGAAAAATCACTTTTTCCACACATTTTTGTGTGGGAAAGTTGTGGCATCACCAGGCTGACACAAATTTCCTACCACCCAGCGTTCCCCCAGATCTCCCGACAAAAGTGGTACTTCATTCGTGTGGGAGGCCCAAGTACCCGCGACAGGCAAGGGCCCAAAACTTATTAAGGCGACATCAAAATTGCTTATTACAAAACAACCTGGTTTTGCAAGGGGGGTTACCTGGGTTTTTGGCCCCATGCTCGGCGGGCAGCTAGGGAAACCTACCAAACCCACACATTTCTGAAAACTAGACACCTGGGGTATATCAGGGAGGTATGGCTTGCATGCATCCCCCAATGTTTTCTTACCCAGAATCACCTGCAAACCTCAAATGTAGCTGAAAAAATCACTTTTTCCACACATTTTTGTGTGGGAAAGTTGTGGCATCACCGGGCTGCCACAAATTTCCTCGCACCCAGCATTCCCCCAGGTCTCCCGGTAGATCTCCCGGAGTTCCTCCCCTTTCCAACGATACCTTGCCCATCTTTTTCAGTGCTCGGGGGCTGAGATAGCCCCACAAGCACCGAAACTGATGATTGCGCGCCATGCGCGAGATTGTCATTGCAATGAAATACAAAAATATGCCTGGGGAGGTTGGGGAAGCTCTTGCCCACCTCCCCACGCAAAAAACAAAAAGGAAATCTCTCTGCAGTCTGCAGCAGAGGGATTTCCTGAGCATTTGCTTATGACGGAATGGTTCATCCATGAGCACACTAGAACTTGTGCTCATGACGGAACCATTCCGTCATGAGCATGGAAGGGGTTAAAGGAAAACAGGATGTGTTTGCAAATGCGTTACTGGTTTTTGATCACAAAACATCAATACATATCAATTCGATTCAGTTTTTGGTAGGGATTAGCTAAACATGCCCCTTCCAAATACCTAATCAGTATTTGATCACAAATCTAAATTGCGATTCGGTAACATGTTACTCAATCATATTTTGGGATTCGTACTTAATACAAAGCCTATTCGAGGACGCAAACAGGCCGATTCTATGAATCGGGTCATTTGTGAATGCAAACAGGCTTCATACATCTGGCCCTAGGAACATAGCATACAAATCAGGACATAAAAGCATAGTTGGCTGCAGTATCCATACTAAACACTAGAGGCTACTAAAGCCCCTTGCATTAACCAGGGTTTCTCTGTCTACGACAGTATGTGGATATTACACTTTGTGACTTCCCACTGTAAAACATCATTGCCAGAGCTTCAAGAGATAGCAAGCAATGCATCAGTGCTACTTTATTAAAATGTTATTTCAGTTCCTTTTCTCTTTTTGTGTTTTGCAAAATGTAATCCTGTATTCCATATCAAAGAGGGGCAACTTTTATTGCAAGCAATTTCCCTGCTACTTACACACTAGCTTTGGTGGAACTTTGCTAATTATTTATTATTATTATTATTATTTATATGGCGCACGAATCATCCCCAAGCGGATCTCTCGGCGCCTGGGAGGCAGGCATCTAAAAGCAGAGCGTTTCAGTTAAATAACCAGGTTTTTAGGTGTTTCTTAAAAATAGTCAAGGTGAAACATGAACGCAGATCTAATGGCAACGCGTTCCAGTATTTGGGCGCCAGATGGGAAAAGGCACGGCCACCCATCTTAACTTTTTTAATTCTCGGCGTTTGATGAAGCTTTTTGCCACTGGATCTTAACTGTCGTGCCGGGGTATACCATTCCAATTTCTTCGTAAGGTATTTAGGTCCTTGTCCAAAAAGTGCTTTAAAAACTAGACACAAAAGTTTGAATAGTGCCCTTTTCCTTATAGGAAGCCAATGAAACTCTCTTAGTAGAGGAAAGGATGACGTAAGCGGGGGTTTATTTAAAGCTAGGCGGACAGCCGTGTTTTGAACGACTTGTAGCCTAGAGAGCAGGTCCTCCCTCATCCCCACTAGAAGAGCACTACCGTAATCCAGTCTACTGACTAAAAGCGCCTGAATCAAAACCCTTCTAGCGGAGAGAGGAATCCACGGGAAGACCATTTTTAAAGTGTGCGTCAGTCCAAAACATTTACCTGATAGGGTCTTTACATGTTCTTCCATGGATAAGTTATTATCCATTAAAATGCCCAGATTTTTTACCCATTTTTTGGGGGCAGGGGGTACTCCAAGTTCCTCAGGCCACCACTCATCTGTCCACAAATCCTCCGCTTTACCAAACAATAAGATCTCAGTTTTGTTGAAATTAAGTTGCAGGTAGTTGTTTTTCATCCATGTGGCTATTTTCATCATACAGCTCTTAAATCTGTCTCTGGTCACCGTGGGGTCCTTCTCTATGGGCACTATCACCTGCATGTCGTCCGCATAGGAGATGGTTTGGAATCCACAGGATTTTATAACGGTAGCCAGAGACGACACATAGATGTTGAACACGGTGGGACTTAAAATGGAGCCCTGAGGGACCCCCTTATCCACCAATGTAGTCTGGGAGACAAAGGTGTCCAGTTGTACACATTGAGATCTGTCCGATAGGAAACTCTGCAGTCACTCTAATGCCATCCCAGTGACACAAATCTTTCACAGTCTATCCATCAGAATTCTGTGAGAGATGGTGTCAAAGGCTGCTGACAGATCCAAAAGGACCAGCATTGTGGTGGTCCCTTTGTCCAGCAGCAGCCTGATAGTATCTGTTACCTCTACCAGAGTGGACTCCGTGCTGTAACCAGCACGGAAGCCCGACTGCGAGGAATCCAAAAGGTCATGCTGTTCCAGATAATCTGAAAGTTGGCTATTGATCAGAGCTTCCATTATTTTAGAGCAGCCCGGGAGAAGCAAGAAAGGTCTGTAGTTTTGTAAATTGGCGCAGTCTGCTGATGGTTTCTTGGGCAGAGGTTTAATAAAACCTTTTTTCCATCTAGACGGAAAAGAAGAGGTTACTAAAGAGAGGTTACAAATTTTACTTATTGGATTTACTAGCTCCATTGCTAAGTCAGACAACATGTGAGAGGGGGCTATATCAGATGGGGAGCCTGACTTAATGTG
Source organism: Triturus cristatus (assembly GCF_964204655.1). Classification (NCBI taxonomy): domain Eukaryota; kingdom Metazoa; phylum Chordata; class Amphibia; order Caudata; family Salamandridae; genus Triturus; species Triturus cristatus. The sequence goes on along the minus strand of NC_140583.1, from coordinate 617,566,822 downwards.
TTTCAGTAGTGGTAAAACCTGCTCCCTAGTGATGGTGGCAAAGGTCTCCAGTCTCGGTAGGAAGGAGTTATCTGTGATTAGGATTTCTTCTCTATTCTCCGATACCTGCTCAAAAGAATCATAGACATTGTCTATCTTGATTTTAAAATGCTTAGCGAGCTTATCGCAGAATTCCTGTGTGGGGGAACAGGTAGAATTGCCTACTCTTGGGGTAGTAAACTCCTTAAGAATCCTAAAGAGTTCTTTCGACGAGCCCTTTGCCTCATCTATTCCAGTGGCTAAAAATGTTCGTCTTGCTGTATTACAGTTCTTAAGGTACATCCTATGTGCTATATTATAGGCCAGTCTATCTTCCTCAGATTTTGATTTCCTCCATTTATGTTCTCTCACTCTGCAAGCGGCTTTCTCCGTCTTTAAGCTATCAGAATACCATTGAGCCGGGCTCGTTCTATCATAGATTGTTGCTGTTTTACTCGGGGCGATCGTGTCAAAAGCCCTTATTATCTCTGACTCCAGTTTACATAAAGCTTCATTGATGTCATAACATTCATTAAGCATTGCAGGAGAGAATACTGTACCAAACGTCTTTGGTGTTACTTTCCTCCATTGTCTACGTGTGACTTTCCGCCCTTGCGGTTAGCCCAAACCTTTAGGAGCCAAAAAAGAGAAGCTAAGGGCCATATGGTCCATCCAACTTACTACTTGAGGTGGCTCTATGCTCAAACTGGGGATATTGATAAAAATATTATCGAGTGTATGGCCTGCTAAGTGTGTTGGAAAAACTACTTTAGGAAAAAGATCTAACAATTCCATAGCTGCCAGCAGGTCAGCTGTATCAGTATTAGTATCAATATCAAAATGAAAATTGAAATGCCCTAAAAGAAAGAAATCTTCTGTTTGCAGAACATATGGGGCAAGTATTTCTAATAGTGAGGCACAAAAGGCCTTCTTATTTTCCTCCGGAGGATGATACACTACTGCTCCTATTACTTTATGGCCCTGGACAGGTTCCACAGATATAATCATCAACTCCATACCGGGAGATGATATTGTGTCCAGCACTTTTATATTTAAGGTGGGACGGGTTGCTATAGCCAACCCGTCCCACCCTTTTTCCATGTTCTGTCCAGCCTTACTACTGTGTAATCTGATGGAAAGGCGATAGCTAGAGAGGGAGAGGAATGTGTGTGTAACCATGTCTCAGTAAAAAAACAGATGTCAGGTTTTTGATCATCTAAGAAATCCCAGACTTCCGTGGCGTGCTTAGATATGGACCTAGCATTAATGTATAGCCCTTGAAAAATGACATCTGACGTCTTATCTTTATTTGAGACTTCCTTAGGGGTCGGATTTGTGACAGTTTGCGGCCAAGGAGGCAGATTTTTGTTCAAAAAGCCAGCTACTTTCTGGGGCTGCCTTACTGCTCATTTGCAACAAGGGCAGCAGCTTTTATAAAGGCTCCAGTATCCATGCGAAGCCTGCCTTCACATTCCAAGCTAAACCTATTTATCCCTACCTCCAACAGCTCCTCCCTTGAATAGGTTTGGGGTGACATTATTGTGGGCGCGTAGGAGGGCAGAGCTTTCTGCCAGCTGGCAGTGTTGTGGCACGGACGGGCGCAGACGGGCTTGCCCTAGGCGCGCCCGCCAGTGATGTGAATTTAAATGACTCAGCGGTGGATTACTAGAGTGCTAACCACCCAAAATGGCGCCCGATTCGTGTCCCTCTGGTGATGGGTTAACCTCTCCACTCAATCGGTCATAAACAGGACTGTGGTGGACCGGAGAGACCCCTGTAGCGAGTCACCAACAATGTGCCCCAGCAAAATCACAGTATTAAAAATCAATGACCCCCAATATTTAAACAGAAGTCATCAAGTTTTAAGAGCGTAATATTCGCGTGCATCCAGCAATTAGTTTTAAAAACACAATGCTATCATGCGGCAGTTCTACGGATAATTGCAACTTCTAGCTTGCTGCGTGAGTAAGAAGCCAGCAGCTCCGCTGCGCGCCCGCGAGTGATGTGAATTTAAATGACTCAGTGGTGGATCACTAGAGCGCTAACCGCCCAAAATGGCGCCCAATTCGTGTCCCTCTGGTCGTGGGTTAACCTCTCTCCACTCAATCGGTCATAAACAGGACCGTGGGGGACCGGAGAGACCCCTGTAACGAGTCACCAACAATGTGCCCCAGCAAAATCACAGTATAAAAAATGAATGCCCCCCAATATTTAAACAGAAGTCATCAAGTTTTAAGAGCGTAATATTCACGTGCATCCAACAATTAATTTTAAAAACATAATGCTATCATACGGCAGTTCTACGGATAATTGCAACTTTTAGCGTGCTGCGTGAGTAAGAAGTCCTTCAAATTCACATGTGACAAAACGGTTTTGCCTTGTTCACATTTTCTACTTATTCCTTGATGTTTTGGTGGGCTCATTGCTGTGGATTGTCTATCAACCTCAACGTGTCCCATCTCCTGCCTTCCCGCCAAGACGCTTCGGCATTCGTTGCGCTTTATAAATGGTTATCCTATCCTATCCTATCCTATCCTTCCGAAGACCAAACTTCCATTAGGCCCAATTCTGCACATCCTTCGGGAATGCGTTCCTACCCGTGCAGCTAATGGTCTGGCTCCAGTCCCATCTATCTACTCTGTAGCAGCGTAGGTGTGCCACCATAAGAGAGTGGTTGAGGTTCCAAAGCGAGATGGTAACCACAAATTTTGTGGTTCCATGGGCTCTTCTCCATCACAACCCCATATCAGATAAATTCTTTCTTATTGATCTCCAGCTACTAAGGCCTATAAGGATTTGTTGGTAGCTTCAGAGCAATTGATGATGCCCCACCCTTGGTTGCTGACAAGGGAGAATCTGTTTTGGTCAGTGCCCCTGTTTCATCTGGTTTCCCTGATCCTGACTAGGGGTGGGCGGAATTTGCGGAATTAACCTTCGCAAATTATCGCGAGAATGTTTAAAATTATCGCAAACAAGCAGAAATATCGCAAAGATGCGGAAGTTTTTTTCCGGCATGTTCGCGAGATTTTCTGCATGGTTGCGGGTCGCCAACTTACCCATGTGGTTGCTTGCGGGCGCGGCCATCTTGTTTTGAGTTGTTCTCGCGGTGCATGATCGCGAGAAGAAAGACGTGATCGCGCGACGCATGACGTCACTGCGGGCGCGAACTGTCGCGAGACAGCGCAAATGGCTAAAAACAATACAACATCTCATGGAGAACGCGACCGGATCAAGAAAACTTGTCGGCGAACGCAGGGATTCAGGTAAGGCGATCGCGCGCGCGCAAGAATGTATCATTTTACAGCGCGAGCAAGAAACAAATTATCGCCAAGCTGCGGAAACCGGAATTTTTGACATTTTCGCGCTCTCCGCGGAACGCAAAAATGTCAAATTATCGCAATTTCCGCGAACGGAACGAAATTTTTGCCCAGGCCTAATCCTGACAAAGGATGCAGTCTTTTATAGTGGTAGACCACCTTGAGTGATCTGCCTGTCCAGTGCTATTTCTCTCATTCATCCATCTGGAGGAAGTTGCGTGCACTACTTTTGGCCCTCTGGTTCTTTGCCAGTCATCTAGCGGGTCATCACCTTCTGATTCAGGTGGACAAGTAATTGTAGCGGCTGTATAAAGCCCCTGATGCTGGATCTGGTGGCTCAGGAGATCTTTTATTGGGTGGATGTTCAACTCATCTGTCTCTGCCATTTATCTCTGGGGAATGGCAAAGGGGTTTGCTGACGACCTCAGTTGCCAGTTTTTCTCCAAAGTGTATTCCTGTCCACATCAGTGGCTACTCAGATGTCCTATTTTACCTTTTCTGTACAGTGTCTCCTTGTTCACATGCTAAGGAGATGGCTACAGGTTCTTTTCTGTGCTTTCTTTCTTATTTAATTGCTGTTGTGGGTGCTGGCGTAGACTCTGCTGCAGAAGAAAAAAATGTGTCTGGTGACATTTGTAAGGAATCATAGTCCTCAATATAGGGTCATGTTGCATTTAGTACTGGGTCATGCGTGGATGTTGCCAATGTGCCTTCCCCTGCTCTCTTTTCCCACTGTGGCATCGTAGCCAACGGGTTTGTTGATTGAGCGGTCCAGCTCTACGAGGTTGTTACTGGGAGGTTGCCCTTGTCATCCAACAGGAACATCCTCCATTCACCTTGCAATTATGTGAGGCATTATGCTCTGCATCTAGGTGTTCTTCAATGGGTTTGTACCAACAGCATTGAAACTGCTTGAGGGTTCCTCACTTTTTTGTGAAGGGTTTTCCCCTCACACCTATTGTTTCTGCAGGGAGAGTCTAATAGGAAGCGATTTGATCCTTTTGTGGGTCTTTTTCTAATTATTCTACTATTGTTCCTTTAGATCATGCCTGTAGTGGAGTTAAGGTGCTCATCAGGGGCTGCTCCTCCACTATGGCGGAGCGGCGTCGCCCCACTGCTGCTGCCCAGCAGATGCAACAGTGAAAAACAAAATAATATTAAAATAATTTTATTATCATTTTCTTTTTCAGCATTGCCTCTGCTGGATAGCTAAGTCACAGTGCGGGACGGTGCCGGGCCATCCAGGAGGAGGAGTTGTGGGCACTACTAACTGCTCATGATGGTTTGGCTGGCCTATTGTCATGCGTACTTAACATTTCTCCACCTGGTTGTGTTGCACAGCTGGGTGGAGAAAAGCCACAGGTTCCCAGGCACCCAGGCACTGTCTGAGCGGCAAACTAGGCTGCTAAAACCAATCCCAGTGCTTCTCTCCTGCTAGAAATATTATTCCCAGGAGGAAAGAAGCGATGGGATTGGCATTTGGGAGTCTGCGCAGTGTGAGCCAGTCGAGGATCGGGAGAGGAGCAAGACGGAGCAGACGCAGCATCAGGTAAGTTGTTATGTATTTTTTGTTTTTGTTATTCTTTGATTTTGTATTTATGCATTTATTTTTTATTTCCTCACCTCTATAGTATCCCAACAAATTATTTTCACCTGGTGCATCCTACCTGGATTACTTTTAGAATATGGCCCACGTCCTCAAGATCACAAAATAACTCAAACTAATAGTACCAGGACTCATAAAATGGTACAATAAAGTTTTTTTTAGGTTTTAATCATGTAAAACAACCCTCAGCCTGCTGCGATGACCTCTTACTCCAAACAACTTGTTGATTTAGTGAGTATTATTGTAGTGTTTTCTTTGTGGTGTGCTGCATTCGAATGGTTTTTACTTCCTTGCCATAGTTCAAGACATTGATGCTCTTACGTTGTAGTTGACAGAGCCATTGGAGCTGTGCTGGAGCTGTTGTTCATTGCAATGGGAGTCGCCGAAGCCCATCTGTGGCTCTTCCTCTTTGCACCCGCAAACCTCCTCCTGGTTCCTCATTGCCACTTGGCCACCTGCAATGCGGCTCAGCATGCTAGCCAGGTGCCAACCCTCGCCGGGGGGTGGTTCTTTGCAATCTGGCCGCTCTGTTCTTCCCAGCCATTTCATCCCGATGACGCCACGCCTTGAGGAAATAAGGTGCTGAGCTGAGAGCGGGAAGAGAGAACAGTGCCTGAGCCCAGTGACCGGGGTGAGAGCAAACCAGCACTATATCATTAGGGCTTCCGTGTCTAGAGAGGGAGATAGCGGTGAGTGGCTGAGGTGGCCACTTTAGGCTGTGGTGAGGCTTGCTGCCCTGCTTCTCCCTGTTAGATGTTGCACCCCTGCAGTGTTCCTCAGACTCTGCAGCAGCTCCACCAGAGTCCCAGTGGAAAAGGAGACATGTAGGCAGAGGTTTGCACCATAGAGTACTGTTCAGGAGGCAAAACTATTTGGATTTAGTGACACTAAGGCATGAACAATTTTGGGCCTGATTACGATGTCAGTCGGAAACTCTTCCGACCGAATCGGTTTCGGAATAGTTTCCGACCGAATCGGGTTCTGCGAGTCCAACCGGCCGATTCCGATGCTTCCGAACATTGTTCAATCGGACTCGCATTGACTTCAATGGGAGCCTGTGTTCGAACGCGAAAACAAGCTCCCGTTGAAAAAAGGGTTGGTTGCGGAAAACCTTGCACCCTGTGACGGGCACCCCATGGTGCCTGCCACACTGTGCATGGTTATAAAGAGGGGTCCTCTGGGTACCGCCATGGGTCCCAGCCGGAGGCCTGCGGGTGAAGGGGGGCCTACAATGGGCCCCCAAAGTGAGATTCCGACAGCCATTTTGGGCAGACCGATTTGGAATGGCTGTCGGAATTGAACATCGTAATCGCTAAGTCGGAAACAGTGTCCACAGAGCTGTATGATTCGGCTCCGAACGACTTTGGGTGTCAGAATGCCAAATGAAACCGAATCGGACAGCCAGAGCGGTTTCCCTGCATCGTAATCCGTCTGTCAGAAATGTATCCTAATTGGTCGGAAACATAGGTTCCGAATCAGATTCTGAGAATCTGAATATTGTTCAGAGCCCCTCCGACCGACAACGTAATCGGCCCCTTAGAGCTAACCTTGCATCCAGTTTGATTACACTCAGCAGTTGCAGGTGGCAGGCCAGCTGAAAGGAACATCCCCTGCTTATACACTGCTTACACACTGCCTGGTTCAGTCAACTTACCATAACACTATAACTAACTGTTTCGGCAACTTCTAGCAACTGCTGGTTATTAGGATCGGCAAAGCTAGGCTTTTCTTACTATACAGGCAGAACTCTGATGACTAAGCGTCTGCCCTACCATCCGCCCTATTGTTACTTCAACTTTAACAACCTTCAGTAAGCCTGCTGCAATCATTATTTTTAACAAGAGTCAGTGAGTCCAACTGAAGTACATAGATATGTGGAAATTACCTATCAAAAGTTGCAATCTGAACAGGAGGGGATGGATTGGGCAAAATGAGATCGGGGACAGTAAGGCATCAGGCCTCCTCAGCAGTAAAGAAAAGAAAAAGAAGCCACCAGGGGATAAGTGGCATTAACAAAAAAAGGCTCATGCAGAGAAGGATATTATAGCCTTAACTCCTTAAGTGTCAGTCCCAGGGATAGCCCCAACAAACATAACACTAGCGTATCAGCCAAAGATATACACCAAATTATTCTTCCTAAAGGATGCTGGATCCGTGCTTTGCTCAAGTAATGACGGGGTAAATGGGCTTCCGTCTCCACTACAACCAGTGATTGTGGACCACTTAATGCGGCTTGTGAAGGGTGCATGAAACAGAGAAAATGAAGCAACCACTGTAATGGATTTGGTTGGAAACAATGAGCACGCATGAATGACATTGCCTGCAAGGCAAGTGAACAGGGAGCACCAACAATTATCCATCCCAAAACAAGGCTGACACACAGGTCTTTAGACTGTGACATCTCCCACCTCATAATGCAAGAATGGGAAGAAGTGGTAGCCTCAAACACCTAATCCGTCTTTGGAAAAAAACAGTCAGTCATCCAAAAGTGATTATAAACAGAAGAAACAAAACAAGACGGATATCATATGGACATTGCAATTGAACACCATGCAATTATCATTCAATGCCTAACAGTACCAGTCAGATAAAATGGATATTCAACTCTCACTCCTTAATTCACTGGCTGTTTTTGTTTCCAACATCGACTGGAAATTGGTTGATCTAAATAACTTTATCAAGCGGGCTCAAACTGACATGCAGTTTATGCAAATAAGCTGTACCTGTGCCCCAATTGCAGAGAAATTATCAACCCTGCCCTCTATGTTGGGCGACCTTCTGACGGATATAAAGAAATCTACTAAAACTCCTATGGCTGCCTCTCAGGTTGTTCCATCCCTAGGAAGGGAAGAATCTATTCCAGTATCTGATTCAACAGAGCAAGAAGCTCAAGTGAGAGGACCTAACATGAAAAATGACCAAACTAAAGGTGAGAACATTCATACCAATGGAAAAAGCAAGAACATGCGCCGCCTGGGCAGCTGGCTTCTCCTCATCCAGCATCAAGGCGACTATCACAAACCCGGGATGAAGGAGCTCGACCAACTGCAGCCACGATGAAAACAAAGAAGGAAAGGCAGAAAAAGGAAGCCTAACATAACAACCTATTTTTGAACCGGCTTTACAGCTTAAACAACTAGAAGCCCATCTCTACGGGCTTTAATGAGACAGCAACAGGCACCCAAGTCTGAACCAGCCAACCCTCCCTGGCAGCTGTGGCCCACGCAAGTAAGAGCAGTGGGAGCGGGTGGGGGGATTTCTGCGGACGATGACGAGGGAAAATTAAATAAATAATTAATTTCCCCTTGTAATCGCCTGTTAAAATCCACCCCACCCGGCCCCACCACTCTTAACTGCATGGGACACGGCTGCTCCCTGGATACAAGTATTGAGGCAACCGAAGACAGAACAACGCCTAGTAGAGGAGGTACATTCCACTATTCAACCCAGGAAGTAATCACAGCAGGGGATGCATCCTCTCATCCTCCCAGGAAAGGGGCCAGGAACAGTCCACTGGGTGGGGCGGTTATCTCACATGAGACCCCGACTCAACCCCTGGAAACAGGGCACCAAGGATCCCACCTGAAGTAGCATCCACATCCGTGGGGATGCAGACACAAAGCATTAACCCAATAACAAAAAAAAAAAACGGGAGCAGGCCCAGCAATACAATCTATCCAAACCTCTCTAGTGGGCCTACCAGTACCTTCAACATCAGGAAATACATTGCCAGCCCCAACATCCAATGCCTCACCCAATCAGACTGCTTTACTGACTGAACATTCAACAACTAGATATATCTAACATACTGCAGGTCCAGCTGGAAATAAGTACCTCCCTTTTTTAACCCGAATATAAGTCCAAAGGTTGCGGTGACATTCTAATAGGGGGAATATTCTACGGCTATTAACAGCAATTAACAGACTGGTGGATCTAAAATCATCTGGTATCCATAGAATGTGTGTAATATAATAACCATCTAGGCAATTAAGCAATAAAAGCTACCTGGGCATTGTCGGGCACAGTTTGGAGGGTCTTGAAAGAACAAGAGCAACTTAGACTTTGGGAAATTAAGCTGCTGCCTTACCTCAGTACATGCAACCCTCGAGCCGTAGCTAGCCAGGAACAAAGAACACCTAGGATCCCGCCACGACTACTCTACAAAGTGCACCTATTCTGTAATAAAGGCGCACGGAGCCCATGCCCTGCGCACATGATCGAAATAAGCCCCCAGTGGGCCATACCCAATGAGACATTGAGACAGGTGCCTCAGCACCTCAAGATTGGGCTTGGCTTGCAAGCGCAAAAAATGGTCAAAGCACCAACTCTTCACACAGCAGCAACCATATGCAAACCGGCAAGTCATGGACACTTTACGTCTATGCTCTTGGAATATAAATGCCTTGGGAAACAACACATCAGATCCTAAGCAGCTGCTCTACCTCCAATCTATCTTTTGGTCTTGTTCTCCTACATTAGACTTGGATGGACCAGCCAATCCACTTACAAGGCTTCATATTGTACGATCTCCCTGCCAGCAAAAGTGTCAGATTTGGTCATGTTAAAGGAGGCCTTGCAATATATTCTTCAATAGCAAGCATCGACACCATGATAGACTGAACCCAAAGTCTTCCTTGACATTTGCAATACAGGCTGTTAGAAGGACTGTCAAAAATGAAAACAAAGACATGCAGCTGGCGACAATAAATGTATATCCGCACCCAAGAGACAAGGCCAATGGAGTCAACTTCTGGTTGGCAAGGTAACAAAGCTGTTAGAAGAGGAGCAAACATCTAACCTCATAATTACGGGTGACTTCAATTTGCAGCTGTTGGGAACAACAGTGGATGATTGCCTTTTGGCAAATCAATCACTTTTATGGCACATCCTGCCCCAGACAGAAAATAAATGGGGAAGGCAGAATAAGTCAGCTAAGAAACTACTAAGAAACCTAATGATTGCCTGCCAGCAGCTTCATTCACACAGCAACAGCCAGCACAACAATAGATTACACCTTTAGTAACGCTCCCTCTAGTCTGCAAAATTGCTGCTTACCACCCAGGAGAGAAGGACAATAGTGATCATCACCCACAAGAAATTACACTTACCGAACGAGTTTCAATGTCAACTCAGTCAGAAGAAGCTCCTCATTCCATCTATAAAATGAACAATAAATTAATTAAATGCAAAACCGGCACTCAGAAAAGATGCAGGCATCAGCAAAGACATTATTGCAAGAACAGCAAATGGCATGAATGGATTCTCAAGCTGGTTGGGAAAGCTTCACAAAGGCATTAGAGGAAGCTCATGAAAATCTAGTAGAGCCCAGACCTACGACAAAAGAAGGGCCTTGTCAGGAGAGACATACCAACACTCGGAATGCGCAAATTAGGTTTCTCAAGAAAGCAATAAATAAACCACTATAGAAGCTCCATTTACATGGGTCCGATTCTAACCTGCAGAGGGAGCTGAGACCACTTAAATTGGAGCAGAAAAAGCTAAACTGGTACTTAAAAAACTGAGGAGGAAGAGATGCTATGGGCCAAGCTTCTCCACGACATGAAGAGCAACAGCGAACGCTTGTGGCGCATAATCCAAATACTTCAAAATCACAATGTTTGCAGAATCAGCTTGCACCTAACGGGGGAGGCCTGGGTGAGGTTTCTTTGGGTACATTTTAATGGTGATTTGAAAACGAAAAACAAGGCGGGAACTGTCGAAGAGTTATCAATTCACAAACTACGCAGCAACCCTGTAACATCTACGATTGCAATCTCAGCTTGGCTAATCACGAGGCGTATATCCAAAGGAAGGCAGGAGGGAGCACTAGGCCCCAATGACATATCCCCTGCCTTATTCAAATTAGACCCGTCTTACTGGGCAGAAGCTCTGGTGCCAGTCTTCCATGAAATTTTACAAATAGAGGTGATCCCGGCTTTGTGGAGGAGCTTGACCATCTCACAAAACTATAAACAAGGCAACAAGAACAACGCAAAAAATATAGATTGGTAGCCCTTATTGGTAATGATGCCAAATATTATCCTAGAGGAACTAACATCTTTAGCAAGTGAAAATGCCGTTATTCCTCTTAATCAGACCGGCTTCTGCAAGCACACTGGCACTACTACCAACATTTGAACCCTTTCCTTACTAATCAACACCATGAAAGTCATCAAGCTACCCCTGTATCTCTGTTTTATCGATTATAGATCTGCTTTTGATCATCTTGAAAGGGGCAAATTGGCGTAAGCCAAATAACTGGAAGATCCTACCCACACTCCTGAAACAGCAAATTTTGCTGCCTGCAGACACCTGGGTACAAGTAAAGTTGGGCTCAGGAACCCAGCTTTCTAGATGCATCCCAACTACCAAAGGGTTTAAACAGGGCTGTGTCTTAGGGGCCTATTAGGATGGCGGGTGGACTCAGGTACACCCGCCTAGCGGGAATGGGACCGCCCGCCTGCCAGGCGGCGGTCCTGCACCCCTGATTATGATGCAACCGCCACCATGGCGGTCGCATCTGGCATTTTAACATTGCGGCAGTTGCTGCTGGCTGCAGCACCCACTGCAATGGTAAAATGCCATGTTGTGCATTTCCATGCACAACGTGGCAGGCACCAAGCAGTGCCAGCCACCTTGTGCATGGACATGTAGGGGGGTACCATAGGTAACCCCCGAGTGCTCCCAACACCCCTCCACCCCCCTGGGGGCCCACAACGGGCCCCCAAAGCAAGTTCCCACCAGCCGTAAATTCCAAACATCATAATATGGATGGCGGTGCCTCCTAGGCAGCGCCACCATATATGGCCCAGCTCCACCCGGCCGGCAATCGTAACGATTGCTGACCGGCGCAAAAGCGGTAGACGGACTTTACGTCCACCGCGATACCCACCATCATCGTAATATGGCGGTGGGTAATTCAGGTTACGATGGCGTGATGGTCGCCACTGCCAGCACGGCGGTGGCGATCGTTACGCCATCGTAATCACCCCCTTAGTTCCAACCCTGTTTAATCTCTTTACGGCAGACTTAACATAAAGTTTAGACATGTGTAATCCTCATGCCCGAATGATGTAGGGCCTGGTCCTTTTGAACTTACTATAAGCCGACGACACAGTACTCATTACCCGTACCCTTGTAGGCCTTCAGCATCTACTAGACACCACTCAAGCCTACTCGGATGAAAATTACCTGAGCATCCTTTTAGACAAGACCAAGGTCATGGTCTGACTCTTGAACCAAAGAAATGAAAAAAGGACACCTCGTTGGTATCTGGCCAAACACCTACTGGAGACGGTTAAAGAGTACAAATATTTAGGTGTGACAACCGATATCAAGGGCTCATTTTCTACTCAAAAATAAGTGCTGAAGAGGAGAAGAAGCACACTAGCAGTGGTGCTAAAAAATCTAAATAACAAAGCAGTCAGCTCTAGCTTTACTCCAAAACTTCAAGTGATCCAGGCAGAACTCATCCCAACAATAACTTATGTAAGCGAGTCAATGAGGAAGAGAGGCAGACGCTTTGGATGAGATATTAACTGGTGCATTTAGAATGATTTTCAGTCTTCCTAAGTACACATCACCAACTCAAAAAAGACTAGAGTTTGGCATGCAGAACAGGTGCTGGCCCGCAGAGGCACATACATTAATTGCTGGCATCCGATTAAGGGTGCGCAACCAGGGACCATGAATGCTCAACTGTGGGCTGAACAGACGACCAGGGAAAATTGTCCAGCAAGGGCCTATCTCAACGGATCAATAGAGAAACTAAGCCTGTTGGATGTGTCAGGAAAATACAAAAGCTTCAAACAGCTAGACAAAATAGCCATCAAACGAGTCTCCCTGTTAGAGGATGTAGGAAGCTGGCTCTCTATTGATATATAAAAATGAGATATATCATGTAGAGTCCAGGGGTTCCCTTATGAGTGGACAAGGGGCTTGCTATGGCAATCCCAAGGTGCTTTGCTAAGGGGTAGTGTGGTAGAGCAGCCTTAGAGGAGTGCAAGACATCCAAAAATACACACAATGGGGGGAGGAGCCTAGCGCGCAACCAAGATGGCCGCGTAGGCTTGTGGCTCCCGAGGGCCTCCGCAACCTCCCACGTCTATCCTGTCATAATCCTGATTTTTTCGACGGGCTTTTGTTTATGATCTTGCGCTAAGGTGCCACTCGTTTTCCAAATCGAAATTGGACTCCGGGAACCGGTTTTTTTGGCGATCTGAAGTTTGCGGCCTTCTCCGGCCTTGGTCCCGGACTCGGGTTGGTGAGGTGCCCGGCTGCGAAGTGAACAACAGCGGCATGCCAGGCTGGGCCTGCCCCAGACCCCGTACTTTCACTTTCGGTTTCGAGTTGCTCTACTGAAACTGATGAGGAGACATCGGGAGAGCTGCGCCGAGTACGGAGTGCAAAGCCTAGTCTTGACCTGTAAACGGGCCTACTTCAGCTAGCGGCCCGGATCTCCTGGCCTTCCTCCGGGTGCTGGAGGGTGCTGACCTTGCTGATCGCTGACGATGACGACAAGAGTGGATGACGACAAACTGAAACCCAAATCTACCCGGAGGGGAGCCTATTCCCAGGCCAACAATATGGACCGCTATGCGCAGCCAAAGGGATCCCCTAGTGGATCACGTAAATCGCCTGAGCCGCCCAAGGAGGCCTCGGGCGCATCACCCGAATTGACTCTGCTGGATGTCATGGGGGCCATTGAGGAGATGAAGGTGACTGTGAACCAGCAATTGGATACTCTGGCCAACAAATTGGACTCGGTGCTGATTGATGTCACCTTGGTCAGAGCGGACCTGTCGAAAACCAATGACCGGGTCGACTCGTTGGCCCAAGCGGCGTCGAGCCTAACGGTAGATGTGGCCACTTTGCAGACGACGGTGCGGAAGGTTGCAGCTCGAGGACTCTGAAGGCAGGGCCAGGCGGAATGACGTCCGCATTATCGGCGTGCCCGAACGATCGGAGGAGTCTGCTGTGGATCTCTTTGTGGAGGATCTAGTGGTGACTCATCTAGCACCCAAAGGGCTGAGCAAGTTCTTCGCTGTGGAACGGGCCCACAGGGTTCCAGGGGGTGCGCCTAAGGTGGGTGCCCCCCCGTGGCCGATCATTGCCCGACTTTTTAATTTTCGGGATAGAGACGCTATCCTGCAGGCGTCGAGGGTGGCTGGGCCATTACGATTTGAGAACTCTAATGTTAGCTTTTACCCAGACTTTACGCAAGCGGTTCAAAAGCAACGGATGGGTTTCTCGGCCATCAAACGGCGCTTGAGAGACATGGAGTTCAAGTATGCAATGCTATTCCCGGCTAGGCGGCGGGTCGAGCTAGATGGTCGCTCACACTTCTTCGACCGGCCGGAGGCGGTGGGAGAGTGGTTGGATGCCCTGCCCAAGAGTCGGGGGCCGGAGGGTCGGATGACGGAGAGCGGAGAGGGTTTGACGGAGTAGGAATGGAACTGTGATTCTGGCGCTGGACTGCACTGGTAAAGTTTTGCACCTGTGGCTGCACTGGACTCCAGTTTGTGACGCTTTGCCCCGTGGTGTTTGGAGGTTGCGGGGGGCTTGCTGGGGCCCTTTCCTCCTTCTGGGGTTCTTTTTTTGTCCTTTCTGTAGTGAATTTTATATTGGGGCGACAAGCACACTGCAGGTTGGGGGGGCTGTTCGGGCTCACGCAGGGGTGGAGGGAGGGGGGAGTTTTGTTGGGGTTGATGGGGTGGGGTTGGGGGTTGTTTGTTTGTTTCACAAGGCAGGGTAATATTTCATGCTGTGCTACTATGATTGTGCTCCCCGGGAGGGGGATGTTTTGTGTTGGGAGGGATGGGGGGTAGGGGGCTGAAACTTCTTTCCTGGAATGTGAATGGGCTGGGGGACAGGATAAAGCGGGGGGTAGTCCTGCAGTTCTTGAAACGTATTTCGCCTGACATTGTGTTCCTGCAGGAAACGCACCTCATAGGGAACTCTTTCCATGCCATGAACAGACGAGGGTATCGCCTTCTGGCCCATTCTGGTTTCACCTCTGGCTCGAGGGGAGTGGGCATTTTAGTCAGGACCTCTCTCCCGTTGGTGGTGGATGAGGTGCTCCACGACGACAGAGGGCGCTACACTGCGCTGGTGGGGAGGTGGGAGGGTAAGTTGATTACGCTGGTCACGGTCTACGTGCCGCCGGGCCTGCAGACGGCCACCTATGCTGATTTGGGACGCCTGCTGCTTGGGCTTCCGGGGGGGGTGTTGGTCCTGGGGGGGGACTTTAACGCTGTGGTTTCCGGAGTTGAGGATCGATACCCCCCTAGGTACCTCCCTCGGGCCCAGAACTGGCTGGGGGGCTTTCTGGATACCCTGGGACTGATAGATTGCTGGCGGTTGAAACACCCTGGACAGGCGCAATATACCTTCCATTCTGGGGCCCATGGTAGTCTTTCGAGGCTTGACTATATGCTAGTGCCTGCGGCCCAAGCTGGGATGATCGGGGAGGTGCGACATTTGGCACGCGGTATATCAGATCACTCCCCCCTCTTGTTACACCTAGATATCGCCCTGGGGGCGGAGGGGAGGGTGGCACCGATCAACCCCTGGTACCTACGAAACCCCACGATTCGTGCAGACCTGGTTAAGTCTCTGGAACACTATTTTAATGACAACATGGGGTCGGTGTCTTCCGCCATCTCCCTTTGGGAGGCCTTTAAGACGGTGCTCCGGGGCCAGGCCCTATCTCTCATTTCCTACACCAAAAAATGCGATGCGCAGGAGGTTGTTCAGCTAGAAAATGAGATCACTGAGTTGGAGAGTGATTTGGAGCAAGGTGTTACGGATGACAGATTGCATGTGTTGGAGCTTAAGCAGGCCGACTATAAGGCGTTGGTTACTGAATCTGCTAGGAGTATGAGCAGGGAGCAACAGGGGCGTTTGTACGATATGGGTGATAAGGCCGGGAAGTTGATTGCTTGGTTGGATAAGAAGGAGAGAGCGAGTCGAGTTGTACCGGAGGTTGAGAGGGTGGACGGTGTGCGTGTGACAGACCCCGGTGATATAGTTGATGTCTTTGCGGAGTATTTTCACGGGGTCTACTCTCCGGTCTCAGAGCGCTCGGAGGAAGACTCTCGACTGCTGCTTCGAGACATTACTCTGCCTTCCCTATCTGATGAGGATAAAGTATTGATGGATGCGGCCCTGTCGCCAGATGAGATTGCTTTGGCCATTCGCTCTATTGCCTCGGGTAAGGCCATGGGTCCTAACGGGCTTCCCATCGAATTATACAAGTTGCGCCCAGATGTGATTGCGCCGTATCTCCGGGACATGTTCCTTGAGGCTAAGGCGGCGGGCTCCCTCCCTTCTGACCAACGTCTTGCTACTATTGTTGTTATCCATAAGGAGGGGAAGCCGCGGGATCGGTGTGCTTCTTACAGGCCCATCTCTTTGTTAAACGCGGAGCCCAAAATCCTCGCCAAGGTACTGGCCAATCGTCTGATCCGGGTTGT
Organism: Triturus cristatus; assembly: GCF_964204655.1. Lineage (NCBI taxonomy): Eukaryota > Metazoa > Chordata > Amphibia > Caudata > Salamandridae > Triturus > Triturus cristatus. The sequence continues at coordinate 617,550,407 of NC_140583.1, read as the reverse complement.
GGGCGACCTGATTCATCAGGATCAATCCGGCTTTATACCCCATCGCAATACCGCTTTGAACCTGCGGCGATTGCATGGCGTCCTTGCTCGCGCGCCATTCATTCGTGAGCCGGCCATCTTGGCGTCCTTGGACACTACCATGGCGTTTGACACCTTGGAATGGCCGTACATCTGGGCAGCATTGGCGAAGTTTGGTTTTGGCCCGGGGTTTATCGGTTGGGTGAAATTGCTTTATGACAATCCACTGGCACAGGTGGTGGTCAACGGACGGGTGTCGGCTCCCTTTGTTTTGGGTAGGGGCACCCGACAGGGATGTCCGCTGTCGCCTCTTCTCTTTGCGCTTTGTTTGGAGCCCCTTGCGGAGTGGTTGCGGTGGGACCCCTCGATGCGTGGCCTTAGATGGACGCCGGAATACGAGGATCGGGTCTCCCTATATGCGGACAATATCCTTTTGTATCTTGCATCACCGCGCAAATCGCTCATTGTGTTGGTGGATGTGTTGAGCTCCTTTGGTGGCAATTCCGGATTGGTCATTAACTGGGCTAAGTCCTGTGTATACGTTCTTTCCGGGGAGGCCCCCCCCCTTCCGCGGGGGTGCCCTATCCAGATTGCGACGTCGGGATTCATGTATTTGGGAATTTTTATAACCCTGGACCCGGTGGCCCGGTATGAACGGAATCTTCTCCCCCCCCTTCAGCGCCTAAGGGCGGATGTGGCGGGTTGGCGGCGGCTGCCGCTCTCGCCGCTTGGCCGGGCAGCATTGTTCAAAATGATGTCGCTGCCACGCTTTTTGTACGCCCTGCAGAACACCATGGACGTAGTACCGGCCTGTTATTTTCGGGAGGTGGAGTGTCTCCAGCGTCGATTGTTTTGGGATGGGCGGCCGCGGATTGCTCTTGCCAAACTAACCCTACCGTGGTATGATGGGGGGGTCGCCCTCCCTGACATTAAGCGATACTACTGGGCCTCCCAGTTGGCTGCCGTCAATCACGGGATGTATGGCCCTGCTTTGAACCCGGCTTTTGAGATGGACAAATCGCTGTTGCCGGGCGGAGACTATAATCGAGCACTATACTCGGGGTCCCTTGATGCGCGGTTGACGGGCCCGACGCGGGTCGCGGTACAGGTGTGGCATGCAGCAAATGCGGCGATGGGGTGGAGGGATCGCTTGACTCGGGCTACGCCATTGTACGCATCCCAGCGTTTGGGTTATCTGTATACTACGAAAGGCTTTGAGAAATGGGATACGATTGGTATCAGCACGGTAGGGGATATCTGGACGAAAGGGAAATTTAAGACGTTCGACATGCTGAAAACTGAATATCAGTTGAATGATAGGGAATACTATCGGTATGCTCAGGTTCATCATGCCTTGTGTTCCGTGTTTTCGGACGTGGCGGCTATTCCGGAGCATTCCCCGTTGGAAGACAGGGTATTGGACGGCTATGTGCCGGATAGCACCATTTCGCTGATTTATAAGAAGCTTATTAATGATCGGATGGGTTTGCTGGCCTCATTGCGGGAGACATGGATTGCCGACGGTTTAGAACTGGACGACGAGGATTGGGTGTCAGCGGTGGCCTCCCCGAAAGAGGTGGCTATCCCGGCCCGATTGCGGTTCGTCCAGCTTAAGATACTCCATAGAGTGTACGTCACGGGGCCTGGTTTGATGCGTATGGGGTATTCGGTGGATGGTTTGTGTAAGCGAGGCTGTGGACTACTGGGGAGTTTCCTCCATATCCTGTGGGAGTGTCCGGAGGTGACTCGGTTTTGGTGCAGAGTGCATGCGGTGTTAGAAGAAGTCACACATGTTGCCTTGTTGCCGGAGGCACGAAGATGTTTGTTGAATGTCTGGGAGCCGACTGATTACAATGTGACGCAGATGCAATGGGTGACTCTGGGCTATATGGTAGCGAAGCGTGACATTGCACAATTGTGGGGCTCCCAGAGGCCACCCACGGTCTCCGAGTGGAAAGAACACATGGACTGGTGTATGTTCAGAGAGAAAACGGTGTATGTGGCGAGAGGCAAGCCTGGGAAGTTGATTAAGGTGTGGGGTCCCTGGAACTCCTATCGTGGAGGTATATGCGCCCCGCCTCAGACGCGTGAGATAGATGCCGCTCTGTCTCCCTAGCCCGCGCATTCCTGTATGCTCCTGCGACATGCAAATTTGTTTCTTCGGCCTTGCCCCCCTCCCCCTCTGTCTACCCGGGTTGGTTTACTCCCTCGATACGAGGGGCACATGCTACTGCTATTAATTTCCTCTGCCTTGTGTGTTTGCTGTTTTTTGTTCCTTAAAAATATGAAACCTTTCTTGTTTGTTTATGGACTGCGACTGCGGCCGACTGCGATGATTAACTCTCCAGTGACCCTTTTTTGTTGCTTCATCGATGTGAATGTTCAGCTGTGCCTAGGGTTACACTGCATTTTAGCGGCCGGCCTGTTGGTTGTAGGCCCATACTTGTATCTCTCTGAAATTGTAATAAAGGTTTTTCAAAAAAAAAAAAAAAAACACACAATGGTCAATAAATGAGACAGACAACTCAAAAAGGAGATCCACACCAATTTATAAAATTAGCAAGTATCTTTATATATGTTTAGGGTTCAGAAGAAAATCGTTCAGGTAAGTATGTTTTTATATAGTAATATTTTTCTGTTTAAAAAGTCCTATGGGAATAAATTAATATGCGCTTTTTCAGTTCTTGTTAGCGACTTACGGGACCCTTCTCCAGAAGTTAAGGTGAGTGTTGGGCAAGGTCCAAGGCAGCACCAGCACCAGTACCAGCAAAATACCACCAGCGGCACTAGGAAGGCCAGGTGCAGATGTGCCAAACAGCATTGTGCGCCCAATGTTATCCAATGGAGAATGGTCATGGTAGAAAGAGGCTGCAGGAGGGGACTTTGTGACCAATCCGGTGAAACCAACAGGTGGCTTCGGTTTGTGTGATGTTGGGAGACGTGGGGACACCTTTGGTCCTCTTTTCCTTGGGACACGGCGTCCAGGTGCAGAGGGTCTTTGGGGTGTCGGGTTTCTCCGTCCGGCAAAACTCGCAGTTTAGAGGGCCTGCCAACAGAATCTGTAGGCAACGTCGGGGAGTTCACGAGGAGTTACTCCACAGTGGACCCACTACCTTGAGGGCTTGGGGACCACGCTGACACTGTTGGCCCACTTCGACATGGGGTGGGGCACTTGGGTACAGTGGTGTTTGGTGGCATCAGGGTTTAGCGGGCCGGAGTGCTCTTGGTCTTTCTTTTGCTATCTGCAGGATTCAGGGGACAGTTCTGCTGTCCCTCAGGAAGTCTAGGTTCCTGAGTGAAGGCTGACAGGTCTCCCGTGCTTTGGAATCTCAGCAGCTGCAGGACAAGTCAACTTTTGGTGCAATAGGTGAAGTCAGCAGGCAGACAGCAGGATTGGCTCCAAATCAGTTGCTGGGTCTTCTGTTCTTGTTGTGCGACTCTCCTCATCAGTCTTCTTTCTTCAGGTGATCAGGATCTGCTTCTTTGGTGCCAGGGACTCCCGTAAATACTGAATTTTGGGGTGTTTGGGCAGTGTAGAGTAGTAATCAATAGGCTACTGAATCTTGGGGTTACTATGCCCCCTATATGACCACGTCCTGTGGGAAGTGGGCATAACCCTGTCCCAGAATTCCTAAGTATGCCATTACAAAGATGGCTACTTCTGAAAAGTTGTGTCCACCTCAGTTTAGCCCATCTTAGGGGTGGTATTAGCCTGGGGTTATGCCTACCCGACTAGCCAATTTTCTTGTGTGTCCAGGTGCCAAAGGGGGCTTTGGACAAGGAGGTTGGCTTCTCCTCCTGTGAGGGGAGCCAGATTCACATTTCAAAGGCAGCAGCTCTTTAATGCTTGCCGGCCTGGGAAGGCTGATCAGTAGGTCATCTTGTAGGAGGGAGTGTTACACCCTCTTCCGGACAGGATAAACCTAGGAGGTCAGACAGTGTCTTGGGTGGCAGGCTGGCAAAAACCAGTCAGGGAGCACACCAGAGGCTGGTAGGTTTTCAGGGGGCACCTCTAAGGTGAGCTCTGGGTGCATGTGTTGGTAAATCCATCACTGGAATCAGTGTGGATTTATCAGTACGAGACGTTTGATACAAACATCCCTATTTTCAGTGAAGCCATCATGTAGCTAGGGAAATCATTTTCACTGGTGTCCAATACATGGTTTAAAATGGCTCGACTGGTCACTTGCACTGGCAATGCTAGAACTGACCAGCACAGAGCAATATCTGCTCATGCAGGTATGCCCTCACATGTAATATTCAGCACCCTGCCTTAGGGCTGTCAGGCCTGCTGTAGGGGTGACTTACAAACATTATTACATGTAGTGTTAGGAGGCATGACACACAAGCATGTGTGATATGGTGTGTTGTCACTTTTGCCTGCACCAAGACACATAGCCTGCAATGACAGCCTTGCATGTGCTTGGTGAGGTGTCCCTTAAAGTGGCACAATTTGTGCTGCTGCCCTTAGGGATCCTCTTTAGTACCTTGGGTCCTGGGTACCAGGGGTACCATTTAGAAGGGACTTACAGAGGGTGCTAAAGGTTTTGCCAGTTGTGGAAAACAATTGAAAATTTTAGGGAAAGAACGCTTGTACTGGGGACCTGGTTAGCAGGAACCCAGTACACTTTAGTCAAACTTGCATCAAATACCAGACAAAAACCTACAGAGGTCACATCAACACTGACAGGTAGAGCACGTGGCTTGTTCGTCCTTCATAGCCACTCCAAGGCAGCCCCTCAGCTTTATCTAAGCACAGGGTTTACTAAACCCACAAAGGAGAAATATTTGCATCATCATCTCGGTATTCTTCCCTCACTGCCGCATCTTCCGCCTTGGAAATGCACTTCAGCAAAGCCTTGCTTTCGTCTGTGCAGGGATGAGAGAGAAGACATCCTTCACTTAATATGCATATGCAAAGAACTCATGAGCGATTGCAGAGCACTGTTACACCCTCTTTTTAATTACAAAGGTATTCGCACCTGCAGGCATGCGGTCATGGCATGTTCTGCTGAAGAGGATCTACAGCTTAACTGCTGCCTGGTAAGATTCCTAATCACGGTCGGAAAGAGATTAAATGACAAAAATGCTTCCTGAGGACATAATGGAAAACCAGGTCAGGCTGGGGAAATTCGAAGAATTGAAATAAAGACTTTTCGAAATGGTTACCACTTTTAGAGGCAATACTGGGCCATTCTTTATAAAAACAAGTAAATTGAATCGCAAGGGCCACTATACCCTTATATTGGATTGACAAATATTCGACCCACTGAATTTGTGTGGTGCGGCTATCGCTTTGGATGACATTGACGCTGTGACTGAATAGGACTTTGTCAATCCTACAAGAAGACCCCTTGTGTCTATGAAATTCGAGCTTGCTTTTTGGATTGTTTCTTTTAAGCCTTGAAAAAGTTACTATGTAACGAAACACGTCCCGGCTGCCGATCCACCGCTCTACAGGAGGTTTACTGTATCACGCCCTCCATCTTTGTAATACTGTATCACTGCAATTCTTGCTTTTGAACCAAATGTATTGAGAACATTGCTGAGTTTATGTATCCCATATACATTAAATTGAACTGCAAACTATTTATTGCTCCTTGTTTAAATTGAGTATCATAGAATAGGATAACTCTCCACGAATAAATTATTGAACAGGTCAGTGTGCCGTGGTTTATCTCTGTATATAACAGCTCCATAGATATAGTAGGAAGGCTCTGCCCCCCACCACTTTGACTCCATATGAGGCACGCAGCATACCTGACACTTTTAAAATATTCAAGCCGCTCTGGTTCCACGCTGTGAACTCAAGCTTGACTCTGTGAATCAATGGTTGTTTTCACCATTTCTTCATCTACTACGTTCACTCTTTTGCGTGAGTGGCATGGATCCACTACAGGACACTGGCACACTTCACAGCAGAGTTAGTCACAAGTAGTAATTGATAAGAGGCATGCAATCTTTCAACTAAACAATTTTTGCGGACATGCTTTTTGACAAGCACCTAGATTCAGTGGATGGCATTAGACTTCTTTGATCCATGCTGTTGCCAAATCCATCTGATCAGAAACAGATTTCACCATTTCAGCTAGAAGCTATTCATCTTCTCAACCACTCCAGAATATTGAGGATGATAACTACAATAGAAATGGTCAAATCAATTGCAAAATCTAATTTATAAAGTGGGAGTCATGATGTGTCTCAATAGAGGTTGGCAGGCCAAATGTATCAATTAATTCTCTTAACAAGAGTTAGGATACTGTTAAGCTGTCCGATCTCCATGTGGTGTGTGCCTCAACCTATTTAGAGAATAACCAGACAATCCCAAGAATGTGATTGAAGCTATTATAAACCGACATTTCAATCAAATCTACTTGAAGTCTCGTAAATGGCCTCTGATTTCCCAATGTAAATCATATTGACACTAGTCCCTTTTCTCTAAATATTTTTCTGGCAGGTTAAACAATGGTAACACATGTCTTCTTTGAATCTCTCCTCGAATATGATTGTGTAAATATTTAGCCATAGAATTTATCATTATACCTGGCAGTAGGTATTTATACTCAAGAGTAATAATTGACGTCATGGAAATCTGCTCAACAAATTTACAGCACGCGAATCACCCTGAATGAAAGGACTATTTTTCATTGCTCCTATTTTAACAGGAACATCTGCTTTAACCTGGTTAAAAATGTGTTTATTCAAATGCTACTAAAGTGTTGGTTTGGAACCTTTATAGAACAGATTGTTGAGCGGGTAGACCCCATATCTATAAAGAAACACAGAGGCCATTGACTTCACTTTCAATATATGAGCCACTGTGGTCTACCTCCAGGATTGCTCCAAGTAGGCAATCCTCTTTCCTCCACAGTCATTGGGAATTACTCTCTGGAGAAACTGTGGAAAATCATTACTCAGAATCAATGGATTCTGTTGGTACCTTGGGTTATATGGCATTTTATTTTTCATATTTTGCTGCAACACTGGGGCTATGGGCATGTTCACACTAAATTGTCTCTGATCTTGCATATTCTGCACAGGAGCCGATTGGCTGGGGAAAATGACTGTGTCTGCATCTGATTCACATTTCTCCACATCTGGGGAACAAATCAATCTGGATTTGATGTGGATTTCTTGATATTCCCGTTTCAAGTGCCTGATTTTATCACAGAAATGGCAAGCAGTGCTTTTCTTCAACATGTCAATATTTGCATTAATTCCAAAATTATTTACAGCTACCTTTCCATGACTTTGCATCAGCATCATTCCGTTTGTTGTAATTTTCATGTCTTATTCGAGTAGATTTGAAAACTACTATTCCCACTCAATGTGCACAGACTCTCATGCTATATTTATCAGGAGCCTTAATTTCACTGATTTGTTAGTTTGCAAAGTCTTTGATAATTGCTGAAAGAAGGTTTACATTCTTATCATAAGTGCTTGGCCTTGAGGGTGTGGCTTGCAGCCGATGGGAACGGACGTGAGCTGAGGAGCTCCGCCGCCGCTTCTTCCATAATCAATTATTCTGCACCCCAGACACGGATGGGGATACCGATTCTCAGTCCGGAGAACACTAGACTCTGTGGGCAGGCAAAGGTGAGCCCCAGATCGCCCAGGAACGCCGCTTTTTCCGCGGTAACATGGGTCGGGAAACTCGGCAGCGGCGGCTCCAAGATGGGGCCAGCGCTGTGAACGGCACTGCGCAACCAGCACCGACCGCTGACAGGCAGCAGGAACCCGGCAGGGAAACACAGCCCAATTCCCAGAAAGTCCCTGGGCACGACGAGAGCGGCAAGGAGGACCAAGTGGAACAGCGGTGTAAATGAAGACCGCGTGGTGGGGCGCACATGATGTTTCAGGAGGGGAACGAAAATGGCGCCCGCGCCATACTGAACTCTGCACACCTGCCTTGGGGAGCCGACGAGGAGACGGGAACCGGAGGACAGGGGCATATCCTTCCGCGACAACACCTACATCACAGTAAGTGCCTGCGGGGGATCAAGGAGCCTGCTGGCATGGGCTGTAGTCCCCTGTCGAGTCCTCCCCCACTGACAGGCATTCATTTAAAGCGACAACTCTGCTCATGAGCTGCTGCCATCCTGGGAGGACCGAAACAGGTACTAATGAGGGGATAGTCTACTGGTGTGTTCACAGGGGCCACTGTAGTGTAGTTCCTATAGTACCCCTGCAGGACCTGCGCTTTTGGATAACATACACTATGAGACTGGTGGTAGACTGATTATGTGCACCCCCACCGCATATGTTAGCCTTATTTGCATTAGCTAGCTCACAGTGCCACTAGAATCTCCTTTTATCACAGAGATTAGTTTTTGGCAACCTTAGAACACAACAACCCTGATTCCTCAGACTTGTGGAAACAATATACTACTTTTCACCCAGTCACTCGTGCTTGCTCATTTGGTCTCAGAGAGATACACGGAAGAAACAGTCGAGCGTGTTTACAATAAGAATTTATTGCACCGTTGTCCTTCTAGTGTAAAATATATGTGCTGCTACAACTGTTACACAGTAGCAGAGATATAGGATCAGCAGTACAGTGAATAAAAAGGAATAGTACAGTTCTACCATTTTGCAATAGTCATGAACATATACATGAATATAAAATGCATTTATAAAATAAAGCACATACTCCTGCGATTCCTGTATAGATGTACCTAAGTGTACCTACCATGTGAGTAGGTGTGAAAGAGCTAATAAGCCTAGGAACACGAGAATCCCGCTAGGATTTAGTCGAACCCCATTACCTGAATAATGAGAGTGTGGGACCTCGTCCTGGTCTCGAGTTGGACACCCCGCAAGGGATGTTTAGACAACTGTCAGCTGGGGCGATTGCATGCAGGAGCCTCAGCGTCTCTGATCAGGCCGGGTCTGCATCCACTGCAGGGGCCTGTGTTCAACCTCATGGTCACAGGTTCAAATCCTGACGGGTCCACTCAGCCTTTCATCTATCTGAGGTCGATACAATGAGTACCATTGAGTTGAGTAACAATAAACATCTGTTATTCAGTGCCAAGATGCCCTGTCAGGGGTGAACTTGCGCTTTACAAATACTTATGTTATGTTATGTTTTGATATTTATGTCAGTATGTTGGCCTTGAAGTCTCAGTTCCCTCCAACTGCTGATAGCAAGAGGTGCTGTATTTATACAGAGTCCCTTTGCCCCTTGTGAGTGTGTTAGCCATTGTTTAGTATGAGGATAACGTATGGGATTAAACCTTGTGCTTAGATAATAGAGGTGAAGTATACCCCCTGGGTAGTGTCCTCATAAATTATTCATATGTGCTAAGGATGACGTCTTAGCATTATTGATTGGGAAAAACCCTCTCTCTGCATAGAACCAGGTGAAAGGTTTAGTCCATAAAAGGCGTCAATCCTTATAAGGCGTTCTGTCCCTATAAGGCGTTCTGTCCTTATTAGGAGTTATGTCCTTATGAGGCTTGTTCGTGTGAAATGTAGGGGAGATGATATAGGGAAAGGGTACGATGTTCCCTGGACCTATATTAGCATACCGATATGAAACATAACACCTACTCCTCCTAATACTCAACTATAATACACAATTGAGATACACATTTTAACTAGGTGCCAGTGCATAAAATTATCAATGAGCCAATTAAAATGTTTCTAAAAACTTTAAAAAATCATTTAAAAACAGTTCCAAAAATGAGGAGAGAAAAATGTTCTCTTGAAATATGATTTTGTGTTAAAGTTCCGCAAATCACAGTCCTAAATGAGTTAGATCATACACGTTGAACTACTGCAAGCGTACTTAGAAGGCCAAGCTTTGTTATTGAAAGTGTCAATTTGAGGAATTTTGTTGAAATTAAAGGGAAAAAAATCCGAAATTCATTCCCAGCACACGATGAGCCAGATTTATATTAAATGTTCTTGCTGGGAGACGCAACATTATCGCTGCCTGCAGCCGCAGGAGACCAACATTGTAATGCCTCACATAGCACGTCAAGGGTGAATAGATAAAATTCAGTGCTGCAAACAGCTGGTAGAGAGGCAGCCGGTGCTGTAGTTGATACCTCGGTGCCAATGGTGGAGCTGAAGTACAACTCAGTTGAAAAGGGCACCTGCGGATCCTCGAGGAATGCATTTGTCAAGATGGGAATATGCTGAGGACATAGTCGAGCATGGTACCGCAGTGGTTCCAGGCTGGAGTCTAAGTCCGCTGGCGTCTCCGTTAGAGGTGTCAGACAGATGTCCAACTCACAATCTACTCCGCAAAACAGGCATCGGAAAATAGGTATGATGCAGTCTTCAAATACTGGTCTGAAAAATAAGAACCAAGAAGCACTTAGCTCCCGGAGGCGAGGTGCACCCAGATGTTGTACCATGCGCTCACGGTAACATCTCTCCAGGAGAGCTTTTGCCATCACGATGGTGGTTGCTCCGTCCATTGCGTAGCAGGTAAACAACAATCAGGATTCCAGCTATTGCGAGCAGGATCAGAGGTAGACCCACGAAAATGCTTCCAAATACGGAGTGTATAAAGTTAGGAATAACTCAGAGGATTGTTTGAAAGGTGCTAAGGAATCCTGACCCTATGGTCTTAAATAGGTTTACAATACCACTAGTGTCTGACATATTAAAGATACGACCCACCATTTCTACGAAATGTAGGGGGCAGTTTGTACGAATAAGCGCCTGTATCTCTGTCGAGGTCCTTGCAATTTGAAGTTCAAAGGTTTCTCGAGTGGAGGTTAAGGGTAAGGTCTGCTGTAAAAGCATGGCTTTCATTCTGCTCAAAGCAGCAAACTGTATAAAAGAAACATTTAGTGAAGGCCAAAGCGGCGCCTCCCTTACTGTATTTGTCGGAGGAAACAATACTTGCATACAGCAAGTAACCATGGCGTTCACGGTGATCAGATAGGCGATGCCCGGAAGCATACCACAACAACCCTGATCATTCAGCATCAAGTAACTCCCATTCGAGAGCAACTTGAACACTGGTGTAATCACGGCAGCTGCAGTTCCTTTCATGTGGGAAGACAGATTCGCTATTGAACCATTACATGCTCCGTGCAAAACAATATCTTGGCACATGAGAGAACCGCTTAAAGCATTCTTGCAGTTTGTACCACTAAGAAACACTTCTCGATCCCCACTCTGGCATGAAAATCTATATGGTAAATCCCAGGATTTCTTAATGTATTCTTTACCCAATTTTTCTTATCTGCCTGCCTGCGTTTGCTCAAGGCAATAGTGAAACTGAAATATCGTGACCGGGAGAGTGATTTGGCCATGAAGTAGCCATTCTGTTGATGGTAATTCCGCCACGGTGAATGGTAGCCTATCCAGTTTTTCCAATTTGCAGCATGTAAATTTAGCTCCCCTTTGTGCCATTTCTATCTGTGTATCAGTTAGATTGTATTCTGAAAACAGAGACGTACTGTTTATAAAACGCCAAGGTATAAAGCCTGCACGCAGAGATTGCAGAGTCCAGCTTAATAACATAATAGAACGTAACTGAGATTGGCTGTGTTTTAATATGGCTAAATCCTGTTCCAGCATGTCAATAGCAGAAGATACAATGTTGCCCAATGAATATATCCTGGAAGTCAAAGTTGTTAACCCATTATCTACCACAGCTAAAGCTTTTTCTAAGTTTATACAGTCTATTTCCCGTATTCTTTCTGCAGCTTCTTGTTGGGAAATCTTCCAGTTTTCATTATAGGCCGCATGAATGCCTGCATATATGAAATGTTTTTAACATTGTTTCCTGGGCCCTGATAAAAAGTCCCTAAGATGCATGTTGCGTGAGAGTAAAGATAAGTGTTTTTTCACTTCAGTGAGTGTTGATGTTTCTAGCCAATCGAGGCACAACTTCCCAAGACTATAGGATGTCACTATCCCCCGATATTCTCTCTGTACATAACGTGGGTCTGGCCTATGCATACTGAGTCCCTCTGTGATGTTCAGGAATCGCTTATGACATGTGTTTGTGTCTAAGGGCCAAACCACCCATTCTTTCCAATTTGGGTCTGTTCTATTGTACTTTAGTATGTCAGCTACTGTTGCCCCTTCTGTTGTTGTTGAATTCTGCCACCTCTGTGTTGGTGTTGGAAACCTAGGAGTGTTCAGGTCCTTGTTCATGGCTAGCCCAAGACAGGATGTCTGTTGCACAGTATCATTTAAAACGATCATCTTCTGTGGAATGAGGCATGCTCTAAATAGTGCCTCTGTACCTTGGACTTGCCAGTCCCTCGAGCCCCAGATTGATTTTGAGTCAATTTAGTCTTTCCATAGGTTGAAACCCTGTTCAGACAATTGGGCCAAAAAGGAAGCAGGGTAAATCTGTTTAGTGTTTGTCAACATAATTTTCAGTGCTGATGTTGGTGCAAACTTATAGTAATATGAGGCTGGATCTGTTGTGTTAAACCCTGAAAAGTATGAGAATTTCTGTGCAAAGGCTTACAAACTACTTTTTGGTGGTGTTGGGCAATGTTCCCACTGATGGTACTCAAAAACATTCTTAGCTGAAATGGATTTGTGCAGGAAATGATGACCATAATGTTGGTAACAGTACAATGTGTCATAATCTGAAGAAATCTATAACATTTCATTGTTAGAAAGTGCAGCAGTTTTCTCTAAATCAGACAACATGTTATTGATTGTTTCAGTGTCCCAATCATCAGAAAATGTACTTGAGGTAATGATATTACTTAATGAAATTTTAAATACATGATTAATTTTTTAAAAAGGTCGGCCCAAATATGTTAAAATCAACCTTGTCCCATACTATACCATCCTGTATAGGAACTGCTGTAATGTTCACTGACGACAAGTCTCTTTGTTCATGATGTGATGATGGATGTGGCTTCAGTAGGATGTTGACCTTTTGGGATGTGGAACTTTGTCGAAGATAGCGTCCATTAATAAGCATACTAAAGGTTAGTACTAAGCCTAGCCAGAAAAGAAAAAGCAATATCCCAGAAATTACCCAGAGTTCAATCCAAGGTGATACCAAGTATGTCTTTTGAAGAAAGAGAAAAAAGTTCTTTAATTTTTTTCTCGAATGGTGTTTTGGCTGGCGTCATTTCCGGCTCGCTTGGATCCATAGAAAACGTATCAAAGTTAATGAAATAGCCAGAAGCAGTTCGATCAATTCTACAAATTGCATCGGGATTAGTTGAAATGTTATATTCCTCTCGACGAGGCATGTTGATGTAGATGTCTGTATTAGGTCTAATTGCAACTTGTGAATTATTCTGATGTTCATTTTGAATTTGAATGTCTGGTTCAAGTGGAGCAAGTTTCATAGCATTGTTGCTTAGTTCATCATTCCTTACAGGTGGCTCTTCAAACATAATGAGTCTTTCTTTTTGAACTCCTTGGATTGTAGCTAGTGGAGGGCGTCTGCTACAGCAGAGTCCACAAGGTCTACTGTTCAGTATCGCCATATAGTGTGGTTTGATTAAGTCGATTGAGACAAATCTTTTCTCCTTTTTTCCGGCAAGAGGCGGGAGCAGCACTGTACTTGTTCCGTGTACTGCAAGGACTGGTACAGGTTTTCTGTATGAAGGTCCAAATTCCTTTTTGTCCGCAATTTTCTCTCTGACCAGATCCCTGAATTTTGGGATCCAGACAGGTCTTGCCGTGACTACCTTGGCTTACTCAGTGGTGGTCTGCTTTAGATGGACATTGCTTTGTTTCGCCCTGGATTAATTTAGATCCTGTAAAACAGCCAAAAGATCATGGATATTCAATGGTTTTTCATCCGCCACTGCGCCTTCACAATCAAGATCAGGTACCCACATTTGTGTCCGAGAGAGGACTTCATATAGAGTGACACCTCCTAGAGAGTTTCTTGGCTGGTTGTATAACGCTCACTTTCCCCCAGAAAGCTGTGTGACCCAACCACCACCCTTGCCTAAAACCCTAGCTGTTAAAGATTCCTCTCTACAACCGAATTTCCCTCAGGATGGTATGGAGAGGAGTACCGCAATGCTATGCCCATTCCTTCCATGGCCTCTTTGTAAGCCCGAGAGCTAAACGCAGGGCCGCGGTCAGAATGTAACGTGTTAACTGCGTATGTGCTAATTAAGACTCGCAAATCTTTGATAACAGTTCGAGCGTCAGTGGAGCACTGAGGCCATACCCATAGGAATCTCGAGCATGAATCCACTGCAACAATGATATATTTGTAAGCCCCGTCTGTTTGTAAGGGGCCACAGTGGTCCAAGTACACACATGCGAGAGATTTGTCTGATTTTAATAATGGCGTCTGCGCGGGTATTGCTATCGTGGAGCCTTTCATCTGCTGACAGATGTAGCAATTCAAGACATAGTCTTTAGTTTGCTTGGTTAACCCTGGCCATCAATAGCACCTTTTCAGTAAAGAAATAGTCGCTGTAACGCCTGAGTGCGCAGAGCCCAAACCCTCATGTGCAGCTAGTATTAAACCTTGCCTACGATCCATATTTGGTATTACTCTATCCCCCACTCCAGGAATCTGAGCATATGGAATGTTTTGTGCATCTAACTTGTAGGAGTATTTGATTAGACATTTTTTAGGTACTGCTGTGCTGCCTTTGCGTGAAGCGATGACAGCTACCATAATATCTCTGTCTATTCTCGTTTATGAACGAGTGAGTGCAGCTACGAAAGCCGTGTGAACAGCCCCCTTTGCGGCTTCATTAGCCAATGAATTCCCCGCAACGTGAACGCCATCAGGTTGATGACTCAGAGTATGGATCACGTGAGTCCTTGGTAGTTCGGTTTTCAACTCTGCTACCTGTTCCCATAACATTTTATGCTTAATTGTGCCACCTTCCGCATCCTTAAACCCGTTTTGCTCCCAATGATGTAAGTACTCATTGTACGACTGTACACAGTAAAAGAAATCACAACAATTAGTGTGGGGAATTCGTGATCCGTATTTACAAGTGCCAGTATTAGTGCTTTTAATTCTGCCAACTGAGCCATGCAGTCTCCTACAGATTGTGTTTTTGTGTAACTAGGATGGAACTTGCCATCATGCATGCAACCTTTAACGATAGCACATGCCGAGCTGTATTGCTGCTTAATTCCTATGGCCGGTTGAGCAGATCCATCAGTGTAAATAATAAATTCATACTGATCTAGAGGCAAGAATTCATTTGGTAGAGGATATTCTTGTTCGTATTGCAGGAATGCTTGTGTTTTTAAACTTGGATCAAATCTGTATTCAACGTCTGTTGCATTAAGAGAATTAGCCCATTGTATCCATCTTGGATGTAAGGCTTTCACATTTGGAATGCTGGCCTTTGTAACAGCTTCTAAAGCCGGTACCGGGGTTACGACAATAATGCGTTTCCCCCGAGCCAGTGCTCTTTCTCTTGCTACAGCAGTCTGAACACCTGTCAGGATTTTTTCTGTTGAAGTGAAACACATTTCTGCATTTGTATACAGGTGTGATTTGTATGCGATTGGTACTGTTTCTCGTTCATTGTAGTTTAAATAAGTGTACCTGCATTGACCCGCAATTATATGGATCACCAAATGGCGTATGTTTATGCCTGTTCTTGTGTCCAATTTCTGGCTGAAAAGTCAGGTTTTATCAAGTCGCAGAAAAGTTTTACCTAAATGTATGTTCTTCCGAAATTTAGGAATCCCAGTATTGATTGTACATTTTTTAAGGATTTTGGAGGCTGGAGCAGTGCAGACCTTTCTAAAAAGTTTGCTGCCAGACTTTTCCCTTCACTTGACAGCTCATATCCCAAAAATAGGACACTGAGGTGGGCTATTTTTTATTTTTTTAAGTAAAATTTGTAGCCCTCAGTGGCAAATCCCATAATAATGGTGCTTACCCTGGTCAAGTGCCTCTCTAAGTCGTCGTCCGTTAGATAAATATCATCCACATAGGACAACGCTTCTTCATCAAATTTTTGAAGTAACTCTGTTACTCAAAATTGTCGCTGGGACCCTAACGCACTGAATGCGGTCAGATACCTCCTTTCAGGCACTATATTTTGGCAGAAAAATCCATTTGAGATATCAAGTGTTGTTTTGTATTTTTTGTGCACAATGTTATTCATTAATGCGGCAATATGTGCATTTTGGACAGCAAACGTCTTTGTGCATGAGTTAAAATGTCTGTAAACTAAAACTAGACGATATGTATTGTCGGGTTTAGAGACGGGAAACATAGGATTGTTCATTGGAGAGGTACATTTTTCAATGACCCCCTGGTATTCAAGTTGATCTAAGATCTCCCTGACCTGTTTTTTAGCTTCTTGCTTTATTGGGTATTGCCTCTGAGCATTAGATGAAACTTTTAACGGGATCACGTGGTAGGTTGAATCCTTATCCCACCTAGCGTGATTTTTATACAATGCTGGAGCTTGGGCTACTGCCCACTCCCGTGCATATGTATGTTTAAGGTGAACGGGAACATGATCAGAAAATGCAGGAAAAATTATACTTTCTCCCCTTGGGCACTCCAGTACGAATGCTGGCGGCCAAACTTGTTCTAACAGGATATCATAACCAGATGATAAGTTCTTCCAAAAAAGACCTTTTACTTTCCTGGGCTGGAAATAACACTCCATTGGAGTGTTATTTCGTGTAACTTATGTGGGACGCTCACCCTTTTGTCTAGTGTTTCTGCCCTGATTTAATCATTCAAGTCCGCTGTCACCAGAAATTCTTTCATGCTCTGGCGAGCTATTGTTACTTCTGCTGCACTGTCTAGCATCATCGGAGCCCATTCTCCCTTCAGAAGTTGTGTCTTCAGAATTCTGGGCATGTCTGATTTTCAGACCAGCAACTTTCTTTTTCTTAAATTGAGATTTTGATTTTGTCTTATCTTCTTTTTTAGGAGTAAAGTCTTGAGCGCGCTGCTTGTCTCTGGACTGTGTGCGCTCCTCTCTATGTTCTGACCGTCCTTCTCTTTCAGAGCTTTTCTTTGAGCCCTGAAAGGAACGAGAGGAACCTGTATCAGTATCCTGATATCTTTCAGGTTTCCTAATAATATCCATATTCCAAGGGTTGTACCTCTTTTCAGAGGGCGCCTGTGGAGGAGACCTACCTCGGGACTGATATATGTTGTCTTTAAACGTTTGTTGTTTTTTATTATCCCACTTCTTTTTAGAAGAAGTCGGTGTCTGCTTAGAAGTGTCCTTTCGGGACTGCCCATTAGTTGAGGTTTTAAAGCTTTCCCCCCCAAACTATCCCTGCCTAATTCTGCGTATGCAGTTTCAATTAATTTGGGTAGTTTGTGTGGGTGATCTAAAGGATCGAATTCCCATAGGCGTTGGTGGATTGCCACTGATGTTGCTTCACCTTTAATGTTAGCTAGTTTATGGCTGATCACTGGTCGTAGTTATTTAATAACTTCATCCCTAAGTTCAGGGCAGGCTCTGCTCCGTACTCGTTTTGTATTTGTCTTAATACATCAAGGAATTACTGCTAAAGAAGGAATACCATGTGTTCTCATATATATGGCAGCAAAGACTGTACCCCAAGAGGTACAATCCTCTAACTGTGGTGTAATCCCCATCGGCAAGCAGATTGTTAACATTCTGTGTTTTTCAAATGGTGTTGTATTTGGGAATACTGCTTCTAACTGGGTTATTTTCTGAGCTACCCAGAAAGGAATTTGTTCACGTTTTGTGGGCAATTTACCCATAACCCTGTGTAATGTTTGTGGAGTAATTTTAGTAGCTGTGCTCCGTGTAGGAACTGCATTTGGTGTAATTACTGTTGGTTGGACCGCAAGTGTCCTCATGACGAATTGTATCATGTTTCTGTAAAGTTTTATCAACTGTTTGTGTTGAAGAAGCAATTTATCATTTGGCATTGTGTCAATGTCAGGATGTGGTGCATAGGTCGCTAATATTGGCCATGTTGCTCCAGGTCTTCCTAAAGGACTGAGTCTTGTTTTTTTTCTTGAGTGGGGTAGGGCACCATTAAACAAGAAAATATGTTCCTAGTAGGTAAGCAGAACTTCAATCTCCTCAAACGGGGTGTACACCTCTGGGACTTCTTCATGTGTGTAATAATGACAAGTTTTTGTTACAGCATTTGCTGCTGGGAATGTAACCCATGAATAGAACACCTCTGTTTGGAAATCTTCGTGTGCCTCTATCACGAATATTACTACACCTCCTCTGGGTAGTAACCCATGTTTGACGAGTTTAAATGTGAATGTGTATCTTACATTAGCAGCAATATACATTGCATCGGCATCTTCCTCGTCTTCTGAGTAAGTGCCTGTGTCAGTGGGTCTAACTCTCCGTTTACGGTAGTCATTGTGTTTAAGACACTAAATAGCTGTCCAAGGAAATTAAGATAAAGTGATTTTACACAATTTTGTGAAAAATATCCTTCAAGCTTGATTATCCAACAGCCAATAGATAGGATCTTTCGTCTACTCAGCTGTGGCAGAGTTTTGTGCCCACCCACTTAAGACGTGTCTGGTTTTTGTGAGTAGGGGTATCTGAGAATAAGCGCAACTGAGCTACTCAGATTCTACTGTTAAATAAGTACCAAACCAAACGTTGGTGGTGTCATGTAGTGTAGTTCCTATAGTACCCCTGCAGGACCTGCGCTTTTGGATAACATACACTGTGGGTCTGGTGGTAGACTGATTGTGTGCACCCCCACCACGTATGTTAGCTTTGTTTGCATTAGCTAGCTCACATTGCCACTAGAATCTCCTTTTATCAGAGAGATTAGTTTTTGGCAACCTAAGAACACAACAACCCTGATTCCTCAGACTCGTGGAAGCAATATACTACTTTTCACCCAGTCACTCGTGCTTGCTCATTTGGTCTCAGAGAGATACACAGAAGAAACAGTCAAGCATGTTTACAATAAGAATTTATTGCACCGTTGTTCTTCTAGTGTAAAATATATGTGCTGCTACAACTGTTACACAGTAGCAGAGATATAGGATCAGCAGTACAGTGAATAAAAAGGAATAACACAGTTCTACCATTTTGCAATAGTGATGAGCATATACATGAATACAAAATGAATTTATAAAATAAAGCACATACTCCTACGATGCCTGTCTAGATGCACCTAAGTGTACCTAGCATGTGAGTAGGTGTGAAACAGCAAGGAAGCCTAGGAGCCAAGAATCCCGCTAGGATTTAGTCGAACCCTATTACCTGAATAATGAGAGTGTGGGACCTCGTCCTGGTCTCGAGTTGGACACCCCGCAAGGGATGTTTAGACCACTGTCAGCTGGAGCGACTGCATGCAGGAGCCTCAGCATCTCTGGTCAGTATGTCGGCCTTGAAGTCTAGGTTCCCTCCAACCACTGATAGCAAGAGGTGCTGTATTTATACAGAGACCCTTTGTCCCTTGTGCATGTGTTAGCCATTGTTTATTATGAGGATGACGTATGGGATTAAACCTTGTGGGTAGATAGGAGAAGTATACCCCCTGGGCAGTGTCCTTATAAATTATTCATATTTATTCATATTTGCTAAGTCTTAGCATTATTGATTGGGACTAACCCTCCCTCTGCATGGAACTAGGTGAAAGGTTTAGTCCATAAAAGGCGTCAATCGTTATAAGGCGTTCTGTCCCTATCAGGCGTTCTGTCCTTATTAGGAGTTATGTCCTGTGAAATGTAGGGGAGATGATATAGGGAAAGGGTACGATGTTCCCTGGACCTATATTAGAGTACCGATATGAAACATAACACCACGCCAGAGCTGAAGACCTGCGACGAATTACAATACGCCAAGGCTGGAGAGCAGTCCCACTAGCACGGCCCACCCTCCTGCCTTCCAGAACTGACTGAGTACAGAAGAACAGTTCCAGAGATTGTGCAAAAATGGGGAGAACCCAGAAGAACTGAGGGTGTAATGCCCTTAGCGTAGATGCCTCCGAGACCCAGACTGATGATGAGGGGGAGGTATTAGAAGCGAGTAAAGACTCTACCCCCCCCCCCACACCCGTGGAAACCGAAACTGGCGGACATCTTGCACGCAATCACGGCCTCAAGGGAGGCTCTAAAAGGGAAAATCGATGCAATAGGCACGAATCTGAGCCTCCTAAAAGATGACCATCGGAAGCTCAAAGAGAAGGTTCTAACTAACGAGAAGGAACTAGGGGGGCCTCCCGGCGCAGATGACTGAAATGCAGAAGACGCTCGCAGAACTAGCAACAAAAGTTAAAGTGCTGGAAGTTCGAGCCGAGGACAGCGATAGAAGGTCCAGAAGAAACAATATTAGATTGATCGGAGTGCCTGAAAAAGCTGAGGGTGAGAACATGATTACATTTCTGGAGGAATGGCTGCGAGCAGAAGTGGCCCCGGAATTGCTGTCCTCCTTCTATGCCCTGGAAAGGGCCCACAGAGTGCCGGCGCATCCGCCCAGGCCGGGGGCTCCTTCTAGACCTATAGTGGCACACCCGTTATATTTCAGGGACAGATACCATATTTTGCAGCAGGTCCGCCAAAAGCGTGGATTAAAAATTGACAATAGCACAGTACTTGCCCCGAGGGGGCAAGTACTGGTTCCGGCTGGATGCAGCATAGAAGCAAAGAGACTTCAGAATGCTGGTCTAGGTCAATTTAGTTGGTACAGGTATTGGGGGGTGGGGGTGGCGGTCCACGGATACAGGACCGGAACTGTTGGCTGATTGCCCCTCTAACCACTAGTGGTTGTTCACACAGTTAGATAACGTTTGGATGGGGACTAGTTCACAAGTACCTGTCCTTGGGAGGGGGAGTTGGGGGTTCTATTTGGTTCATAGAAGGGTTTGTTGGGGCAGGCGTGCTACTGGGGTAGACTTTCAGGGGGAAAAGGTTTTACTACTCCAATGGGATCCTCACTAGACCTAAAATGTGTTTCGTGGAATGTCAGAGGGATGCACGCCATGATGTGAAGGCATAAAATACATGCATACTTAATTTGCAGGGGGATTCAGATTGCGCTTCTCCAAGAGACCCACATCATGGCGAAGGAGGAAATTGCAGTGCAGCGAAGATGGCAAAGGCAGGCATTCTATACCAATTACTTGGTGTTTGCACGCAGAGTCTTGATCTGGGTGAGGGCAGGAGTTCCTTTCCAGTGCACACAACAAATCATAGACTCACATGGCAGATATGTGGTAGTTTCTGGGAGGCTAGATGGTAGGGATATAGTTCTGGGAAGTATTTATTCACCCAACTCAGACCAGGCCAATTTCTTCTCACACCTGTCTAGGAAACTAGCCTCTGCACTCACAGGTTTGGTTTTATTGGGGGGAGACTTTAATTGCATCCCGGATGTAACCCTTGACTGCTCCCACCCCCCGCTCCCTGATGCGCCCACACATAAAATAGCAGAAGTACAGCGGAACTGGCAGCAGAAATGAGGGTTAGTAGAATCTTGGAGAGCTCAGCATCCTGGCACTCGGGATTACTCCTTCTTCTCAGCGATACGCGAATTACACGTGCGATTAGAGGCTATTCTGTGTTCCCCTGATGTACACCAAGGAGTACGCAGCAGTGAATACCTCACTCCGACAATCTCTGACCGTAATCGGGAGTTGGTATGTTTGAATTGGTCCAGAGCAAAGCCCAAAATACTCACGTGGCGCTTGCGCCCTGAGGCCCTGGAAGATCAAGTGTTCCATGCCACGATAGGTACCGCTATCGACCAATATTTCCACGAAAATGCTAACACTGCCACGGACCCATTGATAGAATGGGATGCGTTTAAAACAGTCATCAGGAGGAGATTTATATCAGAAATGGTGGGGACCCGGAAGGTTCTCCTCCAAGATGTACAAAGGGCAGACCACCGCCTAAGGGAACTAGAACAAGCAAGGCCAGAGAATGTAGACAAGCAGGGAGAACTCTTGGAGGCTAGAGAAGCAGTGCAGGTGGAACACCTTCGTTGCTTTGACTATAAACAATACCTGACGCTGGCCCATTCTGAGAGGGATGAATCGGGATCCCTGCTGGCCTGGTTGGCCAACCCCGCCAGAAGGTGCACGATCATTTTAGAAATCAGAGACCAAGCCAGCGAGGCGAGATACGATCAACAAGGCATAATTGATTTGTTCCTAGAATACTACACCAAGTTGTATAGGAGTAGGGTAAAACCCCAGGGGCAGATGGTCTACCTATTGAATTTTACCTAAAGTATATTGATCTATTGGCTCCTAAACTGGTTCAGCTAAACAATGAGGCAAAATATTTGGGACACCTGCCCGTCTCAACTAGGGAGGAAATCATCATACCCTTACTTAAGCCAGGGAAGCAGCCATGGGACAGAACGGCTTATCGCCTGCTGTCTACGCTCAATATAGGCTACAAAATCCTTAGTCGCATACTGGCTACTTGGTTACTCCCGCACATGACAGTATTGATCCATAAAGATCAATCAGGGTTTATTCCCACCAGAAACACAGCTCTTAATGTCCATCGTCTACTACGAGTGCTGGCAGACACCTACAGGAAGGACTCGGCAAAAATCTTTGCAGTGGACATAGAAAAGGGATTTGATAGCCTAGAATGGCCATATCTGTTCCATGTGATGAGGAGATTCGGGCTGGGAGACAGGTTGGTCTAATGGACTGCACTCCTATATTCCGGCTCCACTGCTCAGGTCAAAACAGGTGGCCTAATATCAGATGCCTGTGGGGGGGAGGGGAACAAGGTAGGGATGTCCCCTCTCCAACCTACTGTTCGCCCTGGCGAATTAACCTCTTGCCACCCGAGCTAGAACAGGACAACACTACCAGGGCCATGTTGTCGATGGGCAGATGCACCACATTGCGTGGCGGACACGGGGGAGGCGCTCCGAGGAGTGAAAGCATTACTTCAGGACCTGGGGGAAGTGGCGGGATTAAAAGTGAACAGGGCCCGTTGGACACCGAGGCAGTAAGAGTGGAAGATAGATGCCTCACATACCTGGGCACCCAAATATATCACACTCAGGGTGATCTCCTGGAGGGCAACATAGGTAGGGCCATAAGAGGAACAAAAGGTAATTTTGACTTTTGGGGTGGTTTACCGCTTTCAGTAGCTGGCAGAGTGGCCATACTTAAGATGCTGACCCTGCCAAGGCTACTATATTATTTTGGCACCCTATCAATCTGGATACCGCCACAAAACGTCCCACAACTCAGATCAATGATTACGGGGTTTTTATGGGGAACAGGTAGGCGACGAGTGGTGCTTAACATGCTAATGAGACCGAGAGCGGAAGGGGGTTGAGCGATGCCTGACTTTGGGGCATATTACCTATCGGCACAGTTTCAATGGCTCACAAAATGGGTGGTGGGGTGCTTAAGAGGAACGGAGGAAATGGGTGGAGACTGGATGACCCTGAGGTTACTATCCCAGATCATCTTAAGGCTCCCGATCCGGAATCAGGTTCTTCCTACGGAGTTAGCTACAACTAGGCGATGCTGGCACAGATATCTGAGTCGACTCAGATTCAGGAGCCCTTTTGCCCCAGAAAACTGGCAGAGGCTGACGGAATGGGCGGACCAAGGGTTAGCTACAATGGGAGACTTATATGAGAAAGGTGCCATGATCCCATTCAACAATCTGCAAGACCGTTATGATATACCCAGGGGAGATTTCTTATTGCACTCTGCCCTCACTGCGGCCATACTGAAGCACTGGGGAGGGGGTCTCACTGAACCACCAACGTCACTGGGATGCCAATACGTGGTGATGGCGGCCGGTACCTTTAAAGTGGTCACCTGTCTGTACAGATGTGTTACGAGGGAGGCCTTACCCCCATCGGATCTGCGCTTCAAATGGGAGGCGGACCTGGGAGAAGACATTCCAGAGAAAGTCTGGGGAGAGCTAGGGGAGAGGGCTTGGAAAAGCACCAGAAATGCAAGATTCCAACTGGTACATTTTTACATACTACATAGGGCTTACCTCACGCCAGAAAAAATAAGTACTTTGCGACCCACTAAGCGGCCTGCCCCCGGTGTAATCAAGAAAATGCGGATTTCAAACACATGTTCTGAGATTGTCCACACTTGGGTAGCTTCTGGGAAGAGGTGATGGAAGGTGCTAACCGACACCACCGACAGGGAAGTTGAGACATCCCTCATACACTGCTTGCTGCATTGGTTCCCGCACACATCCAAAAACAAAGTCCCTAGCAAATTTCTAGACAAGGGGTTACTCCTAGCCAAAAAGGATATTACCATGCTCTGGAAAGCCAAACAGGGTCCAAGCACGCCCAGATGGACGAAGGAACTCATTAAGTGGGCAGAAGGTGAGGGAATAATCAGGTTGCAAATAGCTACAAGAACGGGGAGTGAGAAGGCATTAGATACAGCGAGGGCATGGGAAGTGTTAGTTGCAGCACTCAAGAACCCAGCTACCGAGGAGGGGGAGGAACCAATAGTAGAACCCCCAGCAGGAATAGGTTAGAATCCAGGCAACTGAGCTGTACGGCATGACCTAAGGGAGGGGAAATCTAATAATAACACGGCATTGCCTTCACTAGTCGAGGGATCATATACTAATGCTTTAGAACTTCAACGTAACTAAAATTGGAGAAGCAACAGATTACAAGCTGGAGATCAGTATTCCAGTGGCACGCCTGTGGGTAAGAACAAGGAGGGGGGATTGTTTTAAGTAGAGGGTTTCAATCCAGATTAAGGACAAGTACAGAAGATTCCATATGAACACTACTAGATGTTTGTCCCGGGGTTTGAACAGGGATGGGTCGGAGTAGGAGAATGGTAGCGGATACTACCCCTTTTACCTACTACTGTATCAACGGCACCAAGAATAGGTGAAATGCGACCCTGATCACGGAACCTATGCTGTAGTGTTGTCAAATGAAATATATGTCAAAACCAATAAAGTTTGTTTAAAAAAAAAAAAATCATTAGTATTTGGCCTTTTTATATATTTTTTCTGTCCCCGTCTGAGCAGGTTAAAACCCACCTATCTCACCTAATGTATGAGTTACATCTTTATCATAAGCACTTAGGACTTTTATATAATTCTTCTGTTTCTGTTTAAATAGGTTGAAAAAAACACCCTTCTCACCCAATGTATGATAAAATGTACAATCCTTTAGTACGCAGGTACTCAATAATTGCATTGTAATAGCAGTTTATGAAGTTGCTTGTTTTGGAAGTAATGGTCACATATATTATATAAGCACCCGCCACTTTAATGTAATCTGTTCAACCTTCATGGAGTAGGATAAACCCACCTCTTCTTGTAAAATCTGAAGAGATTAACCATTCTCATGCACACAGATTTTTTATGGTATTGAAGTTTGTTTTTATAATGCTATATGGTCCATGTAATAACAGTGATCATGTAAAGTTTATATTACGTATCTCGAATAGTGTTACTGAAGGAAGTATTGTGGTTTTATCAGCTTTTTTGAATTTTAATGTTGTTTTACAAGCCAATGTAGTGACAACAAACATGTAAATTGCACATATTATGTGCTTTTAATTACTTAATTTGAGAAAATTATGTGATAGGCTTTATTACACTTTTTGGACTTTTATTTGTTTTTAGTCAATGTTTCCTGTAATGATATTTATTGAAAAATGTATCGTTTTATGATTATTTTTTAATAATTAGACAATAAACTTAAATTACAATTCCATTTCCCATCGTCATACCTAGCATTGAAGATATAACATGTATTTCAGCATTGTCAGATGACTCAAAGCAGCACCCGTCATCTGATTCCTGCCGTTCCTTTTGAAGTGCTTGGTCAGAGCTACCATCAGCTACTCGTTGATCCTTTTCTGTTTCACATCAAACCAATTACTGTTGTATTTAGGACATTTCAAGATTTTACCTACATTTTGTCTGCCAGCACATTTGTTGAATATGAGAACTAAACTCGGGATGCAAACCTATAATGAGAATAGACACAAACCCACTAGCTCCATCTTTCTCGGGATCTTCGACTCCACTGTGTGTTTAAAAAAATCTGCATGAGACTCTCATAATAAGCATGCACTAACTCTTTCGGCTAAGGTGAAGAATATTAATCTTTGCCCTTTATATGTCATTTTTGGGTACCTTCTTTTCCAAATGCTCTATCACTGCCTTATATTTATCAACAACCACTTCAGAAGGAGCATTCTAAGGCACACTCCTAGTTCCTCAATTGGCCAAGCAACAGCAGCCTTACACTCAGACCACAAGTTACTAGGGACCACAATCTCAAACGAGTTCAAATCAGTCCAGAGTATTTTTTGAAATTGTCATCAACCTATGAAATACTTTGTATCACTTCTCAGGTTCCTCTCGCAATTTGGTAACATTTTTCATAAAAGCATTAAGATCACCTCTCATCTAAGGCACAGGCACATCATTTCCTCCACGTATTTCTCTTAAGTTAAACTGTTCCTATTTCAGAGTCACTAGTTGACCCCTTTGCTTTTCTCAGTGACTCTGTAGCTTTCCTTTTAATACTATTCCATTTCTTTCATCTGTCTGTATTTCTTGAAATCACTCCACTCCCTTGTCTTTTGAACCAGAACCCCAACGCATGGTCTTAAAGTAATCAAGCACAAATCTTTTACTTCATCATTTGTCAAATCCATTTTATAATTTCTCCTCACATTTTCTGTTTTACTGATGTGTACCTCACACTCACCAGCCAATTGTTTAAGTTTATCATGTGGTTCTATAGAACATCTTGATTAAGTACCTCATTTCATCAACATTATATGACAATAGTCTGTTCAGGTTGATTGTCCTTGTAAAATGTCCCTACATTCATTTTTTAAAAGTTCCACATGAATAATTCTCTGAGGTTCTTTGATAACAGCAGTAGTAACAGGCATGTCATTCCCTACTGGAGAAATAAATGTAATATCTCTACTGAGATTACAACAGCACAGCTGTCGTAATCACAGATGGGACACTTTCAATTGTACTCGCAGCCCTAGGTGTAGTTGGTTTCTGTGCCAGAACATTTGAACTATCTCCTACTGCATCCATTTCTGGCATTATATGATCAGGTCCCTGTCTCTGTATATTGAAGAGGTTGAAGGTTGTGCTCCTCATCTGAGTCTTGATTTTGTTTCTCTCTGTCTCCCTCATCAGTTTTCTTTTTGTGCGTTGCTTCTTTAAAAATTGCAGTAAAAGCTCTTATTTCCTCCATCAAATGCTCTCTCCAGCATCTCTCCTGTTGATCTTATCTAAATGAACTCGTCACCTGCTTTGCCATTTTCTTTCTCTCCTTCCGTGTAGCCATCCAAACCATTTGTTTAATGCCTCGAACTGTGTACATCTAGTTAGAGGTTTTCTCTATATCTTAGGGCTCCGGAAATCTAGCTTTCTAATAATAAAGGTACCATTTAAAGGAAACTGCGGGTCTGTTGTGACTTGTCTTAGTTACTATGCATCCTCCCCACAGTTCCAAGTCCCTGCTGCTCAGTCAGTGAGTGAGGCCATAGGATGGTTGGAATGTTGAGAGTGTTTGTGCTTGAATGAGTGGACAGGTGGAGTAAGACGGGCTGAGCAGCAGGATGCTGCTCCTGTGGGTCTTTACCTGATTTACCTGTAACCTGATATAAACCTAATAAACCTACTCCTTTTGTAACCTACAAGACTACATTCTTGATTGTAACACTGGCGAAAAGCGGAAAAGAAACTACACGTGAGGAACAAGAAAATAAGGAGAAATTGAAGAAACTAAGAAGAAACTAGAGGATTACAAAGAAAAAGAGTTGAAGCCTGTAATGAACAATTTTGTCTGGCAGCCTCACCAGTGCCTAATTATACCTGACAGCCTATAGTCCAGGGCATTGGGAACAGGCCTGCGTTAAGTGTGCAGTAAACTCAGAGGGCTGCCTATTTTACATTGACTCCAGGGCATTGATACAAGTGTACAACAGAGTGGAAGTGTGGCTTCTCCTGATATGGCAATTATCTGCAGTCATGCAAGAAATCCAGCAAGAGGCACAGTGGTGCTAACTTTGTGGGTAAACATGTAAGGTAGCAAATGATTCAAGCAGACCGACTGTCATGCAATCAGCTGTTTATGACAATAGGAACTTCATTGCTGTGTGTGTGTTAAACCACTTTTACCATATTTTGCCAACAACCAACTGTGAGTACATTACGCACTTTGAGATTTCATATTTATGAGGTGCTGTTGTTTAAATTTAAAACCCACCGTTACTGCAGCGTGAGCCGTGTATGAGGTGTCCTTGCTGTGGAATTCTACTAGGTGACATCCATGTGGTGTATTTCAGACATTAATTCTTGTAATTCCTGGGGCAGAGGAAAGCATGCACATCATAGATGATGTCAGTAAGCGAAAAGAGGCCTAATTTCCGATGATATTGACGCAAAATGGCACTCCAGCAGCCCTTTTTGGTCTTTAGAAAGGATTACATGGGCTCACACAAGGGTTACGACATTGTAGGAATTTTGGTGAATGGTTTTTCGATTTGTCCACTCAGTTATTACTCATCTATTTTGCTCAGCCATGGGAAACTAGAATGCTGACTACAGGAGCACATATATATATGAAACAAAGGAGAGGGCCTGAACCTGTTTTATTCCAATAGAGCGTCTTTTAATTTACGCTCAGACAAACGATTAATTTTCGCTTGCACCGGTATTTTATTTATACCTTTTATTTGAGTTTTTTAAAAATTTTAATGTATACTCAAACACCAAAGAGGGACTAATTGGTCTACATACAAAAAATACATGTGTAATGTTGAGTCACAAAAGATTAAACAACGACAATGTATATTAAATACACAGGGCCCGATTCACAGAACTAACTTAAGACAAAATCCTAAACTTACTACCATTTTGGTATTCACAGAAGGCACTTACTCATTTTGGTATTCACAGAAGGCACTTACTCATTTCGGTATTCACAGAAGTTAGGAGTCCTAACTTTAGGACTCCTAAATGCCTTCTGTGAATACCGAAAGTCTTAAAATTTGGATTTTTCTCAGTTTAGTAGTAGTATAGTTAGGTCTCCTAACTTTAGGACTCCTAAATGCCTTCTGTGAATACCGAAAGTCTTAAAATTAGGATTTTTCTCAATTTAGGACTACTAAATTGAGAAAAATCCTAATTTTAAGACTTTCGGTATTCACAGAAGGCATTTAGGAGTCCTAAAGTTAGGAGTCCTAACTATACTACTACTAAACTGAGAAAAATCCTAATTTTAAGACTTTCGGTATTCACAGAAGGCATTTAGGAGTCCTAAAGTTAGGACTCCTAACTTCTGTGAATACCGAAATGAGTAAGTGCCTTCTGTGAATACCAAAATGAGTAAGTGCCTTCTGTGAATACCAAAATGGTAGTAAGTTTAGGATTTTGTCTTAAGTTAGTTCTGTGAATCGGGCCCACAGTGTGAAAAAGACATAAATGAAAAAAAGACATTACTAAACACGTGAACATCCAATATAGTAATGATTGTTCAATCTCAAGATGTTTTATGCATCAGGATTTCAATTAAGAAAATGTGGAGAAACACATGGGGTAATTTACTGTCTAGTACATGGAACCTTTTTTGCTATATACAGACAAAATTAATTCCTGATTCCTCAGTGTTTCTATCCTTTGTCATCATAAGCCGACGCGTTTCAAGTCTCAAATATTCAATATGGGGACTCTCATCAGTGCTCTTGAGTTTGGCAGCACTGTTGG
The DNA here is from genome assembly GCF_964204655.1 of Triturus cristatus. Classification (NCBI taxonomy): domain Eukaryota; kingdom Metazoa; phylum Chordata; class Amphibia; order Caudata; family Salamandridae; genus Triturus; species Triturus cristatus. The sequence continues at coordinate 617,520,799 of NC_140583.1, read as the reverse complement.
TTTTCTAAAAAATGGATGTGTAAAGAAAAAGGAATTTTAATAATTTTAAGCTCCCTTCATATGTATTATCTAACTCCTTATTACAAAGAAATTAACTCTATTTCTTTGTAATAAGGAGTTAGTTCCATGTACTAGACAGTAAATTACCCCTTGTGTTTCTCCACGTTTTCTTAATTGAAATCCTGATGCATAAAACATCTTGGGATTGAACAATCATTAATATATTGGATGTTCACGTGTTTAGTAATATCTTTTTTTCATTTATGTCTTTTTCACACTGTGTATTTAATTTACATTGTCGTTGTTTAATGTTTTGTGATTCAACATTACACATGTACTTTTTGTATGTAGACCAAATTGTCCCTCTTTGGAGTTTGAGTATACATTAAAATTAAAAACAAACTCAAATAAAAGGTATAAATAAAATACCGGTGCAAGCGAAAATTAATCGTTTGTCCGAGCGTAAATTAAAAGACGCTCTATTGGAATAAAACAGGTTCAGGCCCTCTCCTTTGTTTCATATATATATACTGCCCTGCCAGAACCTGGCCTCTTGGACCTAACTCCTCTTGCTATTATAGACTACAGGCGCACTGTAGGCCTCCGGTCATGACGCACTGCGTCGGAAGACAGCAAGCAGTGCGAAAATCATACATGGATTACAGCGGGCCCTTTGTTGTGATGCACTACATCAAAGGAAATCACAGCAGTTAGCGCAGCAAAGTTAATAGATTTCCTTTGTTCAGGTACTCTGTCGACTGTGGTGGGGAATAATCCCAAGCTGAAGTGATATATGAGGCTGTAGTGGAGTGAGTTAAATGTCCCATTGACTTTTAGAGACATGGCATTGTGAAGCCCGATTCATGCTGCAGACTGGATGCAGGATGTGTTATTCTTTCGGGTAAACGTTCGCTTACCGTTGATCTGGAGTGATATTATATAGATTTGCTGACTGTGTTTTTTTGTTATTATTTGATGCCATGATGAATTCTCTTCCCAGTCCTGTTTAGTGTGTGGAAGGGGGGTTGTGGGTTGAGTAACAGGTTGGTCCGTAAGTGTGACCGTGTTTTGTTGAGCGATATGTTGGTACCGTGTAAGGGTTGGAAGATACCCTTGTGAGAATACTCTGTGTCCATGGCAATGTGGGTTGAAAGACACCCATCTAGTGAAATGTTTAAGGGGGTATGTTGTTATGCCCCAATGCAGCAGAGGGTAGGTTTAGCCCTGGTCCTGCCGTGAGTTGTGTAAGTGCAGTAGAAGGTATGTGGTCCCTGTTCCTGCCATCAGTTAAGTAAATGCAGTAGAGGGTATGAAGTCCTTGGTCCTACAGTGAGTTGTGTGAGTGCAGTAGAGGGTTTGGACTCTCTGGTCCTGCTTTGAGAGTGGATGCAGTAGAGGGTGTGAAGTCCCTGGTTCTACTATGAGTTGAGTTGATGCAGTAGAGGATATGAAGTCCCTCGTTTTGCTGTGAGTTGTGTAAGTGCAGTAGAGGATATGTGGTCCCTGGTCCTGTGTGTATTGTGTAAGTGCAGTAGAGGGTTTGGAGTCCCTGGTTCTGTCGTGATAGTGGATGCAGTAAAGAGTGTGAAGTCCCTGGTCCTGCTGTAAGTGTTTAGAGACACTGATTGATATTGTTCCTGTTGTCCCTCCTGATATGTTAAGGTTGTGTTACAGGAGCATGTGTGTTGCACTTTGATGTTGTGAGGTGAATGACTTAGGGGTGTTATTGGTTTCCTAGGTTCTGTTGAAGAGTGCATGATGTGATTATCTATGTATTCTAATGTTCATAGGACTGTTTTATTATATTGTGTCTTCTCTTGTCCTTTTGATTTAATGTTAATCTAGAAGGAATATTTATGGGACTCGTTGATTGTTTTATTTGAATTTTCTATTGTTTCTTTAACAGAGGGAGATGTGTTGTGAATAGGCCTGGGCTAAAAATCCGTTCCGCTCGCGGAAATTGCGATAATTTGACATTTTCGCGTTCCGCGCAGAGCGCGAAAATGTCAAAATTTCTGCAATCCACATTTTACCGGAAATTTTTTGCTTGCTCGCGCTGTAAAATAATACGTTCTTGCGTGCGCGCGATCGCCTTACCTGAATCCCCGTGTTCGCCGACAAGTTTTCCCGATCCGGTCGCGTTCTCCACGAGATGTTGGATTGTTGGTAGCCATTTGCGCTGTCTCGCGACAGTTCGCGCCCGCAGTAACATCATTCGTCGCGCGATCACGTCTTTCTTCTCGCGATCATGACCCGTGAGACAAGTGAAAACAAGATGGCCACGCCCGCGAGCAACCGCATGGGTAAGTTGGCAAGCCGCGACCACGCAGAACATACCGCGAACGGGCGGAAAAAAAACTTCCGCATCTTCGCGATATTTCCGCGTGTTTGCGGACATTTTTAACATTTTCGCGATAATTTGCGAAAGTGAATTTCGCAAATTCCGCCCACCCCTAGTTGTGACTTGTCTTAGTTACTATGCATCCTTCCTACAGTTCAAAGTCCCTACTGCTCAGCAAGTGAGGGAGGACATTGGATGGTTAGAAGTTGAGAGTATTTGTGCTTGGATGAGTGGACAGTTGGAGTGCGGGGAGGCGCTGAGCAGCAGGTTGCTGGTCCCGGTGCGGTTTTACCTGATTTACCTGTAACTGATCTAAACCTAATAAACCTACTCCTTTTGTAACCTACAAGACTACATCCTTGATTGTAACAAAGTCATTGTCAAAAGAAGTATATTTGTGTATTCAGAAATCCAGATACAGGTATGAAACCCACTGTCCGTCACTATCTCGGATTTAGGCGTTGCCTCAGCAAGAAATTTCTCACCCTCAGCAGCAGTTTCTCTAGGGGCTTTACGCTTTTCCAATACAACACCCATTATTTTTGCTCGAACAATCTGAAAATCACAAAAAATAAGTTAGAGAACAACTAATCCCAGTGCGGCTATGCCAAAGGTCAACCAATCACAGCATGGCTCTGTCAGTAACAAATGACAGTGCGACTCTGAGGTGAGGTCTCACCAATCCGTGTATGGCGCTGCAGCTGACCTTCCAATCACAGCACGACTTCTCCATGAATGGGCAACCAATTGCACAGCTTTTTTCAATGAATTTACACAAAATAAACCAAAATAGACCTTGTCTGCTCAACCTAAATAGGATTAAAATCAGCAAGTTAGAATAAGACAAATCTCACAAACAACAGAAACAAGATGAGCACCTTTGCACCATTTGTCAAACCCAATCCTGACTGAGCATACCCAGTCCAGTGGCAATCCACCCTTGGTTAATGTATTCACTCCTGTGTGCCGAGGAGCAAGAGACACCAGATTAGGCACACAAACTCCTGGAAAGGAAAACATGTTTATACAGAGAACCCTATTCATGTGCATGTGTCACCTCGCAAAGCACACCACCTTTTGCAGACAAATAAAACCACAATATTACGAGATCTTGGATTTCGATGAATCCAATAACCGCACCAATTAACAATAACAAATTGTTTTTTTACGCAAATGACAAATAAGAATAGCACATCAACACAACAGTGATCAAGCCATCAATTGAACCTATAATCATCATTGCTTGACCAAAAGCCTAACACACAGCATAACAATCCACCAAGCAGCACAAGACTGAACACCTAAGTAACACCCCAAGAGCACTTTCGATCACCAGAATCAATCGGCCTTATTCATACTTACAATTCAAATCGGTCAGGAACACCACTGCAAGTCAAATACTATGCAACATCCATCACCCATTCATGTGTATACAGTTGAAGTAACAAATGCTAGAAAGGGCGTAAAGACAACAGCATACTCTTTCTCAATAGAATGATGTTGCTGCTGAATGAATGCAAAGTAACTAAGAACTCTCTATGGATGCTATTGTTCCAATCGCTACAACTCTCAAGTGCCCACTGTTTCACTATCCCATGTTGTGTTCACACCAGGGATCTAAAGGGATAGGCCCAACCCGAAGCGTACTGATCCCTTACTCTTGAAGAAACTCACACATATTTAGCAAAAAAGGACAGGTATGTCAAAATGTGGAAATGTGACAAGACTGGTGAAGAAATCCTTTCAGGACAAGAACCCTCACTCACCCGAGTGTGACATGCTTCATCATAGGGTTCCCTCCTCACTCACGGACTGCAAGGTCCATGGTGTGGGCTTCAACACTCCAAAACGAAGAGGAGCTGGGGTGTTTTTTGATGAGTGATAGTATTAGGTAAGTGAGGGACAGAGTGCAAAAATCATATAATAGTGATTAAAACTACCTCCAGAGTACTTAATCAACTTTATTCTGTGGTCCACTGGGGATAGGGTTAAAAAGAGGACCAGGGTTATGAGCAAATTATATATACCCTTTTCAATGGTCATAAGTCGACATGTTTCTGCCTTAAGTGGTCTGCAAGCAGGGATCCTAGGAATTCATCAGGACCAAACAGTTATATCTTTATAGTCACTCTGTGTATATGTGAAAAAACATAAATATTTCAATAAAATTATCTACTGGCCAATCAGGACGGCCAGACAGGCGATGGCCCATGTATATTCGGGGTCCAACATTGTTCTGAAAGTAATGATAAACAAGGAAAAATGAGTCGTGTCACATTTCACACAAAAATGTTATTTGTGGATTTATAGTGCACATGTGAGTTCATACTATACGCATTATAAGGACACAGACACTTTGTGTATCATAGCGAGGTCCTTTATCTTACCTAATTACGTGGATGCTGTGGTCCACCTTCGTGCCACTGGATACATCCAGAAACGCCCAACTACAAGACAAAATAAAACACATAGGACCATAGCAGTGTCACTTCCCTGCTTATGTGTAAAGATGTAAGGAGTTTTCTAGTTAGGTTCTACTGTGCTGAGTAACAGTCATATGTTCTGACCTTACCGACACAATCAAGCGTGTTTGTGTAAGGGAAACTGTGCTTATTTATTTTGATAAGCATCATAGTATTGGGGTCTAGGAGATCAATAGCAAAACAAAATAATGCAGTGTGGCAATCAAGGCAAAAGCAGAAAGTCATTACTCCCTGATGCGGAGGTGTTCTGATCGAGCAACCTCCACACCCGATGTCCGGCTCGATCAGATGCGTAAGCACCAACGCTGCGGCGGAGCTCGTCGGAATTCCAAACCCGGGCATCCGCAAACTCATCATTGCTCAATCCATGCACTGAATGCCATGATCATACCAACTGGTGTGATTCAGGGAAGCGGGCTTACCCTCAGTACGTCGGTGCTCAAATAGATGGATGTCCGAACAAAGATGGGAAACGCCGCAAACTAGGTCACATTAAAAATAGACGGGAAGCGACGTGCAGCGCGGACGCTTACACGTCATTGGCATGCTTTGACTAATGGGAAATGTAGTTTTTAGGGACATAATTGGCAGACTGATGCAAGCACGTCACTGGCGGTTCTTTTACTCAAGGAAAATGTAGTTCTATGGAATGGGATACAAAATACAAAATATCAGTTGTATTCTTAGTGTGAGATCAATCTATTCAGTAGACCTCTCGGGCCGAATCCATAGTATGTCATTACCATTCAGCTAGGTCTGCCCAAAGGGGGCTGAGATCGAGCTGAATTCAAACGATCTGCTTACATTTTATTTTTTTATAGAATGTCTTTGTAGCAAAGACACATGTCACTCAGATTATGTTACAATATTGTAATTGTGGTTGGCTTCCATGCAGGGTGCATCAACTGTGAGTGATTTTTGGAGTGTTCTCTGTATGAAGGGTATGCGCATGGTTTCCACATATGTCCTCTCATTGTAGTGGTGTTGTGGTGGGGGTTTTCTTGGGGGGGGGGGTGGTGTAGGAGTGGGCCTTTTTGGCTAAAGTTCCCTAAACATTTTACTTTCCCCCGAGGCCGTTTTCCTGACATAGAATAGCCAGTTTAGAAGCTTGGGGTACCTTGCCACTGCTGATCAGTGTCAAAGTACAAGAGTTTCCTGTTTAAAATGTAATGGTGATTGGTTGGCCATGATTGGTTTGGTTGCCTTACTAGTAAAAGTCCCTAGTGATGTGCACTGTGTGTGCAAGGGCTAGTAATGCAAGGGCGCGTAGAGAAGGAAACTCAGGCCTTCGGAGTAGGACCTGCGCGCAGAATGCTAAGTTAGCAAGCTGTCCTGACAAGTGCAACCACTTGTCAGGTCTGACTTTCCCTTTTACATACACATCGGGCATCCCTGTGGTATTTCTCAGGTAACCCCTGGGCAGGGTGCAGTGTAGGTAAAAGGCCTACTACTGAAAGGCCATCCTGCCCATAGGACAGAATGGGGAAGGCTGGGTGCTGTGTTTGACAGCCTAGTCTCCTGTCAGTTTAGAACGGAGAGGTGAAGTTTAGTATGTATGAACTCAGAGTGTTATAGCACATCTTTCTGTGAAGGTGGTTCTGTCACTGTGTGTTCATAAACCACTCTTTTAGAAAGTGTCTGAGTTTTGTGCGCTGAGCATTTCTGTGTGTCTCTGAAATGTGTATTGGCTGTCTGGAACTGAAAGATGAGAGGAGCTGGGAGAGGTCTTGACCCAGGGAGGGGTTAAGATGGCACCAGGCTGCCCTGCATCTGCAGAGTAGGGGGAGGAGAAGCCTGGGAGGTGAAAAGGCCTGGGCTGGTGCTATAAACCAATTGACCCATCTCCTGCTGAGTGATTAAGGATCCAGACACCCAGTATCAAAGGGAGAGAGGGGACACTGGGAGGGAGACACCCAGAACTGATTTAGGGAGGGGTCAGGGACACCTGAGCACATACGAACTTCAAAGACATTAAGGGGTATAACTAGGAGGGTTGAAACCCCTGAAAGTGTGAATGTAACAGATATGGATTGAGACTGTAAAGGCTTGGTCCCATTCTGTGGTCAAGAGGAACCTCTGGTAAAGAAGGAGCAACTGAAGAGACTGCTGTGGATAGACCAATCCATGCTTCGTGATCTGGGGCTGGTCTGCAGTTTGCTGTTCTAACTAAGGGAGAGGCTGTTGGGACTGTGCTTGGAGGCGCTGGGTCCCCCTGCTTGAAGAAGACTGTGCTTTGTGCTGTGTCTTGTGAACCCCAAGGGCCCTCAGTGAGCTGGCTCCCTGTTTGGAAATAGAGGATAATAAAAGTTTCCGGAGCAGTCCCAAGCAACGCGGTGTGCGCGTGCTTTTGCAGCTTGAGACCCTCAGAAGTTGTGCCCTGTGATCGGGGGCACGCAGGAGTAAACTAAATCTCGAATGTGCTGGGTGCGTGTTGAAGTGCAGGCCAAGGCGTTGGTGAAGCGCGCCTGATCGTGGTGTGCACGGAGAGACGAGGTGAGGCTCGGACGCGCAGTGTGCATGTCGTGGTGCAGCCCGGGCATTGGTGAAGAGTGCCTGGGCCTCGTGTGCACCGAAGGAAGAAGCGAGACTCAGATGCGCTGGGTGCGTGTCGGGGTGCAGCCAGGGTTTTGGTGAAGAGCGCCTAAGCATCCTGTGCACCAACGGAAGAAGTGAGTCTCGGAAGCGCTGGGTGCGTGTCGTGGTGCAGCCCGGGTGTTGGTGAGGAGCGCCTAGACATCGTATGCACAGGGAGAAGAGGTGAGACTCGGACGCGCAGAGTGTGTGTCGTGGTGCAGCCAGGGCATTGGTGAAGAGCGCCTGGACATCGTGTGCACCGGAAAGAAAAGGAGAGACTCCAACGCGCAGGGTAAGTGTTGAGCTGCAAGCGGAGCTTTGGTGAACAGTGCCGAATCGTCGTGAGCACCAGAGAAGAGGCGAGTCTCGGACACGCGGTGTGCGTGTCGAAGTGCAACCTGAGGCGCTGATGAGGAGCGCCGGGGTAAGGGGGTGCACCAAGTTGTAAGTTAAGTCTCCACAGTGTTGAGGGCGGATCTAGGTGTGGACTGAGACCGCCGGAAGAAGGGCTAAGTCATTGGGTCCTCGGAGTCAACTGCAGCGGCCTGGACCGACAGCCACGGAAGAACTGAGCCGCCGGCCCAAATCCGCCGTAAACCCGTGACGGAGTTCTGGATCAAGGCCCAAGTTGCTGACGTCAGGGAGGACAGTGGGGTCGCGCCCCCCAGTTAACGTGGATCAACACCTGGGGTGTGGTGCGGGCCCGGAGGGACACTCTCTCGGCCTCCTGGTCAGCTGCGCGAGCCGTTGCTTCGGCTCGGATCCTGGCCCGTGCTGACGGAGGGGCAGTGCCGAGGCCGGAGTGGGAAGCAGTACTTTTGTGTCATCATTTGATCCATAATGAGGGCACTGTTAACGGAGCACGTAAAACTGTCATATTACACTTTGCATTATTGCTTCTAACGAACTATTGAACTGTCGTATGAAGCCTGACCTCATTTGTGCCTGAAGAACTACATGCTTGGTGCGATATGCACTGTATTATTTTTCCCTTGCATATTACCTGATTGTAATGTGGTGCATTGCATTATTTCTTCAGTGCATAGTATCTGAGTATAATGTGGCGCAGTGTATTATTTCTTCATTTGCACTGTACAGGGTTGTAGCGTGACGCATTGCTTTGTTTCTTCCTGGTACAGGGCATGGTGGTGGTGATACGCATTGCATTATTCCTTCAATTGCAAAGTACATGCCTGTGGCGCTACATATGGCATTATTTCTCTGTTACACAGTATAAGAGAATATCGTTACGCATTGCAGTATCTGTTTCCTTTTGCAACGTGTGTGATTCTAGCAATACGACTGGCCTAACCCTTTGGAAACGGTTAGAAGTTAACATAACTGTTGGTTAGAAGCGGTGGTTGGGATTAGAATCTGCCAACCCATCGGAAAGAATACTACCCATTCTTATATGTTGATTTTGTATCGTGAGGTCGTATCGTATAATTGCTTATATAAAGATTATACTCATTTTATCAAAATTTGTGTGGAGTCTATTTGTGGAGACATCATGGGGTTACTGTGAGCGTGGTTGCACATACTGAACACTCGTGCCTTGGAGATAAGCCTGGCTGCTCGTGCCAAGCTACTAAGGGGGTGAGCAGGGCTATCTCAAACGGTGTCCTTACTTTAGCCCAACGTTGAAGCGAGAGGCCGGGGAGTCCCGCCTCCAGCATTTGGTGGCGGCGATAAGGACCCCCACTTCCAACAGATGGTATTTTTACACAACCCAAAATTGACTCAGGTAGTATTGTCAAGTAACCCGTCTATGGGAAACTGTGCTTATTTAATTTGATATGCGTCATAGCATTGGGGTCTATGAGATCAATAACAAAACGAAATAAAGCAGTGTCGTTTCAATCAAGGCCAAAAGCAGAAAGTCATTAATCACCCTGGTTCCTGATGCGGAGGTGTTCTGATCGAGCAACCTCCACACCCGATGTCCGGCGCTAGGACCTTGTTCTGATCAGCAGCTTGGAGTAGTTCACATTCAAAATCCATACACAGTAATACCAAGTTATTCCCTCTTCCAAGAAGTTTAACTCAAATTCCTCATAAACTCACAGGGCGATACTGACTGGAATGGGTATTTTCAGCCCCAGTATCCGCCAGACGAATTTAGAAAGAACTTTTAATGGGGATCTAATTCCAGTTATTAAAGCTCTTGAACTGGAGCTAGAGCCGGAATCCAACACTTTCTTCAGAGTCAAAACACATGCACCTGAATGTGTAACTTCCTGTTTGCTCTTTTTCTTGTATGTGAGAGACAGCTCAGTGAGCTATGCACCTATGAAAAAAAGAGTTTAACGAGTAGCATGCAGGTGGCATTCTTCCAAGGGAAATGATTACCAGTTAGAATTAGATTTAAAAAAACAATTAAGTGGTTTCAGCTGTATAAATGAGCAGATAGGATATACAAATCAATAAGAAAGCAAATCCACTACTTTGCTACATAAGGTATGAGGAGTGTGCAGACATTCAATGTTTTAATATCAGGAAATCCGGGGGTATTGTTTACTTTCTATTTTCAAGTTCTAAAACAGTCTATGATGAATGTCCATCGTTTGGCCAATAACAGTGCTTTTCTTATCTACTAGACTCCATGTTCCCCACAAAGTACCACCAAGTTGCAAAATTCTGTTCACAAAGTATGACTTTTAGCGGATTGGGTGCCAACCCCGGTTTTTCCTTCTTAAAATACTGTGAGTGTACATAATCCCTGGATGTGGCTTGGAGGAAGCAGACCTGCCCTTTTGACTACGTGTTCAGTTCCTCATTGGCTAATAATGTTTGTAACCCTCTGACATGTTGAATCCCTTGTGGTTATTCCTGCTGCTTCGAAGCTGGGCAAGCGCACAGCGGCGCTTCTGTCAAGAGTGAAAACAGAGATGAAAAATACTGACCAGTCTCTTGGCTGCATCTTAGGGTTTGATGAAAGATGAGCTAATGTTAGACGACCAAAAACCACTGAAGGATGGGAGGTGAAAGTAGCAGTGCAACAGATAGAGGCCAAAAAGTGACCACCATCTTCTCCAATTTCTCTTACTTTCTAGCATCTGCGTCATCTCCGGCTTTACTATGGCCTTCTGTCTCTCAACTCCCACTGCGCCTTGGAGATTTCAGTCAGCTTCCTTGTGTATGGGGACCAATACCACAACTCGAATCAGTAATGAGGGACTCACGTATGATGGACAAACAAGGCCTTATTTAGCTTTTGGCAAAACAGGAAGAACACAGTAAATCGGAAGTCCTCCCGCCCCATCTAATTCGCAGTCCACCGGTGTATCAAGTGCTAGATTAATGTCGGTGGGTCTGCTAGTTCCACCAGTGGTAACAACCCCTGACCATTCCACCCAGGACTGGTGGGTCACAGTCATCCTGCCCCATTCAGGGTGGGACTGCCGACGTTCATTTCCTCTGCCCGTATCCACCATGTGAGACATAGCGGAATAGGGAGGGGCAATGTTCAATGGCCCCTATGTTCAGGGGAAAATCTCCCAATGCATCGGAGACATTTACTTTTTTTTCAGATGAGTCTCTTTTCTTTGATCCCAAAAATTTGCTGAGCAGGGGCGTTGAACGTGGTGGTGTCTACTCAGCAAAGGCGTCGATGCTGTAAACAGAACCACCCGCAAGAGGGCTCCTTCATAGCAGGGAGAAGGGAGATGGGCTGGAGAGAGAAATGTTCTAGCAAAAGGAGAGCCATGCACAGGATGGCCTTCCCTCCCATGGTAGGATGTGGATCCCTTGCAGCAAAGCAGGGCAGCCGCAGAGGATTTTAAAGCACTAAGGTTCAACACTAGAGCTCACAACCGAAGTCCTGATCACTGCATAGGGAAGCCCTAACGGCTGTACTCAACTCTAAGGACCAGGACGGGGCTGTGCAGATTGCAAATTCTTGGAGTAATGTGTGTAAAACAACAGATTAGTCTGAGCATATGAGCAGTCTCATCTGCACAAGTTGGAGTTCTTTAAACAAGATTTTTTGCATAGCAAAGCCTATGGATATGAGAACATACATTACTTATTTCAGCTACTGCACCAAAAGATGTCAAGGACAACCACAAAGTAGCACTTGGCATAAGTAGATGGAGGGGATCGCAAGCTGTGCATGAAACGAGGGGGATCCAGTTGGAGCCCGATCCGGCAGCCATCCTTGAGCCAGATCTGGAATCTGGACTGAACACAGTGAAATATGCTGAATTTGTCCTGGTGTATGTTGCCAAGCGAGGGATCCACAAGACACACAAATTGTCTGCTTTCCATTCCAGGCAGCAACATGCAGGCGGTGAAGGGGCTTTCTTATTTTCATTTCCAACTGCGCCCCCCAAAGTAAAGCCCAAATTTAAGGGGTATTTAGTCCTCCTTTTGTTCAAGTATCATCCTGACTGGGAGTTATCTGGAAGCTCTCACCTAGATGCAATGAACAGAAACAAAGGCACTCACCTTTGTTATATCACTTCAGAAGTACACAACCTCTATATATAAGAGATATGCAAACACTGTAAGAATGTCAGATGTATCGGTCTGTATAAGTAGTTGCACAGATAACAATTCAAATAGCACTTACACATTTATTTTTTACTTAATTCTTTAATAGCACTACTCATCCCAATGTAGGATGTCAGAGCATTTTACAGCACACACACATTGTACACATTGTAGAGTAACAATGAATCATACATGTAAAAATCAATGTACAGGATGTGTTACATAAGAGAATAATGGTTACTAGGTATAGGAGTCACATATCTTTACTGGTAGGAATTATACGTTAGGTGTGAATGGTCTAAGAAAATCAAAGTCAGGATTTAAAACATAACACATCACTTGGGGTTCCCGGTAGAAATAAGACTTTATTACTAAGTAAAACACCCCATTTTAGCAGTCTTACAATAACAGCATATTCAGGAAAAGAAGAATAAGGTTCCAAACCCATGACTTACAGTTTATAGTCAGTTCCTTTATGCTGGTTCATAGCGCATTGTGCTATATTAGAACTAGGGGTGGGCGGAATTTGCGGAATTAACCTTCGCAAATTATCGCGAGAATGTTTAAAATTATCGCAAACAAGCAGAAATATCGCAAAGATGCGGAAGTTTTTTTCCGGCATGTTCGCGAGATTTTCTGCATGGTTGCGGGTCGCCAACTTACCCATGTGGTTGCTTGCGGGCGCGGCCATCTTGTTTTGAGTTGTTCTCGCGGTGCATGATCGCGAGAAGAAAGACGTGATCGCGCGACGCATGACGTCACTGCGGGCGCGAACTGTCGCGAGACAGCGCAAATGGCTAAAAACAATACAACATCTCATGGAGAACGCGACCGGATCAAGAAAACTTGTCGGCGAACGCAGGGATTCAGGTAAGGCGATCGCGCGCGCGCAAGAATGTATCATTTTACAGCGCGAGCAAGAAACAAATTATCGCCAAGCTGCGGAAACCGGAATTTTTGACATTTTTGCGCTCTCCGCGGAACGCAAAAATGTCAAATTATCGCAATTTCCGCGAACGGAACGAAATTTTTGCCCAGGCCTAATTAGAACTATTGAAATTTATGAACTGCAAGTAACAGAAGGAACTCTGTGTCAAAAGCAGTAATCCACTTATCTACTACATATAATATCTGTGATCTTCATGTTACGCAATGTGCTTTTTAGGAGACATATGAACCCTTTATACTACTTTATGGGTAAAAACTGTGACTAGACAAAATACAGATTTCTCCAGAAAGTGCATTAACAGGCAGTTATCTAACCGTCATTCTTTCTGGCAGAGTTTGCAAAAATAAAATGCATACGTTGACTCTCTGGGTTAGACCCAGTGAAATATGCAGAATTTGTTGAAGTGTAATTTGCCAACAAGACTGTTAATGGTGATAGGAATTGTTTCCTTACGGAAGAAGTTGAATCTGCCTTCATGTGGCACTTTTTGTGTTTTCTCTTAGGAGAACCTTTGCTGGAAAGAGAAGGTTTGCTATTCAAGCCCTTGTCTGGAAAGATAAGGCTTGATGTAACACCTCCCAGACTCCACACTGACACCCCTTATGTGCATCCTACCCTCCACAGCACATCTCATCCAGGGCCTGAAGAAAATGATCACATCACTCTCACATTGACAGAACTCCATTGTCTCCCCGTGCAGGCCTGCACCATCTTCAAAACTAGCTGCGCCGTTTATGAACTCATTAATCACAGCCAGCACCACCCCTTATTTTGCAGAGGCTCTCACCATCACTGGTGGAACTCGGCACACCTGCAGTCAGGACACTATCAGACTCCAGGCAAAAAAGTGTAAAAAAGAAGACTACTGGACTCTCCCAAGTATACATCCAGGATATGGAACATCATCCCCGATATCCATGAGGACTGCCCCAACACGGGTCCAATTTAGGAAAGGGTTGAAGACTCATCTCAGCTTCCTCTTCTGTTAATAGACAACTTTAATCAAGCGTTTGATCTTGCACTGCACTCCAGTGCCTTTTGGCAAAGGTTGCACAATGGAAATACCATATGTATACATACTTACCTTTAGGAAAAAGTAGTCTGCTTGGAGGTCTCCTTGCTGGTCTTTTCCAAAAATACCTCAGCCTTTCTCTCTCTGATGGCCTTCGGGTGCATGGTGGTGCAAGAGTCACAAGCCATGGCATTGTGTTCATTCCCAGACATCACATACAGTTGTCATGGGGATTCAAAAAGGACATTTTATTGTGGCACCATCTGCAAGTCTTAAAACCTGAGGCCCTTTGAGGAGACATTTAACCTAATCACTGTCAAGTGCTGAGAATTTAATTGGTGAGACACCGAGAGAACTCCGGACCGGACAGGAACTGACATCGGCATGCTGGTGAGCATCTAATATACTCTGAGGGTATAATGTCTTGAAGCAAGGTCATACCTGATGATGCATGGCACCACATAGTGGTGCTGAAGAGTCATTTCTGGGGGGAAAAATGCATTTACTAGTCTGAAGCCTGGGAGGAGTATTCATATATTTAAAACATTGCAGGAAGATACACATATGCATCAGAAATAAGCATTACATAGAACACAAGAATGAAAGAAATGAATGAGATGCTTGAGGTAGAGGAGCATGGCAATTTTTGTCACATTTTAGAACTAGATACCTGGCTTTCTATTTTAGAACATTGATGGCTTATCCTGCATTGCTCGTGGAGTGAATGTTTCCGTCAGATAGGACAGTCAGTACGGAGTAGTGCCATAATGGACTGTGAGACAGTGCACCTCCAGCAGATGCCATTCCTCTTCCACTCTATCAAAGGTCTTCCACATTGCCTCTCAGAAACTGAACCGAGACCTGAAAACTGACCCGACCAGCCTCTATCAACTCAGCCACAACCCCACAAATACAGACTGGTAAGGAAAGAGCACATTGGTGAAAACCAAATACTGCAACATTTGAAGGTAAAACAAAGACAGAACTCTGAGCATCAAACGGTCACATGGCAGCATAGGAGCCAAACTATGAGAGTAGGTATTGTGCTGCTAGAGGTTCCTTAGACCCCTAAATTTAAGTTCTGGTCCATCAAAAGTGGGTGACAGACCAACAGCATATTTTCAAAGTTAGCATCTTCAAAGGAATGCAAAAGTAATGCAACCTTCTGATATGGCCTTGATGAAGGTGCAGCCAGTGTCAGGGCAAAAGTGTATACACCCTTTGAAAAGACTAGCTAATCAGGAACCTTACACCCAAATTCAACTAGGTTATACATAGCAGCAGGTTGAGAAAGAAAAAATGCACACAAAAGCTTTAGAGCAAGTAAAGAAAAGTCAGAAAGAAAGTTCCCAAGAGTGATCGAATAAGAACAAATGGCTCAGCAAAATGCAAAAAGCATACATTTCTAAAATATATGACTGTCCAGACTGGAATTGGTTGTGATCATGTTTGAGCAGGAAAATAACTAGTTACTATTGGTTTAACCTGAATACCTGAAAAGTAGCATGAATCCGCCAAGAAGGTGGTAAATGGAAATAGACGACGGACTGGAGGACAACCTTAGCAATGAGAAACAGGCTATAGAATTGGTGTCCTAGTTTACAAGGTACTTCATGAATAGAAAAAAACTTAGAAGACAACCATACCTGATCGCTGATGTAATGAGAAGTGTCAGAACACCTTTTCTAAGTAGCTGTTATTTGCGGGTGACCCATAGCAGCAAACGGATTAACTAATAATAGGAAGTCCCTTAAAACCTGGTTATTTGCACAAGCCTACAACTGATTTCTCCATGGGCAATGGCCAAGTCCTATTACAGCGCCATGACACCTATCGGTGTACGTGCGCTTTACAAAGCATTCTTAACATTAACATTAACATTAACATTAATAATAATCTTTGTCTCTTATTTTGCAAAATGGAAATGGTCAGAAGCTACTGAAACCCCATCATCACCAATGAAATCAACAGAAAATATCTTGGGGTGGAAAGACAGAGAAAAGGATGATGAGAAGTCACTAGAAGGGTGTAGTGAGTTGTTGTGCAACAATTTGTACTGAAGAAGGTTTCTCAGTGCACTCAATAATCTTGCGTTTTAAATTTAATCTTATTTTTCATTGTGTACTACTCCATCCGTTACACTGTGTCTCCCAGTGCCAACAAAGTATAATTTTAAGATTGTCAGGTCTGGCGAACCAATCCCTGATGGGTGGGTGCACATTCACATGGAAACTGAATACGTGTCTTCTCTGTATTTATCCACAGTAAATTATTTTTCCAAAAATATGTTGTGTGACTGTGTGTGTTGCACACATACTTTACAAATTGCCTCTTAAGTTCGGCCTGCCTGCTCTGTGCTAAGTTACCAGAGGGTGAGCAGAGGTTAATTTAAAGTGTGTATCTAGCTTACCCTGACTAGGATTGTGGTCCCTACATAGACAAGGTGTAAACCTCTGTTAACTACAGACCCAATTCTAACAAGAACCCTTTTTAGATCTGTGGCATAAGTGGTAGAGTGGAATGCACGGAAGGTTGGTTTATAATGTTGAGTTTGCAGTTACACGCAGACGAATAAAGATATGTAAAACAAAGCTCAGTGTGTGGCGTATATTGACAGGTACCCAGGCTCAGGAAGACGCTGCAACTGGCGACAAGCTAGGGGAAAAGTAACTCAAAGAAGGACAGTGCTCTTCCAAACTGTTTGATGTGGTCCAAGCAAACTGCTTGTGCATGCCATGTGTGTTGCAGCCAAAGTACGGAATCGAAGCTTAATGCATGTGGAGTCAAAGTGCAACTCCAGTCACTGTAAAGAAGTTGAAAACAACCAAAGCATTACAATGAAATCTACATATCGGTGACTGATAACCTGCTGGTCAGACCATACATAAAGATAACGTGCTGTTACGCGATATACATTCATACATAATACAGAGTGAGAATGCTAAAGGCGAATGCAACCTGGCTTTGAAAGAGCATCAAATAGCAACATCAAATTGCAAGATAACGTTGCAATCAGAAGCGCTACGAGGCATAGGTCAACCAAGTGTCAGACAGTACTAAGAGACACCTAAAAACTGTCAGGACTTGTGGCGCCATGGTCTATACCGTGCTACAGTGGAATCAATTGTGTGTAAAACAGCATATTCAGGGGTCCCGTTATTGGTGGAACTGCAAATCCCCAGTTACCACTCTTTGATGGCCGACCTAGTCTCCTATGGTTTTAGGACGATTTAGAGACTCTAAAGTCTTGCGAGATTGCAGCAGGAATCGTATTGGATGTTATTTTTTTACAGCTGGCACTAGCAATGGCATCAGCAGAGGCTGTTTGCGCACCTCATCTTTGTAGTATCACTGGGGGTGGTAAGCGCATTCTCCTCTTTGCTTCCCAGGACATCTGGACAGCAAGGTGGGTGCACATGTTATCGCAGAGTTTAGCACGTTCCCCCTATCCATCCCAGCTCCCAACATGCTAGGGAGATATGGGACCTACTGCACGGCCACACTCTGGACCTGCTCTTTTTCACACTAACATGGCTCCACGCAACCTCTGCTCCAGACAGCGCTACAGCCACCCCACTACTACAAGGTTGTCAGGCAAGACCAACAGCACAAGGCCAAAGATATAGTTGACATCATATTCAAAGATACCATCAGCTACACCACTTACACAGACACCCCCACCAGTTACATCGAACACCTCACATTCAAGATAAGCATCACAGCCAACTTCTCTCTGGGTGGAACCATTGGATACAGGCCACCAAGACCTGGCACCAATTCTGCCAGCAACATCACAGAGTTCGTCGGACACCTCTTCATCAACTCCAGCACCTTCACCCTCCATGGAGACCTTAGCTTTCACTTAGAAGACCATACCAGTTCTATCACTACAACCTTTCTGGAAAATCTTGGCCTCACCCAGTACATTACCAAGCCCACTCACAATGCCGGACACCTATTAGACACAATTTTCTCCTCAATAAGCAACAAAATAGTCAACAAGCCAGCAACAATGACCTGGACAGAGCGGGCCCAATTCACAGAACTAACTTAAGACAAAATCCTAAACTTACTACCATTTTGGTATTCACAGAAGGTACTTACTCATTTTGGTATTCACAGAAGACACTTACTCACTTCGGTATTCACAGAAGTTAGGAGTCCTAACTTTAGGACTCCTAAATGCCTTCTGTGAATACCGAAAGTCTTAAAATTAGGGTTTTCCTCTGTTTAGGAGTCTTAAAGTTAGGACTCCTAACTTTACTACTACTAAACTGAGAAAAATCCTAATTTTAAGGCCTTCGGTATTCACAGAAGGCATTTAGGAGTCCTAAAGTTAGGAGTCCTAACTTTACTACTACTAAATTGAGAAAAATCTTAATTTTAAAACTTTCGGTATTCACAGAAGGCATTTAGGAGTCCTAAAGTTGGGAGTCCTAACTTTACTACTACTAAATTGAGAAAAATCCTAATTTTAAGACTTTCGGTATTCACAGAAGGCAGTTAGGAGTCCTAAAATTAGGAGTCCTAACTATACTACTACAAAACTGAGAAAAATCCTAATTTTAAGACTTTCGGTATTCACAGAAGGCATTTAGGAGTCCTAAAGTTAGGACTCCTAACTTCTGTGAATACCGAAATGAGTAAGTGCCTTCTGTGAATACCAAAATGGTAGTAAGGTTAGGATTTTGTCTTAAGTTAGTTCTGTGAATCGGGCCCAGCATGTCCATATCAGTTTCAACATACCCATCCTGCATCATCACAGACATACCGCCACCGAAACCTCCTGCTGCACCTGGAAAAGCATCACAGGAGAGGAGTGGGCTTCCACCCTCTTCATGCACTGGCCCAAGCACACAAGGAACTTGTCAGAAGACATTCAGAACCTCAACAGCTGGATCGCCGCATGCACTAGCACACTGACTCCCCTCAAGTGCAACCCAAAGGCAAGAGCCTGACTGCAGGCCAACTATTACACAGAGGAACTGTGGAAATGTGGATTTTCCTGATCAGTTATGTCCCCTATCTTGGACCCCAACGATTCTATGTGCATGTCACAAGTACATGTATGTTCCCTCCAGTTCCAGTTTCCAAGACGCAAACATATGTGTGTCTACCGTCGACATGTTCTCTGTCAGATCCGCCATCAATGGGCTGGATATTCAATTCCTAAGTATGAAAAGCCACCGACTTTATATGGCTAAGGTACTCCATTTTTACAGTTCAGGCAAGTAGGCCCGATTCTTTCCTCAAAGCCTTTCCCTGCTCTCTGTCTCTGACAGTTTCAGCTTGAGCTCGCATCTGTATCCATGAACTTTGTCCTACTCCCTGTGCAGCTAACGGTGCCTGCCTCGGCCAGTTTTCGCCTGCCTGCCAAGAAGCTGTATTTCACCTTCGAATTATCTATTTTGCTCTTCAGCCGATGCATTCCTGTCTAGTGATTTAGGTAAACATTTCCTTTAGCTCACAAGCAAAGGACTCAGCCTTTCCGTCCTCCTGCAAGTGATTCATAGCCCTGTTGCCATGGAAAGTTTTCTGCCCCTCGCTTCTCATATAGACACTTAGACGCTTGTACACGCACATACAGTTAGTATAGAATAGATTCTGTCCGAGAGTCCTTCCTTGTGGATAACATAGTTCTCTAAACATAGGATGTTAGATATGATTTGGGATTAGGTTGACATGACCCCCTAGACTTCTCGTCTCCACATGTAGAGCTAAATATCAAGTCCCCTTCACCCCCTAGTTGCACGTCAATCACACGTCATGCTGCTGCGCACGCATCCATGTTAAGTATTATCGTATAGATCCACCTATGTAAGATAATGAGAGCCAATCATGTTTCTTTTTGCTCCTTATTACGCCTAGTTTCAATTACGTATCACTATGTTAATTTATCTTATCAATTGTTACGCCTTTTTGCACTTGTTTCATTGTAAATGTATGACCTATAAAAGTTACTTCTTGTCAATAAAGTATTGTACTTCACTTCCTGAACCCTCGTGGTGACGGAACCTGAAGGCCGCGACTCGAGTCGGCCATTTTGGATGGAATAAAGCCCATTTAGAAACCTCTTATACCACGGATTTCTGCCTCTTGTTATTCTGAGCTATTTTACTTTATTTTAAGGATTCCGTATGAAATTCAGTTTCGGTAAAAAGAATATTTACCACATAATGGCGCCCGAACAGGGACACTTTCTCATCTCACGCGCCGGCGGTGCGTTGCAGGCCCGGTCTCCTGCCACAGCTGGACGGACCATAAACGCGTACCAGCAGGATTTCCTGTAAGCTCCCTCCGGTCAAGCGGGGGCGACTGAGGCTGCGATCAACCCAGACGAGGCGGTGAGAAGTGCGAAGTATCCCGACCAGAGCCTAGCTGAGAGAGCAAGATCCGAGGTATACAGAAGCCCACCAGGTTTTTCGAAATCCCGATGTGCAGAGGGTCCGCTATCCGCAGTTATCGAGTCCTGTCCATTCTCTGAGGCCTTCCGTTTCAAGGAGCTACTCGGTGAGTACCATCGCCGAGGAGGCGTGTTGACGCGCACATAGGTTGTGCCGGTCAAGACGGATTTGGGTACACAAATCCGGTCGGCACTGTTTAGCAGTGTATATGTACTGTTTAGCAGTATATCAAGTATTCCGAAGTATTCAGTTATTGTCAAGAATTCAGCGTGGTGATTAGTTAGGCAGACTGTCATCATTGTCGGTTATTGTTAAAATGTTTAATGTTTAATGTTTAAAAGTGTTCAAATGTCTTGCATATTGTGGTATGAATGATTGTTCTTTGTTCGCTGTTCATTATTGTGTTTTTCGTATTAAGTGAATTCAAGAGTAAGTATCAGATCAGTTGTCAATATGCCGCTCTTCTCGAAGTTAAGACAGATTACTACCAGAAAAGGGGTGCTTGAAGAAGCAGTTCCTATTCCTCCTAGGGACACTCCAGGGCATTTTATGTACCACAAGCATGGCTTAGATGCCATATTGTTTCTTGATCTATGGGTAGATTATACCAAGGGATTGCCGGAAAGTCAAAGGTGGCCCGCAGCGGGAACCTGGGATGCAGAGTGCATCATGAAAGTGGAGGAAGAGTTATGGAAAAGAAAGGTCAGACAGTCACAGAAAGACGCTGTTGAGTTATGGCGTAAAGAATCTCATAGACGTACAGAAAAAGCACGTAGACAAGAAGAGAGGAGTAAAGAAAGTTCAAATAAAGTTCAAGAAGATCTATTAATTGAGGAAGGTATCCGAGTGAAGTCAGAACAAGTAAATAGACAAAGAAATGCTCTTATGAATAGTATGTATCCCCTTCTAACCGAAGGACTACCAAAGGCTGTTCCAGGGATGCCAAAAGACTTGCCACCCCCGTTATTTCCAATTAAGGTACATCAAAAAGGGCATCCCAGAACCGCAGAAGATGTTTTTCTTTCCTCATATCTAGACGACACAGCTCCCGAGTATACTAACGCCACACTACATAGACCGTCTGGCGGAGGGGTTCAACGTCAGGATCAGGTATCCGACCCCGTGCAACAGCAAGTCCCGATACAAGCTTCGGCAAGCACATCTGTCCCCGCAGTCGATTCTACAGTGGTATCGACACCCATAGTTGCTGTGTCACGTTCAACGAACCCATTCACACCCGATGCCCCAGATGGGGCCACGGGAGGTGCTAGCAATACCTTTACACCACCCAGAATAAATAAACTTGTCTTTCAAGAATCAGCGCATTCACGTACACCTAAATTCGTAAGTGAACGTACGTTTAAGGAACTCCTTGTAAATTGTAGATATGACCCGGTGGTTGGTAAAGAGGACGAAATGGTCCTGGCATCATTACGCATCAGGCGAGCCGCAGAGTATTTAGCAAGGTTACCAGGAATGACTACGCATCTAGATAACATATACCATTTTGTTCAAACAGGACGAGATCCAGGATGTATTAACAGAGCTATGGAATTCCAGAAAGTAGAGATACAGGGGGAACTGTTACGTTTCCTCATAAACTGTGTGATCAGAAATCAAGACCGTCCGGGGGTAGACCCGAATGCAATGCTTATTCTTACAAGATGGAGCCAAAATATATCAGAAGGGAGACACGATAAGCAAAATTGTATAATAGCCATGTGCCGAAAAATCCGTAGAGAAATAGAGCGTATTCATGAAGAAAGATTGGGAACAGACGAGTTCGAGCAAGATGAAGTGTCCGAATCAGGGAATTCCGCAAGACAGTCAGAGACCATAGCCTATGTAGGCAGAGGAAGATCCTGTAATAATGCTAGATGTTTTTCTGATCCCATACACTCTGTATGCCCAAATAATAGCAGAACGTATCCGACGCCTGTAATAAATCTGAAGTCTCCTGAACATTTGTTTCAAGCCGCAGATAAAATACTACGAGAACGAAGGGGTTACCACCTCCTCGATTCCATGGATGAGCAAGAATTAGCCAGATCAGCTGTTCACTGGATTGACAGTCCTGAAATATACGGTGATGAGACCGTAGCACACACGTTTTTTAATCTCAGTGCAGATGAACAACGTTTAGCTGGAATCTATATGATTCAGCAACTCCTTATATTATATAAGAGCCAACATGCTGACCCTGGTCCTTTACCTGATATATTAACGGAACTACTCACGAACAGATGGAGAGGTTCTAGTAACAAGCTAATTAAAGAGATATTAGTGTCACGTAAACAGTATGTCCTTTTTGTAAATCCGGATTCTCTCTCGCTGCCCCACAGAGAAAGAACGCCGTACTATATGGATAGACAAAATCCTTTACGAGAAGTGCACCCAATAAAAGGCGAAGACAATGAGTTTCACCGTGTATTTGTTTACACACCCATATCAAAAATGGAATTATTAGAAATGAAGAAAGTAGTACCTAGTCATGACAAAGACCCAGCGGGTTTCCACCGAGAAATTAAAGACATGTTACTAATGGGAGAGTACACCTTTCCTGATATTATGACGATATTAAAGGTGCTTTTGCCTGCTGGCATCTATGAAAAACTGAAAGAAAAAGAGTGGGAAGTGGGAGACCAAAAGATAGACTGGACAGCATTAGCAGAGGAAGAAAGGGCCCGAACTGCAGGTTCAGGGCTCGGGGATAAAGTTAAACTGTTACCAGGTTTACTAGTACAGGTACTGCCACGTCTATTAACTACAAAAAAGGAAGATTGGGGTGCAATCACAGCCTGCAAACAAAAGCAAGATGAAGACACAAGCGATTATTATGCTCGATTTGAAAAATGTTTTGGTATAAACAGTGGTATAAAAGCAAGTAGTGACTCATATCCACATTTATTTGTGACAAAATTAGTGGAAAATGCATTGCCTCCAGTGAAGAATAGAATATTGAAATTCGAGAGTACCTGGCAAAGTAACACTCCGTCACAAATGCTACAAATGTTACAGTATCATCACAATAGAATTAGGGATGAACAAGAACACGAGCATAGACGCATGAAGGATACAAAAATGAAAATGCTAGTTTCTCAGACAGTACCAGCAGAGGGTCACAAAAAGGGTGTGACACATTCTGGTGATTCTGCAGCTCCCGTAAAAGGAACCTGCAATTACTGTAAGCAACTAGGCCATTATGTACACGATTGTCCAGTCCTGAAACGTAATATAGCTACAGGTATTGCAAAAGAGAGACCACGATTAGTTAGACAAGATCAGAATGAACAAGGAGCTATGCAGCATGGACAGTCCATGCCAGTTCAGCAACAGTCCATGCCAGTTCAGCAACAGTCCATGCCAGCCTCACAGCAGCCCATACAGTTTGTGCCAGCTGCACCACCGTTGCCTGCTACTGCCACACAAACCACAACACGACAAATGTATCAGACTGCACAATATGAATATCCTGAGTATCAGCGTTACGCATGAACAAGCCTAGAGAGGGAAGTTGACTTACCGCTCATCGAGATTCCTGTAGATCAAGAAGGACCGTATGTACATAGTGAATTGTTAGGTCAAGATAGAAAATTCTTACTCGATACAGGGGCAAGTCGAACAACTATAAAACGTAGTGAAGTTCCAGGGGCACCCCTCTCAGGCTCTCAAAATGTTTCCCTTGGTTTTTCAGGAAAACCTATTGTTAATGAAGTATCACAGCCTCTCCCACTTACGATAGGACCTTTGACACGAACTACAGATTTATTGCTTACTAAATCATGCCCAGAAAATCTGTTAGGAATTAAAACTCTGAAAGCACTAGGAGCCATAATATGTTGTTCTCCGGAAGGAGTAAGGTTGTTTCTACGTGATTTTAAAGGTCACTATGTGTCTAGGGACATGGATCCCCGACTACAGACTTTACCAGTACATCTATGGGCACAAGGCCCTACGGATGTTGGCTGCATGAACATTACACCATACCGAGTCACATTGAAAGCAGGAGTGGTACTACCACGAATGCGACAATACAAGTTGCCACATGATGCTGTAGTGGCTTTGCTGAAAATTATTGATGAGCTAATTGCCCAGGGAGTAGTTGTAGAAACAGACTCCAATGTATGTAATTCACCGATAATTCCGATTCTTAAACGAACTGATCCTACTGCCCCACCAGTATACCGATTGGTTATTGATTTGCGTGAACTAAACAAGTGCATTGTACCACAATTTCCTGTGGTCCCTGATATATCATCATTATTGACAGCAATTGATTCCGAAGCAACATTCTTTACTGTAATTGATCTCAAGAATGCCTTTTTCAGCGTCCCAATAGATCCGGAAAGCCAATATTTGTTCGGATTCAGTTTAAATGGGCGCAGCTTTAAATTCTCACGCGCTCCCCAAGGATTCACAGAAAGCCCCAGCATCTACAGCCAAGCACTGAAACGAGAACTTGACAGTATCCACATGCCAGTCAATACTGCACTGCTTCAATATGTCGATGATCTGCTGATCACCGCGAGAAGCGAACGTGAATGTGAAAAGGCTTCTCTGACAGTTTTACATTTTCTAGCCGACAAGGGGCACAAGGTGTCTCCTTCTAAGCTGCAATTCTGTGTCCAGCGAGTTATTTATCTTGGTCACTCGCTGTCCAAGGAGGGAAGGCAGCTTACACCAGATCGCATCCAGTTAATTGCTAACATGTCAATACCCCAGACACAAAAGGAAGTGCGGGCTTTTATAGGCCTCACTTCATATTGTAGGCAGTGGATCCCTCAGTACGCATTTGTAGCAAAACCACTCATTCAGCTAACCACACAGGAGGCAGCCACATCGACTGTTCTCCCTTGGACTCAGGAACATACACAAGCTTTTGAAAGCCTAAAGGAAGCTTTATGTCAAGCACCTGTTTTAGCAACACCATGTTATAGCAAACATTTTACACTTTTTGTTACAGAACGTGAAGGTACTGCCTTGTCAGTACTCACTCAGGATCAAGCAGGATCACGCAAGCCATGTGCTTATTTTTCCAGTACATTAGATCCCGTAGCTCAGGCTTTGCCTGCATGCCTGAAATCAGTGGCGGCGACAGCTTTAGCAATCAGACAAAGCGATG
This sequence comes from Triturus cristatus, assembly GCF_964204655.1. Lineage (NCBI taxonomy): Eukaryota > Metazoa > Chordata > Amphibia > Caudata > Salamandridae > Triturus > Triturus cristatus. The sequence continues at coordinate 617,495,423 of NC_140583.1, read as the reverse complement.
CCATAGTATTAGGACATCCATTGACAGTACAAGTACCACATGCAGTAGAGGTTCTTGTGAACCGAACACAAACACAACACTTGACCATAGCAAGACTTACCGGTTATGAACTGACATTGTTTCAACCACACATAGAGATCCGACGGTGTAATACATTGAATCCTGCTACACTATTACCTGTAATTGGAACAGACCCACTAGCTCATGATTGTGTTGAAATCATTGAAATAAAGACGAAACCTAGACAAGACTTGACAGACGTTCCATTGTTAGATCCAGACCTGACGTTGTATGTAGACGGATCGTGCATGAGAACAAGTACAGGAGATTTAGTGGCCGCGTATGCAGTCACAACAGACACTGAAGTTATTGAGACAAATTGTATAGATACTTTGTCAGCCCAAGCAGCAGAACTTATTGCTCTAACACAAGCCTGTATTCAAGCCACAAATAAGAAAGTTAATGTATACACTGACTCACGTTATGCATTCGGAGTTGTACACGACTTCGGCGTACTGTGGCGAGAGAGAGGTTATTTAACCTCCCATGGTGCCCACATTCAGCACGGACCCCTCATTCATGCCTTGTTAGACGCAATACATCTACCCACTGCTATATCGATTATGAAATGTAAAGCACACACGAAGGTTACTGATATCATTTCTCAAGGCAATGATTTAGCTGACAGAACAGCTAAACAGACTGCTCAGAATCGCACATTAGACATGACAAAGCCAATAGTTCAGACACCAACACAGTGTATGACAATTAAGGATCCCGCACTTGACGTAATTGACATACAGACACATGCTACTGCAGAAGAATTAAAGAAATGGACTGAACTAGGAGGGATCCAGACAGATCAGGGATGGATGACGAAGGAGAAATCTGTATGGTTTCTTCCTGACTCTATGGTCCAAGCCATTATAGCTACAATTCACAGCCCGGCGCATTTAGGAGAAAAAGCTATGCTAGATAGCATTCAACACATTTGGTTCAATAAACATTTACGAGCAGCAGCTAAACAAAAGGTCCGTACCTGTATGATATGTTGTCAGTTCAACCCGGGAAAAAGTGTTCCCGTAGAACAGGGTGGATTCCAGACTCCTGATCATCCTTTTGAAGTGCTCCAAATGGATTATATCCAGATGGAACGATGTCGAGGATTCAAATATGTTCTTGTAGTTGTCTGCGCTCTCTCCCGATGGACTGAGGCGTACCCAGTATCAGATTACACGGCCCCGACTACTGCCAAACAGTTAGTTCGAGAATTCTTCCCACGGTACGGGCTACCACGTGTTGTATATTCAGATAACGGCCAGCCTTTCTCATCCGAATTAATGAAACATGTCTCACTTTTGTTGGGATATCAGTGGAAGTTCCACTGTGTCCGACACCCCGAGGCAGCAGGTCTCGTGGAACGACATAATCAAATTTTGAAAATCAGATTGTCTAAAATATGTAAGGAGAAAGGTGTTGACTGGATAGTAGCCTTACCAGTTGCACTATTTTACATAAGAATGGTAGCACACTCTCGAACAGGGCTATCCCCGTATGAGGTGATCTTCGGAAGGCCACCAAATATGTGGGGGACGCCTGTACCACGTAAAATAACTGATGTTAATTGTAATATGCTGACAGATTACCTGGCTTCCTTGATGTCTGCACTACGATCTTGTCGTTCACAGGTAGCTGCAGCTTTTCCTGACAACACTGAGGTGAAACCCCATGACGTTGCTCCGGGGGATCTGGTGTTTGTGAGGAATTTCGATCGGAAAATCCAATTGGAGCCCAGGTGGAAAACACCGAAGCTAGTCCTGCTGACCACAAGAACAGCCGTGAAAGTGGAGGGCCGCAAAGGATGGATACATTCCAGTCACGTTAAGAAATTTCATGGACTATCCTCGGATATAGACACTGTGCCCTGCACTCCCTCACAGACTGATTCAAAACTTCCCTTTGTTGAAAGGAATGACTCTCAGAACTATAAATTAAAACTTAGGCCCAAACAGTCGAGCAATTTGATTGTTTAAGTCCTCTCCAAGGTGAAGCGGTTGAATTGTCTCTGACATGTATCCCTTGGACCTGAGTAGAGAAAATACCAGAGAAATGTTGAAACGACAGGCGTATTGTAAATCACTGCGTAGCTACTGTGTGAGGACATTATTAATTCTGTTTTTATTGAGTGTTTTAATAATCATTACGAGTGTGATTTTGCACATATATCATCCTATTTCTAGACATGTTTATAATATTACTGCTGAACATTCTTTTAGTGACCTACCGCCACATGAACTATCTTATAGACTTGCGCTGCGCAATAACACCTTCATTAGTATGTTACATCATTCCCATCAGACTAGTAATGCCACCAATTGTTGGGTGTGTGGCCGACTCCCTCCCTATCAGAATAACAAAGGAGTTCTGCCTTTCTTTCCACATCCGTTCACACACAATGGCTCCTGTGGAGCATGGTTTAGTTTACTAAATTCCATAGACCCAGACACAGCAGTTTATCAACAACATTGGATATGGGGAAATCTGAATCTAGTTTTATTCAAAGTCTGTCACCCTAATAAGGAAGGTCACCCCAGTAGAACAGGAACTGATTTAGAAAATGAAGTGTATAAATTAGGTAATTTTACGCCTAACCTCATGATTTTGAACGTCAAATCCGAAGTTGAATTAATTCTGCCCACTATGTCAGTATTTCCAGTTAAGGGTGAATTATGTGTGAGAAAAGTTGGTTCCATACACATGGGCCATAGCAAATGCGTTACTACAGTAGAATATAGTGATCAAGGGAAATCTTCATTTAGAGCTTCTCGCCATTCTTACTTTATATGTGGTCAGACGGCATATATGCGTCTGCCTCTAGATTGGGATGGTACCTGTTACATAGCATTCCTTTTGCCACCTGTTTTCCTAGCTCCCCCTGATTATTATCGAAATGTTCATTTAGTACACAAAAGAGAGCGTAGAGATCTCCCAGTTGTCGATTATACTGAGACGGCATGGGACAAGTATGTAGATTTCAATAAAGGTATCTTTCCCTATATAGGTACTATATCAAATAGTAAGCTGATACGCAGACTCACCAAGACTCTTGAAGCTGTAGTAAACGAGACTATAACCGCCCTAGGCAATCTGACAGAGGAACAATCAGTGATGAGAATTGTTGTTCTCCAGAATCGTCTTGTCCTTGACGTCATCCTGGCCGATAGGGGCGGAGCTTGCAGGGTCATCGGATCCAGCTGCTGCATATTCATACCAGAAAATTCGCCATCTGTATATAAAGCTATAACACGCCTTCATAAGATTGTAAGCCAGATACACGAGAATCCAGGCACTTGGACGTGGTCCGGGTGGTTTTGGAGTGTGATATCAGCCTGGGGATGGAGAGTTCTATCCTTCCTAGGTATTGGCCTTCTTATGCTCTTTAGTTGTTGTTTATGCCTGCAATGTGGACCAGCGATTTGTGGTCTGTGTGCCACATCATGCATTCCATATCAAAGTTCTCGTTCAAAATGCCGGAAAAAGAAGGAAGAAGAAATGATGCTCCATGAGCAAATCGATGGAATAATGAAGATTGATATCTCTTGAAGGGCAAGTAGGGGACAAGGAGGGAATGTGGAAATGTGGATTTTCCTGATCAGTTATGTCCCCTATCTTGGACCCCAACGATTCTATGTGCATGTCACAAGTACATGTATGTTCCCTCCAGTTCCAGTTTCCAAGACGCAAACATATGTGTGTCTACCGTCGACATGTTCTCTGTCAGATCCGCCATCAATGGGCTGGATATTCAATTCCTAAGTATGAAAAGCCACCGACTTTATATGGCTAAGGTACTCCATTTTTACAGTTCAGGCAAGTAGGCCCGATTCTTTCCTCAAAGCCTTTCCCTGCTCTCTGTCTCTGACAGTTTCAGCTTGAGCTCGCATCTGTATCCATGAACTTTGTCCTACTCCCTGTGCAGCTAACGGTGCCTGCCTCGGCCAGTTTTCGCCTGCCTGCCAAGAAGCTGTATTTCACCTTCGAATTATCTATTTTGCTCTTCAGCCGATGCATTCCTGTCTAGTGATTTAGGTAAACATTTCCTTTAGCTCACAAGCAAAGGACTCAGCCTTTCCGTCCTCCTGCAAGTGATTCATAGCCCTGTTGCCATGGAAAGTTTTCTGCCCCTCGCTTCTCATATAGACACTTAGACGCTTGTACACGCACATACAGTTAGTATAGAATAGATTCTGTCCGAGAGTCCTTCCTTGTGGATAACATAGTTCTCTAAACATAGGATGTTAGATATGATTTGGGATTAGGTTGACATGACCCCCTAGACTTCTCGTCTCCACATGTAGAGCTAAATATCAAGTCCCCTTCACCCCCTAGTTGCACGTCAATCACACGTCATGCTGCTGCGCACGCATCCATGTTAAGTATTATCGTATAGATCCACCTATGTAAGATAATGAGAGCCAATCATGTTTCTTTTTGCTCCTTATTACGCCTAGTTTCAATTACGTATCACTATGTTAATTTATCTTATCAATTGTTACGCCTTTTTGCACTTGTTTCATTGTAAATGTATGACCTATAAAAGTTACTTCTTGTCAATAAAGTATTGTACTTCACTTCCTGAACCCTCGTGGTGACGGAACCTGAAGGCTGCGACTCGAGTCGGCCATTTTGGATGGAATAAAGCCCATTTAGAAACCTCTTATACCACGGATTTCTGCCTCTTGTTATTCTGAGCTATTTTACTTTATTTTAAGGATTCCGTATGAAATTCAGTTTCGGTAAAAAGAATATTTACCACATAACTCAGGCTGACAAAATGACATTACGAGCAACTGGAGTGCTTGTTGTGGAGCGTCAAGACACCACAGATAAAGACATCTTCAAATCAGACACCAGCAGATAAGGAACAACAAGCACAAAGCTCTTGCAGATCACATCGATGCCAGTACTAACAGCAGAAAAAAAATCTTTGCTGTCATTAAAGATTTCACCTCTACAGCCTCCAGCAACATCACCCCCTCACAACACCTTCGCAACAATCTCTCAGAGTTCTTCTGTAACAAAACCACGTACATATACAGCAATTTAGACTCTTAACCCCAATACCATCAAAACCAACTTCCCATCACAGCTGTGGAATGCTGCTACCATGAAGCTCTTCCAATCCTGACCCATCTGAACCTTGCCCCCACCACGCCTTCTCCAGAGGACTCCTACCAATCAGCAAAGCACTGAAACCCATCTTCAATGCCTTTATTGACTCAGCCACATTCTGGGACACCTGGAAATATGCCACCATCAGCATGACAAGAAACTATTAACTGACCCAGCCATGTTTTCTAACTACCGACCCATCATCCTCATACCTAGCAAAGGTCTTAGAGAAACACCAACTGATGTATTGCCTACCGTTTCAGCACCCACCAGTTCCTTGACACCATGCAGTCCGGATTCAGGTCTAACCACAGTATAGAAACAGCACTTATCACCTTCACAGATGACATTAGCATGCTCCTTGACAGAAGAGACCTGGAAGTCCTCATTCTCCTTGACCTCTCTACAGCATTTGACACAGTCTTACAGCCCATCCTCATCAGGTGCCTGCATGAGATTGGCATCCAAGAATCTGCTTTCCGCTTGCCCTGCTCCTTCTTAACGGATACAACAAAAGCTGTCCGCCTTCCACCTTACTCCTCAGAAGCCCCCAAACTCATCTGCAGAATGCCCCAAGGCTCATCACTCAGCCCCACACTTTTCAACACATATGTGATCCCTTTAACCAACGTCATCTGCACACACTGCATCAACATAGTCTCCTACACCGATGACACGCAACACATAATCTCCCTCTTAGACAAGACCCCAACATAAGAAACAAGTTCACTGTCTGCAAGACAGAAGTTGCTAACTGGATGAAAGCCAACTAGCTCAAGCTCAACACTGACACATCAGAAGTAATGATCATTGGCAAGAACACCTCAACATGGGCCTCCAAATGACGGCTGGCCAAACATGAACAGTCGCATCTCATTCCACCAACCACCCAGGCACCTCTTCTCTGCAGGACTCCTACTCGCACACATACCATGAATAAACGGAACCACATAAGCAGGATGGGTATTTGCTTACCTCGCTACTAAAGCGTGGAACGTCCTCCCACTCTACATCATAGCCTTCTCCTCTCCTCTTGAATTCTATAAGAAACTAAAGACCTGACTATTTAATTAACCAACCTAATGTAGGCAGTGCTAAGGAAACACACCTGCTTATCACCAGGATGTCCTCGCCGGTGATAGGGCGCTTTGCAAATACACATAACATAACATAGCTCTCCTGGTATGTTGTCTGAGAATAAGCCTCTTCTAAATTATTTGTTTTGTGAGCAATACAAAATCAAGTTTTTCCTGCTTTGTGGGCAATTTCTCCATAATGGCATTAATAGTCTGCACCACACAAGGCATTTGTTGTGCACGAGTGGGAATACATTTTCCAGTAGCGGGACATACTGTTGAAGTCACCTATCAATATTCACTGTCTGGTTTAGTAAGTGTCTTACTTTTGCAACTGTCAGATGTGAATCATCAGGATATGGTGTGAACCCAGCCAATGTAGGCCAAGTTGCCCCTTCTATACTCAAAGGACCCAATTTAATATTTTGAACTACGTGGGGTAGTTGATTACCAAGCTATGCATCCTAACCGGACTTCTAAATCATGATATGGTTCATAATTAGTTGGGATTGCTGCAACTCTGTATGTATGAAAAGTTCCTGTATTGAGATCTGCAGCATCAAACTCAACAAATTAGTAAAATATTTCAAAGGATATGTAACATGTGCCTTCCAGGCAAAAAAATGTTTTGTAACTCGTGCCCTAAATTTTGCCCCTATCAGAAGCGGTGGTTGCACCATCATAAAAGAGCTTAGAACATGAGACTCAATACTGAAATCAAAATGGGGATTAACCTTATATATATCAAGCATCTGACAAACGCACAGCTTATCTGAACTAAAGTTGTTAACCAATATTACAATGTACATCTTCACTGTTAGTAATAATTGGTACCTTGTATTTGTCATCCACAACAACTCAAAAACCTAGATGGATCGAGCCCCGCATTGGGCTCCATTGATATATTTTCTGGATTTTCTTTTGAGAACATGGCTTGGAATTATGTTTTCTAAACCCTCTGGCACCAAGAACATTGTCAATGTGCCAAACCGAGCTAGAAAGCTGGTTCGAGTACAATCACTCCACAACTCACTGACCACTACTTGAATGAGGTGCCTTCTAGGTTACAATCAATTCCAGTGAGATAGCACATTGAAAGTGAAATGCACATCCTCTTTCATCATGGAGACCTATCCTAGCGCATACAATATGAATCATAACTATTGTGAAAATCAACAAAATAGTGCCCCGATGTTTATCAAATATGTGAATAGCAAAACATATTGTAATTTTGTGGAGATAACATAAACCCTTATCTCAATCCTACCCAAATTTCTCTTGGCTAACTAAGCTAAGCTGTAGCACCAACCAAATGTGATTTTCAAAGATAGTTCAAACCCGGATACCTCTTCTGCAAAATAGAACCAATGTTCAGCAAAGTAATAGCATCAGCTATTCTTGTCTGTGTCGGCAGGCAGGCAGAGAAGCCCACTGAACAAAGGTTAGATGTTCCTGCAGGTAGCCTTCAGCAAAGGCAGAAAATCACAACTCTGTATGGCCTTTGTCTCAAGTGTCTGATACAAAGTTGTCCTCTATCTCATTATGCTCTGTTCTTCTAATGTATCTAAACACTATTGAATAATTGTAAAATAAACAATTTGCAGGAGACACTTGCTCCCTTTCTTTTACTTACATGCTGTGACACGTGCTATTGTTTAAAAACAATAAACGAGATTTGAAGTTATCAGCTTCCATGAAACCTTATTCATCATTTAAAAACAATCATTGAAAAAGGAAATTCAATCCATATAGAAAAACATGAATATATTCAAATAATATTGATTATCACATAATTTGCACATGAATAAATGTGCATTTAAACGTTACATAAACATAACATTCAAGAAGGGGGATTCATAAAAGGAAAGATATACTATAATAATAACACAAATGTCTTAGAGCTGACATTGTAGCACTATTATGAACCTGATCTGTGCTTTGGAAGTTATATATAGTAGCTGTAGAAAGTGAATGTTCCATTGCCTTAGTGCTAGCAGGTAAAATGGGCCCCATGACTGCTGTGTGGGCAGTCACATATAGCAATAATTAGGAATGAGTGGGTTTCTCAGGCTTCTGGGCCCAGTGCATCAGCACCTCCTGCACAATTATTGCTCCACCCTTGAATGGAACATTCCAGATTAAAATGGTAAGAACAAGTCTTCTGGTCTTCTGTTTAGCACTTTGGCTTCCAGTGCCCCACCGGGTGGAAGTCAGACTATTTTGCATGGCACAGAAGGCATTTTACAGTCACAGCTTCTCTTTTTTTAAACCTACACTGCTTTACTGCCTGAGAGGCCCTTCTGCCCGACCCTACTCCCCCACAAGTCGACTCCACCCATAAAAATACAAAAAAACAGAGGTTTGCTGAAACTGCAATATTGCAAATGCACTACAGAGTAATCAAACCCTTAAAAATCATACTTGAAGAAGACTGATAAAACAGTTTTCCAAGCCAGTGAGCTCCTATGATCTAAAGTCACTCTGTACAGTGCGGAACAAGTATTATCGAGTAGATCCCTTAATGATCAAGACTCCACACTCGAGCACTCAATTCAGTCTTTCATCTGACATTCAGGAGAGCTCTGAACACTCACATATTGCGCCTCATCTAGGGTGCATTGGAGCTCCTGGCCTTCCTTCCATCATCCTGCTCCTGATACTCTTCTGCTTAACCCTCTACTAGATTACCACTAACATACTTCGAAATAGCCCTCTAGGAGGTGTGCACAGGGATGGTTACTACTTGGTAGTTGTAGTTAGGACCCCATGTCCATAGGAAATTGATTTTTGGGTTTTCTTTTATCTTTGGCATTGTGTGACAGATCTTCACGAAACCTTTCAAAAAAATTCTCACCCACCTCATCTCCTTCCTGGATAGTTTCAGGAAGATCCGTCACACGAGGCTTAGAAAAATGGGGGTTCCCAAAATATGTTTTCTCCATGCAACTTTCAATAGAAAAATTAGACACAGATACAGCCAAAATGGCTGAATGGGATTACACCAAATTTGGCAGAAAGCTAAAGATTTGGTTTCAATCTGTTAAGTAGTTTTTGAGAAATTAAGGCTCAAATGTATTTATATATCACACTGCAGAGGATTCACAGATTCAACAGATCTAAAGATAAAATCTTATTGACTGCCAGCGCATCAAAAAAGATGTAGAGGCAGCCATTTTAGGACTCAGATATTCAGTTCCCTCTCCTGTAAAAAGGGGAAAGAAAACATATCGGAGGTCAGGGTAGGCCTGGGGAGGTCCAGAGGGATTAATACGTATTTTGATTTAGCAGTACCCTGTGCCGTTAAAAAAACAAAAGTCTGTCTTCCACTTGAGCTCTGAGGTAACCATAACTCGTGCCCTGGCCATGCACTGCTAATTATCTTAAATATTACATCACTCATGTAATGTTCTATGGCATCATTGAGAACATCACTGCAACATTGGAAATGACGTTATTCATGACAACACTGTGCATTTAGTCCACGAGTTATTATACTCAAGAAAAATATAACTGTTGATTTTCAGTTATGTTTTAACTTGCATTTTAACCTAACTATAATATCCCTTTGACCTTTGTTTTTTCAGTGAACATAGATAGATACATAGATAGATAGATAGATAGATAGATAGATAGATAGATAGATAGATAGATAGATAGATAGATAGATAGATAGATAGATAGATAGATAGATAGATAGATAGATAGATAGATAGATAGATAGATAGATAGATAGATAGATAGATAGATAGAGAGGAATTTGAAAGGACAAAATAATCAATCTTAATTTATACTATTTCTCTGATACTGCAGCTTTAATTTCAAGCGCCTTCCCTGTGCTACACCTTCTGCTACAGATAATGACCTTTTCCTCTAGGGTTTTATGGAGTAATTACAGAGCTGTAAGCAAATAAAAACAAATTCCCTAGTTTTAGGAAAACTCGCCAGCTCTAGTGCTATTAATGCAGATTCTGACAGCAGAGCCTGTTCTCAGCAGCACCCTAAATAAAGAGTTATTTCATTGCTGCAAATAGCTGCACATGAGACGTTGGGGCAACAGAGCCCTAATTTCTTTAGGAACTGAGATAGCATTGTGCATTAGAGCATTTCTAATGGTATGCTGAATCACGGTGCCAAGTAATGTCAGAGTCTTACTTGCAGAAGCCAGACATATCTCCAAAAGGCCTGTCTGACATAAAGGCTGTCAGCCTTAACTCTCAGGAAGACCAGCTGACAGACACCAGTCAGACAAAGTTCACAATCCCCGGCAGTGGGGAAACAGCATTTACTACAATGTCTGAACCACAACTTACCTTTATAACAACTCCTTAACAACAAATGTATTTACAAATAAAAATTTTTACCACAACTTTGCCTTTTTCATGCATTTATTTACAACGAAAATGTAAGTATTTCACATGTAAATGTAATATATATACATATATATTAGTGATGATGGTTCTTTGCAGTTACCTGTAAGCAGATGCCATTTAATAAAGAGATGAATTTGCACCTACCGGCGGACTCTTCCATTGGGGCTACCCTGATTTGGTTTGATATTGAGCGGCTGAGCCCAGCCGCGGGAGAGTCTCACCACGAGGGTGTGGGCTTGTCATGGCACCAATCCGGTGTCACGAGTACAATGAGAGGTAGGCATCTGATAGCAGCTGAAAAGAACAGCAGGCAGCCAATGGGACTTTGTATCAACCCACTGCGGTATTTTATGTGACAATATCTGGCTGGCAAAATGTGCTCACGGGAGATGATAAATGCGGCACTGCCTGAACCATAAAGCCATGCAAATGTCTCCGCCCACAGGGGCGGGCTCGGGGGATTTATTTGGTGCATGTATAGCCGTCCTGTTTCAGCTGCACTGAGCCAATGATTAAGGGATAGGATTCCCGAAACGCGTCTGGCTGCACGAAGGGATGATGGTTATTTGAGGTTACCTGTATTCAGCTGCCATTTAATAAAGAGATGAATTTGCACCTTCCGGCGGACTCTTCCATTGGGGCTACCCTGTTTTGGTTTGATATATAAATATATATATATATACGTATAAATATATATATAGATATATAAATATATCTATATATATATATATATTCACTGAAAAAAACATAGGTTTCAGGGACGTTATAGTTACTTGGCCATTGGACTCATATAAAACCATAGAAATTCACCCGTTATAGTTAGTTGAGCTAACTATAACTTGCGTGCCTGCAATACACTGGTGATGATGTCACATATTACATCACTCATGACATGGTCAGTGACATCACTGATGACATCTCAAATGACATCACTGATGACATCATCCAGTGAATGTGTGTTTCTGTAAAGTTTAAATATTTTTCATTCATATCTATGCCAAGGTCTATTGAACAATGAGTGGATGTAGAAGTGCCTGAATGGATTAGTTAGTAGATGCATGACTGACTGTATAAGTCACTGATTGAACGTATGTTACTGAATGCCTGGGTTAGTGACTAAACCGTGTGAATGTCTATATTAGTCTCTCAGTTGGTGCGTAAGCAGGTGCATGGGTTGGTGAGTAGCTACATCAGTGTCTATATGGGTTATTGTTTGATTGTATGAGTATCTGTATGAGTGTCTATGTGGGTGGGTGGGGGGTGTCTGACTCTGTGCATACATGTCTGAATGGCTGATTCACTGGTTGTATAGATTCAAAAGTGCATCTCGGAAGGGCTGTATGGGTAGCTGACTGTGTGTACAGGTGTGTTGATAAGTAAATTGATGTCTAAGTTGTATATATGTGAATAACTATATATGTTTTTAGACAGTATATGTGAGTGTTGGGGTGTATAATTGACTATACGTGAGAGAGAGTGAATGCAAGAGTGTCTACATACATGAATGTGTACTTGTATTAGTGATTGTATATGAGAGTAAGTATGTGTTAGCATCTATATAAATAAGGGAGGTGGTTTGTGTATAAATAAGTCAGGTGGTGTGTATATATCTGCATAAGTGAGTACATGGGTGTGTGATTGATTTTTGGCATGACTGAGTAGATGTGTGAGTAACTCTATGGATCAGTAGCACTGTGTGAATGTATGTATAGGTGTATGAGTGGATATTATACTGATGTAATGATGAGTGACAGCATGTATGAGTGACTGTATGAGTGTATGTCTAGCTCACAATATATAGATAGGAATCAGTGGATGGGTATCTAGTATTGGTGTGTCTATGCTTTCGAAAATAGTAGTCTGTATTTTAGAGTATGTGTTTTAAAGGTTATATTAGAGTGTGAGGAGGTGTGTCAGACTATCACGTGGATGATGTCATGAGTGATGTCATGAGTGATGTCATTTTAGATGTCATGAGTGATGTCATGAGTGGTGTAATATGTGACGTCATCACTCATCACCAGTGCATTGCGGGCGCGCGCGTTATAGTTAGCTCAACTAACTATAACAGGCACATTTCTATGGTTTTATGAGTCCAATGTCCGAGTAACTATAACGTCCCTGAAACCTATGTTTTTTTCAGTGAATTTCTAAGGTTTTTTAAATGCTAATTTCTAACTATAACGTGCCTGAAACCTATGGTTTTTTGAGTGAATTTCAAAGGTTTTTTAAATGCTAATTTCTAATTATAATGTTCATAAAACCTATGTTTTTCTCAGTAATTTTGATTTTTAAAAAAATATTTTGTAACTTTAATATCCTAAAAATTGTTTTTGTATTTTTTAAATTTATTATTTAATGTCTTCTTGTTTTTTAAATAATAAACAACTACATACAGTATGTTAGGGAGCCCAGCCCAGAGCCACATCTGAAGACCAACACATGTCATAGACCTACTGATGAAGCAGCTCCCACACCCAAGAACGTCACAACACCCACCACCACCCCCAGGACCCCCCCCCTCTACCACCGAGGCAGCGCAGAAGAAGACAGCGAACTTTCCGAAAATGGCATGGCCCCTCAGCCACACAATAGCTGAATATTGAGACAGGTGTGAAAAAACTATATGTGAAGGAAGCAATTCACCCATGAATAACAATGCACACAATGCAAAGGGAAGCGGTGATGTGCTGGACCCATCTCAGTATGCAGAACACACACCTCTCCATGTGCACAAATACTACTGGTGCTTGTAGTGTTGTGGACAGTGGACCCAACCATGTTACGTCAAACACTAGGGACGATCTCAGTCATGTAGCTGTATCGTCCCCCCCTGTATGCATAAGGGTAATCGGAGTGGGCTGCTCCGACATACGCCACTTCAGCGTAGGAGTGTGAATAAATAGGCCGGGGCTCTCGGCGTGGTTCACTTGTAAACTGTGAAGACCAACAACTGTGCCAGAGCAGCGGGCCTCACCCTGCCACGAGCCTGCCGCCATGACCGCAGCTCTCCTAGACACAGGCCCCCTGCGAACCCAGTGGCACAGCACCACAGACTTACGTCTGTACAGACTACTGTCTTCGATCTACACTGCGGACAGCAGGCCTCACAATTCAGATGGAGTAGCGATTGCAGATGATGCAGTGCAGTACGCAAGATACATTGCTCCCAGTGCAGCCCTCTCGGACCACGCATCATCGCAGAGTGCGCCCACGCTGAGTATTTCAGATGCCACTAACTCAAGGGCACCACAAGTCATCGCCACATGGCCTTACTGGGGCAGAATTCAATAGACAAAAGACATTGGTCCGAGTGCGGCCCCCCTGGACAATGCATCATCGCAGGGTACGTACGCACTGAGCGCCAAAGGTACTACTAACTCAGTGCACCACAAGACATCGACACGTCGCCTTACTGAGGCAGAATTCAATAGACAAAAGACATTGCTCCGAATGCGGCCCTCCCGGACAACGCATCATCGCAGGGTACACGCTGAGCGCCAAAGGTATTACTAACTCAGTGCACCATAAGTCATCGCAAGGAAGAGTGAACAGTTTTATGTCAGCAGTGAGGCAGACTATCACTCGAAAATCACCCAAAAATACTTATAATATAAAAAGAGCAGAAGAATCACAGTACATTAATGATTACAATCCAGTAATTTTGAAGATGTGGAATGCAAATATGGACATATAATATGGTGCAGATAACTCAAGTCCTGTTCCTCGCATACTATCCAAATAGAAGTCCATACCTGGAAAACATATGTCTATATGAAATACTGCAACATTATAGTTTTAGAAAAAATACGACAGAGAAAATAAATAAAGTGAAATATGCTGTAATTGGATCTGATGGATGTTTCTTAAAGAATGCCAAAGGTAATTTGTTTAATCACTGGAAATTAAGTTGTGATACTCCAGATAAGAGAGAGTTTTTCTATTTAGCTCTTCTCCAACTCTTCAAGCCTTGGAGGACTGAAATGGAATTACTTGGAGATTTTGACTGCTATGAAGATTCTTTCAAAGCATGTAAAGACATTGCTACCAGTGAGGCCCGCCCGGACCACGCATCATCGCAGGGTGCACACACGCTGAGTGCTTCAGGTGCCACTAACTCACTGCACCACAAGTCATCACCACATGGACATATTCAGGCAGAATTCAACGCAAACCGCAACACATGGTGCCACTAACCCTGTTCAACACAAGCCGGCGACACGTGGTGCCACTAACCCTGTTCAGCACAAGCCGAACGATCCCACATGTGTAACTGTGTCCTGAGTCCTGAATGGCAGTGACCCCAAGTCCATGGCAAATTCATCTTCAAGTGCAAACAAACACTCAACAACAGTCTACACTGCGGGCAACAGAGCTCGCAATTTGAAATTTTGACACGTGGTGCCACTAACCCTGTTCAACACAAGCCAGCGACACGTGGTGTCACTAACCCTGTTCAACACAAGCCCACATGTGCAACTGTTTCTTGAGTCCTGAATGGCAGTGACCCCAACTTCATGGCAGCGACCACAGCACCAGACTCCCTTCAGTTTTATTTGTTGTTGTTTTCTTTAAATAAAATGTTTCATATGTAAACCTATACAAGACTAAGATTCTTATTTGTCCAACCGCACAGGGACACTTCCAGGCCCAAAAAGGTTGTTGGGGGTATGTTGGTAATGTTGCAAGAGGGTGCGTTACCTGCTGATGTGGGGAGAGGCAGCGTGAAAGGGGTATCTTTCACAGAAAGGACTCCGATATGTTTTCAGAAATGTCTCAGACAGATGCCAGCTGACACACTGAATCACAAAATGGTTTTTCAATGCTTATGTAGTTTGAGTTATGAACAGTTCGCACCCAGACTCGCAGAGGAACAACTGCGGCCCGTCCGCCTGACTCACAGACGCAGTACTACGAGCCGTCTGCTCCCAAAGGGACAGAACCGTAGTAGTTCGCAGAGGTACAGGCACAGTAGCGTACTAGCTTGCAAAGGTAGAGGGCTATGAGCCGACGAACTGGTAGCTTGGAAGTGGTGATGTTGGGCAGAGGCAGCGTGAAAGAGTTATCTTGCAGAAACAGAGCTCCGGTATATTAAATTGCCCCCGAGTCCTTTCTTTTATATTTTCACTCGATGCGAGAAAGACCGCTTTCTGGTCCAAGACCTTGCTCCCTGCCAAATTTGGCGTAATTCCGTTCAGCAGTTTGACCTGTAGCCTTGTCTAAAGTTTCCGATGGAAAATCCATTGAGAAAACACGTTTTCACACCCCCACATAGCTACCTGACGCAGGCATACTCGCTGTTGGTGTGCAGGTCAGTGCTCTAGTTGTCAACATGTCACGGCCACTCCCTGAGGGCAGGTTTGCACACACACCACACCCATCCGACACATGCGTCACAGGCCATTTGACCACGCAAATATAATGCATCGACAACGTCACATCCTTTATTGCCGGTGGTGACTGGATGGCGGACGCTCCACGGGTCTGAATCATAAAGAGTCCATGAAGAGTTGCGCAGAGGGTTAGTCGCACCCTGAGCTGCATGGCCATCAGGGGCCTACTAACACGTATCGCGGACTTGAGTTGCACAGGGTTAGTCGCACCCTAAGTTGTATGGCCGTCAGGGGCCTACCACCACGTGGCGCTGACTTGCGTTGCACAGGGTTAGCAGCCCCAAAAGCTGATGTGGTCTCCGCCATTGATGACTCAGCGACATGTGTGAGATCTGCCGGACCGCGGAGAAGCTGATGTGGTCTCCGCCATTCATGACTCAAGACTCAGCGACATCTGTGAGATCTGCCGGGCTGTGGAGCTTTGACGAGCACGCGGAGTGCCCACTGGTAGACACTCCGGTGGCAGCAGGGAATTATTTGGTCATGACTACTCAGGGGTGGCAGTATCTCTCGCTCTCTCTCTCACTTACCTCTCTTCACTCTCTCTCTCAATCTCTTCCTTCCTTTCCTTCTATCTCTATCTCTCTCTCTCTCTCTCTTCTCCCTTTCTTTTCTTCCCTCTCTTTTTCTCTCTGGCTTTTTTTCCCTTTTCTCTTTCTCTGTGTCTCACGCCTCTGATATGCGCATTACACACGTCCTTATTTTGTGCTTTATTTTCCAGGCTGCGTCGTCAACATTGATGGACCCGACAGGAGTCTTCCGCCTTGTTGTTTTGTGTTGAGTTTTTTAAATTTCAATAACGTTTTTGGTTGTTACTTAAGTGCTGTGTCACTCTTTCTTTCTCGTTCTTATTACTGTTATTTGGTGGTGTCCACCATGGTGTTAAATTTTAGGGCAGTTATCGAGGGAATACTGGTGATGTCTGCAGTTTGCACCAGCTTGCACCAGCTTCTGAATAGTGTATTATATGTATCTCAACTTTAGTTGCATTAAAGTGCTGATAATGAGATGCAAAGTAGGCGTTCCCGTGCAAAAATACACAAGGTGCACCTTTGCGATCTATTCTAATTACTAAAATCCTGTATTGAATTCCACTGTGGTAGTGGGTGCATTTACAGTGTGCATACAAAATCAAAAAGAAATCTCATTGTATTTATATTGATTGGGAATAGTGGGTCAGGTGCTGGATCTTGACGGGATACACTGCCCAGTTTGTTTATTTTTCTGTACACGAAAAAAACCACATCACAACTTTCACAATGAAAGCCAAAAAGTACAAAGCGAAACAAATTCTGGCGATAAGCCACGTTAGCACCAGAGATTTTACACCTGCTTTCTGCTGGTGTTAAGCAGGAAGACTACCTGCAGCATGAAAAGGAACACAGCCAAGAGCCACACCTGAACACCCACAGGTGCCATAGAGTCAATGAGCATGATACACGGATACCCATGAGGGCCATAACACTCCTCGCAACAACCCCAGGACGGCCAACGTCCCCTGAACTCGCATCTGAGCAAGTATGTTTGTGTGGTCATTGTGTTAGCATGAAAGGCACCGGCCCTGCAACATCACAGTGTGCTGTCTTCTGCGGACGTTACCATGTCACCTCAGCGCTGGCAGTGAGCCTGGAGATGTAGCTGCAAAGGGGTCTCACACATGTCCATGTGCAAGAAGTGCAGTAAGTGTGTCTCTGTGTTCTGCTGTGGCCGCCACAAGGGCCGCAGCAGTCGATGTTGTAAAGTGGCATGCACCACCTCCAAATGGCAGTGTCACGGTGTGATTGGAATGCCACAGGACATGCGCCAATAGGCATTACAAAGGTGTGCCGTAGGAGTGCATGGGATACAACAGCGCAGCGCACAAAGTGTGGGGGCTCGTTGGAGGGAGAAGCAACTGTTTGGCAACGTAACACACAGTAAACCCGCCCATGTGCCACATGCCGGGCATCTCATCCATGATGACCAGGGTCGCAGACATCCCACAACACCCACGACCGGCCTTTGTACACATCCTGTATGAATGCACCTGGAGAAGTTACTGTAAGGATGAAAGGTTCTTTGTCTGAGCTATCTTGCGCTAACACATCTGCTGTTCCGAGAAGGAACTTGCAAGTAGCCAGCCCCCCTGATAAATACGATAATATTTGCATCCGTCTCCCACACTACCCACTGCCCAATTTGAGAACAACGAGTGGACATCCCACACTCAAAAGTCCTTCATCGTAGTTAGCGTGCGCGAAATGGCCTTCACACGTACTCCCACCACAACCCTGCCCTGCGCCCATTGCACACAGACCTGGCTCATTACACCAAGCTGTGCCATTTCATCCACAAGACTGGCACACAGCAAGCCAGTGCGAACAAGTCGTCTATGAACCTGCTCCAATGCATAACATTGTTCTGCCATTCTTCTGGGTACATCCTTTGGATCACCTGCTCCTCCCACCAGCCCATATGCAAATTAGCAACCCAAGAAGAATGGCAGAACAATGTTATGCATTGGAGCAGGTTCATAGACGACTTGTTCGTCATATGGAAAGGCAGTGAAGAATCACTGGTGATTTTTATTGAAAAAATACAAAATAATGATTTAAATCTTAAATTCACCAGCACCATCAGTAAAACTAATGTGAACTTTTTAGATCTGTCTATTTACATCAAAAATGATAAACTCGAAACTGCACTGTACCGGAAGCCCACGGCTGGCAATACTTTGCTACATGCCAAAAGCTTCCATCCCCAAAATTTAATTAAGAGCATCCCTTACGGAGAATGCTTAAGAACTATGCGCAATTGCAGTAATCAAGAGAGCTGTGACAAAGAACTATCAATACTGCAGTCACGCTTTATGGCAAGAGGTTATTCTGAGGAGTGCATTAGAGCGGCTATCATGAAAGCCAAGAGAAGGACAAGGGAAGACATTCTCTTTAACAAAAGCAACACAAAGAAAAAATTGGAGAATGCAAATAAAAACAAAAATGATTGCAGGATGATAACCACTTACAATATTCAGCATAAAAAAGTAAGGAGCATCCTGACTAAACATTGGCACTTGATTTGTAGTGAACCTACATTAGGTAAACTAGTAAAGAAGAAACCACAAATAACATTCAGAAAAGCAAAGAGTTTCAAGCAAATGTTGGTGAGCAATGTTTTGAAAACTCCGCCCACAAAGACAGCAGCCACCATGTGGCTTATAAAGAAAGAAGGTTTTGTGAAATGTACAAAATGTAAAGCTTGTATTCATGGTACGAACACCTCCAGGTATACATCAGGTTTTACAAACAGAGAATTCAAAATCAAAGGCCATTACACGTGCAAGACAGATTTTGCTGTCTATGTACTTCAGTGCCCTTGTGGCCTGAGATACGTGGGCAGCACTATCTTGCCAGTGCACAAGCGCGTTTTACAACATTTGAGAGCAATTAAAAATGGTGATAAATCGTACCCTGTGGCACGTCATTTTGAGCGCTTTCACAATAAAAGCATAGTAGGCTTGACATACTTTGTAATTGATGCGGTTAAGAGCAGCAAAAGAGGGGGTAACAAGGAAAAACAATTGAGAAGACTTGAATCTTCATACATAATCAAATTGAATTGTAAGAACCCGACAGGGCTCAATATTGAGGAAGACCTGCATACCCACCTATGATTATTGTATAGGTACAGCCTCTTTCCCTTCCATTTTTAACCATTTATCATATTATTTTTTAAGTTTATTTATTTTTTGGTAGCACTGTTGTAAATTGTAATATTTGCAGATAAATTCAACAATTAGTATATCATAATCGCAATGTAATTTTGGCCCACTTGGGCAACACACCGTTCTTGATTAATGGAAATACTGTAAATAATGAGAACAATGGAAACAGCAATGTCACGCAGTGAGAATGCAATAAGCATTGTATATTGATACTATCAACCATTATGGTTTTGAATCAAAACGATAACGCATTGAACGTGAATTGTCCTCCAGCGCTATTTTGCTTGTTTTTCTTTGGATATTTGGTTTATTTTTCATTAATGAGGGTTATCAATTAATCCCTAAATCAAGCTGCGATTTGAAAAAGTGTTTAACATGACCATGTTCTTTTGATAAAACTACGAGTCTGTTGTCGAATACACTGCAATTGTAGTTTTTGTGCACGTGACACGTAGCGAGTGTCTTAAAATGGTGGCAAACTTTATTGTTAATGGTTGGTGAACAAGCCTGCGGGACAGGCGAAACGCGTCCAATAGCTGAGCATTAAATTTTGTATTTATGCAAGACACGGCGTCGTCATCCTTTACTTTGAAGTAACGGTAATTTGAAAACTTCACACGGATCGAGCCCGGATGATCCGGACGGACGACGCGCCCTTTGTTTAGGAGTTGCGGTGATTGTAACCGAGCAGGAGAAGTTGGCTATATATATATATATATATTCATCTCCAAAAACTCTCGTGCATTCACCGAAAGTTAAACTCGAGCCCAGGTTCTTCAAGAATGAAAGTATTTATTTACATAAACATGAAGCAAGCAAAACGCCTGACGCGTTTCGGTGCAGCCGCACCTTGATCACGGGTTAAAGAAACGTTTGTCCAATCACTAAACATATAGTGCAAATTTCATCAAAATAAATGTAGGACTACTTATCCGCATGTCAAGGGTAAACTGATCTCCATTTTGGAACGGTCAAATGAAATGCATTTTTAGCAAAAATAACCACATCACTTCATGAAACTAAAACAATCACTTGATCATGGGGTGTTTAGTTACACTGATCTACATTTGTTGCAAACCATTGGCAAATACACAACATAATTTCTATTACCTAGTGGTTTTTTGCAATTGATTATTTGTATCCTTCAATCAATTTGCCCTCATTGTCCTTATACAATTCTGCCTCAGTGGGCAAGATCAAAACATTCCATGTATTTAATCAACATAATTTCTATTACCTAGTGGTTTTTTGCAATTGATTATTTTTATCCTTCAATCAATTCGCCCTCATTGTCCTTATACAATTCTGCCCCAGTGGGCTAAGATCAAAACACTCCATGTATTTAATCACATCATTGGTTACATTCTATTCAAGTTAAACAGATATCAAGTAAATAGTTTCCTTAGCATCCTGTCAGATGACTTCAAATTTCCACAGTGGTGTTAAACGCTCTGATGCACTTTACACCACTGTGGAAATTTGGACAGGATGCTAAGGAAACTATTTACTTGATATCTGTTTAGCTTGAACAGAATGTAACCAATGATGTGATTAAATACATGGAGTGTTTTGATCTTAGCCCACTGGGGCAGAATATGCATATATATATATATATATATATATATATATATATATATATATATATATATATATATATATATATATATATTCACTGAAAAAACCATAGGTTTCACACATGTTATAGTTAGCGGAAATTTTACTGATAAAAAACCAATGAAATTGCCCCGTTATAGTTAGTGCTGGCAACTATAACTCACGCGACCGCAATCCTCTGCTGATGCTAATACTGTATTTAGACACTGATTTGCCCATGTCTTCTTCCATACATTTTTAGCTATACATATATTACAAATATTTTTTTTTATAAAGACACATATGTCATCAGCAGAAGATTGCGGTCGCGTGAGTTATAGTTGCCAGCACTAACTATAACGGGGCAATTTCATTGGTTTTTTATCAGTAAAATTTCCGCTAACTATAACATGTGTGAAACCTATGGTTTTTTCAGTGAATTTGCAAGGTTTTTTAAATGCTAATTCCTAACTATAACGTGTGTGAAACCTATGGTTTTTTCAGTGAATTTGTACGGTTTTTTAAATGCTAAGTTACTTTACGCCATTCGAGGCGTGCGCGCCCACTTAACGCACTGCGTTCCGTGCACGGTTTTTATCAACTTTAATAAGCCCTGTACATTTGGTGGCCTTCGGCCACCAAAAGCACAGGGGGTGGGGTCAATGTGGATAGTGTTTTTTTTATTTCGATTTTATAATTTCATGTTGCCAAAATATAGTTTTTTTACTGATGTAATCAGCCCTGTACATTTGGTGGCCAACGGCCACCAAAAGCACAGGGGGTGGGGTAAGTGTGGATAGTGTTTTTTTTATTTCTATTTTTACCGTACGCTTACGGTAAGCGTACGGTAAGCGTACTCAGCGAAATTGCCGAAAAAAAAATAAAACCGTTTTTGCTCTTGGGGGATGTTTGGGGACTCCCTCAACATGACTATGTGGGAGGGAGTTGTCAAAACAGCCCCGTAACATGTTTTTGGGCATCATGTTTGATAAATAACACTCAGTGCGAGAGACAAAATGGCGGACGCCGCTTCCTGGTTTCGGCCGATTCGAATGTTTACTAAGATCTAAGAGCCAATCAGAATCGCGCTCGCGCACGCCACCGTACGCGTACGGTAAGCGTACGGTAAGCGTACCGTAAGCGGGCTCAGATATATATATTGATTTAAAGGCTATTTTCTCAGAATCTACTGAACAGATTTACACCAAACCTACAAAAGGCACTTCCTTGACATAGGGACTACCTCTCTGCCAAATTTCTAGTAATTCTGTTCAGCCGTTCGGGCTGTAGCTCTGTCTAAAGGTCCTATGGAAAAATGCATGGGAAAAACGCGTTTTGGGACCCCCCTTTTATCTCAGCCCCCGCTTGACGAATCCCCCCGAGACTTTCAGGGTAGGAGCGGAGCGTAGCGCCCCACCTATTTTGAGAAATTCGCGAGGATTCATCGACCGGCGCCAAAGTTATTCAAAATAGAATGTTGCGGATTTCCTATGGAAAAGGGGTCCTAACTATAACTACCTACTGGCGACCGCCAGTAGGTAATATATATATATATATTCACTGAAAAAACCATAGGTTTCACACATGTTATAGTTAGCGGAAATTTTACTGATAAAAAACCAATGAAATTGCCCCGTTATAGTTAGTGCTGGCAACTATAACTCACGCGACCGCAATCCTCTGCTGATGCTAATACTGTATTTAGACACTTATTTGCCCATGTCTTCTTCCATACATTTTTAGCTATACATATATTACAAATATTTTTTTTTATAAAGACACATATGTCATCAGCAGAAGATTGCGGTCGCGTGAGTTATAGTTGCCAGCACTAACTATAACGGGGCAATTTCATTGGTTTTTTATCAGTAAAATTTCCGCTAACTATAACATGTGTGAAACCTATGGTTTTTTCAGTGAATTTGCAAGGTTTTTTAAATGCTAATTCCTAACTATAACGTGTGTGAAACCTATGGTTTTTTCAGTGAATTTGTACGGTTTTTTAAATGCTAAGTTACTTTACGCCATTCGAGGCGTGCGCGCCCACTTAACGCAGTGCGTTCCGTGCACGGTTTTTATCAACTTTAATAAGCCCTGTACATTTGGTGGCCTTCGGCCACCAAAAGCACAGGGGGTGGGGTCAATGTGGATAGTGTTTTTTTTATTTCGATTTTATAATTTCATGTTGCCAAAATATAGTTTTTTTACTGATGTAAAAAGCCCTGTACATTTGGTGGCCTACGGCCACCAAAAGCACAGGGGGTGGGGTAAGTGTGGATAGTGTTTTTTTTATTTCTATTTTTTACCGTACGCTTACGGTAAGCGTACGGTAAGCGTACTCGGCGAAATTGCCGAAAAAAAAATAAAACCGTTTTTGCTCTTGGGGGATGTTTGGGGACTCCCTCAACATGACTATGTGGGAGGGAGTTGTCAAAACAGCCCCGTAACATGTTTTTGGGCATCATGTTTGATAAATAACACTCAGTGCGAGAGACAAAATGGCGGACGCCGCTTCCTGGTTTCGGCCGATTCGAATGTTTACTAAGATCTAAGAGCCAATCAGAATCGCGCTCGCGCACGCCACCGTACGCGTACGGTAAGCGTACGGTAAGCGTACCGTAAGCGGGCTCAGATATATATATTGATTTAAAGGCTATTTTCTCAGAATCTACTGAACAGATTTACACCAAACCTACAAAAGGCACTTCCTTGACATAGGGACTACCTCTCTGCCAAATTTCTAGTAATTCTGTTCAGCCGTTCGGGCTGTAGCTCGTTCTAAAGGTCCTATGGAAAAATGCATGGGAAAAACGTGTTTTGGGACCCCCCTTTTATGTCAGCCCCCGCTTGACGAATCCCCCCGAGACTTTCAGGGTAGGAGCGGAGCGTAGCGCCCCACCTATTTTGAGAAATTCGCGAGGATTCATCGACCGGCGCCAAAGTTATTCAAAATAGAATGTTGCGGATTTCCTATGGAAAAGGGGTCCTAACTATAACTACCTACTGGCGACCGCCAGTAGGTAATATATATATATATATGTTAGGGAATGGGGATTTTTAGGGTTTAGGGTTGGTATGGGTTTTTGGGTGGCAAAGGAATTTATAGGGTTTAGGAAGGAAATGGTGCCTTGTCCAATTCCTAACTCTTTTTTAGAAGGAGCTCAAGAAACTCTTCTTATTCAAACAAGTACCTGATGTTCCCCAACTAAGCCACTTTACCACTGGTATGTGTGTGTTGCAGAATTGTTGCTGCTGTACTGAATTTGAATTATTTTTTAAAACTTGTTACAGCTTACTTCCACGCTCAAGGCAGGACCAGCTGCTGCTGGCTGTCACGCCCACTCAGGAACCAATTAGAGTGAAGGGGGTGGAGCTAAGGCTGCCACTGGCTATTTCTTGCCGGTCGCAGCACAGGAGCGGGAACTTTTATGTGATACCCACGCTCTTGGCGCTTACTTTTAAAAACCTGCTGCTTTTTAAAAAATTGTTGTTGCTGTACTGAATTTGAATGCTTTTTTAAAGTTGTTACAGCTTACTTGCACGCTATAGGCAGGACCAGCTGCTGCTGGCTGTCACGCCCACTAGGGAACTAATTAGAGTGAAGGGGCGGAGCTAAGGCTGCCACCAGCTATTTTATGCCGGTCGCAGCGCGGGAGCGCAGCGTTCGCGGGCAGGGGGCGCACCAGTGGCGCGCCAAAGGCATGACCGTCTGCGCCCGTCCGCGCACTTTCAGGGCCTGGGGCCTGTCAAATGAAAATTAGCTACACTGCCTTTGAGTTGATAGCATTGCAGGAAGTTTCTGCCAAACTTAATCCCCTCACCTATTCTAGCTTGACTGCACAGGGGATTCTGGCGTCCAGAGCAGCTTTTCCTGAACTCTGTGGTACTCATAGGGTGGTTTCCCCTCAGTCTCAAGAGTGCAACAGCGCACGGAAGTTCTCTGTAATATATTTGAACACCCGCTCGATGGTTAAGCACCAGATTGATATCTTTCTGTTGCTTAAATTCGAGCAGCCAGATTTTCTCCTGCTCACTGAAACCTGGATATCTCAGGAATCATCACCAGATATTCTTGCTGCACTGCCTTTGGATTACCACATCATCCAAGCCAACCGTCCCCAGGGGAAAATCGTCGGAGGAGTAGCTAGTATCAGACACCACGACTGTACTTATACTGTTTAAACCCCTCTAGATCTGCCCTTAGTCGATAATCTGGTAACAAAACTTGAACTAGAATCTGATACCGCCCCTTTAGTAGGCGTCCTGCTCTATAAGTCTCCTCAAGGGATGCTCTCTTTCCCTCATTCTTTGGGTGAACAGGTTGGCATTTAGTTACTAACTATGGGAAAGTCATGCTGATTGGTGATTTCAACTATTGGGCCAATGAAACATCTGGCGGTCCACAATCAGCTGAGCTTGCCAAGCTACTCATAGGACTGAACCTAACACAACAGGTGTCCACGGCCACTCATATTAAGGGGCACATCCTTGACCAGGTCTGGACAGCCAACATTACTTTGTTCCCTGTATCAGTCTCACCGTGTACATGGCCAGATCACCATATAATTAAATTCATTATTCATGATAATTTTTCGTCCAAAACCCCCAGTTTAGGAGGTGGCACACGTAGAAACTGGAATAAGATCGAAAAATCCTCATTTCTTGATTCACTTGCTAACTCTACTCCTCCCGTTCATTCCTCTATAACTTGGCTGATGCACAGTTAACCAGCTGGCTATTGGCTGCTAGCGACAAGTTTGCGCCCCCCAGGAAGAGTCATGCCACTCGTCGCCATGACGCTCAGAAATGTTTTTCCACCGAGTTGAAAAACCAAAAACTAGCCCTGCGGCAATTGGAAAAAAAGTGGCAACGTAACTACTTATCTGAAGATAAATGGCTCTACTTAAACACCCTGAAAACATAAAAAAATCTATCCTGACTGCTAATGCGGCATACTTTTCTTCTAAAATCCTGTCTGCTACTAATCGTTCAAAGTAGATCTTCTCTATAGTGAATGAGCTGTCTAACCTCGACAGAATTTCAATCAAGCCTACCCCTTCCCAAACCTTTTGCAACTCATTGAATCTCTTCTTCATTGACAAAATTAAAAAAATTAAGTCTAGTATTCCGGTTTGCCAAAACCTGGACTCGAGCTCTCATACCACCCAAAATCATAGCACCTTTACGCAATTCCCTATAATCTATGAGCATAACTTTGTGGATCTCCTTTCTAAAGTCAAATCTGGCTCCCCCACTGACTGCTGTCCTCCTAGCATCTTGAAGGAAATTTTTTCTGCCCTCCCCAGTCCTGCCCCCAACCTTTTAAATGAGTCACTGTCCCAGGGTATCGTCCCTGCCACTTTCAAGGAGGCAATTGTTGTCCCCCTTTTGAAGAAGGTGGGTGCGGATCCGCTAACTTTAACTATCGTCCAATCTCTCTTCTTCCTTATCTAGCCAAGGTCCGTGAAACCCATGTCACGAGATGTCTCACTGATTTCCTGGAGGAATCGGACTTTCTTGATCCCCACCAAGCAGGGTTCCGCCTGGCTCATTCTACCGAGGCGGTGATCCTTACAGTGCTGGACACTCTCTGTAGTGAGGTCGATGGTGGCTTCTCGCAGGCTCTTGTCCTGCTTGATCTTTCCGCCGCCTTTGACACGGTCGACCATAATCTTGTGGTTGACCGTGTGAGGGACGAGGGAATCTCGGGATGGCTCTTGGCTGGATCAGGTCCTTTATGGAAAATTGATCCCAGGCGGTCCGTGCTGCACAGTTTACTGCCCCAGAATTGGAATTTCTTGCAGACTCCCTCAGGGCTCCTCACTTTCTCCCCTGCTGTTTAATCTTTACCTTCTCCCTCTTGTCCAAGCCCTGAAAGAGCGCCAAGTTTGCACATTTAACTATGTTGACGACTTTCAACTTATTTTCTCCATCAACAACTCCTCGGAGTCGGTCCACGCCTTGCAATCTACCATGCTGTTCATTCGTCAGTGGATGAACCGTAACCATCTAAAACTTAATCCGGACAAGACGGAGTCTGTTTTAACAGGTGGTATTTCTAAAAATCCCTGGGGCCCTCATTTCTGGACTAGGGAGCTAGGTCAGTCCCCCTCTCCATCTAGCTCAGAGCTAGAGGCTAAGAGCCTTGGGGTAATAATCAGTCAAGACCTCACTATGAAGCCCCAGATTGGGTCGGTGATCTCTACCTGCTTTTTCCAACTTAGGAAAATAAAAAAGATCTGTAGATTTCTTACCCATGAAGCTTGGATTCAGGTGGTTATCGCTATGGGCATGTCCCATGTCGACTATGCTAATTCGCTTTCCTTTGGCATTCCCCTCTACTTATCTAAACGTCTGCAGATGGAACAAAATCAGGCCGCATATCTGATTGTTCATCAACCCAGGCACCATCATATCACTCCTCTTCTAAAGAAACTCCATTGGCTTCCGGTGGTTCAGCACTGTGCCCTCAAGGTTGGGTGCTTTATTTTTAGGTCACTCAATGGAAGAAGCCCTAAATTTGTGAACAACCTGATTAACAAGCACGCTCCCACACGCAATCTTCGCTCAGCCCTCAAGCAACTCTTGTCCACTCCCTCTTTTAAACTAAAGCACACTGGTGGTGCCAGGTTTGCCATTTTGGCCCCCATGTTCTGAAACTCCCTCCCCTCTGAAATCCGCTTCTGTACCAATCTTCTTGGCTTCAGAAGCCTTCTTAAAACTTGGCTATTCCGTCAGGCTTTTTGAATGTTCTCCAGGAGTTGGGTATCAATCAAAGTAGCGCCACGAAAACTCCCTGGTGAACGTGCGCTTTATAAATGTATTTTAACTTAACATAATATACCAGAATGTGGGCTATGGCGACCGTGATGTCATGAGGAGCGTCGGAGACTATCGTTGGTTGAAGGTGGCAGTTAGTGAAGGTTGTGGCACTTTACAAGCAATTCTTTTGTTTCTCCATTCTTCAATAACCATCTACAGATGTTTGTATAGAGTATTGCTATGCATGTCATACTGTGCAGGGATTTATCAGTACCCTTCCTGCAAAGTGGGACACAACATTCAGGGATTGATATAGACAGCTATTATGCCCTCTTCTTACAGTCCACCTACTGACAAATATGTAAGACTTGCACGAACATTTGTATTGTATATCTGACCATTAGTTTGACCTTTGCCTCCATTTCCCCTCCTCTCTCATTTATCCTGGCTATGGCGAAGTCTTTCCCTCCAGTGCCAAAACTGTAACATTTAAGGCCTGAGTCTGAGTCACCCATATCTCCCCAGAAAATGTGTTTTTATACCTCCCAAAAGCTGTTCTCAGCCCTTGTCCATCCTTGAGACTCTCATGCTCTGAGCCCTTGTCTGTCCCATGTCATAAACACACAGACTCCCTGCCCAAGAAATGTCTGCATGAATCCTACCACCTCACTCAGGGCCAGATTGGCAATTTTTCCACTCTGTCATTTCCACAACTGTCTGCAACCTAAGATGTTGCTTTCATAGCAGCATGTGCTGCCATGACCCAAGGATGACGTTATAGCCACATCCTAGTCACGGCCTCCTCCATCATAGAGCTGGTCTGAACTTCTCTCAGTCCTGATTTTAGTTTCCAGTGAGACCCTGACATCACTGGGTGATATGGAGCCTTCAGGATTGTCCCTCTACTTACTTCTGTGTTTTAGCATCGTCCATTAAAAAAAAAATATCTTTATTGCATTTTATCTTTTTTGTTACATAAATTCTAAGTGTCAATACACATTGCATACATAACAACATTATCCATTTTTTGCCACTGTGAGCATAAATCAACACATTTCTTACTCACAATTTCAATATAGTTTGCATCTACAGTGCAAAATTGTTTGTGCATTTATAAAGTATCATGGGCATCAACAGCCCGCACATGCTATCATCTCCAATCGAGGGGCGGAGTGTGTCTACCGAGTGCCCCTCTACACAACAGTGATCATTTATGGGTAAGTATATCGATGTATTCAGAAGCGCGTTGTTAATACACAACTGAACTTTGAAATTGCAACATATAGTGTTGCTCATTAGATATCTTTTTTTTAATAACATTTTAACCACATCTAATGAGAACAAAAGAAAAAAGGAAAAAATCCAAATTAAGAGTGATATCAGATGTTCGAAGTTATATGTAACCAGTATGCAAAGTGTCGTTAGACTGTAATCTTGACTAGGCCTGTGTGTAGGTAGCGGATGTGGGCTGCTGTTCCTGTTACATATTCGGTTGCATAGATACTAGGGTATCGCGCGGTAAGAGCCATGTCTATGTATTACTTTGTAAGGAATGCGAGGTCTGTGGCTAACCCGACATCCAGTGTTGAAGTATCATGCGGTTGTAACGTGTCTTCTACATCTGGGTGACATGTCAGGTATTAGTACCCGCCCGTTGCGAAGGAGGTGCCCGCAATGCAGCATCAGAGCGTGTAAGGGTTCTGAGTATATCATCCCAGGTTTGTGCAATGGGATATTTTCGCAGCCCTGCCGTTTCTTCCCTATGTAGGGTGGTGCTCTCTTCCTGCGCCCAGACCTCTAAGGATTACACCCAATGCGATACCTCCAGTGGGTCCTTGCATTTCCACCTCTTAGTTATCAGCCGTTTCGCTGTTATAAGTCACGAAATCTGGAGCTTACTTTGTTGGCTTTGGTTCGTTTGTAAAATCCCAGGATTCAAGCCTCCCATGTGGCGGGCACCTCAGCACTAGTGCAATTCTTAAATGTTTCTGATATTATGCGCCAGTAGGGTAAGAGCAGGTGGCAAGACCATAGCATATGTAATAGGTCAGCACCTAGGTGACGGCATCTCGGGCATTCGGAAGTGTTGATGTTAAAATATTTATTAATCTTATCTGGCGAGAGATACGCCCTATGCAGTATATAGGTCTGGATACGTTTAAATCTTGAATTGCGTGGTATATGTGTGGCACTTGCTAGGACGCGTTCCCATTCCTTATCAGTCCAGGGATGGCCCCTGTCCTCAGTCCAACGCGTGCGGACTCTCTTTAATGGTTGTAATACGTGGATGAGCAGGGCTTGTACTAACCAGTGTATCACATGCGACCCCTCCCACATTCCATGCAAATACTGCAACAACTGATGTGTCGGCGGCTCATTATTTAAATCTCCCCATGCCAGCGTCAACGTCCATGTAATAGCTGCATGCAGAAGGAACTGGCCCGCCGGTAAACCATTATCTGCCGTCAGTGTCACAAAAGGTAATAGGGTGCCATCTGCGTATAAGTCTCCTAGCCTCTCCACTCCCGCTTCAGTCCAGGGCGTCAGTACTATATCCATTATAGAGTCTCTACCTCTGGGTGTCCCGAAAAGTGGCAGTGTTGGGGCATAGGGGATTGTGTCTTTTGTGACAGGCTTCTCTTATAACATCTATGAGCTAACTCAATATGTAGCTGCGTCGGGCGGGGGATTTTTGCCAGCGGATGAAACAATACATAGATATGGTTTTGCGTCCATAGTTACGTCTCGGTCGCGGTGTCCGCCAGGTTCTTACCGCTTAACCACTTTGTGACCCATTGTAACTGCGCAGCTAAGTAATATAGTTCCAAGTGGGGAACTGCTAAGCCTCCACTTTCTGGTGGTGCATACAGTTTCTGCAGTGCTATCCTGGGCCGCCCTGCATTCAAAATTAGACCTCGTGTTAATCCCTCAAGTTCCCTAAAAAGTCGTACTGGGACATATACCGGAAGGTTTGCAAAATAATACAATAGCCTTGGCAGTACTATCATTTTAGTTAAGGGGATGCAATTCATCACGTTGAGTGGTAGAGTCTTCCAGAATTGCATCAGTGCTCTTACTGAGGAAATAGCACGCACCAAGTTGCCCTCTAGTATGTCTGCTGGGGACCTATAGATATATATGCCCAGGTATCGGAACGTAGTCGGATACCAAGCAAGCGCAATCTCGTTAAAAATTATATCCGTCACAGCCACGTCCTCATTGAAAGAGTAGGCACCTGATTTAGCCCAATTCACCCTAAGACCTGACACTTCCTCAAAGTTACGGAACAATGCAGATATCGCAGGCGGTACCGCATGCAAGTCTCTTATGTATAACAACATGTCGTCCGCATATAGGGACACTGTATGAAGTCCATCACTCAAGGGCATGCCCCAATCCGCGCCACCCCCTCGGAGGAGGGCCACTAAAGGCTCCATAGCAAGGGAAAAGAGCAGCGGGGACAAAGGGCACCCTTGCCTGGTTCCTCGTCTAACCCTGATTAGATCAGAGAGGAGCTTACCTGTTCGAACCCGCACTGTGGAGCGTTGATACAGCAATTGCACCAGTGGTAAATATTAATCTCCTAACCCGTATTTACGCAGGACCGCCGCAAGATAGGGCCATTCCAGTGAATCAAAGGCCTTCTCCAGGTCCAGTACTAAACAGCCAGACCAAGGCCAGTTCACTGTTGTGAATTCTGAATAACCTGCGAATATTTAGGGAGGTGCTCCTGGTTGGAACAAATCCGTTTAGGTCAGTATGTACCAGAGTCGGCACAAACGGGGAAATTCGTTTAGCCAGGGTGGAAGCAAGGATTTTATAATCATTATTCAACAGAGCCAGCGGGCGGTAAGAGCCCAGGAGTTCAGGGCTTCTGCCCGGCTTTAAAAGGAAGATCAGCGTTGCCTCATTTTGCGTAGGTGTAAGCGCAGAGTGTTCTAGAGCCGCTTCATACACCCGTAGCAGTTCTGGTATTAATATATCTGAGTAGGCCTTGTAAAATTCAGCCGGTAGTCTGTCCGGACCCGGCGCTTTACCATTCGAGAGGGAATAAATACTATCCCTTATTTCCTCCGACAACAGAGGAGCACCCAGTTCCTCTTGTTGGTGTTCTGTCAATTGCAGCAGCGTTATGGCAGAAAGAAAGTCCCGTATGTTCGCGTCTGTAGTCATCAAACAAGATCTGTACATCGTGGAATAGTGTTCCACAAAAGCGTGGTGTATTTCACTTTTGGGTATGTACCATGATTCCCTGTGTATTTTGTATTAATGTCACAGGCGCAGTGGCTGCTTCTTGCCGTATCAGCCAAGACAGCAACCTACCAGGTTTGTCTCCCATATGGTGGGTGCGCGCTGAGTGTGCTGCATAATTAAATTTGCGGAGCCGGTCTAGCAAGCTGGTGTGTTCTTCCCTAACGTGCTCCAGAGGCCCAGTATTGCCCTCTAATGCTTCCTCCTCTCTTCGGAGCAGGTCAGTTTCAAGGCGTGTGAGGTCTGCTTCCAACTGTCTCCGCATACCTGCCTGCGCACCAAGGCAATCTCCCCTGATTACTACCTTAAACGCGTCCCATTCCACCTGAGGTGTCGTGGCTGTATCAGTATTGTCTTCAAAATATTGGACAATGTTGGCGGCTAGCAAGTTACGAAATGGTGCGTCCAATAACAAATCTGGTTGTAGTCGCCAGGTTGGAATTGGCGGGCGGCGGTGTTTCCACAGCATCTCTAAGATATGTGGGTTATGGTCAGAGTGTGTCCTGCCCAAATAGTAAATTGCTGATATATGGGGGAGCAGCGTTCCCGAGAGCATATAACGGTCTAATCGTACATGCAAGTCGTGAGCACCAGAGTAGTAGGAATATATCCTGTCGTGGGGATGACGGTGTCTCCAGGCATCTCTCAAGTGCCACTGTGTTGCCCAGTTAGTCAGTGCCTTCATGGCATGGTATATGTTTGTACCCGGAAGGGGTGGAAAGGAACGGTCCAGTGATACGTCAAGTACGCTATTGTAGTCTCTCCCGATTAACATGAGAACATCGTGCCAGGGCACCAGAATATGTGATATATTGTCAAGGAAGGCAGCTTGCTCTGTGTTAGGAGCATAGAGTGATGTAATCACAATTTGCCGGCCATCTAGCGTGCCCTTAACTACAACATACCTGCCCTCCATATCTACCAACGACTGTGTAATTGTAAGTGGAACCCCTGGCCTCACCCATATTAGCACGCCTTGCGCAAAAGCCGAGTACCCTGTGGCATACAATTGACCACGCCAGCGGTGGTGCAAGCGTTGAATTTCTGTTTTGGCCAGGTGAGTCTCTTGCAGGAGAGCTATTTGTATATGATGCTGATTGAAGTAGGAATATATCTGATACCTGCGTGACGGTGAATGCATGCCGCTCACATTCCACGTGCCAGTTTAAAGGAAGACATAGACTCTACATCGTGCCAAGCGACCATGTGTCTGTAGCGGCCCAACAGACATGTGCATTGCATATAACCTGGTATCACACAGCTTACCTAGCATGCTGACTTTTGGCATGTTACATTGCATACATCGACATACAATAAATGATATCTCACAATAAAACCAAAACCATAATCATAAACAATTCCAAAAGGGCGAGAATGCAACTAGCAATCGTCCAAACTCTCAATGGAGTTAACAGTCTAGACAATCTGGGGGGGTGAGCTGCGTATTACGCTTTGTTAGCATACAGTTCGTGTATCTAGCGTCCTAGAGGTTCCCCGTCATCAGGCAAAATACAATATAAATAAGGCAGTCTGTGTATAGTAGCTCAGGAACACTCTTCAAGCAAGCGGTGTATATGTGTATCCACGTGTCTGCAGCAGAGCGCGTGAGTAAGGCCCACCTCCCATGTAGCATGATGTTATCCTCAACCTCACGTGAACAATTGGAGTCACAGCAACATCTACCACAAATGGCCACATTCCTAACAGCTGCACTCCCCCACATATACACCCCAATACCTCAAATCGTGGTCTATTCAGAGATAGGGTCTTGTAATGTTCATATTATTATGTCTGCCTTCTGTGGGGTGACATCTGGCTGTTCAGTTGAATCTTGTGAGTCCTGCAGGCCATATATTTGCTCATCATCACTAGATAGGCTCCGTTGACTGGAGTTGGATGCGTCCTCAGCCACCAGAGAGCTGCTTATCTCTGCTACCGCTTGTAGGGCGTCTCTTTGTCTGCTGAGAATCAATTCTGAGTGCGGGCCTACATTTGGTGAAGGCGGTGTCCGCATTCCTGCCGCTCTACGCTCTCTTCGGCGGTGGCGAAAGGGACCCTTTAGCTTCGGTAGTGTTGCAGTCGCAGCAGCGTCCCGAGGTCTCGCAATAGTGAAGGTGTCTAGCCAATCCTGTGCCTCTTCCGATGTATTGAAGAAGTGCGTTTTGTCGCTTGCAACCACCCGTAGGCGCGCCGGGAATAGCAGGGAGTATTTCAGGTCATTTTGACGAAGACGTTTCTTTACTGCCATGAACGAGAACCTCTGACGCTGTACCTGGATAGTGTAGTCCGGAAAAAACATTATTTTATGATTGTCTATATGGATATCTTGGAGCTTCCTGGTTTCCTGTAGAATGGAATCTCGGGTCTCGGTAGTTGAGGAGCCGGAGGAGCAAGGGCCTCGGGTTCGATCCTGTAGGAGGGGGTCTCGTCGGAACTCTATGTGCATGCCCTATGACAAAGTGTGGTGAGAGGGACCCCTCAGGCAAGAGATCTCTGAGCCAGTTTTCCATTTGTGTGGTGGGCTCCTTTCCTTCCCATCGTTCCGGCACACCTACTATGCGTACATTGTTACGCCTTGCTCGCCCTTCAGCATCCTCGGCTCTATCCTCCAGGAACTCTACACGGTGCAATAAATCTTGTACATGCTTATCTGTCTGAGTCACTTGCGGCTTGATGTCGTTGAGCGTGGTTTCCAAGACAGTA
The DNA here is from genome assembly GCF_964204655.1 of Triturus cristatus. Classification (NCBI taxonomy): domain Eukaryota; kingdom Metazoa; phylum Chordata; class Amphibia; order Caudata; family Salamandridae; genus Triturus; species Triturus cristatus. The sequence continues at coordinate 617,460,400 of NC_140583.1, read as the reverse complement.
GTGCGGTCCGTTAATTTCCGGTGATCTGCATGAAAATGAGTGAGGTCAATGGCCACCGTCTCAATTTTAGATTCCAGGGAGGTGCGAGTCTGATTGATGGTTTCTTCCAGTCGTTCCACTGCAGCGAGCACCGCATCTAGCTTGTTTGCAGTTTGGTCTGTGAGTCCCTGCTTCGCCATCTTGTCTGACTTAGGCTTGGACTGTGGCGGTAGGGTCTGCGCTCCTCCCGTTCCGGTCCGTGCTTGGGTGCCACCCGACATTAGTCGCAGAGTCTGTACACCTATGTTGTTCCAGTCCAGCAAGACCTCCACACCGCGCCCCTGGGGCGTAGATTTCACAGCAGGTCCCGCTTCCACACCAACAGGCCGTGTTCAGCAGCTACTTCACAGCTCACAGCCTCAGCGGCGGAGTCACTCCACCACGTATCAGTATCTCCTCTGCAGCACAGTCGTCACCCGCGTCTCACGGTCACTCAGATCATATTAGGCAGTGGTGTACCAGTTCATCTCAGCAAGAGACCACGCCTAGCTAGCTTTGGTGGTGTGAGTCTCCGCGGACACCACCCGGGCAGCCTGTGTGTGGCGTTCCAGATACAGCTCGTCAGAGCAGAGACGTGCCCGTGCCAGCCGTGCAGTGGGTGACAGAGTAGCAGCAAGCGCCTCCTCACTGCTGTGATCGGTTGGGCACCAAATCGCCCTGGTGTTTGCACGGCAGCAGCTTTGGAGGAGCACTAACTTCATGAGCTTCAGGCAGCGGGTTGGGCAAGTATGGATTTCGTCCGAGTGTTGTCTTGCAGCCCCTATGAAAGCATCAGCAGTTCGTTCCCCATTGAGCCGCAGGGAGAGCTTATTATGTTTCCACTGCCCACATAAGGGAGCTTGCCAATTCAAAAACCGCACATTGATGTGGAGCAGGTACTTTGCAGGGGTAGAGTCCTCCACTCGCTGTGGGGACAAGGGCAACAGTGCTCGCCCGAGCGGCACCGTTCCATCCGATCTTCCTCCCTCCACCACGGCAGCCAGCGGCCAGGTCGGCGAAGTCTTATTCCGCCGCAACCCACCGGTGGCGCAACAGGGGCCCAAGCCACGTCCCGCCCCACATCGGCGGGTGCATGTAGGGGCGGCAGGGGGTAGACAGCTGCAGTTCTCGTTTTGTCAAGGGCCCACCTACCGCAATCACGTCGCGCTAGTGCCGGCAGCACAGACGGCTCAAGCTGCGTCCTCCTCCGCCGCTCCTCTCCGGGCAGCAGCCGGGCCAAGGGAGAGCAGATTCCGGTTCCGGTGCGGGTAGTTTCTCAGGGGCTGATCGTACCTCGCCCCACATCAACTGGCATTGATACCACACGGAGCGAACACCTGCAACCCTCCTCCGTCAGTTGGGATTCCTCCGCCTCAGCCGCGCCGCGACGGCAATGTAGACGATCCAGGCAGTGTCGTCGTTCACGGTCCATCTCCCTTGCCAAAGCAGTCAGCGAGCAGTTCAGGGCCTCACAGTCGGAATCGGGTGGACTACACAGCAGGGGCCCATCCCGTCACATATCGGCTGGCTTTCATTCAGGCGGAGTCGCAGCCAAAGTCCGCTCCCATCGGCTCAGTGTAGCTGCGCCATCTTCTGCGGCCTTGTAGGTGGAGCCAAGCCCCAGGCTCGCGTAGCTGGAACTGTCCCCGCTAGGATCATACTTCTGTCGCCTCTCCAGTCGGGAGCCGGACAGCGGGGTCAGGGCAAGCCAAAACCAGCAGCAGTGCTCTAGAGTAGAGTCCTTTTGAAGCTGCACTCAGCATTAGCCATCATACGCGACTGCATTGTTTAGAGGAGCCTCCGGCGGAGCTCTACCCAGACATGTCTGCCTCCATTTCAGTCGTAGCCACGCCCCCCGTGTTTTAGCATCATCCATATTCCCCTAATTTAATGTTCCCTTTTTTTCTAAGACTAACACAAGCCACTATTGCCTGAAAGATCATCTTTTCACTTTTTGGTACCTTTCCTTGACAGCTTCCGCCCAGCTCTTGGTACTTCTGTGTGAATGAAATTCCACCTAAAGGTTCAATGCTTTCAGGACTAGTGCACGTTTTTTGATACCCTAGGGAAGTGACACTGTGCCACACCCTCTACAGACAACTGGGCTGGATTTGCTGCATGTTGACATATTCTGGTGCCTCAATGGTTGTAGTGCACTAACCTACAGCCTAGTATCACCTTGCATTACAACATGCCCTCTGTGCTCTTAACATAAACATAAAGCCCCAAGAGACCTAAGGTGTGCAAACGGATTTACCATAACATAACAAATACACAAGTATGAGATTGCCTTAAATTCTTATTTACTCGTACGTTTTGTCCCGCTAAATCATAGTCAAAGGGCTACAAAAACACATCTTTCGTGATGTGGAGTCCACCATGTGAATCAAGCTATCCAGTGTAAATGTCTGCACGCTGACCTCTTCCCACACATATAGCACCTCTTAATTTGCCCTTCTGTGTTTGTGCAGCGCCCTGATGCTGATAAAGGCCAGTTCTATACGGAATAAAACTGCAAAAGGAAATAAATATTCTTCCATGAGAGTGCAGCTTGGGTAGTGAACAGGTTTCTAGAATGTATTTGCTCGAGGTTACCTTTCACAATTTACTGTCCTTTAATATTTTTATTTAAAAAAAATATTTGTATTGCAAGACAAAGAATAATAACTCCAAAAATATACCAACATCTAGCCAAACAACCTCTCATTTGAGATATGTCTTTAAAAATATATCTCATTTACACAATTTATTTCAAACGTGTATTTTTTATAAAATATAGTTGTAATTGGAGGCGTAAAGAAAATGAACTGCAGTTTTGCTATCTTGCTCTCACTACTTGAAACCTAGAGAAACATGGCGGAAATCCATCTTATTCAGTTTTTTATTCGGTTTGGTGTTGTGAGAGAAACAAGGCTACTCAACTGTGCAAAGATTCCTCGATCACAAGGATTTAGATTAATAAGGCTAGCTATATAATGAGAAGTTGGCGATTTCAGGCCAAAATTATGTAATTGACCCATTAAATGTATTTGTGTATATATATATATATACACCACAGGAGGTAGTTATTGTTAGGACCATCTTTTCATAGGAAAAGCATTTTTTTGACTTGCATATATCTTTGGCGCCGTTTGACCAATTGGCACAAAATGTTCCTCAAGAAAGTGTGCCAGTGATTCTTGTTGCGCATGGAAAGTTATGGGGCGATCCGACAAGTGGAGGCTGAGAAAAGGGGTGGGTCAAAAAAAGTGTGTTTTTCAATGTTCATTTCTATTGAGATTTTTAGACACGACATTTGGCAGAAAGGAAGCTCTGGGTCCGGAAAAAAAACCTTTATGTTATTTGGTATAAATCCATTCAGTAGTTTTTGAGATATTAAAAAAAATTATATATATATCATGTGATCAAGGGCGGGATCGCCCGAAACTCGTCTTGGCAGAACTGGCAATAAATTAAAATATTGCACGACTAACTTGGGTCCTTGCTCATTTTTCCTGACCGATCAAGTGGAAGCTGAGAGCGAGTAGAGAATATATACATATATATATATATATATATATATATTATATATTATCTACTGGCGGTAGATAGTTATAGTTAGGATCGTGTTTCCATAGGATATCTCAAAATTCTATTTTGAATAACTTTGGCGCCGGTTGACGAATCCTCGCGAAATTTTCAAAACAAATGGGGCGCTCCGCTCAGCTCCTACCCTGAAAGTCTCGGGGTGATTCGTCAAGCGGGGGCCGAGAAAAAAGGGGGGTTCCCAAAACGCGTTTTCCCCATGCATTTTTCCATAGGACCTTTAGTCGAAGGTACAGCCGGAACGGCTGAACAGATATACTTGAAATTTGGCAGAGAGGTAGTCCTTAGGTCAGGGAAGTGCCTTTTGCAGGTCTGGTGTCAATCTGTTCAGTATTTCCTGAGAAAATAGCATTAAAAGCATAGAAATATCTATACGCACGCACCGCGCACGCACAGTGCGCGCACTGTGCCGTGCGCGAGCGAAATTCTGATTGGTTGTTAGATGTCGGTAAACATTGGAATCAGTCGACATCAGGAAGTGTCGGCCGCCATTTTGTCTCTCGCACTGAAAAGGAAAGGGGGAAAAAATGTGGAAAACGTGCAAAGGGGGCAGGGAAGAGAGTTCCTGACCCCCTAGCCTTTGTCAGGGGGTCACAGAAGGACCCCCATGGGGATAAAAAACGTTTTATTTTTTTCAAAAAAAATCGCGGGGTGCGAGCACGGTGCGCGAAGCGCACCGCGCGCGCATGGTGCGCGCTCGGTGAAAAACCTTGAAAAAAAAAAAACATTAATAAATACATAACTTAGCATTTAAAAAAGGTACAAATTCACTTAAAAAACCATAGGTTTCACACACGTTATAGTTAGGAATTAGCATTTAAAAAACCTTGCAAATTCACTTAAAAAACCATAGGTTTCACACAGGTTATAGTTAGGTGGATATTTCACTCGTAAAAAACCAATGAAATTCCCCCGTTATAGTTAGTTCAGATAACTATAACTCGCGCGACCGCCACTCTATCACAAGGATGATGTCATCAGTAATGTCATGAGTGATGCCACTGACCATGTCATGAGTGATGTAATATGTGACGTCATGAGCAGTGGATTGCGGGCGGGCGAGTTATAGTTATCTGAACTAAGTATAACGGGGGAATTTCATTGGTTTTTTACGAGTGAAATATCCACCTCACTATAACCTGTGTGAAACCTATGGTTTTTTAAGTGAATATATATATATATATATATATATATATATATATATATATATATATATATATATATATATATATATATTCACTTAAAAAACCATAGGTTTCACACACGTTATAGTTAGGAATTAGCATTTAAAAAAACCTTGCAAATTCACTTAAAAAACCATAGGTTTCACACATGTTATAGTTAGGTGGAAATTTGTACGGTTTTTATAAATGCTAAGTTATGTATGTATTATTATTATTTTTTTTTAAGGTTTTTCACCGTGCGCGCACCCCGCGATTTAAAAAAAAAAAAAATGTTTTTTTCACCCTTCGGGGTCCTTCAGGGACCCCCTGACAAAGGCTAGGGGGTCAGGAACTCTCTACCCTGCCCCCTTTTCACATTCGCCACTTCTCTTTTTCAGTGTCGCACCCAAAACAAACAAAATGGCGGACAACACTTCCTGATTTCGACCAATTTGAATGTTGACTGACATGTAACCACCAATCAGAATTACGGTCGCGCACGGCACCGTGCGCGCACGGTGCGCGCATATAGATATTTATGTACTTTTAACTGCAATTTTGTCAGGAACTACTGTACTGATTGACTCAATATATGCAAAAGGCACATGCTTGACCTGAGGACTACCTCTCTGCCAAATTTCAAGTAATTCTGTTCAGCCGTTCGGGCTGTACCTTCGACTAAAGGTCCTATGGAAAATAACATGGGGAAAACGCGTTTTGGGACCCCCCTTTTTTCTCGGCCCCCGCTTGACGAATCACCTCGAGACTTTCAGGGTAGGAGCCGAGCAGAGCGCCCCATTAGTTTTGAAAATTTCGCGAGGATTCATCAACCGGCGCCAAAGTTATTCAAAATAGAATTTTCAGATTTCCTATGGAAACACGGTCCTAACTATAACTATCTACTGGCGACCGCCAGTAGATAATATATATATACAGGGACTCGGATCCTCTGAGGATCCCACAGTCCCTGTGGTGAATTGTAATTGGCTGCCAATACTTCAACCAGGAAGTGTTGGCAGCGATCTTGGGACTCGGCTTCAGCCAAGTCCCATCAAAAACGTTGAAAAAATAAAAAGGGGCAGGGTAGGAATACCCTGACCCACCAGCTCTGGTCATGGGGTCCACCTGGGACCCCGCAGGGCAAGAAAGCATTTTAAAAAAAACATCCGCGGGAGTCGTGCTAGATCTGCGGCTCCTACCAAAAACAAAAAGAGTGGCGTGGGATCCTTCACATCTTTACTGTATAGCCCTTGGGTGGACCCGGTCACGGGGGCATATGGGATTGAAAAAAGGAGGGGAGCATCGATTCCCCCTCCTGAGGCTCTTTTGTGCCCCAGAGACCACCACCTCCCCGGGGCTTTATTTTAAATTTGAAGGGGGGCCATACAAACCCTCATCCTGGGGTGGGTTAAAGCACCAGGGATCACCACCTTCCCAGGGCTAAACTAAAAGTAAAAGGGGGCAGAGCAGACCCCTCCCAGACCCGGGGCCCACCACCTCACAGGGCCCAACTAACATTTAAAAAATGGGCGTGGGTCCACAGGCCCCTCTTCCAGGCAATAAACACCTACAGGGGCCACCACCAACCCTGGGCCAGCCCATCTCATACAATGGAGGGGAACCATGCGCCACTCTCCTGGAGTCATATATGGCCCTGGGGACCGCTACCCCCCAAGGCCAACTCCTGCAATGTCCCGGGGTGCACACTTGTTGCAGGGATTCTGCTTATGCACAGAACTATGCACAGGAAACCAGGACCTCAGTGAATTGTGGTGTACCAAAAACTCACCTCAGAACCCAGAACCCCTTATCCGACCAGCATCAGTGTCCCATGCGTTATCCGAGTTTTATTTCGTCGGTCCCAATGTATAGACAACCCAGAACAAGCGACTTAGGGTATTCTCAGGAATGGTGGGAATCAGAAATACCTGTTCGTAATTATTCTTATATCAGTCCACAACAGAATAAACAGAGACACGGTAAAGTTTAAAGAGTTTATTTTATAAACCTCATGTCCTAAGATGCAGTACTTTGGCTAACATAAGCAGACGAATGATTAAGATCAAAACCATCAGCATAGTTACAATACCATAGAAAAGGAAAGGAGTAATCATAATAAAATGACAGTGGATTTCAGCCACCTTCCTTTCGCTAGTAAACTAATATTATTATTATTAGACTAATAAAAGGTCTCTAGGCTTGAATGGGGAACCCCATACCGTAAAGATCAGCTTAGTGGAATCACATCACAGGATCAGCTAGACTCTGCTCCTGGGAAAGCTCTTCTTCCGAATGTGTCTAAAACATGTAGCCTGCAATATTAAAAGCACTCGACTTTCAGGTATTTGCAGCTGCGTGCGTGCTATGGCTAAATAGTGGGCCGATCAACCTGAACCCAACAACATGCACCGTCTAGCGACCCAGACTGTTTCTTTACACAATGTGCAGACCAAGGTCGCTGCTCACTGTTAGCGATGTGAACAACAGACCGTTCTCATGTGAAGCAAAGTCGAGCAAGCATTTCTCAATTAATAACATGTGACTACAGTGCAGTGTGCAAAAGCAGCAAAAGCGGCAAGATGGCTTTCTAACATCTAACGCGGTTGTGCTAACTTAGCATTGTACGCATATAGATAGCAATCTTCACTACACCCCCCCCTGATCGGACCACTAACCAGTAGGGGCGCACTTGCAAGAACGCAGAGTTCAAGTTCGATAGAATGGAACCAAGGGCATAAATTGTAAGTCAATATAAGGTAAGTGAAAAGTTCAAAGAGGAAAAAAAATAAAAAGGATTGAGAAAAACCATTTAAAGGGGAAAAAAATATCATCGATGGATGTACAACGAAATGAAGGGGGAAAAAAGTCAATCCATCAAGGTATAAGCACAATAAGTTACAACAGCTTCCAAGAGGAAATCATTGGAACGTTCTGCGAAATTATCTGCCATCCAGTTCAGCAAGGGGAAGGAACACACATGTTCCTCGACAACCGGAGTCTCTAGCACCATTCGAGGACAACTGGTGTGTTCTTCAAGCTAACTTCTCGCTAAGAATTCAGCTGCAGCCATTCCGATGTCCCAATTCCCTAGGACTCCATGTGCTGCTCCACAGGCCATAATCCTGACGCCAGAACAGTCCAACTCATGAGCCACTAAGGGGCTCATTAGCCGATCATAATCCGGGGCAGGAGACACCGAGTTCGACAGGCACAAATCCAGAGCCCATTGGAATGGACAATCTAGGCAATGAAAGACAGGCTGCACACAAGTAAAGTAGGGAAACCGGAAGGACAATCCATAGGCTATGCTTAAAGTCGCCAGTGGTAAAGTGCCATAGTATTCAAGCATCCGGTTACGAAGATGGAGCAGCCGGGACATGCTGTCGTGTGACGCAAGTTGTGCATCCATAGCGTAGTACGCAGATCAACAAAAGCACCCCAGCTACGAGGGCGAGAATCAAAGGGAGACCTCCGAAGACGCTGGAAAAAATAGAATGAAAAAATGCCGGGATCACACCAAAAATAGTTTGAAAGAAGGTCACGAGGCCGGAGCCCACAATTTTAAAAAAATGAGCCAGGCCACTTGTTGACGAGGCATTAAAGATAGTCTGAATCAGGGCCCCAAAATGAAGTGGGAGATCAGTATTCAAAAGCGCTTGCACCTCTGCGCGCGTGTTTGCTACGTGAAGGACAAATGTTTCCCGGGACAAAGTCAACACGACTTCTTTTTGAGACAATAGAGCCCTTATTCTGCTCATCTTGTTGAACTCTGCTTTCAAGGTTGGAATGGAAGGCCAGATGGATACATCGAGCCGTACATGCGGGATTGGGAAAAGAACATTATTACAGCGGACTACTCTCTGTGATACAGTCACTATGTAGGGAATTCCCACTAACATCCCACAGCAAGCTTCATTATTTAATAGCAAATAACTACCGTTAGCAAGCGGCGTAAAAGACGGTGTTATAACTGGCACCGGAATCCCTTTCAGGACGCAAGCTAAATTAGGAGCGTGCACATTACATGAACCATGCAATTGAATGTGCCTACACACCACAGAGTGATCTGGAGTGGAAGTGCACTCTTCACCTTTTAAGTAAACCTCTTTTCCGTCCCTCATGCATCTATACGTGCACGAACTGAACTTAAACAGGGGGAATGGTAACGTGATCAACCCGTGGATAAGCCACACAGCGGAGTTTAATTCGGCAACAGAGAAAGGTAAAGGTTCTAACTTTTCAATGGGCAGCAATGAATATGTTGCATCTTTCATAGACATGAATTGTTGTTTCACAGTTAAATTAAAAGGGAAGAACAAAGATGAAGTATTCATGTAATCCCAAGGGACTTTCCCAGCCTTTAGCTTTTGCAATGTCCATGCAAACTGCATAATGGAACGCAATTGATTCTGACCATGATACAAAACAGACAAATCATCCTGCACAATGTCTACCACAGATGAAACAATATTATCTAAGGTATAAATTCTGGAAGACAGGGTGTTAATGCTATTATCTATTACAGCCAATACCTTTTCCATATTGGCTTGATCAATAGCTCGTAATCTGGATGCAGCTTCAATCTGTGATAGCTTCCAAACTTCGTTGTAAATAGCATATACCCATCTTTTGGACCTGCCAACCGCAGGACCCTTAACAAAATCATTCAAATCTATTTTGTCGTTCAATTGTGATAAATGAAGTTTAACAGATGCTAAAGTGGAATGTTTCAGCCAAGATTGGCATAACTTCCCACTGAGTAGGTAGTTACAGTGTGAGAAGATTCAAAACGGGGGTCTACACGAACTTGTGTATACCCCGGTGCTAAATCCAGAAACCGATGTTGACAGGAATCTGAGCTCATTTGCCACACTAACCACCCTTCTGGATTCAATTCAGAAATATTGAAGGATGTGTTGGAAATGTATGACTGCAACGTAGCAAGGGACAGATCTGTATGATTATCCCAATTAGGATAAGCACCCAGACCCGGAGTGGAGGGAGAATTAAATTTTTTAGAAGTAGCCAATCCAAAACAGGTGGTCTGAAAAATTGACGAATTCAAAAACAACATGTGGTTCCGGATGAGGCAGGCACGATGCAAAGCTTCTGTTCCCTGTACCTGCCACGGTTTAGAACCCCAAACGATTTAAGATCGATAGTAGCTTTCCACAGATCATATCCTCCAATTGCCAACTCGTCCATAAAGGACTTGGAATATAACAATTTGGTGTGTGTCAGTCTAACTTTAGAAGCAGACTCAGCCGCAACCTTAAAATATAAGGAGGCCGGATTCGACACACTGAAATCAGAAAAATATGTGAATTTGTCCACTAACGTGGTTGAGCTGCCCTGCCTAGGGGCTGGACAGTGTTCCCATTGTGTATAATTTACAAAATTTCGAAACGTATTTGCTTTGTGTAGGAAATGTGTGCCATAATGTTGATAGCAGAATTGCTCATCATAATTATCAGTATCTAAATACAAATCTTCAGCATCAAATGCAGCATAATATTTCAAATCAGAAAACAGTGCTTCTGAGTGGATGTTTTGCTTAACTACATCACCCATAGAAACACGAAATACATTTGGCACATTGAATTCTTGAGTGGGGCCATGAATTTGAACTTTTACAGCATCCCAAGTGATCCCATCACGTACAGGCCAGGCAGTAATGTTCACAAAAGTCTGGTCCCTTTTAATAATATGCGATGAGGAGTGGGGAGCCAAAGTTCCATCAATTAGTCTAATTGTAGATCTTTTGTTCAGGTAGTGTCCATTTATAAGTCTGAAAAACACTACCACAAAGCCAATGGACATAAACAAAAAAATACATAAGAGCACCAGCCAAATGGAAGTCCAAGGGGGAATAAAAAAATGTCTTTTGAACCAGGCAACAAAAATCGAAACCTTTGATGGGGCAATGGAAGTCATTAAATTAGTGTCAAAGGAGTAGTGCGACTGGGTAACTGTGGTGGATTGTAAAACAGGCAACGGGACATCCACAGGATAAGCATACTCAATATCTTATCTTCAGGTATACCACCAGGTGTCGGAGGCAATAATGGACCAGTAACTGTATGCAACTCGACGGCAACCTCAGGCAAGGTGTTAGAAGCTGGGGCCACAACAGAATTTCTCAGCATCGAAGGGCAAGAAACTGCTGGTGTCATACTAAGAAGAATCGGCCACTCGCTGTAGCTTGACATTGTCAATAGAGATGTACCTGTTATCCTTGCGACCAGGAAGTGGAGGTAAAATGACTGTACGTGTACCCTGTACTCCAAGCACCGGAACTGGTGCATGATAAGAGGGGCCGAACTCCTTCTTGTTCTCCCTTCTCACGGACCAGATCACCAACTCGAGGTAGCCAGCTGACTACCGGAATCTGAAGCGCAGCATCAGATGTGGAGGGTACGTGTTCCTTTGCTAGACTGTCTCTGGCTTCTTGAAGATTCTGCAATACAGCACAGTGATCATCTACGTCAAAGGGTGCGGCAGACGCCGCCATGTCTAGACCATCAAGGTCCGGGACAAACATTTGTATGCCAAAGAGCATCATGTATGGGGTCCGCCCACCCAGAGACCTCCTAGGGAGATTATTAAGTGCACTTTGCACATCATACAAGTGGGCTAGCCAGTTCCGGCCAGTACCTAAAACCCTGGCTGTCAAAGATTGCCTTAAGTCACGGTTCATTCGCTCCACCACACTATTACCCTTAGGTCGGTATGGAGACGAAAATTTTACTTGGACCCCCAAATTTCTCATGGCTTCTTTGTACGCCTTAGAGGCGAATGCAGGGCCCTGATCAGAATGAAAGGTACCACATGCAAAACTTCCAACAAAGACACGCAAATCCTTGATGACAGTACGGGCATCAGCACTCCTTTGTGGCCACACCCACAGAAAACGTGTGCACGAATCCACTGCAACCAAGATGTATTTGTACGCAGTATCAGAGGTAAATGGACCGCAATGATCTAAATAAACACAAACCCAGTGGTTTATTAGATATGTACAACTGAGTTTGTGGTGGGCGCGCCGCAGTTGAAGGATTTATCTGCTGGCAAATGTCACAATTAAGAACATAAGCACAAGCTTGTTTATATAAACCGCACCACCAGTAACGTTGTTGTAACAGAGATACAGTAGCTGCAACGCCAGCATGCGCAGACGCCATGCCCTCGTGAGCTGCTAATATCAAAGATGGTCTGCAGTCCGCGTTGGGAATCAATCTGTCACCAACGTCGTTAGTCCTCACTAATGGGACGTTATCAGGACTTAAACAATAATGGTAACGAGAAGGGAAAACTCTTGGATATTTTGTTCCCTTCTCCGTAGCAGCAATAGCTGCCAAGATGTCATCATCGATCTTACTTTGTGATCTTGTAACTGCTGCTACTAAGTATGTCGCCACTGCTGTTTTTGCTGCCTCGTCAGCTAGGCTGTTGCCGACAGCATGGACACCAACTTGTTGGTGGCCAAGAGTGTGAATAACATTCACGAGAGGCAGATGTTCTTTAAGTTCTGCCACTCGAACCCAAAGCGTTTTATTCCTAATTGTGCTACCTTTGGAATCATGATAGTCATTCCGAGACCAAAAATGTAGATTGTCGTTGTAAGATTGAACACAATAAAACGAGTCACTCACTATAAGAGTAGTGACTCGTGGATCAGCAAACTCCAGTGCAAGCACCAGAGCACGAAGCTCCGCCAACTGTGCGGTACAATCACCCAATGACTGCGTATGCACGACATCGGATTGGAATTCACCATTCACGAAAGTACCGACCAAAATTGCGCAGGCCGCTGAGTAGGCATGCTTCGATTCAGTTGCCGGTTGCGTAGAACCGTCAGTGTAAATGACACAATGGTAATCCTCGAGCGGGCACAAAGACAGAGGAGCTGGATGAACGAATTCATACTGCAAGAACTCCTGAGTCTGTAGAGCCGCGTCAAAGATATATGTGACATCGGGCGAATTCAAGGAAGTGGCCCATTGTATCCACCGTGGATGCAAAGCCTTAGAATTAGGTACACTTGCTTTCGTCACCGCCTCAAGGCCAGGATATGGTGTTACCACCAACATGCGTTTACCTTGCGATAGCGCTCGTTCTTTCAGTATCGCCATCTGCACTGCCGTCAGAACTTTCTCGACAGCGGAAAATCGCAGTTCAGCCGAACTGTAAAGGTGTGATTTGTAGGGAATGTGGACGGTGTTGCCCTCATTGAACGTTAAGTATGTGAAACCCACCGCGCCTGGCACAATTCTTATTACCAAGTTAGTGTGGTTATCACGCGTCAGTAAGTATTTTGAAGCAAGAAGGTCAGCTTGCAATGATTGAAATATAGCTGAATGCTCCGGCAGCCAACATGATTTGGAAAAAGTAGGTTGTACCAAGGCATAAAGCGGCTTGATACGCTGGGCATAATCAGGAATGTACGTTCGAACGAAATTTAGAAAGCCCAGCAGAGATTGTAATTTCTTCAGTGTCGTAGGAGCACGTAGGCATGCGCATTTCTCTAGGAAGTGCGGAGCCAATCCTCGACCTTCATTGTTGAGTTCGTATCCCAAAAACAACACTGTATATTCCGCAATGTGAGACTTTGCAAAGTTGAATTTGTAACCGAAGTCAGGAAACAAAACAATGATGCGATCAACGCGACGCAGATGCGGCCACAACTCGTCATCTGTGAGATAAATATCATCCACATACGAGTACGCATCAGGGTCTATGCTCTCTAACAGAGAGACTACACGAGCGGCAAAGACACCAGGGCTGTTTTTATAGCCCATCGGTAATCTTTTGAAATGTTTTTGTTTGCCACCCGAGGTAAATGCCGTCCACTCACTACTGAGAGAGGACAGGTTATGGCTGTAAAAGCCGTTGGAAATGTCAAGTGTGGTTTTAAACCGTTTTCTCACGAGACTATCGACGAGAGCCGAACTGTGGGTATTCTGTACTGCGCATGTCCGGCAATGAGAGTTTAAATGCTGGTAATCCAAAACCAGGCGGTACGACCCGTCAGGCTTTGTCACAGTGAATGAAGGATTATTCATGGGTGACACACATGTTTCAATTACACCTTGATAATCCAATTGTTCAAGGATAGCCGCGACGTGAGGTCTTGCTTCGCGATGCATGGGATATTGGGGTTGTGGCTGGGGCGTGGACCGCAACGGAATTTCATGGCTGGGGGACAATTTATCCCAGGCTACCTGATTACGATACAACGCAGGTGCAAGCACCAGAGCCCACTCCTCGGTGAACTTCTTAGCTTGGTCCTTTGGCACTGTGTGCGCAAAGGACGGGAGGATCACCTCCTCCCCTCTAGGAGCATCTAAAACGAAAGCCGGGGGCCAATCAGCCTCTGCCAATAGAATATCATATGAAGAGGTCAGATTATCCCAAAAAATCCATTTAATCGTGCGTTGTATGTCACCTTCAATCAAAAGGACTATATTACATAGTCTGTCAGGGGGAGCCACTCTAGTGTCAGCAGTTTCTACAGTTATGAATGTATCAGTTGCTGTCGCCACCAGATATGGACGCAGTGCTTGTCACACTACTGTAACTTCCGCCGCGCTGTCGAGCAGCGTTAGTGCCCATGTCAGGTTCTGAAGCTGCGTCCGCACCATCTGTGGCATACCTCGCTGTTAGCGCAGCAACTTTCTTCTTCTGAAACGGGGGTCGTTGACGTGAAGACTCGTCCTGCTTGCCTTTGCCGTCAGTCTGACGGGGTTGCTCACGACTTTGGGCACCCCTTCCTTTCCCATGGTCTCCGCCATCGGTTTGTGAAGCCGATGTTTCCTGTGAAGAACGAGGAGAGCGTTGTTCAGAAACCTGAAATCTATCAGGTGACTTAATACGAGATCGATCGCGCAGATCATATGTGCGTTCGCTAGATGACTGCACGGACGAGGCAGGACGAGACCCCTGTTTCTGTTGCTGCTTCCCGTTTCTTTGCTCGCCAACTTTCTTTAGGAAAATTTGGGCGTTCGTCTTTAGTAGACGAGCTCACCTTAGTTTGCTGTACTATATCAGGAACTACCACAGTCGGTTTAACACCCAAGGCACTACGGCCCACGGTCCTATAGGCTTGCGCAATTATTTTAGCGAACTCCTTAGGCCTGTCGAGTTCATCCACGCGGTCCAGCTTATTAGCTACTTGGAACTGCATGGCATCGCCTTTGAGGTTGCCCATTACCATGGAAGCCACCACATCGAACACTCCGACAAGCCTCATCCCTAATTCAACAGCAGCCTCCGCTCCGTGATTCTCTTGAACACGTTTAATGACGGAGGGTAGTACAGACATAGACCGAGTGCCGAAGCACTTCGAGTAGGTTGCGGCAAAGACCTTGCCCCAGTTCGTGCAATCGGCCATATCTGGGACCAAGTCTTTCGGTAAACTAATGGTGAGAATCCTGTGTTTCTCCACAGGAGTGGTATGCGGAAAAAACGACTCCAGTTGGTCAAATTTCTCAGCAAGCCAATAAGGAAAATCATCCTTACTTTGGGGGCGCTTGCCCATTACCGAATTAACCATAACAGGACTAATAACCACCGCATGTTGGTCCGTTGGTTGTCCCGCAACAGCAGGTGCCCCCACCTACACGTTGCGTGACACGTACTGCACCAAAGCCCTATGAACTGTAATCAGGGCTGAGTGTGGCACCCGCAACTCAGCCACCGCACCGTGAGATAACGGGGATGAGGCGTAAAGCCGGCCAGCACCGGCCATGTGGCCCCTGAAAAAGACAACGGGCCCATTCTGGCCGGGGCAACCGCATGGGGAAGGGCACCATTAAACCAAATGGTTTGCTGCCAGGCAGAGATAGGAATTTCTTGTGTCCTATACGGTGTATAGACCGCAGGTAGCTGCGTGGGAGTAAAGGAATGAAACGTATCATCGTCATCCACCGCCGGAAAAGTCACCCAAGAGTAAAACAACTCATATGGGTAAGACGCATCAGTGCTCACCACAAAAATAACAGCCATCCCATCATCTGGCACCCCATACGTCGTCAAATGATGGCGCAGAGGTGTACGACTATGTGCGGCTATATCAACCGCCATAGGAACACACTAAAGAGTAACATCGATATCAACAGTAGCACTGGGGTTCAGTAAAAAATAACCTTTTTAATGATCAAGCTTGAAAGAACCTATTAGTCGAAACACAGGTAGGTTAAACCGTCACTCCCGTTAACCGGAAACCAGAGTGAGGGTGTTGTGGACTAATATAAGCACTACTAAGGCGTTTCAAATCAATCGACCAAACGTTAGGTGCGCCATGTTGCAGGGATTCTGCTTATGCACAGAACTATGCACAGGAAACCAGGACCTCAGTGAATTGTGGTGTACCAAAAACTCACCTCAGAACCCAGAACCCCTTATCCAACCAGCATCAGTGTCCCATTCGTTATCCGAGTTTTATCTCGGCGGTCCCAATGTATAGACAACCCAGAACAAGCGACTTAGGGTATTGTCAGGAATGGTGGGAATCAGAAATACCTGTTCGTAATTATTCTCATATCACTCCACAACAGAAGAAACAGAGACACAGTAAAGTTTAAAGAGTTTATTTTATAAACCTTGTGTCCTAAGATGCAGTACTTTGGCTAACATAAGCAGACAAATGATTAAGATCAAAACCATCAGCATAGTTACAATACCATAGAAAATGAAAGGAGTAATCATAATAAAATGACAGTGGATATCAGCCACCTTCCTTTCGCTAGTAAACTAATATTATTGCTATTAGACTAATAAAAGGTCTCTAGGCTTGAATGGGGAACCCCATACCGTAAAGATCAGCTTAGTGGAATCACATCACAGGATCAGCTAGACTCTGCTCCTGGGAAAGCTCTTCTTCCGAATGTGTCTAAAACATGTAGCCTGCAATATTAAAAGCACTTGACTTTCAGGTATTTGCAGCTGCGTGCGTGTTATGGCTAAATAGTGGGCCGATCAACCTGAACCCAACAACATTCACCGTCTAGCGACCCAGACTGTTTCTTTACACAATGTGCAGACCATGGTCGCTGCTCACTTATAGCGATGTGAACAACAGACCGTTCTCATGTGAAGTAAAGTCGAGCAAGCATTTCTCAATTAATAACATGTGACTACAGTGTCGTGTGCAAAAGCAGCAAAAGCGGCAAGATGGCTTTCTAACATCTAACGCGGTTGTGCTAACTTAGCATTGTACGTCTATAGATAGCAATCTTCACTACACACTCTGAGGCATGGGTGTTTGCTCTGACTTGGTGGGAGCTTTGACTCCTCCCGCCAAGTCAGAGCAAACACTCCGCTTCCAGCAACCGGTAGCTGACAAAATGCTCTCACGTGATGAAAATAGAGTTTTTGTCTGTTTTCCTGCCTGATGCCAAGCGGGCAGGGAAACAGACAAAACAATTGCTCTCACAGACAGAGAGCTGTATGTTTAGCAGCTCCCTGTCTGTGAGAGCAATGCCAGCTCCCGCAGGAGGCCAGCAGAGACCATAGGGTCCTTGAGGCTCCTCCTGCAGTCCTGGGGCAAAGAACAGCAAGAGGCAAAATAAAGGTGAGAAGAGCAGAAAAAGGCAGAATAAAGGTCAGCAATGAGAAGAAAGCGGCAAGATAAAGGTGAGAAACAAGCAGGAAGAGGCAGAATAAAGGTCAGCATCGTACAGAAAGAGGCAAGATAAAGGTGAGAAACGAGCAGAAGGAGGCAGAATAAAGGTCAGCAATGAGCAGAAAGAGGGAAGATACTGGAGAGAAACGAGCAGAAAGAGGCAAAATAAAGGTGAGAATGAGCAGAAAGAGGCAGAATAAAGGTCAGAAATGAGCACAAAGAAGCAAAATAAAGGTCAGAAACAAGCAGAAGGCAAAGATAGAGGTCAGAAATGAGCAGCAAGAGACAGAATAAAGGTGAGAAACAAGAAGAAAGCATCAGAATAAAGGTACAAAACGAGCAGAAAGAGGGAAATTAGAAGTCAACAATGAGCAGAAAGAGGCAAAATAAAGGCCTGCAATGACCAGAAAGAGGCAAAATAAAGGTCAGAAACGAGCAGAAAGAGGCAAAATAGTGGTCAGAAAGGAGCAAAATAAAGGTCAGAAACGAGTAGAAAGAGGCAAAATAAATGCCAGTAACAAGCAGAAAGAGGCAAAATAGATTTCAGAAATGAGCAAAAAGAGTCAAAATGAGGTTAGAAGTGAGCAGAAAATAGGCAGAGCATGAGCAGAACTGACTCAGACACTCGTGTACCCACTAACAGAACAACTCAGACACTCTCTCAGCCACTCTCAGCCCTTGTCAGACACTCATGCACCCACGTATTCATACTCTCTCTCACCCAGTCACAGACCTACTCAGAGACTCATGCACCGACTTACAGACCCACTAAAAGACTTACACACCAACTCACAGAACCACTTAGAGACTCACGCACCTACTCAGAGGCCTACTCAGACACTCATGCACTCACTCACAGGCTGACTGACGCACTCATGGAGGGACTCACAAACCTGCATACACAATCTCATACCCACTCCAGACCCACTCAGACAATCATGCATCCACTCAGACACTCATGCACCCAATCACATACCTACTCAGACACTCATGCACTCCCTCACACACTCACTCCCAAAGGTTACAGGATACAGTTAGGAAATAACATAAAAAGCCATAGTAATTCACTAAAAAAAATATAGGTTACAGGGGTGTTATAGTTAGGAAATAGAATTTAAAAAACCTTAGAAATTCACTGAAAAAAACAAAGGTTACAGGGCTGTTATAGTTAAGAAATAAAATGTAAAGAAACCTTAGAAATTCACTAAAAAAACAAAGGTTACAGGAACATTAGAGTTAGGCTCAGATTTCACTTGTACAAAACCATGGAAATTCAGCAGTTATAGTTACCTGAGCTAACTATAGCTTACGCCCCAGCAATGAACTGCTTATGACCTCACATATTATATCACTCATGACATGGTCAGTGACATCACTGATGACATCACTGATGACATCTCAAATGACATCACTGATCACATCATCCACAGACCCACTCACATACCATACAACCTCTCATATACTTTCTCAACCACGGGGGCGTGGCTTAACACGTGATGCGGACGGACGTGCCCGGGTAGAGCTCCCAACTGAGCTCCCCTACCCCGGGTCGATTCTCCGACACAAACCATCCTACACGGCCCGAAACTGCTGGCGGACCTGTCTCGAGCCCTGGTGCACGTTCCGGCTGCCTCCGGTGAAGATCGGCGGTAAGACTCCGCACCGACCCCAGATGCGAGGTTGAGGCTGACTTGGCAGCGACGCCGCTAGGGACCCTGGCGACGCGAGTCCGCGGCTTCCGGCGGCCTACTGGGCCCTGAACTGCAGCCTACGAGGAGAAAATTGTGGCAACACGCAGAAGCCCGCGACCCTAACGGCGAGGTCCCCCACAGGGCTGGGGGCTGGACTCGGAGAAATCTGGAAACCCCCCCCACCCCCCGGAGATGCGATTGGAGGCGGTAGCAAGCCGGAGCCGGCCCTGAGGAACCACGTGAGAGGAGACTTGGGTGCCTGGCCTACATGAGAGCTACCTGACTGGGGTCCCGAGAGCGGCGGGGCAGCGCCTGGGTGAATACAGTGCCTATCCGCTGCCACACTGCGGATGATGCCCTTCAGACGCCGCTGGGGCTGACTCGCTTCCTGAAGGAGTGGACTACTCCTGCGGACATTGGAATCTCAGGGCTTATGAGGGGAAACTGTGGCTCCCCCCGCCCCCGCTCCGAAACGGCTTCTCATGAGCTAAGGCTCCTCCCCCCCTTCCTGGAGAACACTGTGACCTGGGGACGGACTTCAACCGGACAGGGGCAACGCCACTCATTGGATGTGGCTACCATTATCACCGCTACCCGCCGGCGCCATGGGGTCTGACGACGTGACTGGCTGGACCCCATTGACCTTTGTAGCGCAGAACCTGCGCCTCCAAACACCGCGGGGGTGAACAAATCCACAGAGAGGGCCAGAGACACGGATGTGACCACACACCCTGGTGGGGGACACCTGGCATCCGCCCAACCGACATCAGGCCCTTCATTGCCTGGCACCTCTGGAGCCGCGACGACCAGGACACACTACATGAGACCCGGTGGCCTGCAGCTGCAGAACCCTGAAACGCACTGGGATACGTGTGTGGGACACTCCTCTCTCTGAAGGCGACCTACGGCCCACGACGACAGCCTCGACGTCGCAGGGGTGATTCGCCACGCGGGACGTACCTCCACCCCCCCGCGGCAGGAGGGCATACCTCGCACGCACCGCCAGCCCCATGTCTGGAGGGGTGCGAACACGCACCGGATCAGGGAGCGCGTCCACAAAGGGAAAGCACACAAAAACGACACCCAAGATGGATGCCGAACAAGTGGCGTCGAAGCTGGACAGCGTCCTAGCAGCGATGGAAAGGATGGAAGAATCCCTCCAACAGACACGCACCTCCCTGGAGACCAGAATCGATGGCGTGGCAATAGATCTAACCCACCTCAGAGCTGACCACAGGAAACTACAAGATCGCACCAAGGCGCTGGAAGATACAATGGCAGTCATTGAACCAAAGGCGACGCAGACAGACAAACAAGTACAAGACCTCCTGAACAGAGTGGAATTTTTGGAAGGCCGAGCCGAGGACGCGGAGGGACGGGCGCGACGGAACAACATCCGCCTAGTAGGCATTCAGGAGAAATGGGAAGGGATGGATCCGGCTCGCCGTGTGGAGGACTGGCTAAGAGAACTGCTGCCAGAAGACGTGCTCTCCCCCTACTTCGTGGTGGAGAGAGCCCACCAAGTGCCCACGAGACCGCTCCCCCCTGGCTCTAACCCCAGACCGTTCATCCTTCGTGTCCTCAACTACAGGGATCGCGATGCCATACTACGCGAAGCCAGGAAACTAGGGGAAATCACCATAGATAATGCCCCGGTGATGTTCTTTCCGGACTATACCGTGCAAGTACAGAGGCAGAGGCATTCCTTCCTGGCAGTGAAACGGCGACTGCGCGAAGCGGACCTCAAGTACTCGCTACTTTTCCCTGCCAAACTGCGAGTGGTAGCACAAGACAAGACACACTTCTTTACGAGCCCTGAGGAAGCGGAGGCCTGGCTAGATGGAGGAATGCCCGAGGCGCCGAGAAGAGTGCTGGGAACTACCACCGCAGAGCGGACCCGAGGACCAAGACGACGACGCCGCTGCAGGTCGCCCACGCCTCCACTGGCCAGAGATGCGATGATTCACTCCCCATCGGTGGACCTAATTCAACACGAACAGCGAGATGCCCTACGCAGAGTAGCAGAAATCAGTAATTCCCCAACGCAATCACTTCATCCGGGCGCTAGCCCTGCCGTGTCCTTGACGGATGATGAGGCGATCTATGGTATCCCGGATACCCAACGCTCTGGGGACCCCCCAGACGTCACGCCGCAAACAGTGGATCTCTTTGGCTGACTAGAACCCGGCTGCGGCCCGCCCTCTGAAGCACGGTACAGACCTACCTAAGCTACTGCCTAGTTACCTCGCCCCCCATTGGGTGAATCATGGGCCTACCTGCGTCCAGACCATCTCCGCTCCAAGAACTCGAGAATGGAGCCAGACAATGTGAGTACTTTTTCTGTTTGTAGACACGAGACTCAGTCACCCACAACACAGACACGAACGCCTGACCTATGCTGCTATCCCAACGATCTGATGTCACAAGAGACGCTCGGAAAGGGGTATGTCCCCCTGAAGCCCTTGCCCACGCCTGATTGACACCCGGGTAGCCCGCTGATGTGGCACTGAGCGGCAGACACTGAGCGTCCGCCGGACAGCAGCGGCCTCCACACCTCACCCGGGAGGGATGCCGAGCTCTCCAAAGACTACACCGTTTTGTTTATTGTTAAAATATAAGCCACAAGATACCCCCTAAGACTGTATAGTTTACGAGCTCACTCGAGCGTTTGGACGGCGACATGTTGTACAGCCGACCTTTTGGCATTTTTGACTTTGTTGCCATGTTGAGGCTATATGTTTTCCCTCTCTTCCCTATCCCCATCTACTGCTGGAGATCATGGCACTACACGTACGGCACCAACAATGTCTTTGCGGTGGGAGCGAAGCGCTGGACTTGGGGGAACACTGTGCTGGGCGTTCCACCTTGGGAGGGAGTGGGGGACGCTCACACACATGACTGCTATGGCTAGTGTACATATATGTACCTGGAACGTCAGGGGAATGCACACACCGGCTAGACGCTACCACATTTACTCATATTTAAAGCGACATATAATCAACATAGCGCTACTCCAAGAAACGCACTTAAACAGGGCTGAGGTACGGGCACTGCACCGCAGATAGCGAGGGCAACTGTATGCCACGGACTATTCCTCATACGCTCGCGGAGCGCTGATATGGATCCGCCCTGGGACCCCTTGGGAGGTCACAGATGTTGCAATAGACCGGGAGGGCAGATTTACCGCTGCACAAGGTAGGCTAGATGGACAGCAAATTGCACTAGTGTCCCTCTATTCCCCCAACGTTGATCAGGGCGGCTTCCTGGTGCGTCTCTCAGCGACCATGGCACCTTGGCATGCAACCTCGTGGATACTGGGGGGCGACTATAATTGCACACTGGATATAACACTGGATCGCTCCTCCCCACCCCCAGCTAACGCCTCTACACGGGGAGCTACGAAAGCACTACTGGAGTGGGCCACACAGTGGGACCTGCATGATGTTTGGAGAATACGCAACCCGGGGACACGGGCATATTCCTACTACTCAGGCGCTCATGGCTTGCACATCCGCCTGGACAGGTTCATGGCATCCACTGACCTTCTACCCCACGTAACAGATACACATTACATGGGCCGCACGCACTCGGACCACAACCCACACTTTTTGTCCATAACCTGGGAACAACCGCACCCCCCTGTGCCCACATGGCGCCTGCAACCAGCACTGTTACTGGACGCGACTTTCCGCGATTCCCTACTCCTACGTACTACACAGTACTTTGAAGACAATGCAGGCACGGCGTCCTCCCCTCAGGCAGAATGGGACGCCTTCAAGGTAGTGCTCCGAGGGCACTGTCTGAGCACACAGGGCCACATGAGATACCGACTGGAGAGGGACCTAACTAGGTTGGAGTCTGACTTGCTCGCCAGGGAGGAGGGGGCTATTGACGGTGATGAGGACCCGTTACACGAAGCCCACACGGAACATGCGCGCCTATTAGAGCGACTCCGGAACATCAACTATGCTGCACACTCAGCGAGAACCCACCACCTAAGCGACAGGCCCGGCAAACTTTTAGCCTGGCTGATTTCCCAAGAAGCCCGTTCAGCCCCAGTGGCAGCCATACGGACAGACGGAGGGGAACTAGTATACACACAACGTCGCATACATGACGCCTTCATCGCCCACTATGAGACATTGTATCGCTCCCGCCTACCAGTCCCCCACCCTGATATTGCTGGCTACCTCTCCCCCCTGCAAATGCCACAACTGACTATCGCGCAGCAAGATGAACTGGGAGCCCCACTCGCGCCGGACGAGCTCCGAGAAGCCATCTTTAACCTATCTAATGTCAAATCCCCGGGCCCGAACGGGCTACCAGCTGAACTTTACAAGGCTGGCTCGGATATTCTCGTCCCAGAACTTCTGAGAATGTACAACGCGGCGGCGGAAGACGCCGCTTTACCCCCAACGTTAAACGAGGCCACTCTGGTCTCTATCCTCAAACCTGACAAAGATAGCACAAGGATGGGCTCTTACCGCCCCCTGGCGCTGCTAAACACGGATTACAAGATACTGGCCTCTGCATTAGCCCGGAGGCTGGCCCCCCATGTGCCCCACCTGGTACACCAGGACCAAAATGGCTTTGTCCCCACACGCCACACTTCCCACAATATCCGACGCCTCTTTCGGGTGCAGGAGTATGCTACTCAGCAATGGCCCAGAGCGGGATGCCTGATACTGGACCTGGAGAAGGCCTTTGACTCAGTCGAGTGGCCGTACCTGAGAGCAGTTACGGAGAAGTACCAACTAGGGGGAGGGTACGGAGCCATGGTCGGCCTGCTTTATGACAGACCGACAGTCCGAGTCCGCACGGGCCAGCTCCTTTCAGATGCCATCCGGGTCCGCAGAGGCACTAGACAAGGCTGCCCACTGTCGCCATTGTTGTTTTCACTGGCCATGGAACCCCTGGCCGCGACTCTCAGGGCACATGGACCGGAATGGGGAATCCCGTTAGCAGACGGCCTGCACGCGTTGTCACTGTACGCGGACGACCTATTGCTATACGTTAGAGATATAACTGACATCCCCGCCTCCCTTACTGACATTTTCCGCATCTTTGAGGAAGTGTCGGGCCTGAGAGTCAATTGGTCCAAATCGGGGGCCTACCCCTTTAGTCCGGTCATGCCTGAATGTGACATCCGTCTGGGCGGGGACAAGCTGCAGTGGTACCCCACCACCTTTCGCTACTTGGGGATACGAATATACAGAAACCCAACGGACATCTTGGAGGGAAACCTCCTCCGAACGATAGCTTCCATCCGAGCGCAAATCGGCTTCTGGAACACCCTACCCCTCAATGTGCCTAGCCGCATTGCGCTGACTAAGATGATTGTGCTGCCTCGACTACTCTATTATTTTGCAAACATGCCCACGTATGTTCCCACCAAGCTATTCCGCGATTTAGATGTGCTGCTGCGCAGCCTCATCTGGAACAAGGGGAGACCACGAGTGGCGCTGACCAAACTATACATGCCCACAGACTCGGGGGCTTGGCATGGAGCTATACTACCTCTCGGCACAGATGCAATGGGTGGCGGGATGGCTGAGCGGCAATCACCTCGAGGATACCGCCTCGAACACAGCTGCCTGGACACAAACGCAAATTAACACGCTGTTCCATCCAATCACCCGCACTCAATGCCCCTCCCAGATATACCTGGCGGTGGCGCACAGGTGTTTCCTGCGGTGCCTTCGTCTCACACGAGCAACTATGCCATATGCCCCGATCTTACCACTTTTAGGCACACCTGGCCCGACGGGACCGCTTACTGAAGCCCACTTGACTAGCTGGGAGCGGGCAGGGGTAGGCATGCTGAGTGACCTATACGCAGATGGTGAATTGCTCACCTTCACAAACCTGACTGATAGCACAGCTCTCCCGACGGGGCAGTTCCTACTGCAGGCGTTCCTCTTGCGCACGCTTACTACTTCCTGGGGCAACATCACAGCAGAACTCCCGATGCACAGCTTCATACAATACTTGCACGTCATGGGCAATGGCTCGCACATCATACACTGGCTAGCGCAAGCTCTACAGGCACACTCACAACCATCCACACTACTGCTGAGAGAACACTGGGCGACAGACAGGGGAAGGGATTGAACAGATAAAGAATGGGCATTGATCCTGGCAGGCCCGACCAACATCCCACGTAATCCCCGCTTTAAAATTATACAATACTACATATTGCAACGTGCATACCTCACGCCCGACAAGATAAATAGATACTTCTCCCTAACGGACGCAGCTTGCCAGCGCTGCTCGCTACCGGGAGCAGACCTCCTACATATGCTGTGGCACTGCCCTGATATACGGGCATATTGGGACGAAATATTGACATTACTCGCACGCGACACTGACGAGCAACTGCCACAACCATGGGAGGCATGCATATTAGGATTGTATAAGCGCACAAAAAACAACAAAGTGCAGGCACGCTTCTGGGACATGGGACTTATAACGGCCAAGCGCTTGCTCACTAAACACTGGAAGGCCACGACCCCCCCGCACACTAGACACTGGAAAGCCTCCTTCACCAACTGGGCACAAGCGGAGAGTACGGTGCTCCTTCGGGAGGAAACCGCGGGACTCCGGAAATTCCCCATCGCCCAGCTTTGGGATGACCTCCTTAAAGCATTCCAGATGGCCTGCCAGGAACGAGGGATAACCTGAGACTATAGATCTAACCGATCTCTTGATGTCAGTCGGAGACGGCCCTAATGCTGCGGCGGAGCCAACTCCCTCCCCCTCCACTCGCCTCTGGTAGCCTCTGCTCCCGCCCTAAATGAGACCGACACCAGGGATACATCACCATGCGGATATCACACACCACACGAACGCTGCTGCCACGATTCGACGCTACACACACATCACCTGGCTGGGAACACAGACGAGAAGGCATAACCACCTCGCCCCACCTTGCCCTTCTCCCCCCAACGCAGCAGAGCACCCTGCGCACCAAGACACTAAGTGAGGGCATCGACGCTTTGGGCTCACAACCTGCCTGGGGGTTCCTCCCCCCCCCTCCTGTCCGCTGCTTCCCACGCACAGTGCACAGCCCCGCTGTACCCCACTGGACAGCTGCTGACCCCCCCGCTACTGCACATGATGATCTCCCCCCCTCCCCCTTGACCCCACCTGAATTTACAACCCTAACCCCTACTCCCCCTATCGCCACACAAGCGTAGGGAACAGTTTGTTTACTGGTCACGTTCCCTGACCGGACTCCTATCTTAACTCGGATAACAGATGATGGACGCGTCGTCTGGACTCCCCCAAGCGATACCCTATTAAACACACACCGCTCTCTGGCAGCAGAGATGCGATGACATACGCGCCCTACCAGGGATGGGTACATCCAGAGCTCTCAGTGAGATCTTGACAAGGGTACATTGAGTTGAATACTGGACATAACCCCGATAACCAGCGGCTTCAGGGGCGTAGCGATGGGGGGACGGATGCGCGCCACGCAGCCCGCACATGGACCCTAATTATGAAGCTGTAGACTGGACTTGCCGAACGTAAGTGTTAGCTTTCATGCCTCAGTGAGCTATACCGAACCACTGCTGCCACGCTCCGGCCAGCATTGTGAACACGACGCTGACACTGTGCCGCCCGGGGACCCCACGTTCATGATTACCCACGACGATTTGTGCAACTCTCAATAAGGGCCTGGGTGACGACCGCAATGGCCGCAATGCGGGCTGGAATACTGCGTTATCTTTGTTACCGACACTAAGAATAAGGAAAAACATAGACCTGTCATTTATCAAGGTAATTACCTAATGATTGTAACAATACCACCATGTACAACGCCGCTGGACCCCCGGGTTACCGGCTGAATGGCTGTGTCATATTATCTGGAAGCATCTGCTTAATGTCTACTCGATTAGCCACCATGGATGGTGAATGTCTACTGTATGATGACACAGCTGTGAAAAATAAAGGTCTTCCAAAAAAAAAAAATACACTTTCTCAACCACACAACCACTTGCATACCCATTCACAGACCCATACCGGTACTCACACAACCACTCTCTCATCCATAGAGCCACTCACGCAACCACTCACTCACCCAGACACCTACTCATACTACTAGTTGTTCACCCATACAGCCACACACTCACCCATACAGCTACTGCACACCCACTTCTTCACCTCTATAGTCTATCACACAGCCACTCATTCACCCACACAGCCTCTCAACACAGCCACTCACCATTAATACACCCACTCACTCACTCATACAGTCACTCACTCACCCACACAACTTCTCACACACCCACTTTTACACCCATATAGCCACTCACACACCCATGCAGCCACTCACACACCTATTTACACACAGATACACACAGCCAGTCACTTTATTATTTGCTAGAAGTAGTATCAATCATTAGTAGTACACCTAGTGTACTAACTAATATATATATATATTCACTGAAAAAAACAATAGTTAAAATGACATTATAGTTAGGCTCAGATTCCACTCATACAAAACCATAGAAATTCAGCAGTTATAGTTACTTGAGCTAACTATAACTTACGCCCCATCCCGTTAGTATGCTTTGCACTCAGCGACGTGGTGAGCACAAGGTAAGGGGTTTTCTTTTTTTTAGATTTAAGTTTACCTCGTTGCCTTCTGTCGACTCCCCCCCACCTTGCCCCCCAAACCCCACCACTCTTACCTGCACGGGCCGCACCTGCAAGTGAGAGACATTTGTACTTATGCTTAAGCCTATCATCCTTGTCCTTCACCGAAACTCTATGTGGAGAAGCTTTCTCACCCCACCTTACCATTGTCAATGCTTCCCTCACTCAAGGCATCTTCCCAGAACCTCACAAGGCAGGCCACTCCAAAACAAACTACAAGAGACTTATTGTCTACGCTCAACTCCAAGATCACATCAAGACAGCCATCTCCTGCACAACCAATCTGGCTCCTGATGCTGCTGCTTCATAAAGACAGTGACCTTACACATCATAGGCAATACCCTCCCAACTACAAATGAAGATGACCCCTTCATCCTGATATTGCTGGGCCTCTTAGCTGCCTTCAACATCATTGATCATTGCTCCAACATCCACTCCCTGAAGTCTCTAATGGGGCTCATTGGTAGCATCATTCAATAGTTACCCTCTTATGTTTCCATCCAACACCAGTTCATCCTCATGGATACGTCCAAGCCTCAAAAGATCCCTAACTCCTGTGAGAAGTCCCACATGGTTTTATAATGTCCACTGCTATCTTCAACCTCTGCATGGAACTCCTTGGGTCTCCACAAATTTAAAAAAAGTATCACGAGTCACCACTATGTTGATGATGCACAACTCTACTCCAAAGGCTTCTCCAGCTCAGACAGCCAATGCCCCAAACACTGCCTGCACCTCAGTTAGAGTTTGATGTCCAACATCCTCCTGAAGCTCAACCCCACCAAGACAGAACTGTTATTTGCCAAGAACAAATAGCAAGAAGTAATACAAACGTGGCTCAACGACATGAACCTTGATGGCTTTGATCCCAAGTTTCACCCAAGGTCAGGTCACTTGGGTTCAACATGAACCTTGGCCTCACCCTAAAGGAAGACAGAACACTTTGCTGGGATAAAAAAAGGCGGCAGCAAACCATTCCTTCCACAAAGCAACTTTCAGAAGTGGTCAAGCATCTGGATGGTAAAACTTCTCTGCTCCATATCCTCCCATCTCCAAAACAAGCAGAGCAGCATCATTTACAAAGCCATCACGATCCGCATCCTCATCTACATGGCTGACTAGCTCACCATCTCTGACAGCATTAATGCACTTGGCGCACTGATGTGATGCATTCATTTCTTTTGTGTGCAATGTATGTAGGTGTATGTGTGATCTGTACATAATTTAGGTAGGTCTCTATGCGTAAATACTCTTATAATGATCATTTATGTGCGGTGCAATACAATTTAATCATAGGTTGCAATTATTATTTAACTCATTGGTGATCATTTTAGCAACCCTAGAAGAATGAAACATTAAGGTAAAGCTTGTATGTATTCAAATGTATACTTTGTAGTTTGCACACACCTCTTTGCTACTGGCACATTATATACCAGCTTGTAACTTGCTATCTGTAGGTCACACAAGAATCTCTGTAACAAACATTTTATTCGACTTGGCGAGGATATATAGATTCATGACATGAAGGTTACACACATTGTCCTGAAGCAGGATGTTTTTTCATGGCAATTCAAACTTGTGATGAGCAGATTGCAAGTAGATTTCCACAGGTAGTGCATTCACTTTTGAGTAATCTTATCAATATTATTCCCTAAACTAGACCAGAACAGTTTGATCATCACGTTTCTCCTTGTGTCAGTTTTAAGGATGTCATAGCTTGTAAAAATACATTATGTACTAACGGGACATATGCAGCTTGTGATGGACTTTACCTTCCATTACTCCTCCCCTCATGATCCCGCCCTTTTTCTGCTGCTGTTTTTTCCACATGTGTTGGTTCCAAGAGTAAATGTTTTCCATTTCAGACCTGCAGACACCTCAGGTTGCCTCATGTCAGCCATGTCCTGTTGCATAGGCTCAAGCGTTTTGAGCTCACGTCAGAAACATGAGAAATGTGAACTTTGGGTACCAGGCCTCAAGGAAATGCGAGCTAAAGGGCTAGCGTTGGCCGGAGTTGGCTACTTGAGCATGGATGGATGGCATTTCACCAGACTGAAAGAAAAAAATAAGAATCACATTTACACCGTGGCGCGTTTAATGTATGCAGAAAAGTGACTGTTGATAAAAGACCCATATTAAAGATGATTAAAATAACGCTTGGAAGATAAACAAATTAATTATGTCAAAATAATGGTCTCTCAGACGTTTTGATTAAAAAGCATGAACAGTTGATGGGAGTTATAGAAAGAATGAACGGATGGCATTAAAATGACTAATATGTCTGTCAGAGCGCGCGCTCACTGCCATGCGTCCTTATCAAGTTCCCACCAAAGGAGCATTCATCTCTGTTTCACACTCTCATTTCCCCTGTTGCCTTCTTTTCTCTATTTGTAACTAAGGAAGGTCGTGAGAGGTACGAGGCGCTATCCAAATGCATTTGCAAAAAACAATGCTACCAGTGTATTTACTTTATGAGTTTTATATAACGCCTTCATGTCTCTTTACAAAGAAGTCTGGGTAATTTAAATACGAACAACTGTGCAGCAAGCGAGTCCCTGAGTGTAACAAGGCTACAGACCTGGACACGTCTGCACAGCGCGTGATTGGCCTACACAGAGAGAACTTGGGAGATTGTACAGACGGCTGTTTGTGTGAGGTCCCACATTCCCTATAGGTCAGTCCGGCCCTGCAGTTGGATGTGCGCCTGGTCCAATTTTAGTCTAAATTTCTGCATTTACACTGCTTAGATGATGAATAGAATGAGTACGGCCCGATAGATTTCAGCTAACCCAGCCATCATGTGACCCCAGCCCAAAGGCCTTATGTGGCATTGGCCCCTTGGCCCTTGCTAAACTTCGAGACCACTCTCTGGCATTAGTGACAGGAACAGAAGGGCATTCTGCAAGGCACACATCCGCCTCCACACCACATTCTATCCTGTGGGTAAATATTAAAGCTTTAAGCCTAACTCCACCATAAGCAGAACATAACAAAGAGGAGTGCTCATGGGCTTGAGAGGCTGTTTTCAAAGAGAATCCCACCCACATATTCATTCATGCTACAGGCAGGCGAATGGCAAACCCTCACCTGAGAAGTCAGGAAAGCGGCAAACGTGGGCGAAGTTCCCCAACTTTGGCATTGTTTGCCAAGGAGAGGTTCGTACAACTGGGAGCCCCACAATCAAGGGTGGGCATCCTATAACTGGAAATGTCATCCACACTATGGCGCCAAACAGGAATGAGCAAGACAAGGTTGCAACGAAGGTTGTAGCCAATAAGGCCGTGTTGTCATTTGGAAAATAAACATTGAGGGTGTGGTGGTAAAATATTAAGGCAGGGAAAGATTTTGGGGTGGGGTTTTTGCAGTAGATGGTCTGGGGTCGAGGCTTTGGTGGACAACAGCTATCTTGTAACCAGCGGCGGCTGCCATAAACAAAGGGTGGTGGGCGAGTATGGTCGCGAGGGAGCCATCAAGCAGGGGGGAAATACAATTTTAAAAATATATATATTTTTTGCCACCGGCTGCTCCAGCATTGTTTCTCATTGCACCGCCTCTCCTCTTCCTACCTGCTGGTTCCAGCAGCCCCTGAGACAGACTCCCTGTCCAATCCCCACCCTGCAGAGCAGGGCAGGGATTGGTCTGAGCAGGTAGGAAAGACACCCTGCTCAGGCCAGGGAGTCTGTGGGGTTTCTCCAGCCTGGGTGCTCAATGCAGTTTGGCTGGAGAGAACCTAAGTGTGCATGTGTGTTTTGGTCGGCCTGAGATGGCCGGCCAAAACACTTATGCACACTTAGGGAGTGGAGTGCACCAGCACTCCTCTTCCCCCTACCATGCCCCGGCCCCACCCCTCCCAACACCGCTGGCTAAGAGCCAGCAAATGTAAATTACTACAATGCAAGAACATCGTTTTATTTTACATTTGCAGGCTCTGAGCCAGGCGGTGAGGCAACGCTCCTCCGCCATTGCAGAGGGGCCGCCACTGCTTGTAACATCAATATACGTTCATAAAATATTGCTGGATTGAAATGTCAACTAGAACTAGGTCGATCAGATTTGATTTATTTTGCATTACATCTAATTATCTGATTTTAAGAATCTTACAAAATGGCGGCTAGTCACATCGAAGTCTTTAAAAGAATAAATTGAGAAGACCAAGTAGAGGCCCTGTATCCTGGTCAACAAAAATATTACACAAAAAGATCTAAATTTAGCACTAATACAAACAATGTTCTTGCTGTGTTATT
Source organism: Triturus cristatus (assembly GCF_964204655.1). Classification (NCBI taxonomy): domain Eukaryota; kingdom Metazoa; phylum Chordata; class Amphibia; order Caudata; family Salamandridae; genus Triturus; species Triturus cristatus. The sequence goes on along the minus strand of NC_140583.1, from coordinate 617,428,416 downwards.
ACAACGTTTTGACAAATCTCAACTGTTTAAAGTAAACATTTAAGTACCACCACAATAGTTTAATTAGGATTATTAATTTCTTAAACAACCTCAAATCTTTCCTGGGTACTGGAATGCCAGCTCACTGCAAATCACAAAAATAAGGTGCTTTCAAGAAACTTTAAATGATTTCTACTCCATTCCACACCAAATTTATAAGGTAACAAGATGGAAACTAACTGATAGAATCTTTGTTTCCCTTTTTTCAGCTCTGTGGTAATAGCAGCCATGCTAGTCAAAGGTTTCCTTTTGGGTGCTGGATTCTGTGTGCCCAACCTGTAAATGCTTCTCAAGCCTACTGTTTTTGTACAAGGAAAGGAATCTTCACAGCATGCAATTTCTGGAGTGAAAATATTTTTTCTTCCAGGTTCAAGCTGTAGGTCATAAGAGTCTCTAAAATTGGTCGAGCAGGAATTGATAGGAAGAACTGTTCAAGACACACACCTTATAGAACTCTCTTGAGAATGGCAGAAAAAGGTTAAGTGTGAAAGGGCCCGTAGTGCAAGGGATAACAGGCATGACTACGCATTGGAAGACTGTAGGCTTGACTCCTACCTAGCTCATGCTGTTTCGGACCTTTTTAAAAAAAACATTAAACTGAGGTTCACTGCATATTAATTGTACCACTCTGGGGCACGTACAGATGTCATTAGATTAATGGCAGCTTCAATAGCAAGACAGGAGCAGCGGGCACCAAATTACACACTCAACAAGGCAATGTCTTTGATTTGGTGGGAGAGAATGAGAGTGCCGAAGTAGGGACCGAATCGTTTCGCTGCCTCTGGGGGCAAACATTCTTGCAATAAGTCAGCTTCCAGGAGAAAGGAACATTTATCTCCAAAGATTCAATAAGTCAACAGCTCTAAAGGGAAGACTGCTGAGTGGCTGATTAAAAGACAGTGGAGAAACTATTTCCAAACCCACAGGCATATCTGGCAGAAATGGGGAAATGATTTCAAATGCTGCCAAGACATGCGTGTTAAAAAACCCATCAAAAACCAATCATAACCTCCAGTAAGATTGAATTTTGAAACAGCCACACATTCACTGTCAAGCGGCGTGTTGATTTTATATTTCAACATTGGTCCTTGAGCCTCCAAACTAAAAACCAAGCTTGTTGACACAGGTGCATGCAAGAGCACCTGTGTTCGCAGGCAGGTGTGTGTCCTTGAGTGCTGGCCCTTTTATATGTGTGAGAGGAGAAAGGCAGCTCTTTGCGTGCTGCAGGCCTGCAACTGGCAGCCCCTGCACCCAGGCGAAACCACAGGAAAGGAGAGAGGAAGTTGGTTCATTGCTAGGGCAGGATCATGAGCATCTTACCCAGCTACCTTCTACCACTTTCGGCCATGATCTGCCCAACTGATAGGAACATTAGCACATTGTTGTATAACTGAGGCCTCCAGGATTAAATGGGAGTTGATGGAGATCACCCTGCTCAGCATACATTTCATGTGACTGGAACAAGAACTATCATTGATTACACATGCATCCACACTTTAGAATTTTCCAAATGCATTGATTTTAAGGTACAAATAAGATCTGAAATCGACCGCCAACCTCAGCATATAACTTTAAAGTAGACATACATGATTGACTCAGATCCGTAAACACACAACATTGAAGATACCACGTCATTGCAAGGAGTGCAATCTAATGGTTACCCCTTCAACAACAGAATAAACAAACTATGGGAACAAGATTTCATAATAATTACATTAACGAATAAACTGGAAACTTCATCCAACACAGGTTCATAAATGGGGGTCACTAAAAGTCAATATAGTCAATTTCTTGGTAGCCACGGCTTTATCTACAGTAAAGCTCTATAGTGTACGGTTATTCCTAGAAACCACCAAAAAATAAAATGAATATACAGGAAAAAATCTAAGGCATGCCCTTAATCATTCATCCATCTACAAGGCCTAGAGACCAGGCAACCAGCTGCCTAAAATGGTTTGAATAGTGAAATGCATATAACCAAAATAAACAAACAACACAAAGACTGTTTAGAACTGCAGGAGGTAATAAATCAAACAAATGCTCACAAATTTTGGTGCCTAATAATATTCGGAGTTCAGGGATAAAAGAAAAAAGGTGATGATCGTATCACCTATACTAATTGGGAAGCCTTTATTGTACATTTATATAAAGGAAAAGATAATTCCCACGGTAAACCACAAATTGAACTAAACTCAGACGGGAATGAGATTTCTCAAGATGAAACAGCAGATTTAAAAATAAACAGCAAAACATCTCATTCATCCCTACCAAAGGCATCCCAATCACTGTAATAAACAAGCACTTGGGAATACCAACAGGTGTCACCTTTGGGACCTATTGGCTTTGTCAATGATCTTTAGCCATGCGCTGCGATATCCTGATTGATGTACAATATGGCTAAAGGATTACAAAAACAAACTTTTGAAGCAGCCGGACATGCTATTTTGTATGCAAGTCCCTCACGCTTGCATGTACCTATAAAATGATGCAGCCCCTTTTTCCTCAGTTTACTGTTACTGTTACCGGTTTGTGTTGAATCAGTATCTACAAAGAAAATAAGCATTCAAAAGCATTTTTTTCAAGCGGGGTAAGCAACATGGAGGGGTGGAAGCTAGATGGGGTGAAGGTGCAGTGCAGAAGCATAACAGGGGGGATCAAGGTGGAAGCAGCAAGGAATGCGTGGATGAGGGGAACAACAGTGAGGGCACTGGTTGGGGTAATGGTGCAAAGCAACACGGAGGGCACAGGTGGGCAAAACAAATTGGCTAAAGAGAGCAATTTGGAGCTGGCAGGCAAAAGCACAAGGATGAGAAAGCAATGCAGGGGAGTGGAGGAGAAGCACAGGGATAAGAGAAAGAAACAGAGAGGGATTGGATGAGATAGAGAAGTACACAAGGGAGACAACTGGAAAACACTTCTATTAACACAAAGTGCTTTAGAAAAAAGAAAAATAAAGTTCCCAAATATCGACTACTTGTGGAAGAATAGAAGAAGACACTCAGAGAGATGGTAAACAGACTATGCTCCACTCGATGGAGAAAGGCATGCTGGACAGGCTAAAACAGATAAAGCCAGTAAACAGAAAGCAAACAAATGTGAGTAGCAAAAACACAAAGCCAATGGCAGGCAATGGATGGAATGCATTCCTAGGTAAGTTTTTAAAATGTCTCCGATAAATCTTCCTGACAACTGTGCTGTCCAGTAGGCTTTGACATAAAAAAGATGTTTCCATTTGAAGGAGAATTTTAACAACTCTGTTCAATAATATGAGCCTAATTAGATAAGTATTACCCTCCTAGAAAGTATCCATACTGCAAATTACATACAAAAGAGGGGTACAAAATCTGAACCAAACAGCTATCACTTGATTGCATTACTTGATGCTGAAGGTAAAATCTTCTCTAAATATCTTCTAACATTTCTGTGAAAATGAGCTGCAGAGAAAAAGATAATAACATTTCACCAGACATGTTTTAGACCTCATTCAACAATGGATAACATCTTGGCACCACATTGTTTGGCAAAAAAGGCATTGAACACCAAAGCTTTTCCTTTGCTGCCTATATTTCTCAACAGCATTTGAAAGAGTTATCAGATACAAGTTTCGCGCCAAACTTTTGTCCTAGAAATTGACCACAGTCTCTGTACTTAATAATCAAACTACATATAGAAACTTGGCTTCCAATAAAACTCTGCAATGAGAAAGGACCCCAGAGAATAAAACAAACAATGGTTTAAAGCAAAGCTGTATTTTGGCACCTCTTCTTTATTCATTGTATATTGCAGACCTTCCTGACCGACTAGATCACAATGATGGGAAAGCTTCCAAACTTGGTTGAACACCTGTAACCTATCTAACATACACAGATGACCTGGAAATGCTCTCCATTACACAAAACAGTTTACAGCATAAACTAAACCACTTACTAAAATATAACAATTGTAGCAGGTTAAAAGTAACCGTGGTAGAAATGAATTACTGTCCTTTGGGTGTGCTGCAACACGGTTTAATTGGGTCCTCATGCACAAAAGAAATTACCAGGAAGCAAAATATCTTCGAGTTGGAATACACAACAAACTTAATTGGAACAATCACATCACCTACCTAACAAATGAAACTACTAACATTACAGGGGCTATCAAACAATTCTCACTGAAATATTGATGTAGAGCCATTGGTCCTACAGTTGCTGCCACTGTTACACATTTGGCCCCTATAATCCAATATGGAGCACTAAGCATAAAATCCAACATGGAGCACTGACCATGAAATCCAATATGGAGCACTGGCCATTAAACAACAAATATTCCAAATTTCTTGATAAATTGTTCCCAAGCTGTGTTTAAATTATAGTCAATTTAAGATCATCGACACCACAGTTGATTTAGGCTAAAACTTGGTTTCCCAGCATTAATAGCTTCAAATAATATGAATCTATCAATTAGATTTGTGAGTTTTTTTAAATCAGGCAAAAACACATTAAAAACCTGATTAAAGAGGAAGTTTTCAACTTATCTGGGAAGAAATTCTCCATAATACATCAATAATTAATGCTGACTGTGATAGAATATTACCTTCCTACAATTTCTGTTCTTACCATGATGGATTGAACAGAACAGAAACTGCTAATAAAAAAGTTGGTAAAAGACTGTCCATTTATGTTAGATCTTTAACAATCAAACAAATACAAAAACACTACCTACAGTGTACTTACACTATGAAATGACAATGTTATTTGGACTCAAACCCCAAAATATTTTCTGAGGTTTCAGCTTCTTTATATCCAAGTCAATATGAGGGATCGTGGAACCACATTGAAAAGAAACAATGATTCTGAACTTTATATCTCTATTACTAAGAAACCATCAAATACATACTTTGCATATGTCCTAAACTAATTGATCTTCTAAAAAAATAATTAAGACCGATCTTCCGACTTAGCAGCACCAGAACAATAACAGAAGTAACTGCATTGTGCTTCAAAGGCCTGATCAAAAAATCAATAGGATGCACTATGAAATTGTTTGCTCTAACTGAGTGTATTTTAAAGACGTTTATAAATCAGACTATTTTAGACCAATTATGTTAAAATCAATAGATGATCAAAGGAATCGTATTATGATGATTTTCTAATAACCAATGGTGCCGTTTTCTTATTCTTTTTGTTAATGGTTTTAAATAAGCTAATACAATAAAGATTGTACTTTCCTGCAACGGCCAAGCAACACCTGTCCGACCATTGTCCCTCTTTATGATTCAAGTGGTTTTTTTTGTTACAAAGGGCTGTTGAAGAGGTGATTTTCTTTCTTTTTTTCACAAGCTTCATTTTTTCACAAATATTAGGAAATGTATTACAAGATAAGAGCTAGTCTGTTCAGAGCTAGCACTAATGATGCTTTGTAAATATGGCACACACTGGCCTTTTCCCCCGTTAAACTGTCAATATTGTGAGTTTGACCTGGGCTGCTGGAAAGTATAGAGAATAGATTACTTAATGTCCATTCCCCAACCTATGTGTCTTCACTGAAAGAAGGATCATATATTTATTTTTCATTGTATAATTATTTGTGTGGCACAGCGAGTTTTTATAGAAAAAACCCTGTGCATAGCAATTTATGTGGTACACATGGACATGAATGGTGTGTGGATTACATTTGAGAGGAAATTGATGACACAATCACTAAAGTAATGAGAGATGGAAGGACAAGTACTTGAGAGAAACATCTTTAAATTGGTGCAGTCCTTACAAAATAGACATGGTGGTGTCTACTTACTAGGAATGAAAATCTCTCTGACAGAGAATTGTCTGGAGATTTCCATGGATGTTGCCTTGGCTTTGGAAGAAAGTGTTCAGCTGTTGATTAGCCCCGATAGTCCTTGGAGAGCTGGACAATGGAAGATACAGACGATAACTATATAGCAATGGTGGCTTTCGATGCGGCCTTGCCTGCATCAGTACTCCCACCAGTGATGCAAGCAGGCCACACAAATGCAGATTACTTGATGTAAAAAGATAAAGTCATAGAATGGTTTTCTTTGTAAAAACTGAAAAAGTTGTTGATGATGACGATAAAGTCATAGAATGAGTGTAACATTAATTTCCTGCAATTTTCCCCCTGAAAAAGAGAGATTTGATCAGTTAATTTAGATAAAAGTTAGTAAATGCCTGTGGGATGAATGAAGCGTATATTGTCAACACTACCTCCCCTTTGTCCTAAAGTAAGTGTAGTGTTCAGATGTTCATAGTGCTTGTAATTGACAAATGCATATTTCAGATGTCATACCATTAGGGAAAGCTGTTTTCTACTAAAGCAGCTTCACGTCACAGGATGTTTTGTAATGCTTGTGCATCAGACAAGGTAAAGTGATGTATGAATCATATCTCTCATCATTAAGATTTCTAGAAGGAAAGGTAGTAAGCCACCCAGATAATATTTGGTGGGCACATTGGCATTTCCGTAGGCTCCAAAGCCCACCAAATAGGTCTTGCAGATGTTCCATTGAATCCCTATTCCTCAATGTGCTTCGCAAATGAAATGATATTGCCCACTCATGGTTAATGCGTTCTTTGCAGTCAGGGCTCTCGTAGACACTCTGAGTAGGTAGTGATCAATACACTGGTAGCTATGGATCTTTTGCAGCCATAGATTTGGGAGGAACACAGTGAAGGAAGAGGCAACGATCTGAAGAGGGGAAGTCCCTGAGAAGGATGTGGGGGAACAAACTACATGAAGGAAGACTCAGAGAGGGGAGGATGGAGAACACAGCGCTGTGTTGGTGAGGGGCAGAGAGCACGCAGAGAAGTGAGACAGAGCTGTGTGAGCTCGGGAGTGAAAGAGGATTCGTTGTGTTGTCTTCCTTACTTCGCCAACAATGGTCTAACAGTGCTAGACAAAACAGAGAGCAGTGCCGAGCTGCCAGCAGCAGAAAAAAGTGAAAAGCAACTCAACAACTTTAAACCCACATTAAGAATTACCAAGTTAAGCACCATAAATATGTGAATGGCTATTACACACCAGTGGTGGCTGGTGGATTTTGAAAGTGGTCGGGCGGAAAATGTTGTACCCTAATGTAATAAGCGAGTGAGCGAAGAGAGCGTGCCCGAACTGGAAAAGGATGTTGCAGGGGGTTTTCCCCCTGCAAGAAAAGTTTGAAAAAAATGGATTCAAATGGTGGGTTTTACACCACATATTTGCTGCAAATTGTTGAAAAAAGGGGGATCCAAATATAGCATTTTTAAGCTAAATAAGATGGTAAACAGTGAAACGCTTGATTGAAGAGCACTGTTTTTAAATGATTCCTAAACTGAATAAAATTACCTACGTGGGGTAAGTGATCTGGAATGGAATGGAATGGAATGGAAATGTATTTGTTAAGCGCGGTTGCTGCCCACGGGCGTCCAAGCGCTGAGTAGAAGCAGAGATGTGACGGAACAGAGAATTAGGATTAGAGAAATTTGGCGAACAGTAATGTTTTCAGCTTTTTCCGGAATGCGAGCAAATCGGGGGTGGAGCGAAGAGAGAGGGGGAGAGCGTTCCAGAGCTTGGCAGTGTTCAGCGAGAACAGCCTTCCCCCGGTCCTAGCTCTTTTCACTCTAGGAACAACTGCCAGGAAAGCATCCGTAGATCGAAGGTTCCTAATTGGGTGGTAGGGGACGACAAGATTGTTATTTATTGCTGATCCCGTCTTCCAAAAAACCCGATGCGCAATACACAGCGCCTTAAATGTCACTCTTAGCCTCACTGGCAACCAGTGCAGGCTTTTCAGTCCAGGTCTGGCTGACTGGGTTCGCGGAATCTGGAGTAAGGTACGTGCGGCGCAGTTTTGTACCACTTGCAGCTTCCTAAGGGTCATCTCAGGGGCCCCTACGTATAGAGCATTGTTTGCGTCCAGGCGGGACTGGATGAGGCCTTGTACTGCCACCTTTTTGGCCTCCAGAGGCAAAAGTGGAAGGACCTTCCTCAGGACTCTAAGTAGGCCAAAACAGGTGGCGGACAGCTTGGTGGCCTGGGTGGAAAAGGAGAGCCTTTTGTCTAACCATACTCCCAGACTCTTGACACTTTCCTTGGGGGTGGGGGGAGCACCCAAACCGCAGGGCCACAAGGAGGTGAAAGGTACTGGCGATGTTGGGCCTAGGAGCATGAGCTCTGTTTTTTCTCCGTTCAACTTGAGGGAGGAGTTGGTCATCCACTCCCTCACGTCCTCTAAACATTTCAACAGACCTACCGGGGATTGCCTGCTGCTCTCTTGCGCCATCTGGGAGAGTTCTATAGGACAGGAACTTGTACCGAGAAGCTACAGCCTCCTTTACCTTTCCTTACCAATCTGATTAAGGATGTATTTCTTGACTCTCCTGTCTACAAAGCAAGGAGCCATGCCATTCAGTACCTTAATGCCGATACAGCAGGTCTTAAACTGGATCCTGTGTCTGGTTGGTGGCCAATGCAGGGACATCAATAAGGCAGTAACATCTGTGATCAGTGAGTTTACATATCAGACAAACACTTATTCACAACAGTCACAAAGTCCTGATTTACATGTGAAAGCTCAGCTTTACAGCTTCTTAAGCTTCACACTAGTTAAAGTTTTCTGCGAGAAATTTCGAAGTTGCAAGAAGAAATGTTTGGCAATTCTCAAATCTATAAAAAAAATCACTAGACACCATGTAGCACAACAAGACAGAACATAACACACAGAAAAGCATATGAACACATCACAGCTCAATACAATATCACTACTCAAGGCACACCACTGCATCGCATCATAGCTCACTGCAACCCATCACAACATCAGAGCTCAAGGCAACTTGTAACATCATAAGACACATCACACCACCACAGAGCAGCTCGTCACAGTATCAGGATGTACTGTTTCAGGCTCCATTCTGTTTTTATAAGAATCACAATCAAAGTAAGTACTGTATATATTATTATTATTTGTTATTTGTTATTATATTATTTATTGTAACATATTATTATATTATTATTTGTTATTATTAGTGCACGAAAGTAGATATTTGGACGCTTCCACACTACTAAAAACATAGCGAAAGAGCTCGTCACACTTGAAAGCCATTCACACAAAGGTTGACTGGTCACCCTTCAGCTGATTATTGCTCTATTTGTGGGTAATCTGGTACTAATGTGGTCAAACCTCTGCCCAGTGTTAACATGTGCAAAAAATGACAACAGTATGAATTAATACTATCAGACAATGTGCCACATTAAGCCACATAATTTGCCTTTTCTTGGCACATAGTTTAGTCAACCCAGCCGCATTATTTAGCCCTCCCCTGTCGCATAATTCCAATGCCCTTGAATATTGCCAAGCAAGGTGGGAATACCCTGCTCCATGTGCCAAAAAACCATTGCTAATTGTGTGCAGTTCTCAGTTGTTACCTCCTAGTCCTTTCTTATGCATTGTAAAGCACTGTTGAAGGAAAACGTACACACATGGCTCAAACAGAAATCACCAGCTGAGACAGCAGCATTTGGCATCAAGGTCTACCTGTTTAACGTGAACAAACTGTGACTAGGCAAATACCATGAACAATCACACATTCTGGGACTGGTCTGCGCCTGTCTTTTTCATACTGTATATGGGCGTCACATTTCTGTGTGCAACGAGGCCACTCCATCATGTTAAATAGGAAGGAATTACTTGAAAGCTATTAACTTCACTGCACACGTCACCCAACCCTCGAGTTCAGTGACAATAGAAAGTTGAGCAAGTAGGACTTTGGATGGAAGCCCACTTTTGAATATGTTTACTTGATGCAGCCACCATGGACACATTTCCTCTCTACAAGACTTCACAAATGAAATAATACTGGAAACAGATAATGGTAGAACATAGACAGCACTGCAACAAGTCAGTTTTACTTACACACACACACACGGCAGGTGCAGCATCCCTGCAGTGTGTCCTTACTCACTCAAATTATGGAGAGGAAGCAAAACTTGGTGTACGGACTACGGAGTTGCCTCAAAAATGCATCGGGTGCAGCCACAGCAACAATACTCAAGCGTCTTACTTTCAAAACTTGGGTGGTACAGACCACAGGAGTGCCAGCTCATAACTCATTGAAGTTGTTAGAGTACACTCCAGCAGCTTCCAGGTGCCACTGCCAATAAACGCGTCGCCGGCCAATCATCAACCTATAAGTTATTTATTTTCAACAAGAACGGACTTACTATCACAGATGATCTTCGCAAATCTCAGCCAGTTCGTCGACTGATGAGCGATTGATTAAATAAATAAATCAAATCAAATCAAGGCTGAGGAGGTGACCCGAGCACGAGCAGTAGGCACTGTCTCAGCACTGAATACGAGGTGTGTGTGGCGGCCTGCTGCGACGTCACGGTTGTCATCATCAAATGTAGAAATCGGGCCAATCACTGTCTGCATGGCTTCACATAAGCCACAGCGATTGGTCATACTTACACCACAGTGTGCCACCCACGCGCGGCATCCAATGCCTCAGGACTGCGCCGGAGAGGCCTGGTGAACGCGTGCCTCTCAGCCAATCCAGACGCTGCTCCACCTGTGCCACGATTGGCTTGAGCAGGGATAATCCCCGCTCATTAGGAGACCGGGGGTTAAGGCATGAAGCAACCCTCGCTCTGCTCATGTGCAGGCTAGTGCGGATGTTTGGGCTGGTCAGAAAAATTACCAGCCAAACCCAAACATGTGCACACTTGCTGCTGCGCTAGACCACCCTTGCTTGCAGCAAACTTGTCAGTCAAACCCTGCTGCCTCACCCCCTTCAGAGCATCTTGACTGCCTTGGGCGTGGTCCGGTGACCGGCTGGCCCGTGATTTCAAGCAAGTTAAGTTTGCTGTAATGGTACGGCGCCCAGATGCGACTCTGATGAATGTGGCCTCAAAAATATTAGTGGGGCAATGCCCAAGCGCCCTAATGGATGCACCACCACTGTTAGGCACATTTTGTGCACCCCTAAACAGGACAATGTTTGCCAGTGGAAACTATACAGATTTGAAACAATGTGCACCAGTCCTATTGTCCACTGTGCTAAGAGAAACAAACACCTTTAGGAATAATTTGCCCAGATGATGCCATCAGAAATACTGTGTGCTCAGTAGCAATTTTTGTTATACTTTACATACTTATATCTTTAGAATACTGAGTTAAAGAAAGAACTTACACTGCATTTCCACAGAATATTTTATTTTAGAATAAATTCACCCTCACAAAATAGTTACAAGAAATTGCCATCACATTACTTGCAGCATAGAAGAAATTGTTATTATTGCCTGAAGCTGCTGTTTGAAATGCTCTCTGTTCACATCGTCTATGAAGGGTTTGTGACTTTGTCAGTATCTAAGGGGTTGTGCACCAAGAAATCTGATGCTTTAACAGTGTTTGCTGTAATACCATTCTATTAGTCTCTGATAAATTATAAATCCTGTCATTAATGGCTGATGCATATACTATATGGCATACATTCTTAAACATCTACAAGCAAGACAAATAAGATTCCGATATTGAACCATGACTCCCTTATAGATTTAAGAGACTGAGCCTGAAATAGCTTACTCTGTTACACCCCTGAGTTTACATTGAGAGCGCTGCAATAGGGATTGCAATAGAGATTGCGGTGTTTACCTTGGCAGTGTGCTGTATTTGGTGTGCCGTCCCCTAGCGACTCCTTCCCCTTTGCGAATATTGAAAAGATATTTTTTAAGAGTAGGCAGTGCTTCCATAAACCGCTCTTAAAAAATGTTCGCCAAACTTTATTTATGTTTTAAATGCATCTGGTTTTCGTTTGAGGAAAATGGGTAGCATTAAAAAAAAACAATTTGCTTTATTTAAATGCAGTCAGAGACATGGGGGTCTGTTGGCATGCTAGCCTTTAATGTTACTGATTGTGTCTGAAAACATGATAGAACAGTAAGGGCCTTATTTATATCTTGGTGGAGGGGTAATTCCGCCACAACAACAACAGAGTTCCATCCTCTCCAAGACAATGGTGCGCTCATCCGATTTAAATTTATGAGGACCATATTTTGATGACAGCAGAGACTACTAATTCTCCACCGTGGTCAAACTCCTTCAATAGCCCGATGGGGTAAGGGACGTCAAACGTTTGGTGATATGTCCGCACACCTAATTTAGATGGCTGGACATACAGACATTTTTAATGCCCTTGATCGCCAGGAGAAACCTGTTGGTGAGGGGCACTGAAAAGTCCTCAGTGCCCCTTCACCATGAGAGTAAACTTCCATGGCGAGGAAGGAGTTGTATTTTTTTTTTTTCAACAAGAAAATCCCGCTTTAGAATTTTGTTTTGAGAATAAATAAAAAATGTAACTTTCGTGTACAGCTCCGTATGTTTGATGAAGCAGTCAGGCAAAGTTTCAATGCACAGGCAGGAACCGCCCGGACGAAGGTTCCAGTCAATGCCTGAAATGTCTGCTGGCTAGCGGACATTTCATAATTTGGTGTGTGGCACCTTCATCAGGGCAACGGAGTAATATACTCCATCACCCTGGCAGAGGACAGGATGTCTGCCTCATTATAAATTGAGTCCTATGTTCTCAATGGTGCATGCCATCTTGGTTATAAAATCTTTTAACGCAAAGGTTTAGAAATAAACTACTTCTTATGGTTAGCAAGAAAGACCACCCTTTTATATATAATGTCTTCTATAAAAAATTAATGGAGTGTCTTAAGAATTATAATTTAACCTTTAAATTATATGTCTCAGTGTACAACTGACCATTGCTGCAAGTTTGATTTAAACATGAGATTATTATAGCCTCAAAATATTTTTTACCTACCAGCTGGGTACAGTGGTGTATCCTAAAATGCTCTATACATGTTATGTGGTTGTAACCACTAGGTAGCATGCTTAAAATATATTTAAATGCTGCAAATTTGTGAATTATGAATTTCGTGTAAAGGGTTTATTTATTCATGTTTTTAAATGTATTTTGTATGTTAATATTTCTCTTAAGATGGTTTAAAACTCATTGTCTGGTCTGCCAATTCTTTGATTCAAATACATAAATAAAGAAATCTTCTGAATTTTTTTTTATAACTCACCTTGTGTTTCTGTTGGGAGAACTATGTGAGAGAAAGTAAACACCATACTGGAGTACTTAATGGTTTTAGTGTGCAATACAATAACTGATGATATTGATTTATCTAAAAGTGGGTTGCATTTGCAGTAGAGGCTCATAGTGGGAGTGCTGCGGGGCGGTGGGGCAGGTGGGAGGAGGAGCAGGGTGAGGGGTAGTAAACTACGGCACATGGCCCAACAGAGGTAAGTAAACAAATAAATAAATAAAATTAATTTTGTTGCGAGCGCTGCATCGCATTTGGCAATGCAGCGCGCGCAATGAAATTTGTTTTATTTATTTATTTGTTCGCTTACCTCTGTTCAGCCATATGCCGTAGTTACTACCCTACACCCTGCTCCTCCCATGCCCCGACCCACCGCCCCGCAGCACTCCCACCACGAGCCGCTACTGTGCATTTGACAATAGCAAGTAGTAGGACTTTTTTGCAGATAGGTCCTGGTTGATTTGAACCTCAGTACCAATATTTAGACTGCAAACAACTGAAGCGTGCAGTAACTCAAATCACAGATGCTAAATGCAATTAGTTCTTTAGCTGAGAAGGTGCTGACAGAAAAATGGCGAAATGAAGAAATGGGTGCACATGCCTTTGTTAATAAATGACCAGTTAAAAGATGATTGTATCATGAAAGAAATTTACAAGGCAATTTAAAGGTGTTTTGCAAATGTCAGAAAGAACCAAAAATGAGAGAAAATCTATCAGGCTGCCAGATGAGGTATTCTTTGTAGTTGAAGGCACTTTTGATGTATAGCAGAGAGTCTATCCACTGAAGAATACGCTTTTGCAACCCTTGTGTCATGGGCTGCCTCTAGATACTGGATCACTTGTACTGGATTGGTTGTCATTTTGTCATAATATACGGGAGGTACCAGAAAATATAGGATTTAGGGTGCCACTGTGAACCTTGTATTAGTATCTAAAGAGAGTGTGATGTTATCAGTGAGGCATACAGGTAGCAGCAGATTTTGATTCCCATCAGAAAGGCTGCCACTACCACCATGCACATAGAAAATGCTTGTGAGGTAGACTGAGTTAAATGGCTGAAGCCTGTACTGAAGTTGAGTATTTGAATTTAACTGTATGTTATTGGTGTTTGCACACAATTATATGTAGCAGCATTCCTTCTCAGGGCAATATCAAGAAAATCATCCCACCCAACTAACCCCCAGATAGGTGGGTACAGAGAATGATATTCATTTACATTGACACACCCGCAATTCTATTTAGGGATAACCACGTAGAAGCTATCGAGTTTACTCTGCTTGAAGACATAAATGCGATAAATAAGCTGCCCCCATCAAAGCGTAGAGATTGGATAAGATTCCAGGGATCTTTTCTGGGATGAACCGAAAATCTGGGGACCTTATCTACAGGTTTTATTTAATGCTATCATGAAGGCCATGCCGATCCCTGAAAGCTGGGCATGGGCAGAAATAGTCCTAGTTTTAAAAAAAGGTTCACCTCTCCTGCCAGCTAACTATAGACCGATCAGTTTGATTGATGTCACACAAAAACTCTTTGCACGGGTAATTCTTGATCGCCTTCAGGGGTGGATGGAAGATCATGAGATATTAAGCCCATATCAAGCCGGATTCAGGAAGAACACTTCCACCGTTGATCAAATATATAGACTTCAAATTATATTTTGGAAAACGGTGAGAATGGAGGGTGGCAGCCTCTATTTGATTTTTGTGGATCTCAAGACGCCTTTTGATCTGGTGCCCAGAGCAGTTATGGGAGGTACTCAGAGATATGGGGATCCCCCTTACCTCCTGAGAATACTTATAAGATTGCATGAAAGCAATTTTGCACAGGTAAGGTGTGGGAAAGGAGGTGACCTGACTCCCCGATTCCCAGTTGACAGAGGAGTAAGGCAGGGTTGTGTGCTCGCACCTACCCTGTTTTGCCTCTTTGTCAATGCACTGATTGCCCAACTTACTGAGGTTAAGGATAATGACGCCCTTAAAATGGCAGGCACCAAGGTCCCAGCAATGATGTTTGCTGATGACACCCTTCTAATGTCAAAATCCCCAATGGGCATCCAGAGGGTCTTAGATAGCTTTGCCATCTTTTGTAACAACAGGGGGTTGGAGATCAATACTCAGAAGACAATGTTTATGGTCTTCAATCCACCCAAGACATCTGTTTAGATGGCATCATGCTGGATAGGATGACGGTATTAAAATATCTAGGGTCACCCAGTGGCAGCTAGTGACATTTGCAAGTGGTGAGGCGTAAAATGATTGTCATACTGCACCACAGCGAGCGAGTGTAGCGAGCGAGCGGGAACAACGTACGGGGGCTTTGGTGGGGTTCTCCCCCCAAGAAAATTTTGAAAAAAGAGTGGACAAATGGTGAATTTTCAAGCAAATTTGAGAAAGCAGGAAGGTTAATAAAGCAATTGTGAAAGTGCAGTAATTACATTAATAAAGAGATGTCATATAACATAGGTATCTGCTTATTCAGTATAACCACAGAGCTATGTCAACGAGACGGGTCTTAAAATCTTGTCCTTGACTGTTGCATATGAGTGGTAGTGAAATCTGCCAGAAGACTGTCTGAGGGAAATACGCATTAAGCATACAATGCGGTTTATTCAAAATAACAAAGACAATAACCTTCTATTCAGAGCACGCATTTGTTGTTACGCAGTCCGCTTTTTTTTAAAGGCGAATAACTTTCTCTACTCCTTTCTTCTCGTAAAAAAACTATAACGCTAAAAAAGATACCATTAAACATACTTATAGCAACGAAACAGTCTATTTCTGGGTGTATTTATTTTGGCACATAAGCGCTGTATTAATATTTTCTTAACCAATTGACCTCAACCTGGCAGAATGTCCAGGCCCTCATGCTTGCCGTAATGTCTTCTCTGAGCCTCTCAGCACTTGCCACAGTAGTTGCACCTAGTAAGTTCTGCCTCGGGCGACGCTTTAATTACAAAACGAAAGAGAGCCTGTTGAATTGTCATATCAAATTAATCACATGCCACTTAATGTAACACATCTGACCTAATGCTGCCTCGACGTCACCAGAGACCTTTCCACCAGTTTGACCACAGTAATAGAAGAGGTGTTCTGTATAGGTAATGCGCATGCAGAGCAGAGCACACATCTGCCGGCAGCCTTGTTAAAAATGCCCTCAATCCTGCCCTGTAGGCAAATGTGCTAACAATGCCCCTAGCAAAGGACTGCTAGTGCCCGCAATCCCCATCTGTGCTTCAACGAGCACTACTAATTCCAGGCACCGTTGGTTTATTAAAAGCAGAAAACACCGTTCAGAACCCGACCAGGCCGCTTTTGCAGAGCGCGCAATTTTCAGTGCAGCTCTCGGTTGCTTTCGGTATCTTTTATAGTTTCACGTTCTTAATTAATGACTTCAGGGCTGTGACCATTTCCTCCCAGGGAACCAAGCTTTGACGCAGCCTTCTAGCCTCAGACCACACCAGCTATAAATTGTAATAAAAAGGCAGTGCTCTCTGTATGCTTTGAATATGTTTGGGTATTTTTTCACAAAATGTGTTTTTGGTTATGAACTAGTTACCAGCAGGCCACCTTGAGACGGGCCCTAGTCCGGGTAACGTAGAATTTACTATAAGTAATTGCATACCAATACCAGAAATACAGACAGACTAACGCCAAAATAAGAGACTAACAATAGAGACCGATCAACAGCAACATCGATGGAATACCACTAGTATTTCAAACTGTATCATATGTTGGCAAGGATTGAGCTGCAGACACACTCAGAGCGGGACCTAACTACACTCAGATTAATATAAGCAATATTAATTCGCAAAACCATACGATGGAAGCAGGCAGGCGAGGGGGAAGCAGGCAGAGATCAACAGGATGGCAGGCAGAGATCAACAGGATGGCAGCCGGGACTGGAGCAGGCAGTGTAGAATGGGAGCATATGGTCGACCTGATGATGGTGGAAGGAGGGAGATGGGTATACTTGGCAGAATGCAAGCTAGCAGAGGAGGGCAGAACATTAATGGAACGAAGAGAGAAGGGTAGAAGGAGACAGCGATCAGAAAAGTCGGCGCAAAAACAGGCGGGAGCAGTCACTTGAGGACAGACAGGGAGGGGAGCGGGAAGGATGGGCCTGGATCCTAGTAGGGTCAAGAGTTGGGATGATGGGCTGGGGGGGAGGGAGCAAAGGAGGCGAGTTGAGCAGCAGTAAAGGGCAAGTCGGGTCAGAACAGGTGGTAGCCCTGGCAAACCAAAGCGAGGGAGCAGGGTCGGGGAACGAGACCCTGAGAAAAAGCAGAGCAGGGGCGACCAATATGTAGGCCTAGCACCACCTTGGTCCCATCCACTCATCGGGCCTCTGCCCATCCCCAACACACACACACGGTATGGGTGAGGGCATGGTAAACACTGGCATGGAACACCCACTCAGAGTAGATGCAGACTCACACAACTGTCACAGTTGAACTGTGTCTGGCCTGCCACTCACACCGGAGCGGCACCGGCAGCATACTGCGAGCTGACACGGGCCTGCTTTAGCAGACCATCGCTCTTATGCCGCTGTGCATTGTGCACCTCAAGTCTGCTCCCCACTTTCTTATTTCTTTGCACCTTAACCGCTTTTCAGCCACTTAAAAGAGCGCTGTGAAAGAAAGGCAATCGGGCATACATGGCGTGTATGGAGCAGCTGTTGTGACTCGGATGGGACTGGGTCACAATACTTGTGGGGGGGTCCCACGGGGGTGGGGTCAGGGGCAGAATAAAAAAAAAAAGAAAACTTACCTGGCCTGATCTGTGCCCCAGCCTCTGTTCCTGGGCCAGGGTCCCGCGTTGGTGCCTTCAATGTCTTCAAAACAGGAACAGCCGCATCACTGGAGTGGAAAACCCTCTCAGCCAAAACTGACGCTGCTCCAGCAGCGCCAGGATTGGCTTAGCAGGGATACTCGCCGCCCTGCCGCCCATTAGGAGACCAAGGGTTGTGGCGTTGATCAACCCTCGCTCTCCTAATGTGCAGTCGCCAGATAGAGCAGACACTAGTGCGCATGACTGGGCTGGTCGGAAAAATTCTCTGACCTAATCCCAGCATGCGCACTTGTGCTGCTGCCTGCTATGCGCTCCACGCCACCCCCTGTTCTGACAATGCATGTCAGTCAGCATGACGCGGGACCGCCCACCCCCTTCAGACTCTGATGGGGGTGGGTGGTCTGGCGTCATGCTGACTGACATGCATTTTCAGTTTACTTCAGTCAGAGCCGCCGAGGGAGCTGCGGGCGAGGGCGGCTTGTGGGTCAACGCCCCAGCGCCCTAATGGATGCAACGCCACTGCGGTCACCCTGACAGAAAACATGGAGTGGGGTCCACAAATTGCCAGAGCTAAACTCAAGCTAGCCCAGACCATTTGAGGGATAACTAAACTATTGAGAAATTCTTCCTCCAAACCTGCTGGGCATATAGTGGAGATTTATATGGTGCAAGCCAGGGATTCGACAATGTATGGGCCTGAATTATGGGGGCACTGTTGTTGTGGAGACGTGAGTAAAGTAGAAAACAGTTTTATGAGGCAGATTCTGGGTCTCCCCTCCAGCACCCCCCTCATCCCTCTATGGCTGGATTTAGGAATCAGACCTATTGGGGACCCCTAACTTTTTGGCGCAGACGATGGGTGACCCCGCTATTGGCAGTTTATAGAGCTGATTTAAAAGAGATATTGAGCTTCCCGGGAGCAGTTAAAATCCCTTGGTTTATCAATATAAAAAAAGAATGTAGTAGGCTGGGAAAGCCAAGCCTGTGGAGTAATCCAGAGGAAGCGTATTTTGTAATTTCACGTTACGAAGTGGAAAAGCCTACCGAATGAGCAAGCTAGCAGAGGTACAAGGGAGCTCGTCCATTGGACACTTGACGGTCCAATTTTTATCCTTGAAAGACGAGTATTTATTTGAGCCTTTTTTAGACAACATTTATCCATTCCTGGCAAGAAAATTATATTTCCAATTCAGACTGGACACCTTGCCGCTCCGTGTTTTTTCCTGAAAATGTTCAAACACTGCCCTGCAAGAGTGTCCAGCCTGTAATTGGGAGAAAGAGTCGGAGCTTCATGTCTTCTTTTTTAGCCCTGCCTACTAACAAGCAAGAAAGCGCTGGCTTGTCCAACTGTGTAGGAATTTAGGGTTTGTACATTGTATGGAGGCATTCAGAGTTTTGAAGTCTGACACCTGAAAGCCCATTGTTTTTTCTGTATCTCGTTTTCTGACCTCAATGTGGTGTAGGCGCTGGACCTTTGTACATCTGTTAGCCCAGCCACAAGCAGCACATTGTCCCATATTTTTTAGGGCTTTTAATCTATTTTTAAAACCTTTTTACTGTTTTTAACTTTAAAATTAATTACGTTTTTATTGTCTTAAATGTGTAAATTTCTTGTTCCGATGACGGTTACAACGCAATTATATTGAACCACCATTGTATGATTATCCTAATGAACTTTTCATGTTGCTTAAAATTAACTGCATCTATCTTGCCACTATTGATGGGTCTTACTTGGTGCTTGCTTTTTTAAGTTATTGCCTCTTGTTTTGTACTCACCTTGCACATGTATTTTAACGAGCCTATTGGACTTAGATATGTGTTAGTGTTGATCCCTCTTTTCCCTGTGAAATACCAAGGTGATGTAACTGCAGTTTTGCAAAGAGGGCTGGATATAATTTTAATATTTTCAAACTGTAATGAACTGCGATGTACTGTGTATTGTTAGTATACTTTTATGGTCGCACAGACTGAAATAAAGTTTTTCTGAAACTGAAACAACTGTAACTTATATTCATACATAAAGTTGCACATTCATCTTTCGTTTATGCACCATAATGGATTATACATTAGTATCAGAACATCAGGAAGAAAACCATTTCAGAGCACAGCCTACGACACACACTTTAGAAATCCTATGGATAAGTTGGGGTGGTCTACCATGTCGAAGGCCATGATCAAATCTAGCAGGATAATGGCTACAGAGTCTCCTTGATCCAAGAGAGCTCTGATTCCTCGACCACTGCAAGAAAAGCTGTTCCAGTGAAATGCTGAAGTTTAAACCCTATTTGTGTGGGGTGGAGGATTTTATTGGGCTCAAGGAAGGCAGAAAAATGTTTATTAACATGTTTTTCCAGGCGCTTAGACGGACCTGAGTACAGGGAAATTGGCCTATAGTTTCTCAGATGAAGAGGGTCAAAACAAGAGGTTAAACCACAGTGTGCTACCATTGTGGGGGGACCTCCCCCCTAGTAAGGGAGAGATTCAGTAGTTCTATCACTAAGAGGTCTGTGAGCAAGCTCATGGCATGATCTGGGAAGACAGTGAGAGTCCCTACAGACTGCACAGAAATACATTCATTTTCTAAGGGCTGCTCAGTAAAAGAACCATCACAAAAAGAAGAAGAATTATCCAATATATTTTTCTGGAAGAATACTGCCAGATTGTTCCAATGTTCAGATGAGACTTTAAGGGCAGAACCAGCAGGGTTTGGCTCGGTGATATCCTTCAAGATCCAAAAGAACTCTTTGGGAGAGTTGACATAATGCTCCATCTTCATGGAGAAGTAGGCAGATTGAGAGATTTTTATTTCTGCACGATAGCGCCTAATAGCACCCCTGTACTTAATTTTGCTTGCTTCATCTTAAGACTTTCTCCAACATCTCTCCAAATGTTTGCATTTCTTTTTCAGGGCAAGGGGGATGGGATTAAACCGGGGGTATTTTTTTCCCACTGAGTAGTCTTTTACCACCTAGCGGGTAGGACCATTTCCAGTGAGTTTGTGTACCATTCATTAAAACAACGAGTGGAAGAAGTGACTGTGTCAATTAAATTGGGTGTTGTAGTCCATACGGCAGCTGACCAGGCCTCCAAATTTGACTTATACCAGCATCGATCCCACTGAGTAACGGTAGGGATGGCAACGGGGCAAGAAGGGACAGCTAGAACAAGTGGAAGCAGGAAGTGGTCCGACCACCTTAAAGGGATTGGCCTCTGCACCTGGTGAGGGATAGTATCACTAAACATTAAATATATGGTATGGCCTTTTTCATGAGTGGGCCCTATTACTAGTTGCTTCAGTTGCAAGGACGCCAGTTCAAGTAACAGGTTCTTAAAGGCAGCGTTACTAGACTCTTCAATGTTTTGGTTGAAATCCCGAAATATGGTGAAGTTAGCCCTATTCAAAGCTAAACTCTCAACCATATTGGGAAGAACCTGCAGAAATTGCATGTACGTGCCTGGCGGCCTGTAAGGTAAGATGTCAAAAAAGGTAAAAGTAGGACTAAGAGTCAGAGTAAATAGAAGACTTTCACATTTTCCAATCCAAGGGGAGAGAATGTACCCTTTAGAATGTCCTGGAGCAGAGCAGTTTCAGGCCTGTTACAGAGCACACTGGGGAGCCTAGTCCTAGTGAGTAAAAGTACACTGCAGTACTCTACAGAACATTCCTAAAAACAAGAAATGTTCTAATTTAGTCATTAAATACTCCCAAATTAACTCAGTCAAAGGCCTTGGCCGTGTCAAAGGTTAAGATAGCTAGGGGAGCAGTTTGTGCCAATCAATGTATGAGTTAGTTAGAGGCTCCTTCCACACAGAAAGCCCTTGTGGTCTTGATTGGGGTGGGCAGAAAATTCCGCCCCGCAGGCAGAGTTTGTGGAGTTTTGCCTACTGCATGCTATGGGAGTATCGCGAACTTCCTTGCAAAACTCAGCCAACCACCGCATGGTAGAGTTTTTTCCAGTGCATTGCTCGCCAGTGTTAAGTTGGTGAGTGCGAGCGAACATTTGCCTCCCCTAGCGTGATTTTTGGGCACTAGAATGGCTCCTGATGTAATTTCACAACGTGGGCGGTCGCGGAAGGTCGTGACCGTTCAAGTTGAGAAAAATGCCACTCAAGTAGCTAATCTACTTGAGCGGCAGAAAGAAGCAGTGTGGTACCATTCACATTGATTTAACAGAACAAGTTATTGTTATTGTTAATTGGCATTTGTATAGCGTGTAATCACCAACGGTCTCTTAGCGCTTATGAGAGAGCAGCTAAAACCTACCAGCAGTTACCTGTCAGTGCACCTACCTAGTCAGACCATATCTTATCCCCAGGCCTGTGTGAACAACAGTCTTAAGATTTTTCCTGAATGGAAGGAGAGGTTTCCCTACGCAGACTTTCCGGTGGCTTGTTCCATAGTTGTGGGATCAGGACTGAGAAAGCTCATCTGCCCATGGTGGCTTTATCAAACCATGGGCAGGACAGCAAGCCTGCCTCAGACGAGCGGAGGTTACGTCCTGGCACATAGCTCCTTAGGCGGTCCTTGATGTATTCTGGTGCCTGTCCAAAGAGAGCTTTATGTGCAATGCAAAGGCCCTTAAACCTCGCCCGCTGCTCAATTGGGAGCCAGTGCAGCTGCCCGCAGTAGTGGTGTGGCATGTAAACGTTTTGGGAGTTTAAAAATCAGTCTCGCTGTGCCATTTATTAATACTTGCAGCTTGCCTAACAGCTTATCTGGTAGCCCAATGTATAGAGCATTGCCGTAGTCCAATCACGACACAATCAGTGCCGTCACCACCGTGCGCAGAGTTGACAATGATAGGAGGGATGCCAGTTTACTAACTTGTCTCAACAAGCCCACACAGGTCCCTACCATGGTGAACACTTGATTGGACAGTGTGAGCTTAGCATCTAGTTTAATGCCTAAGCTCTTCACGACAGAAACCGGTGTGGGTGTAGTACCCAACTCTTGTGGCCAGAAGAGATTAGACCAGGGGTTGCCTCCCGTGGTGATTGCTAGTACCTCTGTTTTGTCAGGGTTCATTTTAAGCGAGTTGGAGGTCATCCAATTTACTGTATACCTAAGGATGTTTTTTACACAGGATTGGGCTTGAACTGACCTGTCGAGCCGAAGGATCAATTGAGTGTCTTCTGCGTAGTTAAACACTCAACAGTCCATTTGAGCTAAGGCTGCCACCAATGGCTGAAGATAGATGTTAAAAAGAAGTGGGGACAGTGCAGATCCCTGTGGAACTCCTCAAGACAGTGCACCTTTACTGGACACATGGTCCCCTAGCTGCATCCTTTGTGTCCGATCCTTCAGGAAGGAGGATATCCATTGATGCGCCGCACCACAGATTCCCAACTTCTGAATACAAGCCAGCAGTTGGCCATGATTCACTGTGTCGAATGCGGCTGTTAGGTCTAGCAGGATCAATGCACAAGACTTCTTCTTGTCGCCGTAAGCCTGAGCTCATCCAACACCAATAGTATCACCAACTCTGTACTGTGGTGTGCCCTAAAACCCGCCTGCCGTACCTAAAGTAGCTGGTGTTTCTTGATGAATAGTGAGAGAGTTCTAAGTACGTGTTGTTCCACTACTTTGGCCCAGAAAGGGAGCTTAGATATAGGCCGATAATTCTTCAAGTTGTTGAAGACTCTTGCAGAGTTTTTATGTTGCTCCACAGAATTCCGCGGAGTGAAACTCAGTGAGTTCTATCCACCCCTACTCTTGATGTATCGCACTTTACACTACTCTATTCAGACGGTTAGCTAGAATACTAAGAAAAAAACTTGTAGTCACAGTTAAATCCTGATATGGGACGATATGGCTGACACTCGGCGTGATTTTAATCCAATTTTATGTCAAGGATATGGTTCTCTTATTTCAAAATGGTGGCAGGAGTGAACCCCCAACAAAATACAGTTAAACAGCTTTAGCCAGATGGGAATCACGTTCTTGATTAAATGATATGCAGTTCATTAGGGACCCCATCCAGCCCTGCTGCTGTCGCTCTTTCCAATTCCTTAATTGCTTTTTTTCTTAATTCCTGCCAGTACTTCTGTTCCTGTTATCTCCTGGTATAAGAATTGCTGTTGCTTAAGGGTGAGCATGGGCAACATGTTATCTTTTAACCCATTTCCTAATATTTCTTTTTTTAGGGTAATGTCTTCCAAGTATATCTCGTGAAAAGAACCTAAGGAAAGCGTTGTCTATGCCCTGACTATCCTCTAAGTGCAATTTTGTTTTTTGGTCTTTTGATAACCTCTGCAGTAACCCCTCAAGTGCGGACATAAAGAAAGTGCTTGTGAATGCCCTTTGTGAATTACGAAGTCATAAACTTAGAAAGTTTAGCTTTGTGAATGGGGCCCAATGTGTGGAAATCGGGTTTCAGTAAATATTTAGCATTACACTACACATCTTAATTTGTTTCAATGATATTAAAATCTTTGTTTCCAACCCACTGGAGAATTATTTTAAAAAAGTGTTTTCACTTATGCTTTTCTAACTACAGGTATATTTTGAAAGATTTGTACAGTGTATTTAAAGGTATTTAAATGCTCTTTGTGTTGGAAAAAACTGGCGTCCTACAGCTTTTCCTTTTACAATTCCTGTTCCTCAGCAAGATTGTCAGATAATTCACTTTACAAAATCCTTCAACTTCAAGTCCTCTAACTTTGCAATCAGAAAACGAAAAATAAACACCAGCTCCAAATAAAAATAATAAGGAGCAATTTGTCAGAAGACATAGCTAATGTTTATACTATATCTTTGATCCTACAGCAAATGTGACAAGTTAAAAACAGAAAACAAAAGCATCCTTATATTGCTCATTCTCCTTCTGAACCCTAGCATGGTTATCGCGAAAATGTTTAAAATCTCCGCAAACACGCGGAAATATCGCGAAGATGCGGAAGTTTTTTTCCCGCCCGTTCGCGGTATTTTCTGCGTGTTTGCGGCTCGCCAACTTACCCATGCGGTTGCATGCGGGCGCGGCCATCTTGTTCACTCTTCTCGCGGTGCATGATCGCGATAAGAAAGACGTGATCGATGCGACGCATGACGTTACTGAGGGCGCGAACTGTCGCGAGACAGCGCAAATGGCTACCAACAATCCAACATCTCGTGGAGAACGCGACCGGATCGGGAAAACTTGTCGGCGAACGCGGGGATTCAGGTAAGGTGATCGCGCGCGCGTGAGAATGTATTATTTTACAGCGCGAGCAAGAGCCAAATTATCGCTAAGCTGCGGAATGCGGAAATTTTGACATTTTCGCGCTCTCCGCGGAACGCGAAAATGTCAAATTATCGCAATTTCCACGAGCGGAACGGAAATTTAGCCCAGGCCTACATAAAATACAGTTTTGCGAATATGCGCGGTTCATGTTTTTTTGTGAAAACAGTCACTAGACAAAATGCTGATCTTGTTGCTGCACTCCATTATTCACCAGAGTTATTTTGACATTTTCATCCGACAGCTGCCAACTGTCCACAAGTGCTTTGGGAGTGTATTGCCAGGTTAGCGCTTCGATGATTTGCAGTTTTGGCATTAGGAAAGCTTAGAGACATAAAAACAAAGAGTTACTTGAAACACAGCCTCTGTAGGTCTGACACATGTTGCTGGATGGCAGAAACAATAAATTCCTGGGGTTCGGCAGCAAATTGAAACATCCTGCCTTAGCCTGCGCCGACTGGACCTTGTTCCAGGCTCTTCTTGGATCCTGGCCATCAGTGATTGAGACAGAGTCTGTCCAGGCAGCCGCTGACCACGTGGGTCCCGACCGACAAGACTGTGGCGCCAGCGCAGATCTCTCAGCTGCTAATTGATCAATATAATTACATTGACAGTTTGAGGGAGCTGAGCCCAGCTCACCGCGCCACCAGCCTGGTGAGGAGTGAGCTACAGGCTCATATTATAAATTAAATATTCTCAATTAGTAATGAAAATCACGATTCACACAGACCTGAGTGATGACAATGAGTGTGGCAGCACAGACCAGAGAGGCAGTCAGATCCTGTTTTGTATAATAATGATCATCTCTCATGACCCTGCCTCTGCAATGATTGTGCGGTCCCCTCTCAACGGCCAATGATAATGTAGAGTGCTGTTGCACTGGCATGTTGAGGCACCAATGTTACTCTGAGATGGGCACTCACAGAGATAGTGTCGGCAAATGGACACACACTAAACTGTTTGTTGCACTCACATGACGCCGCTATCCCTGTCTACTCTGAGTCAGCACCGATGGAGTCAAGGAGAAGCTATAATGCGTGACTTTGCATTTCAGTGCAGTGATGCGGACCACCACACTGAAATGCGTTAGTTTAATGCCTGATGTGTGGTATTTAGCAGGGCAGGTTCAGTACAAGCAGCATGCAAAATTCATCTACATTCGGTGCTAGATAGAGGCCTGGATTCCTTTCAAGCTTTATCGACCATTAGACAATCGATGTATAGATTCAACCAGTCAGGGTAAGTGCTGTTACACCCAAACCCCTCCCCTCCCCTCTATATTGTTCCTCCCAGCACTACCTTGCCCCATCATCATTTCCTTCACATAGCATATAAAACAGCCACTCGCCCTCCACAACCGCTGGAGTTTTCCAACTTCAAACACCATTTAGAAACTCTTCAGACCTATTATCAGATCCCCCAGGCCTCTCGTCCTTCCTGATTTCTATCTCTCTCCACCTCAGAGTCCACCCTCAGGAATGCTGAATATCTTTCAAATTTGTGTAATAACTCCATTCATTTCATTGTGTGAACTATACCTAGTACCCATTATTCTAGGAAACATTAACATTCCATGCAGGATCTCACTGTCCATTCAAGCATGAAGACTGCATATTCACCAACAGAACAGAAACCAGAGACCACGGCATCCTGCCAGAGATGCGGTTCCCCACAATGACTTGTGTGCTTCTGACCTGACCAAAGCGAAACATTGGTCCATAATGACATTGAAACAAAATAGCTCTGCCCCATCCTAGTACGTTTTGTGTCTGTACTTTGATCATCACAAACGCCCTGATGACCCCAGAAACTGAGATTATAAAATATTTTCTTCGTAACCGTCCCTTGAAGCTTTCGTGCCATCTTTTCTTAACAACAATTTATCAAGGAGATGAATCCCAGACATACTTGTACTTTGGAGATGGCACTCAAAGCTGAATGCCTCAAAGAGCTAAGCTTCATACCTCTAAACGATGAGCCGCCACTAGGCCAAGACCACACCGGACATCTTTTGGAGAGATCCTTCAGTAACCGTGGCCATCAAACGTGTCCCTTTCCGATTGTCACAAGAACCCTGGACCTAAATAAAACCATGTCCATCGTGGCTGCCAGGCTCAAAAGATACCCACGGAAAAACATACCCCCATCTCCAGATAAAAGCACTGCTTGTTCTCTCATTCCTACATGGACTGCTATCAACACCATACACTTAACAAGACCGGTGTGAGCACTAGGAAGGGTGAGTCTCAAAACAAGTGAGGGTAATAAAATGTACCGGAAGAAACTAATAACTTGCAAGACAATGTAAAAAACAGACCATAATAATACCCGACACCATTCCCAAAGGGGAAGCTGTCTCACACTTCCAGCTGCGCCTTAGGGAAGGAGACACCTTCATTTTTGAGGTGTCGGCACTTGATCAATGGTTTGCGACATCGATTTTGGTCACTGATACAATCCTCTCTGGCCCCTTTCAAGACACCTCCTGTTTCTGATTGGTAATGGGTCCCAAAACCCACAAGAAAACAAAATGCACCCAGCAGCTTCAGTCTTAGATGGACTAAAATGTATTTCTAATACTACATCAAAAAGGAATGTTGCCACTAGCTCTAACAGGCATCCAAGATCCCATCCCCACAGCAAGGTATCAAGTCTGCCCTTTTTAAATTGTACAATTCAATCAAACAACTAGCGATATCTAATACCCGGGCTAGCTGTCAATTATAACCTGGTACTAGAAACCGAACCAATTACTCCCACTACTGTCACCACAATACCCTCCTCTTCATTCCGGATTCTGAAAAGCATTCCCATCTGTCAAGAGGAATGCATCTTCTAAACAGTAATAATAAAAAAACACAAACAGCTGAATACACATTGGCAAAAGCAAAAGCAGGAGAGATGTTCACAGCAGCCGAAGAGCTATTTTCAGTGCCTGCAACTCGCACGTGCTCCGCCGCCAAAGTCTGAACTCAGAAGATGTCTGTGAACAAGGGAGACATTTCAGCGGTGGCGCAAACAATGACTTCAATATTTAATATGTCAAGCTGTTAGGCAGCTGGGAAAGCCGTGTTTCTGCTAATATTTAACATTCAGATCCAACTCTCATATAAACAGTGATGTATAAGAAATATGCACGCTATTCCGCCCCAGGAAATAGCTCCAGAATGGATTGTAAAATGATAATATGAAGCAGAAGCGAGCACCTCGCTAGAAGTGTAAATAGGAAGGGCCCAATTCACAGATGAATGCAGTTGCCTAGCGTGTGGGGGAGGGTGGGGCGGCACAGGGGAGATTGCCCCGGGCACAACATTCTTAGCGCAAAATTTGGGGCGCAAATTGCGCCGCACAATACGTGCCATGGCCTGGGCGCTGGCATTCCACGCTACGCCGCTGGATAAATGTGAAAATATGTTAATACCTCCCCCCCCCCCCATTTACACTCCCACTATTGCATGCAGCTAGAAGGCTAGAAAGAAACCTTCTCTCTCAAGCAACTCTTGTGACATCCTTTGACTCAATCGAGTTGACCACTTTCATTTCTGGCCAGCGTGCATACATGTCTAAACACACCCGAACAGACTTACATCAAGTCTTTAACAGGTCCCAGAATGTCTAAGGCAATATCCTCCCATGGACCAGAAGCTTGTCCTGGTACCACCATGGGTTGTGTTCTGCATTTTAACACTTTATCACCAACAGCCGTCTCTATCTCGTTTCTTAGTTTTAGAAATGCCCATGTGACTAGCCTGGACAGAGTCAACTAATTTTTCCCTCAGCTTAAGCGGTGCTATCAATTTGCTTCCCCTTAATAAAAAGTCACTCTAACTTCACAAAATCGAGAAGTGTTATCATCAACCTTGTTTCTTACATTCCATTCTTCAGTCACTAACTTTATTATTTTTTGCAAACCAACATCTTCTTGTAGTTTTCTTTTCCACTCCTCTTCTTGTACATATAAAAATCAAATTCCTGAAAAGCGACCACCCACTTGCCAATGCAACTGGAATTTTGATCAAGGCTGCTTATAGTGAGAGTAAGCCTAGATACAGAATGCCACAGGGATCCTTAGGGGTGGGTGAAAAATCCCTCTCTGCCAGAGGAGTTCATGGAGTTTTGCCCACTTCACATTCCGCTTGAAACGCAGAGTTCCAGCAAAACTTAACTAAACACCGTGTGGCTGAGATTTTTATTGCATATGACTCGCGAATGCTAAGTTAGCGAGCAAGAATTTGCGTCCCCTAGCACGATTTTCAGGTGCTTGAACAACTCCCGGAGAGATTTTTCAACGCATCTTGGTAGGTCGCGACTGTTCGCATAGAAAGAGCTGCCGCTCATATAGAAAATCTACAGGAGCGGCAGAAAGAAGCCACACCCTCTTGCACGCTGCCTAGTGCTATTTGCACTGATTTTACAGACTGCAACAAGCTCCCGGAGCAACCAATCAGTGAGACGTGCTGAATTCCGCTCGCTCGTGGAACACCGTAGAATTTAGCAGAGTTCTTGTGTAACTCCCTGAAATTCCACAGAGTGAACCTCGACAAGTTCTGACTACCCCTAGTGTACTTTCAGGAAAACGATTGTCAGCCGAATCCTGGCAAGCTTCTCTTTCAACCACCTTCTCTCATCCTACTATTTTTTCTTAATGCCCTTCACAGCACATGCCTCCTCCCCCAATGCATTAACTGAGTCTGTGACCTCCTGCTACACAACTGCCTTCTGGGCTCCACTGAGTGTGAGTGGAGGCAGGTCATGTAGTAGGTTCTAGTGTTTGACCACACAAATTTCACTACAAGGGCTCTTCAGTAGCTCCTCTGTAAAATTCCTCTTCCTGTTCTTAGCTGGATCAAGTGGAAAAAGGCAGATCATAGGGTGAAGCCTGTGTTTATGTGGCTTGAAGTGAATGGGTGTCTTGTGGGTGTGATTAGAGTCACATGTATACTAATTGTCCTTTCCTTCCATTTGGGGGTCTCCACCTAGGTGTCAGAGGTCCCCTAGGCAGAAGTCTCCGCCTCGGTGGCGGGCATGTCCACTAAGCAGGGTGAATGTTAAATACAGTCATAAAGTTACTTGTAGTAACTTTATGGTTGTAAATACCATTGTAAGAGGTTCCACACCCTGCTTGGGGATTAGAGACATATAGGGCTACAACTAGATGCAACCCTACACTTGGAAATGTTGAATAGCAAAAAAGTGCAGAGTTGCACTCAGGTGTAGTAGTAAATATACACATCAGTAAATATACCTGCGCATATTTACGCTTGTGAACTGGGTCTTGCTAGTCAAATTGGAATAATCTACAGCTCGAACACTGTGTATTTAAATCAGGAATGGATAAAGTACCAGCAGTTTATGAAAGTGTATTTTGTACTGAACAACAGAAATTATATTGACAATCACTTTGAAAAAATTAGCACATTAACGACTGACTGAATTTGCTGCAGGGTATTATTTCCAAGCCCAGCTTTCGAGTGTTCAATGGAAACAATGTTGCAGACTCTTCCTCTAAGCCTGCACATTGATCATATAACTCTAAGACTCCAATTGATTATACCGTGCCCTACATTATCAAGCGTTCACTTATTTCATGGTAGTCCTTCCCTTGAACCCGATCATTAACCCTGGAGAGTGACGCTGACGCCGCAGGTAGGCAGTGTTGCGAGCCTTAATGGAATCGTTAACGCTGAGTAAGCACGCCATACAGGGGACCAAAAGAAATAATGCTTTGGCAATAGATGCTCCAAGTAAAAAGAGCATCTCTGTGAAGTGGAGGCTGTCTCAGTGGAATGTGAATGGAATAGGATTGTGCAGTCTATTTAGCTGTTGTTTGACAAGGTCTGTTTCAGACAAAGTAATAAATGAAAGTAAGGAGGTAGGATTCTGGAACATAAACTGATGTGATCGTGAGGCAGTGCAATCTAACTACATGAATTTCAATTAAATATTTTTATACAATAGGATATACATCATAACACATACAAAAAGATGTTAAAACAACACTTATCACGTCTAATACAGTACTGGTCTACAATACATACACTATTAAACACAATAGCGCCTGGGAGAAGAGAAGATACGTTAGAGTCCTGTCTATTAGGTTTGACTGTAAAAACCAAGAGCGGGAACCCCACAGCTCGTTTCATTAATTTGATGTTGATACTAGCTAAAAGAAAAATAACAATGCGATGGAAAGCGAGAAAGCTGCCAGCAATCATAGAATGGTATAATGAGGTACTTCGATGGGCATAGAAATTACAAAGGGAGGAAAAGCGTGGCCTACGTAAAACACCTATTTCACTTGAACGGAATGTCATGATGGAGGAACTCAAAGGGATGGAAATCAATACCTTTATATAGGATAGATAGTAAATTGTTGTCGTAGATATGCCAAAGCTGTTAAATGTTAGAATACTCAGGATGCACCAAGAATGCTACACTGGAAGTATTATACGACTAATGAGACAATAATAGTAATTAGGATCCTCGGTGATGTCGACTGCTATTGTGATAATTACACCTGCTATGGAGTTCGATAGGAGGGGGGAATATGTTGGGTGTTAGAACTGGTCTACACGATCAGCCGGGAAATGGACTGTATGCTGCAATACACTGTTTTAAATGAACTCCACATATCTAAAATGTTAATCTAGATACTTGTAATGTTTTTAGAGTGGAGAGAATACATGACAAACAAAGAAATAGAAGATTTGGATGATTACTAAATCGGATGTTATATGCCAATTACATATACGAAGGTTTCCGAAATGTCAAAATCATGCTATTGCATTATATAACTGTACACTGTATTGAATATGACCAGAAAATTAATAAAGTGTGTTTAAAAAATAAATAAAACAACACTTATCACATTTAGTAATGCAATGTAGCTATACGTAAGACATTATGGGCCTGATCTAGAGTACTAAGGAAGGAATACTTCATCACAAATGTGACAGATATCCAGTCTACCCTATTACAAGCACATATTATATCCTATGGACAAAGCCGGACAGCCCGTACTGGGCATCAGGTGCTTACCCGGGAGACTAGAAGGGTGGGGTGCCGGTTTTGTAACTGGGGAGGGGAAGGGTCAGTTTTGCAGCAGTGCTGGAGTATCGGCCCCCAGTAACAAAACCAGCAGGCCAGCACAATCCACTCAGCACTCACTTTCATTTCCAGCCTCCCTGTGTTTTAAAATATGTTATAGATTTAAAAGCACCCGCTCTAGAGTTCCTTGTATATCCAACAGTTTTCAGGTTAATATACCTGCTGCAAAGAACGTGTACCATGCAGATCACAGAACTGTAGTTATGTGCATAGCTGAGTTTGTCAAAGAGATCCATTTGTTAGTGTGCAGTTCATCAGTTTCAATTGTAATCAAGCACAGTAAGTTATGACCTGCCATCAAAGACCTGCATGCAAACTGCATAGTACAGGTTAGAAAGTCATATTTTTTCTCAGTCTTTCATTATACTATTGTTGCTAAAAGGGACTTGATTGGGTAGAAATAAATTCTTAAAAGGGTTTGCTTGGGCAGAAATACATTCTTAATAGTAAAGTCAACCCTAAGCACTGTACTTGCTATGTTTTTAATACTGAATTTGTGCTTTTCCAGACCAAGCACTCTTAAAAAATGCCTAGTAGAATAGATGATGTGAATCCTACAACTCATAGGCCTCTTTGTCTTACGTAACATTTTCTATAAACGGATTTACACATGTATTATTCATTGTGTGTGATGTTATGTTCCCCGACACCATCAACTGATATGACAGGCACTATAAAACAAATAAAATACATGCGAGAGAGGGGCTATGGGGATATGAGTGGTACTGTTGAAGGGTGATAGTGAGGGATTCATTAAAGGGACCCAACAAAGACAGTTGTACCCTGGTGCACTTTAAGGTAATCATTTACTATGCATGAAAAGCTAAAACAATTGAATATATTATGAGAAATGTGTTGTAGAATATACCAATTTTGCCAGTTTTTACACCATATTTTCTTGGGGGAGAATTCCCCCAACACACTTATGTAGTATTCAGACTCGCTCACTGTGCTCCCTCGCTATTCAACGTACAGGGACTGGTCTGACAAAATTTGCCTGGACTGCTTTGAGTTCCCAGTCCAACCCTACCTATAGCACTTATAAGGCGACAGGATATCCATCACGTTT
Organism: Triturus cristatus; assembly: GCF_964204655.1. Classification (NCBI taxonomy): domain Eukaryota; kingdom Metazoa; phylum Chordata; class Amphibia; order Caudata; family Salamandridae; genus Triturus; species Triturus cristatus. Next base: position 617,395,108 of record NC_140583.1, on the reverse strand, counting down.
GGAACGGAGTATTCTATCTTCTTTTTTAAGTTTAAGATCAAAGTTTATTGAGCAATCTTCAATATAACACAATATATAAAAGAGAACAATATTAAATGTTATTAAAAACATTTTCAAGTAAATAATAATTTATATGAAAAAGATAAAGGAAGGAGAAGAAAAGGGGGGGAAGGGAAAAAGGGATAGGAGAAAGTATAGTCTGTTATAATCGGAACTCTGTAATAGCCTCTAAGAGAGAATAAACATATGAAACAAATTGGTATGCATAAAAAGACATTGTTAAAAAAATATCACTATCAAGCTATAATTAGAATAAATATGGAAGGGAATATTAATGAGAAACTGGTTAACTAAGCACAGACAACAAGAAAGTCATGGAGGTTTTTGAACTTCATCAGAGGTTTGAACTAATGGAGCACTATGTGAGGCAATGTACGTTAAATAAGTGGATATAGGGAGCCATAAAAGATCCCTTTTGATGGACACTGAAATAGGGGTAACGAAGTTAGTATCGAGTCTATGATGAAAACAGACTGCATTCCACCAGGCTCTAAAAGTAACTTTGTCCGCTTGTTTCCAGTTAGAGGTGATTAAGTGAAGAGCTACTGCCAGTAACAAATCTATGATTTTAAAACTAGAAGGAGATTGGGGCCAGCAGGGGGATAGAGATCCTATAAAACATTGGAAGGGGAGAAGGGAATTTTCGTTTTAAAAATTGTATTAATTTGAGACCAAACCAATTGCCAAAAGTATTTCACAGGGGGACAACCAAAAAGCATGTGAAGTAGATCTGCATTGATGCAAGGGCAAGACCAACAAATAGGGGTAGAATTTGTAGTGAATGAGGCTAACTTTGCGGGAGTAAATAAGAGACGTTGATAAACAAAATAGAGAGTTTGAGATATATTAGCAGCCCTGGAAGTTTTATGAATTTTGAGCCACAACTTATCCCAAAAAGAAGTTGTCCAATATTCCAGGAGATCACTTTCCCAAGCCAATTCAACCTTCGATTTGCACCTATCAGGAGATAGAGATAAGCATTTATACAACGATGAAGCAGAGGAGGAGCTCGTTAATAAGGGAAAAAGCGCGGAGCTACCAGATGAGGAGGAGGGCAATAATGATAAGGATCGAAGGTATTGACAAAGTGAAGGATACAAAAGATCATATTGAGATCTACATGAAGGAGATAGGCCAAACTGTGTTTGAAGATCCGAAAAGGACAAGGGAACATCATGTAATAATAATTGTGAAATCCAAAGTAATCCCTTATTTCTCAAAGATTTCCAGTAAAAAGTACGCTTTTTAATGCGGAGTAAAGAATTGTGCCAAATGGGCTGTTGATCTAATGAAGAAAGAGAGGGATAGTAAGTAGGCAGAAGCGGAGCAAGAATTTTGCGCGTATGAGAGATAACCGGGGCCTGAAAGGAAGAAATATTATTGGAAAAGGCAAGAGATTCTTCAAATTTAAAAGGTGTTATAAAATACTTCTCTATAGTCAACCAAATAGGAGAAGGCATAGTCTGATCAGGAGAAAGCCAACGGGAAGATTGTTTTAATGAGAAGGCAAGATGGTATTTTTTGAAGTCAGGAAACTTTTGACCACCAGAGCTTTTATCCACCTTCAAAGAGGAGAGAGCGATACGTGGAGATTTGTTTTTCCAAAGAAATTTTGTTAGAAGAGAATCTATTTTTTTAAAATAAAAACTAGGAATACGCACTGGAAGCATAGAGATAATATATAGTATTATGGGAGAAAGCATCATTTTAATGGAATCTAGTCGGCCCCACCAAGACAGAAAAAGTAGATGCCAACGATCGATAGAGTCGGATAAAGTCTTAGTTATGTGATCAAAATTAAATTTTTGAAGCAAATCACAGTCCTAAGTATTTTATCTTTGAAGTTTGCCAAGAAAAACCCGTAGAGCTGAAGTCATGTTTAAGGCAAAGGACATTTAGGGGGAGAACTTCACACTTGTCCGAATTAAGACGATAGCCAGATAATTGGGAAAAAACATCAACCTGTGCCATAAAAGATGGAATGGAAGAAGAAGGATTAGAACAATATAAAAGTATATCATCCGCGTAAACAGACATTTTGACATGGGAGGTAGCAAGCTGAAAACCCGTGATCAGAGTATCCTGCCTAATCTTAGTTAAGAAGGGTTCTAAAGCAATGATAAATTAAAGTGGAGCTAGAGGACAACCTTGACGTACACCTCTAAGAAGGGGGAAATAGTCTGAGATTTTACCATTGACAAAAATAGAGGCTTTAGGGCCTGAATACAGTAGCGAGATAAGGGATAAAAATTTAGGAGGAAATCCTATCCATTTGAGAGCTTGAAACATAAAGTCCCATCCAATCCTATCGAATGCTTTCTCCGCATCCAACGCTATGGCTGCAATAGGATAATTAAGAGTAGGGGCTTTACTAAGGATATTAAAAAAGACTCTGGAGTTATCAGAAGATAGACGACCTTTTACAAAGCCCGATTGTTCAGGACTAATAAGATTAGGTAAAATAGGATCGATTCCCTTTGTTATCTTTAGGGATTAAACAGATCATGGCTTTCTGAAAGGTACCGGCAGAAGCGCCAGCAGAAATAAAAGAATTGAAAAGTAGTAAAAGGCGAGGGAGGAGTATATGAGCAAAATGTGCATAGAATTCTACGGTAAAACCATCCGGGCCTGGAGCTTTCCCCCGTTTTAGTACAGAAACTGCATGAGTAAGTTCGGGAAGAGTGATATCCATATTTAAAGAGGTAAAGTCAACATTAGGAGGCGACGCATGATCAATTGAGTGAAAATAGGAAACGAGATCAAGTGAGGAAGGACAACATTCAGGAGTGTATAACGTTTTATAAAAAGAAACAAACTCGTTTAGGATATCATTGTCTTTAACTAAGGAGACACCAGCACTATTCTGAATAGATTCTATCCTAGTACGATCACGCCGAATTTTAAAATAATTTACCAGAAGCTTCCCCATCTTATTTTGGCCTCCATAGTAACGTGCACTGCTTTTCAAAAGATATGAAGAGGCTGCTTCTGTAGAAGATTTGTTAAAATTAAATTTAGCTTCAATAAAATTTTTTAAGGAAGATTCAGAGTTTGAATGATAGTAAGTATACTCAAGTTGTTTAATTTCAGCAAGCATTTGGGATGTTTTAGCTTCAAAGGATTTCTTCTTATGGGAAACAAAATTGATAATAAAGCCTCTGGCAGCCGCCTTAAAAGAGTCCCAAATCATAACCGAAGAAGAGCTTGGAGTAGAGTTGATTGAGAAGAATTCAGAAGCAAACGAGGTGAACTGGGATGTAAAAGCAGGATCAGCTAATAAAGTATTATTAAATCGCCATCTACGAGCATGTGGAGTAAAGGGTAGCAAATCGAAATCTACAAAAACCGGGGCATGGTCTGAAATTAAAATAGATCCAATCTCGGAATGGGAAACCTGTTGAGATAGGGATTTACTAAAAAAGAGATAGTCTATACGGGATTGTGAATGATGAGAGAGGGAATAAAAGCTATACTCTCGGGTGTCAGGGTTACACAGCCTCCAGACATCAACTAGGGACTTACGTCGTATGGTGGAAGCAAATTGGGAATGCATCTTAGTGTGTGAAAACTTAACAGAAGAGTGTCTATCTAGTACAGGGTCAAAAACCTGATTACAATCGCCTCCAAGAATAATATAATCATCGTTCAACAAAAGAAGTTTCTCAGATATTAGAGTCCAAAAGGTATTATCAACCATAACTGGTGCATAAATATTAAAAATAACTAAAGGTATCTGATTTACGATAAGTTTGACTATTACCCATCTACCTTCCGAGTCACATTCCTGATGGGAGATAGATACCTGATATTTTTTATGACATAAAATAGAAACTCAATTTTTCTTGCCTAAGGCTTGAGAAGAGAAAGCATTACCAACCCAGCCTCGCTTTAATTTAGATGCTTCAGCATCCGATAAGTGTGACTCTTGAATTAGCGCTATGTCAGCATTTAATTTAGATAAATGGGATAAAACCCGTTGTCTTTTTATGGGATTATTTATTCCCTTAACGTTCCATGTAACGACTCTAAATAGAACTAATTAAAAATTAACTTGAACAAATATTATGCAATCAATGACAGAAAATAAGCTTGTTACTGAGAAAATGGTATCAAGTTGAAACAAAAAAGTAACAGTTAAAGCAACTTGAACAAATGTTAAGTAAGCAATAGAAAAACTAAAAGTAGAAATAATAAAACAATAAAGAGCAAAGTGGTAGAAAAAGAAACACGAGTTCCAGATTAGACAAAGAAAAGAAATAGAAATAAGGCTTCCATCAAAAAGAGAAGGGAAAAAGAGCAGAAAAAAAAGAAAAGAGAAAGAGGAACAAAGGACAGAAATGAAGAGAACACAAAAACAGAAACATACGATAAAACAAACAACATTTGATAATGCATATAAATGTCTAAAAGACATACCACAAACGAACAAGGAAGGTGGGATGGAGGAACCACATAAGGAAAAGCAGCACACCGGATGGAATACTCCAAGAGGACGCAGCAAAGGAAGATCAACCTCCAGGCAAAAACGAAAAGGTCATACACCAAAAAGGATCACAGAACCGCACCTGACAAAAAAGAGAAAAAAGAAAACATTAGGAGGGCAACGCAGGATAAAACAATTACAACAGAAAAAAGGATAAAAACAAGTAACGGCAGGCAGAGATTGAAAAGGACAATCAAAAGCCAATAAAACAATTATAAACGAGGAGTGTCCATGGACTCATCTCTGCAGGAGTTGATGAATTGTTGAAGAAGTGCAGGATCTTCATAATTGGTCGTCTTATTGTTATAAGTCACTTTGAAGAGACAAGGATGGACCAATCCATAACGTGCATTCAGGGAACGAAGAGCAGGTCTTATGTCCAGAAACGGCTTACGGCGATCTGCAGTAGCTTTAGCATAGTCTTGGGCAAAGAAGAGATTGGCTCCATTCCAGGTAAGTTTTCCCTTCTGTTTAGCAGATTGAAGAACTGTAATCAAATCTGTATACTCTAGAAAGTATAGAATAACAACTCTAGGTTTCGCTGAGGAGGAAACAGAATTGGCTGAGCGAGAGGGTGGACCTAATCGGCGTGCTCGTTGGATATTCAGTGGAGGAGAAGTTGGAAGACCAAGAAGTGTCGGCAGGAAGGATTGAAAAAAGGATATAGGGTTAGGACCTTCAAGACCTTCCGTAAGGCCATAAATACATAGGTTATTGCGTCTGTTACGGTTTTCCAAAATTTAAACCTGTTGTTTAAGTGATTGTATCTCCCTATGCATTCCTGGAACTTGGTCAGAGATAATCTGCACAGGACATCTTCCTCTCAAGATCTGCCACTTGTTGCTTAGTATGAGACCAATTATCCTCAAGGCTCTGAAGACGAGTATTAGTTTCGGCCATATACGGTTTAAGGGAGCATATTTCTTCAAGAAGAAGCTCTATGGAAATGGAAGATGATGCGTCGGTGGGGGAAGGAGGATTTGCCTTCACTCGTTTCCCTGAAGCAGAAGGTAATTTAGAGTTAGGTTTGGTGAGTGATCGAGAGGTAGTAGGAGTAGAGCCCTTGAGACCAATAGAGTCAGTGCAAGTGTCATCCATATTATCCTGCAGCACACTGAAATGATTGTTGTCCACCAACGGCACGCAGGTAGTATTAATAAGTTGAGCGGAATTACGATTAGAACGTGCCCTAGTTCTCGCAAAACGAGTGGGGAAAAATTAAATTAATAAAGCTTAAGTAAGTCGTTCAGCCATATGAGCACATAGAAAGTCTTAAATCTTGAAAAAGTCACATTGTTTTATTCCAAGGAACACAGTGGAAGACGACAGAGTAGCAAACTAAAATGGTGGTCAGTAAAAGAACATTCACTGCTGAGGAGAGAGGAAAAAATTGTCCACAAATTCCAAAAAATCGACTAAAACTCATTTAGAGTAGTTGGCAGCCTAAAATAGGGAAGATTTACTGCATATAGCCCATAAAAACACCAACAGAAGCATTTTAGGGCGAGATATCTTGGAAAAATAGCCGCGGAGCACAAGATGAGCTGCAGACACTGAAAAAATGTTTAAAATGGCGGCCAAAAAGAGAACATTCATTGCTGAGGAGAGAGAAATTGTCCACAAATGGCAAGAAACGACCAAATGCCATGAAAATTAGTTGGCAGCATACATCAGGGAAGATTTGCTGCATATAGCCCATAGAAACACCAACAGAAGCATTTAGGGCGAGAAATCTTGAAAAATTAGCTGCAGGGCGCATGGGGGGCTGCAGGCTCTGAGTAAATACTTAAAATGGCGGCCGTGACTCCGAAACGAGCCGCGGCCGGTACCTGATCCTGATACAGAGAAAGCACCCTGCAAGCTCACCCCGCGCCTCCACTTCGGTGTCAGGGCATGGAGGAGGAACTTCGGATATAGAATATGCGGCTCCTTGAGCAGGAAACCAGCAGCGAGCCCCCGGAGGAGTCTCGTCTCCACTACGAGGTCCCGGAGCCTCCGATACCGGCGGCCATTTCCCTTGGTGGCTAAACCACGCCCCCGAGTATTCTATCTTCTGAAATCTAAATCATACCCTATAATACTGTGAGGCTATATAATATAGATATTTATATAATCTGAAAAATAGCTAAAAAAGCTGAAATGATACTTCGGGCATTCTCTCTGCAATGACGCAATTTTCTGCGATATGCTGGAAACTCATGCAAATGGCAGTTGTAGAAAAAGATTCAAGAAAGGTATGATCTCTGGTAGCACATAGAGAATCACGTTTTAGTCTTTTCACATTAAATGTCCTCATCAAATGCCAATTTCCATTCTAAAAGTTTTGGTTGCTGGTCACCTATCCTTTATTGCCAAAAACAGGCTATTTCTAGGATAATGTGTTATTGCACTGATATTGCACCAATGTGTTCTATGAACAAACTCTGCTATATTCATTAATTACCTGTGCATATATTTGAGGTATTACCTCCTCGCCCCATAAAAAAAAAACAATCAATATTTAAAAAATAGCTCTCAGAGACATTTTTACAGCAGTGTGAAAAAGGAGAAGAACAAAAGGGGGTCTCTAAACTCCTCAAAATGACACTCACTCATTGTTTCATGGATCTATTAATGGTAATTAAGGTCCTGACTTAGTGGTTGGTGGACATGTTACTGTGTCACAAAGGTGACATATATTCCGTCCTCTCTATTGCAAGTGCATTAAAGCCTGTGGCACTTGTAGTACAGCAGACATGATGTACGTCACACTTGTGATAGAGTAGCTCATAGTAATCCATCTGTCAGCCTCTAAATTAGGCCTTTATATTATTGGGAGAGTGGGCTGTTGAGGGATGAGCTTTAGTTCTGGGCTGAACGAAAATTAGTAATGGCCTTAATTATACCTTGCTTCTGGCTTTCAAGCTTTCGCTTTTCGGCCACTACACTACAAACCATCAATGTTTGCTGCACTTACAGTTGATCAAGATCTATAATGTTAAATTAAAAGCTACTTAGAACAACATGACAACATTTTTGGTGGCCATTAAATCTATGATATTTTCCAATATGTGCTTGGTTGATGGTCTGTTCTTAACACTGCTGTCTGGAGGCATTTATTCTTTTGCACCTTGCTGTCAGCTATTTATGTCCTCTCTGATGAGCCCACCAAATCATCTTGGTTTCAGCAAGCTTTTTTAAACTTTGCAGGTTCTACTATTCTGCCGTTATATCAAGGCAACATTCACAGCACTACAACACCTACTGCAAACAAAATAAGACTCTGACTTCTCCAAAAATGTCAGCATTTAATTCATCCTTAACTCCCCCTTCATTCTATGGAAGAGGATAATAGACATGCACTAGAAAGAAAAGTTGACTGAAAGCTGTGACTGAGAATTTAATACTGAGATGTCCTCATTCGAAACATCCTTGGTTCAAGCAGTTGCTGAGATTAGTAACAATATTCTGCACATGTAGCTGAGAGTGACAGGCAATGAAGTGAATCTCAGTGACCAGGCCATGCCAATCTGTACTAAGATTCAAAAACTGAAAGAAGAGAAACAGAGCAAATTCACCAAATAAGAGGATGCTACATTCCAGAATATCCTTGGGCTGGAAGGAGAGGGTCTTTAAGAAAGTAAGACAATGACATAATATCATCTACAATGCAATAATCGAGCTTTCCAAGATGTTCATAATGCAACTCTACAGAAGATGAAGTAGGTGAAAAATACTGCAATGTGGGTACAGAAGACATACCATACAAAGTGTAGAATCCACAAAAATTGGTGTTTGACACAAACAGTCCATGATTTCTGTTTTGACTAAAGAGGAGACCAAAGTCTAATAAAATGGCAGTTTTACACAAATAGTCCAAGATTTCTCTTTTGACGAAAAAGGAAACAGAAGTGGATTCTGACTGAAAAAAGCCTGACATTTTTATATATTTACACCTTACGAACAGCAAATAAAGACGGTATACCAGAAAGGAATCTTCGACATGGAAGATTTAATTTTTCCTATAGTAATGATCTCCACTCATTAGGTGGGATATTCTTTTCAACGTTTTTCAAGCAGCATGAATCCACCGGTTTCATAATCACAGTAAGGTGCCGATCACGATCCGGTAAAAAATGTCCCCGTACGACTCGTATCGGGTCTTTTTACCGTACGAATCGTACAAGTGCCGTACGAACTGGCAATCACGATTCGCATGGTAAAAAGTCCATACGAACCGCACTGGGAATATTTCCCCACACGTCCTCGGGTCGGAAAATGTGTCCGACACGTCCTCGTACGATTCACCGTACAAACGTGAAAGGTGAACTCCGACCGGGGAATCACGATCCATCCCGGGCGTCCGAATGTACAACCGTATGGTGAAAAGACCGTCCGCACCGAACTCCCATAACAACCATGGAGACGTCCAAACAGGTGCCCGGTACGTGCCGTACCCCCCCCAGCCCCCGTAGGTACGGGCCGACCCCCCCCCAGCCCCCGTAGGTACGGGCCGACCCCCCCCCAGCCCCCGTAGGTACGGGCCGACCCCCCCCCAGCCCCCGTAGGTACGCGCCGACCCCCCCCAGCCCCCGTAGGTACGCGCCGACCCCCCCCCCAGCCCCCGTAGGTACGCGCCGACCCCCCCGTGTGTACACCCGTGTACGGTGCGTACCCCCCGTGTACGCTCGAGTCAGACCCCCCCGTGTACGCTCGAGTCGGACCCCCCCGTGTACGCTCGAGTCAGACCCCCCCGTGTACGCTCGAGTCGGACCCCCCCGTGTACGCTCGAGTCAAACCCCCCGTGTACGCTCGAGTCGAACCCCCCCGTGTACGCTCGAGTCGGACCCCCCCGTGTACGCGCTGGGGGTACGCACCGTACATACACGGGTGGGGGTACGACTCGAGCGTACACGGGGGGGTTCGACTCGAGCGTACACGGGGGGTTCGACTCGAGCGTACACGGGGGGGTCCGACTCGAGCGTACACGGGGGGGTTCGACTCGAGCGTACACGGGGGGTCCGACTCGAGCGTACACGGGGGGGTTCGACTCGAGCGTACACGGGGGGTCCGACTCGAGCGTACACGGGGGGGTTCGACTCGAGCGTACACGGGGGGGTCCGACTCGAGCGTACACGGGGGGGTTCGACTCGAGCGTACACGGGGGGGTCCGACTCGAGCGTACACGGGGGTCCGACTCGAGCGTACACGGGGGGGTTCGACTCGAGCGTACACGGGGGGGTCCGACTCGAGCGTACACGGGGGGGTTCGACTCGAGCGTACACGGGGGGGTTCGACTCGAGCGTACACGGGGGGGTCCGACTCGAGCGTACACGGGGGGGTCCGACTCGAGCGTACACGGGGGGGTCCGACTCGAGCGTACACGGGGGGGTTCGACTCGAGCGTACACGGGGGGTCCGACTCGAGCGTACACGGGGGGTCCGACTCGAGCGTACACGGGGGGGTCCGACTCGAGCGTACACGGGGGGGTTCGACTCGAGCGTACACGGGGGGGTCCGACTCGAGCGTACACGGGGGGTACGCACCGTACACGGGTGTACACACGGGGGGGGTCGGCGCGTACCTACGGGGGCTGGGGGGGGTCGGCGCGTACCTACGGGGGCTGGTGGGGGGTCGGCGCGTACCTACGGGGGCTGGGGGGGGGGTCGGCGCGTACCTACGGGGGCTGGGGGGGGGTCGGCGCGTACCTACGGGGGCTGGGGGGGGGGGTCGGCGCGTACCTACGGGGGCTGGGGGGGGGTCGGCGCGTACCTACGGGGGCTGGGGGGGGGGGGTCGGCGCGTACCTACGGGGGCTGGGGGGGGGTCGGCGCGTACCGGGCCACCTACTCTGGTCGATTCGCGCCGTACTTCGCTTTTGCGGCACTTTTTGGGTGCCGTGAAAATATTGCCGTCCGGACTGCTGTCGGTTCGAATCGTAATTCCTGGTTCGTGAAACGCTGCCTGAAAGCGTCCCGACGTCACGTCGCAGCATTCCCGGATCACATTCGTATGTATATTTTCGTCGGTCGGTGTTTCTTACGATTCGTACGGAAATGGTGTTTCCGTGCGAATGGTAATTCCATGTTTGTAAAGTTTTACAACCGGGTACGAGTCGGACGGGGAATTCGCTCCGACCGACGGTTCGTACGCGGTTTTTAACGGATCGTAATCGGCACCTTTGTCTTTCATTACAATTCCCCCGATTTAAGCATGAGGATACCTGAGGACCGGAATCTCAGATTCTGGTGAGAATCCCCTTCCCGAAATCTAGGGAGAACTGAGGATAACAAGTGAACCCAGGAATACTGGCTCCAGTTTTGCATGTTTTTCCCCCTACCGGGGGCATTTCTATGATCTGCTTGAAGCAGCGGCTAGATGTGTACGGAGTTGTTTACAAGGCTATGGTGTGAGCAGTGGAGCAGGGGTAGAGGTGGTAGGCAGACCAAGTGAGGGGGTGATGTTTGCTGTTCCCCTGATGCTATTTTTAAATCCCAGGCCAGAGCAGGGCGCATAAGTTTCCTGCAGCTCCATAGCTTGTATAAAAACTGGTGTCTCTATCCCCAGAATTATTGGGTCAGGACTTTGCGGACCCAGTAATCCACACCACAGAGACACTGGAATAATTATGATGGCCCAGAAAAGTATCCAACACATCCTCCCACTCCCCAGGGATAAAGGTCCGGGCCATTCCTAATGAGGGTTTAAGAAGTAAGATCTTATAGTTCTTAATGCTGCTGTTCAGCTTGGTCGGCAGAAATTTTTTCAGACTACTTACCATATCCTACCTCTCAGTTTCTTTTTTTTTTTAACAGAGTTTTATATAGCACAAACTTGACCCGAAGGTATCGGGTATCAGAGCGCTTAACATAGCACCAGTTGTGTTACATGAGGACACATTCATTTTTTTGTTAGGCATGGGGTGATTAAGTGATTTGCCCAGAATCACAGGATGTTCAGTTACGTTGCTGAGACTCAAACCCAGTTCCTCAGATTTGAGGTTGACCACCCTAGCCGTTAGGCCAACTCCTCTCTTTTCATGGACCAGGTTCTTGTGGTCCTTCTGCTGATCCCAATTCTCATCAGAACACTTCCACTGACCTAACAGTTGTGGTCACAACTGGATATGACACTTTCTTATGGGTTTTATTCTTAAGTTATTTTACTGGAGGTCTGGGGATAGCATAGATGTGAGTGGAATTGGAGTTTTGGGGAAGAAAATAGCAATGGGTTTGCTTAATCAATCACTCAGTTAATCAATCAATCAATCAATCAAGCATTTGTAGAGTGCACAACTACTCCAACACTAGCAGATGGAATTCACCCAACCACCCAGCACACTGAATGTCCCAACTCATAAAGCTCTGTCAAATAACCAAGTCTTAAGTAACCTCCTAAAACAATTCTCATCCCTCATTTTGTGCAGATAAAGTGGACGAATTTTCAAGGCATGCGCCATGAGATAGGAAAAGGATGAGCCTCCTCACTTCTTATTTTTAAATCTCGGCATGGGGAGCAGCCCTGCTTCAGAGGAATGAGGAGAAGAGTGATAATGAGTAAGTCTTCTAGAAAGATACCTTGGTCCTGTGCCATAGAAAGCTCAATGAGCCAAGACTAATGTTTTAAACTGATTCTGCTTCCTAATAGGAAGCCCATGCAGCTCCTTCAAATGGGGAGAAATAAACGCCTACCTCAGGACCTTTAATACCAATCTGGCCACTGATTTCTGAACCACCTGCAACCTTTTAAGCAGACAAGCGGGAAAACCCAAGAATAATTCATTAGCATAGTCCAGTCGCACAGTGATTAGCGCATTTATTTGGAGCCTGAAGGGGAAACACAGTAAGAAATGTCTTTATTGATCTTAAAAGACCAAAGCAGGAACCCATTACTGCATCAAACTGACAGCTAAAAGTGAACTGACTTCACACAACCCGGTGCGATTCCGGCATCGATGCTGACTGCGTCTATCGCTGTGGTGCCCAAACCAGGCAGATAAAAACAACAATGTAGCTCCCCCATCCTATTTCTTTGCTAAACGTAGACTTCAAATTATTCACAGGCATTTTAGCAAGTAGACTGGGTCCACTTATGCCCCGATCATAGACCCAGACCAAGCCGGGTTTATCCCACATCGACAGACGGGTGACAACACCAAACGTATCTTACACATTATTGAGAAGGCAACGCAGGCCCCATGGGAACTTATGTTGTTAACTGTATAGTTATAAAGATTCCCTTTGAACTTTATTAATACACTTTTCTCAATTAGCCAATGTCACAACACTCTGTCAGATCTATCACACGCCAGGAACAACTCCAGTCAAGATATGAGAGACCTTATATTCAATAATATTTATTAATATATCAGTGGCTATCACTTAATTAAGCTGAGGTGAGAACCAAACAGCAGTTCAGTCTTTAGAAAGGGCTCGACCCCGGGGCGTTCGTAGAGGGGAGGCACTCTGAGTGGTGCTCCATGGGCCATATGATAGACAAGACTGGGGTAATCCCCTTCCAGCAGTTATGTAAAAGGCTACACTATTTACAACTCTACCATTGGTTATCACACCCAAGCAATAATCCCACCATTCAGAGGCCCCTCACGACATATGATCAATGGGTAGTAGTTACCCACTCCTCAGGGAAACGTCTCATCTATGTCACTTACGCATTTCTGAATCAGCGCCACAAGCACACATACAAGGCCAGTCAGCGCAGTAGGGCACAATATCTGGGCCGGCCGCTGAGCAAGAAAGAATGGGGCGACATATATTACAGGGCAATACACACTGCTAGAAGTACCTCCCTCACCGAATCCTTGTCAAAAGTACCACATAACGGTACCTTACACCATCCAGATGGTGTAAAATGTACCCAAATCGCAGTGATGGTTGTTGGAAGGGCTGTGGAGTCAAGGGGACCTTTATACACATGTTGAGGGTTTACCCCCGGCTTCAGTCGTATTTGACTCAAATCCTTGATGAAATTGATACCCACCTTTAGACAAAAATACTTTGATTCCCCTCTTACTTTCTGTTTGGCCTCCCAAACCCTCTAACATAACCTTTGAAATCCAGACGGGGCAGACAGATAGGTCTTGCTCTAGGGGTGGTGACACAGAATATCTTAACACACTGGTGCACTTCACAAATACCTACTTACTGTGTGTATGTATGTATGTATGATGGCTGCATCAGCTATGGAATACCTTAGTCATGAAAGAATCTCCTTCACACTCACAAATCAGAGCTAGTCCTTTGAGAGATTGTGGCGCCTCTATCTGTCTCTCATCACACAAGACTTTAGGGAATTGACGTGCCCGAGAATCTGCGTCTTTTGTGCCTACCAGAAGTGAACTCCAATACATGAGGGGCCATGACACATCGCTGTGTGATCTATTCATTTACAATCCGAAGAGTATAGGTGAACCGAGTTTTGTGGGTGGGGGAGGGATGGGGATGGGAATAATTGTATTTTTTCTTTGTTCTATTGACTGACACCATATATTCCAGCAATAGTGTTTAACCTAGATACATGCAATAATGTAAATTCATTGTTCTTGGCATTTTATTTTCAAACAAAAAGGTTTTGAACCATTAAACTGAACTGGCAGCTAATCTTCACGCCCAAATCACAAGGTGAGGAGGTCGGAGAAGGGGGTGCAGCCGCACACTCTGGCCAGTACTCAACATTCCAGAGGGGTCGGGGGGCAGGGGTAAATCAAACAACTGAATTTCCATGTCTCCAGCTTTACATTGAACATTGCTGGCCTATATCGACTGAAAGACTGTTTTCCAGACAGTTCTTGAACACCCTCAGGGCCTCTGGAGTCTTTCCCTTCCGAGAGAAAGATCTGTGTATAGGATGCATAAGATAATATCCAGACCCCAAAAGATTCAACTAATGATGACAAGGGGACATATAAATGTTAAAAAGAGTAGGACTAAATGTTGTGCCCTGTGGGACTCCGTACTTAATCTCTTTAAAATCCGAAGAGTGTGGTGCCATGCAGACTGGCCTCTGTTCGAGAGAAATGAACGGTCAGATTAGTCCTGGCCCCTTGATATATCTCCGTAAAAAAATTGTTGGCCAGAGATTTTCATTTTCGATTTGTGTTTTTGTATCATTAGAGAAGTAATTTGGGTTGGGCAGACATTGCTAATCCAGGCCACATTTATTTGGACGACATATTAAAAAATGGCGGATGTGTTGCAGTGATGATGTAATATTTAAGGAACCATGAGACCAATATACTTCAATTTGGTGTTAAAACATAGGTTTTGGGGGTCAAGTTGTCATATAGAGACAAAAAAAATAAGTCCTCAGAGCAAACCTTCCATGCTTTTCGAAAATGGTGGCGCCACAATGATGTGTTTTAGCCATCATATTGGTAATTTATTTTAATATTGTTTTTGTTGCAGGTTTTCCAGTGATTCACATTCGCAAACAAGAGCGAAGCAGGTGGAAGCATAGGATCTTTACCTTCTGACAGTGTGTTGCTAACTACAACATCTGAGGACTCCTTCAACAAAGAAAAACGGTTCATATGCCAAACTAATCCAAAATAAAAGCTGACATCAACTGCAACTGGACAGAAGAGAGTTTGAAATGCTGCAGAAATACGGCTAGATGAAGTTCACAAAAGAGTGAAAATGATGGGTGAAGAGGATCAAATATTTTATCACTGTAACAAAAAGTGTTACAAGTCACATATAATGGTAAAAAGCCTGGAAAAAAATTACAATAAATAGCAGAAACCAGTGAATCACAACAACAATCCAAGTCTACTGAGAAAGTGAAGACAACCAAACCAAATGCCCATCCACTTAGAAGATCGATGGCTACCTCTCATCCACCTCCAACAACTGAACAGAAAGTAGAGGATTTTCAATGCATTCTCTGTGGGTTAGCAAGATCAAGGGCCAACGGGATTGAAAGAACAAAGTATAGAGCATGTGAGACTCAAACAGCAAACATGTTTTTATCTGCAGCTAGTTTCTTCCAAGATGAAGTTTGTTTTCAGCCAAGTAGCTGATCTAAACAGCAAGGTGAATGTATTTGCAGTGGATTTGTCTGTCCAACTGAACTGAGTCTATGCATATTTTTTTTAATATGACAGTACAATGAGCTTCCAGCAACAACGTAACTGCCCGCCTTCAGTCAAGTTTTCACCCTTTGAAAAAGCAAATTAAGTTTTAAAGCCACTCTTGAGTGCTAGCTACGGGTTCACACTCATTGAGATCAGAGAAATAATGGGCAACATCGATTAAACTGTATTGATCCAAAATAATGAAATTAAGATTTTTTCTGGTGAGAACGTACAATGACAGAATTCGGTTTTGCTAGTCTAACAAGAAGAATTGTGTTCTCAGCTGATTTGACTCCTGAAGTTCTTAATAAGATCACAGGATGCAGTAAAATCAGCAGGAACCGTTTTAAGAAATGTCCTGAAAGATTTAGATTTTGGACATTATGAGAAATTTTCTGATGCCTTAGAGCTCCGCAAATCATGGGAGTCAACAAGAATGCCTGATGTGGTCTTATCTTTTTTTGCATCATTGTTTAACATCAGCAAAGCAAAACTGTTACAAACTAAAGTTCTTGAGTTTGGAACAGAAGCTGACAACATTGATGATGGCTTTGAAGATATAAGTGAAAAAGTGGAAGACAATCCCATGAACCGACAGGCTTATGCTGTTTTATGAATTACATTATGGCACAAAGAAAACTCTGCTACACATGATGAATGTCCACACAATATATGACAGATGCAAAAGTAGAGAGCTATTCACTTCAATGAATAGGATTGGTGAATCATTAAGTTATAATGACATAGGGCATGATTACGATGTCATTCATGTTGCCTCTGACTGATGTCGACGTGGTCTCGGGACCGACCGACCTCCGGTCAGCGGTACTGACACCGCAATTACAATACAACTGCACATGATGAGGTTGCAAGCTGCGGTCAGAAACCGGCCGCAGCACAAGCTCCCATAGAGAAATGGGAGTTTCTGTTAATCCCTGCACCATGTGGCAGGCACTATGAGCCCGACATGAAAAGCCTATCCGAAACCGACATCATATTCCCAACGATGGAAACACTGTCCTTAAGGGATTACGTTTCGGTTTTGGACTGTAAACCTTAGATGTCGGTCGGAAAGCCTCCGACATCATAATAGGGGCCATAGTACGGATCAGGAACTTGTTAGCAGTTCATGCTGTAAAATCTTGGGAATCCGACAGCACACTCCTTCCAAGTCACCTTTCCAGGAAAGTATTTACAATTGCTGCTCTTGATAATTTTGATTTTGAAGACAGTTCTTCTTTGGCTGGAACATTCAGCACCCATGATACTGCCATAGTGCATATTCAAGACTGTACCAATGAAGTAGCTGCTGGAAAACAAGCCATGTCAGCTGCTGGAATAAACAAACAAAGCCGCAAACTTATAACCCAACTGCCTTGCCAACGTGTGCAAAATCACTACAAGCCAGCAACACGTCCCAGTCTACCAGACAGTTTCAAAGTGGCTGAGGACAAGGATCTTCTTCTACACGATGCTGTGGTCTGCGAAGCTGATTTAACTGAATTTGTCATATCGCTTATTCGGTGCGGACTGAAGGATAAAGAAAAGCCATGGGCTTGAATTCATGCTCTGATCTCCCAGAATACCGTCGCACTGAAGAAGGTTGAGTTTTTACCAGTAAAACCATCTCCAGTCACAATCACAAACTGCGCAACAGTATACACACCTCTAAACAATTTCCAAAATGTGCATATTCAGCTTGAAGATTAGACTATCCTGCCAATGTTCTGCTATGAAGGTGTTTTCAGTATTTTTATGAGCTATGCAGTAGACTTTGATGATCTTTATCCAATGATGGGCGTTTTCCACATGACAAAACCTGCAATGTGGAGTGCAGGAAGTTATCTCAGTGGATGTGGCATAAACAATGCACTTATTGAGACTGAAATCTTTGTAAGCAAAACTGTCCAGTCAGTATTGAGCGGAACTCATTATGTTAGCTCATCACAAGGTATGCTCATCATATCTAAGGCTACAGAAACATTGTGTTGGAATGCTTTCTGGAACAAGAATGGCAAATTAGATTGTGCATATCTTATCTCAGAAGTGAAGAAGGCACAGGGTGCATTGAATTCAAAAATATAATGCAAAGCCAGGCAATGTTCAATACACTCAGTACAAAATAAAAACAAGCATTTACAATGCAATGGTCTCGGCATTGGTAAAGTTAGAGCTATTGGCATTGCTCATGACATTATTTTTGTTTATGTTTTTGTTTTTAAAACATTTAAAGAAACGGCATTGTCATGAGCAATGCCAATGGCTCTAACTTTAACAATGGCGAGACCGTTGCATTGTAAATGCTTGTTTTGTAATACGGGTTGTATATGGTCACTGACTTGCATTGTAATAACTTAGATTTTAAGTGGTAGGTAGTACACAAAGGTGGCGTTCAGTCTGGGTTTTTAGAACACTTACATTGCATTAGTTGATGGTATAAAGTATACCCGATTTTAAATCACAAAATGTATCATTTTTACGCCACATTGACAATTTTAGCAGCCAATCTAACAGCCGCATTGTTGATCGTTCTTTATGCCGTTAGTGTTGACAGTATCTGTTTATTCAGTGCAAGGTGCCTTTGCAATAATTCTACAATTGGACGTGAAATTGATCGAATGTGATTTCTGATGGTCCAATGGAAGTATCCGATTAGTAGGCGGCGTGGTGCAGCAGTCTGGACTTTGCCATCTGTGATACTCTGGGGGCTGGGCTGCCGCGCGCCCCTTCTCTCCCACCAGGGCCCTGGCCGCAGGGGGCTCTCATCTGCAGACCTTTGCGCTCGCAGGGAGGTGAGAGTGCGTGGTGTGTGCTGCTCAAACGGATTATTCCATCGGACCCCAAGCGGAGGTACAGTAGAGAAAACCTATTTACTGTTTTATTTTAAAAAACGTAAAATGAGTATTTACTTTAATGGGGCAGGTGACCTCTTCGTGCACCCGAAATTCCCTGTATAATTGAGTAGGTGAGCTGGAATTATATAAACGCTTTAACAGATTATATTACTGAAGCCAAAAACGGGGTTGCCCTTTCAGAACGATGCCTAGGAATACTTGCCAGGAGAATCTCCTCCCACATTTTGAAAAGTTGTCACGTTATAAATGTAAAGGTACAGAAGTGAGTGCGTGGATTTTAGAGGGTGCCGGCAGTTTGTCGTCTTCGGAAATTAAGAGCGGAGCTGCCCCTGGTTGTTGCCCTTAGTCTGGGATGTGCGGATTTCGCATGGACGCTTCGGGTCAGGCGGGGCTCTGACCTGGAGCTTGAAGGATTTGTCCGTCTGTGACCTCAAGGGAGAGGCAGTGCGGTTCCTTGGAGTGAAGTGTGCACCCGACGTGTTCAGCGGCGTTGGTGCTTGGTCGCTGATGCTTGAACTAGATAGGCAGCCAGACCCAGGGTGCTTTATGCTGTATACCCATCCTCGCGTTTAAAGCACTCTTGTGGCTGTGACTTTACTCCAAGTACACAGAGAGATCTCTCGGGACAAAACCCTTTGCATCAGTGCCGGACGCCGACGGGCGGTTGGAGCTGCCCTTTCGTCACCTTAAACTCAACTTCTGAAGAGTATTTTATTGAATGTGTGAATGGTTGTAAGTCTATGCTGTCAAGTGATTCATTCTCACTACTGATGAGATGGTGAGTTCGTGTGCCTGCTGCAAAGACACGTGTGACTTGGTTCAAGGGGCCACGTGTAGCATTTCATTTTGCTGTTGTTGATTAAATTTTGTTATGTTATCGCCGCGCTTGCGTTTAAGCGCTACACAAAACAGTGATTCATAATAGATGTGTGCCACTTATAAACACGAGTGTGTGCCCAGTGGGCCAGGGCAGAGCGTGGCCTTCTCGCTCCTTCGGTCACTCCTGGCGCACCTCTTTAACCGTGCGTGACATCGCTGGCAGGCAGCTCTGTGCCTACGTTGGCATCACACCCGTCTTGGCACTTGTGTTAGCCGGAAAGGGTATCGAGAGTTGTGATGGCGGTATAAAATCAATGGAAACACACTGTCTGTTTTATGTTAAGTACCTTCTGGCAGCTTTATCAGCAGCTAATCTTTTAAAATGGCGGCGGGGCCCGCCCCGCGAACAAAAAGGCAATTCTCATTTTGATTACGTCAAATAACTGAATGCACAGCCGCCAAGGGCCTCCCCGGGAGACGAAGATGCTCTTTTCAGATGCAGATGTCCATCTATATGTAGCTTAACTGTGGCGTTAAACCCGTTTCCAGACGTTCTTAAGTTGGCCAGTTTGTCAGACAAAGGAAATGAAGAACAGTGAATCGGTATGCCCAGGATCACACCGAGACTGACCGTGCTTGGGTGATGCGGCTTGCTCTCAAATTGTGCCTAGTTCGGGCAATTTTTAATTCCAGAGAAAGTGAAAACTCTGTACATGTGATCGATAAGGTGATTGGGAGCTCTATGTGAAGACTTTGGAGTCACTGATTACTGTGTTTCATGAATTCGATTGCATAAACTACCTGTGGTATGGGTCCTTGTATTTGAAAACAGTAAAGAAGCTAGAGGTGGAAAAACCATACCTCTATAGAAAATTCATCCGAAGACATTTTGTTGTGAAAGACATGGAAGGTTCAATGCTGTGGCTGCAGATATGAAACTGAAACACACAAACCAGAAATCACAGAATAGCTCCAAGGGAATTGTTGGTCAGACATGTAAAAGTGAATATGTTGCTCAATGGCAGCTAGTTTAGAATGAAGTCCTTTCTATTTGCAATCTTTTCAGACAGGTGACAAATTTAAAATTAATGGACCATCATGAAACTGTTCCTCACTACAAACTTGTGAGAGAGGGAAACATTTTAATAAACATGTTGACAGCCTTCTACATTTCATGAAGCAGCAAAGAAACCCCTTTGAAATTACTGAGCCTGTGCAACTACACATCTTTGTGACCTAACAATATGTGGATAAGGATATAAAGACATCTACTAGATGTCCTGGAATATAGATCGAAACTATATGCAGAACTAATGCAGGAGAGATTTGTATTGAAAAAGAAAAGCTGTTTGACATAATCACTAAAGCTAAACATCCAAGTTTTAATTGCCATAGTAAGAGTTCCATCCAACCAGCCACTACAAAACAGGTTACAAAAAAACAACTTTCACAAGCACATAGAGACAAGGATGCAGCAAAAGAAAGGGGTGAATTTATCAAGGGCATTCTGTTGCATGATCTTCTTTCTACAAATGCATTATTTGATGGAGATGCTGCAACCAAACCAGTGAAGCATCGTACAAGACATCGAAAAAAAACTTTCACCTGACTAATTTCAATGCGAAAAGGTGTCCTCAATGAAAACATGCTGTTGTTATGGACTATATGTCACAATTACGAATTGATCAAGATTTCATCCATTCGAAGCTTCGGAGAGGTCGTTCAGACTGTTCTACAGATATCAAAGTCAGTGTGCACTTTGCAAGAACTACACATCGTTTTTGACAGTTATCTTAAACTATCTGTCAAAGAATGTAAGAGAGTCAGAAGAATGTCTACAAGTGGAACAATTAACCTTGCCTGCATCAAACATTTGACACATATACCTGTTCAACTTGATGAATTCTGATCATCAACAACAAACGAAATGAACTTGGAGATGTTAACGCGCAAAAATATTGCTGATGCTTCAGTGAACACTGAATGTACAATTATTGCAAGTGGAATGATTTTCTATGAGGAGTTGGTGCCTGCAGAGATATATTCAAAAGGTACGGGTCATATTGTTCAAGAACTTAACAGCAAATTGGAGGAAGCTGCTCTTCGTGTTGTGCCACATGTTGAGTGGGCCATTTGAAATGGTTCCAATTGAGTCATTGTACTGACAAATGACACAGATGTTATTATTGTGCTACTTAGATTTGTTGCAATGCTCATAATTCAAGGGTTGTCAAAGTTTCGGTTTTGTTAGGGAGCAAGCGAGAAAAGACACTTAATCATGCTTCATATTCCGTATAACAAACTTGACCCAGGGATGCCCTGTATTCTTATCAAGACACATATTATTACAGGTGATGACACTATGAGCAAAATTGGAACAAAGCTTGGAGCTTTAACTGGTGAACGTGTGAGGTTTTGCAAAGGATTTGCTGAGACAAAAGAAGAATGTGACTTTAAGTGCGTAGAAATGCGTGTGTGCATGGAAAACAAGTTCTCACTGTCACACATTTGATCTTCGGTACAGTGAGTCAAGGAGATCAGCCCCGCTAAGTGACCTTCTACCGACGTCATATTCTGTGCCTGGACACATTAAGAGCGCGTTCTACTTGACCAGAAGATGTGTAAATGTTTTGAATCATGCTTATGTAGAGAAAGATCTGTGTGAATTTGGTTGGAAGATATTGATGGGGTGTCAAAACCTATGACATTTCTAAAGCCTCTACCCACAGAAATTACATGTATATGTACTTGCAAAACCTGTGCTACTAAAAGATGTCCCGGTCAATATGCTCTTCTCAAATGTTCACTATTCTACAAATGTACCACAAGAGATTGCCGAAGCAAATAAATAAAATGAACCATGAAAATATGTCTAAAACAGCAGTGATAAACATTATTTATTTTTATGTTCAGATCATAAACATTGTTTGGTGTATACATAAAAAGATTAAAAACCATTATTATTTGTTTCATTTCTATATATGTCTTTTCTTCCTCTATTATAGCTGCCATTTTGTAAAATGGCCGAAGGGTTGCTCTGAGGAGTTCCTATAAAACTACTTGACCCCGAAAACCTATGTTTTGACACCAAAATGAAGTATATAGGTCTCATGGTCCCTGAAATATTACATCATCACTGCAACACATTCACCATTTTTGAAAATGTCGTTCAGAAAAATTCAGTCTGTATCAGCAATGTCTACCCAAGCTAAATTACTTCTCTAATGATCCAAAAACACAAATCAAAAAATGAAAAAATCCGGACAACATTTTCTGTATGGAGGAATATCAGGGTCCTGGGATTAGTATGGCCTGCTAGAAGAGTGGAATACTCAATATATTATCTCAAGTTCAAAACTTTTAATTTCACTAGGAGTGTCACAGCCTGAGCAACAACAACATTATCGATATGTATGTTAAGGTCTCCCAGAGCCTGAAATTCCCAAATGTAAGTAGATATTTGTCAATTGTCACACCCCCACCTCTACGTCCTACTCTGCACTTATATTCAACATGATAGCATGAAATTTCAAACCACCCTCCTTCACCTTCCAGTGTGTGTCACGATTCAATAAGCTAGTCCCACGACTTTCCACCCATGGAAGAGATGTTGCACATTCCGCACAAACGCACGCAGAGGAAGGTACTTCCATGACAGACTCACCCCTACAGAAGGTCTTAGCGCCATCAAGGCATAGTTCCTGTGAGGAACACTTAAGCCTAGGCATCTTGAAAGGCTCCAAATGGGCAGCATGGCTGCCACTGGACGTGGGCCAGGGGCAGATGAGTGCAGACGTGCTTGCTTTTGGTGTGCCTTTGGTGCACCTGCGATGCATCTGTTGCACATGAGATCATCCCCTTCACGGCCACCTCGACCGCTGCCTTGAGCAATTGATGGCTTACTGGTCTCTGGAGTAACAAGCATTTGCAATTCAATAGGTCTCGCATTTACGAGTTTGAGCGATTGGCAATGCAATAGCTTAAACCTTCGGAAATGCGAGACCTATTGCATTGGAAATATTTGTTTGTTTACCAGCTCCCATGCAGCACTTTCACATTTATGGAGGCCATGCCCCTTTCTTTAGACAAGCCGTGTCTAAAGAAAGAGGCATGGCCGACATTAAAGTGAAACCGCGGCATGGGGCGCTTTGACAAAAAAAAGCATTGCTTTGTCAAGTTTACAAACAGATGTTTTTTTTTGTAAAAGTGCCCAAGTTGTGCTTTCACTTTAATAACGCCCATGCACCTTCTGTTAAACGCGGCTTGTCTAAAGAAAGGGGCAAGGCCTCCATGAATGTGAAAGTACCGCATGGGCGCTAGCAAACAAAAAAATAAATAAGTAAGCGCGCCCGCTATACGTAAAGCGCACCGCACTGCAAAAATAAATAAATAAAGATAGGCAGCCGCTATAGTTAAAGCGGACCGCAATTAGTACATAAAATAAAAGCAAGCGGTGTGCTGCGACGTAGTTGGTGGAATAGAGGCAAATCATTAAACAAAATAGTGCTCGCAGCCAAGATAAAGCAGACCGTGTAACAAGACAAGTAAAAGGTCCAGTCATTATGGGAGGTAACAAATGCAGGGAAGGCGGTACCAAGGCGGGACTAACAATCGGAAGCCAGTGTTTATGAAGGACAATGACGCAGGCCAACAAACAATTTGGGCGGAGAGTGGACAGGTCTTCAAAGCCATACTCCATTACAGCATGCCTCGCAGCAGCGAATGCGCTGCCCAGGTTTGACCTAAAAAGGGCTTCCTTGATCGGCTCGCAAAAGCATGAAATGCTTGAAGTAAGATAAAAGAAACGCCCCCCTCCACACAAATCTCAGCAATAAAATATTGTTAAAAAAATGCGATAAAATGCATTTCATTTCATTAAAATACATAAGGTTTCGACAATTCCTACAACTCAATCCCAGTAAAAACAATGTTTTGCCAATTAGATGGAGAAAATACAGTACTCTACAGGTTAAAGGAATAAATGATGATGTAGTGCACATATACACTACTGATATGTCTGATCTCTTTTGGGAGGTAGCCGGGTGTCATTGTTTCTCAGCAAAAAAAGTAATAATGCATGCAAGGTGTTGCTGAAATGATGTATTCAAGTAAACCCAGTGCACAAATGATACTCATTTCTTTCAGCTTCACCCAACCTACTCACTCTCCCCCCAAAACATGATTCTCTACCACCACTTACAAATGCATGTGTGCTTGTGGGAGTAGGTGCAACATGACAGACAGTGAACCCTGTTTAGGGTGTAGAGGAGCAGAATGAATGGCATGGCACACATGGGCAGGGGACAAGAAAATGGCCCCCACATGCAGGGAAAAACCTCTCTGCAAATCAAAACCTTTTTGTTTGAGCTCAGTAAAACTAATTCCCTCTTTGGAATTTATTTTTCACAAAAACGCAAATAAGTTTGCTGAGCGTGGGCTTTAAACATGCCGCCCAATCTGCAAACTCCAATGCTGTGCAGAGAGCAGCCGTGGTTGCGACTCCTGTCACAGTAGAACGATTTCTAAATATGTCTGGTGGCCATCCTGCAAAATGGCAAAGGCTCCTCAAGGCCTATATGAGTCCAATAGTCCTACCATCACTGATTGTAAAGGCCTTCCACCGCTAAAATCAATGCGTACCACTGCGGGCAGAGACCATTAAAGACCAAGACTACATCCCTCTTAAAGAACACACCACCACTGGCATCCAGCACACATTCAGTGTACTTATGTCATCTGCTTGGGACAGGGGCACTGTAACCTCGCCGCACTTATTCCCCTCTGTAGGCTCACAAGGCTAAGCAAAGGATGGCAGTTAAGGGAAGTTTGGCATTTGCTCCCATTTGCTGCAAGATGCTGCCAATGTATTTGTGGTCCTGCGGCTTGTAGGATACACATTCATTGTGAAGACAGAGTCTGAAGTGAAAACCATCACGATCTCTAAAGAAGTGTGCTTTTCCTCTATAATTCATTCCAAAGAGATTCCAACCCTCAAGATGGTTTCTCTACGAAATAAAGGGTTACGGTGAGTTCATGTACTACCGTTTGTAACTATGCTACAAGACATCGCATCACCCTTGTAACACTCACCCCACTGTGTGAGTTGTTATCTTGATTTGCAATTGGCTATCTTTCCCTGTTTTACACTCATCCTGAAGAAGACCCGTGGTGACGCTTACCCAGTTGCGCACAATATAGGGTTGAAACGTTGACGTTCATTACAGTTTATGTCCACCAGGTCTCCTGCCCCCAAGAATTCACACTAGGGTCGCTAGAAGCCATGTGTTAAGAATTTAAAAGGACAAACATCTTTTTAGTTGTTTATGTATTTTGTGTATATAATTGTATGTTTCTTTCCACAATTGCACAAACCTCATTGAGCCACTTTCATTACCTTTTTTTACTTTATTCAACTTGTTTACATATTATTGATGTCATTTGATGATTAATTTGAAATTTGACAGCCTTAAATGACTTAAAGAGTAATTAATTACTTTTCAAAAACAATTTCCTCTTGTGTGTTTCATCCTGTAGTCGACAAAGAAATATGTCAGACGTATTTGCACATGACCAATGCTGCATAGATGCAAAACTTTTTTATCCGACAGAACCAGTTGTAGCTTATCTTGTGGAAGTAGGCACAGCATGACAGACAGCGAACCCTGTTTATGGTGTAGCGGAGCAGAATGTATGGTATGGCACACATGGCAGGGGACAAGTAAAATGGCCCCCACATGCAGGGAAAAACCTCTCTGTGAATCAAGGCCTTTTTGTTTGTTCTCAGTAAAACTAATTCACTCTGTGGATTTTTTTTTAACAAAAACCAAATAATTTTGCTGAGTGTGGGCTTTAAACAGGCTGCCCAATTTGCAAACTATAATGCTGTGCAGATAGCAGCCATGGTAGCGACTCCTGTCACAGCAGAGTGATTTTTGAATATGTCTGGTGGCCACCCTGCGGAATGGCAAAGGCTCCTCAAGGCCTATATGAGTCCAACAGTCCTACCACCAGGGACTGTAAAAGCCTTCCACCCCTAAAATCAGTGCGTACCACTGCTGGCAGAGACCATTAAAGACCAAGACTACATCACTCTTAAAGAACACACCACCATTGGCATCCAGGACACATTCAGTGTACGTGTGTCATCTCTTGGGACAGGGCTACTGTAACCTCGCCGCACTCATTCCCCTCTGTAGGCTCACAAGGCTCAGCAAAGGATGGCAGCTAAGGGAAGTTTGCCATTTGCTCCCATTTGATGCAAGATGCTGCCAATGTCTTTGTGGTCTGTGTGTGTTATTAGGAGTCTCATTTAATCGTGTCTCGTGTATATGTTTCTTGAAGGCCCCTGCTTCACTTGAATGGTACCTATGAAACTAAATCAGGCTTCATTGAAAAAAATATAGAACTATAAAGGAGTAGCTCAAAATATCAAGAATGTTTGTTATCAGGGGGTTCCAAGTAATATCATAAAGACAAGAAGAGCATCGCTTGAGTTGTCTATGATGTTACTTCGATCCCAAAGTGTTAAGTGCCATGTTATTGACAGCTACCTAGGTACACTTTTATCTTAAGTGTGTCTCCCCTAAATCCTCTTCGCCTGTTCACCTGATCCCAGAGATCAGTTTCACAGGCTTAGAGGAGTTCTGCTGCAGCCATTCATCAGACAGAGTCTCACCTCCCCTAAGGTCCTTTGCACTAACCACTGGCCATATTCCTACCCAGTTAAAATGTTGAAAAGAAACCTGGCACACTGCCACACACCCTTACCAACCTTGTCAATACCCTCACTTCCCCCAGGTACAGAATAAAATACCAACCAAAAGTCACCCTCAACGTCGATAAAAACTCTCCTCCAGCCGGTATAAAAAAATCAGTCCAGGATCCTGTCAGATACCCATAAAGCCCTCTGAGAATTTCCTCCACCGCACTCCTGAAGCCTCGCTCTCCATTCCCAGTCGGTGCCATGCTTAGAGCGGCTCTAAGAGAGCCACACTTCAGCACATTCTCTATTTCCCCTGTTAAACGCAGGTTTGCAGAGTCTCATTGCTGATAGGTGAGGCAGCAGCTGGTGGTGCAAAAGGGCCATTTGCATTGCATGCATTCCTTGGGGAGAAGACAGATCCCAGCCCGTCAGGTCGCTGGCAATGGAGCCGAACACTCCACTGCTAGGCTATCAGTGCAGTGAATAACCAGGTTTAGAATTCTGTATTCTTGCTAATGACTCAAAATGAGAGCCCCACAAAACAAAGCCTTTAACATTAAAACTATTTCAAATTAAAGAATATTATAAACTATGAGCCTGGCAATCTGTGTACATGGAGGTCTGGACTCTGGAGGTGCTGATTACTTAGTTCAATCTCAGGTGTTAAACAACAAATTGAGAGACGAAGCATAATTACAACCCAAAACATTGGCATTGCTTGGTTAACTGAAAATTGGCCCATTCCTACCAGCTCTGCAATCATCAACTCCCTAGTGCCACTAGGGGATGAATTAATTCATCAAGACAGAATGGAGGACTATTGGGGAGGAGAAGCAGTGATTTGCAGAGACTCCATTACAATGCAAAGACCATATCAGCAAGCTATTGGTCCAGGGTTGGAGTGACTGGTGGTAAGCTATAGAGGACTCTCCTTCATCAAACATAGGATAATGTCTCATTTACTATTGACCATGTTTATTAATCTGCCGGCCTTCAATGTTTTACCGATTTTGCTTCAATTTTCACCTTTTGTCATTCAAGGAACTTGAATATTTGCTGACACATCCTTGAAGATCTTATGGCTAATGTTTTCTCTGGCTTTAGCCTTCAGCTGTTCGTCCAAAAACCTACCCATCTTAAAGGCCAGAGACTTGTTTACTGATAAATTCAATTCCACCAGCAAGATTTAGTCTACATTTATAGGAGCTCATAGACAGACTAGCTCCTACTCCTCTAGCCAGGAAGACATCAAACATATTCTACTTGCTCTTTCTCCTTTCATCTAAAAAAGTTGCAAAATATCAAGGGCACAGTTGAGGAGAGATATGAAAAACATCAGAACACAAAAATGACTTGTGTTAATGAAATTTCTTTTTTGATTTATAGTGATCCACATACCACTTCTGCTGTTTCTTCATGCTGTTACTAATTTCCAATTTAAGGGTATTCAACCTACTGACCTTTGAAAGATAGAAGGTGGAGTCTGCTTAGCCGGGATTTGAACTTGTGTCCTCTGCATCAATTTACAGCACGTTCCAAACTTAAATTCTCAGCTCAGTAAATAATCCTGCCAGTTAAGACAATCTGATTTGCTCTCCATCCGCTCAAAATCTTAGAAAGCGATCATTTGTTTATCCAAAAATAACTTTTGTGCAAACTCCACAGATAATGCATCCAATCCTTATCAAATGATGTTTAAATTGCCTCAGTCCCTAGCCGTTTAAACCCATATTACTGACAGTATGACAATCTCACAAAATTGGTGTTGAGATCTGAATACTTTCTTCATTGAAAAAATGTTGACTGTTCATTGTAACCTGAGCGTGATGACAACCTCTTGAAAAGAAAATTTGCTGACATTTTTGCTAGGTCCTTTGTAAGACCTGCTTTGGTTCTTAGGTCTAGAATTGTATGAATCCTAAAAACGTGTGCCATTACACTCCATTGTCACTGGTAATCTTATTAACCTCACAGCCACTAAGAGTTTTAGCACCTCCTTAACCTTAATATCTTGTTCCACCTCCTTTACCCAACACTCCCAAAATACACTGTATATCCTAATTTTGACTTTTCTTCCTCTGCCTTCATGTTCCATTTCCAACTTCTGTACACCAATATCACATTCTTCAATCTGTTTCCTAATCTCCAATTCTATCGCCTGTCCCTAAATCTCTCTTTTCTCATCTTCTGAATCCTGTTCTTTGCTCTGCTACACTCATGTACCTTAATCTCATCTCTCTTCCTATTTTCTGTGTCCATTTTATATTTTTTGACTATTTTTAGTATTAGAGATTTCTACTCCCTTCAATTACTGGAGGATAAAATGTACCAATTAGATCAATTTTTTAAATTTAAAATAGGTATGCTGACGTTGGATTGAAAATGTTAATGAATTAATCTGACACAATATATATATATTGTACAAACAATATTATAATACATTAATGAAATGTCCACTTAAGGATGAATAAATGCACATATTTTGATTTGCAGGCGTAATAGAGCCCAGGCCAAATTGTGTTACTGTATGGTTGTAAGTGAGATATTTAGACACACAAACACCACAATTACAGGATCAGATAGTATTTGTAGCATAGCTATTATTTGGAGAGTTTAATTCATATGTAATTACTTTTTTTAAATGAACTTTAATCTAATTGAACATTATGTTGAATGTCTATATAGTCCTTGGTAGAACAACAAACTGGACATTTGTGATACGAAGTATTATGCACAACACGCCTATGTGTAGGAAATCCAATTTTTCTATAAGTTCGCCCCAGACTTTTTGCCTTTATCTGGACCCTATTTACTATGGGTTTAGAACTCTGTACACTCTTTGCCTATTAACCAGGAGTACAATGCCTGTGCTCCCCATCTAAACAGGATTACACATGTTTTTCCAGTTTTCTACATTAATCTCTAGTATATGGTGTAAAAAGTGCACACAGTATCTATACATTAAATGCCACTTGTGAACTGCTACACCTGTTGTCCCATTCACTACAGTGGCAGAGGAGTTATAGCTGCAGGCGTACCCTGTGTATCCTGACTACTGCATTGTAAATCCTACAGTGTGATCTCACATAATAAACCTTTTTCAGAGTTAGAGACCTCCCTTTTAAATATTAAATATGTAGGTATTGTAGCGCACAAGCAGGGCGCATGGTATTTAAAAGCGGGACAGATAGTGACAAAGTCCAACAAGGTACTTTCACTGTGGTAAGCCCAGGTATTTTATGTAAAAAGCCCAGAGTGCAGATTAAAATACTAATACTTATAACTTGGTGAAAGGGGTTAGCTACAACATTAATTAAACCACTTTTTAACAGATATTAAAGATCCAATTCAATGGTGAAATTGAATTTTAATAAATATTAAGGAACAGTAACTTTTCAGGAGGGTAAGTTGCTTCTACTGTACGCATGCCAGGAAAAGGTGTGAAAAAGGTGTCAAAGTCTTCTCAGATGCACATTATAGGGAGACATGAATGGGCAGAGATGACGTCTCTAAGCTCAATAGAATATAGAGAGTGGGGGATGTTGGCATTCTGTTGATATCACAGTGTCAAATCCTTCCTAAGAGGCCTATTAACCCACTTGTAACACTTTGGTGCACTTGAAAAGGGAGGCAATAGGATGCCAGGAAAATTCTTGTGTATCCGCTGCTGGATCACTGAAGGACCTTGAAGGATTCTGCATTTGTGCTGGGTTTGTTGTGGGTACAATGCCGGGGTTGCACCTGACATCCGTGGTTTGGTTTTCCCCCCAATGTTTTTCCTTCCAGCTTCCTGTTTTTGCTAACTTTGTTTTAGCTGGGTTTAGGACTCTGCACACTTTACCACTGCTAACCAGTGCTAAAATGCTTGTGCTCTCTCCTTTAAACATGGTAACATAAGGCTTGCACCAAATGGCATATTTAATTAACTTGTATGTCCCTAGTAAAGTGGAACTAGATGCACCCAGGGCTTGTAAATTAAAATATATTACTGGGACTGCAGCACTGATTGTTCCACCCACTTTAGTAGCCTTTTAAACATGTCCCAGGCCTGCCATTGCAGCCTGTGTGTGCAGTTTAAACTACCATTTTGGCCTGGCTAAATGAGCCTTTTTCTAGACCTAAACCTTCCTTTTTATAAAATATCAATTTTCCATAGGGGAGGCCCTAAACAGACCAAAGGCCAGAGTGCAGTGTATTTAAAGAGTTGGACATGTACTTTTAAGTTTTACATGTCCTGGTAGTCAAAAACTCTTAAATTCATTGTTCACTACTGCAAGGTCCACCTCTCCCATAAGATAACATTGGGCATACTTGTTGCATTTAATAAGTGATAACTTTCAGCTGGGGGCGGGTAGACAGGTTGAGTTTGGTCTCTAAAGAATTGTCATTAAAAGCCCTATTGAATGTTAAAGTTGGATTTTTAGTAATAATCCTGAAAATGGCATTTTTAGAAAGTTGGCATTTACTTGTCCTAGCCCTTTGGAGTCTGCAGACTGTCCCCTGGTCACATTACTAGATGTAGCTGGCAGTTGATTGTTGTGGATTGCTCCCAGACAGTGAGACAACAGGGAGATAGATGTTGGCAGGATGGACAACTCTGACTAAACGAGGGGGAGAAGCACTCACCTACACCACTTGCGCATCACAATGGCCATGCTTGAACACATTCACAAAGGGTTTGTCATTCGTCTTTTGTGTACTATAAAGTGGGTACCAGGTATAAATAATGGACTCTCTGACTCAACTCTTCAGTAAACATCTGGACCTATGGAAGACTCAGAACAAGGACTGCTGTGATGCTTTGCTGTAAGCAGGACTGCCACTCTGCTGCCCTGCCCTGCTGCCCTGGTGCCCTCCTGCCTTACTGAGGACCATCAGAGCCTCAAGTACAGAAACGGCACCAACATCCTTGAACCCAGCACCTGGTCTCTGCCATCTATGAATATTGCCTTACCAAGTGGTGCCACCACAGTCCTGGACCCGTGGAAGTGGGCCTGAAAGTGCCCTACAAGCCCAGCTGTGGAACCGACGCATTGCGATGCATCGCCTCCCAAAATTATGCATCAGACCCACAGCGTGGCCCATCACCTCCCAAGAAGCCTCATTGCAGTGTCTGTGTGATGCATCCCTCTAGTGTGAACCTGCCGTAACAGAAGAGACTCTTCCACAGGTGTGATAGCGTTTGGTCCGGAGGTGCCGTAGATTGGGGGTTGAGAGGTACACCTACCATTACTAGGCACCCAGCAGGGAGGACAAGGAGGGGGCAAGTGAGAAAGGAGAGAGATTAGGCCCCTCCAGTACAATGGACTATAGGCTTGTGTTGTGTGAATCTATTATTCAGAGTGAATGGGGCTGTCTTTCTGGAGTCTCGAGGGCAGTCAGCCGGTCCTCCCTGTCAGACGTGATGGGTCTCTTTAGAAGTCCCTGCCCGTCCTCCTGCCATAACGCCACACTCACAGCCTTTCCCCAATTTTGCATTGCTGTTCGCCAGCGGGTCACCCCTGGCAGTGTCCCGGCAGTCCAGGAGATTGCCATTAGCCTACGCACTAGCAAGAGCCCCAAATCAAGAAATCTGGCGGTGGTACCCTCTTTTACCTGTCCCTATAAAGGCCCAGTATACAGCTGGGTGAGGAGTCAAGGTCAGTGTGGCTAGTGGAGAGGTTCAGTACGTTTGTTACATCAGTAAAGAGCAGAGGTCTTCAATCTGTGGGGAGCGACCCCCAGGGGTGCCATGGAGTCCTGGGAAGGGGATAGCTCATTCTACAGCTTCACTTGTCCCTGCAATCCAAAACGTTTGCTTTCCTTTTCGAAAGAGACAGCCGTCCTGGGACGGATAATTGAGATCGTTATCAGCTGCTTGCCTGAATGAAATGCAAATGTGCATCTCAGATAATCTGCAAATGTAAAGTATGCTTGGGAGCAGTTCTGGCTTTAATTGATCAAATCACTCCAAGCTTTGTGATGACAAAGATTTGTTTTTTTGAGTGAAAGTACAAAGAGTTAGCAACTGGGCTGGGAAGAGCTTGCTTTTAATTATAACAGAATTTACACTGCCCTTTGTACCCCATAAGAGGTGTTGAAGGGACAGTTAAGTTAAAAACAAAATTGCGTTACATACGTTCTCATGTTACTAAAATCTACATTTTGGAAGCACCATTTTATCATAAACAAATTTGCACATTTTGCAGCATTCTACCTCACACTGTGTAATGCAAGTATAAAATAATGACTTATATATTCACAGTGCTTTCTGTGACAGGCTGTGACCTCATAGCACTAAAAATACACATTACTACACTGCACCAATCAAGATTTAATTATGTGGCTCTATGGTTACACACAGACCTCTGCAGCGCATTAACTAATAAAGGTTTCATAATGTACTACAGTGAATTTCCCACTGAGTAACAACTTTTAAATTTTTTTTTTCATTTACGCTGCCCACTATTTTATATGTAGATACCTGATGGTGAAAGACCTAAAAAACATACAGAATATTTTGAGGCTTATTTATGAGAGGCTTGCATTGCCAGAGCATCCTTTTTTTTTACACTCCTGTCACGCACGCGTCTCAACCATACCTATGTGGCGGTGCAAAGCCATCCTGCATGGCTTTGCATAGCCTCATACTAATGGAGTGAGACATAGCAGTGCAAGTCACTGCGTTGCCTTACTATGCATCAAGGAGGTGTTCCTTGGGCTTTGCCTAGCGTTCCCAAGCAACACCCATGAGTTTTGGTGCTGCCCCATATTTAGACTAGTGGATGCTGCCTCCCCAGTGTAGGCGTAACAAGGAGAAATATTTTAATTTCTCCTCGTTTTTTCCTCTTTCCATGTGTGCTGCATTCTGCAGCTCATGTAGAAAGAGGAAAACGCCTCTCTGGATTGTTTTTGTGAAGGAAGGTGCCCCTTCCTGTACAAAAACAATCCTGCCTGTGTTGGTGCTAGGCAGCAAGTTGAATTCCAATGCAAGGGAAAAGGACAGGAATGCACCGTATTTTATAAATGCGGTGCATTCCTGCCCTTTCACATTGGCATAGGGCAGCGCAGCAAGAAGACTTGCAGCACAGCCCTACACCTATTCCTCATAAAGGAGGCCCTTTGTGTTTAGCTTCACCTTTGACTCCACCCCCACGCTCACTGACCTTTGGTTTGCTAAACACTATTTATTAATATTTCCCCTCTGGAAAAATTATTTGCTGTGGGATTTGGCAGCATATATGGTTGTCGATATTTGTCGATGATGAGGAGTACCGGGTGCTAGAAATTTTGTCAGAAGGGTGTCCTTATGCCTTAAAAAGTTTGACAAGGGGGTCTCGGCATCAAAAAGTTTGAAGACCTCTGGTCTAGAGGCTTCAGGCTACTAGAAAGCTCCAAAACATATGTAGCATGTCTGCCCCCAGTGTTTGACACCTGAGGCAGTCTAAAAAGGCCTGTGTAGTCTGGCTGGAGTAAGATACCGCCTGTGTAGTATATTATGATGGATATATTGAAAACGAGAGTTCTGGGACACTGTTGGTACAGTAATATCCTATCCCACTCATTTAGGGCAAATGTGAGGTTTACACCCTACTCCTCCCAGGACCCCCAGAATGGCCTTGTGCTTTGTGTAGCAAGGTAATCAAACGGCAGCCTTCAGCCATCACCTGCACAGTTTGCATCAATGGGTGGGGATACGGTTCTGAGTCCGCTATGTCCACAGTCTGGCTAGTATGCTTGTCAGCCTACGAAAAGTGGCCCGCCATGTCCAACAACTGGTCAAACATGATAAGGGCCCAATTAAGAAAAAGGCCCCCTAAAGTACTGACGCCTGCCACTTCCCCATGTCCCACAACCTCTCGGCCGATCTATTCTCAGAAGGCCCAAAGGGATCACAGTCCGAACTCGGGGGCATATTGAGTTACAAGGACCTGGTAAAACTACAATGGGCCTCCTTCAGCAGACCATATGCAGACAAAGGTAAAAAGGTTTCTTGCACTATCTGCCTTGGCCTCTCACCAGGGGTGAAACTTAACTAGTCTATAAGTCTTCCTTTGAGCCAGCAGACAGGCCACTGCAGCTTCACCACCAAATAGTACTGTTTGGGGACCCAAGACCCCTGCACTCTCCGTCGGGAGCTGTCATTTAGAGTGTGCCATCTGCCTTTGTTCCAAATGAGACTACGCAGCATGGCGTACAAAGTGTGAAAGGTGCTGCGTGACACTTTTACTGACAAGTTGGCAAAGTAGTATAAGTCTGTGGAGCATTACCCTTGACCCTTGACCTTCCTGGTAGGTCGCTTCCCCCCCGCTGCAGCTCCGCCGTCACCCCCGCTGTCTCTGCTGTCGCCGGTGATGTCGAGGCCCTCCACCACCTGCGCCTCATCCCTGGTGGCCAGTGGTTCGTTTCCACTGTGCCTGTTGTTTGCTTCTGTGCCCCCTGCCCCCCGCTCGCCGCTTGCCTCCGTGCCCCCTTCTGATTCCGTACCCCTCGCCAGTGTGCCCCTTATATTCTGTACCACTGACTTCTGTGCCCCTCTGATTTTGTGCTTTTTCGTATTCTGTGCTCCCTCCTCGAGTCCGTGCCCCACGCCGGTCTCCTTTCCCCCGTCCCCGCCGCTGCCTCCCCTGCGGCCCCGCCCCCTCCACGCCCATTCGCTCCACCCATCCCTCGCCTCCCGCCTCCCAGCTGCTCCTCCCTCCCCACCTCCCCATATATGGCGGCCGCTGCGCGTCCACGCAGCAGACGCGCGCAGCGGGTGCGCCGCTGGCATGCTGAAGGCGCGCCTAAGGCAAGCCCGTCTGCGCCCGTCTGTGCCCGTCCACGCCTGGACCGCACCCAGCGCCAGAACCCCTGGCCTCCGCAGAAGTCACGAGGACCGCCGCCTCTGCTACGACGCCAACACCCTCGTCGCTCTCATCCCAGGAAGGACCCACACCTGCTGCAAGGCCGCCCCGAGGCACACCCACGGCCCCTTCACCTGCCGGAAATGCAGCTTCTCCTGCCGCGAAAGTGCCAGGACGCCTGCCACGACGGAACCCAACCAGCTTAGATGCATCCTGATCATCACCCGCTCCGCACACAAACACGCCGTCGAACTCTGGGACCTACTCGACACCACATCACCGGACGTCGCCTTCCTGACCGAGACCTGGATGAACGAAACCTCCTCGCCAGACATCGCCATAGCCATCCCAGACGGGTACAAGACCACCCGCAGAGACCGCACCAACAGGGCCGGAGGAGGAATCGCCATCGTCCACAAAAACACCATCAGGGTCTCAACAAACACCAACGACACCCTCAGCACCGCCGAACACATGCACTTCCAGATCCACACGGACCCCAAGACCACCCTAAGAGGCACCCTCGTCTACAGACCGCCAGGACCCCGGCCTCAATTCTGCGACTCCATCGCTGATCTCATCAGCACGCACGCGCTTACCTCCACCGACTACATCCTCCTCGGAGACCTGAACTTTCACCTGGAGAACAACAACAACAACAACTCCTCCACCCTGACCGACAACCTCGCCAACCTCGGACTGAAACAGCTTGTCACGACGCCGACCCACATTGCCGGCCACACGCTAGATGCCATCTTCTCCTCAAGCCCCCACGTCACCTTCAGCCACGCCTCCAAACTCACCTGGACAGACCACCACTGCATCCACTTCTCCTTCCGAAAACCCCTCACACACCACCGCACACTACAGACCCCCCACCTCTGCTGGGGCAAAGTCACCCAAGAACAACTACAGACAAGCCTCGCACTCAACCCTCTGACTAACCCCCACAACCCCGATGAGGGTGCACTCACCCTTGAACGCTGGATGAGCGACTGCACCAACACCGTAGCCCCGCTGAAAAATCCCACCAACAGAGACACCAGCAGAAGAGTCAGCTGGTTCACCCCGGAACTCCTCGACTCAAAAAACTCCTGCCGGAAACTGGAAATCATATGGCACAGTGACAAGACGCCAGACAGCCGTGCTGCCCACAAAAACGCCATCCGCAACCACCACCACCTCATCAGGACCGCCAAAAGGACCTCCTTCACAGACCGCCTTGACAACAATGCACACAACAGCAAGGAGCTCTTCACCATCGTGAAGGAACTCTCAAACCCCTGCTCCAACGCCAACGACATCCCACCATCGCAAGCCCTGTGCAACTCCCTCACCACCTTCTTCCACCGGAAAATCACCGACATCCATGACAGTTACAGACCCCGGACGACCCCTGCAGACCCCTGCAGACCCCTGCAGACCCCGCCGCACCGAACCCACCGCACCCCACGACACCCTGACAACCTGTGCCAACGTGAGCATCGAGGACACAATCAAGGCCATGGGAACAATCCACTCAGGATCCCCGTCCGACCCTCTCCCGCACCACATCTTCAACAAAGCCAGCAACTCCATCGCACCCCACCTGCACAAAATCATCAACCTCTCCTTCAAGACCGCCACCTTCCCTGAGAAATGGAAGCACACAGAGATCAACGCCCTACTGAAGAAACCCAAGGCGGATCCGAGCGACCTCAAGAACTTCCGACCCATCTCCCTGCTTCCGTTCCCAGCAAAGGTCATCGAGAAGATAGTTAACACCCAGCCCACCCATCACCTCGAAGACAACAACATCCTGGACCCGTCCCAATCAGGATTCTGCAGTAACCACAGCACCGAGACCGCCCTCATCGCCGCCACAGACAACATCAGGATCCTGCTAGACAATGGCGAGACGGCGGCCCTCATCCTCCTGGACCTCTCCGCCGCCTTCGACACCGTCTGCCACCGAACACTACGCACGCGCCTGCATGACACAGGGATCCGAGACAAGGCCCTGGACTGGACCACCTCCATCCTCTCCGGCAGAACTCAGAGAATCCGCCTCCCCCGTTCCGATCTGATGCCTCTGAGATCATCTGCGGCGTCCCTCAAGGATCTTCCCTCAGCCCTGACGCTGTTCAACGTCTACATGGCACCATCGCCCGACAGCACGACCTCAACATAATCTCCTACGCCGACGACACTCAGCTGATCCTCTCCCTCACCAAGGACCCCCTCACCACCAAATCCAACCTCCACCAGGGAATGAAGGCCGTCGCAGACTGGATGGAGGATAGCCACCTCAAAATGAACACAGACAAGACGGAGATTCTCATCCTCGGGTCCAACCCCTCCGCATGTGACGACTCTTGGTGGCCCACATCACTGGGGTACCCCCGGTCCCCCACCAACCACGCACGCAACCTGGGAGTCATCCTCGACTCGAAACTCTCCATGACCAAACAAGTCAACGCAGTCTCCTCCACCTGCTTCAACACCCTCCACACGCTCCGCAATATCTACATATGGATCCCGACAAACACAAGGAAAACAGTCACCCAGGCTCTAGGAGGCAGCAGACTCGGCTACGGAAACGCCCTCTACGCCGGAGCCTCGTCCAAGCTCTTCAACAGACTACAGAGAATCCAGAACGCCTCTGCACGCCTGATCCTAGACGTCCCGAGCCGCGACCACATCACCCCCCACCTGAGGAACCTGCACTGGCTCCCCGTCGACAGGAGAATCTCCTTCAAGCTCCTGATCCACGCACACAAGGCACTCCACAAGACCGGACCAGCCTATCTCAACAATCGGCTCTCCTTCTACGTTCCCAACAGGAAACTCCGCTCCGCTGACCACGCCCTGGCCACGGTCCCGTGCATCCGGAGAACAACTTCCGGAGGCAGATCCTTCTCCCATCACGCCGCCAGGACCTGGAACACCCTCCCCCTCTACCTGCGACAAACCGAAGACCTGCTGACCTTCAGGAGACAACTCAAGACCTGGCTCTTCGACCAAAAGTAGCAGCACCCCCCCCCCCCCCAGCGGCTTTAAAATCCTCACGGGTATGTAGTGCGCTTTACAAATTAATTGATTAATTGATTGATTTATTACCATTTTAGAAAGTGCCACAGTGCTCTGCACTGCCAGGGCTTGCAGGCATCAGAAGGTGATCTGGGGGGAGAGGGG
This sequence comes from Triturus cristatus, assembly GCF_964204655.1. Taxonomy (NCBI): domain Eukaryota; kingdom Metazoa; phylum Chordata; class Amphibia; order Caudata; family Salamandridae; genus Triturus; species Triturus cristatus. The sequence continues at coordinate 617,356,120 of NC_140583.1, read as the reverse complement.
TGCAATTGCTTTTGTGAGGATTTCTTCGATACAGTCACGGAGAGTATGGTACAAATTGATGCCAAACTATCAGAAAGTATGGGCCTCCAAATGCACCACATGTGTGTCCACCTCCATGTGTTATGGGGGACAATCTAAGTGCAGCAGGAACAGACAGGTCCTCGCCCAGTTTACCTCCAGCTCGAGGCACTCTGAAAGGTGACCAGTATATCTGTGATCTCCGCAATGCCGACCCTGGTGTCCCTGACGTAAAAAAGAAGGTGGACAGTGTATAGGGAGTCTGCATGTGTCGTGTCTCCCAATGGGATGCCTTAGGCCTGACCAGCCTGTCTTAATCTTTGTGCTGAGGGTTCCATTGCCAGGGCAAATATTAGCGGTGAAAGAGGGCAGCCCTGATGCGTGCTTCTGCTGAGTGTAAAGGGGCCAGATATGCGTTAACCTATCTTCATCCTGCATTCGGGTCAATTCATAGGAGTTTAATGAGTCGTAGTAATCTGCCAATTATGCCCACTGTCTCTAGGGTCCCCAACATAAATCGCCAATCTGAGGTGTTGAATGCTTTTCCAGATCTAAGACCACACAAGCTGCAAAGAGCCAGTGTTTTGGGGCCTCTTGTAACATCCGGTGTAGTCTACAGATATTGAGTGACGTGGATCTGTAAAGGACAAATCTTGAATTGTCCTAGTGTTCTAGATCCGGTAAGTGTTCCAGGAGCCTTGCAGCTATTGCCTTACTCAGTATCTTATAGTTGCTGCCTAACATCGATAGTGGCCTGTAAGAACTTATTTCCAGGGGATCATGCCCTGCCTTTGGGAGCAAGATGAGGAGCGCCATACAAAGGGACAGTGGAAGTTGGCCCGATGCGAGTTCAATGTCGTACACCTACAGGTGTTTGGGGACTGGGTGGCCTCATACGTTTTGTAAAATTCAATTGGTAGTCCATTAGGGGGCCATTGAGGGCCTCATGGTGTTCCAGCACCACCACAGGTAATTGGATCTGCCCTAAAAAATCCCCAATATGTTTCCGACGATGGATGGGATGGGGATTATACAGCATGCAATTGTAGGAACAAAATGCATTTGTGGATGTCTTCCTGACTAGTGGCTAGCGTTGTTGGGGAGCTTCAAATGGCTTTGTTTGGAGTGGTAGCTGTTTCAGACCTCAGGGGCCATGCCAATAAATGCCCTGCTTTATTGCACTCACCATGCATTCTAGTCTGGTAGGTTTTATAGACGAGACACCGCAGTAGGTCATGTAGGTGCATATGAGTATCTCTGCTCTGCCAGCATGGCCCGCCTGTTTGGATCCCCCACCCCTAACCTACCTTTCTTAGGTCCCCAGCTCGTTCAAAATCTGTTTTAGCTCTCAGTAGATGGTACCTTTTTCCCTTATCACTATGTGCGTGTAATGGCCCTGTATTATCTCTTTCACTGCCTCCCATTCCACCAAGCAGGTGGTAGTGGTGTCCTAGTTGTCGGTTACGTAAGTCCAGAGGGCATTGCCAGTCGATTCCCAGAACATTTGCCTTCCAGTGTTGTAAGCTGTAACTCCCACATTAGCACAGGAGGAAGCAGCGCTCCCCATGCTATCTGCAAAAGGAAAGGATTGTGGTCAGATAGGGTCTTCCCACGATACTCTGCCCATTTTACTCATAGCTCTATGGAGAGGCTGCAGAGGCTACACAGCAACCTGGTGCATGTGTAGGTCATGGGGTTAAGAATAGTAGGAAAACGCTCTAGCGGTGAGGTACAGTGTGCGCCAAGTGTAAGACAGGGCCCAATGTGACAGCCACTGGGACAGGTAGGAAGAGGTGCTGATCACAGAAGAAGTAGGAAATGGGGGGTGGAAACAATTCAAATGCATGTCCAATTCGCAGTTGAAGTCCCCCCTATGATCCAGGGCAAATGGAACATCTGCAACTTCAGGGTGGAGAGGAGTGTCAGGTATTGCTGCTGTGATAAGTTTGGAGCATCAATGCTCCCCAGTAAGACGTCTCTACCATCCAACTGAGCCTCAACAAAAAGAATCTACCTCAACTTCTGCATTCCTAAAGGCTACTGAGGGTCTTATCCAAATGATTGTACCCCTAGCATACCCAGAGTATGTGGTGCTTTAACATTGGCCACACCAGTGATCCTGGAGGAATACTATGCGCAACCCTATTACATTTGACATCTTGATGTACCACTTTCCTCTTGCGTGCTGTTCCCATCCCCCAGACATTCCAGGTTAGAACAGATTCCAGACCCATGGCTTGTGGTCAGTCACGACACTATGAGGTGTGTAGTGTGTGGGTGGTCGCGGCACTTCAGGGTTGTAGCAGAGGTGCAGGCCAATTGTATAGAGGCAGCATAGCATGTCATGCAGTGTAACTAAAACAATAAACAACTTTCCCAACTCCTATACCCAGGACAGCAGAGTGATGTTTAACTGGCCAAACAATAAGCACAGAACCTCTTCAGGGGGGAGTACAGGCGTTTCAACATGTCGCAGCCAGAGTCCTGTGGGGAAACAGGGGGAATGGTGAAAGAAAGGGGGATAACTGAGAGGAGGGTGGAATCCTACTCAAAAGTGCAAGATGTTTGATCACAGTGCTCCACAAGGCATGGTGACAGTACGGCCCACAGTTTTAACATAAAATCTATAAGTAGTTAGCCATCAGGGCCTGGTACACAGAGCCTCCACCCACACACAATTAGACAATGCTATCGGCAGTTTGTGGAGTGGCCAGTGGGAGTGCTGTTGAGGTTGCACTGTATTTGGAGGAACTGGATTCAGACTCTGACGGCACACCATCCACAGCCACAGGGACATCTTAAGGATTTTGGGGGCCCTGGGCCAAACATATTTTGGGGGCCCCTGTTCAGAACAGCTTTGAATTTATGATCCAATTTGAGCCCCTGTTTCCCACGCAGTTTCTGCTTCCTCAACTGCGTTAGCGATCCAGTTTGCATCATAGGCATTAGCCTATATATTCCCGATGTAAATGGATGCGCGCAGCTGACAGCGGTAGGATTTAGTGTTTCCTGCCCTGCTATATTAATACTTTTTAAATTGTATATGTGTGGCTGAGTTACTCTGTGCTTTTTAACAATTTCTCCTACCTACGCACACTTGCACTTTTCTTGATTCTGCTTGCCTACAAATCCTTAGCTGCTTTGATTCGCATCTTGCTTTTCCTTCAGTCCTGGTCCGCCGCGGCTGATACTCCGATTGTGCGGAGGGCTGGGGCTACTATCGGGCTCCTCACTTCTGGCAACGCAGTTTCCACTTCCTCAGTTGCGTTAGCGATCCAGTTTGCATCATATGCATTAGCCAATATATTCCCGATGCAAACGAACAAACGCAGCGAGCGCGCCAAAGGCAAGCCTGTCTGTGCCGTGAGGCGTCCCGGAGGCGTTCGGCGCCGGCCACGCTGCCCATTTCCCCTCCGGTGAGTTTTTTCCACTATATTACAATAGAAAAAAACTGCTTAGCCTTAGGCGGCTATCATTATGTCAGTGTACAGCGGCTGATCCGAGCTTGGAGGTAGACTTTCGATGCAATAAGTGCAACTGGTCTCTCCTCCAGCCCAGGAATCTCGCACCCAAGATCCTCCCACGCAATAATAAGTGTAAAAACAATAAGAAAATAGAGGACTTAAAGGCCACCCTTTTAAATTGTCACTCTTTGCAAAAGCATGAACCACACATTTATGGCCTACTTTTAGACGAACAGCCTAATTTTTTATTTCTCACTGAGACCTGGCTGTCTGAAGCCCCCAACCCTACTATCACCTCGGCCATCCCTACGGGTTATAAAATCCTTAGGCGAGATTGGGAAGGGGGGCGGTGTCGCCATAATTTACAATCAAAAACTAGACTGCTCTCCCATCCCGATGGAAAACATCGAGAGCGCAGACTCCTTAGGCTTCTGCCGAACCTTATCCCCCATCATAGCACTGCTGGTTTTCTGATTTACAGACCTCCCAGTGCAATTGGAAATTTTATTACTACGCTCAATACAGCCACCACCTCCCTGGCCTTAAAATACAACAACTGCCTTATTCTGGGAGATTTCAATATACATATGGACAATGGAAAAGACCCTCAAACAATTTCCTTGTTCGATACGCTGCAGGCCTGCAACACGTTTCCATCTATTTCTTCGGCCACCCATGAGAAGGGCCATACTCTAGACCAAATCTTTCATAAGTTTGACATATCAGTAAGCCTACTTCTTCCCATTATCTGGTCTGACCACCTCCTATTAAAATTTGTCATTCCAGAAATAGTTAAATCCTTTACCGCCCTGAAAGCCGGCACAATGGAAGGGCCATGCACGGAAGAATGGTCTAAGCAAATAGCTCAATTGGCCCCAAAAAGATCTCTGTTTCCCAACATGCCTTCACTAACAGCTCAGAGGAAGAACTGGCCTTCTACCTTGGTTCCAGTAGCATATTTCACCTCTTGGATCCTCCATCCTCACTAGCTTTCCCTGAGTTTCAGCTTGAAGAGTCACTGACCCTTCTCCAAAGCATTAAGTATGGCTCTCCTACCAACCCATGTCCAGCGAATATCCTGAACCTATTAGCTCCCACCATAAACCTCACGGTAAACCAGCTCTTTAATGCTTCCCTCGCCTCAGGCAACGTTCCGAAATTACGGAAGAATGCTAAGATTCTTCCACTGATAAAAAAGGCTAAGGCCAAACTGACGGACCCTACCAACTACATGGCAATCTCCCTTCTTCCGGCCCTCTGCAAAGTATTAGAGAAGCATGTAAACCAGGCTCTCCAAAAATACATTGAAGATGGGAAGCTCCTTCATGAGTCCCAATCCGGTTTTAGGGCTAACTACAGTACGGAGACCGCTCTGCTGGAAGTGACTGAATTTCTCGAGGGTAAGCTGGACCAGGAAGGCAAGGCTGTTCTGATACTGCTCGATCTGTCGGCGGCCTTCGATACGGTCCCATATGAGAGGCTCCTGGAGAGACTTGCTAACATCGGCCTAGGGGGACCGCCTTAACATGGATGTCATCTTTCTTGGCAAATAGATCTCAGGACATCTCGCTCCCCCCTTTCTCATCCCAGGTTCCAGCCATGAATGTATGTGTCCCTCAGGGCTCCATTCTCAGTCCTACCCTTTTTAATATATCTAGCCCCCCTTGCATTTCTGATAGAGGAAGAGGGCGCCAAAATTGTTTCCTAAACTGATGACACTCAGCTGATTTTTACGTGTGAAAAAGGAACCGACTTTGACGGGGCAATGATTAGGTCTTGCCTCACAAAGGTTTTTAACTGGCTTATGATCAATCAGCGGAAGTGCAATCCTTACAAAACTGAAGTTATTTTCTTTGGTAATCCAGAAACACCTGACTGGAGCGCTTGGTCGCCATAAGATCTGCCGCCCCTGCCCGCGGAAAAGGAGAAAATAAAAAACTTAGGAAATGTCATAGACAAGACACTCTCCATGTGCTTTCAAATCTAAAATCTAACTGGCGTTTGCTTTGGCATACTCCGGATGCTAAAAAAATTCCTGCCACTGTTACCGCTTGAGAGCAGAAAGATCGTGCTGCAGGCTCTGGTGACATAAAAGCTTGACTATGTCAACAGCTTGTACCTCAGTCTTCCCAAATTCCTTATCCAGCACCTACAAGTGGTACAAAACGCGGCGGCCAGAGCCTTCCTGAGACCTAAACCCAGATCTAGTATGACCCCTATTCTTAAGTCTCTACACTGGCTCCACATAAAAGAACGGATCGACTTCAAAGCGATGACCATCTTCTTTAAAGCTTTCCCTGGCTCAGGAGCCGGCTACCTAAATAAGCGCGTTAATCACTACACAACATCTAGACCCTTAAGATCTTCCAATGCCAACCTGGCCATCTGCCTAAAATATGCCGTGCCCGCAGTGGAGGCAGATCCCTCAGCTTTCTAGGCGCAAAATTGTGGAATAGCCTCCCTGAGTCTCTGAGACTATCCACAGACCTACTCTTTCAGGAAAAACCTGGCTTTGTAATAACTGATGGGTCTTTTACGCACATTTTCCTCCCGCTGTCAAGCGCCAGGACACTCTAGTCTGAGTAGCTACACGATTTATTAAATACACTATTTCATTAGGGCCCTGACAGTGCAAAGGAACACTTGTTCAAATTCTAAGGGCCTTATTTATGAGTCCTTGCTTCACTTTTATGCTGCGGGTGCGTCACTTTTTGCGAAGTACCGGCAGCGTAAAAAATGTGCCATGTTGCCCCCTATTTACAAAGTGGCGCATCTAGGCAGATGTATCACTTTGTAAACCCCTGCACCACATTATACCTGTGTCAGGTATAATGTATGCAGGGTGGGTGTTGCCCCGCAAAAAGCTTTGTAGAAGTGACGCATTGAAATCTATGAGAACTCAGTGCGCCACTTCTAGGACGCCATTGCGTCAATATCTTACACCTGCCTCACAGCAAGTGTAAGACTTATGCAGGCAAGCCCCATGTGAAAGGACACATTGCTGGAGTTGCGTCTATTTTCAGACATACCCCAGCAAGGCATCACTTTTGCGCCTACAGATATGTCAGAAATACTGACGTATCTGTAACTCCTTGCAACATGATACATCATACAGTAAATATGACGCATCCATCATGCGATGCATCACTTCTCATAAATAAGGCCCTAAATGTGTTTACATCTAATGTTCAGGGATAGTTATGTGTGTTTTCAATATTGTAACACAGCAGCAGCTTACCAATATTACTGCTAATAATTTCTGTGATGCCCTCCCATTTCTTATATGTTAGGCCTTGTTTTGATCTAAAAGAAACTTTTTGTATGTATATTGCATGTAACAAGCACAACATTTCTCTGCAAAATGGCTGTACTAGACTTTCACACATCAAGTACATAAAGAATAAATTAAAGGAAAACAGTATTTAAAACAATCTGTTTAAGCAATATTCAAGGTCATTAGGGCAAAACTCTGGAGAACAGAGCTGACTTTGTCAGGGGGCCCCCTGAAAGGCTGGGGCCCTGGGCCAGAGCCCACTTTGCCCATGCATTAAAACGTCTCTGCACAGCCACCGTGGGGTGAAAGGAGTTCTCTGCCCACATGCTGGTGTCACCGTGAGTGCCTGTCATTGCTCCTCTTGACCCTGCTCTGGGACGGCGTACCAGACGACAAAACTCCATCGCTCCCCAGGTGAAGGCAGTGTCCGCCAGGTCCTGTAGCAGTCAATCTCTTCCGCAGGAAAGTCATAGCGGTTGTCATGCTCACCAGGTAGTTTTTGCAAGTAGGGATGCTAGGTCTCCACTTCCCTTTCCCACCTCAAAGCCCAACAACGTCAAAGCAAGAAAGGCGCAGGAGTGGAAGAGGGGGAGAGAAGCAAGAGAATGTCTTGTCCAAGACGGGCGTGAGAAGTAGAAGTAACTTGGAGCTTCCTATCGTGTGGCTGTAAAAAAGAAAAGGGATTTATGTATCAGCTCAGTGAAAGAGTTACTGTTACTACGGGGTCAGCACACTTTAACACAATCATGTGCAAATAAACAAGTAAAGCTACCTGCAACTTTCCCCTCTTCCATGTGTATGTAATTAGTGCAGGATGTAGATCAAAGTGTTACCGAAGCAAACAAGGAAAGTCATGAAGTGACAGGAATGAGCATCATGCTCTGACATAGGAGAAGGAAATGTAACTTACACTAACCTTTCTTGTCTTTTAAACGAAGCATAGAAAAACCCCATTACGAACAGAAAATATATGAACTAGCACGAGGAGAAAGTACTCAGAAAAAGGGCACAAAAATAGGTGTGAGCTAGTTGGGTATAGAGGTTCCTTAACTTCACGACAGGGGCATAACACAGGCCCCCCGCAGCCCCTGCGGTGTCGGGGGGGGGCAAGCTCCAAGGGGCCCCCTCGGCACTGCACTCTGGCCAGAGAGCTTCTGATTGAGCCTGGAGGGGGCCGCTCTTCTACCGTGCAGGGAGGCCCCCTCAATTTTCGTTACGCCAGTGCTTCACGAATCTACTAATGCTTTACCTATGTTTCATTTCTTACAGGCAAATGTATAAGAAAAATCAAATCTCCAAGTCTGTGGGAACAAGCTGATCAGATAAGTAAAGTTCACATCATTACTACAATACACAATTACTGTTACCACCCGATCGTGTGTTCTTTGTAGACAAATATCTTTCTCTTTTATCTCCTTTTAGGTTACCCTAGCGAAGAAACAGAGAGTGCCCCTGTACTGGACTGCTGTGGTCTGAGAAGAAACCGGGAGCAAGAGTCTGCAGGGACGAGAATGCTGGAGTTAAAGGAAATACAGGATGCGGGAGCCGGCGTGGTGAAAACCTGAAGCGGGAGCTGCTGGTGACCCGGAAGCAAGTGAGTGCTCATTCGAAGGGAAAGATGCACGCATCGTCTAGAACGCAAAGCGCTTTTCCGCCCGTGCCGGCAGGTTTTATTTTGCTCAAGCTCTGCCCCGACTGCATACGCGGTCGGAAGCAGAGCAGTCATGACGGCGGTGTTGTTCTACCCAGTCTCAGGCATCCGCTAGTTCTGTAAAGAAATAGCTGGCGTGGTTTGCTACTACCCTTAAATTGGCTGGGAAGAGGAGCGATTAAACTAAGCCAACAGCACGCAGCTTTTTCTTCACTCCCAGGAACAAAGCTCTGCGGCACTGCATTGCCAGTGTAAAGTCTGGGAAGATGAATATATATACTCGCATTGTCGAACTCAAGGGGTGTGGCTCCCTGAGCTGCCTTCAGGATAGATTCATTGTTGTGGAAGTTAATGAGCTTGGCCACCAGCAGTCTCGGGTGGGCCCCCTGGGCAGGCAGTCTGGCCGGCACCCTGTGTGCCCTCTCCAGCAGGTAGAAGAGCGACAGGCCCTCAGGAGCCACCACTGTGGAGATCCCGTTTTTGAAGAAAGAGACCGGGTCTAGGCCCCCCTGGAAGCCCACGATCCAGAAGTTCCTTTGGCAGGATTGTCCTTCTGCCTCCGGTACTCTATTTTTGAGAGCCTGTGATTTGGCTGTCAGGTCTTGGATTCTTCCCGCCAGGTCCGTCATGGCCAGTTGCAGGATTTGTAGGGTGGCTTCTGTTCCACTGCCACTGAATCCACGCTGCCCCTGAGGTCTTGCCTGGTATCGACTGGCAGCCAAGATCCTGTCAAATTTTGTGTCTGCAGGCTCTGGTTGCCTGTGGCATATCTGCCATTTCTGGTTGGCGGCCTCCTCCCCATGTGTCCAAATGCCCCACGGACCGAGCACCTCCAGTACCTCGGTGCTCCATGTGTCATCCGGGGCCATATAGCGAGGCAACACTCCATGTTAGGACCAAAAGTCGCAGGCCTAGTCAATCCAGTATTAAGTAAAGTGGTGATCCAAAGGTGTAGGAGGTGGTGGAATTAGGGAGTCTGGCATCAGAGGGGACCACCTCAGTCGATCACGCCCTCTACAGTCAGGCCTGGGGACCCATCTCCCCCCAAAGGCTGACGTTCTTCTAGATCCTGTTGCTGAAGGGGCATGAGCAGTCCCCGTGTAGGGTGTTTGGTGAAAAGGGGGGCTACAGGGCCCAGGCGCACCCCTCAGTCACTGTTATAAAAAGGGAAGCCTCCCTCCCTCTTCCCTACACGTGGGGGGTACCGGCTTTAGGAGAGCAATTTGCCATGTAGCCTACTCTGATTAATCACATCAGCCAATCCTGGGACCCACCTCACCCCCCAGGCTGTCTCTTTCCGACTCCTGTCACATGCGGGGGGCACGAGCAGTCACTGGGCGTGGCATGTGGTGCTGTAAGGGGAGGCCGGAGGCCCCAAGCGCCTTGCTCAGTTACACTGTGGGGGGGCTCCTCTCTCACGCCCCGTTATATCTCTCTCCCCGAAGTGGCTTTCAATGGGGGGGTAGAGGAGGGCAATGTGGGTATTTAACAGGTTGGGGGAGGTGATGGGAGAAACCGCAACCCATGCAGGGGCCCTTCATCAATCCAGGTCCACACCTGATCAGAGCTGCTCCCACCTTGGCCTACTTCCATCCGTCCTGCTTTAGTAGGGTTTCAACCCCTCAAACAGTAACCCAATTTTCAAGAGACTGCTTCAAACTGGATTTTAGTGTTAGATGTTTGAGGAACCTTGTGATTACCATAGTGCACTCCCTTACACACCCACAACCCTCAGAGCCCAAGTTTTCTGTGGACGCAGACTTTCACCTTCTTGAGAATGCACTGATAAAAGGCATGTTAGGTAAACAGGAACTGCTGAAAAAGTGGGTAGGGTTGCCCGAGGAAAGTTCTACTCCATTGATTAGGGATTGCCCAGGAGTCACTCCTCCCGCAAGCTGGTACCATACATAAATGTGACTCCAGAAGGCACCTTCACAGAACACTTTCTGGACCTTCAGAAGAACTGTAGAAAACTGGACCTGCTGTCTGTGACCACAGAGGAGCCCTGAAGGACTGGACCTGCTCTGCCTTGTACCCAGGAAAAAACGTGGACTTGAAAGTTCAGTTGGCTAACCATTGTGTGGCTACAGAGACACAACAAGCTGCAAGAGGCATTTTCCCTCGAACGTCCACCTGACCAGAAGCAATTGGACCTGTACTGGACCTCGCTGGTGGCCTCCACTGAAGTAATTTCTGGCATCTAAGTGTTGACCCTAAGTTCCTGGATGCCTTGGAGGTGGTCCAGAAAAGCTGATCCAGAAACCCTTAAAAGCTGCGACTTGAAAGGCTGAGAAGCTAATTTAGAGGTTGGCAGACCATGTTAGAAGAATCAACATGGCAGAGCACTTTACTCATGCCATGGCTAAGGTACTCTGCCCACCAAATTTAGAGATGTCTGCCAGCACAGCAGACATCTCTAGCATTTACTGAAACCACAGTTATGGCGGTTCATGTAAATATATTGTAAATGTGCCGTGCAGCTCCCTCAACATGCGGGTCAGCAGTGCACATTTTCATTTACTTTTTTATTTTTCAAAAACAAATTCCAAAAGCGGGATTTTAAAAAAAAAATGAAAACAACAATGACCCCCACACCATTGGAGCTTTCTTCTATACCGTGAGGTTCATTGACCATTTTTAACTTTTACTTACCGCCACATTTTGGGTGGTGGTTTGTAAAAGTAAAACTAGCAATGTGTCAAAATTGGGTGGGTGGAAACATGGTCAAATCTTCTACAGCCTTTATACTGTTGGGCTGTCGGAGGGGTATGTAGGTGGAGGAGACGAAGCAGTCTCCGTTGTCCACATAGGAAGGTCCACCCATCTGTAAATCAGACAGGTGGGCCTCCAGTTTGGCGGAATGGGAATCCTTTGCGATGGAGTACCCTCTCTGCCAAACTCTGAATCGACCTCTTTGTCAGAAAGTAAAATCAATGATCCAGATTAACCTGGTTGCCTTACCTGACTCAAGCTCCATTTCAGTCAGCCTGAAATCATGTCTCTGTCCTGATCTACTGCAGTCTTAGATTATCATTGCTTCTTAGCATTTTCTGGCACTATTTTTACTTAAAGCTGTACAAATCCACATCTCCACTTCTCCATATTAGATTTTTATTGTTTTGATGTCCTTTTGTTGAATAAATGTTATTCTGTTTCTCAAATTTGGTTTGGGATTTTTATTGCTTGGTGTTTTGACTTCATTACTGTTTCTGTACTGCATAAATACTTTACATATTGCCCTAAAATAAGCCTGTCAGATCAGCGCCAAAGCAATCAGGGGATTGAGCTCGAGTTGTTTAATGACTTTAAGCGTTCACACTGACAAGAGTTGTGATTATTGCTTGAGGTGGGCATCTTATTAATTACAGTCTTACAAAGATTTATCATGTAAAGATACTATGGGCCAGATGTAAGTGGCTAAATACCGGTCGGTAACGCCGAAATTCGTTAAATATCTGCTTTACCGACCGGTATTTAGCCATGTGCGATGTAGGAAATACCGAATGCCGTCGCAAATAAGGAATCGATAAAAATAAGGGAAACCAGTTACCGATTCCTTATTTAGCGATTAGCAGACACCAAAACCCCTAAACACCAAATCAGTAAATAAGAAATCCTTAAATAATCGCAAATGCGATGTACCAAAAATCGGTAATACCAAATTTTCGAATTTTCGGTATTTAAGAGTCGCTAATTACCACTGACTCAAAGCAGGTGGTAATCAGGTGCACTGCATATAAACAACCTCAAAATGCAACAGTGTGAACACCATGGCGGTCCTCATAGCAAGGCGGCTATGTTTGCGAGCAGCAGGACTGAGGATCTGGAGACGGGAGGAGTGCGTGTACAGACTGCGAGTTACACTGTTCCAAATGACTGAGGCTGAAATACATGAGAGGTACAGGCTACACCCCCAAACCATCCTAGACATGATACGGGACCTGCACCCACTCCTGGAGCATCAGACACCAAGGGCGCACGCCATACCAACACATGTTCAGGTGCTCTGTGGCATGCACCTACTTGCATCATGAAGTTACCAGGGGGTGATAGCTGTGACAGGTGGTGTGTCACAGAGTTGCCTGTCCAGTTTCTTCAAATCCTTCTTGAATGCATCACTACATACGCTTCCTCAGCACACAGGCGGAACTGCAGAAGAAATATAAAGCAAATAGACAGTTGGGGAAAGCAACTGCTGCACTACCCTCCTATACAAAGAGTATCAATAATTTATGAAATTCAGGTTGCCCACCTCTCTGGTCCACTGTCCTAAGACCATACACATTAATCACAAAAAGATCATACATCGAGAGGCAACACTTCAAAAAATGAAAATTATATATAACATTTAAGAGTCCAAGTTTTTTTATATAAATAGAAAGTGGGTTCTTTTATTGTTGCAAGTTGAACAGCAGCGGAAATGCGGCCAACGCGTTTCGCCCGACAACGGGCTTCCTCAGGGCAAAATCGGAACGTAGTCCAATCCGGTACAGAACTTGTCAATTGCCACAGTTTCAACTTAAGTCACTTAGCACTTATGCACCAATTCTCCTCAAATATCCAAATTTCTGAAGACAAACGTAAACGAAATTCTTCGGTGAATCAACAAGATTGAGGAAAGTATTTCTCCCAATAAAGCTGTGACATATATAAGTCCACAGATCATGATTAGGGATCCAACGGTAAAATACAGTCATGAGCATTCACTACGATTGGTGAAACTTTCTGTGCATAAGGTTAGTATTTCATCAGTATTTATTATTACCGATTCTTTCCGATTCGCTAATTTTTACCGCTTATTACCGATTCAGTAATTTTTACTGACTTTTTACGTACATCTGTAATAACGAATTCTTAATAGCGATTCGGTAAAAATCGCTATTAAGGACTCGGTATTTCAGGATTACCCACATCTGGCCCTATATTTACTGATATTATTAGAATACGGTTGGACTCATTTATTAACAATTAATTTACTGTACTAAGATTCGGAAGTTAATGCCGTCCTAATAAGCTTGTATAGTGATTTGGATATTTTGGTTCAACACAATATGACCTTATTTCTTTGCAATTTGCTGGCATGTGTGTGACATGACAATAACCAATACGTTGTTGTTTCCTGAAACTGATATGGTCATATGGCAAATCTATGTGAGAGCTAATAGGTATCAGATGGCTTTTCTGTGAAATGAATAGGTAAATGACCTAACAATAAATTGAGATCTCATATTTTTTTTTATATTTCGCAAAGAAAACAGAAGAATTGGAGGACTTAATATGCTTAAAGTGCGATCCAACATATGGATTCAAGTATCTGTACTCCCTGGAAAGGTTGGAAAATAAATGTTGCGCATAAAAATTAGACTGAATGAATGCTTACCTGCCATCCTTGCTTATTTTGCCATCTTCGAAAATTTAAATTGAGACCAATTAACTCTAGAGGCTCCGGCTTGTGTATATACAATGGAAAGATACGTACTGATGTCTGCTGTCATCGAATAAGTAGGCCCATGTCACGAAGAGGGGAGCACACGCAGTTGTTTTTTATTTATTCAGGATGCAAGAGCATTATTTTGTGCTTTCGGATGTCTGCATACAACATATAGGAATCTAATCTTGCATATTGTGCTTGCATATCCTACAATAAATGTTGCAACGTGGCCCAATTGTGGGGCAGATAATCATATTAAATTGTGTTTTTTCACAACAGGATGTTGTGTACGGGTAAAGAGCACATTTGATAGTGTGGATGTTATCATTGTTCATCTGCCTGATGTTCAACGATCGATCCAGCCAGGTAAGGGCACATTTCCTGCCTCTGCCTCTGGGTCCACATCCTCCATCATCCCTGGATGGAAGCCATACTCCTAATCAGATGCTGATTTTCTCTCTGCTACATCTGCAGATCTAAACTTAAAAATGCTGATTAATTCAGCTCTCTCGCTTGCCTCTCTGCCTGAATTGTGCTCGAGTTATGTATTATTGAAGAGAGCATTTGCATCACATACGGAGAACTCAATAAAATAGGACGAGGCATTGTCTACTTTCTCAGTGGAAAGGGGATGCCTGGCACATTTAACTTCTGGTCCGAGCCCCAGTGCGGTGGCTTGGCATAGTTCATCTTACATTGCATTTAGGTAAAATCATTTGTTAGGATTAAGGGTCAGTGAATGGTGTTTCCAACTCAGAGTTCACTAAAACGAACATAGTGGGTAGAATGATGCAAATATATCAATATTGACATCAGATAGGGTCTGCCATGACTTCTAAGATTACCCATTACTCCGCTCTGACTGTCCAAAGCCTTATAGCATTTTGTTATGAATCTCACTCCTGACAACCAGGATCATAGCTTAGGGCCCTATTTTGAGGTTAGAGGCTGGGATACTCTGTCACAGACTGGCGGGTGACACGTCTGCTGTATTATAAGTGCCTATGGCACTTCTAATATGACGATGGGACTTCAGTCACATTTTGACAGAGTATCATACTTAGCAAACTCTAAACTAGTCCCTTTGTCAGTGAGATTCGGGGGTTGCTGTGAGTCCAAGATTTCCCAACAATTATCACGATGAATCCAACTTAAAAAATGCTAATGGGGAGTGAGGTAATCGATAGATGATATGGTGCGTGAGGGGATTGATAGGGTATCACTGCCAGGTTACAGGCTCTACTCCCAATGAGCTAGTTAGAACAATGAAGTGTCTGAAGCTGTCATCTATGCATAACCTGCACAGTGGCCACTTCTCAGACATCTCCTGGTGGCAGCCCCTCTCCACTCTATAAAGCAGGGTGCAATATCTTCTTCCCAGAACACATGATGCGCTGTACCCTTCCCAGGAGGCCAAGGGACTAACAGCATATTGACAGAAGAATCTAAAATAAGCAGGTGAAGCCACCCAAATCCACTGATTCCGACCTACAGTTTTCCAGAGCAATCTACCTTCACATGGGTGTTCCTATAGCATGAAAGCCAGGTAAAAGCTCCGCTGTAGCCTGCAGCCACGTTTCACTGCATGAGCTGCTGGTGCTGCTGGCCGGTGTTTGTGGTAAGCCACCTCCCCACTGCATCAGTAGCTACGGGATGTACTGCTAAGTTCAATGCAAGATGACCAGAAACAGTTTACTCTCCCCACCAAACTGCACACACCAAGCCCCTTACCTGAAGCACAGTCCTGAGGACCCAAGGGTGTTGAGCTGTTGAGCCAGAATACCAGGAGACCTATATCTTCGATTGGGCTCTGGTCGCCTTTTTTTCATTCACTGAAGTCAGAGGCCAAGTCTTTGCCCATGTGGAATGCTCCCTTGGATCCCCAATGTGCCTCTGAAACAGACCTGAAACTGCTATAAACTACATGCGAGAGACTCACAATTTTTAGTCCATGGCCTAATATTCCCCCTAATGTACATCATTCATGGTTTGAAGCCACGTCTGTTTCATCCCAGAGTCTGCTGTCTCAAGCCATATACCTTACACAATGTTTGGCCCTGAGGAGTCCAGACAGTTATTGTTTTCTGAAGCTCTCAAATTTACACAGAAACATTCATCCTCCAAGGGAGTAGACTCCACCATGAAAGCTATCATACAAGAGACTCTTATGAAGGAGCTTATGGAAATAACTCATCCATTAGCAGGGTGCAGCAGTCCTCTGTTGACACAGCCAAAGAACGTATGTTTCTCAATACTGAAATGGCAACTTTTCGCCAACTGCTGGGCTGATCCAACTAATGAAAAGAGAAACTTGAATCCACAGTACGGAATATGCCTGACTGGGGCAATGAATCCCCAATAAGGGGTCACAGAACTGGCGAATAGAAACAGACGTAATAATATCCGATTATATGGAGATTCAGAAGCAGAAGATAAAGGCATTTACCAAACTTCCTGTCCACCTTTTTCTCCCAACTTCTGGAAAGAGAGTTCAATCCTACATTAGAATTTCCGAGGACCCACCATCTCGATTGTTCCACAACATTAAAAAGAACTTTCCCAGACCTATTATTTTCTGCCTCAACAGGTGCACCAAATTATACAGTCAGCAAAACTGCACCGTCCACATGCCTAAAATATTCATACAATTTCAATAGCAGTAGACTTTTATTTCAAAACCAAACCACTCAGGAGAAAATTCCTTGCTCTACAACCAAGACTTAGATATCATGAGCTGAGAGACAAACTGTTTGAACCGGCCCCAATGCTCGTGATTATAAACAGCAGACTGGAGGAATTTACAGAGCAGACCTTGAATGTTTTCTGGATACACTAGACCAAGCCCACAGCGAGACTTTGAACATCACTTATCTCAGCCACAGAAACTTCACTATCTGCTTCCATGATGATGTCTCCCTTGAAATCGTGTCCAGCTCTGCCAAAACACAAACCACAGAGAAGGGATCTGAAACCTCGGTTAGAGGCAGATGTAAATCGAGTTCCTACCTCTAGCCCTAGATCTGGGCCATGCACAGACCAATGTGTCTACCTTCTCAGTGGGACTTGACTAGATGAATAATCGATCCCATGCACTAAACAATTAAAGTAGGCCCCTGCTAAGCCACCTAAAATAGAAATCTCACTCGTATAAAGACTGCTACTAGACATTGATTATTGACCTCTGCTTGAGTCCCTCATGCCTCTCTCGCTTTATATCCATAGTTCAATTTAAAGGTCCTCCTCATTGCCCATACCACCTTGCCCTTTCAACTCACTACAAAAATTATACAGACCTGTGCCATGTTTACGATCTCACCATTGTCCATATGGTCCTTGAACATCAACAGCATGACAAACTACTCCTGAAATAAAAAAAGGCGCTGAACTATTTTTCATCAAACAATGCTGACATTGCCCTTGTTCAGGATACCCACTTATCTCCTGAAGAATCAGACACAACATGGTGGTAGAACACGTGGAGCTATAGTCCTTTTCTCATCCTTTTTCTGACTCTGGATTGCTTAATTAATTCAAGTGAAGAATTTCACACCAAAGCACCAAGAAAGATACCACCACCACAGTGACAAATGTGAATATGGCACAACTGGGGCAACCCACATTCCTGGCCAGCAAGAAGTAAGAAGAGCAGCTGGTTCAAATTACCCACTACCAATATGAATGGACCGTCAATAAAATAACTCATTCTTACTCTCACTGCTGCACTGAAAGCAATAATGGGGTATGCAGGAGAGTTGAAGCACACAGAACAAGAAGCAGGCACACCTGGGTGAGAAGCGTGAAGAGAGTGAAATTGCTTCATCATAAAGGTCTTCATTTCCATCATCTCCTTCGAGTCCAAGTCACTTTATATTTAAAATCCCCCTTCAGATGATGATCTAGGGATTGGGCCCTCCAACCTGTAAATCAAGGGAATCATGGTGTTTCACAAAACCCTAGCTATCAGTGCCACTGGTGATCAAGGTGAACCTGTGATTGTGATAGTGGCAACGAGAGATTGTAAGCAGTAGCCACTAGTTGCCTCTATTGTTTGTAATAAAAAGCAACAGCAGTATCCTGGTTTAGCCACCCCCCCCCCTGGATTACAATAACCTCACTTCTATTAGTCTTGAAATAGTCTTCATTTTATATTTTGTGTCATTTATCATGTCAGTTGTATCAAGTTTGGTAGCAGAAGTGACAGTTTGTAACAGTTTAGTTTCAGACCACCGCTTGCACCTGTGCATACACAGGCTGAAGGTTAAATTACTATGAACTTACAATGAGGCCGAGGCCGTCTGAGACTCTGCCTACCCGGAGAGTCAAAGTGCAGAAAGTTCACTCACCGCCATGCTCCCTCCTACAACCTACATGTGTGGGAAGCAGCAAGTCTGTTCATAATCCAGCAAAGGCAGAGACTCCCCGTATTGCCTCCCATCCGACTTGTGCTTTTTCTTGCCTCATTGATCACTTCTCCCTGATATCACTCTTCACTTCATCGGGTCTGAATCTGCAGAGTGTTGTGAGGTCAGTGACCAAACGCCGTCTCGGCACTGCCTCAGTGTTTGCTTCTCCTCATGCACCTCTGTGCGCCTCCCTGTCTTCGCCACGCACAGCAAAGCACTCCTGTCCTTCCAAAGGTGTAGTCTAGCCAGAAGCCCACCGCAGGCACCAAAGAAAGAGGGGGGCTTAGTTCAGGTGCTCAGAAGGCTATGGTAAGCCATGGAAATAAACATAACTAGCAGGACACTAAAGAGAAGATACCCCCTCCCCCTCTGGAGCTCACTGAGTGGCACTTGCAGCGCTATTGGTGTCGGCTACCATGTTGCCACAGAGTGTACTAGTATCAGAGGTGTAAAATATGGTTGGCATAAATCCTAAAAATAATAGAAGCAAGGATTCTGAGTTCTTTGAAATGGAAATTCGCAGACATGGGAATGGAAAAGGCAGAAGACTCAAAGTTGTACCCAGTGGATTAGCAGAAGCAAATCAATGCCAAATGGAAAACATATGTGACAGCTGTAGTAATGTCAATACTACCTTAGACAGTGAGAAAGTGAAAGAGAGGTGAAACAGCACCAAAAATTAAATCTACCTGCATGGTGACAAGACAGAAGTACAAACCCAGACCCAACACCTTCCCTACATTTGTCTCCATTAGTGTATCTCCAGATAACAAAATCTCTTGCGATGAAAGCATCGCAGCCTGTTTCATGACTGCACCCAAAATGCAACAATGTCTGACTCTCTAGAAACTGACAGTTCAGTTTTTACAGAACAGTTAAACAAGTTTTCCGTCTAACAATTATATCAATTGGAAATCTGTGAGACAATGTATCATAATAAACTGGTTTAAAGCCTTGTCCATCCTGATATCTTTTGCTGCCAGAACCTCGTTCAAAATTAACTGT
Source organism: Triturus cristatus (assembly GCF_964204655.1). Taxonomy (NCBI): domain Eukaryota; kingdom Metazoa; phylum Chordata; class Amphibia; order Caudata; family Salamandridae; genus Triturus; species Triturus cristatus. The sequence continues at coordinate 617,336,874 of NC_140583.1, read as the reverse complement.
CAAGGTTCCTTCATAAGTTTTGCTGACTCTCAGACTGGGCCACGATTTTAGACAAGAGACACTAACTGATTTCAGTATCTAAAAAATTGAAAGTAAGAATGATTTAGTGACAAAGGCACAATATTGAGAAATATCCTTATTTATCTGGGGCGACCCAGGAGAAGAGGGTGAGACCCCCTCACACATATCGGCTAGATGTCAAGATTGACATCTAAATGGGATTTGGGTTTTCTATCTCCTGGTAATGCTGAACCGGGGTGCAGTAGGAGACAATAAGAGAAAGATCTGGGTGTAGAGGGGGGGGGGGGGTTATACAGGGATCAACACACAGTAAAAGGAGCAATAAGAATTACATTCATGTTTAAAAGAAGGAAAAATAATTACAATTTTGCCTTGAATGTCAATGGCATTAGGAAGGGAAAGACAAAAAGCCAAAGTGTTCTCCGAAGCTTGGCGCTTAAAGTCAGACATTTTAAGTCTTTAGGAAACTCACTTTACTAAACCTGAAGTCACCATCAACAATATTTCTAAATGTTCCAAAGGATACACTATACCTATAATCTATGACTTAATTAGTACTTCACACACGTTTGGTCAAAGAGGAGTCTCAATAATAATATTTAACAAATCATTAAGGCTGACTCACCGCAGCTGGAGGGGTAATAACTGAGATAGTATTACACAGACTAGAAACTAGCTCATTTGGTTAACCTATATGCACCAAACCAGGAAAGTCCCAATTCTTTGCAGATATACTAATGGAACTAAGCAGCTATAATACACCCATCATTATTACTGGTTATTAACTGTATGCTAAGTCCAACAATGGATACCATCCAAGTCCGCACATACGAGTCATATGAAAACAACTAGAGCTAGTATCATAAATATGATGGAATACTGAAACTGATATATGTTTGGAAAGTGTTTAATCCTAACACAAGGGAATTAACTTTATATTCTAAACCTACAGGCAGCATTCTTGGATGGAAATATGTCTAACTAGTGCGTTGATTGCCTGTAAGATACAAATATACCATCTCTTACATTCTCACCACTTAGCCATCTGGCTTGAATGGAACTGTAGAGATGCATACAATAATCAGCACCAGTATTCCTTCCCAAAAGTTGATGTTAGAGCGGGATGTCTATATTAAATATTTGCAAACTGAAGTTGCTGAATTCATCAAAACTAATTTAGGTTCAGCCCCTCCATCTGTAGTATGGGACACAATAAAATCCTATTTCAAGGGAATAGCCCAATCTTTTGTTTCTCACTTTTTGAAAGTTAAAAATGAGGCAAAAGAGACTTCCCAGAAACAACTAGATAGATTAATTCAACTACATACAGCCAAGATCATCTCCCAATCATTTAAAGCTCTAGAGACATAATCTGAAATAAAGGATCTATAAGAAAGAATATCAGCACTATTAACTTCCAGGGCTAGCAAAATAGGCTTTTCAATTTCAACGTAAAGTTTGAAAAATAGGAGAAAAATCTTGAAAACTTTTAACCTGTAGAAGCTGATGCAAAAATCATAGTCTAACGATTACTCAGATTTGAGATGATCACGATACAGGGAAAATTAAGTATTGACACCTGGAAATCATGTCTCTATTCAAACAGTTTTACTCTGAACTATAGCAAGAGGATTTGAAGAGCAGTTCAACTACAGCACAAATGACATCTAGGACCGTATGAAACTTATATCCCCCGAACGTGGTATTAAGATCACAAGACACAGATAGCGCATCTCACATCGCACATAGAGGAGGCGCAGACAACCAAACTAATGACTAAAAGAAAAGGAACTCGGGAGAAATAACAGATCTAAAACACTGGGACGCAAACCGCAAATCCCGAAATAAGCGGATGCGTACTCCTAATATGTCACCCCAGACTCAGAGAGAAATCGAAGAGCTACAAACACAAAAAAGCAATATGTCACAGGACATTCTAAGCTCACTGCAAGCGATGGAAAAGATACTTGAAATCACTTTAAGCACTCACTCCAAAGTCGTGTACATCCAAAAATTAGTGCATAATTCTCAAGGAAAGAGCAGTGAGACGGCCATGCCATTATCAAATAGGCATAATCGACCACACAGGAATCTTAATTACTTATCTGAAGATGAAACCTTATCCTTACTCCGGGCGTAGGAGCCTACAGACCACAGTAGAGGGGAGGAATTTAGGACAGTCCCGATCGATGCTTATAGAACATCCAGACATAAAGAAAGGAAACCCAACCTTAACAACTTACAACAAGTCCAGCTAACCACCAACTCGCAAGAGCTTAACCCTAGTAGCTCAGGGAAACCACTGATATGCCTACTGCTCAACTGTCAGACCGCAGTAAAACATGCATCAGGCATCGCTGCCCTCATCGTTAGCTAGGAAATTGACCTGCCAATCCTAACAGAAACATGGCTATCAGAATCGTCTTCTCCATTCATGGATCTTCTGGTGCCCCCACAGTATAACATTGTGAGATTAGATGGAATAAAAAAGACAGGAGGTGGTAAGGCCTGCATTCATCGATCGGATATAGAGGTCAGCCAAATACAATCCGACCCACTCGAATCCTGTGAATACCTAGGTCTCAATATAAGATCGGCAGACAATCAAAGGTGCAACCTGCATGCGCTTTACCACCCACCAGGAAATAATGCTACTTTCATAGACGAGTTAATGGAGATCATCACGGCTAACTCTAACACTCACTCTAATAACATATTCCTAGGCGATTTTAATTTACACTGGGACGACAATAATGACAAACAGGTCAACGCACTTAAAGACTTTTTAACAGAGCTAAACCTTACCCAAGCCTGCATACAACCAACACACTCGAAAGGAGCAACGTTAGACTGGATAATATCGAGAAACAAGGATACTTCAATCCACTCAATTGTTCCATGCGACTGGTCGGATCACCATGCCATAACCTTCCTGATACCCACCTTGAAAAAGAACAAGACCACGCAGCCTATCAAACTCAAGAAGTGCACTCGGGACACCAAAGACTCTAATATTGAACTACTAGTAGAAAGATGTGAGAAGGACCTAAATCCGCCTAACAACTTTCAGAATGTGAATGATCTAACGGATCACTACACTACGTCAGTAACGAATATAGTCAACTCCACCATGCCACTAAAACTGAAAAGAGTCACAGAGAAGGATAAAAATCCATGGTTTAATGGAACACTGACTGAAGATAGGCGGAAACTAAGACTTGCTGAAAGAAAATGGAGACAGCACCCATCATCCCCCGAGCTGAAATCCCTCAGAAAAATCAGAAACGAGTACAACAAAAATATCCCCAATTCTAAAAAGGAATTTGTTAGATCGGAACTGGACAACTCCAAAAACAGACCACTGAAACTATTCGAGATCTTAAAGCAACAATCCAATAAGTTGGCCAAATCTGCCCAAGAAACTACTAAAACTCAACTGAGTTGTGAAGAATTCTCAAAATTCTTCACCGACAAGGCCAACACGCTTGAAAGAGAGCTCAGGATGGCAGCCGACAACCTTCCCAACCAACCACCCACACTGAACAATGCCACCACGACAATCGAAAATGAATGGACATAAAATAAGGCACAATGGGCTACCTTCAAGCTATAAGACCAGAATACCTTTGCCAAAACGCTCTCGGATATCAAACCTAATATCCACTATCATGACCCACTCACCTCTAAATGCCTAAAAAAAATCTGCCATATCGTCATCCCAATATGGACGAAAATAATAACTGCCTCTCTATCTCAATGGATCCTTCCAGTATGCCTAAAAACAGGTCAAGTCGTCCCCATCATCAAAAAACCTACAGCGGACCCGGCAGAACCTAATAACTTCCGCCCAGTAACCAATATTCCATTACTTGCCAAATTAATTGAGAAATGTGTGCAAAATAACTGAGCAATCACATCGCCAATTTCAAGCTGCTGGACGATTCAGTCAGGCCACAGCACGGAAACAGCGATCCGTGCCCTAGATCACAATCTAGGGCACGATCACAATAGATCACAATAGAACATGTCTACTAATCCTTCTTGACCTGTCGTCAGCTTTTGACACGGTAAATCATGAAAAATTACTAGCCAGGCTTCATGACAGGATGGGATTGTCTGGAAATGTGCTGAAATGGTTTGAATCCTTCCTTCAGAATAGAATGCAAAGATTCCTGGTCAACCGGACGCTATCCCCAACATGCGCAAATTCAATTGGAGTCCCTCAAGGATTTACAATATCTCCATCACTTTTCAACCTGTATGTGGAACCCCTTACAGAAATTCTCAGAGCTGCAAGCATATCCTACCACATGTACGCGGACGACACGCAGATATACATCAAGATCGCGTCTCTGGAAGACATCAAGTTAATGAATGAGGCTTTAAAAGTATCATTACACTGATTAACTAGCAATCATCTGAAGCTAAATGCCCAAAAAGCTGAATTCCTATTAATCTCACCACCAAAGAACCACACAGAAGTGAAGGAATGGACGAAATTGATCACAGCACTAAACTGCACCCCTACTCTAGTGGAGTCAGCGAAATCGCTAGTAATCACACTGGATGATAACCTTGACATCAAATCCATGGCAAAAAGTGCCCGATTTCACTTTAACTACATTAGAAAAGTGAAACCATTCATTTCTACGGCGGACCTCAAATCCTTAGTTATCTCAAGGATTGATTATGGATGTACAACCTTAGCTGGTCTATCAAAAATTTCCACAGCACCACAAAAAGCATGTCTCAATGCGGCCGCAAGACTCATCACCGGATCGAGGAAATTCAACCACATCTCCCCACACCTGAAAGCGTTAAACTGGTTACCTTACGAAGCCAGAATTCAACTTAAAATGGCATGTATTACCCACAAAGCGCTCCGCTACAAAACACCAAGATATTTGTCCCAGAAAAATGAGCTATCAGGGGGAAACAGACGTGCCAGGAGTGCCAAGGAGCTTTTGCTGAGACCACCCATCTTCCGGAAGAAGAAAATGTATGATAGAGCTTTCTCCGGAGCTTCCCCAAGAATCTGGAACTCACTCCCTCCAAACATTAGGAAAATTCCAAACACGGCAACATTCAACAGGGAAGCGAAGATCTTCCTAATGAGTAAGTTCTTTCGTTAGGCAAGACAGTTCATCACTAGCACCGTGATATAGATGCTTCCAAAACAGATCTACAATGTAAGTAAAGATAAAGTCACCAGTTATACTGGGGATAACCTTTTACGGTACTATACTACTCGAGACTCGTGGATGTAGAATACACGGAAAAAGACACTCGGAACTATTTGTATTCAAAGTCCCAGTACACCTTGTACAGTAAGCAGTTCCAATAACTTTATTTGTAACATTGAAGATAGACATATATAGGAAGGATATATATATATGTTATTGCTGACATCAAGCTGTATCCTAAATCTTGTCACTGTATATATTTATGCTAATACTGTATAGCTGCATACCTAACCTACCTCATATCATTGTAAAACGTTCTGCTATACAAGTTGTATCTCTAACCTACCTCATGTAATTGTGAAGCGCTCTGATACCCAAGGGTCAAGTTCGCGCTATATAAAAGTCTTTAAATAAAAATAAATAAATAAAGTTCTACTGCAATCCAGAATTACTTCCATGGTATTAATTTTCCTAAATTAGTTGAAAGTGGAAATAGGATTCTTAATATGAAATTCACTTAGAGGAAGTTATGACCGCTATCCTGAACATGCCTTCTGGCAAGGCTGTAAGACCTGGCCACATTTCTGCTGAATTAATCAGAAGTTGTAGTTATCCTCCTTTCCCCCCTATTTTTATAGTACTTAAAGAAACTAAAAGCACTAAATATCCACCCCTTTCTTAACATAAAACTATAATACCTATTTTTGTTCAAAAAAGACAAAGACCAACTTGATTGCTGCTCATATCGCACTCTGTCATTGCTAAATGTAGATTCTACTATATATACTAAAATTCTGGTTACTAGGATCCATAGAGTTATTTCAATACTATTTTCAGAGGAACAACATTGCTTCATTCCAGGTAAAGACACAACCACAAATACCAACTTTGTTACTGCATTGATAGACAGAGCAGACATCTCACATGAGACACTTAACAACATATTATCAGACAAGGTCAAAGCCTTTCATAGAGTATTATGGGAATTCATGTAGGTATGAAGTATGTAATATTAGTTTGGGGTTCATTAAGCTCATCCAAGCAATATAGCAAACAGATAGAATTCACATACAGCAAGGATTCACCGCGTCTATAACAATCACATGAGGCACCAAGTAAGGCTGCCCAGTGTCGCTTCCTTTGGATGCTTTATATGTGGAGCCATACATTAGGCATTCATGAAAATCTATGCCTCCAATCTACTAATCAGATCTCCTTAACCCCTTCAGTGCCCATGACGAGCTGGACTCGTCATGGGCCGCGGTGGCGCTGTGCCCATGACGAGTCCAGCTCGTCATAGACCCCGCCCGCTAATGCAACGGCCGGCACTGGGCGGGGAAAGGGGCGGGCACTGAAGGGGTTAAAAAAACAGTCTATGCTGATGATGTACTTGTACTCACACTTCATACTAATCATAGAACAGGAGGTTATTCATTTTGGCAAAGTATCCGACTATAAACTAAAATCTCACAAAACAAATCATTCTAGCTGGAGGAGCTCCTCACAGTTATATGTGTCACATTGAAGGCCAGATATTTGGGAATAATGATTGCTCCAACATTAAACCTTTGTTTTAAACATAACTACATGTGCGTATTACAAAATACCAAAGGGTTGTTAGCTAAATGAAAGCATTTGCCCATTTCCTTGATAGGATGTATTAACTTTCTTTAGAAGAATATCCTTCCAAAGGACCGCTATATGTACCTAAGAGTTACTTTCAACAGCTTGATTCCATCATTTTCAAATTTATTTGGAACTGGAAAATTTACAAACAGATCTATAGAATATCTGAAATTGCCCATCACCAGGTGAGGTGAGGCCCTCCCAATTGGAGGCAATACTAATGGGTGAGCTTAGGTAATTGCATCAAACTCTTAAATGATGAGGAGGTAACAAATATGGCAATGCTACATTTTCCAAGAAGGTTTGATTAAAAACTGTAAGGAATTTGAGTCAGATTTCATACAATAAAAACACATCTTTGCAGATTCCAGATGTACTTGCATATACTGTGGTAAATAATTTAATTACCGGAACTTAATTTGATGCGGAAAATTAATAATAATAGCTCAGAAAAATAAGAGGCAGAATCCGTGGTATTAGAGGTTCGGAACGGGCTTTATTCCAAGATCAATTCGAATTGAGGGGCTCCATATTCCATCACCACGAAGGTTCAGGAAGTGAAGGACCCTACTTTATTGACAAGTAATCATTTTTATACAATAGGCATTACAGTGAAACAAATGCAGGAGGCGTAACAATTGATAACACATACATGCGTAACTAAAGTGGGTGTAACTAGGCGTAACTTAAAGAACGTCATCAGGTATGATGTCACAATAGGGTGGTTCCATGAAAGAATTTCGCAATGTCAGCAGAAATACTTGGCAGAAATGCGCGCGCAGCAGCATGACGTGTGATTGACGTGCAACTAGGGGGTGAAGGGGACTTGACATTTAGCTCTACATGTGGAGACAGGGAGTCTGGGGGGTCAAGTCAACCTAATCCCAAATCATATCTAACATCCTATGTTTAAAGAACTATGTTATCCAAAAGGAAAGGTCTCTCGAACAAAATCTATTCTATACTGACTGTGAGTGCGTGTACAAGCGTCTAAGTGTCTACACTAGATGCGAGAGCAGAAATCTTCCATAGTAACAGGGCTATGAATTACTTGCATAAAGACAGAGAAGCCGGGCCCTTTGCTCGGTAGCTGGAAGAATGTTTATTTAAACTACTAGACAGGAATGCATTGGATGGGGAGCGGAGCAGATAATTTCGAAGGTGAAATACAGTTGTTGGCAGGCAACAGGCTGGAGTCAGGCACCGTTAGCCGCGCAGGGAGTAGGACAAAGTTCATGGATACAGATGCGAGCTCAGACTGGAGCTTTCAGAGGCAGAAGGCAAGAAAAGGCTTGATGGCAGAATCAGGGCCTACTCGCCTGGACTGAAAAATGGGATAAATGAGCCATATAAAGTCGGTGGCCTTTCATACTTAGGAATGGAATATCTGGCCCACTCATGGCGAATCTGAAAGAGGACATGTTGACGGTGGACGCACATGTGTTTGCGTCTTCATAACTGGAACTGGAGGGATCATACATGTACTTATGATTTATACATGAAACCGTTGGGGTCCAAGATAGGGGACATAACTGATCATAAAAATCCATATTTCCACATTCCCTCCTTGTCCCCTACTTGCCCTTAAGAGATATCAATCTTCATCAATCCATTGATCTGTTCATATAGCATCATTTGTTCTTCTTTTTTCTTCTGGGACGAATGAGATCTTGGTGGTGGAATACACGATGTGGCACACAGACCACAAATCGCTGGTCCACATTGTAGGCATAGACAGCAACTGAATAATATGAGAAAGCCAATACCTAGGAAGGATAGGACCCTCCATCCAAAGGTAGATAATACACTCCAAAACCAACCGGACCAAGTCCAGGTGCCTGGATTCTGGTGTATCTGGCTTACAATCTTATGAAGGCGAGTTATGGCTTTATATACAGATGGCGAATTTTCTGGTATGAAAATGCAACAGCTTGATCCGATGACCCTGCAAGCTCCGCCCCTATCGGCCAGGATGACGTCAAGGACAAGACGATTTTGAAGCACAACAATCCGCATAGCAGACTGTTCTTCTGTTAAATTGCCTAAGGCGGAAATAGTTTTGTTCACTACTGCTTCAAGGGTTCTGGTTAATCTACGTATCAGCTTACTATTGGTAACTGTACCTATATAGGGAAAGAGACCTTTATTGAAATCTGTGTATTTTTCCCATGCTGTCTCAGTGTAGTCGACTATTGGGAGATCTCTCCGTTCTCTATTGTGTACTAAATGAGTATTTCTATGATAATCAGGAGGAGCTAGGAAAACAGGTGGCAAAAGGAATCCGATGTAGCAGGTACCATCCCAATCTAGAGGCAAACGTATATATGCCGTCTGACCACATATGAAGTAGGAATGGCGAGAAGCTCTAAATGTAGACTTGCCTTGATCACTGATTTCTATTACAGTGGTGCATCTACTATGGCCCATATGTATGGAACCATTCTTTCTTACACATAATTCACCTTTAACTGGAAATACTGACATGGCGGGCAAAATTGGTGCAGCTTCGGATTCGACATTCAGGATCATGAGATTAAGCGTGAAATTCCCTAATCCATATACTTCATTTTCTAGATCAGTTCCTGTTCTTTTGGGAAGTCCCTTCTTGTCAGGGTAGCAGATTTTGAGCAAAACTAAGTTCAGGTTTCCCCATACCCAGTTGTCTTGATAAACTGCAGAATTCGAATCTAGGGAATTAATTAAACTAAACCATGCTCCACAGGAGCCATTGTGTGTGAACGGATATGGAAAGAGAGGCAGAATTCCCTTATAGTTCTGATAGGGAGGGAGTCGGCCACATATCCAACAATTTGTAGCATTGCTAACCTGATGGGAATGATGTAACATACTAATAAAAGTGTTATTGCGCAGCTCAAATCTATAGGACAACTCATGCGGGGGTAATTCACTAAAAGAATGTTCAGCAGTAACATTATAAATATGTTTAAAAATAGGATAATATATGTGCAACAATATACTTGCAGTGATTATTAATAGATTTAAGAAAAACAAAATTAATAACGTCACTGTGCAATGACTACGCAGTGATTTACAGTACGCATGTTGTTTCAACTGCCTTTTTCGGTTTCTTTCTCTATTCAGGTCTAGATAATACATGTCAGATACAAATTCGACCGATTCACCTTGGAGAGGACTTAAACAATCAAATTGTCTGACTTGTTAGACCGTAGTTTTAGTTTATATTGTTCTTTGTCATTCAGTTCAACCAAAGGAAGCTTTGAGTCAATCGGTGAAGACACGCGAGGTGTGTCGTTTACATCGGACGGTAGTCCATGAAATTTCTTGATATGACTTGAATGTATCCAGCCTTTTCGACCTTCGATCTTCACGGCTGTCCTCGTTGTTAACAGTACGAGTTGAGGTGATTTCCACCTAGGATCCAGCTGAGACTTCCGGTCAAAGTTCCTCACTAACACCAAATCCCCGGGCACTACGTCATGGGGTTTCACCTCGGTGTTGTCGGGAAAGGCTGCAGCTACCTGTGAACGACAAGATTGTAGTGCAGACATCAAGGAAGCCAGGTAATCTGTCAGCATATTACAGTCAACATCAGTTATTTTGCGTGGTATAGGCGTCCCCCACATATTTGGTGGTCTGCCAAAGACCACCTCATAAGGGGATAGCCCTGTTCGAGAGTGTGCTACCATTCTCATGTAAAAGAGTGCAACTGGTAAGGCTACTACCCAGTCGACACCTTTCTCTCTACATATTTTGGACAATCTAATTTTCAGGGTCTGATTATGTCGTTCCACGAGACCTGCTGCCTCGGGGTGTCGGACACAGTGAAATTTCCACTGATAGCCTAACAAAAGTGAAACGTGTTTCATTAGTTCGGATGAGAACGGCTGGCCGTTATCTGAGTAGACAACACGTGGTAAGCCGTACCGTGGGAAGAATTCTCGAACCAACTGTTTGGCAGTAGTCGGGGCAGTGTAATCTGAAACCGGGTATGCCTCTGTCCAACGGGAAAGAGCACAGACAACTACGAGAACATATTTGAATCCTCGACATCGTTCCATCTGGATATAATCCATCTGGAGGACTTCAAAAGGGTGATCAGGAGGCTGAAATCCACCTTGTTCTACGGGAATGCTTTTACCTGGATTAAACTGACAACAGATCATACAGGTACGAACTTTTTGTTTAGCTGCTGCTCGTAAATGTTTGTTGAACCAAATGTGTTGAATGCTGTCTAGCATAGCTTTTTCTCCTAGGTGCGCTGGACTATGTACAGTATTAATTATAACTTGAACCATTGAATCAGGAAGGAACCACATAGATTTTTCCTTCGTCATCCATCCTTGATCCGTTTGGATCCCTCCTAATTCAGTCCATTTCTTTATTTCCTCTGGTGTAGCATGTGTCTGTATGTCAATTACGTCAAGAGCGGGATCCTTAACCGTCATGCAATATGTTGGTGTCGGGACTATTGTCTTTGTCATGTCAGATGTTTGAGTTTGAGCAGTCTGTTTAGCTGTTCTGTCAGCTAGGTCATTGCCTTGAGAAATGATATCAGTAACTTTCGTATGAGCTTTACATTTCATAATTGATATTGCAGTGGGCAGATGTATCGCATCTAATAAGGCATGAATAAGGGGTCTGTGCTGAATGTGGGCACCGTGAGAAGTTAAATAACCTCTCTCTCGCCACAGCACGCCGAAGTCATGTACAACTCCGAATGCATAACGTGAATCAGTGTATATGTTGACATTTTTATTCGTAGCTTGAATACAGGCTTGTGTCAGAGCGATAAGCTCTGCTGCTTGAGCGGACAAGGTGTTTATGCGATTTGTTTCAATGACTTCAGTGTCTGTTGTGACTGCGTAAGCGGCCACTAACTCTCCTGTACTTGTTCTCATACATGAACCATCTACATACAACGTCAGGTCTGGGTCTGACAATGGGACGTCTGTCAAGTCTTGTCTGGGTTTCGTCGTGATAGTGATAACTTCAATACAATCATGTGCAAGTGGGTCTGTTCCATTTACAGGTAACAGTGTGGCAGGATTCAATGTACTACAACGTCTGATTTCTATATTTGGCTGAAACAATGTTAATTCGTAACCAGTGAGTCGTGCTATAGTCAAGTGTTGTGTTTGTGTGCGGTTCAAGAGAACCTCTACTGCATGTGGTACTTGTACTGTCAATTGGTGTCCTAGTACTATGGCATCGCTTTGTCTGATTGCTAAAGCTGTCGCTGCCACCGATTTCAGGCACGCAGGCAGAGCCTGAGCTACGGGATCTAATGTACTAGAAAAATAAGCACATGGTTTGTGTGATCCTGCTTGTTCCTGCGTGAGTACTGACAAGGCAGTACCTTCGCGTTCTGTAACAAAGAGTGTAAACTGTTTATTGTAACATGGTGTTGCTAAAACAGGTGCTTGACATAAAGCTTTCTTTAGGCTTTCAAAAGCTTGTGTATGTTCCTGAGTCCAAGGGAGAACAGTCGATGTGGCTGCCTCCTGTGTTGTCAACTGAATGAGTGGTTTTGCTAGAAATGCATACTGAGGGATCCACTGCCTACAATATGAAGTGAGGCCTATGAAAGCCCGCACCTCCTTTTGTGTCTTGGGTATTGGCATGTTAGCAATTAACTGAATACGATCTGGTGTAAGCTGCCTTCCCTCCTTGGACAGCGAGTGCCCTAGGTAAATAACTCGCTGGACACAGAATTGCAGCTTAGAAGGGGACACCTTGTGCCCCTTGTCAGCCAAAAATTGTAAAACCGTCAGTGAGGTTTTTTCACATTCAGGTTCGCTTCTAGCGGTGATCAGCAGATCATCGACATATTGAAGCAGGGCAGTGTTGACTGGCATGTGGATACTGTCAAGTTCTCGTTTTAGTGCTTGGCTATAGATGCTGGGGCTCTCTGTGAATCCTTGAGGTGCGCGTGTGAATTTAAAGCTTCGTCCATTTAAACTAAATCCGAACAAGTATTGGCTTTCCGGATCTATTGGGACGCTGAAAAAGGCATTCTTGAGATCAATTACAGTAAAGAACGTTGCTTCGGAATCAATGGCTGTCAATAATGAAGAAATGTCTGGGACTACGGGGTATTGTGGTACAATACATTTATTTAATTCGCGCAGATCAATAACCAATCGATATACTGGCGGGGCTTTTGGATCAGTTCGTTTAAGAATCGGAATTATCGGTGAATTACATACATTGGAGTCGGTTTCCACAACCACTCCTTGGGTAATAAGCTCGTCAATGATTTGCAGTAAAGCCACTACAGCATCTGGGGGTAACTTATATTGTCGCATTCGTGGTAGTACCACTCCTGCCTTCAGTGTGACTCGATATGGTGTAATGTTCATGCAACCAACATCTGTAGGGCCTTGTGCCCATAAATGTGTGGGTAAAGTCTGCAGTCGGTCATCCATGTCTCGGGACACATAGTGCCCTTTGAAATCACGTAAAAACAATCTTACTCCTTCCGGAGAACAACATATTATAGCTCCTAGAGCTTTCAATGTTTTTATGCCTAACAAGTTTTCTGGACATGATTTAGTAAGCAATAAATCCGTAGTTCGTGTCAAGGGACCAATCGTAAGTGGAAGAGGCTGTGATACTTCGTTAATGATAGGTTTTCCTGAAAAGCCAAGGGAAATATTCTGTGTGCCTGAGAGGGGTGCCCCTGGAACTTCACTACGTTTTATTGTTGTTCGGCTTGCCCCTGTATCAAGTAAAATTTTTCTATCTTGGCCTAATAGTTCACTGTGTACATAAGGTCCTTCTTGATCTACAGGGACCTCAATAAGGGGTAAGCCAACTTCCCTCTCTAGGCTGTTTCATGAGTATCGTTGATAATCAGGATAGTCATACTGTGCGGTCTGATACATCTGTCGTGTCGTTGTTTGTGTGGCAGCAATAGGCTGCGGTGGTGGAGCTGGCATAGACTGTTGTGGAGCTGGCATGGACTGTGCATGCTGCGGGGCTCCTAGTTGGTTCTGATCCTGTCTAAGTGGTCTTGGTCTTTCTTTTGTGTTACCTATGGCGATATTATGTTTTAAAACGGGACAATCGTGTACATAATGACCTGGCTGTTTACAATAGTTGCACGTCCCTTTTACAGGACCTGCTGAAACACTGGACTGTGTCATACCCTTTTTATGACCGTCAGCTGGAACTGTCTGGGAAACTAACATTTTCATTTTCGTGTCTTTCATGCGTCTTTGTTCATGTTCTTGTTCCTCTCTAATTCTATTGTGATGGTACTGTAGCATTTGTAACATTTGTGACGGAGTGTTACCTTGCCAGGTACTCTCGAATTTCAATACTCTATTCTTAACTTGGGGCAAGGAATTTTCAACTAATTTTGTCACAAACAGATGTGGATACGATTCGCTACTTGCTTTTATTCCACTATTTATACCAAAACATTTTTCGAATCGGGCATAGAAATCACTAGTGTCTTCATCTGGTTTTTGTTTACAGGCTGAGATTGCACCCCAGTCTTCCTTTTTCGTAGTTAATAAACGTGGCAGTACCTGTACTAGTAAACCTGGTAGTGTTTTGGTCTTGTCCCCGAGCCCTGAACCTGGACCTCGAGCTTTTTCTTCGTTTTCTAATGCTGTCCAATCTATCTTCTGGTCTCCCACCTCCCAATCCTTTTCCTTGAGTTTTTCGTAAATGCCCGCAGGCATTAATACCTTCAATATTGTCATAATGTCGGGGTAGGTATATTCTCCCATGAGCAACATGTCTTTAATTTCACGGTGGAAACCCGCTGGGTCTTTGTCATGACTGGGTACCACTTTCTTCATTTCTAATAGTTCTATTTTGGATATCGGTGTGTATACAAACACACGTTTAAACTGATTGTCCTCACCTTTTATCGGGTGCACTTCGCGTAAGGGATTCTGTCTATCCATATAATACGTCGTTCTTTCCTTGATGGGCAGTGAGACATGTTCGGGGCATACAAAAAGAATGTACTGCTTTCTGGATTCTAGTATTTCTCTAATTAACTCAGTACCTGAACCTCTCCATTTGTTCGTGAGTAATTCAGTCAATATATCAGGTAAGGGACCAGGATCGGAATGTTGGCTTTTATATAATATAAGGAGTTGTTGAATCATATAGATACCAGCTAAACGCTGTTCATCTGGGGTGAGGTTCAAAAACGTATGCGCTAGTGTATCATCACCATATTTTCCAGGACTATCAACCCAGTGTACGGCTGACCTGGCTAATTCTTGTTCGTCCATAGAATCGAGTATATGATAACCCCTTCGTTCTCGAAGTAATTTGTCAGCGGCTTGGAACGAATGTTCGGGGGACCTTATATTTATTATAGGAGTTTGGAATTTTCTGCTATTCTCTGGACGTATCGGACGTATCGGATCAGTAAAGCATCTAGTATTATTGCAAGATCTTCCTCTACCTACATAGGCCACGGTTTCTAACTGTCCTGTGGGCAGTTCTAATTCTTCCTCGTCCTCGGTTTGTTCAGGTTCGTCTACTGCTAATCTTTCTTCGTGTATTCGTTCTATTTCTTTGCGGATCTTTCGGCACATAGCTACTATACATGATCGTTTATCATGTCTCCCCTCTGATATATTCTTACTCCATGTGGTAAGAATTTGCATTTCTTCCAGATTTACCCCTGGTCGGTCTTGATTTCTGATCACACAGTTTATGAGGAAACGTAACAGTTCCCCCTGTATTTCCACTTTTTGGTACTCCATGGCTCTGTTAATACTCTCAGGGTCTCGCCCTGACTGGACAAAGTGATATATATTTTCTAAATGTGCAGTCATTCCTGGTATCTTCCCTAAATATATTGCAGCTCGTCGGATACGTAATGATTAGGCCTGGGCGAAGCACTACGCTACGCTCGCGTAGTTTGCGAAGTTCGCGCTACTTCGCACTACGCGAACTGCACGTAGCACAGTGCGAACACGCGTAGCGTAGTGTTGCGTAGTGCTGCGGTCATTTTTTGCTTGCTCGCGGTCCTCAACGTCAAGTTGGCGACCGCGAGCAAGCAAAATGACATCCTGGCGAGACTTTTTCCTTGTTCGCGATCGCGAGCATGGAAAATAAACCTCCCGGCGAGATTCACAACGCGAGAAGGTCAGGTTTCTCATTGCGAGGGGTCGCGTATGCTCGCGACCGCTCGCGATGAGAAACTACCAGTTCGCGTTGAGAAAGCTGCAGCTCGAGGAAAAATCTACTCGAGCAGCAGAAAACTACAGCTCGCACTGTGCAAGATGCCATTTTCAATGATTGCACAGTGCCGGTTGCTTGTCCGCACTGTGCAATCATTGAAAACAACATCTTGCACAGTGCGAACATGTTACTTCGCAGTTCGCGAAGTGCTACGCGTAGCTCGCGTAGTGCGAACTTCACTTTGCGTAGCTTCGCGAAGTGCTACTTCGCGAACTACGCCCACCCTTAGTAATGATGGCAGCACCATTTCGTCCCCTTTTCCGGGCACAGGGTCATATCTACAATCTATTAGAAGTTCCTTGAGCGTGTTGGGAGTTACTAGTTTGGGCGTACGTTGGTGGGCTGATTCTTGAAAGGAAAGTTTATTTACTCTGGGTGGCGTGGAAAAAACGTTTGATGTAGCTCCGGTAGCACCACCTGGGGTGCTGGATGTGAAAGGATTTGTTGAACGTGATATAGCAACCATAGGTGTGGATACGGATGTAGAAACAGATGTGCTTGCCGGAACTTGTGTCGGAGTGTGCTGTTGCGGAGGTACAGACGGAGGAGGGTCTTGGCGTTGAACCCCCTCGGCAGGCGGTCTATGTGGCGCAGCATTAGCATACTCGGGAACTGCGTCGTCTAAATAAGAGGAAAGAAAAACATCTTCTGCGGTTCTGGGATGCCCTTTGGGATGTACTTTTATCGGAAACAATGGGGGTGGCAAGTCTTTTGGTATCTCCGGAGTAGCCTTAGGTAACCCTTCGGCCAGAAGGGGATACATACCATTCATAAGGGCATTTCTTTGTCTGTCTATTTGTTCTGACTTTACTCGAGTACCTTCTTCAATTAATAGATTTTCTCGAACTTTATTTGAATTCTCCTTACTTTTCTCTTCCTGTCTGAGCGCTTTTTCTGTACGTCTATATGATTCTTTACGCCATAATTCAATGGCATCTTTCTGTGACTGTCTAGCTTTCTTTTTCCATAATTCTTCTTCTACTTTCATGATGCAATCTGCATCCCAGGTCCCAGCTGCGGGCCACCTCTGACTTTCTTGTAATTCCTTGGTGTAGTCCACCCATAAATCAAGAAATAATATGGCGTCTAGGCCATGTTTATGATACATGAAGTACCCTGGAGTGTCCCTAGGAGGAATGGGAACAGCTTCTTCGAGTACCCCTTTTCTAGTTTTGATCTGTCTTAATTTCGAAAAGAGCGGCATATTGAGAACTGATCTGATACCTAATTTTGAACACGTTTAATACAGCAAAACACAATAATGAACAGTCATTCACACCACAGTATGCAGAACGTATTTAAGACATTTAACATTTAACATTTAATGAACAACAATGATGGCCATTTAGGGAACTAGTCACTAAGCATAATACTCGATACTAACTAGGTAATTCTGAATTATATACTAGACATACTTGATATACTGCTAAACAGTACAGATACACTGCTGAAACAGTGCAGACCGGATTTGTGTACCCAAACCCGTCTTGACCGGCACAAACTATGTGCACGTCAGAACGCCTCCCCGACAATGGTACTCACCGGGTAGCTCGAAACGGAAGGCCTCGGAACTGAACTGAACTGGACTTGAACCGGACTGGACTCGACTCGAAACTTCGGGACCTCGGAAACTGGTGGGCCTCTGTATACCTCGGATCTTGCTCTCTCAGCTAGGCTCTGGTCGGGATACTTCGCACTTCTCACCGCCTCGTCTGGGTGTTGATCGCAGCCTCAGTTACCCCCGCTTGGCCGGAGGGAGATACAGGAAATCCTGTGGGTACGCGTTGTTGTCCGTCCAGCTGTGGCAGGAGACCGGGCCTGCAACGCACTGCCGGCGCGTGAGATGAGAAAGTGTCCCTATTCGGGCGCCATATATGTGGTAAATAATTTAATTACCGGAACTTAATTTGATGCGGAAAATTAATAATAATAGCTCAGAAAAATAAGAGGCAGAATCCGTGGTATTAGAGGTTCGGAACGGGCTTTATTCCAAGATCAATTCGAATTGAGGGGCTCCATATTCCATCACCACGAAGGTTCAGGAAGTGAAGGACCCTACTTTATTGACAAGTAATCATTTTTATACAATAGGCATTACAGTGAAACAAATGCAGGAGGCGTAACAATTGATAACACATACATGCGTAACTAAAGTGGGTGTAACTAGGCGTAACTTAAAGAACGTCATCAGGTATGATGTCACAATAGGGTGGTTCCATGAAAGAATTTCGCAATGTCAGCAGAAATACTTGGCAGAAATGCGCGCGCAGCAGCATGACGTGTGATTGACGTGCAACTAGGGGGTGAAGGGGACTTGACATTTAGCTCTACATGTGGAGACAGGGAGTCTGGGGGGTCAAGTCAACCTAATCCCAAATCATATCTAACATCCTATGTTTAAAGAACTATGTTATCCAAAAGGAAAGGTCTCTCGAACAAAATCTATTCTATACTGACTGTGAGTGCGTGTACAAGCGTCTAAGTGTCTACACTAGATGCGAGAGCAGAAATCTTCCATAGTAACAGGGCTATGAATTACTTGCATAAAGACAGAGAAGCCGGGCCCTTTGCTCGGTAGCTGGAAGAATGTTTATTTAAACTACTAGACAGGAATGCATTGGATGGGGAGCGGAGCAGATAATTTCGAAGGTGAAATACAGTTGTTGGCAGGCAACAGGCTGGAGTCATGCACCGTTAGCCGCGCAGGGAGTAGGACAAAGTTCATGGATACAGATGCGAGCTCAGACTGGAGCTTTCAGAGGCAGAAGGCAAGAAAAGGCTTGATGGCAGAATCAGGGCCTACTCGCCTGGACTGAAAAATGGGATAAATGAGCCATATAAAGTCGGTGGCCTTTCATACTTAGGAATGGAATATCTGGCCCACTCATGGCGAATCTAAAAGAGGACATGTTGACGGTGGACGCACATGTGTTTGCGTCTTCATAACTGGAACTGGAGGGATCATACATGTACTTATGATTTATACATGAAACCGTTGGGGTCCAAGATAGGGGACATAACTGATCATAAAAATCCATATTTCCACAATACTCCACAACTCAATTACCCTGAACTTTCAGAAAGTTTCACATCTCCCTATTTTGTCGACATGGCAGCAATTTGGGACCACTCATTTAAAGGAGTTGTTTGATAATAACGGGCTAAAATTCTATTTAGATTAACAAAATTCATTTTCATTGAATTCTTTAAATCTATACAAATAAAAGCCTTTGTCTCTAACAATGAGCATAGACCTGCACTACCTTTAATTACATGATTTTGTTAAGAACTCCTTTAGCCCCAATTAGGTATCTATCGCCAAAGGTATGCCTGGCTAATGGAATTTAAAACTGCTGACATTAGTATGGTTACAATGAGCAAACCAATTGTCCTTAGAATTAGGGGAAGAAATATCAATTCAGAATTTTACTTACATTATTATACATTTCTGTAAAATTATAAATCCAACCGGACTATGTAGGCCAAGTATATCGTACTCTGTTCGACTTTTATGTTAACTCATTAAAACTTAGTAGGTGGGATAAATCCATGTACCGTTGCCCAGGATATTCGATTGAGGATACAGATAACATACAGGTTTGTTAATTGTCTCAAGTGTAATACATTTTGGACTTTAATATCATCCAGAATTAAATATATACAACTCTCTGTATTCAATCTCACTCCCAATATAATTTTATTAGTGAGTAAGGCAGAAAATTGTGTTTTTTATGCAATAAAAATCGCTAGACTAATGACTGCTAAAAATGGAAATCTGAAAAAGCCCCCATCCACGATGAATGATGGAGGGAAGTCAGAACCAACAAAGAAATGGAATATCAGATAGCTACAATAGGAGTTCCAACTGCTAAATTTAAATGAATATTGGAAACAATGTCTGACAATCTAGCAAAATTAAGTCTCTTCTTTCTCAACAGGCTAAACAAATTCTGTATACTTTCTTCATTCCTTTCTTCTTTTCTTTTGCTATAAAGCTATTATGGAATATACCATATACACAGCAGTAGCAACATAAACAACGACCTTTGCTGTACCCCAGGCCCACCTGGCCTCTTCTTAAGCACATTGAATCTAACACTGTGAGAAAGGGCACTACACTAATTTGTATTATTTCTACATGCACAAGATCCATGAAGATATTGCAGTGTGTACCCTTTACACGCCTTGAGTTACAGCAAGCTTAGAAAATATCTTGCATCCACTAGACCCTTGCTAGACCCTTTTTAAAGGGAGCCATGCACATGTAAGTGAAGACCAAAAAATGTGTCTCTTTGGTCAGCTTCAGAATTTATAGTGACTGAAAGAAATGATGATGATGATGATGTTAACAATGGTACATGGGTTTTATTTAAATTTAATTTATAGCCTGAAATGACCCGAATGGATGGGCTTCTAGTGTAATCTCAGTTATAGAGTCCTCAGGTCTACATGAAATAACACTGCTATATCGTCTGCATATGCAGTTAGTTTGAGCTCTAGACCATTGAGAGATACTGGTGGGATCCTTGCATTATGCAACAAATGCTGTACGAAAGGCTCAATATAAAGAGCAAATAACAACGGAGATAAGGGACACCCCTGTCGCGTGCCCCTTTGAACTGAAAAAGAAGATGAAGAATGACCATTAACCATACCCGAAGCTGTCAAATTGCTATACAGTTTCTGGGTTGCCGAGATAAACCTCTGACCAACGCCAAGCGTTGTCATTGTTAGCCATAGTGAACCCCAGACCACCCGGTCGAAGGCCTTCTCGGCATCTAACATCAACATCCCAACAGGCTGAACTAGCCGGCCTGAAACATCAAAAACAGCTAAAGCTGTATTAATGTGAGCTGCCGTGTCTCTGCCTGGAACAAAGCCATCCTGGTGCACTGACACTAAGATGTGGATAACCGGGACAAGGCGAGACGCAAGAAGATTTGAAAAACAGGGTTTATCAATGATAGCGGCCGATATGAACTCAGCTCCTCTGCAGGTTTCTCCTTTTTTTAAAACACTATGATATTAGTAATGTTCCAGGAGGGCGGAACAACCCCCCTGCATGATCTCATTGCATAGTACCAGAAAAAACGGTAACAACCTATTTTTAAAAATCTTACAGAATTCCAATGAATTGTATCTCCTCCTACCGCTTTGCCGGTAGGCAGAGCGTTAATTGCTCCCTCAATAGAGCCTTATGTTTTATTAAACTATCTTATATTCAAGGCGGGTTTAGGCTCCCAGATTTTAAAAGATACTTTTGGGCCTCGTTTTTTTGGTCGAAAACAAAGTTTGCTTAAGGGACCTGATAGTGGCAGTATCTGGCTTTCTCATCAACTGGCGGACGGCCCTGCTGCGGGGTTTTTGTTAAACAAATCCATTGCCCCTAACGACTACAAGAGGGTGCAGTTTAAGATTGTGAGAGATATCGTTAAGATATGGCAAGATATCTCCAAGACATATTCTTTTTCTCATCTGCATGCATACACCAGGTTATGGGGAAATCCTGCACTACCCGAGAAATTTCACGCCCCTGTTGGAAGTAGGTGGCTAAGTAGGGGTATAGTACAACTCGGCCACTTGTATGACAGACAAGGGTTCTGGTCGTTGGCTGTTTTGCAGGAAGAGTATGGGCTACCACAAACCACATTTTTTAAATATCTACAAATAAGGGACTGCTTGTTACGCGGCCTGGGTTTATTACAGATACCATGTCCCTCTGAGATAGTTTTTGTACTTCTTCAGACTTCTGGTTGGGGGTTAATCGGCAAAGCCTACAAGAATCTTTTAGCTAATTCCAGTGATGATGGTATACAGACTACAGCAAAGTTAAGTCGGGTTTTTCAAACCAATATAACTAGTAATGAAATATAGGAATCCATGGCGACCATAGACACAGCAGTCGCATCAGTTAACCTAAAGTTACAGCAACATAGGATAATATTTATGTTGTACTACACTCCCGAGCTAATTTCTAAATGGGTTGTGAATCAATTATCCTCACCTAAAGCATATTTTCTGAAATGCCAAGTGTATGCTGTTGATTTACGACAAATGTTCATTAGGTGTCCAGGGCTGAGTGTATTTTGGCTTAAAGTTAATCCTGCTTTTTCAATTTTGGCTGGACATAATATTCAGATGACAGAAAAGGAAATGGTGTTGGGGGTAATGCAGGATCAAGGCTGTCTTTCAGGTTCATTTGTATCTACTCTGATTGCATGTGCCCGTTTGTGCATTGCTTGTGTTTTGATCCAAAAAACAGGACCCGGTATCAATGAATTTTGGATTCTGCTTCGTGAAATATACGAAATGGAGATGGCTCTTGCCAAAGCTAGGGGCCACGCTCTAGACGAAAATGTAAACGGATTTGGTCTGGCACTCAGTGGGATTAGAACTGTGTGATATACGTACATTGTTTGAGTTTATATCCAGCAAGATATATATGAGTTTGTGAGAAGTTGGCCTGGTATATGATGTTCACTAGTTAAAGTGACCACCCTGTACCATGCCAAGCAACCCTTATGGTGTGGTTGTAAGTCAACCTTTTCGGACTAGCTGCCCTAGTGGTAGCGTAGGCTAAGCAGTCTTTGAGGCTAAACTCGTGAAACGTGTTAAGCAAGCTGTTTTACCAAATGTAACCCCCTTTTATACCAATGAAAGGACACCACACAGATATATATTCAAAATATATATGTATTTATTTCTCAAAGTAACCCCTAGTCTCTTTATGAGCACAGGAGCACAAATCGTCAAACAAGATTACAGTAGAATACACAGAAGTTGCACTTTATATGGATAGGCCCTGGTGGCCGCTCATACCATATACTAAAATAGTGGTATAAGTACCACGAACAGAAAAGGGAAAAGGCCTAGGGCCTCTAGAATCGCTGGGCCTACAAGGAGCTAACTTCAGTTAGTGACCAGGAGATCCACGGGTTGCGTGTGCAGAGCAAATAGTCACACGCGTGCTCCTATAGGTTTTCAATGGGTGCGTAAAAAGTACAAAGTTACTGCAAAAAGGATCTTCCGGATGGACTATGAACTCAAGATTGGAAACACAGACACTAGAGATGATACTCTACACTTGGGCACCGGAGTGCCAGCTTTACCTCACCCACAGGAAGCGGGTGCGTAGGTGTCGAAGTGCGTCGGGTTTCTTCTATCTGTTCAATGGAGCCTGTGGACAAAGATGCTGCAGGCGGTCGGTCCGGAAGAGATGCGGTGGATCCCAGAGTGGATCGGAGTTGTTGAAGACCTGTAAGCAGAGGGGACAGTGTTCACAGTCACTAGCCAGTGACCAGCGTGGCACCAGGTGGGTGCCAGGCGATGTCGGGTGCAAACAGGAAGAAAGGTGTAGCTTGTCTCTGCAGCCACGTGGTCCCTGAAGGTCGACGATGTCCAGGAGTCGGTTCACGAGCTGTCCCACGCAGGCTCTCGCTGTCGGCGGTGTTGGCGACTTGATCGAAGCAAACAAGCCTTGGCAAAAGCAATTGTTGTGGAAAACAAAATAAGCTGATGGTTCTGACCAGCAAGGTCAGAGGGATTGCTCCTTTGGAGGGAAGCAAGGGCCAGTCTGGAGCAACCAGACCAGTGGTGTAATTGTTGAGGTTCGTCGCCAAGATGGCCACTAGCCAGCGGGCCAGCAACCGGTTAGGCGCGTCGAGTGGCAAAATGCAGAAGGGCCCCACGCAGATCGTGGAGATGCTGGGGGGCTCACCTTTGGTGCAGATGCTGCTCGGGTGTTGGGCTTCTCAGATCCCAAAGCACAACTTGGAGGGAGCCTCGGTTGTTGCACTTGCAGCTTGTCGTGGTCTTTTCAAGATGGCTGGCTCCACGTGTCTCGGTGCCTCCACGGGTCTCCTCTTTTCAGGGACTGTGGATCGGGCGGTGAGAGGTCTGGAGGTCCAGGTCTTGTCAGTCTCTGGGCTCGGGCTCTGGCGGGAGGCGGCGGCAAAGCAGACGTTAATTCGCTGGATGGTGCTTGCGTTAGCAAGGTGGTCACTCCCTGACCACAGGGGAGATTGGCTTCAGTCCTCTGTGCGGCAGAGCGTCGAAGTTCCCGTCTTCTTCTTAGTTTCAAGTTGATTCCAGGATGTCTGAAGTCTTAGGACACAGCTCCTACCTTTAAGCGGATTCTAGGGGCCGGACTACCTGCTAGGTCCCTCCCTAAGGGTGGGACCAGGAAGGGGGGTGGTTACACCCCCAATCCTTTG
The DNA here is from genome assembly GCF_964204655.1 of Triturus cristatus. Lineage (NCBI taxonomy): Eukaryota > Metazoa > Chordata > Amphibia > Caudata > Salamandridae > Triturus > Triturus cristatus. Next base: position 617,312,636 of record NC_140583.1, on the reverse strand, counting down.
TCCAGCTCGACCCAGGCCCGGGACTGGTGTGCCCCAGGACCGGATTGAACTGGCATATGCACCGAGGCTCCTTGTGAGCCTCAGGCATGTCTGGTTTCTTTCAAGCCCTACCTGACCAATACACAAAATCCTGTCTGGGGTGGTGCACGCACCTCCCCTGGCAGGAAACCCTTTGTCCACACCTCCCAAGCTGGAAGGACTCCCAGCAGCAGGAGGGCAGACTTGTGTCTGTGGTGGCAGCATCCATTTTGTGGAGCTGAGGCTATGTCTGATTTTACCCGGGTTTCAGGTACTGTACATGTCGTGTCCCTCTAGAAGGGTGGAATGCTAACCCCGTCGCCAGAATTGGCGAGGGGTTAGTATTCCAATTCGTATGACACCTTACTCGACATGTTTTGATAAAGCCAAACCAAAGTTAGCATTTAACCGCGAGGTTCATAATGCACTTAAGAGTATATGGTATGACGATATCTGGAAACAGTAGAAGGAAGTTGTTCCGACCACTGCAGACAGGCTCAGCTCATGCCAGAGCACCATCTCACATGGAACCAAGCACTCTGCCTTCAGGATTGTTAAGGCCTGCCATAGGAGTGACTTATAGGTTAACATGTGTCCCATTTAAGGTTAGGTATAGGTATACTACACCTAAGTAAGAGGTGATTACACCAACTTACCCCAGCTGAGTGATCAGCCAGTTGTGTCAAATTTGTTAGGCCAAGCCTGGGGTGGCATAATACATGCTTCAGCCCCTGGCAGGCCTTAGATACACCAATGCCCTGGGTACCTAGTGTACACTGGTACAGGGGCTCACAGGGTGATCCAATTCCAATGGGTTATGCACCTAGGGTGCATGGAGTCCATTTTAGAGTGAGAGCAGACAGGCTGAGACCCTGAATGGCAGGATCTCAGGCCTACTAAGTCGAAAAACCAGCTAGACACTAGGCAAAAATGTGGGGGTAACCATAGTCAGATATCCACCTTCCTACACAACCCCCCCCCCCCCAAACGAAGGGAGATAAGGCTGACCTTGACCAGGTAAGCCTATATTGCCCAAGTGGCCATATAAGGAGGAACCAGCACTGGCATGGTTACCCCCTGTCTCATGGTCCACTAAGCAATCCCTCACCCTAAGGGTATCAGAGGGTCTCCACCATAGGGAATCTCTACCTTTGGTGTGTCTTGGCAAAGTAAAAGGCTGGTGTTGAGATGGAGTACTGAAGTGAGTGTCCTCAAAGTGAGGCCTCAGCTTCCTCCAATCATCCTCCACCATGGACGCCTTTCTTTCCTTAACTGAGTTGCACTGTGCTCTCAGGGTCAGCCTCTGGCTACCTAAAGCTGGAGGCTGGGTCCCTTTTGTGGGCTTACTGGAGGGACAGGTCAGGTTTGGGGCCCTAAGGTCCCAGGTTTGCCTGTGCCCAACAGAATCCCTCTGGGGGAGGTCCCTAACTACCTGGAAAGGAGATCCCTCAGGAATGTTTTTACCCATCACCTGGCTAGGGCTACTAGCCAGGCAATCCTCATTCTTTTGATGGGGGGATTCTTGTGGACAGGGGCCCTCTGCGGGTCCACTGGCCTCCCTGACCTCTGCAGCCCTGGGCTGACTGAGGCAGGGTAGAGAGAGGCAGGCTACCTGCACCAGACTGGGTCCCACCTTGGAAGGGGCCACTGACATCAGAGGCTCTGCCAGGCCAGGCCTGGCTACCTCTGGGGTAGTTCCTTCACAAGGGGTGAGGTCAGCTCCCTGAGGAGGCTGACTTTTTCCTAATGTCTGGGGAGAGGGAGACTTTTCTTCCTCCCCACTACTCTCTGTTTGTGTGGAGTGATCCATAGTTTCAGGCTTCACTACACCTATGTCAGTCTGAGTATAGGCTGAGACCATTACAGCCTTGCCAACCTTTTCAGGGGGGCACTCAGTTTGTGTTTGAGCTGTGACTGTCACAGCTCTGCCAGTCTCTACAGGGAAGTCTGTCTGTGCCTGGGCTGTGGCTACCACTGCCCTTCCAACCTTTCCAGGGAGGAAATCTATTTGGACAGGGGTTGTGAATGGCACAACCCCACTACCCTTTTGTGAAAGGCCTACCATTTTAGAATGGGTGTCTTGTTCAACTCCAGCTCAGGCTGAGAGTTCTAAATCATTCCCCAGTAAGCAGTCTACAGGCAAGGTTGGGGACACTGCCACCCTTTTAGGGCCAGTGACACCTCCCCAGCTGAGACATACCTCTGCCATGGGATGACTGTTCTGTTTGCCATCAATGTTAGTTACCTGGTAGGAGAAACCAGGCAAAAGCTGCTCAGAGGGAACTAGCCAATGGGCCACCATAGTGAAGCTAGCTCCAGTGTCTCTGTAGGCCTCAGCTTTTGTACCATTGATGTAGGGCTCCTGTCTGTACCTACCCAAAGTGTTGGGACAGGCAGTGAAGTTGGCAAACCCCATGCCACCATCACAGACAAGAGTAGGTGCTGTGGGGGAATTGGCTAAGCCAGGGTCCCCCTGTGTTCCCCAAGTAAACCCACCCAGATTTCTGGGGGCACTCCCACCACCTGGGGGATTACTGCTGACAGTAATAGGTGGTGTGACAGGAGTAATTGGAGGAACAGTTTTGTTTTTAGCCCTTGGGCAACTGCTGTCAGTTTTCCAATGCCCAGGAGTTTTACACTCATGGCAGTAAGGCTTTTTAGCTGTGGTAGAGGAGGGAGCTTGGGACCCACCACCCTGTGTGGAGTTTTGGGGCCCTGAGGAAGATTTCTCTTTTGCTTTATCCCCACCCTTCTCTTGAGGCTTGGTGGTATCTTTCTTTTGGTCACCACCCTGGTTTTTAGGCCTGATCCTGGTCCTGACCCATTTATCTGCCCTCTTTCCCAATTCTTGGGGAGAGGTCAAATCTGAGTCTACCAGGTGTTGATGGAGAAGCTGGTTTTGACAATTACTTAAAATCTGCTCTCTCATCATCAAATTGTACAATCCTGTATAATCAGACACCTTACTTCCCAGCAACCAACCTTCCAAAGCCTTAGTGGCACATTCAATGTATTCAGACCAGTCCTGAGTCTGTGTCTTTTGGGTGTCTCTGAACATTAACCTGTACTGTTCAGTGGTTAAGCCTAACCCATCAACTAGGACACTCTTCAGGACTCTGTAATTTCTGACATCCTCTTCTCTAGTAGTGAGGAGTCTGTCTCTGCCTCTTCCTTCAAAGGAGAGCCAGAGGATTGCTGCCCACTGGTCTTCAGGAACCTGCTGCACTTTGCAGGCTCTCTCAAGAGCAGTCATCCATTTGTGGATGTCATCCCCACTTTTGTAGGGGGGCACAACCTTAGACAGGTTCCTATTATCAAAGACCCTATCTTTGTCCTTAGGGACAATGCTGCCACCAGTGGGTATAGACCCACTCTCTTTATGCTGCCTAGCCTGGCTCAGTTTCTCTTCCATCAGGGCTACTTCTAGCTCCTGCTTCCTGATCCTCAGCTGGGCTTCTTGCATTCTGGCCTCATGCTCCCTCCTTTGAGGGGTGGTCATCCTTCTCCTGGAGTGACCTTGAGAGCCTCTAGAGGCATGGGAAGCATTAGATTCACCTGAGTGATTCCTTTGCCTCCCAGACCCCTGGTTAAGTCCACTGGGGAGATCCAATGGGGTGATCCCATTGTCAGTCCCCAATAGCCTTAAGTTAGCTGGGCCACGTATAACACTTGGCACTGGGCTAGTTCTCCCTTCATCCTCACTACTTTCTGTATCCCCACCACTTTCCTCCTCTGTAGCATAATTCTCATCTAAGGGATGACTATTGGAAAGGGGTACTTCAGTAGCATCTTCAGAAGGGGGGCCTCCTGTTCCTGTCCCTAAGGGGCCTAACTGGGAGGCTTTCCTGAGAGCTTTCTGATCTTCATCAGCCTGTAAAAGCTCCCTGAGTTCAGCAGAAGTAGGATTCTTGGGCTGTTTAAGGCCCCTGATATTTGCCAACTGCCTGAGCTCATTTTGATTAAGGGTAGCAAAGATGGATGGTGCCCTCTGGGGGTCACTCTCAACAGAGATGGGTACAGTGGACCCCTCTGCCCCAGCCATTGCTCTTAAGTGTGGGTGGATGTGTTGCAATCTACCTACACTTGGGTTTACCTACTAAACCTATCTAGTAGTTGTAGTCAGGGTGTGCTACTCCCTTTGCTCTACAACAACTAAGTTCAGTAGAACTTAAGTATATCTAATCTTGTTTTATATGTACCTACAGGTACCTATGTGATCTTTCAATTGGTAACCAAGAGATTACAATGGTAAAACACAGCAAGCTCAAATCCAACCGCTGCTCACCAATGTGAGAAGTTGGCGTGGTATATGATGTTCACTAGTTAAAGTGACCACCATGTACCATGCTAAGCAACCCTTATGGTGTGGTTGTAAGTCAACCTTTTCGGACTAGCTGCCCTAGTGGTAGCGTAGGCTAAGCAGTCTTTGAGGCTAAACTCGTGAAACGTGTTAAGGAAGCTGTTTTACCAAATGTAACCCCCTTTTATACCAATGAAAGGACACCACACAGATATATATTCAAAATATATATGTATTTATTTCTCAAAGTAACCCCTAGTCTCTTTATGAGCACAGGAGCACAAATCGTCAAACAAGATTACAGTAGAATACACAGAAGTTGCACTTTATATGGATAGGCCCTGGTGGCCGCTCAAACCATATACTAAAACAGTGGTATAAGTACCACGAACAGAAAAGGGAAAAGGCCTAGGGCCTCTAGAATCGCTGGGCCTACAAGGAGCTAACTTCAGTTAGTGACCAGGAGGTCCACGGGTTGCGTGTGCAGAGCAAATAGTCACACGCGTGCTCCCATAGGTTTTCAATGGGTGCGTAAAAAGTACAAAGTTACTGCAAAAAGGATCTTCCGGATGGACTATGAACCCAAGATTGGAAACACAGACACTAGAGATGATACTCTACACTTGGGCACCGGAGTGCCAGCTTTACCTCACCCACAGGAAGTGGGTGCGTAGGTGTCGAAGTGCGTCGGGTTTCTTCTATCTGTTCAATGGAGCCTGTGGACAAAGATGCTGCAGGCGGTCGGTCCGGAAGAGATGCGGTGGATCCCAGAGTGGATCGGAGTTGTTGAAGACCTGTAAGCAGAGGGGACAGTGTTCACAGTCACTAGCCAGTGACCAGCGTGGCACCAGGTGGGTGCCAGGCGATGTCGGGTGCAAACAGGAAGAAAGGTGTAGCTTGTCTCTGCAGCCACGTGGTCCCTGAAGGTCGACAACGTCCAGGAGTCGGTTCACAAGCTGTCCCACGCAGGCTCTCGCTGTCGGCGGTGTTGGCGACTTGATCGAAGCAAACAAGCCTTGGCAAAAGCAATTGTTGTGGAAAACAAAATAAGCTGATGGTTCTGACCAGCAAGGTCAGAGGGATTGCTCCTTTGGAGGGAAGCAAGGGCCAGTCTGGAGCAACCAGACCAGTGGTGTAATTCTTGAGGTTCGTTGCCAAGATGGCCACTAGCCAGCGGGCCAGCAACCGGTTAGGCGCGTCAAGTGGCAAAATGCAGAAGGGCCCCACGCAGATCGTGGAGATGCTGGAGGGCTCACCTTTGGTGCAGATGCTGCTCGGGTGTTGGGCTTCTCAGATCCCAAAGCACAACTTGGAGGGAGCCTCGGTTGTTGCGCTTGCAGCTTGTCGTGGTCTTTTCAAGATGGCTGGCTCCACGTGTCTCGGTGCCTCCACGGGTCTCTTCTTTTCAGGGACTGTGGATCGGGCGGTGAGAGGTCTGGAGGTCCAGGTCTTGTCAGTCTCTGGGCTCGGGCTCCGGCGGGAGGCGGTAGCAAAGCAGACGTTGATTCGCTGGATGGTGCTTGCGTTAGCAAGGTGGTCGTTCCCTGACCACAGGGGAGATTGGCTTCAGTCCTCTGTGAGGCAGAGCGTCAAAGTTCCCGTCTTCTTCTTAGTTTCAAGTTGATTCCAGGATGTCTGAAGTCTTAGGACACAGCTCCTACCTTTAAGCGGATTCTAGGGGCCGGACTACCTGCTAGGTCCCTCCCTAAGGGTGGGACCAGGAAGGGGGGTGGTTACACCCCCAATCCTTTGTCCAGCTCGCCCCAGGCCCGGGACTGGTGTGCCCCAGGACCGGATTGAACTGGCATATGTACCAAGGCTCCTTGTGAGCCTCAGGCATGTCTGGTTTCTTTCAAGCCCTACCTGACCAATACACAAAATCCTGTCTGGGGTGGTGCACGCACCTCCCCTGGCAGGAAACCCTTTGTCCACACCTCCTAAGCTGGAAGGACTCCCAGCAGCAGGAGGGCAGACTTGTGTCTGTGGTGGCAGCATCCATTTTGTGGAGCTGAGGCTATGTCTGATTTTACCCGGGTTTCAGGTACTGTACATGTCGTGTCCCTCTAGAAGGGTGGAATGCTAACCCCGTCGCCAGAATTGGCGAGGGGTTAGTATTCCAATTCGTATGACACCTTACTCGACATGTTTTGATAAAGCCAAACCAAAGTTAGCATTTAACCGCGAGGTTCATAATGCACTTAAGAGTATATGGTATGACGATATCTGGAAACAGTAGAAGGAAGCTGTTCCGACCACTGCAGACAGGCTCAGCTCATGCCAGAGCACCATCTCACATGGAACCAAGCACTCTGCCTTCAGGATTGTTAAGGCCTGCCATAGGAGTGACTTATAGGTTAACATGTGTCCCATTTAAGGTTAGGTATAGGTATACTACACCTAAGTAAGAGGTGGTTACACCAACTTACCCCAGCTGAGTGATCAGCCAGTTGTGTCAAATTTGTTAGGCCAAGCCTGGGGTGGCATAATACATGCTTCAGCCCCTGGCAGGCCTTAGATACACCAATGCACTGGGTACCTAGTGTACACTGGTACAGGGGCTCCCAGGGTGATCCAATTCCAATGGGTTATGCACCTAGGGTGCATGGAGTCCATTTTAGAGTGAGAGCAGACAGGCTGAGACCCTGAATGGCAGGATCTCAGGCCTACTAAGTCGAAAAACCAGCTAGACACTAGGCAAAAATTTGGGGGTAACCATAGTCAGATATTCACCTTCCTACAGAGTTTATAACAAAAAAAAATATTTTTCTCTTCTTCCATCAGTGTTCCCTTGTTCTCCCTTTCCCTCTTTTTGAATTGTGAATTTCGTTAATGTTATTCCCTTATGTGCTCGTTTCCCGTATATAGTTATGTATGTATAGCTAAAGAAAATTACAAAAAAAAAAAAACAATGGTACATGGGGTTGGTTACATGAGCTCCAAAACCAGTTATCAGGAGAACACCGGACCAGGCTGTCCCTGGCATCTTTGCATCAGAAATACCTATATAGCACAGAATGCCATCTTTGATAAATTACACTCAGGCACTAAACGTCATGAAAGTCAAATTACTATCAGCAAAGTATGACAAAACAATAGAAAACTGGCTACAATATGGCCAACCCACTTCCTCCTGTTTCCTTTGATGGAAGGAGAGACATGTCTAGTTTTATAGTCATCGTTTATCCAAAATGGAAGGTTCTGAGTTGAATCTATTCCCTATTGTTGCTGTGCTCAAACTTCACAGGACAATGCTTGCATTGGTTTTAAGTGCACTGATGGAGGCGGTTGTGCTCACTATCAGCCTGACAACAGACATGTGTAGCAGTGTTTAGGCTACAGGTAACTCGGTAATCACTACCCACTGGGTCTCTTTCAAGGTGCTTGATACAAGGGTGATAGGGCCGGATTCTTGCCTACCTAGTTATCTCCAAGAATCCTCACAAGTCGCCAGGATCTTTTTATCTGCCAAATAGCGTAGAGGGGATAAACACAATTATCAAAATATATCTACCACAATTCGACTTAATTGGGAAAGGACCACTGACTCTGAATCTAAAATGTGTAAGATTTTATTACAATCAAAAACATCTGAACAGGATGTGAAGTCCCCCTGCTGTAGTCTGACGCCCACTTCATGTCACTACACCTCGCCTTTTGTTTTTTAGTTGTTATTTATGTTAAATGTATGTATCCTGATCCCCTTATGTGTAACCGGAGCTCTGTAATGGGCTGGGCCCCATGGGCCGGTTAATGACTTTAACACTGTGTGATCCTTTTTGATTCTAGCGGCCGGCCCTGGTGGTTGTAGGCCCATGCTTGTATCCTTTTTACTGTTCAATAAAAACTTTAAAAAAAAAAAAAAAAACATCTGAACATACAGACACCTCAATACAAGGTGCAAAAGGTAAATGGGCACTAATACAAAAGCGAGCCTACGCAAAATTCTCATACGGCTTAGAACAAAGAGAATCACCGACTCCAAAATCATCAAAAAGGCGATTGTTAGACCAATATCTAAATCGGGAATCATTAGTCGAGGAAGGAAAAAGGTTAATCTGTCCTTACACTAACTCTAAGGTCACATCCCTACTTAGCATTCCCATCCCAGGCAATAGAATCAAGGAAAAGGTGTCAGAAGTGAAGACTCCCTTAAGAAGTACATTCGCTCGTTCTAAGATGCTCCTTCTAGCGTCCCACCCAAGTCTCATCTGCTCAACCCACGGGGCACTGTCCCTAATACAAAACCCCTACATCGTAGAACACGCCCTCAGCACACCTCTTCGGCCAGGTCTTCTTTCGGTAGTTTTCCATCGAAATTGTCTGTCGTCCATTGTCCGTTAGCTTGACCTTGGGTTCCAGGCACCTTGCGCAGCAAAAGTAACTATCTCACATTCCAATGCACTCCCCTGTTGGCTTCTCACAGCATCCTAACTCCTAAAACAAAGATCTATTCTCACTAACAAGCTAAATGTCCTTGCACCTGCAACAAAAACATGGGAACGAAAACAATAACCTCACGTCTTGAGATTTTACATTTCCCTGCAACCCAAAGCCTTTACCAAGGGAATCATTTTCGGCCTACAACATTAGGTAACATAAAGAATGAACAGGCCGTCTCTTTTGACATATGTGTGATCAGGCCTTTGCAAAATTAAACACACTATTAAACCACACTCTAGGGATTAGTTCATTATTTTCATATACATGAATAAGCAACCTACACGTAGAACCTTAACATGGCACATGTTTAGACTAATACATTGCATTGTACGAAACCTAATGATTGTTCGTTTTATTGAATACATTCACAATAACTTGCAACGTTGATCCTCACAAAAGCATTATTACATTTCTAATCACCTCTAAGTTAAACGATTACATCAATACATTTCTATGACACTTCTAAACATGCCTTGATTAATATGCGGGTGCTGGCTAATGGTGAATATGATGCACCCCTACAAATTTCAGAATCCTATGGTGTTCTATCAGTTCCCCCCTTTGATGACAAATGTCATCACACCATCACAACCTCATTCCCTTGGAGAAAGAACCAACCTAAACAGTGCTTGTTGCCATTCTACTCTGTCCGAACCTCTCCATTCTCTTAAGATTCTGGTATCGACTGTCCTGCAGTCTAGCCATTCGCCTCTCACTCGCTCTAGGAGCTCTTTCAACTCTGTTTCCTCTGTACCACTTACAGGCTTTGATGAGACCCCACAAGCAGATCACACAAACCACAACAATAATAAGAGGCTTCAACACAAATCCAAGGAATCCTTTTACCAAGCTCGCAAACCAACTTCCCACACGACCGAATCCTTTACCAATCTTCCCCCACACACCCTCTTCAGTCAAATCCGCAATCTCTTGATGAATCGTAGTAATGGTGTCTATATATTTCTCCAAATCTTTGCTGTTATCTGGAATATACGTGCAACATTCCTGAACTTTCAACGATTTACAGACTCCACCCTCCTTTGCCAATAATACGTCTAAAGCAAGACGATTTTGCAAAACCATAGTCCTTATCGACAACATCTCTCCATCTACCAACAACAAAGACCTCGCAGTATTCATTGACAATTCATCAACCACAGTCGCCAGCTTGATTATCTTCACATCATTCAAAACCACACCCAAACTTGGTATAATTGTTCCACAGATATCACCAATCACGGCTCCTGTACTTGCAGCTCTCCGCACTTTAGAATGATGTCCTGTCTCCAAAAGATTCAAATCTTCTGCATGATAAATCTTCGGGAAAATAATAGCCAAGTAACATGTACCATACCAATTCACAGGTAATCTCACATAGGCATTCCTTCCACACACAAAATACACAGTTGGAATCACTTGCACCGGACCTTGCAAAAAGTTCTTAGCAGAGTCCTCCATAGTAAAGGTATGGTCGCACGTACTCTGTCCTACCGAGACCTTTTCATAATAGGTCTGAGGACGTCTCACACACAACTTCCCCTTCTGCGTCTGATCTAGCGCTATGGGTCCATAACTCCCCTTAGATCTGTGCACTCTCTCCTCATTGGTCCAATCTACTGGACTCTCTCCTGTATTTCGTGTCTGTGTTAGTTTTCTATATCTATCCTCTATCTGACCAATAAACGTCTTCTCAGTTTCCGACAATAAACATGTTAAATTATGTCGGTGAGCAGTAGCCGTATCCAAACTCAAAGTCGGTATGAAATACTTCCGAAGTCTGTCCTCTGACTTATAATAGTCGTACTTATTCAAGTGCTTATAGGCCGGTACTTCAAGAAGTACTGCATCATAATTGGAAAAGAAATACTCAAACTGTCTTCTCTCATAGAAGATGCTAAGCAATAAGCTGCAAGAAATCCCATAGGTTAATGGAAGGTGATGGTATCTAATACCCTCATCTATGGAAGAAGGTAGCTGCATGCACACATAACAATCTTTTGCGTCCATTGCATCAACATACTCATATAACAGCTTTGCATAAGCATTAAGCTTAAAGTCACTTCTAGACAGATCTATGTGAAACCTACAACTCTCTTCAAGTATCAAAGCTCTTTGAGCTCCTATAGTAACCTCTTTCTGGCTAGAGGTGGTAGGTGTAGGTGTCCCCTGTACCTCCCTCTCCTGCTCATGAGAAACGATATATGAGGCTACCACTATCGCAACTATAGCAGCTATCACTACCCCTAAATGTGTACCTATCACTAATTTAGCCCTACGATGGGTTTTTCCAGCATCTGCCATCTTTGCAAAGTTCTCAGAATTTCAGTTCAACAGCAACATGTAAAAAGTCTCTTTCTGATCCGAGTATTGCTTGTCAAACCAGTTCACACAACCCCTTGAAGCTGGAAGTCCCCTAGCAATGTTCAGTTCCTTATATACATAGTCCACAGAAGACTTCCCTAGCCCTCTTTCAGTATCTTGACGGAAAGTCCATAACTTTATTCTTCTTCCACTCGGGCCTAGGTTATCTTCTTCTTTTGGACCTTTATGTACAACAAAGGGTTTACATTTAGTCCAGAACGATATTCGCTCCCAAAAGCTCTAAAACTCCTTGCAAAATTTCAAGACGAAGTATCACCAACTCCTGGTGTGGTGGTACAATAGCAAAAGTCGGAAAAACTAGCGTCTCCAGAATCAACTCACGAACTTTACTCAGAAGCGGTGGATTCGGAATATTGAGGGTCAGTATTCCTTTGATTTCCAATCCCGGAACTCTCAGCAACACTTCTATTTTCAAGTTCGGAGAATTGCTGATCAACGTCAGGGATCTCAGCCTCCCTATGCTCGGTATGCCTGGCATCAGTCACAGCGTATGTCCACTCTGGTGAGGCGTACCTCTGACACGGTACTCTCGCTCTCCTTGACCTTCTCAGGTTAACTCGAGCTTGCTCTTTGTCACTTTGCTCAGATTCAGACGTTTCAGAAACTGGGGCAAGATCTTTTCCAGGTGCCAGTCTCAGGTTTACCCGTCTCTGGTTCACGGGCCAAACTCTCTCTGCTTCTGTGGCACTTCTGCTCTCCCTTCGGGTACCCTGTGCACTACTTCGTTCTTCAGCAGAATTTGACTCTACTCCACCCACAGCAACACTTTCTCCGTCTGAGTCAAATTCGGGGCTTCGGCTTGCACATCCCCTTTCAGCTCGATTTAGTGCACAACCAACTGCATCAGCAACCCTCACAGCTTGGCTTGCCCTCTCAGATGGCTCTGCCACCTCAGCTGGATTTTCATTCACGAGAGGGGCTGTATCTTCCGAGGGTGCTGGAACTTTGCAGGTATGGGAGGCATTCACCCAGTTCGGCAGTCCCCCACACTTCACTGCCGTGTTCGTAACCAGTATTACCTGGTACGGACCACGCCAACGAGCATCCAGGCAACTTTTCCTCACATGTTTACGCACAAGTACCCAATCCCCTGGGCATAAGTCGTGGCACAGGTCACTCGCGGTTGGAACAACTGCTGCTTGCACCTGCTGAGACACAGAACGGACTACGTCAGCCAGGCCTTTACAGTAGTCGAGAATCAAATCATCAGTGATGTTAATCAAATCAGTGGCAGGTATCGCTGGCAATCGCATCGCTCTCCACATAAGTATCTCATGGGGCGACAACCCAGTCCTCCTATCGGGAACACTACGAAGACTCATGAGAACTAAGGGTAGTGCATCAGGCCATTTCAGTGATGTCGAAGAACACACTTTTGCCATCCGTGCTTTCAAAGTCCCATTAACTTGTTCCACAATCCCAGAAGCCTCTGGTCGATAACTGCAATGCAATCTCTGATCCACATTTAAGGCCGCACAGAGCAATTTCATGATCTCACTATGGAAATGTGTCCCTCTGTCTGACTCCAAAGAGGTTGGGAAACCGAACCTCGGGATTAGCTCTGTCAGTAACAGCTTAGCTACAGTGAGAGTGTCACATCTGCGTGTTGGGTAAGCCTCCACCCATCTTGAAAAGACACATACCACAACTAAGATGTACCTCAACCCATTGCACTTTGGCATCTCAATGAAATCCAACTGCATCCTATTGAAAGGCCCTCCTGATCTCCCAATGTGGCTCAAAGTCACAGCAGTTCTCTTTCCTGCATTCATCTGCTGACATGTAACACAGCTCTGACACACAGCTTCAGCTACTGGACGAAACTTCAGATTGTACCAGGTCTGTCGAAACATTCGCATCATCGCATCTCTACCAAGATGTACAGCACCATGTATCAATCGTACCATTATGTTCAACAAACATTCTGGCAACACAGCTCATCCATCGTTCGAAATCCATACATCCACATCTCCCTTCTCACATCCAGCTTGTATCCAACTGTCCCGCTCCTGATCAATAACTTCATCCTGTACCCGTTTTAGCTCCTCCCATGTATCAGCCATGGTCAACATCATGCTGAGATTGGTTCTTTCTTGGCTCTTTTCTACATGCCCTTCAGTAAATATGCATTCATATTCTGCACAGAACCGGGCAACTTCATCCGTGTAGCTATTACCCCGCGACACAAAATCGTTTCCCTTGCTGTGCGCAGAACATTTGACAACCGCAATTTCCTCTAGACATTGCAATGCTTCCAACAATTGTCTCACATATTCCCCATTTCTGATGGGTGAACCAGAAGATGTCATGAACCCTCTCTGTGACCATAACTGTCCAAAATCATGAACGACACCAAACCCGTACTGACTATCGGTATAGATAGTTACCCGAATCTGGTCAGCAGCCAAACAGGCACAGGTCAAAGCAATGAGTTCAGCCACCTGTGTGGAGTATACTCCTTCTAAACAAGCGGCTTCCACCACTCCTGTGATGGTACATACAGCAAACGCTGCTCTCAGTCGACCAGCACTGTCTCTTAAACATGAACCGTCCACGAAGAAAATTTCATCAGGGTCTGTGAGCGGCTCATCAACAATGTCTGGTCTTGGTTTGGTGCACAGTTCAGTCACATCGAGACAATCATGGTCCTCACAATCTTCATCATCTACATTTGGAATAGGCAACAATGTGGCAGGATTGAAAACAGAACACCTCTTCAAGGTCACATTTTCTGCAGCAAGTATAACTTGCTCATAGCGAGTCAATCGATTGTTTGTGAGGTGCTGTGTTTTAGTCCTTGTCATCAACAGTTCAACAGAATGTGGCACATAGACTGTGAGCGGATGACCCATTACAATGCTCTCACATCTTTCAATACTGACACCTGTTGCAGCAACGGATTTGAGACATCCGGGCAACGCAGAAGCTACTGGATCTAAAGTAGCTGAGAAGTAGTCAACTGGTCTATGGACACTTCCGTGGCTCTGAGTCAAGACTGCCAATGTGCAACCTTCCCTTTCGCAGCAGAATAGGGTGAATACCTTATTGTAATCGGGCATCCCCAAAGCTGGAGCACAACACAAGGCTTCTCTCAGCCTCAAAAATGATCTCAAACAGTCTTCGTCCCATGGTACCAGATCACTCACATCCGTACGCGTCAGCCGTTGTAAAGGCTTAGTTTCGAAGGAGAAATTGGGAATCCATTGGCGACAGTAGCCAACCATCCCCAAGAACATTCTGACTTCTGGTAGGCACAGGCATATTCATAATAGCCTCAATACGGTCTGGTGACACCTTTCTCCTGCCTTTCTCAATTCTGTGACCCAAATACTGCACTTCAGTCAGGCAGTACTGTAGTTTGCTCGGAGACACCTTGTGTCCATTCTCTGCCAGATAATTCAGTAGGGCAATGGTATCGATCCTGCAAGCGTCTTCAGTCTCTGATGCAACGAGCAGATTGTCGATGTATTGCACCAGAACAGAGTTCTGCGGCAACACAAGACCTACAAGATTCCTTTTCAAGATCTGGTTGAAGATAGACGGGCTCTCCGTATACCCCTGTGGGATACGACACCACGTTAACACACGATTCTCCAGCCGAAAAGCAAAAAGAAATTGGCTTTCCTCATGTAGAGGAATCGAGAAGAAGGCTTGACACAAATCAATCACTGTGAACTATTCAGCTTCACATGGGATCTGAAACAGGATCACAGACGGATTTGGTACCACTGGACAACATGGAACGACTATCTTGTTAATTTTTCGCACATCTTGTACGATCCTGAACTTCCTACTTGGTTTCTGTAGTCCCATGATGGGTGAATTGCATGAGCTACCCATGATCACCTTCAGGATCCCCTGCCTGATCATAGACTCAATTACAGGCTTGATTCCTGCAATCGTTTCAGGTGACAAATTATATTGGGGCGTCCTAGGGAATTCCACATTTGGTTTAATCTGGATTTTCACTGGGTCTACGCCCTTGACCAATCCGATTTCTTCTCCACTAAGGTCCCAAACATCAATTGACACGGAATCCCTCAGATCGAGCGGAAGTTCTTCCACTGTCAATGCTGGATACATCTCTATGCACACACGCTGATTCGCAACCTTAAAGGTCACATCATCATCCCTCGTCTGTACTTCCACTCCATTTGGGGTACAATAAATGGTGCAATTCAGCTTGCACAACAGATCTCTACCTAACAGGCAAACTGGACTAGAATCGCACACCACAAACTGGTGCCGATCTCTGAAATTTCCGATCTTCACCGGAATTGGCTCCGTCAATGGACTATTCAGTTTCTTGTTCGCTACACCAATGACTTGGATTGACTGTCCCGAAAGGGGTAGGTCAGGGACTACTGCAGATCGTACAGTAGACCGAGTAGCGCCAGTGTCAACCAAAAAGGCTGTAGGGTGCCCATCAATGTCTGCTTCCACAAAGGGTCCCCTCTGATCTACCTATAAGACTGCTTCAAGCGCGCAGTCCTCTTCCCCTCTTGAGCACGGTCGTGCCAACGGGTCTGGACCATATTCCTCACTCCCTTCAAACATGGGCATCTGTAGGTAAGTTCGGACTCCCTGTTGCATATTCTGTATCCTAGGTGGTTGAGGAACCTGCACCTGCGGAACACCAGACCCCCCTTTGACCATCTTCGGTCGAGTCACTGTAGGGACCATGTCCACCACAGGAACCTGAACTATCTCTCCTTCTTGCTGTATCTCATTCAATAGGTTCAAAGGACACTCGCGTTTCCAGTGTCCGACCTGGTGACAAAGATGACACGCAGTGGTCTTTTTCAATGTCGCCACATCCATTCCCGTCTTAGGATCAATTGACTTTGGTCTTCCCTGACCTTGAGCATTCTAATTTCCTCCTTGATTATTTCCCTGATTTCTTCCTAAAGTCCCTCCATTAGGCTGTCCCTGAGCTGTTTGCATCTGGACAAGCATCAATTTGTCTTTCAACTTCCTGTGCTTCGATTCTATCTCATCACTACAGTACCTAGCATACCGTAAAATCTCATCCACTGGCTTATTCTGCCAACAAATTATATGCTGCTGTATCATGAGACTAACTTCTGGCCTCAATCCCAACACAAATTTCAAAACAAACTGTCCCATGTCCTACGTGTCTAACAGGTCCAGTCCACTGTACTGTTTAAAAGCCTGTAAAAGTCTCTCATAAAACTCATGCACCGTCTCTTTTGGCTCTTGCACTGTTCGATTTATCTTCACCCAATCAATGTCCTGAGGTGAGATTTTCGACTTCAACCATGTGATCACCTGCTCGAACTTTTTCATTACTATGGGCGACGGACCATTCGAGATTGGGTCCCTGTCAGGCTCTGAGGTTGGCCACTCAACAGCAATTTTACATGCTGACCATAAATCACTCGGAACCACAATGTCAAATAATGTGTTCAAATCAACCCACAACACCTTCGAGATTTTGACAAACCGATCAACTTGTTTGTACTATTCCACGGGCTTCTCCCTTAACCGGGGAAAATCATTTGTTAATGCAGCCAGATCACCCCTACTCCAAGGTACATACACATATCCTCCATTCTCCACCTCTCGTAACGGGAAATTCCCTATCTCCGGCATCCCTCCACCTGGGGGTGGCGTCTCTTCTATCGTTCTCTTCGAACTTTTCTTCTTGGACCATCTTTCTTCCCACTAATCAAGCATGATCCATGCACACATTGCTATGATCAAGTCCTTGATGTGAGTTCTCAAACCCATGACTCTCTTTTCTTCCAATTCCTGATCACTATACTGCAATCTATGACTTCCTTGCAATGATTTCGTTTTGGACAAGTCCACATCATACTTTTTGGCCAATTCTGACAACTTCTCATGTGCAGTTCGTGCCCTGCGAGTCACACCCTTCGCTACAAAGAGTAACTCATCTTGTTCGTACATATAGGTCCTCTCAAGAGGCAAATTTCCACTCATGATCTCATCTACCTCTGCCTTTAGCCTCACAACATCTAACATTTTCCCTTTCAGGGCTTCCTTCAGTACTTCCCTACAAGCTGCACCGTCCCTTTCATCATAATCACATTCCCGTTCCTGAGATCTACTCTCTTCTGACATACTCATAGGAACTGAACGATTCACTATTTTGCCTCGTTCACTTTCTGCTGTTCTCACACTCTGATTCTGATTCTTCACCGGTGGTGCCCACATACGCAAATCTGATATTGACTCGGCCAAAGACCTGGGCCTCACTGGTCTCGCCTCTGTCTGTCCCCTAGAGGAGTCTGCTGTAGCTGGCAATGGTGTACTCCATTCTATAGGCTTTGGAGTTTGCTCCATTCCACTCACTGATCCATTTCCTTCAATCACAGTCCTCGTTCCTACAACTGACTGCACTGAGCTTCCAACTTTCTCTTGATCTGGGTCGTAAACAGAAACAATGGGTCCAATGGTGACCGGTACCTTTAGAGCATCCGGTAACCGCGCACCTCCCCCAACCTCTGTGCTGGCTACAGGCTGGTTTCTAGTACTCTCAGCTCCTGTCGAGATCTTCCCTTCTATTCTCACTTCCGACTGAGTCGGTACTCCACTATTCCCTTCTGACTGAGCCGATTTTCCCCCGCAAAGATCGGGATTGTATGGAGGTGGTCTCTCAGACAACAGTCTCTCTAGTAGACTATCATCTGTATCACTGTCATCATCATCATCTACTCTCTTTACCTTTGAGCCATCATTTTTTACCAATAAGGGATACAACCTGTCTCCTTCTATTGTTTGCACTCTTCACCTTTTCTCTTCTGCATCCCATCTTGCATTCTGAAATGCCTTAATCGACTTTTCCGCCCTCTCCTGACTTCGATCTCTTTTCCTATCATGCGCTGCTCTAATCCATGCATGCAATGCTTCAAACTGGGTTGGTCTCGGCAAAGGTCGTAGTGCTGCCATTACAGATTTCAACTGATACAACACTTCCAATCTAAATGAGCCATATCGCGGGAAAGCTAACTCTCCTTCATTCTGAGTCATTTAATGCCAATTTTCAAGCCAAATTATAGTATGCAACCCCACATTTCTTGCCATATAATGCACTGGAGTATCCTCGGGAGGCGCCTCTTCTCCCCCTCGAGTAACCACATGTTTGTCACCTCTACACAATTCTCGGAAATCTTTAAAACACTTCATGATGAACAAATTTCAATCGCACACAATGTTTTTGTTTACTTCCTGATGTCAAACCCCACCAATAACAGCGCGACTCACACCAACCGACCTATCGCAGCGCGGCACCTTCTGACGTCACCCGTCCTCCGCTTACAGCAGTTCCCCTCCTTCACAACTCACGTCTCACCCTTGCATTCGTCCCATTCATATGCTGAAATAACCGTTTGTCCCAAACAAGTTACTTCTCTGACTGTCTCACAGTCTCTCGAAGTTGTCGACCTCGGTTGGCAACTGTCCGTCCACGTCCGGCCAGACACTCACCTCTGATGGGTTACAAATACTCAAATTCCACGTACAACAACCCACGACCAGCGTCGGTTTCTCACACACCCACACATTCGCTCCCCCTATCTCGGTCCAGGTGATCGATGACGTCTCACGATCCCCTTTCGGTGGTCAACAAAATCTACCTCGGGTGTCTTCTCCACCACAATCGCTTAAGCTACTCGTCGAGCCTAAGACTTTCCCTCACAATCACTCAACACTCATTCCAACTCCGCAAGACATCACACAACAAATTAACACCGCAATCTACAAACATCTCACCCTATTCATACTCACTCCTCCACGAACTGCTGCTTTCCGCCGCACCGCTACTCTCCGTCAATCTCCATCAGCCGCCGTCGTCCGCTGCTCACCATCCGATGAATCACCATCACTTGACTTCCACGGGCCTCAAGGATCTCTTATCCTAGATCTCCCGTCGCTATCGGAAATAATCATCCTACTCTGCTACCAACTGATAGGGCCGGGTTCTTGCCTACCTGGTTATCTCCAAGAATCCTCACAAGTCGCCAGGATCTTTTTATCTGCCAAATAGCGTAGAGGGGATAAACACAATTATCAAAATATATCTACTACAATTCGACTTCATTGGGAAAGGACCACTGACTCTGAATCTAAAATTTGTAAGATTTTATTACAATCAAAAACATCTGAACATACAGACACCTCAATACAAGGTGCAAAAGGTAAATGGGCACTAATACAAAAGCGAGCCTACGCAAAATTCTCATACGGCTAAGAACAAAGAGAATCACCGACTCCAAAATCATCAAAAAGGCGATTGTTAGACCAATATCTAAATCGGGAATCATTAGTCAAGGAAGGAAAAACGTTAATCTGTCCCTACACTAACTCTAAAGTGACATCCCTCCTTAGCATTACCATCCCAGGCAAGAGAATCAAGGAAAAGGTGTCAGAAGTGAAGACTCCCTTAAGAAGTACATTCACTTAGTCAGAGCTCGTTCTAAGATGCTCCTTCTAGCTTCCCATCCAAGTCTCATCTGCTCAACCCACGGGGCACTCTCCCTAATACAAAACCCCTACATCGTAGAACACGCCCTCGGCACACCTCTTCAGCCAGGTCTTCTTTCGGTAATTGTCTGTCGTCCAATGTCCGTTAGCTTGACCTTGGGTCCCAGGCGCCTTGCGCAGCAAAAGTAACTATCTCACATTCCAAAGCACTCCCCTGTTGGCTTCTCACAGCATCCTAACTCCTAAAACAAAGATCTTTTCTCACTAACAAGCTAAATGTCCTTGCACCTGCAACAAAAACATGGGAACGAAAAGAATGACCTCACGTCTTGAGATTTTACATTTCCCTGCAACCCAAAGCCTTTACCAAGGGAATCATTTCGGCATACAACATTAGCTAACGTAATGAATGAACAGGCCTTCTCTTTTAACATATATGTGATCAGCCCCTTACAAAATTAAATACACTATTAAACCACACTCTAAGCATTAGTTCATTATTTTCATATACATGAATAAGCAACCTACACGTAGAACCTTAACATGGCACATGTTTAGCCTAATATATTGCATTGTACGAAACCTAATGACTGTTCGTTTTATTGAATACATTCACAATAACTTGCAACATTGATCCTCACAAAAGCATTATTACATTTCTAATCACCTCTAAGTTAAACAATTACATCAATACATTTCTATGACACTTCTAAACATGCATTGATTAATATGCGGGTGCTGGCTACCGGTGATGGCTAGCGGTGAATATGATGCACCCCTACAAATTTCAGAATCTTATGGCGCTCTATCAAGGGCAAGCACCACCCATTCTCCCATTGAAGGCATCTGTTGCAATGTTCAGCTTAGATAAAGTGCATGCAGCTGCCAACATCTTGAAATAATTCATTTCCAAAGCCACTGAATGATTTCAGTCACGGGATTTGAGTGCTGATTTCATTTCCGCTGGTAATAGCATGGAGACTGTCTAGGCAACGTTGATGGAGGATACTTCCTCCATTACTTCTTGTCTGGGCCATTATTGCGTCATTTTCGTAAACATTTAAAATATGTTTATTGAGTGTTTCTTCTGCTACATCTAGACATCAGGTGAAATGTTTCTCGTCATGCCATTGTAAGTAATGTAAAACTAAAGGTCACTTTTGTCGTTCCTGTAGTAATATTGCTTTACATATCTATTATGATGTTTTTAGGAAACTTCTTAATCATACCTTTTTACCTATTTTGGCGATATTTCTTGTTTTATTGAAAGTGAAAAATTCAGATAAGATACAGCATAACTAAGGGAGCGAGAGAATATGAATAAAAGATTGCTCATATAACAAATTCTACCTTCCTGTCTGTAGAGCAGGGACTCAGTATGAAATAGCTCCATGAATTTACCACGCCATTGCCTAAATGAGACAGATTTAAGATTAAGCGATTTAGATGCAATACACAGCCTGGCAACTTTATGGAAATAAAGACTGGCTTTGGTGTTTCATAAACGCTATTAAGCTGTTACAAAGATGATGATACTATATGAAGGCACAATTTCGTTATGTA
The DNA here is from genome assembly GCF_964204655.1 of Triturus cristatus. Lineage (NCBI taxonomy): Eukaryota > Metazoa > Chordata > Amphibia > Caudata > Salamandridae > Triturus > Triturus cristatus. Next base: position 617,291,467 of record NC_140583.1, on the reverse strand, counting down.
AAATGGGGTTTAATCTTTGAAATATACTATTCCAATACTCACTTAATGATGAACAAGAGGCAACCATGAATTAAATCTCCACCCTCCTCCTGACAGTGTAGGCAAATAAAGGTGTTGTGACAGTCCCATCTTAATAGCCTAACAGTAATTTAGTACATCCATAAGAGTACTTTATAATGATGTATTCCTAAATTTGTGGGTTTTAGGAGTTTCCAGCTTCACTGTAGACACTATTGAAAATTAATGAATATACATATTCACATATACATATTCAATTTAGTTTCCCAGTAAAGTACTTCAGGCTTCATATCGTCACTTCTGCTATCATTAAAAATATTATATATATTTCAGATCCTGATTTGTTTAAAAAAAATTATTTCTATCATGGAAAATTCCTCCATATTTGTATATTTAGCACCTCAAATTTTTGTATTTAAAAAAAAAAAAACATCTTAATGTTAAATGAAAGAGGAATTTTGCAGTTGTTGAAATTATAGCATATTCCTCATACTTGGCAAATTCTAAATGTGCCTAAGTTTCCCCATAGTTTGCAGTAACTAGTGTTAAAAATTTACAGAAACATACTGGTCCCTTGAAGCAATGTATATATTGATTACTTTTCACAATCTTTGGCTAGCGAGAACATTCTAGCCAAATCGTTAAAACTGAGTGGATTACCTTGAAATTCAGTTCTTGAAATAGCTGAGCTCATTGAAATGAAGCAGGTAACCCAATGCATCTTCTCCATGAGAAAATTCAAAGATAGATGGTATAATGCTATGCTCTCTTAAACCTTTTGAAGAGCATGTACATAAGAAATACGGTGAACCATGGCATTCTGCAGAAAAGACTCATGAACATTGGAGTTAAGGGTCTGGCACTAAAATGGCTTCAGTCCTATCTGTCGGGTAGGCAACAGGCAGTGACCATTCCACCCTTTGCGTCCACAAAGAGCCCCGTCCAACACGGGGTTCCGCAAGGATCAGCAATAAGTCAGATTTTATTTAATATATACCTATGCCCACTCATTCCTATTATTAAATCCTTTGGCATAGAACTAGTCAACTATGCAGATGACACGCAACTTGTGTTTTTGTTGGAAGGGAATCAACCAGTTTCCCTGGATAAATTTCATGAGTGCATGCAAAGTACTACAAACTGGCTTAGAAATAACTATTTACAATTTAATGGAGACAAAACAGAAATTGTATATTGCACCACGAATAAAATAGCTCGCCCTCTTCCTATTGATTTCCGGCTTACCCCTACAGATAAACTGCTAATTCTAGCCAAAACAGTGCGTAATCTGGGGGTTATGTTGGATAATCATCTTAAGTTGTGTTCACAAGTCAATAAAATAGTTGGTACCTGCTTCTCCCCGATAAGAGCCTTACGGAAGATCCTTCCTCTATTGCCAATCTCCTCTAGGATACAAGTGGTGAAGAGCGTAATTTGAGCAGGTTGGACAATTGTAACTCCCTGTGTTTGGGAGCATCAAACTCATTGATACTGAAACTGCAAAGAATCCAAACATTAGCAGCAAAATTAGCTCTAAACAGGCAGCGTAGGTCCTCCACATTTTTAGCTCTAATGGATCTTCACTGGTTGCCGATCCGTCAGAGAATACACTTTAAATCCCTCTGTATTGTTTTTAGAGCAGAACATGGCCTGGGACCTAAACCGCTGCAGAGAAAATTCACTTGGTATATTCCCTCGAGAAATCTCCATTCATCAACAGCAAATTTGGTGAATACTACAAGATTTAAAAGAACAAGGACTGGAGGCAGAGCCTTCGGTTCTGCAGCTTCACGGCTGTAGAATGATCTCCCTCCCGATATCAGACAAACTCAGAATCTGCTCCAATTCAAGAAAAAAGCGGAAAACTTAACCATTCCAGAGGGAGGAGAAAAACAAAGGTTTCTTTTGGGATACTGATTGATCCGTCATGTTATCCCTCCCTGTCTCCCACCCCCCCTCAGCGCCAGGATACCCGTTGGTTGACAGTGCGCTATGTAAGTCCAGCTTACATTACATACATGCTAACTGCCAAAGCCACACAGTGATAGAATCTGAAATCTGGTAGTGCATTTGATGGTAATTTAAAAAAAACTTATTACATGTCTAGATTTGAGATAACCCCATAAAAAACTGCAGAGCAGACTGCTGATTCAATCTCGTTGAAAACAACTTGTAGGTACAAATATTGACATAGATATAATGAGATAAAGTAGTTCAGAGATGATTGACAATTTAATAATATTGACCCGGCCCACAGTACCAAAAAGCAAACAATGGCAATTATCTTCAACATTCCGCAGTATGGGATTGTAATTCAACGTAACCATGTCGTCAACCACAGGTGTTATAACCCCTATATATAAAGAATGTGTTATAACTCTATTGTCCATTGCATGGCCGTTGGAGTTGTTGACTATTTGAGTCTTATTTTTAATAAAAAGGCTGAAAATTCCCCCAAATGTGCTCCATTTTCCTCAGCTGCCGAAATAGCAGTATCAACAGTACTATTTGTAACAATCATGTCGTCAGAGTATGCAAGGCTTTTTGTTAGATATTCTGCTGCCACATAATTTACAATATTTTCAGATTTTTCCCCTCTACTATTTTCCAGTGCGAATAGTGGAGGTGAGCAAGGGCAGCCTTGGCACGTACCCCTGGATTTATAAAGTTGATCTGATGATTTCCCCATTATTTCGGCGTTTGCCATGGGATTTTTATACAACATTTGAAAGCTAAAAATAATTCTTGGTTCAAATCCCATTTGTTCTATAAGCATCCAGAGGTACTGCCAGCACACCCTGTGAAACGTTTTTCCTGCATCAAGCAAAATCAATGTAAGTGTCACCTTATATGTAGCGGCAATATCAAAAAGTGTAACCGTTCTAATTTAATGATCAGTTGTCCCTCATCAAGAAACAAATCCATAATGCCATGGTGAAATTAAATCCACAATGAGCCTGGTTTGTCTGTTAGCTATTATTTTGGAATATAGTTTTGCATCCTTATTAATTAGGAAGATTGGATGATCTGAGCCATATCTAATGGGTATTTGTCCTTCTTGAGAAAAAACTTATTTGTCTGAGCCCACAAGCGAGGTGAACTTAAGGTTGCCTCTACTGTCCTAAACGGATCACGAATTAATGATAAATTAACAGGGTCCATGCCCTTATAAAACTAAAACTGTATACAGTCTATCCTGCTTGCTTTTCCTGATGGAAGGCTAGTAAGAGCCCCAACAAACTCCTCCATTGTAATTAAGCTTTCTACTGTAATATTATAATTCAAGTAAGAGAATTTTAAATCTTCTTGCAGGTTTACATCTTCCCTGTACAGATTTTGATAATAACCATTAGGAATAGCGATTACCTAATTGCGATTCTCAGAAAATCACAATTAGGTAATCACTATTCCTAATATTGATATATGGGGCCCTTCGTCATTTGTTTACTAGAAACACCCTTGCTGGAGTACAGGTCAAAGGTGAAGGGCAGAGTACTCCAGAGATTTTGCAATACTTATAAATGCAGACATGTGCTGCCTTTATCAAGTAAAGTGCAAATATCTCCCAACATATACCAGCAATATGGAAGGTGAAGCCAAGACATTTAAATCAGGTGATGTCGATGCCCAGCACTCACACTCTAAAAATTGTTCCAGCACCACTGGCAGTGCATACATCTATTGGTTCATACCACAAGACACTAAATCTCAAGTTATTGTATAGCTAAGGGTGATGCCCCTAATGTCAGCTTTCTATGTATCCCATACCACTTGGGGTCAGGTAGTATTATTATTTAGAAGAAAACAAAATGCAGACCAGGTTTAAATATTGTCAATGTACAGAATGTATTTTAATAAAGATCTATGTAAAGTCCATCTCCTTAACATAATTGTAGTGTAACCCTTGCTATATATCAGAAACACGAATTTGTGATCTTAGGTTATTTTTGGAAAACGTTCCATTCCATATTCCACAATTTGTCTCGATATCAGAAATATATCACTTCTTCTATATTTCTTGTGGGGTGCATAATAAAATGTATAGACTGGCTCTAACAGATTTGTGAAGCACCAGTCATCTATCAGGCAATGAACTTCACATGATACTTGCATCACAGCCTAATGTGTTTTATCCTAATATTACACTGATATCTGACTACAGGAGTACTATGGTCAAGGGAGCAATTGAAATCGTCTAGGCTGAATTTCCCAGCTGAACAATTTAAAGTCCATCTTCCCATTACATCAGAAGTGGTATTCAGTATTTGCCAATCTTTGAGGCGATCAAGCATAGCGACCCTGCAAACAGGTGCAAACTGAATAGAGTGCAAATCAAAAAATTGTAGGGAGGAGGAAGCAAAGGTTCATTTAGCTTCCAAGCGAAATCTGTCATCAACCAAATGGTTGGAGGGAGACATGCAGCAGCACTGCGAAGGACGGTTCTGAGCCAAGTGATCCAGCGCATAAGGGCAAATATACATAATCTCCCTATGTCACAGACTCGTTATCACACTAACTCATTCATTCATTCATTCATTGGTGGGGCCCATAACACCAACAATCATACTTCTCACCCGAATCTGTGCACAGGAGAAAAGCTGCTGGACATGTGGGGGTACCTTGTTACCTATCAGAAGAAAATTTCTTTACATTAAATACATTATATGCATTAACACCTATAGAATTCTGACTTTAACATCAAGGCACTTCACCACTTGGTCAATGGACCAAATTAGTTGGACTGGTTGATGGTGATTTAAAACCAGCTAAAACACAATTTCAAGTCTTGGAAAACATTTGATTAATCATCAGTACCTAATTAAACTCACTTCTTATTAATCCAAATTTTGTTTATCTAATTTAGTTCACTCTGCATTAGCATTTAAGATCTATAGATCATTACATAATTTGTTTATTTCAAGAAGACATATCTCTTTAGGACATTCGCATAAGTTTGCATAGCATTATATTTACCAATCTCGTAAATTGGAGACCCTCCGATCACACAGAGGACAGAGGATGGTTCAAGTTTCTGCGAAAATCTCCAGGATAAACTGTTCAGACCACTGCAAAGATCAAAACCCTTCAGATACAATCCTTCTCTCGTATCCCAAGAATACCCAGGTAAACCATGGAAAATCTCCGTCAGTTCAACGCAGCCCCAACGCCAAACGATTCTCCCAACGAACCAACCCCCCTCCGACAGATCACTGCTTTTTATACCCTTTTCCTTTTAAACGTTAGGTCAATGTGCAACAATTTAGGGGTAGAAAATGTTCTGAATGGCCAATCCAATTCAAATTGTAAGTTCTTTGAATATTCTCAGGTTTGCCCGGTTTCCCATGAGACCTGGCATGGCAGCACTCAATTGTATATCTTTTTGGTAATTCACAGGCAAAAGTTCCGAAGTAACAACAAGCAAGCCTCCTCATACAGGTCCGTCATTGTCCCCTCGATCATTCACACTATTCAGGGTTTGGCAGTCCTCCATGTTCCTATCCTTGACAAGGAACACTCTGGTTCGTGGTTGAGGTCACTTGGTGATCTCCAGAGCCATTTGATTCTGCGCAGTAGACATCGCGCTCACATGACGGAGGCACTCTCGGAACTCCAAACATAACAGTGATTAGAATATAGAAATGAAGATTCTAATGTTTAAACCCACACTAATCCCAATGTATGTTAGTGTTTCCTAGCTTATAGCAACATTTAAAGCAATAATACTCACCATTCCGCATTGCTGAAAGAACAAACCATCACAAAAGCGACATGAATCATCCAATTCTATATTTTTGCCACGTACTAAAGTTAGTTTGCATACCACAGTTAATTATTTTAATTGTTTTGCCATGCAATTAGCATTTTAGTCCCACGTGTATCTCATGTTTATCAGGTGCAAAGGTTGATTAGTCGTTCCATTCCACACTAGTTAGTACAAGTCAATACTTAATATGGTTAAGTAATTAATTTCATGCAAAATAGAGGAGGTATAAAAAATGTTCTTTTACCTGCTCCATCACAAGCCATTACCTTTGTCCTTTAATCCTCAATCCCATGGTGCTATTGAAATGTCTGCTTTAGTTATAGGCCAGAAGATGACACCTATAACCTCGTTTCGTCTTGAGGAAAGTGTGCGCTCTGACAAAGATGGGTAAGTCAGTCCACCCTTGTAAACAAACCCAGAATGCCCTAAAGTGTAAGGCCTACATATCTTTGGTTCTGCCAGGGCTATTTTAGGCCGAAACATGTCGACCCAACCACTAGGTGTAGTGACTCGTCAAATTAACACCTTTCTTGTTTTTAGTCTTATCCTTATCCTTTTCTTTTCCCTCAATAAAGATTGACTTACAGGATAGGAGATAATTTTAATTTCACTTACCAGTGTCAACATCCCGACAGTCTGCCCCTGGATGGAGGTCTTGCCACCACTTGGAGAATGAGACACTTAAGTGGCAGACCCAATGATGACCCTATTCACCAAACTACACTAAGTGGAGATTATATACACTGCAGACTGTGAATGTTTGGTTTAGGGTCTCAGAGACAATATTCATGAGACTATGGTATTGAGACCTACGTGGGTCATTCTACCTCCCTTTTTCTGATTGATGGCATATTGAGTAAAGACAGCTACTACCACATAGCCTAATTGTTGTAAAATTCTAATATCTTCATAATTGGCACCTGAAGTTCTCATGATACATGTTATTGCTTTCAAGGTGGATTACGCACTTTCACATTTCACATGACAATTATAAGACCAGCTATTACATTATTGGTTATTGAATGAACCTTGATTACCACATCTTCCTGGTTGCTAATTTAATTATTTTTTTCCCATGCCCCCTGCAGCCCCCTTCCTCCATCTGTCTCGCCCCCGGATATCCAGTGTGCCGCTAGTGTAAATTCCTTTCCTGACTGTGATCCCTAGCTTTCACCTCTAGAAGTCTCTCTCCCCATCCCTAACCCCACCCATTCTGTTGTGGGAAACAACTTAGCTTTGGCCCATAATGTGCCCCCCACCTGCTGATTTCTCCTTCCCTTCAATTTCAATTGTAGCAAGAGATCAAGATCAAAATAAATACTATTAATTGGGGATAGAGCTGACTTCACTGAGACGTTTTGTTCCTTTGTTGCCGGTTATGCCACGAGTCAACCCATTCCTTTACCTGCAACTTGGATAGTGCACTGTCTTTAATGCATTTTTGTTTTAATGGTTCCTGTAAAAAAGCTTGTGCTCGAGCTTCTTGGAGAGGATTTTCTCTAGTGTACAGTGGCAAAAGTCTGAATGTGTGTAAAAACAGTGATCATGAACATCAATGGGTTTATTAGAGCAGGCCTTATCATGCATTCATTGGTGTCGCAAAAATGTCTCAAAATAGACCAAAATTGCTCTTGGGGGAATGTCCATTGTGATTACTTCTACACTTTTTTGGCTGTGGTGGTTTAAACGATCTTGTGAGGCTGTGGTCTTACTTTCTCCCAATACCATTCCTGCCAGTCTGGGAGTGCTCTTTTAAAAAGTTCTGTACAAATCTTCTTGTATCTTGATCTTAAATGCCTTCTTTAATACTGATTGCCTTCTGGAATATAAAGCACAGGAAAATTGTTTCACAATAATATAATGGACAAAATATTGATGCAGCTCTTACCATTCGTCCTCCGATGGATCTTTTCTTTTCGGACTGAGAGGTGATGGGAGTTAACATTACATCAATCAAATTTCAATTAACAGGGCAACAACCCATTTGGTCACACAATAAGGACCAGGATTCAGTGATTATGGTTAAGAAGGTTTATTACAAGTTAACAATCAAGTTACGGTATGCAAATCTGAAAAGAAGAGCCTTCACAGGTTTCTTGTAATTTATGTAGGTTTATTTGTCAAACAGCATCCCAGCAGAGAGTCGCTTCTTCATCTTCAATCTCTCTCCTATAACTGCTTAACATGGAACATATCTCTACTTCCATTCTATCCGTAGCTAAGTAACAGGCCTATGACATAAGCAGTGGACATCTCTACATATCTCCTTTTCATACAATAACAACATGTAAATATACAATAATAATGATATAAGGAAATAACGAAAGAAAGAAATAATCAGTTCAAAACAATGTAAAACAATTTTTGTAATCTATACCTAAAATTTTCCCAAAAATGAACTTTGGAAATCTAAACTCAATATTTTCCAAATACTTTTCCAATTGATATATCATGGTTGACAAACTTTGCAAACATTCCCTAAACTCCAAGTTGTACCATCTTCCAAATTGACAACATTAGATTTTACATCTCTGACTTGGAAAGGTCCAATGTATTTACTTTCACCTTTACGAACCCATTCATTTTTTCGCACTACAACCAAATCTCCTGCTTGAATGCATACTCGTTTTACACCTTTCCTGGAGTCATATATTTTTCATCTTTGCTTGACTTCCTTCCACTCTTTTCGACACTTCTTCACAGTCATCCCATATCTTTTCCTTCTTACACATCCATACAGGACACTCTTTCTTTCCTGGTTCCCTTCACTTGAGAGATACAAAAGGAGCTACTCCAGTACTGGAATGGGGAGTAATCCTATGCATCCACATCATTTTCATCAACTCTTGTCTCCAAGACAATCCATTAGCCAGAGACAACTGCATATTCTCCATAACAATTCGATTGACTCTCTCTACTAGACCATTTGCTTGGGTCTAAAAAGAGCTACCCTCTCATGTGTGATACCCATCCGACTAAAATAATCTACCATCTCCCTTGAAATAAACTGCACTCCATTGTCAGTCACAATACTGCCTGGTATTCCTTCCTCAAGAAAAACTCTTTCAAGGAATTTTATGACATTACTGGTATTGATTTCTCCCATGGTTCAAACAAAATTGGCAGTCTTTTACCAAGGCCTCAACTTCACTATCAACCCCCGGCCACCAGAATGACTCTCGAATCCTTCGTTTAGACATTCCTTGACCTGGATGACCCTCGTGAATTATCTCGAGAATATGTTTCCTTATGTCTCTAGGAGGTACAATCTGCCATCTTCTCATAATATTACCATTGCATAGACTCAATTCTTCCCTGACCTTACAAAATTCCATTAAATCTGGATCTTTGTTATCATCCAAACTCCAACCCTCAACAATGTTAGATTCCACTTTTTTCAATACTGAATCACTTTCCATGGCCTTCCCCCATTTCTCAGACGACAAAGCAAAGACTCCCACGTTGCCACAAATGTCACTATTTATATCACTACAAATTTCATTACAACCCTTATCCAAAGGCATTCTTGATAAGCAATCGGCAATCACATTTTTATTTCCCTTAACATATTCAACATCATAGTTAAATTCCATAACAGATAATAACCATCTAGAAATTCTTGGGGTTATACTTCCTTCTAATCCTTTTCCACCTTTGAAGATATACAATAATGGTTTATGATCAGTACGCACTCTGAAAGGAAGACCCCATAGGTAGAATTCAAAATGACACATTCCCCAGCAACATGCTAAGGCTTCCCTCTCTATCACTGAATAGGATCTTTCCGCTCCCTTCAATCTTCTTGAGGCAAACCCAATGATCCTTTCTTCTCCACCAACCACTTGTGATAACACTGCCCCAATGCCAACACCACTAGCATCAGTGGTCAAGAATGTTCTCCCACCGACTTCAAAACGTCCTAGTGTGGGTGCTTCAGATATTTTTTTTTAATGAGTTCAAAACCCTCTTTACATTTGTCAGACCACTCATATGGAACATTTTTTTTCATAACTTCCCTCAAAGGTTCGACAATCTAATGACCTAAATTCATCCTTATTTTTTGGTTCGGGTGCCATTGTAACTGCTTTAGTAATGCTCTTCTTTGGCCTTATACCCTCTGTGCTCACTTCATGCCCTAAATAATCAACCTTGGTCTTCCTCAATTGGCATTTTTCTCTTTTTATAGTTAAGTTATATTTCTCTAATCTTCCCATTACTTCTTCAAACAACTTGTCATGATCAAAATAATCTCTTCCAGCAATTAAGATGTCATCTTGGAAAACACCAAACTTTCATCATGTCTCCAAAAATATTCTTCATTGCTCTCTGAAAAACGGCTGAAGCCGATGCTAGACCAAATGGCATCCTCTTGTATCTGAATGCACCAAGAGGCGTAGCAAAAGAAGTCAAATGTCTGGATGACTCATGCAATCTAATCTGATGATACGCCGCTGACATATCTAAAACACTAAAAAAGTGTCCCTCATCCATGGTTGATAACTTTTCAGATATGTTAGGTAGAGGTTCCCTATCTACCCAGATATTTTTGTTTAGATCGCGCAAGTCAATACAGAGACAAATATTTTTTCCTTCCTTTGGCGCAATCACGATCGAAGCCAACCATTCGGAAGCTTCATTCGGCTCAATTATTCCTTGTTTCAATAAATTGTCAATTTCTTGACGCAGAGGTTCTAACATTAAATTAGGTACATTTCTTATTTTATGGACAACAGACTTTGCATTTTCCTTCAAAATAATCTTATGTGAAAATCCTCTTAATAGTCCTAACCTTGAACTAAAAACATTGGGATATTTTTCAAATAATTTGTTATCATCACATATATCTTGAACACTTGCCTTTTCTAGGACCATAACGGGTTCTTTGGCATTTGGATCGATAATGATATTTGAATCTTTCTGATGGCGCCACCCTAGGAGATCCAACCCAAAATCTGTACTATACACTCTACCCATACCTGCTTCGCTTTTAAATCTTAAGGTCATCCAACACATTCCCATAATTTCTATCCTTTTTCCAGCATATCCTACAGCACGGATATCAGAATTGTACATAGTTGGACTATGACCCTTTGACCAATTTTCCTCAAAAGATTTTTTTGACATAAGAGCATATAAGCTCCCAGAATCTGCCAATATTCTAATCTCCTTTCCATCGAGTGTGATATTACAGTGAGGTTTTTCTAGTTTGTCTGTACTTTCCATTTTCACATTAGGATTAAATAACTCATCAGTTTTGTTAATTTCAAACCCTTCTTGATTTCCATCAACCATTAGTAAAACATCATCAACATACTTCGTACCTTGTTTTTCCCAACACTTTTCGTACGACACATTTTGGAGAAATGTCCCCTTTTACCACAACTCCTACATAATGTTCCTCTTGCCATACAATTGAGACTAGTGGCTATATGCCCTGGAGCACCACACCTAAAACACTTAACTTTCCTAGGTTGATAAGTCGTCTTTGCAAATTGAGTTGAAGATTTTTTACCACTGGATTAGTTTTTACGTCTGTTTTATTATCATTCTTCTTTTCAATAATTTCTACTTTATCTTGTTTTGAGCTGTTAACAGATCCATCCATTTCTTTTATCCAGATATCAGTATGTTCCGTAGCCTTTGCAATCTGTATCGCTTCATCTAAATTATACTCCTTTGTCAATAATTTTTCCTTTATCCTTTTGTTATTGGTACAGCGCACTATTTGATCTCTTATTAAAGAGTCATTTAGTTGCTCAAACTTACATGTTATCGCTAACTCTCTCAAAGTAGACACATACGATTTAATATCTTCACCTTCCTTTTGGTTTCTAGTAAAGAATTTATGACGTTCAAGTACCACATTAGCTTTCGGTGTAAAATGTAATTCTAACATTTGTAGAGATATATCGTAGATGTTACAAGGTTGTCCATTCCCCATACCTAAGGAGATTTCCAGTATTTCTTTGTAAATTCTCTTACCTTCTACTCCCAAATGATGCAAAAGGATCGCTTGGCATCTGACCGGGCCATACTTATCTCCCCCAATGGCTAAAAGGTAAGTTATGAATAATTTCTTCCTTTGTAACCAGGGTATAATTGTTTCTCCGGGAGATACTAGAAAAGGAGGTAGAGATGACATGGATTGGTCTGACATGCTCTGTGTAAAGTAAAATAAAATAAGAATTTAAAATAAAAACTTAAAATAAGAATTTAAAATAACAATCTAAAATAACAACATTCCTGCAAGATGTTATTGTTGAGTGTTTCTTCAAATGTTTGACATTTCAGATAGTAATCGTCTATTTCTATGAATTAGTCCTTCTATAATGTTCATGTATGGTTTTGTCCCTTTTCGTTGTTTACTGCAATCAGTCTACTCAGCTTGGAACATGAAGAGAACCATCCGTGAGGAGAAAAGCTTTAAAACATATGTATAGCAGAGTGCGTGATGTCACTTTCACTTTGTGTCTCTTATTGGATTTATTGTAGAAAGTTATCTATGCGCGAGTAAGAGCCTTGACTTCCTGAGTTTCCTAGAGTCCTTTGTTAATAATTACTCATGCGCGAGGATTCAGCCTGTATCTTTGCTCAGCACGTGAACCCGATCGCTGAGGAATTCAGATATTCAATCGTAAGCAAACACACGCACGAGTCGAGCGCGAGGAATTCAGCAGCACGTGTGTTTGTTTAATAATCAAAGCAGATCGTTGGAAACTTCAGGTGGTCGTCGATATAAATAAACAATCGCTGATTTCAGTAAAAATCAGCGCACAAGCCTCAGTATTTAAATGCGCTAATAACTCTTTCCCACAAACAAATGATGGACGGAATGCTGACAATGCAGACATTCTCCCCCAGTCAAGAGATCTGGGTTAAATCCATTGTTCTTTTGCCCACTACGCCACCCCAGTTTAGACATGGCCATATGCAAATCAGTCTTGACCCTGTGCCTCATGGGAACAGTCCAGCCCGAACTGCCAAGCCATGTCTTCCCTGGACCGGAATCAAGCATCCTAGGACCGGTTTCTGGCTATCAGCCGTCATCAGCCAGGATAGCTTGACTCCAGTGGCGTAGTGAGCACGGGTCCCACGTCTGGGAATACCCATCCCACTTAGGGCGAAAAGCGTTACAACAAACAAATGATGGACGGAATGCTGACAATGCAGACATTCTCCCCCAGTCAAGAGATCTGGGTTAAATCCATCGTTCTTTTGCCCACTACGCCACCCCAGTTTAGACATGGCCATATGCAAATCAGTCTTGACCCTGTGCCTCATGGGAACAGTCCAGCCCGAACTGCCAAGCCATGTCTTCCCTGGACCGGAATCAAGCATCCTAGGACCGGTTTCTGGCTATCAGCCGTCATCAGCCAGGATAGCTTGACTCCAGTGGCGTAGTGAGCACGGGTCCCACGTCTGGGAATACCCATCCCACTTGACTGGGGAAGAATGTATGCATTGTCAGCATTCCGTCCATCATTTGTTTGTTGTAACGCTTTTCGCCCTAAGTGGGATGGGTATTCCCAGACGTGGGACCCGTGCTCACTACGCCACTGGAGTCAAGCTATCCTGGCTGATGACGGCTGATAGCCAGAAACCGGTCCTAGGATGCTTGATTCCGGTCCAGGGAAGACATGGCTTGGCAGTTCGGGCTGGACTGTTCCCATGAGGCACAGGGTCAAGACTGATTTGCATATGGCCATGTCTGAACTGGGGTGGCGTAGTGGGCAAAAAAACGATGGATTTAACCCAGATCTCTTGACTGGGGGAGATTGTCTGCATTGTCAGCATTCCGTCCATCATTTGTTTGTTGTAACGCTTTTCGCCCTAAGTGGGATGGGTATTCCCAGACGTGGGACCCATGCTCACTACGCCACTGGAGTCAAGCTATCCTGGCTGATGACGGCTGATAGCCAGAAACCGGTCCTAGGATGCTTGATTCCGGTCCAGGGAAGACATGGCTTGGCAGTTCGGGCTGGACTGTTCCCATGAGGCACAGGGTCAAGACTGATTTGCATATGGCCATGTCTGAACTGGGGTGGCGTAGTGGGCAAAAAAACGATGGATTTAACCCAGATCTCTTGACTGGGGGAGATTGTCTGCATTGTCAGCATTCCGTCCATCATTTGTTTGTTGTAACGCTTTTCGCCCTAAGTGGGATGGGTATTCCCAGACGTGGGACCCATGCTCACTACGCCACTGGAGTCAAGCTATCCTGGCTGATGACGGCTGATAGCCAGAAACCGGTCCTAGGATGCTTGATTCCGGTCCAGGGAAGACATGGCTTGGCAGTTCGGGCTGGACTGTTCCCATGAGGCACAGGGTCAACACTGATTTGCATATGGCCATGTCTGAACTGGGGTGGCGTAGTGGGCAAAAAAACGATGGATTTAACCCAGATCTCTTGACTGGGGAAGATTGTCTGCATTGTCAGCATTCCGTCCATCATTTGTTTGTTGTAACGCTTTTCGCCCTAAGTGGGATGGGTATTCCCAGACGTGGGACCCATGCTCACTACGCCACTGGAGTCAAGCTATCCTGGCTGATGACGGCTGATAGCCAGAAACCGGTCCTAGGATGCTTGATTCCGGTCCAGGGAAGACATGGCTTGGCAGTTCGGGCTGGACTGTTCCCATGAGGCACAGGGTCAAGACTGACTTGCATATGGCCATGTCTGAACTGGGGTGGCGTAGTGGGCAAAAAAACAATGGATTTAACCCAGATCTCTTGACTGGGGGAGATTGTCTGCATTGTCAGCATTCCGTCCATCATTTGTTTGTTGTAACGCTTTTCGCCCTAAGTGGGATGGGTATTCCCAGACGTGGGACCCATGCTCACTACGCCACTGGAGTCAAGCTATCCTGGCTGATGACGGCTGATAGCCAGAAACCGGTCCTAGGATGCTTGATTCCGGTCCAGGGAAGACATGGCTTGGCAGTTCGGGCTGGACTGTTCCCATGAGGCACAGGGTCAAGACTGATTTGCATATGGCCATGTCTGAACTGGGGTGGCGTAGTGGGCAAAAAAACGATGGATTTAACCCAGATCTCTTGACTGGGGGAGATTGTCTGCATTGTCAGCATTCCGTCCATCATTTGTTTGTTGTAACGCTTTTCGCCCTAAGTGGGATGGGTATTCCCCGACGTGGGACCCATGCTCACTACGCCACTGGAGTCAAGCTATCCTGGCTGATGACGGCTGATAGCCAGAAACCGGTCCTAGGATGCTTGATTCCGGTCCAGGGAAGACATGGCTTGGCAGTTCGGGCTGGACTGTTCCCATGAGGCACAGGGTCAAGACTGATTTGCATATGGCCATGTCTGAACTGGGGTGGCGTAGTGGGCAAAAAAACGATGGATTTAACCCAGATCTCTTGACTGGGGGAGATTGTCTGCATTGTCAGCATTCCGTCCATCATTTGTTTGTTGTAACGCTTTTCGCCCTAAGTGGGATGGGTATTCCCAGACGTGGGACCCATGCTCACTACGCCACTGGAGTCAAGCTATCCTGGCTGATGACGGCTGATAGCCAGAAACCGGTCCTAGGATGCTTGATTCCGGTCCAGGGAAGACATGGCTTGGCAGTTCGGGCTGGACTGTTCCCATGAGGCACAGGGTCAAGACTGATTTGCATATGGCCATGTCTGAACTGGGGTGGCGTAGTGGGCAAAAAAATGATGGATTTAACCCAGATCTCTTGACTGGGGAAGATTGTCTGCATTGTCAGCATTCCGTCCATCATTTGTTTGTTGTAACGCTTTTCGCCCTAAGTGGGATGGGTATTCCCAGACGTGGGACCCATGCTCACTACGCCACTGGAGTCAAGCTATCCTGGCTGATGACGGCTGATAGCCAGAAACCGGTCCTAGGATGCTTGATTCCGGTCCAGGGAAGACATGGCTTGGCAGTTCGGGCTGGACTGTTCCCATGAGGCACAGGGTCAAGACTGATTTGCATATGGCCATGTCTGAACTGGGGTGGCGTAGTGGGCAAAAAAACGATGGATTTAACCCAGATCTCTTGACTGGGGGAGATTGTCTGCATTGTCAGCATTCCGTCCATCATTTGTTTGTTGTAACGCTTTTCGCCCTAAGTGGGATGGGTATTCCCAGACGTGGGACCCATGCTCACTACGCCACTGGAGTCAAGCTACCCTGGCTGATGACGGCTGATAGCCAGAAACCGGTCCTAGGATGCTTGATTCCGGTCCAGGGAAGACATGGCTTGGCAGTTCGGGCTGGACTGTTCCCATGAGGCACAGGGTCAAGACTGATTTGCATATGGCCATGTCTGAACTGGGGTGGCGTAGTGGGCAAAAAAATGATGGATTTAACCCAGATCTCTTGACTGGGGAAGATTGTCTGCATTGTCAGCATTCCGTCCATCATTTGTTTGTTGTAACGCTTTTCGCCCTAAGTGGGATGGGTATTCCCAGACGTGGGACCCATGCTCACTACGCCACTGGAGTCAAGCTATCCTGGCTGATGACGGCTGATAGCCAGAAACCGGTCCTAGGATGCTTGATTCCGGTCCAGGGAAGACATGGCTTGGCAGTTCGGGCTGGACTGTTCCCATGAGGCACAGGGTCAAGACTGATTTGCATATGGCCATGTCTGAACTGGGGTGGCGTAGTGGGCAAAAAAACGATGGATTTAACCCAGATCTCTTGACTGGGGGAGATTGTCTGCATTGTCAGCATTCCGTCCATCATTTGTTTGTTGTAACGCTTTTCGCCCTAAGTGGGATGGGTATTCCCAGACGTGGGACCCATGCTCACTACGCCACTGGAGTCAAGCTATCCTGGCTGATGACGGCTGATAGCCAGAAACCGGTCCTAGGATGCTTGATTCCGGTCCAGGGAAGACATGGCTTGGCAGTTCGGGCTGGACTGTTCCCATGAGGCACAGGGTCAAGACTGATTTGCATATGGCCATGTCTGAACTGGGGTGGCGTAGTGGGCAAAAAAACGATGGATTTAACCCAGATCTCTTGACTGGGGGAGATTGTCTGCATTGTCAGCATTCCGTCCATCATTTGTTTGTTGTAACGCTTTTCACCCTAAGTGGGATGGGTATTCCCAGACGTGGGACCCATGCTCACTACGCCACTGGAGTCAAGCTATCCTGGCTGATGACGGCTGATAGCCAGAAACCGGTCCTAGGATGCTTGATTCCGGTCCAGGGAAGACATGGCTTGGCAGTTCGGGCTGGACTGTTCCCATGAGGCACAGGGTCAAGACTGATTTGCATATGGCCATGTCTGAACTGGGGTGGCGTAGTGGGCAAAAAAACGATGGATTTAACCCAGATCTCTTGACTGGGGGAGATTGTCTGCATTGTCAGCATTCCGTCCATCATTTGTTTGTTGTAACGCTTTTCGCCCTAAGTGGGATGGGTATTCCCAGACGTGGGACCCATGCTCACTACGCCACTGGAGTCAAGCTATCCTGGCTGATGACGGCTGATAGCCAGAAACCGGTCCTAGGATGCTTGATTCCGGTCCAGGGAAGACATGGCTTGGCAGTTCGGGCTGGACTGTTCCCATCCATGAGGCACAGGGTCAAGACTGATTTGCATATGGCCATGTCTGAACTGGGGTGGCGTAGTGGGCAAAAAAACGATGGATTTAACCCAGATCTCTTGACTGGGGGAGATTGTCTGCATTGTCAGCATTCCGTCCATCATTTGTTTGTTGTAACGCTTTTCGCCCTAAGTGGGATGGGTATTCCCAGACGTGGGACCCATGCTCACTACGCCACTGGAGTCAAGCTATCCTGGCTGATGACGGCTGATAGCCAGAAACCGGTCCTAGGATGCTTGATTCCGGTCCAGGGAAGACATGGCTTGGCAGTTCGGGCTGGACTGTTCCCATGAGGCACAGGGTCAAGACTGATTTGCATATGGCCATGTCTGAACTGGGGTGGCGTAGTGGGCAAAAAAACGATGGATTTAACCCAGATCTCTTGACTGGGGAAGATTGTCTGCATTGTCAGCATTCCGTCCATCATTTGTTTGTTGTAACGCTTTTCGCCCTAAGTGGGATGGGTATTCCCAGACGTGGGACCCATGCTCACTACGCCACTGGAGTCAAGCTATCCTGGCTGATGACGGCTGATAGCCAGAAACCGGTCCTAGGATGCTTGATTCCGGTCCAGGGAAGACATGGCTTGGCAGTTCGGGCTGGACTGTTCCCATGAGGCACAGGGTCAAGACTGATTTGCATATGGCCATGTCTCAACTGGGGTGGCGTAGTGGGCAAAAAAACGATGGATTTAACCCAGATCTCTTGACTGGGGGAGATTGTCTGCATTGTCAGCATTCCGTCCATCATTTGTTTGTTGTAACGCTTTTCGCCCTAAGTGGGATGGGTATTCCCAGACGTGGGACCCATGCTCACTACGCCACTGGAGTCAAGCTATCCTGGCTGATGACGGCTGATAGCCAGAAACCGGTCCTAGGATGCTTGATTCCGGTCCAGGGAAGACATGGCTTGGCAGTTCGGGCTGGACTGTTCCCATGAGGCACAGGGTCAAGACTGATTTGCATATGGCCATGTCTGAACTGGGGTGGCGTAGTGGGCAAAAAAATGATGGATTTAACCCAGATCTCTTGACTGGGGGAGATTGTCTGCATTGTCAGCATTCCGTCCATCATTTGTTTGTTGTAACGCTTTTCGCCCTAAGTGGGATGGGTATTCCCAGACGTGGGACCATGCTCACTACGCCACTGGAGTCAAGCTATCCTGGCTGATGACGGCTGATAGCCAGAAACCGGTCCTAGGATGCTTGATTCCGGTCCAGGGAAGACATGGCTTGGCAGTTCGGGCTGGACTGTTCCCATGAGGCACAGGGTCAAGACTGATTTGCATATGGCCATGTCTCAACTGGGGTGGCGTAGTGGGCAAAAAAACGATGGATTTAACCGAGATCTCTTGACTGGGGGAGATTGTCTGCATTGTCAGCATTCCGTCCATCATTTGTTTGTTGTAACGCTTTTCGCCCTAAGTGGGATGGGTATTCCCAGATGTGGGACCCATGCTCACTACGCCACTGGAGTCAAGCTATCCTGGCTGATGACGGCTGATAGCCAGAAACCGGTCCTAGGATGCTTGATTCCGGTCCAGGGAAGACATGGCTTGGCAGTTCGGGCTGGACTGTTCCCATGAGGCACAGGGTCAAGACTGATTTGCATATGGCCATGTCTGAACTGGGGTGGCGTAGTGGGCAAAAAAACGATGGATTTAACCCAGATCTCTTGACTGGGGGAGATTGTCTGCATTGTCAGCATTCCGTCCATCATTTGTTTGTTGTAACGCTTTTCGCCCTAAGTGGGATGGGTATTCCCAGACGTGGGACCCATGCTCACTACGCCACTGGAGTCAAGCTATCCTGGCTGATGACAGCTGATAGCCAGAAACCGGTCCTAGGATGCTTGATTCCGGTCCAGGGATGACATGGCTTGGCAGTTCGGGCTGGACTGTTCCCATGAGGCACAGGGTCAAGACTGATTTGCATATGGCCATGTCTGAACTGGGGTGGGGTAGTGGGCAAAAAAACGATGGATTTAACCCAGATCTCTTGACTGGGGAGATTGTCTGCATTGTCAGCATTCCGTCCATCATTTGTTTGTTGTAACGCTTTTCGCCCTAAGTGGGATGGGTATTCCCAGACGTGGGACCCATGCTCACTACGCCACTGGAGTCAAGCTATCCTGGCTGATGACGGCTGATAGCCAGAAACCGGTCCTAGGATGCTTGATTCCGGTCCAGGCAAGACATGGCTTGGCAGTTCGGGCTGGACTGTTCCCATGAGGCACAGGGTCAAGACTGATTTGCATATGGCCATGTCTGAACTGGGGTGGCGTAGTGGGCAAAAAAACGATGGATTTAACCCAGATCTCTTGACTGGGGGAGATTGTCTGCATTGTCAGCATTCCGTCCATCATTTGTTTGTTGTAACGCTTTTCGCCCTAAGTGGGATGGGTATTCCCAGACGTGGGACCCATGCTCACTACGCCACTGGAGTCAAGCTATCCTGGCTGATGACGGCTGATAGCCAGAAACCTGTCCTAGGATGCTTGATTCCGGTCCAGGGAAGACATGGCTTGGCAGTTCGGGCTGGACTGTTCCCATGAGGCACAGGGTCAAGACTGATTTGCATATGGCCATGTCTGAACTGGGGTGGCGTAGTGGGCAAAAAAACGATGGATTTAACCCAGATCTCTTGACTGGGGGAGATTGTCTGCATTGTCAGCATTCCGTCCATCATTTGTTTGTTGTAACGCTTTTCGCCCTAAGTGGGATGGGTATTCCCAGACGTGGGACCCATGCTCACTACGCCACTGGAGTCAAGCTATCCTGGCTGATGACGGCTGATAGCCAGAAACCGGTCCTAGGATGCTTGATTCCGGTCCAGGGAAGACATGGCTTGGCAGTTCGGGCTGGACTGTTCCCATGAGGCACAGGGTCAAGACTGATTTGCATATGGCCATGTCTGAACTGGGGTGGCGTAGTGGGCAAAAAAACGATGGATTTAACCCAGATCTCTTGACTGGGGGAGATTGTCTGCATTGTCAGCATTCCGTCCATCATTTGTTTGTTGTAACGCTTTTCGCCCTAAGTGGGATGGGTATTCCCAGACGTGGGACCCATGCTCACTACGCCACTGGAGTCAAGCTATCCTGGCTGATGATGGCTGATAGCCAGAAACCGGTCCTAGGATGCTTGATTCCGGTCCAGGGAAGACATGGCTTGGCAGTTCGGGCTGGACTGTTCCCATGAGGCACAGGGTCAAGACTGATTTGCATATGGCCATGTCTGAACTGGGGTGGCGTAGTGGGCAAAGAAATTATGGATTTAACCCAGATCTCTTGACTGGGGGAGATTGTCTGCATTGTCAGCATTCCGTCCATCATTTGTTTGTTGTAACGCTTTTCGCCCTAAGTGGGATGGGTATTCCCAGACTTGGGACCCATGCTCACTACGCCACTGGAGTCAAGCTATCCTGGCTGATGACGGCTGATAGCCAGAAACCGGTCCTAGGATGCTTGATTCCGGTCCAGGGAAGACATGGCTTGGCAGTTCGGGCTGGACTGTTCCCATGAGGCACAGGGTCAAGACTGATTTGCATATGGCCATGTCTGAACTGGGGTGGCGTAGTGGGCAAAAAAACGATGGATTTAACCCAGATCTCTTGACTGGGGGAGATTGTCTGCATTGTCAGCATTCCGTCCATCATTTGTTTGTTGTAACGCTTTTCGCCCTAAGTGGGATGGGTATTCCCAGACGTGGGACCCATGCTCACTACGCCACTGGAGTCAAGCTATCCTGGCTGATGACGGCTGATAGCCAGAAACCGGTCCTAGGATGCTTGATTCCGGTCCAGGGAAGACATGGCTTGGCAGTTCGGGCTGGACTGTTCCCATGAGGCACAGGGTCAAGACTGATTTGCATATGGCCATGTCTGAACTGGGGTGGCGTAGTGGGCAAAAAAACGATGGATTTAACCCAGATCTCTTGACTGGGGGAGATTGTCTGCATTGTCAGCATTCCGTCCATCATTTGTTTGTTGTAACGCTTTTCGCCCTAAGTGGGATGGGTATTCCCAGACGTGGGACCCATGCTCACTACGCCACTGGAGTCAAGCTATCCTGGCTGATGACGGCTGATAGCCAGAAACCGGTCCTAGGATGCTTGATTCCGGTCCAGGGAAGACATGGCTTGGCAGTTCGGGCTGGACTGTTCCCATGAGGCACAGGGTCAAGACTGATTTGCATATGGCCATGTCTGAACTGGGGTGGCGTAGTGGGCAAAAAAACGATGGATTTAACCCAGATCTCTTGACTGGGGGAGATTGTCTGCATTGTCAGCATTCCGTCCATCATTTGTTTGTTGTAACGCTTTTCGCCCTAAGTGGGATGGGTATTCCCAGACGTGGGACCCATGCTCACTACGCCACTGGAGTCAAGCTATCCTGGCTGATGACGGCTGATAGCCAGAAACCGGTCCTAGGATGCTTGATTCCGGTCCAGGGAAGACATGGCTTGGCAGTTCGGGCTGGACTGTTCCCATGAGGCACAGGGTCAAGACTGATTTGCATATGGCCATGTCTGAACTGGGGTGGCGTAGTGGGCAAAAAAACGATGGATTTAACCCAGATCTCTTGACTGGGGGAGATTGTCTGCATTGTCAGCATTCCGTCCATCATTTGTTTGTTGTAACGCTGTTCGCCCTAAGTGGGATGGGTATTCCCAGACGTGGGACCCATGCTCACTACGCCACTGGAGTCAAGCTATCCTGGCTGATGACGGCTGATAGCCAGAAACCGGTCCTAGGATGCTTGATTCCGGTCCAGGGAAGACATGGCTTGGCAGTTCGGGCTGGACTGTTCCCATGAGGCACAGGGTCAAGACTGATTTGCATATGGCCATGTCTGAACTGGGGTGGCGTAGTGGGCAAAAAAACGATGGATTTAACCCAGATCTCTTGACTGGGGGAGATTGTCTGCATTGTCAGCATTCCGTCCACCATTTGTTTGTTGTAACGCTTTTCGCCCTAAGTGGGATGGGTATTCCCAGACGTGGGACCCATGCTCACTACGCCACTGGAGTCAAGCTATCCTGGCTGATGACGGCTGATAGCCAGAAACCGGTCCTAGGATGCTTGATTCCGGTCCAGGGAAGACATGGCTTGGCAGTTCGGGCTGGACTGTTCCCATGAGGCACAGGGTCAAGACTGATTTGCATATGGCCATGTCTGAACTGGGGTGGCGTAGTGGGCAAAAAAACGATGGATTTAACCCAAATCTCTTGACTGGGGGAGATTGTCTGCATTGTCAGCATTCCGTCCATCATTTGTTTGTAATAACTCTTTCCCGGCAGCAGCAATCTCAATGTTAATTCGTTTATTCACGGTCAGGTGAACACAAACGCCTACCCCTCTTTAAAGCTGGTAACATGCAATGGAGAGGTCGCGTTAAAACATAGCTGTCAGAGATTGAATTGTTACAAGGTGTTTATTCACGGTTGAATGCACATCAATAAATGTTCCGCGTCGCCATGAAAAGAAGAGCCTTCACAGGTTTCTTGGAATTTATGTAGGTTTATTTGTCAAACAGCATCCCAGCAGAGAGTAGCTTCTTCATCTTCAATCTCTCTCCTCTAACTGCTTAACATGGAACATATCTCTACTTCCATTCTATCCGTAGCTAAGTAACAGGCCTATGACATTAGCAGTGGACATCTCTATAGCACCATGCTATAAAGGTACAGACTAGCACCGGTAAACCCAACTTCATAAGGAAGTTTAAGTTTACCAGTATTAAACATACATGAGGTTCAGTTACAGCAATACAAAAGATCACCAATAAGATCTGGTGCTCAGAGAAGAGTTTCTGGTCCTCTCTTCTATATGTGAGTAAAATCTAGAACCATCTAAGTTAAACTACAAGCTACGACAATGGTTTTGAAACCTAAAGAATCTAAAAAAGCAGGATACTGCTGATAAAAAGGGAAATACGGAAACGTTTGAGAAGTAAAGGAAGGTGTCACATTGCAGAAGCTTGGTCAGGAGTCTTCTTGGGCCAGGGGATTTTTCAGAGTTTGGCCTAAGCCACACTCAGCAAGAGTCAAATGGAATATGCATAGAGTTCTAAACCCGCATCCAGTGGTATTCTTTCACTTTGATTGTTTCTTTGGGTCCTTTTTCCTGGTTGTTTAATTGGGTTTTCCTGCTCAGAGGCCTTTATCAATGTTTCTTGCCCCTTTTCTACACCCGCCTGCTCCCTACCAGCCATTTCTTACCTGTTCCTTTCATCTGGCTCTTCATCCACTTGTCATGATTCTCAAGTTGAGAATTTCTGGCCTATGCCTTAGGGTGATGTGAAGACCTTTGAACCTAAGTCTTGATTGTCTCGATCTGTCATAGGTAAGGGATACCCCTTCCTTTAACCACAATGCCACTGACACTTTTAGCACCTAAGTAGATAGTGCCTTCCAGAAGGAACCCCTAGGAAGAAAAACACAGAAGGAAAAAAACCTCAGATGATAATGTTAGGCCCCCAGATGGTGATGGCAGAGACCAAAAGATCCAGCAGACTGGACGTAAGTGCACCACCGGAGGCACTAGCCAGAAGCAGAACCTCTAACAGGTGTGAAAGTACCAACAGAAGTGAGTTAGAACTCAGCAGGGAAACCTGTGCAGCCAGACTGGAAAAGTACACAGGAATAAGGATAAACAAGAGTGTGAAGTGAGGAAGTGTTGCAATTCAAACAGAAAGGGAATCCTACTCCTTTTATACCCCCAGAATAGGAAATTACATCAGAAAATGATGCCGCCGTATTGGATTCAGAAAGCAATTCAGTAATGAATGAGTATTTTGCCATGATGGATTGAGGACTAGAAAACCCTTCCCCAGGAATTCTGGGACGAACTATGGTGGCTGCCAATATGGCCCCCAGAGAGAGGAACACTGAAAACATCACTTGCGGGCTTATCAATGAACAAGCATGATTCATCTTGTTCACTATTTCTAAGGAGTCATTTTGATATAGAAGCCATGCTTGAATGTCGATCATACAGCCAGACGTCTGGATATCGTTTCCTCCTGAGCCCCATATGTCGAGGTGATTAGGACCGACCTGCCCCGTGAGTCATGTACTCCACCGTATCAGATTCATCTCTCCCTATGTTATGTTATGTTATGTTATGTTAGCCGGTATTTGTAAAGCGCACGGCTACTCCATGGAGTGTCCCGGCGCTAAGTCTAAAAAAAAACGACAACACAGAGCCACACACGCTGCCCCTGGAAACTATAGTTTGAAAAGGCAGGTTTTGAGTTGTCTCCTGAAAGCGAGGAGATCCTGAACCTGTCTGAGAGCGATGGGCAGGCCATTCCAGAGTCGAGACGCCACCACTTGAAAGGATCTGCCTCCAATCCGGGAGAGACGTATCTTTGGGGTGATGGTCAGGCACTTGGCGGAAGACCTCATGGTTCGACGTGGAATATAATGCTGGAATCTTTCCCCAAGGTACGGGGCACCTATCTTATGGAAGGCTTTAAAAACAAGCACCAACGCTTTCAAATGAATCCTCTTCCGCACCGGGAGCCAGTGTTGGGAGGCCAGAAGAGGGGACATATGTGTTCTCGGCCCGGCCATCAAAATGGCTCTAGCCGCCACATTCTGAATCACCTGTAGGCGGCCGAGTAAGTAATCAGGAAGGCCAAGATACAAAGCATTAACATAGTCCAGTCTTGATGCCACCAGGGCCTGGACTACCGTCTTCCTATGTGAGACCGGAAGCAAGGGGAGAAAATTCCTTAACATTCGCAGAATTCCAAAACAGGTCCCGGCTACTGAATGAATCTGCGCCTTCATAGAGAGAGAGTCATCAAATTTGACCCCCAGATTTTTCACGACGGCTTTCTAATTCTTCAAGCCACATTTGGGGATCTGTCTATCAGATGTTTGTCCCTGTTTATTCATCCTGCCTAGATTACTCAGGGTCTCACTTCCTCCATTGTTACATGTGGCCCTGCATCTTATGTATTACTCTTTCTGAGGTTGCGACTTCCTCACCTAGATTTTTTCAACCTAACTAGGCTTCGGTGCCAGCGATTGTGGGTGATGTGTGCAGCCCTGTCCAGATCCCCCAGACGTGTGTTGCCCCTTCTATTCATCCGCATAGCGCCCTGAAGAAGGAGTGACTCCTGTATCTGGGTTTTGCACCGAAACACACATCGGCACATTTCTCCTAATCGACTGGTGCAACTTCCCCACAAGATTGGATGCCATTATATGATTCTGGAAAAACTTTTTCTAAAACAATTTACATAACAATCCAAAAGATGTAATAATAGCAATTACTGATATTCTTACAGCACTGTATAAGGAAACAGTTGTTACTCAGAATCTTTTTTATTATTTGTTCGATTATTCTTTGGTCTATGGTTTGGGTTCATGTGGAGTCTTTCTCCTGTCCATGTGTTTGAATGAGTAATTGAATGAGTGTGGTTTCGATAAGAATCTATGACTATACGGGTTTTTATGTATAATATGTGTGGTTCACTCGTCTGTCCTGGGAGGTAATTTTTTTATATATGCTTTTCGTGTGTATCTATTTTTACTGACTATATGACTAAAACTATCTATCACCTGGTTAATTTTGCCCCATGTCCGTACACTGTGTTTGCTTGGTAATAAGGTGGCAACTTATTCCCCCTTTTTTCCATATCAAGCCATTGTCGCTTTAGGTTAATTATTAAGTTTCAGGTAGTGGATTTGGTAGTTTGATTGGATGTGAATCAACACCTAAAAGCACCTGGAATATTTCACAGAGAATTACAGATGCTGTAAGAAGACCCGGATGCTGCAACTCCACTTAGGCAATGTACTGACACTCGATCATCGGCCAAAGTGGTTACTGAATATGTTGACAAAGCTGTGTGTAATGATTAATCTGTCACTCGTGGATATAGAGAAAAGGCTTTATTCAGGAACACAGCCCAGCTTAACACTGAGATCCCACAACTGTTTCAGGATAACTGCCAAGTGTAGAACCCCACGGCTGGCAGCACGCTCATCATGAGAATCATCAGCATGCAGGTCCCACTGAGAATTCCAAATATTAAGGCACAACACATCTATACCTTTTATTAAAAAAAGCAAGCAAGAAGAAAAAGATAGTAAAATCCAAAAGCAGTGATAAGAGATTGCGGATCCCACAACAATAATACAAAGAACTAAAGAAAAAAACACACTTTGTATTACATAGTCCTGCAGGTATTCTGGAGCACTTTATCTTACATAGTCCAATAATGATTCCACATCCCTTCCTCCCACATCTTTTCTTCCCAACAAATTATCATCATTCATGATCAAGAACCTACTGGCCTGCTCTTGTTCCACAGTGTCCAAGTTACCTTCCTACAATGCAAGGCCATGCTCCTTCTAATCTCTCTTTCACTATTTTCAACAACACATGAAAGTCATGCCCCTCCCTTACCTTATATGCCCTCTGAAATTTCATGATACCCCTACCACTGGTCCAGATCTTAATTTCACCAAATTTCCTCTTTTTATGCCACTCTGCAGACTTAGTCTTCCTAGAGTCTAAACAGTCACTCCTTCATCGCTAAACAATGAAGACATCAAAGCTAGACACATCTTTGTGCCAGCTATTTTCCTCTCATCACATCAAAAGGTATCATTCCTGCCACACCACTTTTTATAGTGCAAATATCTTTTCCACTGCTCAAAGCCATTTAACGTCTTTCACCAAACGATTATGCCTCTTGACTATACCATTCGCTTGTGGGTTGTACAGAGAATTACAAGAATGACACATACTACAGAATCTGATACATTTCCCATTGCTTTTCACAATAACTACTCAGTTATTCTTATTACGTCTCATAGGGAAACCTTCTTCTCTGAACACTTCCTACAATGCTTTTATAGAAGTTTTGGTGACAATTTCCCTTAAAAACTTTACAGTCAACCATTTCAAGTGGACGTCTACCATGATTTGTGCAAACTTTAACTCTGTACCGCCTAAAGAGCCAATGAAATCCATGCATGAACTAGGGTATGATATTTCTCTCCGAACAGCTTGCTTCCCAACCTGCAACCTTTTTTCACCTTCTCTATATTCCACGCACCTCTCAACCCCACTTCACCATACATGCCAGGACACCAAACGTTTTCTCTTAACCTGCTAGCTAGAGTTTGACCCAGGTGTCCTTCTTGTGCCAATTTAAATAACTTGTTTGTCAAACTCTCCGGAGGAACAAAGGTATCCCCCATATCAATATATTCCTTGCAACTAGTGATATTTCTTATGGAATTCTCACAAACCGCTTGGCAGAAACCCTTTCTGCCCTTTCCTTACTTCTTTTAAAATCAGCATCCCCACCTCCTTTAAGACAGTATTGCCATCCATACCATTGTATCATTCTTTTTGTGACACAGCTCCTTGACTTCCTTTCATCATATCATCGACACTTGCCACAGCACCTTCATTTTCACACATTTGTACATATTCTTTGTCTATATCCTGCCACTTCTGAGGTAAGTGGGACAAGCAATCCACTTGGATGTTTCGCCGACCTGGAATGTACTCGTACAATACTGATACTCCTGAAATCATGAAGCCAATCGGGCCAATCTTGCTGATGCTTTACCTGCATCCCCCAGCAATAATACTCTCATCAAAGGTTTGTGATCCATGCAAAGTGTTATGTTCCGACCCAGACATATGTTCTGAAGTACTCAGCACCCCACACAGCCACTATGGTCTCTCTCTCTCTCTCTCTCTCTCTCTCGATTACCAAATAATTTCTTTCAGTTTCGGTTAAGGATCGCAATGCGAATGTAATTGTTCTTTCGTTACCTCAATGGATTTGGGCTAAAACTACCCACAAACCATCACCCTTTTATCTACTGTGATGATGTTTATACAATTCTCATAAAATAATAGCAATACTTTTGCTTCACTCATTTCTTTCTTTATGTTTTGAAAGGCAAATTTCTGTCCTTCCCCCATCGTATACCAGAACCTTTTAGTAACTTTCTCAAACATTCAGATTTGTCCGCAAGGTTCTTGATAAATTTAGAGTAATACTCGATCAACCTTCATGATTGTAGCTGATCCTTGCATGGGGGAAGGGGCTTTTCCAATGCCTTCTATTAAACCTCTCTTTGGTTTAACAATCTGTTTGGATAAAGCATATCCTAAGTACTTGATTTCATCGACCAGAAATTTGACTTTCTCTAGAGTAAGACCTGCCATACTAAGCCTGTCCAACACACACTTCGATGTGCTGTTATGGTTTTCCACAGTGACACAGAATACTATGAAATCGTCTTGGTAATAAATAACATTGCCTATGCCTCTACACACTTCCCACATCATCCTTTGAAATACACCTGTAGTAGAGGTGAAACCGAAAGGCATCCTTGCATATTGGTAAATGCCTTCCATTATAATGAGGGACATGAGAGCTTTGGTGTCATCATGCAATTTTATCTGGCGGTAGGCACTCCTAAGATCTAACTTAGTAAAGTACTTACCACCCTTCAGTAACAAAATCTATTCATTTATGTTGGGTAACGGATAATTACCTACACCAGTATTCTGGTTGACTTTGTGGAGGTCGAAACAGAACCTCAAGCTCCCATCAAAAATCTCAGTGAGTACCACCGGAGAGATCCAACCAGAACTAGATGTTTCAGTATGTTCCATTACACTTTTCTCCACCATATCCAAAATCATTTTACAGACCTTTCCACGTGCAGAGATAGGTACCTTCCTCAACTTCTGCTGTACTGGAACTGCATTATGTTTGACCATAATTTTATGTGCATATCCCTTGAGTTCATCCAGTTTGCTACTGAAAATCTCTTTAGCTTTTTCCATAATCTCTTTAAGTGTGAGCTCCTCAACCAACATGACCTCATTTTGAAACCTCAGATCAACCCTGATATGTAAATCATATTGGTGGTGCAAACCCAAAATTGGTGGACCACTCACTGCCACGTATACTTTTCCTTCCACCTGTTTTTCCTGGAATTCAGTCTTTGCCAACATGAAGCCAATGGTGTCGAAGATGGCTGCATCCGAGTGAGGCTCCTGAGCACCGGAGCCGTTTTCCTGCGGTTATCCTGCCCGGAGTGTGCTGCGGGGCCGCCGCGACTGCCTGTCCCTGCCCGTGGGCTCCCGGCACCCGGTGGATCGAGTGGTGGCGGCGGGGGCGGCCTCAGCCTGCGTGCCGCCCCCCTTGGGGATTTGATCGACGGACAGCGCAGAGAGTGCTGGAAGCGGCGTTCGGCCGCGCGCATCACCCCACGCCGCGGCCTGCCACGAGGCGGCTGGGCCGCACGCCCTGCAGCGCACCAGCAACGGGAGGACTGGGGACCTGTGAGGGGGTCCCCCCGGGGCGACGGCACGCTTGACACCTGCTGCGCTGCCGGCGCTGTGCTGACACCCCCCGCGCCGTGCCTCTGCCGGTCTCAGGACATCGGGGGCCTAACGTGGTGGACGGAGGAGGACAACATTGTGGCCGGAGGCGCTGGGAGGGGATGTGACGCCCGCACCGCCCGGTGGCCTGGTGAGTGACCTGCTGTGAAGGACCCTTCTCTAGGCGTGGGGCCGGGGACGGGCCCCTGGCGAGCGCCCGACTGCTGTCTCCCGGAGACGAGGCGGACACCTGTGATGGCGGAGGCGGCCCTGGCGGCCTCGGTGTGACCCTGCTGCCCACGCCGGTGGATCGTGACTGGGGCGGGGCTCCTAGGGGACTGACAACTGATCTGCTGCTGGACACGGGGAGGCGGCTGCTTCGAATCCGGCGGAGTGCGACCTGGCGCACTTGGACTACTGATTGTCTGCAGTTTGCGGTGCACTTCCCCTGCTGGCGACGCTGCCCTGCACCCTGACACTCTTGGTGTTGGACTGGCTCGTGGCGGCGGAGCTGGGACCCTCTTTGCTAACGGCGCCTGGTGGTGATTGGAGCCCCGACCGGCCTCGTGCATCACAGAGCCCTCTGAATGCCATCGGCGCAGCAACTGGCCATGGGGCGACTCCGGAACAAGCAGGCCGAGAACAGACTGAGGGTGGACGGCCCTGCTGCGACGGCGGAGCGCCCTGTAGTGATCGCGGCGCTGCCCGCATCGACCCTGGAGGCCAAAATGGACGCCATGTTGGCGGCGGTCGACCGCCTGAGTAACACACTGGAACAAACACGTACCTCACTGGAGTCCCGAATCGACAAAGTCACGGTGGACTTCACCCTGCTCCACGCCGATCATCGCCGGCTGGCGGACACTGTTGCCGGCCACGGCCAGGCGCTACAAGATGTGCAGCCGATAGTGCGCAATCACTCCGCCACCTTGCAGGATCTGATCGACCGCATTAACACCCTCGAAGACCGCGCGGAGGATGCGGAGGGCCGCTCTCGGCGCCAGAACATATGCGTCGTGGGCCTGGCGGAGGGTGAAGAGGGTCGGCGACCCGAGCAGTTTGTTGAGGACTGGTTACGAGGTATCCTGCCCACAGGAACGCTCTCCCCGCAGTTCGTGGTGGAAAGGGCGCACAGGGTGCCGATGCGGAGGCCTGTCCCCGGAGCCCGGCCACGTCCGTTCCTATTTCGCCTCCTCAACTACCGGGACCGGGACGTGATTCTCCGGGAGACGCGGAAGATGGGAGCCCTTTCCATAGGGGGTGGCCCGGTGATGCTGTTCCCGGACTACACAGCGACTGTCCAGAAGCGGAGGAGCAACTACATGGAGGTGAAGCGCCGCCTCCGGGAGCTGCACGTCCCATACTCGCTGCTGTTCCCCTCACGTCTCCGGGTGGTCACGAAAGATGGGACGCGATTTTTCGATGCCCCGTCCGATGTCTGGGACTGGCTGGAGGAAACGGGCCAACATGGCGGCCCCCGACCCGTGGAGCCGGGGCCTACGGGGCGCAGAGAGAAGAGGCTGAGACGGCGGAGACACAGGGACCGCCGCGGTGGGATGGGGCCGAGTCCCCCGGCTGCGCCAAGTCCGGAGAGGATGCGTGCGGAGCGGCTGGAGGCTCTGGAGGCGGCGGCCACTCTGGGGTCTGCGAGCAGCCAGGGGGACGTGGCGGCTCGCATTCACAGTGACACTGAGACTGACCTGTCCTCCTCCCCGTCCATCCTGATTCCAGAGGACCAGGTGTTGCCGGAGGTGACCCCACAGACAGCCGACCTTCTGGGGTGAACTCTTGCTGGTTTGCACTGTGTCCGCTGCAGGTACCCTGGGGGTCGGGCGGGTTGCTCCGTGCTGCTCCCCGGGGGGAGGGGGGGAGGCCTGCTGCCTCTGCTGTCCCCTGGCCTGTGACTTCCGGGGCCCTGTTCATTTCTGTGAGCGGGATGGGGGTTGCGGGGATTGGGGGGTAGCGTGGGTCCCCCTACACACGGGCCGGGGACTGGGGTTTCGAGCTTCTTCTGGGTGCGGGGGAACGGGGTGACAGCGATCCCTACACGCACTCCCCTGGGACACGACTGAGTGGAGGGCGGCCCCGCAGACACACGAGGCCCTGACGGGGGTAACACAGGGCTCTTGCAAGCCAGGCACAACGGTATTGCTCTTTAGCCCCTCGTCAACCCAGCCCTGACTAGGCAGTTCACAGGCATTTGAGCCTTATATGTTTGGACGAATACCCGGTTTTGGGGTTCGCCCCTGTGGTTATGGAATTCCTCTTATTCATACTTTTTTTAACTTTGTCTCTTTACACTCTGCAGTGTTCTGCAGCTTTCTCACACATCATGTTCTTACAGCAGGAGATCTGGGTGGCGGTCCCTCTGGTCTTTCTTCCCCCTCCCCTTCCCCGGCTGGCCCGCTTCGGCCAGTGAACCTAGTGTTGTCTGCGCTCTATCCCAATGGCTGACACTGCAATAGTCACCTGGAACATTAGGGGCATGCACACACCAACCCGCCGATATTCTGTTTTTGCCTATCTCCAAAGACACAAGATAGGGGTGGCCCTTCTCCAAGAGACACATATGACACGGCTGGAACTGGACAGACTGCGCGCTCGCTGGAGGGGGCAACTTTTCGGGACTACATACTCTGCGCATGCTCGGGGTACACTAGTTTGGGTAAGGGCAGGCACACCCTTCATATGCTCCGAGACAGTGCTCGACCCTGACGGTCGATACACTCTGGTGCGGGGGCGACTCAATGGGCACCCTGTACTCCTGGGTTCCATCTACGCCCCGAACGTTGACCAACCGTCGTTCCTTGATCGCCTCTCGGTGGCCCTGACCCCGTATGTGGGTCTCCCCTGGTTGCTGGGTGGGGACTTTAATGCCGTACTGGACACGAGCCTTGATAGATCCTATCCACCACTCCGCAGTACACAGGCGGTCTCGAATGCGAGGAGCCTCACTGATTGGCTGTCGCGGTGGGCCCTTCATGACATCTGGCGCACCTTACATCCCGCTGACCGGCTCTATTCCTATTACTCTGCGGTACATGATCTTCACGTCCGCCTTGACAGGGTGGTGAGCTCCCCGTCGCTGGACCCTTTGATAGTCCAGGCGGATTACTTGGGCCGGACTCACTCTGACCACAACCCTCTTCGACTACGTCTCCGCTGGGATCCGGGGAGACCACCCATCCCCACGTGGCGCTTGCAACCGGCTGCTCTTGAGGATGCGGAGTTCCGGGCCTCGCTCGGCACGGCGATCGAGCAGTTCTTCGACCTCAATGAGGGCACAGCGGGGAGCACGTTGACGGAGTGGGATGCGCACAAGGCAACCATGCGGGGACACTGTCTGGGGGCCACGGGAAATATCCGCAAGCAACTTACGTTGCTACTCACCGCTTTGGAGACCCGGCTACTGGCATGCGAACGTCATGGCGAGGGTGGTGGGCGTGACTCGATCAGGCTGGCCCGGCTTCGGGCACGCCATGCTGCGCTGTTGGAGAGGCTGCGCTGCCACAACTACGCTGCCCATTCGGCACGGGTCCACGCCACATCGGACAGGGCAGGGCGATTACTGGCCTGGCTGATCCGACAGGAATCGAGCTATGCGCCAATAGCCTCCCTTCGCGGACTGGACGGCACGCTGGTACACACGCAGTGGGAGATCCACCAGACGCTCACGGCACATTACAAAGACCTGTATACCTCGGCGGGACGACGACCGGCACAGGATCTGGATCTGTTCTTGGGGGCTGCTGGCCTCCCCACAGTACCGGACGCCCACCAGGAAACACTGGAGGGTCCCCTCACTCTGGAGGAAATAGGAGACGCAGTGGCCTCATTGGCCTCTGGCAGGGCGCCCGGACCGGATGGTCTCCCGGCAGAATACTACAAAGCATACCGGGAGTCTCTGGTGCCCCGTCTGCACGCGTTATATATCACAGCCCTTGAGGAGGCCACCCTGCCTGCCTCCATGAGGGAAGCCTACCTGATCTCTTTCCCCAAGCCAGGGCGCGATCCTACTCATCTAGGGTCCTATCGCCCCCTCGCCCTCCTCAACACCGACTACAAGATCCTGGCCAAGGTCCTAGCGGAACGGTTGGCCCCTACCGTGCCTGTGCTGGTACACAAGGACCAGAATGGGTTTGTGCCGAAACGCAGTACCTCGCTCAATCTTCGCCGGTTCTTCCGGGTAGCCGTACACGGTGCGCAGCACTGGCCACGGGCGGGCTGTCTAGTGTTAGACCTCGAGAAAGCCTTCGATAGCTTGGAATGGGGCTACCTGGTGGCAACCCTCTCACACTACGGTCTAGGCCTTGGATTTCTGCAAATGGCGGCGCTCCTCTATCGGAACCCTGTGGTCCGGGTGAGAACTGGCCCGTACGTTTCTGAGGCCATCTCGGTTGGCCGCGGTACCAGGAAGGGATGCCCCCTTTCACCCCTCCTTTTCGCGCTTGCCATCGAGCCCTTGGCGGCCACCCTGCGGAGGGTATTGACGGATGGCATTCCAATGGGCGACGCCACCCACCAGGTTTCCTTGTACGCGGATGACCTCTTGATCTTCGTGCGGGATGTGGCGAATATCTCAGGGGACCTTGAACGGGTTCTCACGGAGTTTGCAGCGCTCTCCGGGTTAAGGGTGAATGCAGCCAAGTCGTGTCTCTACCCGTTCCGGGATGATACACTAGACCCCCGGTTTCAACTGGGAGGTGTGCCTGTCCGGTGGCAGCCAGACACTTTCCGTTACCTGGGCATTCAGGTGTATCGGCGATCCGCCGACTTAGTGGAGGGTAACTTGGGCAGGGCGGTGACGGCGATCAGGGCCCAGATGCGGTTTTGGGGCACCCTTCCCCTTGCAGTCACTGGTCGCATTGCACTGATCAAGATGGTGGCCCTGCCCAGACTCCTCTACTACTTTGCCAATCTGCCGACCTATCTCCCGGCGTCCTTCTTCGCCGACCTGGAGCGCTCCCTTAGAGATTTCGTATGGGGCACCGCACGACACAGAGTGGCGCTCTCTAGGTTATACCTCCCCACGGGTCAGGGGGGACTCGCGATGCCCTGTTTTGCGCACTATTACCTAGCAGCACAGCTGCAATGGGTGGCCAGGTGGCTGGCCGACCGGGAAAGGGACGACACGGCGTCCGTGGAGCCGCCGCTCCCCCTGACAGATGTCATCGCGCTGTTCCATCCGACGGCCAGAGTGACCAAGCCAGGGCCCCTTTTAGTGGCGGTGGCCTGTCGGTGCTATCGGCGAGCCCTCTACCTGACACGGTCACACATTCCATACGCCCCTGCCATGCCGATTGAGGGTTCACCTAGTGGTCGTGGGATATTGCGCTCGGCAGAGCTTGCCGACTGGCACGCGGCGGATATTTGCACGCTGGGGGACCTCTACCGCGACGGTACGCTTATACCGTTCGCCCAGCTGGCGGAGGAGACGGGGCTACCGGCCGGTCAGTTCCTCCGTCACCGCTCGCTGGTCGCGACGCTGACGAGTCGGTGGGGTGCTCTTCAGGAGGAACCGGCGCAACACCTCATGATGCAGTACCTCCACGTCATGGGACGGGGCGGCCACATGACTCGCTGGTTCGCGGCCTCCTTGCGCGTGCTGGTGGCGGCGGACCTGTCTCCGCTACGGGGTAAATGGGAAGTGGACCTGGACCGTCCCCTGACCGACAAGGAATGGAGGGATACGCTCCGGGGGCCTACACGGATCCCCAGGAATCTGCGGTTTCGCCAAATCCAGTACTTCATACTACACAGAGCATATCTCACTCCCGACTGCATTAATCGCTATTTCCACCGGGCGGACGCTGAATGCCCACGCTGCAGGGCTCTGGATGCTGGACTAGTACACATGTTATGGAGCTGCCCAGTGCTCGACTCATACTGGCGTACGGTGCATGGAGCGCTACGTACTTGCGCCGGTCCGCTGGCGCAGCGAAATTGGCCCGCCTGTCTGTTGCACTTGTTTCGTAGGACTCCCCCCACGAAGGTTGCCTGTCGCTTCCTCGATCTGGGCCTGATTGTGGCGAAGCGGTTAATTACCAAGCGCTGGAAGGCGCCTGAACCCCCTCGGGTGCAGGCGTGGCGTAGTTCCTTGCTAGTGTGGGCGGGGGCGGAGGGCACAGCTCTCTTGCGGGAGGAAACGCTAGGCCTCAGACTCACACCCATAGCGAGTCAATGGGACGTACACGTGCAGGTCCTGATGCGGCTGGATGGGGATGCCCTGACACTCTGTGGGACACATACTGCGGTGCCACTTCCTGGTGGGGAGGGGAATGGAGGCGCGCCTGGGAGATCCACTCCGGGGACTGACGGGGAGGTCCCAATCGAACCTGAGGGATGTGCGGACACTGACATTTGCCTCCCATAGTATGACCTGTCACAGGGGATGGGGGGGCCGGGGTTTGGGGGGGGGTGGACCGGGGGGGGGGTATCCTGAGGGTCGTATGGTCTAAGATCAAACCTGCTGCTGTTGTCTCTGATGGACTGCTGTTGTTTAATCTATCTTCTGTGTTCTAAGTTCGGCTGTTACATGAATCTGTTCAACTGCGGGCGGTGGCCCTGATACTTATTTGATTGCATCAATCCACGCCTCGTAGTGGCGCTGGATCTGGCGGATCACCACGTTCACAATTAGCGGATACTCCTCTGAGTACCGGACTCATTGCCTGTGGGCTATTACATTCATGATGTATGTTATGTCTATATCAACAAATGCCAATAAACAGATTTCATAATAATGAAGCCAATGGTGTCGATTTTCTCCCCCTGGTATCCTCCTGGGTCAATATCTTTTGGTAGGAGGCGTACATGTGGCCATTCTCGCAAAACATCTCTTGGGGTATGATTTTGTAAAGTTACCCTGAGTCTAGCATTAACTGGATGATCCACCCTCTTACTCTGAACTTTGCTGTTGGCCAGGGAGAACGATCACATTTACTGATGCTATTGTCAACACACAATGCCCTAGCTATGCCTGCCTCAATCTCAAGATTGTTTGCATGAACAATTCTCACCTTAGACTTGGGACCAATTTTGAACATGCATGTGCAATGTCCTTTTTTTAAAAAATTTATTTTTTATATTTTTATTGGTTTTAACATATTTATTCCCCCACCCCCGACAGGTAAACATTCTGTAGATTTACATCATAAATTTTTATGTTTATCGTATTTACATAACCATTATAGGAGATCTTGCAGAATATGTTCCATGCTTCATAAAAAAAAGAAGAAAAAAAAAAGAAAAAAGGGAGAGAAAACAGCTAAGACAATAACATAAACATATTGCAGCATTGGTAATAAATCAAATTTGTAAATCTCGCCAAAGTGTAAGAGGAGTCCAGATATTCATGCCCCTTTCCCGTCGCCTTCTGCCTTTCCGCTTATAAATAGCTATCTCAATATTATGCACCACTAAAAGCCTAGCTAGCCACTGTTGAAAAGTGGGTGGTAGCGGGTCTAGCCAGGCCGATGCTAGGCATAGCCGCCAAACGGCCATGGCAACAAATATAAGATCATGGCCGTCCTCAAGTTTATCTGAATCAACCACCCCAAGTACCATTGCCTCTGGAGGCACAGAACAACCTTTCTATGAAGAACAGAAGTTAAAAACCTCTCTATGTTTTGTATCAGAGGTATTAACACTGGGCAGGAGGCAAAGATATGGATAGAGTCTGCTTTAAATAGATTACATCTCGGGCAGCAAGTCCGATTACCAGTTCCCCATTTTGCAATCTTGTTCGGTGTGTAATAGATAAAAGGCAGGTTTTTATAAAATTGTGTCTGAAGTTTGGTGGAGATAAGAAGCGTTTGCGCTAGCTTATAGGAGCCTAAAAATCCTTCTTTAGAAATAATGGGTTTATTTTGCCAATTCATTGCCATTTTATCTAGATCATCAGGAAGCTTATCCAACAATGACTCATACACTCCACCAATTGAATGTTTCTTGGAATGTATAATTATCTCTACAACCGTAGATTCTTCCCAGATGTTTCTTAGTCCAAATTTATGAGTTAGGAAGGCCCTAATCTGAAGAAATTTTACAAAATCCCGCCAATCTAGGCCAAATTCTCTTTTCAAGACTTCAAAAGATTTAATTCCCTGATTAGTATAAAAATTTCCTAGTTGTGTTATTCCCAAGTTGTACTATTTCTTAACACAGTTATCTTTGAAGATAGTTGGTGGAAGGATTGGGTTATTTAACACTGGGGTGTAATATGAAAATCGTCCTATTCCTAGCACTTTTTTTTACAGCCTTCCATACCTTAAAACAGCTATAGAGAGTCTTAAATTTAACCTTTTTATGGTAGCTATCATGTGCGTGTATCCAAAAATAGCCATAGCAGGTGTTCCCCACCAATAGCTGAAAGATTGAAGCGGTGTGTTCCTCTGTGTTATTGCATCCTTGTAATAATTCCTTACTGTATAGTAGTACACATGACCAGTAATATCTCCGTAAATTAGGGAGTGCTAACCCACCTCTGTCCTTAGGAAGAGTAAGATATTTATATGCTCGCCGGGGTTGAGCGTATGACCATATAAATCTAGAAAAGATACGTTCCATTACTGTAAACCACTGATTTGATATTTCTAGGCAGACTGCCCTAAATACATACAAGATCTTTGGAAAGTACACCATTTTAATTGCATTAGTTCTTCCAATAATGGAAAGGTGGAGATTATTTAACCGTCGTAGATCTTTTTGTATCATGTTTAGTAGTGGCTTAAGATTTAAATCCACCACTTCCTCTAGTTTGAAAGAGATTGTCACCCCCAGGTATGTCGCTCCCTGCACAACCCTAGGATCGTCCATCAGAATTTTTTGATTTAAGACAATTTGTGTCTTTCCTTGATTTAACGCATAGCCAGAGACCAGTCCAAATTTCCTGGCCTCGGTCTCAATGGTCAGCATTGCTACCTTAGGGTCTGCAGTAACTATAGCAATATCGTCAGCATATGCTAGTGTTTTTGTTACATATCCCTGTGATAAAATGGGGATTATATGATTGTTTTTCTCCAAGTAGCGGATGAAAAAATCTATCTATATAGCAAAAAGCAATGGCGAGCAAGGGCATCCCTGGCGAGTTCCTCTGGAAACAACGATTTCCTTAGTTAGACTTCCATTAACAGATACGACGGCCCTAGGATTATTATACATTTTTTGTATCGCTTGAGTAAACTTGGTTCGAAATCCCATCGTCGCCATTGCTTTCCAGAGAAACGGCCAGGAGACCCTATCAAAGGCCTTCTCTGCATCCAAGAGTATCAGGGCCATAGGGTCTCCGGTAATTTCTGTTCCGTCAAAGAGTGTAATAACCCTCTGAATGTGATTTATCGTTGACCTTCCAGGAACGAAACCATGTTGGCTTTTAACGATAACTTTGTGTATTATAGGTGCAATTCGATTTGCCAAAATTTTAGAGTATATTTTAGAATCAGCGTTTATAAGGGTTATTGGACGGTATGATCCTAGCTGTTCTGGGGGTTTCCCTTTTTTAGCGAAAATAACAATTCTGGCCTTGGACCAAGAGCCGGGAGGTTCCCCCCCGGAGAAAATATGTGTAATTAGATCACTAAATATATGTTTAATTTCGTCTAAGAATATACTATAAAATTCTGAAGGGATACAGTCCAGCCCTGTTGCCTTTCCTTTAGGGAGGCTCTTAACAGCAGTCAAAGCCTCTTCCATGTTCGGAGTTTCCTCTAGAGCCAACTGTATGTTTACCTCGAGTTTTACGGCTTCACAATTCTCTAGGTATCTTTCTATGTCTATGGTGTCTCCATGGCCGCTGTCCATGTATAGTTCTTTATAGAACCTCCAAAATGCTTGCTTGATCAGCTCTGGGTCTTTTAACAGTCCTTCCACTGGATCTACAATCTCCCTTATTAAATTAACATTGGCCTGTTGTCGTAATCGCATTGCCAATTGATGTCCCACTAGCTCATTAACTTCATAAACTAATTCTTTTCGTACCGTGGCTTTCCGGATTGCCTTATCTGTGAAGATATTAGTAATTGCTGCCTTGGCGACTGCTACTTGGGCTAAGGTACTAGAGATATCCCTGGTTATGTCTATATTGCTAGTAGCACTAATGAGTCCTACTTCTGCTGATATAAGTTCATCCTGTAGCCTCCTTAATTCCTCTTTCTCTCGTTTATTTGCTCGGAGTGAATATGACATAGTCTCGCCCCGGACCCCTGCTTTCAACGTATCCCACACAACCTCTATTGATGAACTATTAATGTTTTCTGTAAGGGAACTTTGGTATCCAGTCTTTCATGTGGGTAAGATACTGAGGGTCATACAATAATGCTTTTTCAAATGACCACAGGTTAGGCTCTGGTTTAGCTAAGCTAGTAGTCAATGTGCAAAAAAGGGGGTTGTGGTCAGATAATACCCGGGGCAGTTTGACAGTTTGGGAGTTCCTGATTAGTGAGCTTGAGAGTAAAATGTAATCGATTCTGGTATGCGTACGGTGTGGATTTGAATAAAAGATATAGCCAGGGTCACCAGTGTTAAAATTAGAAGTCTGCCAGCTATCCACAAGTCCATGTACAAGACATAGATCTTTAAGAGAGCGAAATACTTTAGGTTTACGACCTTTATAGACCCAGTCATCATTTAAGGACCAGTTGATTGGAAGGTTTATATTGAAGTCCCCACAGACCAAGGCCGGAAGAGGCCAGTGTGTTAATTCATTGGAGACCTCATCGAAGACCACGGGGTCATCTATATTGCTCCCATAAATAGCACAGATTGTTATTTTTTGCCCTGTTTGATGACTGCAATCGGTGAAAGCCCAACGGCCAAACTTATCAGTTTTAGAGTTATTAAACACCAATCCACTCCCTTTAGCCAGAATAGCCACACCCAGATTTTTAACCCCTTGTGCGGTAGCACACACCAGTTTATAACCTAGTGTATTTAACAACAGGCTCTGGGACCCTTCAATATGCGTTTCCTGCATGCATACGACATTAGCTCCCCAGTTTTGTAGCCCAATAGCAACCATTTGCCTTTTCTTGAGATGGTTTAAACCACCAATGTTCAGAGATAATACCTTTATCCCAGCCATGCTGATAAAGCAAGAGTGCCATATTTTATATCCCAGATGTTCTGGTTTCCTGTGATCCCTGTTAACATTTCCCTATTCCTTTTTAACATAAATTTACTACCCTTTATGTCTAACCTGTCCGGTCTTCCCCCCTCCCCTTTACCCTCCCCCCACCCACCACCACCTTTGAAGGTTACCTGGGCCAGTCTGGTCCAGGGATGTGACATCTGCGCAAGCGGGTCCTGTGAACTAGGCTACTTTGATATAAATATTATGCTTATTTTTATAGGTGATCCAAATCCTAAGACATTTAGATTCCCCGACCCAATCAGGCTAAATTCCACAAGTTCCCCAAGGTATATCTTCTACAAAATCAAAATTATAATAATGAATTAATCTTATATATCTTCTTTTTTACTACGAGATATATATCTGATTTAGATTATTTCCCTGAGTGTCGGGAGGCTGTCTCTGAGATTTCCCGAAGATAATTCTCCGCCTGTATTTCACTATTAAAGTTTCTTGTAGCACCTTTAAATATAATTTTCGAGCGTGCCGGATTTTGAAGGAATATTTTTGCTCCAGCTTTTTCAAATGGTTCAAATAGCTGACGCATTTTCCACCTTCGCTCCACAGTGGCATGAGCGAAGTCTGGCCTGGCAAAAAATTTAAACCCCTTATGCTCTCTTTGGGTGGTAGGTCTTGCAAGATCGTAAATTTTTTCACGAAGGAGAAAGTTCCCAAAGTAGACCAGCATTGCCCTCGGAAATGTATTTTGTTTGTTAGAGTTTTTTGATAGCATTAAGGGAAAACGATGGGCCCGCTGGACTTCCCTTTCCCAGGCATCCAGTTCTGGAAATGATGTTTTGAGTATGTCAATCATTGCCGCTCTGGCATCGTTTCCCTCAAAATTCTCCGGAATTCCGAGAAACCTTAAATTGTTTCTTCTGGATCTGTTTTCATGATCCTCCACTTTGGCCATGAGATCCCTTATTATTCCGTCTTGTTCTGTTTCCTTTATTTGGAGCGTCGCCACATCAGTTTCAAGATTCTCAGTACTAGTTTCTACCATGACCATTCTTTCTGAGATCTCAGAGCAAATACTGCCCACTTTCTTCACTGCGCCTTGTAGTTTTTCAATGGCCATGCGATTCTTTTGACTCTCTTTTTTCACATCCTCATGGAAGTTTTTTATTGAACAGAGCACCTGACTCAGCGAGGGTTCGGGGATTTTAGTTTGATGTATTTCTTGATTTTCCTGTACATCTGAATTTTGACATGGTATTTCTTCTGGCGATTTAATCCTTGGACTTCTTCGAGGAGGATTAGGTCTATCACTGGCGTAGTCCGTATTATTACCAGGATCTGTAGTTTCCTCGTTCAACACGTTTCGTTCTCTTTTGTGTTTTGGCCTTTCCCCCCCCCACTTTTTTTTTTCCTTATGTTGATTTCGCTAAGCACTCTTGAGACATTAGGGCCGGAGATCTCCAGCGATACGGCTCCCCTTCGCGTACTTGGGCTTGATTCTCGTGAATTGCTTAGTTGACTAGAGTCACTAGAGATAGACATCCCTGTTTCGTATAGTTCTGAATCGGAGTCTTCATTCAAGAGAGAATGTACTTCTTCCCCCACTGGAGGATCTTGTGAATTGAGAGAGCTGGGAAAGGGCATTAGCTCCTTCCTATCCTGATTCAAAAATTGTTTTTTTTGTTCCCATTGCTCCATTTGCTCCATTTGCTCTCTCCGTTTTTCTGCGTCTATCTCTATAGATGTCCTTGTCTCTTCCTGGTTTATATTTGGGTCAGCATTCATAATTGTAACACTCTGACAATCCTTATGCAGAGGGCTAAATATATTAGAGATTCTTGGTTGCGATGGTTCTATTAGGCAGGTGTTCTTTGCAGCTGCTTTTAAGTTTTTTATCTTCTGTAGTCTCTGCGCTTTTTTAGCCATTAGTTCCAGTTTGGTATCTTCCTCTGTTGCCAACCCTTTCTCTTTAATGTTACCAGCTTCTTTCTCTTTCTCTTTCTCTCTCTCCTTTCGTCTGGTCTTTTCTCTTTCTTTCTCCAATTTTTTTTCCATATTTTTATCTTTAATTTTACTTTTTTCCTGAGCCTCATTTTTAACCAGGTCATTAACCGAGTCTTTTTCCAGGTCTTTCTCTTTTGCTCTAATTCCTCTGGTTTCCGGGCCTTTGTGTCTGTTAATTGTATGTTGAGCAAGTGTCCGCTCAAATTCTGCGCTCTCAAGGTTAGATGCGTTCGAGGTCTCTCCCCGTACGAGTTCAGCTGCTTCGTCCCCTTCTTCCTTGTTAAGGGCGGCGTTATTTACTATCCCTGTATTTGCTTTCTGGCTTATGTGTTCTTTCTCCAGGGTGGGCCCTTGCCCTCTGTTGCCTCTGTTCCGGTTCTCTCCGATATTTTTTTCCATATCTGAGGGTTTATAGGGTTTATAGGGTATATAGGCTTTAGAGGGCTTAGGGGGCATCAGAATCCGTTTCCGATAAATCTGACAGATTACTGACGTCGGTGCACCCCACCAAAACCGCCCCTGTAGTTTTCTCTTATCCAAGATGCCAGATAAACTTACGGGCACAAACACCAATATCGAAGCAGTATTAATCACTGCTCCAGTCCTGGGATAAGCCAATGAGGCAGGTAAGACAGATGTAGTAGATATAACAGATGGGGAATCCTGAATATTAGCTGCAGCTCCCGTCTCAGCTGTAGAGAGAAAGATACACTGCCTCCTCGTTTTTAATCTATGTATGATGCTGCTGCTGCTCCCAGGCAGCATTTGTTTTTACTTTCCCGGCTTTTCCCTTTTTT
This sequence comes from Triturus cristatus, assembly GCF_964204655.1. NCBI lineage: Eukaryota > Metazoa > Chordata > Amphibia > Caudata > Salamandridae > Triturus > Triturus cristatus. Next base: position 617,247,844 of record NC_140583.1, on the reverse strand, counting down.
TTTTTTTTGGAGCCCCCAGCTCTGAGTGTCTCCTTGACAACGAGACACGTAGGGCGCGTTGATGCGCAGCGCACGTAAGGTTGAAGGATGAAGGATTGAAAAGTCAGTCTTCACTTGTCCGCAGATGACATCTAGGAGCCGAGGGAGGCAGACGCTGGAAGCAGACGAGGGAGAAGAGCCGGCGCGAGAGAAGCAGAAACGGTAAGAGTAAAACAGGCACATTGCAGCAGCCAACGAATCTGGTGATTACGTCCCTTTATTTATTTTTTTGATTAAATATGGAGGCGTAGATTTTTTACTAAAGGCACCGGCCAGGCACCGGCCAGAAGACTAGGCAAAGAAAGTTATTACTGGGCAATCGATCAATCAATCAATCCATACTTTTACAGGGCTCCGAGTAGCAGAGAACGGACAATCGCTATACCATTATAGCCAGCTAGCAACAGCAGCAGCAGCGAGGTAGTCAAAATTAGTCAAAATAGCAGATAGCACAGGTTATATGAGCGAATATTCTGCTTGCAATTTACGGCTGGGTTCTAGATCGAAGTCAGGCCGGGACTTTTGTGTTACTCTATTGTCCTGTTGTCTGTTGTCCTGATGTCCTGATGTCCACATCGATGCCGCATAGCATAACGTAGTTCAGCATAGCCTTTCAGGACTCTGCAGTTCTTAATGCTATTTCTCGATAGGCAATACCGGAATACCAGAATAGCGCAGGAAAGTGCAAAATATAAACGACAGTAGGACGTAGGATGTAGAGGGTACGGAGGATATGGAGGAACTTGATCACTCGATCACATTATCGGGAGCATTTCTTAAAGCATTTCTTAGAGAAGCAGCTCAGCTCAGTTCACAGGACACCATCACTGCTGCGACTGCTCACGCTGACGCCATCTTGCCTTCCACATTTTGTACACTCTTTCTCCAAGGCAAAACAAGATTTGGATTATGCACAGTGGAATGCACTCTCACATCTGGTGCATATCCTTTTAGTAGATTTGTTCAAAAGTCAAAATGATCTTTATTCGGCCAATGAATATGACCATAAAAGTTTTAATCAACAAGAGGACACTGTTCCTAAAGCAGGATGCAAAAAGTCACCCATACTTGAGGGTACAAAAAGTCACCCGTGCAATTAACAAGAAAGAAAATGAGAACAAAGAAACCTTAGGTAAGGGGTACCCACAAGTGAGGGGAAAAATTATTTTTCGTCCTCTGATGCCCTCACACACCCCAAGGGGTGTCATGCTTCATCATCGGGCAGTTGCTCCTCATAGGGCCGGCGCTGCAATTCCCTACGGGTCCCCCGAAGGGTCACTTTGTCGGAGATCTTTTATAGGACTGCCGGATGGTGCATGAGGGTGTGTGGGGAGTGGGTTCACTGAGGGTAAAAAAGGGGATGTGCGTGCAAGATAATTAATGAGTAAAAAAAGGGTCAACATGCAGCGACAATGTAACTGTTGTACCCTTCGCAGTCCGAAAACTGCTCAATAAAATATTGCCCCAAAGGCTTACTATGCCTGGGTATCATAGGTCATAGGTCGACATGTTTCGCGCTTGTCTCGCCCAACCAGGGTCATTCGCGCTTCTTCAGGACCATAATAATTCAAGTAGGTGAAGTGCACGTGAACAGTGTAAATGAGATAAAATACCCTCTATCTCAATCAGGGCGGAACAGCAACTTGTATACCCTCAGTATGGCAACAGCTGTATGATGGATACTGCTCATGATTAATACCTAGGAAGGAAAACAAAATAAAATAAAATAAACCAAACATATGGACTTCAGTAAAACCTGATGCCTCATAATGTGCCACAGCTGTGTGCACATTGGTTCTAGTCAAATAGAAGAAGAAATAAGGAATTTAACAGACACACGAGACACCCATCATTGAAATTAAAATACCATCCCTATGTGGCGAACAAAGCAATCAATTATTGCCTGATATAAGTACCACCAGGGAAGGCTGGTAACACACAAGATTCATAGTGCCCATAGTTAGCTTACCTAGCCCTGCTGAGACAGACCCTCTATAGGCAAGTGCAATGGGCGCCTGCACATGGCCGGGCTGAAAAAACAAAAATAAAATACACTGAAATGAGGGATGCAGGTCCCGAGTACAAGTGGTGCTGAGCTAATTGGCTCAAAGCAGCCAATCACATAGTACATCTACTTACGAGTTGAAACGCGGGCTACCTCCTCCACACCTACCCCTTCATTGCGTTCACCGGTAATGAGGTGCCGGGACTGGTATTAATATAATGGCGGAGTATGGGTGGTTTCCTTTTCCGGCTTAGTATCCGGAATTCTGACACATAGCGCATGCGCTGTAGCAGAAACAGGTAATGAGGTGCCGGGACAGGGATTGATATAATGGAGGGGTTCTGGGTGGTTCCCTAGGTAAGCTCGTCCTACGGAATTCTGACACACAGCGACATGCGCTGTAGCAAAACAAGGTGCGCATGTGTATAACACGGGGGAACTACTCCCCAGTCCATGCGCGCAAACAATCCAATTAGCATTTAGCTACTGAAGGCAAAGTTCCTATGGCAACCTCCTCAACACCTCCCCCTTCATAGCGTATGCCAATAATGGAATCCTAATGGCACCGCGTGGTATTGGAAAAGGGGCTGGTGAGAGGGAGGTGGGTGCTCCAATTTTCAAAAAAGGAACAAGCGCTAAAAGCAATTAAGGGTAACATTTATGCATATAACAGGAGAGCAACTCCCATGACCATCCACATCAAAATTCAAAAAAGCGAGGAGCTGCTGTAAAAAATATCACCATACAGGCCCGCAATGTGAAGGTAATAACAGTGCAAAAAATGGACTGGCAGGCGCTCAGTGTCCAAACTACTGTATTAAGGTGGAACTACCTGGTACCCAATAACAACGATGATATTAAATAAATTAATACATGAGACAGACCTAGGTAGCAGCCTCTGAAATACCCTAGGGCCCCTAGCCTTATTGATCTCACTTAAAAATAAAGGGGCGAAACCTCCATTGTCACAAGTGGGTCAAGAAGAAGTGTGACAACTACTTCCAGTGTCAATATAATGGGTACTCGTGTGTCCGACCATAAAAGCACAGATTTAAAAACTGTTCAGATTAAGATTAAAACATGTTATTTATATCATTTTAAAAACCAAATAACATCATAATAAAAAGCCATCTCATAAGGCAATTAAAATACATAATGTTTCCTCAATTTAATAGCAGCAACAATATAGCTGAGAACAGCAGTGCAAATTGCAGGTGAAGCTAGACTTTGTAGATGTAATAATCCTTCTTTATGGGAAGTAAAGTGCTTTTACAGAAGTATTGGGCTCAAAAAGTGTGTTCTAAAAGTATGATACAGGGTGCAATATGTGCACTGTGGATTTGGCAAAGATAGCATCACATGGGCAACATGGTAGAGAGGCACCAGGTGCCTTCCAAAGGAACGGCTAATGAAAAGTGGAATATATTCAGTCTCAGTCTATTCTAATAAAATCTATATTCTGGGTTAGCAATCCAGGATAGGTAAGGTTCCATGCCTTTGGTGATGGAAATATGCATGTACCGGATAACTTAACTCATATCAAGAGATCTTTCAAGCCTGAGTTCCTCTCTATATGATTCAAAACTTCGTTTGACTGTTTCTTTATATTTAGGAGTAATATTTCCAGGTGAGTCAAAAAGATGGCTTTACCTCAAAATATGAAAGGTATTTTTAACATAAACCACCCATGGGATAGAAGACATGTTATCTAAGCTAAGGCAATCCGCCAATACATGCCTTGAAAACTCTGCTCTAGGAGTATACCATAGCTTTAGCCACAATAATAAAGTGGTCATGTTACCTTGGTCCTCCACAAAACCCATGCCCAGTTCCAGGTGGGAGATAAAACTCAATGTAGCTTTCAGAATGGCTAAAAGCCTACAAAAAAATCTGTTTTTGGCTACCTGTAATTTCCCAGGGACAGCATAACCCAAGACTCCAGCTCAATATATGCCAACTGAAAGGCACTTGCATTTATAAAGCTGGATCATCTCCTTGATTGGCTTATGGCCTAGTCTTTTAGCGTATCTAAATATTGTGTCACAGGCTGCTCTCACCTTTTGCACTCTCTGATTTATTAACCTGTCCCATTCAAGTCCAACAGTATCCCTAGATAGATAAAAAAGGTATATTTTCTATGGGTGTCACCATATGTAAACATTTTTAGACTAAGGGCCCGATTGCGATGTCGGATGGACCGGAGTCTGTCCGACATCGCTCTGGAAATGTAACCGAACGACTTCCTGTCGTCGGTTCCAGCCCATCTATCAGGATCGCAACCAATACCAATCCTATTCCGAATGGAATGAATGCTCTCATAGCAAAAAGCAGGGGTGCAGTTCATCCCTGCACCCCGTGGCAGGCACGGGGTGCAGGTATCAGCAGGGCGGCACCATAGGTCTTGCGACTGGGAAGCACTTCGAGAGCATACCTTTAATAAAGTCTTGAAGAAATCTCCATGAGACTCCAGAGTGTTATTGCTACACATTTGGTGACGAGGATGGGACCCATCCTCATTGCTAATTTTGTAATGATCAGTGGTGGCTCATCCATAGGGGCGTTTGGGCATTGCCCCACTGCTTTCTCACAGTGCGAGAAGCAGAAACATAAAATGGTAAAAACTACCATTTTATGTTTTGGTAAAAACTACCATTTTATGTTTCTGCTTCCCACACTGTGAGAAAGCAGAAGTGCCTGGTTGGGGGCGGGGGGTGGGCGGTTGTGCTCGAGTGCAGGGGGGAAGTGGCTTACCCACTGTTGTGGGTACTGACTGGTCGGCCCCTGGAGCTGACCAAACAGTCAGTACCCACAACAGTGGGTAAGCAACTCCCCCCGCCCTCGAGCACAACCGCCCACTCTCCCTTTTTCTCTATGTAGGAAAAAATGGCGTAGCTGGGGTGCTCTCCCATGCGCCTCACCAATCACAACGCTGCCATTGAAGCGTTGTGATTGGCGGAGGGGAGGGAGGGAGGCTGCCTTTCCTGATGATAGGGAGAGCTGTAGGAATTGGTGCAGGACGGAGGGAGTCGGGAGTCAGACCCATCCAGAAGCTGAGTTTCATTTTATATTTTTATTTAATTAAACCCCTCCCGCCTCCCCCCTATCCCACCCCGTGACGACCCCATTTCCACCCACCCGCCTGTAGTGCCGGCCGCGACCGTGCAACTTTCCAAGGGTTCCAGGACACATTCTTTTTTTAGCAGCGCTCGTGGCTTGAAAGGGTAAAGTGCCAATTTCAAAGCCCCCCGCACTACCCCACAGACACACCTAGGTTTTCCCACGTGGCACTTATGTCCGGCATGTCTCCCCTCACCTAGGACCTTCCCGCAGTACCCGAGTGGGGAAGCGGGGAAGCTTGTTTTGCCTGCTTTGTTGAGTGTACCAGAGTACTGAGTGGTGCCGTGTGTGTGCGCTTGCTTGAGTGTGTGTGTGCATGGTATGGCGATGTCTGTTGGGAGGTTAGGCGAATGTGTGAGCTGAGCTGTGTGTTTGGCTGTCGGCGCATGTGTATGCAACAATTAGCTTTTTCTACAATACTGACTATATGCTTCCAGGTGTGGGTGGGATTGGGGCATTGGGAGTTTGAAAGTGAGTATGTGTATGTTTATGTAAGTGCGTGTGTGATCATGATGTGACTGACTGTGACTGAGGACGTGCGGGTTTGTTTCAGCGTGTTCTAAGGCTTCGTATGATCCCTTGCCATTCTGACTTATTTAGTGACCCCAGTTTGCTAACTCCTATGATATTTGTATGGTTTCGCCGAAGACCAACACCCCCACTTGGAAAATTGTTCCTGCACCACTGTCCATGTGTGTTACATTTAAAGTGTGGCACAAAAATCGCTTAACATGCTCAAATGAGCCCACACTGGCCCATCAAATGATAAATGGCATCTCGTTGTGGTGAAGGGACGCGGAATTCCCAACAGTGCCAGGGTCATACATTTACCATTGTAAATCTCTTAAACTGTCGAAGGCTATTAAAGGAAGCGTGGTAGGGTTTACCGTGTATGTGTGTTTTGGTTTGGCACAGTGATTGGGATGCTTTCCTGACGGGGTTTAGCAGAGGGCGGTGTGGAGTTTAAATTCCCACATTTCATCATTTTTTGGCTGTTTAACGGCTTTGATGTATTTAAATTGACAGTAGTGCTCGATTTAAAGTTGTATGAATGTTTCGACGAGCGCACAATCACGGGGGCCGCTCCAGCACACTGCTTTATATGAACATGCAGCGGCAAAACAAGAATATGAGATGCCACACTTGCAAGCTTCATTGCAGATTACCACCTCAGTATATCATTAACAAAAGGTCAATTTAGCACAAATAAAGATCTTTCTGGAGTAATTTGTACCGGTACGTGAGTTTCCTTCTCAATCGGCTGTCGTTTTGTGCCAAATACAAAAAACTGGAAGAGGAGGAGGACACAGAAAGAGATATTTGGTGGGCAGCAATGGATAGAGACAGAGAAAGCTTGATAAGGAATTGGGAAAGTTGTTCTAGCAGTGATAATGCTTGTGCTGTTAGGGTGTCACCCTACTACTTTTAAAGGTTTAACAATGAACATATAAGGCCGCCTCTCTCCTATATGGCTCTTTCAGCCACACGTATTTTTAGTATAGAATGTACCTTTAAGCAGACAGCATGCCATTGTATATGGTATCATATAGTTAATAAAATACAGAGACCGAGAACTGCCTGTGTTAACGGATGAATATGCCATACCACCAGTCGTCTATATTTCTAGATCTACACGGGAAAAAAGTTTGTGGTTTTGTATATGTGGTAGTTCGTGGCGAAGGGCATTCATAAAGACATGCACGCATACTGTAGACCCAGTTCAAGGAAGCTTCAAGCCTATATTCAGAAACAGAATTACTAGGAGTTCGATTCCTAATTAGGCCAAAGGCCACCATTTGTCCTTAAGCCCTGAGAGGCCGGCTTTGAGTCTGGCGGAGGCTTAAACATCCTGTGATTCTGGGCAAATCACTCAATCTCCCCATGCCTAACAAATAAAGTGTCCCACTGTAATGCAGCTAGTGCTCATGTAAAGCGCTCTGATACCTTCGTCTTGATACCTTAAGGCATACAGCAATTTTTTTTCTTTTGGCCACGAGTTTTTTCATTTTTTATTGTAATCTTCATGCACACTTTGTAAAATGGTAACACTAGATAATTCCAGAGCGACGTATCTCCATCACCTCTATAGCTCATAAAAATTTGCAATTTCTTAAATGATAAATAATTCAATCCTATTGCTTTATTAACCTTCCTGCTTTCTCAAATTTGCTTGAAAATGCATCATTTGTCCACTCTTCTTTCAAAATTTTCTTGGGGGTATAACCCTCCTGAACCCCACCGTAGGTTGTTCGGGCTCGCTCGCTGCGCTCGCGCGCCGCATTGCCCTATAACAATACTTTTACCTCTCAGCACTTTCAAATCTCACCAGTCACCCCTGGTAATGATGAATCTGCCACTGGCGGATATATAAATAAGGCTTTAGTCAGGAACACATCACAGCTTAATTTAAAGCTCCCACAACAGCCTCAGGGTAACTGCCAAGTGTAGAATACTACGGCTGGCAGTACGCTTATCATGAGAATTCTCAGAATTTAGAGTACACTAAGAATTTCAAATATTTAGTCACAATCCAGTGCCGTCTCTGCAATAACCAAGAAGAACCACTAGCACACATCTAATACATGTGCACCTCCCTACTCAACTATCAGTGCTTCTGGCTTGGCAACAATTTCAATTAATTTGGAGTCAGAACATGTTGATATGTGATAACTTTCTGTCTGCACGGTAACCCTCCCATCACCACGGCGTGGTTCATAAAATTTATGGACATAGTGGATAAATGTCTGGCTTTGAGAAGCTTTCTGTTTTAAATTAATCCAACATGATAAATAGAGTGCCCATTCGGGCATGACCCGTGAAACACTCTTTCAGGACAAATCAATCTCTGTGATGCCATGAAGTGAGCTCCAAGCAGCAACTGTGTTTTCCCAAGATTTTTTTTTACTAGGACAATGTATTACTTTATCGTTGCAAATACACACTTTTATTTTATAATAAGGGCACTTGAACTGTGAAGTTTTAATGAGTTTTTTTATGTATGGCTTTTATTAACCGAAATAAAGTTACTCTCTCTCAGTTAGTTATAAAAGAAATATATCCTTTACAATTTGAATAGTTATGAGTTTATTCATCAGATTAATGTAATCGTATTTTTTTAAAGGAATTTTACAATCTGCAGTGGGACCCAAAAGAGTGTAAACCAGGCACATTAAACATTTACCGGCTGTGTCAAATACAATACAAGATGTGGTGTGACAATGTACCTTCCAGCCAAGCTCTTATGTGTTTGGCTGTAGATTGTTCAATGTTAAGTATTCTGTATTGCCAAGCTCTGATGCAGTTTGGCCATAGAGTATTCACTTTTATGCATTGTATGGTCTATACTTGCTATGGACTGAATGCTGGTGTTCCTTTGTAGTCAAGTTACCTGTTGGCTTGCAAGAGAAAACTGCACTCTGGTCCCTTGTGCATTCCCAGACTCTTGTGGTCACAACATCATTTTGGTGATGAATTTACCAGCATAGCAGAAGACTCAGCGACCCAGAAGGTGATTTAAAGGACTTGAATATCTGGGTGAACATCATTAGTGAGTTAGCACGTTTTCCTTTGGTTCATGAGGAAAGCACTTAGGACTTAGGACAGCACTTTTAACAAGACCAGTATGAATAGTAAAGACTGCTTGGTTATTGATAGACCAGCAGTCATGTTAACTTGTTTGAAAATACTGACACCGCATTTAATGGATCATAACAAATTTCTACTGTAGTAATAGCCCTGTCTCAACCCTACACCTATTCAACACTCACCATGGTACGCTCTTGTTGGTAGGCTGTGGAGTCTAAGTTGCATTGAGACTGATGCACTTACCACGTCCATTTTGAGGGCTGGCACACTCATGGAGAGACTTGCTGACTCTGGGGTCGGATCTAGCAGTTGTACAGATACACATCAGAAACGCACTGAAGCCTGACCTGCATGCAGCTGGTAGTGATAGGCCATTACGCTTGTGTATTGCATTTGCAAAGAACACTTACATTGTTATTACTACATACACATTTTATACCCAACCTTAAAAATCTGGAGAATCCACGGGCAAATTTGTAAACAGATTATGTGAACTTTCAGTAAAATGTCAAGTTGAGATGATGACAGATTAAATAATTCATAGCTATATAACAGTGCAGTGCAAAATTATCAAATTGGAACAAAGGTAGTGGACAGTGAAAAACACTTCATTGAAAGATGCTATAGAAATTGTGAAAGTGATGAAAAAATCAGATGTATGAGGAAAATGGAAAGAAAAGATGGGATGGTGAATGGTGTGTGTTGATAAAGAAGACACTGAAATTAATGTTACTTCCAAGTCTAGCAGTAAAACTGGGAGAACTCCGCATATAACCAAACAAAGTATTAAACTTTGTGGTAAGTGTGGAAGAATTTACTATACCTCAGATTAAAAAAATGTTGCTATGCAATGAGCAGGGAATGTAGAAACTCTGTAAATAAAGACCATTTTGTCCATATGTGCAAAGATAACAAGTGAGACAAAGTAGCCTTTGAAGGTCACAGCGACAGAACCTTGTGCATAGGTGATTATGCTGAAGATAGTGGGAGAAATAGCAAGCCTAGTTGAATTGGAGACTACAAAGTAACAAGTATATTTGTTGGGAAATTCTGGTTCGATATACACAAATATACCTAAAAACATATCTGTAGATGAGTGACCATGTGTCATGCTATTGCCAAAGGACGGTAATCCAGTGGGATATCAATGTAAAAACATAGATATAATAGATTATATGTTCACAAAAAGGGGATTTCATGACAGATGGATAAATAGGAAGATGTAGGTGGCTGAAAGAGAACTGCCAATTTTGGTGTGGCTCCACCAGTATGATCTGCATCTTATGATAAAACCTGGCGTTTCCAATCAGGCCAAGGTGGTGGAGGATACCTCCAGTGATGATATCACTAATGGAGCAAAGAGTGTGTTTAGAGAGGAATTAGGAGAGTTAAAGGGGCACACTCCAATATCACAAAAGATAAAATTAGAAGAATGTTGAGTAACATGATAAAAGAAAGTACATTAACCCACTGAAATGTCGAATTCGATTTCATCAGTGGTGATTGGAGAAAAAGCTGATGAAAAGTTGACGTTCTGTGTAGACCTCAGAAGTTTGAATTAAAGCATTGTAGTGGATAATTTTCATTTGCCTAATATTAATGAGCTTGTATTATTACCTAAAGGGGGGAAATATTTTTCTGAATTAGATCTAAGCATGTCGACCACCAAATAAGAGGATTCTAAGCCTTTCAAGGCATTTATAACCCTGGAAGGTACCTTTCAATTTACAAGAATGCCTTTCTGTCTGTCCTCTGCAGTCTAACTTCTAGAGGATGATAAGCAAGGTAATTAAGTGAATGGACTATGTTAGTTTCAGGATGACACACAGTGGAAATCCATGACAAGTATAGAGTATTAAGAGCTATATAATTGGACCAGCACCTCAATATAAAGACCAGTTATGATCTTTTTGCAGCTAACATCACAGACAATACAGAATGTAAGCGTGTCTTAATGAAGAAGTGTGCTCTTTTGTATGGAAGTATCTTAAGCAATAATGTTTTGACAACATTAAGGATGCAATATGTGCTGCAGGGATATTAGTTCTGCACAATATCAATCACAAAACCATAATAGAAGTTGATGTCACTGCTACAGGTATTGGTGCGATCTTCTCCCAGGTCCACACCTGGTCAGAAAAAACTGTTGCATTCACAGAAACGGAGCAACATTACTCTGTGATTGATAGAGAGGCATTTGTGGTAGCAAGGGAGCTAGCGTATTTTAGGGCCAACATTTGGGGTATTTATGCTTCATACTGTCCATAACCTCTTATGAAAATATTGTTGCTAAGGGGAGCTGGTAAAAATGCTGAGAGACTTGCTAAATTACCAGCTTGTCTCCAAGAATATCAATACAAGGCAGACACTAATACAGGCTGGATCATGTCATGCAGACTGTTCATCTAGTCTACCAATTGAATGAGAGGCAACAGATAAGGAAGTAGGACAATCTATTGAGAAGGAAGGAGTAATTATGAGTGTAAGAAATGATATTGAATGGGGCCAAGTTGTGGTGACCAGTCATGAATGGTTCTCTGAGATCGAGGCAGGTTAAATGTTATGTGGCGTCGTGTAGAGCCAAATATTTTGAAGGGTGGAAGGAGAGAGAGTACTGTCTTGATATCATTACGACAACAACTCAAGATAACGAGGAGCTATCATTGTGTGGTGATAAAGTGATGAATGAAAGGGGAGAAAATCATAACTTCTGTAGGAGTATGAAGAAAAGTATTTGATTTAGCACAAGAGAAACATTTGGGGCAAACATAAACAAAGAAAAGGTTAAAAGCAGAACTTTGATTGGTCTTGAGCGGGATGCTGTACTGAGAGCAAAGAAGCAGAAAATAAAGGTTAAGAGTGAGAGGAAAATATTTTATTTGAGAGATACAGGATCAAGGGGAGGTGTGGCACAGTATATGTTTAGATTGTATTGGTCTATTACCAGGAATCAAGAGAGAAAGAAACATTGCTCTGTTAATGGTAGTTTTACATTCCAAATGCTTAGTTGTGATATTTCTTTCAGACATTTCCACTAAGGCAACAATAAGTAAACTGGCAGACATTTTCAGAGAAGAAAAAAGGTATCCTTCTGCCCTCATCACTGACAATGGTACCCAGTTAACATCTTAAGAAATTAACAATTATCTATCTTTTTATGAAAGTGAACGTTTCCCACTGCACTGTTTAATCCCCAGACTAACAGAGTGGCTGTGACAGCTAATTGCTTAATCAAAAGCTATTCAATTGGCACAAGCAAACAGAGGTGATGTGGATAGGATAGTTTCAGACTTGGTTTGGTCATATCACACAACTAAGAATGGTGAGACTAATCTATTACCTTTTTTTATGATGAGGAGAAGGAAGCCTAGTTCAGGATTGATCCTGGAGTGCACAAGAGAATTTATAAAGGGCAATGTAACATGAGTTTGAGAGTGGTGGCAGAGGCATAATGCCGGGAGATTGGGTCAAGGTGAAATTTGGTTGTATAAGAAAGGGCTTGAACACATTTTGAGGCCCTTTCAAGTTTAAAGAAGTGCATAATTGATGTGTAATTTTGATGAATGGAGAGAAGTGGAATTATAGGAAAGTAGCATTGTATGGAAAGAAAGGGAGCATAGAAAGGAGTGCGGTAGAGAGATGTCAGGCATTCAGCTCAACAATGTGGAATGAGGAAGTAGTAATGTTAATCAGGGAAATGGGACAATAAGGGAGAGTTTTGAAATTGATCATACACGCGAAGAGGGATACAAAAATCACCTTGAGATTTAAAAAAATACGTAAGATAAATATTTGCCGTTGAATAATGAAGGAAGGAGATATGCTATGCCTTCCAGCAAAGTACTCAGTGCTTGAATTGTAATAAAAAAGAAGTAGCATGGAAAGTCCTTCACCACGGGAAGGACAGACTCATGTAAGCACTCCTGAGAGAAGAATTCGCTTTCACAAAATCATCATTCCATATATCGTTTTCAACAACAGTTTATTCAGCTGAATATTCCAATGGTAAGATTTCAATCAGTTTTCATCATTATGTTCTTCATTTCAAATTTGCATCATAGCATATGATAATCCTCTGTTTACTTCACAAAACAGTACAGAGAGAACTGCATGATATATTCAAAGTTAATGAAAAGAGAAGATCCAAACTGACACTAAAAGAACGTAACGCCATATCAAAATTGTCAGCTAATGAAAAAATCATGTGTTGTAAGGCGGATAAAGGTGGAGCACTTGTGATTCTAGACACAGATTTTTACTTTGACAACATACAAGCACACGTTACTGACAAAACCATCTACATGGAATTGAACTCGAACCCGACTAAAGAATTCAGCAGAGTGCTGAAAAGCATCATTGAGAAAGCACTTTCTATGGGAACCACCAATGAACGTGATATAAATTTACTAATCAAGGATAACCCTAGTACACCGTACCTGTATATGACACCAAAAATCCACAAACATTTGGAAAAACCGCCTTTTAAACCTATTGTAAGCACCAGAAATTCCATACATGAGCCTATCGGTAAATACATAGACCGGCATTTACAACCCAGCGTCCAGAATATGTCAATATATCTGCCAGACACTACTGATCTTCTAGTCAAAATTAACAACATCAAGATCGATGAGAACATTGAACCACTGTTATGTACCATTGATGTACAATCCTTGTATACTTCCATCCCACATGATTTGGGATTACAGGCGATGGACTATTTCCTTATTGACAGTGAGAAAATTTAAGACCTAAAAGTATTTTTGTTGGAACTTATGCACTTCATATTGTATCACAATAATATCTCTTGGCACGACAACTACTGATACCCAACTATGGGGTACTTCTATGGGAAATTACGCAGCTCCTGCGTATGTAAATCTTTTTATTCATCGGTTCGAACTAGATCATATTTTATCCAAGGCCGTTTGGCAAGTCAACCTGATTACCTATCATAGGTACATAAACTACATATTCTTCATTTGGAAAGGAAGAGAAAGTGATCTAATCCAGGTTATTAGTGAGATAAACACCATTGACGAACAAATTCAATTTACACATTCCATCGACAAGGAAAGATTTTCTTTTCTAGATGTTGACGTCATGATACTTGACCACAAATTGATTACGTCTGTGTTCACCAAGCCTACTGATCGGAACAATTTCTTACATTTTTTCAGTTTCCATCAAATGAGTTTGAAAAAACATCTTCCTTATTCGCAATTGCTTAGGGTGAAACTTATTTCTTCATCTGATGAGATATACAAAGAGAACAGTGAAAAAATCATATCAAAATTTAAACACAGAGCATACCCAGAGTCTATCCTACAGGAAGCAGAAGACAGAGCCAAACAGAAAGACAGGGCACAGTTGCTGAAACCCAAAATCCGCACAGAAAAAAATGAGGAGAGAATGGTATTCGTGTCAAAATACTCAACCAAGAGTTTCAAAATCAAGCAAGTTATTCGAAAATATTGGCCTTTACTCCAGGCGGAAACTGATTTTAAGGGTATATTCCAACAATTCCCCATCTTTGCTTATCAACGAACGAACAACTTTTGCAAAGAAATTCTAACATACCGGATCAAACCCATACAAGAACCATCCCTTGTCATAACTGTGGGAGTTGTAACAACACAATAAGAGGTACTACCCTGATGCACCCCACACAAGCCACTCCTATCAAACTACAGGTAACAGCAACCTGTGACACCAGTAATGTTGTATATCTGCTTAAATGCCCATGCGGGCTACCTTCCGTTGGGAAGACAGAACGCAAAATCAAAACTCACCTTCTTGAACACAAAAGCAACATACGTATGAAGAATCTGAAGTCGGCAGTTGCTACCTACTTTTCTGACATAAACCATAACATTAGTCAATCAAGATACATGATTTTGGAACAAATCAACATAAAAGAAGGGGGCGATAATAAGAAATTCGTTCTACAACGTGAACTGTATTGGATACATAGATTGAATTTGTTGTACCCTAAGGGCTTAAATTAACTATTAGAATTCAGCTGCTATTTGTAAATATCTTGAATTGTACTGTGGGATAACATCGAGGAATAATTGTTACTAGCATGCTTACAGTTTTTTTGTTTTCCACTCTTTACTTTTTTTAACACATATTTCTGTGGACAATGGTACTGTTGAGATGTTAATAGAGACCACAGCTATGAGATGCACTTTTGACCTTTAGCACCGGCTGAGCCGGGGGCATTAGTTCTTTCACCATCTTTTCCTCGACACATTCACTAGGGAACAATTCCGTAGTCTTCTTTCTAGTTATTGTTCACATTATAATTTTGACTAACGTTATTATTATTCCGTGGTTATGACGATTTGCACGCTGTAATCGTTTTAGTACACTCTTTTTTTTTTAACATTGTGTCGCCGCGAGCTCTACTAAGACCCTATAGTCTTTCTTCTCTATCTTGTATTGACGTTGGTTCACTACCGGTTTCACACTAGATTTAATTCCGGTTCACGGCGACTCTCACATGCATCAAGGAAGCAGCTAATGAAGAGCGCTTACCGCTAACTTTCGCAGGTATGAGACACGAGATAGAACGGCACGAATTTGCTTGATGACACACTCACTGGGGAACTACGTATCACTAGATTATGAGCACCCGTATTTATTGTTTTTAGGTTGACTTAGTACAGTTTCACTGAACTTTGACATGGGCTTCAGTTCGTTTTTTATCACGCACAGTACCTCCGTATGGAAACTAGCGATCACACGATTTTTTTCTTCTCTTCACATCCGCCGGCACTGCGGCCTTTCTTTCCTTTTTCTTGCGTATCATTCACTAATATTATTTTTCTCACCTTTTTGACGATCACGTCGTGCACTGTTTCATCTGACATCTGATCATTGTTCACTTGTTTTATAGTATGCTCTTAATTGTTACGCATTCTGCTATAGGATTATTTAGTGTGTACCATTCCTCTTTATTGGGATCAGCCCCTGTAGAAGGGCTAGACCCGAAATGCATCAGGATTTATTTTTTAATTCCTGTGAAGGAAACAGAGGATTATCATATGCTATGATGCGTATTTGAAATTAAGAACATAATGATGAATACTGATTGAAATCTTACCATTGGAATATTCAGCCGAATAAACTGTTGTTGAAAACGATATATCGAATGATGATTTAGTGAAACCGAATCCTTCGCTCAGGAGTGCTTACATGAGTCTGTCCTTCCCGTGGTGTAGGACTTTCCATACTACATTACGTTCAAACACCTCATGGTCAGGAGGCATCACTCTATAGCACCCATACACTTGGATACGTTTTTTTACTTAACAAACTATTGTTTGAAAAAGGAGTGTGACCGTTCCTCTATCTCTATTAAAAAAAAGAAGTGCCATGGCCCTCGTCAGGAGACCACCCCAGCTTGCACCACCTATTACAACTCTCGTTATTACCAATGACAGTACATACACAACTACTAGCCATCACACTGCTACAAGTGCGACAATTCAGACTGTTCGAGGCCCACCAAAGCCATAAGTATGGTTTGGGAGGCAGTTATTAGTTGTTTTAATATCTATTTGATTAATAAACAATTGTTGTTGTGCTCATCTCTATATTACACAACAGCTCCACCATGTGATAGCTATCATAAGTCCTGGTACAATTAAGATCCGGTGCCAAGCACCAGAAACCACAGCTCAGATAAGCACTGCAAGCACTTATGTGTTTGGCTGGAGAGTGTTCAATGTTGAGTATTCTCTATTACCAAGCTCTGATATGTTTGGCCATAGAGTGTTCAGTGTCTTTGTTCTATGCTCTATACTTGTTATGTCTTGAGTGGTGGAGTTCCTTTGTAGTCAGTTAACTGCTGGCTGCCATGAGGAAACTACGCTTGGGTCACTTGTTCTAATAAACCTATTTAACTTGCATTCCTGGATTACAGAATGTTTGTTAATTAAACGACTGGTGTGCATGTAAAGCTTCTTTTCTGCACCCTGGGGAAGGGTGAAGTCCACCGGAAATGGATTATCCACATATTCTTTTCTTTCCCCTCAAGCAATTAAAGTCAGAAATGTAATCCCCATATTCTTTTCTTTCACCTCAATCAATTAAAGTCAGGAATATAACCCAATGTGTAGGACTCTATGTATTATTAGCCTATCTGCTTACTCAATGACTGCAGAAAATCAGAGGGTTGATGGATATTCAGAGTCATGGCCAACCATGAGCAAGAGTTACAGCACAGTAAGAAAAAGGAAAATGATGTCTATACAAAGAACTATGCTGTCTGCTGCACAATTGTGTGAAAATAATCATTCTCCTTCGGTGTCAGCACATTTTATACCCTACTTATCCCAGTTAATTTATTAAATTACCACTCTCATGGCTGTTAAACCAATTTTGTCAAACCCCGGCCATGTGCCAATTCCGGATTGACTTTTTCAAGAGTTGAAAAAATAAAGCTACCTAAATAGCGACGTATGTAGTCCCTGCTTGGTATGGCCTAGTCTCATAAAATAGAGGGTCTTGGAAGGTTACACTTAAAAAGTCTGCTGACTTATTCCTGTGAAAGCGTAATGACTTACAGACATCAGTTAGCACTTTAAAATGTCTTAGGAAAAGATAAGCACATTGTCTTTTTAAATCCATAAAATACATTGTTTTCCAATCTAGTCAAGTCAAGAAATACTTTATTTCCAAGAAAAAACTTCTTATAGAAATATTACACACTTTACCCAATTCATAAAAATAGACAATTTTAAATAGCCTAAAACAACCATACAAGGTTGTATCATTCGACCACACATTTAAATTATACAATCACAACCATATGAACATTAACATTTCTCCATATCAAGACTCAATACAATCCACAGCCCAAAATCTCACATGTGAGTAACACATTAAAGAGATTGATAGAAATGTAACCAATAGCAAACAATCCATTTTAGCCCAATAGGCATTTATAAAGTGCACTGTGCATAGCAGCTTATCATAACCTCAAGGATCTCTCTTAATCATGCCTCTGTTAGGGACATATTTCTGATCTCTAACATATTCCTATTAGAAGATCCTCTCATTGCACTTAACATCTCCTTACAAAGTAGAAACACAACCATGCCCGTCTAGATCTTAAGCTCTAAGAAGTGGGTATTATCACCTGAGTCTTTATGATTTCACACAAATATTGGCCAATGGCAATCGCTACATCCCAAAATCTGAAACCATGAATGAAATCTAGACCTTTTTCCCTAGTTTGGATCCCATATTTTTTAAATTCAGGTCGAAGAACCTTTTTCCTTTCCTCAATAAAGAATACACAATCCATCAGTAGGTGGTTCACTGAATATTTCCTACCTTGCTTACAGGGGCACTGACCATCATTCTAGGCAACTCCTGTTTTTAATTCCTTAGTAAGCCAACTTGGGTCAGTTCCCACCCTCAAACGCCAGACTTAATTACCTAAGCGCATGTCCGGAATATTATTTAGGTAAGGGAACAGATCCGTGTTCGCCAGCGAGGTTAAGAAAGGAACAACTGAGCTCTTAATTTTAAGGTAGTGCAAATCCTCTCTCCAGCTAGTTTCAAAAGCACTTTGCCTAAGTGTACTCTTTATCTGGCTGAGTCGCACTACTTCCCCTCCTTTGGTGTTTTCCAATTACAACTGAGTAACTCTGAAACTTACCTGACGGCCAGAAATGGGGTTACATTTAACTTCAGATCCGTATATGGTAAGAATCTCTGCATTGATTCATTTAAAGTTTGATCTATCTTTTTCTTACAAATATACTTAATAGTTGTTTATCACATATAAATGAACACCACATTTCTCAGATGGTGTGGAGTCTTCAGCTGCATACCTATACCAGTCACTTCATTAAGCTCTGACCAACATTTCTGTTAATATTTTCCAGCCTTGCTCGGCAGTTCTTGGCACTACTAATTGGCACGATAAAGGAAACGTTAACCACATTCCACTAAAGTTGCCATGTTTGAGAACAAAGTACTGTGTTTTTCTGGTCTTCCTCTTGTTCAGTAAAACGTAGATGGATATTTTCTAAATTAATCTTCTGTTCTATGCTGTGCTATTCCTTATCCAAGTCTAAAATATTCTGACCTCCGAGGACACCTTTTATTGTCAAGATAAGCATTTAACAGCAAGGATCAAATATGTGTTTTCAAATAAAAAAACATAACAA
The DNA here is from genome assembly GCF_964204655.1 of Triturus cristatus. Lineage (NCBI taxonomy): Eukaryota > Metazoa > Chordata > Amphibia > Caudata > Salamandridae > Triturus > Triturus cristatus. The sequence continues at coordinate 617,228,911 of NC_140583.1, read as the reverse complement.
CAGGGCCTGAATCAAAGCCAAAGTCACCTGTTTCAAATGTATTAAGGCATCATAACAATTGCAATTTGAAATTGAAAACAGAGGTTGGCGATACCAATGAATGTTGGATTTAATTCATTCACTCACAGCTTGTCTTTTAGGTGTCATATTTGTACCTATTCCCAACATATTTTTCTGGCTGAAACAATGTCATACATGGAGAATGCAAAAGCTTATTGTTGTGCCCTTTGACACAAGTAAACGCTGGAAGCCAAGTAGAGTTCATAAGTGCCTTTATTCAGTAGCTGGTCCAAGTACATTCATATGGTACACAAGTACATCAGATAGGTAGTCCAGGTAAACAGGTGATGGTGATGTAGGTTAGTATGTGGTCAACCCTTGGTTCCATGTAACAGCAACCCCGCCAGGAGCAGCCTGCCTGCTGCCCAGCCCATCTCTAACTGTTAACCTCACTCACCAACATTCTGTGCATCAAAGTACATTCTACAGTAAACATACACACTGGCTGAGCAGCAGGAAGAATGATAAACCAAAAGATATAAGTAAACTATGCAGGGCAAAACACATCCCCCTACTTTTAAAATGAATAACAAAAATTGCAAATACAGGTAACGATCAAGAGAAAAGCTATACACAAGAAAAATTACAAATGCAATAAACCGTTCAAAACCCAGGGATGTGCAATTATGTAAACATCACGAGAGGGTCAGATCCATTTGAAACAGAAAGAATGGATAGCTTACAACCGATAAATTTAGTAACATAACTCATCCTCTCCCAATACAATAAAATGAAAAAACTTTGTTGCGAATGGCAAAGGGTAAAAAACAAACCCCGCCACTCCGATCCCTACTGCAAGGGAACAAATGAGTGGACAAGTTTCCACACGTAAGGAAACCTACGTACGTTGTGAAGATGGGGCTCAAAAAACCCATCTTTCACCCCTCATATGAGGTACGAACTCTTGGGACTGTGACCCATAAAGTCCTCCCTCCTGTAAGGGTCTAAGACTTTAACCATGTATATGGGACCGTAAACCATGAAAACACACCCTGTGTAGGGGAACCGTACCCATGAACCAAAACCAACCCAGTTTAAGGGTTAAATGTAATGTCAATTGGAGCAGACACAATAAACATACCCCGTGTAAGGGTTACCAAATCGGACAACTGTAAATGGGAACCACACCCATGAACCAAAACCAACCCAGTGTAAGGGTTAAATGTAATGTTAATTGGAGCAGACCCAATAAACATACCCCGTGTAAGGGTTACCAAATCAAACAAAACTAACAACTGTAAATGGGAACTATACCCATGAACCCACCCCTGTGTAGGGGCCACGTATAACGCTTTATGAGAAAGGGACTCGCACCCAAACCCATGGCCATCCCTCATGTAAGGGAGGATGTAGTGCAGCTAACCACTAAAAAAACTAGAAAAGGACGTCCTTTGGGGAAGAAAACCTAAACTGAGAAAGCTGGCACACGTAAACTGTAAACGTAAATCCCACAAGCATGGATACTAAACAATACAAACTCTTTGTATTAGGAAGGCAACAACATTACTGTGGGAAAAAGTAAAACCCTTAACTCCGACGGTGAGCCCGAGCTGCACAACAACTGTCAATGTACAAAACAGGGCTAAAAAAAAGTAACGTAAAGTACAACTTGTAGTACATATTAACCATATTGTAATACAAATAAACAATGTCACACATATTAACCATATTGTAATACACATGAACGATGTCACACAAAATTAGCAGAGACAGACTCAGAAAAATCACAGCCAAAACAAAACCTTCAGCGATGGCAGCATGTGAAGCGAAGAATTGCAGTATAGAATCCAGGCAGGAACTGTTGTTGCCACCAAACTCTGTACAAGCGTTCCGACAAGGATGAAAGCAAAGGAAGAAAAGTACCTGGAAAAATCTTCCGCTCACGAAAACATACTGTAGGCAAACAAGAGGCGAAGAAGCAGCGTGCTCATTCCCCCCAACACGAAGTTCTTGTTAGTCTTCAAGCTTAAAATAACTTTATTGAATATGTTGCACATGAGAAGTAAACGTGGTAGGCAAATGGAAGCGCAGAGAACCAACAATTCACATGGGCGATTGCCAACCCCAAGATGGTGCCACGCTGTCTCACGCTGTGCCGGGTGGCTCCAGACATCACCGTGTGCCGAAACGTCACAAGGCATCACCGGTGCTGAAGCATGAAGATTCCAAGTTGGACGTGGGGAATCTGCAGGAACTGCACGTGAATATCAACAAAGACAGAGGAAGGCGCGTGCACTGCATGGCTCGTGCCACATCTATTTTTAAATTCGAAAGCGGGGGTGAAGATCACTGCAGACATCAGGTCTCAGCATAGACCAATAATCAAAGTCAAAAAGTGTTTCTCACCTGACTCTGCGCCTTGTGATATTACATCAGTGAGGCGCCAATCATGTACCGCAACCTGGCACCACTCTGCCAGCCACTGCCAGGGAGAAACTCGTTATTGCCTGAAGCTCGTCAGTGAGACTCAGTGTTAAGTCCACAACTCTCCCACGTGAAGTCTCAACATTGAGGATGTCCATAACTGACAGTAGACAATTAAGAAACCAAATTGTTGTGCGAGACCAAATGTAAAGATTTCTACACACATTTTAGATCCATGTAGCACTTAAAATCAATTTCCTGGCCCCTCCAAAGTAGCGCCCACATCAGGCAGCAGACAGACTTTGCGCAGGACACATCTTGACATGTGCTGCATCCAAGCCATGTGTACATGTTGAAAGTCATTAGCAAGGAGCAAGCTGCGCTAGATGGTGTAGGTCTTGCGGCAAACATACAGTACAGCACACTTTCTTTGGGGCTGTCCGATGTACACGACACTGGTGGGGCTGCGGAGTGTGCTGTACCAGTTTCTTTTGTACCTTTTGTGTCATCTTGATTCACGATGAATCCTCTTGTGTTGCTTCTGTGTTGCCTCTTGTATGCTTGATGTAGCGTGGTTTTGTAGTTGTCTGCACTATTAAAACCTGTGGCTCCTTCTCACCCTGTGGACTGGTTAAAGATGTAATCTTCTGCTTCCTTGACCAATTGTGGAGATGAGTCGGCAAGTGGGAAAGTCTCCAACTCTCGTTCGTCGCCAAAATATGTTGTGCCCCGTGACACAAGTAAACGCTGGTAGCCAAGTAGAGTTCATAAGTAACTTTATTCAGTAGGGGTCCAAGTACATCCAGATGGTATACAAGTACATCAGATAGGTAGTCCAGGTAAACAGGTGAAGTAGATGAAGGTTAGCCTGTAGTCAACCCTAAGTTCCATGTAACAGCAACCCCACCAGGAGCAGTCTGCCTGCTGCTCAGCTCATCTCTAACTGTCATTCCTCACTCACACAGACACCCAACATTCCGTGCATCACAGAATTCCCAACATTCTACAGTAAACATACACACTGGTTGAGCAGCAGGAAGAATGATAAACTACAAGATAAACGTAAACTATGCAGGGCATAACACATACGCTCTACAGGCTGACAGTTTGCAGGCTTTAGAGTTCCCTCCGCAACCATCTGCAACCCACATCCAACATTCAAGCATGTGAACTTCTGAAACATACATGTTCTCAAAAAGAGCAAAGTAACATTTGGGATTTTATAAGTTGCACATTCAATGCAATGTTCAGCAAGAACGTAAGCCATTCTGTGATATCCTGTTACAAGGTTTGGCAGCAGTCAACTGCGGTGCATCTTCTCCAGGCTTTGGTCTGTGTCTGTTGGTAGCTAAAGGCTAACTGCTCAAACATAAACCCCACCAAGCCATTTTTGTTAGCTCACAACTATCTCATCAGCTAGACTGGGCCTTTGTGGCCTAACCATATGGACACCTGTCCAGATCTTTTCTGTGGGTGAGAAATCTGGGATTCTCAATTGTGACTGGTAAGTCATATCTCTGCATTTTCTAGTAACTGTTTTTTCTAACTGTGCTCTATGGGGAATTTTTCCACTTTTCAGTTTTCCACCTAAAATTGTAGTTATTGCGGAGTGCCTTTGTGTATTTTCACTTGGATTTTTGCAATTTGTGTATTTAAAAATTAGAATACCACTTCACATCATGCATATATTTTATTACTCCTCAAGCCTGTTTTTTTATGTTAAAAGATGAATTTTACCAGTAGGTCTGTAATATTGGCTTTGCTGTTTACCACCCATTCTCTTTTCTTAGCCTTTGACCGAGTAGATGGTGTGGAAGAGCTTGCAGGGTACCAAAATGTATACTTCTCTTCCTTGCACCTTGAAGGCTGATGGCAACCATTATACCTTTCAGGACACAGAAAAAAACATTCCTTTTCATTTTTAATGGTATGGTAGCCCTGGATGCAAAACATCTAAGAGAAAAATAATCTTGTGTTCCTTCCTGGGCACCTGCCAAGATCTACGTTTGTAATCCTTCACTTTTATACTGATCTATCACGATTGTCTTTGAGAACCATAAGATCAAGCTCCTCTGTGATGGGTGTCAATAAACAGACCCTTATCTAGTACTCATATCTAGGAATTGTCATTGAAAATGCATAACTTTACACTTAACTTAATCTACGCTCAAACAATTCCTCATGTTTTCTGTAATTATGCTCAATTTTCATTCCCCTTGATGTATCCCATTTGAACCACACTGTTTTTGACTTTCCTAAATCTCTTCTCGCCATAAATATCTCTCTATCCACATATCCTTAATCCTTCTTCCATATTTGTACTTCTGCCTTTCAATAGTAGATCTCATTGCTTCCATAGTAAAATCTTTTCATATGTGCATGCTCAGTAGTTCTGCGTTTTGTGGCCCACTGCATCAGTTTTAGTCATTCAAAACGTATCTCCAAAATGTTCTTTCACTTATATGTGCAATATTTTATTTTGATCTTGGCTCTCCTAATTGCCTTCCCTCCATCTCTTTGCTTTTGCAAACTCTAGTCTGACCATCTCCAACACAGATTAATTGAACTTCAGAAATAATAAGCTTTTCACACTTCCCACTGCTGACACATTCCTCTTATGTCTCCTATTGTCTTTTTACATTCCTTTCAACCTGTGTATGTCCCTTCTCTTTTCTCCATCCATGTCTTTTTTTACTTCATCCAAACACTGCTTACTCCACTTTGAGTGGCTCTCTGATGTATTTTGTCTGTTTAGCAGCATTGTCTTCTCCAGAGTCCATGACTCTTACCTGTTTGTAGACTGCCCCTGGAACTGGTCTCAACTAATTTAGCAATAACTAGATTTTAGGAATGTTCCCCCCATGTTAACTTTCTTCATTACTTGTGTCAGCCCCGCCTCTCCCTTCCCAGCTCACTAATCTCCCCCATGCTCAATGCCTCTATCCTATTACCTGCTATACACTGCCACCCATCCATCACTTAAGATGTAGTGTGCAGACAAATTGGTTTACTGCACTTGCCAACCTGATAGCACACCTTCCCTGCCCTATGGGACATTCTTTCTCCTTTCATGTCTCCATGTTGGCTCCTTTATCCTACCCGAAGTTGATAAAGCTAGAGAAACCACAGAGGTCTTCAATAGGTTAATGTGCAGAAAATTGACAGAAAGATGGATCAGGGGTTCATTGTCTAACATCTAATTCTGTATATTGTATTTCATTTATTCCAACAAAGGGAGAGGCTTTCTTTGCAATGTAATGCATTTCAGATCTCTGAAAACAAGAAAATGCTCAACCAGGCTGCACAAGTCAATATTTTTCTGTGTTCTCCATTCCTTGTCCCCAGAGGTAGTTAGCACCCAAACATATTGATATGCCACATGCAGCACTCGTCTCATCTGCAGCTCATCAATATTGCCTTTACATGATTTTGAAGTTATGCTTTCTGCATTCAGGACATTGCTTTCAAGGTTCTTAAAAATTAATATTTGTTTGCTTTCGGGGACGTTTTGAATCGTCTTCTCTTTGACCTTCGCTCGGCTTGATTTTGTTTGCTCCAAGTCGGTGTTGTTTACATCATGTCAATGTGGTTTTCTGAAACCCCTCAAAACGGAGTTGAAGCTGAGAGGCTGCCATGGTAAACGTTGGGTGCAGGGTTGAAGAAGGTCGCCAGATTGCATCTTGAGCCATTCACTCACATGTGGTGCGTGGAAGAAAGCCAATCAGAGCAAACATGGACGAGTTAATAAAAGAAGAGACTTTTCATTCTGTAAGGGGTTCTAAATGTTTACCGCCCTCGCGGCCTGGGAATTCACCTCCTCCTTGCTCCTGCTAAAGTCCCGCATACAAAGCTATATTCTTCCATGAACCCAGTCTAAACCGCAGCGTCCTGTGTACATACAGGACAGCCCTGCCACATGTTTATTAAGCTACTAAATCATGCACTGAAAATGTTAGGTAGTACAGCAGCCAAGGACCGCTTTGTTTATTTATTTGGCTTGTGGTAGCTATTATTTACACTCCTGCCTCTTCATTGGATATTAATACAGCAATCCATCACATCAATCAGGCCCCAGGAAGACAGGTGATGACAGCCTTAGGTATACTTAGAGCATCCTCCATGTCATTGGCCCTTCTCTGCTAGAGCCTCCAAGGAATTCAGGGGCAATTGCATAATTACATCTGCAGGGCTGGCTGTGAATCTCTAACACTTTGAGTCCATCTCCCTGTTGTGAAAAAGAATTGCATCTAAGGGGGCAAGAGTCTAACTTCCAAAGTACAAAATGGCCCGCCTCAATGACCATGAGACCAAGACACTGTGTGGACGACCAATATGCAGTAGTCAGAGGTGGACCACTTGGAGCCTGTCAAAGAACATCATGAGGCATTCATGAAAACAGTTCACTGTTTAACTGATCCTCTTCTCCGAAGTGCGGGTGAAGATCACCTCGAGCTGGAGTTGGGGAAGGTGGTCAATAGTAGCATTTGGCTGTCCTTAAGACCATTAAAGACTGACTGGGCAGAATTTTCTGCTTCGGTGGAGTGAGAGTTTATGTTTTTGTCACTTTATAATGGCAAGGCTGATCCCTTTTCCTGTGACTCAAGGCCAGCTACTCTTTCTCTATCCGTAAGTCAGGGGTTCGTGGTAGGATGTCATCCATATGGATCGGTAAGAAAACCTGAGGATGTTCAGGCACACTCACCTATTAACAAGTGACACCGACAGTCAAAAAAGTGACCTATGTGGTGCACTCTTCCTTAGGCCCATATCCTCCTCTACTTTTGGACTACCCATGCCTCATCAGAGCAGGTAGCAAGTGTTATATAAATGCTATGGCAAAACAACACCAAACAATATGTACATGCATCTACTATTGTTGGATGACTTTGTATGTTGTTAATGAAAAACAAGTGCTGTTTCTCATCACCCTTACATCAGAGCAGGGGAAGGTATAGATCCGAAGCCAGTGTTGGACAGAAACTGATTCTGCTAGAATGGCAGATGATAGTCCGTTGTCTCTCCCACATATTCCCACCTCCCTTGGATCTATGCAAATTCGAGGAATGCTGGGAAGGTGAGTGATACTCTGGCACTGCTGACTGAAGTGGAATGAGGGAGTGCCAACAGATGCAGGTGAGGGATAGCAGGAAGCAAGGTACAATAGGATAAGGAAAACCAGGATCTCCCATGGCTCATGCCCCCTGGCACAGATGATTTATGGGCCGGCTTACAGGATAGCCATGGCGTGGATACTTGAAGCACAATTTTAGATGGGTAGCTGTGAATAATGGCACATTTTACCTCCTCAATGTTCCAATTAAAAACATGGGAAATTGAGCTTCACTCTTTTTCTTTATGGTAACACTTGAAACCACTTAGTTCAAAACAACCATACTGCATCACAGCTGTCCACCCATAATTCTTTGCTTTTGGCTGAGGTCTGTGAAGCTAAAAAGTGATTGCTTGCCTGTGAGAATTTGCAAACCCCTATCATCGGACTGTTTCGATTGTGAGGTAAAGTCCCTTAATAAAGTGCTGCAGGGCGGTGGCTGGGTGGATGATGGGTTCAACAATAGAGACACCAAGTTTTTGAAAGAACCATGACTGTTACCAAGATGTTGCTAATGATGAAAGCAAAATTCTGTACTTTTGCCTTTCCAGTGAATATCCAGTGAGAAATGAAAGTATGTCCCTAACTCCCAATTGTTTGATTAGAGTCTCTAGAGATATGCCTCAGGAGCATCCGAACTACATCACAGGAAGCCATACAACTCTAGATGTTTGTTCATTAGAATACCTTTTCTTAGAATACCAATTCAACACAGTCATCAGATCTATGTTCTACCACAAGTGCTTTCTGCATTTAGCAGTATTTCAGTGGATGCAGACTGAATCATATGCAAACGGATGCACCCACTATCTCTTGTATTTGTAGAACTTGAGGTTAAGTGTGCAAAATATTAAATCAAGTATGATGCTGTGGAAGAAGATGGCAGCTGCAAAACGGCACACTGCCTGAGGTTATGCAGAGCTTCGGAGGACCAGCACCCACTGAGATATTTCCTCAGCAGAAAATCAGACTGCACTGGAACCTTTGTCATTTTAAGGACCCTGACACTTAGATATGTGCCCCTGGATGTAGTTGGATTGTCATTTTTAGTTTTCTGCTGTAGTTCTTGTGTGAATGCTGAATATTCCAGGGGATTTGATAAGGCCATTATACTTTGCCCTGTTGGAGAGACAGAAAGGATATCTGACTCACTCCCGACAAGCTGGCCAAGGTTTCTGGGATCCCAGCGTGTCCTGTTCTGGCTCTGCTGATATTGACCCCAGCAAGCTCCTGAAGTGTTTACCTATTTGTGCATCCAGGGCAACATGGCAGCAAGAATCAATCAGAATGGAAAGCTTGCAGGACGAAAAGAGAGCAACAGGGACAGCATGGCAGGGGAGAAACCAAGACTGCAAACTGCCAGTCAAAGAAGTGTTCGTGGATTTTTCCCTACCAACTGGAGGACCATACAAGATGCACAAGTGTTAAAAATCTGAGATGAGGAAAGTTTGGGGGTGGGAGTGCAGGTGGCGATCCAGAAACCAAAAACAACCCCTGATTCGAGTAATGATAGTAAGTGTTTAGCACCCACCCCCAATATGCTGCTACCCACATCGTTATAGGTGATCAAATATGGGCCCAGGAGAAAGATCAGAAGACAGAGACCAATACCTTGGATAACAATCAAACAGATAATGTGGGAAACTACATTGAGGATGCCAATAGAACTAGCCAGCACCCAGATTTCGAGCAATGGACTCAACACTCAGCCAACAAAAGTAAAATGCTCTTCACTGAATACAGACCCAGGTTGGTGACTAAACAAACCTGCGGCATGAGCATGACAGTCCAGAAGACTGTCTAAAGGAAGTGGGAGAACTAGAAGACATATTACAAGAAAATAGGACCCTAGTCCCACCTCACATTACTGTGACTTCAGGGACCCCGGAGACTAAAACAGGTGTGGACCAGCAAGGACATCAGTTATCTGACCGCAAATGGCCAGAAACCCAACTCATTATTATTAGGGGTACCAAAAAGACTGGCTAGTGTATCAGACACAAAACAAAAATAATCTATAGCAGGATTAAGGAATAAAATGAAACCTTAAATTCATCAGTATGATCGCTTGGCAGCTACCAACTGTTCTCAAATTGCCCTGTTGATAAGCAACTTCAGCTTCCAAGTCATTAAGGATAACATGACTTGGAATGAGGAAGCCACATTTTTCAAGGGTCAATTTGAGCCAGTTTCTAGGAAACTAACATCTCATATTAATGAGTGTCATTTGATAACCACCTCCATGCACAATTCTTCCTGCAAGACATGCGATAGGAAAGCTATTATTGCAGTAGCCAAGCTTTAGATTGTTATCACCCTCTATAGCACCATAGCAAGTAATGATTAGAATTGAGAGGAAGCAAGCGTGATAGTGAGTAAATGAGTCAATGGATCAATAAATAAATAGGATCATCAGCAAATAGATCTAGGATATTTGACCAGTGACACATTTGGAAACATAAGCAATCACCAACTCATGCACCGCTCTATCTAGGACTGACAATATTTGTTTCTTTTTTATCCAAACCATCAAAGGCATCCGAATCTTTAATTCTGATAAACATTTAGACGTTAAAATTGAAAGTGAGGACAAGTCAAATGATGCAAATGAGCGAGGGGAGAATAGGAACCCCTCCAATCTCCAATTACTGCACAATGCCGCACTGACACAAGCTGCCTTAAAAACTGCCACAGGAATTACATCAATGGATGAACTTGAATCACTTACCTTGAATACAGCAGCTGACTCCTTGGTCCCTATATGTGGTGAGAAAGAGACCTCCCTTATGAAGAAACACAGTGATAGTGAAAATAATCTAGATAGAAGCAGCAACCGGAATCGCTCTGCTCTCCTGTAGACAGGAAAGCTAATATTATCAATGACTGTCGTGCTCATCTCATTCCACCAATAGAAGACTAAAGCTAGCTTTGCTATTACAGAGAAGCCAACTAACAATTGAACCAAGCTTTGGAAATATTCATCAAAATCTAAGTGAATTTAGTGGGCAAGTCACAGAAGTTGTTGAAATAGACATGGATATTGAAGCAGTGGCATCATGGCAGCAAATGTATCACAACAAACCAAATGTCTGGGATATCTGAGAAACGAAAATCTTGAAAACAGGCATTTACGCACAAGTCTTCGACTTGTCAGGATCCATAATGGAACAGAAGGAAAGGGTCCTCCCTACTACAATAGAAAATTGTTACAAAAGCTGTACCTGGAGTGAAAGGACTGTAATTTTGAGGCAGAGATGCAGTGAATGCCTTTTAAACCTTTGAAAGATCAGACCAGGCCACATACATTTTTGAAAATTTTCATAATTATTACTTTAAGAACATGTTTTGCATGGCCAGATCAAACATACCAATAATAGTAGGGTGGCTCTCTGTTTTGGTCTACTGTGATTGAGCCAAAGATGCCTTAAATAGGAGATAGCGACCTCAGAAACTAATCTACCAATTTAAATCTGCAAGTGCAGAAGTCAAACTGTTTGACCTTATGAAGCTAAGTGTAAGACACCGAAGTTTACTCAAGTCTTTACATCTCAAGTAGACACCAAGACCTGACTGCAGGAAATCAGATGTAATAGATCATACTGTGGCCAGGATAGTAAAATGTTGATTTGGTAAATTGCATAAGTTTGTGTGGTCGCCAATGTGAACGGTAATGTTAAATTCTTGAGGTAGAAACACAAGTAAACCAGGACTTAAAACAATCACGCCTGTTTTGGGGAAATTATGACCCATACATCTTTTTGCTAAATTCATGTTCCTTGCCGTGTGTGGGATTGCCTAGTTGCAGGAACAGAAATTGGGTGACAAAGCCATCTACTGGGAATTACTGCACTCTTGACATGAGATAACAGAATGCTTTCCAGGTAACTAGTCATAATATTTATTTGTTACAAGATTTTTGTAACATTCTGGCATGTGACATTCCAGCAACATTGTACACGTCACATTCTGGTTACATTCTCAGATTAAACAATCTAGCACTGTTAGTACATATTTGTCAACTAGGGAGCCTATTGCAAAATTATGGTGTTTACACCCCACCCATTGCTTACCATTGGTTGGATTTATTGTAACTTTCATTTGCTTCTTTCTTATTCAATATCTCTCCTTGATTTAGTTTGTCCATCTTGTGCTCGTTCCTCTCCTGGAGCATAGCCTCTGTACCATCTGTCTGATTGGCTGGCTTCTATCCTCCAAATGGTCACTAATTTATTACTGGAAACTACTTTGTTCTATTTGCATAAGTACTCCATGAGAGTGCATGGGGTTTTCAGCTCTGTCCCCACTTCAAATATCCACCCCATACTCTGTGTTGCTGTATCCCTCATGTTGCAAGTTCTCTCCCGTTTGCTCCTCCTCCCGCCAAACTCACTCCCTTTCACGTGACCTGTGTTGCTTTCTCACTTGTGTGCCTCCTACACCACCCTGTGTTGCTCTCTTTCATGTGTTGCTTTTCGCCACCCCAACCACTTCCTGTTGCATCCCTACCTGCTTCTTCATTGCCCCAACACCCACATTTTTTGCCAATTATTTTTTTTCTCTTTTTAAACTTAATTGCTGCCAGCCGCTCAGCCTGAAAAAAGAGCGTTCCCGTTACTTCTTTTGAATTTTTCTTTTAATGTACCAATCCATCTCCAATCGGTAAGTAAAATACAATGGTGCCTGCAACAGTTTGAAGGTGTGGATGCATAATGACGTATGGGTCATCACATATACTTGCACCTACAAAATGACGCAGCTGCTGCGACAGTGTCATCATACATTATATTGTTCTGTTTATCCATGTTGCACAACATCTTGATGATGCTGAACAGTATCGCCAAAAGGGACTGGCAACTGCAATAGGTCACTTAGGCGAGATATACTGGCATTTCCACTACTTGTTTTCCTTTGAAGTTGTTTATAAGTATACCCACTGCATTAAATGAATGGGCACTGTAGGGCCCTCATTTCGAATACCATCCATTCGTGGTTGTAATACTGCATCCAGAAAATACTGTGAAGTATTACCCTCATGCCCAACACACGCACACACACACCCATTTTGAGTTCCGCATCTCAAAATGGGGCATAACATAGTAATACTGCATGGTTTTCTCGCTCGAAAACGGAAAATGTTGCATGAACTTTAGTCTTCACAAAATACATGCAGGTGAAAAAGTGCAGTATGTTGCACTACTCGTAACCTCTGTTGGGGCAAAGACTCCTAGGTGCACGGGGATTATAAGGGCTCTCAGACAGTGGCCCTACAAATATTTATTGATTTGATCAGATGGTTGATGGCCACATTGTACTGACACTTCTGCACCTAAAAATTGCCTCTGGTTCGCTGTTTTACTATCAGAAAGTTCTTTTTCAACTTTCACACATTATAAATGCTGACCAAGTCATGGAGAAAATGCAGTCAAGCTAGTTTATGCAAAACAACAAAAACCGAGACAATTTTCCATAATTTATAGGAATTTCATCATTCGTGAGCGAGGCAGTATTAAAAAAGGAATATTTGCATTGCCAACTAAAGAATAGATTTACTTAAACTCCCCAGGAAAGTAGCAGAATGTTAGAAGAACAGTCAATTAAAAATAAGTGAATAATGTGTCTGATCCATTGAGGCAGTGCGCACATTTATGGAGGCAATTGCTTCTATTCTCACTTTATTGGAACAGCGGTGAACCTTTCTAAACCAGGGTTACAAGCTCATTAACATTATTTGAGAGAATTCCAGGGGCACAGATTTATATTAGCAAGATGACTGCCCGAGAATGAACTGAACACAAGGCAATATGAACGTTTTGCAAGGCTGGTACATCTGCAGTTAATGCGATTTTTTTCTAAAATATTAGCTTATTCCCTTGCTCAGAAAAAATGAAACTAAACAGAGCCAAAGAAATTACACAAACTGGGAAAATAAATGCTCAATTTCATGTTTTTTTTAAATTCAGCCAGGAAGAGTAATTTTTCCAGCCTGTGGTATCTTGGCTAGTTCCAAAATTGCGTAAGACCGAAAACAAATCAATGAAATTACTTTTTATTGTTGCTTGTTTAAACCGGGAAAGCAGTACATCTCTTTTGGTAAGAAGAGTCCTTCTCCTTCTTAAGCTTGGAGAAATATTTCTTGAAGATGTCTGTTAAGATACGGAAATGCTATACCCCATACTTTGGGGCAGGTTGTTGGAAAACTAGAGTAGCAGTTGTCACGGCACCCCATCTTCTAAGGGGCACCCTCTGAAACTGAACTTTGTCTAGCTCATCTCTTACTATTACTATATTTTAACCTCTCTCCCCTCTGCCCACCTCTTCTTCTGAATCTCTCTCTTTGTTCAGTATCATTTTAAGGATTTTTTGGGGCCCCCAGAAATACAAATTTCAACTGCTTTTGTGTGACCCCATTTCTATAAGTTTGGTGAGCATCATTTGATCATCAGTTAGCAGAAAACGAGTTGTTATGAATAAGGAGCCCTCAAAATATGTCTTGCCCAGGACCCCAAAAATCCTTAAGACTACTCACCGCTTCTGTATTCCCAGTGTAACATAAGCAAATAGTGACTACGAACTCAGATATGATTTGTCCACAAAAGACAATGTATTTGAAAAGCCGACTGGGAACCAAAGTCTTTTGCTTCCAAATACAACAATAAAGTGAGTTCAATTTATCAGGTTCTATTACTGTCTTAATTTAGCTTAACTTAAACAGGTGGTAGAAACAAGTGACATTGATTAATCTCTAGTGAACTGCAGAAGAATTCAATGCTCTGTAATATGGCCTGAGGAAAAGAGTTTGTATGTAATGTAAACTAACACAGTTTTTACCTTGCTCTCGCCACATCGTTGAATCGGCAACGCGGCGAGAGCAAGGCAAGGTTTTTAATTTTTTTTATTTAATTACCTACCCCGTCATCTCTTGACTACCCCTCCATCCCGCCACGCCCCTCCCCTGCCGCACCACCCCACCGCTCTTACCTGTGCCGGCCGCCACTGCAAGCTATATGATTATATTACTGAATGTCAGAAATCGGGTTATTGGTCAAGGGAGATGAAACCCCTTCTCAAGCAACAACCACAATCTTTGTCATGGTGAACCACAAAAATCACTGAATGACCCTATGCATAATACTCTGGTATATTGGCACATAAGCAGGCAGGGTTAATTTAGAGGCACTGTGTTAGGTTTATGTGCAGTCCACAACAGTAATAAAGGGAAAACACAACATTCAGAAAAATAGAGAAAACATTAATAAATAAATGAACCAAAGCAAATTAAATCCAATCAGTAGACCTGAGTTATGAATTTTTAAAGATTTAGGTGAAAATAAAGCCTAAAAGATCAAAGCTCCGACTGAGGGTATCTGCTCACACGAGACTGGGGCAAAGTGAAACGTTAAGGCTGACCGCGATCTAGTGCGGTTTGGGCACATGAAGTGGAATGGATCCAGTCTTGGCTTGCCTTCTACTTAGAAGAAATTTTGAAGTAAAGATCCTGAGTTGTTAAATGCAGGCATGGCAGCTGACAGTGTCTGAGGCGGAGGCATCATCGTAGAGGAGTCGCTGGATGGAGTTGTGGTGAGGTATTCTACTTTTGGACTTTTTTGTAAGTCAAAAAATCTTCACCAGGATGAACCTGTAGGCTGTAGCCGATGAGAGCTGCAGGAGGTAGATACCTTTGTTTAGAAGTCAAGCTGAACAGGATTTTCTGCTGCAGAGAAGAATCTAGTGGAAGCTACTGCGCTGTCAGGCCCTCTGCAGATGTACCTCGGGCAGATTGGTGACCAGGTAGGTCCCGGTCTTCTATCGGTTCTCAGGCCACTTTTTGCTGAAAATTGTTCTAACTCCCAACTTTTAGGATTAGCACCATCGCCAAGAATCCAGGACTGGAGGGACACCCCTTGGGAGGACAGGACTCACTCCAGCAGAGGCCAGGCGCAGGGTTCAAGGTCTCTGGATCTTGTTATGTCTCTGTAGCTCATACAGGAGGCCAGCACTTGAAGCCCCTGTGCTAGTTCTGGGTTCAAGCAGAAAGACAGGTCTCAAGCAGTAGGGCAGTCCTCTGGTAGCCATAGGACAGTCCTCTGATGTATAAGGTGGGCCTCAAGTAGCAGGGCAGGCCTCTGGGGGTCCAAGGCAGTCTTTCTGATGTCCCCCACAGGTCCAGGAGTGTGGTGAAGAGGTGGTTCAGGAGGTATACTATGTATACCTGGTGCTTGACTTTGAAGTGGGGGTTGACATCTTGGCTACACCCACATCTAGTCCTGTAAAGTTCTTCCCTCTCCTTGCTAAGGATCCAAGACATCTGAGGTGACAAAAGACTAGTGTTAGGTTCCTTAGTGAGTGTGCTGAAGGCCACCCTTTCAAATGCACGTGGGGCAGAGAACAACTCTGGCCCCCATGGCCCATCCTGGCAGGAGGGTCCATCCTGCCAACACCTACTCACTGTCTCACTGTTTAGGAGGAATGCACAAAGGCCAAATGCCAAGCTATTCACAGTCATATGACCCATGACTCAGACAGCAGGCACACAATGGTCAGAAAATGACCATTTCTAAAAGTGACACTTTCCGTATTACGACTTAAAATCTGACTTTACCATTAAAGTGGAAATTAAATTGCAATTCATTTGAGACCAAACATGATACTTGTACCTGGTCCCAATCAAAAGTTTGTACTTATTAAATGTAGTAAGGTACCCTAATGTTATCCTACTGGAGAGGTAGGCCTTACAGTAGTAAAAAACTAATTTAGGAGTTTTTCACTACCAGGAAAAGTACAACTTAAAAACACATATTCCATCTTTTAAATACAAAGCACCCTCCCTGGGAGCGCAGTTTAGGGCCTACCATTTGGGTGACTTTTATGTATTAAAAAGAAAGGATTAGGCATGAAAAAATGCTTATTTTGCCAGGTCGAATTGGTAGTTTAAAACTGCACTACAGGCTGCCAAGGAAGGCCTAAGACATGTTTTTAAGTGCTACTTTAGTGGATGGCACAATGAGTGCTACAGGCCCCCTAGTAGCAATTAAGTTACATACCTTTGGTACATATATACTAGGGACTTATAAGTAATTTAAATGTGCCAATCAGGTGTAAGCTAAGTTTACCAAGTTTTAGTGAGAGAGCACAAGCACTTTGGCACTGGCTAGCAGTGGTAATGTGCATAGAGTCCTAGTTTGGGGTAAGACCACACCAAGGATGTCAAGTCTAACACTGACAGAGTCTACGACAAGGTCAGGCTGATGGGTTGGAGATCTGCGATGCCACACGTAAGCCTTAATTAAGTGTGCTGTCTAAGGTGGATAAAGTAGGTAACTCTATTTATGAATTCTTCAGGGCATTGTTACTCTGATAATCTACCTTGGTTTGTGGCCCTTGTGCCCTTGAATTCTCATATCTATGTCTCTATCTTGTTATCCAGAGTCCCCAACCACACAGCATGTGAATTTACAAAGATTTTCAACAAGATGTTGGATTGGACATTCGTATTTCGGTGTGGTCGTAGTTGTGGACTCTTTGATTCCATGGTTGGCTCGGTCATTTCTTCTCTTTTCCAAGTGGTTACAGATCTAAGCTCTAGAATGAGGGCTATTTTGTGGCCTTGCCTGTCACATGCCAGTTGGTAGGGAATCAGATAGAAAACAGTGTACTTATGGTTGGGAGACTACATGTTAATTGGTTTGATGAGGTACTGGGTTTGCATCCTGTGTTACAATGTGTTGACCTATCATGTTTTGGGGGTGGGTAGGTAGGATGAATCTGGAGATATGAGGAGTGTGATGGAATGAAGAGGAAAAAAGGTGCTGATGATGGCAGTGATAGTGGTCAGAGAGGTAGCAGGAGATAAGGAAGGGCCCAGAGGGGGCTTAGGGAAAGGAAGCTGCAGAAATGATGAAAGTGGACAGCACAAGGAGTAGGATGAGGTTGAAGCAGAAATTAGCGGAGAGAGCAGAGTAGGGGAAATGATGTAGGCAAAGAGGAGATAAAGTTAAAATGGAAACATAAACTGGTGAGGTGGATGATGGAATAGGAAGGATAAGGGTGGCTAGTGAGGTCTTGGAGGGCGACGGAAAAGGGGGTGGGTTGGTGGGAAGGGGAGAGGAGTTTACTGAAGAATATTAGGAATGAAGCCTTTGAATGGATGCTGTAGCATGAAAAGGGTTAATTTTAGGGCTAGGAAATGTTTGTATGGTATTATAATGCTGACCTAAAAGCAAACAAAGTTGGAGTTCTGCTAAAGAGTCAAGCTAATCACTCAAAAGATAAAAAGAATATTGAGGTGACAAGACAAGGATCACCCTCATGGCTTATGACAACAAAAGTATTTGCAATAAGAGCTAAACTGGATTGGGTTGCACGGAATGGTTTGTCTGGGTGTTCAGAGGGTTGACGCAGTATGGGTATTTTTCTACCAAAGGCTAGCATGTGCTAACTTGGGATCCAGGAGAAGTTAAGTGCTATTGGGGATTGCTTTTACTGAAGCAAAAAATTGATATGAGGTGAAAACCTTGTTTACTGTTGAGTATGGTGGATGATATTTGTGAACAGTCAAGAAATCACTTGAGAGATAACACTAAAGCATTGTTCTGCATAACTAAAACATACAGAGAAGTACTGTAGCACTGCTGTAATAAGAGAAGAATGTCACTAGACTCCATATTTTTACTATATTTCTTTACTTGCTTTTGTTCAGTAATGATTCAGTGCTTTGAAAATGCTTGTAAACTGTTGGGTTGGCCAATCGTAGAAATGTGTGAGCCTGAGCACAATGACTTCTCGCAATAAAGGGGTAATGCTTTATTACACTATACTTTTAATGGACCTGATAAAGGTGCATGGCATACACCGAGGTTTTATAAAATGAAGAAAAACTCACCCCCTCTTTGTTCAGCGTACTGTTATGTTTCACCCTCAACATTAGAGACAGCCAGATACAGCCAGATATAGCAGTGGCCCGTAATGTGGAGTAGTAGTGGGGCGAGCACACACACACACACCTCTTCTCCACTTGCACACACATACTCACAGCCATCCACATGCACATTTACTCACACCTATCCATTCACAAGCACACATATACATCCATCATTCACAAGCACATACACAGGTACACACACATTCATAGCACACACACACACAAAGACACAAACATTCATACATACACACATGCATGCATGCAGCCTACATTAAAAAACATTACTGGCCTGGCAGTTATCCTCGGGTTGTGGGAGGGAAGCCTCAGTAGTTTCTGGAGGTTTGGGGGCAGAGAAAAGAGGAAGATTCTAACACCTCCTCTCATTGGCCGATCTTGTAATGGGTCAGCCAATGAGAGAAGGATTTGCTGTTTCTTGTTACAGAGTGTGGTGAGGTCAGTGAGACTTGGTGACCACCCAACTCTGTGACGAGCATCACTGTTGGATACTCAGCCAGGGCACTTCATGGCTTAAAATGGAAGCACCCAGGTCTGAGTCGATCATGAGGGAGAGGACCTGGCAGCACTTTGTGGGAGCAAGGAGGTCACGGCCACAGGGCTGCAAAATCTTCAGTCTGGCAAAGTTTGGCTCAGGCAGCCAGGCACCTGCAAATTTAGTGCATGCATAGCGCATGGCTGTCTGACCTGAGCATAAAAAGTGTCTGTCAGGCTGACCTTTGCTCAGCCTGACAGAAACTCCTCATGTGTTCGAAAAGGTTCTTGGGTAGGACGCCATCTCCCATAATGGTGAATCACGCCTGACCAGATTGCTCTCAGTGTGACATCAACAGTTGCCATTGTGACTGGAAAATGGTGTTCAGGGATGTGAATCCTGGTGGTGGTCATGCAGAAAGAAATAATGGATTTGTGCTTCATCCAATTAATGAATTCAGAACAAACCATCCTAAAATGGCCCACTCTCCAGACCTGTGAATATCATCTATGACAAAGAGTTCAGGGAAAATGTGTCAATTTGTTCACATCTTGTATAATGCATTTAAACTTTTTTCAACAACATTATGTGATGCCTTTTTCTCATTTGTGGGGCAGTCAGTGGTTACTGGATAGTATTAGTGGTGTTTACCTTTAGAGTCCAAGAGTCTCAGGTTACTAATGCATTTCAGTTTGGATGACCAAGTTACTCTCCTTGTATACTTGACTCTCCAGTGATATGAAGCAAGGGTGAGCAGTTAAGGCATTCTCTGTGAAATGTTACAGGCTTTGAAGTCACCTATGTTACAACACAACTTATTACAAAAATAAACTCATTATTCAGTATGAAAGAACTATATATTATAAAAAGTAATAAGCCTTTTATTTACATAGCACAGAAAAGCTAAAGGCTAACGGCTTGCAATTCTACGTATGTTTTGAAACTATGGGTCTCTGCACAGAATATGTAGCTATCCTTAGTCCTTAGTTTAAAAAGAGAGGAGCTGTTTAGGACAATGGCAGAGAGAATGGTGATGGTCCTCAGGAGCTGTCCTCACCACACCCCCTGTTCTGAGCACCCTCTGTCATCAGAGACTCCCATCTGTCCAGCGTAAGCCACCCTACACACCGAAACTATTTTCCGGCCACCAATGTGTTGCTTCTTTGACATAATATTACCAACAAAACCATCACAATGTCAGTGGCGGCTCCTCTAGGGAGTGCTGCTGGGCGGTGGGGGGACGGGCGAGGGGCAGGCTCGGGGTTAGTTATCTCCGGCATACGGCCGAAGGGAGTTAAGTAAGTAAATAAATAAAACTATTTACATTGTGCGCGCTGCAAGGCCGAGATGACGATACAGCGCATGCAAAGTAAATAGTTTTATTTATTTACTTAACTCCCTTCGGCCATATGCCGGAGTTTACTACCCTCCACCCACCGCACCGCACCGCAGCACTCCCTCCAGGAGCCGCCACTGCACAATGTTCGAAATGATCATATAATATCGAAGAGGGGTACGATTTTCAATTCCCACTGTCATGAGGTACAGTACGGAAAGTGATGGACATTGTAAGGTCTATATGTACTATACCCACTCCAATCTGAACAACAGTAGAGAAAGTATTGGAATGTGAGGGGTCAATGTACTATTCCCACGGCAATGTAAGCAAAACTAGGCAAAGTTTGGAAATTTGAAAGGCCCAGGTTTACTATTCACTCTCCTAAATAAAAAAATAAATAATTTAGGTAAATCAAAAAATATATTTCAACAAATATCAAAAATATATACATATGATTTTGACATTATATAATTTATATACATAATAAAAATAAGATTATTTTACAATTAAGGTTTCAAAAGAAATAAAGAGTATTTGCCACTTAAAAACATTCAAAAATATACCTGTTTATAGCATTTACTACCCTAAAATTCCAACACACACAAAAACGAATAAAATTAAAACTGAAAAAACTAATAGTACACATTCATTAAAAAAATTATACAATAAATGAATTATTATACAAAAATACTGAAACATAATAGAACACTTGAAAATAAACGAATATAATAAATGTTAAGAACAAGTAAATAATTTACAAATATAAGTAATCTAATAAATCAATTAACAGTTAAAATAATTACATTAAAATACTCTATTAATTCATTTATAGATAAATTAATGCATATCAATATTAATCCAATTAAAAAATTACAATTTATAAAATGAGCTATTTGTAAGCAATTATAAAATATATATTAAAACTTCCCACCCTACTCCCCTACCTCCCATCAAACTAATAAATAAATTCAAATAAAATGAAAAAAATATCTGTTTATTTTTGATTTGATAATATATTTAAACCATTTGAAAAAACTCATTACAGATAGTTATTCTTACAATAGTAGTAACTTAAAACACAAACACCGTAAAAAATAAGAAAATAATTAAATATAATATCATATACAACGATATTAAAAAACAATAATAAACACTTTAAAAAAAACGATATTTTCACCTGCGATATTCTGCCTGATATTCTTGATATCACAATACTTTTGTCACAATATTCAATCAATCAATGAATCAGGTGTTTCTTAGGTGCGACTACTCACCCGTAAGGTTCTCAAGGCGCTGGAGGGGGTGTCGGGATGTGGGTTTCAGTCCATCAAGGAGGGGATCTGTCGAAGAGCCAAGTCTTGAGGTTTCTCGCGAAGATGGGGAGCGATATTGTCTGTCTGAGGTGGAGAAGAAGGGCGTTCCATGCTCTGGCCATGAGGAAGGAGACGGAGCAGCCTCCCGATCTGGTTTTCTGGTGCGGGGGAACACGGCGTAGGTGAGCTGGGCTGATCGTAGGGTCCTTTGGGAAGCCTGGAATTTTAATCGGCTGTTCAGGTATGCTGGTCTGGTGTCATGGAGAGCCTTGTGTGCGTGGGTGATAATCTTGAAGGTGATTCTAGCCTCGGCGGGGAGCTAGTGGAGTGTGCGCAGGTGCTGGGAGATGTGGCAGTGCCTTGGCAGGTTGAGGACCAGTCTTGCGGTGGCATCTGGATGTTTTGTAGCTTGCGGGTAAGATTTTTATTTATTCCGGCGTAGAGTGCGTTGCCGTAGTTGAGCCTGCTGGGGATGAGGGCGTGAGTGACAGTCTATCTGTGCTCGAGGGGGATCCATTTGAAGGTCTTAAGTAGGAGGCGGAGGGTGTGGAAGCAGGAGGATGCGACGGAGTCGATCTGGCGGTCCATTTTGAGTTCGGAGTCCAGGATGATTCCAAGATTGCGTGCGTGGTCTGTGGGGGTGGGTGGGCTTCCGAGGGCGTCGTTCCAGACGTTGGGGTTTGGGCCCATGATGAGTACTTTTGTTTTGTTGGTGTTGAGTTGTAGGCAGCTGCTTTTCATCCATTTGGCGACGGCTTCCAGGTGGTTGGTGTAGCGTCCGAGAGGAAAGGGGGCAGTCTGACCCGCTGCATTCTGCCGGAGAGGAAGGAGTGGATCCAGTTGAGGGCCTTGTCCTTGGAGTCTGCGAATTAGGGTGGGGTGAGAGACAATATTTGTGTCTGAAAACATTTTTGCAAATATATTAACGATATGTATCGATGTGTTACCCAGCAAAGCTGCACTGTGAGCGCTGACCCTCACCACATCCACCCTCAAAAGCATGGTGGTCACCTCCCAGTGTTTTGGTTCCCTCTCCCACAGCTAACAGTGTTCATGGTAGGGTGCATCCTGTTTGACCCCAATTTCCTCTTTCATGCTTTGTGGTCTAGCCAGGTACATCCTGGGCATTGCCCATTACCCTAAGCTGAATTCAGGGGGCAGGCCGGGTACTGTCTCAACTGGTAATGAGTGTCAGTTTTCAGAAATGTGACTAGTGATGTTAAAGGTGAGCTAGCCCTCACACGTTCATCCTGGAAAGGTACCACATTTTACAGATCTAAATTTTAAACTCGCTCCAATCTGTGAAGGGTAAGTCTTCCAAGGCCAGACTTCTGCAGTTCAGGAGTAGCAACCCTCACCTTCTATTTCAAATTAGGTGTTCTGGCCATACCAAGACAACATGAGGGGAACCACTATTGTAGCATTCCCTACATTACCATGTCATCTGTAGGGCAACAGACAATTTTACACACACACACATACACACATCAATCTACACTCAAAATGGAGAAAAGGGGATGACAACTAAGATGTTGCCTTGGATTGCTGCCGTTATGCCCCATCTCAATTAGGTGTAAAGATGCAAAGGCATGTGAAACTGCATTTCAACTGCTGCGTAAGATCGTAAGAGTTTTATTTTTTATTTACATTTGTTTATTAACATTTTTCACACTTTACAGCATACAACCATAACAATGCCCATACACCGTGAGCAGTTATTCGCAAGTGTTACAATTATCTAGTACCCATCCAAAAGGAAAAGGGGACAGAGGAGTTGTGCAACAGAGGCTAAAACGGGTCTCATGACAGCGCCCGGATAGAAGGCGTAGCGGCACCTAAAAATCTTACCCCTGGGCGGCTTGTGGACATTTCAGACATGGTGTATCTTAGGCCAAACTGTGGAAATAGGCTAAAAAAAAGGAGGACAACTTAAGCAAAGAAGGATGAGGGAGTTGCATGAGACCTACTGCCGTGCTTAGTATAGCCACGCAAGCCAACTCTATCAGAGCTCAAAGTCAACGGGATTCTGAACAAAAGGGGGGGGGGGGGCCCATATCGCTCTAGAAGTCGGGGCTACACACCACCTCTACTAAGAGAGGAATTTGTTGTGTGTGTCAGTCTTGAGTATCCTCCCGGGGTTCCCCAGTGTTAGTGGTCAATTCCTGTAATTTCGACACCATGGTGTCCCATTGAGGCACCAGAGGGAACCTTCGCATACCAAGCAGGTCTTCCCTGCGCAACGCCACTCCCTCCGCTCTGGCCCAGTTGAGTAAAGATATACACCAGGCCAGTGTGTGAGGTGACTGAGGGGATTTCCATCTCTTGGTAATCAAGCGTTTTGCTGCTAATAGACCCAAATCTAGGAAGCGGTTGGTAGCCCTGTGTTTTTTATTCCTGCTACATTAATGTAATATGTGTTCCTCCCATTTGGGTGGAACAGCGCGGGGCGTGCAGGCGGCCAGAGTGCTTGTCACATTGCTCCAGTATTCGGCCAAGACCGGAAAATATCACAACATATGGAGAATGTCGGCGTCTAATTCCCGGCAACGAGGGAAGGCTGCATCCGTACGGAGAAAGTATCTGTTAATTTGAGCTGAGGTAAGGTAAGCCCGGTGTAGTATGAAGAATTGGATTTGCTTAAACCTCTGGTTACGCGGAATGTACGTCGGGCTGCCCCGAACTGTAGTCCACTCTCTATCTGTGAATGCCCTCCCCAAGGCCCCATCCCAGTGGTGTCTCAGAGGGGTGAGATCCGCCTCTGTGTGTTGGCGAATAGAGGAAGAAAACCATCTTGTCAAGTGTCTCCCAGTCCCCATCACGTGAAGGTATTGCAGTGTGTGATGTGTGGGCGGTTCTTGAGCAAGTTTACCCCACTTAGATGATAACGAGGTTATAAGAGTTCAATGTAATAAAAACTGTCCAGGGCGCAAATTCTCTTCCATCTCCTCATAATGTTTTATGAGATAATGGTAAATACACCCTACATTGGGTGTGTATATTCTGTTTATTTGCTTCCAGAACACTAGTTCCTTGAGCTCTGCTGGTTAAAAGTCTTCTTAAACATGACATATATCCAGTGGTCTTACTTCTTGTGAAGTTTCCCTCTTCCTTGTCATTTGCAAGGCCTTAGCAGCTGCCTTTCTGGCTCAATCTGTTGTGAGCTCAAGTGTGTTCTTTACAGAGCTCTGTGCCAATAACTGAAATAGAACCGTCTGACAGGTGATATTGTTTGTTTCTCATCTTTGTTGGGAAAGAGTTCCAGAGTTTTGTTATTCGGGACAGAGAATGAACTTCCACTGACTGCTCAATTTCTGGAAGGATCAAAAGTTCAATGGGATACAAGCTCGAAGAGTATCTAGACTTACATACTGGAATGTTGTGGATGTAAACAAGCAAAGTTAGCCTTGTGGCCTACATTACAGACTATTGAGGATAGTACCCGACATAAAGGATTGGCATTAGACGTGGGTTGGATTTTTTCAGATTTTCACCTTTAAAATCTATGCTATTTAATATTTAGTTATAGCAGAGAGGGCGTTCTTGGGCCTGATGAATGTCATTGATACTTTATTACAGGGTCAATTTACGCAGAAACATGTTGATCTTTACCAGTGGCTAGAATTATCCCCCACTCTATTTCAAACCTGCTACTGGGGGACTCAATAAAATAGCTTACTCCGCCCAGGAGGCAGTTTTAATCGGGAAACATCCTTTACCACACAACCATTACAACGCGCTATGGTTACATCGTGGTTTTCACAACGCAAGTTATTACATCGACTTGCACTGGGGGGCGCTCTAGACTAAGGAATAGTGTGAATTACTATTCCAACACCTTCCCTACTGTACGTAGACTGGAGTTGGAATAGTATTTCACACTATTCCGAAATCCAGCGCCCTCCAATGCAAGTCGATGTAACGACTTGCGTTGTCAAGACCGCGATGTAACATACCGTGTTGTGATGGTACGCGTTGTATCATCATACATTCGTTTTAATCTCCACTATATTAATTCCCTTTGCACATATGCACCTCACATTTGTTCTTTCACATTTCGGAAGACCACATTAGTGGTATGGCAATACATCTATGAACAACATCTCCCAAGCTCCCCATATAGAAACTGGGTAGTAGCTTACACCTTATTCAGTGGAAAGGGTACCAGGGGTGGCCTGATAATGAAGCATGTCACCCATTGGGTGGGTGAGGACTTTTGTCCTTAAATGTTCGAAGCTGCCACCTGTAGTGTCGTAGAACGGGAAGAAACGACACCGAGACTAAGTATGGTACTGTGGACCTTTATTCTAATCACGTCTGCCTTCCTTTTTGTCTCACTTCTAACTAACTCCTGGCTCCTCCTGTTCCGCCGCCCTGCTATTCTCCCACCGTCACACTTACTGGGCCGGTCCTAGTGCCAGGCTCATCTAACAACATTACATATCCCCCGTTCTTTAAAAACTTGAAACACTTCAGATGTCTCTGTTCATATCAGGATAAACTACAAAGGAAAACAACATAGTTACAGTTCTTCAATGAGGCGAACGGGTCTTCGATAGAGTCGCTGCGGCCGGTGAGCCACCTCCTGATTCGCCTGCTCCCCTTCATCAGGAGAGGTGGAAGGCCAATGCTTGCTTCCTTTCTCAAGTGCATCCCCTTTCGATGCACTGTCAGGCACAGCCAACGCTTCTCTAACGGCGGGCGTGCATTTCTGGAAGTGCGCCACATTTCTTGTTATCCTCTTGTCCTCTGATGTAGTTGTGATCATAGTCCCTTTTTGTTTTGTCACCAACAGTGGGCAAGCATGATATCGACATTCTGCTTTTCTGTTGTTCTTGCCGTATCAGCACCCAATACCCTTCCTGAATGGATGACTGCGCAGCTTTCCTCCGACTGTCCGCATATTCTTTCATCTTGCTGCTAATTCTTCGTGATCAGAATCTTGATGATTACCACTAGCTACGTCTTCCCAGGCCGGGATTCTTGTGCGCACTGTGCGACCCAACATTAAGGTGGGGCGACATCTGTCTGTGGTATTATTCGGTGTGGTTCGATATGCTTGTAACACCTCATTTAGAGCCACTTGAACATCACACTTTGAAAGTTCTCCTTGCTAAACGGTTTTTTTCAGAGTGGCCATAAACTTTTCTACCATCCCATTGGCCTGTGGCAACAGGGCGGTGATCTTCCGGTGTCTGAAGTTTAAGTGATTGGCAAAGGTGGCAAAATCTTGCCCATTAAATGGTGGGCCATTGTCTGTTTTCACTACCTTCGGTATGCCCCATGCTGCGAAGACTTCATCCAACACAGGTATGGTGGTGGCAGCTTTGGTTGATGATATGATGTGCGCAATCGGGAAACGTGATTACTAAGTCTAGTGCAACATGCTGCCAGACCCTGTCCGGCGACTCTGACATTTGTAGGGGCGCAGGTGGCTCCTCTCGATTTACTAGCTGACACTGCTGGCAGTCTTTCAGTGCGAGTTCAGCCATCTGATCAAGCGTGGGGAACCAGACCCACTCTCTCTTCGTGGCCACAATACCTCTGTGCCCTTAATGCGCTAGGTTGATAACTCCTTGACTGTTTCGGAATGATGATTCGTTTGTCTCTTAGCAGAAGACCATCTGAGGGAATGGACAGTTCACCCTTCACGTGTCTAAACGAGGACAGTTCATGACTGTAAATTTGTTTGCTCTTTCCGGGCTCTTCAAAATGTCTCCAGCCATTTTTCTGGATGCGATGTTTCACATTTTGTAAGGTGACATCCTCATTGGCGGCTTCAAGAATGGCCTCCAAGGGGACTGCTGGTGGTTTAGCTTGAGCCACTACAAAATGGATGTATTCTTCCGCTAATGACGGATTTAATTTGGATGTTGACTTAGGATGTCTCAACATATAGTTAGCTGGATTTGTAGCTTTTCAAGGCTCTTGACAGATGCCCCAACGCTCTATTCTGGGTGGCATTTTGGCTCGGGGATTTTCAAAAATAGTTAATAGGGCCTGATGATCTGTGATAAGCGTGAAGTGTTTTCCGTAGATGAAGATGTGAAAATGTTCGCAGGCCCAGAATACCGCCAAGCTTTCCTTTTCGGGCTGAGAGTACGCTCTCTCTGTGTCTGTTAGGCTCCGACTGGCATAGGCTACGATGTAGCGTTGATCACCCTCTCTGTCATACTGAGCTAATATAGCTCCAAATCCCTTGGGACTCACATCCATAGTGATTTCAGTGTTCCGCCGAGGGTTGAAATAAGCAAGGTTATTGGCAGACTCAACAGAAGCTTTAATCAAGTGGAAAGCTTGATCACATCTTGTGGTCCATTGGAATGGGTGACCTTGTTTAGTTAACTTTCTCAGAGGATAGCTAATAGTGGCGTAGACCTTGATATAACGTGCACAGTAGCTTACCATGCATAGAAATGAACGCACATCTCCAGCGTCTCGAGGCCTAGGGTTATTGTTCAACGCTGCTATCTTTTCAGGATCAGCTCTCATGCCGGCGCCTGAGAAAATGTGTCCAAAGAACTTTATGTTAGGGTTCAGGCATTCTGTAGTGTAGGTCGGGTCCAAACTCAAGCAGAATATGAATGCAGATTCAAATATCTGTCAATCCACTTATTCCAGTAAATTTTAGACGGCCCCTAAACCACGTAAAAGGACACTACACTCGTAAGCCGTTGCTTGGCTTACTGATCCTGTCATGAGACCACGCTCCCTTTGGTTTCCGTATTGTTCCTGTTCCCCACGGTGTGTAGTTCGCCAACCTCCGTATCCAGTACCTTGTCGAATTGCCAGTTAGGACTACAGCTGTCCTGCACATTGAAGGCGTGGCAGCCCGCTGCTCAACTTACTTGTGAGTCTCAGTATCCTTAGAGTGTATATGCGTGTATGCTACGTTTGCGTTCCCACCAGGGCCGGCCAGCACGCTATACATATTTTTCTCCCCGCATTCCTATTATTTTTCAACCCCAACGCACGAGTGTGTCTGCTCCGCTCTCTCTCCTTCGAGCCGGCCAGCACGCTGCGTTGCTGGGTTCTTTACTTGACACTTGCACCATTCTAAAGAGAGCGTACGCGTGGCTGCTCCGCTCTTAAGCAATTTAGAGCCGGCCAGCACGCTGCGCTGTTCCTTCTGTAACCGGCCACTCTTTGCTCGCTCTTGGGAACGTGACTGCCCCACTCGCTTCTTCCCCTGTGAGTCGGCGAGCACGTTGCGAGCAAATTATTACCTAGCTTTCCAGTAGACCTCAGCCCTTAGGCGTATTTGTTGCAGATCCTTTCTCCCTCAGTTTCTGAACCAATCTGCAAATTGCGCTTATGGTTTTAATTAGGATTATTGTCCCTTTCCCTTTGACTACAACCTTCCTCCGTAGTCCCAGATTGAATGGTGTGTGTGAGTAGAAGGGGCTTCTAATCCCATGGCCCTGTAGGAGTCCCTTTTTATATAACCTCTGAAGCATATTTACCCAGTACTTTGTCAGACAAGCTGACGTTTTGCCGCTACCAGTTGAATGTTCAAGGCGGTCTGGAATCATCCCTTTTGGTAAGTGAACTGACAACAGAGTATTTAAGATGCATTAATCTGTTTGTATCTTTAGTCAGCTGCATATTGTGGTTATCCCTGTCTGTATTATATTTCAGGGTTTGAGTATCCTGTTTTCACACACCAACATTTCCGATGTCTACATATGGGGAAGAGTGGTGGTCACTTTTTTTTCCTCCAACTTTTAGCGAACAGTAACCTGTGAGTAAGGCATTCGATATTCCTCCAGGTTCTGTTTTCGGGAAGTTTTGGGACTTGTCTCTTCGCTCCC
Organism: Triturus cristatus; assembly: GCF_964204655.1. Lineage (NCBI taxonomy): Eukaryota > Metazoa > Chordata > Amphibia > Caudata > Salamandridae > Triturus > Triturus cristatus. The sequence goes on along the minus strand of NC_140583.1, from coordinate 617,199,509 downwards.
ATGGAACTACGCTTGGTGTAGGCTGGCATTCAGCCATCTGGCCCAACACTTTAGTGTGGATTTGTGGAATTCGCATTTGTCTTTGTTTAATGTTAGGTTGGCATCCAAAAGACCATGACAAACCCGGTCCAGCGCTTTGTTGTGGTCTTGTAGGGTCAATCCATACACAAGAATGTCATCACTGTAGTTTAGAGTGTTGGGAATGTGATGAATAACTCTTCTGATTGCCTCTTGAAAAATCTCGGCTGCAGACGAGACCCCAAAGCTGAGCTTTTTTGTATCTGAACAGGCCTTGGTGAGTCGAGAATGTGGTGCTATATCTCGATTTTCCGTGGAGTTCAAGCTGGTGATAACCCTTGTTGAGGTCTAGTTTGGAAAATATTTGCGCCCCATTAAGTGATGCAATCATATCACTGATATGAGGTCCCGGGTGTCTCTCTCTTTTGATGGCGGTATTGGGTGCTCTCATATCCACACAGAGACGCACTTTGCCAAATGAGCCCTTTTTCGGTACTACGACCACCGGAGAGACCCAAGGAGTGGGTCCTGATGTTCTCTCAATGATGTCAACCTGGAGAAGATCCTGCAGTTCCTCCTCTACAGACTGTTGAAGGTGAAATGGAATTTTCCTGTGATGTTGTGCTATGGGTGTTACACGTTAATTTATGTGCAATCGAACTTGACAATGAGCCATTTTTCTGAGCCCAGTGAATAATTTTGGAAACTTGTGGACTATGTCAGGTTCGTTATCAACTCAATACAATATTTCTACTAATTGAAGTCATTCCGCCATGGGCAAGCTAAGAAGACAATCTACTTCAGGACCGTCAATAAAATGTACGCGAGCCGGATTGGTTCTGTCTTTGTATGTGAGATTAGTTTGAAATTGTCCTAGACAAGGGAGAGGTTCCTTTCACACCCATGTGTATATTCGCACAGCAGCTTTGTGCAGGTGCAGTTGTGGATCCATTTTATTGTATTCTGCCACTGAAATGTAGCTGAGGGATGCCCCACTGTCCAATACGAACTTGGCCATGTGTGTGTCCATTTGAAGATGGAGTCGCAGGTATTTCTTCAGCCTGTCAGGATCCGCGACCATGCAGACATATTCATCACTGTGTTGTGTTTCGATTTAGATACCCATATATAGGTTTCCCTGAATCTTGTCCTCGTATAGGCACAACTCGCTTTGCCCTTATTTAGGCATAGAATACCAGCCCTTATTTAGGCATTAGCCATGCTAACCAAATACAGACATGGTCACCTACATCCGTCCATCCCACGTCACAATGGGTTCTTAGAAACCAGACCCTTAAGCCGAACGGGACTTTCCCTAGCTAGGATTATTGATTTCTCCAAGAATTCATCTATTATGCATGAACTACTATTCCTTAGGGGTTCATCCATGACGTCTTCCTCTGCCCGACTTACGTCAATGCTAGCATTCCAAAGCACCTTCCAGGTATAAATATGCCTCCCTTACCATGGCAAAAAACGGAACGACTCAGCACGGTTCGCCACGACAAGTTCGGAAGAGACCATATCCTGGCCTGACGCACTGACCAGACGCTGTCATCCCTGCTCGCAGAGAATCCAGCTTCCAGTGTTCTGACTCCCTTCGCGGGGTGTAAGAGTTTGAGACCCATATAGAGATTCCCATCTTGCTCATTCTAAAGGTATGGAGCCAACTAGAACCTAAAGGGACTCTTGGCATACTAAACTTAGTATATACCATACTATAGAAAACAGCACCTACTTCTTACCTCGCACTACACTTAGGTTAGGCATCAGACGAATATTCACTTTTTAGCCTGTGTTATTTATGTATGTATATATGAATATATGTCATAGCTAAAAGACAATGCTATTGCAGTATTATTTCTTCTTACTGCTTACGCTGTGCGTATTATATATTGCTTTCTGTCTAATGATTGTAACAGCTCATGTCTCTTACATGAGAAACAAGACTGTTCAATAAAACCTTTTATTGAAACGCCCGTCTATCTATTTCTGTGTAACTCTGGAGAAACTAAGCATGCACGATTGACTGAGTGAAACTGTTATCTATTGTTTCCATGATTCTGAGACGCGTTCCGATTCTAAGGGAAACAAAGTTGTCATGTTTATGCGGTTGTCAGAAACAAATCCCTTCTTGTTCATTCGAGAAGTTTCTAGTGACCTCTGAGTTAGCTGGCACACAAGTATTTAAGTTTAATGTACTCGATAGGAGCATAATGACCTTAGTCCAATGCAAAAACTACAGTGTACATTATTCCAATGCGCAGAGCCTATAAGGGAAATAGGAACTACACTACATGGCGCCCAACGTTTGGTAAGGCACTAATTTAATGCTCGGTACTGAAGTAACTCAGTCGTGCTTTTCTCAGAGACCCCTACTCATAATACTCCATAAGACGTCTGGAATGGGTAGGGATAATATCCGCCATAGCTGAGTAGGACGAGAATCCTATGTATTAGCAGTTTGGTTTATTCAATGTTGAAGGATACAGTGTTCCAAAATATTGTTCACCTTATCTTTGTTTCCTTGAAACTTGTTCTGCATTTTGCAAAAACAATGTCCCAAAACGGGGATAATACAGAGGCTGCGGCTAACCAAGTCGTAGCAACCTTTAATACTACAGGTTTAAATGAGACCGATGAGGGTGTTAGAAACATCCATCCAAATTTAAGGACAGCCATCACTCTAAAACTTATATGTGATAGAGGCACATGAATCTTTTCAGACAGAGGTATTCTCTTCATGGATTACATTCCCAGAATCAAATCCAGTAACAAAAATGTTTCACTTCTTCAACGAAGATGAATCACCTGAGGAATACATTCCCTTCGAGGATATTGCAATTCCACTCACATACCAGGTGCATCAACTCTGGTTTAAAGGCGCCCTAAAACATTACAATCACATAACCAGGCTCGGTCCACTAGGTAGACCAGGAGCAACATGGCCGATTTTAGCCGGCTACACACCTCATCCTGACATTGAAACAATGTCAGACGATGAATTACTCACTCAACTAAAAGAGTTCATACAAATTTACAGACAGTTAGTACAATATGTGATGCAGACTTTAACAGTCCAACCACCAATAACCATTCCAAATCAGACCCCTCATCAGGGGAATACACTAAAAATTACTCCACAGACTTTACACGCAGTCATGGGTAAAATGCCCACAGAACGTGAACAAATTCCATTCTGGATAGCTCAAAAAAGTACTCAAATCGAAGCAGTATTTCCTAATACTAGCCCTTATGAGAAACACAGAATCCTAACAATCTGTTTATCAATGGGGATCACACCACATCTGGAAGACTGCACCACTTGGACACAGTCTTTGCTGCTATCTATACTAAAACACATGGTGTTCCGTCTGTTGCGGTAATTCCTGATGTCCTGAAACAAATTCAAAATGAATATGGGGCAGAGCCTGCTCTGAACTTAGCTATGAAATTACTGAAAAACTTCGACCAGGTCTCAACAATAATATTATGTAATATAAAAGGGGAGGCAGCATCAGTGGCGATCCGCCAGAAATTAAGGGAATTTGATGTAACAGAACATCAACATGAACTACCCAGAATAATAGAAAAATCCTATGAAGAATTAGGCAGAGACAGTTTAGGTGGGAAACCAGTTAAACCATAACTGTCTTAGGGTCATGAAAAAGACTCAGTTAAAAACAATCCTACATCTTCTAAAAAGAAGTGGGAAAACAAAAAACAATCTTCAAAAGAGAAAAATACTCAATCCCGAGGTAGGTCTCCTCAAAAGGAGCCCTCTGAAAGGAGGTATAACCTCAGGAATAGGGATAATTTGAAAAAACATGACAAGTATCAAGATACTGATACACGTTCCTCTCGTACCTTTCAGACATCTTCACAGACATCCGAAAAATTAGGACGGTCAGATCACAAAGAAGAACGCGAGAAGTCCAGAGACGATCAGCACGTTCAGAAAAACAAACCAAAACCTCAATTCACTAAGAAAACGGTAGCAGGTCTGAAGATCAGACATGCTGAAAATCCTGAGGACACAACTTCAAGAACGGAGAATGGGCTTAGACAATGCTGGATAGTGCAGCAGAAGTAACAATAGCTTGCCAGAACTTACGGGGGAGCTAGAGGGCGCACGACCGCAATAGCCGCACGCCTGTGAGGCTCTGGCTACCTGGCGCTAGGATCCTTCAATTATTTGCTGCCACTGCCATGTTAATGGAACCGGGCTGCCGGGCATCAGTGGGGCTACGCCTGGTGCTGGCTCCAGAGGACTACTGAGCTGGCATACCCGCGGGAGGCGTGGATCAGAGCCTGCAGGCACGATCGCGGACTGGCGCAGAGTGAGGCTCGGAGCTCCGATCAGCCACCAGAATCACTCGAGTGCCGAGGCCCTCCACATGTGCACTAGGCCGCCCGACTGGACTAGCGGGGGTGGAGGGAGCCTGTGCACGGGCAATCTGGAGCTCATCGCTGGCCGGAGGATCCTGATGGCGACGCTTCTGACCGGTGAGGTGCGGTCATCATTGGAGTGACGGAGGGAGGCCGGTGATTGTGGGCGGTGAGCAGCACATGGCGGACTGACAGTGGGGGCCTGCGAGTGCCATGACAGTGATTGCGGATTTGTATTCTCACGCATGGAGCTGCGGCCAGAGAGCGGTGACTAGCAAAATGATGGAGGGAGTTTGAGAGTGCCGGGACTGGGAGTGCTGCCTTATATTCGCTGCATGGTGCCTAGGGTGTGCGGCTGTGTCACAGACTACACTGAGAGGCGCAGAGGTCCACCTTGCTGTGGGGTCTTAGGTCCAGCTCTCTAGCTAACGGCCTTGGGTGCACTGGAGGAGTTGCGGTGAACTTTGGGTGCTGAGAGGCTGTGTGGCCGGGGAGCTTGTCCTCCCCCCCCCCCAGGCTTTGGTGGTAGGAGCGGTGGACTTGCGGGCGGCGCCTGACGATCGGCGGCGCTTCGACCTCTATGGTGGGGGCGGGTTGAGGTGCCCGTACTAATCGTTGATTGCATGCTGGGCAGCCTGGCGGCAGTGTAGCCGAGCTGGTGCGACTTACTGACATTCTCGGGACCCCCACACTTGGGTCGGATTCTGCAGGAGGAGCAGCGCCCCCCTCCCCACCGCTGCTATTGTGACTGCTGTGGACTGTGTGTGGGTGATATCTGCTGTGCTCACTTAGAGTGGTAGCCGCGCATCTTGTACCATGGGCAAGCCGAAGCTGGTCTTCGACAATAAGAAAGTGGCTACGCGCTCCACTCCTGACGATGCATCCCAGGCGGGCGGGGACATGGTGCACTCGCAGCCCTCATCGCACGGCGATGAGGTTAAATCCTTACTGCTGGCCCTGCAACATAGCATGTCAGATTTGTCCGGCAAGATGGACACCATGAACACGCGCCTCGATTTTCTGGTGCAGGAAGTCGACAAACACGATGGTCAGCTGAAGGAAGCGGAGTGCCGCATCTCGGAAACTGAGGACTCCACTGCGCAGCTGCAGCAGCAGGTCTCGCAAATGGACAGACTACTTAAGGTCATAGCGGATAAGAATGAAGATTTGGAGGCCGGCAGTCACAGAAATAACGTCCGCAGTATGGGTGTTCCGGAGAGTACCAACACTGGCCGGATGGAGGAGTACGTAGAAAAGCTGCGTGCGTTGAAAATCCTTTCTCTCCTCAGTTTATCATGGAGCGGGCGCATCGTTCACTGGGCCCTCGACCTCCTCCAGGGGGTTCTCCTCGGCAGATCGTGGCGAGGCTTCTTAACTATCGGGACCGCGATGCTGCTCTGCGGCTGGTCAGAGAGCACAAGAATTTACAATATGACGGAGTGGAATTCACCATCTTTCCCGACTGCACAGTAGCCGTCCAAGAAGCCCGGCGCAAGTTCGTGGGCGTGAAGCAGGTACTTCGGAAGGCGCAGAATGAATATGCGCTTCTCTACCCGGCGCGACTGCGAGTCACTCACAGAGGCAAGAACAGCGTCTTCACGAACCCGCATCAGGTGGAAGAGTTTCAAAAGGCACTTCATCGTCCCTCTCCTGGGAGATCATCAATCTCGAGATCACCCTCCCCTCAAGCGGCCTGACTCACCGAATTCATTGTGCCAGACTCACATGGCTGAATGGTTCATGATGCTATGGTGGCTATAGCCTAACAGGTTGTGTGATTGGTGGAAATGATCTGAGTCGGCAAACACGTTTGCTCTGGAAGTCTTCAGATAAGTGACTTCATAGATAGCCTGATGTGCTTTTGGTTGTTATGCATTTTGCCAATTTTTATACTCCTCACTGGCAGATGGTTGTGATACATGATGAGCCAGGTGACCCCTCTCCCCTCTTCTCTGTTGGCCGACTCACTGCTTGTGGTGTCCTTAGTGGCTTGGCCTTTGACGGGGCGGGGAGCGGGGTTGCTCTTTTGCGGCCCTGGCGACCTCCTCTATGGTAGTTCCCCCTGAGTGCTCAATTGTTTTGTCTGCCCCACAGTGCAGGACTGTGTTCGTATTTTATGTCCTTATACCATTTATATGGGGCTGGGGTGGGTGGGTAGTTCCCGGCACGATTGGGGTGCTGTGGTGGGTGGGGGTGGACATGGGGTTGTTAAGTTCTGCTAAATGGTCCAGCGCAGCACATCACTGTTTGCATACCACGTCACATATGACTATCCGTGGAGATGAGTCTCCCAGCATGATGCATGTTACCTCTTATTTGTACCCTTGTCATGGCGTCGGACAATAATCCCCATCGGATAAATCTGTTAACATGGAATGTCAGGGGATTGGGAAACCCACGCAAGTGTCAGCAGCTGTTAGCCTACCTCGACAGACACCAAAATACACATTACGGCATTGCAGGAAACGCACACTGCTCCCCATGGGAGACTTTGTTTTGGGAATAGGTGGGCGTCCATCAGAATCTTCTCCTCCTATTCGTCCTACTCCAGAGGCACGGTGGTCCTTATCAAGCAAGGCACTCCCTTTGTTTTGGGTGGTTCGGTGAGTGATACCCTGGGCAGACATTGCTTGCTGTGGGGCCAATTGGGCACGCAATCTCTCACACTGGTGTGCTGCTACGGCCCTAACATAGATGACCCCGGCTACTACACGTCCCTTTGGGGGCAGATCCTCCAACTTGAGTCCACACATATTATTTGGGGAGGGGATTTGATCACGTCATTGAGTCCCGCTCTAGATGGGTCCCATCCTCAGCCGCATCACTATACTAGGACGCAGGAGACCCTATCACATCTCCTCAGCGATCATGGCCTGATAGACGCATGGAGGCATTTTCACCCAGGGGACACTGAGGGCACGTATTACACCACTGCTCGTGCCGCGTGGTCGCGCATAGATTATTGGCTGGTCAGTAGAGGAGTAGTCCTTTGGATTCACTCTGTAACACATTTGGCCAGAACCCTCTCTGACCATGCACCCGTATTGCTGCAACTGACGCTCCCCTGCACCGTTGTCCCCCGTTCAGCTGGAGACTGATACCAGAGGCACTGATGGATTTAGTTTTCCAGACCGAGCTGAGGGAGGAGATTTCAGATTTTTTTGCTCGTAATAAAGGTTCTGTGAATAGTATAAGCACGCTGTGGGAAGCTTTTAAAGTAACAATGCGAGGCTTTGGCATGGCAAAGTTTTGGGGTGCTCAGGGACATTAGGTGCACTTTGCGTATGTTGGAGGGTGAGCTGAAGCAATTAGAAACTGACATGTGGCGAGATTCATCAGGAGGCTGCAGGGTGGCACTCAGGAACAAGCTCACGGAATACACAGACGCTGCAGAGCGGGAGTCCCGTTTTCGGGGGAAATATTACAGTGCGCGCCGTTATGGGGAGGGGGAGAGGCCCGGCAAGGCACTAGCCCAGGACATACAGAAGCAGAAATTTTCCAACTACGTGCTAGACATTTTAGACGCATCAGGTGCGCGTCATGAAGATAGCCAGGCTGTCCTGGAAGTGTTTGCCGATTTCTATAAGAAACTGTATACCTCTCGGCGCACGGGGCCCCAAGATTTCGCTCCCTTTTTTCAGGATATTACCCTGGGTTGGCTGGGGGATGCTCAATGGAAGTTTTTAGCTGAAACCTTCCAGATGGACGAAATTAGGGAAGCGGTGATGCAAAGGAAATCCGGTAAGGCACCGGGATCAGATGGATTGCCGGTGGAATTCTATAAGACATACCTAGCTCAGCTAATGCCGGTTCTGTGCGAGGTTTGTGAGGAAGCTCTGGAGTCCAAGCTGTTGCCGCCCTCGATGAGGGAAGCACTTATCATCTCATTGCCTAAGCCAGATAAACCTGCGGATCAATGTGATTCGTACAGACCATTGTCCTTAATTAATACGGACGTGAAGATCCTTGCCAAGCTTCTGGCTAATAGGCTTAGCCTGCTAATGGAGAAGCTGGTGCTGCCAGATCAGTCAGGCTTTATACCTGGGAGGGCAACCTCTCATAACCTGCGAACACTGTTCTCAGTGATGCACAGAGTTGATCCGAAGCTGGCGCTCGTGGCAGTCTTGTTGGATGCCACAAAAGCCTTTGATTCTGTGGAGTGGGATTATTTGTTTGCGGTACTGCGATGCATGGGCTTTCCGGTCAAATTCGTGAACTGGATCCGGATTTTATACACTTCACCTACGGCGCGGGTGCAGATTAATAGGCACATCTCTGCATCCATTCCGCTCTCGAGAGTCCCCACTCCTCTTCGCTTTAGCTATCGAACCCCTGGCAGCGAGGATCCGTCAACATCATTCGGAGAAGGGCCTTAGATGCTTCCTGCGACCGATACTAGTGTCTTTATATGCGGATGATGTCACCCTGTATGTTAAGGACCCGGTGCATAATCTCAACCCGATCTTGCGGGAGGTTATACGATTTGGCGGGCTTTCGGGCATACAGATTAACTGGTCCAAGTCGCAGGTATCCCCGATCACTCCCGCGGCGCAACCTTTTCCCATTGACTACCCCATAGAGTGGTGTGATGGCGGGATGAAATATCTGGGGATATACATCACCAATGATTGTGATGACTTGCTGCGTAGTAATTATGGCAAGGCATTGGAACATGTTACAAACTGTATCACCAGGTGGATTGCTCTCCCGCTTACCATGGCAGGACGCATCTCACTCATTAAGATGGTTATTCTCCCTAAGTTTTTATATCTTTTTTAAAATATCCCGCAGTATCCAGGACGCCCCTTTTTTAATATGCTTAGGTCTGAACTCATTCGATTAGTCTGGGGTGGTAAGCAGCCCCGATTACAATGGGAGATATTGGTTAGGCCTTATTCCCAAGGTGGCTTGGAAGTGCCAAATTTTGAACTGTATTATCCCTGCGCCCAGGCGCATTTTTCCCATTATTGGTTTCACCCCCCCAGATATACACCTCAGGTCGCAACTGAGCATTGGCTTGCCCACCCTATCCCGCTAGACGGGGTCATCCTTTCGGTGCTGGAGAGTAGTCGAGAGGGCCCTTCCTCGGTGGATTGCACTGTAAGAGCCTGACGTATCCTTAAAGTTCCGGTGCTCTATTCACCGCTGCTCCCTCTCACATACCACCCGCACATGCCTGTAGTCGCGGAGAGGGTTTTTTCCGCAACCAAATCCAAATTTCGCATTCATACCTGGGGTGACCTCTATCTAAATGGTAAATTTAAAGACTTGGCACAGCTCTATCAAGGCCCATCAGCATCCTCTATGGATATATTTTTATATGTACGGCTGAGGCAGGGATTGAAGGAACATATGCCGTCCTACCCGCTGGAACCTCCTACGTTCCCCCCATTACATCGTATGTTATGTGCTCCTGATGCCTCGCATCTGGTATCGACCCTCTATCGAAGCTTGTACACAGGGACTGAATACAGGGCATGCCCTGCCCGTGCAAAGTGGAGTGAGGAGTTGGGATGGGAACTCACGGACCAGCAGTGGAGCTACTGCTGTAAACAGACTGGGCTTGTCTCCTCGAATACCCGACTTCGTATTACACACTACAAATTCTTACACCGCCTGTACTATACCCCCGCCCGGCTATTCCATTACGGGCTACGTGATAATGCATAGTGCGGTAGATGCAGGGTAGATGGGGCGGACTTTCTGCACCTGGCATGGTCTTGTGAAGTGGTGTGGGAGTACTGGCGGCAAGTGTTTGAGGCGCTAGCGCTGAAGACTTTGTTGAAAATTCAGGCGTCCCCTATGGTTGCTTTGCTAGGGTATGTGGAGGAGATCCCGACTGCCCATCGCAGATTTGTGGCCTTTGGGGTTGCACTGGCTAGGCGTAGAGTGGCATGCAGATGGGGCAGGGGGCGGGCGCCGAAATTTAAGGAGTGGTTGGGTGACTTGATCTTGTGGCAGGAGAAGTTGAACGCATATGCTGAGTTACTTCCGATCCCCTCCTGACCCAGGGATATATGGGCGCCTCTCATGGACACTTGTTATAATTTGACTGGTAGGCTGCTATTATATTGTATTCGATAGCCATTCGGGAATTGGGCACAGCATGTGAGTAGGTTGGGATGGGGTACAACTGCTCCCTAATGAAGAGTAGAGGCCGGATACTTGACTGGGACTCGCCTGCATTCTTGTATTGTATAAGATCTGACTAATTTGTATCATGCTGTTTTTTTGGGTGTTTTTGTTTTCTTTCTTAGGTGCATTTCCACGCGTGCCTACGGCACTTGGAGACCTGCTATTCACTGTTTGTGTTATGCAATGTAACATATTGGAAAATGTAAAAGGCTGCAGATGTGTTGGACTGCATTATTGTGCATGTTTATTGATGTTGTATGCGAAAAGCAAATAAAAGCAAATTAAAAAAAACAACAAAAAAAATTGCTCACCAGAACCTGAAGGAACTTCTGGAGACAGTGGACTTGAATGAGTACATAACAGTTGAAACTGTAGACACCAGGGTTAGTTCTCCACAAAAGTTATATGAAATAACACTCCGGATGGAGGGAGACATGCCATGAAAAGTGAAAGCACTCTTTTGGGAGATACTTTCAAGGGGTTATGATATACTTCTAGCAGGAAAAGACTGTCCACCGGAATTTGTCAGGGAGTGACCACATGGCGAAGACATCATTATGCCAGCCTTCTCCAACCATGTTCCTATAAATTTAAAATATACTTATGCCGGGAAATGGGCAGTAGCCCAGGCCCCTGCATTATACAAAAATCATGTAGGATGGGATGAGGACTCACCTCACCATAAAATCCAATTAAAATGTCAACCTATTGCGCAAAGGCAGTGCCCAATTAAGCAAGAAGCTAAAAAACAAGTCAGGGAGATTTTAGATCAGCTTGAATACCAAGGGGTGATTGAAACATGCACCTCATCAACGAACAATTCTTTGTTTCCTGTTTCCAAACCTGACAACACATATCATCTAGTTTTGGATTACAGACACCTGAACACTTGTTCTAAGACATTTGCAGTGCAAAATTCACATAGCACAGCATTAACGAATAACATTGAGCGTAAAAAATATAAAACCACAATGGATATTTCAAATGGTTTCTTATGTCAAAACATAGCACCTGAAAGGTACTTGACAGCTTTCTCAATAATGGCGACCCAGAGTCATTTCTGTCGACTCCCACAAGGGTTCAAGAACAGCCCGGGGTTATTCTCAGCAAGAGTAACAGAGTTACTACAAATTTATGATGACGAGGCATTGTCATATGTCGATGATATCTATCTGACAGACGATGACCTGGATAGGCACGTGAACAGGGTGAACACCATTATACTGGGCTTCGACTTTGAGGGCTACAAATTTAAGTTCCAGAAATCAAGAAGGGCCCATCTCAATGTCCTTTTCCTAGGATATGAACTTTCAAGTAAAGGCAAAAGCCTGGCAGCGGAGTTTTTAGAAAAATGTGCGCTGCTTCAACCTCCAAAAACAGTGAAAAATGTACAGTCGATTCTAGGTTTACTGAATTTTGGAAGAACTTACATTCTAATTATGCAGAAAGGGTCAAACCTCTCTACAAACTAATCAAACCTGATTTCAAAATCAAAGATTGGACACAGGAACACACAGAAATCCTGTGTTCACTACAAGCTGACTTGTTAGCAACAAATCACTTACAAACACACTTAAATAGACGCAATTTAGTGATCTGAATAATTTCAGGTCAATGCGGATTCACCTACTTAACTTTTAATGAAGGTGAAAAAGTACCAGTTGCATACAAATCAGATTTGTATACACAAGCGGAAATGCGATTTACTTTGACAGAAAATATTCTGACAGCAGTTCAAACCGCTGTAGCAAAAGAAAGAGCTCTAGCTCAGGGGAAACGCATTATTGTCGTGACTCCGGTACCAGCCTTAGAGGCAGTTACAAAAGCGAGCATTCCAAATGAAAAAGCTTTACATCCAAGATGGATACAATGGGTTAATTCTCTTGCTGCAACAGATGTTGAATATGTTTTTGATCTTAATTTAAAAACACAAGCATTCCTGCAATACGAACACGAATGTCCTCTGCCTATTGAGATTCTCCCTCTTGACCAGTATGAATTCATAATTTATACTGACAGTTCAGCACAACCCGCTACCGGGAGTAAGCAAGCTTACAGTGCAGCATGCGCGATCGTTAAAGGTCGTATGCGCAATGGTAAATTCCGACCGATGGGCACTAAAACTCAATCTCTAGGAGATTGTACAGCTCAGCGAGCTGAACTACAAGCATTCAAATTGGCACTTGAAAATACGGTTCGCGAATTCCCCACACTTATAGCGTGCAATTCTTTTTACTGTGTTCAATAATATAATGAATATTTACAGAATTGGCTTCAAAATGGTTTCAAAGATGCAAAAGGTGGCACAATCAAGCACAAAATGCTTTGGGAACAAGTGGTTCAGTTGCAAAACGGACTACAAAACACTCACGTGATACACGTGCTGAGTCATCAATGTGATGGCGTTCACGTTGCAGGGATTTAATTGACTGACGAAGCTGCGAAGGCGGCTGTGCAAACGGCTTCCGTAGCTGCGATCACTCGTTCAAAAACGAGAATAGAAAGTGAGATATTGTTGGCTGTCAATGCTTCAAGCAAAGGCAGTGGTGCAGCATTACCTAAAAAGTTTCCAAGTACTCGTATATAATTGATGCGAACAACGATCCGTTTTCTCGAATCCCTGGAGTGGGGGATAGGGTAATTCCGAACATGGAACGAAGAGCAGCTTTGATTTATGAAGCACATCTGGGAGAGGGTCTGTCGCACCTAGGGTCTCTAAAACAATTTTAACATTAAAAGAGATGTACTGGTGGCCTGGAATGCATACACTTATTCACATCTAATCAATAACTGCATAGGCTGCAATAGAGATCACAGGGCAGAACACCACCAGACACCAGACTACGAAGTAGCCTGCCTAGTACAGAAACCATTGTTAGACAGTATTAGACTATCTACTTGCGGGCGTCCTCTTGGACGAATGCAATCTCACAAACACTAAGTCAAGGTTCCTTTGGATGTGGCCTCAGCGCTCGGCTGACGCTCGAACTGTTATAAAAGATTTGTGAGTCTTTATCGGCACATACGCAAAAGGCACGCTACACTCTGACCAGGGCACTGCATTAAGCTCTCGGGCTTACAAAGAAGCCATGGCCAGTTTGGACATTGCATTGCGGTACTCCTCTCCATACCATCCTGAGGGAAATTTGGTTGTGGAAAGGAAAACCCGGGACATAAAGCGGTCTTAAAGAGGTAGGGTATTGGGTTTGGGTGATGGGTAAGTCAAACATCTTTACGGGGTCCAACGCTTATTAAACAATTTGCCAAGAAGTTCTCTGGGGGGGTCACTCCATATGAGGTCCTATTTGGGACAAGAATGTGGGTTCCTGATCTTGACTGTAGAGGTACAGTGGTGGAAAATAAACCATTTGATATCAAAGATCGTTTGGCTGTTTTACAGGACTTAAATGAACTAAGATCGAAACAAAGCAATGTTTTCGTGAAGCCAACCACCACTGGAGATAATCCAGCCGTCCCAGCAAGGCCTGTCTGGATCCCTAAGCTTGGGGATCTAGTCAGAGAAAAGATCGCGGACAAGAAGGAATTTGGGCCTTCTTACAGACAACCGGTACCTGTCCTAGCACTCCACGGATCAAGAACAGTACTTCTGCTGCCCCTTGCTGGTAAAAAGGAGAAAAGATTTGTGTCCATCGACCTCATCAAACCACACTATGTGGCTGATACTAAACAGTAGGCTATGTGGACTATGACCAAGTAACAGACACACTCCTCTAGCTACTATCCAAGAGGTTCAAACTGAAAGACTCATCACCATTGAGAATCCAACAGTAAGAAATGAAGGACTAAGCAACAATGCTATGGAACTCATTCCTCTTGAAACCGAAATAACAGTTCGTCCTGATACACCGATCTACACCAACGTATCAAGTGATCCACTGGTTCCAGCGATTTCAACAAATGCTAATGCAATTTCAACCATTGACAGAACTGCTTCTCGCTATTTCATTAACTTTGATACGTTTTCTAAGGATCCCAGCGAGCCTGAAACGATGCCAGCCAAAAGAACTTTCAAAGAACGAGCACACAAATTTTTCCAACTCGTCAAGAAGACTTATCTGGTTTCACCATGGATTGAACTATGGATTATTTCTGTAATATTTTTCATTCTGCTTTGGCTAGCTTTAGTAATAATCTGAGCATGTTGATAGATGGGAGATATATTCATTTGGACACAGGAAGTAAAAATGTGAACTTACCTTTGAAACCACACAAATCATCCCATCGTGAAGCAAGAGACTTGTCAGCAGTGAACATCACAGCCGTTCCAATACAAGATGGTATAGTTTGGGACAAAACTGATTATGGTATATTCGGTCCGTCTGAACTTTTGAAGATTCCACACTTATAGTACCTATGCTGATGATTGGGACTTTGAGACTGTTAATAATATGATGTCTGATCTAGAAAGATCTGCTGCATTCTATAAACATGAATACTTAGAGGGTTCAATAGACTACGAACAGCTTTTTTGTTACAACCACTATGGTCATCATTTCTTGCGTAAAAAACTGCAGCACCTAGAAATGTAGTTATGTGTAACCAATGGGAACATTGTCCTACTCTACCGAGGGATAGCTCAAAAACATTTGCAATGAAGTTTCCATATTTTTCAGGGTACAATATATCCAAGCCAGAAACATTTTACTTTAAGAATGTGAACAAAACAGGAACGAAAAATATGTTAACGAAGACAAAACAGATTTATTCTGCAGCCTTTAATGCCCAACTGTCTAGACAGGGTTTCGACTTTTGGAAAGACACAATTGACACAAAATATGTCTGGGGTACAAAAGATTGGCAAGTGCAGGGGATAGAAGCTTTGTTTAGAGCCTGCATCATCCCACAGCAGATAATGTTTTTGAATGCCACTGTCCAACAGATGTCTTGCCTTGGGTTAGCCAGGATCAAAGACATGAACACAACGTCCATACCTACACCTGCAAGTAATAGCACTACACAGGGGGTGGTTGACGTACATACTATTCTACAAAATACCAGATCAGATTTCGAATGGAAAAAATGGTTGCTCTGGCCCACAGACACAAACATCTGTCAAGAAAGATTCCTGAACAAGACACAAGGTCTAACGATGATCAATAGGCCAGACCCACGCTATGTTCAAAGACAGCATCCAGGGGTAGTAACAACATACAGTGTAGGAAAACTATGCCTTGATTGGCTACAGACATCTACACTGGAGGATGTGAAACAACACTTATCTTTACTTAAAGAAGACGCAAACCTCAGGGAATTCTTGCTAGGTCCAAGAAAACCGCGTCAAAAACATTTCATATATGCCGGCATCTATGCTGCTTATAATGAAATATGGAAGGTGACACAAGTAGACGCCGCAGAAAGAATATGAGAAATTGATCGTATTTATTTAGAGAAATCTCTCGCAGTGGTCGACAATTGGTTAACAACTCTGTCATCCAGGATATATTCATTGGGCAACATTGTATCCTCTGCTATAGACATTGTGGAACACGATTTGGTCCTGCTGCGTCTCAATTACGTTCTATTCTGTCAGGCTGGACGCTACAAAACCTGTGTGCAGGCTATGTGCCTTGGCGTTTCATCAACACGTCTTCTCTGTTTTCTGATTACAATCTCACGGATAAACAGATCAAACTGGCACAAAGGGGAGCGAAGTATACAGTGCTGATCATTGAAAGACTGGCAAAAATTGCCTTTTACGGTAGTAGAAAAACCAGCTACTGAATGAATCATACATGGCAAAATAACTCTGCCTGTTACAACTTTCCATTTTCAGTATTGCCTTAAACACATGCCAGTAGGCAAATATGAAAGGTTGGGTAAAAAATGCATCAGGACATCCTGGGATTTACCTTACACACACAGATGTTGGAGTGGGGGGCGTGAAGTGTTTATTAGCGATACACAGTGTCAAATGCCCTGAGCGTTTCACTCAAATGTCGGAATATTAGTTTACACGGGGCCTGTAGTGGTTCCACAGCAAATGTATCCTGCCACCTGCATAATTCACCAGCCGCTGTGATTAATCCAACGTTTGGACAACTTTCAAATTAGAGCTACCTCATGTTGAATGATCAGAGCTGTTGCGGCATGTTGCCAGGTATCTCATATCTAGTAACGGTTACTTCCAGGGTCACTTGCTGTATGCAAGTCTTGTTCCCCCAAATAGACACAGTCAGGGAGTCACCTTTATGGCCTTCACTGAACATCTCTTCTATACGAAGTGATACTTTAAGCAGAAAAAAAGCCATTCTTTTACAACAAACCGTGCCTTTGACCTCGGCCAAAGAAACCTATGATCTACAAGTCGCAAGGACTTCGGCTGAGATACAGGCTCTGTTAAGGACAAATTGCCCTACACATTTCACAGAAGTGTTGGGACGTATCTTAAACATTTCTGATACGAGCGGTATTGTGCATGTATTTAAGACCGTATGTTCGGGACTGTTAACACCTTTTCAAGGCGTCCTCGGAATCATTCCAGACTTCATGCACTCAGTGTTTGGTGGTCTGGCGCTAATTCTAGCAATCGTCACAGGAATCCTATTTTTATTCCTAGTGCTGCGCTATGGCAAGCCAATCCACCAGCATCACTCCCGGCACCTTGGAGCTTGCTCTCTTGGAAAGGAAGTGTCGTGAACGCATAGTGCAACTATTGGGTTTACCTCACCTACGAGAACTAAATACCACATGGTTTCTGTCGTTCAGACCAATCTGGCAAGATTGCATCTTACCTGTTCTACGCTGCCTGCTTTGTGGTGAAGAATGCGTGCTAGACATCTGTCTAACACTCCCATCAGTCGTGCCAACGGATATCGATACTCTGCTAGACCCGATAACGGCCCATGCTCTGTGTTGTCCCCAGCGGCTACCGATCCTGATAACAGCATTCGTTGAGATCTCACAGATGCAACATGCTACTGCTGAGGTACGAGATGGATCCACAGGCACACAGGTATCATCGAACACTGCTACTGACGATGCATCACATCTATGTGCAGTTAGTCTTCTAAACGAGGTAATCGACCAATCACCGACAACAATAGATGATTTTTTGTCTACAGGATTAGAGGATTTCATGTTTTCCCCAGCATCTTTAAATAACTTTTGATTTGGCTCACAGTGTACCATGTAATCTATGAATTCGGCCTTCATTTTTCTAAACAAAAAGACAAAATTTGGAACTTTCCTAAGATCGCACTTTTTGCATATTTACTTTTTTTTAATGGCTAAAAGCTCTGCTTACAGTAGAACTAATCATAGAGACCTCTTTGAAACACTTCCAGGGACACATTGTCGCCTTTTTCTCACATTTATGTAATCATGACATGAAATGGCGCTGAACCTTTTTCCATTCTGTACAAATGGACCATTTCATACATATGCGTATATATTTCTGTTCATTCTCTTAGCATTCACTGTAAATATATGCTTAGAATGCAACATTGCTTTAATATGTACAGCACCTGCATTTCATGTGTATTGAACTTTTAACAAAGACTTTTTAGTATGCTTTTACAAATGTTTTTAGTGAACATGTGATACTCAATTTTATATGTTTAGCATGTTTAGTATTTAGTAATATCGATCAGTAGTCATTGGAGTGGGTGTTGTGTTTTGATTTAGATACCCGTATATAGGTTTCCCTGAATCATGTCCTTAAATAGGCACAACTCGCTTTGCCCTTATTTAGGCATAGAATCCCAGCCCTTATTTAGGCATTAGCCATGCTAACCAAATACAGGTATGGTCACCTACATCTGTCCATCCCACGTCACAACGAGTTCTTAGAAACCAGACCCTTCAGGCGAACGGGACTTTCCCTAGCTAGGATTATTGATTTTTCCAAGAATTCATCTATTATGCATGAACTACTATTCCTTAGGGGTTCATCCATGACGTCTTCCTCTGCCCGACTTTACGTCAATGCTAGCATTCCAAAGCACCTTCCAGGTATCAATATGCCTTCCCTTACCATGGCAAAAAACGGCACGACTCAGCACGACTTGACTGCACGGTTCGCCACGGCAAGTTCGGAAGAGAACATATCCCGGCCTGACGCACTGTCCAGACGCTGTCATCCCTGCTCGCAGAGAATCCAGCTTCCAGTGTTCTGACTCCCTTCGCGGGGTGTTAGAGTTTGAGACCCAGATAGAGATTCCCATCTTGCTCATTCTAAAGGTATGGAGCCGACTAGAACCTAGAGGGACTCTTGGCATACTAAACTTAGTATATACCATACTATAGAAAACAGCACCTACTTCTTACCTCGCACTACACTTATGTTAGGTACACTGGGGTAGAACTATTTAGAAGCATCAGACGAGTATTCACTTTTTAGCCTGTGTTATTTATGTATGTATATATGAAAATATGTCATAGCTAAAAGACAATGCTATTGCAGTATTATATCTTCTTACTGCTTACGCTGTGCGTATTATATATTGCTCTCTGTCTAATGATTGTAACAGCTCATATCTCTTACACGAGAAACAAGACTGTTCAATAAAACCTTTAATTGAAACGTCCGTCTATCTATTTCTGTGTAACTCTGGAGAAACTAAGCATGCACGATTGAATGAGTGAAACTGTTGTCTATTGTTTCCATGATTCTGAGCCGCGTTCCGATTCTAAGGGAAACAAAGTTGTCATGTTTATACGATTGTCAGAAACTAATCCCTTCTTGTTCATTCGAAAAGTTTCTAGTGACCTCTGAGTTAGCTGACACACACAAGTGATTACGTTTAATGTACTCGATAGGAGCATAATGACCTTAGTCCTATGCAAAAACTATAGTGTATATTATTCCAATGCGCAGAGCCTTTAAGGGAAATAGGAACTACACTACATGGCGCCCAACATTTGGTAAGGCACTAATTTAATGCTAGGTACTGAAGTAACTCAGTCGTGCTTTTCTCAGAGACCCCTACTCATAATACTCCATAAGACGTCTGGAGTGGGTAGGGATAATATCCGCCATAGCTGAGTAGGACGAGAATCCTATGTATTAGCAGTTTGGTTTATTCAATGTTGAAGGATACAGTGTTCCAAAATATTGTTCACCTTATCTTTGTTTCCTTGAAACTTGTTCTGCATTTTGCAAAAAACAATGTCCCAAAACGGGGATAATACAGAGGCTGCGGCTAACCAAGTCGTAGCAGCCTTTAATACTACAGGTTTAAATGAAACCGATGAGGGTGTTAGAAACATCCATCCAAATTTAAGGAGAGCCATCACTCTAAAACTTATATGTGATAGAGGCACATGAATCTTTTCAGACAGAGGTATTCTATTCATGGATTACATTCCCAGAATCAAATCCAGTAACAAAAATGT
Organism: Triturus cristatus; assembly: GCF_964204655.1. Lineage (NCBI taxonomy): Eukaryota > Metazoa > Chordata > Amphibia > Caudata > Salamandridae > Triturus > Triturus cristatus. Next base: position 617,179,613 of record NC_140583.1, on the reverse strand, counting down.
TTCACTTCTTCAAAGACGATGAATCACCTGAGGAATAAATTCCCTTCAAGGATATTGAAATTCCACTCACATACCAGGTGCATCAACTCTGGTTTAAAGGCGCCCTAAAACATTACAACCACATAACCAGGCTCGGTCCACTAGGTAGACCAGGAGTAACATGACCGATTTTAGCCGGCTACACACCTCATCCTGACATTGAAACAATGTCAGACGATGAATTACTCACTCAACTAAAAGAGTTAATACAAATTTAGACAGTTAGTACAATATGTGATGCGGACTTTAACAGTCCAACCACCAATAACCATTCCAAATCAGACCCCTCATCAGGGGAATACACTAAAAATTACTCCACAGACTTTACACGCAGTCATGGGTAAAATGCCCACAAAACGTGAACAAATTCCATTCTGGATAGCTCAAAAAAGTACTCAAATCGAAGCAGTATTTCCTAATACTAGCCCTTATGAGAAACACAGAATCCTAACAATCTGTTTATCAATGGGGATCACACCACTTGGGGCACAGTCTTTGCTGCCATCTATACTAAAACACATGGTGTTCCGTCTGTTGCGGTAATACCTTATGTCCTGAAACAAATTCAAAATGAATATGGGGCAGAGCCTGGTCTGAACTTAGGTATGAAATTACTGAAAAACTTCGACCAGATCTCAACAATAATATTATCTAATATAAAAGGGGAGGCAGCATCAGTGGCGATCCGCCAGAAATTAAGGGAATTTGATGTAACAGAACATCAACATGAACTACCCAGAATAATAGAAAAATCCTATGAAAATTAGGTAGAGACAGTTTAGGTGGGAAACCAGTTAAACCACAACTGTCTGAGGGTCATGAAAAAGACTCAGTTAAAAACAATCCTACATCTTCTAAAAAGAAGTGGGAAAACAAAAAACAATTTTCAAAAGAGAACCTTACTCAATCCCGAGGTAGGTCTCGTCAAAAAGAGCCCTCTGAAAGGAGGTATAACCTCAGGAATAAGGATAATTTGAAAAAACCTGACAGGTATCAAGATACTGATACACGTTCCTCTCGTACCTTTCGACATCTTCACAGACATCCGAAAAATTAGGACGGTCAGATCACAAAGAAGAACGCGAGAAGTCCAGAGACGATCAGCACGTTCAGAAAAACAAACCAAAACCTCAATTCACTAAGAAAAAGGTAGCAGGATTGAATATCAGACATGCCGAAAATCCTGAGGACACAACTTCAAGAACGCAGAATGGGCTCAGACAATGCTGGATAGTGCAGCAGAAGTAACAATAGCTCGCCAGAACCTGAAGGAACTTCTGGAGACAGTGGACTTGAATGAGTACATAACAGTTGAAACTGTAGACACCAGGGTTAGTTCTCCACAAAAGTTATATGAAATAACACTCCGGATGGAGGGAGACATGCCATGAAAAGTGAAAGCACTCTTTTGGGAGAAACTTTCAAGGGGTTATGATATACTTCTAGCAGAAAAAGACTGTCCACCGGAATTTGTCAGGGAGTGCCCACATGGTGAAGACATCATTATGCCAGCCTTCTCGAACCATGTTCCTATAAATTTAAAATATACTTATGCCAGGAAATGGGCAGTAGCCCAGGCCCCTGCATTATACAAAAATCATGTAGGATGGGATGAGGACTCACCTCACCATAAAATCCAATTAAAATGTCAACCTACTGCGCAAAGGCAGTACCCAATTAAGCGAGAAGCTAAAAAACAAGTCAGGGAGATTTTAGATCAACTTGAATACCAAGGGGTGATTGAAACATGCACTTCATCAATGAACAATCCTTTGTTTCCTGTTTCCAAACCTGACAACACATATCATCTAGTTTTGGATTACAGACACCTGAACACTTGTTCTAAGACATTTGCAGTGCAAAATTCACACAGCACAGCATTAATGAATAACATTGAGCGTAAAAAATATAAAACCACATTGGATATTTCAAATGGTTTCTTATGTCAAAACATAGCACCTGAAAGTAGGTACTTGACAGCTTTCTCAATAATGGGGAACCAGCGTCATTTCTGTCGACTCCCACAAGGGTTCAAGAATAGCCCGGGGTTATTCTCAGCAAGAGTAACAGAGTTACTACAAATTTATGATGACGAGGCATTGTCATATGTCGATGATATCTATCTGACATACGATGACCTGGATAGGCACGTGAACAGGGTGAACAACATTATACTGGGCTTCGCCTTTGAGGGCTACAAATTTAAGTTCAAGAAATGAAGAATTGCCCATCTCAATGTCCTTTTCCTAGGATATGAACTTTCAAGTGAAGGAAAAAGCCTGGTAGCTGATTTTTTTAGAAAAATGTGTGCTGCTCCAGCCTCCAAAAACAGTGAAAAATGTACAGGTGATTCTAGGTTACCTGAATTTTGAAAGAACTTACATTCTAAAATACGCAGAAAGGGGTTAAACCTCTCTACGAACTAATCAAACCTGATTTCAAAATCAAAGATTGGACACAGGAACACACAGAAATCCTGCATTCACTACAAGCTGACTTGTTAGCAACAAATAACTTACAAACACGCATAAATACACGCAATTTAGTGATCCGAATAATTTCAGGTCAATGCGGATTCACCTACTTAACTTTTAATGAAGGTGAAAAAGTACCAGTTGCATACAAATCACATTTGTATACACAAGCAGAAATGCGATGCAGTTCAAACCGCTGTAGCAAAAGAAAGAGCTCTAGCTCAGGGGAAACGCATTATTGTCGTGACTCCGGTACCAGCCTTAGAGGCAGTTACAAAAGCGAGAATTCCAAATGCAAAAGCTTTACATCCAAGATGGATACAATGGGTTAATTCTCTTGCTGCAACAGATGTTGAATATGTTTTTGATCCTAATTTAAAAACACAAGCGTTCCTGCAATACGAACATGAATGTCCTCTGCCTATTGAGATTCTCCCTCTTGACCAGTATGAATTCATAATTTATACTGACAGATCAGCACAACCCGCTACCGGGAGTAAGCAAGCTTACAGTGCAGCATGCGCGATCGTTAAAGGTCGTATGCGCAATGGTAAATTCCGACCGATGGGCACTAAAACGCCATCTCTAGGAGATTGTACAGCTCAGCGAGCTGAACTACAAGCATTCAAATTGGCACTTGAAAATACGGATCGCGAATTCCCCACACTTATAGCGTGCGATTCTTTTTACTGTGTTCAATCATATAATGAATATTTACACAATTGGCTTCAAAATGGTTTCAAAGATGCAAAAGGTGGCACAATCAAGCATAAAATGCTTTGGGAACAAGTAGTTCAGTTGCGAAATGGACTACAAAACACTCACGTGATACACGCGCTGAGTCTTCAACGTGATGGCGTTCACTTTGCAGGGAATTCATTGGCTGACGAAGCCACGAAGGGGGCTGTGCAAACGGCTTCAGTAGCTGCGATCACTCGTTCAAAAACAAGAATAGAAAGTGAGATATTGTTGGCTGTCAATGCTTCAAGCAAAGGAAGTGGTGCAGCATTACCTAAAAAGTTTCCACTCAAATAATCGTATATAATTGATGCGAACAACGTTCTGTTTACTCAAATCCCTGGAGTGGGGGATAGGGTAATTCCGAACATGGAATGTAGAGCAGCTTTGATTTATGAAGCACATCTGGGAGAGGGTCTGTCGTATCAGGGGTCTCTAAAACAATTTTAACATTAAAAGAGATGTACTGGTGGCCTGGAATGAATACACTTATTCACATCTTCATCAATAACTGCATAGACTGCAATAGAGATCACAGGGCAGAACGCCACCAGACACCAGACTACGAAGTAGCCTGCCCAGTACAGACACCACTGTTAGACAGTATTAGACTATCTACGTGCGGGCGTCCTCTTGGACGAATGCAATCCGACAAACACTAAGTCAAGGTTCCTTTGGATGTGGCCTCAGCGCTCGGCTGACGCTCAAACTGTTATAAAAGATTTGCGAGTCGTTATCGGCACATACGCAATAGGCACGCTCTACTCTGACCAGGTCCCTGCGTTAAGCTCTCGGGCTTACAAAGCAGCCATGGCCAGTTTGGGCGTTGCATTGCGGTACTCCTCTCCATTCCATCCTGAGGGGAATTCGGTTGTCGAAAGGAAAAACCGGGACATAAAGCGGTCTATAACAGCTAGGGTATTAGGTTTGGGTGATGGGTGAGTCAAACATCTTTATGGGGTCCAACGCTTATTAAACAATTTGCCAAGAAGTTCTCTGGGGGGGTCACTCCATATGAGGTCCTATTTGGGACAAGAATGTGGGTTCCTGGTCTTGAATGTAGAGGTACAGCGATGGAAAATAAACCATTTGATATCAAAGAGCGTTTGGTTGTTTTACAGGACTTAAATTAACTAAGATCGAAACAAAGCAACGTTTTCCTGAAGCCAACCACCACTGGAGATAATCCAGCCGTCCCAGCAAGGCCTGTCTGGATCCCTAATCTTGGAGATCTAGTCAGAGAAAAGATCACAGACAAGAAGCAATTTGGGTCTTCTTACAGACAACCGGTACCTGTCCTAGCAATCCACGGATCAAGAACAGTACTTCTGCCGCCCCTTGCTGGTAAAAAGGAGAAAAGATTTGTGTCCATCGACCTCATCAAACCACACTATGTGGCCGATACTAAACAGTAGGCTATGTGGACTAGGACCAAGTAACAGACACACTCCTCTAGCTACTATCCAAGAGGTTCAAACTGAAAGACTCATCACCATTGAAAATCCAACAGTAAGAAATGAAGGACTAAGCAACAATGCTATGGAACTCATTCCTCTTGAAACCCAAATAACAGTTCGTCCTGATACACCGATCTGCACCAACGTAGCAAGTGATCCACTGGTTCCAGCGATTTCAACAAATGCTAATGCAATTTCAACCATTGACAGAACTGCTTCTCGCTATTTCATTAACTTTGATACGTTTTCTAAGGATCCCAGCGAGCCTGAAACGATGCCAGCCAAAATAACTTTCAAAGAACGAGCACAAGAATTTTTCCAACTCGTCAAAAAGACTTATCTGGTTTCACCATGGATTGAACTATGGATTATTTCTGTAATATTTTTCATTCTGCTTTGGCTTGCTTTAGTAATAATCTGAGCATGTTGATAGATTGAAGATATATTCATTTGAACACAGGAAGTAAAAATGTGAACTTACTTTTGAAACCACACAAATCATCCCATCGTCAAGCAAGAGACTTGTCAGCAGTGAACATCACAGCCGTTCCTATACAAGATGGTATAGTTTGGGACAAAACTGATTATGATATATTCGGTCCGTCTGAACTTTTGAAGATTCCACACTTATAGTACCTATTCTGATGATTGGGACTTTGAGACTGTTAATAATATGATGTCTGATCTAGAAAGATCTGCTGCATTCTCTAAACATGAATACTTAGAGGGTTCAACAGACTACGAACAGCTTTTTTGTTACAACCACTATGGTCATCATTTCTTGCATAAAACTGCAACACCTAGAAATGTATTTATGTATAAGCAATGGGAACATTGTCCCACTCTACCGAGGGGTAGCTCAGAAACATTTGCAATGAAGTTACCCTATTTTTCAGGGTACAATATATCCAAGCCAGAAACATTTTACTTTAAGAATGTGAACAAAACAGGAACAAAAAATATGTTAACGAAGACAAAACAGATTTATTCTGCAGCCTTTAATGCCCAACTGTCTAGACAGGGTTTTGACTTTTGGAAAGACACAATTGACACAAAATCTGTCTGGGGTACAAAAGATTGGCAAGTGCAGGGGATAGAAGCTTTGTTTAGAGCCTGCATCATCCCACAGCAGATAATGTTTTTGAATGCCACTGTCCAACAGACGTCTTGCCTTGGGTTAGCCAGGATCAAAGACATGAACACAACGTCCATACCTACACCTGCAAGTAATAGCACTACACAGGGGGTGGTCGACGTACATACTATTTTACAAAATAACAGATCAGATTCCAAATGGAAAAAATGGTTGCTCTGGCCCACAGACACAAACATCTGTCAAGAAAGATTCCTGAACAAGACACAAGGTCTAACTATCAATAGGCCAGACCCATGCTATGTTCAAAGACAGCATTATACAGTGTAGGAAAACTATGCCTTGATTGGCTACAGACATCTACACTAGAGGATGTGAAACAACACTTATCTTTACGTAAAGAAGACGCAAACCTTAGGGAATTCTTGCTAGGTCCAAGAAAACCGTGTCAAAAACATTTCATATATGCCGGCATCTATGCTGCTTATAATGAAATATGTAAGATGACACAAGTAGACGCCGCAGGAAGAATATGAGAAATTGATCGTTTTCATTTAGAGAAATCTCTCGCAGTGGTCGACAATTGGTTAACGACTCTGTCATCCAAGATATATTCATTGGGCAACATTGTATCCTCTGCTATAGACATTGTGGAACACGATTTGGTCCTGCTGCGTCAAGACCAGTTTCAATTACGTTCTATTCTGTCATTAGGCTGGAGGCTACAAAACCTGCATGCAGGCTATGTGCCTTGGCGTTTCATCAACACGTCTTCTCTGTTTTCTGATTACAATCTCACGGATAAACAGATCAAACTGGCACAAAGGGGAGCGAAGTATACAGTGCTGAGCATTGAAAGACTGGAAACATTGCCATTTACGGTAGTAGAAAAACCAGCTACAGAATGGATCATACATGGCAAAATAACTCTGCCTGTTACAACTTTCCATTTTCAGTATTGCCTTAAACACATGCCAGTAGGCAAATATGAAAGGTTGGGTAAAAAATACATCAGGACATCCTGGGATTTACCTTACACACACAGATGTTGGAGTGGGGGGCGTGAAGTGTTTATTAGCGGTACACACTGTGAAATGCTCTGAGTGTTTCACTCAAATGTCGTGATATTAGTTTACACGGGGCCTGTAGTGGTTTCACTGCAAATTTATCCTGCCACCTGCAAGGTTTACCAGCAGCTGTGATTAATCCAACGTTTGGACAACTTTCAAATTGGAGCTACCTCATGTTGAATGATCAGAGCTGTTGTGGCATGTTACCAGGTATCTCATATCTAGTAACAGTTACTTCCAGGGTCATTTGCTGTATGCAAGTCTTGTTCCCCCAAATAGACACAGTCAGGGAGTTGCCTTTATGGCCTTCACTGAACATCTCTTCTATACGAAGTGATACTTTAAGCAGAATAAAAGCCATTCTTTTACAACAAACCATGCCTTTGACCTCGGCCAAAGAAACCTATGATCTACAAGTCGCAAGGACTTCGGCTGAGATACAGGCTCTGTTGAGGACAAATTGCCCTACACATTTCACAGAAGTGTTGGGACTTATCTTAAACATGTCTGATACGAGCGGTATTGTGCATGTATTTTTTTTTTTTTTTTTGAGTAATTACAATACATTTTTATTGATAAGATTCCGATTTAATATTTTTCATCGCTTAATCACCTTTCCATTGGTCAAAACAACTGGCTCACTGTCCATGCGATGATTCTTCAGGTCAGTTTATTTATTTATTTTTTTTTTGTTTCAAAAACCTTTATTGACAAAAAGTAAACATACAGGTCAGCACAGCAGAAAGTCACTTAGCCATGTGTTACCCCCCCTGTTCCGCAGGAGGGGGGGGGGAAAGAGGGAGGTGCAATTTACGCGTACACGGCCATTTAGCCGACATCCCGGAGGACCGGCGGCGTATCAGGGGTATCTACACACAAGGAATCCCATTGCCATTACTGCAAATATCAGTGGCGGCACCAGCCCTCAGACCCCACTACAGACCATGATGTATGTGGGGCAGTCCCACCAGTTACCTCCTTCACCAACTAACCTGAACCAGTCCCTGAGTTTCTGTAAAGCAAGTCCCAACGCCCCCCTCCCAGCCCACCCACCCCACGCACGTCGTCTCATCACTCTCGCATCTGCGTACAGTGCTATCCGCCGTTCCTGCGTCCAGCAGTGAGCAGGCAAAGCAGTGCTCCACTCTCAGTTCGCCGTCAACCCTGCAGCCGCCTTCCGTCTCCCCCACGGGTCTACTCAAAGCATGCCACACTCCTCCGGGTAATGCCCCGCCACACACTCAGCCCACCGGCGCGCCTCCTGAAGGTCACGCCGACCTGCCATCCAGTCATGCGTCTACCAGAGTGCGCTCCAGTATCACACCCGCTTCCGCCTCGTTGTGTGCATCAGATCCATCGTCCTGTGTCACTCCCCGGCCCGCCCCCTCAGCTTCCCCAGCAGTCAGATATGTTCTGTACAGTCCCCAAAAGTTCTTGGGACGGCTCTTCGGGGGCAACAATTCACTATATGTCTCCGCCTGCGTGCAGCAATATAGCATATCTCTGACCCAGCGTTTTTTAGTGGGGAGCGGCCCCCTCATCCAGCACGACGCCACAACGCGCCGAGCCGTTAAAAGCGCTATGTCCGTCAGGCGTCTAAGCGCCCGTGGGAGAGGCTTGGAGAAACCCAGCAACGCCAGCGCCGGGTTAGGCTGTATGTCCTTTTCTAGGATCAGGCTCAGTTCCAGGAACACTGCTGTCCAGAACCGGGCTATACCCGGACAGTGCCAGGCCATGTGTATGAAATCTGCTACCGGGAAATGGCAGCGTTCGCACTCTGCCGATGGGCGAAGCCCGTACCTGTGCAGTCTCTCTGGGGTGTAATAGACCCGCTGCAGGAACTTAAAGTGTATCAGTCAGTGCCTACCGTTTAACGACACCCTCTTAGTGCTAGAGCAGCAGTAGGTCCACATCTCGTCCGTTATTTCCATTTGTAGGTCGGCCTGCCACCCCCGTCGCGCCTCCGCGCACTCGGGCGCCCGGTGCTTATCCCCAAGTTTTTTGAGAGTCGAAACGAGTTTGGCTGGGGCCACCGTTTTGATGACATATGTGAGTTCCGGGACCTCTGGCGGTTCCTCCAAGCCCGGCCCCAACAGGGCCGACAGCGCACTACGGATCCTATGGAATTGGAAGCGCTGGAGCTGGGTAGCCCCAGGCCGGGCCGAGCGGATCTGTTCCCACGTCTTAACCACCCCATCCTGGAACAGGTCCGCCAGTTTGGCGATGCCCAAGGCGCCTAACGCCCGTCTCACCCCAGCTTCCCTCAGTGGGGGGAGCCAGATCGCCCACTCCACTCGCATCAGTGGGGAATACAGTAGATCGCAATCCTGCGCCCTCCGGATCGCATGCCATGCATGGTTCGTGGCCTTTAGGGAGTCCAATGTTCCCACCCTGCGGTCCACCGGCTGGAAGACAGTTGCCGGGAGGGGAAGCGGTTCCGCAAAAAAACGCTCCATAAGCACGTGCGGTATATCCGTGGTGGCATGGACCCACGTATGTAGGTGGGCCGCCTGCGCTATCCAATAATACCTTTCCAGGTCCGGGGCCCCAAGTCCCCCCATCTCGTAGGGGAGCGTCAGCACCTTCCACTGCACCCTAGGCTGCTTACCGCCCCAGGCCAGCCGAACCAGGGTCTGGGTCAACTGTGCAAAGAAAGCCTTAGAGAGCACGATAGGGATGTTAGTGAAGAGGAACAAAAATCTCGGCAGGACCACCATTTTCATGATGGCCACTCTGCCCATCAGCGACAGGGGGAGTTTAATCCACACCTCTACGTCGTCAACAAGGTTGGAGTAGGCTACCCCGTAGTTTTCCCGGAGCAAGACCTCCGGGTCCTTGTGCAGCTGGATCCCCAAGTATCGGACGGAGTCAGTTGTCCACTGTAGGGGGTACTCCATAGGGAACGGCACTGTGACCGGGGTCAGCGGGAACGCCAGCGACTTAGTCCAGTTCACCTGGAGGCCCGAGAGAGCCCCAAACCGGACTACCTCTCTCAACACGGAGGAGAGATTCTCCTCCGGGTTGCGGACGTATAGTAACGTATCGTCCGCGTAGGTGGAAATGCAGATCCGATAGGAGGGGAAGTTAATACCTTCAAATTGATGGTACTCCCGCATTGCGCACGCCAGCGGCTCCGCCACCAGAGCGTATAAGAGGGGAGAAAGGGGGCACCCCTGCCGAATACCCCTGGAGACCGCGAAGGCGTCCGTGACTCGGTCCCCTATGCGCAGTCTGGCAGTAGGTCTAAAGTATAGTGCACCCACCATCTGCAGGAACGGTTCTCCCAGCCCTAGCTTCCTCAAGACTCTCACCATGAAGGGCCACTCGACAGAGTCAAACGCCTTCTCCATGTCAAGGAAAATCGCCAAGGCCTTACCCTCCGGGCGCACATGCTGCATGGCCCCAAGGACTGTGCGAATGTTATAAGTAAGGTTCCTGGACGGGATGAACCCCGCCTGCTCCGGAGCCACCAGCTCCGGCACCAGTAGCGCCAGACGCGTAGCGAGGACCTTTGCATACAGCTTAGCGTCCACATTTATCAGGGAAAGCGGCCTGTACGAGCCGCACAGATTCGAGGGCCGCCCAGGTTTCAGAATGGTGACGAGCAGCGCCTCTCGCATCGAGTCCGGCATGCTACCCTCCTGACAGATATCATCGAAAAGGGCCATGATGTGTGGGAGAAGTTTATCCTGAAAGGCCTTGTAAAACGCCACCGTTAGCCCATCCGCGCCCGGGGCAGTGCCTGCCCTCATGCCCCCCAGTGCCTCCAGGATTTCGTCTTTTTGCACCGGCAGCGCCAGGAATTCCCTCTGCGAGTTTGACAGGAAGGGCATTTTTATATAACTGAGGTAGTCGTCTATCTCCTCCTCCATTTGGGAGGACTTTGCTGTATACAGCCCCGCATAATAGTCCCGGAATTCTTCCACTATCTCTGTCTCGTCAGTAATCACCGTCCCAGATGCAGTCACCAGTTTGTCGACGACTAAGGGCCGCCTGGTGCTACGGAGTATCCCCGCCAATAGGGAGCCCGGGCGTTCGCTCTCCCCATAGGTGCGAGCTGTGGCGTATTTGCCCATGTGCTGCACTTCCCTGTCCGCCTCGCTGTTGAAGTCTGAGACTAGAGTCTGAATCTGGGCGACCACTTCGGGGTCTGTGGACCCCCCATGTCGCTCCTCCAACTGAGCTAGTTGCGTCTCCAAGTTGCTCATGCGCTGCAGTATGGATTTGAGAACACCGGAGTGCTTGGCCATGGCCACGCCGCGGATGTAGGCCTTAAACGAGTCCCATACCGTTTGGAAGCTCTGCACAGACCCCAGATTAGCCGCGAAGAAAGCGTCAATCTCGTCCGCCAATTCCCCCCGATATGCCTCGTCCAGCAGGGAGTAGGGCGGCATCCGCCACGTGATCGGCTGTAATCGTTTGACCGGGGCAGCAAATACCATGAGGAGGGGGGAGTGGTCCGACAGAGTACGAGGTAGAACCTCGCATCGCTTGACAGCCGCCAGAAGCGTCCGGGACGCCAGCCAGTAGTCAATTCTGGTATGCACATCGTGATATGCCGAATAATGCGTGTAGCCCGCCTTTTCGGGGCTTCTATGTCGCCAGACATCTACCATGTCCAGTTTGGTCAATTCCGCCTGCATGTACACGGCGGCCGCCGCCGGTCGACGGGCCCGCCCCGAGGAGCGGTCCAAAGTCGGGTCGAATACGAAATTAAAGTCGCCCCCCCACACCATGCGCGCCTGCGCGTAATGCCTGCACTGTGCAGCGAGTGCGGCGTAGAACTCCGGGGTGTCGTAGTTGGGGCCGTAAACATTGACCACAATGAGGTCATGACCTTTGCCGGCACACCGAGCGATCAAGTAGCGTCCGTCTGGGTCAGCGGCCAGCTTCTGTAACATCAGTTTGGATCGTGGGTTTACCCATGTGACCACCCCTCTAGAGTGCGAGGTAAAGCCTGCCGCCAGGCTGCAACCAGACAGACCCCTGTGGGAGAACAATTTACTAGTGAGTGGGAGGTGAGACTCTTGTATGAGCGCCAAGTCGATGTGGTGCCTATTGAAGTAATTCAGTACTTTGCGCAATTTGCGAAAGTCGTTCAATCCTCGCACATTCCATGTAAGCGCTCTGAGGGTCACCTCGCAGCCGTCTCCTTTCAACTCTCTATGTTCAGGCATTCCTGCATTCATACGTCATAGCTTCCGTAGGGGGAGAGCCAGCGGAGGACCCCCCCCCCCAGACACCGCCTGACAGCACACCTCGGGCGCGCAAGAGCATAGCAGAAGACTCTTTTCTCAACATACCGTGCGTTTCCCAGTCCCCAACCCCAAAACGACTCCCCAACCGCCCAACCCCCCTCCCACAGCCGACCACCCCCAACCTGGCCAGACAGGACCCCATCCCCACCCCCCCTCCCCCGTTCACTACAAAAATGAGATAGCTTTCCCAAGTCGGCCCTCAAGAGGGCCACCCGTGCTTAACAGCGCTGGGGCAGCGGCCACCGGGGATCGAACGTCCCTGCCTTTCGGAACACCGCTGTGTAGGCGCGCCCCCCGCACCGTTACCCTCACTTGTCAGCACGGCTCGAGCTGGTGATGTCCCCCATTCAATAGTTCTAGTGGGCTCCTGTGTAATCCTCTCAGGGGCGTAGCGCCCGCTCTAGCGGGACAAACTCGGCCATCCCAGGGAGCCTATGCATGGGCATCTAGTTCAGCTTCTGGCCGGCTCAAAAAACAGGCCATCTCCGAATCAGGATGGGACCACCCCTAAGGAGAACCCCGCAACTATGAGACCCCAGGGGACAGCGCTGACGGTAGTCCACAATTGCAAGTGAACCTCCCCTCCCCAGGTCCAGTGTCACAATAGGAAGGCGCCCTCCACAAATTAGAAAGATCTCACCCAGCAGCGACGTCGTCAAGGGCAGGCGCCATCTCCTCCATCCGCACACAGGTCCAGTAGGCAGGCCACTCTCAGGGTCAAAGATGCCCCCGGGGGAGGGCCACAGACCCGCGCCGGGCAGCTGCTCACGGGAGAGAGCCGGCGCATGACGTCTAGTCCTGCTCTTCCAGGCCGGGGGCCCCAGAGCAAGTGTCCACGTGTTCCCGCGGGCCACTCCGTTGCCCCCTGGACCATTCCTTCAAGGATCGTTGCAGCTCTCTCGGGTCCGTGAAAAAGTGCGACTGGCCCTGTCTGTTGATCCTCAGCCTCGCTGGATATAGCATCGCGTAGTCCAGCCCTAGTTCACGCAATTGTTTCTTGTAGGGGGCGAACTGTCTCCGTTCCTCCTGCACCCTCGCCGTGAAGTCCGGGTAGATGGAGATATCCATTCCCTCGAATTGCAGCTTCCCTTTTTCTCTCGCAATCCGCAGGGCGGTGTCTCTGTCCCTATAGTTCAGCAGCTTTGCTATGATGGGTCTCGCAGGGGCGCCCGGCCTGGGGCGAGGTCCCAGCGAGCGATGGGCCCTCTCCACGACGAACATGGGCGAGAACACGTCTTCTCCCAGCAGAGTGCGAAGCAGTTTTTCCACGAAGGGCTCCATCCGCCCCGTATGCGTCGACTCAGCCACTCCCGTGATGCGGACGTTAGACCTCCGCGAGCGGGCCTCCAAGTCCTCCGACTTGTCTTGTATGACCTGGAGTAGTTTACGAAATTGTTTGTGGTCCGAGTCCCATTCCGTCTGCGCCTCCTCGACCTGTGCTATTCTGTTCTCGGACTCGTCCAGACGCGCTGAGTTCTTGTCTACCCTCTCCGACATGCGATCCATGCGATAGGAGAGCGCATCAATCTTGGTACCTATCGCCGCCAGGCTGCCCTGCAACCCCTTTTCCATTGTCGCCAACATTTCTTTAATGTCTGCACAGATAGTGGTCTCCTGGGCGGCTCCACTGGGCAGCGGCGCCTGAGCTGCGATATCAGGCCCCTTCGTCTTGAGAGGGTCGAAGGACAGTTTAGGCTGGGTCTTGTCCCCCTTGCCCATGTTGGTTCCGGAGGTCCGCGCTCCCTAGGGTCCCAGCACCTCACGGCCGATCCTGGTGTCCGTCCGGTGTCCCCCACGAGGCCGGGAGGAGACACCGCCGCTCTCTGCCGAGGCGCAGGCCAGGGGGCCCTCCAACGCGGCCGGGCCGCCAGCAGACCAAGGCTCCCGATTCCAAGTCGCGTAGCCCAGCACACCGCTCCTGCCCTATGTCAGGAGGGCACCTCCCGGCCGTCTCCCCCAAGGGGCAGCTATGCTCGCTCCCGCAAGGCTCCCCCTGCCCCTCCAGGCCGCACGCCGCCGTCTGGTTCCGAGCCGGCGTCACGAAGGGGGCAACCGGTCTCAGTCCGCAATCCGCTCCTCGCTGGTCAGGCAGGCGTCTGGAGTGCGCTCCGTGCTTCACCAACGCCCCGCCGGGCTCCTCAGGGCTCGCTAGAATGCCGCAGCCGAAACGCCAGTGCCGGCCTGCCAATTGGCCGCAGCGTTGCACCACTTCTCCCCGCGGCAGCAAGGGCCGGGTTCCTCCCTATGCTGGGGCAGCGTGCGTGGGATCGCCAGCCCGGTCTTCCTCCCAGAGGGGGCCAGGGAGGGGGGGGCCAAGTCACCAGCGCAGCCGGGGGGGTCAGCGGTAGGTCCTGAAGCGCGAGGGCTCCGTGTGCTCCGGGAGGCCAGCGTCCGATAGGCCGAGGTGCGACTCAGGAGGGGGGGAGGCAGATCCGGCAGTTCTCAGCCCCCGCCCTCCACAGGTGCTCGTACCTCCTATGTCCCGTCCGGTGCCGTCCGCACCCTAGCGTCTCCGGCTCCACAGCAGTCGGCGCTCCCGAGCGTTCGGGTCCTCCCCCTCGCTGGTGACCGCACGTCGAGCGACGCACTCCGGGGCAGGTCCCAAGGCAGGCCGGGGATGACGGCCCAGTCCACCCGGCCGAGCTCCGCTCTCCGTTCCGACGCCCCACAGCGCCGTAGAAGTACGCCGGAGCTCCCAGGCGAGGTAGTCTGGTGCGGGAGGGTATCTCCGCGTAGAGATGCTCGAGCTATGCACTGCAGAGGATAAATGAAGGATCGTTTGAGGGTTGATGGCAGGAGCTACGCGCTCACGCGTCCGCCATGATCCTCGGCAAGCTCCGCCCCCCCCCCTATTGTGCATGTATTTAAGACCGTATATTCTGGACTGTTAACACCTTTTCAAGGAGTCCTCGGAATCATTCCAGACTTCATGCACTCGGTGTTTGGTGGTCTGCCGCTAATTCTAGCAATCGTCACAGGAATCCTATTTTTATTCCTACTGCTGCCCTATGGCAAGCCAATCCACCAGCATCACTCCCGGCACCTTGGATCTTGCTCTCCTGGAAAGGAAGTGTCGTGAACGCATAGTGCAACTATAGGGTTTACCTCGTCTACGAGAACTAAATACCACATGGTTTCTGTCGTTCAGACCAATCTGGCAAGATTGCATCTTACCTGTTCTTCGCTGCCTGCTTTGCGGTGAAGAATGCGTGCTAGACATCTGTCTAACACTCCCATCAGTCGTGCCAACGGATATCGACACTCTGCTAGACCCGATAACGGCCCATGCTCTGTGTTGTCCCCAGCGGCTACCGATCCTGATAACAGCATTCGTTGAGATCTCACAGACGCAACATGCTACTGCTGAGGTACGAGATGGATCCACAGGCACACAGGTATCATCAAACACTGCTACTGACGATGCATCACATCTATGTGCAGTTAGTCTTCTAAACGAGGTAATCGACCAATCACTGACAACAATAGACGATTTCTGGTCTACAGGATTAGAGGATTTCATGTTTTCCCCAGCATCTTTAAGTAACTTTTGATTTGGCTCACAGTGTGCCATGTAATCTATGAATTCGGCCTTAATTTTTCTAAACAAAAAGACAAAATTTGGAACTTTCCTAAGATCGCACTTTTTGCATATTGACTTTTTTTAATGGCTAAAAGCTCTGCTTACAGTAGAACTAATCATAGAGACTTTTTTTAAACACTTCCAGGGACACATTGTTGCCTTTTTCTCACATTTATGTAATCATGACATGAAATGGCGCTGAACCTTTTTCCATTCTGTACAAATGGACCATTTCATTACATATGTGTATATATTTCTGTTCATTCTCTTAGCATTCACTGTAAATAGATGCTTAGAATGCAACATTGCTTTAACCCCTTCAGTGCCCATGACGAGCTGGACTCGTCATGGGCTGCGGTGGCGCTGTGCCCATGACGAGTCCAGCTCGTCATGAACTCCGCCCGCTAATGGAAGGCGCGGCACTGGG
This sequence comes from Triturus cristatus, assembly GCF_964204655.1. Classification (NCBI taxonomy): domain Eukaryota; kingdom Metazoa; phylum Chordata; class Amphibia; order Caudata; family Salamandridae; genus Triturus; species Triturus cristatus. The sequence continues at coordinate 617,163,477 of NC_140583.1, read as the reverse complement.
CGGGGAAAGGGGCGGGCATGCAAGGGGTTAATATGTACAGCACCTGCATTTCATGTGTATTGAACTTTTAACAAAGACTTTTTAGTATGCTTTTACAAATGTTTTTAGTGAACATGTGATACTCAATTTTATGTGTTTAGCATGTTTAGTATTTAGTAATATCGATCAGTAGTCATTGGAGTGGGTGTTGTGTTTCGATTTAGATACCCGTATATAGGTTTCCCTGAATCATGTCCTTATAGAGGCACAACTCGCTTTGCCCTTATTTAGGCATAGAATCCCAGCCCTTATTTAGGCATTAGCCATGCTAACCAAATACAGGCATGGTCACCTACATCTGTCCATCCCACGTCACAACGAGTTCTTAGAAACCAGACCCTTAAGCCGAACGGGACTTTCCCTAGCTAGGATTATTGATTTCTCTAAGAACTCATCTATTATGCATGAACTACTATTCATTAGGGATTCATCCATTACGTCTTCCTCTGTCCGACTTTACGTCAATGCTAGCATTCCTAATACCTTCCAGGTATAAATATGCCTTCCCTTACCATGGCAAACCACGGCACGGCTCAGCACGACTTGACTGCACGGTTTGCCACGGTAAGTTCGGAAGAGATCATATCCCGGCCTGACGCACCGACCAGACGCTGTGATCCCTGCTCGCCGAGAATCCAGCTTCCAGTGTTCTGACTCCCTTCGCGGGGTGTTAGAGTTTGAGACCCGGATAGAGATTCCCACCTCGCTCATTCTAAAGGTATGGACCCGACTAGAACCTAGAGGGACTCTTGGCATACTAAACTTAGTATATACCATACTATAGAAAACAGCACCTACTTCTTACCTCGCACTACACTTAGGTTAGGTACACTGGGGTAGAACTATTTAGAAGCATCAGACGAGTATTCACTTTTTAGCCTGTGTTATTTATGTATGTATATATGAATATATGTCATAGCTAAAAGACAATGCTATTGCAGTATTATTTCTTCTTACTGCTTACGCTGGGCGTATTATATATTGCTTTCTGACTAATGATTGTAACAGCTCATGAAACCTTTTATTAAAAACACCCGTCTATCTATTTCTGCGTAACTCTGGAGAAACTAAGCAAGCACGATTGACTGAGTGAAACTGTTATCTATTGTTTCCACGATTCTGAGACGCGTTCCGATTCTAAGGGAAACAAAGTTGTCATGTTTATGCGGTTGTCAGAAACGAATCCCTTCTTGTTCATTCGAGAAGTTTCTAGTGACCTCTGAGTTAGCTGCCACACAAAGTAATTAAGTTTAATGTACTCAATAGGAGCATCCTGACCTTAGTCTTATGCGAAAACTATAGTGTATATTATTCCAATGCGCAGAGCCTATAAGGGAAATAGGAACTACACTACAACTGTCTTGCGATATTGGTGACAGCGACCTAGACTCTCGAGATTGTGATCGTCGTGATTTGTATGTGCCGTGAAAATTAAGGCTGGACCTTGAAGAGCCAGTGGAAGGATCTCTGCGGTCCCTCACTGCCTTGGCATGATGTCGAGTGTTGGATTGTTTTGACTGTCTGTGAGTGTCTCTGCGAGGTGCTCTGCAGACGTTCTCAAAGTGGTTGCCCCTGCCACACTTCCTACATCTTTGGCCTAATGCAGGGCAAGTCTCAATGTGAGGAAAATCATATCCACAGTGGTACCATTTGAGTTGGCGCTCCTGTTTTTTGTCAGTCCGACTGGGACTGCCACGACGACGACTTTATACGGTGAGACTGAACTTTGGATATCGATGACCTTTGCTTTGCAGGGGAGGACCTATCAGTGTTCCGAGATTGGAGCCGGAAAACCTGTTCTCGTTTTCACCTCTTCCAGCTTCCATTCGCTTTGCATGTTCTTCCGCCTGATCATGTACTCGCATAATTTCTTCAATCTCATCAAGAGAATAAAAAAAAATTTAAGAGGCGTCTTTGTAACGACTCAGATTGACATCCTTCTATGATTTGCAGGCGAAGAGCGTCTTTCGTCGTGAACGAGTCAAACTCACAGTAACGGGCCAAACGTCTGAGGCACGTAATGAATGTTCCCATGGACTCATCTTTTTCTTGAGATGCCTGATTGAATGTGTACCGTTCATAATCAATGTTCCTTTTGTGAAGAAATGTTCTGTTTAGAGCGTCATGCACATCGGCTAATGACAACGCAGCATCAGCCGGATGTTCCTTAATGATCTGACCAACCTCTTTTCCAATTAAGATGCGTAGTGCAATCAGTTGCTGATCCTCATTAGTCACATGGGACCCTTTCATAAAGTCCTCAAAGTCTCCTAACCATTCTTGCCAGCGAAGGCCCATTCCTCCCCCAGAAATGAGAACTAGGGGTTCCGGCGGGTGTAAAAAAGGAACTCCGAGCATGGCAAGTCTGTTCCCCTGACTGAGATGTTGATGTAGGGGACTCTGGCCAGGTGCTGGCGCCAGCGGAGGCATGACGCTGTCTCGACGTTGGGGACCCAGACATAGTGCATAGCTATGGAGTGCACAGTTATGCAAATGAAATGATTAGCAGAAGAGAGTCTGAATATAGGAAGCCTCACTGCGCCTGACACCTGGCACTGATGCAGGATCAGCAGCGAGGATCTTAGTAGGGCAGTAGTCGTAACAGCTAGTATGCACACTCACTACTAGCATCAGTAATCTTCATGTATCTACAGCAGGAAAAAAGTGTGGTCCGCTCCACCCTTAGTTGTTTGCCTTTATTTCCAGCAAATGTCACGTATTCACTTCTTTATTTCAGGTGTAATGCATTTTCCGGCGCTTGCCTGACTCCAAAATGGCCACCATACAATCCTCGCAGGGGATTGGATGAGGTGCCTGACTTCAAGATAGCCGCTGGGGAAAACTCACTCCTCGCAAGAGTACAGGCCAGGATCAGAATTGCCGGCAGCGCGGGTGTAACAGCAGGCACTGGGGACCTACTTGAAGGAAACAGGCAGTCACCGGGTCCGGAACCAAGTCCTGCACGCCTCCCGTCAACGCTCACAGGCACAACATCAACGCGGGCACAACACAGCCCGGATCGAGGGGGGGGGGGGGGCCGGGTCGCGTCCACCGCACAGCTGGAAACACACGCAACAGCTCCAAGGCAGCAAAGCTCCCAACAGGACGGCTCCGCAGGGACGGCAGACACAGCAAGTACGCGCGACCGGGGCGAGTTCCCGGGTCGCGGGCAGCACAGCAGCGCCAAATGTGCGGAACACTCGACGTGACACTCCTGCCACAAGTAACAGCAAGCAGGGTCCACGACCACCTTCGTCGCCAGCTGTAGGGTCGTAGAACAGGAACAAACGACACCAACACTAGTTATGGTAATGTGGAGCCTTCCTTTTTGTCCTGCTTCTAACTAACTGCTGGCTCCTCCTGTTCCGCCTCCCTGCTATCCTCCCACCATCACACTTACTGGGCCGGTCCTAGTGCCCGGCTCATCTAACAACATTACAGCACCGTAGGTATTCTCTACATCTTTGTGTCTTGTTCATACACAAATCATACTTGTCCCTACACAATGCATACGGGCAGTTTTGTGTGGTTTTGTTGGTGCAAAAGCACTGCCCTCCAAGTGAATCCTGACTGTATTTTGGATATTATCAATGCAGACTTGGGCAAGATCCTCGATCTTGTACTTTCATTTGCAAAATCATAAACAGTTTATATGTTTTATGATCAGGAGAAATCTATCGCTTTTAAACAACCTCATCAAAGTCAAGTTAGAGGATTGTCAGCAGAAAAAAAGGGAGGGAGCATTATGCCCAGTAGGCAAGCACATTTTATAACACCTTAAATGCACCCATTAAGATGTGAATAACAGTATTCTTTAGAGCAAACCCTGAAATTTTCCAAATTATCCGGGGAACTAGTTCTGGTCCACATTGTAGCTGAACTAAGAGCTCCCAGAGCGAGTCAATCTGTTCCAGTGCCCTCCATTCAACCTTGTGAGGACATCTGATGGTTCTTTGATGAAAACATCTTGAATTTTAAAGCAGATATGGGAAGTGAAGATATCCCCTCACACCTCAAATAGCTCTAAGCGATGACATCGGAAATGTCAACTAACACTCTAGAGCACCTTGAACAGATACTTGCCACATTCCTCAGAAATCCAGCGCATATTATAAAAATCCTCACTTTTTAGGTGAAAAATGAGCTTTTGAAATGTTACATAAACTAATTAACATCCCTAATGTTGGACTCCTGGTCGAACAAATCTTACTGGGGCTTTTGTTACCAACAAGCACAACATCCTGAGTAGTAGACTTGCTGGAGCAGGCTTTGCATTTAGTTGCATCCAGTTAAAGTAATTTCCGGAGGAAGGATCTCAGATGTTCATCTTGCCTCCCCTCCATATGTCACTGGTCTCTGGAGTCTGGAAATCTAGCTGAGATGTACCTCAAAGGTAAAGATGATCCCTTCCTTTTCAACTTATAAGTGAGATCTGTATCAATAGTATCCACTCCTCAGTGGCCATATTTTAATTATACACAGACAACACCCAGTTGATGTTTGGCCTGTCAGAAATAGCTAGGGGCGCTGGACGGGTTGAAGATCAGTGCATCTTAGCGTACCAGACCCTCGTACAGGAGTAGATGTCCCAAAACATTTTAAAGCTCAATCTAAGAAAAACCAAGCACTGCTTATCACTGGAGATGCAGTCATCTGGTAGTATGTTGGCTCAGTTGTAAGAGTTCATTGTTTAATAGGCACAGCAGTAGTTGAGAAGCTACCTCGTCACTGTGGTCCCAGTGTATTGTGAAGTGCCATAGGAAAATGTCATCTTCAATGAGTACCACCTATTGTTCTACAAGAAAAGGAATATTATTTCCTGATGAGCGATAAATGGTGTGAAATTTGATGTGGGTCGTGTCTACAGATTTCAGTTCTAGTGACATAAATTGGAAATGTGGAGAGCCGATCCGGCACGAAACTATGGAAATAAATGCTGCAACATCTGTTTTCCCCTACCCGGTCATGGTATAGTGTCGAAAAGCCCTGGGTGAGAGGGAGGCAGAAGAGTCGGTCCATTACAGAATCTGAGAACTTTCCTCCATACACACTTCTGTAAAGGAAAGAGCAGTGGAGGAGAGTTTCACGAGCCCCTTAGAGAGAACCGGCGACGTCAGAGTGGGAACAAAAAGAGATCCATGAACATCATCTTTCGATAGGAAAATAATTGACATTTTGACACATAGTTACTGCTGACATTGAGAGGAGATTAAGAAATCTGTTTCTACTTTCAGCGTGGCATCAATACTATGGCATGGTTAGCCTTCAGAAACAATCTCCATTCAAAATAATAGGAGGGCCTTTTAATAAATTCTGTTTGTTTTTTATGCATTTCCTGTGCTGAAAGTATTTTTATCTCTCTTATAGTACATGGCGTGCGCATTATTTCTCTGCTGGATATATTGTCAAGAAAGAACTACAGTCCATATTTGCCCTGTCGCCGATGTTCATGTCAGATTTTAAGAGTTAAATACTTCCAAGAGGAGTTGCATTAAGAGTGCCCTCTGGGGCAGGAGAAGTGAGGTACCGACTTCACCAGGATTATACATTATACATTAAACACTAGCAAAATCCGGCAGGCTGCTAGAAGCAGCTGGGATCTTTTCAAACACGGGAGGAAAACATATAAGAATTGTCATAGTAATGCCGATTTTCACATGTTATTCCCCAAAGACTTATCATTTCTCAGGCCCTGGAGTTACCTGGAACCTGGCTAACAATTGCAGGGCGAGGAAATAACAGGAATTATTTCGGGGCGGTCGCAATGAGACTTTGAGTGGGGATAATGTTGGTACACAGAGGGCACGTCTGGTTAGGCACCAGTGTCTCCAAGATGGGTGCATTTACATGGAATGAAAGCAAAGAACGTCAATGCTGAGTAAGAGCATGCCACAATACCGTTCACCACTGCCACTGGTGTAGCATGAGTTCCTTTAGTCCTTCCTGTGTCCAATGCCCAATTCCCTTACCTGTGGCCGATGTAACTTCAAGAAGCGTTCTTTTGCCGCTCTTGTGGGACTTAGTATAGCACACCGTCCAGGATCTTCATGCTGGACACAATCCTCCAACGTCTCCATCTTCCTGGAATTAGGTGAAGATATGTTAACAACAAGACTTACTACCTTCAATAGTCAGCTCAGACTTGCTTGATTTGTTAGATTTGATGCGTTCTCTGCAATGGCCATAGGTCACAGTCGGTCTTGCGATGCAGCTACATGTGTTATGTAAATCAAGCCGGGTGTCATCAGGGCAAAACTTGCAAACAGATAGATACATGGGGAGAATATGTAACTAAGGGCCTTATTTATAGTTTGATGGACAGGATAATCTTGACAAAAACATGGCGGATAACCCATTGGTCATGTTATAAATGCATTATAGCTGAGGGCAATTGCAACATGGCGGACAGGATCCATCACGTTTGACAGAGTATCCCAGCCGCCAAACTGTACATAAGACCCAGAGGTGCGGTCTCATCATTTAATCAGTGCAGGCTATAGTGAATGCAAGAGTCTAAAAAGTGCAAATTTATAGAATCTTACATTTGAGGAACCGCTGGGTTCATTGAATCCTAACAACACTGACTTTGATTGAACTCCCTGTGCAGGTAGGGTCTCCCTCTCAGCCGTGCACCCAGTGCATATACTTTTCTGCTTGGAAGGGGTGTGGTAGCTCTGCAGTGGCCTCAGAAGAGAATCATCCTTGTCATCTGGTATAGAGTGAGGAGTTATATTCCTCTTCTGGCAGTTCTCTCTCTTCTCTCTATATTCAAAAGGTGTGAGGTGCATGCTTGAGTCCCTGTCACAAGCCAACCAAGATCCAAAAACTCAGAGGTCTGATTGTCCACAAGCAGCAGGGTTTACTTTCTCCTGAGAGTTCAGGATGGGGAAAATGAGTATTCGACAGAGAAAGGGGAATTATGCTGAATAAACAGCAATGCCCCCATTGCATCTCCTGGCCTCTGGTGTGGCTCCTGCAGTCGTGGACTTTGCTACAGGGGGCTCCAGTTGCTGAGTCACCATGCAGCCAACAAGAAGCAAGGCAGATGTAGGATATAAATCAATATACAGAACAGTGCTTTAAAGGGCAGTTGTTGTCAACATACCTGGAGCCCAGCTCACCTGTGCGGATACCTCTTGTGCTCTGGAATGGTGTCTCTGCTTTTTAGCCTTACCATCATCCCCTAACTCAGCCTTTCTTCCGTAAAACTGCCTCAGACTGCACCCCTGCTTTCAAATCTGCCTCTCCTTCTCAACTTTACTATCAATCGGCCTAAAGCCGACTTCAGTGGGACTGGCTGTGCCTGCTAGCTCTAACATCAGCTCTATTTCAGTTAATCTTGGACATCTTTGCCACTGTATCTTACCCTTCAGAGACCGCTTTCCATCAATTTTCTAGTCATTAATCTGTACGTTTCAAATTACATAGCTATATTTTCGATTTCCGTGGGGACCAATTGCGACGAGGCAACCACCATTCATGTCAGAATAATCACCAGCCTGTTTAACGCCCTGTGCCCTTCCCTCTGTATATCACCATCGAAGAAGACATGCATTATAGAACGATGGCGACCCACCGCTAGCAGAGAAGAAGACTGGCATAGATTAAATACAGTCTCTGCCTTCCAATAGTCATTCTCCTCCACACATTATGATATTTCATGCTCACTGTAGCTCGGAACCTTTAGTATGGCACTCTGAGGATCAATTAAACCCTGGACTCCTCTTTTCAATCCTGCTGTTACGTTTATGCCTCCTCTCTGACTCATCACTCTTTCCATGACCAGTACATCGCAGTACACTGTTTAAATAAATCTCATGCTTTAGATAAATTGTTGGAAAACCCAAGAGTTGCTGCACCAACTGTTTTGCGGGAAAACATGCATCTCCCACCCTGGAGACCTATATGTTTGCAAAGGACCAGGTTCATCTAAGGTTATAATGAGTGTATATTATCACCAATCAATAAATTGCAGCCTGCACGCGTGCCTGACGTGGGAAATGAGGTTTGGAGAGTGACTCGCCGTTTACATTACCACTGACGCCCTGCTGTATTCCTGTTTTGGAGCTGCAAAATGTTCACTAATTGAAATACTTGCAAGCATCACCATCTAATGTCCCCAAACACCAAGAGACAAACCTGTCATCTATCCATCATAGTGATAATCTTGTGCGTGTCATATCATGTTTTACAACTACTAACTTTGCATCACCCTTGATGCATAGGCCAGCTGACAGAATTCTCATAGGTTGGGCCCTGTGTATTGGAGGTTCCCTTTCCGGTGCATGCCAGTCCATGTCTACCCTAGAATTAAGATCTGGTGGTAGTGAAAATGGTAATAGTGATCCAGGCAATTTCAGCCTGGTAATGACTGTGACCAAAAACAGAATCTGTTCAGGAACTGAAACATTAAAAGACGAGCGCACATATAGACAAGACGGTCCAGCCGTTGTTCTGTACTGTGAATGCTACATTGTTGAACTGGTGAAATAGGATTGAAAAGCTGTAACGCTTTTAGTTTGGGGACTACTATAAACATACGCAAACCTCATGTTACTGACTAGCAACATTTTACTGACAGTCAATTAGAACGTGTTACATCCTCCAATATTTTCTTACCTATTTCAGGTGCAGCAACCCTCATCAGTTTTAGTTTAAATAAATTTGTTAGAGATTTTAAAAAATCCACTACTTTTCTTTTGAAATAACCTATTTGCGTGCATTGTTTTAGGGCAGCAGTGCTACAGACGTATGGTAAGAAGTACCTGGAAAGAAGAGACTCGGTGGGGCCTTCATTTGCTACTTAAGTTGCTAGCTTGTTCCTGTCTTTATATCCTTTTGTTTCATTTGTTTGATAAATTCTTACCAAACCCTTGACACATACATTTCAGCTGGAACACTTGGAGGTTTTGTTTATGCAATTTAGAAATGGGGGTTGACCACTTCCTTTTAGCAAATACCCAGTTGGTCTTAGCATGATATCCCAGAGGCTTTTTAAAAGAAGGTGAGGACTGTTGTTTATTTTTATTTTTTTTATTCAAGAGTTTTAGATAGCGCTAGCAAGGGGGTATCAGAGCACTTTACATCGGTAAATGTTCATACACAATAGCAACTATAAGCAGGCTAGCTGAGTAGAGTCCTATCAGGATGGTGGTTGAGAATGAGGGAGGAAAAATGACAAGAAGGAGGAGTAGGAAGAGCGGGGAGGAAAATCTGTAAAGGTGGGCCATTTAAGATCCACTACTTGAGATGCCGGATGAGGAGGAGATGCGTAAGCTGTCTCTTGAAGCATAGGAAGGAGGGGGTTGTACTCCTATGTACTGGTATGGCGTTCCAGATTTTAGGGGGTTTGCTCGAGAAAGACCCACCAGTGTTTTTGTTTGTGGGCTTTGGGTGGAATGAGGAGTAAGGTATTTGAGCTTCTTAGGTTTCTCATCTGAACTGCTTTTTTTGAGTTTTGTAGCAAGATAAGCTGGCTTCCCAGTAGGAAGAGCTTTGTGAGTATGGCAGGCAGTTCTGAAGCTGCAGCGAGCTTCAATCAAGAACCCATTCAGTTCTTTTAGGGAAGGGAAGATGTGGTCATATTTTTTGATTCTTCTGACTATTCTGGCTGCTGCATTGAGAGTGGTTCTAAGGGGTGCAAAGTGGCATTTGGCCGAGCCTGTGAGGGTGGAGTTCCCATTGTCCAATCAAGACAGCACCAGTGCTTGCGTGACAGATTTGAGATCGTTCGTCGGTAAGTAAGGTTTGATTTTTTGCTGAAGTTTCAGGTTGTAGAAGGCACTCTTTGCACTATTCTTTATGTGGTCTTTCATGATCAATTTGGGGCCCAGTGTGATTCCTAGAGTTGTGATGTCCATGAATGTCTATGGAGTGTCTATGGTGTTTAACCATTCTAGCATCTATGGGGACTTATCTGTCTTTGAGATGAGGAGAATTTCTGTCTTATCTTGGTTGAGTTTTAGGTGGTTGTGAGATAGCCAGTGTTGGGCTTCTTTGAGGGTGTCATTTAGCTGGTGTATGTTTTCCATTGAGGAGATTTTCATATAGAGCTGGATGTCATCTACGTATAGATGGAAGGGGATGTTTGCTTGCTTGAGGATGATGGTGAGGGGTTCCATGTAGATATTGAACAGAGTAGGCAAGAGGACAGAGCTTTGAGGGACACCCTGGATTATTGCCATGGTATCAGAAGTATAATTATTTATTTTTATTAGTTGAGATCGGTTTTGTGGGAAGGATGTGAACCAGCATAGGACCACCCCATCCACACCTATCTTTCTTTGGAGGGAATGCAGGAGGAGCTTGTGGTCAATCATGTCGAATGCCGCCGATTGGTCCAGGAGTATGAGTAGGCAGCATCAATCTGAGGCCAGGGATTTATGTAGGTCAACTACTATATTCAAAATATCTGTTTCCGTGCTGCATCCTTCTATGAAGTCCGATTGGTGAGGGTCCAGGAGATTGTTGTTTTCGATTTGTTCATTAAGTTGTGAGAGAACATATTTCTCTAGTGTTTTGGCTTGGAAGGGCAGAATGGCAACAGGTCTGAAGTTACTTAAGTCATTAGGGTTTGTTTCAGTTTTTTCTTTAGTGGTGGCATGAATTGATCAAGTTTGAGACAGTCATGCATCACTCCAGTCATCAGGGAGCTGTTCAAAATCTTGGTCCAGAGGGGGTTAGTGAGTAATTGAGTTTTTTTTGCCAGAGTGGCTGGTAGGGGGTATGCTAGATGGGAGGAGGGTTTGGACGTGGCCAACAGAATAGATATGTTCGTCTCAGAGAGTGGGTTGAATACTTTCCATTTTCTGGGAGTTGAGTGTAGCCCTTGGATTCGATTGGATCCATTGTCATCCTGTGGGGTGAACATTGCTAGGGTGGTTGCGTAGGAGGAAGGGGACTGTTATCTTCATTTCTGAAAGGGGAGTTCTCCTTGGAAGACTGGTTGTGATCATCAAGGGAGAGTTGATCTTCATGATTTTTCTCGTTAAAGAATTTGGCGAATTTGTCACACCGTTGTTTAGATGTCTGGGTTCTTTTTTGGGATGTTTGGAGGTTTGTTGCTTGATGATGTTGAAGAGCTGTTTGGGGAGGTTTTTGGTCTTATCCAGAGCATTACGGAAGAAGGAGGCTTTTTCAGTCATTACGTGTTTTTTATATTTACTGCGTTTCCTCCTAAGCTGGTCGCGGTGGGCTGAGGAAGGATTCGTTCACCAGAGTCATTCAGCTGCTCTGAGCTGTCTTCTTTCCAAGTTGAGGTCTTTGCTGAACCAGGAACTGGATGGAGTGTACTTGGTCCAGGATAGAAGATAGTGTTGAGTTGTAGTGAGTGGTGAGTTCCGCTGTTGAAAGATTCTCTGATGAGGGGGGTAGAAGTGACAATATTTTTTCTTCAAGTTCCACTAGAGTGACTTGCCTAATGTTTCTCGACCATTGAAATGTTATTTGTTTCCATTCTGTGTGGGGAGGCACTTTGTTGATGTTAAACAAAATGATGTGGTAGTCCGACCAGTTGACGGAGAGGATGTAGTCAACAGTTCAAGAGTATCTTCTGGAATTATCATAGCATCTAGAGATCTGGGAGAGGTTCTTACTGACTAAGAGGTCATTTAAGGATTGGATTAGAGTATTGCTTTCATTGTTCCTGTGAAGGTTGAGGTTCCCTAGGATGATGTTGTTGTCATGTTAGAGTAAGCAGTGTGTTATCAGCTCTTTTCGGTGTTCACCAAAGTAGAGTATGTTACCTGGTGGGTGGTAGAGTAGGTGACAGTTCATTGTAGTGTTGTCTTTCATCCATATGGTGGGGCTGGGATATTAAAATGTGATGTAGGTGAAGGTGTCTGCTTACCCCATGGTGATGTTGTTCTTGTTGATAATGTTGATGCCTCCACTGTGGTCGTCCTTCCTGTCTTTCTTGATGATTGAGAATCCTGGTGGGACTAGCATGTCCATGATTGGGTGTGAGGATTACTTTAGTCATGTTTCAGTGATGAATGCAATATCAATGTCGTGGTTTAGGACTGTTTCTGTTAGTTTGTTGCACACTTGGTTGGGGATCTGCAGTTAATTAGCATACATTTGGTCTCTCTGCTGTTCTTAAGAACTTGAGGGGAGGAGGCCAAGGGGACATTGATGAGTTATGCTGGTGGTCTGGTTGTTCTCGTTGGTGTGGGTTTTTTCCTAGGCCTGGGATAACCTGGATCTTAGAGACGTGGTTAGTTCTAATAGGTGCCAGGTTCTAGGATGTGGCAAGCGCTGTTACCTTGCTCGGAGACATTATTGAACTCATTATTTTAGGCCTCTGAGCTTTGTTGTTGGGAGACTTTGTGATCCAGCAGTGTGGCTGTGTCTTGGCTCATCTTAGGAGTTGTCTGCTGTTGCATGTAGGAAGGGGGTGGGGTGATGGGCAGAATTTGGATATAGGTTTAGGTTTATTGTGATATTGTTAAGACTCCGAAGTACCTTCTCTAGTTGATTTTAAATGTGTGCTAGCCTCTCATTTAGCTTGGACATGGGCATTTGATTTAAATGGGAGGGACTGCGGTTGTTCCGCTTCATATTGTATGGGGTAGGGTTGTCCAGAGTCATAGAGCGAAAGTCGGTGGGAGTTTGATTTGAGATGTTGGAGGAGGTGCATTTACAGATGTCACTTAGTACATTGTTGTTAAAGACGGGACTGGTGTAAGTGTAGAATGGGCCCCTTTGAGCTTGTGATATTAGCGTCTTGACACACACAGACATTGGATGGCAGGAGGTGGCACCTCAAGAGGTCCAGGAGGTTTGGGAGGGAGGGTGTGGTTTGTATGTGGGTGTGGTGACCAGTGGAGATATAAGGTATTGGGAAGTCACTTGTGGTAGTTTTTCAGACTGAGCTGGCATTCTGAGCAGGGCTGGTAAATGTGCATTTGGGTGAGTAGATCCTATTTTGTGGGTGAGGGGTAGTGATGTGGACCTGTGGGCTGCCAGGAATACCTGGTTCAGTACTGGCTGGTGTGAGGGAAGGGAGTAGATTTTAGGGTGTGACTTTGAGTGATCACTGAGGACAGGGTGAGTGATGAGGGAGAAGGTAGAGCTTGTGGAGTGACGTGAGTGTGTTTTATTTTGTGTGGTGACCTGTGGGGTAGAGTGGTTGGTGGGTTAAAAGATTTGCAATAGTGATATGATGTTTTTTAGTGTAGGGAATATGGATTCAAAAGTGCATAGGTTGGCATCATGGCTTGTATCATGATGTTCCGTTTCTGAAGATGGTTGCGGTGGCATTAATTACCTTTGAATGTGGGTCAGTTAGAGATTGTTAGATTGATATTATTGGTAGCAAGGTAGTGATACTTCAGAAGCAAAGTTCCCATGATTTCTGTTTTTCTTACTATTTTTTCTTTCAAGAATATTGTTTTTACTTGAGATACAATGGTGATTAGAATAGCGACGTGGAATGTCAGTGGTTTGAACGATCGCCAAAAAAGACAAAAAATTGCCATGTCATTAAAGCAAATGAATGCCGATTTTATATTTATTCAAGAAACGCATATTATGGTGTCACAGGTTTATCTTTTGGACCAGTTGGGTTTCCAAGTATTAGCATACTCAAAGCAAGGTTCTAAACATAGGGGGGTCGCAATACTATCAAAGAATAGAAACTTGAATATTAGAAGAAAACTGGAAGATCAATGGGGCAGGTGGGCACTAGTGGAATGTTTTATTGAGGGAGAGTGGTATACCCTCGGGGTCATCTATGGGTCAACGGAGGATGACCCAGAGAGTTTTAAATTCCTAGATGCAGAATTATCCTCTTGGTCACCTCAGATTATACTAGGAGGAGACTTTAACATAAATGGTGCAGATGGCTTAGGCGTAGAGACAGGCTCATACGGGAGGTATCAGGGAAGAAAGAAAAGAGTATATCGAGCGTTAGGAGAGCTTGTAAGGAATAATATGTTGTCTGATATTTGGGGGAAGTTAAAAAAAGGAGATAGCGGATTTACGTACTATTCTGCCCCTCACCAGATCTGTGTAAGATTAGACTATTTTTTTGCTTCTAACATAATGTTGCCCTACACAAAGATAGAAAGACTTCCCCGCATATTTAGTGATCATAACCCTTTGATTATGAGTTTAAATATCCCTATTCGATCTAGGAAAGTCAGAACATGGACATTTGAGCGTGGGCTTCTCCAAGACCAGAAATATATCCAGCATATGACTCTTTGGATCAAAGAGTTTTTTGAAAACAATAGAGATAGCGCAGAGACAGGGATAGTTTGGGATGCCTTTAAGGCAGGGATACGCGGGGAAACTTTTAGTTTTAATACTTTTAAACGCAAGCAGGAACAATCTAGAATAGGAGAGTTAACTGGGGCAGTCTTGGAGGCGGAGGAAGAATTGCAACACTGCGTTTTAGCAGGGGCTCCCCTAGACCAGGCCCTTCTAAAACTAACAAAGGCAAAGATGGATGCTGAAGAGGTTATTGCAAATAAGGCAGCTAAGATATATCTTACTAATAGAGAAAGGGCCCACGAATTTAGCGAAGCAGTTGGGAGGACATTAGCTATTCGCACAAGACAAAGGATCGCTTCAGGTGAGGTTAGAGAAATTATAGATTCAGAAGGTAATTTGTGCACGAGTCAAGATGAAATAAGAGAGGTATTTAGGAAATTCTATGCCTCCCTCTATGACGAGCAAAATGGGTATGACCTGGATCAGATGGGGAAATATATGGAAGATATCCCAGTGGTGCGAATAGAAGAGGAAGTAGTAGAGGGGTTGGAAGATCCATTGGACCTACAAGAGATAAAAAGCGCTATAGCGAATCTCCCTTCGGGTAAAGCATCAGGTCCTGATCAAATTCCAATCGAATTTTATAAGATATTCTGGGATGCTCTTTCACAAGACTTCGTTATAATGATACAGAAAGCACAATCTGGGGTCTCTGTACCAGAGTCATGGGGTGGTGCTGAAATAGTGGTAATTTTGAAGAAAGGAAAACCTCCCACCATGCCAACATCATATAGGCCAATCACGCTCATGAATACTGACGCAAAAATTTTCTCTAAAATATTAGCTACAAGGTTTGCACACATAATTGATTCTCTTGTGAGCACTAATCAACATGGATTTATCCCAGGGAGGGGTACGACTCACCATACTCGCAAGGTTATTACACTTTTTGACGCCACGGAGGTTTCAGGAGACCCGATGGCCGTAATGTTATTAGATGCAGAAAAAGCATTTGATCGGGTCTCCTGGAATTATTTGTGGTATACCCTGAGAAGAGTAAGGCTCAAAGATGGTTATATTAAGGCAATTCAAGTGCTATACAGAGCCCCAAGTGCTGTGATCCGGATTAACTCAGGTTTAACTAAGTCTTTTCAAATTAAGAGAGGTACCAGGCAGGGCTGCCCTTGCTCTCCGCTTTTATTTGCGATGTATATTGACCCCCTGGTCCGAAGACTAGAGAGCTGTGATATGATTCGCCCAGTATGCACGCCCATGGGATATAGTAAGGTCCTTGCATATGCGGATGACGTGGCAGTGATCACATCTAATCCCATAGAAGCTATAGCGCAGGTTGAAATTGAGGCCATCAGATTTGGACAAATATCGGGTTATAAAATGAATGCCAATAAGACTCAGATAATTAAGAACAAGTACGTAGACTGCCCTGATCATCGGGTGGTGCAGGATGCGGTGTATTTGGGAGTAACTATTTCTTCTGATCTAGATACATTGGTAGAGAAAAATACAACTCCAGTTTTTCTTAAGGCAAAAAGGGATCTAGATAGGTTTGATAATCTTCATCTTTCCCTTGTGGGGCGCACTAATATTATAAAGATGTTGATCTTACCGAAGTTTTTATATCTTTTTAGGGCAATACCATTATTATTTGAAACAAAATGGTTTAAGGAATGTGAACATATGATCAATAGATTTATCTGGGCAAAGGGAAAAACAAGGAGAGCCCTTAGGTTTATGGCACTGCCTCGTGATAGGGGAGGTTGGTATCTTCCGGATCTAAAACTATATTATTGGGCAGCGGCCCTACAAAATATGCTGGGTCTGACAGGAGGGGCAGAGGTCGAAGGACAAGATAAGGCGGGTACATTGGCAATTTATGGCTTATGTTTGGGGGTTGAAGCTGAGAATATATTTTTAAAGCAAACCGATTTTTGTTACTTTAAAAGGACACGATTTAAGACGATTCTAGCAGCTTATAATATATGGAAAGCATTCTAGAAAAGTTTTGGCTTAGGCAAATATAATGCATACACTAGAATGAGTATGAACTCTACTTTCCCAGTAGATATTTTTTCAGGTTGGGTTTTTGGAGAATGGGGAAGAAAGGGGATAAGGATGCTGGGAGACATCAGGACCACACAAGGGGTCCTCCAATTTTCGGAGATACAGTCAAACTATGGAATTGAGACGAGACATTTTTTTAAGTTTCTGCAAATAAGAAGCTATGTTGAAACAAAGCGGGGGGGCCCAGCTGGGTTTTCTAGGATTCCAATTATGGATTTAGTACAAGCAGGGTCAGACTGCACGATTCGGAGGTTTTACTCAGAATTGATAAAGGCCAAACAAGACGATAAAGATAGAATGGCGCAGAAATGGGGGAGGAAGCTGGATATAATAGAAGAGTGTTTTCATGTGTCTTTAGAGTTGGGTCAGAGTATTTTATGTTCGGCACCCCTACAGGCGCAACATTATAAAACTATTTATCATCTTTATCACACTCCGGCGAGAATTGCTCAGTGGGGAGGAATCTCGGGAATTAGATGCCCGAGATGTGGAAGCTTAGAGGCTGACTTGACTCACATGCTTGCAACATGTACCCATTTGCAATCCATCCAAAAGAATATCGAGGAATTTCTATCTAGAGTTTTAGCTGTAGAAATAATCTTATCTCCATCGATAATTCTCCTTGGGGTTAATCATAATGATATACACATGAAGGGGGGATACTTCTTATTTGTTGCAATGGCAGTATTAAGACTATGTATAACTTCAGCCTGGCTAGATCCTATATCCCCATCGTATCATCAATGGTTTGCTCGATTATTGGCAATATATAATCTAGAGAATGCTATATATGCTAGAAAAGGGAAAAGAGGGAGAATATTAGGAAGAAAAATTTGGGACCCATTAAAGAAATGGAAAGAGGATCCTACCTGACTCCCTACTGAAGTTTTCAAGTAGTGAGAGTATTTTATAAAGATATTGTGTATTGCAAAAAAAAAAAAAAAAAAAAAAAAAAAAAAAAAAGAGATTGTTAGATTGCGGTTTTGGTTGTTTAGGTATTTTGTTAGGATTGTACTCCATTTCGCAGGCCGTGTGGTGTAAATGATGAGATCCGTCTTCTCAAGGCCTTAAGAGATCCAATGTGATCATTGTTTTATCAAGGAAATTTGGATTTTGTGAGCTTTCAATAGGTATTTCTTTTATTCTTAAATTTCTTTATTTAAGTTTAACAAAAATAGGCACATAAACATTGCAGTTGCAACCATCTTGGCAGGATACAGAGGCATCAAACAGTCAGGTCATATTACTCGGCAAGTGTACAGAAACCAAAATCCTGCACAACCCTCCATACCCTAAACCTCGTTATTCAACAATCATTATCTCTGCCCTCCTCTGCTTTCTCGCTATGTCTTTGGTCATCTGGTTGTTCCTCAATGCTTCTTATCATCCTACCCCACAACTCGAGGGCTGCCTCCAGTTTTTAATTTCACCTTACACGTCTCATTTGTTGTGTATTTACTACTCCCCACTCCACCCAATCTTTCTTGCACACCAGCACTTGAGGGGCTTATGGGGCAATCCAGTGTATCATTATTATGCACTTGGCCAGTACCAATCTGAGCGCAACTATGCGGTCCCCATTTTATAATTTTTCCAGCCTTTTAGAATGCCCAGAAGGCATGTCTGTACTGTCCTCCCCACCCTCATAGCCGTCATGTGCGTTAGTTCCCCCACAATCGTCTCTCAGAAGTTCCCAACAGGTGCACATACCCAGGTCATATAAAGTAAATTTGCTACACGTAGTCTGCACCTCGCACACATCACCACCCTGCCAGGGTTGTTACGGGTCAGCTTACTGGGCCTCAGATAGGTTTGGTGTATGCAATTAAAATGTCAACTTAAATCTAGCATTGGGTGACACAGTCTCCACAGCCTTGCAGGCCTTTTTCCAGTCACGCTCAGACAGCATGTCCGGCCATGCCTCTTCTTTTCTATGCCTAGCTCTCCTCATTGTGCCTCCCCTGTTCTCCTGCAAGGCCCTATGTAGGTGTGTGATCAAATACCTGCATGCTACCAAATCAAAAATACCAATTACCACTTTGTGCATGCCTGGCTTGTCCAGGAATGTGGGCCAGATCTGACGAGCCACATGGGCCAGCCTTGCATATTTAAAAAATTGTCCCAGCTCCACTCCAAAATGATCCTACGCCTGTACAAAAGTAGTAAATCTATCGTATAATAAAGGTCCCAAGAAGTCTCAATGTCCCCCTCTTGCCATTGGGTGTAGGACATCGCTCTCTGTAAGACAACAAGTACCATATCAGCAGGGAGTCAGCGAAGAGCACCCACCATAAGATTTTACACACCACTGTATGTCACGTTGCTACTAGTTGCCATACCAGGTAAGGATAATCTCGAGGAACATCCTCACCCATCAGAACAAGTTCCTGCAGTGAGTACACTTCGCAGTTACCAGCCAAAAGCATCTGATCCCTGTTGGGTACCTCCTCGAACCAACATATCGCATGTTGTAGCTGAGTCACAGCATAGTATAGGAACAGGTCCTGTAGACCTAGAACCCCTGCTCTGAGAGAGGCTTCCAAATATCTAACTTACCTCTGATTCACTTACCACCCTTAACCAGCCGACCCAGCAGCTGATCAAGCCAGAAAAACACCACCATTAGGATCAGGTACATCCCATTTTGCACAATATACAAGCACATAGGAAGACACATCATTTTTGCGACTGCCACTCAACCCATGAGTGACAAGGGCTACTTAACCCAGAAGTCCACCAATCGACTCAGAAGTGAGCCTACTGTAAAATCATAGTGAGCTGCCATCATACGCGCAATCAATCTAGGTATCAGAACTACTCTAATTCCCATGGCAGCTCTAGATCTTTTGGGGAACCCTGGGCCCTCTGCTCTGCCCACCCCAGGGGAAACAAATTACATTTTGTCTCATTGACATGCAACCCGGAAGCCAGTGCAAAATCATCCAACTCCTTCAGTAGTGATGGTATCGCCCAGCCGGGTCACCCAAATACGCTAGGTGATCATCGTCGTAGAGGGAAACCTAGTACTTTTAACTTCCTGTGTCAATACCCCAGGGCCACAGTTTCGCCCGCAACCTGTTGGCAAATGGTTCCATGCCAGTGCAAATAACACCAGGGACAGCAGAAACCCCTTCCTTGCCCTTCTACTCAGGGTCCTCACCTCTTATACCATATCTCCTGTGCAGACCCTGGCCACTGGAGCTGCACCCACTTAATATAATTTGGGCCGAACCCCAAGTGCCTGAGGACCGACCATTAATATTGCAAACCTACCGTATTGAAGACCCTTTCAAGATCTAACACGGCTACAGGGCTATGGGTACTGTAGTGTCTTACGAGTTAGAGATAACAGGATCCTTTTGGTTCCTGATGGACTCCGTAGAATATTGACATAATATGTTCAGTTAATGGTTACACGCTGAGGAGTAAAGACGTGTAATACCAAGGTCTGTGTGTGGCGTGATCATTTGCATGTATCCCGATTGGGGAGGACACTCCAACTGGTGACTAGCATGGGATTATGTAAACCCCACAGTGTGAAGAACCATGAGTGCTCTCCCGGTGAGTTTTCCGGGCGCCAGCAAACTGCTTGTATGTGCCACGTTTTCCTCAGTCGTAGTGGAAAATCGACAGTTGGCGTTTGTGGAGTCAAAGAGCCACTTCAGCCAGTGCGAGGCCTGTTTGCTAGCAAAGTCGAGATAAGAGGTACTGAGCCACAGCCTAACACAGAGCCATGAGTCAGACAGTACGACTACGCTAAAGGCAGCAACGACCAGGAACAGACAAGTGCTAAAGGAAGTGATAGCTGAGTGCAAGAAAGCACTAAAAGCAAAAACATTTCTGACGCAAAGAACTACTAAAGGCAGTAAAAATAAGACACAATGCAAAGAGGTGAGCATGGTGAAGAACTTGTGCAAGAAACAAAGCCGCTACTCACTGCCAAGGAGGAACACAGTGCCTCCCAGCCAGAGAGCGGACACAAAGAGCCAGGTGTCAGCACGCGGCTAGTGCTTAATGAGGGTGCCAGTACAAGCGGGCACAGGTTATGATGCTGCCGCATCCGTAAAACCATCCCTTCCCTTCAATACTGCTAATAAGCAAAATATTGGCTAATTATGGACTGCTTGGATCAAAGCCTTCAAACAAGTTAGGGAAAGATCAAGCACATCACATCGAGAAAACAAAATGGGGAAAAGATCAAGTGCATCAAATTTATGCTGGAACGTTCCAGACACAAAGCTCTACGCACGCCCACAAGGCCAAGCGACCACATCATTTGAGGTAAGTAGAAACTGAACGACATTGATTGTCATCAAATTCCTCGTCTAAAAAGTTTGTCACAGTCATTCTAAAGCAACAGTGAGGAACATGGGTGTGCAATGTCAATGTTGACTGCTGGACAACATGCACTTGTAGGATTAGTTTAGTGCAAGAAAGAATGCTGGTTGAAGCTGTTGGGTTTTAGGACGATATAGGAAGTTTAGTTAAGGACGTCTTTTAAACCTCTCACTTTTTATCTCTAACGGCCACGTACCTATTCGGGTGCACTTGCAGGGAAAATCTAGTCAGTCAGCAGTGGGTATATAAGATCCTGCTTGCTGGCCGTCTGTACTTGGTTTCTCTTCCGGTACTAGTTACCGGAAGGTCTTTGCCGCTGTTGCTCCCGGACCTGTTCGTGAAAATCGTTGATTCCTTGCCCGACAGTGGATGCGTGTTTTTGTGCATTGGACATCCTCTTTGGGACACAAGTTGGGACATTTTGGTGTTTTCTCCCTTCCTTTCTTGATCATTTGGGGATTTGTTTATTACCCTTATCCGGCTACAAGAGAAGGAAAGTGCAGGTGAAGCAACGCGGCTGCGTTCCCGTCTTCCTTTCATCATTTCCTGTGATTTTTTGGCAACCGGTCTACGTTGTTATGTGAAGATCGGGCGTTTTCACGACGCAGTTTCCCCGCTAGCAGTTATCAGGTACTCCTTTTTATTTCTGTTGTTATTTGTTTTTTTTTGGCCTAAGTAGTCTTTTTCCCCCTATGTTTTTGGGAATAGAGTAGGTGTTCTTTTTCCTTGGATCAAGGATCTTGGACCTTCTTTTTTCATCAAGCCTTTCTTTATGGAGAAGTTCTTCATTGCCTTTATTTTTATTGGGCATTCAAGTAAGAAGAGTTCTCTGTTGAATATACAATCTCTTACAAGGAACCACGGCCATCTGGAAAGGGTAAGAGAATGTTAAACCCGCATTCAAGTGCACCTGATCTTGTGCGTTTGCTTTTGGATATAACATTTCATTACATTATTTCCTGTTGGTTTCTTTCTTCTCAGGGCTTCCTGTCCCTTCCTTTCATTTCATTGTGGGTCGTGCAGAGAGACAGAGGGAGGCACCATCTGGATATTGTGTTTTTCTTTTCCCTATTCCCCCCCACTTTATCCCAGCGCCTTGGTGAGCTGTCACCCTTATACGAATCTCGGGTGGCAGCAACTGCGGCGTGGGTGGCGGATTGGGATACTCTTCGCTCCTGCAGTGTTGGGCTATTAACAAAGTGGTGCTATGACAGAAAACGAAGCCCACATATTTTAACACTGCCTGAGAGAAGATGGAGCAGAATGGCGTAAACCCAATGTCAGTAGATTAAGGGAGTGGGGGGGTGGTTCCCTCTATGCAGGATTTAATGGCTGCTCTTACTACCCTTCAGACCAAAGTTCAGGAATTGAGGCAGGAAAATCATGGGTTACTTCAAGAATTGAATGCCTTTAGAGCTAGGGAACATCCCTGGGGAAAGGGGTCGGGTCCTTCATCTTAAGTGCAGGGACCTATAGTACAGCCCGCTACCTTTCAGTTTGACCGAACAGCTAGCCAGGGGGCGAGTAGTGTGACACCTGTAGCTATTACTGTTACCACGCCGGTTCCGGTTCCTTTGGCTGTTCCAGAAAGGTTTTCTGGGGATTGCAATACATTTGGGGTTTTCATGAACCAGTGTCATTTGCACTGCATTTCCAGATGATTCAGCTAAGGTTGCATTTGTTATTTATTTTCTAGCTGGTACCGCAGCCATGTGGGCTGTTCCTCTGGAGGATGGGGATGACCCCGTTTTGTATAATTTTCCAGCTTTTAAAGAGCAAATGCCTTGTCTCTTTGCGAAGCATGCCTTTATGCAGGCTAGTGATGCAGAATTGATCAAACTGAGACAAGGGAAACAGGATCTCTTAACATATATTTCTTCCTTTAACTGTCTTGTATCAGAAACACATTGGTCCCTTGCGAAAAGAACTTCTTTATTTTATCAGGGGTTGTGTGAAGTGTTAAAATATGTGGTGTCTCAAGTAGTTAATCCCCCAGACGAGTGTACCAAATTTATCGATTTGGTGGTGAAGCTGAACCATCGGTTGTCTGCAAGGAAGGGTGAGAGGAATCAATTTCAGGCTTCTCAGGTGGTAGTCGTCAGAGGGGAGTCAAGGGAAAGTAACAAGTCCAAACAATTGACTGAACCTATGCAGATAGGTGGGGTAAGGGGTCCTTTGACAAACTAAGAGAAGGGAAGACGGCGTTCTAAAAATCTGTGCCGGTATTGTGGAAAGTCTGGGCATTACGCTTGTGAATGTCCCGTAGAACCATCTAAGTTTCCTACGAGTAAAGCAGTGGCTTTTGTTAAAAAAGAAGTTGTTGGGTTATCTTCTGAAGAAGCCGTTTGTAGCAGCCCGTATGTTGTACCTGGGGCAGTTCAAAGGGTCCCTTGCCATTTCACTACTACGGTGTGTTTGGTGTTAACAGCAGCAGGTCTACTATGTCGGTGTTGCTTGATTCTGGGGTTAATGGGAATTTTATGGACATTCAGTTAGCTGATAAATTGAATGCTCAGTGTGTGTATAAAGAACAGCCTGAACCAGTAAGAGCAATTGATGAGACAGAACTATCCTCGGGGTCAATAATAAGGCAAACAGAACCTCTTTTTTTACTATGCGACAATGGGCACTTAGAAAGTATTAGCTTTGACCTTATAGATGCTCCTTCTTTTGGGGGTCATACTTAGAGTGCCTTGGCTGCAAATACACAACCCTAGGATCGATGGGTGCGGCGGACTGTTACGTTGGACTCTGAACATTGTATAAAACATTGTTATCAAGTAGTGACAGACTGGGCTGTGCCTTTAACCTGTGCAGTGGGCACTTGTGGAGATCATATTGATGTTCCTTCTTCTTATGTGGAATATAGTGATGTTTTTGATGAAGTACAAGCTAGTGCGTTGCCACCCCACAGGTCTTTTGACTGTCGTATCGATTTGATGCCTGGTGGTACATTGCCATGTAGTCACATATATGCATTGTCTGAACCGGTGGAGCGGCACTTGCAGGTGTATATTGATGAGATCCTGGTAGCTGGTTTTATACGACCGTCTTCTTCACCGGTGCCATCTTCCATCGTCTTCATAAGAAGGAAGGAGATCTTCGCGCTTGTGTGGATTATAGACCGCTCAATAAAGTGACAATTAAAAACAAATATCCACTCCCTTTGATACCAGTTTTACTGGACCAATTGAGGTACGCTACTATTTTTACGAAACTTGATTTAAGGGGCGCTAACCATCTCATTCGTGTCCGTGAGGGAGACAAATTGAAAACCGCATTTTGTACAAAATTTGGTTTATTTGAGTATTGCGATATGCCTTTTGAGTTATGTAACGCCCCTGCAGCTTTTCAATTTTTTATTAATGAAGTTTTCTGGGAGTATCTGGATGTGAGTGTGATTGTCTATATAGATGATATTTTGATCTTCTCAAAGACAACGCAGGAGCATGAAATCCATGAATCACAAGTGTTACAGAAACTACAAGAACATCGTTTATTTGTGAAATTGGAGAAATGTAAGTTCAGTGCGTCCTGTATGGAATTTTTAGGTTTCCTTATTTCTTGTGATGGCATCAAGATGAACCCTCGCAAAATTGAGGCTATTGTTGATTGGCCTTCTCCTACTTGTGTTAAGGATGTCCAGGTTCTCCTAGGGTTCGCTGATTTCTATAGGCGTTTTATCTCCCATTTTAATAATAATAATGCCCATGACAGCCCTCTTAAGGAAAGGAGTACATTTTCTTTGGTCTTCTGCAGCTCAATCTGCATTAGAGCAGTTGATAGCCAAGTTTACCACAGCTCCTGTTCTTATGCATCCCTGCCTTTTTAAGTGGAGGCGGATGCTTCACAATATGCGGTGGGAGGGGAATTGTCCCAAAGGGATACTGATACAGGTTTGATGCACCCTGTTGCCTTTTATTCTAAAAAGTTGTTGCCAGCTGAGCAAAATGATACAGTGGCCGAAAGGGAGTTGTTGGCTATTAAATTGTCATTTGAAGAGCGGCGTCATCATTTATGGGGTGCTAGACATCCTATTACGATTTACACGGATCATAAAAATCTGGAATTCTTCGCTCTGCAAGGGCTTTAACCCCAAGACAGATGAGATGAGTATTGTTTTTTAATAAATACGATTTTACCATCACATATAGACCTGCTGCACAACAAGTTAAATCAGATGCATTGTCTCGTATTCATGTTGGCCCCTTTGAAGAAGAGCCGTTTTTGGACGTTAGGCCTTTGACCCCAGCAGATAAGATAGTGGGGTGTGTCTCTATGGATGGCTTTTTGGCATCAGTGAAGGAAGAGGTGAAAACCCTGGATCTGACTCGATGGTTGACCAATCCGTTGTTTAAACTGCAAGATGAGTTGTTATATCATGATGGACGGCTATTTATACCACCCAAGTTGAGGAAGCAAGTGCTGACCTGGTGTCATTCCTCTTCTTTAGCCGGACATCCAGGAATGAATAAGACCAAGGAGTTTTGTTTAAGGTGGTTTTGGTGGGATACGGTATGACATGATGTTCAGGTATTTGTGGCACCCTGTCCTGTTTGTGCTGTTAGTAAGGCTTCACATACACACCCTTCTGGGTTGTTACACCCTTATCCATGCCTCCTACCCCCTGGCATACTATCAGTATGGATTTCATTACGGATCTTCTACTGGAAGCAGGGTATACTAACATATTGGTGGTAGTTGATTTGTTTACTAAGACAGCGCATTTCATCCCGTTACCTAAATTGCCAACTGCAAGATAATTGGCCGTTGCTTTCATAGCACAGGTACTAAGGTTGCATGGTTTGCCCACTGCCATTGTGTCAGACAGGGATGCACAGTTTATATCACATTTTAGGACTGAGTTGTGCTCGTCGATGAAGATGGAGTTGCGGTAGTCCTCCGCCTACCATCCACAGATGGATGGGCAAACAGAACGGACAAATCAGATGATGGAACAGTACATACGATGCCTCTTGTCCTCCTTGACAGGGAGTTGGGTAACAGCACTTCACGTGGCTGAGTTTGCATATAATAATAGCATGTATTCAGCTTTGGGTATGACTCCTTTTTTTTTGTTCAATGGGTTTTCACCTTAATGCCAAGCCCATTCAACCCTCTGGGAGGGTTCCTGCAGTAGACACCTTGAGTCGTGCTTTGGTGGACATTTGGGGAAAGGCTCAGGAACAGTTATTGGCCACCAATCTTAGAATGAAGAAGCAGGTAGACAGACATAGGTGTCCTGCTCCCTCGTGTGCAGTGGGTGATATAGCATGGTTGGCTATGAAGAATTTGAGGTTGGAAGGCTCTAGGAAATTGCAGCCTCGGTATGTGGGGCCCTTCAGTATTCTAAAAGTGGGGAACCCTGTAGCCATGAAGCTAGCTTTACCTGATGATTATCGTATTCATTCAGTAATTCACACATCCTTGTTGAAACCTCATACTAGAACTACCCAAGCGTTGCCTCCACCTCCCCCTGTGGTGACTGATGATCATGAGGAGTTTGAAGTCAATGCTATTTTGGATTCCAGGAGGATATGAGGGAGATTAATTTATCTATTGGAAAGGTTATACTCCTGATGACCGTACATATGAGCCAGCCAGTAATGAACATGCTCCTCGGTTGATGCAGCTCTTCAATGTACGTCATCCTGGTAAACCACGTCCCTTGGGAAGGTGTTTGGGAGCAGGTACTGTTGGGTTTTATGACGATATAGGAAGTTAAGGCCGTCTTTTAAACCTCTCACTTTTTATCTTTTAGGCCATATACCTGATCGGGTGGACTTGCAGGGAAAATCTAGCCAGTCGTCGGCGGGTATATAAGTTCCTGCTTGCTGGCCGTCTGTGCTTGGTTTCTCTTTCGGTTCTAGTTACCGGAAGGTCATTGCCAGCTGTTGCTCCTGGACCTGTTCGTGGAAATCGTTGATTCCTTGCCCAGAAGTGGATGCCTGTTTTTGTGCATTGGACATCCTCTTTGGAACTCAAGTTGGGACATTTTGGTGTTTTCTCCCTTCCTTTCTTGATCAGTTGGGGATTTGTTTATAACCCTTATCCAGCTTTTGCTTACGAGAGAAGGAAAGTATGAGTGAAGCAACGCGGCTGCGTTCCCGTTTTCCTTTCATCATTTCCTTTTTTTATTTTTTTTTATTTTAATAAATTTTTTATTCAGCAGTGTCAGCAATAAATAATCATTACATATAAACCAAGATTGTTACATCTCATAAATAAAGAAAATAGAATATCATAACATGACATTTACAAATATTATCATTGTTCACCACCAGACAGCCACTTGGTTATCGGTGCCCATAGTTGCTCCCCAAATTGCCTTCTTCTATGTCCCTTTAATTTATATAAGACAACTTCCATGTAGTATAGAGCAAGGATCCTAGATCTCCATTCAAAGAAAGAGGGTGAATCTGAACTTAGCCACTTTGTGGTGATACAAAGGCGAATCACTGCCATAATCAAAAATAAAAAACCCCTTTGTGGTGCCAACCTTCTGTTATTTAACAATTCGGGCTCAGTTCCAAACAGGACTAAGCCCGGATTGAATATTACCGGAAGTTCTAAAGAGGAGTTCAAGAAAAATTGCACTTCGCCAAGAAATTGAGTCAATGAGGGACAAAAGAAAAACATATGTGCAGCCTCCGCTGCACTCTCGCCACAACGCGCGCATTTGTCCCCTCTTCCCACCCTCCACCCTCCATTTTGCAAGCTTGGCTGGAGTATAATAAAGATCAAAAACTGACATAAAGCACTGGCTCTTTAAACTCCCTGAAAACAGGATAGTACTTGCCAATTCTAACGACTCCTGCAGATCTAAATTCTGAATCCCTATCTTCCTATTCCATTTAAGTTCCTGGATATGAAGGTCATCATGCTGGCTACGACTAACCTCTTTGTATAACTGAGAAAGATTCGCCTTACAACTTAACACTTTAAGTATCGGGATTCCCGCAAGTGTGCATGTACCCTCTGTGGTAGCTTTATCTACAAAGCTACGCAACTGTAAATATTTAAAAAAAATCCCCCCTTCCCAAAGTAAATTTTTCACTAACTAAGGCATAAGGCATTAATTGCCATATTCACATATATCCCCCAATGTTCTAATACCGGCCAGCCGCCACTTCCGGGCCACGGAGTCCTTAAAGACCATGGGCAGAGCCCCGGGCAGCCCAATCGATGTATAAGCATTAACTTTATTTATCCCACACAACGAACCTATCTTTTTCCAAACATAATAAGCTGCGGCCAAAACCTTAAATCTGTTTTTTTTGTAGTAGCTAGGTTCGATAACCCTAACTAATAGGTACCTTGCTTCTGTACCGAGGACCATTTCAAAAATAGAGGGGGTTACTGCCGAGTCCATGACAGCCCTTTCACGATAAATCAAAATACGACAGTATTGAAGCATCGAGACATAATAATACAGATGAAAATTTGGAATAGCCCACCCCCCTCGACTGATTGGCATAAATAGCCATTTCATGGCTCTTCTTGACCTTTTATAACTCCAAAGGAACCGAGAACATAGTCTTTCTATCTTCACAAATAGGGAATTAGGAAAAATTAGCGGGATCGCCCTAAATATGTATAGGAACTTCGGGAAGATCATCATTTTAATAACATTGCTTCTTCCATAAAGTGACAGATGCAAGTGATCCAGTCTCTCCAAAGTCCTATCAGACTCTAATATAATAGGGTCAGCATTCAATACTGGGATTTCCTCGACTTTCGCCGAGATTCTAATGCCCAAATATACAGCCTGATCAACTATTAATTTAAGATCAGATGGGCGTCCCTTTTCTGAGTGCAAGACCTGAGTCTTAGTAAGATTTAGCTTATAGCCTGAATACCTGGCGAAGTCACTCGTCAGGCTCTCAATTCTATCTAACGCTTGGACAACATCGCCAGTCAAAACTGCTAAGTCGTCAGCATAAGCTAACACTTTAACCCCGTGTAACCGAGGTTTAACAGGAGTAATTAACATGTCGCATTCCAGTTTGTGAATCAATGGTTCTATATAGAGGGCGAAGAGCAAAGGTGAGCAGGGACACCCTTGACGTGTGCCCCTCCACACCTTAAACTCCTCTGTTTCCACCCCTGAAATCCTTACAGCCGCCACCGGCCTTATATAAATAGTCTGCACGGCCCTCAAAAATTCGGAAGGGAAACCCTTCCAGCTGAGCACCGCCCACAGGTAGGCCCAGGAGACCCTGTCAAACGCCTTCTCGGCATCCAACAGGGCCACCCCAGCCCGTGACCCAGTCGCCTGCGCCCAGTCTAGAATAGAGATGACCCGACTGACATGATCTGTGGTACCTCGTCCCGCAATAAAGCCGTGCTGACGTGGTGAGACTATTGACACGATCATTTTCGAAATTCTCACGGCAAGAAGTTTTGAATAGATTTTGCTGTCTGCGTTAATTAAGGAAATAGGTCGATATGAGCCTAGTTGGAGCCCATCTTTCCCTTTTTTCCTAAAAACCATAATAATCGTTTTGGACCAGGACTCCGGCGGAGAGCCATTAAAGGCGTTTTGCAGCAGTTTCAACAGCTCTAGCCCCAACTCCGGCCAAAACCTCCTATATACCTCCGAGGGTATTCTATCCGTGCCCATCGCCTTGCCGCATGGAAGTGAAAAAATTGCGGCCTGGACTTCTTCTAGCGTTATTGGAGCCACCAAGCTATTTCTCTGTTCATCCGACAGGGATGTAGAATCGATCCCTGCTAAAAAGCTCTCCGCCTTTTCGATACCCTCATTTCGATACAAATTCTCGTAGAATGATTGAAAGGCTTTCCTCACACCATATGGTGTTGTCTGAATTGTTCCCTGGATGTCTTTAATCTTCAAAATTTTATTTTGAGCCTCCCTTTGACAGAGTCGATTGGCTAGAACCTTGCCAGATTGCTCACCATGCTCATAGCATTCCCTTTTATGAGTCTTAAACTTAGCAGCCACCTCCTCGGCAAACTGTTGGAATATAACTGACCTATTAATGGCTAATTGTTTCAATACCTCCGTTAGATCATGTCCTTCTTTAATACATTTATCCAGCTCACACTCAGTATTGTTTAAGTCCTTTATACGTTTATCTAGAACAGATTTATTATTTTTGCGCTTATAAGCGACATAGCTAAGGGTCTCCCCCCTAAGTCCCGCCTTGAATGCATCCCACACGGTTCCTACAGAGGCAGTGTTCCTATTTATCTCAAAAAAGCTGGAAATCCAGACCTTAATATGCCTGCAATACTCCGGATCAAGCAATACTTTCCTGTCAAAAGTCCACTCACAATTTCGTGAGGTACCTATGTCAAGCTCAATTTTTAAGACTACGGGGTTATGGTCGGATATGAATCTAGGCAAGGTAAACACCCTCGCATTACCGAGCAAGGAATATGAGACAAAAAAATAATCCAGCCGCACCAGTTTTTTATGAGGGGCTGAAAAATACGTATACCCCGGCTGATTAGCATTTAATTCAATCCATGAATCAACTAATCCTTGATCTAAAACTAAGCTGAGCAGGCTTCTAAAAACTTGAGGTTTCCTGCCGTAATAGGCCGGGCGACCTCTAGCATCAAATCTTTCATTTAAATGTATGTTCAGATCCCCACATATTATAAGCGGCTGTGCCCAGGTTGACATTTCTAAATTCATTTTATAAAAAAATTCAGATTCATCCAGGTTTGGACCATAAACAGTGCATATTGTAAACTTTATGCTATTAACAACAACTTCGGCCATTGCCCAATGCCCCCAATTATCCTCTTTGTGTTTCCTAACAGTTAATACCCCCTTCTTAGATAAAAAAAAGCCACCCCTCTAAGATTTACTGACTGACGTGAGCAGGTGATCAAATCCATTCCCAGCCCCCTAAGCCATCCTCTATTCTCCCACGCTATGTGCGTCTCTTGTAGACACAGAACGTCCCAAGACATAGCCTGAGTTATACTAGCCAAAACCCTTCTCTTGTTAGGGTCATTTAAGCCACATATATTAAGAGAGCAGACTGTGAATTTTACTCTTTTGTATTATTATGTGCTCCCCCCTCTAAATCACATCTCTCTCCCCGATACTCCCAGCTCTTTACAAACAGCATAACTTCTATGTCCAGATTCACCATTGCATTTATCTTGCCATTCCTACGAAAGTAAATTAATGGACTCCATCGAAACCAAAACAGAAAATGTGCCTCCACTGCTAAAATTTTTACCCCAGGCCTACTACACCTGCTGCCCCTACAACCCCCTACCCTGTGCGACCCACCTTTCATCATTTCCTGTGTTTTTTGGCAATCGGTCTACGTCGTTATGTGAAGATCGGGCGTTTTCACGAAGAAGTTTCCCCGCTAGCAGTTATCGGGTACTCCTTTTTATTTCTATTGTTATTTGTTTGTTTTGTGGCCTAAGTAGTCTTTTTCCCCCCTATGTGTTTGGGAATAGAGTAGATGTTCTTTTTCCTTGGATCAAGGATCTTGGACCTTCTTTTTTCATCAAGCCTTTCTTCATGGAAAAGTACTTCATTGCCTTTATTTTTATTGGGCATTCAAGTAAATAGAGTTCTCTGTTGAATATACAACCTCTTACAAGGAACAATAATATCCCAGCTTATTTCCTCCCTAAATGCCGCATCTAGCAGGGCACTGGGGGGCAGTCTCCATGTGAATTCACGCAGGATTGACAAGTTGAACCACACTCTGAGGGTGCAGGGAGCATGAACAGATAGGGTTCTGTGCAAATGTGTGGTTTTCTCTGTCCACGTCACCACATCACCTGACACTAACCAGAAGTCAAGTCTGGACCAGGCCCTGTGTTGTGCCGCAATACAGGTGCCGTCCCTTCTCCCAGAATTGTGCTGTCGCCAAATGTCCACTAGTTGATTGTCGAATATTATTGTGTTGAGTGCTCTACCGGCCCGGGGGTGTAGGCTTCGTGCAGTACCAAGTCTATCCGTGGTGTCACACAAAATGGCATTGAAGTCACCGCCCCATATGATGGTATCACAACCTAGCGTTACACTCTAGCCCAGATATCATAAAAAAATCTGGGTTGTCTGTGTTTGCACCGTATAGCGCAACCATGGTAATCTTAGTGCCTCCAAGCGTGCCTCTCAGTATAAAATAGCGTCCTTCTGGGTCCATCTGGGATTGGGTCAATGCCCAGTCAACACCCCGGCGTATTAATGTGGCAATTCCTCTTGCATAATTTGAGCATATGGAGGAGTAGGCCTCTCCCCTGCGTTTATGTCTTAGTTTGTTAGATTCAGAACTGTTTAAATGTGTTACTTGAAGGAAACATATGTTAACGCTGTATCTATCAAGGCAAGCTTGAATGAGGCGTGCCTTCCTTTGATTGTTGAAGCGTCGGATATTCCAAGTCAGGAATGTGCAGGCCATCATCTCTACGGGGAGGCATATATGCAGAAATCTGACATGAATCTCTCAGGGATACAGTCAGATTTGTTCATTGCGTTTTCGCATCATACCTAGGAGTCTGTGGAAAGAAATTGCGGCATGTCTGGCAATTTTTGTGTCTATTGTGGCGAGTGACCATGTGATATCTATTGCCAAGTGTTGTCTGTCTGCTTCCATAAAAAAACATAACAACTAACCACTCCATCCCACCACCCGCATCAACCCACCAATCAGGTCATGCAATTATTCCCACCCACTTCCTTATATTCCTAGCAACAGTACTAACATTTGTACAATCCCAAGGGAGATCTCCTGGGGCCATAGGGTCACCGTCCCACTGCCCCAACGTGTGGCAGGGTGGCCGAACTATGAGTCAGTAGCTAAAGGGCATATATTGATCTGGTATAGGTGGCCATATTCAGTGTGTCAATGGTACTCTAGTCCTCAGACACTTCGCATCAGCTCCTGCAGCTCTTCCTAGGCTCTAGCCCAGTGTCTGAGATGTGACTTAACTAGCGTAGGCTATTCGCTATAGGTTTGTCATTATCGCTGAATGTCGCACCAGTTGTTTCACGTCTAGCCTGGGATGAAGGACTGTTCCGGTTGCTTATCTGTCTAGCAAATTTGAGGGCATCATAACGATATTAGCGCTCAACTGTTTGTGGCCAGGCTACTTTGCACGCAATGCTGGGTGGAAGTGCCCCGGGTGACCAGACAGCCACACCTGCGCTATGGCACCAGTCACGGGTACGCGCTACACCCACCTTAATTTGCCTGGTCAGCTGTGGGTCTCGGCCGCCTGGGGTGGCTCACCCCCGGTTGTCCGGAACACTCCTCAGTCAAGTCTGCCCCAGTGCAGCATCAGCAAGAGACTTCCTTCTCTCATGTCACCAGAGTTACGCGGTTACTGGGACTGCTGTACCTCTGATCCAGACAGCAGGTCACCAGCGGCAGCATCCTTTGAATTCCCAGTTGTGGAGGCTTCCGCCTCAGAGAGCTCGCTTCGTTGGGTGGCACGTCCGGTTCTTGCAAGTGGATCTGTTTTCCGATGCGCACAGCCTAGGCGACTCCTACCTCTGCATCAGTTGCTGTCTTCCGCATGGGTCAGGCTGTCACCGGCCCGTCGTCCGGGGAAGAGTGTGCAAGCCTCGCCCCACTCTCCCCATGCAAGTAGGCCGCCGCTCAGGCCCTGAATAGGCCCAACCCCGTCTGTCACCAGCAGCCGGGATTCTGTGCTGCTGCGGGAGTTAGGATTTACATGAATGGTGCCTGGTCACGTCTGCCAGCAATGCAGCTTGATTCAGCCTAGTAGGTAGCCCCAATCGCCAGGATTAATTCCGGATTGTGTTATCGGCTGGCAGAGTCCTCTTAGCAAGTGGCCATCTTGCTGCTTGGGTAAGCCTCGCCCCAAACTCAAGTTCTTTGGTCATATCTTTTCTGATGGGGGAATGAATCCAGATCCAAATAAAGTACAGGCCTTGTCATCACTTTTCCCCCACTAAAGGTAACTGTGCTGAGATCCTTCCTTTGTATGGCCAGTTACCGTTCAAAGAATATGCTGGACTTTACCACTGTGAGTGCCCCATTGAATGACTTAACGAAACAAAATGTCCCATTTCAATGGTCAAAAGAATGTGAAGAAAGCTTCAAGAAAATCAATCATGCAATTGAGAATGCCACTGAAATGGCATACATTGATCTGAAATTACAGACAGAGGTTGGTGTTGATGCAAGACCATTGGGTTGGATGCAAACCTTGCCCAGCACATTAGACATCCCAACGTCCCAAGACACATTGTGGCTTATGCTAGTCGAAGTCTGTTATCGACAGAATGTGCCTATTCACAACCTGAAAGAAAGAGCCTCCCTGTGATGTGGGTTTGTGAGCATTTTGATGTGTTCCTATATGGAAAGCCGCGACTGACTCCGGAATCTGAAGATCACGGTTCGATCCCCGGCGCCGGCGGCAGATTAGCCCAGCACCATGTGACTCTGGGCAATAGCTTGCTTAATCTTCCTGATGGCCCCCTAGCGCCTAGAGACCCTTACGGGTGATTGTTTGCGCTTTACAAATGTGGATTATTATTAGTATTATTAATATTTCAGAGCTGTCACCGATCACCAAGAATTGCTCACCATGTTCAGTAATCCTAAAGCCAAAATGCCCCCTCACATTGAGAGGTGGGCTTTGCGACTTCAGGAGTATGATTATACGATTGCGCATGGTCCAGGTAAAGATCAAAACCGTGCTGACTACTTCTCATGTGTGCCAATGCAGTTTCATTAAAGATTAATGGGGTAGCCCAGCATCTCACAGAACCTGGGGAACTAGAACAGTATATACTAATGGTTGGTTCTGTTGAGAAAGGTAACATTGCTTCAGAACTTTTTGCATTTGTCCTAACCACTAGGAAAACCAGTCAATGGTATACAGTCAACAATGAATACCATACAAACACTAGAAATAATAAGACTGCTGTTATAAACTAAAAATGTGATTGATATATTAAGTCATATATCGTATAAAACACTGCATATACAAATATGTGAAAACACAAGACGGTTCAACAACATATACCATTACATACATAAATATGTGCCATATAATTACATAGAACATAATCTGAATGTTTAACATTCACAATACACATAGAAGTAAACACTTAATTCTGCATCCGCATAGACTTAGCATATATATTAACACAGATAGCCTTATTATTTATAAAACCGATATGTGGAGTACTAGTACGGAATGCTGTATCTGTACTTTGACGTTTCGACCCCTATTCAAAGAGCGCAAAAGTAAAACATCATCCAGGGTCTTCTTCAGGACTTTACAGGGTAGCCTGTATATTAAGAAATTAGGTATCAATACAGAGTATCAATACAATAGACCTAGTTTTAACATGGTGAAAAATGAGGGGGTCTCTAACACCTCCCACCTGTATATATGGGCCTTGTGGTTGCTATAAGCAGGGGAGGGACCACAATAATTTCAGAAAATCCTCCATATGTACCTATATGGGAAACAGTGTTGAGCAGATGTCAAATCATCTAGACCAGCGAACCTGTATATTGCTCACAACAATCATATAGTCCCTTCCTTGCAAAGCAGGTAAACTTTCCTGCATGGCATATCGATCACATTTCGAATCTATAACATCAGTCTTATTATTTCTTGGGTTTTTATGGTATTCAATGTTGACTGTATACCATTGACTGGTTTTCCTAGTGGTCAGGACAAATGCAAAACGTTCTGAAGCAATTCTACCTTTCTCGAAAGAACCAACCATTAGCATATACAAATACAGTATCATGACACTATTTCTAAAGCAGATGATGCCTATGTTAACTTTATTGTGAAGTCCAGTACGCCTGCTGCCACATTGACAGAACAAATAATTACTGCCATGAGTACTGACAGGGATTTGCTAATACTGAGAGATATTATTATAGACCAATTGTGGCGAGAACATAATCGACTACTTCATGATGAGCTTAAACCCCAAGAAAATCTAAACTTTGGAGAAAGAACTTTCAGTTACCTCAGAACACAACATTTTACGATGGTCAACAGGTGTCATACCCTAGAGTCTGAGACAACAAGTTATTGAACTGGCTCATGAGGGACACCGTTGAGTTGTTGCTACGAAACTAGCTCTACGAGGCCGAGTGTGGTTCCCTCATCTTGATGAAAGAGTGTTAAAGGCATGTCACTTGAGCAACTGCATGTCATCCAAGGAAACCCCACATCCATTAAACATGCCTGATCTTTCAAAGCACGCATGGGAGAAAACTGCAATTGAGTTCTTTGGACCCCTTGACAATGGACATCATCTATTAGTAATTGTTGATTAATATGCCTGTTTTCCTTTTGTGGAAGATCTGTCATCAACTACTCATGACAGAGTCATTGAGAGATTAGAAATTATCTTTGCAACATGGGGTGTTCCTTCAATTTTGAAATCTGACAATAGCCCACCTTTCAATAGCTGCGAATTTAAAGATTTTCTCACTCACCTAAATGTCAAGCATCAGAAAAGGTCACCTATTTTGGCCGCAGGTGAACGGTGTGGTCGAGAGATTTATGAGCATCCTCAAGAAGACCGTTCAGCTCACTGTGCTGGAAAAGTTTCAACTCAAATCAGTTCTTCTGTCTACGCTTCGTGCTTAAAAGTCAACTCTCCATTCTTCCATGGGTGAAAGCCCTGCCACCTTAATATTTGGGAGAGCCACACAAACCAAAAAGTCACAAAGGACCAATGAGAGATCTACTGGCCTCGTTCAACTTTACATTACTGATTTGTCTCCCAAATGCAAAATGTAGACCTATGCAAACAGATGCTGCTGTGCTCAGAGCACTATGTTCAACCAAGGAGACCAAAATAACGTCCGGCAGAAACAGAAAGGCTAATATGATGCTTTTTTTGATGCTGAGCCACTGAGGGTTGTGACTAGTAAAGGACACAAGGTGACTGGTCACTATCCTGGAAAGTTCACAACGCAAGATTCTTTGCATTTCAAGCACCTACCTCGACCTTCGCCAGCTACAGATGTCAGAAGTGAGACTTATCTACCTGAGAATCCGGAGAGCCAAATGACTGTACCAGTTTCTCTGTCACTAGTGCCAGCCATGGACATTTTTCCTGTATCTCAGCAGCCTCACGTGACCAGATCTGGGCGATTGATTCAAACACCAAAACCACTTATTGAAGAGTTATAATGTATAAATGTATTACTGGTACTTTTTATTTAACAAGGGGGAGATGTAGTGTCTTGTGAGTTAGAGATGGCGGGACCCTTTTGGTTCCTGATGGACTCCGCAGAACAGTGGCGTAAGTGCGTGGGTGTAGGGTAACCCTGGGCATAGGACTATGCTACTCTCACGTAGTTTGCGCAACTACACGCTACGTAGCACAGTACAAAAACGCATAGAGTAGCGGGCATTTTTTGCTTGCTCGCGTCCCTCAATGTCAAGTTAGCGACCGCGAGCGAGCAAAATAACATCCCGGCGAGACGTTTCCTCGTTCGCGATCAGCAACATCAAGTCGCCGATCTCGAGTGTGGAAAATAAACCTCCCGGTGAGATTCTCAACGCAGGGAGGTCAGGTTTCTCATTGCGAGTGGTCGCGTATGCTCGCGACCGCTCGCAATGAGAAACTACCGGTCCACATTGAGAAAGCTGCCACTCGAGTACAAATCTACTCGAGTGGTAGAAAAGGACCGCTTGCACTGTGCAAGATGCCGTTTGCAGTGATTGCACAGTGCGGACAAGCATCCGGCACTGTGCATCAGTGCAAATAGCATTTTGCACAGTGCACTACGCAGTTCGCGTAGCTTGCGTAGTGCGAAGGGCACTTCGCGTAGCTACGCATAGCGCTACTACACAAACTACGCCCAGGGTTAGTGTAGGGATAGAATTAATGATGTAGAATTCTCAGTTAACTGTTACACACTGAGGCACCTCCTTGATGCTGGCCCTGACCTTATCAGCTACTCTGTAAAAATGTTGTTTTACAGGCAGACTATCTCCAGTGTCCACATCATGGACGCACCAATTGGTGACTCCTGGGGTCAGGGAGAACAGGGAGGCAAACTGACCCAACACCTGGCGACAGTCCCTCTGCTGTTCTGGGGTCAGGGTAGGTGAGAGGTTCACCCCATCCACTGACCCATACTTTTCTCTAGCTGACAGGAGGTCAAGAAGAGGTTCACTCTCCTCGTCCACCCCATCATCTGTAGCCAAGAGCATGGTCATGTCAGACCTTTCAAAGTGGGGTTTGAGGCGGTTCACATGGTGGACCCTCAGAGGGTTCCTAGGAGACTGTAAGTCAACCAGGCAGGTCACTTCGCTCCTGCGCTCCACCACCTCATAAGGCCCAGTCCACTTATCCTGGAGCGCGCTGGGCTCCACTGGTGCCATCACCCACACTTTTTGCCCAGGTTGAAACTAGACCAGAGTGGCATTCTGGTCGTACCACCATTTCATTTCTTCCTGGCTGGCTTTCAGATTCGCCTGAGTGAGTTGCATGAAACGCCTAGTTTGGTTCCTGAAGGCCAGCATGTAGCTACATACATCCTAGGTGGGTTTACTAGGAGCCTTCTCCCAGCCCTCCTTCACCAAACTGAAGGGTCCTCTTACAGGGTGACCATTAGGGGTGGGCGGAATTTGCGGAATTAACCTTCGCAAATTATCGCGAAAATGTTTAAAATTATCGCAAACAAGCGGAAATATCGCGAAGATGCGGAAGTTTTTTTCCGGCATGTTCGCGAGATTTTCTGCATGGTTGCGGGTCGCCAACTTACCCATGTGGTTGCTTGCGGGCGCGGCCATCTTGTTTTGAGTTGTTCTCGCGGTGCATGATCGCGAGAAGAAAGACGTGATCGCGCGACGCATGACGTCACTGCGGGCGCGAACTGTCGCGAGACAGCGCAAATGGCTAAAAACAATACAACATCTCATGGAGAACGAGACCGGATCAAGAAAACTTGTCGGCGAACGCAGGGATTCAGGTAAGGCGATCGCGCGCGCGCGAGAATGTATTATTTTACAGCGCGAGCAAGAAACAAATTATCGCCAAGCTGCGGAAACCGGAATTTTTGACATTTTCGCGCTCTCCGCGGAACGCGAAAATGTCAAATTATCGCAATTTCCGCGAACGGAACGAAATTTTTGCCCAGGCCTAGTGACCATACAGTAGCTCAAAGAGACTGAACCCTAGGGACTTCTGTGGCACCTCACTGTAAGCAAACAGCAGGCATGGTAAGAGGACGTCCCACTTATGCCTCATGGGTTCCTCAAGACCCATAATCATGCCCTTCAGGGTCCGGTTAAATCTCTCAACCAGCCCGTTCCCTTGGGGGGGTAAGGCGTGGTGAACTTATAGGTTACACCGCACTCCTTCCACAGAGATTTCCTATACCTAGATATGAAATTAGTATCACTGTCTGACACCACCTCTCTGGGGAACCCCACACTGGAGGAAATCCCCATCAGTGCACGGCCCACCACGGGGGCTGTCACTGTCACTGCTTCCAGTTACTGGGTGGCATGATCCACCAAGACCAGGGTGAACCTGTTGCCCATGGCTGTCTTGGAATCCAGAGTCCCCATGATGTCAACTCCCACCCTCTCAAAGGGGGTGCTGACTACAGGGAAAGGTTAGAGAGGAACCTTGCACTTCCTCCCACTCTTACCACTTACCAGGCAAGTCTGACAGGTCCTGCAATGAGTATCAGAACTCTTGCGCATGTGTGGCCTGTAGAAGTGGGTGACAAGCCTCTCGAAGGTCTTGTTCTGCCCCAAATGTCCTGCTAAAGGTACATCATGAGCCAACCCCAGTAGGAAGGCTCTGAAGCGCTTGGGTACCACCAGCACACGGGGTGACCCAGGCTCAGCAACCTTAGGCTCACTATACAGGAGATCATTCTTCCAGTAAATCAAATGTGACCCGGACTGATCACCTGCTGCCTGGTTTGCTGCCTGTTGCTGCAAACTTACAAGAGAAGGGCACTTTTTCTGCTCCTCACAGAATTCCTCTCTGGAGGGCCCTCCATCCTGCTGCCATTGGGTCAGCTCAGGTAGGTCCCCCAGTTCAGCTTCTTGTTCCCCCATAGGCTCCAGGGCATCCCCCTCAAGGTGTGCCTCCTCCTGGACCCTGGGAACTTTGGGGGCCGATTTCCCGTGCCCCCTACCTCCTCTCTTTAAGGCAGGCACCCGGTCCACTGTTTCAGGCTCTAAGTCCTCGTGAACACCCTTACTAGCTGCCATAGATAGAGTGGTCACACAAGCCCACTCAGGCAGACCCAACGGGCCCGATTCACAGAACTAACTTAAGACAAAATCCTAAACTTACTACCATTTTGGTATTCACAGAAGGCACTTACTCATTTTGGTATTCACAGAAGGCACTTACTCATTTCGGTATTCACAGAAGTTAGGAGTCCTAACTTTAGGACTCCTAAATGCCTTCTGTGAATACCGAAAGTCTTAAAATTAGGATTTTTCTCAGTTTAGTAGTAGTATAGTTAGGACTCCTAACTTTAGGGCTCCTAAATGCCTTCTGTGAATACCGAAAGTCTTAAAATTAGGATTTTTCTCAATTTAGTAGTCCTAAGTTTAGGACTCCTAACTTTAGGACTCCTAAATGCCTTCTGTGAATACCGAAAGTCTTAAAATTAGGATTTTTCTCAGTTTAGTAGTAGTATAGTTAGGACTCCTAACTTTAGGACTCCTAAATGCCTTCTGTGAATAACGAAAGTCTTAAAATTAGGATTTTTCTCAATTTAGTAGTCCTAAATTTAGGACTCCTAAATGCCTTCTGTGAATACCGAAAGCCTTAAAATTAGGATTTTTCTCAGTTTAGTAGTTGTAAAGTTAGGAGTCCTAACCTTAGGACTCCTAAACTGAGAAAAATCCTAATTTTAAGGCTTTCGGTATTCACAGAAGGCATTTAGGAGTCCTAAAGTTAGGAGTCCTAAATTTAGGACTACTAAATTGAGAAAAATCCTAATTTTAAGACTTTCAGTATTCACAGAAGGCATTTAGGAGTCCTAAAGTTAGGAGTCCTAACTATACTACTACTAAACTGAGAAAAATCCTAATTTTAAGACTTTCGGTATTCACAGAAGGCATTTAGGAGTCCTAAAGTTAGGAGTCCTAAACTTAGGACTACTAAACTGAGAAAAATCCTAATTTTAAGACTTTCGGTATTCACAGAAGGCATTTAGGAGTCCTAAAGTTAGGAGTCCTAACTATACTACTACTAAACTGAGAAAAATCCTAATTTTAAGACTTTCGGTATTCACAGAAGGCATTTAGGAGTCCTAAAGTTAGGACTCCTAACTTCTGTGAATACCGAAATGAGTAAGTGCCTTCTGTGAATACCAAAATGAGTAAGTGCCTTCTGTGAATACCAAAATGGTAGTAAGTTTAGGATTTTGTCTTAAGTTAGTTCTGTGAATCGGGCCCAACATCTCCAGATGCGCCTGGCTCTCCACCTCCTTCCAGGGGGAAATCTCCAGGTCATTTCCCAGCAGACAGTCTACAGGCATGTACGGACTTACAACGACCTTCAAGGAACCTGAGACCCTCCCCCCCATTCAAAGGGAACTAGCGCCACCTTGCAGAGGTGCATGGAGTTGTCTGCTGCATCTACAGGGTGAAGTACATAGGGAATTACTTGCTCAGACACCCACTGACATCTAATAGATGTCACACTGGCTCCTGTGTCTCTCAGAGTCTCCACCCTCCTTCCATTGATGGTCACCCACTGCCGGTACTTCTTAGAGTTCTTAGGCAGAGAGGCTTCTTGGACCATCTCTTGATCTCCTAATGAGACCAGGGTCATAACCGCTTCCTCCTCCCCATCCCAAGTACTCAATTCCTCCCCCAACGCTACACTCACTAAACCCGGTGTTTCTTGGGGCATTTAGGGGCAATGTGACCCAACTCTTTACAAAAATAACAGGTAGGAGGACCTCTATGGTCCCGCTTGCCCTTAGGGGACCGGAACCTCTTAGCCTTGGGGGACTGGGACTCCTTCACCTGGGAACTACTTTGGGCCCTTTAGAGAACTCCTTGTGGTCACCCTTGCCCTCCCCCACCTTCTGCTGGGGACCCTGTACACCTTTGGTAGTGGTACCCCAATCCCCTTGTGAACCCTGGTGCTGGTCCAGTGGTCCGCTTCCTCAGCAAGCTTACAAGGATCAGTCAGCTTACTGTCTAAAAGATGCTGGTGCAGCTCTGGTACACACAGACTACTCAAGTTCTCTCAACTAATTAAATTGCATAGGACTTAAAATCAGTTACCTGGCTGCCTGTCATCCAACCATCCAGTGCACGCATGTACGCATTCACACACTCCACCCAAGTACTGGATTCCAGTTTCTTGAAGTTTCTGAACTTCTGCCTGTACTGTTCAGGAGTGAGCCCACACCTGAGGCATAAAGCCTCCTTCATGTTGGCGTAGGTCAGGGTTCCCGCCCTCTCTAAAGGTGGTAAAGCATCCCTCCCAGAAGCCTGAAAGTGTTTCCATAGGCCCGTCCCCCAATGCTTCTCAGGCACCTCATCCATCCTCAGTGCGGTCTCATATGCCATGAACCACGCATAAATATCATCACCCCTTTGGTAATCTCGCACTAAGTCTTTGGGAATGTGCACCTTACCCACTGGCACTGGCTGTGCGCTGCCACCATTCGAACTGGACTCCGCCTGTTTAGCCTTAATGTCCAGTTCCCTCATGCTTAACTCATAAGCTAAGAGAATCTTCTTCTCTTCCAAGGCGAGAGCGTTATTGCTCTCCTCTGCTAGCTTTTCACTTTCAATGAGCAGCTTCTTCTCCTCTGCTTGAGCCTTAAGTTTTAAAACCTCTAACTCATGCCCTCTGACCCTTTAGTTTTCCTCCAACTCCTCTGGGGAAAAGCTCCTCC
Source organism: Triturus cristatus (assembly GCF_964204655.1). Taxonomy (NCBI): domain Eukaryota; kingdom Metazoa; phylum Chordata; class Amphibia; order Caudata; family Salamandridae; genus Triturus; species Triturus cristatus. The sequence goes on along the minus strand of NC_140583.1, from coordinate 617,120,953 downwards.
CTGAATGGTTACTACCAGTCCATGAGGCTCGTCCTCCCACAAGCAAATCCTGTGGACCAACTCTATTCCCAGGGTCAGCCTCATCTACCTCTGCATCACCTGCCTCTTTGGCTTCTCACCAGGCCCTCAAGGCTGTTTGCAGCTCCTCCTTCTTGGCGCTACTTTTCATGGGACATTCCAATGCTCTGCAGAATTGCCTCAATTGATCAACTTTGTAGATAAGCAATGCCTCAATGTCGAATTCCAATTCTGCAACCTCCCTGGCTACTTGACTCCTTTGAGACATGATGTGTGGCTTAAAGGTCGCTGAAAAATAGAACCAAAAATTATAAAACAAAATATGTGGTTGCGTCGTGATCTGTGCTAAAGCTAGTGATGTACACCAATCACTGTGAGTCAGTTGCACATACAAGTTCAAATCCCAACCGCTGACCACCAATGTTAGAACTTGGGGTCTCTAGTTGGTTGAAGTAGGTGCCTTAGTCCAAATAGGGACCCTTGCTTCTAGTCAGGGAAAGGAGGGACACACTCTTAGATAACCCCTGTTCACCCTCCGGTAGCTTGGCACGAGCAGCCAGGCTTATCTCCAAGGCAATTTGTAAAGTATTTTCAACCACACCCTCAGTAACACAGTGATAACACCATAAATGGACACCACACTGATTCAGGAAAATAGCGGTATCTTTATCAAAAAGAAATATGATGAGATCAAACGATAAAAATATCCAGCATATGCGTATTCATAATATTTCACTGGGCCGGTTATTAGGCCAACAATCACTTGTAGGTTCTTGCGGTATTAATGATCTAATGCAGTCCTAATGCAATGCTATGCAGTTCGTAATGCAGTTCGTAATGCAGTTCGTAATGTAGAAATCAGACAGTCCTTAATGCAAGTACTAATGCGGTTCGTAAAGCAAGTTATAATGCAGTCCATAATGCAAGTACTAATGCGGATCGTAAAAGCAAGTAATAATGCAGTTCGTAATGCAAGTACAAATGCGGATTGTAAAAGCAAGTAATAATGCAGTTCGTAGTGCAAGTGCTAATGCGGATCGTAAAAGCAATTTGGCACCGATCGTGGTGCTGGTGAAGGTCTCTATGCCACTCTTGGTTGACTCGCGGTCAGCGACTGGTAACATATGCCTGGTAAAATATGCCCCCAATGTTGTTATGAAGGAAACAAAGTGCAGCTCCACAATCCGACCCCAGTACTGCCACTCTTCGGCGAGTATGTGCCGCAACACTGACTCGAGCGGAGGCTCGAGCTGCAAAGATGGGAAAGGCCGAGAGCGGTCTCTCGTAGCACACACTCTGCCCCAGGCAGCTACACACGCACACTTTCTGAGCATTACCTGGAGGGGTACCGTCTCTCTCTCCTCTCCTAGTGGCTTGGGCGTTACGCTGTGCGGCTTTGGGTTGGCTGCGGCTGCTCCTCGCAGTGAGAGTCGGGCTACCAGGTGACTGCCTCGCAGCTGATCGGCTTCCGTCACGACTCCGTTATTCTTGGGCAAAGGATCTCGGACCCACGATGGTGAAGGTTCACAGGTCTCTCCTTGGCAAAGGCATGTTCGAGCCAGCAGCGGTGATTTCTCACAGTTCCCCTTGGGACGATGGTCTGGGCCGATGGCAATAATGATCACAGCACTTCTGGTCATGCTGTCAATCTAACAGAGAGCAAAACTGCTCCGGGTCACACGGTCACGAGGCAATTCTCACGAATGTCTCAGGCTGCAAAAAGCACACGCACACAGCGTCGCTGAGACACACTTGGAAACTTTGATGTTCCTGAGTTTTCACAACAGGGAGCAGCTCCTCTCAGGCCCTTGGAGAAAAGTTTCTTCAGGACACAGCACACAGCAAAGTTCTTTCAAGCAGGGGACACAGCACACAGCAAAGTCCCTTGTCCTCTCCTTAGTCAAATCAGCAAACTGCAGGCCAACCCCAGAACACACAGCAAGGGCAGTCCTTTTCTTCAGTCTCTTCAGCTGTTCTTCTTTGGCAGAGGTTCCTCTTGATCACGAAGTAGATTCAGTCCTCTTCAGGCTTGAGTACAGTCTTTAGTTCAGGGGTTTCAGCTCTCACATTTATACCCCTAAATACCTTTGAAGTCTTTGTGTTCAGGGGACTCTGAACCCGGTCCATACCAGACCTGGGTTTCTTCCTACTAGTGCACACCTCCTTTCTTTTATAGTGAGGGTCTGGGCCTCCGACACTCCGCAGGAGGTGGAGTCATTCTTTTGTGGCAGCAGCACAGCCCTCTTCGCATCAAAGGGGCTACTCCTCCCACCACACCAAATAAAGGCCAGCATGTTGCTGTCTGACCTACTCCTCTCTGGTGTCAGCACACTTCCCAGATGCTGTCACATCCAAACCCAGACAGTCAATACACAACCAGGCAGAGGCACTCAGGATGGTTAGGACAAGAAACCAGCCACTTCTAAAAGCGTGGTTTCTAAACACACAATTCAAAAACCATCTTCACAGAAAGATGTGTTATTAAATTCTGAGTACCGGCACACTAAACTCCATCTCTCCATCTTATGCCTATGGGACAATATGCTGAAAACATGTGACACAGCATTACCCATTCTGTCCTATGGACAAGATGGCCTTGCAACAGTGAAAAACGAATTTGGCAGTAATTTACTGTCAGGACATGGTACACACCTCAGTACATGACCTACCTTTCACATACACTGCACGCTGCCCACGAGGATACCTTGCGCCAACTATAGGGGTGTCTGATGTGCATAAAAAGGGATGGGTAAGGCCTGGCAAGTGGGTGCACTTGTCAGGACAACAAGGCAGTTAACAAACTGCGCACAGGCACTGCAGTGGCAGGCCTGGGATCTCTTTTTAGGGCTAGTAGTAGCATTTGCATTACCAGCCCTGGCACACATAGTGCACTTTACTAGGGACTTTACTAGTAAGACAAACATACCAATTATGGACAACCAATTACCATTTTACTTTATACAGGCAGCACTTTCACTTTGACACTAATCAGCAGTGGCAAAGTGCTCAAAGCACCTAAGCCAGCAAAACGAAATCCATTACAGCATCAAAAATAGAGGAGGTGGAGGCAAAAAGTCAGGGGTAAGCACGCCAAGAAATGCCTGGTCTAACAGTAACGATTTAGGTACACCGAGTCATGATACAGTTCCACATCCTCCCTGCACCTCAGCACATAGTCTAACTAGCTATGCCCCCGATGAGTAATATGGATAAGTCCAGTCCCCTGGATGGTGAGGTATCCAAACATCAAAGAGGTGTACATCTTGTTTCCCTTGCTGGAGTGCTGTCACCATATGTCTTGGGGCTCGAACTAGGGGGATGGTGATCTATCCTCACCCAGATAAGTCTTTCCTGCAGGTATTGAGACATAAGTCTCATCAATTCACAGTTAAACAGTCCTGTCATCTATGTTCGGCACACACGTGTTAACCAAACAAGTCTCCACGCTATTCAGCACCCCTGCCACCAACAAATAGCAGCTGCCAGGATTCTTAAGCACCTGGCTTTCCACAAAGGGGACCACAGGAGCAATCCATGTTAACACGCCCCTGGCATAGGTCTAATAGGTGGAGGCATACAGTGACCCTCTCCATTTCTTTTGCACCTTGCTTCCATCCGCACCCGGTAGATGTGTTTCCTGCAGAATAGCAACCTGAACGTTATATTGTTTAAAATAGGATTTTATTTTTTAGTGCTTGAGGTAGCCATTCATGACCCAAACATTCCAAAACATAAGTTTACACTTCATGTCAAATATGCGTGAGTTGTGACAGTCTTCCACCCCAACCTAAGGCCTCCCCTCCGCCCCACCCACCACATTGGTTGCAAAACACTATGCCTATTTAACAGTGGCCTCCAAACTCGCAGGGCAGAACAACTGGTTCCTCCTTGGAACACCCTCCCATCGAGCAAACACATCACCCCAACTGACGGCTCACTCAGGTGCATTATGAGCCGCCCTGCTGCACAGGAGAGCCCGTACTATCCCCTCCCCACTAGAACACTAACTACAAAATCCAGTATATAGAAATGGATTTGTGGTATACAAAGTGATGTTTCAAGAAACTGCAAATACGGGCAGCACCCGAGCTGACAGGAGTCCAGCCAGGGCTGAAACTCGGCAGCAAGTTAGGCCCACCGGCTTGCCCAGAGAGGCAATGTAGTGTCTAAAATCTGCTTGCTCTTCCAGAGGCTTTCCATGGGCCCTGACTGCCACACAAGCGGAGCAGGCCCCAACTGTCTGCAGCAGGCACACCTGTAGCAGTACATACAGTGGCATCCAGCCCAGAAATCATCAGGATACAATGTGCTCCATCCTTGTGTGCACAAGCATCCAAGGACAATCTGCATCACCCTGAGACCATCTCTACAGGGCATCTGTGACAGTCATTGACCCCGCCGAGACCACCTTGCGGTTCCAGGAGGGAGGCGACCCCAAAAGAGGCACCTGTGATTCATCTGATGAGGAGTCCCCCATCCTCATCATTGTTCCATCCTCCCCAATAATGATCCGACTGGGCTGGATTGAGGAGCTCCATCGATGTCTGCAAGTATTCCTTCTCCACTTCTGGACCACACTCCAGGCTGCACCAGCAGAGTGCGACCAAGATGCACCAGGCCCATCTGCCTCCATTTTGTCCCCTGCATCCAGCCAAGAGCAGAACTCCTCCAGGCAGTCAAAGAAGTGATTCTGCCGCTGCCACAGCACATTGAGTTGCAGGGTGTACAGCAGCTTATATTGCAGCCCCAATTTGCAAAGTTTCTGCTTGATTGCCATATAGGATCTTCTTTGAGCTAGGACTCCTCAAATACAGTCAGGGTCAATGCTAGTGATGTGATTCTCAGATCTCTTCTGCGTGGCAAGTTGCACCGCCTGAAGGATATTGTCTCTATCCCTTTTGTTTAGGACATGCGCTATCAAGGCTCAGGACGGGTCCTCAGGGGGAGGTGTCACCATTAGCATCCTGTGGGTGCTCTCCCTCACAAACATGGGTGACAGACCTGCCGGGCAATGCTCCCGCTGCATCCAGTCCTCCAGGAACGCTTCTGCATCTGCTCCTTCCACCTGCTCTGGAAATCCCAGGAGGCGAAGATTATTCCTCCTGGAGCGATTCTTGGAGTACACTGCATGGTTGTCTAGGATTGCCGTAACCCTGGTGAGATCAGCTCCTTGGTTGTGCCCTCTATTTTTTGCACTCTCTCCACCACCTTCAGAAGGTCCGCCAGCAGAAGGTTAATATCGAGGGAGACTGTCTTAATCTTCTCCTCCAAAGACACATTACTTCCCTGTACGGCCTAGAGCAGCTCCATTCTAGAGGGCTCATCCTGCTGTGCATCTCACTCCCGGTCTCTTTTTACAACTATGTGTGATGCATGGTCTGTTGTGGGAGGGCCTGCAACATAGTGTTACATAATCATGTTCCCCTGGAGTCCTTTAGGCACTTTATCATTCCCCATGCCAACAAACAGTGTTTGTAGCTGCCCAGGGACAACCGTAGTCTCCAGGGTCTGGCCACTCCACAGGGCCAGCCACTCCACAGCTCCCCACTGCACTTGTAATGTCCAAAGGCCAGGAAGTTCGCAGTTCACACCCTTCAATTGGGCTTTAAAAAGGCAAAGCCCCTAGCACTGACCAGGAGTATCAAGCAGCCAAAGAAGTCTCCTCCAGGCCCCCCCATAAGCATTCGGAGGGCTGGGCCATCAAGCACAGCACCACAATGTGCACCTGCCATCGCAAGACAGCAGCACCCCATTGGCAGTTCACTCAGTGGCCCAAGCACCCTGGGTCTGGTTGCCCCCCTATGTCTATGTCTACTCCTCACCGGGCCGAGGACTAGCCCCATCCAGCACTGATCATCTGTTGGCGCGACCCACCTCATGTCTTTACCGTTCATCCCAGTGAGCTTTCCCAGGTCATGCTCATCATAGTCTCACCAGGGCAGGCTGTCTCACAATATGAAACATGAGGCGCTTTCAGGGGACGTCACTGACATCTACAGCCCTAGGCCGCCGCACTCTCCAGTGCACAGGCCCATCCCGGAGACCCCTGCACCCCTCGAGGAGTCCAGTTTAGCACCTAAGGGGGGGGCCCTGACCAAGCCGTCGCCACACTGCATGGAACACCAGGTCACTCACTGCTGCTACTCTCCCCTAAGGTGACCATTAGCCAGCAATTCCAAGTCATACAGCTCCAGCGCAGCTCCCGTCCTTCTCTGCACCTCCAGAGCAGTGCGCCTGTCTCTGCAGTCATCCGGAGACAGCAGTGGCTCTGGACTATCCCCCAGGCAACGCACTTGAAATGTTCACCGGAGTACTCCACCGCTGGGCACCATGGCATCCAGCACAGTCCCACCAGGAAGTTGCAGAGCCCAGCAGCTGCCGCAATGGAATGCAGGCCCTTCGCCCCAACTAGAGGCAGTCCAGCCGGTAATGGGCTGGCTCTGGCCCACCAGATTCTTCAGGATTCTGCCTTGGGCCAGTGGAGCTTCAGTGCTCTATGTCCATTCGGCAATCTTGTATGGCCACAGCCTCTTTTTCTCATCAATAGGTATTTCTAAATGCCTTATAGGGACTAAAGACAGCTGCCTTTTGTCAGGTGTTTTTCAAGAAAGCTTTAATCTTTCTGAGATTTCTCTAAAATTAGGAGGGAAGGATAGTTTTTGGAATAGCAATAGACATTTCCTAATAACAGGTATAGAACTGCAGCAAGTTTATAGGTGTTTTGTAAGGATGGCTTGTGTCAGTGTAACACCCATCCCTAGAAGTTGCCAAAGGAAGTGATGGACATTATGACCTGCTTAACTGTACTAATGGTGCATCGCCATTGCTGGGCTCTTTGAAGCTGGAGCTGGGACAAGTCTTGCATGTGAACAGCTGCCTACATGCAAATCCATTCTTCCTGTAAATACTGAAAGAAAAAGAGCTCAATTTTTGCAGAGCTGAATGGACAGTGGCATGATATGGCATCTTAAGAGACTGCAATGTAGCAGTGTGCATGGGCTAAGTGAGCTAGCTCAGTGAGCAGCTCAGCCCAAATTAGCAGTAGTGCAGGTGTGCTCTAACTGTAATTATGTATCAAATGAAGAAGCACATTCCTGCCCGACTATTTAAAAAGAACCACACCCCTCAGACCCTTGTGTTCTTCTGCTATCGAGCTGTGTCTTCCAATAGCCCTGAAGGTGCGCCAAAGGACAGTGAAACATGGATTTGTGTTGTTTTAGAGGAACAGTGCTGTGAATCAGAAAGAACTTTCTGAACTTGAATAACATTCTTTAATAAAATTTCACATGCTTTAATTACAGGGGCGGCTGGTGAGATTGTAAACTGGTGAGGCGTAAGCCGAACGCATCAACGTATGCGAGCGAGCGCAGCAAGCGAGCCCAGCGGAAATAAGGGGAGTTCGGGGGGGTTCTCCCCCGTGCAGATTTGTTTTTTAAATTGGCATCTTTTTGGTGCGATTTTCAGCACTATTTCTGTAATAAATGGACTAAAAATTCAGTTCTTCTAGGCATTCATAGAAGAAAACTCATACATTATTTCAGAGAATTTCTGGGTTGCCAAGCAAGTCTGACTTCTGAAGAGGGCTAGGGTACTAAGCAAGACTGCTCTGGCTCTACCTTTTCTAATAGAAAACACTAGTTAGCGATGTGAACAAGTTCAATGGACAAATCTATATATATATACACAATATAGCGAGCTATTTCAATGGTCCCACAAAAGAAATCCATTCGAAAGAAACTCATATTTCCCAAGACACACTAGACTCCGAGCTAATCAATGGGTCTGGCATTCACAAATTGGCTATACACTACCTCTAAGTGAAATTCCGTGTTCTAAGTTAGAACATAACAGCTCTGCTTTTGATGAGAACACCGAGGAATGTCATAACCCTAGGGTGCGGCATGAAGTGTAAAAGCTAGAGTGTGCTAGTCACCATAGAATAAGCTGAGGGGTGCATCGTATGATAAAGCATAAACTGAGGGAGCACCATTAATCCCAGCATAAACCAAGATGTGCACTGGTCATCATTGCACATATCAATGGGTATCAGTATTGGTCAAGGAATAAACCCAAGGGTAGCACCATTTATCAATGCATACATGTAAGGGGGAGCGCAATTCATTAAAGCATAAGCCCAGTGGTACACCACTCATTAAAGCATAAGCCCAGTGGTACACCACTCATCAAAGCATAAGCCCAGTGGTACACCACTCATCTAAGCATTGGCCCAGTGGTACACCACTCATCAAAGTGTGAACTCAGTGGTAGTGCCATTCATTAAAGCATAAACACAGAGGTAGCACTTTTCATTAAAGCATAAACCTAGGGTTTGTACCCTTGTGTCCAAAGCATAAACCAATAAGTAGCGTCATTCAACAAAGCATAAACCAGTGGGTAGCTTGATTCAACAATGCATAAAACTTAAAAGTAGTGTCATTCATCAAAGCATAGACCTAGGGGTAGCACAGTTATTTAAAGAATAAACTGAGGGGTTGCCAAATCACAGAAACATAAACTGGGGTGCTGCGCCATTAATTGAAACATGAACCAGGGGGTGATGCTATTCGATAAAGCATGAACCTAGGGGTACACTGATTATTAAAGCATACACTGAGGAGTACACCAATGATCTCAGCATAAACTGAGATGTGTGCCAAAATTATCTTAGCTTATACTGAAGGCAAAGTCATCATCAGCATCGATGAAGTTCATGTCGACATCCATCTCATATTATTAATGAAGGGGTGCGCCATTTAATTTTGCATAACAGGAAGAAAGTGCCATTCATCATACTGTAAATGAAGGGTGTCCCACCCAGGTGTATCCGTTATCATTGCATAAATCAAGGAATGCACCAGTAATGAAAGCATAAGCCTGTGAGTGCTCTCATCATAGCTTAACCTGAGAGGTGAGACATTGCATAAACCACAGGCATGCCAATCATCATAGCATAAACTGAGAGATCGCCAATCATTATAACCCAAGCCCTTATCGGCCATGTATAATTTTTAGAAACTTCTGCATAGCCGGGTGAGCATACCCACACTAACAATGAGCTTGAGTACCACTGTGCATGCAAGATCCTACAACCAGATTGTTGTGAAAGTCTTCAGCACAGACACCTGCTTGCATAGAACTTAACCTGGCCTGTATAACCTGCCTCGCGCTGGCAGACAATTATTGCATTCTGTGAACAGATGTAGGCGCAATCCAGTTTTGCTTCTAAAAAACAGGCCAGGCAGACACGAACAGAAAGAAACCGTCCCAGTGAGTCACTGCGCTGTCATCTTTTTGCCACACACTCAGACACAAGCACATATGAAGAAGCGCCGCCGTCCACAGCACACAGAAAGTCATACAGGCACTTGGAAAATCTTTAACATGGGCCAAGCTCTTGACCACACCAAAAAATCGCATGCATACAAAAAACACACTCACAGACGCATTCGCACATGTATGCACCAATGCATTACATACTCACGTGCAAATGATCATATAGACGTATACTAATTCACTTAGGCTTTTAACCGCACGCACCACAGGAAATCAAGCTCACAGAATTATACTGGGCATCCTCGAAACAGGAGAAAGGATAAAAGGCCATGGGAATGTAGAATCTCTACTAAACACCTACCATAAAAATAAGATAATAACAATAGCAAACGGCACTTTCTGTTATTAGTCGGTGCCTTATGTTATGATATAATATTCTATCGTACAGTAATATGTACACCAAAAAGTCATTTTTGGGTAACAAAACCTGCGGCTTACCATTTTTTTATTGCAATCATCGTGACAAATTCAAAGTAAAAAAGGACGCCAGAGGACATATATTTGTCCTTATCTAATTAAGGGGCTTCTTTATTTTTTGTCAATTTAAAAAACATAAGAAAATATATCAGATTCCTATTTGAAGGTATCTGAAAAGAGCAAACGGAATTTCAAGTAGGTTTCACCTAATATGCAAAGTTGTCTCTCCATACATCCATAATAAAAATATCAAAGTTATGCGGACTGAAAGGGTGATTAAGAATCGGGATAGTTCAACGACCTTGGATCCTGTTTCCATAGTCTTTGTGTTTGGAAAAATAAGGGTATATTCATATAAGAAAACACTATACATGAGCTCGTATTTAAGGATTCATAAATACCACTCCAAAATAATTTACATCAGCAGTTCGGGAAATATTTGAAATTTTTTGAAATCTGGAAATAAGGGCCATGTTTTCGTAAGTTATGTGTAAGGAATAGCAAGGTTCAGTCAGGATTTTTTTCTCACAAATGATTGGAACACAAATTTGGGAGAATTGCTCACTTGTTTCTAATTTAAACTAAAGGCCCTTAACAGCTTCCCTATGTTTGAGATCCAAACGAAGAGTGGGAGATGGTAGAGTTCTTGTTCGTATGCATAGCACGCTGCGGGGGATTCACATCGGAAAGGCTCTGTCTGCCATTAGTTCCTTTACTTCAAAATGCAACAGAATTACACAGGCGTGTCTGTTCATGCGCCGTGCATGCCATTTAAGACATGAGAGCTTTTACAATCTATTCGGCACCCCAACATTCAATAGCGCAGCCCGAGATTTTCTGAACATAACTTTGAGCCACTGGCAATTATTCCTTTACAAATTAAGCACTGCACAAAGTCGCACATTTATAATGATGTGGATGTCCTAGGAGGAAAAAATTCTGTAACTATGAAATGCTGCAAGGTTTTCTAAAGACCGTATATGCAGATTTCAGAAACATAAAAACTGTGCCCCTCTAGTAACTTACTTGTGGCTTGGCCCTGACTTTCCAGTGGTAACTCACACCCGCTGATGACAAAGCTTTCGAAATGGAAACCATTGTGTATCAGCTCACCTCAATGGCAAAAGATGAGCAAGAACTTCTTCCAAGTGCAAATATTATTTTCTTGCAGGAAAAAAGTGAAAGGGTTATGTCAGTGATACTCCTCAAATCTAAAGTGTGGGTGTACGGAAGCATTGATCCTGGCTTGGGAGGAGATAGGTCAGTGCGAGTAAAGACAGACCTACTCAGCCATGTTCCAACAGCCAAAGAGTCTGAATTTAACAGATTCTATGCCACCTTGGGCAAACCAAGCAGTTTAGTGCAGGCTCTCTCAGAAAAGAGCCATTAGAAGCTACATGGAGAACTCGGGGTATTGGCCTCGGTTATGCTGCAAAGAATATTCTTAGAACTCAAGGGGAAATTACATTTTGCCATTTTGCCGCACCCCTCTGTCCCCCGTTCACCACTAACAGTCCATGTTTGAGACTTTGGTGCCCCCTTGTGAAGCTGTGGAAAGTGTGCTTCCCAGTGTAATATACTGCAGGCCACGCCTGGGATGACCTGTAAAAGAAAATCTAGTGGGGAACGCAGGAAATCAGGATGCATAAATGCAGAACAAAAACGAACACTCAAAAATGAAAGTACGATTCATTAAAATAGAGAAGGATTAGAAAGAAAGAAATCAGCATCTCCTTGTGTTCCAATAGTTAAGGTAATGGTCAGGTAAGGCAAGGCGTCTTTTATCATCAAGTTAACAATATTTTCTTATTTTTCACCATTTCACTCGGTTGGAGCGCACTTTAATGTCATATTAAGATCAGTCGCGGCTCGCGGGGTGATGTGGTTTTGCGGGTGGGTGTCGCGCGGGGGTGGGGGCCACGAGGGTTTAAATAAAATAAAAAATCATCTTACCTGGTCCGCGCCGTCTCGTGGTCCGTCCGTTGACGCCTTCAACAGCCGCATCACTGCTGCAGTGCTGCCAAGTGAGTGGCAACCCCTCTCAGCCAATCCTGGCGCTGCTGGCAGCGCCAGGATTGACTGAGGGCACGGTTACTCTCCGCCCGCCTGGGTGGAAGTACAGGCCTCATTCGGAGGGGTGGTGGTTGAGGAGTCAAGTCTTGAGCTGTTTTCTGAAGGCCTTCAGGGATGGGGAGATGTGTGGGTAGAGGTCGTTTTCAGGACTTTCCGGCGAGGTAGGAGAAGCAGCAACCACCACAGCCACTGCAACAGATGCAGGGATGAGGTCCGAGGCAAAGGTGAAGGAGCAGAGTTCTCTGGTCGGTTGGTAGAAAGTCAGGCAGCTGTTGATGTAACCGGGTCCAAGTTCCCATGGAGGGCTTTGTAGGCTTGCATAAGGAGCTTGAAAAGGCAACTCTTCTGGACTGGAAGTCAGTGGTGGGCTCTGAGGTTAGGGGTCTGCTGTATCTTTTGGGGGGGTTCAGGATGAGTCTGGCAGCCGAGTTCTGGATGGTATGGAGGCATATGAAGGTTCTAGCATAGAGTGCCTTGCAGTTGTTGAGTCGGCTGGAGATAAGGGCCTGGGTGACTATCTTCCTGGTAGAGACGGGGATCCATCAGAAGATCTTGCGGAGGGTATGGAAGCAAGCAGAGGAGATGGCGTTGATCTGTTACTTCATGGTAAGGTGAGAGTCTAGGATGATTCCGAGGCTGTGAGCGTGATCAGTAGGGGTAGGTGCAGGACTGAGTGCAGTACTGAGTACAGCCCTCCCCAGGTGTCGTCCCATGGGAGGGTTGGTTTCCAAAGAGGATGATCTCAATCTTGTCTGAGTTGAGTTTCAGGCAGTTGATGGCAAACAAGCAAGTGTAGAAGTAAGCAGCAGCACTGTATTGTGCTTTTGTGGATGGTGAGATCGAAATCGTAATCATCCCAATAGTTACCGGCTGTGACCGGTCCTATTAGGGAAATTCATATATATAACCTCATAGTAATCTGTAAATCAGAAGGGTGCGGACGGTACGAGATGGGCCATATTCTATATCAAGATTACAAGACAATTGAAGGAATAGGAACGTTGGGTGAAAGCTCTTACTGCTGGGCTAATTGGAACTATTAAACTCATGGGTTTACATGAAGGAAACGTCTGAAAGATATTAAATGGTCATAGGAAAACTCAAGTGGGAATGCCAGATATAATACTATGAGGTTATATATATGTGTTTCCCTATTAGGGACTGATGACAGCCGGAAACTGTTGGGATGATTACGATATAGATCTCACCATAAACATGTAGGGAACCTACTGAAATATCTTGAAGAGAGAGATTAACAGTTGTGTTCTCCTGAGGAAGGTGGTTTGATCCTGACTTGCACCACCGAAACGCGTTAACGCCTATAGTTATGGTTAAATTTGAGGAACAATGTGTTGCATATAGACAATGCAATAATGCAAGGATTTCAATTGTTTTTTTCAAATTAACTGTTTTTAATGACATAAGTATATGTCTGTTATTTTGTCTCTCTTGTATAATTGTGATCGTTTCAATTTTGTTGAAAAAGTATTTTCTAATGCAATGTTTTTAATCATTTTATTGTGACTTTGTTTACATATAGGATCAAGGGTTTTTGTGATACAATATTAAAAATTGACCAATTTTTTATTTAATATTATGGTTTTGGCTTTCCCTTTCAAGACTGTGGGGTGGAATCTTTGAATGCCGTGTGGTGTGTGAGTTGAACATTGAAATATAGGTTCTCCAAGAGTAATTGTTTTTCTAATAGTTTATTAGTACCCTGCCTCTTGGAATAGAGGGCTCACTCTCGTTTTTTATACCCTTATCTTTTTAACATGTCTGTCGACTTTTTAATCTGCCTGTTCTTGTCACTGAGGTTAACCATTGGTCCCTTATCTTTCCAATCCGTACCCGTATATTTTTTGCCTACCTGTTCTTCTCCTTATACCATTTTTAAAAGAAGGTGGCTCCTTATACCCTACTTCTTGAGAGTGGATTCTATACATTATTCTATTTTTGTAGCAGCAATTTAACAATATATTCTTATGCACATCGGGCCACTTGTCAGTTATGTATTATACGTTTTACAAAGTCATCTAATACATTTCAAAAACTGTTTGTATCATACCTAATCTCAAGACTAAATTCTTGCTCATATATTCTGTGAAGGTTCATGCCTTCATTCACATCATGCATTAAAACAAGCATTGGCAATGCAAATTGTTATGTATTTTCTTTTCTGGAAAGTTTAATAGCAGGATTTGCAACACAAAAAGAGACAATCTGGTCTGCAGCAGCAAATCCTTCCATAACACACAAAATAAGTTAAAGACAGGTTGCATAATCAGAAGGGACATCACGTGGTTCTCACACATAAAGAACAGTTACAATACAGGTGGCTAACAGACTGAAGAGAGAGTGAGAGGAGTTAAAGAACTTTTGTACATTGAATTGCCCAGTGATGGACTGGAGCGGAAACCGGGGAACAACAGCGGGAGCTCTTCAGGGGAACCACCGATAACAATAATAATGGACTGTACTCTCAATAAGGCAATACAAGGTTCAGCCACATCATCAACTAATGGCTCGAGGGAGCCAGCAGGAGAAAAAACAGTCCCACAAAGCAGCATCGGCACAGAGGGGAGACAATTAAAACATCAGCGTCGAACATGGAGAAAGCTTCAGTAAGCAACAGCCAGTCACTAGGCCTGACTATGACATCATGGGGGCCATCACTGTCAACAGAGACCTCAATAGCGACAGAGACCATTATGGCCCAACAAACAGGGCACTCAGGCGCTATGACAGCAATCATGTTTCACCCAGAGTATATATCAAGGGGGCGGGTTGACATACTAAACAGGGGAAACATCTTGCGCTTACTGAGGTCCATCAATACGTCAAAGAACATAAAAACCACTGACCTGGAGTCAGTTGAGTTCATAGAGTCACCTGATTGTCCAGGATCAGAGTCAACGAAAACAGTATGTGCTTCACCAGACCTAGCCGAGAGAGTCCTAAACGAACAAAATAGGTTCAACGAATGGGGCATCAAACTTCAGCCACTAGCAAAACCAAGGTATCCTCACCCCCTACTGGCCGAATCAAAGTGCCAAGAAGAAAACCCCGGCCACGAACAACCGAGCCCACGATTAGTCTCAGTATTGCGAGGGACGCGTAGCAACAGCATACAGCACAGGGGAAACGGAGAACACAATGCATCAAGGGCACTCGTGCACAGAAGCAGACCCACACTGGAGTGGAGCAGGGTCTCCAGGACAATAAACATCAAAACTGGAAGACCATGACACTCTAAGCATAATGTATCCCCACATAAGAACTTATTGAAAATCTGTTCTTGGAACATCAATGGGCTGGGAGACAAGACCTCTGACCCAGCACTGCTAACTTATCTGCAGAAATTTGATATAATTTCGCTCCAGGAAACTTGGAGTGAACTACCAACGGCACTGCACGGCTATAACATGCTCCACCTACCGGCAACTAGAAACGCAAAATTCGGCCACAACAATAGAGGTCTTGTCACATACACCTCCATAAGTAGCATTTACGCAATAGAACCCCTACCATACAATCTAGCGCCACCAAATGAAATGCAAGTAAACCGAATTACCCTACAGGGGAAGACAAGTAAAGAACACATAATACTTGTAAACCTCTATCTGCACCCACGCGATAAAAACAAAGGGAGTCAACAACTAAAGGAGGAGTTGGTGAAAATAATAACAGATGAGAAGACAAATAATTGGATAATCACAGGAGATTTCAACGTAAACATGCTGAGGAGACGAGCTAATTATATCAACTTAGAGGAGGATCCATTTGCTTGGGAGGAAATGCCCCAAGACATTAGTACAGACGGAAGACTCACAAACATCACGAAAAACCTATTGTCGTTCTTAGAGCAACTGGGCGTACGTGCATTAAACGGCAGATTCCCGGGAGATCGCCCGCAAACAGCAACATTTAATAACACTGTAACAAGGTCAACAATTGACTACACATTCTGCTCTCGCTGCATGTTCACAAAAGTAAAAAACTATTGCATTGGGAGCGAAGATTTTAGTGACCATTTACCCCAGGAAATCACGGTAGAAGAGCCATCATTATATAAACTGCCCCCAGCAAATACATTCTGCTCAGAATATGCCAACAACGAGAGAAGAGTAAAATGCAGCACCAACGATCCTGAAGGACTACTCTCTCTCGAGCAAAACAACTTTGGGAAGAAGGGAAGCAGCTATCCCCGACACAATTGGAGGCTGGGAGGCATTCACAAACGCCCTACGCAACAGCTACGGAGATATAAAGGGCAACTCTCTAAACGGGAGAATAAAGTATCAGCAAAATCCACCGCCAGGCTCCAATATACGGAATAACACCAATTAAAAAAGCTAAAAACACGGATAAACCTCACATTGCGGAGGCTGAAGAAACATCCCTCGGCATTGCAAGAGCTGAGGCAGTTAAAAGCTACTCGCAAAAAACGTATCTGGCAAAACAAAAAGGAAGCCGAAGAAACTCTTTGGGCCAGACTCCTGTACGATATCAAGAACAACAATAGCGCACAATTTTGGAAGAAAATTAATGCCCTTTCTAACCCTCAAGGTCAGTGCATCAGCTCCAATGTCACAGAAGAAGCATGGATAACTTACCTTGAACCTCACTTTAACAAAGATCAGACCCCCCAAATTGGCTTAAATACTCCTGCGCCCAGTATGGAAATTCAACCGCTCCAGCTGAATTTGAATGAAGAAAATGGACCGAATTTTACAATTACAATCACAAATACACAAGTTCACAAAAGAATCTTGAAAGGTAGACACGAAGGAGCTCCTGGCCCAAATGGGATTCCGCCCATATTTTTCAAACAAGATCCTGAATTTTGGGCTACAGCTCTAAAACCGGTCTTTGACAGAATCCTGCAGACGTCAACATTACCATCATCGTGGAGAGGCTCAATAATCTCTCCCATTTACAAAAAAGGCAACAGGAACGATCCAAAGAGCTATCGATTGGTAGCTCTTTTGGACAACGACGCCAAATATTATGCCGAGATACTCCTTCAAGAATTAACAACATGGGCTACAGAAAACAAAGCAATACCCTATAATCAAACCGGCTTCTGTAGAAACATGGGCACTGCCACTAACATCTCCGCCCTCTCACTAATGATATACGCTGCACTCTTAATCAAACAGCCTTTGTACATCTGCTTTATCGACTACAGTTCAGCATTTGACCACATAAACAGAAATATTCTGTGGCAAAAACTAAAAAAGCTAGGTATTCCACCACTGCTCTTACGACAACTAATATGTAGTATCCTCAGGTCATGTTAATATGTTCCCTTCATTCTGTACCTAGCTGCTCAGCCAGTGTTAGTGTTCCACGTAGAATGTTAGTGTGGGTGGAATGCTTGGATGCCTGTGTGGGACTGAGACAGTTGGGAAGATGGGCTGAGCAGCTAGGATGCTGCTCCTGGTGGGGTCTATCCTGGGGCCTATTGTGGAGCCTGATCTGGGGCCTGTTCTGGGTTTACTACTCCTACACCTAAGATCTCAATAAACTTCATCTACTCCTACCTGGCCACGTCTACAGCGTCTACTTGTTCATCCTGCACACGTGGGGCCAGCCCACTACATTTTCCTTCTGCACTGTAACACCTGGGTACAAGTAAAGTTGGGGGCAGGAGACCATCTATCGAAAAAGATGAATACAACATCCGGATTAAAACAAGGGTGTGTATTAGCCCCGACACTATTCAATGTATTTATGGCCGAGCTCTCAGTCCAACTTAATGGGAGCAATGCACATGCCCCGAAGCTGGGAGGTCGCCAGCTATCTAACCTCCTATACGCAGACGATTTAGTACTCATCAGTCGGACATCCATAGGATTACAACGCCTGGACATCACATCTCAATACTCGGAAAACAACAAACTAAGTATCAACCAAGACAAAACAAAAGTCATGTGTGTAAATTACCGGAAAATAAAAACAAAATACAACTGGCACCTGGCAAAATGCAAGCTTGAAGTCGTACAAGACTACAAATATCTGGGGGTTATGATCGACAGCAAAGGCAATTACAACGCACAGTTTGAGGCAATAAAAAAGAGGGGGTTAACAACAGCAGTAGCTTTAAGAATCCTGAAGAATATAACCACTGGCCCAAGCTTTCTCCCTCTGACCAAGGTGATTCAGGCCAAACTGATACCATCAATCACCTATGGAAGTGAATCCATGAGAGGGAGGGATGCGGAAATATTAAATGGCACCATAGCAAGAGCGCTGAGAATAATTTATGGGTTGCCTGGATATACATCTCCAGCGCAAATGAGGCTGGAATTCGGGATACAAGGACAGGAGCTAGCCAGAAAAGGAGCCTTTGTTAAAACCTGGTTCAAGATAAAAAAAAAAGGCAGCCAGAAACGTTGAACTTCTAGTTGTGGAGAGAAGTAGAAACAATTAAAACTTGCCCAGCCAGATATTTCTTGGACACTGCACTGGACCAGTTGGGGTTAAGGCAACTCTGGGCTATGTCAGGGACCATGGCAAGCTTCAAGAAAATCGTAAACAACATTGTCAAAAAAGAGTCTATTTTACAAGACAAAGCGGCCTTGATAAAACGTTCACATGGCTGGCTCACGATACAAACCTACAGAAAAGCGACTCCTCAAGCTTACCTCCTTTCTAACTTCTCCAGAACCATTAAAGAAAAGTTCTTGAAATTTCGATTAGGTCTATTGCCGACGGTATACCATCTGCCCCCTTGGCTGCGCCCTCCAAAGCCAGCAATGTGCCGTCTTTGCGTGGAAGGAGAGGAGGACTTAGTCCACATCATAACTATTTGCCGTGAGCTGATGCGAGAGCGCCGGTTACTACTTAGACCTACTTTCAACAAAAACCAAATACGGTCGTGCAGACAAGTGGTGCTTGCAAGCTTCTCTGGCGAAGACACTCAACTAAGCTGTTGTCTAGTAAAGTTTTTATCTGCAGCTGACCTTCGTTTTAAAAACAAGTGCACATAACTGTAACAGTGTTTTAAGCACATAACTTCAAGCGATTTTTGCACATGTAAATGCCCCAAGGAAATCATTAATAGGCTAACTATATGGCCATCTTTGTTTTTTTGAGGTGGCACTATGCACTTTAAATCTGCACCCCTCGGCCTGATATCACTCTGCAGTCAAGATTCTGATCAGGGGGGTAATTCTACCTCATGAACTGCCGCTAATATTTGCCAACAGAAATGATGAAACAAGATTATGGGTCACCAAGACCGAGGGAGTGGATATTCTCCGCAATCTTAAACGTGTGTTTTTAACTATGGCTATCAGTTTTTTTTTTTTTAAATTGAGTTTTTATTGCTAATAAGAGATGGTCAATTTTTGTAATGGTTTTAATTAACTGCACAATAAACATACTTACTTACTTACATTCTCTATAAACAGATATTAGCATACAAGAGGTTCAATAGTCCTAGTAGAAACACCCAAACTTCTTAAGAAATGACCATACACTCATGTACTTACATAGGATGATTAACCCTTGCCTACCTAGAGTGGTAAGCTACATCAATGGGTTCCACATCTAGCAGTGGTAAACATCCGAGAGTACTACTATTCACTGGTCCTTCACGTATATGGGGCTGCTGCTGTGTTTAAACTGCTTGCTCTCCCACAAGATGCCAGACTTTGTCTAATATGGATCCACTGCTATTGCAGACCTCAGGGGGTGAGGTGAGGCCGACGCTGGCAAACTCCATTTCCCACAACCTCCATGAGCAGCTACCTGCATCTGTGCCACATCAGCACTATAAGAACGCGCTGTAGTTCCGCTGAGCAGGACGCACATGGGCCACACTCTGTTGCGCCTGTGTCAAGGGCGGGCCTGTCCGGACCCGACCGCTGCCTTACGTGGCTGGGCCCTGTCTCTTGGTTCTGAGATTTGCCCCTGGTATGTTTCTGAGAGCACTGAACTTTCAATCTGAGGAGTTACAGTTTTCAAAGAAGTTAAGTGGATTTGGGTTTATAGTCCAGTTCTGTTTTGTGTTACAGTTTAGCTTACTGCTGTACTTTTAATTAGTTGGCACAAGGACCCGACTACTGTCCTTATGGGCAAAAGGAAGGCAACAAGTAATAAAACTACGCTCAAGGAAACCATACCCCAATGAATTCCTTTCTGCAAAAGAGCTGCGAGTGCCGTGTTAAAGGAAATTGGCTTGGCAGAGAGATGTTTGTCATTAGGATGTACTCAAATAGTCCCTCCATCTATATTGGACATTGTTGAAAGTTGCTAGCTGAGCCAGCAAAGCTGGATAGCCATGTCTTAATACTGAACCAGGGGGTGGCAGCCTCCCGTACTGCCCTTCACAAGCCCAGTGTCAGGACTGGTCAATTTGATTCTCAATTAGTGGTTAAACAGCCACTCCCTGGTCAAAGGGGGAAGAGAGTGTTTGGTAGCTTACTCAGCTAGAGACACCGCTTTGCATCTGGGAGGTCCTTTCAATCGTTTCCCAGGAGTTCTCATTTTAGATTATGGCGTAATTCCAAGATGGCGGCTGCCATCTGTTCTACGTCAAGTCAGCGCTCTAGTGTTTGCCCCAGTTCTGTAGAGTAGTGAATTTCTCGCGCACGTTTTCTGTGCGGTGCACACTTCAGCTGTCGGATTCATGTTGTGAGGAGCATTTCTGGCTTCGCGCATGAGTCATTCCGATAAATTCCTCAAGGGAGTAGCGTTTCTCACATTCGCTGCTCTGCTTGACTACTGTTCGAGAGTTGGCATCATTTCCTGGTTCTTTTGGAGATTTTAGAGTTCCTAGCCAGGTATTCTAGTGAGAAAGTATATTCCCTGAACCTGGTGAGTTTTCCGAAGGAAAGGAGCGTTCCTGTTACTTTGCATCTGAAGATCCCCCTCCCTGGAACTACAAGTAAGTTCCAGTTTGTTTTTTCTGAGAGAAGAAAGCAAATTCTCTCGTCATGCTGCCTCGAGTGAATATTTAAAACTGGATGTTCATAGAGACTGAGAGAACATTGTGATACAACAGAATACTTTTGTGAAGAGGGCTATCAGAGCAGTTTGTTCAGTCCGTTCAGACTTTCTACTACAAGGCAGTCATATTCTGGAAGCAATATTGCCACGCATTTAGAATAAGCTATCTCTAGTATATCCAGGAAGAGAAAGATACATTTATATATGATATTGCCAGAAGATAGCTAGCAGTGCAGGGAGATTCTGCCATCATTTCTACTCATCATCTCTACAGTAAATAGAAATATATATATATACATTTGTACTTACCACCTCTATCAGCATTCTTCATGCCTGTGAGAGAAAAAGAAAGAGACAAGAGTTATAAAGACTTTAACAAGAATCTAAGACATCTACTATCTCATCAAACTAGCAGCGCAGAATAGGCAGAGTATATGTGAGAAAGACATTACGATAAACAAGCCTTACACTACTAGCAAGGCATAGGACAGCAGCTAGCCACTGTGTCTAAAAGGTAATTTAGTGTAGTGGGAGGAGGGGTAGGTTGGTTCTGAAAGGGCGTAGTGTAGAAGAGGTAACTCTGTTCTTGTATTTGCAGGTGTTCGTGACAATCTTAGCTGGGGTTTCCGATGAGGTGAATACAGCAGTGGCATTCGCTCTTGTCATTCCCATTCCCCTTTCCCCCCCTTTACTGTTAGTGAATTTATTAGTTGGCAGTAAAGTCTGGGATTTGGGTCTTGCTCATCTGCTCCCGTGGAAACCAAGTGATAAGGTGCGTGGTACTTGATTATCTGACACCCAGTGAGGATCTTTCAGTTGCTCTGTCACCCACATCTCCGGCAACTGCTACATGTAAGCGTAAGACTCCGAGAATAGCTGAAAAATTGTAAACTCCATCGGAGCCCTCAGAAATTGTGGATTGTAATTCCACGGGGTCTCCGAGGATTCTGTTTGGGTCTCTGTTTCCCAAACGTTTAAGGCGATTCTTAAAGAGTGTTCTAGTCTTTTGAGGGTGAAGTTGGACAAACTGGAGACAGAAGTGGGAAAAGTTTTGAAACTGTGCCAGCAACAGGCTATTGCTGTAGAGTCCAGGTCCACTACTTTGACTGTAACTAAGTGTCCTCCCCCTTCTATGGCCAGCACACATATGCCTCTCAGTCATTCGAATGTGCCTCCCGGTCAGCTATTCTATCTTTCGTGCCGGTTTGTGCGACAGGATCAACTAGCTTATCAGCGTCTTCTGTGTCACCTTGTCCAACTGTGCATGAGTCTCAACCTGTATCTCAGTCTATTCAGCTGTCTTTGATTAATCTTCCCTCTGCCCGCTGTCTATATGTCATGATTCCAGCAGGTGTTACTCCACTGCCAGATCCCAGCCAGGAGTCAACTAGTCAGCTCCAGAATATGGTGTGTCATTGTTTAGTCATTCACTCTAACGTTAACACACAGGACTATAAATATATTTTGAAGGTTCGTCGTGTGGCCTGGATTGGTCCTTCTACTAAATCTATTCAAGGAGACTGTGTAATTGTAAACTTCAGGTATCCAGCGATTGCCAGACAAATTCTGACTCAGTGCCATCAGTCTTATGTTATGAATAACAATACCAACACTTTACCCCTTGGCTTTTTCTACAGACCTGCATATTTGGGCCGATATCCAGTTCCGTTTTGGGGCCCACCAGCTCCTAGTGTTATGTTTCATACAGATACCATGATATAGGCTCAGGTAGTAACTAAACCTTACAGCTATATTTCCCCTGCCATTACACTCCATAACGGTTCTTGGTACTGACCTTTTACCTGGTATGGTACTGCTTAAATGACCTAGGGTTTTCTCTGAAAACTAGCCTCATTCATTATGCATAAGGATTATTGGAATCTCAGCAGGACTACCATCTCCTGCATAATAACTATGTATAAGTGTCATTCCTTCTGTCATCCTAGTCGGACTTGACACAGCAGGGTAGATCCCCTGAGGGTACCACTTTGAGTATATAAACACCATATCTTTGCTAAGGTAGGGAGAGGAGAAGAAGGACTTCCATGCTCACACACTGACGAAATACGCTGAGGTTCCTGCACGCAGACACTCCAGCTCGCAGTGGTCTGACATCCCTCGAGGGGTGTTCATCTCGAGACCACGACGGGGTCCCACAGTTTCTCACTTCTGGTAATGGGGTTGGCTATATCCTAGGGGGATTCTTGGCTCTCCACCCACATACATGCTAGATACACGTAGGTACATCTAGGGAAGGGTTGCTTCATAGGAGTGCGCCTTATTATTGTCATGTATTTTTATACCTGCCAGTATTCATTGTTTTAGCACTATGGTAGGAATCTACCATCCTTTTACACTATTGGTACTTACAATCATTTAAATCAGTTTCTATATTATGGGTGTTTTAGCACACCTATTTTACATTAGAATGACACTGGTTCAATAAATGCTTATTGGAAAACGTCCCCACCGTTTATTCTGTGTCTCTATCTGAGGCGTAATGAGCACGAGTGACTGAGCGAAGAGTATTGTACTATTTCCACGATTCTGAGGGATCAGGGTTGTCATGGTCGATAGTTGCCAGAGGCTATTCACTCCTTGGTAAGAGGGGGTCAGAGGCACAGTGAGCTAGCAGGACTACAGACTAACCTATCCTGTGGGGGATCTGGAATCAGTCTTGATACCAATCCCATAGTTTACATTGTCTAAACGCGCAGATCCTATATAGATTTATAGGAACTACATGACAATAGTATATCTGACAACTGTAATTTCCTATGTAGCAATTGGTTTGCACAGCTAATGGATCTTAATTAACTGGATTGACTCTTTCTTGGTCCCTGGAACATGAGCTTAATTACTGACTTTAGTCAATTTACTCAGGGGCTGATGAGCGAGGGCTCCCAGCCACAGCATTTTGATGCTTTCCTCGGTGTTCTGTTAAATGAGGACTCTACTGCCACAAAGGAGCCTTCTATGACTTTTTGTACTCATTTATCTGCACCCTTACCACTTTGACCACTGATGCCATCAGCCAGGGAACTGTATCAGTTAGGGGGCAGGATGCAGAGGGATATGTGGTAACAACTATTTTACACTTGTAAATTGCAATGTGGCTGGGCTTAAGAACAAGAATACAAATCTGATCTGGCTGTCTATCCTAGATAACTTTGATTTTGTCTTTTTTCGGGAGACCTGGGCTATATCACCTATTATGTGTTGAGGTTTTTCTTATTCATGTCCTGCTACTGCCTTATCCCATAGGAGAGCTAAGGAGGGGGTTCTCTATTTGGGTTAAATTAAATCTCAGAATAAAAGATTCTTTTGTTAAACCAACATACCAGGCTTTGCTTGTCAAGGGTTATTTTAGTTCTTGCAGTTTTTATTTGGTTAATTACTACAATAATTATTTGACTAATTCCCACTGCCATTTGCTTGATGAGTTATTCCATTTTATGATGGGTCTGAAACCTTTGGTGAAGGGTAACGTTTAGGGGTGAGGCGAACTTGCAGAGTTTCATTCCATGGAATTCCACTGGGTTACATGAAAACTCTGCGAGATTCTGCGGAGTTCCACAAAGGGGCAGAAATTGGCACGCTGCACTGCTTGCAGTGATTTTTAGTGCTGGGAGCTTGTTCCACACTGAAAAATCAGCACAAACAGCACCACACAGCGCGCCAGAGAGCGTTGCTTCTTTGTAGTCTCTCCAGTAGATTTTCAACTTGAGCTGAAGCTTTCCCAGTGCAAACGGTCGTGACAGGCTGTGACCACCTGCATTGAGAACATCTCAGAGATGCCCTCCTAGTGACCGAATATCACACAAGGTGATGCCAATTCTCACTTGCCACCTTACCATTGATAAGCCACGGTGAGAAAAAACTATGCCAAGCAGCATTTGGTGGAGTTTGGCAGGACCTCCACATTACAAGAGTAACTCGGAGTGGCCAAAACTCTGCAAAGTCCACTGGTAGAGCGGAATTTATCACTCGCCCCTAGTAACGTCCCCCCAATTACGCGTTTTAATATGTGGGGATTTTAATGCCAAGTTAGGTAATGAGCCAACAAAGCTTGGCTCTTTGTATTCTGCTGCTGATACTGTACTATGAGATGCTAGGGGGCTGGAGCTGAGGGATTCTGTTGCTTAGCTGGATCTTGTTGATGTAGTTAATTACTCTCAGGGTGTTGATCCAAGTAAGACAACTTACCGAAGAGAGGGGGTGAGTGTCAACAATTGATATATTTGCTTCCAAACACTTCCTGCAGTGGTGCCCTAATAGCTCTGTGATAGAGACCCATTGGGGTGATTGCAACGCTCTATCAATTGAAGGGGTTTTCCTGTTAGGAAGGGACAAAACACTGATAACCTGGCATGGTATTAAACATTATTCTAAAGACAGCATTAGGTTAGTATGGCATCTCAAAGATTCTATTGCAATGCTGGACCTCCTTCTTAAAAATAATCTGCCTGCTATTTTGGGGTGCCTAGGTAAAGGCTTGGTGGAGGTTTTACTTTCATGTTATCAACATTTGTGTATTTCTATTAAGAATTCTTTGATGAAATCCCTTAATCCTGTCTTAGAGCACCTGCGCTGTTTTGATGTGAAATGTTCAGCAGCCAATCGGCCTCTGAGGAAGGCACTGGCTGGGTCTCCTAGGGATGTTAGGGTGATTTGTGAGGCCAGACAGAACTATAAGCTGACCATTAGGGAGAGGAAGCGTTTTCTGCATCAAAAAGAATGGGATCTCATGAATTAGCAGCTGCCCAGAATTGCAGTTAGGTATTCTGGGAGACTGTTAACAGGCTTCAGCAGCGAGACGCTACCCCTAATTAACTTCTAATTTGTAATATCTCGGGCCAGGAGTGGATTAAGCATTTCACCCCCATTTATCAACTGGAGAAAGATAAGGAGTGTGAAGTTAAATTACAACTGTATTTAGCCTACTCCACTCCTTTTCACTCTTCTTTACAGGAAGTAGAGGATGCAATTCGATCTAGGTCATGTGGTAAAGCTCCGGGTAACGATGGAATCCCCATGGATTTATCTAAATGTTATTTAGTTCACCTGCTTACAAACTTATTTAACAACTCTCTGTGTAGTAGGATTCCAGAGTCTTGGACTCTCTCTAGGATCATGCCAGTCTTCAAGAAGGGAGACAGAGGGTCGCCTAAATGCTACAGACTGATCTCCCTTAATCAATCAATCAATCAGGGTACTTGTAAAGCGCGCTACTTACCCGTGAGGGTCTCAAGGCGCTGAGGGGTCGGGGGGTGCCGCTACTGCTCGAAGAGCCAGGTCTTGAGGAGTCTTCTGAAGGCGAGTAGGTCTTGGGTCTGTCGTAGGTGGGTTGGGAGGGTGTTCCAGGTTTTAGCGGGGAGGTAAGAGTAGGATCTGCCGCTGGCGGTCATACGTTGGATGCGGGGGACATCTGCGAGGGCGAGGTTGGCGGAGCGGAGCTGGCGGGCGGGGGTGTAGAAGCTGAGTCCAGGCTGGTCCGGCGTTGTGGAGTGCTTTGTGTGCGTGGGTGAGGAGCTTGAAGGTGATCTTCTTGTCGATGGGGAGCCAGTGCAGGTCTCTCAGGACGGGGGTGATGTGGCTGCAGCGGGGGGCGTTGACGATCAGTCGGGCGGAGGCGTTTTGGATGCGTTGTAGCCGCCGTTGGTGTTTGGCTGGGATTCCTGCGTAGAGTGCGTTGCCGTAGTCCAGTCTGCTGCTGACGAGGGCCTGTGTCACTGTTCTTCTTGTTTCGGTCGGGATCCATTTATAGATCCGGCGGAGCATGCGTAGGCTGTTGTAGCAGGAGGAGGAGACGGCGTTGACTTGCTTGGACATGGAGTGGGAGGAGTCGAGGATGAATCCTAGGTTGCGTGTGTGGTCGGTTGGTGTCGGTGCTGTCCCCAGAGCGGTCGGCCACCAGGAGTCGTCCCAGGCTGAGGGGGTGGGTCCGAGGATGAGGACCTCCATCTTGTCTGAGTTCAGTTTCAGACGGCTGCTCCTCATCCAGTCAGCGATGGCCTTCATGCCCTCGTGAATGTTGGTTTTGGCGGTGTGAGGGTCCTTGGTGAGGGGGAGGATGAGCTGGGTGTCGTCGGCGTAGGGGATGATGTTGAGGTTGTGGTGGCGTGCCACTTGTGCGAGGGGGGCCATGTAGATGTTGAACAGCGTCGGGCTGAGGGATGAGCCCTGGGGGACGCCGCAGATGATGTCGGTGGCTTCTGACCGGAAAGGTGGGAGACGGATGCTCTGGGTTCTGCCGGAGAGGAAGGATGTGGTCCAGTCAAGGGTCTTCTCTTGGATTCCGGCTTCTTGGAGGCGTGTCTTTAGGGTGCGGTGGCAGACCGTGTCGAATGCAGCTGACAGGTCCAGGAGGATGAGAGCTGATGTTTCGCCATTGTCCAGTTGGCGTCTGATGTCGTCTGTGGCGGCGATGAGGGCTGTCTCGGTGCTGTGGTTACGTCTGAATTCGGATTGGGACGGGTCCAGGATGTTGTTGTCTTCGAGGTGGCGGGTCAGTTGGATGTTGACGATTTTCTTGATGACCTTTGCCGGGAACGGGAGCAGGGAGATGGGTCGGAAGTTCTGAAGGTCCGTGGGGTCCGCCTTGGGCTTTTTGAGGAGGGCGTTGATTTCAGCGTGCTTCCAGCTTTCCGGAAATGTTGCTTTTTCGAAGGAGATGTTGATGACCTTCCGTAGTTGGGGTGCGATGGCCGTGTCTGCTATTGATAGTTATATGAAGAACCTGGGAAGCGTAACTTTTAATCACCTGCAGACATGGGTCGTAGATAATAACATTTTATCACCTTGCTAATATGGTTTACGTCCCGGGCTTTGCTTGAACTTACACTTGATTGTAATGAAGCAGTGCCCACTGTACCTGTCTTTCATGAACTTGTCATCTGCTCTCTATTGCGTGAACAGGAATAAACTGTGGCTGAAGTTAATTAATTAGGGGTAGAATTCCCTTTAGTTAATTTTTTTACACACCCTTCATGAGCATCTACAGGCAAGGGTATGGTATGGGCAGTCTGGGGAACTTTCAGATGTCTTCCTGCTAGCTAGTGGGGTGCATCAGGGGTACATTTTGGCACCCCTGCCTTTTATTTCATATACTAATGATCTGAACACTCACTTATCTAGCTCTTCCAGGGATGTGACTAAAGTGGCCAACTTCGCTGTTGCGGCATTACTATATGCCGGGACATGGTTTTAATGGCCAGGATGTCCCATGACTCGCATATCTTAGTTGAATATGTAGTGTCATTTATGGGTATACTTGCCTGAAGCCTAATTTTGGGAAATCCCACACAATGGCCTGAAGACCTGGTAGGAAAATGTTGACATTTTTAAAGCCGAATGAACAACATCTTAGCATGGTACGGAATTTTCGTTAAGTGAGCATAGCGTTTGATTCAGACAATTCCTGGCAGCCACAAGTGAATGCAGCACATCTGAGATAAGGAAGAGTGACAGGTTCTCTTTTTATTCTATCCCAGAAGGATGGAAGGGCACCATCTTCCACTTCCATAAAGTTCATAAAATGCAATGTGTGCCTACAGCAACATATTGAGCAAGGGTGTGGGGACACCATAACTTCTTTTCCACACAGATAGAAGAAAATAGAATTTGAAGGCGGCTGATGAACCTTCCGCTCTCCATTGCTAATTTTATTTTGCACACTGAACTGAATTTAGATTATGTTTCAGATGCCATTAAATTAGCTCCCCTCCTTCTTTGGGTTAGTGTGTGGAGCAACAATGCAGCAAGTTTTAATAAAGCAGTCATTGTGGACTGTCTTAGTTAGGATAAGGGTCTTTCCATTTTATTGTTGAACTATGTCAGGAAATATTTTGCTGGCGTTGGTCTCCCTGGAATGTTTACTGCCCCTAGTTCCACTATCAAATCTGACATGATAAGAGGGTGGTCAAGTCCAGATTTGCTGAATTTAATTTTGCACTATGAACTCAGGAAGTTTTCATTAAACAAACTGTTCATAATTATTATCTCACTCCTGCGAATGGAGATAGAGCACTCTACCTTACTATAGAGATTACGCGCTAGGAGAGGTCTCTCCTTTTCAGATTTAGGCCTGGAACGGTATCGCGCAGTCTTTGTTGCATTTTAACTTCTTTTGCAGCTTTTGTCATAAATGTATTCAACTCTGCCTTAAACACATCTTGAAAATGTTAGCCTTTCATAAATGCAGAGAGGCTTTAATATATCTTCAGATGCTAAATAGCCCAAACATCTGTTATAGTGTTTGTTGTTTCCTGAAAATGGCCATCCGTTGTAGAAAGTCTATGGAGGGGAGTTAGGTGTAAAGGTCTGCTGTGTTTTCCTGATAAATGTATTTTATTGACATTCTATTATGCACAGATATATGTATTTTTAATTATATTGTTATGCTTATTTGTAATGTAAATTTTAATGTGTACATTATGTGGTGTATTTTGATGGACTGTTTGCTGTCTGTGTCAAGTGAATTTTTTACCTTGTGTTTTTATGATCTTTTTTGAAGATTGAATAAAGATTTTGAAACTGAAACTAGCACTATTCATTGGTTGTGTTTGAATAAAGATTTTGAAACTGAATCTAGCACTAGTCAGTGGTTGTGCAGTTTCCAAATTATCAGTTACCTAGGATGGGTCAGGTATGTCCCTGAAGTCAACATTTATGTTCTCCCGTTGTTATGCTCATATCTATGTGAAAATAGTGTGGGTTAGTTAAAATAATTTTACTGATGTTTCCTTATCTACTTACTTTCTTATGCCTATTACCCCTCTTGAGGCAAAGGTCACGAACTAGGACTTCACAGCCACATCTGTCCTGGGCATTTCTTTCAATTTGATTCTAGGTATTATCCATCTCCTTGCAGTCAGCCTTGAGGCCTCGACACCAGGTGTTTCTTGGCCCTCCTCTTTTCCTTTACCTTTGAGGGTTCCAGGTGAGGGCTTGCTTGGCAGTGTTTGATGCTGGCTTGTGGAGGGTGTGACCTATCCAGCCCCAGCATCTTTTCATGATTTCTTCATGAGCAGGGAGTTGGAAAGTCTGCTGTCAATGGTCGTTGTTGCTGATGGTGTTTGGCCAGCTAATTTGGAGGATTTTCCTCAGACAGGGGTTGATGAAGATCTGGACTTTGTTGCTGGTGGTCATTGTATTCCTCCAAGTTTCAGCTCCATACAGAAGGACAGATTTTATGTTGGTATTAAAAAGCCTGATCTTCGTTTGCCATGTTACGTCGTTGGAGCTCCATATCTTCTTTTACTGAATGAAGGCAGCGCTTTGTTTGCCAATTCTTGCCTTGACGTCAATGTATGTGCTGCCCGCTTGTCTATGACACCCCGCAGGTAGGTTAAGGCCCCAACCTCTTCCAGCCCCCCGGATTTGGTTGTTCCCCCTGTGGATTTTAGGCCAAGTTGTGCTGATGTGGCTGTCTCCTAATGCATCTGCAGATGGGTATGGGAGAGTAGGGCCAAGTCATCTTCAAAGTCCAGGTCATAGAGAAACTTCCAAGGTGTTCACTGGATCTCATTTCCTCTGACCTTGCTGTGGATGTCTTCATGATCCAGTGTGTGGCCAGCAGGAAGATAAAAGGCAAGAGCATAAAACCCTGGCGGACTCCTGGCCTATATTCAAAGGCTTCTGTGAGTTGTCCTCCATTGACTATCTAGCAGGTCATTCCCTTGTGAGAGTTCCTGATGTTTCTTACGAGTTTATCTGGCACACCGTAGGGGTGGAGGAGTTTCCAAAGGTTCTTTCTGTCCACGCTGTTGAATGCCTTCTCATACTTGATGAAGATCACATAGAGGGGGGAGTTCCATTCCATCGACTGCTCAATGATGATGCAAAGGGTTGCAATCTGGTCTGTGCAGGATCTAACTTTGTGGAAGCCAGCTTGCTGGTCTCACAACTGAGCGTCAACTTGTTCCATCATTCTGTTCAGGATGACTCTGTTGAACACTTCCCCTGGGGCTGATAGAAGAATTATCCCTCTATTGTTTGCGTAGTAACTAAGGTTACCTATCTTGGGGATCTTGATCAGATATCCCTCCTTCCAGTCGGATGGCACTTTCTCCTCTTCCCAGATCCTTCCAGAAATGTGGTAAAGGATTTCTACTGATGTTCCAATGTTTTCCTTCAGTGCCTCTGCAAGAATGTTGTCAGGACCTGCTGCCTTTCCATTTCTCAGATCTTTGATGGCTTGCCGTATTTTTTCCATGAGTGGCCTGCTGCAGTCGATTGGCAAGTCCTTGCCAACTGGCTGTATGTCTGGTGGATACTGCATCATGGGCTGGTTCAACAGTTTTTCAAAGTGCTACACCCATCTTCGCTGTTGGCCTTCATTACCCATGATTGTCTTCCCAGCTTTGTCGTTAACAGGTCTTTCTGGATTGCTGTATAGGCTGGAGATTTTCCTTGCTATGTCATAGAGTTCTTTCAAGTTTCCATGGCTTGCTGCATCCTGGGCTTCTCTGGCAAGACCATTGATGAATATTCACTTGTCTGCTCTTAAGCTTCTCTTTGTTTCCTTGTTGGTTTTGGTGTATTTGCCTTGAGCGTTTGCTTTTCCTGCTCTCGTTCGGTTGGTGTTGACTGCAGCTTTCTTTTCCTTTCTCGCTTGGATTTTGCAGAGAGTCTCGGTGGAGATCCAGTCTGTTTCCCTGTTACAAGATTAAAAACAGGAGTGTTGAACAACAGACACTTCTTTTCTTTTCAGTCACCAAGTTTCAACAGTTGAATAGTGCCCCAACGAGGTCAGGCTTCTTCCTCAAGACTACAAGTCTTTGTATCTCACATCAAATATTGTGAAACAATTCCTGATTCATAGGGCATATTATGCAATTACATTCAATATATTTGTTGGTCTTTCATAACATGTAGTTCAGAGCAAACCTTATATGCTGGATCTGCTAATACAGAGTGATCAAGGAAAGGATCATAACGAGAGTATAAACAGCACTGACAGCAGACATACAAAAACCATCATTGAATATTAGAGTAAAGTCAAAATGGATTGCGGTGTAGAGTTCCAGAACAAACAATGGAAAGCAGCACTTGCACTCAGACGCATAGTTACAAGCAATGCCAGATTCAGCCTGATACACTTTAACTTTGTACACAGAATCTATATTGCACCAGCAATGATACACAAGATCGATTCATCCAGGTCCCAAGATTGTCTCAGATCCCATCAAATAGAGGCTATACACCTGCATCTGATATGGGATGGGATTGTTCAAGAATGCATATGGACTGAAAGCAAGTGGAAGATAGTTATTGGGACAAGTTACACTTAGGTGTATGGCTTAGCCCACAAGTGTACCTGCAGTCTGTTGAAGCTAGTATTAAAAATAAATCAAAAAGAAATGTATAGATTTTACATTATTGCTGGCATGATTTTGTCTGGCAATTCACTGACTGGGTACACATGTCCCAAGCAAAATCAGCTGCAAAAATGATATAGAAGACCGGTGTGTTGGTGAAGAAATCCATAGGAAGCAGACTAGAAGGGATGAAAACTTCCTGAAAACCTAGATCTGTGG
This sequence comes from Triturus cristatus, assembly GCF_964204655.1. Lineage (NCBI taxonomy): Eukaryota > Metazoa > Chordata > Amphibia > Caudata > Salamandridae > Triturus > Triturus cristatus. The sequence continues at coordinate 617,088,614 of NC_140583.1, read as the reverse complement.
CTGTCATTGACCAGGAACTTACAATTTGCACCAGTCTAACGCCCTTCTTGAATAGTAGCAATAAGGCCACAGTGGAGAAAATAAGTTTATTGAGACTGAGGATTTCTAGAAACATGTGATGAGTTCAGGGTAGGATACAATAACTTGAATTTGAATTGTATATCAATACAACGCTACTGTGATTATATAAATGCATTATAATGCAACTATCTGACTCTAGGCACAAGCATAATGTTTATATTTTTTTATTTGTGACTGAAAAATGTTGATAAAAGGTACAGCTACAGCAGTAAAAGCACAAGCTTTCCCCATCACAGGACACCTACAAATCCTGCAGTAGAGCACATGTTTTGCTTCCTCATAGCAACAGGTACAGTACGACAGTAGCAAAGTAAGGTTCTTTCTCTCACAGAAGGCAGCAAGTGTAATCTTCCATTCCCTGCAGTACATGTGCATCAGGACAGACTACAAGCTTTCATTGCTTATGGAACATGCACAGTTAAGGCATGAGTTGTATGTAAGCGACAGACACATCTCTGGAGTGGCTGCTTAACTCACTGAGAGGAATGTATAGGTGGACGTGTGAGTGAATATGCAAGTACTGACACCATTCTCATGTAGGTGACATTCCACATCAGTGTCCTAAAGGTCCTGCTGCTGTCAGTCAGAGAACTTCTGTCACTTCTGTATCTCTTGGTGTCATGTGCTGCAGTCTTACTGCTGTCACTTTCTTTAGAACCAGCTGCTGCCATTCACATGTACATTTGCCAATCATCTTAAGATCTCAAAGGCTGGACCCTTGCTACACCAACACCGAGACCTTCGCTACACATGGTGTGAAAGGAGAAGGGAAGAGCAACCTGTGCCAAGCATGGTCCATTTAAAGTCACAAATAGCAAAAAGAAAAATACCTTCCTGCTGCTCTTTTTTTCTCCTCCACCATTGACCCTTTGTCTCTATAATCACCTCACTCTACAATATAGTCCTTTTGCTTTTTGCCATCCCCAGTTTAAGGTACATTTTCCTGTATCACTCATTCTCGCAATGGTACTGCATTTGCTGCTTGTTCTGGACATATGACACCACTTGCTGGTGACAGACCAGGCACCCGTATAATAGTCTCTTCTCCACAATGTCACCCTACTTTCATGTGGCTCAACCTATCCTCCCTTCTCACAGCTACTCCCTTTCATCATTAATCCCATTTCTTTTTCTTAAATACATTAGCGACACATTTTCTCTTTTCACACTTCACCTACCTTTCTTTATCTAACGCAGTCCTCTCACACTTTTTATTTGCACACTTATTTCTGTACATCCTCTGGTACCCTCCTCTCTCTATCCTTCTCACTTCCCTCGAGCTCAGAACACAATACTCTGCTTCACACTCATCTCACTTTTATATCTCATAGGCTTTTTTCTCACTTCTTACTTTCACATATTCTATTATGTAATCTTTCACACCCTCCTCTCAAAGGCCCACTTTACTGTCCCACACTTTCTTTTTACCTACTCATTTTCACTCGCAAACGCTCACAGTCTCACCTCTGAATGAAATGCTTCTCTCACAGACAAATGTACAAATTCAATTCTCTTTAAAATCCTCCTTTCCCTTGCAAACCCCACTTATTGCCCGTTTCAAACATGTAACCTCTCTTACACTGCCTTCTCCTACTCCAATCACTCTCTTTCTCAGCTCCTGTTTCTCACAAGCACTTTCGATTCTTTACAATCTCATATACACCGATGCATACACTCCAGGATAACAGTGGCTTTATGTTCCCAATACCCAGTATGAATGTTGAATTATCATTTCTGAAAACTGCCCTGTTGAAAATAAAGCAGGGTTCCAAAATTTGACAACATTGACTTAGAGGCCCAGCTGATGAAGCCTGAATAGAAAATCCTATGCAGGATTGTAGACTTAAATTAACACAATTATGATTTCAAGATTAAACGGATAATTTAGTTGGAAAATTGGGGAAAAAGAAAAGTATTAACAAAATATAGGAGTGTGTGTTGATTTTTCCCCCCACGTATTGAGAGGTAGCTGTTACCTAGTGGGTCGTTATTTTGAGCCCCGGAGCCCTGTTCCTAGTATTATGCATGTTCTACAGGCACACCTTTTGAAAATGGTGTGAGTGTGCCCACGCCTCTGGTGGCGTGCAGTCGTAGCCTCAGTGCTTGAGCAGCTGAAAATGCCGAGGGCCGCTAGTGACTGCTGGTATTTCATGTTCTCACTTCTCTCCGCCGGTCCCCTCAGCCGCGGATGGAGCGCATCCCTGGAACTTCGCATTTCGCTTTACGCGGACTTTCCTTCTGTTCTGACACTTTGCCTCTCAGTCCCGGGTCAGGGGCGGAGCTTGGGCGCTCGACGCTCCCTATTGGCTACTTGTAACTCTAGTCTGTATGAGCTTGTTCAGCGCGAGCTTCCCTGCTCCGTCTGCCGGGAGTCTGTCGGCTCTTAGTGGTGCCTCACTGCCTGCTGTGGAGCGTTCCAGTGGCGCGAGCTGACTTCACTCGTCGTCGCGTGCCTGCTACGCAAGACTTTAGAGCCTGTTCCTGCAGCCTGTTCCTAGCCCTGTCCCAGCGGCTGCTTCCTGGAAGTTAGTGGCTGGAGCCCCGAAAGAGAGGCATGCAAGTATTGCTTCTTCCACCGCCTTGTGTCTTGTGAGAAGACCCCGCTGTTGGTCTCAGGGATGGCGGCCCCCCGTCTGCTCCTGGTACTTCTCCTGATGGTGCTTCGCAGTGTCCAATGCTCGCCCTCCCGCACTGTCTACTCTAACCACTGGGCAGTGCGTGTGCTCGGGGGACCGGATGAAGCGGATAGGGTGGCGTCCAGGTACGGATACCGCAACCTGGGGCAGGTAAGATAACCACGTAGCTCGTACAAACTAAGGGGGCATATATCCCACTTAAAGTATCTTTGGGTGCAACCCCTTCGACCTAGAAACTAACGCAATCTCGTAAAGCGCGTAGTAATGTTATTAACTCTCCTGTGCAAACACTGAGTCTCACTGCAAGTTTACCACTATGGGTCGCTTATTGATCGAGTTCTGTATAGTCCAAATATTTACACGAGTAGCATGCAATGAATGTACCGTCCGTCACTGCATCAAGTCTCAGGGACAGAGACAACTCCTTCACCGCAACTCGTACCCAGCCCATGACACAGTACTTGTGCACCTCATGCAACAATGACAGTGCACCCCCGTGGAAAACCTCCTGGTAATAATATACCCAACGTTGAATACGTTTTGCTAGTTCAACCCGTTCTAAAACTTTGCCCTTTAAGCAAGTCTCACTAGTGGTGCAAAAATTGCTGCAAGCGATTTTAGTACTACTATGTGCAACCCTTTCTGTTGATGTGTCTAATGCAGCTCTTAATACTCACTCCTGCCTGCAAAACACACATCGAGTGATAAAACACAAATCTTGTTTCACTCTAGTGAGTTGCCATGCGTGTTATTGTTGTAGGGCGGGCGTTAAGCTCTTGCTGTTACTACAAACAATGTAGAAAGCATGCGGTTATTGCAACACTGTGCGAACATTTCTCGTACTCCGGCCAGTCCAACACTTACTTTTAGCACAAGAGGCAAGAGCCAAACCCTACCACATATATTGCTTATCCAATATCCAGTCCATGCAGCACTTGGAGCTTGTGAACTATTTACAATATTTAAGGGTTGTGCACCTCCAATCCTACACATTTTATTATTGCATTTGCTGCTCTACAGTAGCTGTTACTTTCGCCTTGTGCAGAAATTGCTGCAAACCCACCAGTGTCACCTAATTCTCCCCTAACACTTACTGTTAGTACACATTCCGGTGATACACTTGCTAAGCGCATACCCAAAACTTCAACACGTTCTGCTTCTGCACCATTGATTATTGCCTGGACTTTCCTGTGCAATTTGTCCTGCTAGATCGCACTATGAAACACTTATTGCTAGTTTAAACTGATGTATAACTATTCATAGGGCATCTATCACGTAATATTCTTATTGCAAACCTTTTCTGCATTTGTTTATTGTGCACTCACAATGTACCCACTGCGTCCCTTGCAACACGTACGTCTTGTGATCCGGTGGAACACACGCACATTCGGATTTTCCTGTGGAATTGCTACTGCACTCCTGTGTGTTTCAGAAACAAACCCAAATTCCGCATTAACAATGCAGAACACGAATAACATAATACAAGTAAAACGGTGATTCCACTGAGTCTATTGTTAATGGGTAGTCGGAATTTTGAAGGCTGTAATAATCCTATGTTTATTTAATCCCACCTCTAAATAATACAGTTCATTCTGTCTGGGCAGAATGCTATCAATAATTCACATAGCATGCATCAGTTACCTTTCATTAGTGAGAGCAGCCCATAGGAGTTATAAAGATCTCAATCTGATTTCTGCAATCTAACAATTCACAACTCACTGAGGTTTATTCACTAAGGTACATTCGGTTGTAAATGTAGGTTTATGATCTAGTTTAAATGTTTTACACTTGCTAGGAACAGACTAAGGGATTCCTCACAGTTGTAAATTAGTTTCTGTGGATTTCTCTTACATGATTGCAGAGATATCCACAGTAGTAAATCCCGCTCCAGGGGTGGCAGGTGGATGTCCTCCGGCATGGTTTGGAAACGCCCACAAATATGTACAACCCTTTTCAACCTTGGAAGTGGTTAGAGATTTCCCCCTTCCTAGAGTGAAATGGTAAGACATAACCCCAGACCTGCTTATAGTCTAGGGAGCGACCTTGTCCATGGATGAAATCAATTTCCCAGCAGAGAGAAACAGATGCACACTTGCACAGGAGACTTAATTTCCCCCTGTGCAGAGATCTGTGCTATGGAGAACATTGGTGTCTTTAGAGGGGGACTAGATGGTGCCAGTGCTCCAGGTCTGTTTGTCCTTGCTTCTTCCACCACAGCTTCTAAATGTTTCAAGAGGCGACACCAAAAAACAAACCCACTACAATTTTCTGCACACAATAATTTGTTCAAATATCTTTCACTACAAAACAGTGTTTTTTGGTTAAAATCTTTAAATCTAACTTAGCGTGTGTGTCCATGTGTATATCTGTATTTAATGTATGTTTATGTATATAAATAAATATACATCCTCGGCCAATTAGAGGGGCCTGTTTTTTACATTTTCGTCAGTGTTGGACGACAGCATCCAGATATATCTAACTTTTTAACCGGTTCAAGTCCAACCAGAGCAGTTCTGTAAGCATGCATTTCTTGAATAGCTGAATGGATTTACACCAAATCACAAAAAACACCCTTTCTGAGTAAAATTCGAACTTTTTGCCATATTTGGTGTAATTCCATTAATCAGAGAGCAAGATTCCTATGGGGATTAACATTGAAAATCAACGGTTTGGGGACCCTCTTTTTCTTGGCCCTGCTTGAGGGATCAACTGAAAATTTTCCATGAAGGAGCAAAAGTGGGTTAACTTTTTTGGGGGGTAAAGCTTCATGCAGATTTGTGCAGATTCATCAAAAGGCACCCAGGTAATAAGCAAAACAGAAAAAATGCTCTTCCTGTGGAACTCTGACCTAACTATAACTATACAGACTGTGTGTATATGTATATGTGTGTGTGTGTATATATATATATATATATATATATATATATATATACATATATATATATAACAGTTTTATCTGTGGCCCAATCTATGCCTCATGCGTAGCGGTGGTTGTCCTCTGGCCGGGTCCTGTACCCAAGCCTCATGCTGTCGCCCAACCCACATTTTATGTTTATTCATTAATTTTCATTTTTGTAGTACCGCAGTACAACCTCAGTGCCCGTTGCTTGAAGTTCACCCCCATGGTAGCGTGCCCCTGTAGCTTGGGCATGACACTTTCGCACTGGTGGCGATACTTCACTGGAGGGCCATGCTGGGTCCTCACTCCTCAGGTGTATAGCAGTACCAACTGCACAAAATGTATTTAAAAAAACTTGTGCCCTTATGGGGTCCCTCCAACAAGTAGCCTGTGGTCAGGGTGTCCATACTTTGCCCCCTTATACTGCTTTTCCAAAACATTTTCAGGACACTGGGAGGGAATCTCTGACTCTTGTAATGTTGGCAACAACATTGTTTTTGTATTGTGGCCAGTAAGTCAGATTGCTTAGTACTATGAGACTGGTATACTTAACTTTTCAAGGGTCAGGATAGAGGTATCCTGATCCCATGGGACTGATGGGGGGAGGGGGAGAGGAGGTCCAAGAAGAAATTGTCCAAAAATGTTTTTCTTGGCCACGCAAGGATCTGTGGATCCACCACAGCACTCGGCACAGGCCCCCAGGTGAATCCGCAACGGATCTGCGGATTCAGATCCCAATAAAAAAAATATACCCACGCAGACCCACTCACTCACTCACTCACTCACTCACTCACTCACTCACTCACTCACTCACACACCCACAACCCTTCACACCCACTCACATATTCATACGGCCGCTCACACACCCATTCAGAGACCCAGAACACTACTCACATACCTGTACAGCCACTCACACATCCAGTTACAGATGCACACAGCCCCTCACATAGCCACTCACAGACCCACACAGCCAGTCACACATGGACTCACACGCCCACTTACACAACCATTCACACACCCATACAGCCACTCTCACACCCACTCAGTGACCCAAAGAACCACTCACACAACCCTTCACAGAACCACAGAGGCTCTCACACACCCACTCAAAAACCTACACTGGTAGTCACACATGCACTCACGCATCCACCACACACTCACACACCCACTTACATACCCACACACCCACTTACACACCCACACAACCACTTACACACCCACACAACCACACACACACCCACTCACATAACCAGGTTACAGGGATATTATAGTTAGGTTCAGATTTTACACATTCAAAACCATAGAAATTCAGCATTTATAGTTATCTCAAGTAACTATAACTTGTTATCTTGAGTAACTATGACTTGTGTCCCAAGGTAACTTTAACTCGCCCCTTTTTCACGCACTGCTAATTACCCCACATATGACATCACTCATGCCATCTTCTATGACCTCATTAATTATATCACTGCAACAATTGTAGTGAACTTATTGATGAGAAAACTGTGCATGGTGGGGGCGTGAGTCATAGCTACTTTAGGGTACAAAGGTTAAAATGACAATATAATTTGGTGAACATTTTAAGAATAAGCTAACATTTTAAACAAAACAAAAAAATCACTGAAATTCACCAGTTATAGTTCTCTCGATCAACTATAACTTGTGACCTAAAGTAACTATAACTTGTGCCCACGTCATGTACAATCTTGTCATTGATGCAATTTCAGAAGTTGCAGTGAATTTATCAATGATGTTATAGAACATGTCATGAGTTATGTAATATGTGGATTAATTAGTAATGCTTGGCAAGGATGCAAATTATAGTTACCTTAGTGCACAAGTTATATGACAGGCCTAGTGCCACTTATATTTTCTTTTAAATTACACACAGGACAGGGGACTAAGTCTCCGAGTCCTGTAATGGCTGCCTGCAACCTATTTCCTCATGTCAAAACCCCCTGAGCCAATAAGAAGGCTCTATTTTTAATATTGGGTTTTAGGGACTCTCATGAGAGTCCCTCTCACCCAACTGGCCAAATATACACATTTTATAGATTTAATATCTAAAAAACTACCGAATTGATTTACATCAAATCACAAAAACACACTTTCTGGACTAAGATCTAGATTCCTGCCAAATTTGCTGTAATTCAGTTTAGCAGTTTTTGCGTTAGCGCTGCCTAAAAAGTCAATGGAAAATGCATGGGGATTTTGTGTTTTGTGACCCCCACTCTTTTTCTCAGTACGCTTGACAGATAAACCCAAAACTTTCTATGCACAACCTAGGCAGAAAAGAGAAACTTAAAAAAAAGTTTTGTGGAGATTTTTAAAATGGTGCCAAAGTTATTAGCAAAACAAAAAAGGAATTTCACTTCAATTCACTTCTAGGGCCAACACTGATGGAGAATTCTGCTAGGGGGGATAAGGGCTTTCTGGCGAAGTTACATGACATACTGGGAATGTATGTGAAAAACAAAAAAAATAGAAAAACACTTTCAAGCCAATATATACAGCGTCAGCTAAATTTGAACTTTTATTTTTTTTAATAGCCCCCCCTCCCCTCCCCCCCGCCAAGTTTTCAGTGCTCTTCTGATCGCCATCTGGCATTACAAGACACTTTCACAAAGAGGTTCTCACAATGTACCAGTGAAAAGGGGCCTCTTTTCATAGAAATCTGAAATCATAGATGGGGCAGGTGGGGACACGTTTTCACATTACTTCATAGTAATCATCTACTTGTTTGTTGATGTCTGAGCCCAAAGGTGTCAGGGTCATCAAGACGAAAGCTTTATGAGCTGCTGATGTAATGAAAATTTCTGAAATAAAGGCCCAGTATTGAAGAGACATGCATGAATATATGCTAGTTGTGGAATTATATCATTAAGTGTAAACACATGTCTCTGATGACCAATAAGGGAGTACTTTGATGCCTTCATCTGAATCCAAAGTAATTATTGGACTAAGAGACGTTTGAAGGTCTCCCAAAGCAGAGTGCCAGTGCAGAAAAACTGACTGGGGTGGGCCAGCTGAGATGTTTAAATACCTATAATTGTGATGAACTCTTAGAGTTGCTAAACAAACTGCCCCTCTCCTTGGCTGTGAGTTGGCCCTGCATAGTATTCCCTGCTAGTGAAAGCTCCTGTGCAATATTAACTGCTAGTGTATGTCTATTTATTTGATATTTTCATACACCATGACTGCACCAAGCGGTATTAGTGTGCTATACAATTTTAACAACCGTATAATGAGTGTGTTTTCTAAGAAGGTAACAATAACATAGTCTGATGATGCTGCAGTTGGACATCATGCTGTTGATGCTTCAGTTGAAGATAGGGTCATAAATAGTTATGGTTTGTTGAATGGTAAAGAGGAAAGGGACGGGGTCCTTATGGTTGCAAGGATTTGTTGTAAGGAGTGAAAAGAGCAAGGGGAGAGGACTGGATCAGTTTTGGAGGAGGAAACAAAGTATGACATTCTTAATGTGAGTGATTTTTTTAATAGGACAGTTGTGAAGTCCCTTCTGAAGTTGAAGTCTGGTCATTGTCTCAGATCGGCTGGCACAGAGAGAGCTGAACACTCTTGCTCCCGCTCTTGTGAAAGATGTGTTCTGTGTTTGTCTTGTTTGAACTTGTTTGGATGTTTTGCTTCAAGAGTGTATTAAGTGGTTGACAGGAAGCTGGGAGCTGCCAGCTGTAGCCAGTGGCCATCACGTTAAGATGCAACCTTGGTTTTTGTTCAGAGTTAATCTTGCTGCGGCATTAAATGCTGCTTTGATAGGAATGATGTGGTTGGAGTCGATGATAAGAACGCATTTCCATAATCAATCTGCACATTTATGAATGTGGTGCTGAATTAGTCTGTTGGATAACATTTGTTTTAAGTTTCTTGAGTGAGTGTAAATTTTAGTTTGCTGATTGTTCTGTTTTTTTCTGATATGGTGAGTAAGAGATTCATTGGGGTTGATTGTGGTGCCCAGTACCTTAACACTTTGTTGCCAAGGTAGGTGTGAATGCATGCAATTTGCATTCCTGCAGTTGATCTTTGCTCACTTTGCTTTTGGAATATGGTGACATCCACATGAATTCTCTTTCCTGTAGGTTTATTCATTAGGAAGTTTTCATTTATCCAGTTTTATAATTTATTGAGATTTAGACAGTACTGGAGCGAGACGCGGTCTTGGCCAGATGTCACATTATTCATAAAGCACAATCCTAGTTGGAAAACGCTGTTCATCAGGCGAGAGCCCTGGAGTACAATTGTTTAGAATAAGGCAGGTAATTTGTATGTTCCTATCGTGTGGGGGTAAAGCTCCCTGTGCTATTTATACGACTAATAAATATGCCCTCATTCAACACTTAGTTGTACACTTGATATTTATGGCTAGTGTACCATTTGCACCATGTATTGCTACTTCACTTAATACAACACTTACTATTACTTCACTTTATGCAACACATACTGTTGGTTCTCCCCACTTTAGATTTACTGCTATTGACTTACAGTGGATCTCCTAATGCCAGTAGATTCATTCCAACATTTATTGCTAGAGCAACTTCTCAACACTTACTGTAAATTTCAGATTCTGTAAATACAGCTCCATAGACTACTTACAAATGGTTCACCCTGTGTAGCAGAAGGGTGATCCTGTGCAACTCTTATTGCTAGTGTATAAGCGGAATAGCACATAATGCTTGTACATGTACAAGATTAGTTCACAGCTGAGGCTATACCAAGAGGATTGAATGTGAGCCGCTATGACCTTCACTTGGATCTTACAGCCCAGGTTGAGACTGGATAAGGGCCGATACATGTTCCTGCCCAGAGGATCCCTCCCTATCTGGGAATCAGCGCTATAAGAGCCTCTTGTGAGTATGCCAGCACCCGTCCCATTGTGTGAACCTCTGCGTACAACTGAGCTAAATGCTTTATGAGAGCTGCCTGAAAGCACTTAAAGGATTCCATGGGTGTCTTGCCCATCGCCAACTGCATAATTGCCACGGCTATCTTGTGCTCAATAATACATATAATAATAATAATAATAATAATGTAGTCAATGCTGAGGCATGTTGACCAAAGAAGAGGTCAACTGGCCATCACTAGCATCTATGCTGGCCCATATAGCTTTTTATAATAGTCCAAAAACACTGTGGTGATATGTCTGCTTATGCACACAGTGACCTTGTGGGTGTCAAATGACTGTGATCATGGACCCGCTGTGCTCCACCTGTAAAAGACTTGCGAGAAAACGTCCAGCCCGGCTCCCTTCCTCATGCCTCTGCAACATGCACTCCCAAAAATCATGCCGGGACATCCTGATGATCAAATCAGTATGTTCCCATCTCCGTTGGACCAGGGCGTGATGTGTCTTCATGTCCAAAATCGTGCGGAGCTCCAAAAGATGCAGCTCGTGTTAATTCCAGTCCAGTTGGGTCTGCAGAGTGGAGTGTACCCAGTAGAGGTTCTAATACAGATCCCCCAAATGTACGCCTTAAAAGCATCTCAGTCGACCAACGGTGTGGAGGCAGAGCCTGCATTAGCTTAGAAATAGTGAGTTATCGCAGCACTCAGAGTGTCCTGGCAGGCAGCGTCCATCAAGGCCGAGCATTGCAGAGGCCAGGAGGGTTCACGGGTTCTTGTTGGGCCCCTGTGCAAGGACAGCATAAGCAGATAGTGATCTGAGTGTGGTGTCGCCTAATATTATGTATTGTGAGTTGGCCTGGCAAGATTCTGAGAGGTGAGGAAGAGGACTATCGTAGTGTGCAATGCATGAATGTGGGCAAAGAATAATCTCTGGTCAGTAGGTGCACATATCTCCATGCATCCAATGAACACCAATTTCAGATGCAGCCGCCCACCTGCTAGGATGCCCTGTGTGCCAACACACCCGGCGAGGGTGCGTGGGACCTGTCCATCATGGTATCCAATACAGATTTTAAGTCCCCACCCACCACTAAGGGCTCATCTAAGACCCGCTCAAATAGTTCGTTCAGTGAGTGTAGGTGCACCGTCTGCCATAAGTTAGAAGAGTAAATCCCGAGTATGTGAACCATAGGGCCGCTTCCAGGATCTGTGTGACCTCGTCCGAGCGCGGTGTAGTCAGCGCCAGCATTGATAGTCAATGTCCTTGCATCTATGCCTTGGTGCACCACTGGAGTTGGTGGCAATTTAGTTGCTTTTTCGCTTTTCAATTGTGAGCACATATAGAAGGTAGGCCCCCAGGAATGTGACAACTAAGGGGCAGAGGCCTGCTTGTGGGTCTACTCCAAGTAGTCCACAGGCAGCTCAATTACCCACCAAAAGGCAGTGAGGCAGCACAGGCAGCCTCCTGGCATTCAGTCTGACCACAGTCAGAGCAGACCGCCAAGTTGACGGGGCAAATGATGAGGCTTGGTAAACAGCAGGCTATTGTGCATCACGTGATCAATTCGGGGGAAAATGAGCATACAGCCAAGAGGCATCTGAGGGGCAAGGAGCAGCCCCATCCCACTGGGGCAAATCACTCCAGGGAGGGAGTCCTCCAGGCAAAAGCTCAGTCCCTTCAGGGGGGCATGCAGCTTAGTAATCAGTCTGCAGTGGTAGGGCAACAACTTGTCTCCCCCCATCGCACACAAGTTGTAGTGCAGGTGGCAGACAGAAGCCCCTCCTGCACTCGCCTCCTTTGCGGGTCCCCTGCAGTGATGTTTAAATGAGACTGTCCTTGCCCCCTCCTCCTATATTGTTATGGCATCTCTTCCCATCCCAGACCTGCCCTCAGCCGAAGTCGTAGCTCACTGCGTCCTCTGAAGCAAGCAACCGCCCTGCAGCGGGGAGCAGGAGTTTGTTTCCTGGCCTCTCACCTGTCCGCACTTGCTTGCGAGACCAAATTAACAGCCTCACTCCTCCTCGGGGGCAGTTGCAACCATCGTATGGGAGGACCAAGCTCTGCTACCTCCCGGATTGCAGAGGATAAGAGCGGAAACCCAGCTGAGCTCGCTAAGATGCGGCCACCATATTGCTCGTCCTGGTCGTGCCTCCCATCTTGTCTCTCCTTGAGTGTGTTCCTTGCCCTAAGATGAAGTGTCCCATGGTATTTGTATCCCGTGTCACATAGTTGTTGTATTCTTTGACCTTGAATCTGTGTGCCCCAGAACTCTTACCAGTGTCTTCCCTGTCATGGTATCACTGTCTCAGTATAGTTCTTTTCTTCTCTAAGCGTTTAAGTTCCTCTAATAATATAGCGTTCGCCTTGACCTGTTAGTATGGTTTCTCCCATCACAATGCAATGTTGTATTGTGCACAGTGGCTGTATGTTCCTTGTCCCAGGGTGTTCTTTTACATATGACAGTGTTAGGGTATTCCCGACAAGGCTAGCCTTTGGTCGAACAGTGCCCTAGATAAAGCGGTGTATGAAGTACTCACAATTTTAAGATAATTGAACAGAAATGCAGTGAGCTTTGCAAAGTACTAACACCCCACCGTTGCTGTGTTTTGACTGGTGAAGCACTGGCTTTCCAAGGGGGATACAACATAGGCACTGCGACGATATCAGAACTTCTTAGTATTGCAGCTACACTTTTAAACTAACTGTGCCAAAGCTTCTCAACAGAGATGATATATTCCTAATGGCACAGTACCGGAACTTCTCTGTAGGAGTGCTGATGTTTTAATTCAGCATTATCGGAAATCCTTAGTAGGGTTGCTATATTTTTAATAGCGCAATAATGAGGAGGTTTGTTATCTCTGCAAAGAGATCAATATTTGAATGAGCTTGGAGTGTGGACTTCTCTTCTTGTACCTTTCTGAGCAGATGTGATGGATCATGGTATTGTGTGCATGAGGCATCTCCAATGTAAGTTTTCCTCCAACATAGAGGAGTTAATGCACATTTAGCAACAGGGCAAGCTTCATTCAGAAACGACGCATAAACAGCAAAGGTAGGAGAAACACGAGCTTTTGCAAAAAACACCATTAGTGCAAACCTCTCTGACACACAGGTCGGGTACCATAGTGGGAACACAATTATTTGGAAGCATTGACAAAGCCAATAGGTCTTGTCCATGAAACATGTTTACTTTGCCAGTGCTTGTTTTCTCTGTCCTTGTTGGCCAATGTGGATGCACAAATATCCACGGCAGCTATCTTTTAATGGGAACTTTAACTACAGCAAAATATATTCAAAGATGGACACTGTAGATATGCACACATCTGCTGTGGCCGCCTTTTAATGGAGAATCTTAAAGTATGCAAAAAAACATTAAAAGTTGGCCACCACGGAAGAATGTATTCTATTAGATTTAAAGAAACCTATTCAAATATGGTGCAGCAAATGGGCTTGCCTCAGTGCCAGCCATTTAAAACAGAATGCCGCAAATGACATCAAAAAATGGCTGCCATGTTGGCACAGACCTTCAAATGGTTTCTCTATACTTTTTTATAAGCATCATGCTGATAGTTGTTACTATTCTCAACAGAGGCAAATTTGTGAAGATGTATGCAATCATGGCAGATACACAAGGTCTCACAGCCCCTGTGTTAACGGGTGAGGCGGGAGCTCTAGGTCTAGGCCCCTTTCAGCCACCTCGACTGTTCAATTGCACAATTATTAGGGAAAGAATTAGCAGCAGCTTCTGCTGGGAGGCTGCGCCGGCTGGCGATGTCCTCCAGGAAAATAAATTGATCCATTGTTTGTGGAGAGAAGGGCCGGGCTTTCCATTCACGGAGTGGGCGTGGACTCCTTAGGTTCAGTGCAGTGGTGAGGGGACGGGCATCCTCCAAGGGACTCCCTTCTGCATTTTGCACCGGCGACCGGCCCGTGCACGGAGAGCTCCTGACTGGGAGCCCCCTCACCTTTTGTTATGCCACTGGTTCAGTGGGTGAAATGATGTGTCCCTACCAAGCAGGTAGAAGCTGGGAAACCTGCTCCTACATATGCGTCTCCTGTCCCTGACAGCCGCCACAGCCCCCCCTCAAAACCGAGCAAGAGCTGGGACGCGGGGTATCCGTGCCCTGCCAGAAAGGTAGATGTTTTGACATTCAAATATTGGGCCGTCTACTTCCTCGTCCCATTCAGAGGTGCTGCAAGAGCCTGCATTCCACCTCCCTGGGCTGAGAGCAGGTAAAACTGAGACAACTTAGTCCTGCTGGTCCCATGTTTTCAGGTTTACTTTTGGCACCTTTGTGATCCTGAGAAGAGGAGGTTTATGCATTGGACTTCTTTTTGCCACTTATGATGGGTATTATTTATTTTCCACCTTACCAGAACTACTCACATCACCATCAAGAATGAATGTTCAAGGCAACTCCCAATAATGATGGGGCTGCCCATTGGAGGACGGGTCCCGAGGGAAGCTAAGTGAATACGGGGTATCAACTAGCTAAATACCTGCCTTCTCATGACCTCATTGACTCAGTCAGGCACTTGTATGTGGATACGTTTCTTTTGTCAACCTTTAGGGGTCACGGTCATGCCTCTACTATTGACTATATTTTTGTTACAAGGAATTTTACTGATTGTTTGCACGACCTCCCCTAGATAAAGCAGAGTGGAGGATCATAATGCCCTATCTATCTTGGGGTCGCTTCCTGTAAGAAGATCTAAACTGACCACTAATGTTATACCCACTCTACATTCTACGGATGGTCTTGTACTCATATGGCAACTTAAGGATCCATTAGACTGTAGGGGCTGCCAGGGAACGAAAGTGGGGGTTGCGCGATGGGGCATTAGAAATTTTAATAAAACGTACTTACATTCTCATTGAGTCTGCAGTCGCCTCTCCTCCGTCATGACGTCCCTCGTCTCTCCGGAGCCAGGAAGCTCCCAGGCTGCCTCTCCTGACCAATCACAGCGCTGCAACGCAGCGTTGTTAATTTGTCTGAGCGCGGTAGCTTGGCGCTCAGATGGGACCTGGGAGATGTGCACACCTTACTCTGGCTCCCGCTATAGTTCCTGCTACCCATGTGCCTGCGCTGTTATATGCGGACGATGTTTTGCTACTAGCTCGGACACCCAATGCTCTGCGAGTACTGGTGGACAAATTCATCCAGTTTATGGATAGTCTTGTCTTGTGTACTAATTATGGCAAATCTCATATTTTAGCTCGTGGCCCAGGCAAGATGGCGATTCATAAGTTCTCAATCAAAGGCCAGCCTTTGCATAGTGTAAAAATGTTTAGCTATTTGGGTGTTAATTTTAATTTCTTGGGTTCCTTGGGTTCCTGGCAGCCTCGACTTACTAGTTCATGCCTAAAACTTAGTAGGTCAGCTGGAGATATTTTTAATATATCAAAGTCAAGACGGAAGGGGACTATTTTCACTCCTTTAAAAATGTATAACGCTCAATACGTTCCAGCCGCCATGCATAGTGCAGGAGTATGGGGCCACCATAAGTGCTTTCCCCTCCAAATAGAAGAAAACTGCATATGCAGAAGATTTTTACAACTTCCCCAAGGCACTTCTTGTTTCATCCTTCATGCAGAGTTAAATCAGCGTTATATTGAGGACTCCGTGCGATTGGCTCCTCTGCTTCTGTGGGTGAGCATATGGACAAACCTCTTAGCAAAGTTTTGCAGCGGTGTTATTCTAGACTTCACCTGTTTGGACAATTGCTGCTTCATCTCTTGGTTGAAATACATCACTACATCTTTTCAGGCGTTTGGGCTGGCCCCCTTATTTTTGTCGCCAATGGAATTAATCAAAGGAGATAAATATGGGGTAAAGCACCTCTTTTTGGAAAAGTGTGATGAACATAGGATGCAAGGAAGCTGGGGAAAACCTCTGTGATGACGTATTACCGGACCCTTGCTAGCGTGGCGCAGTTTTTTTTTACCTCAAACTAGACCTAACCCAATGGTAAAGGTCTCTCCTCTTCCGCTTTAGGTCTGGTTCAGTTTGGCGATTTATGAGCACTGGACTGCCCATCGATGTATTGGGCGGCACCAGTTGGGTATGTTCTTGTAAAAGGGTCTCTTCACCATCGCTCTTGCATTATATGTTTTTCTGTAATCATTTTGATTACCCCCGTAGAGTTTTTCTTAAACCCCTATTGGAATCGTTGGGATGCCCAAGATGTTCAGAAGCCCTGCATCATTAGAAATTATTAAACATCCCAATTATCTGCTGCAGAGTGAGTTCCTTTCTTAGGGCAGTAGTTGGAGCGAGGAATACTATGGTTGGATAAACATGTATGTTCCATTTTATGATGATATCATAGTTTAACTGTGTTTTATGCTTTTTTAAAGATATTTTATTATATCTGATTGTGTGATATAGTGTTATTATGCACTTCGCACTTTATCTTGATGTTGAATATCCTTCGACCCACGCCGCTGCCAGCATTCGTGTACAGGTTTAGGCTGTTGTACCATTTGGGAGTGAGTGAGTGATTAGAATGTATGGATGGTGATCTGCATATCGCACATGAATCGCAACAACAAAAACATGAACCTGCTAAACTATTATACTTGGATTGCAGAACGGGCAGTTTTTCTCTGCTTAGGTGCAGGTTATTTTTTTTATGACACTGTAAACCTGTGATCTGCAGATTACGCACGGTTATCTACAGTAAGTGCATTAACCACACTATTTGTCTTACCGGTATTACAATCAGAGACTTGCTTAATTCAATTTTGTGCAAGTGGGAAAGCTCTTAAAATGTTCTTCAGCAGATGCATTTCTCTATCACATTGTACTGCGTGGTCTTCCGAGGTTTCATCCTTCTAGGATCTATACAATGTGTACTACCCAGTTGGCTAATAAAAACAGATAATATTTACACAGACACTTGACCGTCATAGCGAGTGTTATGTAAAAGAAAAAGTAATACAAGTATGTGTATAGTCACCAGTGATGTGTGACTTTTGCGTAACTTTACAGAAATTCCATAAAATGTAAAATTTGCATTTAGCTCACATTTCATGCAAAAAAAAAACACCGTAAAAAACGTAAGTGCTACAAACCGCAACCACTCACATTTTAGCCATTTGTGTTGTTCCCGTGCTAAAAGTTTGCCATGGTGTATTTACAACTCGTGGTCTAATGGCTTAATTTCGTAAATTTAGCACAACAAAAACAAAATTTAATTCACAAAATTACTTTAAATTCCGCTGACATGATGGAAATTTCTAGGCCTGGGCTAAAATTCCGTTCCGCTCGCGGAAATTGCGATAATTTGACATTTTCGCGTTCTGCGGAGAGCGCGAAAATGTCAAAATTTCTGCAATCCGCATTTTACTGGAAATTTTTTGCTTGCTCGCGCTGTAAAATAATACATTCTCGCGTGCGCGCGATCGCCTTACCTGAATCCCCGCGTTCGCCGACAAGTTTTCCCGGTCCGGTCGCGTTCTCCACGAGATGTTGGATTGTTGGAGCCATTTGCGCTGTCTCGCGACAGTTCGCGCCCGCAGTAACGTCATTCGTCACGCGATCACGGCTTTCTTCTCGCGATCATGCACCGCGAGACAAGTGAAAACAAGATGGCCGCGCCCGCGAGCAACCGCATGGGTAAGTTGGTGAGCCGCGACCACGCAGAAAATACCGCGAACGGGCGGGAAAAATACTTCCGCATCTTCACGATATTTCCGCGTGTTTGCGGAGATTTTTAACATTTTCGCGATAATTTGCGAAAGTGAATTTCGCAAATTCCGCCCACCCCTAGAAATTTCACCGAGGCTTAATACCCACCTGTTAATGTATTTCTAATGATTGGTTTGTTTGAGGACCTTCACAACTGTGATGTCTACAAACCTCTGAGCACTAATCCTGACAGTTGGTCCCTCTTGATGAGACTGTGATTTTCTGGGAAATTGTGTTATCTCGCTGTATCTCAGATCTGACATCTGAAGCCGCTTTGAATCATGGACTGGAATGTGCGCAAACTGCTATATTACCTACCTATCTCAAAAGCCTGCTTAGTTTAGTTTAAAGCACTGCGACCCCTCAGTGGTCCCATGTCATTGGAAACCGACACCATCAGGCAGTGGCTTTTAAATTATCGAGGTTTTGCCAGTGGCGGCTGGCATGTAAGGAGGGTGGTGAGGCGGAGGGGACAAAAATAAAAGTGAAAAAATAAGTGAAGAAAAAAGAATCCCACTTACCTTCCAGGCACAACGTCCTCCTCCTCACTCGAGTCTTCTCCAGGCAGGCAGGCTCAAGGAAACTGCAGTAACCAATCCTGGCACTGCTCTCATGCTGCATGAGAGCAGCACCAGGATTGGAGGGAGCGGCCTCTCTCACCGCTCCCAAGGACTCGGGATACCTATGCTGTCTAAGACAGTTGGTTTAGAGAGGTTTAAAATACTCATGTCTGGCTGTTGCAAGGCGGCCGGCCAAAAAGACACGCGCACTTTAAACGTAAAGTGCCCTACCCATTACTGCTTTCTCCTGCTGCCTGACTGGCAGCAGATATCAGAAAGCCCTGCCCCACATCCTGACGCTCGGCTTGGGATTTTGAAAAATAAAATGGTAATAAATGAACTTTTTTATCATTTTATTTTTCTATCTCTGGGGTCAGTTTTTTTGTGGGGTCATGCTCCTCTGCCTTAACGGAGGAGCCGCCCCTGGATTTCGTATGCTGCACCATTTAAACACATGATTACAATGTCGAAGTCCCAGAACTCAGTAGGCTGTTGGCCAATGACACAAGTCTGGTTTGCCTGAAGATGTGTGCTCGATCGATGCCAGTAAGAGCTCAGCAGATATAAAAAGGTAGCAGCAGAAAACCTGCTTCTCCTCTTGAAACAGTGGCGAACAAGGGTGGGGGACGGTCCACCCCAGGCGGCACGAGTTTTGGGGGCAGGTGCCTCCACACCGCTCTCACCTGTAGCCGTCACGGGGCAGCAAACGCAGAAATTGCCTCCCCCCGCTCTTACATGTGGCTGCCGCAGGGTGAAAAACGCAGGGACCGCCACGGGAGGCCAAAGGTCTAGCTATGCTGCTGGCTTGAAATACTTATAAGTAATTCAGAGAATGGACAAAGTACAGGGAGGGAAGAGTCGTAATAAAGGGAGACGGGGTGGGGGCGGATGGATGAAGGCAGACCAGTCTTGATTCATAGCTTACCTTCGGAAAGTTGATGCTTTGGGTTAGAATGGGTTGCTAATCTCTCGTATGAGATACCACCCTGTGGAGAAGCTGCAGATCTGCAGCTTGTAAGGGAGACCCTGTGTTGGGTGCGATCACACGTTGATGTGTAAGTGTTGACCACGTGTGTACATGAAGCTACAGTGTGTCTCTCCCTGTTGTCAGAAATTAATCTGGGAACAGACACTTTGTCCTGCTGCTTGTACCGGGATTTCAGGTGGAGTAGCTTCTGAGTGACGTAACTTCATTTTCTGTGATGACGACTCAGGTGCTAAGGTCAAATGGCAACATTTCTTGTGACATCATCATTATTCTAAAAGGCCAATTTGAAACCTAAAAAATGATGCCTCTCTTTGGTCACAAAATGTTGACAACTGTAACAGTGCATGATACAGAAAGGGGCCTAGGGCAGCTCAGAGGGGAGGGAATCAGTGCCAGGAAAAACATTTGGAGCAGTGCAGGGTGCAGTGGGCTGGATAGGGTCCAGAGGGTTAGGGAGCAACTCAGGGTGGAAAGAGCAGGGAAATCCTAAGTTGGGAGAGAGAAATACAGGGTCCACATGGAATGGCGAGCAAGACAGGATCCATGGGTAGAAAAGAGCCAAGGAGTGGAGATCAGCACTGCTTGAGGAATCAGAAAATAGCCCAGGGTAAAGTGCACAGCACCGGGAGCTGCGCTGCACCCAGTAAGGGATGGAGTGCAGGGTTAAAACGGGGGGGGGGGGAGGGTGAGCGCTAGTGCAAAGACCAAAGTGGGAATTGATGCAGGGTGTAGGAAGGAAGAGCTTGATAAAGCGTTGACTTAGGCCCTCATTATGAGGTGAGAGTATTTTGGTGCGAGAATACCAGAGGGACAGAATTTCAAACTCCAGCCACTATTACCACACAAAAATACAGTGAGTATGTGTTCTCTCCACATAATGTGAAATAACCACACAGATACCAGGCCCTTTTCCATGTGGTTTTCCCCCAAATGCAGGGAGCATACTGCTGAGATTTCCTGCCTGCTAAGATCTGGCTGAAAGTGTCAGCACAAGGGCCAGTGGGTGTAGCAGGATTGTGTAGAGGGCGAGGGAGTGGGGCACTGTTGGTGGGAGCATTGTGTGCTCCCCTTGTGGTGCTTCAGTGGTCAGGCAGGGGACAAATTGAGTTCCTGCAGTATTTTTACAGGGGGCAGAGCTGCAACTGGTTAAACTGGGCTCAGACGTATTAGGCCTAGAGACACCAGGCTACTAATGACGGCCCGAAGGGGTATCCCACCTGGAGGTACCGTTCCACGATGCATACCACAACTCGTAAGCAGCGCCTTTTTGGTATCATTGCAACTATTCCCTTTCTCAGTGAACAGGTACACTGCAGCTGCAACAGTGAGTCTTCTTGTCCTCACCGACGATACATCTCGGCCATCAGCGGTGCAAGATTGGCTTTCTCACAGAACATGTGCAGATCTGGCTGTAAGAGGAGCATGGCCTTCTCCATCAGTGCAGTGCAGATATAACCTGGTAGCAGTAGAAGGAGGGTACACATGGGATTAGGCAGAAAGGAACAAGCAGCAACAGATGGGATACAGAGTGCAGACCACTGGCACTACGGAGGTTTGGATGCAGGATAACAGAGACTGGTGCGCGGCCTCACAGTAAGCCCAACCTCTAATGGATGTGCCTGAACACGACTCTGCTTTACTGTTTCTGCTGCAGATTGACGGAAACTAGACTCCAGATGGGACCGAAAGGTGGGAGGGCGGACTGAGGTCCTGTGGATGGCAAACAATGGGGGAAATGAGTCAAAAGATGATACACAGTTGACATAATGGGACAGAGATAGTGGTGAATAGTTTAGCTCTGTTGGTGGTTGCTGGTGGGTGTTTGCCAGCCACTTTGGTCTTCGACACTTGTGACAGAATCTAATCTGGAAGTAGTCTCAAAGTGTCTGAACCTTTTAAAACATTAGTATACCACAGGGCACTTGCACCCATCCTCAAAGTAAGTCTTGCATTAATGTTGTCTTTTTATACGACAAACGCAGTGGAAGTAGAGAGTGGACAAAGAACTCATACCCATAATTTAAAATACGTAGTCACATTTCTCCTCTGACGTCGCTTGGGATCCTGAGTTTTCATGCTCTTTATGTCATCACTCATTCAACAAGTGCTGTGCATTGAGAGGACTAGTTAAACTCCAAGGCCGCAGCAGTACATGCTCCTCCGCGTGCCCCTTTGTGCCACCGCGCCCCAGACCTCCACCCAGTTCATCCGTGTTTAACACTGGCTCTGATTCAAAGTCCTGTTGACATTGCACATGTTGACTCATGGGTTTCCCTGACTAATTAGGTACCCTGTTTGTGCCACTATGTTCCTTAGAATTATTGAATTTTCCCAGTGTTCTCTGTATTCCCTGACCAGTGTTTCGGTCCATCCATCACCTAGCCATGCTCTCTGCATTTTTCTGCCTTCCCCATATGAATTTAAAAAAAGAAATGTGTCAGAGCTCAAGATATTCTTTGGAGGCTCGCGCCACCCACTACCTTTGCCAGCACCAAAGAATGCCAGTCTCGTTGTATTCTGGCTGCAGGTATGCCGAAAGCCACCATGGATTATGAGCTCATCTTCCAGTTAGGCAGAGGTGCTTTGGTGATGACTTTGTAGTTGATACAGCTGATTTTGAAGACTGGGAAGGCTGGCAATGGTAGCAATGTAGGTCCATCATAATGGGGGTGATGGGGTTATATTTCTTCAGGCCCTTGATGAGGGGTGCTGTTGCATATTGCCCTTAAAGGGGGTTGGGAAAGAGGGGACAGTGTGAAATTCAGCAGCCTGACTGTCAAACTTGAGCAAAGGAATATAGTGACATATCATGTCACTATCCACCAGGTCACTCTACCTATAGGATAGGTAAATGCACACCAGCCTAATTGCACCAGGGCAAAAAAAGGGGAAGAGAAGGAGGGAAACACAAGGTGTCACTCTGCTTCTTTGGGTATTTCAGCAAGGGTTGACAGGCACGGTGGGTATATGTTCTTGTTTGTGAGCAAGCAAAACACTACACTAAATTTGGTAAGTACACAGTGGTGGCTGCCTTGGAATAGGGATGGTGGGGTGGGGTATGAAAATAATAAATAAATGAAAGTACCTTTGCCGATGCACGCCTCTACTCTGCCCTCCGCTGCACGCCTGTCCTCCGTCCTCCCTCTGCTGCACACCGGAAGCATGCAGGCTCCTGGACTCTCCCAGCCAATCACAACGTTGCATCAGCAGCATCGTGATTGATCTGAGCAGCCTGTTCGGTCGCTCAGCAAGTGCCTGGGAGCCTGGGCATGTTCTCCCCCAGGCTGTGCAACACAGCCAGGTGGAGAACATGATAAGTGCTCATGACTGTTTGGCCAGCCCAAGAGGGCTCTTAGGGAGTGCAAACCACTCATGCTCCCTCTGATAGTGGCGAGCCGAACCTGCCCCGCCCTAACACTGCTTTGAGTGGCACGGTAAAAGAAAATGATAATAACGTCTTGTTATTATCATTTTATTTTTTTGCACTGCTCAAAGAGCAGTGGGGTGATGCTGCAAGTACATAACATGATTTGAGCTGCTAGGAGTTCCACTACAAACCAGAAAAAGTGTGATGAGCCCGAGGACACCAAGGAGCGAAGAAACATCCTGTAGAGTGTTTCTGATTAGAAAGCCCAAACATATACAAAAACCCATGTCTAATTTTTCTGCTAACTCGAGATAACCAACAGGAAGAAAACAAGAAAGGTAAAAGAAGTTGTATTCTTATTTACATGTGTGTGAGGCATATATCAGTATTGTAATGTCTACTTTTGTGCTTATACTTAATATGTACGGTGATGTGTTGGCATATGCTTTTCTGTTAAGACAGTAGTGACATTCAGCGTTCTATTTCCTCCGTTTCTTTTTCTTTCTCTCGTTGCATTTGCTTGGCTGTCTATGACTAGCTATTAGACACAGCTTTATCAATGTGGTAGTCATGCCATCAATTAATATTTCAGACATATTATGGAAGTGACTAATTTTTATTTTACAGTATCATAATATCTGAATTCTGCCTAGCTCCTTCTTTTTATCATGTGGGATTGGTGTGTTTCCCAGCAGGCTGTATAATGACAGCACTGGGGTTGTAGTTATCATACATGGTGCTGTATGGCCGGTGGCTTTGTGTTATTGTTGGGTTGACGTACATGGTGATGTGGTATGGCATTTCATGATTGTGTGATCACATGAGGCCTAGGGCTTAGTGGTCAGTAGCGAGACATGGAGTTCTGCATATTGGTATGGTATGGTATGTTGTAATTATTGACTAGAGTTACCAGGGTGTACCAGTACGCATTCTTTCAAACTGGGGTACAGGTAAAAAGACATGCATCCCATGACTATATTATCAGCTGGTACGGGGACAGTAGAACCCTGCAAAAAGAATTCCACATTAGTGGACTGCTTTCTCCAGCAGAGTTCTGTACTCTGTTGGTAAACAATTAACTTTGCCAAATCGTGTACAGCACCTGCCAGGGGAAGCAGGAAAAGTCTCATGTTCAGGGTGGAGATATCCACATTTCACAACAGCTTGGCACACTGCAGCTGTACCAGAGATTCTGACCCCCCAAAAAGCTATGATTTTTTTGGGGGGGGGGAGGGGGGTGTTGCGCATTTACCTTTTAATGTACATCTTTTATAAATCATCATTTATACTTGTAAACAATTTTATTGAAACACAAAAACAGAAAAGCTAAAGCGTACAGGTTTGTGGAGAGTCTAATTCTAACTAGCATCAGTACAATTCATAAAGAAAACGAAATCCTGCAAGTCGCGTTTTAAAGGATTATAGCCTCTTTATATATATGAAAATACAAGCATTTAAAAACAGCATTTTAGTGAAACTATACATTGATACATTAGTTGCATCAAGTACAATTATACACATTGATAATCCATTGCAATAAGCTTATAAATCGATGGTTATTGCAGCATCCAAAGGATGTAGGACTTTGGATGTTCCATAAGAACTTCAGTAATGTGCTTCACAATAGACGAAAGATTGCTGACACACCACAGCCAACGCATCTTTCGAGGTTTGCAAACATCTTTTTCTGGCATGTTGATACTGTTTGTTGTCTTATATATTTCTCGACTAGTACAGTAGTACACAGTGGTAATCAGTCATTATAACACATTTCTAAAATGGAAAAAGATAGCATTATGAAAACAAGCTGATACATTTTCACTCAATAGAAAAGCCCAAAAGACATAATATCACCATGAACTAAAGGTTTTTGTGCAGAAGGTAAATGTTTATTTTAAAAAGGGTTGTTGCAGTTTTCTTTCATATGTACTGCGATACAGACAGAAAAAGACAGTGTGAGAAGGTGGAAAACATGTGTAGGTATAACTGGTACTGAATGCTGTGGATTGGGTCGAGAATGTTGCTAGTGATTAGTAAAAAACAGATAGGAGTGCAGCAGCAGGGGGAACAGCAGAAGGAACATTTAAAAACAGCAGAGAAGTTAGATGGACCAAAAAAGACCCCCTCAAAAAAACAAAGGAGCCCTCATTAAAAGAAAGGGGGTACCAGCCTTAAGGAAACCTTTACTCAGAATCACATTTTCGGGTTGATTTTTTTTGCCCTGAAGAATTACAACCGTGCAAGTAGCCCAGTGTGCTTAACAGAGGACCACCTGTTAGCTGGTTTCCCTTTATTTCAGATGTTGGCACCTGTAAAAGCCTCCGACTGACACATCTGGAGGCTATATTTATCCTTGGTTGTACAAGATCCTTATATTGTCTTTACATTTGCCCCACGCTCCTTACATTATTCCACTGAGTTCTTCGCATTGTCTTTTTAGGTGCTCCAAGCTCTGTACTATGCCCTTAGCTACTCTCATTATTTATCAGTGAGCCAAGAGCTTCATGCTGCTTGCTGAACTCCTTAGATTGTCTGCCAATCTATCTCAATCACCTCAAAGTATCTGTTTGTCTGCCCGAAGCTCCTGTCAATGCCTGGAAAACGTTCCCAGGCTCCTCACACTCTGATTGGCCCAACTGCGTTCCAATTGTGTTCAAACATCCTCAACTTCTGTACTCCAGTTTCAAGCACCCCCACCCACCTATGTGCTCCCCCTCTGTTCAGGTGAGTAAATGGCTGTGTGCTGGGTCCCTGGCAAAAAGCAACCGAGGTCCTCTGATCATGTTTGAAAAGATCTCAACAATATTAAACATCTTAAATTCTTTCTGACACTCTTTCCTTTCCTTCAATTAAAAAGTCCTGTGCATTAGAGTATTGCACGAAGCAGCATTTTAAACCCCTGATGCACATAAACTCAAGACCTGTCTCCCTTTAAGTACCTGACAAAGGGCCTTATTATCATTGATTCTCTGCAGTGTGTTGAAATGTCTAATGTGCTGAACTTGTGACATGAAAAGTAAATCCACTGCAGAAATAAGTGATTACTGAGGCAAATCATTACAGGAAATGTCAGCGTGGAGTGAGTAGGAAAATATCAATCAATATCTCATTTTAGCAAGGACTAAGATCTGCCTTTTTGATCTTCAAATTTTATATTTTTAATAAACATGAATTTTCGATCTGATATGTGCTTCGCTTAGGACATGAGCTGTTACAAAATATACAAGTTCTCTTTACATTATGTCTTAAGTTGCAGCGAAGATCATTTGAAGCATTTCTTCTTTATGTAATACTTCTATAAATGTGATGAAAGCTAATACCAAAATATTCCATTGCTAAAAGTAAAATTGTAATTATAATTGCATGTATATAGCACTTACGTCCCCTGGAGGCACGGAAGCAGTTAAAGCCTTTGATTATTGTTGGATACTAAAGTCTCAAGGAAACTATTCCATGCATTCACATATGTTTCTTGGTGGAATATTGCATTAATATAAGTTAGATGTGGTTATTAGTAGCAGGTGTGTGAGTTCTTGCAGATGGTGGATAGGATTAATAAATTAGCTAGAGGGGAAATAGATGTATTAGTTCCAAATGAGTTTGTTATGATCTTTGAAATGAGGTTTGGGCAATTTGCCGAAATGCAATAATAGAGACTACGGCAAACACATGGGACAGTAGACTGTTCAGAGAAAGACGTTGTGTAGCGATGGAAAGTAGAAAAGTGCCATTAAAGGAATAAAAGAGGTGTCAATCAGATGCTTTAAGTCAAGTTGGTTTTCATGCAGGGTTTTAGCGATATGGAGGAGACTTTTGTGGATAGTATGCATCTGAGATTGCATCACTGTAGAAAGAAACGTTATCTGCATGTAATATAGTGCTCTTTGGATACTTTTGACAGTCACTGGATTGAGATGAACACTACGTCCGCTGCTCAGCTACCACTAGACCACCGCTTCTGCACATACAGATGATCAGCACAGAGTTTGAAAGTGTAAAGTAAAGGCTGAATGCATACTTCGGGAAATATCAAGAGATTTAGGCAGCACTTGGAGGAAGCTGTAACCGTGTGATCATAACAACGTTAGAAAATATAAGGAATAAATAATACAAACATTGAAATAGAGATTCTGCAGCTTTGGAGCAGATGTTTTTTTGATTTTACACCCTTAAAGTTGGGCTTACAGTATTAAAGGTGATCAGTTTGGATGCCCCTGGTTCATGATGGCACAAGATGAGGGGTAGAGAGAGACAGCTGAAATGTGTAGCCTTCATTCCTGTTGGTGGAAAGTGTCTCTAACCTTGTTTTTTGCTAATTTCTATTACATTAATAGTGACAAATAGTTTACTGTTCACTATAAGTGTAATAAAAAGTGGAGCAGCTAGATCTGGACATTCACTGGCACCTTAGATAAGAACAAAATAAAATGGTTTTAACCCCTTCGGTGCTCATGACGGAACGGTTCCGTCATGAGCGTCGGTTGAGCTGTGCTCATGACGGAACCGTTCCGTCATGACCACGCCCGCGCAAGCAGCGCTCAGCACAGCGGGGGAATCCGCCCCGCATGGAAGGGGGTTGTGTGTGTACATGTAGGTGAGAGTGAGTTTGGATGAGAGAGCGTGTATATGTGTGAGCATGTATGTTTGTATAAGGGATCGTGGATGGTAAACAGCCATTTCAACTAGTTTTTTAAAACTTTGCGATACCATTACAATGCATGCGTTACCACGCATGCGTTGTACATCGCGAAGTCATTACGACGCATTTTTTTAGAACGCATGGTTATTTACAATGCATGCCTTTACAACTAATTTCGATGTAAAGGTATGTATAGTAAATGACCATGCGTTCTAAAAAAATGTAAACCATCCACGTCGTTGTAAGGAAACAGAGGCTGTTCCGTTTCCTCATAACAGCGTGCACCGCCCCTCTGAGACGATGTGAAGCAGGAACCAGGAGGAGAGAGGAACCACGAGGAGAGAGGGGTAAGGGGGGTTGGGCATGGGGTGGGGGTTACTTTTTTAGGGTTTAGGTGGGTCTGGGGGTCGTGCTGGGGGGTAGTGTTTTAGGGTTTAGGGTAGTGTAGTGGTGTTTGTGTAGTGTAGGGGGTCGTGCTGGGGGTTGTGTTTTAGGGTTAAGGGTAGTGTTGTGGTGTTTGTGTTGGGTAGTATTTTAGGGTGTAGTGTAGTGTAGGGGGTTCGTGCTGGGTAGTGTTTGAGTGTAGGGACAGGACTGGGTGTTGGGGGTTCGTGCTGGGGGTAGTGTTTTAGGGTTTAGGGTAGTGTAGTGGTGTTTGTGTAGTGTAGGGGGTCGTGCTGGGGGTAGTGTTTTAGGGTTTAGGGTAGTCTTGTGGTGTTTGTGTAGTGTAGGGTAGTGTTTTAGGGTTTAGAGTAGTGTAGGGGGTCGTGCTGGGTAGTGCTTGAGTGTAGGGACAGGACTAGGGGTCGGGGGGTTGTGCTGGGAGTAGTGTTTTAGGGTTTATGGTAGTGTTGTGGTGTTTGTGTAGTGTAGGAGGTCGTGCTGGGGGTAGTGTTTTAGGGTTCAGGGTAGTGTTGTGGTGTATGTGTAGTGTAGGGTAGTGTATTAGGGTATAGGGTAGTGTAGGGGGTTCGTGCTGGGTAGTGTAAATGTAGTGAGAGCGCTGTCCCTTACCATAGAAACTTTTACCACGACTATACCTTTCCCACGCATGTTTTTGCTTTGTAATGGCATGTGTGGTAAAGGCATAGTCGGGGTAAAAGTTTGCGTTGTAATGGTATCGCGTTGTAACAAGTGCTATTTATCGTGAATGTCTATGTGTGTGTGTGTCAAAATGAGTAAGTATAATTTAGTCAGAGTAAGAGTGAGTGAGAGAGTGCAAGTGAGTTATTCAGGGTGAGAGTGAGTGCACAAGAGTAGGTGAAAATGAATGAGTGCAAGTCAGTGCTAATAATAGAATGAATATGAATAAGTGAGTGTAAGTGAGAATGTGTTGTTATGCTTGTAGATCCGCTGTTGGGCCTAACATGCTTCTTGGCTTATAGAAGCACCCATGTCAAAATGTTGGCACTGGAATACCTGAGGCAATACTTGCATATGAGATACCCTTGGCCGAATGCTACTGCTGGAACTCTGTGTGTGTACATTTTGGCATGGAGCATCCATGAAAAAATGCAGCGCTGGCCTCCTGGAGGACATTTTTGGCATAGTTGTCACCTGTGACAAATTTCATGTAATGGCACATTGGAGGAAGCTCATGGCATATGGGAAGACAACTGTGGCAAGGTCATGGGACCATCCATGGCAAAATGTGATCCGTGACATATTAGACATAACCTTTGACATAAGGGACCTTAATAGTGGAAGAGAGTCCGTATTAGGAGCATTATGGCACTGGCATATTGAATGTAATGTTTAGGCAAAAGGGGCCACCATGTCACAATACTGGTCCTAGCAAAGGAGGCAATATTTGACATGAGGGGGCACCAATAGCACAATTTAAAAACATAATTGGGTGAACTCATGGGGACTCTCAGGTTTCAGTAGTTTGGCACACCATTAAAGGACTTGAATATTTAGTGAGGGTTTTTGTAGAGCTTAAGGCTTTTAAGCAAATTTATGTGAAAATTTAAAGTTCATTTATTTCACAATTTTCTCAGGGAAGAGAACCCCCCACACCCTTTGTTCTCCCCTAAAAGAATATATGATGTTATTTATGCAATTATGTAACTTGAGTAATGTTGATTATTGTGAGGTTATCAGGATTAAGGTTATGTGACCTAACCTGTTGGAATGATAAAGGGTCAAAGGTCATATGATGTCAGTTCGTGTGACATCAAGTTCAAAACGTATATGATTTCACTTCGTCTACCCCTGGCATTTTGGTGAATCAATGTCCATGACTACCTTTTTTAATTCCTTGAGGGCTTTGTGAGCAGGGAGCTGTAGATTAGGTCTTCATGAGCATTGTCCTTTGGTAGATAGTAGGGGTTAGCGTGGGGCTCTAGTTACTATTGATTAAGTTTAGGAAGTTTCTTGGTCAGGCTTGTTCTTTTGTCTGTGTCAAGAGGGCTGAGGTGAAGAGATTTCACACCTCCTTGCACCTCTGTTTTCGGTACTTCTGCTTGGAGCAAGCCCAAGTGCTTCCTGCTGTAAGAATCAAGCTTTGCACAAATGCTGTGCGTGAGGGAGAGCAGTAGCGTAGCTAAGGGGGCAGAGGGTGGTGAGCAATGTCAGCGAGTGTAAGGTAAGTGGTTTTCTTTTCTTAATATGTTATTTTCCCTCGTCGTCATCCGTTGACAATTTTCCGCCCCCCCCCCCCCCCCTCTCTCTCAAGGTCTTACCTGCACCAGCCGTCACTGGGCGGCAAACTCAGGGACCGCCGGGAGGGGGGGGGGGGGGGGGGGCAAAAGTTCTAGCTACGCCACTGAGGAGGGACGCAGAAGAAGGGTACTTGAAAGAGAAAAGCCTGAACTAATTCTGCAGTAGGAAATAATTAATGTTCTCTGTTGAAAAAGTGCACAAAACAGCTTCTTAAAATGAAAGGTGGAGAAATACTGTATTTTCCCCACTATAATAGGATTCAGCTCTCTAATCCTCGCAGGTCATCTGTAGCTTTCAGTTATATGGTTTTTAGCGTTCTATTTAAAATGCGCTACAGTATAGAAAAATATTAAATAATAAATACGTTAAACCTTGTGTTTAGAAACAAAAGTTTAAGATGATCGGTAATTGGCAGAGGTGAATGAGTAAAACATAAGGAAAGAGATATCAAATGGCCCTGTTCTGCTAAAAGCAAGAAGAAGAAAAATATGTAGGACCATTTAAAAAATAAATAGATAAAAGTAAACTAGAAATGCGATACTTTAGAGAAAGGTTCTTCATTCAGAGGGTACAAAGACAATTTTAGAGCCATACTGCCGTGGTGAAAAAGGTTACCCCATTTATCTAAACATCACAATTAAACTCACAAAGCCCTCTCTTTTTCATTCCGTACCTATCATTTTAAATCTCTTTCAGCGGCACACTGGCAGTTCCACATGTTCTCACAAAGTGTCTGAATGAAGAAAGTACGTTTTTGCCACAGAATTCGGGTGGCATGAAAGTGGCCAGTGTTTCGTAACTCCTAAGAGTCCCTTGCTTATCGGAGTTATGTTTTTCTTACTGCTAAAAATAAACTC
This sequence comes from Triturus cristatus, assembly GCF_964204655.1. Classification (NCBI taxonomy): domain Eukaryota; kingdom Metazoa; phylum Chordata; class Amphibia; order Caudata; family Salamandridae; genus Triturus; species Triturus cristatus. The sequence goes on along the minus strand of NC_140583.1, from coordinate 617,057,371 downwards.
CCAAACACCCTGTTTGGTTGCCTCCTCAAAAAAAAGTATTTTCCTTTGCTGTGTGAGTGAATAGGGGCTAACTGGGAGATGGCATATGTTATAAAATATGACAGTGCAGGCTCTAAGGTCCCACACATGTAGCGGGCCACATGCTTGACCCTATTTTTTCCAATCTGCCAGAGCTGATCTGTCCCCCTGGTCTTCCCCTGTGCTGGTCCCATCATTTTGCGGTCACACTTCTGCTGAAAGTTGCAGCTGGCCCACCAGCAGGTTTTTCTGGATCTAAACACAAAGTTTGACACTGGGCAAAGCTCAATGTGGGAGATCTAAATAATGTTTTAATGACTCCCGGCCAGATATAAAGCGGGCTACTTCTGACCTAGACTCCATCCATAGCTGGATCTCCCAGGCAGTAGACACCTGCCTTCCTCTTTCTAACAAATGTTTAGGCCACCATCGGCCACCTGCTCCTTGGTTCACGGAGAAGCTCAAGGTTGAGAAATCCAAATGTAAAGCTTTGTAAAGGCAGTGGAGAAAAAACTATGAGACAGATGCTAAGAGAGCCTACAAAAACGCCTTAAGTGATTATCACACTTTATGTAAAACGGCTCGTGCTGAGTTTGTTTCTCTAAAAATCTCCTTAGCTCAGCACTGCCCCAAAACTCTTTTTAAGATTGTTGAAGAATTATCTGGTTCTAACACTCAGACTATCCCTGGCACCCTCACTGGAATGCAATGTGAGAATCTCGCTCGCTTCTTTGTGGAGAAAGTGGAAAAAATATATTCTGCACTGGCCTATGATATTTTGCTAAATACCCCGCGCACTACCAACACCACCCTGACGTCTGCCAGTACTGGGCTGTCTCTAATCCATAATAATGTAAAAACCACCACCAGGTTGGAAACATGGTCTCTCCTGGAATTTAGTACTTTTAACCGTCTCCTGGCTAGCATCAAATTAGGCTCCCCTTGTGACCTTCTCCCTACTTCAGTGCTGAAACAGCTTGAGGCCCCCAGGCTCCTGTTGGTCATGGACCTCATTAACGGCTCCTTACAGGAAGGCTTTGTCCCCCCGGAATGGAAACATGCCATGGTGCTCCCTCTTTTAATGAAAACCCTAGGCGGATCCCACCGTGCCATCCAATTTCGTCCCATCGTGTTGCTTCCAGCGCGCTCTAAGATCCTCGAAAAACACGTTAATGTCCAGCTGACCTCCTTTGTCGAGTCTCACAATCTACTTCAGCCCTCCCAGTCAGGTTTCAGAGCAGGTTTCTCGACCGAATCTACTTTACATGGAGTTACCGAATCGCTGACAGATCGTCTGGACCATGGTGATACGGTTGCCCTCATTTTACTCGATCTCAGTGCTGCTTTTGACACGGTTTCTCACACGGTTTTGTTGAAAGCCTTACAGTCCTTGGGCCTTGGTGGTTCAGCCTTATAGTGGCTTTGCTCTTTCCTGGCTAACCGAACTTTCCAGGTTTTCTCTACCTTGGCTACCTCCAACCTCCACCGTTCTCCCTCCGGAGTTCCCCAGTGCTTGGTGCTGAGTTCTTTACTGTTCAACGTTTATGTTCGCCCTCTGGCAGTTATTGCTGACCAGGCGGGGTTGTCCATATTTCCCTATGCTGATGACACACAGACAAACTTTTCCCTCACTCCAGCCAAGGGATCTGATGCTTCTGTACTTCATGTTGGTCTGAGGAATATTGCAGCTTGGATGCTAAACCATTTACTCAGACTAAATGATGATAAAACTGAGGTCATGATCCTAGGAAAAGAGCAAGCCCTGTGGGGTCCTCAACACTGGCCCTGCAAAATGGGCACCCTACCTCAGCCGGTTCATCAAGTTCGCAACTTGGGTTTCATCATTGATGATCATCTGTCTATGAAACCACAAATTACGAAGGTGGTCTCAACCTGCTTTACAATTTTAAAATGGCTAAAAATAAAATATTGGATGACACCCTTCTCTGTGCAGCGTACTGTAGTCCATCCCCTGATCATGTCCAGGCTGGACTACGGCAATGTTCTGTACATAGGCTGAACAAAACCATAGTACACAGGCTGCAGGTGGTGCAAAATTCAGCTGCCAGGCTGCTGTGTCGGGTCCCAAGGACTGTGTCAGTTACCAACTCTGTTCGCAAACTTCACTGGCTTAAAGTGAAGACTCGTGTTGGATTTAAAGCCTTATTCTTTATGTTTAAAATCAAATTTGGGACAGCTCCACAATACTTGAAATCATTAATGTAACTATATTCACCCCCTCGTCTCCTGTGCTCTGCTTGACAATCTAAATACGTTATCCCCAGAATCAAACTCATGAGGATGAGCCGTAGATCCTTTTCCTTTCTAGGTCCCACTCTATGGAGTTCCCTTCTTATTTTCATACATGAGGAATCCGTTTTTGTAGGATTCCGTGAAAGAGTAAAGACATGGCTATTCAATCAGTAATCTCACTTCTCTTTTGTCCCTACCTTGCTGGTGCCGGGAAACCCTTTTGGGTAGCTGTGTGCCTTACAAATTTAAATAACATAACATAAGAGTCCACCTCTATGAAGAGAACAAATTTGCTTGCACACCTGACGGTGGAATGACACCATACCTGTCAACTCACACGGTGCCAGATAGTGACACGTGATATCAGCTCCCATCACACGGTGAGGAGCCAATATCACAGTGTGGAGGGAAAAAGGAGCTGAAACCACTGTAAATAGTGGTTTTCCAGCTCGTTTTTCAAAGCTTTGAACTGCCAACGTCCATTAAGGGGTGTGAAAACACCCCAGGACATCGGCACCAGCCTCAGTAATCTTTTATTTGGAGGGAGGGTTCAAAGGTGCCTCCTAGGTACTTTTCGGCACAAGGCCCCGCCCCTCCTCACGCTCTGTTCTTTTAGTTGGCAGGTATGCAACACCAACAAGTATAGGCGAACTTTAGAAGATTAGAGTTGGGCAGTTGATAAGTGTGATTCCAATTTACCCTTACCTCGTAGGCTGTACCATGTACAAGGACATGCTGCCGGTGCCCATGTGTTCTGGAAGCGTTTCTCCTTGCGGTGTCCGGCCCGCAGGATCTGGTGGATGTGACCCTAATACTGCACCTCATCTTGCGGGGCAACCTCTCCATTGCTCAGCTTTAAGCCGGCAATCGCCACGCACGCTCCCTACATGCACTTAAGCAGCAACAAAGTATTATTTTGTCTCTTAAAGTTCAGTGTTGTTGGGAGTAAATGCTGTACCCATTTACAATGTGCATAATGTAACAATGCATTTTCAATAGCATTACAAATATATAACTCTAAGGGAAAATGCACCTGAGGGATAAGTGACTCTTTATCACCACAGTGTGGGGTGCCTAACCTGGAATACTTTTACCTGGCAGTCCAGCTGCTTTGGCTTTCTTATTGTTGACTGGCCCTTATGTGGTGGATACGTGGCAGATACGTGGTGGAAGCGGGACGTAAATCCTTCCCCCCCCCCCCCCCCCCCCCCCCCCCCCATCCCCAGGGCGCTCCTCCTTCACTGTCTTCATACTTGGACACTGGTTCCCTGCCATGCCTGTTTGCTTGAGGGTTGCTGTGTTGCGCTGTAGACGCACTCTCTGCCTCACTAAGAACGTCGTTCCATATGCCCCAGCTGTCCCATTGCATGTGCTTCCCCTGTCAGAGGAGCCACCTTATTAGGGCCCGTATCAGACGTTGGGAGGAGGCTGGCGTTGGGAGACCTTCACACCGAAAGGCAGTTAGAACCATTCGAGGCACTGATGGAGAAGTTTGCCCTACCTTAGGGCCAGTTTCTTCTTTATGCTTCTCTCCAAGGGTTGTTGGAGGACATCTAGGGAGCCCGGACCGTGAACTGGACAACCACCATCTTCTGCAAATACTACACGCTATGAGTGGGGACTGTAGATTAATTACCTGGCTTACTAGGGAACTCCTTAGACACACACAATCTTCACTGCAGTCCTCGAGTGAGACATGGGAGGAAGAGTTTGGTAGGCCACTCCGGGATAGGTAATGGGAGAGGGCTCTCGCTTATCCACGGCTGGTGTCCTGTAATGTCCGCCTTAAAAATATCCAATTCTATATTCTCCATCGTGCATAGCTCTTCCTGCAGTGGTTTGCACAGATATTTCCTGCCGCCTCTGATCTTTGTCCCCGATGCAGTGCCCGGGCGGCAGATCTGAAACCTCTTGTCTGGGATTGAACACACTAACACGCCTATTGGCTCTGTGTTCACACAGCTTGAGTGCCTCACAGGCATCCCTAACTATTCCTCCTAGGAAGCGGGTACTTTGGGCATCTTTTCTAGACCCCGGAACCGCAGGGCAGCTACCCGTTCACCTGATTTGGCCCTCATACTAGTTAAGAAAGCCATGACATCCTGCTGGAAGTCTCCGGCTCCTCCCAGCTCAGCTCAGTGGTGGGAGGCCTTGCTCTCTAAATTACTCAACCTGCAGTCGGAGTCCCCTTCAGCCTCTGATGCCCCCTCCACTTGAGGAAAATTGCTTATCGCTGCTGCCTCCCCCCCCCTCCCCATCAGGGCACTCGTCCCTCCTTCTTGTATTTGGGTACTCTTGTAGGCCTTTTCTGGCTGTGCCGCTTATTTTGAGCTAAGCATAGACTAAATATTCCTGCTTCATGAAAACCATAGATAAATCCAATTTATGCAACATCATTGTAGAGAAAATCTTCAGAAGTGGGTTCGAAACTGGAGGCAGCAAGCTGTGGTTAGACTTTATAGTTGAAAGCCCAGTGTTGTAGTTATTATAATAACGGTCCACTATGAACATGAGGTAATACAACTCGAACAATTCAACCCCTAGCTTTCAAGTTCCAAGTGCATTTGCTTTAAGGGAAGAGTAATTGTAAGAAAATTTATTTTTCTCCGTGAATTTCACTAAACATAACAATTCATATATTTCCACCTGCCTACCCTCACATGACTCATTAAAGAAATGTGGGAGAGAACTGTGGTTCACAACAGGTGGTAATTCCCCCAGTTTTCACGTTTTTATTGAAAAGATTTCACCTGTTTTGTTCTGTGGTATTAGAGTCGTTATGACTTTTGTGGCAGAAATATCACTTGCATGGTGAACAGTAGTGTTCCCTGCATGGTAGACAGTTGTATTGCCCTACCCTGATTGCTCAACTGTGAATATCTGGTATCTTGGATTTTGGCCCTAGCTTTACACTAATTTTGTATGTGTGCCCCGGCCTAGACCAGTCCTTTGACACGAGTGAAGTCTTGCACCTGTCCTGTTACTGGGAAGGGTACACCAAGCATGTCTTCGTTGCACTGACAGTGGACTACTGTCCGTGTCAAGGGTTTACATAGAGCGGTGGTGGCAGTGTACTGTGTTTTGTGAATACATAGCAGTGGGGCAGGCCTTCAACAATCGTGAATATGTTACCAGGCCTGAAGGTCTACTGACTTGAATAATCTGCTTGACCTGACCTTAATGCGCTTGACCCATAAACGTGTCTCATATTGTGTGATTCTAAGCAAATATGTTTTCACTGAGTCACCTGTTTCTTCATTATCACATTAGATAATATGTGAGCTCAACATGTCTGCTGTACAAAAAACTATTTTGTTTGATTTGAGAGTCCAAACCTTTGCCCCATGTATAATAAGATTCTGGCCCACAAAGAGGGAACACTTTATAACAAATATATTACTAAAGGGTGATGTGCTAACGCACTGTCATTTACAGACAGCACATTTTTTATTGAAATGGCCACACATATTCTCATTGACATGCAGTTTTACTGATAACACTAAATAGCATACAAACAATAGTGTGTGGAAATTGCGTTATACAAATATTTATCATTTGCACATCACCAAATAAAGTGTTCTAAAGGATTTTGATCCTATTAAAATCGTTGTGAACATCATACTTCAGAATTACAAAATAGTGCTTTCCTAACTGCTGATTTATTTTGAAGTATTTGTGCAGTTCATTTACAAGATATTTTAATGTTGTGTGTTAGAGAAAGAGCTGTCCTCATTTCACACTCACAACCTGATTGTCAGGCAGTTCACTTTACAAAATACTCTAACTTTGCAGTCAGAAAAAGAAAAGTAAACCCCAATCTCCAGGATAAAATAAGAAGCAATTTGTGAGAAGACATAAGCCCGCATTTGACCTCTGTCTTTTGAATGCACTGCAAATGTGACAAAATAAAAACAAGATTTAAAGGCATCATTAATGCTCGTCCTCTTTCTGAATGAACAGAACACCTCAAGCTTTCTCCCCAAAACCGGCCAGTAGGGCCTGAAAATAGCTCCCTGATAAACTCTGACTCACCATAACAAGTGGGTGAGTAGATTTTTCAATGCCTGTGTTCAGATCTCTTAATCTGTGTCACTGGAATGGAGTTCTGCAAGGCCCACTCGTGTAAATCGTGCTTTTGTGCATTAACCGTGTTTGTGTATGTGGACTACATGCTACATGCATTGTGTGCATATATGAGTAATCGAGTCCTGTGGGCGGCCATTTTGGATGTGCCAGGCCTTGTGCACAAGAGAGTGTATTGCGGACACTCCTGAAGCTGGAGGAAAGATTCCTAGACACTGTGGTGGGGCGAGAGGAGATGAGGCTCGTTTAGAATTTCAGTTCGCCCTTTTGCTGAGAGGAGCTTAATAATGGAACTGGGAGAGGTGGACTAGGTAGAAGGACAGTATGGGAACACACCCAGCAATCAAGGCAGCAGCTGCAATCAACAGTTCATGGTTCCACAGTGTGGTTTTGAGGCAAACTGATGCTAAAGAACCTGCATACTTTATGTGAACTGCGGGAGCACATTGCTATTTGAGAGGATCGGTGTTGTCCAAGAAGAAATGCAACAGTTGCTTATTCATGAAATGGGTAACCCTGGAATGACGGAACTATATTTGATTTACTCAAGCAAATGTGTGGTTAAGTAAGTTTAGAGATATCAGTAATTTGTTCCAATGGCATTGACAGTGAAAGCATCAGTTATTCTCACTGTGTTGTTAGCACCTGATCCGGTGTCCCTCTTGTGACGGCAAGCCTAAATTAGAGTACAATTGAGATTTTTCTTCTCCATTTCGAACTTTAACTCATGGAGGCTTTTCAGGTGGTTCATATTGTTGCATCAAAACACATCATCCACACAACTTTAAGGGTTTTTTCTGCATGTTCGTGACCATTGAATCGAGACTGAAGTAGAGATCTGATGGTTTAACAACCGAGATTGAAGTGGAGAACATCCGGGGACATCTGACGGTATCAGTGCATTGATTTTCCAAGTAACATTGAGATCTAAAACAGAAACCTTAGGTCATGAACCAGATAAAGGGGGCAATAGATCTTCACCAGCAGCCAATCTGAGTCTTGCACCTTACCTCACACATTATTTTGCTGCTTAGCTTCTTTGGAGATTAACTTGTTTGTCTTAGCTATGTTTGCTGTAGTGAACAGGCAGACAACTTGAGATAATTGTTTTGATAGCAGTAAAAGCTATCAACCTTGGTGTGCCCTTTTCTACATCAGATGTTTCTCCTTGAACAGCTACTGGTATCTCTGAACATCATGAGGGCCAGACTTAATATCTTATGGTTTATGAATGACATTATTCTGGTAGTAACCTCACAATTTTATGGGTGACATATTTCATGTATAGTGAGTCTTAGGTCCTGTAGATTCTGTGGCCAGTACACTACATCTAGGCCTCAAATTATGCACAAAGTGTAAATTATGTTTACGCATTTTTTCAAATAAATTGTTTATTATCTTATTCGGGTAGCACAAAGTCTTGTTGACCATGCAGACAGTTTAGCATCAGTGTCGCTGTAAAACATGAGTGCGCTCAAGTGAGTATATTCAGCATTCAAAGTTGGCTTAGCAGTACTGTCCGGTGCCTATTTTGCTTGTTCTCATGTGAGTTACTATAATTTACCATGACCTTCAAATAACAGTTTCAGCAACGATAAATACCAGATACAGCTTTACATTCACAAGTCAGTTAAACTACTTTTTTTAACTAAATATTTTATTGGTTTTCTTATAATCACATTGTACGTAGGCATAATAATTGGATAAATAAGTAGCGCCAAGCACACATTATGTCCAAATCAATACACAGTACATGCATCCCCTGGATTCATCGTGAACAGTTAACTAACTTGCTATTCTAAGTTCAATTCTGATCCTTCATTTAGCTGCTGTGTCGGTTGTCAGTGCTTCCCCTGTGCATGGAGCCCATCTACATTTGACCCTCCCCCACCATGGGGGTTTATTGAGTGGATTCTTCAAACACCATTAGCTTTCCCTCTCATAGATTTGCAATGGGGCACTTACGCACTCCTTCGTCATCTTCTCCATGCAGTTCTGCACTCTCAGCCTTTGCTCACCTCACCACTTTGCATTTTCATTGTCTATGCATTGGGCCTTCAAGTGAGCACCAGCGCATTCCAATTGCATTCTTAACTAATACCACTGCAAGTACTAAGAATGTATTACTGACTTTTTAGGCGTCTGGTCGGGGAAAGAGACCCAGTAAAACCCTTCTGGGCGAATGAGGTGGTCCTGTTAGGTATTCTTTCCATATAGGTTTTCACCCCTATCCAGAATGGAACTATAGTGGGGCAAATCCACACCATTTGACGAAGGTCGGAATCCACTAATATCTCAGACAGTTCTCATCCCCTTTCCCTACCATTGTATTCAGTTTGTGGGTTGTCAGGTAGGCAGTGTGCAAATAAATAAGTTTTGTGTATTTGAATCTAGTATTCCCAGAAATCTTGTGGGGATATTTCGAGATTATTTCCAATTTATTCTCTCTCAGATCCCAGCGAATCATCTCTTCCCAGTCTGTTTTTAGGCTCATCAAGTTAGATGTTGTCATTGAGAGGAGACTTCTATAAAGCCAGGACATTTAACTTGGGTCCATTCCCAAACGTGATGAGCACCCGCAATACCTCATTGTTTTGTGGTTCCGAGGCACCGGTCCCCCTAGCCTTCCGTATGGATTGCACTAAACCTCCGTAGATCAAAAGCAGAGCCTCCGGCAGCCGTCTTCCCAATTGAGGTAGCCAGGTCCTTAATTGCCCCATCCTCATAGCAGTGACCGATAGTAAGCATCCCTCTACCCCGTCCATTCCCCCATTCTACAGGCTATAAAACCCCCTCATGAAAACTTATGTTTATGTATAAGCGCAAATTCAGTTTGTTACATACATTAATTGTGCATGTGCATGGCATTCATATTTTTAGGTTACTTATGTCCGTTTTCCCAACTCTTGAAATGTGTACCAGACGTGATGCCTAGAATTAGAAAAATCCGCAAATTCTTTACATTTCTCTCAATAATACCTTTTCCCCTCCTACACACATGTTGTAAATATTGAATAGACTGTGGCAGTTCACCACAACTTATGTACAACTTATTCTAGGCTCATCTGGGTTAAGCTATGGGCCTCGTTAAATGATGAAAGTGCATTTCCAAACCTTTGTCAATACCAAAATAAAAATAGTTCTTTGTGAGTGTAAGCAATGATTGCAATGCATGTCTTGGGCTATTTTTTTGCATTCCCTTTTATAAGACTATTCAAAATGACACCTTTGGGAGTATACTTAACGTGATCACGTATTGCATGTTACCCCATGTATAACACACCCTCGTGTGTAGTTTGTACTTTTGAGATTCATGCACAGGGTATCTTTGCTTACATTATGACTTTGCCCTGATGCATTTTTGACTTACAACTGAAAAATGGTTTGCGAACAGGACCCTACAGTAATATGCCTATAAAGAAAATATTGTTGTTTTGATAGATACATATTTTGACTTCCTTCTAGCTAGCTTTACCAGTCCATCGGTGGGTACAAGTTGGCCATCTGTGTACAATATTTTCCACAGTATTTGTGGGTCGGCCGTATGTGGTTATAGATTCTCTTTAAAGGGCCCAAACTATCTCAAAACTAAAGATGAATATGCCTTATCCGAGACGTGTCTCACATGTTTGTCTACAAAACTAACCATCCTGAACGTTCTGGTGGTCTTCAATCTATATGATCGCCATTGCTACTAATAAAGTTGTGGAGCAATCATGTCTGTTTCATTTGGTGCCTAATTCTTTAGTGGTTGGCCTGTGGAGGATGGACTGTTTCTGAGCACCCTAAATTTAGACATTTCAGCAGAGTGCAACATGCCTATATGATGTGCTAAATTGATCAAGTGGGGAGAATTAAGCTTCTGGTCACACTCTGTAATGTAATACCCAAGGTTCTGTTATCACAAAGGGCAAGGGCACCATAAGTGGAGACCTAATGCAATAGACAGCATTTTCTGATAGTATCAACTATAATAACACAATTTGATCATGTTCATGTAACCTGTGTTTGACTGCGAGGCAAAGATTCAAGCAATGATTTTTTAAAATCCGATTCCTTAAGAAATGTTATTAAAATGTCCCACAATAGTCCTGTCTCCTTCCTCCACTCCTGGGTGTCTCCCGAGATTAGCAGTCGGCTGTAAATCAAGCCATGGTTCTCGTCCTGCTGCTCATTCTATCTAAGAGGGTAGCCTTGCCAGTGAATGGAACGTTTTGGAAACAATGGGAGTTTCTCCAGCCAATTAGATTGCTTCGGATGCGGAAACTCATTGGTAATATGTGTTACTTATGTTTGCCTTATATCCATTGGCGATACGCCTTTTCCACGTTAACACTCTCTTGTGTCTGCTTATTCAGCGGCCAACCAAAAATGATCTTTAACGAGCTCAGCTAATATTTGAACTAGTAGGAAATAGTGAAGGTGAGATTTAAGAGTGATAATACTAAAATGCGGGTGGCAGCAGCACAGTGCAAGTTGGAAGTGGGGTTCATCCACAAAGAGGCAGTACTTAGGTTTTTTGCTATGTGGTTTAATTAAAGCAGCTTTTCTTGCAAGTCAGCAGTCTTTAAAAATCTGATTTAAAACAAAGAAAATGTGATTCTCTGGCAACCGTAACATTGTCTTTGAGAGAGAGGTATGAAACGGCTGTGCTCCGGTATTCGCTTAGGAAGAGTGGATCAACAATTATTTATACATTTAGGATAATGTGAAAAATAAGTAATGGCATTTCTGGGGCAATCGCTCTATATAAAGATGTTCTTAAGTATATGTATTCTAAATAAAAAAGTTCTTAACTATATGCATTTGAAATAAAGATGTTCTTAAGTGTATATAAGTTACAGTGAAACGTGAGGAAAGAGTTTTTTTCGTGCCTGGTTTTTGACAGCAGAGCTGTCAATCATTCATTATTGATTACAATATACTTAGAGTGGGCTTTGAGTCCTCACCTTTCAGGCATTGACCTTCTTCCATCAGCTTCTCTCAGCCATTGGTTCGAGGCTTTGTTAATCACTTCTTGGCTCAGCCTAGTGGAGTATTCATCTCTAACCTTATGCTACTGGCTGTTTGAGAGTGTCTTTCTGCCTCCCCTCTAGTGCTTGCACTGAATTGATTGAGGGACTGCTTTAGAAATATAGCCAGGGCCACTGGAATACTGCGGCAGGATAGGGCCAATTTATGTGGCCGGGTTGAGTAAATTATGCAGCAATAAATGGCAAAATATGTGCCATAATGCGGCACATTTTGTGATAGTATTACTTAATTATTTTATCATTTTTAAACTTGGTAACACTGTATGGGCATTGATTGCACATCAGTAGTACCAGTTTAACACCCCAATATGGCAATAAGCAACAGAAAAGTGACCAGTACAGCTTTCCTAAGAGCTTTTTTGCATTCTTAGTAACTTTTGAACCGTTTGAGCTAGAAGCTATTTTTTGTCAAAATCTGCTGATTATGCAGTGTATGTGGATTATGTGACAAATGTGGCAAATCTATAACTATGTAAAAATCACTGCGGCCTCACAATCGAATAATTCCAGTGACCCTGACTATAGCCCTCTTTATTGGAAATAGTAACAGAAACATGACTGTATCGAAGGTAAGGGAACGTTTAATATAGTTCACGTTTTGTTTCCTGTGTTTCTTTAGTATGCTTAAGCTGCATGAGTTAGCACCTCAAACCTATACCTATTGGCTTTGCAGTGCTTGCTGCTGGGTAGGGCCAGATGCATAGAAGATAGAAAGCCTTGCTGAGTAAATGGTATTTGCAAAACAAGCGTTCGCAAAGCCAATATGTCTCATCTCGCCTACACGAGATGATTCCTTTGTCTAGCTTTTTCAGCCATATTGTACAACTATGCAGCTGCTGTGCATTGTGTGGCATGATGTGACATGGTATGGAATGGCCTGTAGTGTAATATGGTATGGTATGGTATGTCATTGTATAGTATAGTATGGCATGGAATGGCCTGCCATTGTATAGTGTGACATGGTATGGTATGCCTTGTTGTTGTATAGTATGATGGTGTTTGGCCTGTCATTGTATAGTATGATATGGTATGTCATTGAATGGTATGGTATAGCATGGCCTGCCATATAATATGGAATGGTATGTCTTGGCCTGTCATTGTTTAGTGTGGTATGGCATGGTCTGTTGTATAGTTTGGCATGGAATGGCCTGTCATTGTATGGTATGGTATAATATTGCCTGTCATTGTGTGATATGGTATGGTATGACCATTTATGGTATGTTATGGTATTATAGGGCTTATCATTGTATGGTATGGTATGACATATCATTGTATAGTACAGTAGGATTTGGTATGACCTGCCTGGTATGGCTTGTCATCGTATAGCATGGTATGGCCTGCCATTTTATAGTGTGGTATGGTATGGACTGTTATATGGTATGGAATGATATGTCTTGCCTGTCATTGAATAGTATTGCATAGTATAGTGTGGCATGATATGGTATGTCACTGTATGGTATGATATGGCCTATCATTGTTTAGTATGGTGTGGTATGGTATGGCATGGGCTGTCCTTGCATGATATGATATGGTATGGCTTGTTATTGTATGGTATGGCCTTTCATGGAATGTTGTGGTATGATATGGTTTATCGTTGTATGGTACGGTATAGTCTGTCACGGTATGGTATAGAATGGTATGTTATAGTATGGCATGCCATGGTATGGTACGGCCTGTAATTGTATAGTATGGTAAGGTATGGCCTGTGATTGTATAGTACATTAAGGTATTGTATTGCCTGTCATTGTACAGTACAGTATGGTATGGTATGGTGCAGTATGGTATGGCCTGTTATTCTATAGTATGTTATGGTATAGTATTAAATGGGATAGTTTGGTTTGCCATTGTATGGTATGGCCTATCACTGTGTTGCATGGTATGATATGACCTGGCCTGTCATTATACTGTATGGTACGGCCTGTCATGGTATGGTATGGCCTGTCATCGTATGGTTTGGCATGGCCTTTCATGGTATGGCATGGCATGGTATTGAAAAGTATGGTATAGTTGGATATGGATTGTCATGGTATAGCATGTTATGGTATAGGCTGCCAGTGTATATTATTGTATGGCCTGTCATTTTACAGTATGGTATGGGCTGTTATTGTATAGTATAGCATAGTATGGCATGGTATGGCCTGTCATGGTATAGCATGTTATGGCATAGGCGGTCATTGTATAGTATGATATGGCCTGTCATGGTATAGCATGTATGGTATGGGCTGTCATTGTAGAGTATGGTATGGCTGTCATTTTAGAGTTTGGTATGGCTGTCATTGCAGAGTATGGTAGTTTAGGGTTCAAAAATCACTTGCTTTGAGTGGGAGGGAGAGAGGCAAAGGCACATAGACAGAGTGTGGGAGGGGGGAGCCTGTAAAGACAACACGAATGGAGAGAGGGCATGTCTGCATTATAATTAAAACAACAAAAGTCAGAGAATGTTAATGACAATCGTACTCTGAAATAAACTTTCTCAACTATGCTGCAGCATGTTTGAAGCAGTAACAAAGATGGCTACACGGAGAGAGGGGTCAAAAGCCCCAGAGACAGAGGGTCAGAGGGAGGGGGGCAAAGACAATATGCATTGAAAGACATCTGTCATACAACACAATTCAGCAAAATATAATGAGTATGCACAATCTGAAAGTAAACTTTAGCTGCCACAGTGAAGCATGTTTGAAGCAGGAGAGCAAGCGGGACGGACAAACGGCCTGCAAACAGATGCAATATTATTGAGTGCTTTCTCACAGATGCACTATAATGGAGTGTTACCTCGGGAGGTGTGGCTAGCTGCCCAAGATGGTGGTCGCATAATCAACCACCATTTATTGATTGTTGATTGCACCGACATCGTGCTCAAATAATATACCTGCAGGAAACGCACTTAATGCCCTCCGAAGCCCTTAATTTACATAGAAGATGGAGGGGTCAACTGTATTCGACTGCTTATTCCACTTTTTCACGTGGGGCAGCAGTATGGATACGCCCTTGGGTCCCATTCTCTCTGATCGATAGTAAAATTGATGACCAAGGTTGATATGTGTTATTGCAGGGCACGCTTTGTGGGAGGAGGGTGGTACTGGGGTCTGTATATGCATCTAACACTGATCAGGAGACTTTTTTGTCCCGCCTATCAAACGCCCTTTCGGAATGGATGCTATATCCATGGCTGGTGGGTGGGGATTCTAATGCGGTCCTCGATGTGGAACTAGATCGATCTCACCCTCCTCTACCGGGTACTGTAACAATACTGCTGGCTAGGATCCTGCATCAATGGGTGGAGGGGTGAAATGTATTCGATGTATGGCGAATCCAGCACCCAACCATGCGAGAATACTCCTGTTTTGTCACACCTCCATGGCCTACACACCCGCCTAGATTGATTCCTCTGCACGCACGACCTTCTCCCATCTATATCACCTAGCGCTTATTTAGGTAAAACCATCTCAGATTATAACCCGCTTGAGTTAACAATTAATTAGGGTTGGGTCCCCTCCCCGATCCTGATGTGGCGCTTTCTGCCTTCATTATTAGAGAACCCAGTGTTCAGAAACACAATAGCTACGTCAATCACCTCCTACTTTGCTGATAACGAGGGTACAGCAGCAACAAGATCCATAGAGTGGGAGGCCTTTAAGGGGATGATTCGGGAAGTCTTAATGGTGGTGGTGGTAGGTGCCAGACTTGAGATCATTCGAGATGTCACAGAATTGGAAGTAATATTGCAATCACTAGAAGTAGGGGCCCAGGCTGATGCAAGAGAAGAACAGAAACTACAAGAGACTAGAGTGAAGTATGCAGAATTGCTGGAGCGACTGAGGTTAATTGATCTGAATGCATATATTCTGCGCTCACACGCAGAAGCGGATTGGTCCAGGACATTACTGGCTTGTATAATAAGACCTCAACCTTCACCTACACCCATACTGGCAGTACACTCTAGGGATCACACATTGTTTACCACACAGGTAGTGATCAATGGGGCGTTCCAGGATTATTCTATGCATTTATATGAGGCTCACCCCCAGCTCTTATCGGAGTCTATTCAGTTTCTTGAATCCATCTCACTTCCTGTTGCCCCGAATGCAAGTGTTGAAGACTTGGCAGCCCTGCTAACTTCAGCTGAGATTTGCAGAGCGATAAGGGAACTCGCCCGTAATAAAACGCCGGGCTTGGATGGACTCCCCATCAAATTCTACTCGACGTTCTTGTCACAGATGGGCCTCAAACTATTACAGTTGTATGACACATCACTAGAGGAAGGAGTTCCACCACCCACAACTAGGGAGGCAATAGTGACTTCCTTATTAAACCTGACAAATCCCCTACGGATCTCTCCTCCTATAGGCCCCTATCTATTCTAAATATGGAAAACAAAATCCTCAGTAAAATTTTAGCGTCATGTCTACTTCCCCTTCTTCTTGGGCTGATACACAATGATCAGTGTGGCTTTATACCCTGGCGTGGTGCCTCCCTGAATATTTGTCGTTTCTTTGCTTTAATGCACGCGGCTCAAGATCACTTTCCACATGCAGGCTGGCTTTCTTTAGATATCCGGCAGGCTTTCGAATCTCTCAGCTGGTCCTATATGCTTACAACACTTACTAAGTTTGGGATACCTCCCAACTTTTGTTGATGGGTGAAGTTACCCTGCATATCATATCTTTTGTTGGACACGCCAAGTCTGCCCTCTCTCCCCACTACTATTTGCGTTGGCGTTGGAGCCCCTTGCCCAACACTTACCCCAAGCAATGATAGCATATGAAATACCTATTGGCCCGGCAATCCACTCGGTATCTCTTTATGCCGACAACATGTTGTTATATTTTAAAGACATGCAATTAGACTTACATCCTATAGCTACCCTGCTGGCTCAATTTAGGTCTGTATCGGGTCTACACCTGAATGTCTGGAAACCTATAGCCTACTCCTTTTACAATAATTACAATCTGCCCTTTTTACAATTCGGCCCGACACAGCTTAAGATGGAGCCGGTCACATTTAAGTACCTAGGTATCCAAATATACAGAACTACTTAAGATACTTTGGAGGGAAATCTGGTCCATACAATCAACGCCCTAAAATCACAGGTGGGTTTTTGGACTAACCTGCTGTTGACTACGGCGGGCCGGTTAGCAGTGGACAGGATGGTCATGTTGTCTAGGCTCCTGTATCACTTTGTGAATCTCCCAGTGAAGATTCCAGCATGGATCTTCAAAAACTTAGACTCTTTACTGACAAATTTGATATGAGGATCGGGGCGTCATAGGATAGGCCTCGCTAAATTGCAGTTGCCTAGATCTAGAGGTGGTATGAGGGCCCCAGACTTCAAGGCATATTGTATAGTCGGACAGTTGCAGTGGCTGGCTTATTGGCTAGCAGGCCATAATTTGTTTGAGATTGGGTATACTACTGCACTGCTACGGCTCGGAACGTTGCAATCATTACCTTGTCCCAAATCCAAGAAAACGAGGGATGCCCCCTTACTTCAGACGGCGCTCCACTGTTGGAAGCTAGCATTGAAGTATGCCAATGTATCCACCACATACACCTCAAATATTTTCCTCTGTGGCTTGCCAAGCCCATGGGGGGGGTTCTATCGGCCAACAGTTTGCAGCCTTGGGAGGAAGCTGGAGCTGTGACGGTGGGCTCCCTGTTCACCGACGGAATCCTAATGCCCCACGCTGAGTTTGCGCGAACCCATGCAGTACTAACCACACTGTTTTTGACTCATGCCACAATAACACATTATATATGCCGACATTGGCTAGTGGAGCAACAAGAACCCCCCCACCTTTCAACTATTACAAGCCCTACATATAATGGGTCACGGAAGCCACTTGGTCAGATGGTTAGATGTCCCTCTGATCTCGCTTAGGCAGAACTGGGAGACGGACATAGCAAGGGCTCACACGGACAAGGAATGGGGCAGAGGTTCTAGAATATCCCAAACGAGTCTCTCTTAATTGTAATTGTAATTGGTATTTATAAAGCGCATTATCACCAACAGGTCTCTAAGCATTGTAAATGAGAGCCTACCCTGGCACCTGGGGGGAGCACACTCAAATAGTGCCCCAGGCTTCTGAAAAAAGAGCTGTTTTTAAATTTTTCCATGAACGGAAGAAGGGCCTGTTCCTTACGAAATTATTCCAGATTTGGGGGATAAACTGAAGCGGGGGCAGGCCAGCCTCCCGGCCTCTGAGGAGCGTAACACCCTGCTAAAAGTGTAGTTGACAGGGCGCTCTTTGATATATCGGGGGCCTGGCCATAGATGGCTTTATGTGCGATACAAAGGCCTTTGAACTTTATTCTCTGCCTGATCGGGAGCCAGTGCAGCCGGACCAGAAGTGGGGAGGCGTGGGCTCATCTAGGTACTCTACAGATTAGTCTTGCAGCGTCATTTATAATGACCTGTAATCTGGCCAGTGATTTTGCCGGGAGGCCGATATACAGGGAGTTCCCGTAATCCAGCCGCGAGAGTATTATAGCCGATACGACTAGTCTTAGAGTGGCAAAGTAGAGGAGGGGGGCAAGTTTACGCAGTTGTCTCAGTATGCCCACACAAGTTCCCAGTACTGCCGACACCTGCTGGATCAAGCAGAGATTGGCATCAATGTTGATGCTCAGGCTCTTTACGGCCGGGGCTGGTTCCGGGTAGGTGCCCTGCTCATGAGGCCAAAAGCGATCATTCCACGGGTTAGAGTCTGTGGTGACGGCTAAAACCTCAGTTTTGTCAGGATTAATTTTGAGAGAGTTGGCCGTCATCCAATTGACTGTGAATTTTAAAATGTTTTGGATTCTTGTGTGGGCGATCGGGGAACTACCTATGTGGATGATTATTTGAGTATCATCAGCATAGTTATAGATCCGGCACTCCATGCGGTTCAGTGCGGCTATTAAGGGCTGAAGGTAGGCATTAAAAAGAAGAGGTGACCGCGCCGAGCCCTATGGTATCCCGCACGTAAGTAAGCCCGGATCGGACGTCTGGTCAGCCCTAAACCCTGCCTGGTTGAATTGTAGGAGGTGGTTGTCCTCGAGATGGTGGGATAGGGAGCTTAAAACGTGTTGTTCCAGCACCTTCGCCAAGAATGGAAGCTGGGAAATTGGCCTGAAGTTTTTTTAGAATCTCCGTGTCTGCCCTGGGTTTTTTCAGGAGCGGGATAACACGGGCCTCCTTAAAATTAGTGGGGACTTGCCCTACTTCCAGGGAATGATTGAGGAGCGAGAGAACTTCACTACTTATCTCAGGGAGTGCCATCTTAAAAATCCTTGGTGGACAGGGTATCGGCTTGTGATCAATTTCCAACACGAGATCCTTCACTTTCGTTATGAAAAAGGTCTGGAATTTGTTACAGTCCTCCTGACAAAAGGAGGGCTTCGATTCCTTCTCTTGTCTCAGCTCTTTTAGGATTCGGAAGGTCTCTTTTCGTGTATTTTCAGCAGCCATAATCTTGGCTTCATAAAATTCAGCTTTCCTAATCCGGATAGCTTTCTTATAGCCCGTGAACAGTGTGAGATACTCTGCCCTGGCCTCTGGGTCGTATGCTTTTCGCCAGGCTCTCTCGCACTGGCAAAGGGTTTGTTTCAAGTTTCTTAAAACATTGTTGAACCAAGGAGCCCCCTCCCTTTGTCCCTTATTTTTTCTCTTTGTATAGGGGCCATCCTATCAATGGCGTTCGTCAGTTTAGATAACAGGGAAATGCTTTCTACATCGAGATCACCCTGTGTTGATGTGGCAGAATTATGTAGGGTGGTGACCAAGTCGTCGGCTCAGATTTTATTCCAGCTCCGCACCGTTTTCCACTCGGGGGCTAAACCGACTGTTTGTTTATTGAGTGGGAGCCGACCACTAATTAAATAGTGGTCAAACCAAGCGCAGGGACTGGCGACTATGGGGCAGGTAAGGGGAGGAGAAGTCCACACTAAATCGAGTGTGTGGCCCTTGTCATGAGTGGAACCATTCACCAGCTGGAAGAGTTCTAGAGTGATCAGCGCCTCCTTCAACAGTTTGGCCTGGCAGTCTTTGGGTGTATGATCCCAATGGAAATTAAAATCCCCCATTACTAGAATACGTTGTTACCGTGAACGGATATCGCATACTAATTCTGTGAAAAGCTCAATGAACCTGGGCGATGTGCGGGGGGTGGGGGCGGTACACTATCAAGATGACTAGACAGGTGGTCTGGGAGCAGAACTTGACCCCCAGCACTTCAGCTCCTTCGATGCTTTCTGCACAGAGAATCTCAGCCTTCAGTTGGTGTTTATAAAGGATTGCGACCCCCCCCCCTCCTCTAGAGTTACCTGGTCTTTTATGACAGACAGCCGCATAATTCGGCGGCAATGCGGCTACCAGGTCCGGGGAAGAGGATTCCTCAAGCCAGGTTTCTGTAATACCTAAAATATCCAGAGTATCATCTTGGAGAAGCGAGAAGACCTCCAGATTATGTTTCTACAGCGAGCGGGTATTAAGAATGGCTAATCTGAGTTCCTCAGGGCTGACGGTCCTAGAAGGGCCAGAGTGCTGTTTGGTAAGCACTAGATTGCTAATTCCCGTCAATGGCCTCAGCAGCCCTTCTGACCTAAATGTGGCAGCTATGTTGTCATTTAAAGGCGTCCGGCCATGATTTAGTAGCAGGAGTCCTGGTCCCGGCCTGGCGCGGACGGGCGCAGACGGGCGTGCCTTATGCGGGCCTGCGGCGCGCCTGCTGCACACGCGCGCTGCGTGCTTGCTCCAGCTTAGTTTTTCAAGCCAGAGACTCCGTCCAATGTCCGGTTTAAAGTCATGCAGCTCTTTATATTACATAGGGCATACTTAACGCTACATAGGGTACAGGCAATGCACCCTTCTGTTTCCACAGACTGTCCTCGTTGTCATTTGCCTGATACAGGATTCATTCATATGTTATTGGCATTCCCCTACTTGCAAGGGTATTGGAGTGAAGTTACTGCCCGCCTATCACAATTATCCGAATGCTCTTCTTGGTCCACTATTGAATCATGCCTGATGGGCCTATCTTCGCTCCCAAAAAAAGCAGTGGTATTGCGCTGCTTTGCAGATCTTTTTCTAATGTTGGCCAACCGACTGATCACACAGCGCTGGACATCCCACTTCGTGCCAATGATGTGAGCATGGGGGGAGGAAGTTATCCATTGGGCCACAGAAGAAAGAGAGGCACTGCAGCGGGAAGAATACAAGGGACTTAGAAAAAAAACACTGTCTATGGAATGGGCCCACTTATTGGAACAATTTAAAGTGTATATTACAGCTGATTAGAGGGAGTGTACACAGTAACATCATACATTCGTGGGAACAAAAACAGTACTTTGGCCATGCGCCAAAGGAGGGAAAAACTCACAAGGAGGAAATAAAACCAGCACATGCTAACCAAACAAAAGCATGGAAATAAGAGTGACGATTAAGGGATACAATGATAAGTAATGGGTGGACTCTGAGCCCCCTTTAAGTTAACAAAATGTCTCGCAAGCAACAGGCCAGGTGCTGTCTCAGGCAAGACCTAAACGAGAACAAAATATTTGTAGCAATCCGCCAGAACTACATTTTATTAAAGTTGTAACTTGCGTCTGCTACAAGTGGCTCATATTCCCTTTTTGTAACTGATGTACTGAGGAGATACACATCAATGGGCAGGTTGCAGTGTATTTAAAAGGAAGGACATGTGTTTTTGAGATTTACATGTCCTTGTAGTGAAAAACTGTTAAATTCGTTTTTCTCTACAGCAAGGCCTATCCACCATAGGTTATCATTGGAGCTGCCTTGTAGCACTTTACAAGTGTAACTTCCAATTCGGAAAATTATAGAAAGAGTATGTTTGGTGTCTCTAGATTCAAATTTTTCAAACACACCTTTTAGTGAGGTTGTTTTTTAAATTGCAGGTCTGAAAATGCCACTTTTAGAAAGTTAAAAACACACAAACATGGCAACGTGCACATCGTATCCTCAGAGTTGCCCATCGATTACACTGTGTTACAAACAGCTAAATAAACAAATAATTAGGCCAATTATCATAATCAAACATTCATAATACCAATGCAAAATGAAAGTCAGCATAATTAATTAATTTATACATAAACAGGCAAAAAATAAGGGAGATAAATAACTATTCCCATGAAGCACAGGGTTAAGACTGATTTGCATATAGCTGGCTCTGAACTGAGGTGCCGAAATGAGCTAAAGAACAATGATGGATTCAACCCAGATCTGTGACTGGGGGTGAGTGTCTGAAATGTTTCAGCACTCTGTCCATCATCTACTTGTGTTTGCTCTGTTTACAATGCAGCCCTATCCCAACCTGCATAAGCACCTACTGACAATCTTATATATAGAACCAGTAGAACTATACCCATATCAAAGGGCCACTACCTGGAGATCCAGCCATCAGTTTCAGTAGACCTAAGAACATGCCCAAGAGTAACCAGAGGGCCTGAAAGTCCTCCTTTCACCTTTTACTGAAGACAGTGGAACATGACGATGATCCATGTCCAAATACACATGAACTATTGCTGTGAGCAGGCATGTGAATGAGCTCCCCTGCACCACCATTACTTTGTTTCTGCTTTACTATGGGGATCCACCAGTAACAGCCCTCATTCTCCTAGCATCTGTCCATCAAGGCTTATGCAAAGACCCATCACCTCTGTCACAACCGGATGACACTATATTGTCACTGAGCCACACCTGGGGATGTCATGACCATGATAAACTGTGCAGTGGTCCAGCATCTGGTTGGTCTCTTGCCCTTCATCCTTTACATCCCCTGGGACTTTTAACCATTGACCCGAGTCACTACCATTAATGTGCCCAAAGATCCAGCTTTCCTCAAGTCCTGGAGAATCCTCTGAGGATAATCGGTGTCCTGCTGTAGAACTCCAGAACAATGCAATAACCAGTCAACCAGTCAGTGATATGAGGAACATGCACTGTGCTCAGTACTGATTATTGAGCTATGAGGACTAAAACATTAGACTACCACTCATTAATTGATATTCTACAGTCACAAGAGTTTTTGTCAAGTAAAAAGCCTCACTGTACATTCTCTTTCTCGTGATTACAATATGTTACCCAGTATCTCGCTCAAACTTCAAACTGCCCTTCATGGACTTCACCACCAAGCTGCCAAGGAAAGAGAAGGTGGCTTGGAGGTTGACTTAATAGTGAGTATCCTACTGAGTATGGCATACATGTATTACCTCAAGCAATATACAATGGTCCAGCACTCTTAATATTAGATAATATTCTTTAAGTATAACACATTTCTTCAAAGTAATGGCAATTCAGAAGTGTTGTTTCCATCAAGTTCTTTATTCACAACTTCTTTTTTTTCAACATGATAAAAGACCGTAGCCAACGCGTTTCGTCCTCTCGGACTTCTTCAGGACAAAAGGCACATTTACATGAGGTCTGTACTGTAATTCAAAGAGTGCTTTATCCCTTTCTCGATTCAATAAAATCTGATTGTATCTTAAGTTAAAGTGCACTGTTGCAATCCTAATTATATATTGGATTGTTTAATTCCCATGGTAGATCGTCAGTCAATCTCAGCCATCCTCCGTGTTTCTTTTCCAAAGAGTTTCAGAGTTTCGATCATCCTACACGGTAGTGTAGCGTCCGTCTCGATTACATGTATTATCTGTTTTGATATTGCAAGGTGGTCTCTACAATTTGTAGGTGAATTTTGGATCCAGGAAACAAGAGATTTACCTTGTAGTGAAGTTAATCTCGATGTTTGAAGAAGGGTCTGCAGCAGGGATGATATTACTGAGGTGACCTTAAACTAAGAGTACTGGTCAGTCCAGCCAGCCCACAGAGTGCCGTCATCCATCACACGAGCACACACTGAAGACACTTTCTCACGCAGGGTGGCCGTCTGTGAATGTTTTTGACTATATGGGAGAACAGAAAACATTGAAAGATAAGCATTCCTGCACGGAAATCCACATAGGAATGTTTCCAACGCAGTATGCCAATGGCTTTGTAGCTGAATATTGAATTCTTGACTTATTGGCATTTCCAGCGCTTGTTCCCTTTTCCAACAAGCTAGTTAACTAACCTCATACTAAAGGTCTATGAGCAGTTCTGGCCCGCCTACAAAGCTACAGCCCCTCACATTTTTGGGCAATTTTATTTGTCAAAAACTTGGCCCCAGGGCAATAAAGCTCTTTACTTTAAAATATATATATATATGTTTTAGGCACCAGGAGATTAAGTGATTTTCCCAGAGCCACAAAATGTTGAGCTGACACCGGGACTCGAACCTGCAGCATCGGTTCCTCTTGTAAAGCAGCGGAGGGTCACCCCACTGCTTTCTGAACAGTGCAAAAACCGAAAAATTAAATGGTAATAATACAATGTTATCATTTTTTTTTTCCGTACTGAGCCAGTTTATCCAGGTTCGGGCTGGACTGTCATCACAGCCAGCAGGAGAAGGAGTGGTTGGTGCACTTAAGTGCGCATGATGGTTTGGCCAGCTGTCATGGGCCGACCAAACAGCCATGCACACTTAGCATATTTTACACCTGGCTGTATTGCACAGCGTGTGTGGGGAACATGCACAGGCACCCACTTCCTCTCTGAGCGCTGAGCAGGGCTGGACTGGGGACCGAAACTTCTCAGCCGGGCCCCCGGTGGAGGGGGGGGTACAGCCGAGCTGTTTGCAAGGACAGGTTTTGTCACACGGGCCGATATTGTAGGCCCCAGTAACAAAAACGGCGCCCCAGAGGCCCAGAACAGGCTCCCTAGGGACCCAGAAGCAGCCCCCACCCTGGTAACCCGGTGACCGCTAAACCAGGCCGCTCAGATCAATCACGACGTTGCTGTCATGCTGGTGACAGCAGCATCCTGATTGGCTTAGGGGCGTCTGGGAGCCTTTGTACTTCCAGGAGTCCCAGAGGACAGAGGAGAGGCGGCGGCCATTCAGAGGTAAGTGTTTTTTTTCATACGTTCGTACGTTCCGTAGAGGCATCGGTCCCCAGTTTCAAAGCCGACAGCTCTTGTTGTTAGGCCATATCTCCACGCTTCTAAAACACCCACCCTTCCAGGAGGCATAGATCTCACAGTGCTGATTGTGTGTCAAGCTGCACGAGCGCTAGACTTAAAAAAAAATAAAACCTAACCCTAAATTGCTCTCGGAAAAAGTGCATCCAGTTTTTAGTGTTACAAAGAGGACAAAATGACAGGTGGGCTACCCCACACAAAATGTGACCTAACACAAACGGATGATAGGCGTCGTGCAGGGTTCACCTTCATATGTACTCTGTGTTGTAATCTTTGCATTGGATTAGCCAATGAATGCGGCAGAAGCGGAGGAGGAGTGTGTGTTCTTCACCCAGTGTCCTCAGAGTGTTTTTGCTCCTACGTTCCAAACGTTGTTTTTAGCACCGTGCCCTAAATGAACTATTGGATGAGTGGATAATAGAAATTGTGCAAAATAAATGTTCTCGAGTTTTTACGACTGTGCAAAACGTGACGGCTGAAGTTGGGCAATCAATGCATGATGAACGCTAGCGGAGCCAATTGGGTGTCCTACGAGGCGTCATAATATTGGGCCACTGGCTGTCTTCTGTGTAGAATTATAAAGAAGTATTAAGCAAAGATATGTGGATTCTATGAATCATTCATTTGGAACATATGGAACATATGAAGCATAGGTTTGATGTTACAGTGAACTTTTGGCTTAACTTTCCAGATCAGAGAAAAGCTTAATTGTTTCCAACCGTACTTGTTATTCTAAAGCGATCCCTCTGAGCCAAGTTGCTCCCTAGGGGTTCTGAACTGGATTTATTGCTTTTCTCACAATTTGCCTCCAATTACAGTTCAGTGCCTTCCTGCGCAGGTAAATAACTCACTAATTGTATTCTGAAACTGTCTCTGATCTGGAGTATAAATTAAAGCGCAATGTTAATAATGCTACGGCTTGGTTAAAATCCCATTAAAACGGTCATTATGTTACAAAGAGAAGGGCGCCTGGAAATGGCAGTACAACAGGAAATAATTCATGGTAAGTTGTCCTGCTACAACACAGTTACAATGAGAGCACATTTATACATGCACTGTTTGTTATTCATATATTTTTTGTAGCTACTGCCTAGACTCTCAGTACGAGTTTCTCACATTGCAGTTTGCTGTGTGGAAGTTTTTCTTGCATTATTAACGTGTCCTTTATTAAATGTGCAGCATAGTAATGTACACTCACATTTACATGTGTACACTTATATTATAATATTTCCTTTGAAACGATTTTTATATTATCTATTGTTGGAAATGGCTTTTTTTGCGGAGTTACCCCAAATGTTTTGCCTTCTTCCTCCTCTGTTTTTGACTTCGGTTTTGCTGGCTTTAGGACTCTGCACGTTTTCACTGCTTACCAGTGCTAAAGTGCATGTGCTCTGTGTCTAAAGTGTAATGGCATTTGGTTTCTCCCTGATTAACATATTTGATTTACTAATACGTCCCTAGTATATTGCACTACATGTGCCCAGGACCTGTAAATCAAATGCTACTAATGGGCCTTCAGCACTGAGTGTGCCATACAGATGAGTAGCCCTTCAAACCTGTCTCTAGCCTGCCACTGCAAAGCCTGTGTGTGCATTTTTAAACTACTATTTCGACCTGGCAAGTTCGTCTACTTGCCAGGCTCCAACTTTCCCTTTTATTTCATGTTAGACACCCCAAATGTAGGTCCTATGTAGCCCTATGGGCAGGTTGCAGTGTATTTAAAAGGAAGGACATGTGTTTTTGAGATTTACATGTCCTTGTAGTGAAAAACAGTTAAATTCGTTTTTCTCTACAGCAAGGCCTATCCACCATAGGTTATCATTGGAGCTGCCTTGTAGCACTTTACAAGTGTAACTTCCAATTCGGAAAATTATAGAAAGAGCATGTTTGGTGTCTCTAGATTAAAATTTTTCAAACACACCTTTTAGTGAGGTTGTTTTTTAAATTGCAGATCTGAAAATGCCACTTTTAGAAAGTTAAAAACACACAAACATGGCAACGTGCACATCGTATCCTCAGAGTTGCCCATCGATTACATTATGAAAGTATTCGTATAAGTGGTCTAGTTGGAAATCAAGAGGAATACACATGATTGATCAACTTATCCTAGATGGAGAACTAAAATCCTTTGATTCACTTAGTGAAGAAATTAGTCTCCCGCCGCATCAGCTCACATGTTACTTGCAACTTCAGTGTTGTCTCAAACGATATCTTGGCTCTCCTCCCTGGTCTCTGAATTCTTCACCCATCTTAGACTATCTTTTTACTTGGGGTCGGCATAAAAGGTTATTGTCAGGCCTGTAAGGAGTCTTGATTCACCACCTATATTCACAACCACTTCTTAAAGCTCTTCAAGAGAAATGGCAAAATCGTCTACACATCACTGTTGAAGACGGTGACTGGTCAGACATGCTAGAAGCCTTAGACAAAGGTACCCAAGAGGCTCGTTTGAAGTTCTGCCTTTTTAAGATCCTACATGATTGACATTGGACACCTTTAAAATTACAAAGAGCAAGACTCCTTCCACACTCCAAATGTTGGAGATGTGCTGATAATAATTGTGATCTTTCCCACATACTTTATCATTGCCTTTCCATGCAGCATTTTTGGGTATATGTAGGTAACACATTTAAGGACTTGATCTTTTCTCTCCACACTCCCCTTACCCCTTCTATTATTTTGCTACATGATTTTAGAAATCTTGTAACCATTACACGCCCACAACGTTGTCTCTTACATATTTGCACTGCTAAAAACGGTATCCTGCGACATTAGAGATCATCCAGGGGCTTCACTCCTCATCAGCCAGGATAGCTTGAATCCAGTGGCACAGTGAGCCCTGGTTGAAACTGGAATGGCATGGTGAGCAAAAAAACTATGGATTTAGGCCCAGATGTCTGTACTGGGGTGACTGTATGACATTGTTCTGCATTCTGTCCATCAATAGTTCTTTTTGCATTTGTCATCTGAGTGGGACAGGTATGCCCAGATGTTGGTCCTGTGCTGTCCATGCCACTGGAATCAAGCTGTCCTAGCTGATGAGGGGTGAAATCCCGAAACCGGTCCAAGGATGCTTGTTTCCAGTTCAGGGAGGACCTGGCCTGGCAGTTCGGGCTGGACTGTTGCCATTGGGCACAGGGTCAAGACTGATTTGCACATGGCTGGGTTGAAACTGGAATGGGATGGTGAGCAAAAAAAGATGGATTGAGGCCCAGATCTCTGTACTGGGGTTAATGTATGACATTGTTCTGCATTCTGTTCATCATTTTAGAAAGTTGGCATTTTCTTCAACCATTCTGTGCCTCTTGCCTGTCCCTAGAATACACATCTGAGTTGGATAACAGCTGGGCTTTGTGAATTCACTCATGCGCACACAAAATGACCTGAGGTGTGCCCTGCCTATCCTAATGGGCCATCACCAGGCTGATGGGTCTTCCTGAGCTAGAGTGGTGGGACGAGTTGACACTTGCATCTGAATAGGGCTGTGCCTGTCCCCACAGCTGCATACCCCCCTGTAGTGTGTCTGGAGCCAGGGCTAAGATCTTGTGCAGTACAAATACCTTTCTTTGAAGTCTCCGTACTTCAAAGGCTAAAATGGGTATAAGTACTGGAACTATATACTATATACTCAGATGCTATATACTCAGCACACTTTTGGACTGAGGACATTCTGCTAGGAAGAAGAGCAGTTGTGCTGCCAGGGGGGACTGCCACTTTGCTGCTTGCTTTGCTGTGTTGGCCTGCTGCTTGCTGCTTCTTGCCAGGGAGTGAGAGGACTAAACTGTACTCTTTACATCCTGCTTTCTAAGGTTCTCCAAGGGCTTGACTGAGCTTGTCTCCTGTTGCTGAAGTCTAAATGACATCAAAGTCTTAACCTACATCTAACTACCAGCACCCGGGCTCCTCTGCTGTGTGCCTTGATCTGCCAAGTGGTGCCAAATCCAGTCTGGGTCCTTGGAAGTGAGAGTTTTGTGCTGCAAACAAGAAACTGATGAATCTCCTCCAAAGCGTGATTTTGGAACTTGCGCATCCCTGCGAAATCAACACATCGCTGCTGCCTGCACTGAAGCCATTGACACCTCTCACCGAGTGCGTGACACAATGACCTCGACTTTCAACGCAGCCTGACTTTGCCACAGTGCCTCCGAAGGACCGCCATGTATGAGTCTCGGACACCACACCACCGACATCCTTGGTGCACTGTCCCGACTCTGATGCAACACCGGTCCTGCATGGCTTTCAACTGATGCATCGCCTTCAGCCTAGCGGGTCCACTTTGACACCAAGGAATCAGTGCACCACCACTGCCTGCACTGAAGCCATGGACACCATTTGCCGAATGCGCAACACAATGACCTTGACTTTCAATGCAGCCCTGTCTTTGCCGCAGCACCTCCAAAGGACCACCAATGCGTGAGTGTCAGAAATGGTGCCACTGACATCCATGGTGCACCGTCGCGACTCTGATGCGTCCCTAGTCCTTCATGGCTTTTGACTGATGCATTGCTTTCAACCTAGCGGGCCGACTTTGACACCAAGGAATCTGTGCACCGCGCTCTTGACATCGCTGCATCTTTGATGGTGCATCAACTTCAGGAACAGTGGACTAGCACCAACAACCCATGCATCACCTCCTCTGCGCACCCCATCGTCCCCAAGCGTCAAAGCTTAACGACCTGGCACCGCCTTCAGGAACCATTTCATCATCTGCATCCCCAATGCCTCACCTCCTTTGCATGACTCATCGTCTTCGATTTCCAACGCATCCAAGGTACTGTCAGTGGATCTGTGTGACTCCTGTATCAGCCTGGAGTTGAACTGAACTTTTGGATTTGTGCCTGTCAAACTAGCCTGGATAATTCGTATCTTGATATGTGTCTGGTGGATTTTGATTCACAATAACAGTTTTTTGGGGCTACTCCTCACTTCAAAAGCCACAACTGGGTATGGTGCAGTAACACTCTACCCATTAAATAAAATACCCCACAGAACTGGTAATTCCACGAGGAGTATACCATTTCGGTTTTCTTTCAGGACTCCTAATAAGACCCTAACCGTGCTGTAGATAAAACATTCTGCCCAGGATAATGCCTAAGAGAACCTCAATGCCACCCTGTATTGGTTTGTGTCCCTAAAATATGGGCAAATGTAGAAGATGTGAGGGTGCATTTCTTTTGATTAAGACGCTCACACCTGATGCCTTAAGGTAAAAGCTCAGAATAATAATATTGTCAAAGATAGTTTTATGTTCCTTCTGTAACGTTTCTTTTCCATAAAAATGTACTTAGATCCACTGTGAACCTAAAATACATAACAGAAAGACAAACTTCCCTGTAGTTCACTAGATTAGTTACAGACAACAGCACTCACCACCATGCAATATCACACACCAATCTCCTTTATTTGGAAAAAGGGTGTGTCTCTCGACCTCGATTTGTAATCAGTTAGCAAATATTCTGGTCTTAAATCTTAACAAAATCAAATACCAACAGCTCAATGTAATGTGTAAAGACATTGCCAGCTAAGAGCATGCTCACAACATAACATCCTTAAGACCTCAGCACAAGTTGATTCAGACTAATAGACAATGATGATTATAATATAACTTATGTGGTCATCCTCTAAAAACCCTGACACACTCCTAAATAGAGAATTGAGGTGGTGTGTGCTTGAAACTTTATTAAGTTTCAGTTTTTGATGCACACACCCTATTCAAAATGATAGACTAGGTCTGCGTAAGAGAAGATAGTTTGATTCTACAGATTCCAGTGCTTTGCTTTGAAAGGCTATCTGTTAATGAGCCTGCCAGTCTTTTCTTGACCCTCTTCATAAACGTTTTAGACTGAGCCTCTGGCAAGAAAATTCATTTTTTTCCTTTACAATGTGCACCCAATTTTTCTGGGTGCTTAACTGCTGCAGACCCTTTAGATTTCATAGATCTATCAACTGTTGAAGAGCAGGACTCAGCATTACAAAAAAAGTTAACACAATTCCTGTGTTGCCAGCACCAGTCCATCTGCAGGTGTAAAGATCCCACTTTCAAGATGACGCATACCAGAATTTAACTGCCATCACATTTTGCTTTATGTGTGAATTTGTTCTTCACTGTTATAGTGTGCCAGCCACCTCAATGCAAAATGCTTGAGGCCTTGTCCTCTATACAGCTGTGGGGAACTCAAAACTGGTATGTCAACTTAATGTTTGCCCTTCTCAAGCTTCTCCATGATAGGGTCAAGTTGCAACAGTGTACCCGCAGCACATTGTTTAAAGTTTGCACTCTGTCACACTCAGTGATAGCTGGTCTACTGCGGGGACTGGGACACCACCCACTAACAGCACATCCACATAGTTGCTTAACATGTTACAGTAGTTACATAAAAAAGAATAACCTCACCAGATTGTTTCTTTACATGTAACAAGGTGTAACTTGTTGACAGCTTTGGAGGGCTCCTCTGGATCAGATGTATCACACATGTAACGGGAACATTTTGGATAGCTTGTCCCACAGATGAACACTATACACAGGCATGCTGAGCTTGCATCTTGTAGTGATGCTGCCTATCATCTATAGGAGCCTCAGTGAGGATAGTCCATCTTCCACCCTGCTGTAGTAGAAGCGAGGAAATAGTGGGCTCCAGATCAAGATAGGCCCACTAGCATCCACATTGTTGCTCCCTATTGGGCTGAGGTATGTAAACCTTGCCATGACATTCAGAAGGTGTCATTCTTGACAGCTTCTGCTTGTTCGTTCTTTTTGGCAAATTGCAAAGCTGTGAACCAGAGCTGGTTGCTACCAGCTGCCTGCCATGAATCAAGGTAAGTTTGGGGTGTAGAACTTGTGGGTCCGCGTGCATTCATGCAAGAGTGTGTGTGTCTGTAAGTGAGTGCATGTATGTATGTTTGTTAGGGCTTTTACAGAGAATCACTGAACAGTAGCCCTTAACAGTGGTTAGAACGATCATTCTTGATCGCTCTTAACATGTTGGAAGCATTCTGGATATTATTGTGGCTGTCTCTGGAAATAACAGTAGCCCTGAGTAGTGGCTAGAGATGAGCATTGTTGAAATAATTTGGAAATCACGGACATAGCTGTGGCTATCCTGTAATAATGGAGGTATGTCTTAATTGCGGTCCTGGTCAATGTCTAATGGTCTATGAGGATTTCCCTTGGGTGGAATAACCTAGGGTAATAAGGGCCATCCTTGACATATTGGGTAGGTTAGAGGAGAGTCTGGGTGGGGGATTTGTCCATCACAATTGTGGCTTCTGTTATACTGCCCTTAGAGAGGGACTACAGCCACCAATTCTCACTCTTGCAGCCGTTTGTGAGCTGTAAAAGAGGTGTTAGTGTCTGGGATGGAGGATCTGCAGCACAGCAGGGTTCCAACACGGTGTGGCTTCAGGAGCACATTTCACTACAGAGATGGAAATAGAGCCACCTGCTACTAAACAGCCCTTAATGTGTTAATGAAAACCATGATGCCGGGGCCCTGGGCTGGGAATATTCCTTGGGTGTTTATCTCTTCTATCTATCCTGTTTTGAATCTGTTAGATT
Source organism: Triturus cristatus (assembly GCF_964204655.1). NCBI lineage: Eukaryota > Metazoa > Chordata > Amphibia > Caudata > Salamandridae > Triturus > Triturus cristatus. Next base: position 617,025,417 of record NC_140583.1, on the reverse strand, counting down.
ATTAAAGAGCCAGGGGAGCATATGATATGTCCAAAATCAAATAGTTTGTTAGGAAGGAGACTCTAGACTGCTACTAGCTCCAAAGGCTATCAATGCACCATCATATAGCATTTTAGTGAGTTTACCACCAGACTGGGTACTTCCCTTTCCCCAATCCCAGGTACTAACTAGTCCACTTATTAGCAACTTTTATATACTTTCAGGCTTGCCAAAAGGAGAGCAGTGGAATAAGTTAAATAAGTGATTGTGCAAAAGGGGATGTCAGAATTAAAAGAACATGGGACGAACTCATTAAATAGTATTACATCTGCAACTTCTGTGTGCAGGTGCAGATTTGCTACCTTTTGGAATTCACCACTTACTTTTAGAATCCGTATGTCAACCTACATCTTCCACTGGATCCATGTTGATTTCAGTGGGAATCACATGATGCCTATCTTTTGTTTCCACCCCCTTTGGCAGTGACACAAAACTTTGTATAAGTGGTGTATTTACTTTTTATACTCTGCACAGAAAATATTTTCCTTCCGTGGAGAAATCCCTGCCCCAGCAACCCCACCAAATGTAGTGGCGATGTGTTCTCCTTACCACCTTTCTTGCCATTTCCAGGTTGGGAATGGGTCAGATCAGAGTTTGGGAATGCTGGCAAACTTCTGTGTTTATGCACATTCCCAAACATTTATGGTAAGCATGCGCCCATTTTCTTACCCTGTAGTGGATTTACAGCTACCGTAAATATCCTTATCCCTACTAGGAATTCCTTGCAGGTACAGAAAAGCTAAATGTGGTCATAAATGTAAGCTTATGACCGAATTTACCTTTATGAATATGGCTCCGTATCTCCTGCATCCACAGGTTTCAACATCAATGTAGTTTCTCATCAAATCCAACTTTTTCACAAAGTCAGATTTAAGGTGACATGCACCCAGGTGGCTACCTTAGAGGTTTCCCACCTGGTTGCCCCAGCCTTTCCTGTGCCCTGCGGACAGCCTACAGCTACTGCCACCATGACAGCAATATGACCCCCTGCCAGGAAGTGTGAACACTCCCAGGAGTCAGAAACAAAGTCTGGTCTGGGAAGGAGGTGACACCTCCCTCCCTCACAGGATGGCTAGTGAAGTGGCACATCAAGGCGTTGAGCTTCAAAGCTTACACCGCCTCTGATATATAACCATCTTGCCTCCCAGAGGCGGAAACAGCCAACCTCTGGCCCCTGGCACATTTGTTATTGGGCAGGTGGGAAAATTTGGTAGCCAGGAGGTGTAGACCCCCACAAGACTAGCCACACTCCTAGTGTGGGCTACCTGATCTGTACAGCCAATGAAGGATTCTGTCATTTTTAAAAGCAGCAGGATAGAGGTTTCTGGGTAGAAATGGTGGCACAAACCCCCAGGATGTGGTCACCTCAAGGATATATTAGCTGTTGAAGCTTGCTGCCTATTGGCTACTTGCACCCACACCCCTAAATCTAGGATTTAAGGGGCAACCCTGACACCAGAACCTTAGATCTGAATCGACCTGCAACCAAGGACAATGGAGAGTTCCGAGTTTGTGACTTCAGGGCCTGCACAAAGCAAAGGCGCAATACCCTGAACCTATGGCAACCACCCTGCAGCTGCATGGCTGAGGCTCGTCCTATACTAGAGAGGATAGAGGTTTCTGGGTAGAAATGGTGGCACAAACCCCCAGGATGTGGTCACCTCAGGGATATATTAGCTGTTGAAGCTTGCTGCCTATTGGCTACTTGCACCCACACCCCTAAATCTAGGATTTAAGGGGCAACCCTGACACCAGAACCTTAGATCTGAATCGACCTGCAACCAAGGACAATGGAGAGTTCCGAGTTTGTGACTTCAGGGCCTGCACAAAGCAAAGGCGCAATACCCTGAACCTATGGCAACCACCCTGCAGCTGCATGGCTGAGGCTCGTCCTATACGAGAGACCGGTTACCCAGGAAAGAGGACTACCTTGTAGAGACAAAGGCAAATCCAGAACTCCCTTGGACTAGATGTACTCATCCTCTGCAGCCTGCAGGTACAACACACTCATGGAACCAAATAGTCATCGGCCATCAGGCCCGTTGAAGGATCGCCAAAAGTAAATGGTCTAATGCATTGTGGGAAGTGTAGTTCTGACCTCCAGCAAGTTTCATGTGGCTACCGTGTTCCCTTGGACGTCGAAGTAGCGCTAGGCTGAGCTTGCTGATGCCAAGGCTTGTTGGTGGCCAGTCCGACTACCACTACCTTTGTTCGACTCTGTGCCTTGAGGGAACTCCGCATCATCTTCAGCACCCCATGTTATGTTATTTGCACTTGTAGAGCGCGCGATTACCCTTAGGTGTCCTGGCGCTAAGTACTGGTTGCCTGGGGAAGCTGTTAGTAGCTCCGTTATCGAATGTATGCATCAGTTTCCTCCCCAGCACTATCTAAGTGGTAAAATCAGCTGCTGCTGCTTCAGCATCAGGCACAGCCAGGACAACTCTGCACCCCAGCCCTACGAGCCAGGCAAAATGTAACTGACTGTCTGGAGCCTGGTCTTGGGACCCACATCACATTACCCCCCAGAGGTTTCCAATGGGCTTGACATGCAAGTGACCTATTATCACTAGTGTTTTTCTCCATTGAAGGCAACATCAAAGTTTTGCAGTAGTGAATTGCCACTGATTTATTTTCCCTTCTAAAATCCATAACTGCATACTTATCTGATTTTGTTCATTTTGATGTCTTATTTTTTTTTTTTTTTTTTGAAAACCTTTATTGACAGTTCAATAAGAACAAGTATGGGCCTACAACCCCCCGGGGCCGGCCGCTAAGCAATCAGAGCAATAACGACAAGTATAAACACAGGCAGCACTTCAGGGAGCAAAATCGTACTGCTAATACTGTGAACAGCGTAAGTAGGGCACCAGGAGACAAAGGTTTTCATTTTATGATGAAACAAGGCAGAAGGATCAGGTGACAAGCAATTTTAAAACAACAATCACGGATATGCAGAGTAATGAACGTTAGCGATTTACAGCAATCTATTCGGTCAATGGCGTAAACACAAGAACATCAGGATGGAGAAAAACATAGTCTACAGCTGCGCCCGCAGTCCCCCGCCAAAACTCCCCAAGAACACCCCGGAAGTTGTGAACACATGGAACGGCAACGAGGCATAGCAAAAGGAGGTGTATCACGCTGATCCCAGAAAAAGAAAGACAAAAAGAATCAGAGAAGAAAAAGGAGGCCATGGAAAAAAGATGAAGGAATACAGAGTCCCCTCCCCCAACCCCCCACCCTGCACCTCTGCAGATGAGTACGGCCCCCCCCCCCAGCAGTGTGCCTGTCGCCCTGGAACCAGACCCGAAATGTAGGAGAATAGGGAAAAAGAAGTAGGAAAGAACCCCCACCAGACGGGGGGGTAGAGAAAGTATTTATAAACTGGAGGAGGGCCTTCATAACAGACCCCCGGCTTCTCCCTCCCGCACGGTAAGGTTCCCCTAAAGTGAACAAGGAACAGCACAGAAACAATCTTCTCAAACCACGATGGGGAGCATTATGCGTCTATTGTGCCAGTAGCCATGTCAGGAGAGCACACCACCCCAAGCCCGCCCGTCCACTAGGCGACCACCCCCGAGGGGCCCGCCTCATCCCTGACCACTCAGCGGAATTCTGCCCATGCCAACCCCTCGACCCAGCACCATACCCAATGTTCCTAGGCAGAGAAATGTCCAACAACGACAGAGAAGCGACGCACACAGGTGGGGTGGAAGTCTCTGAGCATCAACACAGTCCGCCGCGTGAGGAAACAGGCTTCCAAGTGCTGCCCTAGGATCTGCACTGCACGCAAGGTTCAGGAAGGCAGAAGCAGCCAAAAGAGACATTAGTTGCTGGAGTTGTCTCTGGGTCGCAGGAGGGCATGCACGGGATGAGGCCACCACATCCCACTCAGGTCCAACGCCTCCGGGACAGATCAGGCCCTCAGAAGGTCGAACACACTGTAGCATACTGGCCGGGGCGTCCAGTCGTGTACTAACCTCAGGGGGGGCCGCCACAGCGTCCTCCTGCGCGCAGTGTGGGTAGACTCTGTGTTCGTGCGGACAGGCGGGCCGCCACTGCCCCAACCCCGACGCCACACCATCGAGCTTACTCCCCAAGATCACGAAACCATGAACCAAGGAGGAGTGAAGAGTACCAAGAGCCTCGAGGAGGTCGCCGTACCCCAGCTCAGCTCTCTGTGATCTCGCCGCCACACTCCCAAAAATCGTACGCTCACAGGCCCGCTGCGGCCCAGCGGACAGGATGGTAGGCTTCATCGACCCAAGATGGCCGCCAAGTATGCCCGACCCTCACCGGGGCCGGGACCCCAGGACAAGCGTCGCGATGTCCACGTCGCGGGTGACCGGGTTCCGGGGGCAGGCAAAAACTATCCGTGGTCACGGGCAACAGTCGTCCCCACCACGGACCAGCTCCCGTAGAAATCCGGGGGCGGCCCGCAATGATCGGGGCAGGATACGGACGGCGGCCGGGCAGCTCACCGGCAAGGCAGGGGCAGCCACCGGAGGATCTAAGATTTGCACCCCCGGTCATGCACTCGGTCAGCTACACTGGGCAGCAGAAGTGACCACGCCGAAATGTAGGCCGAGTTTGGCACCGCTCCGGTGGACCGACTCCACCCAGTCACCACCGGCCGCTGTTGTCGCACTGCCACCCGGCCACGGCATCCACTCGATGTCCCGGCTCCAGGGCCGCACAGGCCGCAAAGTTCAGATGCAGTTTTCTCCGGCGATAGCACGGCTAGAAACCTCGGAGTCACACAGTCGGGAGCCCCTCTCCTTCAGAAACACGACCACGTAGCACAAGTTGAGGATCTCAGGCAGGATATCCGTGCGGGATGCGGAGGCTCACGGAGCCGGGGGTCTACGCTGCCGTCCCGGTCGCCATCTTGGCTCCTCCTCATGTCTTATTTTTTTAAATACAAATCTGATTTAGTTTTATAAATTGGTGTCAGATTTCTTTTGAGTTGTGTCACTTATCGCCCATGTTGGTACTCTGAAATGCTTAACCTGACTTCTCTGTCCCACACTACGAAGACTGAGCTAGGGATTTATTAGTGTGAATCCAAAAGGACTTATTTGATGTATTATGAGAGTATTGCATAGTGAAGTCTAACCAGCCTCACTACATAATACTCCACTTTCCTACATTCGTATTGCAGCAGTGGGATCTTGAATGTGTGTTTCGCAGTACCACTTTGTCATACGTGGTTTCACTCAAGAAATCCACTACTGACATTTGACCCAAATAATTTTTTCAGAATTAGAAAAAATTATTGGAATTATTTGGACCCTGTGTAGACCACCATACCAAAGTTAAGCAAATAAAGGTTTAAAATTTGTGTAAAGTTTTAAAAAGGTCACAACTTTCAAATAAAAGGTTATTACACAATGGAGGCTGACAGGAACCTCAACCTCTGTCCTCCCAGCTCTGAAGATAAGTGATTTAAGCATTTTGTGCAAAGCTAGAGGCATTGGCTATAGAGCAACAGCCAAAAGGGAGGTTCTTTAAATATTCAGATGAGCATATTAGGCTCAAAGGAAGACATTTTAATATAATAACTGTTATTGATCTTTTCTTCTTCTTTTTTTGTTTTAAATATGATAATTTGGGGAAATTACAAAGTGTGTTTTCAAGATTACTGAATACTTGATGTATAAGTTAAACTTTGACATTTTAACCCCTGTAGTAACTGTTCACAATTGTGTGTTTTTTTATGTACTCAATTGTTTTTACCATGGGTAAAATGGAATAAGAAAAATAATAAAGGATTCAAAATAAGTAAAGATTTATATATATTCACTTTATTTGGCTAAAGGACTTTTTACTTTTCAGTTTTTTTTAATCAGAATAGTTTGCTTTCAATATGTTTCTTTTTAATTGATTATAAATAAAGTTTAATAGATTTTGATGTTATATTGTCTTTGGATCATTCACTGGGTTCCACTTCTACTGGTTTGAAAGAATGAGAAAAATCTAGGTTCCAATAGAAAAGGGATTTTTTGTTTTGTTACTAGGACCTTAACCCCTTCGCTGCCAGGCCTTTTCCCCCTCCTGTGCCACGCCCTTTTTTGGCTATTTGGGGTAGTGCGCGCTGAGGCCCCTGTAACTTTTTGACCACATATGGTATCCACGCCAACATCATGGGGATTCTGAAGGTACTCAGGGTTTGTGGATTCCCCTGGAGGGGTCACAGAAATGAGCCAAAATACAGCAAACAAAATTTCGTTTTTTTTGGGAAAATGGGAAAAACGGGCTGCAAATGAAAGCATCTGGGTTTTTCCCTGCAAGTGTTATCAAAAAATGGGTTGTGGGGCTGAAATCACCATTTTCCCAGCTTTTAGGGGATACCAGACTTTTGTCAGAAACCCAACATCTTTTACACAGTTTTGGCATTTTTCTGGGACATAGCCTATTTTTGCTATTTTTTGTGCTTTCGGCCTCCTTCCAGTTAATGGTAGAAATGGGTACAAAAGCAATAATGGATCCTGGAAAGCTATACATTTTAGAGAAGTAGACACAATTCTGAATTCAGCAGGGGGTCATTTGTGTAGATCCATCAAGGTTTCTTTATAGAAAATAACAGTTAAATATCGGATAAATTGAAAATTTGTTGAAAAAAAGCGCCTTTTGTGTCAACGTTTTCACCTGTAACTTCTTCTAATTATGACAGCTCTTTGAAAGCAATATACTGTTACATCCGCTGGACATTACTGGTTGTGGGGATATATAGGACTTGTAGGTTCACCAAGAACCCCAGGAACCCAGAGCCAAAAACTGAGCAGCAACTTGCAATGGTTTTTTATTATGTACCGGGTATATAGTAATTATTCTGTAAAAATGTGTACATGGAAAAATCGGTATGAAAGACACCTATGTATTTCTGAAATGGGAACAAAATATAGAGTTTAGAAACAGTAGATATTTGCACATTTCCGAATTTGGGAATACTCATACTAGCATGAGAATTATCAGTCATTTTTTAGAATGACTTCTTTTTTACACAATGTCTTTCATTTGGAAGGCAGAAATGCATCGAAAGTCAATAGGTAATAACAGTTCCTTTAGAAAAATGAATTACAATAAGTCTCCCGATAAAAATGGGACATCACTTGTAGGGGTAGGCATAGTGCCCACGACAGGAAATGGCTCAAAACGTAACGTGAACACACCACATTTTCACAATGCAAAATTACCCTTTTTTAGCAAAGTGCCTAGCTGTAGTTTTTTAACCCTAGCTCTGCCAGCACCTAGGGAAACCTAGCAAACCTATACATTTTTGAAAACTAGACACCCAGGGGAATCCAGGATGGGGTGACTTGACTGCCTCCCACCAGGTTCTGTTACCCAGAATCCCTTGCAAATCTAAAAAATTGCCCAAAAAACACTTTTTCCCCACATTTATCTGGTGGAAAGTTCTGGAATCTGTGTGGATCCACAAATTTCCACCCACCCCGCGTTCCCCAAAGTCTTCCGAGAAAAATGGTACCTCACTTGTGTGGGTCAGCCTATGCCCGCGACAGGAAACAACGCAAAACGTAACATGGACACACCTCAATTTCGTAGCGAAAAATGACCCTTTTTTGGCAAAGTGCCTAGCTGTAGTTTTTGAACCATAGCTCTGCCGGCACCTAGGGAAACCTAGCAAATCTATACATTTTTGAAAACTAGACACCCAGGGGAATCCAGGATGGGGTGACTTGACTGCGTCCCACCAGGTTCTGTTACCCAGAATCCCTTGCAAACCTCAAAAATTGCCCAAAAAAACACATTTTCCCCATATTTCTGTGGTGGAAAGTTCTGGAATCTACTTGGATCCCCAAATTTCCACACACCCAGTGTTCCCCAAAGTCTTCCGAGAAAAATGGTACCTCACTTGTGTGGGTCGGCCTAGTGCCCGCGACAGGAAACGGCGCAAAACGCAACGTGGATACACCTCAATTTCGCTGTGAAAAATGACCCTTTTTTGGCAAAGTGCCTAGCTGTAGTTTTTGAACCATAGCTCTGCCGGCACCTAGGGAAACCTAGCAAACCTATACATTTTTGAAAATTAGACACCTAGGGGAATCCAGGATGGGGTGACTTGACTGCCTCCCACCAGGTTCTGTTACCCAGAATCCCTTGCAAACCTAAACAATTGCCCAAAAAAACGCATTTCACTACATTTCTCTGGTGGAAAGTTCTGGAATCTGCGTGGATCCACAAATTTCCACCCACCCCGCGTTCCCCAAAGTCTTCCGAGAAAAATGGTACCTCACTTGTGTGGGTCGGCCTAGTGCCCGCGACAGGAAACGGCGCAAAACGCAACGTGGATACACCTCAATTTCGCTGTGAAAAATGACCCTTTTTTGGCAAAGTGCCTAGCTGTAGTTTTTGAACCATAGCTCTGCCGGCACCTAGGGAAACCTAGCAAATCTATACATTTTTGAAAACTAGACACCCAGGGGAATCCAGGATGGGGTGACTTGACTGCGTCCCACCAGGTTCTGTTACCCAGAATCCCTTGCAAACCTCAAAAATTGCCCAAAAAAACACATTTTCCCCATATTTCTGTGGTGGAAAGTTCTGGAATCTACTTGGATCCCCAAATTTCCACACACCCAGTGTTCCCCAAAGTCTTCCGAGAAAAATGGTACCTCACTTGTGTGGGTCGGCCTAGTGCCCGCGACAGGAAACGGCGCAAAACGCAACGTGGATACACCTCAATTTCGCTGTGAAAAATGACCCTTTTTTGGCAAAGTGCCTAGCTGTAGTTTTTGAACCATAGCTCTGCCGGCACCTAGGGAAACCTAGCAAACCTATACATTTTTGAAAATTAGACACCTAGGGGAATCCAGGATGGGGTGACTTGACTGCCTCCCACCAGGTTCTGTTACCCAGAATCCCTTGCAAACCTAAACAATTGCCCAAAAAAACGCATTTCACTACATTTCTCTGGTGGAAAGTTCTGGAATCTGCGTGGATCCACAAATTTCCACCCACCCCGCGTTCCCCAAAGTCTTCCGAGAAAAATGGTACCTCACTTGTGTGGGTCGGCCTAGTGCCCGCGACAGGAAATGGCGCAAAACGTAACGTGGACGCACCTCAATTTCACAGCGAAAAATGACCCTTTTTTGGCAAAGTGCCTAGCTGTAGTTTTTGAACCATAGCTCTGTCGGCACCTAGGGAAACCTAGCAAACCTATACATTTTTGAAAACTAGACACCCAGGGGAATCCAGGATGGGGATATTTGACTGCCTCCCACCAGGTTCTGTTACCCAGAATCCCTTGCAAACCTCAAAAATTGCCCAAAAAAACCACATTTTCCCCACATTTCTCTGGTGGAAAGTTCTGGAATCTGCGTGGATCCACAAATTTCCACCCACCCGCGTTCCCCAAAGTCTTCCGAGAGAAATGGTACCTCACTTGTGTGGGTCGGCCTAGTGCCCGCGACAGGAAACGGCGCAAAACGCAACGTGGACACACCTCAATTTCGCTGTGAAAAATGACCCTTTTTTGGCAAAGTGCCTAGCTGTAGTTTTTGAACGATAGCTCTGCCGGCACCTAGGGAAACCTAGCAAGCCTATACATTGTTGAAAACTAGACACCCAGGGGAATCCAGGATTGGGTGACTTGACTGCGTCCCACCAGGTTCTGTTACCCAGAATCCCTTGCAAACCTCAAAAATTGCCAAAAAAAACACATTTTCCCCATATTTCTGTGGTGGAAAGTTCTGGAATCTACTTGGATCCCCAAATTTCCACCCACCCAGTGTTCCCCAAAGTCTTCTGAGAAAAATGGTACCTCACTTGTGTGGGTCGGCCTAGTGCCCGCGACAGGTAAGTGCGCAAAACGCATCGTGGACACACCTCAATTTCGCAGTGAAAAATTAACTTTTTTTGGCAAAGTGCCTAGCTGTAGTTTTTGAACCCTAGCTCTGCCGGCACCTAGGGAAACCTACTAAACCCACACATTTCTGAAAACTAGACACCCTGGGGATTCCAGGGAAGTATGGATTGCATGGATCCCCCAACGTTTCCTTACCCAGAATGCCCTGCAAACCTCAATTTTAGCTGAAAAAAATCACCTTTTCACACATTTTTGTGTGGGAAAGTTGTGGCATCACCGGGCTGAAACAAATTTCCTACCACCCAGCGTTCCCCCGGGTCTCCCGATAAAAATGGTGCCTCACTCGTGTGGGAGGCCCAAGTACCCGCGACAGGCAAGGGCCCAAAACGTAGTGCGCCTCAACAGGCAAGGGTCCTAAACGTAGTGCGCCTCACTACGTTTTGGACCCTTGCCCGTGGCGGGTCCTTAGGCCTCCCACACAAGTGAGGCACCGTTTTTATCGGGAGACCCGGGGGAACGCTGGGTGGTAGGAAATTTGTGTCAGCCCGGTGATGCCACAACTTTCCCACACAAAAATGTGTGAAAAAGGTGATTTTTTCAGCTAAATTTGACGTTTGCAGGGCATTCGCTTCCGTTGTCACTCCAAATAAATTCTTGGTAACCCAAATCTTGGCAGAAACTCCTTCAAAAGGACTTTTGCCGTGAATAGTGCAGTATTATCTTTCAGGGGATAGGCCTCTACCCATCGGGAGAAGGCACATACCACAACAAGAACGTACTTCAGATTGTTACATCGTTCCATGTGGATGTAATCTATTTGTAAAACCTCAAAAGGGTAAGTTGGGGAAGCAGTTGCTGGTGTTGGTGTTCCCTTCCCCGGGTTATGCATCAAGCATACAATACATACAATACAATGCTTAACCAGATTGTCTGCACATTTAGGGATCCCCACATTCTTCCATACCGGAGCCAGAAGCTTGCATATACCTTTAGCGCTAATATGGGCTGGACCATGTGCCATGGTAACTACTGGGAGTACATAAGCATCTGGTAACAACCAGCGTTGATATTCTGACAAGTCCGTCCAGCACCCTGTCACATCCAATCTTCCTATACTTTCTTTCCACGTACTCAATTCTTTCTCTGTGGCCTCTGCCTGGATCATTTTCACACTGTCCACAGTATTCTCACGCATCCCTCCTTGTGCAGCCCATCTAGCAGAGCCCGCAACATACATGCGGCTTGTAGTGTCTCTAGCTGTCTCTTTCGCTATGTGGTCTGCGAAAGCATTTCCTTGACCTACATCATCAGTGATCTTCTTATGTGCACTACACTTCACAATCGCTATCCGAGTGGGCAAGGTGAGTGATTCAAGGAGGTCATTTACCAATTGGCCATGCTGTATCTTAGTACCGTGGGATATGACAATCCCTCTTTCCTTCCACAGGCGGCCAAAACTATGGGCCACTCCAAACGCATACTGACTATCAGTATACACTTTCACCCTTTTTCCTTCAGCCAACACACAAGCTCTAGTCAGTGCTATCAATTCAGCTGCCTGGGATGAGTTATGTATAATACGCGCTGTTTCTACAACAGTGTATAAGGTAGTGACTGCATAGGCTGAGGTCGTTTCACCATTGGGAAGCTTAAAACAAGAAGCGTCCACCCATAAGGTCCCATCCGGGTCCGGGAGTGGAGTATCCTTTAACCCCTTCGGTGCTCATGACGGAATGGTTCCGTCATGACCCACGGTTGAGCTGTGCTCATGACGGAACCATTCCGTCATGACCACACCCGCGCAAGATTCCGTCAGCACAGCGGCGGAATCTGCGCAGCATCGAAGGGGTTAAATCAACTCTGCCTTTTGTCTCTTCCTCCGTGCGGAGGAAGCAGTCGTGTTGCTCCTGAGTGTCATTTTCTACTGGAATTGGCAGCAATGTTGCCGGGTTCAAGGTATTACATCGCTTAATGTGTATGTGGCTAGCCAAGAGCGTCAATTCATACCCCGAAAGGCGTGCACTCGTGAGGTGTTGGGTCTTTGTTCTATTTAGGAGGGTGTCTACTGCATGCGGTACCATGACAATAAGGGTATTATCTAATACCAATTCAGCGGACTGGCGAATGGAAACTGCCGCTGCTGCTGTAGCCCTCAAACAGCTAGGTAATGCCTTGGCCACTGGATCTAACGTGGCCGAAAAATAGGCACAGGGGCGATGCTTGTCCCCAAATCGTTGCGTTAAAACTGATAACGCGCAACCTTCTTTCTCATGAACATAGAGTGTGAAAGGCTTACTGTAATCAGGAGTACCTAACACAGGGGCAGAGCACAAGCCAGTGCGTAAATCAGTGAAACTTTTCTGACATTCCACAGTCCATGGAAGCGGGTGTGGTGTATCTTTAAGAGTGAGTGCCAACAAGGGTTTTGCCAGAAGGGAAAAATTGGGGATCCATTGTCTACAATAAGAGGTAATACCTAAAAAGGCACGCACCTCTTTTTGCGTACATGGAATAGGCATTTGGGCAATTGCTTGGATACGTTCTGGGGTCAATCGCCGTCCCTCCTTTGACAAGAGATGACCTAGGTAGGTAACCTCTTGGCAGCAATATTGCAATTTTGATGGTGAAACCTTGTGGTTGTGGTCAGATAAGTGGCGTAACAGTGAAATGGTAGCCTTTTTACAAGTGTCTTCAGAATCTGCTGCAACCAACAGGTCATCCACATATTGAATGAGAGTGGCTCCTGGTGGTAAACACAAAGTATCGAGCTGTGATTTCAATGCTTGACTATAAATGGAGGGGCTCTCGCAATAGCCTTGAGGAGCTTGCTTGAACCGGAAGCTTCGGCCTGCTAAGGAGAAGCCAAAAATATCCCTACTTTCCTCAGCAATGGGAATGCTGAAGAAAGCATTTTTTAGGTCAATGACGGAAAACCAGGAAGCTGAGGCTGGTATCATTGTCAGCAGGGCATTAATATCCGGGACAACAGGGAATTGAGGTACCACAATCTTGTTGACCTCTCTGAGATCAATCACAAAACGAGAGACAGGTGGCTGGGAAGGGTTGGTCGTTTAAAAACAGGCAGAACAGGGCTATTGCATACATTTCCCCTAGTCTCTTCGACTACATCGTTTTGTACCAAATCATGAACTATAGTCAAAAGAGCTTTTTCGCTGTCACTGGAAATTTTATATTGTGTAATGCGAGGAAATTTAGTATTAGGCTTGAGTGTTACAATGTAGGGAGGAATCCGCAGGAGGCCCACATCATTGGGGCCGGTGGCCCAGAGGGTGGCTGGAAGAGATTGTAATTCAGGGGGAAGCTGATCTTTAGACAAGTACATCGGTGAGGTCAATTTCTTACCTAAGGTAAGACGTACACCAGAAGGGGAACAGTGTTATCTTGCATACAATCTCTTCAATAAATCCAAGCCCAACAAATTTTCACCACAACCAGTTGTTAAAAGGAGCGGGGCCTCCAATTTGTAAGGACCTATTGAAATGGGCAAAGGGCATGAAACTGGGTTTTGAACTGGGGCGCCCGAAAAACCTATAGAAACATTTGTACAGCCAGACAAAGGTGCCCCAGGGAGTTTAGAGTGAATCATAGAGCTCTTTGTTGCACCAGTGTCTAATAGGAATGGCTCTGTAACACCTAGTGCTTCCACATCAACATAAGGCCCACTTTGGTCCACTGGAACTGATACTACTCCCTTACTTTGTCCATGGCTGTCCTAGCTAGGTTGGGAATTCTGACTCTCATCCTCAGTATAGTAATCACTGTTGTAATAGTTGGTAGACTGAACATTTTGCTGATCAAAATAATTCGTGGAGTTTCCAGGGGGCATGGAACGTTGGTTATTAGGCGGCGTACCTCGTCCTCTACCTCTTGGTGCTGACTGATAACCACCCTGGCCTTGTGACGCGGGAATACCGCTCGTGCGCTGTAACAAAACCGGGCAATTATACTTTAAATGGCCTTCTTCTTTACAGTAAGCGCATTGATTTTGGCCCAGTGGGGGTCGGGGAACGAAAGGCCCAGACCTCTGCAACTGTCTCTGGAATTGTGGAGACGGCTGATATTCACGTTGGGCAGGGCGAGGAGGATAAGCTTGTTCCAAAATAACTTTTGTTTTTAACTCTTTGGTCTTTTTATCAAGTTTCTCTCTTTCCTCTTTATCCCTATTTTCATAGTACTGGGCAGTAGCCAATATCTGGGCCGAAGAGGAGACCGCCCACGCATCGGAATTCTTCAATTTATTAGATATTTCCGGAACCAAATTTGACACAAATTTGTCTACAAACAACCGTTGGCCACCTTCCGTGCTCATATCCTGACCACTATGATCGATGAACGTCTCCTCGAAACGAGTGAAGAAACCATAGACGTTTTCATCCGCTTTCTGTTTACAAGCTGCTAACTTATCCCAATTAACTCGCAGAGGGGGCATCATAGTTTTCAGTAAGGCAATGATCCTAGCTGGGAGTTCTGTAATTAGAGCCTCGGGTTTGGCACCACCCACTTGGAGTCTGTCCGCGGCGCGTATGGCAGCCCAAGCACCCCCCAGTTCCCCCACATGGTCCTCCTTCCGAATCCTAGCCCATAACGGTTGTGGGACCACATTACCCATTAGCATGTCTATATCGGTCAAATTCATAATACATGCATCAACAGTTTGGGACAACTCTTTGTAGTACCCAGCAGGATTTTTACGGGGGTCCGGTATGGACTGCTTAAGGGCCAATACCTCAGATCGTTTCCAAGGAACATGTACCCACACATGTTGAAAGTGAGCAGGTATAAGAGGATTAGCACCCTGAGCTGCAACCTCCTCTCTCCACACTAGGGGAACCTCTCTCATGGGATAGTGTTTTAATTTTCGCCTGACGGAGGAATCGCGTTTTGGCAAGGACCGGCAGGCAAGAATCATTCTAAAAGTGACAAGCGTTCCTACCGCGTCCTCAACCTCTGTGCCCACAATCAGCCCTTTATCAAACTCGGCCTGTACATCGAGCAGGCCCTGAGGGGGGGAACTACCTTTACAACGCAACTTTTACAACGCTATCCCCCTGAGGGGCTCGTCCCAATCCCATATCCTCCCACTCTTGACTTAAAATGTTACACATAGTATCAAAAACATATCTCTGCCTCCCACTGCTGAAAGGTGACCATAATATCTTGCACACTATATTGGGGGCCATTCGTGATCCACCTTCGGGCTTGAAGATCTAGCACTTCCCGTTCCTCCGGACCTGGGAGCTGACTACGAGTTTGTCTACGAGGAGGAACAGGGGTCATCTGAAATGTCCCAAAGAGAGGGGACAAAAGGCCAGAAACGGTATCGATCATTCGCCTCCGAGCGGAGGGAGAATTCGTCATTAGGACAGGAAACAGAATATTAGGCGGGGCAGAAGAGGGAGGAACATTTACGAAGGGAGCCGAAGGTAAGGGAGAGCTCGGTAATACCGAAGAAAGCTGTGGTGGGGGTGCAGGAACCGATTGAGGAGCGACAGGTGGGACAACAGGCGGAACAGGCGGGGCAGGTGCTAATAATAAAGGTGCATTCACTCCGGGGGCAGGCGGTAATCCAAAAGGTACATTAGCTCCCTGCGCATAGGGCGGGGGTAATCTCAACAGATGGGACATTAAAGGATCCTTCTCAGGGTCCACATTTTTCTCCATAGGGGAAGTTGGCAACACTGGCTAACATTTATCTACCGCCATACGATGTTGCCTATCTGAGACCTCAATCGCATGATCAGTTTCATTATTTTTAAACTGTTGCGCAGCTTGTAAAATAGACATATCCCTCCTATCTCTTTTAGCTTGTTTTATTTCTTTCTGTTTGGCCTCCTTACGCCATAAGCGAAAAGAGTCAAACATAGCCGGCCGGGCTTTTCGCTTAAACAAAGTGTTCTCCAAATTATCTAAAATAATGAGCTCAAAACTGCCGTTCTGTGGCCATCGTAAAACACCATCTTTCCTAATATAGCGAACCCATGCCTCATTAAAAGCTATGGGGCCACTACCATGTTTAGAATATACTTCATAAGTGGGAGTTCCGGCCGGAGGAATTGGACAAGAGTCCTCCTGTCGGGAAGCCCTATCGCGATTACAACAAAACCATCTTCCAAACTTACTGAAACCAGGCATCGCTACCACAATAGTTTCTTTACAAACTTCAAGGGGTTAATTAGTCACTTTATAGTACAAAAACTGCACTCACCCCTCGGTTTCGGCTTTTGCAAAAGTCGAACAAAGAAAAAACAAAGACAAAGGAGTGGCCACTATACTTAAGTTAACCAGATGTTTTCGTACGCCAACAGAGGTCCGTATGATGTCTCGCGATACAAATTACCAAGGGAGCCAAAGCGTGGCCGCAGTCAGGGCAGCAGGTCTTTGCAGCCGTTGGAAGGGAGAAGCCACACGGTAAAAAACCTTCGGTCCACTTACGACATGCAGGGGTCGATCACATGGTGCGCGCCCTCCGGAATTTCCTTGCGGGGCTCCTCACGATCCTCGGGCTGGACCCACGACCTCTGAAGCGGCCTCACAGAGGGCACCAATTGAAGAACCGGGCTCATTAAGCCCGGCGGCGCAGGGTACGCCTGAAATCTTCTGAGTTCGCCTTCCAAATTACAGAGACACGGAACACTCTGTCTGGCATAGGAACTTCAATTTATTAGCTGCAGCTAGGTATAGTTGTCCTAGAAGTACATCAGTGGTAGGTTCTCAGGAGACTGCCACTTCAATCCGTGGCTCACAGTCTTTTGTCGCGCTTGAATCCCCTAAAGCAACAACCCCCTCAATGTGCAATAAAAATACAAATCATCCACAAGAAAACATTCTTTGTACAAGATACAGGATAATGGGTAATAGAAATTCCTTCCCTAAGGTCGTGTTCTCTACCCGACCCTATAGGTCAGGTGGCATAGCCATTCCTTGGTTAAATTAATTTACGACAGGACGTGTTTGCGTGTTGAAGATGGTGATTCGTAAAACAACTGGAGAGGCCGAGAACGGTCACCAAGGGTCAATAGATGGTTATCTCAGGGATTAGTTGCTTCGAGCCGGGTCTCAGAATGGACTTAGCTCAGGGAAACAGGAAAGGTCGTGTAATATGTGCAACAGTATAGAATGTGAAAGAAACGCTACGAAGGTTGAAGGTGCCTGAGTGAGGGCAACAGCGTAATGGTGTTACTAGGAAAGATGGGGCCGTATTTGAATTTCCTCACCCCGAAGGGGCAGATTAGGGGCAATGCCCCATCTGCCCCCCGGGGGGGGCAGAAAGACTGTAGTAATTGGGGGGTGGGGTGGGGGCATGGGCCTGCCCGTTTTGGGCAGCCCCCACCCCTATTTTTTTTTTTTAAATTCCCTGCTGTCTAGTGGGCTTTTTGCCCCCCCGTGGGGGCAGATTGGGGGCTAATGCGCCCATCTGCCCCCCCAGGGGGGGCAAAAAGACTCAATGGTGCCAACGTTATTTGGGGGGAACAAAGGCCCTTGCCCAAGGGGCCGCTCCCCCCTCCCTGGTGTCTAGTGGGTGGATCCCTGCTTGGGGATCGCCCTCCTGTGGCGATCCCCAAGCAGGGTACCATTGGAAAGGGGAGATTCTCCCCTTTCCAACGATACCTCTCCCGTCTTTCTACGTGCTCAGGGGGCTGAGATAGCCCCCTGAGCACGTAGAAAGTGAAACTGAAATGAGCCTCTTGGCTCATTTCAGTTTCACTTTCAGTGTAATGACATCGGCGCGACGTGCGGGGGGGGGGCCTCGGGAGCTGGGGAAGCTCTTCCCCAGCTCCCGAGGCTATTTTTAATTAAAGGAATCCCTCTGGTGCCCGCACCAGAGGGATTCCCCAGGGAATTCCTCATGACGTGCTGGACTCGTCATGGGCACAGCGCGACTGTGCTCCATGACGAGTCCAGCACATCATGGGCACAGAAGGGCTCAGCTCCTATGAAAAAGAAATACAAGAGAAGGAGGCCATTCCTCAGAAGAAGACCCTGAAGAAGGTGAGGCTGATTCCCTATCCCAAATGATGATGGGGAAGAAGATAGAGTAGAAATATGCACAAGTACTGCCTATTTTTTTTTTTTTAAATAACGCGGATCCCAAGAAGCTATCCAATTATCGTCAAATATCATTATTACCCCTTTTGGGAAACTTTTAGAAAGACTCATTAATAAACAATTGACAGTCTGTGTTTAGGAGAATCAAGTTCTGGACCCAGCACAGTCAGGGTTTAGACCTAGTTTTAGTGCAGAGACCGCACTATTGGCAGTCATGAATTCTCACTCGATGCAGGGGTTCCATCTATGTTAGTGCTGCTGGACTTCTCTGCAGCTTTTGATACAGTGTCTCATTCAAGGCTTCTACAGAGAACTTCAAGAGAGGGGAATTGATGGGACAGCTTTTAAATGGATCCAAAATTTCTTGGAAAGCAGAATCCAACCATTGCGCCCGGTCCTTTTAAATCCTGCAATATGTGGATTGACAAGGGTGGACTGCAGGACTCTTCTTTGAACCCCCATACTGTTTAACATCTGTGTGGCCCCACTTGCTAAGATTATAGAGCCATTTGGCTTTGAAATATTATCATGCACAGATGACACTCATCTGATCATTACTTTTGATAAAGATCTGGCTCAAAAAAAGATTTTTTGCTAAGGCAATGTTAGTCATTTCAAGATGGATGACAGACAATTGCTTACAGCTGAACGTCGGTAAGGCCGAGTTTATTCTGTTCGGCAAGGCAAATACTCGGTGGGCTGATGAGTGATGGCCCTCTCAATTGGGCCTGGTTCCGATTCCCAGACAGACTGTGAAAAATCTGGGTGTAAATAGAGACCAAGCACTGTCTATGAAACAGTAGATCTTGGCTGCCACTGGTATCTGCTTCCACACTATGCATCTATTAGGAAGAGCCTTTCCTTAACTGCCTATCTCTGCAACAAGAACACTAGTCCAGGCTCTAGTAGTTAGCAGACTGGACTATGGTAACGCCTTACTCACCACAGCTAAGGAGACGCTCATGACAGAATTCCAAGTAGTGCAAAAAACTATGGCCAGGCTTGTTTTCAACCTCCCTTCAGGTGCCGCTTCGGCCCCAATGCTGGAAGCCTTACACTGGCTACCGGTAAGGCAGAGAAGCACCTTTAAAATCTGTTGCATCACCTTCAATGATTTAGGAGGGTAAAGGTCCCAGATATCTTTAGGAAAAACTTAAATGCTATTTACCTGCCAGAAAACCAAGGCCGATGGATAAAGCATTGCTGGGAGTACCCTGTATCCGTTTGACTAGATGTGCTGGTAGAGCCTTTTCGTACTTTGCTTTGGTTTACTGGAACAGCTTACCTCTTCATGTCCGACTCTGTACTGACTACTACAAATTCAGGAAATTGCTTAAAGCATGTTTATTTTAACTGAGTTCCCTCTTGCTCTGTTTCTAGGCAATGCTGAGATGCCCTTCGAGGTGAGTTGTGCACTATATTAAATGTAATTAACATAACAACATAACCAGGTGAAGACCACACCTCTCCACCCTTTCCCAGACCCTCTTCACCAGCCAGAAGTGACAGAAGTCACTCTATCAGACCCCCTACTAGTATAGTGGTTGTAAGCCTTGAGGAAGAGCTTGATCTCCTCTCACTAGAGGAGAAAAGATTGAACTCGAGGAAAGGAGACTAGCCCGTGAAGAAAGGAGGGTCAAAATGGGCTTACAGCCCAACAATAATGGTGGCAGCAAAGTAAATAGGGAACAGGAGGAACATTTTGACCCTATGATCCCAAAGGGATTGTCCCCAAGTATAGTGATGACATTGATAAATGGTTTGCAGCATTTGAGAGGGTCTGCAGAATGAGGAGGAAAGGTCACAAGCACTTGGGCTCCCTATTGTGGGAGTTGTTCTCAGTCAAGGGCAGAGATAGACTTCTGACACTTAATGAAGATGTGGCTAAGTCCTATCAGCATATGAAGAATACCTTGATAAAAGGATTTAGATTGACCTTAGAAGAGTACAGAGGGAAGGTTAGGACACCCATAAAGGTCAAAACTAGACATAGGTGAATTTCATAGACTCCTTGGTCAGAGCACTAGAAGGCTGGATAAAAGGCAATGCCACGGACACTTATGATGGGCTATATAATGTCATTATGAAGGCGCATTTTAACTCATTTTACCTCCAAGAAATTACATCAGCATTTGGTGGATTCCAAGTTGTCTTCTCCCAGAGAGTTAGGGAAGATAGCTGACAAACTGTTTAGGACAAGAGTGCCCAAGAAGACCCAGGGGGTGAAACCAAGAAGGGGGAACAGGTCCACAGAAAAGAAGGTAGTAAGGCAGTAAACCTGCCAAAGAAGTTACCTCACAACCCTAAGAAGGGGATCAAGACCCATCCCACCTCTAGCAAGCAGAGTAGTGGGGACCCATGTCTAAAGAAACTCTTAGACAACAGGCTATGCTTTGACTGTCAGCAGTCAGGGCACTACAGAGGGGAGACAGCCTGCCCCAAGAGGAAGGTTACCACTGGGATTTCCAGTGTAGCCTTCGGAAAGGACATCTCAGATGAGGAGTACTAATAGCTTTCAACTGGGAAAAGGGTCCAGATGGTAGGCTGGTGATCCCTGAGGGTGGTAGTAAGTACTCACACCCCCTTAAGGTGAATGGGATCCCACCACTGCCCTGAGAGAGACAAGATCCAGTCACACCATAGTGGTGGACAGGTTAGTGTCCCCAGACCTGTATTTACCAGGAGAGATAAGAAGACTAAGGGCAATCCCAGGGAAGGTTACTAACAGGCCTGTGGCCTAAATCACCCTAGAAGTAGGTGGTGCCCTCAGCTGGCATAGGGTGATAGTCAGGCTTGACTTCCCCTAGATTGCATCTTAGACATTGACCTCCTAGAGGTTGGTCTGAACCCAGAAGGGGCATTCACCCAGGGCCCTTCCCAACCCAAGGAATCTGGAGGTCCTACCCCTAAGATTAAGAAACCTAGGCCCTAGAAGAAAAATAAAACGGGTACAGGTAGGAAAGGAAGATTACTCTTAGCAAGGGACCCAGGGAGCCAAGGGAATTCTACTACAGTAAGGGAGAGCGTCAAAGTTGGCACTGGCAGGGCCTCTCCTGATCCCCAAGAAGGCCTGGAGAGTAAGGCAACTGTTCAGAACCAGGGTGTCACCCCTGAACTGACAGAAGGCGTGGAAGTAGGATGTCTGCCATAGGAGGTGGTAGCTCCCCACTCTGAAAAGTTAGAAAGGCTCCAAGAATCCACAGTAGCCCCTAAGGTAGCCCATCCACCTTTAAGTGGAGAGCTTAGGGTGTGGTTCTAGACTCTGACAGCTGTCAGTAGCCTCTGTTGGGTGTTTGTCTTTATAGCAGCTCCTTTGTTGGCATGGGAGACAGGCCCTGTGACAAGAAGCAGAATGGGTCCCCTGACTCTGTTGGTCATGGTGAGGTTACTCGAGTGTTGGGTGACCTCTCTGGGTCACCTAGGTGTTGCCTTATCTAAGGTAGGATTAGCAGAGGTTGATACTCCAATCCCCAAGGTAAAAGATCAGAATGGTAAAAACACAGTTTCAGCTAAGAACCTGTTTATCATGGGTACTCTCATGGTTTAGGTGGGTCAGCTTCCCAGAGGGAGTGACCCTGACAGAAGGATGTGAGGAAGAGTAGGCCCTGCAATAGATCAGCCAGTTTCCCTACATCCTTCCTTGGTGAACAGTCAGGAAAACCCACCAAGAGTGGGGTTGAGTTCTCCTCAACATATTAGTTGGTGGGGAAGGGGGTTGCATAAGTAAACAGGCTTTTTGCAGCCGGTTTTTTAAACTGAAAGTGCACTGGAGCCTGCTAAACAGGCCCCTGTGCCAGTACTCTCTCCCTAAAAAATGATGTATTTGAATTGGTAACTCCAACTGACAAGGACTTTAAACCCTTATAAGTCCCTGGTAAATGGTGCCAGTGGTACCCAGGCCATGGGAGTTAAAGGGACACCAGAGCCTGCAGCACTGACTGTGCCACCCTGAGTGACCCATGTAAACAGATAACAGCAAGCCGGCCATTGAAGACTGCAGTAGTAGTGCCAACTGCTCAAACTCGACTTTACCCTCACCATGAGTGGCAAGGTCACAGACATATATTTAATATGTGCCAGTCACCCTATGGTAGGATTCCTGAGCCCAGGAGGCATGGTGCATTAAATTCAAGGTGTGAACTTATAAGTGCAAGCTTATATGTCCTTATAGTATCATCTTTCCATTAAGGGCTACTATAAGTGTTGATAACATGGACTGGCACCCGGGAACCCCGAGGTTGCTAGCTCCATTATGCTCCGACTGAAAATTGTCATGTTTGGTATCAAACAACTTCAAATCTGTCTATTTTCCAAAGTCAGATTTAATGTGACATTCACCTAGGTGGTTACCTTAGAGGTTGTCCAGCTGGTTGCTCCAGCCTTTCCTGTGTCCTGGCTCACAGCCTACAGCTGCTGCCGCGAAGACAGGAATCTGACCCCCTGCCATGAGTTGTGAACACTCCCAGGAGTCAGAAATAAAGACCTGTCTAGGAAGGACGTGAGACCTCCCTCCCTGACTGGATAGCTAGTGAAGTGGCACATCAAGGCGGTAAGCTTCAAAGCTTACACCACCTCTGATATGCAGCCAGGATGCCTCCCAGAAGAGGAAACAGCCTACCTCCTGCCCCCAGGTTTATTTGCTCCTGTGCAGGTTGGAAAATTAGGT
Organism: Triturus cristatus; assembly: GCF_964204655.1. Taxonomy (NCBI): domain Eukaryota; kingdom Metazoa; phylum Chordata; class Amphibia; order Caudata; family Salamandridae; genus Triturus; species Triturus cristatus. The sequence goes on along the minus strand of NC_140583.1, from coordinate 617,002,816 downwards.
AGTCAGGTATGTGTACATCACCAGAAGGCTAGCCACACCCCTAAGGTGGGCTACCTGTACTGAACAGCCAAGGAAGGTTTCTGTCATTTTTAAATGTGGCTGGATAGAGGGTTCTAGGTACAAAAGTTGGCAACTCCCCCTCCCCCCGGATGTGGTCCCCTCAGTGAAGGACTAGCCACTGGGGCTTGTAGTCAATTGGCTACTTAAACCCACACCCCTAAATCCCCTAAATCTATGATTTAAGGGGCACCCCTGGCAAAAAAACCTCAGATCTGAATCAACTTGCAACCAAGGACAAAGAACTGACTTGTGTCTGCAACTTTAGGACCTGCACGAAGCAAAGGCGCGATACCCTGCACCTGTGACAACCACTCTGCAACTGCATGACTGAGGCTTGTCCTGGATTAGAGACCGGTTCCCTTGGAAAGAGGAACCCTTCCTAGAGCCAAAGGCAAATGCAGAACTCCCTTGGACTACATTTACTCATCCCCTGCAGCCCAAGGTACAGCACACGCTCAGAACCAAAGAATCACTGACCATCGGATCCATTGACGGATTGCCCAAAAGTAAATAGTCTAGTGCCTTGTGGTAAATGTAGTCCTGACCTCCAGTAAGTTTCAGGCAGCTACCGTATTCCCCCGGGCTCCAGGACGTCGAATGAACTCCAGGCTGAGCTTGATTCTGCCAAAGCTTGTTGGTGGCCAGACAAACTGCCAATACTTTTGTTCGATGCTGTGCCGCATCAGTTACTCTGTTGTTAAGTTTTGCATGTTTCCTCCCCAGCACCGTCTAAGCAGTAAAACCAGCAGCCCTGCTGCTCCCACTTCAGCATCAAGGACAGCCAGGATAACTCTGCCCCCCGGCGCTACGAGCCTGGCAAAATTCAACTGACTGTCTTGGCCTGGCTCTGGGACCCATATCACCTTACCCCCCCTCCCAGTGGTTTCCACTGAACTCGACCTACAAGTGACCGATTGTCACTAGTGTTTTTCTCCATTAACCGCAATGTTAAAGTTTTGCAGTAGTGAATTGCACTGATTTATTTTTCCTTCTAAAATCCATACCTCTGGTTATAGGTATCCAATTGTGTTTGTTTTTGTATCTAAATTTATTTTAAAAATCTGCTTATTTAAATTGGTGTTGAGTTTCCCTCAAATTGTGTCAATTACTTATAGTCCATGTTGGTACTCTGAAATGCTTAACACATATTCCTCTTGTAAAGCCTGACTGGTTAAGCTGAAACTGTAGAAGCTGCTAATCCCAACCTTCACATTTGGCCAAATTGTTTGCTCTTGGGCAATCACTGTTTTAATTTCTTCCTCTGCTGAAGCGAGGGTTTTTTAGTATTTCGAAGCATAATGTATTTTTAAAGGGGCTAAAAATTGTTTGAGAGAAATGTCTTCATAACTATAATATCTGTTTACTCAGCCTAGCTATCTTCTCATGCGCTCAACAGATTCCTAACAAAGGTTAAAGTGACATTATGATTAGGTATTGAACAAGCATATTAATCTACATAAAAAATCCTCAGAAAGTCATTGAAAAAAACAAAAGTTACAGTGACATTATAGTTAGCTGACAAAGTCACACACAACGTAACGCTGCAAACCAAAACAAACACGGAAATTTGCCAGTTATAGGTTGGCGAGTTAACTATAACTTACGACACCACCGTGCACAGATTATGCATCACATATTACATCACTCATGATATGTTAGATGACAGCTTTGATGTAACTGATGACATCTCAAATGACATCACTGATGCCATCAGCAGGTCAGGTCAGCCCATGTTACCCATTGGCTCACTTACCTTTGAGTGACTGTGCAAAACCTGTGAATATTCTTCCGATCCTCCTAAAAACAGTTCCTATCTCTAGCTGTTCTTTTTTAAATTTTGATATTGAATACCTGCTATTTATTTTGCCTGCACCGTCAGTTTTTTTAGTTCCTATTATAACATTTCTAGGCAACATTGTAACATTGTATCTGCTTGCGATTTGAGTGCCTTGGTAGGTTATGATTTATTCTTGGCTCCATCACAAACAATAATACAAAGAAATGCCTGGAGCAGCTGGAAGGCTTGTTATTTTTTTTTAAAAAACATCACTAGCAAGACAGCCACATCACTGAATGTTCCTTAACTTTAACATGTATATTGCTAGCATATGGCAGCCATGTTTAGGTGGTTAATGTAGTAAACAACAATGGTGGCCCTGGAATCAGTCGGTCCCTAATCTGAAACCATGTAGAGAAATGTTAGTATAATTTTTTTTTAGAACAATCATAATAAAAATTACACCATCTCCTTTATAATCATTCTTTTCTCTTTAGCCATTTTGTGGACCCAATGGGGGTGTCTCCTAAACATTTGAACTTCTCACACTGCATTCTGCTACTTTTTTTTCTTTTTACTTTCTTCTATGACAATGATAGCATTAGTGGCTGCCCTTTCATAATGAAACTCACAGCACCACACTGCCAGTGGGGGTTTCACCACCATGGTGTCCACAGTGGTGAGATCACTTCATATAGGAGGATGTCATGCTGCTTCATTGTATGAGATGAATAAGCAAGTCACTATGTGAACTGGCTGTAGTGCATTTCATTTGGATGAAAAAGGTGCCCTGGATATCAGGTTGCAATCAATCAGTCATGTGCAGTCCTCAGTCATGTGCTACATGATTTTGGCAGCAACATAAAATGGTAGTTGTAGTGTTTTGTGACTTAGAGATGATGGGACCCTTTTGGTTCCTGACAGACTCCGTACAACAGTGATGTAAGTGCGTAGGTGATAGAATTCATGATGTAGAATGTTTAGTTAACACTGAGAAGGTGTGGAATAAAGATGTGTAATACCAAGCTCCGTGTGTGGCGTGACCATTTGCATGTACCATGGCTGGGGAGGATGCTACAACTGTTGACACGATATGGGATTACGTAAACACAATGACCCGAAGAACCCATAGTGCTCTTGTGGAGAGTTTGCCGTGGTCCAGCAAACTGCTCGTGTGTGCCAATTGTACCTCAGCCGAAGTGAAAATCGACAGTTGGCATATGTGGAGTCAAAGCACCACTCCAGCCAGTGCACAGCTTGTGAAGAAAGTGAAGGCCTTACATAACGCTTGATTGTTGCTGACACAGTGCTGTCATTCATACACTAGGACACTGCTAAAGGCAGTGACAACCAGGTACAGAGAAGCACTAAAAGTCGTGATAGCCGAATGCAAGAAAGTCCTAAACTTGGAAACATTGCTGACACAAAGAAACGTTAAAGACAGTATAAATCAGGTTCCATGCAAAGAATGAAAAGGGTGAAGAGCTCATGCAAGAAACAAAGTTGCTACTCACCGCTAAAAAAGAATACAGCACCTCTCGATTGGAGAGCCGGTACGATGACCTAAATGTCAGCACACGGCTAGTGCTTAATGGAGGTGCTGGTACAAGTGGGCAGCAGATGGTGCAGGAGCAAGCTCTGCTCCCGACAGCAGAAAGTTCCACAGGTTATGATTCTGCTGCATTCCTAAAACCACTACCTCCCTTTCACACAGCAAAAAAGCAGAATATTGGTGACAGATGGACTGCCTGGATTGAAACCTTCAATGATTTCATTAATGCACTGGAAGAAGTGAATGTCAAAAAGATCATTAAATATATAAAGACTTTAGCAGGTAAAGGGGTAAAAGAAGTGAAAAAGAAAATACCACAAAGTGATAAACTGACATACCGTCAAATCAAAGAAGTATTAAACTCCAAGTTCAAAGTCCAAAGCCAAATGTTGACTACGAAATGTAAATTTGAAGTCAGGAAAGGCAGAGAGCTGGAGAAACGATTGATGAGTTTGTAGAAAAACTTGATTTGCTCATAAAGCAGTGCTAGTTTAGTGAGTTCCATGATGAAGAGGCCAATCGTCTCAGAGTAATAACTTGTTGCCTTTCTGATTTCTTCAGACAACAAATGCTGAAACTGAAACTCAACTTGGAGCAAGTACGCATGGCTGCCAGAGTGGAAGAAAAAGCTCACAGACAAGCAACTAACATGAGGCTGGAATAGCCCAAAATGTGCTGAGTGTGAAAAGTAAGTCGAAATACAAGGTGAACGGCCGTAAAGTAATGTCTACAGAGAAAAAGAAGTTGGCTTTTCGATGTGGATTTTCCTTTCTACAAGTAGGTAAATGTCCCAACATTTGACAGATATGCAAAGACAGCAGGAAAGAAAACCATTTTGTAAAGGTTTTCAAAGCGAGAGAAAGATCAAGTGCATCACGTCAGGAAAACAACATAGAGGAAACTTCAAGTGTGTTGTGTTAAAAAAACTCAATGAATGCCAGAACGTTCCAGACGCGATGTTCTATGCATGCCCCTGGGCACAGTGATCACATCAGTAGAAGCAAGTAGAAACTGAAGGTCTCATCTCAAAGTTTGTCACCATCATTTTCAAATGATAGGGAGGAAAATGGGTGTGCGATGTAAAATGTTGACTGCTGGATGATGTGCACATGCAGGATTAGTTTTGTGCAAGGAAGAATGCCGGTCGAAGTTAGGTTGACAATTGAAAGTGCAAAATTAATTTGGACGCTCTCCCAAGATCACACTGAAAGTGAATAGGTAGGCCATACCTTTTATCATACGCAGTGGTGCATCGATAAACATTATGCCAGTTGGAAAAGGACAATGAACGGTCTCCTGTGCCTCATTTAACCCCGTTGAAACACAAAGTGGATATGTGGGCTGCTTCAAAGCCACTGCAAAGTCAAGGTTCATTCATGGCAACTATGAAGCATAAAGAGACGAAAGTAGAAGCACCAATTCATGTGTTGCCTGGCCTTTCATCAAGTGCATGTTTACTCAGTTTAAGTACTGCTGCTGACATGGGGCTGATATCTGTAAACTACACTGTCAATGCCTATCATGAGATAGTGAATCAGTTTCCATCTTTGTTTCATGTACTAAGAAGACTTAAGACCATGAAAGTGCAATTTCACATAAATGAGGACATCCATCATGTTGCTCAAAGATATAATTGAATTGCATTTCATCTACAATAAGCTGCTGAGAAGGAACTTGAGATACTATTAAAGCACAACATAATTGAGCAATCCACTGGTCCAACGGCATGGGTATCACCCATAGTTGTAGTGCTGAAAAAGGATAGTAGAGGAGCTGAGCGCATCTACACCGATATACATCAAGAGAACACGGCGATTGAAAGAGAAGGACATCCAGGTCCGCAAATTGCTGACCTGAATGGTGCATATGTCTTTTCCTGCCTTGATTTGAACAAAGGATATCACCAGCTGAACTGGAAGATAATTGCAGGTACATTACTACCTATTCGATACATGTTGATTTATTTAGATACAAAAGACTGAGTTTTTGAGTGTCATCAGCTGCAGAACTTTTTTAGGATGTCATTCATCGCATAATACAGCCAGTTAATTGCAGTGATGACATATTAGTTTCTGGGGCAACATGATAAAACTCTGGCTAAAGTGCGTTGTATACTTGCCAATGCAGGTCTCACTTTAACTGCGTTAAAGTGTGAGTTTCATCAAACCAAACTCTAGTTCCTTGGTCCTATCTTTTCTGATGGGGAAATTACTCCGGATCCAAATAAAGTACAGGCCCACAAGATGTAACTATGCCGAGATCTTTCCTTGGTATGGTCAATCACTGATCAAGGTATATACATGACTTTGCCACTTTAAGTGCCCATTGAGACAGTTAACTAAACAAAATGTCTCATTTAAATTGGCAAGTGAATGTGAACAAAGCTTCAAGAAAATCAAGCATGCAATTGAGAAAGTCACTGAAATGGCATACTATGATCCGAAATTGCAGACGGAGATTGTTGTTGATGCAATCCCTGTGGGGTTGGGTACCATCCTTTCCCAGCACTCTGGACATCTCAATGCCCAGAGACACATTGTGGATTCTGCTATTCGAAGTCTGTCATTGCCAAAATATGCCTATTCACAACCTTAAAACAGAAAGCCTCACTGTGATGTGGGTGTGTGAGCATTTACATGTGTTCCTATATGGAAAGCATTTCACAGTTGTCACTGACTACCAAGCATTACTCCCCATTTTCGGCAGTCCTAAAGCCAAGATGCCTCCTCACATTGAAAGGTGGATTTGCGACTGCACGAGTATGATAATATGATTGTGCATTGTCGAGGAAAAGATCAAAACCCATTGACTACTTCTCACAAGTGCCAATACAGTGTCTTGGCACTAATTCTAAAGCAGCTGATGCTTACGTTAACTTAATTGTGAAATTTAGTACTCCTACTGCCATATCAGTAGAACAGATCATTGCTGCCAGGAGTACTGACTGGGATTTGCTAACAATCAAGGACAGTATTACACCCTAATCGTGGCGGAAAACATAATCGACCTCTTCATGATGACTTTGAATAGTTTAAAAATGTGCAGGAAGAACTTTGTTACCCCAGCAATAATCATCTTACAAGGATTGAAAATTGTCATTTGCGAGAGTCTGAGACAATAAGTTAAATAAGTTACTGAACTGGCTCATGAGGGGCACTGTGAAGTTGTTGCTATAAAACAAACTCTTCAGGACTTAGTGTGGTTCCCTCGTCTTGATGAAAAAGTTGAAAAAGAGTTAAAAGCATGTCATTTGTGGAGCTGTCATGCAAGACAACCCCACATCTGTTAAACATGTCTGATCTTCCAAAAGATGCATGGGAGAAGATTGCATTTGATTTCTTTGGACCCCTTGACAATGGACATCATCTACTAGTACTTGTTCATGAATATTCTTGTTTTCTCCCTGTGGAAAGTCTGTCATAAACTACTCGTGACAGAGTCATTGAGAGATTAGAAAGTATCTTTGCAACATGGGGCGTTCCATCAATTTTAAAATCTGACAATGACCTGTCTTTCAATAGTCGAGAATTTAAAGATTTTCTCACTCATCTAAATGTCTAGCATCAGAAAAGCACACCTTTCTGGCCAAAGGTGCATGGTGTGATCGAGAGATTTATGAGCACCCTCAAGAAGACCATTCACCTTGCTGTGCTAGAGAAGCTTGAACTCAAATCAGTTCTTCAATCTACGCTTTGTGCATACAGTTCAAATGTGCTTTCTGCCACAGGTGAAAGTCCTGCCACCTTAATATTTGAGAGAGCCATATACACCAAATTGCCACAGTGGACCAATGAGAGATCTATTGACATTGATAAACTTCGCAATGCTGACTCTTCTGGCAAACATCAAATGAAGAACTATGCGGATAGATGCCGCTGTGCTTGGTACGCTGGGTTCAACAGAGGGGACCAAGTTATTTCAGAAATGGAAATGCAAGTTTGATGCTGACCCACTGAGGGTTTTGACTAGTAAAGGACACATGGTCACGATCCTGGAAAGTCCATTACGTGAGATTTTTTGCATTTCAAGCACCTGCCGTGACCTTCGCCAACTCCACATGTCAGGAGTGAGACTTATCCACTTGAGAGTCCAGAGAGCCCAATGACTGTACCAATGTCTCTGTCTCCAATGCCATTCATGGACACTTCTCTGGGATTATTTGTATATTCTGGGCAATGATACTTCAGGTATTCTTTGCATTTTGCTCTGTAACGTCACATGTTATGACGTTCTTTTCCCGGAAGACAGGCTGAGCCAGGCTGTTTCAGCACAGAGAGTGAATGGGACACCGGAACACACCACTGGGTCCCGTAATCACATTACTATCGGGCACCTCCCATTAATTTACCAATTGAGACGGCTATTTAACAGAGAGCTCTTCCCCCACTTACTTGTCACCGGGGAGGAGTGCGGTACACAGCTAGGTGATCCCGTGGAGAACGCACCTTGATGTAGTAAGACGCTGTAGTCTGGATGAATGAGAGTGGGATGCGTGTTGAGCAGGGTGTGGTGTATACTATCATGCTCCCTCCCCAGTTTTAACGTTGTTTGGCTATAATATACTGCCTAAATTAGTTTTTCTTTATCTACTTGCCATTTCAGAGTTTGACTACAGGGGTTCTCCTTTACTCCCCCTCCCATGGAGTACATGGAGTTTAGGTTGTAGGTAAGAAATGGGGAGTACTTGTGTTCCCCGTGTGTTTTCTCACTTGTGTATTCACGTATGCCAGTCACGTGTTTTACACTTGCACTATGCGCACATTAGATAATATATAGTTGCGCCTGTTCTGATTCTTCAAGAATGACCCCTTAACCTATTGGTTGCTGAGTTTGTGTTATATTATATTTCCTTCTTTTTTCCTACAGGGTACTTTTCTGACCCATATACATACAGTGGAGAGTGACCATGGTCTCTCCACCGTTGATTCCATTTAACCAATAACTTGGTAAGAGTGGAGCCCGTTTCTTGGTAATATACTTAGGTCCTGATGAATGCCGAGTACCTCTGTTGACATTTGGCAGAAACATGTCGACCCACTTTCAGACCAATGACTACACGGCGAGGGGATAATAATTTCTCCCAATTGCGCCATACACTTGTTTTTATAAACCATATAGTTTCCTTAACCATTAAATAGAGAATGAGGTTACTATAATGGCTTTTAATTTCACTTATTCACTTTGGGCCCCACTTAGTTAGAAGTGCATCCCTGTCGTCAGGTGTATGCCCGCCCTCTATCAAACCAAGTTTTTAGAGGACGAGGACTGGCCGATGATGAAGCATGACACCAGGTGGTGTGTGAGGCCAGTCCGTAATTTTTAGTGAGATGTCCACAGTCACATAACACTACTCAGCTGTTCTCTAGGTCATTCTGATAGGAGCGGCCCCATTTGTGTATATCAAGTTGTGTTGGAGGCAGGCCGTCTCCTAGTACCCTAATAAGCCTCTAGTTCCCTCCCCCAGCGAACCTGGGGTTAGTGTGTATTGACAGTGGTACAGCCAACGGCTGTGGGAACATATTTCAGGGTATTTTTGTGTTTTTTTGTATTCACATTAATAATACTACGTAAAGGTTACACTAAGTAAATCTAGTTGATAACCTAGGACTCACTACAATTAGTGTTCCTCACATAAGTGTTTCTTTCACCTACTGACACCCTATATCAAACATGGAATCTGAACCGGCGTTTGGAGAAGAAAATGATGCTGAGATTTTGAGAACTCCATCCCTTCTGGCGGAGACTGTAGTAACCAAAACACTGAAAAATTCAGATGACTGGGAAGCTCTTACAGCTAAGAAAAAACATCGGGTTAGGACAGCCCTTCATGGAGCTTTTATGACCGAATATCTCAGGAAGAATACAGCTCCTAGAGGTTTAGTGGTGACCAATGAACCAAGACTCTTTTTAGATAATAAAGAGTTTCGCATCAACTGGTCTGGCATTGCATGGAAATGCACGAAGGACTGGCTGGTCCTTATAATTAACACAGCTAGACAACTGGCAGATGCCTTACTAGTAGAGATACAACAAAGTGAAAGCCGACTAAAAACGCTTGTTCAACTTACTGTCTACAAGAAAAAACTGGAGGAAATTAATAATGATCAATCAGAATACCGAGTATATTTTACCCAATGTAAAATTACTAAATTGCAAAAGGATGTACAAAAATTCAATAGAGACACAGTTTACCCTTATACGACAGATGAACATTATGATCAGCCACAACAATTACAACAATCAAAAATAACACGGAAACAACGACCCAGACTGACCCCACAGAACTGGACATTCAGCTCAGGTGAAGATAGGAGTAGTTCGGAAAGTAGTGGTGATGAGAATACGGGCAGACAATTTGGGAGACAATACCAGAATCCACATCACCCTATGTATGCACCACCGATGCCCCCTTTCGGTTTCTGGCAATAACCCTTCTACCCCCAAGGATTTGGATTTCCTCCAGGACCGCAGCCTTTTTTATCCCAAGGCCGTGGCAGGGGCAGAGGAAAACGGGGGCGGTGAACCGGAGCATGGGCAAGGGCAACGGCCCCTCAACGAGCAAAGATTGAGTAATATTGTGAATCTGAGTGACCATATAATTACACAGGATGAGGAATCTGTTTTATCAAAGGGTTAAGGATTTGTACCAACGCCCTTCCGCCTCCACACAGAACTGGCCCAGTTCTTCAGAAAAATAAAACTTAGGGATTTCTTCGGGGATCATCAAGATGACTACGATTCTAAAACTAATGCAGGACTGAGAAAAAAATCCAGTTTCTCGCCACCTTCACAAGAAGTATCATGTAACATCCAGGCATTTGAACAGGCAGTACTGAATGAGGTGGACAAGATTGACTTTCAGAAAACCAGAGGTTATCAAAACTTGACAAAAGGTGAAAGGAACGCACTTCTATCCTTGAAAAACAACAATGAACTGGTAATTAAACCAGCTGACAAAGGTGGTGCTATTGTACTCATGAACCTGGAAATGTACCGGAATAAATGCAATAGACTGTTGAGTGACTCCAATAGTTATGAGATCTATGTTAGTGACCCTAGCAACCGCCTCAAGAATCAGATTGGGATCATGGTACATGTGGCAGTCACTAACGATTGGATAACGAAACAGGAATCAGAATTTTTGATTAATGATAATCCTCGAACTCCCAGATTTTATATCTTGCCCAAAATTCACAAGGGCAAAACTCCACCTCCTGGTAGACCCATCGTGTCCGGGATAGGTTCACTGCTTGAACCCTTATCACAATTTTGTGATTGGTTTCTGAAACCTATCGTCCAGAAATCACAATCATATCTACGTGATACAAAAGATGTCCTGTGCCACCTACGGGATCTTGAGATAAACGACACCGAAGATATATTCATTACCATGGATATTGAGGCGCTGTATACCAGAATCCCGCAGAGACGTACCCCGGCTGTAATCGAACATATTCTGTTGAATATGGAATGGTCGTACATCACTCCGATACCTTTCATCTTAGAATGTGCAGAAATTGCCCTTACTGAGAATTTCTTTGATTTTGAAGGTACAATCTACCACCAGATCTCCGGTACCTCCATGGGTAGTACTTTCGCGCCAAGCATGGCATGTTTATATGTACACCAATTCGAAGAGTATTTCATCTTTAATCAGAATAACCCCTATGCAACACAACTCAAAACCTGGAAACGCTACATAGATGACATTCTTATCATCTGGCGTGGCACAATGGAAGAAGCTATCCTTTTCATACAGTGGGTAAATTCCAAAGATGAACATCTGAAATTTACATACTCCATTGACAGTAAGCAAGCCATCTTTCTTGATCTGGTGATTTCTATGAGCCCAGATGGGATTCACACCAAAGTACATAATAAATCAACTGACAAAAACAGCTTACTGCTCTATGAGAGTTTCCACCCTAAAGCACTGCGACAGAACTTACCAGTCGGACAATTCCTCCGGATACGTAGGAACTGTTCTGATATGAGTGCTTACAATGAACAAGCCAACCAACTCGAGAGGAAGCTGTTGGACCGGAATTATCCTACAAATATGGTTAAGAGAGCAAAAAAGAGGGCTAGGAATAACCATCGAGAGAGCCTCTTGGAAACTACTAATAAAGAGAAAAGTAACAGGATTGTTTGTGTAACCACCTACACTCCTGTATCAAATCGGATTCAAAACATCATCCGGAAAAAATGGTCTATTTTGAACAGCTCTGATCAAAAGTGGGAAACCCCACTTTTTGCATTTAAACGTAGCAAGAGCTTACGGGATGATCTGGTTCAGGCACAGGTACATCAGAATGAAACTACGGACCAAGGGACACTCTGGAGCCAGCCGAAACCCTATGGACATTTCCCGTGTGGGAATTGTGTAGCGTGTTCACAAACATACACGACAAAAGAAGTGGATATTGGGACTGGGAACCCTTGGAGGCTAAAGAATTTTAGCAACTTCAACACCGAGGGGGTGGTCTATCTGTTGACATGCCCATGTAACCTTAGATACGTGGGTATGACTACTAGAAAAATAAAAACTAGAGTCAACGAACACCGCAGTACTTTCTGATGCGGCAGATCCAATACCAAATTGACTAAACACTTCCATGAGGTAAACCACAAAGACACTGATATCAGATGGGTGGTTTTAGAGGTTATGCAAAAAAGAAAGACTGACATAACCCAAGCCCTCTTTCAGAGGGAACAAGGCTGGGTGTTCCACTTACGCACATGGGACGTTGGCTTGAATGACGACATTCCTTGGCTTCAAGTGGGTAGGTGATTACCTGACATAGCAAGATGGGAATAAATAGCAACTAGAACATTCGCTCCATATTCTCTACACAACATGTACCAGATATTCCGCAGTGGTGTTCTCCATTTTTGGGTGTATGGTTTACATATCCTTATTTTTAGGGTGGCTCCTTTATATCAAGATCACAGATGTCAGGATGGCTCCTTTACATTAAGATCGTAGTAGCCACTTTTGGACATAGTGTCTCTCCAGCTAATGCAAGCAGTTTACACGTAGACACTGAAACTACTTTTTTACACCACTCTATGTGTACTTTTATATATGGTATACATGATCTCTCCGTATGCAATGTTTACCTGAGAAGTATATCAAGATCGCAAATGTCAGGGTGGCTCCTTTACATCAAGATAGTAGTAGCCTCTTTTGGACATAGTGTCTCCTCAGCTAATGCAAGCAGTTTACACGTTTACACTGAAACAACTTTCTTTCATCACTCTATGGGTACTTTAATATATGGTACACATGGACTCTCCGTATGTAATGTTTACTCGAGATGCCCCTGATAGTTGAGCAATTAATTTTCTAACGAGGCTTTCTCTCGACACTGTGCCTGACTTCCGCCCCCTCCAGCGCTTGGGACGTAGTCTTCCGGTTTTGGCCCCTCCCCGATGGTAACGGTAGTGTCTCTTAGCACATACGGAGCGGTGTTGCCGTTCTCTTCTGTAACGCGCATAGAGCTATTTCTGATTCCAGCAACTAGACACCACCTTTGGGATTATTTGTATATTCTGGGCAATGATACTTCAGGTATTCTTTGCATTTTGCTCCGTAACGTCACATGTTATGACGTTTTTTTCCCGGAAGACAGGCTGAGCCAGGCTGTTTCAGCACAGAGAGTGAATGGGACACCGGAACACACCACTGGGTCCCATAATCACATTACTATCGGGCACCTCCCATTAATTTACCAATTGAGACGGCTATTTAACAGAGAGCTCTTCCCCCACTTACTTGTCACCGGGGAGGAGTGCGGTACACAGCTAGGTGATCCCGTGGAGAACGCACCTTGATGTAGTAAGACGCTGTAGTCTGGATGAATGAGAGTGGGATGCGTGTTGAGCAGGGTGTGGTGTATACTATCATGCCCCCTCCCCAGTTTTAACGTTGTTTGGCTATAATATACTGCCTAAATTAGTTTTTCTTTATCTACTTGCCATTTCTGAGTTTGACTACAGGGGTTCTCCTTTACTCCCCCTCCCATGGAGTACATGGAGTTTAGGTTGTAGGTAAGAAATGGGGAGTACTTGTGTTCCCCGTGTGTTTTCTCACTTGTGTATTCACGTATGCCAGTCACGTGTTTTACACTTGCACTATGCGCACATTAGATAATATATAGTTGCGCCTGTTCTGATTCTTCAAGAATGACCCCTTAACCTATTGGTTGCTGAGTTTGTGTTATATTATATTTCCTTCTTTTTTCCTACAGGGTACTTTTCTGACCCATATACATACAGTGGAGAGTGACCATGGTCTCTCCACCGTTGATTCCATTTAACCAATAACTTGGTAAGAGTGGAGCCCGTTTCTTGGTAATATACTTAGGTCCTGATGAATGCCGAGTACCTCTGTTGACATTTGGCAGAAACATGTCGACCCACTTTCAGACCAATGACTACACGGCGAGGGGATAATAATTTCTCCCAATTGCGCCGTACACTTGTTTTTATAAACCATATAGTTTCCTTAACCATTAAATAGAGAATGAGGTTACTATAATGGCTTTTAATTTCACTTATTCACTTTGGGCCCCATTTAGTTAGAAGTGCATCCCTGTCTTCAGGTGTATGCCCCCCCTCTATCTAACCAAGTTTTTAGAGGGCGAGGACTGGCCGATGATAAAGCATGACACCAGGTGGTGTGTGAGGGCAGTCCGTAATTTTTAGTGAGATGTCCACAGTCACATAACACTACTCAGCTGTTCTCTAGGTCATTCTGATAGGAACGGCCCCATTTGTGTATATCACTTCTCTGTGATCTCCGCAGCCTCCCATGATCAGATCTGGACGATTGATGGAAGCACCAAAACGACGTATTGAAGAGTTGTAATGTATATATGCATTATTGGTACTTTTAATTTAACAAAGGGGGAGATGTTGTGTGAGAGAGATGACACGAATGTTCTGGTTCCTAATGGACTCCATAGAACAGTGACAAAAGTGCGTGGGGTGTGGGTGATAGAATTCATGATGTAGAATGTTCAGTTAAAGGTGAAACGCTGAGGAATAAAGACGTGTAATACCAAGCTCCGTGTGGCATGATCATTTGCATGTACCCAGGCTGGGAGGACTCTACAATAGTATTGCAGACCTTAACACACACTTTTAGTTTTATATTAGTTGTATTTTTTTTTTTGGTCTTCTTTTTAGTCATCTTTACACCTCCTTGATGAATACCTGGCCCCTAGAATTGTACGCTCTCTTCTTCTTTCGTGATGTATGCAAGAGAAGGCGCCTGTCTCCAGTCTTTACAGCTATGGCTGAAATGACCTATACACAAAAGCATATGTTTAGGTAAGGTAGAGTTGTTGTTGTTTTAGATAAATATGTTGTACTAATAAACTAGACCTTGGCACATGCCTTTTACTGGTGAGTGAATGATATTTCTTATACTCTGACTTGTACACCATCCCAACCCTATGTTTATTCCAAACTAAACTGTTATGTTTTGCAATGTACCCAATATAGGCCTGGGTAGTCAACTAACCATTCACCTACATTTCCCTGCCATTGCACTACATAACGTTTTTTGTACTGACTTTTTACCTAGTTATGATGCTGCATAAATGTTGTGTGGTTTTCCCAGAAAACTAGCCTCATTTATTATGCATGAGGATTCTAAGAATCACAGCAGGATTACAATCTTCTGCATAATAACTATGTATAGGGTCATCCCTTCCGTCATCCTTGGCCGACATGACACAGCAAAGTAGAACCCCTGTACCTTTTGGGTACATATACACCTTATCTTTGCTGGGGCAGGCAGAGGAGAAATTTTGACTTCCATGCTGACACAATGACGTGAGACGCTGAGGTTCCTGCACGCAGACACCCCAGCTCGCAGTGGTCTGACATCTCTCGCGGGGTGTCCATCTCGAGACCAGGACATGGTCTTACAGTCTCTCAATTCAGGTAATGGGGTTGGCATTAGCCTGGGGGGATACTTGGCTCTACACCTTACATACATGCTAGGTACACTTAGGTACATCTAGTTAGGGTTGCATCGTAGGAGTATCAATTATTATTATCATGTATTTATATGCTTGCATATATTCATTGTTTTAGCACTTTGGTAGAAATCTACCATCCTTTTACTCTGTTGGTGCTTATCATCATTCATAGCTGTTTCTGACTAATGGTTGTTTCAGCACTCCTATTTTACACTAGAATGACGCTGGTTCAATAAATGCTTATTAAAACGCCCCCACCGTTTATTCTGTCTATCTCTTTGAGACAAAGTGAGCACAAGTGACTGAGCGAAAAGTACTGTACTGTTTCCATGTTCCCCGAAGGAACAGGATTGTCATGTTTGATAGTTGCCAAGAACTATTCTTCCCTTGGTAAGAGGAGTTTACATTGTCACTGTGAGCTAGCTGGAATACAGGCGAACATACCCGACGGGGGTGTCGGATCAGTTTGAACAAAAAATCCCACTGTCTATGTTATCTAATTGTGCAGGTCCCATATAGATTTATAGGAACTACACAACAAAACAAGGCCATCATATTCCATAAATTTCTCTCCTATCCCTTTCAGCATTACCATTGCCTCGTCGTCACTCTTTAATTCCAGAGTGCCCTACCAAGGACCTTCTGGCCCTCGAGCTGTGCAAACAATAGACCCTGACAGAAAAGATGTGGTTGGTTTGCTCTGTCCTCTGCTGCCGGTTCATGATATTAAAAAGGTAATCTCTGTTTACATACTTGACCAATTTGTGTGAGATTTGTTAGCCAATGATGATCTCCCGAGGCACCAGTTCCCACAACTGCGAACTCCTGAAAATAAACTCAATCTCAATATCAAGCTTTATATAAAATAAATGCTTCCCTGCCTGCTGGCGGTTGATGCATCAACGCATTTTCATCTCTAGTCTACCTAAAATTGTCGTCATTTTGTCAATCGGCACTGCTTAAACTTTTTGTGCAAGCAGCGGCTCTCTGTAGATTGCTGTTTTGTTCAGTAATCTATTCTCTCCCTTGCCCTTCCAGTACAATGTATGTCTAAAAAGAAACATTTTGTGAAAAGGGATCCTGATAAGACAGATCGGAAGGTACCTTCTTTCCCGGCCTCTTGTTGCACTGTGGTATACTCATGGTTTTGTGTAGGGAAAACCTTTAAGGCGGCGGTTCCCCGTTCCTATGTACGTGGGAACGTGTCTAAAAATAAATCCTGAAATACATCTGTTCTAGTCTGAGTACATTCGGTGTTGTTCGGGAAATTATATCCGTTTAAAGCCGAACAAGCTACTGAGCGAAAATAAATGTCAGAGTTGTTTCTTTTAAACATAGCTTTCTCCAGTAAGAGGATGTACAAAGAACTTTTTTTGGCCGGGGACATACTGCAGGTCTTCAGAGGGGTCAGATTGAGGCCCGGATGATCAACCATAGTTAACAAAAGAAAGGCCCATTTTAACAAGTCAGTAGCAGAGCTCTAGATGCCTCTGTGTGCGATATTAAACACCCTTTTCTATTTTGAAGTTTGGCCGTTTCTTCATGTAGAGTAAAAAACAGCAAAATGCTCTTAAGAATGTGGTTTGCTGGACTGTTGTCTGTTCAAGGCCAGTAATAACAACTCTCTGTCCACTTTGACAGTACTGTTCATCCCCCGTGTCTCAGTTCCTTTGTGTAGCATAAGTGGATGCTCTTAGAAATGAGCCAGGCCCTTTAGCTCTCAAATAAAAACAAGCATTGGCAAAGCCAACAGGTCCCGCCAATGCAAGAGCTATTGGATCTGCCAATGTGTTTTTGCCGTGTTGT
Source organism: Triturus cristatus (assembly GCF_964204655.1). Lineage (NCBI taxonomy): Eukaryota > Metazoa > Chordata > Amphibia > Caudata > Salamandridae > Triturus > Triturus cristatus. The sequence goes on along the minus strand of NC_140583.1, from coordinate 616,985,631 downwards.
ACACCAGCGTGGCTGTTGTTCAGCATGACTAAAACTTAGTGGCATAGAGGAGAGCAGCACAGATTGGAGTGGCGTAGAGTGGAGTAGAGTGGAGTGGAATGGTGTGGTGTGGTGTGGAGTGGTATAGAGTGGAGTGTCATGTAGTGTCGTAGAGTGGAGTGGTATAGAATGGCATACAGTGGAGTGGTGTAAAGTGGTGCAGGGGGGATTGAGTACAGTGTTGTAGAGTGGAGTAGATTGGCACTGGGAGAAGTAGAATGCCATAGAGTGGAGTGGCAAAGACTGGTGTAGATTGTCGTAGAGTGGAGGGACGTAGAACAGAGTGACATAGAGTGTTGTACAGTGGAGTGGTGTAGAGTGGAGTGGCATACAGTAGAGTGGAGAATTATAAAGTTGAGTGTCAGAGTGAAGTAAAGTGGCATGGCATAGAGGGAATTGCTTAGAGTGGAGTAGATTATCGCATAGGGGAGTGGAGTAGAGTGGCATAGGGTAGAGTAGAGTGTCATGGAGGGTCATAAGAGGAGGGGCATAGAAGCAGAGGGGCATAGAGTGGAGTAAAGTGCCGTAGAGTGGAGTTTCGTAGTGTGGAGTGGAGTGGTGTAGAGTGGAGAAGAGGGTCATAGAGTGGAGTGGGTGACATAGAGTGTCCTAGAGTGGAGGAGCGCAGAGTGGAGAGGAGGAGAGGCATAGCTAGGGGGGTGGTGATGGGAGCGTTCCGCCCCAGGCGGCACTATTTTGAGGGCGGCGGCCGCGCGGCACTGGTTGCCCGTGGCGGCGGCCTTTATAATTTATTTGGGGACACTCACTGACACTACTGCCAGTCATTACAGTAGTATCAGTGTCCCCAAATAAATCATAAAGGCTGCCGCAACGGGCCACCAGTGCCACGCGCGCGGCCCTGTTTGAAGTGCAAGCACACCTGCTTGCAACTGCTGCCTGCAGCGCAAGCACCACCACCTAGCGTAGTGGAGGTGGTGTGGTGCGCGACCGCGTCAGAGGGGAAAGACTCCAATGCTCTCTCAGCTCAGGGATCCTGTCGATGAGCCCTCTCCTTCGTAGGCGTACATGTGCAGGCAATCGAACTGAGACTTTGAATTTCTGTGGTATTTTCCGTCCCGACGTACCGTGTTTGTGGTTGCTTGTGGGTCTGCCCCAGGGCCGTCAATCTTGTAGCACGCGAGCGCTACCAATGACGGCCCTGGGCATCATTTTGGCCAGCTCTCGCGCTGAGAACGTAGCAGTGATGCGCCACCACCGCGCACTCTCGTGAGGAGTCGAGTCTGGGGCAGTGGCAGTGCTGGGCGATTTGCTGCTGCAGCTGAAGTGACCCAACCCCTACCATAGAGAACCTGACTGCCACTACTGTGGAGGCTGAGTGAGGTAAGAGCTAAACGGTTTTCAGAGGGGAGGAAAGGATGTTTAGTGAGTGGCAGACAGTTCACAAGTCCAATAAAAGTAGTGGGGGGACTAACCAAGTTAGCCAGTCAGCAAATTACATCATGACACGTGCCATCCATAGCTGCCAAGGTTTCAGATTGCTATGTGTGACATGTTCATAATTTCAGTGTGGTTATGAGTGACATTTCAACCACTATGAGTGACACTTTCTTGCAAGCAAAAATCAAGCAATGAAGATGAGGAAACATAAATATCAGAAATTAGACCCATTTGAGCAACGAGAAACTCTCAGAAGACCTTACACTGCTGCAAACGCCTGCTGCAGCTGACTATAATTAAAATGACAGCTATGCACATCTAGAAAGCAGGTCAAATAGCTCTGCTAAGAATTAACACCAAAATAAGCAAGGACCTGCAGTTAGGCTGTAGAACCACTGGAGCAAAGCTGTGCAATAAGAGCCACTGACAATACAAGACAACAGTTTAGTAGAGAACACAGATCTTTACTGGACCCCACCAGTGTAGAAGGGGTATTGCAGGGTGCAAATGAGGCATTCAGAGTTGTAGTGGTGATAGAGCGTCATGTTATTCTGAAATTCATCGAGGTGCATCATATTCATCATTAGTCAGCACCCACATATTAATCGATGTAGGTTAAGTGTGTCATAGAAATGTATTGCCAGAATCGTTTAACATAGGGGTGATTGGAAATGTAACCATGTTTTTCATGACAAGTAATGTTGCAGATCATTGTGAATGTATTCTAGTAAACGCATAATATTAGATTTTTACGTAATGCAATGTATTAGGTTAAACGTGTGCCATGTTAAAGTTACATGTGCAAGTTTGCTTATTTACGTATAAGGAGTGGTGTACTAATGCTTAATGTGTGATTTAGTAATGTGTTTAACAGTGTAAAGGCCTGATCGCATATACGTTTAAAGAGAAGGCCTGTTCATTTCCTTATGTTAGCTAAACGTTGTAGGCAGAAAAATGATTTCCCTTGGTAAAGGCTTTGGGGTTCGGGAGAATGGAAAATCTTAGAGAAGAGAAAAGTTTTCGTTCCCATGTTTCTGTTGCAGGTGCAAGGACATTTAGCTCGTTAGTGAGCCTTTGTCTTTGTTTTAGGAGTTAGGATGGTACGAGAAGCCAACAGGGGAGTACATTGGAATGTGCAGATGATACTTTCAGCGGAGAAGGTGCCTGGGACCCAAGGTCAAGCTAACCGTCGTTGGATGGGATACAAGTTTGCTGGAAAAGTACTGGAAGAAGACCTGGCTGAAGAGGTGTGCCAAAGGGCGTGTTCTAAGTTTTTGGGATTTTGTATTAGGGACAGTGCCCCGAAGGTTGAGCAGTTGAGGTTTAGATGGGAAGCTAGAATGAGCATCTTAGAACGAGCTCTGACTAAGTGAATGTACTTCTTAGGAAGTCTTCACTTCTGACATCTTTTATTTTCTTGCCTGGGAAGGGAATTGCTAAGTAGGGATGTCATTTTAGAGATAGAGTAGGGAAAGACTAACTGTTTTTCTTTTAGGCTAATGATTCCTAATGTAGACATTGGATTGACCATTGCATTTCTTATGCTTTTAGAGCTTGTTATTCTTTTTTTTCTGAGTCGTATGAGACTCTTACGTAGACTTGCGTTTGTGTTAGTGCCCATTTATCTTCTTCACCTTGTGCTAAGGTGTTTGTATGTGCAGTTATTTTTGGTTGTAATAAAATCCTAAAAATTTTAGATTCGGAGTCAGTGGTCCTTCCTAAATGAGATTTGATTCTGGTGATTATGTTCTAATAATTGGATTTCCTCCCCTCTACACTATTTAGCAGATAAAAAGATCCTGGCGACCTGAGAGGATTATAGGAGATAATCAGGTAGACAAGAATCTGATCCTATCAGTGGCATGAGCATCACCAGAGCCTGTCCTGATATCCTGGCATAAATATCTCTAGTGTCACACAGCGAGTGACTAGTTACACACCAAGTAATGCTACTTATAGTGCTACTCATCCCTATGTAGGGCGTCGGAGAACTTTACATTATACACACATTATGCAGCAACAGTGTTTTGTGAAAGTGTGTTAATTAATGCCTCTCACATGAGTGTTGCAAACAACCATGTCACTGGCCTCCTCAAGGCGACAAACTATCTTATCATATGCTGCATGCAGTCTATTTTATACTGTGTGTAATACAATATTTAAATTAATTACAGACATACTCTGCTTTCTGTCACAGGCTGTGCCCTCATTGCACCATAAATACAAATCACTATTCTGTGCACCAACAAGGATTCAAATCAGTTACCCTCCGGCTACAGACGTAGACATTTGAAGTGATCAAATCAACCAACTGAGTTCTCTGGCAGCGCAAAACATTTCCTGTTGAGCTAAGACTAGGGAACCTTTTAGCCATTTGAAGGTCCTTATATTCATTTCTTTACAGTTTCCTGCTGAACTTCCATATATCGTACCCTAACCCAACCCTCTTTCACTTCTATACAGTTTCTCTTCTCTTCTCAACAATTCATTGTCTTTCTTTGACCTTCACCTCTTACGTAGTGTTCCATTTTCCTTTTCACATAATCCCAAGCCTCTTTTGACTCTGTTTTTATCTTAAATTCACCACTCTTTCCCTCACATCTATCTTTTTGAGTTTCCTTTCACCTTAAAATCTTCCCCTTTGCACCAGTTTCCCATTCCGGTGTGTCCTATACCTCACTCTTTCATTCTCTCAGAGAATTTCACTCAGTTACAGCTCGGAAGCTCGTCTACCTATCTTCTTCCGTCACCTTCATGCTTCACAGTGCTCTACTCCATTCACCATTAAGTTCAAGTCTTAATCTCTTCTTGCCTATATCTCAAATGCATCTTTACGAGTCTAATTTTCTCATTTCTATTTCTTACAATTTCCTCACGCTATGCAACTTTTATCCTCTTTCTCTCACTTTCTTTCACTTCCATCTCCCTTGCTTCTACCTCCCAAGTACAACAAGAACTTGCTTTCTATCGCATTCCTGTTTTCCTCTCGCTTTTACCTTTTATTTTCTCACATTTGTTGTTTTCTAGACACCCTCTCGTCCCCTTAGTACCTCTTCACTCCTCTAGTTGCTTTCTCTTTGTTCTCTTCTCAACTCCAGTTGTCTCTCGTATCATATTATAGGAGGATGTGTTTCTTGTGCGAGTAAGAATGCGCACAATACCAGGCAGAGCTGTTCTGGACCTGCAGATTTAGGTAGTGCGAGTATCACTGTGAAATACCTATTTATTAATCTCCTGACATCTTCTTGATTTGTTGCTTTTCAGTAGCAGGCTCTCATGGCCTCTTGTGTGCTTGTTTGGTCATTTAAAGCCTGCCAGTCAGCTCTTATGATCTCACACATTTGTTTTTATTAGGTATATCATGAGTGCATTTAAGCCCATTATGAGATTTACCAAATTTGATTTTGCTTTGGGTTTGTGCTAAAAAAAATGGCGCAATCCCGATGCAAAATCTGGGTCTCAACTAATTTTACATTTTATCACCTGGACCCGGGCACGAGAGGCGTTCTATAGGTACCGAACGGGTGCCGAGCAAAGAGGGCGTGAGTAAAATCCCGTCCCCTTTCCCTCCAAGTTACGGTAAACGCTTCCCAGCGAGACACCGTGTACTTGGTGATTCAACCACTTTCCTTTCATCTCTCCTTCACTTCCAGGGTGTGCCATATGCTCCCACCCTTCTCCCGGGATCCCTGAGGCTTCATACGGATATGCCTCTGAGTAAGATTGGGTTTCTTCTTATTGTTAGTCTCTATCTATGACCTACACAGGGGTACGTTCCTACGTCCCCCTTGCCCATATGCTATATAGCCGTTATCACGTTATACAGCAATCACGTATGTCTCGATATACTCAACTAGACACGCTATTCAGGACGAGTTTCAAGTTACTTACCTGACACCTGAGCCTTGGTACTTTTAGGTGCACCGATCTCACAAATAGTGCACCAGTGGTACAACCTAATGGCACATCACCAAATGAGCACCTTGTTTGCTGCTTGGCTGACTTGGCAGCGACTGATTACAGTATGGACATTAATACTTATAATGCTTTCATTTTTTGTCTTCTGTTGTGTGTCTGTCGGTCACAAGGATAAACTCGTTTCTCTCCACCACTATAATTGTTGGCGGGTAATTTTTAATATAATTTTTCACACTCGCAGTCCTCGGCAGGGTGAGCCTTAGCGCGCTCATACCACCGGGACTCTGCACCCCCACTCTGGTCCTGACGAAAGCCTGTATACCATACATCAAGGCAGAAACATGTTGACCGCCACAGAGTGAATCTGGTCTTCTAATTTTTGACCCTCACTCTTCTCCCTTTTTAATATTTCCAATTAGCAAAACAAATAAAATTGCCTTTTTGACTCAATTGGAAGCTTTTAAATTCACTGTCACCTCACACGAACCCCGCTCCGCAGTAACCTGGCGTTGCAGCACACTGGGATGGCATTCGGCCATACCCAGTGGAGCCCGATGATGAAGCATGTCACCAACCAGGTTGGCGAGTGAGGGCTTTATATAAAACCTATTTAGGTTTTTTCTCCTTAAACAACATACAGTGTTGTTTTGAGTCAGCAGACTTGTGCTCCTTTGACCCTAAGAGGTTGTGTATAAACCACACGGACTTCGTTGTTTTTTGAGATTTATCCCTCGAGGGGAGTAGCCGTGTTGTGTTCCCTTCCTCTCTCGTTGTTTTTGTGTAGTTCTAGCAGCGCACAGCTGTGAGAGTTCATCCTCTTTTTTTCTCCTCTTAACCCAAGAGGTCACCTACCCAAGCTCTTCTTACCTCCCGGTGACTTTCATAATGGCCACTCTTGGACTTACTTTTTCAGATTCCGAAGTTGATGCTATTCTAGCACGTCCCTCACTGTTCGCAGAACCCACTATTTCACAGGCGGTCATGTACACCAGTGAATGGGAACAACTTTCCGAACTGAAGAAAAATCGCATACACACGATCCTGCATGGAACTATCCTTACTGAATACCTAAGGACGAACACAGCCCCAAGGGGTCTATTAGTCACCAATGCCCCTCGTATTTTTCTGGAGGACGCTACCTTCAGAAAAGAATGGGCAATGATCGCATGGCATTGCACCCGCGACTGGCTGGTTCTGATTATCAAAACAGCCGTCCGTCTATCAGAAACCATCATGATAGAAATAACTCAAACTGAGACACAATTCAAGACTACCCTAACGGGTTTTAAAAAACGGCTAGACAAGATAAATAAAGACATCAATGAATATAAGGAAAACCTGACCCAAAATAAGGTGACCCAATTCCCGAAAGATCTGAAGAAGTTTGAGTTCAACAAAATCTATCCCTATGCAGACCCTGCTTTTGTTGCACCACGTAAATCCGACACTAATACCTACGGTACAGACGATGATTCGTCCAACAGCAGTGGCTCAAGCAACAATAGCTTTAGACAAGCAAGGAGAGGGAAACAAAGGGGAAGATCACGCCCCCCTCACAACCAACCTACATGGACAAACCTCCCTCCACAACAGGGTAGTTTCGGCACGTACCCGATGCAGTTCCACTACCCATTTAATCCACAAATGGGCTGGAACCCTGGTTTTGCGGCCCCAATGTACCCACAGAATCACTTCGCACAAACCCCTTTTTTAGAGAGAGGCCAAAGAGGCAAAGGCAGGCGGAGAGGGCCCCACCAAAGGGTGCAGTGGGCACAAGACGACCCAGTGGGCAACCGCACTCGGAGCAAGCAGCAACAGGACCAACTGGTGGCAGGGACGATCACCCCGACAGTCTGATAGTTAATCTGTCAAACAAAGTGCTAACTATTAATGAGACCAACATCCTAGAAAAGGGCTTGGGGTTCGTTCCTACAGCACGTCCTGACAAATTCCGCCTTCATTGCAAACTCTCCGCTTTCTTTAGGAATCTCAAACTCAAGGCCTTCTTCGAGGAACGCACCCTTGAGCTAGTAGAATCTGACAAGGGCGACACATCTCTGCGACCAAAATCAACATTTACTCCTCCCCCACATACCATCCCGGTGGAGATTACTACCTTTGAGCGGGCAGTTTTCGCAGAGATTGAGAATTTGGACACACCCTCCACTTTCAAAAATCTTAGTGCAGAGGAGTTCAAAGCCATTGACTCTCTACGCCAGAATGCGAATATCACAATCAAACCAGCGGACAAGGGGGGCGCAGTAGTCCTATTAAACACCACTGATTACGACCAAGAATGCCGACGGCTTCTTAGTGACCGTAAGAACTATACGCCGCTCCTCACTGATCCCTCCAACGATCTGAGAGATCAGATCAAGAGAATAGTTGAAGGAGCTCTGACCGAAGGGGTTATCACCACCTCAGAAGCACGGTTCCTAACAGGGAGTCAGGGAACTATTCCCTACATCTACACCCTCCCAAAAATTCACAAGGACAGACTCCCTACCCCGGGCCGCCCCATAGTCTCGGGGATTGGCTCATTGTTGGAACCATTATCACGCTCTGTGATCACTTTCTCAAACCATTGGTTCAATATACATCCACGTACCTCAAGGACACAAAGGATTTATTGAAGCTGTTGAACAACACGACATGCTCTGACGAGACCATCTTGGTGACGATGGATATCGAAAGCCTATATACGAGCATCCCCCAGGACGAGACAATCAGAGTCCTAGAGGAGTCCTTGAATTCCCATCCTTGGGAATATAGAACTTCCAAGGATTTTATCATCCAATGCGCTACTTTGGCTCTTAAACAAAACTTTTTCGAATACAGGGACACCTGTATTTACAATCTACAGGTACTTCAATGGGTAGTACCTTCGCCCCAAGCGTGGCAGGACTGTATGTGTATGACTTTGAACGTAAATTCATCCTACCCAGTACTAACCCATATACATCCTCCATAGGCTTATGGAGAAGATATATTGATGACGTGTTGTTAATCTGGCAGGGCAGCCAAGATGCCCTGCTTGCTTTCTTCGAATGGGTCAACACTCTGGATCCCAACCTGAGATTTACCCATACCCATGATCACTCAGAAGTGGTATTTCTGGATGTCATAATCATGAAAAAGCAGGGAGCACTACATACCAAGACATATTACAAACCAACCTCCAGAAACAATCTACTGGATTTTACGAGTTTCCACCCCGTACTTTGAGGGAGAATTTACCGTATGGCCAATTCCTCCGCCTCCTGCGGAATTGCACCTCACTGGGCGACTTCAAAAACCAATCTGATGATCTTACTTCCAAATTGGTAGCAAGAGGCTACCCCCAAACTATACTCTCCAAGAGTTACAAACGCGCTAGGAACCAACCGAGGGAAGCACTGCTGGAAGATCACACCAATGATACAAGTCCTACACCATTAACTTGCGTAACGACTTACAGCACTTTATCCAACAAAATGAAAAAAGTCATCAATAAGCACTGGAGTATTATCAATACTAACAATCGCAAGTGGGAGAAACCCCTCTTCTCTTTCAAACGGGCTCAGAGCCTGCGTAACAGTCTGGTACATACACGCCCGACTGTACAACTGAACACTACCCAAAGGACTATCACAGAGGCTTGGGGCCTGCCTACGATCACAGGACATTATCCCTGCTCCGATTGCAGCATCTGCCATTTGACCTCGCATACAACAACCTTAAACCTGGAACCAGGCAAGACCTGGACACAAAGAGGACACACTAATTGTAATACATCTAATGTGATTTATCTAATCACATGTCCGTGTGGTCTACGCTACGTAGGAATGACTACCAGAAAAGTTAAACTCAGAATATGTGAGCACCGGAGCAACATCAGGTGCACACGCATCACAACAAAACTGAGTGAACATTTCCTGACTTCCAATCATACCACCAATGACTTAACATGGACCATTATTGAGGAGATCACCCCACGGCGGAACATTCAAAAAATCCTTTTCGAAAAGGAACAGAGATGGGTCTACTGTCTGGGGACTAATCACAGTGGGCTTAATGACAACATACCTTGGGCTACAGTATTATAAGTCTCTAATACTCTCTGTTGCCCCTAATTATCACCAATCTAGAACCCCTGCGTTGAGTCTAATTGCTTATTGGTGACTTAACCACGTTTTCAGGACTGGTACCCTTCAGTTTTCCTGTCCCTGAAAGACTCCCTCCCTGTGTCCTTCTTACACAGTTGTATGTAATAACGCGGACATCTGTGCACCCTAACTCTCTGCCCCGTACCTGCCGCCTACCCCGTGCATAGAGTGTTTGCTTATTAATACTACTTGCTCCGCAAGTATATTAATTTTTCTGCCGTGGTGTACTTTGTGCAGAGCAACACGATACTATGCCTAACGGTTGCCCGTTGTCTGTGCTGTTTCCTACTATTTACACTGTAGGTATCAACCTCTATATTACACCTCTATCCAATCACTAACGATGGTAGACTTTCATAGTTCCACTCTCGAATATAGTTCCAACTATATACATGGGAGTTGTCATCTACTACATGATACTCCGAATCAACCATCTACGATGGGAGATTTTAATGGTCTTACTCTCAATAAAGTTTTGTCTTAACAATAAAAAAACCTGTTTCCTTCCCGATCAGGTATCCTAGACTACACGGCATTGTCTATCTCTTAACTCTGACACGATTGGCTCCCTAGCCTCCAGCATATCCTATCATACATCAGCATGGGCATAGCTGGACCAATTAGTGTGGCCGTCTTTAGTCTCTAGCCATGTGATTTGCCTACCATAGCGACGCACGTCAGCTTCGCTACTATATATACGAGCTCCTCACTCCGGGTCCCTATCACCTGGACCCGGGCACGAGAGGCGTTCTATAGGTACCGAACGGGTGCCGAGCAACGAGGGCGTGAGTAAAATCCCGTCCCCTTTCCCTCCAAGTTACGGTAAACGCTTCCCAGCGAGACACCGCGTACTTGGTGATTCAACCACTTTCCTTTCATCTCTCCTTCAATTCCAGGGTGTGCCATATGCTCCCACCCTTCTCCTGGGATCCCCGAGGCTTCATACGGATATGCCTCCGAGTAAGATTGGGTTTCTTCTTATTGTTAGTCTCTATCTATGACCTACACAGGGGTACGTTCCTACGTCCCCCTTGCCCATATGCTATATAGCCGTTATCACGTTATACAGCAATCATGTATGTCTCGATATACTCAACTAGACACGCTATTCAGGACGAGTTTCAAGTTACTTGCCTGACACCTGAGCCTTGGTACTTTTAGGTGCACCGATCTCACAAATAGTGCACCAGTGGTACAACCTAATGGCACATCACCGAATGAGCACCTTGTTTGCTGCTTGGCTGACTTGGCAGCGACTGATTACAGTATGGACATTAATACTTATAATGCTTTCATTTTTCGGCTTCTGTTGTGTGTCTGTCGGTCACAAGGATAAACTCGTTTCTCTCCACCACTATAATTGTTGGCGGGTAATTTTTAAAATAATTTTTCACACTTGCAGTCCTCGGCAGGGTGAGCCTTAGCGCGCTCATACCACCGGGACTCTGCACCCCCACTCTGGTCCTGACGAAAGCCTGTATACCATACATCAAGGCAGAAACATGTTGACCGCCACAGAGTGAATCTGGTCTTCTAATTTTTGACCCTCACTCTTCTCCCTTTTTAATATTTTCAATTAGCAAAACAAATAAAATTGCCTTTTTGACTCAATTGGAAGCTTTTAAATTCACTGTCACCTCACACGAACCCCGCTCCGCAGTAACCTGGCGTTGCAGCACACTGGGATGGCATTCGGCCATACCCAGTGGAGCCCGATGATGAAGCATGTCACCAACCAGGTTGGCGAGTGAGGGCTTTATATAAAACCTATTTAGGTTTTTTCTCCTTAAACAACATACAGTGTTGTTTTGAGTCAGCAGACTTGTGCTCCTTTGACCCTAAGAGGTTGTGTATAAACCACACGGACTTTGTTGTTTTTTGAGATTTATCCCTCGAGGGGAGTAGCCGTGTTGTGTTCCCTTCCTCTTTCGTTGTTTTTGTGTGCCCTCATTGCACCATAAATACAAATCACTATTCTGTGCGCCAACAAGGATTCAAATCAGTTACCCTCCGGCTACAGACGTAGACATTTGAAGTGATCAAATCAACCAACTGAGTTTTCTGGCAGCGCAAAACATTTCCTGTTGAGCTAAGACTAGGGAACCTTTTAGCCATTTGAAGGTCCTTATATTCATTTCTTTACAGTTTCCTGCTGAACTTCCATATATCGTACCCTAACCCAACCCTCTTTCACTTCTATACAGTTTCTCTTCTCTTCTCAACAATTCATTGTCTTTCTTTGACCTTCACCTCTTACGTAGTGTTCCATTTTCCTTTTCACATAATCCCAAGCCTCTTTTGACTCTGTTTTTATCTTAAATTCACCACTCTTTCCCTCACATCTATCTTTTTGAGTTTCCTGTCACCTCAAAATCTTCCCCTTTGCACCAGTTTCTCATTCCGGTGTGTCCTATACCTCATTCTTTCATTCTCTCAGAGAATTTCACTCAGTTACAGCTCAGTCTACCTATCTTCTTCCGTCACCTTCATGCTTCACAGTGCTCTACTCCATTCACCATTAAGTTCAAGTCTTAATCTCTTCTTGCCTATATCTCAAATGCATCTTTACGAGTCTAATTTTCTCATTTCTATTTCTTACAATTTCCTCACGCTATGCAACTTTTATCCTCTTTCTCTCACTTTCTTTCACTTCCATCTCCCTTGCTTCTACCTCCCAAGTACAACAAGAACTTGCTTTCTATCGCATTCCTGTTTTCCTCTCGCTTTTACCTTTTATTTTCTCACATTTGTTGTTTTCTAGACACCCTCTCGTCCCCTTAGTACCTCTTCACTCCTCTAGTTGCTTTCTCTTTGTTCTCTTCTCAACTCCAGTTGTCTCTCGTATCATATTATTGGAGGATGTGTTTCTTGTGCGAGTAAGAATGCGCACAATACCAGGCAGAGCTGTTCTGGACCTGCAGATTTAGGTAGTGCGAGTATCACTGTGAAATACCTATTTATTAATCTCCTGACATCTTCTTGATTTGTTGCTTTTCAGTAGCAGGCTCTCATGGCCTCTTGTGTGCTTGTTTGGTAATTTAATGCCTGCCAGTCAGCTCTTATGATCTCACACATTTGTTTTTATTAGGTATATCATGAGTGCATTTAAGCCCATTTTGAGATTTAACAAATTTGATTTTGCTTTGGGTTTGTGCTAAAAAAAATGGCGCAATCCCGATGCAAAATCTGGGTCTCAACTAATTTTACGTTTTTTTAAAAACCCTGCCACAAAGAAATTGGCAACAAGGAGAAGCATGTTAGTAGATCTTTTATGCTTAATTGGTTACAAAGTCTGCATTTTCTAATATTTTTATAGAGTAAAGACATCTGCTGCAGAGGTGCCCAGTAACTATCATGGAATGATAATTTGTGAGATAACCTCGGAGGTTAAAGTATTTCTTGGAGAAATTTCAGTTTTGTGTAGTCCCAGATCTGACTCAAAGTAGTATAGAAGGTTAATGTGCCTGCAAAGCACATCATGTAATATGCAGATGACAGATTTTTTTTAATGTAGCTAGGTAAGGTTACTGCTTTGAACACAGATCCTTTTGTTACTTGCAGTACATAAATAGTAAGTCTTTTAATATAGCACAGTGAGCTATGTAGGATATGTGACTGCTACACCTTTTAACCCTCACTGTTTCATGCAACACATCTTGTACACTGGTTTACACGTTTGCATGATTTGCATGATGTAAATCGCTCTGACACCCTGCATTGGGATTTGTAGCGTTATAAAAGAAAGTAAAATAGTGCTATTTAAATTGTTTTTAAATACTGGGACAGACCAACACATCTGAGATACTTACAGTTCATGCACTTACATAAAGAGACCTAACAAAGTCAAAAGCATTGTTCTCTTAAGTACCTGTGAAGAGATAACAAGCTGTGTGCTTCTCTCCGTTGTATTTACATTTAAGTGTGAGATTCCAGCCCACTTGATCAAAAGGAGGCCTAATGGCCCCTTAACTTGGCCTTTATCTTTGGTCCAGCTGGAGATGAAGATAAAAAAGTCCCCCTCGCTGCCTGCTGGGAATGAAAAGCAGACAATGTGCAGGTGCTGCTGAACGTGTCTAGGAATCTGAAAATAACACCTGGACAAGTTCAGCATATTTCTGTGGGGCCAATCTTCTTGGCAGGGTGGACGGCGTTCACCCTGTGAAAATAGTGGGTGGACACTGTGCAACCCGGAATTGTGCCCTGGTTGGTGTCTTTCAGTGGCTGCATGGTTGTTTCAGTCCGAGTCCTGGCGATTCACAAATAGAAACTTACCTAGACTTTTACTGGCACATCTACTAATGTAACAGACAGGCTAAAACCCAGAGTAGGAACCAAATGGTTATCTGCACATCATCCTGAGTAGTAGTTAATGCAAAATTAATTTACACAACATTTTGGACTTTGGGGTGTATTTTTATCCAAGACGAGGGGTTAGTCGACCGATGGCTCTGTCAATTTCTTTTGGTCATAGAAGCCAAGGTGTATGAAAGAATGACAAGGTCTCAGATTTGTTTTTACTTCATATATTGTGACTCTTTCATGTAGAGATTTTCATTGAGACGAGTCATTTCTAACCAGTGGCCGAAGTTGGGGGGAAAATGTAAGGGAAACGTGGGCAGAGAATGAGAGGGCGGGAATTACTTGAGGATTGGGTAAGTGGGCGGAGTAAGAGGTGTGGCCAGAAAGAGCAAAACATCACAATGTTTAGTATTTGTTTGGCATTTCACTGGCCTGTTAAAGCTTATTATGTTATTTAATTCAACTAAAAGATACACGTTTATTTAAGGTTTAATATGGGTTATTGACTTTTGAAATACATTCACAAAGTGGGCTATGTTTCCAAACACAATGAATGATTGCCGTGGCCCTCTGCTGTGGGGGCCCAGCAGGACCTAATTATATCTATGCCCACCATCACTGCACTTCTCACAAAATGTACTTTGCCGGCGAGTCACTGCGCTCTGACAGCTGGGACGTGATGTGACGCCCCCTACGTATGGGAATCAATGTACAGGATGTGTCACATAACAAGACAGTGAGGGTTACACGGTGTAGGAGTCGCATTCTCTTCTTAGCTCACTGTATTTTATTGCAGTTTAAATGGAGCAGACTACAAGCTAACATTTTAAAATGGATGTATTTATCCGTTATTCTTTTTATTATGAATATCTTTCTTTTTCTTATTCTTTCACGCTTAGTTAAGATGAAGCGAATAAAAGAAAGTGGTGCAGCCTTTAGAAAAAAGAAAAAGGCTAGAGAGGAATAATTAAAAAGTATGAAGGTGCACTACTAAAATACCTCAGTCGTGAAACAGAAACTACTAGTACTACTACTGTTACTGAAGCAATTTCCGATTCTGAATTCAAACCATCATCAAAGTCAAGTGATCCTTCAACTTCAACAAGTGATAAGGGGTGTAAAAGACAAACAATTGAAAGATGTTGGTCTTTGGCCAAGTAAGATTAAGACACACGTATCTTACTGTTAGGACAAGGGGCGTCTGTGGTTCAACATCTAGATTCTGATTTTGGTGAAGTGATTCGTGAGGGTGCTTCAATCAAAGGTCGAACCAGAAAACTTACACACGAGTGGTTTTTTCAAACTCTGCCAAATAATGAAAAAATGTTGAGGTCGTGGTTGGTGTACTCTTCTTCCAAGAAAGCTCGTTACTGCTTTTGTTGCAGACTATTCGCAGACAGAAGTCATTCAGATTTTGATTCTGCAGATGGATTCAACACGTGGTGGAAACTCAATCCTAAAATTTTCGATCATGAATCTAGTGGGGCCCATGTTCGATGTTTCACACAATGGAAGGAGTTGGAAATTAGAATCTGATGTGGAGCAACAATTGATAAAAAGGCGCAAGAACAAGTTAAAAACGAAGTAAAGAAGTAGAGGGAGATACTTTCAAGATTGTTGGATATCATTAGATTACTAGCTAAACAAAATTTGACTTTGCGGGGTCACCAAGAAGGAATTCATTGCAAGACAGATGATGAACCTGAATCAACAGGAAATAGAGGACATTTTTTAGAATTAGTTCATTTGTTGGCGAAATATGATCCAGTGCTACGTGAGCATACTGTAAGAATTAAGCTGGGAAAAAAGTATGCTAAATCCTATATGTCGCCTACTATTCAGAATGAGTTTATTGAAATTTCGGGAGAAAAAGTAAGAAGCAAAGTTATCGAGCAAGTGAAAGAAGCAAAGTACTTTTCTATGATATTCAACAGCACTCCTGATATTTCTCATAAAGATCAGACAAGCCAAGTTTTACGCTACGTTATGATCTATGGAAATAAAGTGATGGTTGTGGAATCATTTGTCGATTTCATTGAAACAAAAGGTAAAACCGCTGAGAATATTTCAACTATGATTTTGCAGAATTTAGAAAGCAACAGAATTGATATTCAGAATTGTAGAGGACCAGCATATGATAATGCTGCTGTAATGGCTGGTCAACATAGTGGCGTTTAAAGATGCATCAGGGAACTTAATGGAAAAGCAGAATTTGTCGCATGTACAAATCACTTGCTGAATTTGGCTGGTTTACATGCAGCTTCTGTTGCTGTGAATTCTGTCAGCTTTTTTGGAACTGTGGAGCGTTTGTTCACGTTTTTTCCTTCCTCGACCCATCGCTGGGATATTCTGACTTCAGCCACTGGTCAAAGTGTCAAGCGTGTAATAGAAACTCGGTGGAGTGCACAGGGAGATGCTGTGAGTGTTGTAAAAAAGAATTACTAAAAAATCTTAAGTGCTGTAGAACGTTTTCCTGGTGAAGAAGAAAATAGAGTTACCAGTTCAGATGCTGGTGTGCTTCTTGTTGCTTTACAATCTATTTCCTTCCTGTGCTTTCTTGCTCTGTGGGAATCCGTCTTTGTAGAAATTAACGACCCTCAGGTCTACCTCCAAACCAAAGAATTGAATATACAACAATGTGACATAAAACTCAATGCTTTAAAAGCATTTTTAACAGGAAATAGGTGTGAATTAGTTAACAATTCCGTAGCTTACGGTAAAGAAATTTGTGATGATCTTGGGATAGTCATGGATCGTCAGTGTAGAAAGAAGAAACTAATGGCAGGTGAAGAATCGCAAGATGCTGAATTGTCATATGAAACTGAGTTGAGGAGAGAAATGTTTTCTTCACTGGACAGAGTGATCGAAGAAATCACCACAAGATTTCAACAACTTCATGTGCTTGCTGAAAAATATGCCTTCCTTACTCCATCAAATCTTTTGAATGATAAATACGAATGTCAACTAAATTATTATCATGATGACATTAATAAGGAAGAGTTCCTCGTTGAGAGAAAAAGACTTCAGAGTTTTATTTCTGTTGCTGCTACGCAACAAGAAACAGAGACATAGGACAGTCCCCATGAACTTTTGCAGTTTATTCTAAAATACGGTCTTGAGAACTCAGTTCCAAATATTATAATAGTACTGCGAATTTTCCTCACAATTGCTGTAATTGTTGCTGGTTGTGAGAGGTGTTTTTCTAAATTGAAATTGATTAAGAATTACCTAAGATCTACAATGAGTGCCTTACGTTTAATAAATCTTGCCATACTGTCTATAGAATAGCAACTGAGTGATGAAGTAGACTTCGATGATGTCATTGATGATTTTGCTAATAGGAAAGCAAGAAAAATAACATTTTAGAATGTTGAAATGAAGGTTTTACTTGAAAAATAAACATAGTGTTTTCATTTACTTTTCTATACATAATTTTGATTTATTGTTGTATTTTTGGTGTGTATTAAGAGGGGCGGCAAACTAAAACAATAGTTTTCATATTATTACAAGACCTAACAATAATGACATATTAACCTTTGTGTTTTTTCAGTGAATTTACTATAATTAATTCATGTCTGTCTCCCTCCCCCCTCACTGTTCTTGTGCATGGGGCCCTCCCACCATGTTTGGGGTATAGATTCTGAGGCCGGAGCGGTCTTTGGCAATGAACGACAAGTTATCGATAAAGATCTGATTGACTGTCCTAATCCTGCGCAGTTAAACATCGATGGCCCCTCCACTCCCCTCCCCTCACACACCAGGGGCTGAAGGTGAGCCCCACCCGGAAGTGTGCGAGCCTTGACGTTCCGTACTAGACACATTATTATGATTTTACTGTTCTTGCGGACTTTTAACAGTGTTGGTTACCATGAAAGTAATGTGAAAACAAAATCGCAGAAAAATGTAATGTTTCTTGTTTCTTCTGATTATTCATGGAGTACCACAGCGCCGGATCAGTTTGTCCCGGGCCTTGGATGGGGTTGAACATGTTCCCATGGCCTCTACAGCTGTGTTTAAGGATTGTGATAATAATGTGTCGCCACTCCTTGTATTTTAGCTTTGGAACCCCTGGGCAGGCTGTGCACCATGCGTGTGTTGAGGCTGCTCTGAAGGAGAGATGGACTAGTACAAGCTGGCTTTGGGTCCCAGGGAGTTGGTTGCTGCTGCTTAGAAGTAATGACAGAGCGCGACCCCTGGTTGTTGCCTTTGGGCCATCAGAGCGGGCTTTGTATCTGGTCTGTGTTGGCAAGGTTGTGGAGCTGACTGACTCCCTTGTGCTGAGTTTAGTTCTAAGCAAAAGACACATAATTGATGGACGGAATGCAGAACAAATCAAAACATTCACCCCAGTCAAGAGCTCTGGGTTAAATCCATCATTCTTTTGCTCACCATGCCACCCCAGTTTAGTACGACATTGTTCTGCATTCTGTCCATCAATTGTTGTTTTCGAGTTTAGTTCTAAGGGCATACAGTGAGTCATTCCCTGTGAATAATTAGTTTGCTTTTTTTGAAAGATCCCTAGAGCACATTACGTTTGTGCACGTCCCCACTGATTTAATGGAGGGACCACGATGTTTGGTCATTTAATGTCCGCTGTAGATGATAGATCCCTGAACAATGTCATGTATGTGCATGTTTGCATTGGGCTGAGGGGATTACCAGGTAATCGTTCACTCAGCTCTCTGATGGATGTCACATGCGGTTTTTCTGAGTCCCCAGATAGATCATGCAGTCTGCGTGTTCTCCTTTGTACTGCAGGTCACCGGTGTATTCAACTGTGTAGCCATGGACCGTGTCATGTATGTGCATGTAACTTGCATGATCGAGGTAACTATTAGCGGCGATACTACGTGTCTGTCCGACCTCTTTCAAGTGCTCGCCGTCCTTTTTCCCTAGCACCCCTCCCTCTCATGGGCGGCCACCTGAGGGATAGCCCGGGGCGCCACAAGCTCTAGCTACGCCTCTGGTAGTGTAGCATAGAGTTAAATGGCTTAGAGTGGAGTGGCATGGTGTAGAGTGGAATGGCATAGAGAGGAGTAAATTGTCATAGAGTGGAGTGACTTAGAGTGTTGAGTGGAGTGTCATATATTGGACTGTCATAGAGTAGACTGTCGTACATTGAAATGACATAGAGTGAAGTGTCGTTGAGTCGAGCGACTTCGGGGCACATGCATCATCATTTTGCGATCGCGAACAGTGAGATTCACAAAAATCGTCCGTTTGCGATTGTAAAATGGACTTTTTTTTGCAATTTCTACATGCATAGCATTTTGTGATTCCCAAATAGCGAATCGGTAAAAGTCGCTATTTGGGAATCGCAAAATGCAAGCTTGATGCATGTGCCCCTTAGAGTGTTGTGGAGAATGATAGAACAGAGTGGGATGGAGTGGAGTGTGTTGGATCGCTGTGGAGTGTTGTAGACTACAGTGGCGTAAAGTGGAGTATGCATGATGTAGCAGCGCACTGCTATTACAGACCACACATTTTCAATGAAATGACCATTACATTTGCACAGACACATGGTTTTAATGATAAAACTATACTGTGCACAAATGATAATGTTTGAAAATGACATCACCTAGTGCATTAATTTTTCATGATCTTATTAAAATATTTGTTTTCACCACACTTCAGAATGATATAAAAATGTGCTCCAATTTTGCTTTCCTTCTTCTAATATATTCTGAAATATTTGCACAGTTAATTTACAGACATTTCAGTTTTGTTTTGTGCTACAAAAAACCTGTCCTTTCTCATCCCTATTCACCCTGCAAGATTGTTTAATTCATTCTCTCACTTTGAAGTCGATGAAAGAAAAATAAACAACATGCTCATTCGAAAGACAGAGCCTGAGATTTGACCTCTGTCTTTGAATACACAGCAAGTGTGACAAGATAAGAACACAAATTAAAGGCCTGTTTACAGAAAGCAACCATTCGTAGAAGAATACAAGAAGAAATGATAAATAGGCTATTCTCCATGGGAGGGACAAAGACATGCTTTAGATAGCCTAAAACAAATAAAGCCAACAAATATAAAGCAACAAATGTGAGCTACAAACCACAAAACCAAAGGTGAGCAATGGGCAGAATGCATTCCCAGGGAAGCTTTCAGGATGTCCCTAAGAAGTCTTTTTGATGTGTCTAGTAGTCTTTTGACCTAAAAAACAGATGTTTGTTTCTACGGAACCCTTTCTGTCAAGACATCTTGGATAGATGCTCTGTAAGGTGCAGAAGGCTGGAAGGCTTGAAGTTCCTTTCAGATGACCAATGGTAAACAATCAATGAAAGAAGTACAGTGAATCGTTCCTGAGGAACAAATTCTGGATAAGAAAGGCAATCTACCATAATACTGTAAGTTGGTTTCATGGTCATGCCTATTTTGTTTTTTTCCAAACAAATTCTAGCTTTTGGTACAGGGTCGGCCCTCCTGTCACCTGGTAGGCTTCGATAGTCACCCTCTTACTTTGAATGAGTCTGATAGACTTCACTGTTAAGGATGAAATCTGTAAATATAAGGATCCAACTAAGCTTCAAAGAGCAAGCAAACTAAAAATCTCATGTCATTTGCTAAATCAGCACCTTCAGTGCTTTTCTCAAGGTTGATACATTTATTTATCCACTAAGAGATCAGCACTAATCATGCACTTTTTAACAAATGAGCATTGTTTTGTATAAACTAATAAGGCCTAGTTCTGAGCATCTGTCCTTTTTAAAAGATTTATTTCCCATTTAGTGCTGTCAAGCAGCAAAGTACAGAAAACATTAACACAAATAACATGAACATCATACAACACCTTGGCATTACACATGACCTCAGTAGAAAACAGAAAGATAATTTCACTTATAGCATAGAGGATCGGCATTTGAAAGTCCAGTATCAATGGGCAGATGATTTTAACACCCATACACAGTGCACACATGGAACGGAGCCACGCCCTTCGCATCCATCAACTCCCCCTCCTGTTCTTTGTGGTTGCTGCTCTTCCAACCCAGCCCAGCCCAATACATCCCTGCTTCCCGTGTCCATCCAGCCTTATATAGTGATTGTGTTAGAGGACCTGGTTTGTAAGAGTCTCCGCCTCCCTTGTCCAATACTCTCTCCTCAGGAGCAGTGAGCCTGTAGCTCATTACTTTTTAACTCTCTATAACATCCATTGCTTTATTGTCAGTTTATTTAAAAGCAGTCCCAGACATGGAGGTCTGCTGACCCCCGCAGGCCACCATCCCTGGGAGTGCCAGCCATTCCCAATGGGGTCGCAAGGTGCAACAGCCTCATTAATATGCACGAGGCATGCAATTTGCGACTCGCTAATTGGCGGGTGGTACATCTGGCCCTTATTAAATTTGTGGAGTTTTGAGGTCAATCTAATGAATACTAATGTTTCTCAGGGAAGTAACATTCCATCTTTGAAAAATAGATATTGCCACATGTTTACTTAAGCATACTTTCTGATGACTGTATATCAGGGAAATTGGATGGGCAGAGTGGATCATAAAGATTGGTATGTTGAGATTTCCAATAAAAGCGAGCATCATCAGTGTCTGAGGTATATTTTGCAGGAAGTGAGGGACAAAACTATGCTTTTAAATATTCTATATGGTACAAATCCTTGCCCATACCTATACGGCTATCTGAAAAGGACTTGACTCTAAATTGTGAATTGCATTCTTTGAAAAGTTCTTCTCAGTGAGCTAGAGGGAATGCCAGCTGGGACACAATTGAGTTGCATAGTAGTGATAGACATTACTTTTGACTTAGTGTATTATTGCCTGGAATATTTGTGGCATTTCGTCAGCTACTCCAGTATTTAGCTATGCATTTGGTGTCATTGGCATTCATTGTTTGTGCATTCAGGATGTCCCATTAAGAAAAGTAAGAATGAGGACATCACAGCAACACCCAATTCTCCTCTGAGATCAAAACTGTAAGGAAATGCCTCTTTTTGAATCATCACCCCCAAGTTTTGGACCGATGTCGCTGGTTTTTTGACTTGGAGAGTGTACTGAAGCCTGCTAATCAGACCTCAGTGCCAGTGTTCTCACCCCTTACAAAATGTATGTTGAATTGCCTACCCCAACTGGTATAAGCTTACTTACTTATAAGTACCTAGTACATGGTACCAAGGGAACCCAGGGCATGTGAGACAAAGTGTTCCCACCCAGGGCTGCAGCACTGGTTGTGCCATAATGTGTGTGACAAAGTACAAGGTGGCTCCCAGCCTGCCACTTCAGCCTGGAAGATCAGTTTTAAACAGCAAATTTGACTTTGCCATTTAAACCAATTGCACAGCTCCCACTTCCCTTACCAATATATGTAAGTCTCCCCAAAGGAAGGCATATGGAGCACTAAGGCACAGAGCTGTATATTTTTAAGTAGGTCATATACCCTTAATATATCCTGACAGCAAAACTTTAATTTGTCGTTTTTTCTGTGAAAAAGTTAGCAGCCCCATTGGCTAAAACAGAGTTACCAGCTGACCTCCCAGCCTGGCTACCTTCTGAATGGGACAACTAAAGTGGGTGTTTCAAGGTATCAAATTAAATCATGGCATTAAACCCAACTTGATGCCCATGTCAAATTTAATGTCACTTTGAAGGAAAGGCAACTTTGAGAAAGTTGCCACTCTGTTGCCCAGTTTGCCAGTGCCCTGGCACAGTTGCTGGCTTCCAGACATCCTTCTGCCCTCCTCGGAGTTGTGTGAATGACTCCCGGGCTCAGGAGCATTAGACGCCTGCTCTAGGTGTTGGCCTAAAAGGCGAGCTTCAAAGGCTAAGCCACCTTTGGGGGACAAATGGCAGTCCCACTCTTGAAGGGATGCCACTTTGTTCAGCGAGACAGGCTGGCGGAGGGAAAAGAGAGGGGAGACCAGTGCCCAAACCCGTTTTTCCCATGGGCTTGTAGCCCACATGTAGCCACACATCAGGAGTGGGCTACAAAGCTCCTAACATCCAAGGAAAGGCCAGACGTCTTGAGAGTGGACAGAGTAGTGCACTCTGGGATTGCTAGATGCCACACTTTCTATTCTATGCAGATTTCTAAAGTGTGTGGCTACCTGAAGGCTTCCTAGCTGAACCACAGTATAGCACCTGAGCTGACAGGGGAACATATGATGAGGTTTTAGTCAGTTTAGATAGAGCCAGGATTTGAGCTGTTTTCTAAACAGTGTCTCCTTATCTCCGCTTCTCAATTCTAATGGCAATGAGTTCAATGGTTTAGGGATAAGATGGGTGAAGGAACGTCCATCCCATTGACTCCTATGTATTCAAGACACTTTCAGGAGTCGGGCAGTAGAAGATCTCAACACTTTGCTATGGGATTATGGTGTCAACAATGCACATAGCCGGATGTCATCACAGGGTGGTAGGGATCCTGGTAGCCCATTGATCGGTGACCTCATCATCCCCCATGGCACCCTTAACCTCAGATCATGGTAGAACTGGAGAAAGGACCGAAGAAGGACTGCCCTGCTAACCCCTAGACCTGGCAAGAGAAGCTGCACTGACTGTTGGCCTGCACCTGCTGCACCTTGGGCGTGCAAGGAGAGGACTGGGCCCGTGGTTCCTGGCTCATGCAAAAGTCAACCGAGCCCCAGGCCAAAGAATTGTCTCCAAGGGTCAGTCGGCTGACTCCACTGGAACCAGCACCAGGGCTGTCAAAGGTGAAGAAGCCTATTCCAGAAAGTCTGAAGCCACACTCTTCGAACTGCCACTGCCATCACGGGTGACCCAAGAGACCAATTCTCAATGGCTAAAAGTTGCGCCTGATTCTACTGATGGTGTTTGAGTCCAGATTGGCCACCAAAGAGGGACACCAGCCTCCACAACAGGATACTGCTGGACCCGCTGTGTACGGAGATCAGTAGTCCAGAAACAGCTGATCTTCCACTGCTTCAAAGAGGACTTCAAGGTACACTGACCCTGTGGCCAATGTCGCCCCATTTTACCCGTGGACGGAAGAATAGCCGAAAGTACATCCCTGTTGACTACACATCACTCGAAGCATCTTTCAGCATCCTCAGGATCCTGCATCCCAGCATCAGGGCCACTCAATTAAAGTCTATAGAAATTAATCATCTGCGCCTTGATCTTCTGAAGATTGCGGATCAGACCACAGTATTGGAGGATGAAATGGGTGCACTGAAAAAAAAGTCAAGTTGCTCAGAACAGAGGAGCGCTTAGAAGACCCTCCAAGCTGATCGCGGCGAAACAACCAATGCCAGTAGGCTTCCCAGAGCACAAGGAGGGCTTTTCAGCAGAAGTCTTTCTGGAACAATGGATTACAAAAACACTTAGATCTCAGAAGCAGTCCAATTTCTTCACGCTGAAGAGGGCCCACATTGCGTTGCTGCCCAAACCGTCCTCTGGATTGCCCCCGTGGGCCATGATTCCTTGTCTTTTCAACTACAAGGACTGTAGCGCTATCCTCCGTCACGTCATTGTAGCTTCTTCAGGTGAGGTGTGATGTGGATCTGTCTGGGGAGGTCGAGGATGAGTTGTGCCACTAAGTTTTGTATTGTGTGTAGTCTCTTCAAGAGATGTGCGGTGAATCCTACGTAGAGTGTATTACTGTAGTCCAGCCTGCTTGTGATGAGGGCCTGCATGACAGTCCTTATGGTGTTGACTGGGAGCCATCTGAAGATCTTGTGGAGCATGCGTAGTGTGTGGAAGCAGGCAGATGAAACTGTGTTTACTGGTTTCTTCAGAAAGATAATGTGCTGTCCAAGATGATGCCGAGGCTGCTTCATGGTCTGTCAGGGCAGCGGGTGTGCAGAGTTCCGCAGGCCACCACGCGTCGTTCCATGGCGAGGTGTTGTTTCCAAAATGAGGACTTCCGTCTTGCTTGTGTTCAGGTTGAGTCAGTTGTCCTTCATCCAGTCGGTGACATTTATACCTCTGTGGGCGTTGGCTCTAGTGGTGGAGGGGGTCTTCTAACAGTGAGAGGATGAGCTGGGTGTCGATGGCGTAGGAAATGATGTTGAATACGTGTGATCTGACAGTGTTGGCCGGAGTCATGTTTGCGTTGAAGTAGGTGGGACTGAAGGATGTCCATGGGGCATGCCACAGATAATCTTCTTGAGTTTCAAGGTGAATGGTGGGAGACGGATTCTCTGGGTTCTTTCAGTGAGGTATGAGGCAATCCATTTAAGGGAGTCTTCCTGGATTATGATGTGGTGGAGTCTGTTGATCAGGATGTGATGGGAGATGGTGAAGAAGGCGGCTTACAGATCCAGGAGGATGAGAACTGCCATTTTTCCACGGTGCAGAAGGATCCTTATGTCGTCGGTGGCTGCAATCAGGGCTGTCTTGGTGCTGTGGTTGGCGCGGAATCCGGATTGAGAGGAGTCCATCAGGTTGTTCTGTTCCAGGTGTTCGATGAGTTGATGGTTGATTGCCTTCTTGACAATCTTCACTGGAAAGGGAAGCAGGGAAATGGGTGGGTAGTTCTTCAGTTCTGCTGGGTCAGCACATATCTTTTTCAAAAGGGACCTCACTTCAGCATGTTTCCAGTCCTCAGGCAAGGAGGCCGAGCTAGTGGAGGTGTTCAGGACTTTCTTGAGCTCATTGCCAATTGTTTTGCTCCCGAGGTTGAAGACATGGTGGGTGCAGCAGCCTGTGGGTGCTCCAGAGTGCATGATGGTGATTGTGGCTCGAGTTATTAGAGGGTCCAAGTGGGTGAGCAGGTGTTCAGGTTTTGTGTCCGTGGGTGTGAGCAGGCTAATGGTATTGGTGGCAGGGAAAAAATGATGGTGGGGGCTGTCATCTCCTGCTCATATTTCACTTGCTGCTTCCGACATGCTTGACTTCTCATTAACCTTGCCCCGCTAGGGAAGGTTTGCACAGCAGGCATGTGCTTTGTGGTGATCAATACAATGAGTTGGTGGCAATTCTTGTTAATTTTAACATGCCCTTTCTGTGTTTACCCGACACTATGATAAAGCAGGATTGATGAAAGTGCCTTGGGCAGTGGCCAGTCATCCATTGTTGAAGTTTGTTTTTTAAATTATGTTATCATGTTATGAATCTCGAGGAATTTCTTGAAGAGATCCCTTTCTTTCCTGTAGTATACCAAAAGTGCTTTTATAGCAATCAGAAAGGGAGGGTTGGATTGGGTTCGATTGACAGTTCCTTTAGCTTTTTTCCCTTTGGTGCTGACTAGGACTGGAGAAAAGATAGTGGCACTTGTAACATATTAGCATCCTTAAATTTTTTTGGAGCCTGTAATGTTATCGAATGGTTTGTTACTAAGTGTTTTGTTAGTAGATGAGGTTGACCTTCAAATAAATGTGTGTTTTGCCTTACTGCTGTCCTCTCTATTATTAGGTTGTCCAACAATAGATTATCATGTGGGTTTAGTTTTGATTTCAACAGTGGTGGCTTGTGAACTTTTTAAGTGGTTGTATTAAACACCTGTTCCAAATTGTACTGAGCAAGCAAACCTCTCCTCCATTCAAGGCGGTTTTGAGAATGGATAGGATGGGAGGTTGAGCATTCACAGAAAAGTTTATGCAAGCATTGCAAAGCCACTAGGTCTCGCCTGTGCAAGAGCTATTTGTTTGCCATCATGTTTTAACCATGTTGTACACCAGAGTGGTGCTGTCCAGCATGGCAAAAAGTTAGTAGCATAAAGAAGATGTGTGGTGTGGAGTGGCGCGGAGTGGCACGGAGTGGAGTGGAGTGGAGTTGAGTGGAGTAGAGTGGAAGGGCACAGAGTGGAGTATGGTGTTGTGGAGTGGAGTGGTGTAGAGTGTCGTAGGGTGGAGTCGAGTAGAGTAGAATAGTGTGTCGTAAATTGGAGTGTTGTAGAGTGGATTAGCATAGAGTGTCTTACAGTGGAGTGGCATCGATTAGAGTGGAGGGGCACAGAGTGGAGTATAGTGTCATGGAGTGTCGTGGAGTGGTGTAGAGTGTCGTAGAGGGGAGTCAGGTAGAGTAGAGTGGAATTGTGTGTCGCAAAGTGGAATGATGTAGAGTGGATAAGCATAGATTGTCTCACAGTGGAGTGGCATAGAGTGGCTTGGAGTAGAGTGGCTGGGCACAGAGAGGAGTATAGTGTTGTGGAGTGTTGTAGAGTGGAGTGTCGTAGATTGAAGTAGAGTGGATTGGCATGGAATGGAATGGCCTGGAGTGGCACAGAGTGGAGTACAGTGGATGGTGGATGAGTGTAGAGTGAAGTAATGTTGTGGCATAGAGTGGAGTAGTCTATCATTGAGTGGAATAGAGTGGTATGGAATGGAGTACAGTGGAGTGACATAGAGAGGAGTGGGATAGAGTGGAGTAGAGTGGAGTAAAGTGTTGTGGTGGACCAGAAAAAAAGTTCATGAAAAGTACTGCCCTTACAGCTGGGACTGTGCCAGACGAATGGTTGTGTGACTGACCCTTCACTTTACACAGGTCTTGCTGGCATCAAACAGTGGCAGTAAGTGAAGGTGCTGGTTTTCTTCGAGGGCACAGAACTTATTCCAGGCTCTTCTGCTCTCGCACTGAATGGTTTCTCACACCTAACAAAACAGCCAACGAACCTAGCAAAACATGGAGCTGCTCTGATGCGACATCCAGGATTCTCCAGTCATCTCTGTCCTGGGTTTTTTTTTAAATCCGACTCCAGGTGAAACTCATCTCCTTGCAATCAGCCTCGAGGCCTTGACGCCAGGTGTTTCTTGGCCTTTCTCTTTTCCTTTTCCCTTGAGGGTTCCAGCTCAGAGCTTGCCTGGTGGTGTTTGGTGTGGGCTTGTGGAAGGTGTGACCTATCCAGCCCCAGCGTCTTTTCCTGATTTCTTCATGAGCAGGGAGTTGGGAAGTCTGCTGCCATATGTCATTGTTGCTAATGGTGTTTAACCAGCAGATTTGGAGGATTTTCCTCTGCAAGGTGTTGATGAAGGTCTGAACTTTGTTAGCGGTGGTCACTGTTGTCCTCCAAGTTTCTCTTCCATACAGACCAACCGATTTAATACGGGTGTTAAAAAGCCTCATCTTGGTTTGTAGTGTTCAGTACTTGGAGCTCCAGATCTTCTTTATCTGAATGAAGGCAGCCCTTGCTTTGCCGATTCTTGTCCTGACGTCGGTGTCTGTGCCGCTATCCTTTTCTATGACACTCCCCAGGTAAGTGAAGGTCTCAACCTCTTCCAGTGCATCACCTTCAAGAGTGACTGCAGTTGTGCTGGCCATGTTAGCCTGAAGGATCTTGTTTTTTTTACTGTGGATGTTGAAGCCCAGTTATGCTGATGTGGATGCCACTTTGTCAGTCTTCTCTTGCATTTGCAGATGAGTATGGGAGAGTAGGGCCATGGTCGTCTGCAAAGTCCAGGTCGCCGAGTTGAACCCTAGGGTGTTCACTAGATCACATTTTCTCTCCTTCCTATAGATGTCTTCATGGTCCATTCAATGGGCAGCATGAAGAGAAAAGGCAATTGTAAACAACCCTGGCGGACTCTGGTCCTCACTTGGAAGGCTTCCATGAGTTGTCCTCCATGGACTGTCTTGCAGGTCATTCGCTCATAAGAGTATAAGAGTTCCTGATGATTCGCACGAGTTAATCTGCTACACCATAGTGGCAGAGGAGTTTCCAAAGGGTCTCGCAGTCAAATGCCTTCTCATTGTCAATGAAGTAGACATAGAGGGGTGAGATCCATTCCATCGACTGCTCAATGATGATGCGCAGTGTTGCAATCTGGTCTGTGAAACATCTATCTTTGCAAAAGCCAGCTTACTGGTCTCGCAACTGAGCGTTGACTTATTCTTTCATTCTGTTCAGGATGACTGTGTTGAACACTTTGCCTGGGGTTGATAGAAGAGTTATCCATCTGTAGTTTGCGCAGTTACTCAGGTGCCCTTTCTTTGGGATCATGATAAGATATCCCTCCATCCAGTCTGGTGGCACCTTTTCTTCTCCTGTATCCTTCCAAACATGGGGTAGAGCATGTCTACAGATAAGAACAAAATTTAAAGGCCTGTTTACAGTAAGTGAGCACTCATGGAAGAATCAAAGGAGCGAATCAGAGAGGTGGTGAGCAGACTTTGCTCTAAGGTCAGCAAATAGAAAGTAAGCAAATGTGAGTTACAAACCACAGAGCCAATGGTAAGTAATGAGCGGAATGCATTCCTTGTGAGCTTTCAGAATGTCCCCAAAAAGTCTTTAGCAACAAGACAGCTGTGATGTCTGGTAGGCTTCCACCTAAAAATGGAAACTGTTGATAGATTTTAAAGAACTATTTTTCACATAAATTGACCAGATAGCCTTCAGTTCTAAAGAGCATCCACAAAATATTCCAGCACTTTTGTTGGGCGCCTAGCACACCTGACCTTTCTGTGTGGCACAAGGGGTCCACTCTCCTACAGCAAACTTTCAAATCATGGAATAACAGGGCAGTTTTTTAGTTCAAGTTGTCCTAGGGCAGGGCTAGACTGCTCTTAAAGGGTCAGACAGCTGACATGTCATTTCAGGCTGTAGGCCTAACATATGCAGTTAGTGGACTGGTTACATCTGTTTTGTATGTTTGTGCCTCAAGCTGCAATAGAGTTAATAGTACAAATACTTTATCAGTGCATATGATGACAGTCCTCCATACAAATTATGAAATGAGAGTCATAGCAGACGTTGTGTCCTGGCAGCATTAGAACAACTCCCCAAGCGGAGCCTGAATTTTCACCAAAAAGCAGAAATTGTGCATGGGTTGTTTACTATTTTGCATCCTTAAAATTTAGGGTGTTGTATTGTACCTTTGTATAGTCTAAGGTGAAATGTTGTGTTTGGGTGTTTTTTCCTTATGAAAGCTGATATGATAAAGCTATATGTGGAAATCAGGATTTATGGCATTTGTTCAGTGAGTCATGTGTAGCATTTTCCATATCCAATTGATTTATTTTGAGATAGTGCACTATTATCGCTGTATATACCAGGGGTGGGTGGAGCTAGCAGAATTCCAGTCTATGGAGTTCAGCGGAGTTACATGAAAACTCTGCGAGATTCCGTGGAGTTGCGTGAACGGGCATAAATCGGCCCTATTGTGCTGCTCTCACTGATTTTTAGCGCTGGAAGCTTATTCCGCGCTGCAAAATCAGTTCAGACAGCTCCATGTGGCACGTCAGAGGGCGCTGCTTCTTTGCTGTTGCTCTTGTAGATTTTCTACTTGATAGGAAGCTTTTTTATAGCAACCCGTAACAACAGCCTATGACCGCCCATATTGAGAAAATCTCAGTAGGTGCACTCCTAGCACCCCAATATCACTCTCGGGGATGCCAATTCTCACTCACCACCTCACCATTGGAGAACCGCAGCAAGGAAAAGCTCTGCCACTTGGTGGTTGGCAGAGTTTGGCCAGAACTCCCGGTCACAAGTGTAACATTGAGTGGCCAAAACTTGGCAAACTCCGCTGGCGGAGCAGAATGTTTTGCCTGCCACTTTTTTTTTTTTTGGGTCCAGGCATGTATTAAAATCGCCATCCCAAATTATTGCAGAAGGTGAAAGCAAGCGCAGTTTGTTCCATATATCTACGTAAAAGGAGGTGTCATCAATGTTAGGACCAAAGACTGTAACAAAAGTTATGATCGTACCTCCAAAGTCAACTTGTACAATGATATATCTACCTTGATCATCTGAATGTGAGTAGAGCACTGTGAACGGTGTGCCACATTTGACTAGATGGAGTACCCCTCTAGCGTAAGAGGAATAAGAGGAAGCCAATCTATATGTGGCCCATTTACCCCCAGTCAGTGTCGCAAGTAAGGTGAGTTTCTTGAAGGCAGACTACATCTAAAGCATGTCTGTCTAAATATGCAAAGACTTTCCTGATCTTCTGGGGATTGTTTAATCCCCGGACATTCCATGTCAAGAGTTTTAATTTCCTCGTCTCTCTGTCGCCTACAGCTATTATCAGTGCAAGTGACCGAGTCTACTAGGCAGCAAGTCGTGCGTGTACAAGGCAGTGGTTATGAGTCTCAGTCTACAGAACACAATACTTATCTGAGTCCGATAAAAGTGTCACAGGGGTCTTCATGTTGTGCTATTCTACATATAGCCTGCATCTTGGAAGGAAGACCAATGTTACTCAACGTCTGATGTGCCGCCCTGGTCATCTTGTGTACCTCTAGGAGATTTCCGACGTGGAGGCTGAATGGTTTTTGAACAGAGGAAGTTAGCCACATCTTTCGGATCATTGAAGAATCTGTTCCTGCCGTCATCCGTCACCCGCAGCCTAGAAGGGTAAAGCATCGCATAGGGGAAGTTACATGCATGGAGTTTCTTTTTTACCTCCACACATTTTTTCTGTGCTTCCTGCACCTGTGAGGTAAAGTCTGGATAGATGGATATGTCCATCCCTTCATAGTTGAGGCGACCTAGCTTCCGGGCTTTTCGGAGCGCCGCGTCCCGGTCTCGATAATTTAGGAGTCTTGCAATTATCGGTCGAGGTCTCGCTCTGGGTGCAGTTTGAGGTGCAAGCGACCTGTGAGCTCTCTCCACTATGAACACCTCCGAGAAGGATTATTACGGCGTGAGCGTGCCTCAAGGTCCTCTGTCTTCACCAGCATGGCCGTCATGGCTTTATCAATTTTCTCCTGTTTCACTTCCATTTGGCGTTGTGCGTCTTCAAAGTCAGATATACGACGCTGCGCCATGTCTATCCTCTCTGTGTGCCTATCCATGCGCTCAGACATGCGGTCCACACGGTAAGTCATGGAATCAATTTTCCCATCGATGTTGGACAGTGTGGACTGGATTGTTGTGAACATAGAATGGAAGTCGACAGGTGAGTCCGAGCACAATGCCGAAGTGTTCGCCTGATTGCCCGGTGGGTCATCCGAGGTGTGCTCCACTGACTTTTTTGAAAAGGTTGGTTTCTGTCTAGTTTTACTAGACAAGGGGTATAGTGCGCGCACTACCTCTGTTGAGATTTTTTCTTGGCTGAGAACCATAGCATGAGGTCAGGGATGGCAACCAGAGCACTCGTCTCAGGGTCCAATGAGCACCACCAGTGAGCCGCCAATGACCGCAAGAAGGGAGACAGTGTGCGTACGCCTCAACCAAATTGTAGAACCAGATGTACAAGGGTGCTCTCCATTAGGGCCCTGTCATCAAAGGACAATCCACCCCAATGGGCATCCACAGGAGCCAAGAGTGACAAAGGAGCTGTCCTAATTCCACAGCCAGGGGCGGTGCAGCACCCACCGGGCTGACCACACCACCTCTGTGTTTTCACCTGGATGCTCATTGGGCACCCAATCACAACTGACACTGGAGGGTAGTTAAGATGGCGCCTGTGATTTGGAGAACCCCCCGGCAAGGTCGCGTGTTAGTCAAACCAAGGGCTCAATGGTCACTCCCATCAGGACGACAACATGCGGGGTCACAACTGCCCGCAGGGGCCTACACACTGTATCCACTCTTGCCCCTCTTGGAAATGGGCCCACCGCACAAAGCAGATTAGATAATGTGGCCACAGCAAGGGGGCATCAAGATCATACTATCTCCCGCCGCACCGCTCAGGATAATGTAGGGGGTTGTGCTGGACCGTCCCCCCCGGCCAGGAGCGGTCCACCGCCTGTGGGAGTCACAGGGCGAAGGCAGCAGATTCATTCAACGAGACGTCCTCATCAGCCCCCAATCGATGCAGTCTGGCACGACCCAGCAGCAACTCGCAGGAAGGTCCAGGGCGCCAATCCCTCCCGCAGGCCTAGGCCACACTCACCTTAGCGGCTTCGGTCCTGCGGACAGGGCGCTCCAGCAAAGCCGCTACAGGTGTCAATTGCAGCAGGCAGCGATCCGGGCTGAGGTAGACTGCGCAGACGCCAGGCGTGACCATCGCTGGCCGCGCTGTAGGAAGATCAGGCCTGGTGTTCGCAGGCGCCGGCCCCGGCGTTCGCGTAGACGTCGCTGCCGAGACACCTCCCTCACCGTGCAGGCCTCAGTGCGGCGCAGACTTTGCCGCGATCTTTCTCTGCGAGGGCCGAACTCCACCGGCCGAGAACGGGTCCGCAAGTCGGCGCCACCTCCCAGATCAGTTATTTGTCAAAGTTGGGAGATTTTAGGGGTCCAGTGACCAGGATAATTGCAGGATAGGGCTTACGGCTGGAAGAGCATGCTTAACTTGCGGCCATCTCCAGGCATGGCTAGCTCCACCCCGCCTGCCACTAGTATATACCTTAGAGGTGGGCTGTGAGGGATGTGGCTTGGTATGGTCGCTCCAATGAAAGCAACCTCATCTTTCAATATGAGGGCTGCTTCTCATGATTGCATTGAAAAAATGTGCACTTCTGAGTGTGCCAACTGCAGACGCTCTCCATCCCTGGACCCGGCCCCTCTTCCTCGCTTACACATAACACTTTGTTGAGTCCTGCATCTCTGTGGATTCTGTAGGGAACAGAGAATTTGCTTCTTTGTGCAGATAAACTTCTATCTGGTGCATGCATACTGTTGAGTTCAATAAAAGGTCAGACGTGAAGTAGATTTGAACTCCTTTATTGCAATCTTAAACCCCCAGACAGCAGAGGAGTGCGGGCACAGTCACCAGCAACAGTCTCTCCCAGAGCTCAGCCCCACACTGTAGAACCCCCGCAACCATCACCAAGGTTAGGACATGGCTGCATGCAGGAGCAAGATCAAAACATAATCATACTGTTCACTTCATTAGATAGATTGGAAAACCCTAAGGAAAAATATAAGGCAGTAAGGGACGGTGGTGTGTGGTTGGACATCAATTGCAAGTAGAAATAAACGTCTTTTGAGGTTTTGAAGCCTGCACAAACTATTCAATACACAAAATTACAGGATTTGTTACTACAAAAGGCTTTAAAGAATTCTTGCAATCTGTTGCAAAGGCGGCCCAGAGACAACGTGGATACAAACAGGTAAGAGATTTTACTGATGTGCAACAGCAAGGAGCGGCTCAGTCCCTTCCTGCCCAGTGGTCAACTGCCTCTCCAGGAATGTCCACAAACAAACAGTGCTGTAGACTCTCACATCTGTGAGATTCTACCATTAGTCCCTCATGCACATAGCTCTTTATAACACACTGTAAGGTTGCGAATCAATGCAAAAACGTATTCAAGACGGCTGCCATGTTGAAACAGCATCTTACGTCACCGTAAGACTGGACCACACTGTTGGGGTTCCAATATGCCACTTGAAATGTGCACCAAGATGACCGCCATGTATATGATGTCTTACGTCAGAGATGAAACATGGGCTGCACAATGACTCTTCAAAGTAGAAAATGGCCACTGAATGATGTCATAGCGTGCAGTCGTCATCCGGAATGCTGTGCCAACACCGGACACACAGACAAGTCTAACATTTCCCCACTTACTTCACAGTGATACTTGTCACCCAATCTTCAAAGGATGATAAAACTGCCACACTGCTTCTACGGGTTCAGTCATTTATTCTCCCCGCACCTCTGCTGTTGTGTTCTCTGCCTCACTGACCACATGGAGGCTGCCATTGTCAATGGCCAGATCGTCGCCAAAATGTTACAAAAGAGGCCCGGAGACAATGTGGATACAAACAGGTAAGAGACGTTATTGATGTGCAACAGCAAGGAGCCACTCGATCTCTTCCAGGCCAATGGTCAACTGCCACACTGGGAACGTGCACAAACAAACAATGGTGTGGAATCTCACAGCTGTGAGATTCTACCATTACTACATCATGCACATGCATAAAACCTTTACATCACATACCCTTCCTTTACCACATAAAATAATGTAAACTAGAATCCCAGAAATTAAAAAAACTAACCCTGGGAAACCTGGTTGGAAGGATGAAGTAATGAGGATCCAGGAACACTTTGTAGATCGTAAGTGTTTCTTTAATTCGTATAAATGAACACCCACAACCAGACGCTCCCGCCGCATACCAGGATCTCTGACAACTGAATAACGTTGTCAGAATCCTGGCATGCAACGTTCAGCACCAGATCATGGAACATAGTTTAAATGAATACAAAACACACAACAAACGCCCTAGAGCCAAGCTTCCGGCACGAGGATGCCGGTCAGCGTACATACTACAACTTCTCCCTCCCCACAAGGAACTAAACACAAAGAACAATTAAGCAAAATGAACTGAATCCATTATAGTACAAAAGACATGAATTCAAAATAAACAAAAGCTTATTAAAAGCGATAAATCAC
This sequence comes from Triturus cristatus, assembly GCF_964204655.1. Lineage (NCBI taxonomy): Eukaryota > Metazoa > Chordata > Amphibia > Caudata > Salamandridae > Triturus > Triturus cristatus. The sequence goes on along the minus strand of NC_140583.1, from coordinate 616,950,704 downwards.
AGCATCATGACAAAACATAGTCATTTAATTTTGTGGGCAATCTCCTACAACGAACTCCCAATTCTGATGAAGAGGAACATGCATCCACGTTGGTAACAACAGTGCGAGTACCTGCACAATGTTCCGGACTGGGATGAGTAATGGAAACTGAGTGGAAGAATTTCCAACATCAGCAGGTGAATCGTGTAGTAAATGAACCCAATCCGAATCCTCTAATTCTTGACTGGATAATTTAAGTAAGGAATCAGCCTGAGAATTAGAAAGATGAACCAGCGATCTTTTATTCCACCATCCTTTATGACCAAGCAAGGCTGAGCCCTTACTGACACCAGTGACCTGCACTTGGGGAGAAAATCTTGAAGACCCCTTTGGTACTTTTTGGGGATTCTTAATGAGAACCCAACTACCAACTTCCAGGTGTGGGGAATTGAAAAGTTTACCATCATCATGAATACTTTTCATGAGACTCTGTCTTTGAGCAACTCTAGAAGCTACCTCCCTGTTGCAAGAAGAGTTTTTGTCACGTTTGTTAATCATCCACTTTGGGAACAAATTAGTGTGAGCAGCCCTACCTCTTAGAAGCGAAAATGGTGAAACCCCGGTGGTACAATGAGGAGAAATGTTGTAAGCCCATAATTTTGCTTCAAGAAAGTCTTGAGCATCTTGTTGAGAGGAAAGAGCTGTTTGAATGGCGTCTTTAACTAATCTATTTGCTCTTTCAACCAAACCGTTGGACGTTGGCGAGTAAAGAGCAACTTTAAAGTGTGTGACATCACAATCAGTAAAAAAATAACTGAATTTCTGAGAAATGAAAGGAGTGCCATTATCTGAAACTAAAACCGAAGGCAAACCTTCAAGAGAAAATACCTTCTTCAAAAATGTTATGGCATTATGATAACTGTGTGAGTCACAAAATATGTGATAATTCCACTTAGAGTGGTAATTGTGAGACGTTGGCCTGATGTATGATGTCACTAGTTCTAGTGTACACCTTATATCAGTCCAAATACCCTTATGGTGATTGGTTGTAAAGTCAACCTTATAGACCAGCTATCCTAGTGGTAGCATGGACAAGAGCAGTCTTAGGCTAAACTCTGAATGGCATGTGAAGCCAGCTGTGATACCATATATAATCCCTTGAATACCAAATGAAAGGACACCACAACAGATATATATATAAAATAAAGTGTATTTATTCTAGTCAAACCCTCAGCACTCTTTATGAGATTAGAGGTAAGTACAACACAGTCTTATTTAAGCATACATTAAGTCACACAGGTAAGTAATACAGTTAGGCCCTAGGGGCCACGCAAACGATATACTAAGTAAGTGGTATAAGGACCACTGTCACGGAAATAGAATAGGCCTAGGCCTAGGGAATCGCTGGGGCTACACTACACTAGCGTTAGTTAGGAAGTGGGAGGCCCACGGGATTCGTGTGCAAAGTGGAAACACTCACGCGTAATGCGTAAAAGTCACTAGCAATAGTACAGTTTAGAAAACGATAGATTTAGGACACTTCCGGAGTAGCTAGGAAGTTGAGACTGGAAAACTAGACACTAGGATAGTCACTATCCTGATGAGCACCGGAGTACCCAAGTTACCTAGCCCACAGGCTGTGGGTGCATAGGGGTGAAGATGCGTCGGTTTTCGTCGTCGACTCCTATGGATGCCTGAAGAAAGATGCTGACAGGCAGTCAGTGAAGAGTGTCCGGTGGATCCCAAGGCTGGGATCAAGAAGAGAGGAGACCTGCAAGCAGAAGGGACAGAGTCAAGGTCACTAGCCAGTGACCACGTGGAACCAGGAAGGAACCAGGCGATGTCGTGAAGATTGCAGGTGAAGGTGAAGCTTGTCGCTGCAGCCAGGAGGACCAGGAAGCGTCGAGGATAACCAGGACCAGGAGGCGAGCTGTCCCACGAAGGCTCTTGCTGTCGGCGGCGTCGAAGTTGGACTAGGACTCACCAAGCCTTGGCAAGCGGAACCCACGAAGAACGGAGGACTTGCTTCTGGTGCAGACCAGGAAGGTCTGGGGTGCTTCTTCTTTGCAGAGAAGCGGGAGCCAGTCTGGAGGAGCCAAACCAGCGCAGAAGATTTCAGGGTGCGTCGTCACAAAGGCCACTAGCCAGCGGGCAAGCAACCGGACAGATGCGGCAAGCAGGAAAATGCAGAAGGGCCCCACGCAGGACTCGTGGAGTGTGGGGGGCTGATCTTCGGTGCAGATGGTGCTTGGGGTTGGAGCTTCTCAATCCCCGGTGCACAACTTCGAGGGTGCCTCAGAAGCTGCGCTTTAAGTTACTAGCCACTTTTCCCAGGTAGCCGGTCCCACGTCGCTCGTCGCCTCCACGGATCTCAGCTTTGCTGTGGATGTGGATCAGGGTCGGAGAAGTCTGGAAGTCAAGGCTCTGGTCGGGCTCTGCAGTCGGTTCCTCGTAGAACGTGGGCAAAGCAAAGGGTAGTCTCTTGATGGTGCCTGTTTGCACAGGGTAGCCACTCCTTGGCCACAAGGGAGATTCTTCATTCTTCTTCTTTCGTCGAATGTCGAAGGTCCAGAGTTTCTGTTCAAGTTGCAGGTTCAGGATAATCTAATCTCTTGAGGCCCAACTCCCACTCTTATACTAATCTGGGGGGCTGGGATACCTGCTAGGTCACGCCTTATGGGTGGGACCTGGGAGGGGGTGGTTACACCCACTGCCCTTTGTCCAGTTTCGCGCCAGAGCTGGGGCTGGAGTGCCCCAGCGCCGGTTTGAACTGGACTATGCAAGGAACACCTTGTGTGCCCCAGGCATGTCTCATTCCTTTCAGCCCACCCTGCCCCAATACACTAAAGGCTGTCTGGGGAGGTGCTAGCACCTCCCCAAGCAGGAAACCTATTGTCCAGGCCTCCCTGGCTGGGATCACTCCCAGTGGCAGGAGGTCAGACTTGTGTCGTGGCAGCAGCATCCATTTTGTGATGCTGAGGCTTTGGTCAGAGGCTAACAGTGAAGTATGATTTTAACATGTCTTTTCCCTCTAGAAGGGGTGAATAATATCCTCATGTCCAGAAATGGCATGGGGGTATTATTCCACAGTGTTAGACACCTTACACGACATGTTTCGATAAAGCCAAACCATAGTTACCATAACCGTCTAAGATTATAAGGCACTTTAAGAGTATATGGTAGGCTATATCATAGAACAGCTATAAGGACTTGGTTCCGAAAGCTGCAGACAGGCTCAGCTCATGCTAGAGCACCATCTCACATGTTACCAAGCACTCTGCCTCCAGGATTGTTAAGGCCTGCCATAGGAGTGACTGATAGGTACACATGTGTCTATATATAAGGGTAGATATAGGCATACTATATCTAAGCAAGGGGTGATTACACGACCTTGCCCCAGCTGAGTGATCAGCCAGTTGTGTCTGATTGGAAGGCCAGACCAGGGGTGGCATAATACATGCTGCAGCCCCTGGGACGCCTAGGGTACACCTATGCCCTGGGTACCTAGGGTACACTGTACAGGGTCCAATAAGGTGATCCTTACCAATTGGGAATGTACCTAGGGTACATGGAGTCCATTTTAAAGAGAGAGCAGACAGCCTGAGACCCTGAATGGCAGGATCTCAGGCCAACTAAGTCGAAAAACCAGCTAGACACTAGGCAAAAAGTTGGGGGTAACCATAGTCAGATATCCACCTTCCTACACAACCCCCCCCCCAAACGAAAGGAGATAAGGCTGGCCTTGACAAGGTAAGCCTCTATTGCCTAAGTGGCCATATAAGGAAGAACCAGCACTGGCATGGTTACCCCCTGTCTCATGGTCCACTAAGCAATCCCTCACCCTAAAGGTATCATAGGGTCTCCACCATAGGGAATCACTACCTTTGGTGTGTCTTTGCAAAGTAAAAGGCTGGTGTTGAGATGGAGTACTGAAGTGAGTGTCCTCAAAGTGAGGCCTCAGCTTCCTCCAATCATCCTCCACCATGGATGCCTTTCTTTCTTTCACTGAGTTGCACTGTGCTCTCAGGGTCAGCCTCTGGCTACCTAAAGCTGGAGGCTGGGTCCCTTTTGTGGGCTTACTGGAGGGACAGGTCAGGTTTGGGGCCCTAAGGTCCCATGTTTGCCTGTGCCCAACAGAATCCCTCTGGGGGAGGTCCCTAACTACCTGTAAAGGGGATCCCTCAGGAATGTTTTTACCCATCACCTGGCTAGGGCTACTAGCCAGGCAATCCTCATTCTTTTGATGGGGGGGTTCTTGTGGACAGGGGCCCTCTTGGGGTCCACTGCCTCCCTGACCTCTGCAGCCCTGGGCTGACTGAGGCAGGGTAGAGAGAGGCAGGCTACCTGCACCAGACTGGGTCCCACCTTGGAAGGGGCCACTGACATCAGAGGCTCTGCCAGGCCAGGCCTGGCTACCTCTGGGGCAGTTCCTTCACAAGGGGTGAGGTCAGATCCCTGAGGAGGCTGACCTTTTCCTAATGTCTGGGGAGAGGGAGACTTTTCTTACTCCCCACTATTCTCTGTTTGTGTGGAGTGATCCATAGTTTCAGGCTTCACTACACCTATGTCAGTCTGAGTATGGGCTGAGACCATTACAGCCTTGCCAACCTTTTCAGGGAGGCACTCAGTTTGGGTTTGAGCTGTGACTGTCACAGCTCTGCCAATCTCTACAGGGAAGTCTGTCTTTGCCTGGGCTGTGGCTACCACTGCCCTTCCAACCTTTTCAGGGAGGAAATCTACTTGGACAGGGGTTGTGGCTGGCACAACCCCACTACCCTTTTTTGAAAGGCCTACCATTTTAGAATGGGTGTCTTGTTCAACTCCAGCCCAAGCTGAGAGTTCTAAGTCATTCCCCAGTAAGCAGTCCACAGGCAAGGTTGGAGACACTGCCACCCTTTTAGGGCCAGTGAACCCTCCCCAGCTGAGACATACCTCTGCCATGGGATGACTGTTCTGTTTGCCATCAATGTTAGTTACCTGGTATGAGAAACCAGGCAAAAGCTGCTCAGAGGGAACTAGCCTATGGGCCACCATAGTGATGCTAGCTCCATTGTCTCTGTAGGCCTCAGCTTTTCTACCATTGATGTAGGGTTCCTGTCTGTACCTACCCAGAGTGTTGGGACAGGCAGTGAAGTTGGCAAACCCCATGCCACCATCACAGACAAGAGTAGCTGCTGTAGGGGAATTGGCTAAGCCAGGATCCCCCTGTGTTCCCCAAGAAAACCCAACCAAATTGTGGGGGGCACTCCCACCACCTGGGGGATTACTGCTGATAGTAATAGGTGGTGTGACAGGAGTAGTTGGAGGAACAGTTTTGTTTTTAGCCCTTGGGCAACTGCTGTCAGTTTTCCAATGCCCAGGAGTTTTACACTCATGGCAGTAAGGCTTTTTAACTGTGGTAGAGGAGGGAGCTTGGGACCCACCACCCTGTGTGGAGTTTTGGGGCCCCGAGGAAGATTTCTCTTTTGTTTTATCCCCACCCTTCTCTTGAGGCTTGGTGGTATCTTTCTTTTGGTCACCACCCTGATTTTTAGGCCTAATCCTGGTCCTGACCCATTTATCTGCCCTCTTTCCCAATTCTTGGGGAGAGGTCAAATCTGAGTCTACCAGGTGTTGATGGAGAAGCTGGTTCTGACAATTACTAAGGATCTGCTCCCTCATAATCAAGTTGTACAATCCTGTATAGTCCTGCACCTTGCTGCCAGTTAACCAACCTTCCAAAGCCTTAGTGGCACAATCCACAAAATCAGACCAGTTCTGTGTCTGTGTCTTCTGGGTGTCTCTGAACAACAACCTATATTGCTCAGTGGTTAAGCCAAACCCATCTATCAGAGCACTCTTCAGGACTTTGTAATTGTTAGCATCCTCATCACTGACTGTGAGGAGCTTGTCTCTACCTTTGTCAGAAAAGGAGAGCCACAAGATAGCTGCCCACTGACTCTGGGGTACCTGCTGTACTTTGCAGGCCCTCTCCAAAGCAGTCATCCACTTGTGGATGTCATCCCCATTCTGATATGGGGGGACTATCTTGCTTAGGTTTCTATGGCCGTAAGACCTATGCCTATCTCTAGGAATGTTGCTGCCACCAGTGGGTTCTGACCCACACAATTTTTGCTCTCTAGCCAGAGCAAGCTTCTCTTTGGCAAGGGCAAGTTCTTCCCTCTGAATCCTCAGATTAGCTTCCCTCATTCTGGCTTCATGCTCCTTTCTCTCAGGGGAAGTCATTCCCCTGTGAGAGGAAGCACTAGAGATGCTAGAGACATGGGAGTGGATGGATTCCCTTGAAGGGGATCTGTCCCTCCTGCTTCTCTGGTTAAGCCCACTTGGGGGTCTGTATGGGGGGACCCCATGCAAACTCCCATGTAAGCTTAGGTTAGCCTGGCTAAGTCTTCCTACTTGGCCCTGGCTGTCTACCTCTTCATCTGAAGTCCCATCTGACTCCTCTGTGGTGGGTAGACCCTTATCTACAGCTATGGCACCATACTTGGCAGCTCTTTCAGCATCATAGGCCTCCAGAAGCTCCACTAGCTGTCTAAGGGTAGGGTTGGAACCCTGTTTTAATCTCCTGGAGGTACACAGTTGTCTCATCTCCTGGAAAGTGAATGCATCATATCTAGAGGGAACCTGTCTAGGATTCTCCTCTCCTGAGGGAGCATCAGTGTGATCTCCATTCAGGGACATGATTCTAGTGAGGGTGTGGTGTGTGCACCTACCTACACTAGTTGTATCTACTATACCTCTCTAGTAGTTGTAGTCAGGGTGTGTTACTCCCTTCAACCAACAACCACTAAGTCCAGTAGGACTTAAGTATTATAATATATGTTATATGTACCTAGACAATATCTGTGTGATCTTTCAATTTAGTATCTCAAGATTACAACGGTATTACAACAGCAAGCTCAGATCCCAACCGCTGCCCACCAATGTGAGAAGTTGGCCTGATGTATGATGTCACTAGTTCTAGTGTACACCTTATATCAGTCCAAATACCCTTATGGTGATTGGTTGTAAAGTCAACCTTATAGACCAGCTATCCTAGTGGTAGCATGGACAAGAGCAGTCTTAGGCTAAACTCTGAATGGCATGTGAAGCCAGCTGTGATACCATATATAATCCCTTGAATACCAAATGAAAGAACACCACAACAGATATATATATAAAATAAAGTGTATTTATTCTAGTCAAACCCTCAGCACTCTTTATGAGATTAGAGGTAAGTACAACACAGTCTTATTTAAGCATACATTAAGTCACACAGGTAAGTAATACAGTTAGGCCCTAGGGGCCACGCAAACCATATACTAAGTAAGTGGTATAAGGACCACTGTCACGGAAATAGAATAGGCCTAGGCCTAGGGAATCGCTGGGGCTACACTACACTAGCATTAGTTAGGAAGTGGGAGGCCCACGGGATTCGTGTGCAGAGTGGAAACACTCACGCGTAATGCGTAAAAGTCACTAGCAATAGTACAGTTTAGAAAACGATAGATTTAGGACACTTCCGGAGTAGCTAGGAAGTTGAGACTGGAAAACTAGACACTAGGATAGTCACTATCCTGATGAGCACCGGAGTACCCAAGTTACCTAGCCCACTGGCTGTGGGTACATAGGGGTGAAGATGCGTCGGTTTTCGTCATCGACTCCTATGGATGCCTGAAGAAAGATGCTGACAGGCAGTCAGTGAAGAGTGTCCGGTGGATCCCAAGGCTGGGATCAAGAAGAGAGGAGACCTGCAAGCAGAAGGGACAGAGTCAAGGTCACTAGCCAGTGACCACGTGGAACCAGGAAGGAACCAGGCGATGTCGTGAAGATTGCAGGTGAAGGTGAAGCTTGTCGCTGCAGCCAGGAGGACCAGGAAGCGTCGAGGACGACCAGGACCAGGAGGCGAGCTGTCCCACGAAGGCTCTTGCTGTCGGCGGCGTCGAAGTTGGACTAGGACTCACCAAGCCTTGGCAAGCGGAACCCACGAAGAACGGAGGACTTGCTTCTGGTGCAGACCAGGAAGGTCTGGGGTGCTTCTTCTTTGCAGAGAAGCGGGAGCCAGTCTGGAGGAGCCAAACCAGCGCAGAAGATTTCAGGGTGCGTCGTCACAAAGGCCACTAGCCAGCGGGCAAGCAACCGGACAGACGCGGCAAGCAGGAAAATGCAGAAGGGCCCCACGCAGGACTCGTGGAGTGTGGGGGGCTGATCTTCGGTGCAGATGGTGCTTGGGGTTGGGGCTTCTCAATCCCCGGTGCACAACTTCGAGGGTGCCTCAGAAGCTGCGCTTTAAGTTACTAGCCACTTTTCCCAGGTAGCCGGTCCCACGTCGGTCGTCGCCTCCACGGATCTCAGCTTTGCTGTGGATGTGGATCAGGGTCAGAGAAGTCTGGAAGTCAAGGCTCTGGTCGGGCTCTGCAGTCGGTTCCTCGTAGAACGTGGGCAAAGCAAAGGGTAGTCTCTTGATGGTGCCTGTTTGCACAGGGTAGCCACTCCTTGGCCACAAGGGAGATTCTTCAGTCTTCTTCTTTCGTCGAATGTCGAAGGTCCAGAGTTTCTGTTCAAGTTGCAGGTTCAGGATAATCTAATCTCTTGAGGCCCAACTCCCACTCTTATACTAATCTGAGGGGCTGGGATACCTGCTAGGTCACGCCTTATGGGTGGGACCTGGGAGGGGGTGGTTACACCCACTTCCCTTTGTCCAGTTTCGCGCCAGAGCTGGGGCTGGAGTGCCCCAGCGCCGGTTTGAACTGGACTATGCAAGGAACACCTTGTGTGCCCCAGGCATGTCTCATTCCTTTCAGCCCACCCTGCCCCAATACACTAAAGGCTGTCTGGGGAGGTGCTAGCACCTCCCCAAGCAGGAAACCTATTGTCCAGGCCTCCCTGGCTGGGATCACTCCCAGCTGCAGGAGGTCAGACTTGTGTCGTGGCAGCAGCATCCATTTTGTGATGCTGAGGCTTTGGTCAGAGGCTAACAGTGAAGTATGATTTTAACATGTCTTTTCCCTCTAGAAGGGGTGAATAATATCCTCATGTCCAGAAATGGCATGGGGGTATTATTCCACAGTGTTAGACACCTTACACGACATGTTTCGATAAAGCCAAACCATAGTTACCATAACCGTCTAAGATTATAAGGCACTTTAAGAGTATATGGTAGGCTATATCATAGAACAGCTATAAGGACTTGGTTCCGAAAGCTGCAGACAGGCTCAGCTCATGCTAGAGCACCATCTCACATGTTACCAAGCACTCTGCCTCCAGGATTGTTAAGGCCTGCCATGGGAGTGACTAATAGGTACACATGTGTCTATATATAAGGGTAGATATAGGCATACTATATCTAAGCAAGGGGTGATTACACGACCTTGCCCCAGCTGAGTGATCAGCCAGTTGTGTCTGATTGGAAGGCCAGACCAGGGGTGGCATAATACATGCTGCAGCCCCTGGGAGGCCTAGGGTACACCTATGCCCTGGGTACCTAGGGTACACTGTACAGGGTCCAATAAGGTGATCCTTACCAATTGGGAATGTACCTAGGGTACATGGAGTCCATTTTAAAGAGAGAGCAGACAGCCTGAGACCCTGAATGGCAGGATCTCAGGCCAACTAAGTCGAAAAACCAGCTAGACACTAGGCAAAAAGTTGGGGGTAACCATAGTCAGATATCCACCTTCCTACAGTAATCAATCAACAAAATGATATACTTAAGATCATGTTGCAAAAGATCGTAAGGCCCAGAAAAATCTAAATCAACTTTGTCCCAAGGTTTTGTGGGATAAGGAACAGGGTGTAGTGGTGTATTCATGACTTTCCATTTCTTATCCGATAATAGACACTCCGGGCATGAATCAATAAAAAATTTGACTTGGGATTCTAAGGATGGCCACCAATAGTATAACTTGATGAGCTGAGAAGTCTTTGAAATTCCCAAATTACCTTTGTGAGCAAACTTAATAATGTAATTCCTAAGACTGGAAGGGGGAACAAACCAATTATGTCTCATGACCATGTTGTTGACTAAAGATAATTCAGATGCAACCATGGCAAAAGCTTTCAACTCATTGGAAAGTTTCCTATTTTCTGGCCAACCTTTAACAATATACTCAGATACAAGTTTAAGATTGTCATCTCTATGCTGTGCTTCTAACCAAGATTCTTCAGTGATATTTGGACAAGAATATACAGCATCAAGAGTAGCAATGACACATTCCGTATCCTCTGAATTCTCAACCTCTGAGGGATCATGAAAAGCCATGCGAGAAAGGCAATCAGCTCTAAAGTTCCTCCCTCCAGAAATATGTTTAATGGAGAAATGGAATTCTTGTAACTTAGACAGCAGTCTAACTAACCTAGCCGATGCTTTGCCAAGACCATTACCAGTTAATAACTGTGTCAGATGCTTGTGATCAGTGAAAAGATCAAACTGACGTCCCCAAATGTAATTTCTGAACTTTTCAATGGCCCAAACACAGGCAAGAGCCTCGCGTTCTATAGTACTATAATGAGTTTCAGATGGTTTTAACATTCTTGAGGAGAAAGCTATGGTGTGCTGTTTACCTGAAACCCATTGACCAAGAACAGCACCTAACCCAGTGAGGCTGGCGTCTACCATAATGAAACATTTTGAGGAGTCGTGAAAAGGGTGCAGGGCAGGTGCATCCATAAAAAGTTTCTTAACTTGAAAAAAAGAAGTCGAAACTTCTTCAGCCCAATCAAATTTTGAACCTTTACGGAGGAGAGAACGCAAAGGCTCTACTGTTTGTGCATACCCTTTAACAAAATGGGCGTAATACTCTGCTAAGCCTAAGAAAGACCGAAGTGCGTCTTTGTCTTTGGGAGGAGTAGCATGACTAATAGCTTTGATGAGAGACATTTTGGGCTTGATACCCTCCGGAGAAAGTGTATGACCCAAATATTCCAACTGCTGTGTGGCAAATCTACATTTTCCTGCCCTGATTGTCATGCCTGCCTCATCCACGTTGTTCAAATGAGTCTCCCAGCCATTAGCATAGACCAGAATATCATCTTGGTGGGCTTGGACTCCTGGAATGTTTTTAAAAAGATTGTCCATGATTTTTTTAAATACACTGGCTGCAGAGGCTAAGCCAAAAGGTAATTTAAGGTATTTGAACACACCAAATGGCGTGACAAAAGTTGTGAACTCCTGAGAATCAGCTGTTAAGGGAACCTGATGATAAGCTGAACGCAAATCAATGAGTGAGAAAAACTTTGCGCCTCCCAAATTGGCCAGGAGTCCATGAATTTTGGGAAGGGGATGGCAGTCAATAAGAATGGTATTATTCAAAGTGCGTAAGTCCGCACATAATCTGACCTCACCAGATTTTTTGCGGACAATAACGAAGGGAGAAACCCACTCAGAGGAGTCACAAGGAGCAATGACTCCATCATCACATAATTTTTTAAGGACAGATTTAAGTTCATCCTTCGCACTAAGAGGCAAAGGACGTACCTTATGGACAAAAGGTTGAGCATCAGATTTCAACCTAATTTGGTGTTGAAAACCTTTAACAGTTCCTAACTTTTCAGAAAATAAATTTGGAAATTTATCCAAGAGCTTTTTAATATCAGAATTATGGTCTGTAAGACATAAACAATTAGTATTGGGATGCAAATCATTCCTAGAGCCAGCAGGACTGTAGCCCTGAGGGGGATCACCAAGAGCAATTGGATTATCACAACCTGGAATAAGACGCAAACCCATTTCCAGCCAATGATATTATGTCCTCTAACTGCAACGTACACCTTAGTAAAAATGGATCTTCCTAAGCATTCCAGTCTGTAATTAAAATATCCCAACATGTCTATGTCAAACTCCCTGAAAGCCTTGGGGTTGATGTCAGTTTGACATAGAGTGATGGAACCTTCCCATTTATCATGAAATATAACATCTGATAAAATGGTTATGGGAGAACCAGAGTCTGCCATTATGGGAATTTCCACGTTACCAAAGTATGCAGTTCCTAAAGGGCCTTTCACACAGTGAGGAGTAAAAACAGAATTGCATTCAATAGAAACTACCATATCTTGAAACTGATCTGAACAATCATTAATGGCTTCAGAGAAGTCTAGGCTGTTGATGCAGGTGGGTGATTTTTGAGGATCTGCATGAACCTTGAAAATGACCAATCTTTTTACAAAGAACACATCTTTTCCCGATAGCCGGGCACATAGGATAATTGCTTAAGTGTGATTTAGAACCACATCTATAGCAGAACGTATTTCCATTTTTGACAAATTGTTTAGTAGGTTTATGCGTAGAAATAGCATTCACAGAGTTGACAATGTCTTGTGTAGGAGTCTTAAATGAGTTGACAGATTGATCATGTTGAAGAACCTTAGAGGTAACGATAGATCTCTCAATACTCTTGGCGATATCAATTGTCTCTTGGAGAGATGGTTTTCTACAACTAAGAAGGCGTTGCTGAATTTTTCTTGAGAAACAAGCAAAAACAAATTGATCACAAATGTAAATTTCAGGGTCAGCTTCAAACTCGCAGGTTGACGCTAAAACCCGCAACTGTGCGATATACTCTTCCACAGATTCGTCTTCACCTTGTTTTCTTCTAAAGAAATTATGTCTCTCAAGCATAATATTTGACTCATGATCATAGTGATTTGCAAGCCGTGATAATGCCTCTTTATAAACGTTCCAATGATCAGCATCACCGGCTTCACCAGCAGGAGTTGGGAATTTGGGTAAATTCTCAAAAACGTGTTGTGCAGCAAGACCAAGACAAACCATAAAGAATTGCTACCTTACGCTGTGGAGAAAATTTAACGGCATCAATGGCTACTATGTGGTTTTCAAAAGCTTTTACCCATTGACGCTATGGAATGCTGGGTTTTCCAGGTTGCTGCAAGAAAGGAGGCGGTTGTGCAAATTGCTGAGAAGAAGCCATTGTTGTGAGTAAAATTATCAATGAGAATGTACAGGAGGTATTGATGTAAAGACAAAAAAGAATGATTTACATAATGAAATAAATGCAATTGCTGATGTAAAATGATAAAGAAAATCAACACTATAGGTAGGCAAAAGTAAATAACATCATGTAAAGTAATGTTGTAAGGTGAGCCTATCACCGAATCTGAAGGCTCAAGCGTGTAAATAAACCAGTACTTTGAAATAGACAAGGTGTGCCTGTCACCGTCGAAGCGTGCAGGCTGGATCCTACCTGGGAACGAAGTAAGGCTGAGAGATCAGATGATAGTCAGAGAACAAAGTAATCAGCTGTTCCTCTGCGGCGTAGTGTTGTCTCTCTCAGGTTACCAGGGAAACAAAGAAGCAAACCGCAAGATGGCTGCCAGCGTCGTTGCTCGTACGCGGCATGCGCTAGTGCGCATGCGCGAAAATGCGAGGAAAGATTGTGAAGCGTTGATGGGAAGTGACGGGCTGCCAAAACCGACGTCTGCACGAGAAATGAATCCGGAGCAGGAACTGTTGAGGGCCTCCGCTTGGGGCAGATGCTGGAAACTACGAGGTGGACACTAAATAAATCAGAGTGAAGAAAAGTCTGGGATGGTGGGTGCTGGACGCGCAGCTTCGTCCGCTTGTCGCCAAATGAAGTAATGAGGATCCAGGAACACTTTGTAGATCGTAAGTGTTTCTTTAATTTGTATAAATGAACACCCACAACCAGACGCTCCCGCCGCATACCAGGATCTCTGACAACTGAATAACGTTGTCAGAATGCTGGCATGCAACGTTCAGCACCAGATCATGGAACATAGTTTAAACGAATACATAACACACAACAAACGCCCTCGAGCCAAGCTTCCGGCTCGAGGATGCCTGTCTGCGGCAAGGAACAATTAAAATAAAATGCATTGCATCACAGGAGAAATGTACAAGTTTTGTAAAAGAGGTCTACAAGAAAAAGAACACAAATAACAAAAATGGGATAACAAATGAGATCTTGAAAAATCACTGCGAAAGCTGATTCAAGATGGCAGCCATGTTTAGACAGTGTTTTACGTCACCAAAATACTGGATCGCACTGTCTGGGTTGCAATATGCCACACGAAACATGTACCAAGATGGCCACCACGTCTGACATCGTACATCAGAGATGAAAACCGGGCTGCACAAAGACTCTTCATAGTAGAAAATGGCTGCCGAGTGACATCAAAGCGTGGGGTCTTGTCCGGGGCGCTCTGCCAACACTGGACACACAGACAAGGCTAAAATGTCCCCACTTACTACACGGGGGGATACTTGTCACCCAGTCTTCAAAGGATGATAACACTGCCGCACTGCCTCTGCTGGTTTGTTAATTTTTTTTCTCCCTGCACCTCTGCTGTTGTGCTCTCTGCACTGACTGTACGGAGGCTGCCATTGTCACCCTGTTACTAGCCATATCATTGCCTAAATGTTGCTCAGGAGGCCCGGAGATAATGTTGATACAAGAGACTTTATTGATGTGCAACAGCAAGGAGCGGCTTGATCCCTTCCTGGACAGTTGTCATCTGCCATTCTGGGAACATCCACAAACAAAGCTGTGGAATCTCACAGCCGTGAGAATCCATTCCATTACTACATCATGCACAAAGCTCTTTACATCACATACCCTTCTGAACTGCAAATAGGGGCGAAAAAAGATGCCTCATTGCCATTTGCAACACTAAAAGGTATATATACATGTATATGTATATTTATAATGGTTTGTGACTGCAATTGTGGTTGCAAACCAGTTATCAGTTAATGACCATAAATGTGGCCTGCTAACTGATTTGCAAAGGAAAGGCTATCTCCTAGGGAGAGCGTCCTAATTGGAAACCATTTTGGGAAGCCTTGAGGAGGGGTAGTGGGTGTGTAAAGTCGGAGTAGATGGGGGGAGAAGGATGTAGTCCAGGGAACCACTGCATGTTCCTCCCGATGTGTTTTCAAATGTGAAATATTTTATTTAAAGCCACATAAGTCTCCCTTGAATGGAAAGTGGAGGCTTTAAAAAAAAATAGATTCACGTTTGAGAAAGCAGATGCAAGGATGTTGGTCTTGATAGAGGGCGATTGTGCTCTTTCATGGAATCACGAGTAGTTTGCACCTGCATTTATTCTTTTGTTGTGTTAACATTTGTTTACTATCAATCAATCAATCAATCATAACACTTGTATAGTGCGCTACTCACCCGGAAGGGTCTCAAGGCGCTTGGGGGAGGGGGTCCGCTACTGCTCGAACAGCCAGGTCTTGGGTTGTCTTCTGAAGGCGAGGTGGTCCTGGGTCAGCCGAAGGTGGATGGGCAGGGAGTTCCTTGTCTTGGCCGCCAGGTAGGAGAAGGACCGGCCTCCGGCGGTAGCTCTTCGGATGCGTGGTACGGCGGCGAGGCTAGTAGATCGTAGCTGGCGGGTGGGCGTGTAGAAGGTCAGGCAGTCGTTGAGGTACTTGGGGCCCAGGTCGTGGAGAGACTTGTGTGCATGGGTGAGGAGCCTGAACGTGATCCTCTTGTTGACGGGGAGCCAGTGCAGGTCCCTCAGGTGGCTGGAGATGTAGCTGCGTCGGGGGATGTCCAGGATGAGTCGGGCGGAGGAGTTCTGGATTCGTTGGAGTCTTTTCTGTAGCTTGGCTGTGGTCCCGGCGTAGAGGGTGTTTCCGTAGTCCAGACGGCTGGTGACGAGGGCCTGGGTGACCGTCTTCCTGGTTTCGGTCGGGATCCATCGGAAGATCTTGCGAAGCATGCGAAGGGTGTGAAAGCATGATGAGAAGACGGCGTTGACTTGTCTGGTCATCGAGAGGGAGGAGTCCAGGATGAAGCCCAGGTTGC
This sequence comes from Triturus cristatus, assembly GCF_964204655.1. Taxonomy (NCBI): domain Eukaryota; kingdom Metazoa; phylum Chordata; class Amphibia; order Caudata; family Salamandridae; genus Triturus; species Triturus cristatus. The sequence continues at coordinate 616,934,961 of NC_140583.1, read as the reverse complement.
GTGCGTGGTCTGTTGGCTTGGGAGCGGTGCCCATGGCTGGGGGCCACCAGGAGTCGTACCATGCGGAGGGCGATGGTCCCAGGATGAGGACTTCCGTCTTGTCTGAGTTCAGTTTCAGGCGGCTGTTCTTCATCCATTCGGCGACGTCTTTCATCCCTTATTGTAGGCTGGTTCTGGCGGTGTTGGGGTCTCTGGTGAGGGAGAGGATCAGCTGGGTGTCGTCGGCGTAGGAGATGATGTTGAGGTTGTGTTGGCGTGCGATGGCAGCAAGGGGTCTCATGTAGACGTTGAAGAGGGTGGGGCTGAGTGACGATCCTTGCGGGACGCCGCAGATGACTTCGGCGGCCTCGGAACGAAACGGGGGGGAGGCGGACTCTCTGTGTTCTTCCGGCGAGGAACGAGATGATCCACTCCAGTGCCTTCTCTTGGATGCCGGTGTTGCTGAGGCGTTGGATTAGGGTGTGGTGGCAGACAGTGTCGAATGCTGCAGAGAGGTCCAGGAGGATAAGTGCCGCTGTTTCTCCGTTGTCGAGCAGGGCTCGGATGTCGTCGGTGGCTGCGATGAGGGCGGTCTCAGTGCTGTGGTTGGCTCTGAAACCGGACTGCGAGGGGTCGAGGGAGCCGTTCGACTCGAGGAAGGCCGCAAGCTATCTGTTGACAATCTTCTCGATGACTTTGACAGGAAAAGGAAGGAGCGAGATGGGGCAGAAGTTTTTGAGGTCGGTGGGGTCTGCAGTAGGTTTCTTCAGTAGTGCGCTGAGCTCGGCATGCTTCCAGCTCTCCGGGAAGGTGGCGGTGTTGAAGGAGGTGTTGATGACGTCTCGGAGTTGGGGTGCGATGGTGGAGATGGCCTTGTTGAGGACGTGGTGGGGGCATGGGTCGGTTGGAGATCCGGAGTGGATGGTGTTCATCGTGCAGGCTGTGTCTTCGGTGGTTACCGTGGTCCAGGTGCGGAGGGTGGCGGTGGGGTGCGTTGGTTCGACGGTTGGGTGCGTGGATGGAGCGCCGAAGCTATTGTGGATGTCGGCAATCTTGCGGTGGAAGTACGAGGCGAGGGAGTCGCAGAGATCCTGTGAAGGAGTGATGTCGTTGTTGCCGGTGCTGGGGTTGGAGAACTCCTTGACGATGTTGAAGAGTTCCTTGCTGTCGTGGGCGTTGTTGTCCAGTCGTTCCTTCAGTGATTTCTTCTTGGTGGTGCGGATGAGCTGGTGGTGCTTGCGGGTGGCGTGTTTGAGGGCGGTCATGTTGTCAGCGGTCTGGTCGAGGAGCCAGGCTTTCTCGAGGGTGCGGCAGGTCTTCTTGGAGTCCTTGAGTTCGTCGGTGAACCAGGGGGCCTTCTTGCATCTGGGTCTGTTGGGAGGGTTCTTCAGCGGTGCGAGGTCGTCGGCGCAGGCGGTCAACCACTGCGTGAAGTTGCGGGCTGCTTCGTTGGGGTCCGTTGTGCTGGCAGGTGGGTTCTGGCTGAGGGAGGTGGTGAGCTGGTCGGCGGTGATCTTGCTCCAGCTTCTGTGAGGAACCTGTTGCGGGTGGTGGTGGGTTGTGTTTTTTCTGAAGCGGAAGTGGATGCAGCTGTGGTCGGTCCAGTGGAGTCTGGTGGAGTGGCTGAAGGTGATGTGCTTGCTGGATGAGAAGACAGGATCAAGCGTGTGGCCGGTGTAGTGGGTGGGGGTGTTGACCAGTTACTTGAGTCCGAGGTTGGCGAGGTTGTCCAGCAGGGCGGTGGTGTTGCGGTCCTTGTTGTTCTCCAGGTGGAAGTTGAGGTCCCCGAGGAGGATGTAGTCGGTGGAGGGGAGGGCGTGTGGGCTGATGAAGTCCGTGATGTCTTCGCTGAATTGTGTGCGTGGTCCCGGGGGTCTGTAGAGGAGGGTGCCTCTGAGGGTGGTCTTGGGGTCGGTGTGAATCTGGAAGTGGAGGTGCTCGGCGGCGTTAAATGCGTCGTTGGAGTCAGTCGAGATGCGGATGGTGTTCTTGTGGACGATGGCGATGCCTCCTCCGGTCTGGTTGATGCGGTCCCTCCTGATGATCTTGTACCCGTCCAGGATGGCGATGGCGATGTCGGGGGCTGAGGAGGCGTTCATCCAGGTTTCCGTGAGGAAGGAGATGTCTGGTGATGTTGTGTCGAGGAGGTTCCAGAGTTCCACGGCGTGTCTGTGGACGGAGCGGGTGTTGAGCAGGATGCACGTGAGGTTGTTGCTGGTGTTTGGCTTGGCGGGCGCGGTGCAGGTTCGGAGGCAGGTGAACTTGCAGGTTCTGCAGGTGAATCCGTTTCGGGGCGGCCTGGCAGCAGGTGGGGTTCCGGCCGGCATTGAGTGCGTTGAGGGCAGCGGCGTCGTAGGTCGGACGGATAGTCTTGCGTCGGTGGGGGCCAGGGGTGCTGGCGCTGGGCGCGGTCCAGGTGCGGACGGGCGCAGACGGGCTTGCCTTTGGCGCACAATCGGCGCGCCCGCTGCGCGTGAACGCTGCGCGTACGTGCGGACTCTGCCATAAATGGCGAGTCGGGGGGGCAGAGCGAGGGAGGAGCAGCTGAGAGGTGGGAGCGGGGTGGCGAATGGGAGAGGGACCAGGAGGAGAGGGGGCGGGGCCTCGGGGGAGCAGTGGCAGGGAGCGGGGAACGGCGGCTGAAGCGCTAGGGGGTCTAGGAGCTAAACAAACAAAGGCAGGGGGATGGCAGCGGACAATCAGGGGGCACAGCACAATAACAGGGCAAAAACGGCAGGAAATACAGTAATACAAATCAAGGGCACAGCACGATAACAGAGGCGATAACGGCAGAAAAAACAGAATACAAAATACGAGGCAGAGATACGAACGCTCAAGGGCAACGAGCAGGCGGTGGCAGCCGGGTGACCTCGGGAGGAGCCACGCGGTGGGTTGAGCGACCGGCACTGACGAGGTCAGGCTGGTCACAGCTCCCCGTTGCACGGCCGAGTCCTTAAGTGCCCAGTGGCAGGGAGGAGCAGCTGGGAGGTGGGAGCGGGGTGGCGAATGGGAGAGGGACCAGGAGGGGAGGGGGCGGGGCCGCGGGGGAGCAGTGGCAGGGAGCGGGGAACGGCAGCTGAAGCGCTAGGGGGTCTAGGAGCTAAACAAACAAAGGCAGGGGGATGGCAGCGGACAATCAGGGGGCACAGCACAATAACAGGGCAAAAACGGCAGGAAATACAGTAATACAAATCAGGAGCACAGCACGATAACAGAGGCGATAATGGCAGGAAATACAGTAATACAAATCAGGGGCACAGCACAATAACAGAGGCGATAACGGCAAAAAAAACAGAATACAAAATACGAGGCAGAGATACGAACGCTCAAGGGCAACGAGCAGGCGGTGGCAGCCGGGTGACCTCGGGAGGAGCCGCGCGGCGGGTTGAGCGACCGGCACTGACGAGGTCAGGCTGGTACTAGAATGTGATGTGTAATAACGTGTAAAGTGAAGTGATAGAAGATATTTTGTGTAATGTGGAAAAATTAGCACTGTACTTACGATTTAATTCATGAAAATCCTAATGTTTGTTTATAATGGACTAATGAAAGCTAATTCACCGAAATGTAATGCATTGATCTAAATATGCACCATATAAATGCCAGTGTATATGCGTGTTTAACAAAGTTCCATGGTGATTCATATGTTAGCCGATTTTCAGTAGGCCTTGTGTATTTCCCTGGCTCTCGCATAATGGCTTTGGAATCTTTTTCTTTCTCACGTTTCTGTTGCAGGTGGAGAAATTCATCTTTGTTAGTTAGAATAACGCTTTTGTTTTAGGAGTTAGGCTTAGGGAGGAGAGGATAGTTTTGAACAAGTAGTGCTGATAGTGTGGGACGGTGTTCTTTCTCACTGGAGAAAGCCTGGGAATCAAGGTCATCGAGCCAGAGGCTGGGAGTATCGAAACTAAATGGAAAATCACCTATGAGGAGATGTCCAACTGGGTGAGGCGATCGGATGATGTGAAATGGGTGTGTTTTAGGATTTTGGAGTTGGCATTAGCGGCAGTGCCCCGGGGGATGAGAGAGGAGAGGAGATTGAAGAGGAGAGAAGGAGCATCTTAGAATGAGCTCTGTAGCTTTATGCTACTTGATCCACTGAACGTGAGTGCACTTCTTAGAAAGTCTTTATGCGCTGACACTTTTTCCTGAACTTCCCTGGGGAATACTAAGTAGGGATGTCACGTTAGTGGTAGAGTAGGGGCAGACTAATGCTTTTTACGTACGAACCTCTGATGAAGACTAATCTTGATGTTGGGGCACTCATTGCCAGCATCCTGATCTTGGAATTCGTCATTCTTTTCATGCTTCAGAGATTGGACTTTGTGTTGTAACGTAGGTCTCCCTCTCCTCCCGCCCCCCCTCCCCTATTCCTTCCCCTGGGCACCCGTACCAGAGCATGTGCCTACAGTGTTGTGACGTATAAGCTGGCCTTCTAGAACGCCAGTTGATAAGCTGTCAGTTGAGAATTGTCATGGGGCATCGATACGCTGTGGTCACTAAGTTGTCCGCCTCCTGCCCGATGTGCTGTTACTGCTGGAAGCATAAATTTACTTGGAACTACTACTACGTGTATTCCTCATTAAAATGGCGAGGAGCACAGCACATCGACGAACCTACGCATAAAGAAGTATTTTCTTCACGTCTACAAGGGACTACTTGGCAGCAGCGAACAGATCGTCTCCTAGTTGGACCAGCTGTCGGCGTCTTAACAGAGGTACCGCCTGCCATTGCCAAAGCTCTAGCGCTGCGCAGCTCCTGCTCCCAGTGTTTTCCCCGGTGGACACTGTTTCACAAGGGCTACTGCTGGACGCCACCTTGCCACAGCAGCGTCGTCGGCGAGTTTCACGGTGCATTTCTGAAGCCTGTTTAGGCGCGTCACACCTCTCTGGGTGCACCCGCGGTGGAGTCGGTCCTTACGGGCTGCTTCTGTGTTGTTTGGCTTTATTGAGACTGCCTTCCCTGACACACCTGCCTCATGTCTTGGCATGCCTGACAGAAACCTGCATGGTGTTAGGGTGTGCACAACGCTGTTTGACCTGATACCCTCGAGCAGCATATCGCCTAACACGAATCCTCACAGCTGCTCTTGCGCGTTCGATCGCCGCGCCTGCTGCGTCACACCTGCAAGCTCCCTCGTCAGTTTCAAGAGGGGGAGTTACATGTCAGACGGCATCTAGCTGCCCTGATAATTATTGCCGCGCTTTCTCGGGCAGCTGATCGCCTCACAGGAATTCCTCTCAGCTGCTCTGGCGCTTTTAACCGCCGTGCCTGCTGCGTCACACTCACAAGCTCCCTCGTCAGTTTCACATGAGGGAGGTCATGTTCGGACGCCATCTAGCAGCAGTGGGACCCACTGCAGCGCTGACACAACTACTTCGCATCAGAATTCTGGCATTCAAAACATACAGTTTGTGCCACATCTTGCTCGGCAATTTAGGGCACCTGCTTTCCAGTCTGCCAACTTATTTTGAACTGAGCTTGCCAGTACCTCTCCCACGGTTACTTGTCTCTAAGTTACACTGGATTCCCCACCCAAGGTATCAACCACCAGTGTACCCCCCCTCCCACCATGGCTTCAGGAAATGTGTTCAAATTATCAACACCACAAGCGTTTCTGCCCGCTGCTGGGGATCCTGTATTGAAATGGGAGGTGTGGCGAGAATATTTCACAAATTACATTTCCAAATTTGATGATGAGGACGACGCGGTAACTCCGGAGAAGAAAAATTAAGTTTTGATTGATGCACTGCTTAGGAGCTGGGGTGCTTAAAGTGTACAGTCGCATAAATAAAAAAATACGTCCAAGTGGTCAGTGGGATGAATATTTGAGCGCATTGTAAGATTTAGACAATTACTACAAGCCTACGGTATGCGTTGCTGTACATAGGTACATATTCTACCACAGGAAAGTAGAGGATTATGTTGCTGTTCTCAAGAATTTGGCTCTAACATGTCGTTGGGGAGATCTACATGATTATCTTATAAGAGATCAGATTGTCATGTGCTCGTCCAATTCTGCCATCCAAGACTCATTATGGGCAAAAGGTGAGAAGCCCCCACAGGAAGTCGTTGATATAGTTAAGAGAGCTGAATTAACTGGTAGGTGCGCAAAAGCAGTTATGGCCGAAAGCAAATCCAATCAAGAGGAACCTGCGACAGTGGCAAGAATTAGTGGAGTGAAGCAGCGATCTCAGCCTTCGCCCAACAACAGGTGGAGAAATACAGATTTGTCAAAGCACCAGAACTTCACGAAGGAATCGGCACAGAAGAAGTGTTACAGATGTGGTAGTACTGAACATTTGGCTGATGACAAAAGGTGTCCTGCATGTTCACAAAAATGTAGCAATTGTGGCATTGTAGGGCATTTCACGAAGGCTTGCAGAAGGAAGAAAGCTAACAATAGAGTCAAATTAGTAGTGCAGAAGGAGGAGTATGATTCTGAGTCTTGCAACAAATCTGACATTAACATGTATGTTCTTAATGTGGTGGAAACCCAGGTGCTTAACATAGACACGGGTGACGGGAACAGGAAGAAACCCATATGCAGCATGGCCATACGGGGCCTGGGCATAGAAATAGTGGCAGATTCAGGCTCCCCTTACACAATAGTTAATAAGGATGTGTGGAATGAAAAGTTTTCGCACACACTTTGGGCCAGGAATTAATCCAATCGGACGTGTCTTTAAAAACATTCACGGGGGAATCCATTGAGATGTTAGGCTACAGGAAATTGACATTTGTTTTAAAAAACAGAGACAACCTAGGCAAATTGTATGTGTCTGTTATGGGTCCCTCAGTTTTGGGCTGGAGGGATCAACAGAAATTAGGTATCACCCTGGATCCTAACAGCCCGGAACCAGTATTAATCACACAGGCAGAAGATAACACAGACATGCTCATGTCGAAGAAATTTCCTGAGATTTTTAACAGTCGCATCGGGAAACTCAAAGGGTTTAAGCATAGAATACAACTTAAGGCAGATGCTAAACCATGCATACACAAAGTAAGGAACATACCCTTTACATTGAGAGATGAAGTAAGAACACAACTTGAGGAGTTGCTCAAAGCTGGGATGATAGAAACCACTTAATCCTCTGAGTGGGTTTCGCCATTGGTCGCAGTAAGAAAGGCCAATGGCAAATTAAGACTTTGCATTGATTTGCGCGACCTCAATCAGAGCATCCAAGTGGATCAGCATCCCCTGCCCAAGATCAATGAGATGTTGGCTCATATGAAACACATGCGGTGGTTCTCCACCATCGACCTCACTGCAGCCTATCACCAGGTGTCCTTACACCCTGAGGGCAGAGCACTCACAACATTCCTAACACCTTTCGGGTGTTACAGATTTAAGAGAGTTCTCTTTGGGTTAGCGTCAGCAGCCGCTATGTTTCAGAGGCTCTTGCATGTGCTATTCAAGGGTTTTGAGAGTCTGCTGATCTTTCAAGATGACATTTTGGTGATGGGGAAGAGCAAGGAGGAGCCTGACCTTAATTTATGTAATGTGTTGCACAAATTGCAGGAAAAAGGTTTGACAGTGGACTACAACAAGTGTCAGTTCGCACAAAAACAGGTGACATACTTAGGCCACGAGATCACACAAGACGGTATCAGACCCAAAACAGAATTGTTGTGTGCCATGAGAGAGGCTCCTGTGCCTAGAAACACAGAAGAGGTACGTGCTTTCTTGGGGTTGGTGGAAGTTTATTCCAAATTTGTTAAGAGTTTTTCAACTGAAACGTATGAAATCAGGCAATTGTTAAAAAGTAAGAACAAATTTGAGTGGACCCCTGAGTGTCAAAGAAGCTTTGTTGCCCTCAAAGAGGATGTTTGCAACGTCCCTGCCTTACAGGCATTCGATCCCAACCTGCCAAGCATAGTCACCACAGACGCCAGTGGGACGGACATTGGGGCAGGTCTCACCCAGAAGAACAGGGATGGAAAAGAGCACACTATTGCATTTGCTTCACGCTCGTTGACTCCCACAGAGGAGAAGTACTCGGTTATCGACCGTGAAGCTCTGGCATGTGTATGGGGTCTAGAGCACTTCCGCCAGTTTGTCTGGGGCAAGAAAGTGTTGTTGAGAAGCAACCACAAGCCTCTTACCACAGTGTTAACCACCAAAGGGTTGTACGCAGCTTCACCCAGATTAGCCCGCATGTCGGTGAGATTGTTGGAGTTTGATTACGATGTGCAGTATTTCCCAGGTACGAAGAATGTGGTTGCAGACTTCTTGAGCCGCCTGCCCCTCCCCATGAATGAATGTGTTGAGGGCGTGGGTGAGGTGTTTTGTGTGGCCAATATCATCGAGGAATTCCCTGGGATTTCCAAGGATGAGTGGACGAGAGCACAAGGTGATGATGACACGCTGCAAGAATTTAGTGAAATGATACAGGGTGGTTGTCCGGAAAAGAGGAAAATCCGCAAGACCCTTCTGGGAACTCAGAGACGAATTGTCATTGTAAGGGGGCCTAGTTTTGAGACAAGGCAAGGTAATACCCCTGAAATTTTAAGACGAAGGATCTTAGAGATTTGCCACGAAGGGCACTTAGGAATAAACAAAACCAAGAGTAGGGTCAAATTGTGGTACTGGTGGCCTGGATGTGACATTGCCATTGAAAGAAAAGTGAGGGACTGCATTACATGTGGGAACTCAGATAAGTCACAGGTGCCTTTCATACCCATGTTACACCCCATATCTAGCCCGTAAATGACCTGGGAGAGAATTGGCATTGATTTAGTTGGACCCATAAGGGAGCAGGATGATCAGGTGCACATTGTGGTGGTGGTAGATCATTTCTCAAAATGGCCTGAGGTGGGCATACTCCATAAAACGGACTCTTGCAGCATTACCAAATTCCTCAACAAGATTTTCATTAGGGAGGGCTTACCCAAGTTCATCATAAGCGACAATGGGCCCCAATTCATGGCTGATAACTTCAAAAAGTATACGGAGAGGAATGGTATAACGCACAAAACCACCTCTGTGTACCACCCCACCGGAAATGGTGCGGTGGAACGGTTCAACCATGTTATCAAGGGCATAGTGCAGCTAGCAAACAATAATGATTTATCCTGGAAAAATGAATTGTTCAAAATGATGTAGGCGTACCGAGTAACTCCAAATGAGTGTACGGGCTCAAGTCCCTTTGTCTTAATGAGAGGTAGGACACCCATGTGCAAAGACAATGTTGGATGGCTGGAAACAGCCAGGACAGGAGGGCTGAATGTTCCCCGGAGACCGTGAAAGAGAACTTGTTACGCACACAAAAAAGGTGCAAGGAGCATCACGATTTGAAAAACAATTTCAAACCAGTATCACAGGAGGTAGGTGACATGGTTAGAGTAAGACACAAAGGGTTCATAGAGAAAGGGCAGAGTCTCTACACCCACCCCTTAGAGGTAATGAACATTTTTTACAATTCAGCTTTGCTGAGCGACGGTAAGGTCTGGCACTTTTCGGCACTCGCTAGGAGTAAGAGTAAGAGTGTGCGGTTGGACCGAAGTGAGGCAGACCCAGAACTCTTGAGGTGGTTGGTGTGCATAGAAAAATTAGTATGGGAAATGTGTACGGTTTTAAATTCTGACGTAGACACTGACGGTGTAGATTCTGATGTAGACACCCACAGTGTGGATGACCTGACCCAAGCTGTGAATGTGGCACTGTCTGAAGCAACCCTAGATGAGAGTGTAGTTACCAGTGATCCAGGTATGAGGCAGACTCAGAGTCATGCCACAGTGAGTCTGCACGAGTCTGTGGTAAACAAGACCAACAGTGAAATCAACACGACCAGGACTGGACATGCAATTGCCAAACCATTTTGGTTTAAGGATTTCGAGTGTTATTAGCAATGGGTCGCAGGTTACAACTGCCTGCAGGGTTATCATTCTAAAAGAAATGTACTTGGAACTGTTATTTTATTATGTTTAACTGCTTTACAGCTGTTTAGGCCCCCCCTCCTTTTCCCCGCCGTTAGGAAGGAGATGTGTTGTAACGTAGGTCTCCCTCTCCTCCTGCCCCCCCTCCCCTATCCCTTCCCCTGGGCACCCGTACCAGAGCGTGTGCCTACAGTGTTGTGACGTATCAGCTGGCGTTCTAGAATGCCAGCTGTTAAGCTGTCAGTTGAGAATTGTGATGCGGCGTCGACACGCTGTGGTTACTACATTGTCCGCCTCCTGCCCGATGTGCTGTTACTACTGGAAGAATACATTTACTTGGAACTACTACTATGTGTATTCCTCATTAAACTTTGCCCATAGGTTTGGCTTTGTGTTAGTTCCGATGTCTTCCTGAGCTGTCTGTATGTCAGTTATTTTTGGCCTTGTAATAAATTAACTAACTAAAGAACCTGAAGTCTGTGATTCTTCGAAGTCATGAATTATTGGGACTGTGAAATCTGATGCTACAAGTTATTTCTCCCCTCTACACTTCTAAGCAGGTACAAACGGTCCACTGACCAGGGGTTCCAGAGTATATTCAGGGCAGGGAACCCAGCACCATAAGTCTACTCTTCCTTACAGGCCACCATCCCTACACGTGCAGCCTGCATGCACATCTTATCGTAGGCGGTCGCAAATTGTGACCTACTTTATTAATATTCAAGAGACCGTTTAGTGACCCCCCTGCAAATGCTAATACATAGTTCTCACTGTAAATTACATTCCATTGCCATTCTCAAACCAGTTGGTGTGCACTTTTCACACCCCTACTTTTTGAATCAGGTTAGTACCTGAGGCCCCTGATTTTAAAATACACAGAAGTAGAAATTCATACGAATGTCACTTTATCTTGGGAATTGCTTTATGACATTATCCGTAAATATTCAGAGGACAAACATATGGCTGGTAGTCACATTTACAGTGATGAACGGTTGAAGTTTCCAAATTTATGGTTGTGACTAAAAACTGTTCTGTTCAGATTTAGTTTCTCTGCATGATGTCCCGTGGGCTATTGGTCTGCTTTCCCTAAATATGATAAACGGCAATAATAAACAGCTCGTGCAGCTGTTTAAATGTTCACACTTCACAGCAGGCGATTGGCTGACATGTTTCCATGGTTACTAAGCCATCAGTGCCTTTTATGCAAGTAATAAAGAGTTCTACAGACAAGATGGAACGGTCTCTGGAAGCATCTTAGTTTCAATGTCCAGCGTTTCAGGAGCCCACGAAGAGAGAAGGTTTTGCACTCACAGCGAAATACACACACCCTCTACTGAGCTAAAGGACTGAAGGCCAGCAGCCGGTTTATTTTATAAGCAAACGTTTAATACACACAGCGTTCCTTTTAATAAAAGGGCAATTGACATTGTACACACAGATGAATTTAGAATCAATTCAGAGCACACTACACAAACACTAAAAACATTTGATGTTTTGTAACAATACAGATTTTCCTAATACACGCTCCTAAAGTGTTTATTTTATTTACTTGGAGTTGAATGTTTAAAATATTTGAACGAATAAAGGAGAAGATAAATCATGTGAACCCCAATGGGCATTCTGGTGCTAAACAACCGTAGTCAGCAGGGTTAGAAACATAGTACAGGGAACAAGAGCCAGTTAGGGGTGGAGGGAAGTATGTATAAGCACGAACTGCCGTTGGTACCTGTGATCAAGGCGCAATGCGTAAACGCGTTGGGGAGGCAGACATGGTTCTATGCTGATAATTTGATTAAAGAAGATTGAAACCAGTTTGAGGGTGCAGCCTATCCTTCCTTCTCGGGGTCCTGTGGGAAGCCTCTTTGTTTATATATATATATATATATATATATATATATATATATATATATATATATATATATGCTGAAAAAACCATAGGTTTCAGGGGCGTTATAGTTAGCTGGACTTTTCACTCGTACAGAACCATTGAAATTCCCCCGTTATAGTTAGTTCAGCTAACTATAACTGGCGCGCCCGCAATGCACTGCTGATGACGTCACATATTACATCACTCATGACATGGTCAGTGACATCACTCATGACATCACTCATGACATCTCAAATGACATCACTGATGACATCATCCAGTGAATGTGTGTTTTTCTGAAATTTGCATATGTTTTATATATGTATATCTCAAGGTCGATGGAAGAATAAATGGGTATATAAGTGTTTAAATGGATGATTTGTTTTTGAAAAATTGATTGTATAACTGACTGATTAAGTGTATCTTAGTGAATACATGGCTTAGTGAGTAATGTTTAAATATGTAAATATCTGTATCAGTCTCTGACTTTGTGTATAAGTGGCTGCATGGGTTGGTGAGTAGCTACATGAGTGTCTATATAGGTTATTAGTTGGTTTTTTGAGTATCAGTAGGGGGGTGTAATCTTGGACGCTGCTACTCACCCGAGGCCGCGCTGGTGAACCGTTTGTTGCTGAGCCGCTCCTGGGGTGCCCACGCTGTTTGTCCCCACTGTCGGCGCCCAACGCTATCGCGCCGTGACAGGGGGAGACTACAGCTCCCAGGCTGCTTAGCGGCCACTTCCGCCTTCCGCTTGTCTTCGCGCCCGGAGGCGCTGAAAAGGCTGAGGCTCCCTCGGTGGAGCGGGGGTGTAATCTTGGACGCTGCTACTCACCCGAGGCCGCGCTGGTGAACCGTTTGTTGCTGAGCCGCTCCTGGGGTGCCCACGCTGTTTGTCCCCACTGTCGGCGCCCAACGCTATCGCGCCGTGACAGGGGGAGACTACAGCTCCCAGGCTGCTTAGCGGCCACTTCCGCCTTCCGCTTGTCTTCGCGCCCGGAGGCGCTGAAAAGGCTGAGGCTCCCTCGGTGGAGCGGGGGTGTAATCTTGGACGCTGCTACTCACCCGAGGCCGCGCTGGTGAACCGTTTGTTGCTGAGCCGCTCCTGGGGTGCCCACGCTGTTTGTCCCCACTGTCGGCGCCCAACGCTATCGCGCCGTGACAGGGGGAGACTACAGCTCCCAGGCTGCTTAGCGGCCACTTCCGCCTTCCGCTTGTCTTCGCGCCCGGAGGCGCTGAAAAGGCTGAGGCTCCCTCCGCGTCGCGGGACGCGCGCGGGCGGCGCCGGGCTAAGCCCGGGCAAAGGGCGGGCCCTCTGTGGCCCTCAGAGGCCTGAAGAGACTGGACTGGACCAAAGACGCTGGTCCTGGTCACAAGATCTGTAAGAAGCAGCGGGGGTGATATTGAGGATTTGTCAATTATTGTTAGTGTTTTTAAAAATTGTCATTTTAGTAACTACTAACGGACATAACGTTTTATCAATTCAGGCTTGTAACGAGGGTGAGACTGTTTATAATATGTCTAGATCTAAAGCCTCTTCAGGGCCACGTACAATGGATAATTATTTGGTTCAGAAGGTTAATAAGATAAATTGTGAAAGACGACAGTCATTGGGGAAAGTTGGTACCTCTCCCGGAGCCAGTCCCTTACGAGGTTTAGTAACCTCCGGTAGGGAGGATGTAATCAATCCTTTTGATACTACCACCCCGGAGGTGGTCGAGTTAACGGAGCAGGGGCACTTGGATCCTGTACAAGATAGCCCCAATGAGCTAATAACAGATGACTGCCATGACAGGGTGGAACAATGTTCACCTCCCCTAAAAAAACGTTCAGTAAGAACTTGCAGGAAAACACAGCTTAAAAAGGGGACATCAAATAATGGGAAGAAATCTGTAGATCAGTCACATAAAGATATTGAGAATTCCGCCTTGAGATCAGTGAATAAGGCCGGATCTGAGGATAATATTGTTAGTAACATCAAGGAGATTATTAGTACAAACATTAGGGACACAATAGATCCGCTGGTTGTCAAAATAAAGGAGCTAACGGAAGAAGTTGCCAGATTGAGCGGTCTGCTGAATCAGGCATTGGGTAAATTGGGAGAGGTGCCTGCAGTTACTCCGGTTATGGAGGTGGTAGCCGACACCACTACTAATACCCAAAGTAAGAATCAAAGACAGGGAGACCCTAATAAGGAAGCCACGAGGATCAATGCGAATGGTAGTGCTACTTCGGTAGCACCACAAATAGGCGCAAACAAATCAGGAAGTAATTTGCCTGTTTTAGATAGTACAAATAGCTGGGAGGGAAATAAAATGAAGGGTGCTGTTAACCTACCACCTGAGTGTGCTCCCTATGTGGTGGTACTTACAAATGTGCCACCGCTAGATAACAAGGCTCCCCAAGAGACCCACGACTCTTTAAAAAACAAATGTTTGTCGTGGTTAAATAGGCAATGTGGTCTCCCACTGAATCTTTCTGACTGTATTCTGACAACCAGAAGAGCCAATTGGATTGGGAGTGATAAGAAAATGTTAAAAGGGGACTGTGTAATTATTAATTTTAAATATCCGCAGCACGTCTCTACCGTCCTCCTGAGAGCGGCATCTCTCCCAATCTTAGATGGTAATGTATGCGCAAGAGCGCTAGGATACTTTTATAATCACCTCAATGCTAATGGGAGGGTCAATAATAGAAATGCTACTTTCCCACCTGTTTGGAAACCCCATTTTGATATCCCAACCCAGAATAGATTCCTTGCACTTAGCACTCTGGACTCTAACGATTGACGTATAAAGGAGACGGAGATATGTGCGGGAAGGGAGGAGGAAGCGAACTTGGAGGATCATAGAGTTGAATGTATATCTGTAAGTTCTGGTACAATAACACTGACCCCCAGACTGATGCCGGAGCAGGATGAAGTGGAGGCCATACCAGATGGTTGTATGAATTCTGGCGATTTGGGCCAAATTGCTGAGGCTGCCATTATGGAGGGTGCTATACAAGGTATCCCTAGAGGGAATATGGTCAGAACAGGTAGATGTTCCAGGTTGGTGTGCTGGAACGTAGCTGGTCTGAAATCCAAAAGCAGGGACCCGGGTTGGAACTCCTTTATTAACAGGTATGATATCCTTTGCTTTCAGGAAACCTGGTGTAAAGATAATATTGATTATGAGGGATTCATTTCATACAACCTACCAGCATATGGAGATGGGCCAGGTAGAGCTAAGGGAGGTTTACTCACCCTTATATCGGTCCATCGACAGATGACAGTGATAAAATATGTGCCGGTGGGAAATTTAATACAGATGATTTGGATCCAAGAAGGTAAAAGCCGTAATATCCTTCTGATCAATTATTATAATAACATTTTTGATAGTAGCAGGGGCAGAATTGTTACTGACCTAAACAATGCTATTGAGAACTTAAGCTCGATTTCTCATGAAGTATTTGATATCATTTGGTGTGGGGATTTCAATGTTTCATTATGTGATTTACTATCCACTACAGCTTGTGGGGTTACAAATAATGCTGGATGGGAGGCTCCACATTTTGCCCATGATATGTATGGGGAAAAAGTGAATGCAATAATGGGGGGCCTTGACCTGGAAATTTTGGATTGTTGCAGGGATAGTAATGGTGCACCTATCCCTACATTTAGGAATTGGCGTGCGAACTCTGTAATTGATCATGTGTTGGTTTCGTCCAGCATTGCCGACTGTTTTGGCCCACTTGAAATTGAAATAATGGATACTAGTGATCACAACTGTATTATTGTCCCCATGACTTTGTGGGAGGAGAATGATATAGAGGTAGGGGTTACAGTTGGAAACATTGAAGCACACAGGGTCAATGGGGTAAGGCTGAGATGGATAGGTGCTAAAGCATCTGAATTAACCAAGGCTATTATCGTGAAGAATTTAGCAGACATTGTCTTTATTTTAGATAATAGATCAGATCATGAGCGGGTCTTGTCCAGTTTTAAAGATATCAACAATGCCATTAACGACAAGTTCACGAGTGGCAGTAGGGGCAGTAAGAAGCATGGCTTCGTTTGGTTTGATAAAATTTGTTCGGATGCCCTGACCGACCTTAAGCAAGCCCTAGCAATAAGACCTAGGGATAAAAAATTAATAACTACTCTGAGGCTAGAATACAAAAAGGCTATTAAAGTTAGGAAGAAGGATTTGCAGCAACAGGCGTGGGAATCTCTTAATCAGGCCGCAGAATTATCGAATTCTGTTATATTTTGGTCAACAATTAATTCTCCGTTCCTCAAGGAAACTAATACCCCGGAGTTAACATCAAATGTTTCCTGTGAAGGATGGATTACCCATTTTTCTAGTATCTTTGATTCAAATAAAAATAGTAATGACGGGCCAGAAAGATGGCCTATTATACCACTTGATATTACTGTGGAAGAAGTGGAAAGTGGGATAAGAGCAAGTAAGGGAGGAAAGGCCCAAGGCCCGGATGGGGTCCCAAGTGATGTATATAAGGAGACGCCGGAAGTATGGGGTCCGTTGTTGGCTGTTGTTTTTAATGCCGCGGTATGTATAGGCCCTCCACAAACTTGGGAGGAGTCTATAATTGTACCTATATACAAGAAGGGATCTAGGTCCGAAGCGAAAAATTATCGACCAGTCTCATTATTGGATGCCTCAGTAAAAGTAATGAGTAGGATTATGTTGGTTAGACTGGAAGAATGGGTAGAACAGGACCATATTCTGACAGATAGCCAATACGGCTTTAGGAAAGGTAGGGGTACACTCGATCAATGCATTAATCTAGAATTATTGATCGGGAAATACAGCGAAGCCAAAAATGGCCATATTTATATGTGCTTTGCTGATCTAAGCAGCGCCTTCGACATGGTCGACCACTCTATTCTGTGGAGGACCCTGTTAGAATTAGGGGCGCCAAAGGCCATTATTTATTTTCTTGCAAGAATGTACGAGAGATTAAAAACATGTGTACGTTTTGGTAGGAAAGGTGAATGCACTAGGAACTTTAGCGTTAAACGTGGTATAAGGCAGGGTTGTGTTTTAGCTCCTCTTTTATTCATTTTATTTATAAACAATGTTGATGCTATTTTAAAAAAAGTACCAGCAGACGTCCCCGTGATTAACGGCACACCTGTTCCGGTGTTATTATACGCCGATGATGCTGTATTATTGGCAAGAACTCCGATAGGGTTACAACGATTAATGGATAGTTTTGTATCTTTTATTAAAGATAAAAAATTAGTTATTAATAAAAGCAAAACTTATACAATGATCTGTGGCCCAAAGAAAATTAAACATGCAGCGAAAGGGTTTTTTATAGATAAAATAAAAGTGCAGCAGGTGGACAAATTCTGTTACTTGGGTATAACCTTTGCTGAAGATAAAAAGTGGACACATGAATTTAATAATATTCGCAATAAAATGGCTAGAAACGCACATGGAATTTTTAGATTTGCACAGAAAATTGGGGATCGTAGGACCAGAGACATGGTAAAAATTTATCAGGCTAGATGTGTTTCGATTGCATTATATGGGGCTGGAATTTGGGGCTACAGTAGCACACATGAGGTGCAACTGGAACAGAATTCTTTCTTAAAAAAGGTGTTGTGTTTACCCACTTCGACCTCTAATGCATTATGTCATTATGAATTAAATGTCAATTATTTATCCGATCTTTTGTCACTGAGACCTTTAATGTTGTGGAGATCAATATATTTGAACGAAGAAAAATCTTTCACTAGGTCTATAATCCAGGACTGTATGCGATTAGATAAAGTAAATGCAATTCCCTGGATTAAATACATCATTATGTGCTTTTCGGATATTTTTAACCTGAATATTGTAACTGATCCAAATGCTGTTTTATTAATCCCCAAGACTGAGATGAAAGTGACTTTCCTAGCCTTTGCCGAGAGGAAAAGAAGAGTAATTGCAGGTTCCCTGTCCACTGTTATGTTCTATAACAGATATTTGTCCATGGATGGATTTCCCGTCTATCTGACTTTAGTCACCAGACCTACACACAAATTTGTACTAAGCAGACTGAGATTTGGAATAGTGCATCATCTGGTGGCACATCCTATAATGAGAAAATATCCTATAGGCCCTTGTAGATGTGACGGTTTTTCCAAGCAGAGCACAATGCACTTTATATTATTTTGTAAACTGTACTCCAACTTCCGTGTTATTCTGTTAAAGCCCATGTTTGTAAAATATGGTACACGGACGGTTGAGCAGGCCATGAAACTGATTTTTAACTTACAATCTGCTGATATTTGTTTTTATACAGCTTCCTTTTTAAACAAATGCATTAACCTGAGGAAAAGTATGTGTTTTTAGATGTAAATATGTAATTTTAAAGATGGATTATGTTTTTTAATGATTAATATTGTATATGAAATGTGATTATGTCTGCTATAAGTGCTCATGTATGTATTTGTCATTTGACTGTGTTTGCTTTTATGGACATTAACTTGCTCCGAATAAAGCTGAATTGAATTTGAAATTGAAATTGAGTATCAGTATGAGTGTCTGAGTGTCTATGGTTCGGTGGGGGTATTACGTAGTGCATAGGTGCATGAATGAGTGACTCACTGTTTGTATGTGTTGACAGCATGTGTGCAGGACTGTATGGGTGGATGAGTGTGTGCATGGGTGTGTTAGTGAGTCTCAATAGTGTCTTTATGAGTAACTACCTATGTTTTATACTAGCATATGTGACTATTGGTGTATATAAGTGAGTATATGTGAGAGTGAGAGATTGAAAGAGTTCCTGTATGAATAAGTATGTGTTTCTATAAGTGATTGTTTAAAGGACTAAGTATGTGTAAGTTTCTGTAGAAGTAAGTGTGGTGGTGTGTGTATAACTGTATATGCAAATAAATGGATGTTTGATTCTTTATTAGCATGAGTGACTATGTGTGTGAGTAACTCTATGGATGAGTGGCGTTGTGTAACAGGATGTATATGGGGGATGAGTACATATGATGAGTGAGTACATGTATGAGTGACTGTATAGGACTGTTGGTGAATGAGTGGATGTGTATGTGGATCTTAGAATTACTGAATAGGTTTTTGTAACTGGTATTGGTATGGCCATTGTTTTGAAAATTTTAGTTTATATTTTTGAATGTGTGTATCAAAGGTTATATTAGGGGGAGAGGAGGTCTGCCACTCTATCACAAGGATGATGTAATCAGTGATGTCATCAGTGATGTCATTTGAGGTGTCATCAGTGATGTCATGAGTGATGTCACTGACCATGTCATGAGTGATGTAATATGTGACGTCATCAGCAGTGCATTGCGGGTGCGCGAGTTATAGTTAGCTGAACTAACTATAACGGGAAATTTCAATGGTTTTGTACGAGTGAAAAGTCCAGCTAACTATAACGCCCCTTAAACCTATGGTTTTTCAGTGAATTTCTAAGGGTTTTTAAATGCTAATTCTTAACTATAGCGTGCCTCAAACCTATGGTTTTTTCAGTGAATTTCAAAGGTTTTTTAATTGCTAATTTCTAACTATGCCTACAGAGATAGGACATGTGAAGAAAGAAGAAAAAACGCACAGAAAGAAAAAAAAGAAATGCAGAAAGAAGCAACAGAAGTCCTCAAAGACGAAGAAAAGTGCAGGAAGAAGGATAACGTGCAGAAAGAACAAAGAGAAGAGCAGAAAGAAGCCTTGTTGCAAAATCATCCTGTACCCTCAACTTTTTCAGACGGATACTGGTGGTAACTGAGTCTGACTAACCAGTCCTTGAGCAAGTGCTATGTTAAAAGACACTCAGAATACAGTGAAAACACCTACATACACTAGGGAACACTATGCCTTGAGGTCCCCCTGTGATTAGCATGACGTCCTCTGTAAGCCCCTAGTATATAATAGGGCAGGGGATTAAAACTACCTCTTAAAACGCGCCACAGGGCGTGTTTGCACACGTCACCTCAGGTCCCGTCCCCTCCCTTCCCCACTGTGTAAACACGCCCTGTGGCCGTTTTAAGTTGGGAGATTAAGTCCCCTTGAATCCTGAGGGTCCCTAGGGGCAAAATAGCCCACTAGGTACGTCCAATAAGCGCCATTGCAGAGAGGTGTAAAAAGGGCATGGCCTGCACCACCTCTCTGCAACGCAGAGCAGTGGCGCTTACTGGAAGCACCTGGTGGGCTAGTTGGCCCACAGGGTCCCTCAGGATTGAAAGGGAATTATTTCCCCAACTTAAAACGCGCCACAGGGCGTGTTTGCACACGTCACCTCAGGCCCCGTCCCCTCCCTTCACCACTGTGTAAACGCACGCTGTGGCCGTTCTAAGTTGAGAGATTAAGTCTCCTTGAATCCTAAGGGTCCCTAGGGTCAAACTGGCCCACTAGGTACCTCCAGTAAGCGCCACAGAGTTGCGTTACATAGAGGTGTAAAAAGGGGCATGGCCTCAGAACACCTGTCTGCAACGCAGCTCCCTGGCGCATACTGGAGATACCTGTTGGGCTAGTTGGCCCTCAGGGACCCTCAGTATTGAAGGGGAATTGATTCCCCAACTTACAACTGGCAAGGGGGCGTTTTTGTAGAGTGCTGCAAGGAGGGGGCGTGGCCTCCGGCGCGATGCCGGTCTTTTATTTATTTTATTTTTTTAAGAAGGAGGGCTGTGTGGCCCCCCTTCTTTTTCTAATTTATTGGCCCTGGGGACCCCATGCCCCAGGGCCTGCACCCTAATTTTTTTTGTTGAAAAAAATTAATTTGGCCCTCCCAAGGCCTTAATCGGACCCGGGGACCCCAACCCCCGGGTCATGGCATTTTTTTTTTTTATTCTGTAGGAGAGGGGCTGCGTTGCCCCCCTCCTCAGGCCACTTATGGCCCCGGGGACCCCATCCCCCGGGGCAGGTCTTTGTTTTTTATTATTTTAAAAAAATATATATTTATAGAAACACCTAGGACATGCTGGACAAATCGTATGTACCAATCACCATGACGATTTGCGTGATATTCATTAAAAGGTGACTATGCATACAATGAATCCACGTGGAATGTATTTACACCGCTAGTGAAGCTCTGACGTGTCTGACACCCTACCGTGCCTAATCCTGGCGCCCCCGCCGGTGGGTACTCTCCAAGTAGACACCCTTGTCGTTTATTTGTACAAACATGGGTAGCTATTGACGGGCACATTTAATACACACGCACACCAAGCCATTCAAAGGGGATTCGACAAAAATTCGACCAAACTATGCAAGAAACCCCCCTCACGGTTAATAAAACACACATCCATTGCCGGATGTGTAATACTTTTTATTTTACTCTCTGGAAAGGAGTCGAACCTCACTTGAGAGTCACAGCGTGCTCCTGGCTAAGCCCAATGCTGTGTTACACCCACCAGTGCCCGCCGAGTGCCACACACCTCTGTGTTGTATTCCACCATCTAGTGCGTATGCTATGACACTCTCTAGCCCATGTGCACTGTAACACCACCCTGTGAATATGTCATGCCACACTTGCCTTCGCACGGGTTATATTGCCCCATCTAACGTGCCTTCCTCAATGCCTATGTTATAACACACAGCGCTATGCCATACATATTACAATCTGGGATCCATATCTTTGTCACAGTGCATATGCAATGTTACACTCCCCAGCACATATTTTATATTACAACTTTAGAGACTAGTTAGGTTACACAACACTGCCCTGTGCATATTACACTCCAAGGCGCATATCGCATAGCACGCGCTAGTGCCTGTGCTATCTCGCGCTCTCCAATGAATCTGTCATTGCGCACAATGTATTGCATATTATATTTCACGCCCCGGTTCATCTTATATCACACTTTTTGGTGCATAGTTTATACCATATAATATATCTAGTTTTCATTTTCAATCGTGCCCTCAGGACTATGTTCTATATAACACTGCGTCCACCTACCCTTTTCACGGGCATTACATTTTGCGATGGGGGTGGAGGGTCAGGGGGTGTTTCTGCCAAGTGAGCCCGGAGTCACAATCACAAACGTACTCTTCTTCCTGAATAACAGTGAGATTATGCTGCATACTTGTTCATATTTTAAGTAGTTCGCACAGACACACATTTTAAAAACAATAAAGTTCCTAATATCCACCTTCTCTGAACAGTTAGCTTGCTGCCCCATCCTCTGTTGTCTGAGTCCATGGACTAGCCTCCTCCCTCCTGCCATGCATGGTATGATGTGCTGCCACTGCCCTCCATTTAGCATGATGTACCAGTCCACTCCTCCTGCCCTCCATTGCCCAATTCTATGGCCCATCATTGACCTCCTGCTTAGCCTCTGTGCTTAGCTTGCTGCCCCTATTCTCCTTCCCCCTGCCCTCCGATGTCTTTGTGCATGCCCCTGCTCCATCCTTGTTGCCCACCATGTTCCATGTACCTGCCACTCCTATCTACTCTGAGTGTTCTGTTGAGCTGCCACTCCCCTCCCACCTGCCTAGCATTGTCAGATGACTGTAACCTGTCCCTGCCACCTCCACCCTGCCTGTCCACATGCCATGCCCCTATCCCCCTCCTCCTGTCCTCCATGGTCCATTTTACTGCCACACCCTTCTGCCCTCCCTGGTCTGTTGTGCTGCAACTGCTCCTCCTGCCTGCCTCGCGCCGTCTGTTGTGAGGCCCCTTCCCCTGAACTCTCTTGTCTGTGCCCAGGTCCTGACCCTCCCTCCTATCCTCCATGGTCCTTTGTGCATGCCCCTGCACCCTCCTTCTTGCCCATCATAGCCATTGTGCTGCCACTAACCATCCCGCTTGCCATGCATGGTCTTCTGTGCTGCCATGGCCCCTCCCACCTTCCCTGTGTGGTCAGCTAGCTGCCCCTGACCCCCTCCCACCTTCCCTCCATGGTCTGTGTGTATGCCATCATAGTCTCATTGTTGCTCTCCATGGTGTGTCTTGTTTCTAGTGCCCATCCCGCCTGACCTCCATGGTCATCTTGCTGCTCCTGCCCCCTTGCCCCCAGCCCTCTGTTTCCATGTGAAGACCCCTATTCCCTCCCTCCTGGCTTGTCTGTTCTATTGTAATGTCCCTGATCCATCCCTCCTGCTCTTTATGGTCTGTTATGCTGCAGCTTTCTCTCCTGTCTGTCCATTATGGTCCGCTAGCTACCATTGCCTTTTTCCCCTCTGTTCTCTGTTGTCCATGTGCATGATCCTGTCCTCTCCCTATTGCTTTCTATGGATTGTTGTGCTGCACTCCCGTCCCGCATGCCCTGTGTGGTGTATTGTGCTGCTGCAAACCCTGATGCCTGCCCTGTAGGGTCAGTTTGGTGCACCTCTCCATGTCCCTCCTGTCCTCTGTTATCCGAGTCCATGTCCCTACCCCAATTCCTCCTGCCTACCATGATCCAATGTACCATACTTGCGAACATTTTGAACTTGGTAAGAGGGAGATTTTGAAAAACAACTGGGGTATTAATTTTCCCCTTTGAGTTACATTGAAAAAGAGGAGATTGTAGACAGGAGACAGATCAAATAAAGCCCATTTGATCTTAAAAACATTGGACGTTTCCTGGCTGAAACGGGTCTTTTGTCGTGTATGGTTGTACTACCACTGCCTCTTCCTTCTGCCCACAATGGTCTATCATGTTGCCACAGCCTCTCTTGCCAGTCCTTTATTGTTGGTTTGTTGCCCCTGCCCCCCTTTCCACTGCCCTCCATAGTCTGTTGTGCTGCCACTGCCCTTCCTGCCTGCCCAGTGTGGTCAAATTGTTGCCTCTGCACTCTCCTACCTGCCTTCAATTTTCAGAATCCGTGCCCCTGGCCTCTGCCTCTCAACAGTATCCCAATGAACAACTAGATTGCTAACATTCTATATTTATTATAAAAGTGTGGAACGCCTGACGTCATCTTGATGTAATCAAAACTGTAATACCTAGATCATTTCCTTTAGAAATTACATATATGAGAGGGTTTTATTTGCATCAACATTATGGTTAGTGCCCTAAATAACTAAAATGAGGACGTATTTTCTGAGTTTTCAAATAGCGACAAAGAACTTTTACATTATTTGTAATCTTTATGTTTTTTTATCCAGTTGACCACTTGATTAAATGTTGCACCTAGGGGAGCAGATGTGATGTTACTTCCAGAGCTGCAGACTTTGCAACTGGGGAACCAGGTTGGAGTTTCTGCTTCAGCTCAACATTCTGTGATTCTGGTCAAATCACTTAATCTCCCCATGTCTACAACCAAAATGAATTTGATCTTCCGTGATGTAACCATGCTCATGTAAAGCACTCCAATACCTGACAAGTCTGCACTGTATAAAACTGCAAATACACAAAAAAATAAGTGTTTTGCACACTTCTGTCATTGGGCTACATGTGGGCTACATCTGGGTGATATTTGTGCTGCATTTGGGCTCTTTTGTCTCTGGTGGCCATCTTGGGAGTTTTATTTGTTATGAAGTTTCCTAATTTCCTCATTTACTGCAGTCTCCTCAGTAGGAAATGCTTTCAGTTTTTTACTTTGATTCCATCAAGAAGGTATTCAGATCTGTCACACATTTGCCATAAATTCTGAATGTTAGCACTCTAGTTGCTCATTAGATCACTGTAGTAAAGCTACTGCTCACCATGGAAGTCTGCTGCTGGTATTAAAAGTGCATGTTTCAGTCTGCATATCAGAATATTTTTAATGAAATAGAAGAGGATTTGAGAAGTCACTCAAAATGTGCCCTAATTTTTCTTTCTTCAGCACTAATCATAATTTCTATGGCAAAATGAGCCCCCTCATTGTGTTCCTTTTTAAATCAAATGTTTTAAGTGTTACCAGTTTATTCCAATCAAGATGGCTTCAGGTGTGCCATACTTTTGTCATAAGTAAGACAGTAAGCGCTCTAGTTGTTTTTAAGAACACTCTGGGACATTCTGTCATTGGGCTATACTTGGGCTACATCTGGTTGATATTTGGGCTACATTTGGGCTCTTTTGTCTCTGGTGGCCATCTTGGGAGATTTATTTGTTATGAAGTTTCCTAATTTCCTCATTTACTGCAGTCTCCTCAGTAGAAAATACTTTCAGTTTTTTATTTTGGTTCCATCAAGAGGGCATTCAGATGTGTCACACATTTGCCATAAATTCTGAATGTTAGGACTCTAGTTGCTCATTAGATCACTGTAGTAAAGCTACTGCTCACCAGGGAAGTCTGCTGCTGGTATTCAAAGTGCATGTTTCAGTCTGCATGTCAGAATTTTTTTATGAAATAGAAGAGGATTTGAGAAGTCAAAATGTGCCCTAATTTTTCTTTCTGCAGCACTAATCATAATTTCTATGGCAAAATGAACCCCCTCATTTTGTTCCTTTGTAAATCAAATGGTTTTAGTGTTACCACTTTATTCCAATCAAGATGGCTACAGGTGTGCCATACTTTTGTCATAAGTAAGACTGTTAGCGCTCTAGTTGTTCATTAGAACCCTCTGGGTCATTCTGTCATTGGGCTATATTTGGGCTACATCTGGGTGATATTTGGGCTACATTTGGTCTATTTTGGCTCTGGTGGCCATCTTGGGAGATTTATTTGTTATGAAGTTTCCTAATTTCCTCATTTACTGCAGTCTCCTCAGTAGGAAATACTTTCAGTTTTTTACTTTGATTCCATCAAGAAGGCATTCAGATGTGTCACACATTTGCCATACATTCTGAATGTTAGCACTCTAGTTGCTCATTAGATCACTGTAGTAAAGCTACTGCTCACCATGGAAGTCTGCTGCTGGTATTAAAAGTGCATGTTTCAGTCTGCATATCAGAATTTTTTTAATGAAATAGAAGAGGATTTGAGAAGTCACTCAAATTGTGCCCTAATTTTTCTTTCTGCAGCACTAATCATACTTTCTATGGCAAAATGAACCCTCTCATTTTGTTCCTTTTTAAATTAAATGTTTTAAGAGTTACCACATTATTCCTATCAAGATGGCTTCAGGTGTGCAATATGTTTGTCATAAGTAGGACTGTTAGCGCTCTAGTTGTTATTTAGAACACTCTGGGAAGCTGCAGTAGAACACAAAGGAATCAACTGACAGTCTCTGCCCTTGTTGGATGTACATGTTTTACTGAGAATGTCAGACTTCATTCTCACATGACTGAGAAAGATAATGTGAATTTACAGAAAATATGCTCTCAGTTTAGCTTATAGATCACCTTCCAAACCTCTGTGGGAAAAGCATGAGAAAATAGTTTTCTCTCAAACATGATTCATGATATCACAGCAGAAGGCTTTTTAACATGGTAAAATCACCTTAGAACACACCACAATTCCTAAAATGAGTATGGTACCATCAACAAATGATTTATAATGTAACTAAAGTCTTAAAACCTGCTATTAACTGCAATGCTTTTTAATGAGGTGCTATTATGTATATTGGTCCCAAGATGGCTGCCAACCCTTCTTGGATGAAGTGCTGACAGCCAATCAGATCTCACGATAAGATGTGGGGTTAGGCTCCGCCCAGATATATCTATCTTTTTAACTCTAATTTTCTCAGGAACTACTGAACGGATTTACACCATTTAAGCAAAAGGCACGAGTCTGAACTGAGGACTACCTCTTTGCCAAATTTGGTGTAATTCCGTTCAGCAGTTCGGGCTGTAGCTGCGTCAACAGGTCCTATAGGAAAATGTATAGGGAAAACGTGTTTTGGGACCCCCCTTTTTTCTCGTCCCCCGCTTGATGAATCACCATGAAATTTTCAGGATAGGAGCGGACCGGAGCTGGCCAAAAGTTTGGAAAATGTTGCAAAGATTCGTCAATCGGCGCCAACGTTATTCCAAATAGAATGTTGCGGATTTCCTATGGAAAATAGGTCCTAACTAGAACTACCTACTGGCGACTGCCAGTAGGTAATATATATTTATATATATATATATATATATATATATATATATATATATATATATATATTACCTACTGGCTGTTGCCAGTAGGTAGTTATAGTTCTAACCTAGTTTCCATAGGAAAAGCATTTTTTGATTTGCTAATAACTTTGGCGTCGTTTGACGAATCTTTGCGAAATTCTCCAAAAAAAGTCTATCCAGGTCAGCCGCTATCCTGAAAGTTATATATATATATATTCACTGATATAGTTAGGAATTAGCATTTAAAAAACCTTAGAAATTCACTGAAAAAACAATAGGTTTTAGGGGTGGTATAGCTAGCTGGACATTTCACTCGAACAAAACCATTGAAATTCCTCCGATATAGTTAGTTGTACTAACTACATCTCGCGCGCCCGCAATGCACTACTGATGATGTTACATATTACATCATTCATGACATGGTCAGTGACATCACTGATGACATCTCAAATGACATCACTGATGACATCATCCAGTGAATGTGGTTTGGTTCGTTATTTAAATATGTATTATATATCTAGCAATTTGCATTGAAGAATGAGTGGATATATAAATATAAATATCTGGTTGGAGGATTTAGCAGCAGTGTGATTGACTGTTTACTTGACTAATTTATAGTGTCTCACTAAATATATTGGATAGTGGCTAAACTGTGTGAATATCTGTATCACTTTGTCAGTTGTTGTTTAAACTGCTGCACTAGTTGGTTACTAGCTACGTGAAAGTCTATATTATTTATTGATTAGTTAACTGAGTATTTGTATGGGAGAGTGAATGTGTGTGTGGTTCGGTGGGGTGTGTTACTGCCCAAAGATGTGTGAATAGTTGATTCAGAAGGTATATGAAGTTAAAACTACATGTTATAACAGTTGTTTGGGTGAGTGAATATCTTTATGGGTGTGGCGATGAGCAAATATATGTCTCAATGGTACATGTTCAACAAACTAGAAAAATAAAAGCCAGTGTATGTGTCAGTTGTTGTATATAAATAAGTATACATAAGACTCAGTGATTGTATGAGTGACTGTATGGATAACTGTATACTTGTGATAGTGTTTTTATAACACACCAAGTATGAGTTATTGATTGATTGATAGGCTTTATTTCGATATATGAATATCATAAAAGCTTTACAACAAGTAAAAATAGTCACAGTTATTACAATATATACAAAAGAGAAATAAAAACAGTGACATGATCCAATAAAATACAGTTAAAAATAGAATTAAATTGAGACTGACAGCCTTTTTACACGAATCAACCAAGACCACTTTAGAAATTTTGACACCCCACAAACCACCAAGGTGGATGTGTCGGACAATAAGATGCGTAGGGCCACAATGTGCTGGCGAGTACCTAAAAGTCTACACAGTGGTTTGAGCCAGCGCCTCCTAGGTGTACAATTATCTGGGCATTCAAAAAGAATATGTGCCACCGTCTCGACCCGCGTGGGACAGAGGGCACAGAAGGGGGAGGACTGGAGGGATGATTTCCACCGGGCTGTTAGGTCGCCTACAGGTAAAGTTATTATTATTATTATGGGCAACACAATTTCAAACATAATGCAACATTGAGCTCAATGTGAATTTCTAGTCAAATGCAATTAGTTACTTTATGGATTACTTTTCTAACCACAGGACGACTGGATCCTAGATTCAGTCCATGGACATCTCCTGTAAACAGCTGAGTAAAAGCCTTTTGGTTACAGTAGTGATTTTTAAGGAATATTATTGTATTTGAAAAGTTGACACTTCGAAATTTTTTCACATTGAATCACCAATGTTATCCTATGGCAGAAAATTCACTTAGCAGGTAAGTAGTGTTATCGTTACTTTTTCTTACTCAGTGGTGGATCCTGGATCCAGCACTGGCCAATCTCCTGTAAACAGTTGAAAGAATGTGTTTAAGTCATACAGACGATGTTTTAGGAATATTTTTAGTTTGTGAACATAGACACTTAGAAACTTTTCTGGTGAAAACCACATAATGGATTCCTATGGAAGGAAATACAAGTTACTGGAAAGTACGCTTAGAATTACTTTTCAGGGTCAGTGCTGGGCTAAAAGATGCAGCCCTGGGTTCTCTCCTGATAACAGGTGAGTAAATCAGAATTCGTAGTTCAACTGATTTTAGAGGAATATTTGTAAGTTTAAAAAATGGACACTTAGAAACTTTTCTGGTGAAAACCACACAATGGATTCCTATGGAAGGAAATACAAGTTACTGGTAAGTAGTCTTAGAATTACTTTTCAGGGTCAGTGCTGGGCTAAAAGATGCAGCCCTGTGTTCTCTCCTGATAACAGGTGAGTAAATCGGAATTCGTAGTTCGGCGATTTTAGAGGAATATTTGTACGTTTCAAAAATGGACACTTCGAAACTTTTCTGGTGAAAACCACACAATGGATTCCTATGGAAGGAAATACAAGTTACTGGTAAGTACGCTTAGAATTACTTTTCAGGGTCAGTGTTGGTCTAAAAGATGCAACACTGGGTTCTCTCTTGATAACAGGTGAGTAAATCGGAATTCGTAGTTCGGCTTATTTTAGAGGAATATTTGTACAGTGGTGAAGAAAGGGGGCGGGGCCTGAGGTGAAGTGTGCAAACACGCCCTGTGGCGCATTTTAAGTTGGATAATTAATTCCTCTTCAATCCAGAGGTCCCCTGGGGGCCAACTAGCCCACCAGGTACCTCCAGTATGCGCCAGGGAGCTGCGTTGCAGAGAGGTGTTCAGAGGCCACGCCCCTTTTTACAACACTCTGCAAAGCAGCTCCGTGGCGCTTACTGGAGGTACCTGGTGGGCTAGTTGGCCCCTATGAGTCCTCTGCGTTGAAGAGGGATGGATTCCCCAACTTTAAACGTGCCACAGGGCCTGTTTGCACAGTATCACCTCAGGCCCCTCCCCCTACTTTCACCACTGTGCAAATGCTCCCCGTGAACATTTTAAGTTGGGGGATTAAGTCCCCTTGAACCCTGAGGTCCCCTAGCGGCCAACTAGGCCACCAGGTACCTCCAGTAAGCGTCACGGAGCTGCATTGCAGGGAGGTGTAAAAAGGGGCGTGGCCTCATTACACCTCTCTGCAACTCAGCCCCCTGGCGCATACTGGAGGTTCCTGGTATTCAAGGGGAATTAGTTCTCCCTCTGCAAACGCGCCAGGGGGCGCGTTTGCAGAGTGGTGTAAGGAGGGGGCGTGGCCTCCGGCCTGATCCCGGTCTTTTTTTTCTTCTGCTTTTTTTAGAAGGGGGGCTGTGTAGCCCTCCTTCTTTTTCCAATTTTTAGGCCCTGGGGATCCCATCCCCCAGGGCCTGCCCCCAATTTTTATTTATAAAAAAAAAAACGGGAAGGGGGCCGCGTGGCCCCCCTCCCGAGGTCATAATTTGCCCCTGGGACCCCATCCCCTGGGGCATGGCATTTCTTTCTATTTTTTATGGAGGGGGGCTGCGTAGCCCCCCTCCTCTGGCCACTTTAAGGCCCCGGGGACCCCATCCCCCGGGGATGGCCACTGTTTTTCTTTTTAAAAAATTAATTGGGAGGGGGGCCACGTGGCCCCCCTGCCAGGCCATTTATGGCCCCGGGGACCCCATCCCCCGGGGCCTGGCTTCCGTTGGGGGCCGTGGGGGGGTCCCCAATCCCCCCACGGTCCCAGCCGGCTCCCCGCGTCCTGCGGGAGCCGGCATTGCTTTTCCACATGGGGAGCAGCTAACATGCTGCTCCCCATGTGGAAAAGCAATCAGCTTTGAGCAGGTTTCCCTATATATATATATATATATATATATATATAGAACCAAAATCCTGAACTCCCCAGTAAGACAAAGGGAGCTGCAAACAGGTAAGGACCTCTTCACCACGCACAATGCTGACGTCCAACAGTAAAAACAGCAAACGATTCCAAATTTTTCAATTCTGACTTTTTATTTCATTGTCAGACAAGTGTCCGCCTCAGACGCGTTTCGATCGCCTCCGCGATCTTGATCACCTGACGCGCTGGTGCCGGACCATACAATTTAAAATAGGGTTCACCCAATCACAATGCTCAGTGTTAATAAACATAATAGAAATACTGCAATTTAGAGTGTGTTTACTTAAAAAGGTGCCGAAAATCAATCGGAAACAAAAGTAGCCGGGTTGATGAAAGAAAATTGATACATAAAATGCAACAAACCAGCAAAACAATTCATAACAAATGAAATTCACGGCTAGTGCCCCTGAATGCTAGAATGTTAATTGTCAAGTCCTAACCACGGCTCGCATGTTTGGAAAGAAACGACAACATGACTTCATTTTTTATCCATAAATAGCACACTCTCAATGACTAAAGATAAAGGGGAAGAAAAATAAATAAATAAAAATTATGAAGCATGAATAGGGATGAAGAAAATTAATGAATGCTAGAAAGAAGAAAAATAAATAAAGATAAAGAGACTAGAGCAGGAAGCATTGGAATGAATATTCATACTGTAAAAGACTGCCAGTTACAGAAAAACCGCTAAATTGAAATTGTTGATGTTGTTGGAATAACCACATACAAAATAAAGATAAACAGCCACAAAGGAAACACATTTACAGAAAGTTATGCAAATCCTCACTCGTGTTCATCCCGTTTGGCATCTTGGTATCTAATAAAAGGATGAAGGAGGATTCTAACTGGCGTAATTGTTTCTCTCTGTTGCCCCCCCGAATTGAAGGTGGTACCGCCCCAATCACAAAGTAAGACAAGTCACTGACCTTATTGGCATGAATGGCCTTAAAATGTCGTGCAACAGGATATGTGGGGTCCGAGTTTACAATCGCACGAAGATGTTGTAAGATGCGGTTGAAAACCGGTAGTTTGGTACTCCCCACATATCTTAAGTGACAGGTACATTCTAACACGTAAACCGCAAAATCAGTGCGGCACTTGAAATGTTGTTTTATTTGTACCGGAACATTGCTAAATGCAGTGCAATATTCAGAAACATTAATTCCGAATTTGCACGCACGGCATGAAGCACATTTGAAGAAGCCAAAGCGTGTTAGCCACGTGATCTTTTCAGTGACTTCAGGATTGGATTTAACCAACGCATCCCTCATTGAGGGAGCTCTCCTGAAAGTAATGTCCGGTAGATTTGGCAGTAGAAATTTCAGAGTTAAATCGGTTAAAACAATAGGCCAGTGTTTATAAATAATGTGTCGCAAGCTTTTGTGTTGTTTACAAAAAGTGGTAATGAGTCTGATGGGTTGAATGACCTCGGTATCCACCTCCAAACTTGGACAAATAATTTGTGGCTGTCCGGCACTAAGACAGATTTCCCGAGACCAAAGATTGGCTTTGTCAAGGGCTTTTTTAAGATTGTCTAGTTTATATCCACGGGCAAGGAACCGATTGGTGGCCTCCTGTTGGCATTTTTCTAAATCACATTGACGGCTACAAATGCGACGTAGACGAAGATACTCCCCGTAGGGAATGCTACGTATGAGATGTGGAGGGTGTGCACTGCTGGCATGTAAGATGGAGTTGCCAGCAGTGGATTTCCTATGCAGTTTGGTCTCTATGTGTTGGTCCATAATGAACACTTCCACATCAAGGAACTCCACTCTCTCAGTGCTAATAGAAGCCGTGAATTGTAAATTCATTGAGTTGTTGTTAATAGAAGCCACAAATGAGGAGGCCTCCTCTTTGGAACCTTCCCAGACGATAAAGATATCGTCTATGTATCTGCCGTAATACCGGATGTGTGCATCCCATATGTCTTTATGGTTGGTCCTGAGGACATGTTCCTCCCACCACCCAACCAAAAGGCAGGCATAGGTTGGAGAGAAACATGCCCCCATAGCCACACCCCTCAGCTGTTTGTATAGAGCTTTATTAAACAAAAATAGGTTGTTATTGAGACAGAGCTCAATCATTTGAAGAAGCATGGTATTGTGGTCTTTGAAGTTAATGGAACGGGAATCTAGAAAATGTTTGACAGCATTTAGCCCCTGTGAATGTATGATACTGGTGTAAAGGGAAGCTATGTCAAGTGTAATTAGTACAAAAGTAGATTGCCAACTAATCGCCTTGATTTTAGTTAAAAAATCCCCCGTGTCCTTGATGAAGGACGGCAGAGCGGTCATATGGGGTTGGAGAAAGTAATCTACATATTTAGACATAGCTTCCAAAAGATTATTCCGTGCTGAAATAATAGGTCTACCTGGTACCGGATGAGTACCCTTGTGGACCTTAGGAATAAAATAAAGGGTAGCTGTAGTTGGAAAATCATTTTTAAGAAACAGATATTCATTCTTTGACAAGAGTCCCATTCTTTTCCATTGGGCTAATAGGGAGGACACAGATTTCTTAATCTCACCCAAATGATCCCGACCTACTTTGCTGTAACAATTAGTGTCGGACAGATGGCGTTGTGCCTCTTGTAAGTACTCTTCTTTGGGCCAGAGAACTATGTTACCGCCCTTATCAGCACCCATCACCACAATTTGACCATTCCCACGAATTTTCTTGATCAGTGCCCAATAATTTCTCATTTTTGCATTTATATGTTTACATTTGGAGAAAGTGGATAGATTCAAACTTTTGAGGTCACTAATTACCATGTCGCTGAACACATCAACAGAGTCCTTGGGCATGATTGGATAAAAACTTGAAGGAGGACGGAATGGACTGGCAGCCGCCAATCCTGTGTTAATTCCTTCCACTTGTTCCGGTACAATACCAGATACATTAAGATCCGAACTCTCCTTAGCCAAGGATTGCATAATTTGAAGTGTCTCAGAGTCCCGAACTTGCAGTGGATCCAACAGCAAGTCAGAAGTGGTGGCCGTGTTGATGGATTTATTCAATTGGAAGAATTTTTTGAGTTTAATTTTTCGGATGAACTTGTAAACATCTATGCGAGACTGTTTATATGAAAAGTTAGACTCCGGACAGAATGATAGCCCCAATTTTAGCAGTTGTTGCTCAGCATTTGTTAACATAATGTCCGTCAAGTTGATAATTGTGTTATCAGATGGGTCTAGCGTTTCCATCTCCGTCCTCCTCTGCCCCTGTTTGATGGTTTTGAGGCGACATTTGCGCCTCTCTCTCCGCCGTTTGCTGCGGTTGTTTGTCTTTGAGGATTTCTGGGGCGGAGGGTTGCTCGCCTGTCCATAGTTAAAAAATTAAGCTCCTCCCCCAAAGTGTGTCTGATGGCCACTGTACTAGATGTGACCCCTGTACTGGGACCTTCATCCGAGTCTCCACTGGTCAGAGAGTTGACATCAGAATCCCCTGGAGTATTGGAGTCGTCATTGGTAGCTAGATCACGATTCCCTTGGACTTGCTCCGTAAGGGCTTTCCTTTTTACATTGTCGAATTTACGGGAAAACGTGAAAACCCTTCCCGCCAGATAGTCATCACGATCCCTGGCGAACTTGAAGGCTTTGCGGGTTTTGATAGTCTCTTCATACTGTTTCAGTTTGTTGGCTATCAAGACTCTGCCTTTAGCAATGGCATCCCTCTGATCATGAGCATCAAGAATTTGATTTAATTCAGTAATCTCTTTAAGAATCCTCTCTCTGTCAATTACAGCGTACTTGATCAGGATGTGAACCATGTTCATAGAGGCTTGGAGATTATTTGTGGCCCATTCAGAGAGCATCTCAGGGTGCGGGTTTTCATAAGATGGTGCGATCATGACTCGCAACCCCCGTGGCACCCTGCCAACATCACGATACTTTTCAAGGGACTTACTCTCCCACCATTTGGATAACTCGGTTTTCTGAAGTTTCTCCAATTTTCTCAGTAAACTTCTTACATCGTTTGTATTACCCTCATGGGTTAGCGATTCACTTGTAACATTGGCAGTCGGTAAATCAACAAATAACGCTTCTGCTGCAGCCTCCCGGTCACGCAGCGCGTCCTGGGCTGACATTGGAAGCTAGCAAGCTTGAAGTGCGTTAGATAAATGGAACCGCTTCTTTGCTGGTTGAGGACGAAGAATTCAAATTTAAAGCAACGGCAAGGATCTCCCAACCCGTTGAATGACCTCTTTAAAGACAGTGTCCCACTCCTTACCAGCGACTGAAGAGAGCCGTCCGGGGTCCGCCGACTCCAGAGAAACAAACTTCCTCGCCTGGCTTACGGAGACATGCTGCAACACTGTAGCGAGGCACGGGGGGCGTGACCAGATTACTCCTTCCGAGTCACGTAGAATCACAGATGTGATGTCCGGCCAAACACGAACACGCCACTTAAAAGGGAGAGGGTCCAGAAATCCGGAGTTCAGCCGATATCCGGAAGAAATTGTATAGAACCAAAATCCTGAACTCCCCAGTAAGACAAAGGGAGCTGCAAACAGGTAAGGACCTCTTCACCACGCACAATGCTGACGTCCAACAGTAAAAACAGCAAACGATTCCAAATTTTTCAATTCTGACTTTTTATTTCATTGTCAGACAAGTGTCCGCCTCAGACGCGTTTCGATCGCCTCCGCGATCTTGATCACCTGACGCGCTGGTGCCGGACCATACAATTTAAAATAGGGTTCACCCAATCACAATGCTCAGTGTTAATAAACATAATAGAAATACTGCAATTTAGAGTGTGTTTACTTAAAAAGGTGCCGAAAATCAATCGGAAACAAAAGTAGCCGGGTTGATGAAAGAAAATTGATACATAAAATGCAACAAACCAGCAAAACAATTCATAACAAATGAAATTCACGGCTTGGTAAAGAAAGCGGAGCACACACGGGTTACCAGGTAAGCTGCCTTTTATTGAAACCATCGGCATGACGCGTTTCGTTTCTCCAAACTTCCTCAGATGCCGCCAGAATCTGAAATGGTTTTTCAGCTCACTATTTAAAAGGAAATGCCTCACTGTGATTGGTTGAAGCACCTCTGACACAGTTACCCAGGGATTGGCCCGAACTCAGCACTCCAAGTTCGTGTCGAGCAGATACTCTGGCGTAAGTACTAGCCCCAGTGGGCGGTGTCCGCTCTTTCCCCAGTACGTGCCTTGATCTTATTTTGTGGGCAGTAAACAGCTCTCCTGGTCCCTTACCCCACCGCTGTGAATCCGAAATCTGCCTTTTAACACCGCTACAGTGAGCAGTGACCTTCCAGTGCAGTCGCGCTCCATCCGATCACAACCAGGCACGGTTTCAGGTTTGCGGTGGTTTCAGCGTTTCTAAAAAGTTTTTAGATTGTCCAAAAGTTGCCACACTTGCCGCTGAAACACTGGGGGGCTGGTACTCCTTACGGTGCAAGTGGCCGCACCCAAAACATCAAAACCACACTCCCCCTTGGTAAAGAAAGCGGAGCACACACGGGTTACCAGGTAAGCTGCCTTTTATTGAAACCATCGGCATGACGCGTTTCGTTTCTCCAAACTTCCTCAGATGCCGCCAGAATCTGAAATGGTTTTTCAGCTCACTATTTAAAAGGAAATGCCTCACTGTGATTGGTTGAAGCACCTCTGACACAGTTACCTAGGGATTGGCCCGAACTCAGCACTCCAAGTTCGTGTCGAGCAGATACTCTGGCGTAAGTACTAGCCCCAGTGGGCGGTGTCCGCTCTTTCCCCAGTACGTGCCTTGATCTTATTTTGTGGGCAGTAAACAGCTCTCCTGGTCCCTTACCCCACCGCTGTGAATCCGAAATCTGCCTTTTAACACCGCTACAGTGAGCAGTGACCTTCCAGTGCAGTCGCGCTCCATCCGATCACAACCAGGCACGGTTTCAGGTTTGCGGTGGTTTCAGCGTTTCTAAAAAGTTTTTAGATTGTCCAAAAGTTGCCACACTTGCCGCTGAAACACTGGGGGGCTGGTACTCCTTACGGTGCAAGTGGCCGCACCCAAAACATCAAAACCACACTCCCCCTTGGTAAAGAAAGCGGAGCACACACGGGTTACCAGGTAAGCTGCCTTTTATTGAAACCATCGGCATGACGCGTTTCGTTTCTCCAAACTTCCTCAGATGCCGCCAGAATCTGAAATGGTTTTTCAGCTCACTATTTAAAAGGAAATGCCTCACTGTGATTGGTTGAAGCACCTCTGACACAGTTACCCAGGGATTGGCCCGAACTCAGCACTCCAAGTTCGTGTCGAGCAGATACTCTGGCGTAAGTACTAGCCCCAGTGGGCGGTGTCCGCTCTTTCCCCAGTACGTGCCTTGATCTTATTTTGTGGGCAGTAAACAGCTCTCCTGGTCCCTTACCCCACCGCTGTGAATCCGAAATCTGCCTTTTAACACCGCTACAGTGAGCAGTGACCTTCCAGTGCAGTCGCGCTCCATCCGATCACAACCAGGCACGGTTTCAGGTTTGCGGTGGTTTCAGCGTTTCTAAAAAGTTTTTAGATTGTCCAAAAGTTGCCACACTTGCCGCTGAAACACTGGGGGGCTGGTACTCCTTACGGTGCAAGTGGCCGCACCCAAAACATCAAAACCACACTCCCCCTTGGTAAAGAAAGCGGAGCACACACGGGTTACCAGGTAAGCTGCCTTTTATTGAAACCATCGGCATGACGCGTTTCGTTTCTCCAAACTTCCTCAGATGCCGCCAGAATCTGAAATGGTTTTTCAGCTCACTATTTAAAAGGAAATGCCTCACTGTGATTGGTTGAAGCACCTCTGACACAGTTACCCAGGGATTGGCCCGAACTCAGCACTCCAAGTTCGTGTCGAGCAGATACTCTGGCGTAAGTACTAGCCCCAGTGGGCGGTGTCCGCTCTTTCCCCAGTACGTGCCTTGATCTTATTTTGTGGGCAGTAAACAGCTCTCCTGGTCCCTTACCCCACCGCTGTGAATCCGAAATCTGCCTTTTAACACCGCTACAGTGAGCAGTGACCTTCCAGTGCAGTCGCGCTCCATCCGATCACAACCAGGCACGGTTTCAGGTTTGCGGTGGTTTCAGCGTTTCTAAAAAGTTTTTAGATTGTCCAAAAGTTGCCACACTTGCCGCTGAAACACTGGGGGGCTGGTACTCCTTACGGTGCAAGTGGCCGCACCCAAAACATCAAAACCACACTCCCCCTTGGTAAAGAAAGCGGAGCACACACGGGTTACCAGGTAAGCTGCCTTTTATTGAAACCATCGGCATGACGCGTTTCGTTTCTCCAAACTTCCTCAGATGCCGCCAGAATCTGAAATGGTTTTTCAGCTCACTATTTAAAAGGAAATGCCTCACTGTGATTGGTTGAAGCACCTCTGACACAGTTACCCAGGGATTGGCCCGAACTCAGCACTCCAAGTTCGTGTCGAGCAGATACTCTGGCGTAAGTACTAGCCCCAGTGGGCGGTGTCCGCTCTTTCCCCAGTACATGCCTTGATCTTATTTTGTGGGCAGTAAACAGCTCTCCTGGTCCCTTACCCCACCGCTGTGAATCCGAAATCTGCCTTTTAACACCGCTACAGTGAGCAGTGACCTTCCAGTGCAGTCGCGCTCCATCCGATCACAACCAGGCACGGTTTCAGGTTTGCGGTGGTTTCAGCGTTTCTAAAAAGTTTTTAGATTGTCCAAAAGTTGCCACACTTGCCGCTGAAACACTGGGGGGCTGGTACTCCTTACGGTGCAAGTGGCCGCACCCAAAACATCAAAACCACACTCCCCCTTGGTAAAGAAAGCGGAGCACACACGGGTTACCAGGTAAGCTGCCTTTTATTGAAACCATCGGCATGACGCGTTTCGTTTCTCCAAACTTCCTCAGATGCCGCCAGAATCTGAAATGGTTTTTCAGCTCACTATTTAAAAGGAAATGCCTCACTGTGATTGGTTGAAGCACCTCTGACACAGTTACCCAGGGATTGGCCCGAACTCAGCACTCCAAGTTCGTGTCGAGCAGATACTCTGGCGTCAGTACTATATATATATGTATGTATATGTATATGTATATGTATATGTATATATGTATATATATATATTAGAAAGGGAATCGAGAGCCTAATTTAAAGTCGTGAAAACCATATACAAACAAAACACACTGAAAATAATATATATATTACTTTCAGTGTGTATTAATGTATATGGTTTGATTTCCACAACTTTAAATTTGGCTCTTGATTCCCCTTCCTTCTAGTAATGTTTTGTGAGAATCAGTGAAACATGCGTGACGTTTGGCCGTGGTGTGTTATTATGTACATCATATTGAGACTAATAGACCTCTCCGAGGCCCCAAAAAGTATACACAGCGTGTAGTACACCAGTAAATGAAGTCTGCAGTGTAGTTGGTTGACAGCTCAAGCCGGAAAAAACACAAGGAAAATAGGTCATGTGGAAAATATGGACAGATAAGTCTTGCCTCGGGGTGAGTATTGTAATCGGAGCTCTTTGATGAGTTAATAAAAGCTGGATGTTATCAACTGACTTAAGGCTTTATTTTAAATGGAAGCTTGAAAGCAATTCAGCTACGGACAGAGTGCCGCATCCTGGAATGATTTAAATTAGAAATCCTCGAAAAGGAAAACCGCAAGAAGACCAGACTGAAAACATAGGCGGGTCTTCATATCTATGTACCCCCACAAATAAACCCCCCATCGTCTGTCATTGCAGTGTCCGTGTCCTGTGACCCCCCCCTCCTTTCCACACCACCCATCCCAATACATCAGGTTTAACTTTCCAGTTACTTTTGACCTATCTCTGACAGCACCGTGATTTCATTGGAAATGTAAACCTTGGATTTTTTATATGTAAAACCATATGCACGCTTTAAAGCAAAAACAGAAAGGCGGACGTCCATAGAAAAAGATTGCAGAACATCTGTTGCACGTGGAACCATCGGATGTGAGGGAAGATGAAGGGGAAATAGAAATGCTTGGCCACATCAGTGGCGTTCTTCTGGCAACAACTTTCACCGCCTCCAGTTCTCCTTGCCTTCATCTCTTTAGTCGTGAGCTCAGCAGAACATTCTATTGATTATGGAAATCAATATCTAACTCTCTGCCTGTAGTTTACTTCATAAATCAGCTGGCTCCTTACTTACAATGACATCTAACTCATATTCAGCCCCCGCCTCGTCAAGTCTCTCCCTTGTGCGTAATGTTTCTGTTGTACCCTCTTAGGTACTAGTGAACTCTCAGGACACATTTAACTTTCTTGTAGTCTTTATTGTGGGATAAACGAGCCACCGCTCCTCTCACCACCGTAGAGAGGCACCAACTGCCTCTTCATGGAACTTAGACATAGAATACACCAATGACAACAAATGGAATTCTTTAAAAACTCTAACAAGCATAAGTAAGCACAACAGTTTCCTTCTAAGTATAGTTCCTGGAGAGTTCTCAATTATCAGTATGTGTTGCATCAACGTAGCATGGGCTTCATCAAATCCGAGGTTCAATGTATATCTTGAAGCTCTTGCAGTCACTTCTACCGAGATCTAACCCCATTGAATTCATCCAAGTCACAGCATCAATAATGATGTCACAACCAAATATCTCCAAGAATGTAACTCGCTAACACTCATATTCATTGTTATTATATGTTACAGCACTTCACCTGTTGTGTCAGAAGCAGCCAGGTTCTACCCCACATTTTAGAAATAGTCAGCACTAGTGGAACGTCACAGATATTTACCTCTAAAGATAAAAGCTACAATAATGGAAAAAGTAGAATAACTTCTTGGCTATCAACAGCCTTACCCACACAATACATAATGCAAGCCAAGTCTGTCTTTGCCAAGAGATCTGAAACACTCTTTCTACACATGTGGGATAGCATTCTATGTGCCTTGTGACCAAAGCCATCACACAGTTCTGAAGCTTACGGAAAACTCATCAGCATTTACCGGTCAAAGGTGTCTTTTAGCTGGGTTGCCTTCCCTGATTAAACACTCGCCTGTATCGCACTTCTCCAAATCGTCATACCGTAAACCACAAAAGCCGTTGACATCTCTATTGCACATACCAGCCAGAGTGCAATCGAGGACACTGCACTTTACCTGTTTGTATAGTGTGCTCTAATTACTTGCACAAATTCCCTTATCACTATATATTGCTATCCTCTTTTTGAGAAAGACTGATTGTTGGAAAGGGGGTTATTAGCAGTGTTATATATTTATCTATTTTGTGATATAATGCTTCTAGACGGAACAACTTATCTAATCATTTTAAATTCACAACCAATTTCTCTCCTTTTATATAATTGCTGTGTTCCGTATGCATAGATATAGAATGCTTTTATGATATCATACTTATCGAATAAACCAATCTCTAAATTTTTAACTTCTTAAATTTAATATCAATGGCAATAAGAAGAAGAAAGATCTACTCATATCTGGAAGCATTCTTACATGATAAGCCAGAAGAGTGTATGTAGTTACTTCATGCATCGCTCATTAGGATATACAATAACACAATGCACTTAATGTATTTACATGATGCAGGTCTCCTTGTCCATTATGTCCTGTGTATTATACCGGGATATTCAATAATACTTTGCACTATTTGTATCTATTTGTTATAGTTTATGTAGTTACTTTATGTATCATTTATTGGGACATATGATAGCACAATGCACTTT
Organism: Triturus cristatus; assembly: GCF_964204655.1. Lineage (NCBI taxonomy): Eukaryota > Metazoa > Chordata > Amphibia > Caudata > Salamandridae > Triturus > Triturus cristatus. The sequence goes on along the minus strand of NC_140583.1, from coordinate 616,893,901 downwards.
CTGTATCTACATGATACAGGCCATCCTGACTATTCTGTACTGTACCCTATACCGGGATATACAATAGCACTTTTTGTATACAAAAGACATAGGTCACTCTGCTTAGTTGCATTATATATCATGCAAACGTGTACTGTACCTTGATGTATTTATTGAGCATGAACTTTTGCTGTTTTAAATTTGACTGTATATTTTTTTTCTTTTTTAAATTGTGATGGTTGTCTTTAATTAGAATGCTTTTATGGTGGTATATTTTGCACCGAATAAAGCTTGTTTTGACTTTGACTATATATTTATCTAACACTGGCAATAAGGCATCTAACACAGTCTAGGGTTCAGTATAGATCTCAATAAATTATCCCCATGCTCAACCCTTGGTAGCTTGGCTGAGAGCAGTCGGGCTTAACTTAAGAGACAGGTATGTAAAGCATTTAAAAACACCAATTCAGTGAACAATTAAGACACAGCACAAAATAAAAACCCAAGACCAATTTATAAAAACATAAAATTTTTGTATCTTTGACATGACAACAAAACAAAAAAAATCCAATGTAGGGAACCAGAGATACGAATTTTTGAAAATTTAGCAGTATATAGCACTTAGAAATCTATAGCACCACTTTGGGACATCTGGTCGTGCTTGACCGGAAAAAAGTATCAGAAGACAAAGTTTCAGGCCAACAGCGAGGGAGCCCTACTCTGATACCCCTTGTGGTAGGCCTGGGTCAAGATTTTACTTTCTGACTTAGAAACTTTTCTGGAGCTTTTTCTGCCGGGGTCCCTCAGTGTTTTTTACCAGTCCGGGTTTGGTGAGGGTTCGCTGGCTTGCTTTCCAGGGAGCTCCCGGCCAAACTCTGGTAGTCAGATCTCCGGGGCTTTTCAGCGGGACAAACCAGCAGGGAAGACTGGGTCGTGGTTGAAGGTCCCCAGCTTGGCTCTCGCGGTTGAGTCGATCCCCTTAGGGAGTTGTTTTTCGAGGTTGCTCCAAACATCTGGAACTTCTTCCTGCAGTTTCTCTTGAGGGTACAAAGTGTCTAAAACACCCTCAAAGAGCCTAGAATCTCCAAGATGGTCCTTGAAAGGTTAGGACCACAATTCCACAATGCACCTAGACAAAACCCTTACAGATCTTCTGTACGCACTCCTGGCAGAGAATTCTTTATGGTGATGATCCAGGTGAGCTCTGTTAACCTGTAGCCTGCAGTGAGTCCACTCTTTATTCCTCTTGAAGCAAGCTACATCCAAACGGCTGTAGTTCCAGATAATGCATCAGGCGCAGTCAGTCAGAATGAAGGGTCTAATAGTGCAGATTAGGGGTGGGCGGAATTTGCGGAATTAACCTTCGCAAATTATCGCGAGAATGTTTAAAATTATCGCAAACAAGCAGAAATATCGCGAAGATGCGGAAGTTTTTTTCCGGCATGTTCGCGCGATTTTCTGCATGGTTGCGGGTCGCCAACTTACCCATGTGGCTGCTTGCGGGCGCGGCCATCTTGTTTTGAGTTGTTCTCGCGGTGCATGATCGCGAGAAGAAAGACGTGATCGCGCGACGCATGACGTCACTGCGGGCGCGAACTGTCGCGAGACAGCGCAAATGGCTAAAAACAATACAACATCTCATGGAGAACGCGACCGGATCAAGAAAACTTGTCGGCGAACGCAGGGATTCAGGTAAGGCGATCGCGCGCGCGCGAGAATGTATCATTTTACAGCGCGAGCAAGAAACAAATTATCGCCAAGCTGCGGAAACCGGAATTTTTGACATTTTCGCGCTCTCCGCGGAACGCAAAAATGTCAAATTATCGCAATTTCCGCGAACGGAACGAAATTTTTGCCCAGGCCTAGTGCAGATCAAGTTTCCAGTTTGACAAGCCTTCTTCTGTTAATTTCAAGCAGCAGAACTAAGAGGCTCTGTACCTCTCACATATTTATTCAGTGTTCTCTGGGGTTAAGCAGGAGAGCACTCCTTTCTAATGAGGTTCTGGGCAACACCCCAGAGTCTCCAAAGTCTGGCATATTCTTCTCCCAGAAAGCACTATTCTTCTGAAATTCAGTATGGCTGAACTTGCTGCAGAGGACAAGAACTAGTTAAACCAACCTTCCAGTATGGCTTATTTCCATAGCTCTCCCCCCCCTCTCCCCCTACCTACGATCTGTAAATTCCTGCCTTAAGCCTGCCATCTGGCTGGGACAAAGGGCTGGAGGGTAGATGGACTTGGCCTTCCTTGCCTTATCTGGCTGGGACAGAGGGTTGGAGGGTAGATGGACTTGGCCTTCCTTGCCTGACCTATCTCCCCTTTGAAGCTCATGCTTTACGACCTTTCTTCCTGTTCTGGCATTTCTGTGTAGCAGAGCTCTCTCCAACAGATAGCCTTCTCTTACAGTGAGCCACTTATCACTTAATCAAAGCAACCTAGCTAATTAGGGAGGACCTCAGGAAGGCTGAATTTTGGCTTACAGATAGGAAGGTCTTATAACTTCTTTTCTGTACATTTTAGGATAAATTGAACAATGGCATATTGTTGGATTTATCAATACAATCCTCCTAAGTCCTTGAATAATATTTTACTTAGATTCTTAACAATAGTTATGCGTTCATAAACGATTTCATTGTTATCCTATGTGGCTGGGGATCTATAAAGGGGGAAATGAAATGTGCAATTTCTCCAACACCAGGGCATATAAAACATATTTTATTAAGACCCTGTTTATAGCTACATGACCCCCACCTCTGAGATACCTAGCGGAGACTTTAGGGGTCCTGAATATGCAAAAATATTGTAGATCCTCACTCCACAGTGCTTCTAGCACCAAAGTCGAATTTAGGAAGCACTTTACTACAATGGGGGAAGTGAAATGTGCAATTTCTCTCTCCCCAAGGGAGATCTAACCTCTTTTTTGAGGGTTCTTCTTTTAGTTGCATGACCCCACAACCCTTGGAACACCCAGGGGAGAACCTGGGTTACCTTATATTCCAAAATATTGTAATTTATCACTTTGTAAGTGCCACTACCACCAAAGTTGAGTTTTGACACCATTTACATTTAAAAGCAGAGCTGCAACAAAGGGCTGCTTTTAAAGTGACCTCAGGCTCTCAGCGGTGCACACATGCAACTGCAGAAAGGGCTGCTGACCCTCAAACTGCCGTGCCCTATTATATACTAGGGAATTAAAGGTAGTTTTAATCCCCCTGCCCTATTATGTTCTAGGGACTTATAGGGTAGGCCGTTCCAATTAAAAGTATACTCTGATATATAGTGTACCCTCATGTATGTGTGTGTTTTCACTGTGTTTTCAACATAGCACTGTCCCTGGGCCTGGTTTAAACAGAGCAGAGGGACAGTCAGAGTCAGTTAGTACCAGTCAGCAAACAATGGGGCTGCATAGGGCACCAAGGATGACTTTGCAACACTGATGGAATACTCCAGTAAACAATCACCTCTAGTCAACATTTTCTTGGCCATTACAATCAGCGTTCAGCCTGGATGGCTTTACGAACCCCAAAGCGTGTGATCTGGAAGAATCTCCATCCCAAGCTCTATGCGACACTATAGCGGAATACTTTGAGCAGAAAATTGGTCGGATTTATAATAGAATCACCATAGCCGGTAATACGAAGTCTGTCAGGACTTATAACCACACTCCCTACACAAGGGGGAAGCCCTTGATCAGCTTTCCTCCATTGACTGGGGAAGAAGTGGAAACCTTATTACACACTGTAAAATCAGGTTCTCCACTCAATGTAATACGGCCAAAATCTCTCGCTAAACAACTGTCCGCTCCAATTTGCTCCATCTTGAATGCGTCATTAAAGGAACGTCACCTACCATTAGAATGGAAAGTAGCACAAGTCATCCCGTACCGCAAAAATAACAAAGCCTCTATGAAAGATCTCTCGAATTTGCAACCAGTATCCCTCTTACCGCTACTGAGCAAAATCTTGGAAAGGCATATTAATAAACATCTGTCATCTCACGTCGAAACGTCAGGTAGCTTGGATGTGTCGCAATCAGGCTTTAGGCCCAAACATAGTATGGAGACAGCCCTGGTGGCTGTCACTGACAACATCAGGCTACCACTAGATAGATGGCAATCCACTCTGTTGGTGCTGTTAGATCTCTCGGCGGCATTCAACATAGTCGATCATAAGATTTTGCTGAGGAGACTAGAGGAATCTGAGAAAAAAGGAGAGGTTCTGCGGTGGATTACTAGCTTCCTCTCGTTTCATTCCCAGACAGTTAACCTGGGACCTTATAGATCTAGGACTAAGAGGTTGACCAAGGGAGTACCACAGGGCTCCTGTTTAAGCCCTACCCTATTTAATATCTATGTGTCTTCCCTGGCCGGTCTCCTGAGGACTTACGGGTTCACACCAATATCATATGAGGATGATACCCAGCTTACCTTTTCCTTCGACAAATCCTCCAAGACAAGACCACCTTCTCTACCGGCATGCTAGCAATATCCTAGTGGATGTGTAACAACTATCTACAATTAAATGCCGGGAAGACAGAGATTCTGCTCTTCGGAGAGGCAGCACTGCTGTGGACACCATAGTGGTGGCCAGGGGAGTTAGGTGTCTCGCCCGCCCCAAAGACATCAGTAAAAAATCTGGGGGTTCTTATCGAGCAGATTCTGAACATGAAGGAGCAGGTGGCCCATACGGTGAGCGCATGTTTTTAATGTGCTGAGTCTGCTGAGACGAGTATTTCCTTTTCTTCCAGATCACACACGGAAGACTCTCATTCAGGCGCTAGTTTTGAGTCGACTCGACTACTGTAATCAACTAACGAGGCCTTGTTAGATCGCTTACAGGTACTCCAAAACATAGCGGCAAGGCTGGTACTGAATGCCCCCTACAGATCCCCGTCACTTCCGCTGCTGCAGCAACTGCATTGGCTGCTGATGCGCAAACGCATAGAATTCAAGGTTTGCTGCATCGTTCATAAGGCGGTGTTTGGCAATGGTCCAACATACCTCGCAGAGAAATTCTACCAATGCACTCCCCTTAGGGATCTGCGATTCAGCTCCAAATCCCTCCTCAGAGTGCCCAGGATCAATAAGTCTAGGACAGGGGGAAAGCTTTTTCATAACTCGCCCCCTGGCACTGCAATTCGCTCCCTATCACACTGAGGCAGTGGCCGGGCCATCTTAAGTTTAGAAAATCACTGAAAACGCCCTTGTTTTAGTCATTTTTCATAGTGCCAGTACTACTACGTAAGTCCACAAGCGCAGAGATACCCCTTCGGGGGTGATTCAGGCGCTATACAAACCTGTTAACATAACATAACATAACATGGCACTCATTTAGAATTATATGTCCATTTCAAGAGTATTTAACAATTCCCCTAGCAAAAATATCCCCCGCTGGGCTCAACAATGCTATTAATCAAAGTCTGTAGAATCTCACTCTCTTATTACTATACATATTGTGCCTGATTTTCTGCCAGACTAGTAAGTTCTAGCCTGCTGTAGTCTTTAAGTTCCTGATTGTTGGTTACGTTTATGCTACTCCTTAGGCCCAGCATTCAGGGACGGTTGTATATCAGTTTTTTTTTTGACTGGGTGGGACAGATGTCACTCACTATTGTCTTTGCTGTGGTCATTGGTAATTTTAATTTTTAGGTTCATTCACAAAAAATCTTTCATACATTTAACCTACTCAGCAATTTTGGGGCATTTGGTTTTCATCAGCTTTTGCTTTCTCTCACCCACAAGCCTGGCCATGTGTGGATACTATAGTACTTACTTTTGAGTAAGTTGACTACTTTTCAGTATTCCCAAGCACTAAGAATAGGCTACCATTTACAAAAAGAGAGAAAAAAACAGTTGTTAGTGCAGCACTACACATGGCCAACCACCAGCACTTCAAGAACCTCCCATAGAAAATAATGGAGTTAGGGACTTAAAATAAAACCCATTAGGAAATAATGTAAAATGTAATTAATTTATTTAAAATATAAATAAATATACATTGATTTTAAAATAAATATAATAGTACATATTTATTACTAATTTACAAAATAATACTTATAATAATGATTATTAATGCACATTAAAATATATGTTTTTAGATAAGGTTTTATTTCCAACAATGGTAGTTTTAATTATAAAACAGTCTTGCAGCATTTTCTGCATTTTGTTCTACATTTATAGTAAACATATAATATTAAATTACATTAATATTCAACAAAAAATATTTGTAATATTGATTTTCGAGTCAAATACATTTTTCAAATGTTCCCTGTACTTTACCATAGGGAGACTCTGCAGTCGGGGCAAAGATTCTCTGCATGGCAAAGTATAGGTAAAAATAAAAAGTTAATTTAGCTGAAAAATAAATATAAAAAATATTTTTATGTTTCTAATGTGCACTAATAATTAATAAAAGTGATCCATAGAATTAATTTAAAAAATGTAATTATTTTTAATAAAATTTATTGTTACATTATTTCAAAATAGGTTTGTGAAATATTTTGTAATTAAATATGCACTGTTATACATTTTTAATGATAATTTATATTTTAGCAAATGTAAATAAAAATAAATAACGTCATTTCCTATGTATTTTTTTAAGCCCTTACCTCCATTATGTTCAATGGGATTGTGTTGCAGTACAAGTACTTGGGCATAACATTATTAACCCTAGAGCCACCACAGCCAAAATTTTCTTACCTGTCGAAAGAGCTTGTCAAATATTCGGTGACAATCTTCAAATCCAATTGCTGCCCATCAAAACCCAGACAGACCAAGATCTAAGAGAGGATAAGGCATTTGGCTATCGCTAAAATTCAGGACTAAAATACACTAAGACCAGTAAAATTAAATATGCCAGTGACAGACAAACAGCATTTGCATCACACATGCAGTCTTTCTACTAGGGGGTCTAAAAGCCTGAATCATTTATAGATCTTGGAACCTACAATGAGAGTAAGGCTTTACATTAGAAGCAGCATAGACCTTCGTCCAATACAGTTAGTGAATGTCTACACCCAACATTTTGGGTCTGATTCAGGTAAACTTACACTTTAGTGTAAATGTACAATTGTTTGCTATTCTCAAGGGTATTTTATTACTTGTATCTTTACGACTGCAGAGTCTCAACACATGAAAAGATATGACTTTTTATGTGTGGATACTCCTCAGTTGTAAAGTGACTGTTGAAGATTTACAATGCCAGAAGGGTATTCTTTCTCTATTTTCTTTTTAAGATCTTGCCTGGGAACAGTAACGAGGCAGCGAGAGATGAAGGATTTGATCCTGGAATTGAAGTCTCGGCTCTTTCTATCTCAGTATCTTTTGCTGCTGGGGCCTTTCCAAGAATAAACTGGCAAGGATCCTCCAAGTTCTTTTCAGACCTAGCGCTGATTAAACAATTTTAAGTAGAAAGACACTAATCGGAGCATATATTTTCTCTATTTTATATTTCATTTCATTTAATGTTATTGCAGCAACCAGGCATATTATTTTGTTTTGCATGTACCAAGGGGAAGCAGTTGTACCTTGACCACGATATGATATGGTGTTCAAGGTGACCGAAAAGGAGATTCCCCTAACATACATTTTATGGGTGGAAACAATGGGGCTGGTTCATTCGGATGCAATGTGTGGGGGGATTGGGAGAGAGGAATAACAATAGAATACAGACAATATTCAGACTAAATAAAAGATGTAATGATACCAGGAAGGGGATAGAGAAAAAGGAGCAATATACTATGAAGCTTTGAGTTTAAAACCAGACATTTTAAATCTGCCAGAGGCCCATCTTACAAAACCTGTCGCAACCATAAAAAAACTTGATCAAGAGCAGAAGAGGTTTTTCAATACCAAGTATTTAAGATTATTTTCGGTCTTCCAATATTGCTGGAAAAAGAGGGGTTACTATTCTGATACTTATTAGATTATTGAAGATTTAAACCATCAAAACTTATATGGCAGGAAGAGAGGTACTTGCAAAAAAAAAAATGATATTAAATTCAGCGAACATTTTTTTTTATTGTCTTTATATGCCCTGAATTATGATTATCTTAGATTTTTTCTCTGATATCACATGAGAACTATGTTGCTACCATTATTATAATAGGGGAATCCAACTACTAGGTTTCCAGCTCAATACCACCAATGACACTTATACTAGATGAATGAAAAACACGAGAATGAGTATTTTTTTTATCTATTTGATTCATACTAATATCAAAAGCTGGATCATAAGATGCTATACCTTTCAACTAATGCTTAAACTGTACTACACTGTATTCAGATCACTGCAATTCTGCTTAACAGAATCAAGATACATCTACAGTTCAATATTGCTGTTCCTTTTCAAGATTTCCAATCAACCACGAAGAACACATTTAAAAATTACAATAAGACTTTTTTGCATTTATTAAATTAAACTCAGGTTCTACTCTGACCACTGGTGAGTATGTTTCTATAAAAACCTCCTTTAGAGGAATCTCACAACACTAAACATATCAGATCAAGAAATCAGAGTTTCAAGAAGAGGAAACCCATAGGAAATATTAAATGACCTAAGTAAACCGCATATTAGAAAGAGTAGAGAAAAAATACTCAACTATGTTAATACCTATGAACGTATTGCCAGCTTATGCTGATTAGTTCAGGGTATACAGACTGCAAAAGCCTATCAATTTCCAATCAAAATATGTAAGGTGGGAGAGAAGTCAGGAAAATGACTCACCCTTCACGAGTAGGCGAACAGGAAATTCTACAATTATACAGAAATTAGGGTTGAGACAGGTCAGATTTAATTTCATAATCATTTCTTTTCATGATCAGGAGATCCTATTTGTATTTGAATTTTAGAATTCCAAACTATATCATGACAACATGGAGAACCATACCTCGCATAACCATTAACATCTAAGAGGAATTAGTCTTCCAAAACTGGAAACAAGTTGGAACACCATGCTAATTGCAGAATTCACCAATGAAGAGATTAAAACTGCCGTATCTAATATCAAGACTTGACTATATTCCAACACATACGTATAAAATATGAATCAACTTCATTGCCTTGCTATTTCTTGAGGCTCCTAAAGAATTCAACTAACTAACCACCCCCTTGCTCATGGAATGAAGCTACAGTAGCAGTGCTTGCTACAAAATCCAAAGAACCACTTGACTGCAGATCAAATCTTCTCACATTCCTTTTGAATGCAGATTGTAAAGTATTCACCAAAATATTGGCCACTAGAATAAGCAGTGTGATTTTACCACTTAGTCCAGGAAAAACAAGAAAGTTGTATACCAGATAAAGATACTATCACACATTCTAATTTTGTTACATCACTTATCAACAGTGCTGAGATCTTATACTTTAGATGCTTTAAAAACCTTTGATCTGGTTTCTTGAGACTTACTTTGGGAGAGGTTACAAGAATTTATTATCCACTCAACTTTTATTAAACTAGCATGAGTATTGTACAAATCACGAAACGCTTGAATCTGTATTAATGGTAACATCCCTTTGCCAGTACCTATATCCAGAGATAGTTGGCAAGAATGCCCTCGCTCACCTATCATATGTTCTCTATATATAGAGCCATATATAAGACAACTCCACATGCAAATGCTCCACTTCCAAACTTTAGAAATCACTTCTCCACTGGCAGTGTACGTGGATGATGTAGTCAGTTTTATACACTCAATTACTCCAAGCTTGAATATTATAGAGCAAATGGCAAAAGGTTTTGATACATTATTGGGCTATAAATGAAATCACAGCAAGACATAACTTGTTCTGGCCAGAGGTGTCACTGAAACAGATTCCTGAGTTACACCTGTAGCCAGATATTTGAGACTCATGATTACACCAAAACGAGATACTATTATCTATCTTTATTTCAAGAGACAAAGACTCAACTAGAAATATGGAAAACGCTTCAGATCTCCTTGGTAGTTCATATTAATTTGATAAAGAGGAACCTCTTAACCAAAATGTGTATATTTCTTTTTCCTTACCAATTTACGTTGTTATACGTTTCCTACAAATATATCAGGACTGTGTATTAGACCAACACAAACTTCATAGTATAGAGACTCAGTCCACATATACTATCAGTGAGTGTTGGTAGGTTTCCAACTACCTCACAGTACCACATCTGATCCCTAAACCAAACAGGTTTACAGATGCTGTTGCCAACCTGAACATGACACTCTGATTCCCTAGAAATCTCGGGAAACAGATCTAACTCTTTTGTTAGTCACTCTTGCACACCCAAGGTAAACACAAGAAAGCTATGACAAAGCATTTTAAACATTCATTGAAATGATTGTATTCTTGTATAAATAGAATGAGCTGCGATTATTAGAAAGACGAGATATGTTACTGTAATCAGCATTGCTGGATAGGTAAACAGGATGAGCTTTTTAGCCAGGTTAACTGCTGCTAATGTTTGCCTACTTCTATATGTACCTATAATATACTAAGAGAGCATAGCAAAAGCATTATTCTGCCAGATCAATCGGGACAGTCTAACCCCCATACTTTGGTCTTAGGTGTCAGGAAGTCGGACGCAGTGCACAGGTTGTTTTCCTTAGAAGGATTGAGGTCGGGGGAGCAGGGCTGCATCTCAGTCACAGTCAAAAGCATTTCTGTGATAATTCCTAGCATGGAAATGCTCCTCTCAAAGAGTCTTGGCACGGAAGCTGTTTATATTATAAACGCTATTCTTATCAAGGAGGAGGTTGTTAGGTTTTGTCTAGCTAAAGTAAAGTGTCTCCAAGTGAGCTCAGAAAGAACAGAAATCAATAACATTGTGTTCTACATGTGCAACCCTGGAACTAACTGTACAGACTGTAGGGCATCAGTTCCTATCGTAAATGCGCACAGAAAGTGTAATAAAGGGCACCACTAAAAAGAGATGTCAACTTAAAGAAATGGATCTAAAATGGAGAATGCGTGTGAACCACGCCACAATGTTTCTACCACTCATTTTAAACAACTGGATTCTGCTATTTCCAAAATCATGCAGCAAAGCAGAGTGGTCTACAGATATATTAAAAAGCTCAAGCTACCAATCAGTTGAGGTAGATGGGCCTTAATAGAATGGAGGTTATATTATTTGGCTAGCCTAGGGAACTACATAGAATTTTTGTCCTTTACTTCCACCGTCACAGGAAATTGGGTCCAACAGGTACTTAAAAATAGCTATGTATATTCTAATAGGAAATATGGTGAATTTAAATTCTTAACGAAAGTCAGACTAAAAATCATCAACAACATGGCCAAGTTCAGGTGCAAGATCAAATAATTTGTAAAGATTTTGGACTTTCATGTAGATACCTCTCTGTAAGACCAACCTGAATTGTCCCCATGTTTTACAGACTGTCAACTGGTTTAAACCATGACTAGCTAAACTAACTGACCTGTTTGATAGTTGTTTTTGAAAATATTTTTTAGCACAGCAACCCGAATCTACCTTTCTTCACAATTAATTGTTCAAATACTTACAGATCAGATCTTATTTTGCAGAAGAGAAAATGCAACACCATTTTCTGAAGATTATATTTGGTTATGGTGATCAGAATTTTAAAGCGAAATGAGGAAAGAAGCAGACAAGGGCACTACTCAGGCTCTAGTGCTCCTTGATCTTTCTGCGGCTTTCGACATGGTCGACCATGAAATCCTGGTGGACCGTGTCGGGGACGCGGGGATTCAGGGACCTGCCCTCCAATGGCTGATGTCCTTTTTAGATGGTCGCTCCCAATCAGGTTGCCTTTCCCAATTCACTGCTCCTAGAGTTAAATTAACCTGCGGGGTGCCGCAGGGATCTTTCTTGTCCCGCACTTGTTCAATCTGTAACTTCTTCCACTGATTCAGTCTCTAGGTGAAAGAAAGGTGTGCATTTTCAATTATACAGATGAGCTAAAATTGATCTTCATCATCGACAACACCCCTGATTCCATCTTGAACTTCCAGACACCTATGCTACATATACGTAACTGGATGAATAATAATCACTTAAAATTAAACCCAGACAAAACAGAACTGATCCTAGTCGGTGGCTCTCGAAATCCATGGACCTCCAATTTCTGGCCCGCTGAGTTGAGAACGCCACCACTACCATCTTCTTCGGCCAAGAGCCTTGGTGCCACAATTGATAGCGACCTGTCTTTGAAGTCCCAGATCGGGACGGTAGTATCTATGTGCTTTTTCCAGCATCACAAGATCAGGAAAATTTGTAGTTTCCTTACCACGGAAGCTCTTATTCAGGTCTTTCTATCTTTGATCATTTCACATATTGATTATGCTAATTCAATTTACTTCATCCTCCTGGTGTATTTAACTAAAAGATTGCAGTTGGTGCAAATTCAGGCAGCTAGACTCATTTATCATGAGCCAAGATGGCACCACACAACTCCTCTAATGAGGAAGCTACATTGGCTCCCAGTAACACAACGCTGCGTATTTAAGATTGGATGCCTCATTGTTAAGTCCCTCCATGGAACATGCCCGGAATTTGTTTCTACTCTTATCCAGAGGCATGCCCCCACCCGGAACTTAAGGTCATCCCATCTCCAACTCCTGGCTACCCCTACCTTCAAACGGAAGAGACTAGGTGGATCTAGATGTGCTGTCTGGGCTCCCCATTTTTAGAACTCTCTCCCCTCTAACATCAGATCTTTCACAATTTACCCTTGTTTCAGGAGATTTTTAAAAACTTGGTTGTTCTCACAGGCATATGAATGATCCAACGAGCAGCAGGCTACCCCTTATATCTAGCACCTAGAAACCGTATGGTGTACGTGCGCTCTATAAATATTTTTAACATAGCATAACATAACAAAGCCAAAAACAGGGACATGTCACAAAAATAGAAGAAGGACTACAATTTAATTTCAAGCGAGCTCACAGAATGACAGCGCTCCTCACCAGAGAATTACAGAGTAGGCAATGAGAACATTTATATAAAATGAATTTTTTAAACCCAATAGATTGCCTATCAATTAAATCGCTTTCTTGAAACAACTGCAAACTATCCCTACTTTGTAAAACATAGAAAAGCACCTCCCGGCGTTTTCAGTCAACCATCTTTAAAAACCGGGTCATGAGGTAAATTTCCTGAAATCTACCGGGACAGCTGGTGAAAAACCAGGACCGTCCTGGCAAATCAGAGACGCCTGGTCACCCTATTTGGTGATAATAAAACTGCAATCTTTGAACTATATTCTGTCTGATCAAAATCAAATGTGATGTTAAATTTATTGGGACAAGAAATGCTCCAAATGATAGGGTGAAACAATCAAACAAGATCAAATTAGGAATATTCTTATTTGAAATTGTAAAATTCTTACATCAACTTGGTTAAGAAGCCAAATGTATCACACTTTTTATGATTTTTATACCATGCTATTTAAACTTACCAAGTGGTGTAACCAAATTAAGATCTGCCTATGATGCCCTTGCACAGTTGTTGATTCAAAGCTTATAATTGCCTGTTGCCCAAACCTGAGTGAATTCTCGACCTCCTTTTCTTCAAAGATAAACCAAATACAATTATTCTCTGTTCAACTGACCCCCTGTAAAATATTACTAGGGATTAATAAAGGCGATTGGATTTTTATATATTATCGATTGCTAGATTACTGATAGCACCTTCTTAGGAGGAATGGTGGAAGGAAGAAAACGTTGCATACAAAATGAAATAGCAGATATTGAAGATAAGAGGATCTTTAGCAAACTTTAAATACAAATGTGAGAAGTTGAGCTATTGCCTTATTAATCAATAACATCCTTTCACTACAGACTATTAATATTGATTATGATTAATGATTATGGATGTAAGAAGTATAAAGTATGAATTTGTCTTCGAGCATGGAAGTGATTTTGCGATGTGTATTTTTTCCCATGCTTCCTTTACCCCCTAATAAATCTTTTTTTTAAAGGTTTTTATATTCTGTGTTACAGACAGTTTCTGGTATCGGTCACAAAATTAAACTGTCACCAATAGTTCAGCAGATGAATAGCTGAGAGCTGGTAGATGGTCTTCATAGGTAACAATAATGTACACCAATTTGACTGAGTAAGCTGGTTTCCAAAATCTACATCTCAAGTGCCAAGGCCCAACTTGTCTCCCTCAGATTGTGTTTGAAAAACAACAGAAGGTATGCAGTAAATGGTAGCATGGTCTGTGTGGATGCTAATCTAATGTAATAGTTACGTTTTTGCAGTCTGTTATTATAAAATACTTTATTTAATAAGAAAGTGGTCCAGCAACATAGCAGCACAAGCGGCACAGTGCACGGTGAAGCACAATATATGGTATATACTGCATAAACAGATTAATGACACATTTACTTGAAGACCAGCAGTATGTACAGCAATTTCATAGCCTTTCGGAGACACAATCTGTGGCTAATTTGATTGTGTTTACATTTAGACCCCAGGAAGTCAAAATTGGACAATGTCATCATCAGGACAACTTATTATTAGGAAGTCATCATTCAGTAAAGCTCTGAAGAGATGCTCAGGGATTGAAAGATGCGGGAGGCAAGTGGATCATGAAAAGGAAGGGTCTAAGTAGAATTAGTCTGTTCTACTGCGAAGTATTGGTGTGTGTGAAGTTACTCTGCTGATGTTTGGTATAGCAACTTCATCCTCACCAATACATTGTAGCAGAATGGTTTAATTTTGCTTTTATGAATGATGGCTCCCTAATGACAAGTTGTCTTCATGATGACCCGCTCTTATTAGAAATTCTCCTAAATGGTTTCCTTGTGGTTCACTCACTTATATGACATATACCAGAGTGCCCCATGGAATATTTGCTCACTCTGTTCTCTGGTATTACTCCCCTCAGAGATGGGCTGATCTGGAAAGCAGAGTTAAGATGAGCAGATAAATATGGCAGCAATTAACAGCAATGGGTCACTAGAGTTAAGCATAAGAGTTTTACATTTACCTAATAAATAGCAAATTACACTTTGCACACCTGCATATATAGATAATGTCATGGCACTTTCCTGTGTGTTCATCTACAAAGTGAATGTAACCAAAACCGAGGTGCAAGGAGTTACATTTGTATGAGTTAGAATCACATTGAAGAGGACTTGTGAGAGTTAGAAGAGTTGTTTCCTTGTGAGAAGTTACTGTAACATGCAATCTGTGAAGCAGTAAACGGCGTTTTCCTTTGGTTAATTTGTCTGTACTGCGGTAAAAAGCTGGAATCTGACCTTTGTAGTGAAGTAATAACTGTGTGACTGTGCATTTATTGGTACGGTTGCTCTACAAATAACCTGTTATTGTGCCACATTTATTTTCACTGCCATGGTGTGTACAGTATATGGGCAGGTGCACAGATGTGATATTTCTTTCCATGATTCATGAGAGTCAAGGCCGCTAGAGTGGCTCAGTCTGTTTTATCATGTAAAATTAGTAATACGCAAGGTGTTTAACTAGAATATTATGGTTGAGTCCGTGCAGCGAGATTAAAGCGCAGGCTTGTAACTATGACCTCATTGTTTTCTTCTGTAAGGTGATGTTAGAATGGAATCTGTAAGGCATTCGTTAGTGTTTGCATAGGCACGTTAATATAAGATGCTTTTAAAAGGGTGAACATATACCTTTGACAAGAAAGAAAGTAAAACCTGGTTGGGTGGCCATTTTGAGCCGGGTCTCATGTCATCTTTTACTTCGCAGGGCACCAACGGGTACACACACTGCGCTTGTACACGCAAGTAACTTGGTGGGCCTTTAAATTGGATTTTAATCCTACAATCCCAGTTGAATTGTTTAGAAGTCATCTTGAATTGGGCAATTGAATAAACTTGAAACCAGCGTTGTTAGTCATCTTCATACCAAGAATTTTAGGCACAGAATGTTGCTGCACCACATTTCTACTATTGAAGCATGTGTGCCTCACAAAAAGTTACTCTGACACCTCCTTAACCATTTGTGGCTTCTGCAGAATAACCACCGATAAAAAGGCACAAGTCGAAACAGCACTTCATGAATTATACGAACACAATTGAAGATGAATTAACACAGGAAAAGAAGAAAAATATTTTATTACAGTCTATGGGTCCTCAGGCTCTCAAGGTTCACAGCAGTATAGACCAGAAACCCAGTCCACCAACTGTAGCCAATGTTTTAAAAAATGCTGTTGCATATTAATTTTAACAATTAATATTAGCTTATTATTTTTGTATTCAATGTGTAGTTGTTTTATGATTTGTTGCCTTATTAATATGTAGCTTGAGTTTTATTATTAAGGGAAGGGGGTGTGTGGTGTTGCTCTTTAATTATTATTAGCCTGCTTTCATGTGGAATGTTAATAAGCCATTTGGAATGTTCTGGGTGGGGTATATGAAAACGGTTGAGGCTGGGGAAGAAGCGACTTTTAATGGCAAGACTGCCCCGCACTATCCAGGGTGGAATAAACTGTTGGACTTACCTTGTCACTGGTGTTTCCAACACAACATACAGTATAGAATAGTTTCCTCCAAATGTGATTTTATTGTTCTTTCCCTTTAATTGTGCATCATAACTATGCAACATGTAACAAGTACACCACATTTGTAGAGAAGAGCATCTTCTTTACCAGGTGCATAACATGCCCTTCGTTCATGGACAATTTCAAAAATCCATACCACCACGATTCCGCATACAATGTCAATGATATAATACCTCAATCTCTCTCCCATAGCCTCACAGCCTGCTTCACTGCAATGGTCTGAGAATATTCAGTGCCTCAACCCTGACTTATGGGTTAACTATGGAGGTGTATCTCACAAAAGTGATGGAATGCTTGTGACCAAAAAAGGTCACTACTGTGTCTATTAGCAGGAAGACAAGGAATAGAATCAGAAATCTTAATTTAGAAAGACGAGAACCCTCACTCACCCAAAGGTGACATGCTTCATCATTGGGACCCCTCTTGCACACTGCCACCGCAGGGTAGACAGTGTGGACTACAACTCTCTACAAAAAGTGAGAGGAGCGTGAGGTGTTTTACAGAGTTACCAATTTAGGCAATGGGAGTAAGGGACCGAGTGCACAATACAAAACAAAAAGGTGCATTAAAAATAGCTCCTGGGTGACAAAAAAAGTTTAATAGTAATCCCCATGGGCTAAGATAAAAGCATGTGATAAAGGACTGAAAAAATTTCCTATTTACCATTGGTCGACATGTTTCTGCCAATTGAACATAAATTCGCGGCATTCATCAGGACCTATGATGTTGTCACTCTGCGTGAAAATCAATAAAATAGACATACAAAACCATACTTAGTTGAATATGGTAGTTCTTGGACAATGGCACCAGCTTCAGTCAGGTCCAATGTCTACAAAAAACATGTATACGTAGCATAATTAATATTGAGACCATTAAATGTTCCCTGCACCAAACACCACACACGTGAACACAACATTTCACACGTGGATTCAAAAATCAAATAGAATGTGCACATAGATACACATGACACTAAACAAAAACAAAACAAAACAAAACACTCACCCAAGGGGTAATGTTACTTTACCTCCTCCTTAAGGGGAGTGTTACCTCAGATCACAGTTTTCTGAGGGTAAAATCAACAAAGTAAACGTAAGAAGAGACAGGTCACATTCCTCGTTAGACCATCCTAACAGAATGCCAACATGTATAGATCGTCCTATAGATGCTGTATACAGATAGAAAATAGTTTGGAGTAGTGATGTCTATGCGTTCTGCTTACTCCTTACACATGAACCCTCTTGTGTGATACTTAACTATGGAGGTCACATGGCAGCATTGACGTTCAGAGACAAAACTGTATTTCCTTCCATGTGGTTGCAAAGGTCTTGCACTCACATGTCTCTTCAATGACTCAACAGACTTTTCTACCCGCGAGACACTCGTAGTCTTAGATACTGGTCTGGCCTCCTCTCCCATTACTTTTGACTTGGTGCCATCTTCCTTTTTGTGAATGTGCTTGAAAGAAGCTTTTAACACACTTCCATCCCTGAAGTGATCTTTTATGTCACAGCCTCCAGTGCTGTCCTGCCTGAGTTTGTAACCCACAAGCGGGGTATGGAATGGAAGTAGCTCCCCATCACATCAATGTCCCCATTCCTTTTATTGACGATGATTGGGTATCTTCCTTTAAGGGACCACCCTGACTTGGTTTTCCCTATGTTCTTTTTGTGAAGGAGCTCAGAGATCAGCAAGGTTTGGCCACACTTCTTGCATTGGATCTCATCCATCCACGCCTGAGTTTTGGTGCCCAAGGTCCATCAGCATTGAGTAGAGGGCAAGCCAGCTGATTATTCAGCCGACGTTTGAGTGCCCAGTAAGCATGCCTAACCGAGTTGTGCTTATCGAGCAGAACATCAGCTACACCACAAGTAAATATTTATCCTGTTTTGTTAGCAGTTTGCAGGGTACTACACTTTTTAGTCTTTTAATATTTTTAGATTTTCTATACAATGGATTCATTTCCATTTTCTTTGCTCAGATTGTCCTTATTTGTCTTTCTTTGTAATTAGTTATGCACTGTTTGTATAAAACACTTTGCAGAGTAATCTTAAAGCCATGCCCACTTAGGAAGCGTTTTCTGGGAAGAAAGGTTTTGAAAAAGATTTTCCACGCGTGGTTTAGTCACCATTATCACACAAGTATGGCATGTAGATAGATGTAAATGCTCAGGTCATGACCTACTTTTAGAACCTTTACTCGAGTTAGCCTGGGTGTTAATTGAAAGTTTTTTGGCTATTAGAAAGTGTCAACTCATATCTGATACTCTTTGACGCAAAAGGTCCTGTCTTCACTGCTTCTGTCTGAATCTCACATTGTTTATGCATTTTCTTATGGTCAGATGTTCTTGTTATTCTGAGACTGTCAAAAGGTGGCTTGGGAGCACAATATAAAGCAGCTAAGCAAGGAAATCTATTTTTTGCTTGTTCCAAGTCCTCATGAATTCAATTCAATTTGCCTTTCGGAAAGAAAATAAATCTTCAACGTAGCCAGAATCGGGGACATAGGTTTCATGTTACATCAACCTTATAGAGACTGGACCTATTCTAAACATCCTCACATTTGTAAAGCGTTTGGGAACATCAGTAGGGTTGGCTTCTCCATTGAGGAAAGCTTTAATGGAAATATCCAACAGTTGATTTAATTATTGATCCAACGATGTAGCATTAATTTTTGGCTGCTACCAGGGTCTTAACTGCAAAATCTTGCTTAAGTTTACTACCGGAAAAATTTCATTCAAAACTGAAGATACTTTTTCACAAGACCTTGGCTTGTGCATCAAAGAACCTGGGTTCTTTAATTATGAATATGATCTTCAGTTTTACTTAGAAAATTCTCTCACCTATAAATAATGAATGATTCTTCGGCCATAAACACTGGCTTCAAATCGTGGGATTTGTATATTTGGGATATAGAATGCATTGATATTCCCTATGTTCATGTCTCATAGATTCTGCCTGCTAAAGATCTCCTTCAGCTCAGGATGATCTTTCTCTCACAGTGAATTCTGTCCCTGCATTGGGCCACTAAAAAGTGACCATACTTTTAACAGGTTACCCTCTCAGGCCTAATATGGCTTAATACTTCTTCCAATTTTCTGATAGTCTTGGCACAAGATTTCAATTCTTTTTTATCAATATGAATGTAAATCAACTACATTTTCGTTACCTGAGGATTGTTCTCATGTTTCCTATCGGTCTCTGCGTTATACAATGCATCTATCTGAAGCATAACAAATGGATTACATGCAGATTACATTCATGCACTTTCTGATTGAGGGTTCAGGAATGTGTGCCAGGCTAGCCTCGGAAGCTGCCTCAACATGGGGTTCAGTACACTCGGTCACCCACATAGAATTACTCATGTCTTTCTGCATCCAGCATGGAAACCGGTATTGCAACGTCAGTCTTGTAGCAGCATAAACTACTAAATTGGCATCAAAGAGCTCCTCGTTATTCTGCTTGGACGGTATTCCCATATCCAGCTGAGTAGCCGAAAACAAGTTCTGTCAGTGCAGATGTGCCCACAGCGCTTACTCTCAATATAGAGTGTTGATTTGCTCTGCCTGATGCATGGAAGGCCATATAAACCAGTCCACTGTGGGACATGTCAGTCTTGTTGGTAAGTACTGTTCCCGATCTACTTTCCCCCATCCGCCCCCTCTATCTCTCCCTGTAGCACTTATTTTAGTTCGATTGTGAGACCATCAAAGCCTTGACCCAGTGTCCGCCATTCCGGAGCCACAGGGAGGCACAGACATCCCTCGCCCATGCAGGTGAGCGGGTGGGCATGCCCCACCGCCCGTTTAATGGAGCCGCTGCCAGCTGCCGTGGCAGCTGCTGTCTCCTCAAGGCAGGTGCATAGGTCTGCACGTCAGTGGCTCACCTCTCCAGACGCACCTCCAGACTTGCTGGGATCATTCCCACATGTCTGTTCCAGATGAAGTGTATGTAGCACGAAATGCGGCACCCAAGGAGGAAGCAAAAAAAGCTAAAAGGGTGAAAAATGCCTAGTCTTTAAGTATGGATTAATTAAAGCTGGCTGAGCTCCTCAGTATGGAAATTTCTTGTTACGTGGGATGGCTTCAGTCAGTCACGGCGCATGAATTTAATTGGGCCTCACATTTATTCACAATTAGCTTTTAGAGAAATTAGCAATTGCGATGAAATGGGAATTGTAAAATACACAGTTCAAGGATTAACCGATTTAAAATTGTGATCACACACATACTATCTTATTTGAATTAATCGTAGGAGGTAAAATAAGTACAATCTTTGTGTTATTTTGGTTTGCTTGAACAGTATCCCTTTACAGAAATACATGTGATGTCTGTTTATGAAGCACTAAAATGGTCATCTAATCGAATTGCAAAGCTCTGAAGAGCCATAGTGCCCAATTAATATCTTGTCACTTTGAATATATATATATACATATATTTATTTATTTATTTATGGTATTTATGGTATTTATAAAGCGCTCTGCAACCCTACGGGCATCCTGGCGCTGTGAGAGTATAACTGAGACAGATGTGCATCATGAGTAGGATGAGTGATCAGTTTGTTTCTAGGGTAATTAAACTTTGGGGAATAGCCATGTCTTTACCTTTTTTCGAAATGCCATCAGATCGCCTGTTTTCCTAATAGCAATAGGGAGGCTATTCCAGAGATGGACTGCCGCTATACTACCATAGGTGGCTTTCCTGATCCTAGGTATACTGATGAGATTAGTGGAGGAGGATCGAAGGGTCTGAGTGGGTTCATACCATTTAAATTTATTTTGGAATGGTAAGGGGCCCACCCCATGCACTGCCTTAAAGACAGTGCATAGAGATTTGAAGAGGATCCTCTGATGCACGGGCAGCCAGTGTAGTTCAGCCAGTGCAAGAGTGTTGGAGGATCTTCGCCCTCGGGAAAGTGCCATTTTAGCTGCTGCCGCCTGGATGCTCTGAAGTCTGGAAATCAAATAAGCAGGAGAATCCAGTAACAGAGCGTTACAATAGTCCAGGCGGCTGAGAATAATGCTCCTGACTATGGTGGCTCTAGTCTGTGCTGGTAGGAGGGGCAGCAGCTTTTGAAGGCCTCGCATTAAGGCGAAGCAGCTGCTCACCTGCTTGTTGACATTGGTCTCTAGACTCAGATTGGCATTAAAGCTGACCCCTAGGTCCCGCACTGATTTTACTGGAGTTAGTAGCTCCCCTGACTCCAGAGGCCAAAAGTCAGCAGGCAGGCTTCTAGCAATTCTACCTACTTTGCAGTGCATTATCTCGGTTTTACCACTATTGAACTGTAGTGAGTTACTATTTAGCCAGGATGCCATTTCCAGCATGCAAGTGTGGAAGGTCTCGAGTGAGTCTGCATGAACACCATCAAGAGAAATCATCAGCTGCGTGTCATCCGCATAGTTGATCACGCTAATGCCGTCAGCCTTGATGATGCCCATCAGGGGTTGCATGTAAACATTAAAAAGGATCGGACTGATCGCAGACCCCTGTGGGACCCCGTGTGGAACTGTAGCAAACTCAGACTGGTATGGAGGGAGTGCTACTGCCTGCCATCTGTCCGTCAGATAAGAGCGGAACCAATCGAGCCAACTCCCTCAACTCCAAAGCTTTTCATCCTTGTCAGCAGGATGTCATGACTCACCGTATCGAATGCGGTGGACAGGTCCAGCAAAATTAAGATTGCTGATTCTCCCCTGTCCGCCCTCATTCGCAGGTTGTCCAGGACCATCAGCAGAGCTGACTCGGTCCCATGGGCTGGTCTGAAACCGAATTGCTCCTCTTCAAGGTTGTTGTTAGTTTCCAGGAAGAGGGACAAAGATCTGCTGACCAGCCGTTCCATGATCTTAATTGGATACGGCAGGAGCGATATAGGTTGATAGTTCTTATGGCAATTGGGGTCCAAGTTTGATTTTTTCAGTAGGGGGGTGACAACTGCCAATTTCCATTCTTTCGGTACGATACCTGTGTCGAGGGATTGATTGCATAGCTGACGAAGTACTTGGAAGAGTTCCGCCCCAAATTCCTTTACTATTTTGTGAGGTAGGGGGTCCAGTGGGGATCCCGATGTTATATTTAGGGCTGTATGCGCAAACTCTTGTTCTGTCGGAGTCTCAAATTTATCCAAGATAGCCTTTGGCATGGGGTGTCCTTCTTTTCCTTCGCTCTTCTTCCCGTTCTCCATGCTGCTATTACGTTGCATTGAGGTGGGGGCATCCTTCATGCCCTCAATTATTTTGGTAATCTTTTCCTGGAAGAAGGAGGCCAAACCGTCACATAGTTCCTGTGAGGGCTTGATTTTGCTATTAGCACATTCAGGATGGGACAGATCTTTTACTATCCTAAAGATGTCACGTGAATTGTTGGAGCTTTTTAAGATTAGATCTGCAAAATAGTTTGCTTTGGCTGTGGTAATCTCTTTCTTGTACTGAGTTATTGTCTGCCTCCAGAGTAGTCTATCCTGCTCTATATAGCTTTTCCTCCAGTGCCTTTCCGCCTTTTTACATACGTTTTTCAGCTCTTTCAGTGTTTCCGTGTACCAGGGCGCGGAAGGGTTGCCTCTTTTTCTGATTACTTTCATCGGTGCGATATGATCAAGTTTCCTGGTTACCTCATCGCATAGTAGGCGATAGTTTGTGGTAATATCGTTCTCTGGGTTAAACAAGGTCCCCACTTGAAAGAGGTCAGTCCTCTCTTCCTTTTTTCTTTTTAATAGTCCCTTCCAGTCACGACTGATGAAGGTCCTGATCTGCATGTTTGTCAGTCCTATATTACCCAGAGTGTGGATATTGAATATTAAGAGATGGTGATCTGACCATCCTACTGGTTGTATTATTCCCATGGTTATAAGATCTTCTGCAGCGAAGATTAGGTCCAGAATATTTCCTTCCCTATGTGTGGGGGTGGTTATCCATTGTTTTAGTCCTAAGTTGGCACAGGATTGTGTGATGTTGTAAAGGGCCGTGTCTAGTTGGCCGTTGGTCCACAGGTTAAAATCTCCCAATATCAATAGTCTGCTATGGGAGATTGTCAGGTTGTTAATGACAGCGATCAATTCCTGCTGTTGCATAGCGTTAATGTACCCCGGTGGCCTGTAGCAGATTAGGCCAGTAAGACAATGGCCTGAATCATGCTTGATCGATATCCCAAGAACTTCAACACATGAGACCGTATCAATGTCCAATGTTGCAATGTTCAAATCTTCCCTGAAAATGATTCCCGTTCCTCCCCCTCGTCCCTCGGTTCTAGGTTTGTGAACAATCTTATACCCTACTGGGTATGCCGGCCCCAGCTCTGATTCTAGTCCAGCCACCGTCCATGTTTCAGTTAGAAACAGAATATCCAGGTTGCTGGATTCGATCAGTAGCTGTATCTCAGTGGCATGTTTTGGGAGGGATCTAACATTTAGTAACCCACTTTTTAATTCTCCCTTAGGTGTATGTCCTTGTTCTGTATACGATGTCTTGTCTAGCGGGATGTGCCAGTTGCCTGAGGCCTGGTCAGATTTAAATAATGGTTCGAGTGGGTGGGGGTTGATATATGGCAGGCAAACTAGGCAGTTAGGGCAGGGATTCTTATCCTTGGATGTTGTGTTAGGGGCTAAACGTGGGCAGGTTGCTTTGCCGGCCAGTGGATCCAGCATTATCAGGGTATCCCTACTATATCTATAAGTCTCACTATCCGGGATAAGTCGGGCAAGGGGGGTGGCCCTAGGCCCGGTCTCGGCGCGGACGAGCGCAGACGAGCTTGCCTTAAGCGCGCCTTCGGCGCGCAAACGTCGCGCCTGCTGCGCTCTTCCGCTGCGCTTCCGGTGAAAGCACATCCTTTATGGAAGTGGGGAGAGTGCAAAGAGGGGGCGTGGCCAGTACAAGTGGGCGTGTCTTGTGGTTCCGGCAAATGGCAGCAGGGCTGAGAAAAACACCCGCCCACGACAGCGATCAATCCGCTGTGCGGGGATGTCTGTGCCTGAAGGAGTTAGGTGCTCAGGGTATCGGTAAGTTTAGTTTTTTAAAAACACAGTATTACAAAGTAAAATACATCAATTGCCACTACTCCCGGCTGCGCCTCAGGAGGTTCCAGTTATAATATATATATATAATATATATATATATATATATATATATATATATATATATATATATATATATATATATATATATATTCAATCGATCAATCCTTTACTCAAAAAAGATTGCGCCGAGCCCCAATTTTGTTCATAACAGCGTTTTTTTATTCCATCAGGTTTGTGGCAAACAACTCCCGGGTCGAGTAAAGGATTGATCGATTGAATAATAAGGGTCGCGTCCTTGCAGGCAGCCCGCCATCCCGTTGAGGCAGAGGATATCGCGAAACAAGTTTTGAATATATATATATATATATATATATAAACCAACAAAGGTCCCTATTTATAGGAACACACACGGAGCACTCTCGGGTTCTGTACTGCTTGCTTTATTACACCAAGCATGACGCGTTTCGTCTGGCACGACTTTTTCAAATGCTGTTCGGTGAACACAGTAATCTCCGGTATAGCAATCTTTTTTAAACACCACATTGAGCCCCTCCCACATGATGTTCGGCGAGGACGGACTCTTGTGGCAGCTCAGGCATTTTGATGTTTTATTGCCGCCATCTTGGAGTATGTTTTCCTTTACTTATCAGTCTTTAGTAGTATAATTTAAAGTTATTCTTCTTACTTGTAAGCCTCCATTTGGTAATGGGAATTAGGAAAACATTTCTCCTCAGTCACATTAGTTCTCTCTTGTGGTATTGTGCGGAGCAAAGATGTTCCATTAATCAGACCCCCTCGTCGACCGTTTCTTTGCCATCACTTCCTTCTACACCTCAGAGCGCCGATTTGAGTAACCTTCGCCCCTTCATGTGGTCATGAATCAACTTCAAGTCGATCAGTGTTTCAGAACTGGCCACGGCGGTTCAGGCAGCACAAATTTAATGTTCCATACAAACGCCACACTGCTGCCGAACTCCTTATGCGACGGGTGCCTCCTTCGTGCAAGTGGCATGCACGTGAAAATAAACCAACAAAGGTCCCTATTTATAGGAACACACACGGAGCACTCTCGGGTTCTGTACTGCTTGCTTTATTACACCAAGCATGACGCGTTTCGTCTGGCACGACTTTTTCAAATGCTGTTCGGTGAACACAGTAATCTCCGGTATAGCAATCTTTTAAACACCACATTGAGCCCCTCCCACATGATGTTCGGCGAGGACGGACTCTTGTGGCAGCTCAGGCATTTTGATGTTTTATTGCCACCATCTTGGAGTATGTTTTCCTTTACTTATCAGTCTTTAGTAGTATAATTTAAAGTTATTCTTCTTACTTGTAAGCCTCCATTTGGTAATGGGAATTAGGAAAACATTTCTCCTCAGTCACATTAGTTCTCTCTTGTGGTATTGTGCGGAGCAAAGATGTTCCATTAATCAGACCCCCTCGTCGACCGTTTCTTTGCCATCACTTCCTTCTACACCTCAGAGCGCCGATTTGAGTAACCTTCGCCCCTTCATGTGGTCATGAATCAACTTCAAGTCGATCAGTGTTTCAGAACTGGCCACGGCGGTTCAGGCAGCACAAATTTAATGTTCCATACAAACGCCACACTGCTGCCGAACTCCTTATGCGACGGGTGCCTCCTTCGTGCAAGTGGCATGCACGTGAAAATAAACCAACAAAGGTCCCTATTTATAGGAACACACACGGAGCACTCTCGGGTTCTGTACTGCTTGCTTTATTACACCAAGCATGACGCGTTTCGTCTGGCACGACTTTTTCAAATGCTGTTCGGTGAACACAGTAATCTCCGGTATAGCAATCTTTTAAACACCACATTGAGCCCCTCCCACATGATGTTCGGCGAGGACGGACTCTTGTGGCAGCTCAGGCATTTTGATGTTTTATTGCCGCCATCTTGGAGTATGTTTTCCTTTACTTATCAGTCTTTAGTAGTATAATTTAAAGTTATTCTTCTGTAAAATTTCCGCTAACTATAACATGTGTGAAACCTATGGTTTTTTCAGTGAATTTGCAAGGTTTTTTAAATGCTAATTCCTAACTATAACGTGTGTGAAACTTATGGTTTTTTCAGTGAATTTGTACGGTTTTTTAAATGCTAAGTTACTTTACGCCATTCGTGGCGTGCGCGCCCACTTAACGCAGTTCGTTCCGTGCGCGCACGGTGCGCTTCGCGCACCGTGCGCGCACAGTGAGCACGCGGTGCGCTTCGCGCACCGCGCGCCCACTTTACGCAGTTAGTGCCGTGCACGCACAGTGGGCACGCGGTGCGATGACAAAGCAAGAAAGCACGTCAACAAATCTGTTTCTGCTTTCCTCCGTGACTATGGTATGGGTGCCATTTACCACAACAACTTGCGTTATGACATGCAAGACATTTATAGAGGAGATGGTGTGCACTTCAATGATGAAGGGAACAGACTCTTCCTCTTGAACCTTAGACTCTGCATCGGTACTTACTTGTAGGTACCACTAAAAAATCACTTCATAAACACAACGGCTCTTTTTAGAGCTCCCTAATATCTAAACTCTTAAATCTGCTTTTTATTTATTTATTTTTATTTTTTTTACCGTACGCTTACCGTAAGCTTACCGTACGCGTACCCCGTCATTTTTTTTAAAATCAATAAATGTTTTTTTTGTACTTTTCTGTCCTTCTTTGACCCCCTTACAAATGTTAGGGGGTCTGTAACTCTCCTCATTGCCCCCTTTCCTTGTTTTCACTCTTTTTTTTCAGAGTGAAATACACAAAATGGCGGCCGCCGCTTCCTGGTTTCGACCGATTCGAATGTTTACTAAGATCTAAGAGCCAATCAGAATCGCGCTCGCGCACGCCACCGTACGCTTACCGTAAGCGTACGGTAAGCGTACCGTAAGCGGGCTCAGATATATATATTGATTTAAAGGCTATTTTCTCAGAATCTACTGAACAGATTTACACCAAACCTACAAAAGGCACTTCCTTGACCTAGGGACTACCTCTCTGCCAAATTTTGAGTAATTCTGTTCAGCCGTTCGGGCTGTAGCTCGTTCTAAAGGTCCTATGGAAAAATGCATGGGAAAAACGCGTTTTGGGACCCCCCTTTTATCTCAGCCCCCGCTTGACGGATCCCCCCGAGACTTTCAGGGTAGGAGCGGAGCGTAGCGCCCCACCTATTTTGAGAAATTCGCGAGGATTCATCGACCGGCGCCAAAGTTATTCAAAATAGAATGTTGAGGTTTTCCTATGGAAACGTGGTCCTAACTATAACTACCTACTGGCGACCGCCAGTAGGTAATATATATATATATATATATATATATATATATATATATATATACACACACATATATATGTATATTTATATATGTATGTATGTATATATGTATGTATATATACATGTATATATACACACACACACACACACACATACTTTTACGATTAAAACGGAATAGCTCCAGAACCTGTGATTTTGAATTGGCAGCCAGGGAATGTGTAACCAGATTTCGAATCAGAGGATATGGACAGGCACTACTGGATAAGACACTCAACAAAGTTAGGGGAATCCCTAGACAACACTTGCTAGAAGAGAAGACGGGAATAAGAAAAGATTCCGTCGATTCACATGAAGGCAAATTTAGAATGATCACGACATACTCTGCAGAGTCCAATTTCTTGAAAAAGATGCTAAATAAAAATTGGCATATTTTGAAAAGTGACGCTATCATAGGGGAGGATATTCCTGACTTTCCAATGATAACCTTTAAAAAGGCGAGGTCATTAAAGGATAGATTGGTTAACAGCCATTTAACTAAACAATCACCACAGCAGGGCACTTTGAAACATATGCAAGGTTTCTTCCCGTGCGGTAAGTGTAAGGCTTGTTCTAACAGCCATAGAGTCCTTAATTACACTATACCTAATGTTAATCTGAAAAGGCCCATTAAAAAGTTTTTAACCTGTAGTACCCCCTATGCAGTCTACTGTCTCGTTTGCCCGTGTGGCCTATTGTACATAGGCAGCACCATTTATTGTTTGAAAATTCGAATACTAGAACACAGGAGGGCTATACTGAAAGGAGATGCCTCATACCCTGTAGCGAGACATTATGAAGAAAAACATCCTAATTGTAAGAATGTTTTACAGTTTTTTGGTCTAGACTTTGTCCCAGAAAATATTAGAGGTGGCGACCGCCTGAAGAGACTGCGGAGGTTAGAATCACGTTACATTATCGACCTTCAGTCTAAGTTTCCGTCAGGTCTTAATAGTAACGAAGAGATGTCAGTACATTTGGGAAATTAATATGCCTGTCTGGATATTTAATGGAGGCTCTATTAACTTTGTCTTCTGATTGTAGCAACCTGCTGTTGTGAGCTTCTTCGATTACCCCTTTGCTATATGTGTTTAGACTAGATTGATTGTATTGTATATAAAACAAATGAGTTTGACAGCCAGTGCAAGCCGATACACGGCATCATGAAGTGCAACGCCGATACACGGCATTATCATGTACAGGGGTGGTGAGGCGGCCATCTTTTAGTGATACACCAATTGTGTGTTTAATCTATGTTAATTGGTGCGGTACACACTCTAAGTGAATATTGTAGCTACAGGATCAATTCTGTTAATTTGGGACCGCCCTCACATTTACGTGTGTGTATATATTGTATAATTTGCATTGTATATATGTACATAGATACATTACAAGATGGCGCCAGTAATTCCACTGACACTTTACGCTGTCCTCTGTCTATGTCTATTATGTTTTGACACATGGAGATGGATGTGTATAAAATATGGCGTTTCACGGTGTGCCGTTAACACCGAGGAAGGCAGATCGCCGAAACGCGTCTGTTCCGGAAATAAAGACCTGTTGCCACGCCACCCGTGAGTGCTTGCATTCTTTATATACGAAAGGATTTGGAGCGTCAATATTATGCGGTAGGCACCGCCGTATCTATAGCACCCGACCGCGAGTGACTCATTTCTGGTGCAACTGGAGCAGTCCACACATATATATATATATATATATCTTCCCTTATCAACCCCATCCACTAAACTCAACCACACCTACACCCTAAATATACCCGTACCAGCCCGCACCCCTACCCTCCCTAAAAACACCCCTGCCACCAGGGCCAGACTGGGAACCAAAACCGGCCCTGGCAAAGTGCTCGGCCGCCCCCCTCCCCCCCCCTTGGGGGTGTGGCGGCCGAGCTCTTTGCCTGGCCGATTTTGTTGCAGGGCCGATTTTGCAGCTATGCTGCAAAAACGGCCTTGTAACAAAAGCTGCCCCTAGGGGCCCAAAACCAGCCCCCACCCTTGCGGCCCACCGGGGGATTGTCTGGTGCCCGCTACGGCCAGTCCGGCCCTGCCTGCCACCAAAATTCCCTTACCCTCTCTAGAACAGCCCTACCACACAATTACCCTTACCCGCCCTAAACCCTAAGAATACTCTTGTCAACCCTAAAAACATCCTTGCCACCCAAATACCCTTAACCAACCTAAACACAAAAAAGACACCTTGCAATCCAAAAACCTTTAGCAACCCTAGAACCTAAAAATACCCTTGCCACCCAAATACCCTCACCTAACCTAAACCCTAAAAATACCTTAGCCACCCAATATCTTCACCCAGCCCTAAACCCTAGACCTTAAAAACACCCTTACTCTCCCTCCACATGGCATCCTTCCTCATTAGCATCCGCAACAGGAAGTACGGAGGAGGATAGGGTGGCCTAACCCACACAACTAAAGCACAGCACTTTTTGACGCTTGCTTTTTCTGCTTTGTGGCCACGCTCCGTCTGTACTGTATCTTGTAGTGATTCCATAGCTTCCATGTTTATCATTCTAGCGACTTTGTTTTGTCTTGTTGAATGGAATTCCTCTGCCTTGAGGATCATACATCAAGTTATCCAAAGCGATGCCCAGGGATGTCTGGCAGAAGAGGCAACTATCTGATGTTCGTGTAGTAAACTATTTTGTCTCCAATGCTATGCCCTGGCCTGGTATTTGTTTTACTTATTTCTTCTTTGTCCCAGCCTCGTATTTGAGGCCTTTTATGCCTGGCATTCACTAATAACTTTTTCATTTACAAAAATGACATGCATGACATATTTATTGGGACTTTCAGCCAGCCCTCTCGATGCATTAGTCTGTAATTGTGTAATTCATACCACTACAATAGTCAGCAGGGGTAAGCCCTCTTTAGCCATGTCTAACTTCACTGTGAGTGACAGCAGTATGCCCTTTCAGAAGGAGCACATCGACACATATAATAGTTCCTTCAGTGCCAAGAACTACTACTGCAGTCTGTACTTTTTAGACTAAAATATTTATTTGCTTTAGACATTTTTCTTTAGATTGACGAGGGTCTAGCACCTTCCCCAGCACTAAATTCATGCAAAAGCCATGAGAAAACAAACCATGCTGTGACTAAGCCTAAAATCTGGCGGTCAACACCACACTGATTGACTTTGACAATGTTTGTTGTATTGTACATTGAAGATGTGCTCCAGGATATGGGCCACAAGAAGAAAGTAATACATTGTGCATTTCTAGATCTAAATCTATAGGAGGAGCAAGACAATATGTGATTAAGGAGGCAGTGCATAGGTGAGACGAGACTATAATAATGCATAAAACGCATGCTAGCTGGCCTCCGACCTTTAATTAAAACGTAAGCACGTTTCTCAGTGGAGGATTTTAATTTTCCAAGCCTAACAATACATGGATCGAAGCTAGTCTCCCCGGACAGAGTTCTGATGACGATGCAGAGAATACAATGTGCTGTGCATGCTAAGGGGCTCCTGTGAATGATAGACACCGTCCTATATCTCGGAGAGCCGAGCCCTGCGCGCGATCCCTTGGTAAGCCGAATGTGCTCGTGCATCTCCAGGGAACCTCACAAGCTTGTTTATTTTACCTCCTTGGACAGCATAATTACACAGTATAGGGAGAGCAGACATTTTGGAATAAAAAAAAGATGCAGCATGGGAAATAAACATCTGACTGATGATTAGTCTTAATGTTAATATACCACCTTTCCGTTTAGAATAGATTGCGAGCATACTTTCATAGCATCGCCTTGCCCAATATACTCATTTAAATGCACCGACAATAACAGCAGCAAATATGCAGAATTTGTACTGTGGAAATTAACTGTAAATTGACTTTAGTAAACTTCAAAGACATGATCATCTTTTTTGTTGTTGTTGGTAAAGTCTCCAATTAAGAACATATATACACTGACGGCGCTTGAGCGGATTTTCATAGGCAATTGAAGCAATGCCTCATTCTGGCAAAAATAAATTACCTTTTATTGTGACTTCATTACTTGAGCTGCCCGCCTTTTCAGAGCGCCTTTTAAGGTAGAGTCTGAGTTAAGCTGCCCAGATAGTTTCGGCTATTCACTCCCCCTTCTAGAACTGCCCTTTTCAGCTCGTATGGTACAGGCTGGCCATATACTTTCGTGAAAAAAAAACCAGCATTGCCCACTGACCTGTGACACTGTCCCAAATTCCTTCCGTGACCATAGTGGCTCTCAGTTCGGTTATAGGCCATAAGACTCTCCCTCTCATCCCCCAACTGGAAGTTCTGGTTCCGCCTTCTTCCTTAAAGTCTATGGACCTGGTTATGAGTTTGGCGGTCTTTCCACCATACTGCCACAGTGGTTGTCCGAAATGCACTGTCAAGTCGGCGGTTTCTCGCCAACCGTATTACGATGTTCCTGCTGGTCCAGCAGCTGTGTTTCTGACAGTAGGGAATATTTTTGTTCTTTGGTGAGTCAAGCTGTTTTGAGTCACTTCTTTCTCAGATATATATATATATATTTGCAGTAAATATTTTTTTTAAAAGTCGTTTTTGGTCCCAAAAACTACTGAGCACAGTACTCATTTTTCCTCACCTCACTGTCCCTTTTGTACCTACACTGCTTTTTAATATTATGCTATATTTAAACATTGTCAGTGATATACATTTTTCATGTTAATAGTGTAGATGCTAGTGCTAACATATGGACTTCATTACGAAATTCGTTTTGTTTATTTAATTGTTTACTTACCTGCAACTATCCATATTCCGGTTTTTAGAACCCCCCACCCTGCACCTCCCCCGCCCCGCCTTACCGCCCCACGGAACTCCCTCCACGGTCCGCGGCTGGCTAGGAGTCATATGTCTTTTTAATTGTGATGCTCGTTGGTTTGTTTCATCTAGCACCTTGCACTGCACCTTCCATACCGCTTATAGAATGAGCACCAGATCTCTTGTTTTGATGATAATTATAATGTTTATATATGATGCAATAAATAACGCAATTGCAAGAGATTTCCACTTTTTTTTGGCCTTTTAAGTATATGCCTTGGTAAGAGGTAGTTATTTTCTTTTGCTGTCTTCATAACAAGGAAGACTCTTTCATTTGTTTAAAAGATTTATAATTTATATCCTAGTGAACCAATGTTCTCTCTAAACGCTGTACCACCCCAAGTTCTCTAAAGTAATGGGGTCACCCTTGTTTTTTAAACAAGTTATATATTCCTTCAGTTCAAGCCATCTTCAAAGCGAGTAACTCTTTCAAGGATAATTCCATTTACTTTCAGACAAACATGAGACAAAACAAAATCAGGATGTTATCGTTCATCACTTTATTGCAGTTGTAATAAGACAGCGCTCACTGTTTTTTCTGAGGCATCAGTCGCTACAAGTAACTTAATTGCAGTGTCTAGATAGCACAAAATTGGAACTTTAGTGAACAATCTTCTAAGCACATTGAATGGCCTTTAAGTTCGATCTTCTCTGCTTTCATGTTTCCCTTCTTAAAGACCTGAGTGATGTCACTGGTTTGCACCACAAATCTTTAATGACATTGCAGATCTAAGGAACTTTTGTGTTTCTTTAACAGTGGTGAAAAAAAGCCATTTAAATGGTTGATATTTTATTCGGATCCATAGATGGACCTGAAGTTTTCAGTCTAAATTTAACAATTCTCAGGTTTACAAATCAAAGGATGCTGTTGGTGTCCATATAGCACCAAAAACACATGTTCTTGATGCTGAGTAAGTGTCTTAGAAAAAATGAAAAATATAATCCAGCTGGAGTATTAAAAACTGATTCAAAACCACAAAATATTAAATCCTTGAAACATTTAAAAACAGCAGGAGCATTTCACACTACATTGACACAATATTCAAAATGCCCAAATGTTGCCTGAAAAGCCGTTTCCACTTGTCACCTTCTTTAATGCACCTTTTTCGACAGATTCCATAGTATCTTTAATAATTGATAAAGGATATCAATCTGTGTTCACAACTTGTTTTAATCCTCTATAGTCACTTCAGTATTTGTTATTTTATGTATTCTTGTAGTGAGAACGACTCATCGTGGAGGGATCCTGGTGCTATTAAAAGGGTACCGTGCTTTCCATGTCTGGAGCCTAGGCAAAGAGCCATGTCTTCAGTTTCTTACAGAATTAAGGACTGATGTGGCAGGTCTGATATGTAGGGGGTGATTGTTCCAGGCTTAATGAGTAAAGTATGAGACAGCTAGGCCAGCAGCTCTGGGTTGTGGTATGCGGGGGATGTGTGTGAGCGAGAGGCCGGTTGAGTGGAGAATTCTGTCCAAGGTGTGAACATCGTTGTGACTGTTGAGGTAAGAGGGGTCTAGATTTTGCAGGGCATTCCATGTGTGTGGGAAGTTTTAAGAGTGTGTGTTTGTGAACAGGAAGAAGGCACAGGTTTCTGATGTTTGAGGCGATTTGTATGCATGATGGTAGCCTGAGTCTGGCTGCTGTGTCTTGTATGGTCTGAAGTTTTCTGGTCACTTGGGTGGTGATGCAGATGAGTGTGTTGCCGTAATCCAGTTTGCTGGAGATGAGAACCTGGGTGACCGTTCTGTGAGTGTTGATAGGGAGCCACTTGAGGTTTTTTAGGATCTTGAGGGTGTGGAAACAGGAGGAGGTGACTATGTTCACTTGGCTGGCCATCATGAGTTGGTTGTCCATCACTGTTCCTCTGTGGGTAACTAGGCAGGGTGTTGGTCTGAGTACTGCTGGCCACCAGTTGGAGTTCCACAGCGAGGGGTCCTTGCTGAAGAGTACCACTTCTGTTTTGTCTGTGCTAAGTTTCAGACCATTGATCGTCATTCAACTGGTGGCTTTGGACATGCAGGTGGTGAAGATGGTCCAAGTGCTGGATGTTTCGTTGGAGAGTGAAAGGATGAGCTGTGTGTCATCAGCATAGCCGATGAGGTTGGTGGGGATCTTTCTTCAACATAATGTACGATTAGTACATTTTGCCGGTTCTACTTTAACCAGGCCTCAAGTATCTGCTACTCATTTTCGGAGAAAGAATAGATTTGTCCCAAATGTATTATAGTACCATATTCCATTGGTATGGTGCATTAATAGTCCTTATTGGGAGGCAGCAAGTAGACCTCAGGCTTAGCAAACACTGTATCATATGCATGGTAATGTGGGCGCCCAAAAAAAGAAAAAATAGCCACAGTTGGATTAGAGGTTGACGTGCCATCTTCTCTCTTTAACTGATAACCAGTCACCAGAAGCATAGCAATGATCATGACAAAAATAGGATGACAATGTTGTTCTCGTAGCCCATTTGACGAACAAAAAGTACCTCTTCAGCCAAGGAATTCCAAAACTAATAGCATATATAGACGAGTCTATTAAATCAAAAGAGAGTATTTCAGTATGGTCTCCAAAAAAGACCTGTTATGGTCGAGAGTCCTCCCAAATTGGATTTGAAGCCATTGGTCTCATCAACAGTTTTAATAGCATCAAGCATCTTAATTGCTTTTTTAAGAATACTATTTTGTAGCACTCAATCTTGGATCTTTAAACATTCTACATACAAAACAATCAAACTTTCCTTCTTGAGTCTTCAAAGATATAGATCACAAATAATTGGCCATTTGACCCACACATGAAAGATCCAATATAAGGAAACCAGCAAACAATTTGTTCCATTTCTCAAATGCTTCAAATTTACTCAAGTTGGGGTGTTACGTGGTCAGGATAGGCCTGGTAACAAACACCACCATTTACATGCACACGTTTCATAAGTGACTTCTTTTGCACACACAATGACTTTTGACATATATGTGCACGTGTGACAATGCAGGATAACATTCTCTGAATCAGCATTGCTTACATTTCCACTTCATAGGCACATTATAATGATACCTTGAACATTCAGTCCAAGGGATAAAGTTCACATGCGCAAATGTCAGTTACACAAGGTTTCAACCTCTTATCCGACCTATCACTCTTTTGTCACTGGTAAGTACCGACGAGAAATCTTTTTTTATATAAGTGCATCAACAATTCCCCATAAGCAAAAACAACTCGTCTATTGAATTTTTCCTTCTTTTGTTTTTTTATTTATCAAAATAATTAATTAATTATTAAATTTAAATTCTGCATTCTTATGGTGTTATTTGGGGGTTTCTCATTTGTCCAACAACTGTGATTTGACAATAATGTGTATAATGTTCACATTAATGGTTGTATGTATATAAATGTTTTATGACTAATTGAATACAAAAAGAGAAAATACAGAAGAGATAAACATGAAAAATTAATAATTTTGATAAATAAAAAAACAAAAGAAGGAAAAATTCAATAGACAATGAGGTTTTTGCTTATGGGGAATTGTTGATGCACTTATA
Source organism: Triturus cristatus (assembly GCF_964204655.1). NCBI lineage: Eukaryota > Metazoa > Chordata > Amphibia > Caudata > Salamandridae > Triturus > Triturus cristatus. The sequence goes on along the minus strand of NC_140583.1, from coordinate 616,857,735 downwards.
TAAAAAAAGATTTCTCGTGAGTACTTACAGGTGATAAAAGAGTGATAGGTCGGATAAGAGGTTTAAACCTTGTGTAATTGTCCTTTTCCCCCCTCTTGGACCTAAAAGCAACTGGAGAAAACCTTTTTTCTATACACTGTGCAAATGCCAACATTGTTATTGTCTGGTAGGCAACAAAGCTATCAACCTAGAATAAACAATTGCAATGCTTCAATAAATATTGAAACACCTGCTGTGTATTTCTTGTGTATTTCTTTGGGTATGCATGAGAGTCCAAACAAACGCGTTCTGGATCTTTTACCATGGTGTCGTGTTCTAAGGATGCACCCACATTTGTTACCCTGTGAGGTTAGGGATACAGATGGTGCATTGTGGGCTAGCAGGACTACAGGCCAAGATATCCTCAGGGTGTGTGCGGAATCAGTCTGGCGCAATCCAGATGTTTATGTTTTCCAACAAATGCACAGTTTTAGTGTGAGGTATGAGCTGTACTGCAGGCACAGGCATGAAATAAGTCTCTGGAATCTTCACAATCTTACACAAACCAGCCTTTCATTGGTGTTCGTTTTTGTCCTCTGCAAGTGGACCCTTGATTGTTACCTTTTTCAGTGATTTGTCTTGAATAGAAACACCCAGCAATTATCTGGTCAATGTATGCACTGGAATCTTGTCAGAGCAAAATAACCCACTCTTGAAAAGACTTCTTGCTTTTATTACATCTTTGCAGTACTCAGTTAGCCTGCTAATTAATTCAGTTCAGGAAACAAAATGGAACATTGAAAACAAATGAACTTTTTAAAAAACTTTTGTGTACAACCCATGATGAACAATCTTTTGGTTTCTTTCACTTCAATTAGTCTCTGCCGCCAATTCAATGCATCCATTCCAGCCTACGGAATCTCACAAAACACTTCCTCACCTGAATGCACCTAATCAGGGTATTCAAGCACCTAATCAGGGTATTCAAACACCTTCGTAAAACCATAAATAGGTTGCATAACTCTCCAAGCAATAATCTGAAGTTCTTACTAGAGGAGCACCCCAAGGCCGTTTCAGTAAGACAACTACTCCTGAGTAAACTAGGCTGGGGGAGAGCAGAATACACTGTAAGGGTATCACAAAATGCACCTGTCTGTTTTATGGCTAAATTATCAAGGCGCATTTGTAGAAACTTTGCACCATGTCAAGGACTGGATGCAGTAATGGTCTTTTTTTGCATTCTTCACTTCATGATAAAACTCCTCCCAGTAGCTAAGGTGCCACCATGCAAAGTAATGCATAGATGAAAGGTGTCAAGTGTCACCTTAAGAGGATCCCAGTTAGGAGGAAAAGCCACAAAGGACAAAAAAAGTATTTTGCAGCATTCATAATCTTTGATTGAAGGTGATGAATGATCCTGCAGTTGAAAGACAATGGACCAAAACCACCCTAAATCACTGTTGAGAAATAGACCAGCTAAACTCTCGAGAACCAAGGAAATCTAGATAGAATTCTATTGCAGAACACATAGGAAAAAAAGTAGTCTTTTTTTAATAAAAAAAAGAGAATCTGAGTGGGCAATGAGTGCAATGAAAATAAGTGAACCAATATATTTTGATACATCCTTCTCAAAGCAGTATATGTAGTGTAAGCACTAAATGCTATCTAATCCTATATCTTCTAGGATATGACATCTTTCAGGTATGAGAAGAAGATCTGTACAATTGACATCCTTTGAGAAAACATGCCTTTCCTGTTGCCTTTATAGGCTGATGATCCATGCAAGCCAAAGAACACCACTCTAGGTTACTGTGGCCATGGAAACACCAACACTGATGGGCTTAGGATAGGATGCCTTACCATGTGCTGAGTGTGGAGACTAGAGGCTTTGCCTCTCATTCGTCATGGTACCTCCCCACACTTAACAATGATAATAAATGAAGCTTTACATTCTGTGCCTCTGCAAATAGATAGAAAAGGAACATATTTGGATGCTTTTATTGCACTAACTGCAGTGGAATGAACATTTATTTCACAGGAGACCACAAAATATGGAAAATATTGAGATCCCTCAAGATTTTCCAAAAGAAACTAATTGTTGAAATAAAATAATATTGAAAAGAGTAGATAAAAACAGCCATTGGTGACAATATTTTCATCTGTAATTTTTTTGTTACTATGGCCAATATACAAAAGCAATATACGGTGACGCCCGATCGACCCTTCTGGTCGCAGGGATGTCTAGGGTTTGTAGGTTCTCCAAAAACACACAATACCCAGATTCAACAACTGAGATGCAGCTTTGAATGATTTTTGATTGTGTACCGACCATGCAGCAATTCCTACAGTGAAATATAAGGAGTGAACAATGCATATGAAGGAAACATATATTTCTGAAATGTGTTCAAGGTACTGAGTTTAGGAACAGTGGTTACTTGTATACCTCTGAATTTGGGATTATTCATACTATACTGTGATTCAGAGGGCATTTTGCAAAAATGTCTTCTTTCTTGCACATTGGCTTACATTTGGAAGTCCAAACTGCATAGAAATTCAATTGGTACTAAAACATGTCCTACTATTCTGTATTCCCATATGACTTCTGTAAGACCTGGGGTCTCCAGGCCCTAAGGGGGTAACGTGACACGAGCGGCTGGGCACCCAAAGGCCTATGTGTTAAGCCACCATACAACACAAACATCCTCTGAAGCAGTAACCGCACACAATAAGGGACGCCACACAGTAAGGTGAATGCAAATTAATCAGATTTATCTAATCAAAGGAGCACACACGGTAATCTTGGAGGGCAATTTATCTTAACTTGTACACATTAACATTTGCATTACAGCATCTCATTAAGGTTACCTCAGCAATCCCTGCAGTATGAACTTCCCTAGTGCTGCGGGCCGGGGCCTGCACACGTGGCGCTACTGGTGTCTACGAAGAAGCAAAGGCACATGAGCATATCGTGGCATTACAGCTCTTCTTGTATACCTTGAACCTTAGGCACCCCTGAGCATAACTTGAGGTTGAAGCGCTGATCGTTTACCTTAAGGACTAGGCACTCCCAGGCATATTGTACGGAGAACGCGTTACCCGCCTGCCTAATACCCTGAGCACTTCCAAGCCTACCCTGAGGATAAAGTGTTATTGGTACACGGAGCGTACTGCACTTCTGGACACCCTTTAGAGATGAGGCGCCGCTCATACACGGAGCGCCTTGCACTTGGGACCTCAACTGGAGAATGGAGCGCTTGAGACCACAATCTGAGGTTACACGCTATTTGGGCTTAGCACGCACTGAGCGCTTATGAATACAAATGAATGATCCGCGCTACTTAGACATAGAGCGCATTGAGCACTGGTGAATACAACTGAATGATCAGCGCTACTTAGACATAGAACACATTGAGCACTGGTGAATACAAATGAATGATCAGCGCTACTTAGACATAGAACGCATTGAGCACTGGTGAATACGAATGAATGATCAGCGCTACTTAGACATAGAACGCATTGAGCACTGGTGTATACAATTGAATGAGCAGCGCTTCTTAGACATAGAACGCATTGAGCACTGGTGTATACAATTGAATGAGCAGCGCTACTTCAACACAGAACGCATGGAGCACTGGTGAGACCTGTGAACGGCAGACCCCAGGAGAGGGTAATCCCACGGAGGGGAGACTCAACAGTACGGAGGGAAATCCCACGGAGGGGGAAAGTCACAGTCTCTGCATGCGGTGTCGCTCCCACTCGGCAGGGGGCGCACCAGGCCTTCCCACGACTCCCGGGGAGCAGGGGGGGGCGAGTCTCAGGCCGCCACTCGGCCACGCTACCTCCCAGCCCCCGGGGGTTACCCTTGTCTCGTCGCTCGGTTCCGCTCCGGGCCCCTCGTCAGATGCGGCAACGGCGCGGGACACTCGCGGACACTCGCTCCTCCTCCTCATGCTGCGACGGCAGCGGCGGGGCCCCGGGCTTCTCCGCAGGCCCCGACTTGGCGCTGACACGTCCCTGATACCTACGGGCCGCGGCGGTGATCGCGTTGCGGGTCCTCGCACCCGGGGGGGGTCACAAGTTAAGCGGGGGCTCGGCCAGCTCCGCGCTCGACGGCAGATCCGTGCAGAGGGTCCCAGGCCGGGTCTGGCAGCGCAGGAGACACAGCGCCAGTACCTGGTCGATCCCCAGCAGTCAGACAATCAGTCGTTTCATGAAGTTGCAAGATTCAGCTTTGGCATGAAGTTTCAGGATTCCGCTTTTGCAGTTTCAGTATTCGGTCCTTGCGGCGCAGATGATACTGGCGCCCTTGGGGTTCTGTTCCTTGGGGGGTAGGGGATGAGTTGGCGACTAGGTCTTTCCTAGTCAGGCTGGGCAGAGGTTCCCTGGGTCCTCCTACTGCTGGGCAAGATCAGTGGGTTTCACAGGATCCCTCACTTACTTAAGAGGCAGCACCTAAGCCTTGTCACTCTCAGAGGCATAAGTCCCTGGCTAGGCCCTACTGCCTAAAACTCCTGCATGGATTCTCCAGCTCTGCTTCACCCCAACTGGCCAACTGACTGGAAAAAGTTCCCTCCCTCACTTAAGTAGCCCTAGGTCAGGTGACCTCTAGCCAAGGCGGCAAAAGTAAAACCACACCTCCCTTCTAGAAGGTTCTAGCACATTCCAGGAGCTTCCCCATTCTACCTATGGGACAAAAAAGGCGGGCTGGTGTCGCAACATTGTTGTGGGGTTCCAGCCAGCTCCTGGCAGCTAGGGTGCTACTAATAAAGACCACTCTGCAGTAGCAGGGGCCTGTGGCAGCCATCTTGGGAGAAGGGAGCACCTGCACCTTAACACTGATTGGCAGTGAAAAGGCGCCCGGAAAAAAAGAAGGCACGAACAAAAATAAATGGGGAGACCACCCTAGGGCTGACAGGTCTAACAACTTCTGAAAAAATGGTATCTCACTTGTGTGGCAGGACCTAGCTGCTGTGATACAGAGTACCCCAAAACACAACATGGAGATATCACAATTCATCAAGGTAAATCAATGATTTTTTTTTTTAACAATGCGGGTAGCTGTTGAGTTTAGGCCCTAGCTCAGCTAGCACAGAGGGAAATCTACCACACCCAGATGTTTCTGAAAAATAGACACCCAGGAGAGTCCCCTGGGAGTTCAGGACACCCTGGGGAGTTCTTGGCAAGTGTGATGAAATTGGGATTTACCCCATTGACTCATTAGTAAAGTCTATGTCCAGAACAATCAAAGTTACCTCTTGCTTGCCATAGTAATGGGTATGCTGTAGTTCTCAGGGAAGCAGAAAGGCTGTTGAGGCTTTAGCGATGGGTATGGGGCCTGATGTCAGGATGGACCTGACCCTACCCCATTATTTTATCAAAAAAATATTCATTGCATCCAGTGGGGGTTCGCTCCCCCACAGGGCAAATTCGAGCTAACCCCACTTGCAGAAAGACTAGGTTACCCCTTTTAGTTGGCGTTGTGGCACACTGCCAGGGTGGAATGCCCTAACCTTTGGGGTTGTGTCCAAATGTAAAATCCCTAATGTATTGTGGACCCTCAACCTCCTGGCCCCTTGCCCCATCAGGGGACAGAGTGGGGGCAAAACCTCCAATTTGGACATACCTCCTATCTGCCACCCCCGGGGGGGCAGAAATACTCTGTTGCCCCTTTCGAGGTGGGGGTATGGCCAGATGCCAGGGTGGGCTGTCCCTATCCTTTTGTTTGTTCTGGCCCCATTTTAAAATCTCTGGTGTTTAGTGAGCTTTCTGTCTACGGTGTAGTGTCTTGTAGATTAAAGAATCCTAGGACTCTTTTGGTTCCCTCTGCACACTGTAGGCTTCTAATGTAAGTGTTAGAGAGATGAGTTGAATGCAGGCTTAGAATGTTGAGTTCGGACTTACACGCAGCGGAATAAAAATGTGTGCAACTACTCTCCGTTTATGGCTTGGTTATTGCGAGAACTTGGGCTGGCTGGATGCTACAACTGGCAACGAGATAGGGGATACGAAGCCCATACAATGAAAGCGCTCTTCCAGAGAGTTTGCCGTGGTCCAGCAAACTGCTTGGGTGCACTCAAAGTGCAGAATTGACGCTGGCACCTGTGGAGTCCCAGCGCAATGCCAGGTTGTATCAATTGCTTAAATTTAGAGCAACATTGAAAGTCTACATGCTGGTGGCCAGGAACTGAATGAAATGGCCACAAATAAAAGGTAGTGCGCCATACACTATAAAGAGTAAGAACACTAAAGGTGGATGCAACCAGGTTCCGACAGCAAAGCACAGCAATATTTCAGTCCAATTCAAACTGAAATGTATGTGCTATAAAGCAGAGATTACCCAGGTGTTTGTGAAGAAACATTCACGCACAAAGCTCACCAAATATAATAATGCTATCAGCTTTCATGGACTAATAGTATATTTGTCTACTTACTGAAGCGGCTAAAGAAAGTAGTCATAACACAGCTTACTGCGGAGTGGCCCCAGAAAGAGGGTTGGGGGTTGTGCTAGCGGAGTTGTCCCCAAACGAAGTGGTCCACCACCAAAGCTGCAGTATAGGGCCTCAGAATAACTCAGATGGAGAGCCAGGCGAGATCCAAACTCCAAAAGCCATTAAGGCTGACCCCGAAGCCAGCACATCATGAGGCCCTAGAGAAGCTCTGCCTGGTCAAGTTCCATAGGAAGCGCCTGCGAGACCACTACTGTCCACTAATGTATATACAGGTGCTGCATTCTTAAAACCACAAACTGCATACTGCCAAAAACACATTATTGGCAATAGATGAACTGCAGCCTTGAATTTTATGTTTAACCCAGTGCCAAATGTGGATTATGAAAGATACATATTCAGTCAAGAGTTCCAGAGACCAGGTGAAACCATTGATGAGTTGGTTGAGAGACTGGATGCCTGGTGAGGCATTGTAAAGTCAAAGAATTTAATGTAAGGAAGTTACCCGCCTCAGAGTATTCAATGGATGTCTGTCGGATTCCTTTCGACGACGAATGCTGAAGGAAGCTCTGAGCTTGGAGCAAGTCTTCAAGGCTGCTCACGATGAAGAGCGTGCTGATTGTCCAGTGACTGACATGGCGGCTGGGGGCGCCCAAAGTGCATCAGTAATGGGCATGAAAAGTAAGCCAAGGTACAACAGAGAGACACCAGGTGATGTCTCCACAGAAAAAGAAAACGTGCTACAGATGGGGACTATCATTTCCACACAAAGGTAAATGTCCCACCATTGGACAGATATGCACCGGATGTGGTAAAGCGAACCATTTCATGACAACGTACATTGCAAAGAGAAAAGTGAGTGTGTTGCAGCGTATAGACACAATTCCCAACTGAACGCTACCTCGTTTTATTTATTTATTTATTTATTTATAAGGTTTTATATAGCGCGAACGTGACCCATGAGGGTATCAGAGCGCTTTACAATATACAGATATTAAACGTATTCAGGTTGAGGTAGTCTACAAACATTTGGTATTAGTCATTCCATAAAAAGAGAGGTGTATAGTAGTATATGGATAACATAGGTGACTAGTAGTCTATAGTCAACAAAGAGTGATCCCAGAGGGAGAAAGAACGCTTCACAATACACAGTTATAAAGCATTAGGTGGTTGAGGTAATAAACATACATTCGGTATTCACCTTCAATACATAAGAGGTAGGCATTAATATGTGTATTGCATAGGTGACTGGAGGTCAGTATAGAATTAAAGTCTTAGGATGCGAATCTGTTCATTAGCAAAGTTGTTACTTCTTTTTTGAAGGAGGTAAAGGAGGAGATTCCACGTACCACTGGAGGTGGGGAGTTCCATATCTTCGGTGCAATCCCTGAGACATTCAATGCGCTCGCACAAAGCTAAATGATAACACTAACTGAGGCAGATCGACACCCAATGAAGTGGATCGTCAACTAAGTTATCAACAAAGAGTTCCTCAGTATCAGTTTCCAGTGAAAGTGACAATGACAATTGTGCAATGTCGATGTTTACTTCAAAAAGGCAAATACATGTGGGATTAGTCAAACGGGAGGAAAAATCCAAGGTGAAGAAAAATCAACTCAAACAAGCACCAAAAACATTCAAACATTGTCCGAAGATCACTCTAAAGATAAATGAGTGTTCAATGCCATTCATAACTGACATCGGTGTGTTGATAAATAGTATGCCTGAGGAGAAGTATAAAAATGATCTCTGTTACCACAACTTACAAAGTCAAAGACTAAAGTATACACATGGGCTGCCTCAACGCCCTTAATAAGTCAAGGTTTGTTTGTAGCCACAATTTACCATAAGAAAACATTGGTACAAGCGCCTATTCATGTACTTGAAGGAACAGCTTCAAGTACCTGTTTAGTGAATTTCGACACTGATGCAGCTATGGGACTGATACAAGTGAATTACAATATGAATGTTCATCAAGAAATCATAAGTTAATTTCCTTCATTGTTTCATGGATTAGGAAAACTCAAAACAATGAAAGTACAGTTGCACATAAATGAGGATTTTTGTCATGTTGCTCAAAGACACAGATGAGTTGCGTTTCGCTTGCAAGAAACTGCTGAAGAGGAACTTAATGTGTTGCTCAAACTTGACATCATTGAGCGCTCCCAATGGGTTTATCCCATTGAAATAGTGCCTAAAAGAGATAGTGAGGAGCTGTTCGTATATGCGTTGACATGTGCCAGGTCAACAAGGCAATTGAGTGAGAGAAGCATCCTAGTCCACACATTGCTGATATGATAACTCGATTGAACAGTGCAAAATGTTTCTCTCGACTTGACCTACATAAAGGATTTCACCAATTAGAATTTGATGAAAAATCCAGATACATTACAACATTTTCTACTCATATTGGTTTGTTTCACTACAAGTGATTGAATTTTGGTATATTTTGCATTGCAGAACTTTTCCAAGACATCATTCGGCGTATCATACAGCCTGTAGTAAATGCATTTAACTATAATGATGACATATTGGTTTTCAGAGCTACACAGAAAGAACATGACAAAGCACTCATGCAAGTATGTCATTTGCTGAATGAAGCAGGCTTAACTCTGAATGCTGACATGTGAATTCCACAAGAAAAATATTGAAATGATTTGTCCATGTTTTTTCTGATGGAGCTATGAAACTTGAGCTAGCTAAAGTATAAGCGTTGTCTACTGCAAAATCTTCAAGTGACTTCCCATCAACACCAGGAAGAACATAACGCAGGTCCTCATCACCATCAGACTAGACTAAGGCAGCACACTCTATGCAGGCGCCACCACCGAACTCATTCAAAGACTCCAGACGATCCAGAACGTAGCCTCCAGATTCATTCTCAACCTGCACAAGAGAATCCACATCACCCAGTACCAAAACAACCTCCACTGGCTCCCGGTCCAGAAGAGATGCCAGTTCAAGCTCCTGACACATGCCTACAAAGCCCTACATGACCAAGGAGCCACCTACATGAACCACCATCTGCACTTACACTGCCCCCCCCCAGGAACATTCGCTCCACACGACTCGCCCCTGTGCATACGCCGCTGCTGCGCCGGAGGACGCTCCTTTTCCCATCTCACCACCAAAGCCTGGAACACCCTCCCCTCCACACCTTGCCCTCGCTTCCAACAGCAACAGTCACTGCACCACCCAGGTTTGAAGGACTGGGTTTTTCTAAGACCCAGCGGTGCCAGGGAACAACACCTGAAACCTTCGTGGGTTACCTGTTCTGGCGTACCAAACACAGAGACACGGGACACTTCCAGCGGCGTCAGAGATCAGCGTTTATTTTACTGCAGGGATACAGAGGTCACAAGAAGTACACAGCGTGTAGGTTCTCGGAGACTGCTTCAATTTGAAAAAGTGGATCGCTCCTTTTATACACGTTTTTCCCATAGCCCAACATAGTGAACAAAGATTACAACTCAGTTCCCACAATAAACTTCAAAAAGGGTCGCGTTCATGTTTCAGGAGGCCGGAACATGATTACCACAGTATTGCCAGTTCCCAACTGTAAAAGCATATAAAACACATTCCATCCTGATCGTAAACACATTAGGAGAAGGGACAAAAACAGATGCAAAGGAAGAACAAGGATGCACAACAGGTTAAAGAAGAGTGTTAGGAGTAATAAAGGAAACTTGATAACGGGATCAGAGATACCGTGTCTAATGTATGCATGGCTGAAACAATAGACCGGCACGGCAAGATGAACCTCGAGCGGGGCCATCTGCCTTCGTCGTGTCGTTTCCCTCATCATAAAAGTCATACTTAAGGGAACACGTGTCTCTCGCGTAAGCTTGAGAGTCCCAGGGTCACGAAGCGGACAAAAGTCCGTTCGCTGGCTACTTGAGGGCAAGAAACAAAATGGATGCCGTATCTAAAATGGAACCCGAGGGTTCAGATGAATAAACCCAAAAATAAGACGAACCATACGTGGTTGCGTAGCGAAACTGCGTACACCCACTATACTCGTCATTTGCGGTTCGTAGATACCCAACTCATCCATATTCGTCACCACTCAAAAGTGTCGTTCCGTCCCACACGGAACCTCAGACGCTCCTTTTGCCCTCATGTAGGCAAGCACTAGTCAAGATCAGAATCTACTTCAATATTCATCAGGTCGTTCAGTTGCTGCTGGAACATCATTCTATTCATCAACGTCTCCTTGGTAACAGATGGTCGTCTTATACACGTTGTAGCACATAGGCCACATAAGGCAGGACCACACTGTACACAAAGACAACACGTGAACAGAAACGTTACAACAACCCCTACGATCATCAGAATCTTCCAACCCCAAGTTGACATGAGGCCCCAAAACCATCCTAGGAGAGTCCAATTACCTTCGTCCACGTGTATGGACTCGGAGATCTTGTGCAACTTCGAGATGGCTTGGTAAACAGTTGGAGCATTGTCAGGAATATAAATGCAACAACTCGAATGGATAACTTTACACACACCACCTCTATCTGCGAGAACAACATCTAGAACCATACGGTTCTGTAACGTCATGAGTCTATCCGCCTGAAGTTCAGCTGTGAGATTACCAAGGGCACTTGCAGTAATATTAGCAGTCGACTCTACTACACGTGTCAGTTGTCTTAAGTTCCTACTATTAACCATAGGTCCCCAAAACGGCAGGAAACCCTTAAAGAAGTCTCCTGCTTCTTGACCGGCAGTATCCTCTTTGCTAATAACACCTCTCACAACTCTAGTTTTGTGATAATCTGAGGCGACAGTGAAAGTCGGTGGTAGAAGATTCGCAATATAACAGGTACCCGAAAATTCACGGGGTAACCATGTATATGCGCGTTCATAACATACAAAATAAGTGCCCTTGGCGGTCAGAAAAACAGGGGAAGAGAGCATCGGCAGAACATACGTGTCGGTGCAAGCACTGTTCCCAAGTTGTGCTCTCGGATTTCGACCCAAACCTTTCAAGCAGAAATTACCGAGGTGTGGTACAATCCATATTGGGGACGAGCTCTTAAGCTGTCTATCACCCACTGACGTACTATACTCAGCCTCGCTCAGATCCTTGTAAGCCTGTACCTCCTCACTTGGGATAAGCGATGCATCAAAAACATCTCTATCTAAATCCGCTATCGCTATCGCCAAAGGTTTGTGATACGGCCCAGGACTAAAATTGGCAGAACGTGGCTCTCGACTGGGGTAGGAATCTAGTGCACTACGGAACATAGTTTGGAATGCTCGAGCCGAACCCTGGGAACTGTAGGGAAGAACCAAATACGGAATACCCCTATCCATGGTATGTGGCATTAACCCACACACCCAACAATTGGTAGTGTTCATCACCAACTGATGCTGATGTAGAAGTTGAACAAAGGAGTTGTTCATGAACTCCGCACGTCTAACCTGTTCATGTTGAGGCAGAGGATGAAAAGAATGTGGGGAAACAGTGGTGAGGAAGCTTAGTTTAGGAGAAAGGGTAGGTGAAACAGAGGGTAATAACAACTGTACTCCAAAATATACTCCACCCACCAATAACATAGATACGGTCAGGAACAGCAGGAACACCTGAAACAAAAAACATTTTGTACATACAACTTTTCTTAATTCTGATCTCTGCGCCGACATCCTTTCTGCTTCCAATAGCTTAGAGAATGCCATCCTCTACAAACCGTCCGTGACGTACTTGACGCACTTCGTTCTGAGAAGCGATTATCAATCCCCAGGAGTTCCCAGGAATCGACAAAAGTAACCGACCTAGCGTCAGAAACCTGCTAAACAGAAAGGAGTACCCACACGGCCCTACGGTGACCCGGATGGAGAGGTTTCCTCGCAAAAAAACTCAAATCACAAATCTCTTAGCCGCGGGACAGCACATAAAAACTCAAAAAGAAAGGATATAATTGTCCATAATGTTCATAACATCAAAAAAACAAATATATATAACTAATGTTTATTAGTCCTTGAACGAAGAAAATATCGGCTTCTTCCAGGTTGAGTTTGCTCTACAAACAATTGTTCAGCTGGCGCAACAGTGTTCGATGAAATGGACAACGAGTCAGACCTTTGGTTCTCTGCTACCGATGACTCTTCATGTGGGTTTGGCAGTGACAAATCATTGCCCCTAGGTTGAGCGTCGCTAAACGGCACAAAGTGCAAAGGAGTCTCAGTTTCTGTTGCCGAAATCCCAGTCCTCACCCAACCATCCGTTGGTAAGGGGATCGGCACCTTCTTCGTGTGACTGGCGTGTACCCAATTCTTCCTGCCCTCCAGTCGAACCGCAGTCCTCGTCGTCAATAAGACTTGGAAGGGTCCTACAAATCTTGGCTCCAAGTTACGCTTTCGACCAAAATTTCGGGTAACGACCCAGTCCCCTGGCCGGAGCTGGTGTCCAGGACCCTCTGTCTGCGCCGGTAGAGCTTCAAAGACCTGTTGATGGATTAACCGTAGTTTAGTGGTCAAATCATGCAAGTAATCAATTAACATTGGATACTCAAGACTATCAAAGGCCCTTGGTCTCGGAACCCCCCAAATATTCGCAGGGCGGCCGAACACAATCTCATATGGGCTAAGCCCTACTCGAGAGTGTACGGTCGCTCTGGTCGATAGGAGGGCCAGAGGCAAGGCATCAGGCCACGATAAACCAGTCGTAGCTTGAATCTTGGCGAGTTTCAGTTTCAGGGTACCATTGTACCCTTCAACCAAACCCGCTGCCTGAGGATGATTAGCACTATGGAATTTCTGACAAATTCCAAGGCCCTTACACACACTCTGCATTACACTTCCCACAAACTCACTCCCATTATCCGACCATACAATCCGTGGCATTCCGTACCGAGGAAAGTATTCCTTCAGCAGGATTTTTGCTGTGGACAGGGCAGTGTTATCCTTAAGAGGATAGGCCTCAATCCATCTGGAGAACGCACAAACCACAACCAAAACATACTTTAGGTTATTGCATCTCTCCATATGGATAAAGTCCAGCTGGATAACCTCAAAGGGACAAACAGGAGGAGCAAAATGACCAGGTGGAGTGGGGGTACCCTTGCCAGGATTGTGCATCAAACACACCATACAATTCTTAACCACTCTCTCGGCACATTTAGCAATACCCTCATTTCTCCATACAGGGGACAAGAACCTGCATATGCCTTTCGCACTGATATGTGCCAACCCATGAGCCATCGTCACAACAGCTAATACATACGCATCTGGTAACATCCACCTCTGACATTCCGTCAGGTCAACCCAACATCCATACATATCCAACTTTCCCGTACTTTCTTTCCACTTAGTCTTCTCAGCTTTGGTAGCCTCGTTCTGAATTGCTTTCACACTCTCAATAGTATTTTCACACATACCAGTCTCTGTCGGCCACCTTACTGAACTCGTGACATACATTCGGGTCGCAAGATCCTTAGCCGTTTCCTTAGCAATCTCATCCGCAAATGCATTACCACGACCGACATCGTCCGTCACTTTCCGATGTGCACTACATTTAACAATTGCCACTTGTTTAGGCAGTGTAAGTGCATCCAAAAGGTCATTCACGAGCTGTCCATGCTGGATCTTCGTACCATGCGATGTCATAAATCCTCTTTCTCTCCACAATCTTCCAAAGTTATGCGCAACACCGAATGCATACTGACTGTCGGTAAACACATTCACTCGCTTTCCTTTAGACAAAACGCACGCTCTTGTCAATGCGATCAACTCTGCAGCTTGTGCTGAATTCTGATTCAATCTCGCAGTTTCCACAATCGTGCTCAACGTTACTACAGCATACGCAGTCGTAACATCACCATTCGGCAATTTAAAGCACGACCCATCCACATACAAGGTACCATCGGGATCTGTCAAGGGAGTGTTTTTCAGGTCCACACGACCTTTTGTTTCCTCCTCAGTTCGTAAATAACAATCATGTGGTGGCACATCATCTGATTCCATATTAATCGGCAACAATGTCGCTGGATTCAGTACATTACAACGTTTGATCTGTATATGACTTGCCAAAAGGGTCAGCTCGTACCCAGACAACCTTGCACTCGTCAGATGTTGAGTCTTTGTCCGATTCAAGAGAGTATCAACTGCATGCGGAACCATCACCATGAGCATATTATCCATAACAAGACCTGCGGACTGTCGTATAGACGCCGCTGCTGCCGCTGTCGCCCTCAAGCAACTTGGCAACGCTCTAGCTACCGGGTCTAAGGTCGAGGAAAAATATGCACACGGGCGCTGCTTATCGCCAAATTGTTGCGTTAAAACACTCAACGCACAACCTTCCCTCTCGTGAACGTATAATGTGAATGGCTTACTATAATCAGGAGTACCTAACACGGGAGCCGAACACAGCGCATCACGTAGTTCAGAAAAACTTTTCTGACATTCCTCCGTCCACGGCAAAGGAGTCGAAACATCCTTGCACGTGAGAGCTATCAATGGCTTCGCTAACAGTGAAAAGTTCGGAATCCACTGTCTGCAGTACGACGTGATACCCAAAAAGGCACGTACCTCTCTCTGAGTTGTTTGCACATTCATTCGAGCAATTGCTGCGATTCTTTCAGTGGTCAACCTTCTTCCCGCCTTTGACAATAAGTGACCTAAGTAGGTAACTTCTTGACAACAATATTGCAATTTAGAAGGTGACACTTTGTGGTGTAAGTCACAGAGATGCTGCAACAGTGACACAGTAGCAGTCTTGCAAATTTGTTCAGTATCTGCGGCTACCAACAGATCGTCAACGTACTGAATCAAAGCCGCACCAGTCGGCAGTACAAATGCATCCAGTTGACTCTTAAGAGCTTGGCTGTAGATCGATGGACTCTCACAATAGCCTTGAGGTGCGCGTTTGAACCGGAAACTGCGACCTCCTAACGAAAATCCGAACAAATCACGACTTTCCTCAGCAATCGGAATGCTAAAGAACGCATTCTTCAGATCTATTACCGAGAACCATGATGCAGAGGCTGGAATCAGAGTCAGTAAAGCTGTAATGTCTGGAACCACAGGAAACTGTGGGACAACAATTTTATTGACTTCCCGTAAGTCGATAACTAGACGGTACACGGGAGGCTTGGACGGATCAGTTCGTTTCAGAATAGGCAACACGGGACTATTACACACATTACCTCGTGTCTCCTCGATAACATCTTTACCGATCAGATCGTAAATGATCGCTAATAGTGCTCGTTCACCATCAAGAGAAATTCGATACTGTGGTATGCGTGGTAAGCGCGCATCAACTTTCAATTGAACAACATAAGGTGGGATATCCAACAGGCCCACATCATTGGGACCTGTTGCCCACAAAGAAACTGGAAGAGAACTCAATTCCGGTGGGAGCTTATCGATCGATAGATACATAGGGGAAATCACATTCTCACCCAACGTGAGCTCCACACCCGTAGGAGAGCAGTACAAAGTCGCATGTAACCTCTTCAACAAATCCAAACCCAAAAGATTCTCACCACAACCAGTAGTCAAAATCAAAGGAGCTTCTAGCTCATGAGACCCAATCGTAAGTGGCAAGGGGCTAGAAACTGGATTGCTAACGGGGGCGCCAGAGAATCCAACGGAAACATTCGTTAAGCCAGACAAAGGCGCGCCAGGGAGTTTCGAATGCATAATGGAACTTTTTGCTGCACCAGTGTCCAACAGAAAAGGCTCGACGATACCTAATGTAGCTACGTCAACATAAGGCCCTCTCTGATCAACCGGAACTGATACTTCTCCCTTCCTTCGTCTATGGCTGTCCTAGTAGATACCATCCATATCAACATCACGCTCAACGTAACAGTCATCCACATGATACTGTGCAGATCTACCGGACGATGGTTCACTTCGATCGAAACAATTCTGCGAGTCTGAGGAAGTGGCAAAACGCTCGGCCTGACTCTGAGTAACTCCACGACCTCTACCACGTGAAGCTTGTTGAGGACCACCACGTCCTCCTCGAGCTGACACACCATTATTCCTATCACGGAGAACCGGACAATTAAACTTCAAATGGCCCTCCCCTCGACAGTACGCACATCGATTGTATCCCAACACAAAACGGGGTGCGGGAGAGTCATTTCGCGTCTGCGATCTAGAGAACTGTGATTGCGATCTATTTGGCTGTTGCGAATCATTAAAATTCGAGCGCGGAGGATACGCTTGCTGCAATAAGACCTTATTTTTAAGATCCTTTGTTTTCTTATCTGCACGCTCACTTTCCTCCTTTTCCCTATTTTCGTAATATTGGGCCGTAGCCAATATTTGAGCAGTGGTAGAAACGGCCCACGAACTCTCAGAATTTTTCAACTTATTACTAAGTTCGGGCAACAAGTTCGACACAAACTTATCAACAAACAGCCGCTGACCACCCTCTGAGCCCATGTCCTGGCCACTATGATCGACAAATGCTTCCTCAAATCTCGTAAAGAAGTCGGAGACGCTTTCATCCCTTTTTTGCTTGCACGCGGACAGCTTGTCCCAATTAACGCGCATCGCTGGCATAAGCGTTTTCATGAGGGTAATAATCCTCTGGGGCAATGCCACAATAAGCTGCTCAGGCTTAGCCCCACCGACTTGCTGAGCATCTGCCGCTGTAAGGGCAGCCCAGTCACCGCCTAACTCAGCCACGTGATTCTCGTGACGAATTTTCGCCCAAATCGGCTGAGGCACTACATTGCCAAACAACATATCAATATCAGCTAGATTCATAACAGTAGCATCCACCAATTGGGACAACTCCTTATAATAACCTGCTGGATTTTTACGGGGATCAGGCAAAGTTTGCTTCACCTGTAAGACTTCCGATCTTTTCCAAGGGAGGTGTATCCACACTCTCTGAAAACGGCCTGGGACAGCAGGGTTAGCATTAGGATCGCCTGGCATCCATACTGGGGGAACTTCCCGCATCGGATATTGACCAGGTTGCGCCATCCATGCTGCCGTCTCCTCCTTAAACAATGCTCGAGGTTGCACTGTACATCGAAAGGATAACAAACGTTCTAGAGCTTCTCGAACTTTGTCACCTACAATCACACCAGTTGTGAACCGATGCTGGAGCTCAGAAACCTCAGACGGTACAGTATCTACCACATCGTGATCCCACTCCTCCTTCAACGATTTACACAATTCCTCAAACACGAATCGTTGAGTGGGCACATTAAACTGAGAAAATGTGTCAAACACTACACGCGAAGGATATTTAACAGTATTACGAATCCATTTACGTGCCATTTTTACCAGCGATTCGCGTTCTCTATCGTCAGGAAGCTGGCTGCGCCTCTGAGCGACATCTGAAAGAGTCGAGCCGAGTATTGGCCCAAAAAGCGGAGAATAAAGAGAAGCAACAGCAGTCAAGAGACGACTACGAACAGAAGGAGAAGAGGAAGAAGATCCAGGCGCGGCGACAGTAGGGGTAAAGGCAATAGAAGTTGACGCGGCACCAGGAGTAGCAGGAACAACAGACTGAGGAGGGACATGAAAAGGCGCAGTAGGAAGAGAAGCCGGTAAAAGAGGAGGAACGATCTGTGGCACAAGGGGATTCGGGAGAGCGGGAGGAACAGCGGGCTGACCAGCAGCCGCCAAAACAGCAGGTGGAGGAAGAGGTAGAATCACAGGACCCAGAGTATCGGGAGCATAGGGGGGTGGTGATTTCAACAGATAAGACAATAGCGAATCCTCTACCGCTTCTTCTCCTGACTTATCATTGTTAGGCGGTAGCACCGGATAACACTTATCCACCGCCATATGATGAAGTCGAGCACTAACTTCCTGCTCTTTCTCATCTTTGTCTCGCTGATACTGTTCAGCATCTCGCATCACCGCGATAACGCCTTCTCTTTTACTTTTCTTACTCTGCTTGATTTCTTTCTGCTTGGCCTCTTTCCGCCACAACCGGAAGGAATCAAACATGGCCGGCCTAGCCTTCTTTTTAAACAGTTTAGCTTCCAAATTATCTAAAACGGCAGTTTCAAAACTACCATGAGATGGCCAACTAAGAACGCCATCATTTTTAGTGTAGCGGACCCAATATTCATTATACACGATAGGACCTACGCCATGGCGACTATAGAGCTCATAAATCGGAGTTCCAACCGGAGGTATCGGACATGAATCCTCCAGCCGGGAATCCATTCTGCAACATTTAAGAAACCCAAACAAAGTACTACGGCTAGGCATCGCGCACACTAACCGAGTTTACAAACTACAAGGGCTATCGAATTTACGATATCCTCGCAAAAAGTTTGCGAGACCCTCGGTTTTTGGCAATTGCAATCGTCAAATAAAACCCAACAACTAAGAACCACAAATGCTATGGTACCATGTAAACAACAAAGGAACACAGGGAGCGACCCACAAATACTTAACTGAAAGAACAATGGCGTCACCAGGAAGGCCCGTCTATCATCTCGCCGTACAAAGGACTACGCCAGGCGCCAAAAACAGGTCGACAGTCAGGGCATCAGTCCGTCGCAGCCGTCAGGAGGCGGGGATCTTCGCGGGAAAAGACGTCGGGCCACTTATTTCGACAACTGGATCGATGAAGCGGGGTGCACCTTCCCTCGGAGATTTCACACGAAGTTCCTCACGATCGTCGGGCTTTGGACCGGTACCGCTGATGTCGCCCCACGTTGGGCGCCAACTGAAGGACTGGGTTTTTCTAAGACCCAGCGGTGCCAGGGAACAACACCTGAAACCTTCGTGGGTTACCTGTTCTGGCGTACCAAACACAGAGACACGGGACACTTCCAGCGGCGTCAGAGATCAGCGTTTATTTTACTGCAGGGATACAGAGGTCACAAGAAGTACACAGCGTGTAGGTTCTCGGAGACTGCTTCAATTTGAAAAAGTGGATCGCTCCTTTTATACACGTTTTTCCCATAGCCCAACATAGTGAACAAAGATTACAACTCAGTTCCCACAATAAACTTCAAAAAGGGTCGCGTTCATGTTTCAGGAGGCCGGAACATGATTACCACAGTATTGCCAGTTCCCAACTGTAAAAGCATATAAAACACATTCCATCCTGATCGTAAACACATTAGGAGAAGGGACAAAAACAGATGCAAAGGAAGAACAAGGATGCACAACAGGTTAAAGAAGAGTGTTAGGAGTAATAAAGGAAACTTGATAACGGGATCAGAGATACCGTGTCTAATGTATGCATGGCTGAAACAATAGACCGGCACGGCAAGATGAACCTCGAGCGGGGCCATCTGCCTTCGTCGTGTCGTTTCCCTCATCATAAAAGTCATACTTAAGGGAACACGTGTCTCTCGCGTAAGCTTGAGAGTCCCAGGGTCACGAAGCGGACAAAAGTCCGTTCGCTGGCTACTTAAGGGCAAGAAACAAAATGGATGCCGTATCTAAAATGGAACCCGAGGGTTCAGATGAATAAACCCAAAAATAAGACGAACATACGTGGTTGCGTAGCGAAACTGCGTACACCCACTATACTCGTCATTTGCGGTTCGTAGATACCCAACTCATCCATATTCGTCACCACTCAAAAGTGTCGTTCCGTCCCACACGGAACCTCAGGTTGTGTCTACCACCTTGCTCCACCACGTCCCAAGTCATCGTCAAAATGTTACGCTGAATGATACCATGGCGCACCAAACATGGTGGGCTTTCCAAAAAGCTTTATTGGAAACACAACCTGGCATCAGTCCTCTCCAAGGTGCCAGCATCAACCGACCACAATGGAATACCCTCCGCCTTCCAATCTATGCCAGAACCCTCAACATAAAACACATGCAAAGCGAGAGTAGAACACATACAAATGTACCCACATCCTACCAGGGTGTAACTGCAATCTCAAAATCTGACAATGGCCCTCCTTTTAATAGTCGAGAATTCAAAAACTTTAGGAATCACCTCAATATTAAGCATCAAATAAGCGCTCCTCTTCAGCCCCAGGCCAATGGTTTGGTAGAACAGTTCATGAGTATTCTAAAGAAAGCTGTTCAGCATGCTGCATTGGAGAAGCTTGACCTCAAAATTGTTTTGAATGCTACTCTTTGATCTTACCTTTCCACCCCTCACTCAACGACAGGGGAAAGCCCTGCAACTCTCATGTTTGGAAGAGCCATGACGACCAAGCTGCCCCAATGGACCAACCTCGGATCCAAGAATGAGGAAGACATTCATGCTACGGACTTGGGTCGCAAATAGAAGATGGAAGTATATGCTGACAGATGATGTCATGTAAAAGATGTCACCTTTATAGGAGATCGAGGGCTTGTCAGACAACACAGAAAAAGAACGTCTTATGCTCCTTTTGAGGCTGAACCCTTTACCATCACTAACACCAAAGGACACATGGTGACTGCTCAGCGTTCTGGGAAGTCCCTTCCAAGAGATTCCTCTCATTTTCGACATGTAGCCCATCACTCAACAAACACTGATGTCAATTTAGAGACTTGGTCTCGACAGACTGTTGATGATTCTGTGTCTGCTGATAATTCCACCTCACCTGTGCAGATCACTGGCACTTCGACTGCCAGTTCCCGGTTTCCACTGACCTCATCAGGATGTGTGATGCAGGCGCCATGATGCTTAATTGAAGAATTTATTGCCTGTATATCTATGATTATCTGTGTATTTATTCATGTATTTATTTTTGTATTTATTTACTTGTCTATTTTGAAAAGTTGTAACTTTTTATTTAACAAAGCGGGAGATGTAGTGTCTTGTAAATAAAAGAACTCTGGAACTCTTTTGGTTCCCACTGTACACCGTAGGCCTGGTACATAAGTGTTTGAGAGATGAGTTGAAGGGATGCTTAAAATGTTGAGTACTGACTTACTTGCAGCGGAATAAAGACGTGTACAAAAACTCTCCATGTGTGGCTTGGTTATTGGTGAGTACCTGGGCTGGCAGGACGCTACACCCAGGAGGTTGGAAGGGGGTACATCCCAATTAGCTCCCTGGGGGGACAGAAAGACTGTATTGCACCTTTTAGAATAGGGTGACAGCCTCAGATTAGAGGATACCGCACAATCGGGGGCAAAAAAACTGTATTGCCCCCTTTGACATGAAAGCATGGCTCTATGCCAGGGTGGACTACCCAAACCCCTTTGTTTTTAAAGCAAAAAAGAAAACCCCAATCTGCCTCCTGGGGTGGAGAAAGGTTGTGTTTCCCTTTTGGGATGGGGACATGGCACAATGCCAGATGGACTGTCCCCACCACTTTTTTTGTTTTAACTTCAGTTCACTGGTTGCCAGTGGGCTTCCTGCCTCCCAGGGGTGAGGAAGGTTGGGGACAATCTGCCTTCCGAGGAGAGGGGAGCAGAGCATCTTTATTGTCACCTTTGGGTTAGAGGCATGGCTCTACACCAGGGTGGGACGCAACCACCACCTCTTTCTTTAGAAAAAAATCTCTGGTCTTTACTGAGCTTTCTACTCTCCCTGCAGACAGATTGGGAGTAAATCCCTGATTCTGGCTCCTGGGTGAAGAAAGCCTGTGTTTCCCCCTTTTGGGGTGGGGACATGGCCCTACTCCAGAGGGTGATCACCCCTTTTCAAGTAAAATGCCCTAGTGGCTTGTGGGCTTTATGCCCCCTAGTTTGGCAGATTGGGGTAAATACCCCTATCTGCTGCCCAGGGATGGCAAAAGGACTGATTGTATCCATGGGGGTGGGCGGGAGCCAAGGCCCGTTGCCCAGGAGGGCCAATCCCTCAGCGGAAAAAGAAAAATCCCTGGTATCTAGTGATGTGGCTCCTTGGTTGATGATCTCCAGGCCGGGATCCACTAGGGAGAAATGCCATTGCAAATGAGTGAAATTGGTTCCCAGGGGGGCTATGATATGTCCCCAAGCACCAATGTAAGTGACAGTGAAATGAGCCAGTCGGCTCATTTCACTTTCACATACATGACATCAGTGACGTCAGTGTGCTCTGTGCACTGATTGTCACTAAACAAAAAAAGAACCGCCTCTGGCTGGTAGGCAAGCTGTCCCAGCAGCACCCCCTTAATTGGAAGAAAGGGAATCCCTCTGGTGTGGGCACCAGAGGGATTCCCTGTGCTTGGTTATTTGAATTGACCTCCACATCAATAGCGCCTCACTTAGACCCCTTTTGTACTGGCGGTCGTGTCAAATATGGTCTGAGTGGTAAAGGGTGAGGTGAGGGTATTGAATTTGGTGTACAAGTTAGGGTTTGCCTGGCTTTTGTGAGTAACTCATTGTGGTCCTAACCACATCAGCATTTTTTTGGTTCACTAATAATACTGGTGGAAAGGGAGCTCTGGAATGTCAACTGATTCCTGGGAAGAGGAGGAAGCGTTTATGGAATGTTGAACTGATCTGGTACCTGTTGCGCAGCACCAGTGCAAGCTCGGTTGAGCAGTTTGGTCAAAATACTTTGGACATATATATATTTAGCTCCAAATTTCGTTGACTGGGCCACACTCCAACCAATGTTATTACATTTTATTCTATCAACATTAACAAAAACGAGTCCTATGCCAGATAGATGAAATAGTCATTGTAGAGTAGTAAAACCTGAATGGCTGCACTGGAATTATGGCTTAAAGCTTTGCTGATCACCCCTATTGTCCTCATTATGAGTTTCTGGAGGAATGGATTTTGCCTGGTATGCTCAGACCGAAACTCAGCCATTACAAAATGTGTCCACGGAATTGTGAATAATCTCATAGTTCCTGGATTACAGCATCCTTTTTTTGGTCGAAACCTACCAGACAGCCCAGCTGTCGTCTGGTTTGCTAACAACATCTTGGGAACATTCGTAAAGCTTCCCTGGGAATGGATTCTGCCCATTGCTTACCATTGGCTTTGTGGTTTGTAACTCATATTTACTTGCTTTCTATTTGCAGGCTTTATTTTTTTATGCTGTCCAGCTTGAGTTTTTCCCTTTTGTTCCCCAAACCTTGTTTACTGTATTCTTCCACCAGTATGGGATTTCTGTAAAGAGGCCTTTAAATCTTGTTCTTATCTTGTCATTTGAAGACAGGTCAAATTTCAGGCTCTGTGTTCCGAGGGAACTTGGTGTTTACTCTTCTTTCCCTGACATCAAAGTCAGAGGAGTTATGTGACAATCATGCTGGCTACCGGGGTGTGCTTGAGGGAGACTGTACAATATTCTTTTTTCCCTTTCTACCACACAACAAAATTGAAATGTCTGTAAATGAACTGTGCAGATATTTTGTAATATATCAGAATTAGAAAAGCTCAAATGAAACACATTTTGGGCAATTCTAAAGTGTGGTGGAAACAAATATTTTAATACAATCCAAACAAATCAATACTCTAGTTGATGGCATTACCTCACATTATTTTTTGTGCGCTGTATGGGGCCGATTCACAGAACTAACTTAAGACAAAATCCTAAACTTACTACTTTTGGTATTCACAGATGTTAGGATTTTGTCTTAAGTTTGTCTTAAGACAAACTTAAGACAGACTTAAGACAGTCTTAAGACAGACTTAAGACAGTCTTAAGACAGACTTAAGACAAACTTAAGACAAACTTAAGACAGACTTAAGCCAGACTTAAGACAGACTTAAGACACAATCCTAACTTAAGTCTGTCTTAAGTCTGTCTTAAGTCTGTCTTAAGACTGTCTTAAGTTTGTCTTAAATTTGTCTTAAGACAAATTTAAGACAAAATCCTAACTTCTGTGAATACCAAAAGTAGTAAGTTTAGGATTTTGTCTTAAGTTAGTTCTGTGAATCGGGCCCACTACTTTTATCAGTAAAACTGTTTGTGTAAATGTAATGGTCATTACAATTGGAGATGGGTTGTCTGTAATGGCAGTGCGCTATTACACCATGAATACTCCACTTTACACCACTCCATTCTACTTTGCACCGCTCCACACCATTTCACAGTGCATCACTCCACTTTACTCTGCACCACTCCACTCTACCCCACTCCACCCTAGGACTCTCTGCTCTAGACCACTCTACTCTATGCCAATGCACACTACCCCACACTACTGTACTATGCACCACTGAGCTGTTTGCCGCTGCACTCTACACCATTCCACTCTGTACCACTCTAATCTGCAACACTGCTCTCTAAGCCAATCCACTCTACTCTGTACCACTCCACTCTACGCCAGCGCACTATAGGCCACTCTAATCTACTCTGCACTCTATGCCACTGTTCTCTTCTCTTAAACAATCTACTCTATGCCACTCCAATCAGCATCACTGCATTCACTGCCACTCCACTCTGCACCACTCCACTCTTCTCTGTGCCACTGCACTCTACACTGCATCACTGCACTTTACGCCACTCTACCCAAAATCAATGAACTCTACGCCACTGCACTCTATGCCAATCTACCACAGCGCTCTACGTCTCTATACTCTACAACGCATTATGCCATTGACCTCCATACCATTGTACTCTGTCATTGTGCTGTATGCCACTTTGTTCTACTCTGCACCACTGTACTCTATGCCACTACTTTCGATGCACCACTCTATGCTACATCACTCCACGCCAATGCACTCTTCACCATTGCACTCTATGACTAACAACGCTGCAATACTGCACTCTCTGCCACTGTACTCTGCTCAGCACTACTCTACTGTCCACCCATACACTCTATGCCACTACGCTCTATGCCACTACACTCTGCATCACTCCACTCTACACCACTGCACTCTACCCTGCACCACTCTTCACTCTACTATGCACCACTCCACTGTATGCTAGATCATTCTTTGGCACTCTGTTCTGCAATGCTGCGCTCTGGGCCACTGCACTCTACTCTGCACTACTCTACCCAGTCAAATGCACTCTACACCAATGCACTGTACGCCACTAAACTCTGCACCTTTCTACTCTGCACCACTCCACTCTACACCAATCCTATCTAATATGAAACAATCTATTCTATGCGACTTCACTCTGTGCCACTCTATTCCACTTTGTGCCATTCCACACGGCATCATTTTACTCTATGCCGCTCTGCTCTACGCCACTGCCCTCTATACCGCTGCCCTCCATGCCAGGGTACTCTACGCTACTTTATCAAAAACAAATACCCTCTACACCACTGCACTCTAAGCCAATCTACTCTGCATCACTGCACTTTAAACCACTACACTCTACTCTGCAACACTCTATTCTATGCCATTGCACTCTACGCCACTCTACTCTACACCACTCTACGCCACTGCACTGTACACCAATGCACTCTACGCCACTGTATTCTTTGCCAGTCTCCTCTATACCACCTCACTCTACAACACTCTACTCTGTAACACTGCACTCTCCGCCACTGAAATCTACTCCACTCTCTCCTGCACCACTATACTCTGTGCCGCTTCACACTATGCCACTGCAATCTATTCTGCACCACTCTCCTCTTTGAAACTCTACTGCATTCTACACCAATGCACTCTATGCCACTACACTCTATGCCACTTTAATCTGCTGTGCACCACTGTACTCTGACAGTGCACTTTGACACTGAAGTCTACGCCATTGCACTTTACACCACTGCAATCTACTCTGCACCACTATGCCACTGCAATCTACTCTGCACAACTCTATGCCACTGCAATATACTCTGCACCACTCTACGCGACTCCACTGTACGCTAATCTACTCTACGGCACCGCTCTCAACGCCAATGCACATCTTCACCACTTTACTCAAAACCAATCCACTCTATGCCACTGCACTCTACGCCAATCTACTCCGCACCACTGGACTTTGCACTTCTTCACTCTAGGCCACTTTACAACACTCTACTCTATGATACTCCACCTTATGATGCTCTAGTCTATTATACTCTACTCCACTATGACACTCTACTCCACTCTATCACTCCAGTCTACAATAATCTAATCCACTCTTAGTCACTGTGCAACACTACTCCACTTTATGACACTCTATGCGACTCCCTCTATGCCACTCCATGCAACTTTACTACACTCTTTTCTACAACACACTACTCTGCTCCACTCAATGCCACTTCACTCTGACACTCTGTCACTTCACTCTACTTTACCCCACTCGACTTTACAATACTCTACTCCATTCTATGATATTCCACTCTCCTATACTACTCCATGCTATGCTACTCCACTCTTCGACAACCTACTCCGCTCTGTGCCAATCTACTTTACAATATTTTACTCCAGTCTATGCAACAGCCTATATCCCACTATGCTCTACTCTACACCACTCCACAACACTATTTGCCACTCCACAACACTCTACTCCACTCTGACACTCTACTCTGCTCAACTCTACTCCACTTTTTGCCTTTCCACTCTACGACACTCTACTCCCTCCACAACGCCTCATAACACTCCACTTCACCGCACTCAACTCTACTCTACACCACTCCATAACACTCCACTTTATGACATTACACTGCAAGATACTCCACTTTACCCCACTTACTCTTAAGCATACGAACCACAACCACACTAGTACACAACATGGCTAAAACATATTGGCAAAATCAATAGCTCTTGCATTGGTGAGACCTATTGTCCTTGCCAATGCTTGTTCACCATTTTTTCTGATTCTGGGGACAATTCCACTGACATTTTCCACCTACTCAGGGCAGACAGAACATGTAAGCTGGAGAGCCCACGGGGGTATCTGGTTGGGATCAAAGGGTTGAAGTGGTCAGAGTCTGCAAGGCCATGGTAGGCTTAGGCCAGGTGACCATTGTATACTCTCTAGAGTCCCGTTTCCGGGGCCAGGATACTTGTAACAGTCTGGCTCATTATCTCTGGCATCACTCTTCCCCAAGTTAAAGGTCCCGGGAGGGGAATACCACCACTAGTAACAAGAGCCTGTAAGGTGCAAATAGATAATGAAATAATTCATATTGTATTCATTGTATATGAGTCTGAAAGAGATGCGCTTAGATCTAATAAGTAGCTTAGAATAAGTAGCATATAATGCGAAGCAGAAATATTATGTTAAAAAACAATATTGTTGAATGGCCAGTGACCAAGAAACTGGAGCAAGCAAAGAAACAATCAAGTTCAGAGAAATGAACAGGGTAGAAGTGTTTGCTAAATCTTCCAGTTGAACCGGATGAACAAAAATGGAAAACCATTCTAGCAATAAGTATGGGTCGAGGTTTTCTTTTCATTATTCTAGAATGAAGTATCAGAGAATTTGTCGTCTATATTTTTGTTTTGCGATAAGTTGTTTAGCCTCCAGTATACATTTTTAAGACCAACCTTTATAGATAATATTTACAGACATGGTTAAATTCCTAAAGGCGAACCCGTGAGCACGTTTATTAGTAGTGAGTGCTTTGATTGTTTAAAATATTTTAATATTAGAAGCATAAAAATAATGATTCTTTAAATTTATATTTGGCAAAGACATGCGGGTCGATGTAATGGATTGTTCACTACAGCCATCCATGTGTAAAATTATTAGGTTTACGTGCTCTCTGCTGCAGCGCTGATGTATGTTTTAAAGAAAGTGTTTATAATAGTTTTGTTAGTTTTATGTGAGAGTCAGATGCATTATACCTCTTGTAATACTTAAGGATTTATTTTTAACATTACTTGCAAGCTATTATGAAATCGTGTTTTAGCTGTCAATATTTTTTATTTGAGTTCCTACAATAAAGTGGCCGCCTTAATTGGATTGCACATTCACATGAACATAACAGACAGACCAGGAATTAACAGGCGCGTTGTGCAGTCACCACTCCAATCAGCTCGTGAACCCTTATTACCTTCAATTCAAGAAAGAAAAAAAGGGAATGCCCAATAAACCTCACTGCCCCATGGCTATTATCATAACAAATGAAAATAAAGAATGTGAGGATCTATCAATATAGATAATATTATTGCAAAACAAAACTAATTTGTTTTCATAAAAACCGATGTATGAAGTTTAGCTCAAATTACTAATCGCCATACATCCAAATTTAAACATTTTTATGTATTTATTCGGAATTGTGTCATATTAAAAAAGGGCATATATCACATTATGTGCATCATTACATAACAAAACAGAAAACCAGGGACTACTACAATCAAAAAGTAAGAAAACATATAAACAACTACACATCAAGGAATAAAACATCAACAAATGTACACATTGTATGGTCATTTCTTGCCTATCCTGAACATTCTTGAGAAAATTACAGGAGATGCATGTATCTCTTTTCAGTCCATCACCCACCTTGAAGATCTAATTAAGAAAGGAAAAACAAACAAAATAAATATAAACTAGATACCATCTCCTGTAAACCACAAAAGACTCACACTCATCAGTGCTTCCTAATCTAACCTTCAGAGTGACAGGTTGCAGTACTTTCAGTACTCACAAAAATAAAAGCGGCATCCAACGCCCCTCTCTCACATTCGCAGTAACTGATTCATGCTCAAACTGAGTTGATAAATGTCCGCACACACGTGCCCTAGCAGACTCACTCTTAACATCAGTCACTCATAGTAAGTTCGTGTTAGCTAGACTAACATCGCTGCTGGCCATACTGCTTAAAATTGGGATGCTTTCATCATTGCCACCCCCGCTCTCTTTCTTTCTCACAACTGAGAAGGCTGCCAACGTTGGGGAAGCTTTGGCAAAGCCAGTAGGTTCGACCTTTGAAAACTATTACGATAGTTATGTTTTTTATTTTTGTTTTCTAAGCATAGCGCCCAAAAAAAAAATGATGAAAAAAATCTTTCCGTTTGGTGGCCATTTGACTGTAGTAAAAACTTTGCGTTTAAAACCGAAAATAAACATCGTAAATCATTTTTTTTTTTTAATTTCAAATTATCTTTATTAATTTTCTGTAGGATCATAACAAGAGCTGGTAACAAGGTCGAGTACAACAATGTACATGACATGGTATTTCAACTGATCATAAAGCATTTACTGGCAATAGATGTTCATCTTGACAATGAAATGACCTCTTAGTCACCAGCTCAAGAAAGGATGGAAAGATAGAATGAGTAAAGGAAAGAGGAAAGGAAAACCAGAAAGGGAAGAGAAAAGAGAGAAGAGACTGTCCAGTGCCCCAAGCCCCATACTTAACAAAGCATAATACAGTAAGTATCCAGCAAGCACAATTTCCATAAATGTAAAGCCCACATAGGAATTATCGTTCAAAATAAAGAGTTCATGGCGGTTTATGAGAAGCAAAGTATTCGTCCAGGGTAGACCATATACTCCTCGTTGGGTATTTCCAAGGCGATTGTTGCAAGACAATGTTGTCTGCCCCCCTGAGGTGTATGACCCAGTTCATCCAGCAATTGTAAGAGGCCTTGCTAGTATCTTTCCAATTGGTGAGTACCATTTTAACTGCAGAAATCAACAATAGATCAAGAAGAGCTCGGTCATCCTCCGACTGCAAATCCTCCTGTAAAAAAGCAGTTACCACGGTCGGCAGATTCCTGGGAAGTACACAATTAAATAGTTTATTCAAAAATAAGTAGACCCTATCCCAGAAGGCTTTCACTACAGGACAGTGTAAAATAAGGTGAGCCAAATCTCCTCTGCCCTGATTACAATTCCAACACATGTCATCCTCCCGGATCCCCATGGAAAACAGCCTAGCCGGTGTCCAAAAAGCCTTGTGTAATAACCAGAATTTAGTTTGAGAAAGAACTGGGGAAATCTTATTGCGTGAAACTGAACTCCATAATGAGGACCACGAATCTTCGGTTAACTGAGTAGACGAAAGCAAGTTCCAGTAATCGACTACCTTAGCATTAAGCTTTGAGGATTTTGGACGCAAAAGTTTGTAGATCTGGGAGACCTGATGGCCAAGCCTATTAAGTTTTGTTACAAATGTGGGCAATGATGGGGAACTAGGGGACAGTCTGGATTTCGCAATGGCAGCCCTCACTTTCAGGAAATTATAAAATTCAATATCAGCTAATTGGTATCTAGTTTGAATTTCCCTGAACGTCAATGGGAATGCAGTATTTTCCAATTGATGGAGAAAGAAAATACCTTTTTTGCACCAGGAGTCAAAGAATAGTGGTTTACCATTATAGAGGAATTTGGAGTTTAGCCAAAGCGATTCCATGTTGGAGCCCTTCATACTGACTTCCATGGTCCTATCTATTTTCAAGAGAGCTAATTTAGTGTTCTTAAAGATGGACTTAGAGTGGAAGGCGACAAGACGATTGGCAGGGAGAATCGACAGGTGGTGTATATTATTGAGGAGGGCCCTTTCCACTTCCAACCACACTGGTAGATAATTACCAGGAGGAGAAACCCAAAGTAGGCCTTGTTTCGCCAGAAAGGCGTATTGGTAGAGACGAAAGTCAGCCAGGTTAACGCCTCCCAGCGTCTTATCGAGCCTCAATTTACAAATGCTAATTCTGGCTTTTTTCCCGCGCCAAAGGAAGGATGTTAAAAGAGTATCTAATTTATGATGAAAGGAGTCAGTTAACATAAGTGGAAGCATACATATGAGGTAATTAACTAAAGGGGTAACCATCATCTTGACAGTCTCAATTCTCCCCCACCACGTGATGAATTTTGGGGACCATGCATCCAAATGTTTCTTAATTTTCTCTAGAAGCGCCTTCTCATTTTGATACAGGGTGTCCATAATGTTGTTTCCAAATTCAATCCCCAAGTATTTAATGTAACCCGCTTGCCATGTTAACCCAGAGTCCCCCAATATATCGCTAGTGCAAAACACGTTTAACCCCTTCAGCGCGGCGGGAATTCCCCCGCGGTGCTGAAGGGTTCGAGCGCGGGCGGGGCCATGACGGAACGGTTCCGTCATGAGCACAGCGCAACCGATGCTCATGACGGAACCGTTCCGTCATGGGCATGGAAGGGGTTAATGGTTTAACTTCCGATTTGTCTCTATTGAGTTTATGACCCGGAGTGTATAGAATATAATGCTATCGTGTCCATCAGGGCTGTAATTGAGGAATCCGGGCGCTCAGTAACTATCAAAATATCATCCGCATATGCGGCCAATTTGACTCGTACGCCATTGATATCGACTCCTGTAATATCTGTATTGAGTTTGATGGCCTGAAAAAGAGGCTCCAATGCCAAGAGAAAAAGTGATGGAGATAAAGGGCATCCCTGTCTGGTACCCTGATAAAGAGGGAAGGCCTCCGAAAGAGACCTGTTAACAGCTATACGGCCAGTCGGTTTTAGGTATAGTGACATAGCCATTTTAATAAACTCATTACCCAAATTAAAGAAATGCAAGCAACGTTCCAAGAACGCCCAAGAGACTCTATCGAAGGCCTTCTCGGCATCTAACGTGATGGCAACAGAGGGCTCACTTTTAGTTGCAGCATTTTCTAATACATGGCATAACAGACGTGTGTTATCATTGGATAAACGGTTCCGGAGAAACCCCACCTGGGAATTGCTTATCAATTTATGAAGGACCGAATTTAGCCTAACCGCAAGAATTTTGGCATATATTTTACAATCAACATTTATAAGCGAAATAGGTCTATAATTTTTTGGATATACAGGGTCTTTCCCATCTTTGGGGATAACGATAATGTTAGCTTCGGACATAGAGTCAGGCGTGTGTCCTGTGGTGGCACTATGGTTAAAAACCTGTTTCATAGTAGGACCTAATTGAGCTAAAAAGGATTTATAGAAGGATGCCGTGAAGCCATCTGGTCCTGGCGCTTTATTCTCTTTCAAGGATCTGACCGTCTTTTCTATCTCCGAGCTATTGATTTCCATACCTAACATGGCCGAATCCACTTCTGCGAGTTGTGGCAGATTGAGATCACGGAGGAAAACAGTGCATCTCTCACTGTCAAAAGTCTGATTATTAGAATACAGGTCTTGATAAAATTGTTTAAAAGTACTGAGAATGCCATTATGTGTCGTATGAGTTTGATTATTAGCGTCTTTGATTGAAGAGATGACATGTTGGTTTTGTCTATGTTTAAGATATGAAGCTAAAAGTTTCCCTGCCTTGTTGGCTTCACATAAATTCAGAGCTTTAAATTTATTAATCCACACCCCCCGCGCGTTCACTTAATATCTTATTGTACTCATATTTCTTCTGTGTCAAAGTCAACAATAGAGTAGCATCATTTAAGGAAGCAATGTGGGCAGTCTCTAAATCTCTAATTTCTCGTTCTAGCAGGAGTAGTCCTTGATTCAGGCGTTTATTTATTTTTGTTTTTATTGCAATGACTAGCCCCCTTATAGTGGCCTTCAGTGCATCCCAGTGAATATTTATATTAGTATCAGTCACCTTGTTATGACTAAGATAGTCTGTAATGGCCTCCGCAATCTTCTCTCTGTTTGCAGGGTCCGACAAAACATCATTTTTAAACCGCCATCTTTTGGGAGTTTGTGCCTTGTGACTTCCCGTTAATTTAAGAGAAATGCAAGAATGATCAGAAATCAACCTTGGGGCTATATCAGTAGCCTCTATGAGGCAGGTGTATGCCCCAGAAACAAGGATATAGTCAATCCTAGTGTACGAGTTGTGAGGGGCCGAATAGAAAGTGTAGTCCCTTGTGTCTGGGTGCTGGAGTCTCTAGGGATCTTTGAGATTAAGTTTAGAGCAAATAGTTGTGAGTATTGCATGTGAGCTCGTGGGATGATAATGGCAGTTGGACTGCCTGTCAATTATCGGATCCAGATTGAAGTCTCCTGCCATTACTATAAGATCTTCCTGGGGTATACTATCTAACCTGTCTGAAACGCTGGACCAAAAGGAGGGGTCGTCCGTGTTAGGCCCATAAATATTAGCCACATGTAATAAATCCTCTCCTCTCCTCAAGTGAGTGATCAAAAGACGACCTTAAATGTCGTGTGCAGAGGATTCTAGCGTTATGTTAGCAGATCTCGAAATCAAGATAATGACACCTCGTTTCTTCTTATCAGCTGGAGAGCATGCCATTTGCGAAATCCAGTTACATTTAATGAGGTTAATGTCATCCTCAGAAAGCTTTGTCTCTTGTAACAACACATTGTCACTTTTTGTCTTGGCTAAATACTCTAAGACCTTATGCCTTTTCACGGGGTGATTAAGACCTTTAACATTTAGAGACACTATCTTCAAATCGCTCGATAGGGCACATTGTTTGTTAGTGGCCATCAGGATCGGTTTCAAATGGTGAAATCAATAAGTATGGGTCTTGACATAGGAACAAATGCGAATAGTTTAAGTACCATATAGCAGGGCTCATATGGCAGCCATCAAAATCACATATCTGCAACAGCATAATCAACTTGAAAGCCAGATATTCAAATCCCAAACATTGTATATGGGATACAGGGCACCAGACATGTCTAATGAGTAGAAGAAGCCAGGAAAGGAGAAGAGTGAAGGAGAAGGAGAAAAAGAAAGAAAAGAAAAGAAAGAAAAGTAGATGGAGAGCAGCCGAGGAATCAACTATAAAATCAGTGAAAACGTTATTGAAATCGTGGGCTCTCTCAACCCAGTCACCCCCCTTCCCCTTCCTCCCCACCCCAACCGGAATACTTAGCATGTGGGAGGTGCGACGACAGAAGTGTCCACCCGCACTCCGGAGGAAACATCATAATCAGAACATATACAAACCTTCCCAATATCTAACTATCAGTCAACCTTTGGCTAAAATGCAAGCCTAAATAGAAACAAATACCATCCCACCCAAATACCATCACAACCCATAAAGGACGTGTACATAATATCAAATTACGTATGAATAGATGCAGTACCCCGGGTCTTCTGGAGGGAACAATGTTAAGAGATACGATGGAATCAGTGCCCGCATTACGCCGGACCTGGTGAGGACTTCCTCTTACTGGCAGAGAGCTGTGATGAGTCCATGTCTTGAGCAGGAGGGCCCTCTAGATAATTCGCAAGGTCTCTGGGATTGTTGAAAAAGAGGTGTCTACCCCCATCAGTGATCTTAAACCTAGTAGGGCCGGCAAAAGAGAACAGGATACTTTTGCTCTTCAACTTGTCCCTTAGATTTAGGAAACCCCTACGCATATCAACAGTAGGTTTCGAAAAATCTTGGGTAAAAATAATTTTGTGACCCTTCCAGATGAGTTGATGGTTTTTCCTGGCGTAGCTAAGTATTGCTTCAACCTGTCGAAATCGCAGAGGCTTACAAATGATTGGACGGACCCCCTGCCGTGATGAGGATTTAAATGAAGGGATTCTGTGTGCTTTGTCCAATTCAAAAGGGTGATCAAACGTTATGCCAGTAAACTTAGGAATCCAGTCCTCTAGAAAGGCTAAGCAAGAGCCTAGAGCCTCCTCCGACCCCTCCGGAACACCAAGGATTCGAATGTTGCCTCTCCGATTACGGTCTTCCAACTCAGCTGTCTGTCTCATCAGCATAGACGACACATTCTTCAAGGATTTTGCTTCAGTACATGACTTGGCTACGATGTCCTCAACATCACTGATCCTCTGTTCAGCTACAGAGAGTCTGTTATTCACAGTGTTCATATCTGCTCTAATGGCCGTTATCTCCAACTGTATAGTATCTGTAGTTTGTTTGGTTGATTTGGCCAACTCATGGACATCAGCCAGCTTTTTAAGGATTAGGTCCAATGTACTGTTGATATCTGGTTTCACTTTGATGGGTGAATCTGACTGTGAGGGTTCACCTTTATTTCTTTTGTGCATCAACTTAGAATCGCGATCAGCCATTTTAAAGATATTAGTTTGCGGTATCTAATTGGATAATTAGTTGGTTGTCTGCTTGGTTAATGAAAATGCCTAGGGACTCCCAAGAGCGTGCTGGAAGAAAAGAAAGTCTCAAAAAGGACCCCTATAAAGATAGTAGCGGCTTACTGTAACGATGCGTGGTCATAATGTGGGTACTTATGAAGCTCCATTGGGCCAGGTGGCCATAACACATGCTGATTGCCGTTAATTTGCCCAGGTGTGGTAGGAATAGCCGACAGAAGGTAATGTAGCAGTGTAGCAATATGTCGCAGATAAAGGATATCGAGCCAAGTAGGTAGCCAGTGGTGTCAGGTAGGATAGCAGCTTGCAGCTTGCACAGATGCATCCGGAAAAAAGAGCAATCCTGTCTCCAGCTTGGTGTACAGCTCCCTCCCTCTGCAATTCGCACCAATAGAGCACAGCGCTTGGTGTGGAAGAGCTTGGTGTGCAACTCCCACCCTCCGCAATTCGCAACAGATAGAGCACACACTAGAGCATCAGAGCTCAAAGACAGGACTCCAGCAGAGGGGAAAAACAGGAGTGTCAAGGCTGCTACCAGTTGTTAGGACACGAGCCATGTTTAAATGAAATGGCATTCAGCTGTTGAAACGGCGCCGTAAGAGGACATCAATCGATTCACAAGCAGACCCATGGCATGCGCTGGACTCACGCTGGTCTCTCGAGAACAAGCGATAATTGAATGACTTAGTTTTAATAGACGTTAGTGCAGCCTTGCCGCCATCTTGAAGTCAGGCATGCCGGTACACCAACAGACAGCTCACCAAAGTTACCAAAGACGCTGAAAGCACCCTGGCCTCAACGCGACATCAGCGCGAGTGAGCAGCCATGCTCTGCAGATAACCATGTACCTGCCGTGATACGTCGGGTCAGCCGCACGGGACCGTCCAAACGAGACCTTCAGGTAGGCGCCATTTTGTTTCCCTTTGTAGCGCGTCGTGAAGCGGATCCCTCACAAAAGTCGACTTTTCAGCCTCCGCCGTCAAATACAAAGGGCTCCCCAAACTCCAGACACCTTGCAAGGCGATACCTGCGCCACCCGATGCACGCTTAGTCGGTCGCAGGGCTCGGGAAGGACAGCGTTTTCCTCCGGTCCGACGGAGTGACTAAATCAGGCGGCCATCTCCACTGCCGTCCAAGCCACACACCCCCATCGTAAATCATTTTAATAGAACCATACAGGTGCTTCCTAGTGAGCATGTGTACTAAGAAGAGGCGTAGAAACCCTTTTATTAGTTTTAAAGTCCATCAAAGTAAAATATGATTCCTATTAGTGCAAAGAAAATGTACTATTACTGTCATACAAAGACATGGTTAAAATATACGAGGGTGGCAATTTTTTTTTTTTTAAAGGATTAAAAAAAATGGAATAAAAAATCACCTGTTACCTTGCGGTTAAGGGAAAGCAGTTAGGGACAGTAAGTTATGTCCCATACCAGGCCTAACCTTCGGGTGACGCAATACCGAGGCTTCTTGCCTGGCTCCAATTTTAGCTTCTCTTCTAGGATTGGAAAGAAGCCAATTCGTGCTCTTGTGGAGATTTATAAGAGAAAGTGTATTTCAGTCTTGGCACATGGTGCAGGTATTTGGGGTCATTTTGAAGCCAAAAATCTCCAGACCGAGGAAGATAAGACATTCAGAAGGATCCTGGGATGAGGGCTGCTAGTAGGAATACTAGCAGCCCTCATTTCTTTGTCCACGAAGGAACCTGGCTTACGCCATGTTAAGGACCATGCCGTTAAACAGGGGCATCATTGAGGATTGCTTGGCATGTGGCTGGGGGTCCGATAAATCGTGGGTCTCCGGTAATTTTTTGGCAAACAGGGCCATCAAGGGGGATTTGTTTAAGTCAGTAAAACCCTCCTTTAAGGAGTTTGTCATGATTCAAATGATCCCCGGAATGGAGTCCTACTTAGATTGAGTTAGACACCCTTGAGAAAGAATGTTACTCACTGAGTTTCGTTTGTTGTCTATTAGATGTAAACTTTGCTTCCCCCAGGGCAATATGATACACATGCTATTTGTTGTTGTCCCAGTTATATGGTTTCTCCCCAGACCCTGTTCCATTTCTTGTTTTTCTGCAAACACTATGGGCACCTGTCGAGAGGTCTTTTAATTCAAATTTTAAAGAAGCTTCGATTAGAAATTCGCTCTTCTACATCGTAATTCTTTGATGCATTAATGATTACCTTTGTTCATTTAAACCCAGATCTTTGATTTATTTAATAACCATTACTATTTTATTTCAAATTTGTTACTACATGTTTTTTCATCTAGATTTTTTTCGTATCATGGAACATGTTTAATTATAATTGTTGATCTTCTATGACTGTTTTCATGACGATCAAATAAAGTATATTTAAAGTAAAGAAAGAAAAAAGCATTTAGTAACAACATTTTTGGCCCACCAGTCCAGGCACTGAAGTACACTTCTTTTTAAGTAGATGTCCACATGTGGTTAGCCAGAATGGCATCACTTACAGTGCAAGAGCCAATAGCTGAACTGGGTTTACCCGTGCCCCATGCTGTGCGCTGTGGTGGTTGTTAGCAAAATTCGAATTATGGTTTAATAGACCAATGGATGAAGAGGGCGGAACCAAACCCCCTCCATGTATGTATATACGTATTTTTAATGTCATTGTTTTATTGCATGAAGCTGGTGCGACCTAAAAATGAGGACCCATGCCTTTATGGCACCCCAACTGGCCCTGCACAACTGCCGTTCAATCAGAAACTGTCATCAAGCCTACTGCTATCCCTGAAGCTTCCCATTTTTAGGTGGCAACCTGCCAGACAGCCTACCAGAAGCTTTCTAGTTCGCTAAAGACATCATGGGAACATTTAAAAAGTTGCCCTTGTAATGCAAGTTCAAGTTCAGGAATTTGTATAGCGCACTACTCACCCAGAGGGTCTCAAGGCGCTTGAGGGAGGGTGGGTGCATTACTTATCGAATAGCCAGGTTTTTAGTTGCTTTCTGAAGGAGAGGTGGTTCTGTGTAAGTCGGAGGTGAGTGGGGAGCGAATTCCAGGTTTTGGCCGCTAAGTAGGAGAAGGATCTTCCTCCCATGGTGGATCTGTAGATGCGCGGAATTGCGGCGAGGGCTTGATTGGATGATCGTAGTTGGCGGGTGGGTGTGTAGAAGGACAGTCGTGTGTTGAGGCATTCGGGTCCTAGGTCGTAGAGGGCCTTGAGTGCGTGGGTGAGGAGACGGAACGTTATTCTCTTGTTGACGGGGAGCCAGTGGAGATCCTTCAGGTGACCGGAAATGTGAGCATGACGGGGAATGTCCAGTATGAGTCTGGCTGAGGCGTTTTGGATGCGTTGGAGTTTTTTCTGTAGTTTGGCTGTGGTCTCGGCGTAAAGGGTATTTCCATAATCCAGTCGGCTGGTGACCAGTGCATGGGTGACTGTCTTTCTTGTTTCGGTGGGGATCCAGCGAAAGATTTTTTTGAGCATGCGTAGGATGTTGAAGCATGAAGATGAGACGGCGTTGACTTGTCTGGTCATCGAGAGGGAGGAGTCTAGGATGAAGCCCAGGTTACGTGCGTGATCTGTAGGTATGGGTGCTGTACCCAGGGCCGGTGGCCACCATGAGTCGTCCCAGGCAGAGGGGGGATGATCCTAAGATGAGGACTTCCGTTTTGTCCGAGTTAAGTTTTAAACGGCTGTTCTTCATCCATTCGGCTACTTCTTTCATTCCTTCGTG
Organism: Triturus cristatus; assembly: GCF_964204655.1. Lineage (NCBI taxonomy): Eukaryota > Metazoa > Chordata > Amphibia > Caudata > Salamandridae > Triturus > Triturus cristatus. Next base: position 616,818,983 of record NC_140583.1, on the reverse strand, counting down.
TAGATTGGTTTTGGCGGTGTTTGGGTCTTTGGTGAGGGAGAGGATCAGCTGGGTGTCGTCTGCATAGGAGAGGATGTTGAGGTTGTGTTGGCGCACGATGGATGCGAGGGGACTCATGTATACGTTGAAGAGGGTGGGGCTGAGTTAAGATCCTTGTGGTACCCCACAGATGACTTCGGTGGCCTCTGATTTGAATGGGGGGAGGCGGACTCTCTGGGTTCTTCCGGCGAGGAACGAGATGATCCAATCCAAAGCTTTTCCTTGTATTCCGACGTTGTTGAGGCGTTGTATGAGTGTGCTATGTCGAAGGTGGCGGAGAGGTCGAGTAGGATGAGGGCAACTGTTTCTCCGTTGTCCAGTAGCGTTCGGATGTCGTCTGTAGCTGCGATGAGGGCGGTTTCGGTGCTGTGTTTGGCTCGGAAGCCAGACTGTGAAGGGTCGAGGGAATTGTTGGATTCAAGGAAGGCGGCGAGCTGACTATTGACGGCTTTCTCAATGACTTTGGCAGGGAATGGGAGGAGTGAGATGGGGCGGTAGTTCTTAAGTTCAGAGGGGTCTGCTGTGGGTTTCTTCAGAAGGGCGCTGAGTTCGGCATGTTTCCAGCTTTCCGGGAAGGTAGCGGAGTTGAAGGTACAGTTGATGACATCGCGGAGATGGGGTGCGATGATGGAGTCTGCTTTGTTGAAGATGTGGTGGGGACATGGGTCGGTTGGCGATCCTGAGTGAATGGAGTTCATCAGGCGGATGGTGTCTTCAGTGGTGATTGGGTTCCAGGCGAAAAGGTTGTGAGAGTGCTGTTTTGGTTCGGAGGTGGGTGGAGTGGGCTGTTCATCGGACTAGTTTTCAAAGCTGTTATGTATGTCGGCGATTTTGTTGTGGAAGAAAGAGGATAAAGAGTTGCAGAGGTCTTGGGAGGGAGTGATGTCGTTGGTGCCGGCAGTGGGGTTGGTAAATTCTTTGACGATGTTGAATAGTTCCTTGCTGTTGTGGGCTTGTTGTCGAGTCGATCCTTGAATGCTGATTTCTTGGTGGATCGGATCAATTGGTGGTGTTTGCGGGTGGCGTCCTTGAAGGTGGTCAGGTTGTCAGAGGCTGGGTTTTTTCTCCAGGTTTTCACGAGGGTACGACATAACTTCTTGGATTTCTTAAGGTCATCGTTGAACCAGGGGGCCTTTTTGCTACCTTGTTTGATCTGATGGTTTTTCAAGGGTGCTAATACGTCAGCGCTGTGGGTGATCCATTGTGTGAGTTTGGTGGCAGCTTAGTTTGGGTCTGATGATATGGCAGGAGGGTTTTGGTTTAGCGAAGTGAAGAGTTGGTCGGTGGTGATTTTGTTCCAGTTTCTTCGAGGAATAGGTTGTGGGGGGTTGTGGGTCGTGGTCTTTTTGTAGCTGAAGTGAACGCAGTTGTGGTCCGTCCAATGGAGAGCTGTGGTGTGATCGAAGGAGATGTGTTTGCTGGAGGTGAAGATAGGGTCGAGTGTGTGTCCGGCAAGGTGGGTGGGGGTGTCAACAAGTTGTTTGAGTCCGAGATTGGCCAGGTTGTCCAGAAGGGTGGTGGTGTTGCTGTCGTATTTCTTTTCCAGGTGGAAGTTGAGGTCTCCCAGTAGAATGTAGTTCTCGGAGGTGAGGGCATGTGGGCTGATGAAGTCGGTGATGCATTCTGCCCATTGCTTGCCATTGGCTTTGTGGTTTGTAACTCACGTTTTCCTGCTTTCCATTTGCTGCTTTATTTGTTTTAGGCTGTCCAGCTTGAGTTCGTACCTTCCCTTGCCCAAACCTTATTTATAGTATCCTTCCAAGTGCTCCTTTTCTGTAAACATGCCTGTAAATTTTGTTCTTATTGCATCACATTTGCTGTACATTCAAATACCGAGGTCAAATATCAGGCACTGTCTTCAGAGGGCACTTGTTTACATTTCTTTCCCTGACTTCAAACTGAGAGGATTTAGTACAATTTTGCTGGATACTGGGGGTTGCAAAGAGTTTTTTCTAGCATACAACAACATTTAAATGAACTGCGTAATCATTTCAGAATGTATCAGAATTAGGAACCTAAATGAAGATAATTTCTTTATTTTTGAAGTGTATTAGAAACAAATACTTGAATATGATCAAAACAAATCAGTACACTAGGTGGTACAATTGCCACACATTTTCGTCTGTGCACTGTATAGTTTTATTAGTAAAACTGTATGTCTGTGCAAATGTAGTGGTCATTTAAATTGAAAATGTGCTGTTTGTAATGGCAATGTGCTACCACACTATGAAAACTCTGCTCTATGCCACTGCACATCACTGCACTCTACTCTGCACCACTCCACTTTAGACCACTCCATTCTATGCCTTTCTACTGAACCCTGTACCACTCTACTCTATGTAAATGCACTCTTCGCCACTCTACTATACTGCTCTCTTCGCCAGAGCACTCTACACCACTCCAGTCTAGGCCAGGCCAATCTACTCTGCACAACTCCACTCTATGCCACTGTACTCTTCGCCACTGCACTCTATGCCTATACACTCTATCCCAATGCACTTTACTCTGCAACACTCAACTCTATGCCCCTGCACTTTATACCACTCCACTGTACGCCACTCTAATCTACTCTGCGCCACTGTCCCCTACACCATGTTACTCTACGCCATTGCACACTATGACACTCTACGTAACTGCACTCGACCATGCACCACTCCACTGTACGCTGTTTCACTCTACTCTGAAACAATCTATTCTACTCCACTGCACACTGTGCCACTCCACTCTATGCCACTCCAATCTATGCCACTCCATTCTATGCCACTGCACTCTACGCCACTACACTCTTAACCATTGCACTGTACTCCAATGCAGTCTACTATGCATCACTGTACTCTACGCCACTGCTCTCTTAGTCACTCTACTCCACTCTACACCACTGCACCCTGACAGTCTACTCTGCAACACTGCACTCTACGTCACTGCACTTAATGCCACTGCACTCTACGGCACTATACTCGGGCCGGACTGGCTGTAGCCGCATCGGGCGTTTCCCCGTGACGCTGGAAGGGTGGGGGCCGCGTTTGCACTGGTGGGGGCCAGTTTTGTTACTGGGGTCCGGTTTTGCAGCAGTGCTGCAATATCGGTTTCCAGTAACAAAAGCAGCAATGCTTCACACTTGCCCCCCAACTCGCCCAAGGGGGCTGATCCAACAAGATTGCCAGGGCTGCTGTGGGTTCCCAGTCTGGTCCTGACTCTACTCCACCCTTCATCACTCTATGCTACTCTACTCTGCACTCTATGCCACTTGACTCTACTCTGGGCTACTGCCCTCTGCATCACTCAACTCTATGCCTCTCCACTTTGCACCCCTCTATGCCATGCCACTGCACTCTACTCTGCACCTCTGCTCTCTGCACCACTCCACTTCACTCTACTATGCACCACTCTAATCTACGCCACTGCATTATACGACACTGCATTGTGTGCCACTGAATTAAATGCTATTGAACTCAATGTCACTGCACCTTATGCCACTATACTCTGCAACACTCTACACCAATGCACACTAAACCAGTTCACTCTACTCTATGCCACTCCAGTTATATGCTGCTCTAAGTGACTCCACACTATGCCACTCCAATACACAACACTCTCTAACACTCCACTCTACAACACTCTACTCCACTCTTCGCCATTCCGCTCGATGATCGCAAAGTAAGTGGTTTTATTTATTTATTTAATTTTTTTTAATTTTACCTAGCCACTCGTCTGTCAACTCCCCACCTCCCCCGCCCTACCACTCGTACCTGTGCCGGCCACACCTGTTGATTTCCACGGTTGCTGGTGAGTCACAAGCACATAGGAAAACGAAAGTGAAGAACTTGCATGGGGTTAAAGATGTTTCGGAGATATTAACAATTACCACAGTTGGAGTTTCCAACAACCCTGAATCATTGCTTAAAATATACCTTGATTCAGAGACCTACAAGAAAAATCCGAGTTCCTATAATCTCATCATCCAAATACCGGGTTGTGATGAAACAGGCAAAAATCAGTAGCACACGGCCATTGTGAAATAAGAGAAAAGAAAAACCCTTACCAAACCAACACAAAAAACATGATTTTTTATCAGTCTGCGATGGTGTGACTGATAACTTTGTCCTCTGTGTTACAAGCAGGGGAAGTGGTGGCTGTTGCCCCACATGCCAGCACACCTTTTCCAGGCGCATGCAGCACCATGCTCCTTGAAACTCATTCACATTCAAACGCATTTTTTTGGGCACAATCCTCTTGCTTGCCCTCAGGGAAAGTGGGGTTCTTTTGATATTTAATACACATTGTTTATTTTTCAAATCCTTAGGCTTACACAACCTCTGTGGAAAAAAGAGATGAGCAATGCAAAGTTTAAACATACCCTACCAAAGATGGGACCGATCCAGGGCTGCACTGGCCTACAGGCCAATCTGGCTGTTTTTTGGGCTATTGGTGGACCAGTTTTATGGTCTGATGGACCGGTTTTGGCAGTTGATTTTTCTGATATTACCGCAAACACTGCCTGCATCCACAACAAATGAATGCATGCACTTCCCACTAAGTCTTATATAGCATGTCTTTACAAGTTCAAAACCGCTGCCATTCGCTAATGGCTGGTGCTTTTCCATGGCCTATGTTTGTGTCTTAGTCCGATCCTGGAAAGATCAGTTTCTCCATTGTTCAAGTTCCACAATACAACCCAAGCAGTCCAACCCTGCACAACCCCCCCCCCCCCCCCTAAAAAACATGCTGAAGTGCAGAAGGTTAATGAGCAGTAAAGCTCTTTTGAATGTAATTTATGTATCCTGTCACATTTGCTGTGCGTTCTAAGTCAGAGATCTAATGTCAGGCTATGTCTTCTGACAAATTACTGCTCATTCTTTTATCATGGAAATTTGTGTTTACATTTCTTTCTAGATCTGCAAAGTGAGAGTTTTTTGTAAAGTCAACTATGTGACATGTAATTTATTCTACCATGCAACAAAATTTAAATACATGTGAGTGAACTGTACATGTATTTCAAAATATATCACCAGTTAGGAAAGCACAATTGAAGGGGATCCCTTTCCCTTTGAGAATGTGGAATTTTTTTTTTTAAGAGCCATTATTGGTCCCAGCGACCACTGCCTACTGTTAAATAATGAAACTTCAAAGTTTAATATTTTGTGTTTTTTTAAATGCATCCTGTGTTCCTTTAAGGACAATGGGCTGCATCTTAAAAAAACAACAACAATTCTTTATTAAAACGCAATTACAGATATGGTGATCTGCTGACCTCAGCAGGCCACAATACCTGTAATGGCTGTAAGTCCTAGTGGGTCACAAATTGCAATCTGCTCATTAATATTTAAGAGGTTGGTCGTTTTGTGACCCATTAGGAATTGCTAATTAGAAGTTATAAATATTCTTATATATGGAATTGCAATTTTCTAATTGCGATTTGGTGAGAATCGCAATTTGGACATCTGGCCATTGGTGATGTACAAATAATAAAAATTTGCTGAAACCCATTTTCTATAAATTAACTTTTGTGTGCTACATAGTTTTATCAATAAAACTGCATCTCTCTGCAAATATAGTAACAATTTCAATGGAAAATGTGCTGCCTGTCAATGACAGTGCACTACCACCCCATTCTTTAGTAATATCCTGGCAATGGTGTGCTCCAAAATGAACTCCAGCTATATATCCACACTCTTACCACTCTCCTGCTGAATGGACGTGGCTCATTTGCTATACTTGTTCTTTGTGAGACCCGTGGATTTTTTACAATCCCTATGACTTCAGTGATGTAACATTGATAGCAGCACCCCCATTGTAAACAAGCATTTGCAATGCAAATAGGTCTCGCATTTGTGAGTTAGAGCTATTGACGTTGTAAATGGCAATATTTTTTACTTACACGTTTTATTTTTGGAGTGAATGTAGGTAGAATGTAAAATCCCTTGGAAAGGTCCTGCACTTCGTAATAAATATATTGAAAAAGACACAAAGTGTGGATTGTGTCAACAATTGTTTGGTGCGTACCTCATGGGTGAAGTATCGCCACACATGCACACCATGGTGCTTTACTAATGCGAAACTCATTAATAAAAGTAGTGCTTACAGACTAACCAAAGCGATCGGGATCGGAGCATGTGAATCCGAATCCCAGCTTCTCTTTCATTTTCTAGACTATTTGACTCATTCTCCTGCGTCTTTGTTATCCTCCAAACACTGGGAGGCAATGAAGTTTGCCAAGGGTGCGGGGGGCTTCGGAGGTACATGAAAATGTATTCATTGCCTAGTTGTCAAAGGTCACCCGGTGCTATTAGTTAAAAGTGTGCATATTTCATTAAGATATTAAGAGTACTTTACTCGCATCTATGAGAAAATCGACATTAACTAAACAAAATGCCAGAATGCGCGTCAGTTTTCACAGTGTTTTAGACAGTACTGGTTGCTTAGTTTCATTGCATTGTTTTTTGTATTTACTTCTTTTACACAGCATCCAAAGTAGGTTACCTAACCCCAAAGCCCAGAGTTGTTAAATGACTCATAGAAGGGAGTGTTTTACAGTTGAGCAAATGTGTCCAAATGTAATTTTGGTTGTGCCATGGAATGATCAACCAAAGAGGTACTCGTTGAGCAGGTATTTAACTACACGTTGTGGCTGTTGTTTGTTTGTACACAACCACCTCTCTGAATGTGTTTATTAACACAGAGCTCCATCTACCAGACAGTGCTCACAGAGGGGAGACTAAAGCACAGAACAAAATGTATTCATTTATCCTGAGTGTGAAAGCACCCCAAAGGTTTAGGTGCATGCCCAGAGAGGCTAGGGATCCCAGCGCTTCTACAGACTCTGCCGTGCCCCTCTGCATTAGCGGGGCACAGCTCAGAATCTGCTGCTTCTGCTAAGAATAGGTGAGGGGGATGAGGGTGGGGCATGCGGGAGTTGCCAACAGATTTGCAGGTTATTGAAAGTGATGATTCTGACGTGAGGCAATGGAGACTGACTTTGTCTGTTTGTCTGCACCAGTCTATTTCTCTACCATCTACTGGGCTCACTGTCATGTATCCATTCATCTCTCTTTGTTAGAGGTGCGCAAGCCAATATATTAATTAGCAGGTAGAGCCAGCCGGAGACGAGCCAAGCGTATACGAGCCAGTGGGCGAGCCGTGAAAATGATGGGCATGTTAATCATACAGTAAACATGATGTAAATGTGTGATAATGTCTCTTCAGAATTCAAAAAAGTGCATATCTTTAGTGTGTCACCTCAATACACAAGATTATGGCACTGAATTGAGAGGAAGTTATTAAAAGTGCTCGTTTTAAGCATGAGTTAAAACACTGCTGCTCCTCCCGCCTGACAACAATGCCATTTGTGAACTAAGAGGTGTCAGTTGCCATGCATACCCCGAATGTTGCCTAGAGTCTTATTATATTTAGAGTAACATTAAAATCTAGTTCATTAAACACGAGAAGTTTTTGTACAGCACACATCTTGAACTCGCATATTTCAAGGTGGCAATAATAAAGATGAAAAGGGAAGTGCCGGCAGGTAAGAAAACACGAACGGGAGTGGGTGGGGCGGGCAAAGGTGAGAAGTCACAGACTGAGGGAGGGGGCGGTGGGGTGGGGAGACAGGGAAGACAATAGTGTTAGGAGTAAAGGGGCCAATAGCCGTGGAAGGATACAAATGATGAATGAGGAGGGACTAACATGCCTCAAACCAATCGAAAGGCAGCATTTCAGACAAAAGCCAATGGGCAGAGAGTGGGCGGAGCTTCCACGAAGCTTCCTCACTACAGTATATACTGCATGCTTAGCAAAGCGATGGCATTACGCGCTAGCTGAGGAACAGATTGTTACGGGGGTTATCACTGGCTTTTAGGGCTGGTAACTTGCTGCTAACACTACTTGCTGCTAATACTACCGACCGGATCTTGGTCTTTTATTGTGCCTATATTTTAACTTTATCAGCCTCATTCCGCATACCCTTTTAAAAAACGTTTTACTCACCTGCTGCCTAGAGCGGGCCCCATCCCTCATTGTTGAGTTACGAGCGCCATCTTGGGTCAGTCTGGGACCAATAGTTGGGCGCCATTTTGGTGCGCGTGCTAGTGCTCCTAGACGGTAGACATTATAAACATACTAATGCAAGCGCGCGGTTGATTTCTGACATTACGCGCTAGCTGAGGAGCAGGTTGTTACGGGGGTTATCACTGGCTTTTAGGGCTGGTAACTTGCTGCTAACACTACTTGCTGCTAATACTACCGACCGGATCTTGGTCTTTTATTGTGCTTATATTTTAACTTTATCAGCCTCATTCCGCATACCCTCATTTTAAAAAATGTTTTACGCACCTGCTGCCTAGAGCGGGGCCCCATCCCTCATTGTTGAGTTACGAGCGCCATCTTGGGTCAGTCTGGGACCAATAGTTGGGCGCCATTTTGGTGTGAGCGCTAGTGCTCCTAGACGGTAGACATTATAAACAGACTAATGCAAGCACGCAGCGCGCGGGCGCAGCGGGCGCGCCAGTGGCAAGCCCGTCTGCGCCCGCCCGCGTCCCGGACGAGTCCCGGACTTTGGGCGATGATTGTGAATCCAACAAGATATGCCATATGTACTCAAAAAAACAGCTGCTGGAGATTGGCAGGAGGGTAGGCAGTGGTGTTGATGTTAATATCGAGATAGATGGCAGTGTCGTTGACATGGGGTTGAGCACAGGAAATACGCAGGCTAACATGCCTGGTCACCTTCACTGTGGGCTGATAAATAGTAGGTCACTAGTAAAGCACCACTCCGAAATAGCGCTCTTAATTGAAGATATGAAGCTAGATGCCCTGTTTCTCACTGAAACCTGGATCAGTGCGGAATCAGTTGTGGAGATTGGCCTCGCTTGTCCGGATGGATTTAAAATTATACACAAACTTAGGGAGGAGGGCATGGGAGATGGGGTAGGGTTGATTTTTAGGGAGGAACTCAATTTCACTCTGTTGCATGTGGATAAGCTAGAGGGAATTGAACTGATGTGCTTCTCGCTTCAGGAAGCTAGAGGTAATCTTTTTTCAAGCTTGCTGTGTTATCGCCCCCCGGGGAGTAATATTTCACAGCAACCCCTTTTGAATACTATTATTAATCTATCCCCATCACACTCCAAAATGGTTATCCTGGGAGACTTTAATTGGTGGGAGAAAGCTAGTATGAAAATCCAACTGAGAGATCTGAAGTACACATGTAAAAATCTCGGTCTCCAACAACTAGTCACCTCCCCGACTCACCAGGGAGGACATATACTTGATGTCCTATTCGCAAACGAGTCAGAGGTGGAACTCTTAAACATTTCCCCCCAAATTTGGACAGATCACTACCTGCTACATTTTATAATACGGTTAGCTGACTTTTCTGTCCAAGCTAATACCGCCGTGCTGTATTGGAAAGGGAGAAACTGGACTAAATTAGCGAGGACGGGTGCCCTCTTATCACCGCCTACGGTGAGCCCTTTCCAGAGCTCCAGTACAGTGGAGGATAATTATAACACCTACCAGGAGTATATTACGGCTGCATTAGATAATCTGATCCCGATGAAAAAATTGAAAATTAGAAAGAAAATTTCAGCGCCCTGGTACACTGAAGATCTGAGACAATTAAGATCACAATGCAAGAACGCGGAAAGGACATGGAGGAAGGGGTATTTGGATAGGGACAAGGCTACTCTGAAGATAGTATTGAGCAGGTACAAGTTGCTTATTTTGGAAAGTAAGGCTAACTTCTATGCTCAATCTATCTTGCAAGCCCCAAACGGGATTACCGAGCTTTTTAGAATCGCAAGAACTATTTCAGCTCCATCTTGCCTGGAGAATAAAGTAGAAGTCTCACAAAAGCTGTGCGACGAGATCGCCACCCATTTTAAAGACAAAGTGGCTAAGATTGTTGACCTTTTTAAGGACAACGAATCGACTGCCCAGAACCCTGGTAAAGAGAAAATCAAGGGGACCCCGGACCAGCAATATTCTTTGGTCACCTTCCCCACCATTTCGGCCCTTACTTTCGATACTATGGCCAGCAGTATCTCCTCCGGCTCACCCCTTGACCCCCTGCCCCAGAAAGTGTGGAAGTCATATGGTCATCTGACTTTCCCCTGGCTGCGCCAGATCTGCAACCAATCTCTGGAAGTAGGATTGGTTCCGGAGAGATGGTAGCAGGCTGTGGTATCCCCTCTCATTAAAAAGCCTTCCCTGGATCCAACTAAGCCGGCTAACTTTCGGCCCATCGCCCTCCTTCCTTTATCTATCAAGATCCTGGAAAAGGTTGTGAGTAGATCCCTCTCGGAATTTTTGGAAGAGCATCACCCCCCAATTCCCAACCCCCCCCGGACCATATCCTCGGTCCTTCTTCACCAAGAATACCTCTAGCTGGGGGAGGAGCCTAGCGCGCATCCAAGATGGTCGCGTGAGCACAGGGCTCCCCGGACCCTCGCTGCTCCTCGGAATTTATCCTGACTCTATCCTGACTTGGTTGATGGAATCTGGGAGACGAATGCTGGCTGAACACTAAACTCCTTTCGGAAATCAAATCGGACCTGGCAATCCGGAGTTATGGCGGTTTGAACTTTTGAGGCCCACCCGACGGCTGTGCCCGATGCGAGGGTGATCTGTGGAGCCAGGGCGTAGTTGAACAACAACGGCAGCGGGGCTGTGCCAGTGGCCGTCACATCACTTTCGGTTTCACTTTTGGTCTTTGAGGGGCTGGACTGTGGACTTGCTTTGTGCGACTGGGCTTTCATTTTGCCTTCGCTTGCTGCCGGTGGCTTCGTCTGCTGCCAGTGTGCTCATTGACGGTGGTCCCTTCGCTCCGCCATATTGCGGCCTGTGGTGCGACACGCGTCTGCCTGGCCTGTGCCACCTCGACGCTTCCTCGGTGGTCCCCTTCGGCGATCGAGGTTCTCATGGGAGGCAAGGGAGACCCCGAGAGGCGTAAGACCAAAACATCCCTACGTGGGGGACCGGTCCAGACGAACAACATGGACCGCTACACTCAGGGTAAAGGATCCCCCGGGACGGCCAATGTCCCCCCGGAGGACACCAGTGGTGGCCCGTCCGTTTCTCCGGATCTGTCCCTGCAGGACATCATGGGCGCCATTAAGGGCATCAGAGAGACCATCGCTACGCAGTACGAGGCCTTGGCCCGTAAAATCGACACGGTGGCAATTGACATTACGCTAATCCGGGCGGATCTCTCTAAGACCAACGAGAGGGTTCAATCGCTGGATGTGCGGACGTCCTCCCTTGGTACGGACGTGTCGGACCTGCAGGCCACTCTCAGCGATCTCAAGTCGGCCAATGATCTGATGGCCCGGCGGCTGGAAGACTTCGAGGGACGGGCCCGCCGCAATAACATCCGCGTCATAGGTGTTCCGGAGACCTCCGATAACCGCCCGGTTGATCTCCTGGTCGAGGAGCTCATCCTCGAACATCTTGCTCCCGCTGGCCTGAGTAAGTTTTTCGCTGTGGAGCGGGCCCATCGAGTCCCGGGTGGCCGGCCGCGACCGGGTGCCCCCCCGAGGCCTATCGTTGCGAGACTTTTCCACTACAGAGCCTGAGACGCGATTCTGCAGGCCTCACGGGTCCATGGCCCGGTCCGACATGAGAACTCGTCCATTAACTTTTTCCCGGACTTCACCCAACTTGTCCAGAAACAGCGGATGGGCTTCCAGGGGGTGAAGCGGCGTCTCCGGGACCTCGGTCTCAAGTACTCTATGCTTTATCCCGCAAGGCTCCGAGTGGAACATGAAGATCGGACTACCTTTTTTGACTCTCCTGCGACTGTGAGTGACTGGCTGGATTCGCTGCCGGACCGGGGTGACCGGACTGGGCCCTCTGCCGGTACCGAGGGTGGCGGGTCTCCTTTGGAGTGACTTATGGTCCCGGACTCTGCCATGTTGTACTGTTCGGCTGGGTTCTACTTCTTTTGTGCATTTTGTTTCATTATGTTGTGTGTGGGGAGCGGGCGGGGACGGGTCCCTTCCCTCCTCCGGGGTCTTTTCGTAGAATGGGGTTTGTAGGGCGACAGGCACACTGCAAGTTGGGGTGGTTTTTTGGACCGCAGGGGTGCAGGGTGGGGGGTGTTGGAGTTGGGGGGGGGTTGGTGGGTGGGTGGGGTTGTTTGCATTTGTGTTTTTTGTTTTCAAGGCGAAGTATTGGCTATGGTTCATCCTTGGGTGTTGAGCTCTTTGCTAGGGGGCCCTTGATCTACTGGAGGGGATGGGGGGGGACGGGTTGAGATTGATGTCTTGGAACGTCAATGGATTGGGGGACCGTATCAAACGGGGTGTTGTGCTGCAATATCTGCGTCGTCTGACTCCTGATGTGGTGTTCTTACAGGAGACGCATCTGGTTGGCAATATTTGTCGGGCTATGAACAGGGGGGGATATCGACTTGTGGCCCACTCTGGTTTCACCACTGGTTCGAGAGGGGTGGGCATTCTCTTGCGAGCTTCACTTCCGTTGGAAATCACCAGGGTGGTCCCAGACGATAGAGGGCGCTATGTGGCTCTGACTGGGAGGTGGGAGGGGCAGTCCCTTTCCTTGATCTCGGTCTATGTTCCCCCGGGCCTCCAGAACTCCACCTTCTCAGACTTGGGTCGTATGTTGCTTGGGCTTCCTGACAGTCTCTTGCTTATGGGTGGGGACTTTAATTCGGTTGTCTCGGGTGACCTGGACCGTCATCCGCCCAGGGCCCTCCCTGCTGCCCAGGCGTGGCTGGGCGGGCTCCTGGAGACCTTCGGTCTGGTGGACTGTTGGAGGTTAATGCATCCGACACAGTGTCAGTACACCTTTCACTCTGGGGCCCATGGGAGTCTCTCCAGACTGGATTATTTCCTTATGCCCGCGGCCCAGGCTACTCGGATTCGAGAGGTCAAACACCTGGCCAGGGGTATTTCTGATCATTCCCCACTGTGGTTGCTTTTTGACACTGGGTCGCGGTCCGCTGGGCGGATCGCTCCTATTAACCCTTGGTACCTGCGAGACCCCAAGATCCGTGATAGCCTGATTAAGTCGATTGATCAATATTTTTCTGAGAATGAGGGGTCGGTGTTGTCCTCGGTGTCCCTGTGGGAAGCTTTCAAAACAGTGCTCCGCGGGCATGCCCTGTCCCAGATAGTGGAGGCCAAGAGGTTAAGAGAGAGGCGGTTGTGACGCTGGAGACTGAAATATCGGGGCTGGAGGCAGCCTTGGAGGCGGGTGTCACCCCGGATGGGCTGCATGCCCTCAGCCTGAAGCAGTTTGAATATAAGTCTCTCGTCACTGATGCTGCCAAGACTATGTATAGGGAGCAGCAGGGTAGGTTGTATGACGCCGGAGACAAGGCGGGTAAGCTGATTGCCTGGTTGGACAAGAAGGAGAGAGTGAATCGTGTGGTCCCGGAGCTTCGGGGGTCGGATGGAGTGTGTGTGACTGAGCCTGGTGAGATTGTTGAGTGTTTTGCTGACCACCTCCGTGCAGTGTACTCCCCGGTGTCTGATAGAGATGAGGACGACTCTCGTCTTCTGCTTCGGGATATTGCCCTGCCCGGCTTATCCGTCGAGGACCGCGAGCTGATGGATGCCCCTTTGTCTGTCGAAGAGATAGCTACTGCGATTCGCTCCCTTCGCTCGGGCAAGGCTATGGGCCCCAACGGTCTGCCGATTGAACTATATAAGTTGCGCCCGGATAAAATCGCGCCTTTCCTCCGTCATATGTTTCAGGAATCGCTCGAGAGGGGTTCCCTTCCTGACGACCAGCGTCTGGCTACTATATTGGTGATTCCCAAGGAGGGTAAGCCACGTGACCGCTGTGCCTCCTATAGGCCTATTTCCCTGCTGAATGCCGAACCCAAAATCCTTGCTAAGGTCCTCGCCAATCGCTTGCTGAGCGTTATATGTGACTTGATACATCCGGATCAATGTGGCTTCATCCCACATCGTAATACCGCTCTCAACTTACGGCGTCTGCACGGCGTCCTCGCTAGGGCTGAGTACTTCGCTGAACCGGCCATATTGGTTTCCCTAGATGCCACGATGGCCTTTGATACCATTGAATGGCCATTTCTTTGGGCCGTCTTGGCGAAGTTTGGTTTTGGGGAGGGGTTCCTTAGCTGGGTGAAGCTCCTTTATGCTGGACCAATGGCTCAGGTGGTTGTCAATGGGCGGGTTTCTCGGCCTTTCGCTCTCGGGAGGGGAACTAGGCAGGGGTGCCCGTTGTCCCCGCTGCTCTTTGCTCTCGCCCTGGAACCGCTCGCTGCCTGGCTCCGTTGGGAGCCCTCGATTAGAGGGCTCCGGTGGGCCCCGGGCTTCGAGGATCGGGTTTCATTGTACGCGGATGATATTCTCTTGTATCTCACCTCACCGCGGAAGTCGCTCAATGTTCTCTTTGATGTCCTTACTTCCTTCGGGAAAAAATCGGGTCTGATAATCAACTGGTCCAAATCTTGTGTGTACCCTATCTCTGGTGGTCTTCCTCTCTTGCCGCCTCGGCTTCCGCTCCAAATATCTCAGTCCGGCTTTAAATACCTGGGGGTGTACGTTTCGTTGGATCCGGCGGTCCGCTATGAGCAGAATCTCCTGTCTCCACTCCGGCGTTTGAGGGCAGATACGGCTCGGTGGTGTAAGCTGCCCTTGTCTCCGCTTGGTCGCGCGGCGCTGTTTAAAATGATGTCCCTTCCCAGATTCCTTTATGCACTCCAGAACTCCTTCGATGTCATTCCTGCGGCCTACTTTAGGGAGGTGGAGAGTTTGCAGAGGAGACTGGTTTGGGACGGGCGATCGCGTATCGCTTTGGCCAAGCTGACTCTTTCCTGGTATGACGGGGGCATCGCGCTTCCTGATATTAGACGGTACTATTGGGCCTCCCAGCTGTCTGCCATTAATCATGCTACGTACGCTCCTGGTTCGAACCCGGCAGATGAGATGGATAAGTTCCTGCTCCCCGGCGGTAACTATAACAGAGCGCTTTACTCGCGGTCTGCTGGTAGGGCCCTTACGGGCCCTACCAGGATTGCGGTCCGTGTATGGAAGGCGGCTAACGTTGCGATGGGCTGGAGTGAGCGTTTAACGTGCGCCACTCCTCTATTCGACTCAGACCGCTTGGGAAGCCTCTGGACAACGAAAGGCTTCGAGCGCTGGGATACGATCGGCATCAGCAGAGTGGGGGACCTGTGGGTTAAAGGTGCGGTTAAATCCTTCGCGGCGCTTCAGCGCGAGTATGAGCTTAGTGACAGAGAGTTCTTCCGTTATGCACAGGTTCGGCACGCCCTGCTTTCGGTCTTTGGGGAGGGGACCACGGTCCCTTCTTCGCCTCTCGAGGACCGCATACTCGATGGTCACGTCCCCGACAGTACTATCTCCCTGATTTACAAAAAACTGATAAACAATCGGGCTGACCTCTTGGTGCGTCTTCGGGAGGCATGGACGGGAGATGGGGTGGAGCTGGACGATGAGGACTGGCAGACTGCACTGTCATCCCCTAAGGAGGTGGCCATCCCGGCCCGTCTCCGCCTAGTCCAGCTTAAGATTCTCCATCGTGTATATGTGACGGGCCCCCGCCTGGTCTCGATGGGGTTTTCAGACGACGGACTCTGTAAGCGTGGCTGCGGGCTCAGTGCTACCTTTCTCCATATCCTATGGGAATGCCGCGAGGTGGCGGAATACTGGCGCCGGGTGCATGATATTATGAGACGAGTCACCGGGGTCGCTCTGCTGCCGGAGGTGCGTCGTTGTGTGCTGAATGTATGGGAGCCCAATGACTGCAATGCGGCTCAGGCTCGGTGGGCGGCCTTGGGGAACATGATTGCAAAGAGAGATATTGCACAGCTTTGGGGTTCCCAGCGGCCTCCCACCGTGTCCGTCTGGAAGGAGAACATGGACTGGTGCATGTTCAGGGAGAAAACGGTGTATGTGGCTCGTGGTAAACCGGGGGCTTGGGGTAAAATTTGGGGGCAGTGGAACGCGTATCGTGGGTCTATCTGTGCTCCCCCTTTGGTGGATACGTCCGGGGTTGCCTCGTCCCCCTGATCCTTGAGGGTTCCTTGTGCATCTCGTACTTTGGAGTACAGATTTGGTTCTCTCGTGGCCCCCCCCTCCCTCTCAGGTCTTCTTTTATTGACCGCCCTCGGGTGGTTGGTGTGTTGACTCCCCCGGCTGGTGTTCGCCGCCCTTCATAAGTCGTTTCGCCTTGTTTGTTGTATTTTTGTATTTTTCCTTTTTGTTGTTATTTATATTAAAAGTGTGTATTCTGATTTCCCTTATGTGCAGTCGGATCTACTGTGATAGTGCGGAGCCCCTGTGGGCCAGTCATTGTTTTCTGATATGCTGGAACACTTCGACTACTAGCGGCCGGCCCTGGTGGTTGTAGGCCCGTGTTTGTAACCCTTTTTATGCACAATAAAATCTTTTCAAAAAAAAAAAAAAAGAATACCTCTAGCTCTCGCACAATCGATTGAGCCTAGCTGTCTGCACTTGCCTACGGTCTTAACGTACCGTCTAATCCCCGGATATAATCACGAACCGGGCAATTTCTTATAATCAGGCCAGCACACATTCATGGCCTGATGATGATCCTAGTATTTTGCGACAGGATCGAAACGTCGTCGACCTAAGTTAACAACTTGCACATTAATCCATTGTGTAAAAAAGTGCAAATGTTGTTCTGTAAGAGCTTTAAACATTGGATAATGTAAATAAGCTCTTTCCGTCTTGCCTGAAATGCCCTTTTGTTCATGTGTTTGTATTTGATTTTTGATGTCATTTCTCTCTAGTGGATACAGGATTGTGTCCCACAATTAGTATGTTGTCTTATATGTTATAATTCATTGAAGAATAAAACAGATCGTCCGGCTTGACATCCCTAATATAGTATTGATTCTGGACTATATTTATTCCACCCTTACTTTGAATGTTCTAAGGACCATTGTTTTGTATAAATTACTATTACCCAAGGTCCTTGATTACCTTCTGGGTGCCCTTGTTTCTTTTTAAATATCTTTTTAGGTCTAGCCTGACCCAGCGCTTGCGCTGGTCTGGTGAGACTTTAAGGGCTTCAAAAAATGCTACCGCCGGCCACAGCTTGCAGTGCATGTGCGCGGGCGAGCGCTTGACGAGAGGCGCCATATGGCGTGATTACTGCTGCGCGCGCACCACTCGAACACATGCACTGCAAGCTGTGGCCGGCGGTAGCATTTTTTCCCCGCGATCACTTTCACTTTGGCCCCGCGGTTAACTTCCTTGTTTCTGCTTGTGAACAACACTGCAGATTTCCGCTCTATGTTTTGCCCATATGGATAAATTCTGGCTTCATTTTTTGCATTGGCAATACCCTTTGCGTCTGACGTGTTTCCGGTCACATTAGGCAGCAGGACTCAAAGAGTTTTGTAAACAAAATATACACCTTTTATTTATATTATGTACAAACAATAGACCTGAGCAGCGAACCCCATCTCTGGTACAGCCAAAACATTAAGTTCAACTTACCTATAAATTATTAATTTAATAAAACACACTGAATTCGTGGAACAGAAAATAGAGCTGTTTAACTTTTAGAAATTGTATTTAAGCATGCGTTTTAGTTTTTTGGAAAAAAACGTATAAATGCTTGCTTACGTCATCAACAATTGACACATTTCTCCCACAGGGATACAGATATTTGCCTTTATAAAAGACAAGTGCGCAAAAAATAAAATGAGCTTACATTCTTTTGGATCCTCAACCTTCAGAAAATTCTAGCAGTAAAACAAACCATATTGAAAAAATATATTTTGCAATAATATCATCTGAAAAGAAATAGATAGCAATGGTGACCCCTGGTACAATTCCTTGTTGTGCTTTAATATGTAAATTATTATTCTAGTTAAGATATTAGCTTTCTATAACAAGCATTGGCATAGCCAATAGGTCTCGCCTTTGGGACCTTATAAGTGTTTTTCCATGCAAGAGTTGTTGTTGCACCAAGGATATTGTGCTGCATAACTAAATACTTATAAGGTCCCAAAAGCGAGACCTATTGGCTATGCCAATGATTGTTTAAGAAAGCTCCAGGGCTTGGGGCCAAGGGTTAAACTTAGTTGATATGTTATTCTGAGGTTCCTGGCATGGTTGTGGGTCCCCGTTCAGCCAGTCACCAGTTGGAGTCCCATAGGAGGGTGTCCTTACTGAAGATCACTACTTCGGTCTTGTCAGTGTTGAGCTTGAGACAGCTGGCTTTCATCCAGTTAGCGACTTCGATCATGAAAGTTGTGAACTTCTTTCTTGTGTTAGTGGTCTTGTCTGGGAGGGAATGTATGAGTTGAGTGTCATCGGCCTAGGAAAGGATGTTGATGTAGTGTATGCAGATGACATTGGCCGAAGTATTCAGTAAAAACTACAGTTACATATTATTGCACAGTGTTAGCCACAATGCTCCTAACTGTTTCTATCTGCTTCCACGATATATTTGTATTTTCAAAGATATACTTTAAAACTGAAGAGTAATGGGACAGTAAAGGACTATATGGCAGAGTACACAAACACGAAATGTCATGCCATTTTGCACACTGTTGCAGGTCCGCTGTAGTCAAGGCGATTGTCTTCTGAGAAGTGTTTACATCCTCAAAACGACTTTCCAGTGTAGAGTATTATAGGTGCACCCGCTTATCTGGAAATATGTATAAGGAATGCTAGCTATCTCAGTAATATTTTAACTTCGTAAATAATTGGTCTACAGTACAATGTAAATTGTTATCACCAGTGGCGTAGCTAGGGGGGGGGGCAGTGGGGGCGGTCCGCCCCAGGCGGCACTATTTTGGGGGTGGATAAAGGCATTCAGATAAGGCTCGGCTTGCTTTCGTGGACGTTCGGGGGCGGGCAGAGAAGGAATAGGACTCGGGCAATGTCCTCTTCTTTTTTGTGCTGGCAGCTGTCCCCCCCCCTCTTTTCCTATTATTCCCTCTCTTTCTGTCTTGCTCCTCACTTACTGAAAACCGTAACTTGAAGAAACGGTTCACAACCTCTTTCCTTCTTTCATTTATTTGCTCCCCTGTGAAATGGATCAAAAAAAGAAAAACCCTCTTGCGGGAAATGCCCTTTTTCTGACATTTTTCTATCCCAAAGTGCAGCGGGATGGAGAGAAATAGAAGGTTTTAAATATGAAAAATAAATGCATAACTAAATAAAGCAAGACAGAGTGGTTTCAAAGTGGCCAGATTGGTTTTATTCACATCCAAATACATCAGCCTCACTTTACAGACTTTGCAGTGAAGCGCTACTTTTGTTTTCTCGTCTTTCTTTGAACAGCATTGTTGTTCCCAGGTGGGGAGTGCACCATTCCTGGAGGGACTGCAATACCTGGTTGATGGATGGATTGGAAGACAAAATGTGTACCACGGCTCTGTTTATGGATGTGGTCTTTTCAAACCATACTGCTTACGTTTATTAAGGATATAAGCAATGGACATTGAAACGGTTCCCTTCAGGGCCCTGTAGTCATGTCCTTAACTTTACAGGTAAAACCACTCGCTGATTTCTGAATAGTGAGTGAGAGATCGTTAAGGTAACCATGTTGTTTCTGCTTACATTTCACATGCTTTACATAATCTTGCATTCCCTAGGAGTGTTTGCTTTTACTTTTTTTTTTTTAGGCAGCAATATTACTCTTATCAAGTGCATAATTTGAATTGAGCCACATCCAAGTGTTTATAGCGGGCACAATTAGGTTGTATCTGAAGGCAGTGCGAGTTTCTCTCAGTGGGGCAGTATGGTGTTCTGTGGGGGAGAGGATGTGGCACTATGGCCAGAGCTGTCGAATTTGGAACTGGGGAACTGGGTTCAGCCTTCATGACCAGTACCCCAGATCACTCTCCTGAGGGAGCACATTGCCATGCTAGACCTTAGAAGGCCCCACAAGACCTTAGAAGGCTTGATGTCTAAGCACAAGCAGGTGTACCCTAGTGGTGTCAATTGTGAGTTAACCTTGAAGGCCTGTCCACCACAATCCATACTGAAGTTCATCTCCAGTTTTGCGGGCAGGCCTACGAAGCAGTACACCCTAGAGCAACAGTGATCCAGTCACTGTGACTCTGTCACTGAGGTCACATGAACCTTGAGCAGGTTAGGGCGGTGCAAACGGTGTGACCACACTGGGTGCCTATTTCGGGTGGGTGCGTAGTGTTTGCAAGTATATTATGGTTTAAAAAAATCTTGCTGCCACCTTCCTGGCCTCCAGCAATTTTCAGAAACAATAAAAATGTCATGATAACTTTGGTGATTAATGTTCTTCCTAGAGAGAGATCGGAGTTTTGTCTAGTGGAAGGGTTGACTCCTGGAAAGGTTGCACAGAGGGTTAATGTGCTTGCTGCAAAGAACATGTACCATGCAGATCACAAAGTGCACTGCTTTAATGGGGGGACCATGATGAATGGTCATTTAATGTCAGCTGTAGATGATGGATCCCTGAACAGTGTCATGTATGTGCATGTTTACATTGTGCTGAGGGGATTACCAGGTAATTGTTCACGCAGCTCTCTGAAGGTCCCCAGATGGATCATGCAGTCTGTGTGTTCTCTTTTGTACTACCAGTCACCGGTGTATTCAACTGTGTAGCCTTGGACCGTGTCATGTTTGTGCATGTAACTTGCATGATCGAGGTAACTATTAGCGGCGATACTACGTGTCTCTCGGACCTCTTTCAAGTGCTTGCCGTCCTTTTTCCCCAGCAACCCCCCGTCCTCCCCTCAGGGGCGGCAATCTGAGGGATAGCCCCGGGCGCCACAAGCTCTAGCTACGCCTCTGGTTATCACGCCGCGGGAACTCTAAAATTGGAAATCTGTTCATTGCTGGGTCAATGCTTCTAAATGGGCACGTCTTTTTTTCATTCTTGCGATGTTGCTTTCAAACGTATTTCTACTTATGGCACGGTAGATGGATGGCACTCCAGAGTATATTGTGTTGACTGGCATGGCGCTATAAACCACCCACAATTCCTCGATAAACGTGGTCAAGTGGTAGGGTGGGTCTGAAGGGGAGTGGCACTCAAAGAAAAAAAGTGTAAGGAATGAGAAGAGAGCCTTGGGATTAGTATCCCAATTGTAAGTGATTGTGGGCTATCGTGGGTAGGTCACATTAGACACCTGACAGGTGGGGGAGAGCAAATGTGTTTAAGATTCCCATATATAGTATAGTTTGCAGGCTGTGATGATTGTCTTTAAATACTGTTCTTTGTAGTTGTGTGTTCACCAGTGCACTAACACCGCTGCAGAGATAGTATGCATATCTATTAATTCTGCATTATTGCAACCAAATGACTCCGACTCCCTGCTCCACGGTTGCTAGAGGGCACGTTGTTTAACTGGCTAGTGTGCACCTTTTTAACTACCTCTGTGCACTTGCTTTTCTCCAACCTGCTAAATTTTGTTACAGCCACTAGTCCCCATTTGAAGGCATTCTTCACACTAGATAAATGCCATTTTTGTGTCACAAAGTTAGAGGCCTGTCAGTTGTTTCTCATCAGCATTTGTGCTTTAAAATTTGTGAACTTGGGGAGAAGCAGACCACTGTACGTAGGCCCCATTCAATGTCATTGTCTTATGTATCTGTTGAAACTATTGTAAAAATTGATAAAGTTTGACAGTAAAGTTGCAACTAGATGCTTCTGTATGAGTCAGAGCACCATGAAGCAGTGCCACCGAAGTATCATGACTTCTGTCCAAAATTGTTGTTTTAATTATGCCTCAATCTCAGGTGCTGAATGGAAGGGAGCTGTTTTAAAAGAGCAGTTGAACGTCGATGGATTTTGTCATATGCCTTAGCCGTTTAAATGTGTGACCACCTTTCACTATATACACACACCCTCACCCTCACCCTGTATGCCAAATATGAGACACTTAGCTACACTCCTGAATTATAATGGGTTACATCAGCTGTCAGAAAAGAATCTCTTCTCTCTCCCTACCTTTAAAAAATTCCAGGCTCAATGGTTCTCACTCTGCTTAATTCTTTCCAAATATTTTTCAGCTCAGAGACTAGAATTGTAAAGAATTATGATTGATTTTACTATATTTGATGTTAATGCCCTTGCTCCTTTTTTAGGTCTCGCCTGAGCCAGCTCGCATGCGCTGCTCTGCGAGACTTTTTATAAGGGGGCCACAAAATCTGACCACACGCTTGCGCGTGTGGGTTGTTTTTGGTCAGAGGCTATTGGCCTTTGCGTGCGTCTTTCTAAGAAAGACAGCACGCAATTGGGCAAAGGCGGGTGCATGTCCCGCCTTTGTTCCGCCCACAGCCTATTGCTTGCGGTTACCCGCACAGGCACCATCTGTTTTGAATTATCGTGCTCAGACGCGTTCGCGATAATTCAAAACAGATGTCTCGCTGAAGCGCGAGCACCACTCGCGTGCTTGTTGCTTCAGGCACTAAATATGTGAGAGGTTGTGTTAGCCCATGAATGCATGTGAGAGGGTGTGTAACGGAAGCCCTCTCTCTTGTGTGTTTGTGGCCGTGTCTTACTGAATGAAGGTTGTGTTAGAGAAGTGTGCCCTGTGAAATAGCTGTGTGCCCTTGCACTGAGCTCCCACCAGCCCGCCCCCTGCAGCCTTCAGATACCGGTGTGGCCTCGCACTGATCTGCCATCGGCCTTTACCGTGATCTCCCGGCCACGCTTCGGCAGCCTTCACATACTGGGGTGCCCCCGCAGCTAGCACTGAGCTCCTGAGCAGCCTTCAGATACCGGCATGCCTTAGCACTGAGCTCCCACCATCCAGCCCCAGTATCCTTCACATACCAGGGTACTGAGCTCCAGAGCAGCTCTCAGATACCGGGGTTCCTTCTACTGAGCTTCTACTAGCCCGCCCCCAGCAGTCTTCACATACCGGGGTGCCCAGGCACTGAACTCCCACCAGTCCACCCCTACCAGTCTTCATATACTGGAGTGCCCTCACAGCTCGCACTGACTTCCCAATAAGTCTTCAGACACCGGCGTGCCCTCGCACCCAGCTCCCTACCAGCCTTCACATACCGGGGTGCCCTCGCAGCTCGCACTGACTTCACCGGCGAGCCCTCGCACTGAGCTCCAGAGCAGCCTCCAGATAGGGGGGTGCCCTGGCACTGAGCTCCCGCCAGCCCGCCCCTACCAGCCTTCACATACCGGGGTGCCCTCGCAGCTCGCACTGACTTCACCGGCGAGCCCTCGCACTGAGCTCCCGAGCAGGCACCAGATACCGGGGTGCACTCGCATTGAGCAACCTCCCCCTTGTCTGCCTCCGCTTGTTTCTTTCCTGGCCCCGGCTCGCTGCATCGAGCCAGCTTAATGAATGGGACTCAGTTCAGGGTGGCAGGTAGGTCGGGAGGCTGGAGCCAGGGACTTGATTCCTTTGGCAATGGAAGAGAAAACAAGCATTGGCATAGCCAATAGGTCTCGCCTTTGGGACCTGCTCCATAACTAAATACTCAAAAGGTCCCAAAGGCGAGACCTATTGGCTATGCCAATGCTTGTTATCACTTGTAATGTAAAAGATGTTTTCCTGGTGGACAAGTAAGAACTCTATGCTTTGGTGCAAGAGGGCTGCTTCGAATATTACTACTGGAGCATAAGCTTACTCCAATTATGTTATAACAGGCACTGTTGCAACATGTTATATGAGGAATATAACAAAGGAAATGAGAGATGAGATCAAAACCTGCATGTACAAACCTGTAGCTATTTTGGATTCTGTCCAGTTGGTGTTTTGTTTTTAGGAAATGAAGAGATCTTTATAGACCTTTTAAATGACAGGTAATCGCTGATTGACCTTGTTTTCCCGAGGGACATGTTCCAGAGTTTGCATGTGTGTACAGAGAAAGATTGCTTGCCCAATCTGGTCTTTTATAGGTCGGCGGGTCAAAGATGGAGGCATTTTTTCATGATTTAGAATTAGAACCTGAATTTGATTGTAAATAATGATTCCTGCCTAGTGGATAGTTCAGTGGGCATGAATTAAAAGTATGTTATCCAGCCACGGGGATCCTCGCGGTCAGAGATGTGGTGGTCCCACTTGTTCAGGTGTTAGCACTTGTCTTGCAGCAGCATTCTGGATCTGTTGCAGTTGCCAATTGGAAGTTTTGGCAGTTAAATTTAGAGCATGTTAATGTGGTTGAGACTTGGTAAGACTTTAACTTTAGAGGCTTGAGCAATGTGGAATATTCCTAGGTGAGGGTCAGAGGATTTTCATGGTGCACAATCCATTTTTAGCCACTTGGTTAACCTTTTGGTTAGAGTGAGTTGAGGAACAACTATTGGATTGGTGAATGGTGGTGTACGAAAAGGAAGGAACATAATTTGGGTTTTTCATGGATGTTGGTCTTAATCCAGTTGAGAACAATGCCTTGGTTTACAGTTACACTTCTCTTTTTGGATTCAATTTGGTTATCAGTGGAGTCAAATGCTGATGACTGGTCAAGAAGAAAGATTTGCTCCACCAGTTGGTCTGCTGTTTTGTAGAGGTTGTTCATTTCCATACCAACTTGCAGGTGCGGCTGGTGACTTATGAAAGTGGTAGGGCGTAAACGTTAGAGGTAAGTATTGTGCCGCGAGCGAGCCTGACCGTCGTCATGAGAGTTCAAAGGGGTTCTCACCACAGGAGGATTTTTAAACAAGCATTGGCATAGCCAATAGGTCTCGCCTTTGGGACCATATAAGTGTTTAGCCATGCAACAGTTGATGTTGTTGCACCAAGGCTATTGTGCTGCATAACTAAATACTTATAAGGTCCCAAAAGCGAGACATATTGGCTTTGCCAATGCTTGTTTTCTTTGACTTTGCCCCTTTTTTTTTTTTACTCGTAAGTGTCTTTGAACGTCATAGACTTTGTTCAGTGAAAACAATTGTCATGAAAAACTACTTGATGTCACCAACTGATACAAACTCCAACGTCCTACTCATGTAGCTCTTCCACCCTCAGATGAGGGCCTCTCTCTCGGTTTACATGCGTGTTATTACAATTTCAGACCCTTCAGAGTCTTGGTTGTATCTCGATATTCCAATAGTCTCTGTGAGTGAAGGGTGTAAGCACCAGAGGCCGAATAAACAGTAGAAAACAATTTAGCTGCCTTCTGCATTATCAATTGTAAAACATCTTGCTGCATGTAAAACGAATCAAATATACAGTTAATTTATACACCGAGAAATAATACAAAAGCAACACATGGGAATAGAATATGACCACTTGCTATTGGTACTACATCAGAAGAATGGACTGCAGTGAATGCAATTTGAAAACTATCTGCTAAAATATTAAAATCAAAATACAGATTAGAGGAATGAGAGAGTCATTTGGAGATAACCCAAAAAACAAATGGTCTAAATTGGGAAAAAACAGAAACCTTGCCCACAGGAGATTACAGAAGAACAATACTGTAATAGAATGGATACATTACAAACAAAACACAGAGGGTTTGAGGGAGGTACTAGAATATATTTCAAACAAGTGGAAATAATTTCTCTAAATGGAGGGAAATTTATTTTAGACGCCTTAAGCACGCCTCAGTCAAAGAAGCACTTCTTAGAAGCAAATCCGCTCAAGAAAAGCTTCTGCACAACCGCTTGAAATGAACCAGTCACGGCATTGTTTATTAATTCTTGCTTGATTCCTCCAGACAACCGTTTAAACAATGACTGTTGGGAAATGTCCCTCAAAGAATCGACAACAATGGCAGGGAATCAGGACTTTTATTTTTCTCTAATACTGGTTAAAAGAAGAAGGCATATTTCTTCCTGAAGGGATTAATGGCCGATTTATAAGAAGACAGCTGCAGGCGAAACAATTGGCAAGAGATCTTTATCGTTCCTAATAATATCCGCGCCCTTTATACCCACAGGGGCTCGCGCTGAGACAAATATTGCTCTCGGCCTCGACCGCGCGCGCTGGAAAGTGCTACGCTAATGTTAGCACTGTTACTACTTAGTTAACAAAGAGACAAATCCTGGTAAGAAAAGCGACTGTACAACAAGCAGTTCAGAAATACGACGGCAATGCGCTCCGAGCCATCTATTGCGCTAGAACGTGGCACGCTGTTCCATTCTACCTCAACCATCCCAAATACAGCTCATTGGCGGCATGAGTTTGAGGGCCAAAATCACATACGACAAACTGCACGAGAGACACAGTGGCGGCCGGTATGCTCGAGGGAGTGGGGAGTCGCGGGTGGGGAATACAAAAATCAACAACAAAAAAACGTACATACCTGAGTTGCCTCCGCTTAAGGCCCGCCACGCTGTACTGGTAGGTCTGCGTGTTCCTGTCCTCCCCTACGCAATGCAACTCAAGCCAATCACAAGGCTGGTAGGCGCAGCAGGGGAGCGCCTTAGCCGGGACATTTTCTTAGAGAACAAGGGAGAATGGGCGGTCCTGCTTGAGGGCAGGGGGGGAGTGGCTTACCCACTGTTGTGGGTACTGACTGTTTGGTCGGCTCCAGAGCCGACCAAACAGTCAGTACCCACAACAGTGGGTAAGCCACTCCCCCCTGCCCTCGAGCAGGACCGCCTACCCTCCCGCCCCCAACCAGACACAGCGGCGCTTCTGCTTATTTCTAGCCCCATGCCTCTTTTATCCCTCCACTGTTCCTTTTCAATTCAAATAACAGATAACATGTCCACCACTCAAATTAATTGCATATTTCCCTATACTAATTCCCACTAATCCTGTTTGGGTTCCAGAGTAGCGTACTACTCACCGTAAAGCTTATCAACACCTCATCAGGTGTAGCAAGCGCTATATAAATGTGAACCTTTTTCCCGCTTCTATCCCTCCACTATCCTTCTCAATCCAAATAACAGACTAACATACCCACAGCTTAAATTACTTCAAATTTCACTAATCTAATTCACTACTAATCCTTTATGGGTTCTGGAGGAGCGCGCTACTCACCGAAAAGCGCTTCAACACCTCAGGGTTAGCAAGCACTATATAACTGCAAACATTTTCCCTGCACTATCTTTCTCAATCCAAATAACCGACTAACATATTCACCACTCAAATTACTTTCATATTTCACTTTACTAATTTACCACTAATCCCTTATGGGTTACGGAGTAGCATGCTACTCACTGAAAAAGCGCTTCAACACCTCATCAGGGGTAGCAAGCGCTATATAAATGTAAACCTTTTCCCTCTTCTATTCCTCCGCTATCCTTCTCAATCCAAATAACTAATTAACTTGTACCCAACTAAATTTGCTTTCATATTTAACTATACTAATTCACCCATATTCCTTTGTGTTCCGGAGTAGCGTGCTACTCACTGAAAAAGCACTTTGACGCCTCATCAGGAGTAGTAAGCACTATATAAATGCAATTACAATACAATAAAGTTATGGAATGGAATGTTTTAGTATTTATTTAGATATCGATGTTCACAAATGTGTCTTTTAAGGCCCTGCAAAAAAAAAAAGATGATGGATGTACTGCTGAACAATGCAAACATTCACCCCCAGTCAACAGATCTGGATTTAATCCATTGTTTTTTGCCCACTAAGGCACCCCAGATTTGACCCAGCCAAATGCAAATCAGTCTTGACCCTGGGCTTCATGGGAACAGTCCAGCCCGAACTGCCAAGCAAAGTCGTTCCTGCACTGGAAACAAGCATCATGGGACCGATTTTCGGGTATCGCCCCATATCATCCAGGCTAGCTTGATTCCTGTGGTGCGGTGAGCATGGGCCCCACGTCTGGGTATACCCTTCTCCCTTAGGGTGATAAATGCAAAAATAACAGATGATGGATGGAGTGCTGAACAATGCAAACATTCACCACCAGTCAGCAGATTAAGATTTAATCCGTCATTTTTCCCAAAGAAAGGGTACAGATTTTCAGGGCGCAAAAGACTCTCACTCATTTGATTATGTCCAAATAGAGTTTCTTTTTTCTTCGAGCCTTTTGCCAAAAACAGCTATATTTCATCAAGATACTTAAGCTTGTACTCAGACCAGGATGACGTGAATTCGTTTTGGTTGCCATCAGCATTTTGATTGGGCACTAAATATTGTTCATTATGTCAGTACATTATGTCTGAGTCGTGTATGAATTTGAAATTAGGGTTTTACAGAGAGTCTGTGGGGCTCCACACAAGAAATATTGTTGAGAGAGAAGATGACAAATCCTCACCCTGTGTTTGTGACTCATGAAGGATCCACTCCACCAGAGTGTGAGGGAGTCACTCAGTCACAATTAATCAGACATGCAAACTGCACTGACAGGTGTACTGTGTCAATGGAATGGCAGGGTTGTACAATTATAATTATGTCATGGTTGCCCTCACTAATGACTCAAAGGAGGACTGCCCATACTGCAGCAAAGGTTGCTTCTGTGCCGGAGATAAACCTCAGCCACCATTGAACATAATAGTATAGCAGTCACATAGCATACTGATTAGATGGGTAGAGTTGCGCGGAGGTCTGATTGTGGATACCAGTATACTTCTCTTGTTCAGACCAGTAGTTGTCTTTAATGACACGAGAAACAAAATTCAAGAAAGGCATGAAACCATATGCAGTGAAGAGTGGATTAATACAAAGAGATTTTACATCATTAAATATTTGCTCAGACCTACCTAGCAGTCCCCTATTTTTGAGTGTTTAGGTTTCCTACATTGATTTATATTTTATATCTACATGTGCTCCAAAATGAAAAGAAATGCCATTGTGCGCTGGGCGTGGCCAGGAAGACCAACCAGCACGTGTCTCCCCTGAGCTCCATGATCGAGCCACTTTAATCCCCCTAAAAAGCACAACATGGCGGAGAAAATGGCGTGGAGCGGCCCCTTTAGTATTTTTTGAATGGGTGGTGGGTCAGTATTCTGGAGACTGACAACGAGTTCAGCCCGGGGAGAGCCCAACTCGGAGCCGCCTCCAACATGACCGAGCAGAAAGGATGGCACCTGCTGCTCTGGCTGATACTTCTTGCGCTCGCACACCAGTGTTTGGAGAGGATTGGCGGTGAGTGGAGACGGTGAAGCTACCCAGAGGTACCTTCCCCTGCTGCTGCTCCGCAAGTGGACCTCTACCTGCAGCTTGTGCTCGCCACCAGGACCCACGAGGGGCACTCTCACATTGGACCTGAAAAAACGGTGCCTGGAGCCGCTGCGGACTCCCTTCTGCATGGCGTGACCCTCATCCGGCCCCCTCTGTGATCATCGGCAGGCCCTGACTGGGGGCCCAGATGGGTCAACATTAATTGTGGCCCCTTGCTTGCTGACAGGGTTTACTTGCCCTCCTGGCATCGTCCGCTGCCACTCTGCCCATCTGAGCGGCAATATTGGCCCCCCTGAGCTGGTCAAGCAGCACTCCAGGCTTACAGCGGCCCACTTGACTATGATAGAGGGCCTATGTCAACTCGCCTGACCACCTAGGACAATCAGGAGAGGATTTGCTGCAAACGGAGTAAATTGAAAATGGAGGCCCGTAACCAGCTAAAGGGGAGGGTGATGGGGTTCGAAAAGAAAGGCCGGGGCAGAGGACGCACAAGGGAAAGGAATAGAAAGGGGCGAGTGCGCCGGTAAACACCGCTCCACTGGTGGTTGGGGAAGTTTTATCTGAACTCCACGCTCCAAGTGGAGCAGAGTGTCAAAACTCCGTGAACTCCTCCAGAGGAGCAGAGTTTACCACCCAGGCCTAGATGTTTGACGCCAGGGGTACCATAGACAAGGTGAAAATTAGTGGGATAGGGGGCAACCCTGTTTCGTGCCTCTAGTGATGGTCAAATTAGGGAATATTGCCCGTTAACTTTGATTTTAGTGGTTGTTTTTGTAAAATGGTTCTTCCTCCGCAGGGGCACTGGGCCTAGTCCTCTATAGCAGGCTTGGACTAGTGACAAATAAAGTGAGTCTCTGATAGCATGGGCCGAGCTCAGGGGATGCTGTTGGGAAAGGCATGTTCTCTGCACCCTTAAGAACACTAGGATGTGTCCTGACCCCGATTTTCCTAGTCCATGATAGCGCCTAGACACAACCTTAGATGCTGCTGAGTCTGATAGCGTGGGCCAAGCCCAGGGCTCTCTGAAGACTTGGGTTCAGGAGAGAGTGAGCAGAGTTGAACCATGCCTAAAGCAAAGGCTGACATGTCCGGGTGCAAAACTGTCTTTGTGACCGGGCACCTAGTACTCCAGCGCCTTGAAGCCTCGGCTGTCCTAGCACAGAGAATCGTAGTATAAGCACCAACAGATTAATTGACTGAAAGATGTATTGCCTTCATTTATCTCGTTGGGACAGAATGTTCCAAAATCTAGGAAATTTGGTGTGTGTGAAGAGGGGGCATAGGGGTCTAGTAGTTTATTTATTTTTTGTAATTGCCGTTTTCTAAAGTGTGAATTCAACATAAGTGGACTTTGAAGTGCTTTATAGGAGGATGTCCAGTAAACGATTAAATGAACCAACATGTATAAAATGCAACATAGGCAGGCAAAATTGCATGTAAGCATTAAAAATGTGGATAAGACAAACCACATCCTGTATTTTTTTAGTAGGAATGTGAAATGAGTATAAAATGTTGGGGATTGGAAATAGAAAAGAGGGAAACATTCACATATTCGGATACAATATGCACATAGCTTTGGGTGGTATCGGAGGATTGGGATTACAATGCCACTCTGGGCGTGAAGACCTGGCTCTAATCATGGCTTCAATGCTTTAGGAAACAACTGTGAAATTCTGGGCAAATCGCTGCCTGCTTATGTATCTTCGTTTAAGTGTGAGGAAAGTCACTATGTAAAAATAGTATACTTCAGGCCCTCCACATCATATCATTCCCTGTGGAGCATCCCATGTGCCAGCTGCTCCCGCTTTTAGCAAATAAATATTTACAGTCTTTATGAAATGTCTAAATGGGCAACGCTCAATTAGTCTGTCCCAAAGTTTAAAACAATGAGATTTGCACCTCTGTTGTATGTGTAAACTAAATGAAATGTAGATGATACATTGTAACATTTCAATGTAAAAGTAATATTATCATGCAGGATTACGTACTTTTTCTAGATTTTTTTTTAGTTAATCGCGTTTTCAGCAGTCGCAACAAAGATTTCTGTGCAGAAACTTTTTGACATACACAAGTATTGTGTTTTTTCAGTGGCGGCCCGAGTAGTACTGGGGTGGCCAAGCAATGGAACGCTAGCTTGCGAAACACTGTGGAATTTGGCAGAATATTTTGGTAACTCTGCGGAATTCCATAGAGTGTAAGTCTGCGAGCTCCACCTAATCTTGAGAAACCCAAATATACATGGTTGATGGTAGGAGGCAGAGAATATAAACTTGCCTTGTTTACTGATGCTGGCAGTCATGGCAAATTGTATTTTGAATCACTCAAAAAGCACCCAATTTCCGTATTTATCCACATTTAAAAATAAATACAGACAAGAAATTAAATGGTTTTCTGTCTGTATTTATCTGTAAAAATCAGTAAAAACGGAAAACTGGGAGCCTTATTTATAATTAACTCGTCTGAGTCAAAACAAAAAAGTTAAAGTGGCTCACATTGGTATCAGGTTTCAAAATTAATTACCAGAATTCGCAAGGGATAGGGATAGCAGACCTCAAAATACCCTATGTGAACTGATCTAAAGGGGGACCCTTGGTGTGGTCAGAAACCAAAATCCGCTTCCTGGGCATCAATTTCCCCTCCCAAACACAAGTGATCTATGAGTGGAAAATTACCCTCTGATCACCGTGCTGGTGTCGATTCACTTGCAAATGATTGCCTCCTTGTGGCAGTGTAAATCCCGGTGGGTTGCATCCACAACTCTATCACAGTCTATGGCCAAGAAGGGATTGGGAGTCCCTGATGTGGTGTCATACACATTAGCACCCTGAATTGAGCCTTCCCTCGAATGGAACTTCGACCCCCTAAGGCTAGCCATGTATTTAAGTCGAACAATCCTTTTCTCCAGTTCCCCTGGGGGATTTGACCGCGCTTCATGTGGCAATGGTCCTCTTCCCTACTGCCCATGACGGACACACTCTTAGAATATTGGCAAGTAATACTAGGCAAACAAACATTCCCCTTATACCCCTTCCAATTGAACCCCAATAGTGAACAACCCAGATCGTTAGTGTGACAGACCACAATTACGCACCTGGAACCAGAATCATGCCACCCCTCCTGAAAGATTTTTTCATGGGTGACGCACAACAAGAAAACTACAAGAAGTCTTAATGGTCAGCTTTAACCTAAACAGGCATGAGAGTAGTCGCCTAATGCAGGTATTACCATTCCATTCCATAGCTTTATTTTGGTCCCAAGGACCATAAAAGTACATTGCCGAAAAATTTCTCCCTAAGGAGTATACACGAGTGAACCATAGATAATACATAACCGTAAAATTAGTTTGTATTAAAAAGAGAAGTCTAGAAAGTCTCCCACTAAATAACTGTACACTTCGGCACATTTGGCGATAATAAAGTGCATTTTGGAATTTTCCAGGGGATAAGCCTAGGAAAGTCATATCTCAACCCTTCCAAATCAAACTGCCTGGGAGTCCCTTTAGCACAGAACCTGGTGTAGTACAGTACAATCAGGTGTTAACAACTTGTTTCATCAAAAGATATTATCATTAAAACTTTAAAAAGGAAGGAATAAGTTCAAAAGTGATAAAAGAATACAGACAATGCAAGTTTCTAAGGCCGTAAAGGCTGGTTTAAAAATGTCCCAACGTACACACCACATTGAGGTTAAAAATACTAGATACAGCAAAGACAATGGGGGCATGAGGTTCGTACTTTAGGACTCTAAATGCCTCTGCACAATGTACGAAACCTAAATTCCTGCAGAGTTGAATGAGCCAGCCCTGTCTAGGTAGTTTATAGCCAGGACAGAAAAAAAAGACATGTAGCTCCATCTCTTCCTTGTAGTTACAGGCAGGGCACCCTCCAGGTAAAGTTTTGGACCATTTGTTCAAAAAGGCACGGAGCAGTAGAGTCCCAAATCTAAACTGTACATATAATTTCCTTGCCAGAGTTGGTGGAATGTCATCCAGGAGGGATTCTATAATGTACTCGTCCTTGATTTTTTTAATAAGGCGGCTGTCAAATGGCCTGAGGACGAGCTTTCCTCGATATCGGCTAATTTGTGCCTATTACACTGGGTGGGAGGGAGATAAATACTTTCAGCTATGTCCCGTGAGACAACAGCCATAGAGTCTCTATACCTCTACAATTTACGAAGAAAACACATTACTTGCTTGGCTTTATCAACATATCATGGTCCTCACTCCTCACAGAAAGCACACCTACGTAATACAAAAAGAGAGGGACCTTGGAGCTGACGCGGCAAAAAGACACTTGATAAGCCATCTGGGGGAGGGGCTGTGAAGTTCTTCATATGTCCACACCACAAAGAAAGTTCCTATAAAAGACTGACAGGTTGGTATCTCACCCCAAAATGACTTCACAAGATGTTCGGCAGCCCTGACCTCTGAAGGAAGGGCTCCGGAGCTTGCAGCACCCCACTGAACATATGGTGGTCATGCCCTCATGCTCATTCCATTTAGCAGGAGGTCCTCTCTGCTATCCGTACTGTAACTAATAAACTCCTAACCTAGGACCCTCTTTTGATCTTGTTTAGGGCACCCAGACCAAAAAGAACATACACCACATCTATTCAACCAGGCAAAATATTCTCCCACCTGCTGCTGGAAGCCTATCTGAATATAGACCAAATGAGAAATCAAACCCCAGCTCCATCCCTCAACATGTGGTGGGGAACAATATTGACTATACATGCTGTGGCAAAATTGACAGCATTGGGAAGGGATAGAGTTCACAAATTCGAAACTACATGGCACCCCTTTGCCACTCAACTCACATAAAGGGAACCGGATGGTCTATCTATTAGTCTCACAAAAATTGATATATATGCTAGGGAACCGACAAATGTATTTGTTAGGATGAGAACCCTCACTCACCCTAAGGTGACATGCTTCATCATTGGGTTCCCTCCATCGAATTAGGTTAGAATGAGGGGTAGAGTGCAAAAAATACATTCAAAAAGTGTGTTAAAACTATATCCTGGATGAACAAAGGTAACCTCTAATAGTGTCTCCAGTGGATAGATCTAAAATCAGCGAAGTGAAAAATAGGGATATGGATGTTCCCAATTGAGCTAAGGTCAACGTGTTTCTGCCTGTTAGACCGTCTGGTTCTTGGCATTCTTCAGGACCAAACTCCTAGTCACTCTGCTATTATTGTGAAAAAACATACAAGATAAAAATACCATACTCCAATTATATGGCAATGACCCGTGGTACCAGCTGCAGTCCGGTCCACCGTCTGTAAGAAGATATAGAAACATAAAGAAGATATATAAACATAGTCAAAACAAATCAATGGTCCCATTATCTGTAACCCAATACACCAGTGTCTACACCACTGCACATGTGAGGAAATAATAACACATGCTTAAGTAGTACTGTACTCTCACCAAAATACGACTACTTGTCTACCTCCTCCTTCATGGGAATCCTTTACTAAACCCCTTCGCCACTTATATAAACAACAACGACTGGGAGTTGTTGCATTGGCAATGTCCAGAGCTCTGTGATGCTCAGGCATGTGCAACATATCCCCCTTCTACGGTGATCCCTAGGTCTCAGGGGGTGCCCAATAAGACTAATAAGCCTGACTCTAGACTTTTACATTTTCATAATTTTGGAACTATGCACCACGACCAGAATTCAGATCTGACACCATTCAGGCCCATTTGAACAGTTATCTTTTCAACATTAATCCTCTTTGTAATTGTATGATCCATATGAAGAACGTGTGCGTCAATGTACCTATGTATTCACTCTATGCCTTTCCTTCTTGACTACCTGTTTATTTCCCCTTCCGCTCTCGACCTTTCCCATCCTTAAAGCCAAAAGTAAAGTTGTTAAAAAAAAGAAAGAAATGGCATTTTGCTTGTGTAGCTTTGTTGTATTGGCAAATATGTAATGTTATATTTTTATTTCATGACCTAACAGAATAATTTAAAAATGACTACTTTGCTACATGGTTTTTAGTGCTCTAGGTTGATAGCGCTGAATGTAAGATGTCCCCATTCTGTTTCGCAGATTGGAAGTTTGGAAGATTACTACCACTTCTATCACAGCAAGACGATAAAGAGATCCACGCTCAGCAGTCGCGGGACCCACAGCTTCATCCGAATGGACCCTCAGGTGCGTGCGTAGGCCCCTTGGCATTCTGTATAGATTGCAGGGGCTCTTGACTCATAGTTGTGAAAGGATCGTGCAATGTTGCAGATGGGCCAATATAAGAGGTATAACGGTATTACTCACAAGTAACCAACACATAAAGAATAAAATGCGTTTTCTGCATGTGATACTAAAAATATACAGATTTTTTAAAAGTCTTTTGAGGATAGTTAAGATGCATGTTGACCATATGACAAAAGTTACTGGAGATGGTTGAAATGATCTCTTCTTTCTCCGCTTGTGCAGAACCTTGGAACACTTAAAGATTTAAGACATAGATTACACCTCTGGATAATGTTCGTGCTATATAAAACTGCATAAATAAATAACTAAATAAGTGACGAGAAACAAGTCTCGGAGCCAATGGAACAGAGGAGCATGCCTCTTAACTCACCCTCATTTAAAGGATTTTAACTTTTTTGGACACAGCTGCACCCTCCAAACCAGCAAAATGCCTTCATAACGTCAGTAGAATCACCCGCCCTGAAAATCTTTTTCACCCTCCAACAGTTTTTATTCTCCATTAGTTGCGATAGGCTCCCCATGCAAATCCACTCTGCTTGAGCCCCCAAATTTATTTTTAGAGTAGACCCTTGCCCTTAGTCGGGTCCTTAGATCTTGACTTCATGAGCTCGTGAGGCGCTCCTTTTGCAATATTTTATTGGTAATCACTGGGGTAAAGGTGCATTGCCAAATCGCACTCTGTAAACAAATATTGACTGGATTAGACGTGGATTGGCCTGTGTGACAACAACGTTGTTTGAAAACTGGGCCATTAACACAGGCAGAAGGACATTTTGAGGTCTTCTTTGCGAATGAGCAAGGCTTTAATTGATATACATTGCCTGCTCCTTTTCCTTCTATTGACTGATTAGTTTGTTGTGTCAGGACTTAATAATGTTTATGCTCTAAAATCTACTAAAACTAGTTTATAAGATGTATTTTTATTTCCTAATCTTGGCTTTTTACTGTAGTCCCATTACTAGGTGTTTGCAGAAACACTATGGGCCTGATTACAAATTTTGTTGGTATTGGAGCGGGCGAGCTGCCACCGACACGCTCCAGCACCACCGCCCTCCCCTCCAGATCACAACGTAAAAGTGGTCTGATGGGTGGGCAGCGTGGCGGTCCTGTGGCAGTGCCTCACACAAGGTTCCTACATGGCATGGACTGTAACGTCCATGCTTTGCAGGAACTGTGGTGCATGCACACAGGGGCCACATGTTGTGCCTCCCTGCATGCACCCCTGTGCACAGGGGCAACAGGGGGCCCTGTAGGGTCCCCTTTGTCTCCTCTCCACCACCGTTTTTATTGAGGAGGAACTGCCATGAAAACCATGGCAGAGGGGAAACTCGTACTATGCATGGTGGGATCACAGCAGTCCCGCCAAGCATATTGTGGCCTGAAGACTGCTGCCCCACCACCAGGAAACGGCGGTTCCCTGGCGGCGTTGGCGGTCCCTTGACGGTCTGACCACCCAAGTTGTAATAGAGCGGTCGGACTACCGGTGCGGCGGTGGCTGGACCGCCATTGCCATGCCCCATGAGTCTGACAGTCCTCGGATAGATAGATTAGTTGTTAACTCTGCCATGGAAAGCTCTTACTTCAGTGACTTTTACTTTGTAATAAAGAGTTTAAATGATTGCCACGCCTAGCTCCTCTTGTGAACAAAACTCTTGCAGCAGGACATCTTTCCAAGACTGACAACTGTTTCTCAACCAAATATGAATGACTAAGAAACACAAACATTCATTAGTAAGCAGGTGTGTTGGGCTTTACTGTTCTCAGGAACGATGACTGCACTGGTAGTATCTTGGAAATGCACTTCAAGTCCTAGTTTTCACAGTTAATGTTATTTGCTGCTTTCATCCTCCTATGCTGTTTTTTCTGCTCCCTTCTTGTTCTGTTTGTCAGTGAAAGCTTTGGCTATGTTTTTTCTGGTCCCCTCTTATTTCTGTTGTTAGAGACAGGTTTAACTAATGTGGTGTACACAGTGAATCTTTGAGCTCAGCCTCTCTCAGCCATCACATTCATCAGCCTTTTGTTGATTATAATTGTCATCCCTCACATGTGTTTTGCATTACATTAAAGCATAATGGCATTACATTTGTGTAGCGATAAGATGAGTCCATTGTGTTCTACCATAATATTGTTACTATTATATCGTGGGACACAAATATTGTGTTGAAAATATTGCGAAGAACATCGTGGACCAGATTATCACAGTTAAGAATATTGTTCTTTAGCTATATTTTAATATTGTTCTTAAAAATATTTTTGTAATGTATATCATTGTTTTATGTGCTGCGTTTAATATGTTTTTTAAGAGCAAGCGCTTGGATTTGTAGGGGTAAAGGGTATGGAATATTTGTTTTTAAAAATCTTTTTATTAGATAATAGTACAGTAAGAAATACGAACACCATTATAGTTACATATAGGAATCATAATTACAGTTTAGCACAGTTACACCTCTTAAAACATCCCAATTGTTGATTGTTCCAATGTGGGTTAAAGTGTTTCTATTGAAGTACATATTGTTCTGCCTGCACAACAATATGTTTGTGTTCAATGGAACAGTATACAGACAAATCATTGGGACTGCCATGGGGACCTGTTTTGCCCCTAGTTTTGCTAATCTCTTCCTGGGGGTCTGGGAGGAGGAAGTCTAGAAATACCTGACACTGCAATGTAAGGAGGGGAAAGTAGTGAGATGGTTACGCTACGAAGACGACCTGTTTGTCATATGGAAAGGCAGCGAGGCCAGCGCTAGAAAAGTCATTGAGAGTCTGAATAAGAATTATTACAATCACAAACTCATGTACAACATGAGTAGAGAATCCATTGAATTACTGGATGTAAAGGTGGAGATAGATGACAACAGACTCCAGACAAAAGTACATCACAAAACCACAGCAGGGACCAGTCTTCTCCATGCTCTCAGTAGTCATCCTGACACCCTGAAATGGAGTATTCCATACGGTGAACTCCTGAGAACAAAGAGAAACTGTAGCACCCAAGAGGATTATCTAATCGAACAAAGAAGTATGATTGAAAGATTCAGGGAACAATGCTACCCCATGTTGGTCTTAGAGAGAGTAAAAGAAAAAGTCGGTAGGATCACTCGAGAACAAACCCTTTTGGAGAAACAAGACTGATTAAAGCTTGTGACCTGCTTTTTTCTTGCATTTACACAGAAAATCTATTTCACATTAAGTTTTGAGAGTTTGTAGGATGCAAAGTGAAATGAGGCAAATCAAGAATTCAAACACCTCTCTACTATCCAAAACAACATGTATTGCCCACTAACCTAGTTTCAGTATTAAGGTGTAGGAGGCTTGCTCTAGATAACTGGGACTTTGGATTGAATCTCTCTTATATGAAGCTTGAGCCTCATATCTCCAACACATAGAGGTGTTGTAAGGGATGGGGTAAATTATACTTGAGGATATAGTGGAGGATTAATTCATTAGTGGTAGTGATTATCCCAAAGTGTCTGTAGCTTTAATAATCTTATATATTGGTCTTTGATATATCATTAAATGTACATTATAGTGGCTCTTTTATTTGGGGGCTAGAGTAGTAATGAAGAAATTACAAATCCCCTCATGTGTTTGTCGGGTTGACTTCCTTAATTTGGAAAAATTACATTAGGCATTTTTTCTATGTCATATCACAAATTCTCTACCTTTGGTTGAAAAACTGCACTGTTGCAAGTTTGCTCTGAATTATATACAATATACTTGAAGAATAATTACATCTATTGCAACAGAGTAAACTCTGCTAAAATTCACATTTAGAGATAAATAGATGTTTCAGTCTTAGTTTAACATAACTCTTCTCTGAAGGGTTATTGATGATGGGTTATTTACTTATGGGCTATTGACTCTGGGGGTTATTGAGGCGAAGAGAAGAGTTATCATGAAAGGCTGAACTAGAAGCCTTGGGTGTAATGAAAGATTTACTCAACATGACAAATATGAAATAATAATTAGATGAGTAATTTTAACGAGCTCAAAAGTGATGTTACACTTCTGATTTAAGTATGGCAATTACTGCTTATTAGATAAATGCTTGTAGACATTCTTTGGTTTTGGGAATCCAGAACTGGATCTCATGGTGATGAGGCTAACTTCTAATGCCTCCATAAGTGAATTTATTTTTTCCTA
The DNA here is from genome assembly GCF_964204655.1 of Triturus cristatus. Taxonomy (NCBI): domain Eukaryota; kingdom Metazoa; phylum Chordata; class Amphibia; order Caudata; family Salamandridae; genus Triturus; species Triturus cristatus. The sequence goes on along the minus strand of NC_140583.1, from coordinate 616,779,602 downwards.
ACCTCTATGAAGAAAGTAAAATCTGAAAATGTATTGATGATATTGGAAATGTATTGGAGTGCAGTGGTTGTGTTAAATATTTCAGTACATATTTGAAAAGGCTTTATTGGTTGATTAATGCAAATAGTCCTCAATTAAAACTAAATTTAACCCAACAGAAAACACGTTGAAACTATTTCTGGTCCCCAGAGCACCAAAAGTAGTTGTTGAGAATGATAGGTGTTGGAATTCTGGAGTTTTGTGGGTAAATTGATCTTACTTGCTGTTTTTTATGCCTATGGGTGCAAACATTTTGGGAAGAAGTAATTGCCTGAATCAACATTGTTGCAGGGTGCGATCGTAAGACAGAAAGAATCTTGATAATTCTTATGGAGGCGTCTCTACACAGGTGTGTTCCTTTAGGATCTATGTTATGACTTATAAAGGCTCTGCGGATTGAGAAGAAAATGTTAAACAACAGAAAGAATTTGTCTGTAAGAGGGAGAATGAGTTGGCTGCAAAAATAGGATCCTTCTAGATTCAATGGAAAACTTGTCTTGTAATATGATAGAAAATTTGAAAAATGCAATACTTTTTGGGGAAATATTTAGACCTATATTCTATAAACTGAGAGGTATGGTCAGCATTCGATATCTTCGATGCATTTGTAACTACCTATGTGTATTAAGAAGAAATTCAATATTATTATTTTCTTTTCTCTTTACCCTGTTTCTGAATGCTCCTCAATGTTACATAAAGTATACAATTAGTTGAAATAAATAGTTTATTGTTGATCGCCATGTTAGAAGTGTTATTGTAAATAGTAATCACATGTATAATTTGACATTATAAACCTGTAGGATTCAGACAAATCTCTGCAGTTGCTCCATGAATAAATAGATTTATAGAGCACATAGCTGCCCTGGACCAGTTTGCCCTAGCACTAAGTTGTTATTCAGCCGAGTTTCCCAGGTCCATGTGTGGCCATCTGGTCCAGTGCAGGATTTTCCTTTGAATTCTGCAGCTTGTAGGCTTCTTTATTTCAATATAAACCAGCACTACAAGTCCCAGGATTCAAAGAAAAATACTTGAACAGGAGCTGCGCTCTCAAAGTCCTGGGAAATATAGCAACTATGGTTACTCAGCATCTACACTAATGTAGTGAGATTGGAATCTGTGATATGCAGGTTACATATAAATTAGTGCCTCATGTGCTCAATTCAATGAGCTAATAATCAGCAAAATGTTTTCTTTATTCATGCAGCAATGTGCCACTCAAAGAACTCCATATTTCCCCTGCAAGTGAAGGCTTCTTTTTACTGCACCCTAAGCAGTACTTTACATGTGCACCTGGATACTCAGGGAAAATAGAAATTATTTGTCAGTCAATCAATCAGGATTTATAAAGTACTGCAAATCATCCGTGAGCATCTCAAGGTGCTGGAGTTTCTAGCTGCTTCACGGTGCTTTGATCATTCCAACAGCTAGGTCTTCAGCCCTTTCCCGAATTCCCAGTGCGATGCGGTGTTCCTAAGATGGAGGGGAAGGTCATTCCAGGCTTTGGCCAGCAGGTGAGAGAATGAGCTTCCTCCACTGTTGGCTCGGCAGATCTGGGGGGGGTGTCTGCGAAGAGGAGGGAGGCATATCACAGGTGTCTGGGCAGGTGGTGGAAGGTCATTCATTGTGTATGGTTTTATATGCAAGGGTCAGCATCTTGAACCGGCATCTCTTCTGTATCGAGAGCCAGTGTAGCTTCTTGAGGTGCGGGGTGATGTGAATCTGTCTGGGGAGGTTGAGGATGAGTGTTGCTGTTGAGTTTTTTATTGTCTATAGTCTCTTCATACATAGAGAGTGTTCATGTAATCCAGCCTGCTGGTGATGAGGGCCAGAATGACGGTCCTCGTAGTGTTGATTAGGATCCACCTAATCTGCATGGATAACTTGCTGGATAGGATGATGCTGAAGTTGAGGGTGTGGTCTGTCGGGCAGGGGAAGCGCCAGGTTCAGCAGGCCACCAAGTGTCATTCCATGGCGAGGTGTTGTTCCCAAAGATGAGGACTTTCATTTAGTCTGTGTTGAGCTTGTTGCAGTTATCCTTCATCCAGTCAGCGATGTTCACCATACATCTGTGGACGTTGGTTCTGCTGCTGGAGGGGTCTTCTGACAGTGAGAGGATAAGCTGGGTGTCATCGTCATAAGAGATGATGTTGAGTCCATGCTATCTGACGGTGTTGGCCATGGGAGTCACGTACGTGTTGAAGAGGGTGGGGCTGAGCGATGATCCTTGTGGGACAACACAGATGATCTTCTTGGGGTCCTAGGTGAATGGTAGGAGACTGACTATGGGTACTTTCAATGAGGTATGATGAGATCCATTTGAGGGTGTCTCCCAGGGTTCCAATTTGGTGGAGTCTGTTAATAAAGATGTGATGGAAGACGGGTTTGAAAGCGGCTGACCGGTCCAGGAGGATGAGCGTTGCTGTTTCGCTGTGGTCCAGGAGGGTCCTAATGTAATCGGTGGCTGCAATCAGGGCTGTCTCAGTTCTGTGGTGGGCTTGAAATCTGGATTGAGAGGGGTCCAGGAGGTTATAGTGTTCCAGGTGTTTGTGAGTTGCTGGTTGACTGCCTATTTGAGAACCTTTGCCGGAAAGGGGAGCAGGGAGATGGGCCAGTAGTCCTTCAGATCTGCTGAGTCAGTGGATGGTTTCTTCAGGAGGGGCCTTACTTCAGCGTGTTTCCAGTCCTGCGGGATGGAGGTGGTGGTGATGGAGGTGTTCAGGACTTTCTTGAGTTCATTGCCAATAGTCTTGCCCCTGAGGTTGAAGATGTGGTGAGGACATAGGTCCGTGGGTGCTCTCGAGTGTACGGATTTCATAATGGAGATTGTGGCTTGAGTTATGAGAGGGTCCCAACGGGTGAGCAGTTCTTTAGGGTTTGTATTGGTGGGGGTGAGTAGGCTGATGCTGTCGGCAGCTGGGGGTTGGGGTTTGAAGTTCTCATAGATGGATGAGATCTTATCATGGAAAAGGTCCGCCTGGGTGTCACACAGTTCTTGGGAGGGGGGGATGTCATTCCCAGTGGCTGCAGGGTTGGAGAACTCCTTCATGTTTGCAAAGAGTTCTTTGTTGTGGTTTGTGCTGGCTTCTACATTGTCTGCTAGAGTGTTCTTCTTTGTTTCTCTCAGGAGACGGTGGTACTGGTTGAGTGCTGTTTTGAAGGTGGTATGGTCTCCTGTCTTTTTGCTAGTACTCTACTTCCTTTCTAATTACTGGCAGTTGCATTTGCAGGATTTCAGCTCCACAGTGAACCAGCTGGCTGTTCAGGCTGATACATTGGGTTTGGCTGGCTTGGTCGGGCGATTGTGTCGGTGCATCAGAAGACCCAGTGGGAGAAGTTCTTCGCCGCCTGTTCTATGTCAGATGTTGTGTCTGAGTTGAGAGCGTTGTTCCACCGGTCTTCTGATATCTTTTTCCATTTTCTGAGTATGGACCTGGTGTGTGTGGTGCCAGTGCTGGTCGATCCTGAGATGGTGTAGTGGACGCTGTAGTGGTCGGTCCATTTGTAAGGCTTATTTAGAGTGAATTAACTTGAGGCATTCAGCAAGAGATGTTATTATTACCCAACTCAATGGTACTAATTGTATCAAGTGGGAAGGAAAAGCTGAGATCGAGATTTGTGAACATACAAGTCATACACTAAGGTGGTGGGAAGGCTTAGCACCTATACACCGAGGTCCCATAATCCTGTGCATAGTTCTGTGTATGTGCAGAATCCCTGCAACACCAGCTGTATGTATAGTGACCTACTGAACTACATTACCAGCAAAAAATAGCTTGCTTCAACTCTCAATTCGAAATGCATTAAGGCGCTGAATTACTAATGCAATTTTTAAATCAGCATGCATTTACATTGTCCATGTTCTAGGGCCTATTTAATGTACTCACAGGGGCGTTTGTGCAGGGATATTGTATCTCACCGCATAGGTTTAATCCCTATTTCTGAGCTTTTACCATTTAATTTAGTTTGTAACTTCGTAGTGTTGCACGTAAGTTTAGTAATAGTATGATAAGGTATAGTATGACTGAGCCTTTTGGCTCATTGTTAGGCCTGCTTGAAAACCAGTGAAGGTAATACTACATTCAAATTATTGATTCCATGTGGTATGGTAATTAGTAGGTGCTGTATTACTGTACCAGTTTCCCCAAATTGCAGTGAGATTTCTACACAATATTCTGGATGCCTTTTGCTGTCAAAATGGGTCTAGCGGATAACTCAGATGTGCAGCTTTTCCCTCAAAACTTGTAATCCAAATTCGGCCGCTACATGGTGACAATAGCCAAAACAAGATTCATGGGAAACCCGTAACGAGGGATCATTTAATGTATTTCGAAAATGTCCCACTACAAAGTAAATTACCAATTGGAAATGCAGACAGTATTAAATACATTCAGGACCCCTATTTTGGATTACATTAACCATCTTCATTTGGGGTTGCTGACTACTTTGATTAACAAACTCAGTTGGTCAAGAACGCTTTAGTGTGGGCTGTCTTAGCAAATGTTACCACATATCTCAGACTCAGACTCATTGCAGACTTCTGCTGGAGTGCCATCTTCAGTTTAAGGCTTGTTGTATCACCCTGTAAAATTTCTCTGAGGACAGGTATCTATTGTAAGCGAGATGTTGTGGCCTTATCTCCCTTAATAAGGTTTCTGCTTTGTCAATTATCTATTTTAACCCTTCCATGTGTTAGTAAAAAATGAATAGGGAACCCTGTCTTCTATTCTGGGTCTGATGCCCTAGAATTCTCTCTTGCCGTTTGCTTTCTGCTAGTAGGTTTATAGGTTATGTGCTTTGGGAGTATTTTTCAATTATAAATGCTTTTTTGTATAATTATTGTGGTCTTTTTTTAAATTTGTGTTGTGCTTTAACTTATGTTCAAGAAATGTTCTCCCTGAACCACTGTTGCTAGAATATTGTTTATTGGCCCTGGATTCTGGGAAGTAGGGCTGCCCCTGTTTATTGTAACCATTAAACCTGCTGGAGTCATTTTTAGTAAACAGGACTCTTACTGTCAGTTGCAGGGATTTTAGGGCTAAAACTTTCCAGCATCCCTGTGGAGTTCCACAGGGTTCTACCCTCAGTCCTTCCTTATTTAACCTGTGTGGCACCCCACCCCCTCCGGTGAAACTGGTGCATTCCTTTGGTTTTCAGGAGACAGGGTGGCAGATAGGTTTAGGTCTTGTATGGCCGAAGTCAGTACATGGATAAGGGAGAACTGGCATAAAATAAATGGGGAGAAGACTGAGATTATGTTTTTTGGGGTGCAAATTCAATCTGGACCGACCGTTGGTGGCCAGAAACTAGTAGTGCACTTCCCTTTCCGGTGGCTGTGGCTAAAAAATTATGGGGTATCTTTGATAATTCTTTGATATTTAGCACCCAGGTCAAAAAAACTGTGAGTTCCTGTATTTGGATCATTAAGACATTGAAGAAGATTCTCCCCTTTCTTCCTGAGGAGCTAAGGGTGTCATTGGTCGTTGTTCCTATTCCATCGCACCTTGACTACTGTAATGCCCTCTATTTAAATGCCAATCAATACTCACTAAATAAGCTTCAGGTCATCCAAAATGCTGCTGCTTGGTTGGTCCTAGGGCTACCTAAACACAACACAGTCAGGGAGGGTTTGGTTGCCGGTGAGAAAGCAAGTGACTTTTAAAGCCCTGTGCCTGGCACATAAGGCTCTTCGTCAACAGAGCTCATGTTATCTTAGGGCTGCATTTAATTGGCATGCTCCTAGTATAAACAGTAGCAAATACTTCAAAGTGTTTTATTTTAAGTCAGGGTAAGGACTTAGAATTCACCCGCGACTTAAGAGAACGTGAGCTTTTTGTAGGGAACACTTTTCATGGAGTGGAAACCTGTGGTACATATTGTGAAAAGTGTGACGTCTGCTGGTTTACCGAAACTAGAATGAGATGGAGAGGGTGGCAGGATCCGTACTTGAGAAAGCACACGTGCAGTTGGTACTTACATATATATACATTACACAAATTTACAATCGGAGCTTGAGGCACGTTACAGAGGGGAAAAACCTTTACAACGCAACTGTTACAACGCACTACCTTTACAACGCATTTTTTACAACGCATAATCCATTACAACGCATGACATTACAACGCATGACACTACAACGCATTTTTAAAAAATACCTTTACAACGCATTCCATTACAACGCATACTACCATTACAACGCATACCATTACAACGCATAATATTACACTACACTATCCAACACTTACCCTACTGTTGCACCCCCTGGAGTTAGAATAGTAATTTTTACCCCTATACTATCCAACACTTACCCTACTGATGCACCCCCTGGAGTTAGAATAGTAATTTGTACCCCTATACTATCCAACACTTACCCCACTGATGCACCCCCTGGAGTTAGAATAGTAATTTTTACCCCTATACTATCCAACACTTACCCTACTGTTGCACCCCCTGGAGTTAGAATAGTAATTTTTACCCCTATACTATCCAACACTTACCCTACTGTTGCACCCCCTGGAGTTAGAATAGTAATTTTTACCCCTATACTATCCAACACTTACCCTACTGTTGCACCCCCTGGAGTTAGAATAGTAATTTTTACCCCTATACTATCCAACACTTACCCTACTGATGCACCCCCTGGAGTTAGAATAGTAATTTTTACCCCTATACTATCCAACACTTACCCTACTGTTGCACCCCCTGGAGTTAGAATAGTAATTTTTACCCCTATACTATCCAACACTTACCCTACTGTTGCACCCCCTGGAGTTAGAATAGTAATTTTTACCCCTATACTATCCAACACTTACCCCACTGTTGCACCCCCTGGAGTTAGAATAGTAATTTTTACCCCTATACTATCCAACACTTACCCTACTTTTGCACCCCCTGGAGTTAGTAAAGTAACTTTTACCCCTATACTATCTAATACTTACCTTAAATGTAATTTAATATTATGCGTTGTAATGGTATGCGTTGTAAAGGTAGTATGCGTTGTAATGGAAATGCGTTGTGAAGGTATTTTTTAAAAATGCGTTGTAGTGTCATGCGTTGTAATGTCATGCGTTGTAATGGATTATGCGTTGTAAAAAATGCGTTGTAAGTGCATGCGTTGTAAAAGTGTGCGTTGTAACGTCATACATCCGTTACAGATATCTAGAATTGGAGCATGAGGCATAAATGATCTGTTCGAATCACACAAGTTTTTGGTCAAGTGTCAAAGCCAGGGTTAGTGCCTAGAACCAATGCCTAAAGGTTTGAAGACCAGCATGTGAGCCGTCTCTACATCTCATTTTCGTGTTCAGCATCATTTATCTTGGGATCCCTAAGAGTTGGAATATTAAAATCTTTCTTCCAATCTGAAAACCTTTTGTTCCTGTTTTCGTTTTTTCTTTCCAAATCCATGTGTCACAGTTTGAGGTCACCCAGAAACATTTCTGGTGTGCCTATCAGACCACAAAAGCAGGCAAAGACAAGCCTGGGACATCTTAAATGCCTGACGCTGCAATCCTTGACACCAAGCAAGTTATCTTGATGTTTGCCTTGCATTCTATCACTTCTCCTGCCTTAAGTGACCTTGTGGTTTTGAGCAGACTGTGGGAAGGGGTCTTTGTCAACACGGCGAAGAGAGATTGGCATCAGAGGATGTTTACCTTGAGAACTTGGTGTGTAGGCAAAATCGAGAGAAGTGAAAATCTGCTTTTTTCAATCTCTTAACCTCGACTCAAGGCAATTAATGAACGGGACCATTTTGTCTGTCAGAGACGCAAAATAATCCGAAGGCAGTTCTACACCGTGCCCCGTTGATTTCTGCCCCAAAAATAGGAATTTCAGAACGTTTTCGAGTACTACTAGCTGTGCCATTTTTAGGTCTCGCCTGACCCAGCGCATGCGCTGGTCTGCCGAGACTTTTTGAGAGGGCTCCAAAAAGTGCTACCAGGCCAGCCTAGAGCTACAGTGCATGTGCGCGGGCGCGCGCTCCGCTTTTGACGCGATTACTTTCACTTTCGCGGCCGCATGGCCGCTTTGATGTTTGATCGCGATCCCTTTCGCGGCCGCTTGTTTTACATGTTGTACAGAAAAGCATGTACAATTCTAATTTCTACACCCCCGAATTCCCTTGAAATAAAATGCTTTCTGTGGATTTAAAATGCTGCGTTGAAATTTGTTCGGTTTAAAAATAACAAACCGTAGCTTAGCTTTGAAATGGATTGAACAAAGTTAGCACATAGAGACCTTCGTTGAGAGTTGGTTGCAAAGTCCCTAATTGTATGCAGTATTTTTTAGCTTCTGGTTTCCACTTTGCATCTTTACAGGGGTATTTTTTATGGGCACTTTCCTCCGCATCCTCAATGAAGGCAACTCTGAAGGCAAAACAGTGTCACAGAGACGCTTGCCAACCCTTATTTGCATTTTCATGCCACAAAATCTGTAACTTGTTGTAATAAGTAACCTAATTGCAGGCACAAATCATTTTACACTGGGCACTTTTTTGCACACAACGCTCCAGCGGCATTCGAATTGACGCAGTGAATTGGTGTTTTTTGTTATTGAAACTATAGGGCTTGATTCACATACCGCTACCTGACTTTCATAACAAGGTGATTTTATAGCAGTGGAAAAGTGTGCTGCCAGATTGGAAACACAACAAAGCAACATACATAAGGGTCATGCTGATTTGCAAACCTGTTATAAGCAAACTTTATGCAGTTTTTTTTAAGCTTTGTGAAGTTTTCCAAGATGTTTTCCCATTTTTTGTACCCACTGAAAAAGATTTATAAAACTTGGCAGTAGAAATTTTGTAACATTGGCAAATACTGCAAGCAAATGTCTTCCACACAATGTAGCTGATTGATCTGTCACTCTTTCCCTGTTGTCATTGTCATTAAATCTAAGGGATAGCACTTGGATTACATCACCTACATTTTGATCCAGAAGACAGATAATTTAGATTTAACCATCTATTTTGAAAACTTGAGGCATGCTCATGAACAATGATTACTAACGAACACACACCTCATTCTTCTAAAACTAGCAGAAGCTTGAGTAATCTGGGGCCGTACATTATCAAATCAAAAATGATACACGATTCAGCCAACTTTAATCTGGGTTACTCTGATGTTGTTCTCCAGCTATAAATAGTGAAATGAGTAAGTCCAGAAATGAGTACCACAAAGGCTGCTGTTTTTAAATGTGTTGGCATAGCCAATAGGTCTTGCCTTTGGGACCTTATAAGTGTTGAACCATGCAACAGTTCATGTTGTTGCACTAAGGATATTGTGCTACAGAACTAAACACTTATAAGGTCCCAAAAGCGAGACCTATTGGCTATGCCAATGCTTGTTTAAATTATGTTGGAAGTGGGCTTTTTGTCGTTGCCACTACGTTCCCGTGCTATTAGTTGCCTAGTTTAAATTCTGCTTCCATAGAGGGGCTGAGATTCCAACTTTTTTGTGAGAATTGTATTGTTCAGAAGTATAGTAGCAAAAGAAGCAAACCAAGTGAACGTTTTCTGTTGTGTTGAAATATAATCTTTCATTAAGACTGTGTTTGGGACTGATTTATTTTGTATTTGGAGTTTTTGTATTGTGTTTGTGCTTCTTCTTTGTAGTTGCTTCAAAGCTCTTTCGTATGGTGCATCTCACAACCAGATTTTGAAGGAGGAGTTCTTTGAAACTTTTTGGCATCCATAGGCTCTAGATGTCCGTGAACAAAATGGACCATAATACCTCTGTGGAGTGAGTCTGAGGAGGTCTTTAGGACTGGAGATAAGTGCATGAAATACCGTAGGAGGGATCCGTGTGTAAAGAGAAGTCCTTCAGAGCCTCTCTTCATTCGCCGTTTGTTTTATAGACCTGCTCTGTTCAGGGAAGCCTGCTTTACCGGTCTGGTAAGTGTGTTGGAGCTAAAGGCCTTTGACAGGAGTCCTGCGCTCTCTGGTGCAGTTCCTTCTGTGCGAGGCAAAGAGTATTACTAAGCTGTGTTTTTTTATCGGTGTGAGACTAGCATTGTAGAGTGTTGCAGAAAGGAATGAAAACAGGCTAAAAATGATATAGGCAGATTAGTTCTAGGACCTTTGAGATTTTCTAATGGTCTCGGCCGGGAGTCCAGTATAAGTAGCATTACAGTAGTGCATGGGTCATTTCTGAAAGAATCTGGGTGATCCTTTCTTTGTAGTGTTGTCAACCCACTCTCTATTAGCTCAGCACCGTCTTTCCAGTCCAGGGCCTATCTGTTACAAATCATTGTTGCGAAGTGTGCTATTCCAATTGGTTCCATGAATGCAAACCTACCTAGAAACCACTTAATGTGGTAGGTACTCAGAAGAAATACCAGAACCTGAAACATTGAGCCCTGCTACCATGATCCACCAAGTGCCTAATTGACTGGGATTGCCTTACTTGGGGGACCAATCTTGTGAATTGGGGCTATCGGTCTGTGCCTCTCTTAGATAGGCATCCAAAAAAGGAACAAAGTGAGGAATCAGCTCTCTGTCCTGATTTGTCACCCCGTCTTTCACCCAAGAATTATCCGACAGTGGTAGGGGTACACGTTTCTTCCAGCCTTCCACCTTCACCACTGTTATAGGGGCCAGCAACACCTGTGTTGGGTCCCTTCACCTCGGCTCCAAATTAGACTTGCACTTAGTCCCCTGGTTGGATCTGATATCCTGGCCCCTCTGGCAATGATTGTAGGACAGCAGATATCTGTTAGTGAACAGAACGTAAATGTTTAAACACAGCATACAAACAATCAATCAAAAGAGGATATTTAATTTCAGAAACGCCCCAATATTATTCATCTGAAGAACCTAAAAAAAAAAGGAATTTCAAAACAACTATTCTTTTAACAAACGTGTACTTATAAGTCATAGAAATCACGATACAGCTTCTACTTTGTGAACCTTCACTATTGTGCAAAACTGCAGACACCGGAAAAATTATTTTCCTTGCATAATAACAACCATGTTTTGCGCTTATGACCATGCTCTCATATTATAGGTGTAAACTCTAAAACTGTGAATGTAACTGAGATCCATATTACATGAATAACTGATAAATTAAACATAACCTAGCAGGTACATGAATTTTCCAGCAGAACCTGTTTGTGGCAGACAAGAAAACAAGCAAAGAACATGTTGTTCTTAAAAATATATGCTAAGGGCATATGGGCATCTTTCCTAGCATTGTGAACCATATGCATCATACTTTTCACAATCCGGGCCATGTAATATCATATTCAGGTGAGAAATCTATTCACCAGCTCTAGCAAGGGCTGTCAGCTCAATTACATAGACTAACTGATAAGGGACATGTGATGCCTCTGCGACTTATGTAGTGCTGCAATAACATCAACAATAATGGTGTTGCCATCTGGGAATTTGGAACAAAAACCACCATAGGTTCCCCTTAAAGGTCAAATAAGGGAACATCAGTCTATGCTACCCATCCTTTCATCCTTATTCTTATCCTTATCCAATTTCATAATTTTACAGAAAGGAGGGGTAGTAACATGGCGTATTTATTTATTCATTTTGTTAATTCTAACAATTTGTTCAAACAGTATTACTTAATAGCTAATTAGAGGTGCTTTGTCTCTATTTATTCAAAAACAGTACACAACAACAAGCTGCCCTGCGTACTTTCCACGCAGAATAACTCACAATAATACACTTAATAGGCACATAAACCAAGAAAAACGGGCACAATAATACCTATACCAAGCACAAAAAACAAAAAAACAAAAAAACAAAAAAACACTGTGTGTTATTTAATTATTTTGCTTACCCTTAATTTGCCCAGGAGCTAGTCTCCTACCCCCCTTCGACAGTAGGTAACCTAAGCAGGTGACCTCATGTCGACAATACTTACCCCCTTTGGCAGCTGGGCACAAACAGACTTGTAGGAGGTAAATAGCTTGGGGAAACCACACCAAGGAGGCCATGTCCAATACTATTGGACTGCACCACTTTGTAAATGTTGCTGTACAAGCACATTGAGCTAACTAGAAAACATGAATCCAATCACCAACTACCAATTCCTTTAGCTATTGTGCTGTTTAACATGATGGCACATTAATGCAAACTTTATTTTATTGCCTCCTCATCTGACCCTGGCACAGAAACCTTAAATTGAAACCAATATTCTACACGCATGGCAAAGCTGCTCTCTGTATCCAGAGCTGCACATGACCCACAGACGCTGCTGCCCCTCCTTCTCTCTTATGGCTTCATAGAACCTGCCTGGTCTTTTGCCAAAAATAATAAGCAGAGCCTCCCCTCTCTCTCTATGCTCTGCCCCCCTCCTTCGGAATATCTTCCAAGGTCGAAGTGCCAGAGCAAGCCTGCCAGAAATAAACCCTCCTTCATCCGCTCTGGTCTCTCCCCCCTTCTTTTACACAGAGGGGGAGAGCACATTCCTACATGCACTGTTAAAATACGTGTCTTTCTAGGCACAGAAGTAAACAGCACTGTTTAATTTAAACGCGCATTCTTTTTTAAATTTTTCAAAAGTTGCACTTTTCCTTTGTAAAAACGCATGTACATTGTTACTAGTATTTCTGATCAACCCCTATTTTTTTATGTATTATAATTTATTCATTCTTCAAAATTTAAAGTGTATTTCTTCCAATGGCATCTGCAGAACACAATGACGACAACAAACCAAATTGAGCTCATTCCAGACATTTTCAAGAAGGGGCCACACACTCATAACACACAACACAGCTTGCTGAGGCAAGCCATCCTTACACAAAGAGCACAGTCGCTACTCACTCAAACAAGTACTTCACAAGCATCACCACCGGTGTCAGTCCACAAACCTCATAGACACACAATCAAACCACAAATCAATACCAGGATCAAAACAAAAGGCAGCCCACAGACTGCACTCAAACCAAACCAATTGTAAATCATATTTACAAATAAAAGAGCTCTCAAAAGCAGTCCAGAGACTGCACCAAGACAAGTAAACAGCCCAAAGACTGTTCCATGTTCAAGAAGACAGGCTCTAGCGCCAGACCTTTTCCAAAATACGCCGAATTACCAGTTGGTCTGGCTGAGTGTTCGCAAACACTCTGTGTCTTTACCAAATCATACTTATTCCAGAAGGCATGCCTATTAGAGGGGTCCGCAGACCCACCCAAAACAAAATAGGGTAAAACCCCCAAGCCTTTGCAAGAAGAGACCGAATTACCAATTGGCCTGACGGAACATTTGAGCGCTCCGTATCAACACTTACGAATTTTACTACATGCAGGCATGGTCTTCAAGTATACCCATTCAAACAAATAAAATAAGGAGAAAAATCCTCAAATTACCTGCCTTTATTTATTGCAATAAATAAACAAAGAAACAAAACCAGAATCTTGGCCAAGCAAATCCAAAATCAAGAGTGCCGCTTCAGCGACATTACCAAACAAAAGTCTCCAGCATCCAACTGCCAATCTCGTGGTTGACCTAATGGTCACTGCAAAAACGTGCGCCAAAGGAAATCTAAGTCGGGACTGGCCACCACCCGGAGGGTCAGATCAAGAAAACCGGAAAACCAAGATGGCTTCAGCTCATGCTAACAGCAATTATTTTCAATTTCCACACAGGGAGGGCCTGGCCTGGCAGTTCCAGCAGGACTGGTCCCATGAGGAGCAGTATCAAGACTGATTTGCATATGTCTGTGTCCAAACTTAGGTGACATGGTAATCAAAAGAATGATGGATTCAACCCAGATCTGGTGACTGGGGGTAAGTGATTGAAAAGTTTCAGCACTCCGTCCATCATCTTGTTGTGCTAACAATATCACAAACAGCGCACTTCTTTACAATGAAAACACTGTGACACGTCTTCCCATACTTGAAATACCAACAAATGCTACAATCTATGCTATCACTCGCAATCTCCAAACTCAAACTTGATTGTGTGTTTGAGTGTCTATGAGGTTTGTGGACTGATACCGGTGGTGATGCTTGTGAAGTACAGCCTATACTTTGGCACCCCTACTTTCATTGTATGCAAAATGCAACCAGTCAAAGCTCTCCACTACTCTCCCAGTCTATCTCCACACATGGTGCCAGTCTTGCAAACATGTGCGGGGTACGCAATGCTAGAAGAGAAATGTCCAAGGCACTTTGCATTGTCCTCAGAGCCTCTCAGGAAAAAGGACTACTATACCTACAAGTTAAAGTCCAGCAATACAAACAATGTAGGACAGTGTGCTGCAGGCTTGCACCATGCATCATAATACCACGTTACTATAAGAAATCCATTGAAGGCACTGCCCTCACAGTATAAGGAGCCTAGCTCTGCAACTTGCTATCACCCAAGGCTGAAACTTCTAGGGACACTTACAATTCAGCAGTAGAGAGGTGCAAAAATGGTTGCTTCCAAACTAACTACACCATCCCCTAACCCTGATATAGACCCAAGAAAAATAAATGTTTCATCAAGTACAAACTATATGTTACAGCCATACAAACCAGACCAATTAGCACACTGTCCTCATGTTTGCAAACACTCTAAGATCTTTCTATGTCCCGGGAAGTTAAAGAAGGTAGACCTGCGTTTAACCAGGGTATGATATAGTAATGTTATTTCCTGCATAACCCCCTGGCTCTCACTTATACTAGGAAATTCAGTGATTGTGCAGCCAAATTTTGTTCTAATAGGCTGCATAATATTTCCCTTATACTGCGTGGCCTGTCTTACTCTCACATAAGACAGAACTGCTACAGGCCCCCATCATCTTTTGAAGAAGCATGGGGTTACCGTGGGAATGTGCCACATAATGCTAATTTAGTCCACCACTGCCAGTCTCCTAACTAACTACATAATATGACCTCTCACAGTGACATTCTCTGAGGTATGATTGTAACAAAGTCCATCCCAGCAGATATCCTGACCATTCCAGCAGATTTTCTGGCCATCATTTCCCCAGCCTATGCCTGCTCAGGATAATAAATAAATATCGGAAGGGACAACCCGAATCAGTAACCAACTAGTGCACTGTCATCTTAGGAAATGCCATAAAAGCTTGTCAAAGCAGCCAGCTTACGGAAAACTTCATAAAAGTACCAACTGAGTTCCAATGAACAGCACCTCCCCTTTGTCCGAAAATAAATAATTCTAAGAGAATGGTGTGCACTCACTACGTACACCCACTGCAAAAGGGTGCACCATGTGGCACAATGTAGAAAAGCACAAATAGTGGTGTGCCACCAGCAAATAATCTTGCAAAAAAGCCCAAATCAAAATGTAGAAAATTCCATATCTTCTTTTTTTTTCTTGAAAATAAAATTTATAAAAAGCCAACTTGTTTCGTTCACCAATGTGAACGTCTTTAGGGCATTCATATTGTTCATAGTAACCAACACGTCATAGACTAATTTCCTTAATCTATATTCCACCTTGAGAAGATTTCCATATGTGTTTGGGGTCCCCGGTTTATTTCAAACCTGGTCGTACGGGTGTGAGTTGCAGCTTGTGTATTGGACTGGACACGGACTAAGGTGTCATCTATGGGGCGGACTAGCTTGAACATTAAATGATCCAGGGTTGGCTAGCCACTGCTACTGCAACACCCTTCAATACAAAAATAATTGATGCAGGGACTTAGAATGAACTCCTCGGAAAAATGTAAGTAACTTAATTTATTGAAACGGTAAAAAAAATGTATATTAATTTTATTTAAAGTTTAAAAAGTAGTATTATTTTATTATAACAATTTTAAATAAATTCAATGCATACCTTCTAAAAAAAAAAGTTTTTAGTACAAAATAAAAACAGTCAACATTGTGGATTTTTTTAAAAGATAAATAATATTTTAATGTAATATATTTAAATTAATTTACAATTTAATTAATTTAAAAGTGCCGTAACTTTCTTTCTTTTGTTCCACTTTTAAAATAAATATAAAACAATAATACACAGTAATATTTTGCATAACAATATTGTAACTTTTTATTTTATTTAATTTTTTTAGAGTTTAATAAACTTATTACATTTTCCCTATGCTTTACCATACAGAGCTCTCCATGCCGGTGGCGGAGAACTCTGCATAGCCTGAAAAAATACCAGTAGTAACTTCACACTTATAGATTTGGCTTCACCTCCTGTGGTTGGGAGGTGGAGATATGTAAATCTAGATGTTGTAGTAAATTTACACTCGGAAACGATGAGTAGCCAAAAGTAGTAACTTTACTACAACGTGCAAGAGTAAATTTGCGCATGTAGATTAATTTACATGTAAATTTACCTTTGTGAATAGTCACAAAAGGCAGGTAGCGGATTTTCAATTGAAAAACATCCTGATTATGTGCTTTATTCTGAGACTTGCTTTGTAATACAGCCGTGGCAAAGTGTGCACTATATCATGTCCACAACATTTGTTTACAATTCGCTTAACAGCAAGAATTGAAAAGATGCTAAAATCATATTGCCTGTGTGCTTAATCGACAATTGATTTTGGCTGTTTGGAGACTAATTGCAAAACTGCGCTGTTGTCAGACGCTTGATTGGGTCCTCAGAGCTGCTCTTCCATTATAACAGGTCCAGCCTTAAGTGCTACAGCAAGCATTCAAATGAGATCTCCCCCTTTCGTTGTCTTTTTGCATGGTGAAATAGATACAGGAATGTATATCAGTTTCCCTCTAATCGTTATTTTCAGGATATCTCAAAAGATTTCTGAATAGTTTATCTTGAAAAATAGAGCATAGGCCTTGATTTGAACAATTAGAAATCTTTCTCTGACACTGGATAGACACTGCAGGCAAAAAAGGTTGTTTTAACAAATGATCATCACCAGGTAGCAAATTAGAGTAAACACAAACTGTGCTGCAATAAAGAATCAGTTAAGCAGGTTGTTTTATCATGAAATCTTGTTTAGGCCTACCCCCAAAAAACATTTAATTAGACATTATTATTTCGGACAAGCAGCAGCAGGAAAATACTTTCCAGGGTTACCTGTATTAGTTAAGATGATGGACAATAAATGAAGCCAAAAAGCCTGGCTTATAACTCAAAGTGCTTCTTCATTGTTTGGTGAATTTCGTCACTCAGTCACTCATCTATGCTTGAGGCATCCATTAGTCCACACAATGACTCGTTCGTGCATTCACTCACTCGGCCATCTGCAATACACATGCAGTCGCATAAGCTCAACAATAAATGAAGGGATAACTTCTATTCCCATTTTTTTATTGTATGAGGCATTGTTCCTCCATTATAGGCCTGCCAAAGCCAGACCCATTTACTTTGCCAGTTGCTGTTTTGTTAGAACTTGAGCCGTGGCTGTTAACTGAAAGTGTGTTTATCCAGAACTAAAATGTGCATTGTACCATGAAGGATGGGCAAGCGTTAGCAAAGCCAATAGGTATGTGTTGGCTGTCAACCTTTTGGCTTTGCCAGTGCTTTTTTATTTTGTAATGGTTTTTTCTAAAACTTTATTACAAATACCATTACAAAACTGGCTACCCATGAATATGTGGGCAGCCATTTTTAAGTGTTTTTTTTTTTTTTTTTTACAACTAGCGTTTCTAAAACTATTCCAAGATGACCACCCTTGTTCTGCACAAGACCAGTGGCCATCTTTAAATGTTTTTGTTTTATTTGAAGAAAAATAATTCACAGATGATTGATGTGCATCTGCACACATTTCAGTGGCCATGTTTAATTTATTTCTTAAAAGGAAAAACAATCCAGGATGATTGCCATGTGTGTACATGCATAAGCTGTGGCATTCTTTAAATTTTTTTTTTTTGTTTTAATCAAGAAGGTCACTACTTACATATGTACATTCACACTCTCACCACTCACACTGCAGTCACATGGACACTTCTCACCTGCACTCACACAGGTAGACATCTAACCCTGCACTGATAGTGGCACATAATTCACAATGCACTCGCATGAGGACACTTCTCACACAGCACTGAGATGGGCAGTACGCTCACTCTGCAAGGCACACAGGTCACACTGCACTCATAAGGACAAACATCCATTGTGCACTCGCACAGGTCCTAGTGTGACAATAAACTCACACAGACATTCCCCTATTTCTGCTTTCACGCATTCCCTAGATTATTGCCAAAAACATTCTGAGTGTTCGCAAATGAGATGACGTGTTTTGATGTAGATGCAGTTGCAGTTTCATCCATCTACGGGGCTGTTGGGCCTGAAATAGGTCTACTGTATGGCTCTATAGAGTGTGCATCCCTGCCTCAAATCACCATAGCAAGCTGTACCTTTTTGGCCATAATTATCAGGCATGAGTTCTTGAGATACTATTTGTGACAGGAATTGAGGTCCAGAGCCGGGCTCTACAGGGTCACACCATGTGCTTCATCCTTTGAATTAGTGACTGCTGTCAGCTCACTGGGCTATAGAAGACTGACTTTGGTGATAACAATGTGGAACCAGGTCTTTGGCCTATCCGCGTAGGACAATGAAGTTGCATGTTTGTGCTGGTTGGTGTGTCTAGAGGGTGCACGTGTGACAAAGGTGACCATTGGGATCCATTTTGTATTTGCTGCATTCTAGTGGTACCTAAGATGGAGGGTTGGCGAGTGAGCCCAGAGAGCAGATATGAATTGCAGGACTTCCCAGAAAAGTTCAGGGATCCTTCGTAGTGGGTAAGCCTGATGAGAGTGAGGAAAGGAGACAACGGGCCTCTTCAAAGCTGGAGAGTTCCCCCACCCCGCACCTTTCCTTGCCCATTGTTCTCTGGAAGGCTAACAACCCCCTCACAAGATAATATGTATTTTAGTGGGGCAACTTGCCTTTGCGTCCTTGTTGCAGGCTTTTTGAATGGAGACTGCCAGCTCTGCCCCAACATCATCTTGTTCACACCTTCCTACCAAAGACTTTGGCTGGACCAGTCTGAATGGAACAAGCAAAATGGCAGAACTGTCCAGAGCAGTTTTCAGAGCTGGCTGTGAGAATACACAACTACTGTCTGCAAATTTAGTGTAAAGATGGGGTGGAATTTTCCAATCAGTACACCAAGATTCTCTTCCAGAATCTGGGGTTTCTCGCCAGTAGCAACAGAGAACCTCTTTTCTGCTCTGTGGTTGGGCTGTCTGTCACCAATTCTCGTTGCCAGGTTTAGGACCAAAACCTGTGCCAGTTCGACAGCCTGCCAGGAAAACCAGCCTTGGAGCCTGCTTTGAAATGAGGAGGGGACTGACTTCTGTTAAGGAGCATTGGAAGTACCCTTCCTTGTGGAAGAAGCTGCCTAGAAGAGGACAGCAAAGGAGCTGAGGATGTGATGGGATGGAATCTGAACAAGGGAGGACGTGCACCACTCATGCTGATGAATGGGGCCCGAGTGTCCTGAATTTCACTACATCTTTCCTGAAGGTCCACAAATTGTGTGGTAGATCATTTCACTGCCAGGAACTAGTGCCTAGAAGTGAGGTGCTGAATGACTTATGACATTCATCAGCTGTTACATCAGACTGAAATGTGCTTTGATAGGAGACTACCCCTGACCATGGACGAGAGCATTGATCCACCGACTGCGGCATTTGGGGTCAGCCCTGAACTTTGTTTGGGCAGTGAGTTCTTGTTTATTCCTGAGGAAGAAAATTTTGGCATAGGATGATCTGAGTTGCAGGTGCTCCTCAAAGACAATGCTCCTAGAACTACCCCAAGGGCTAAGGGCCAAGAAGCATTATATCATACAAACCTGTCCCAAGTGAACAGTTTGGAGTCTCCCAAGAAATCACCATGGTATTTAATTGTAAACAGTATACAACTTGCAGTGTCTGCTAAGATAATGTCCCATATAGAGTTGTGTTTAGTAATCATGTACTTGTTTGTTTCCTGAACTAAAGAACAGAGTGCACAGTGATTTATTAATTATTTTTGTACATTCATTGGGTTCTTTGCCTTTGCCCCACACAACTTTTCAGAGTAAGCCTTGATCTGCTTGACTTCGATACCCTGAGAGACATTTGCTAAAGAAATGTACTTGGTTCTCAATTTTGCATTCAATTTTACTGTTAAGCACCAGGACTCTAATTGTAAACAGCTGGAAAGGTTGTTGGCCGCATCCCCAGCAAGACAATATTAAAAATGTCAGGCCCATAGTTCTTCCCCACTTCCCTGGCAGGAGGATTTCTTCAGTGGCCACTTAGACAAGTAAACTAGTTATAGCCAATGAGTAAGCTCTGCCAATGAGGGCAAATTAATTCACCTTAGGCGGGGGGCATTTGAGGAGGAGCTCACACTCCATCTATCCCTGTTTTGTTCGCAACAGCAGAGGAAAGAACCTGACACTCGGGAGGCATGAGAGTTCTTTGTAAGAATAACATGCTTCTCTACAGTGTCGCAAGCAGAGTTACTGGGCGATCCTGACTCAAGAAGTGAAAATTACTCCAATAAGATTGAAATGTGGCCACAAACTTCAATATCCTCAGACCAAAGGGAGCCATGAGTAGAACGCGACGGTGACCTTGTTATCCCGCAAGGGACAGTCAGTAATCTTACTGCTGGAGTTTGGCCTTAGTTTGCTCTGTGGTGGCACAGGTGCAGCAGCTCTGTATTCACTTGGGCCATAATCCCAACATGAAATGGCAAGCATTGGATGACAAATAATACAATTACTGTGATTCCAGGTGGCTTTGAATTGGTTTCAGTATGCATGTCTGCGGTTTCTCTTAAACAGCGATAAACACCAGGATCTCCCATAAAATAACCCTTCCTGTGTATTGCGAAAGAAATTTAAAAAAAATTGACAGTCTTTTTTAACAATCAAGTCTGGTTTGTTTTATGAAATGTGTGGCTGTTGCGAGAGCTAAAGCTGACAAAGGGGCTAGGGGTGCAATCCCAGTGCAGTAACACCTAATTGCCCTGGGATTCCTGAACATTCCCAGAGAGCCCTACTGCCCCACTGATCCAGTTTTACTTCATGGGTCCTGTTGACCAAAATCAGGTCCTGCAGATCAGTTCCACTGTAGTCAAGGAGCCCTCAGACCCAAAAGATCAAACCTCAGTGCACAATTAAACAACACATTTGATATAGTCACCAAACCTAAACTAATTAAGACTGCTACCATGATAAGTTAGAGATGAAGAAATGACATTCCTTGGGGCAGACATCATATGCAGTCAGCCTATGCCCAATGAAAACCTCATGGCCAGATATAGCCCCATATGTCTATGCACAAATATAGCTGGAATCTTCCCTCTGTTATACATGAGTAACAGTATGGGCTCTATAACAGTAGGTTTCACCATGATCCCAGCACAGGCACAGTAAAGGTAGCAGCAGTGCAAGCTGTCCTCCTCACTCAAAGCAGATACAGAATGTGCAGCTATAATGCAAGCAATTGTGCGGGAGCCTGCGATACTACTAGCCCATTGAGCAGGATTGTCTTGCCTTCGGCGTACCTCAGAAAATACGTAATTCCATAAACTTCCTTTATGTCAGTGGACTAGAAATAATTTCAGCAAGTGGTTCAAACCTCACAAAGCAGATCTCGCTCTCGCTCTCTACCTTCATCCTCCATACACAGGAGTGATGCATAAATATTCAAACAATATCAAAGTGCTGCTGAAATATTACTTGGCAATTCCCCAAGTATGATGAATATTATGTTTACCAGCCAGCAGTGTTGATCAGATATACCAGAGCATGCCTTTTTGTGCCAGCTCACCAGTTTGCACAATGCTTCAGTTAAGCAGACATTTCCGCTCCTGTATTACAATGCCCCAGGTAAACACACACTTCAATGCCCGAATCATGATGCCCCAGATAGGCATATGCAAGGAGGTTTTGGGTCTTTCTAGAATCTAACAGGGCGAAACAGAAGTCACTGTGGGGCAGGGCCATGAACTGGACATCAAGTACTGGTCCTGGGGTAAATGGAGCAAGGGGTCCATGAGTTATGGTGGCACAATAAGAATCAATGCCACCTTCGTCAAGCTCTGATGGGAAGGAAAAAGTCTGACTAATGGCAATGGGACTGATCTGGTCTCTATAATTAGACCACAGGGGAAAGGGATGGTGGTGCAGTATAGAAGAGGAATGGCTATGCTCCAGCCTGAACTGGCCCACAAACCTACTTGGCGGACAGTCCTGCTGCACTTCTCATATTCCACAATACCAGACACACACACTGTTTCCCCGTGCACCTTCATCATGTTTGATAGCACCGCTGCTAGAGCTTTAACAGTGCAATGTGTCAATGGATTGAAGCACCCTGTGCTATGCCAACACTGGGACTTGCACACACTTAGCTGGAAACATTGATTCTTCCTAGAAGCACCCTCAAGATTACAGGCTGATACCCAAGCATAGTTTTCTTTGAAGACCCCTGCTATTTTAAGTCCTGCAACCCACAGCTCTACTAATGCAGCTCAGACCTAGTCTGCAGACCGTCAGCTGCTCCAGTTTCCCACACACATAGAATCCTTGTTGAATTACCTGGTATTCCAAAACTGAAATCGCCACACAGCACTGTTATTGCATGTCAATCCAGATCCCTGATATGCCAGTGCTAGGATCACAAATGCTCTGTCTGTGCATCTCAATCCTGGCTTGTAATATCCATCTTATTCCTTAAAAATCCACCACATCACAATCTATACCAGCAATTACATACAGCAGGCGTATTAACCCCTTCGGTTTCCTATTAAGAATGGAATTGTGATGCACAGATTTTGCACTCATCTTAGCAATGTATTCATTCACCCACAAAAGAACCTTACTAGCAGCATTTTGTAAATTGAAAGATAGAGAGTGTCTTTAAACTCATCCAAATGCCCCTACATTTGGGCCCACTCACTGTCCTGATCCAGAAAGTCAGGAACCTAGGAATTACCTTAGATGTTAATTTGACCCTCTCTCCAACCAGATTGGTAAACTAAGTACTCCCTTTTATTAAAATTGTAGAGAACAATGATCCAGTTTATTTCGTTTGAACTACAGAGGCTGGTTATCAGTGCTCTGGTGTTAGCCAGACTCGATTACTGCAGCACACTTTACATGGGCACCCAACAACTAATGCTGAACAAACGGCAGATCATTCAAATAGCAGCTGCCCGGCTCTTAATGAGAATCCCTAAGTTTAAATCAGCCTCATACGCCCTGTCGCAGCTACATTGGCCAATCATTAGGAACCGGATTCAAGGGATTATGCACTGACCATAAATCACTCCATATTATAGGCCCTGAGTACCATAAAACAAACTTCACATGATACACCCCTAGTTGAGCCCTTCGCTCAGCTACATAAAGAACAGTAGTAATAAGCATCTTGGGGTGGCCGACGTTTCACCTTCACCACCTGTAAACTCTGGAACAAAATGCCCAGGCCCCTCGGAGACTAGACCAATTACCTCAGTTTTAGAAAAAAAATCTCAAAACCTGGCTTTTTACCTCTCTCACTGAGCTGAACTCATTTGGTACCTGGCAGACAACATCACCAAGACGCCTTCAGGCAATCATGCGCTTTATAAACACTATCAATATTAATACCTTTAAAGAGGAAGTAGACCAGGTTTTTCAGTGGGCACTGTTAACTTGATACAGGTGCTCGGGGAGGGGCCTGGAAAAATCAATAGGAAGGACACATGACTAGAAGCCCTGCTTTTCATAAGTAGGAGCAGCTAAATCCTCATGACATAAGTCTGTCCTAGAACCAACAGGGTGCTGTGAAAAAACATTAAGCAGTCTTTTTTATTCTGTTGCATAATACCGCATGGTCATTTATGTAGAGCATTCCATGCTCCTTGTGAGGCCGAAGCGCTTTCCCGGATTGTTGAGAAAGTAACTGATCTATATGCGCTATTTGTATAGTGTTACATGTCTCAGAGAGGTCACTGGAGGCCGTCAACTTTCTGTTGAGTTCGCAGCTACCATTTGGAGCATGTTTGAAAGTTGCAGTTACCCCTAATGGGGAAACTGGATGCTGTACAGGTGGTTTATAATTGTGGTCGAAGTGTGGGGTGAGCTACCTCGCACATAAATAATAAATAAATCCGGTACTTGTAAAGCGCGATCAATTACCCCTAAGGGTTTCAAGGGTCTGGGGCCATAGGAAAGATTAAGCGAGCTATTGCCCAGAGTCACATGGTGCAGGGCTAACCTGTCGCCAGCGCCCGAGATCGAACTGTGAACCTCTGTGTTCCAGAGTCGGCCGTCCTAGCCGCTGCATCACACCTCATGAACAGAATGTTGCAGAGCTGCATTAGTTCAGGCAAAGCAGTGCATACAGATGTGAGGAGGGTGATGACACCAGAGTTTGGGTCAATGGTGTTTCTTTAGGGGTGTCTAAAAAGAGCAAAATATCCCTCTTTTTAGGTCTCGCCTGACCCCGCGCATGCGCTGGTCTGGCGAGACATTTTGTGAGGGCTCCAAAAAGTGCTACCAGGCCAGCCTAGAGCAACAGTGCATGTGCGCGGGCGCGCGCGTCGCGCTTTACCGCGATTACTTTCACTTTCGTGGCCGCTTTGATGTTTGATCGCGATCGCGATCACTTTCGCGGCCACATGGCCGCTTTGATGTTCTCCGTGAGGCTTCAATAGATTGCAGCAGTTAAGGCGAGACCTATTGGCTATGCCAATGCTTGTTTTCTTTCCACCGGTAACAGCATATACAATTATGTGGCTCTGCAGATTCTTAACTCCAAGATAGGGGTTCATTGGTTTTAAGTGTTTAAAGGCCCATATATAAAAAAAAGACATCAGCTGTGTTGCTCTCAGAGGCGTAACGAAACTCGAGCGGGCCCTCCTGCAAAGTACATGGAGAGGCAATCTTTCGGGCTCACTCAGGAGCTCTCAGGCCAGCATACTGTGCTGCAAGGGCCCCCTGGAGCTCGCCCCCCCCGCACTTCGGGGGCTACAGGGGCCTTGTTTGGCCACTGGTTGCTGTTGATGTTCTCCGTGAGGCTTCAATAGATTGCAGCAGTTAAAACAAGCATTGGCATAGCCAATAGGTTTCGCTTTTGGGACCTTATAAGTGTTTAGTTATGCAACTGTTGCATGGCTAAACACTCATAAGTTCCCAAAGGCGAGACTTATTGGCTATGCCAATGCTTGTTTTCCTTCCACCGGTAACAGCATATACAATTATGTGGCTCTGCAGATTCTTAACTCCAAGATAGGGGTTCATTGGTTTTAAGTGTATAAAGGCCCATATATAAAAAAAATAAATCAGCTGTGTTGCTCTCAGAGGCGTAACGAAACTCGAGGGGGCCCTCCTGCAAAGTACATGGAGGAGCAATCTTTCGGGCTCACTCAGGAGCTCTCAGGCCAGCATACTGTGCTGAAAGGGCCCCCTGGAGCTCGCCCCCCGCACTGCGGGGGCTACAGGAGCCTTGTTTGGCCACTGGTTGCTGTTGATGTTTGTTGGGCTGAAATTGCTCCACAATGATTTTACTAAGGTGCTGGAGATTCTTCTGGTAGATTCTGCACCTGGTTTCGAGTTTCCACCATAAATCGAAGGATTTTCAGTTCGTACCAAACTCTAAATAAGTCAAGAACCTCACTCAGTGGTAGATAAGCCTAGTACCCTGAACAGCTTAAAGAGAACCACTCTCCCCAGCTCCTCCCTTTTGCTGATACTCAGTGGCAGGTACATTGCGATACAAACACCCTACACCACAGAGCACAACCAAGAGCTTTGAAGTTTACTGTAGGCTCATATTACATAAAGTGTTCATGCCACTCTAGGTTTCCAGACATTCCACCAGCAAATTAATGAAGATGCAGGATTCCTACTTCACATGTGTGACAGACTAGGAAGCAGGAGTATGCACAGGACATGCTTCCTGTCTGCAGCTCTCATCTCAAACTATCCCCATACTATGCCCCTTTGTGCATGGTCCTTTGAACTGCAACAAAACTATGTTCTAGGTTAAATACACACATTTCCATAAATATCATGCTCACACATGAGCTGCTCATTGAGAATTGATAAAACCACATGTGTGGGGTACGTGAGAATCATCTGCAATATAATGGTCCAACTTTAAATTAATATGTGCTCACATAATCTAAAACTCAGTCTACATGCACACCATTCCCAATAAAAGGACATCCGTAATGATTGCAAGTTAAAATATCAGAAAACAAGGAGTGCTTTAACATGAGGTGGATGCAAAATTAAAAGACGTGCTAGGAGCACATATCTACTGTGTCAAAAAGGCTAAAATACGTTTAGAACACTAGTGGCAACCTTCTGAAAGATACTGAAACATTTCCTATTCACAAAAGAGTAGTACCAGAAAATGTACTTAATTTATACATGCGGGTACAAATTTAAAACGTTTTGTAATTCAGCAATCCCAATTGGAATCAGCACGGAATGCTAAAATTCCATGGTTTTGAGTGTTTGCAGACTTTCAAGGCAAACCATATCTTGAAATGGCCATTTTCCCCCATTTACCGTGGATTTACACATTGGTTATTTCTACACTCATGGTCGAAAGTGGTAGAGTGCTCCTTCACCGTAAATGGGCATGCAGCTTCTAAGAATCACTTTGTGAATTCCTGGAATCAGTAGAAAAGGGAAATTTGGTCAAAAACCTAAGTCACCAACCAATGTACCTTTGCCAACAGAGACCATGAATATTATGTTGCAGAAACAATTGTGTGAGCAATGTTAAACGTTTTAAAGGAACCAGGTTCTCTCAAATCCACTGGGAATATTTTGTAGTATCAGTTCACTGTGTGTAGCCCAGTGCTATAACTAATAATGCAAAATCAACATGTTACAGCATATCACAAGGCACAGAAGTAGTAGGTGAAAAGCCAGAAGAGGAGGCTTCCAGAGGTCCTTGTCCATGGATTTGCTTCATGTTACCCTTGCCCAGAGTGCTTCGGCTAAGGTAGACAACTGTTGCACAAACAAACACAGCCTCAGTTACCTTTCTACCCTCATTTGCTCGTTGTTTGTACTAAATGTGTGCTTTTAATAAAAGGACAAAAGCAAAAGAAACAAAAGATGGACGGAATGCTGAACAATGCAAACATTAAACCCCAGTCACAAAGATCTGGTTCTTTTGCTCACCACACCACTCCAGTTTGGACCCAGCCATATACAAATCAGTCTTGACCCTGGTCCTCATGGGAACAGTCCAGCCCGAACTGCCAAGCCAGGTCCTCCCTTGACTGGAAAAAAGCATCTTGGGACCGGTTTTGGGGCATCACCCCTCATCAGCCAGGCTAGCTTGAATCCAGTCGCGCAGTGAGCAATTTAATCCATCGTTCTTTTGCTCACCACGCCACCCCAGTTTGGACCTAGGATGTTTGTTTAAAAAATCTCCTGAAGCCGGTAATTTTTACCCATATCACCTTGTCAGTATGTACTTTAAACAGTAAATGTAACACAAAATAACTTTAAAATGTGTTCCTCACCTGCCCTAATACTCCATATATACGAATTATAATTATAATGCAGACAACAGCAATTTTTTCTTATCACTTCAAAATAATTTAACGGTGGTTGGAAATTGCTTTCTTTATTAGGTGGCATACATGGACAGCAATAGTATTTGAAATAATTAACATTGCTCAACCAATTTCATATTTCTGATAATTAATCAACGACAGAAAGTCCATGTTCAAAGTGAATAATGATGATTTCATATAAAGTTCTACAAAAGTATCATGTCAGGGCCTTTGCAGAATGTTAAAACGTGAACCGGAGGCATTCTTCTCGGTAAAACACATTAATAATAAAACAGGGTTTCCGAAGCAGACCCAAGGACGCTCATACCTAAATGCAGTAAGCACTGCCACTGCCACTGGTCATCTGCACACTCATTGCCAGCCCTTAAGCACTTTAAAAACAACTGCGCTCAGGGTAATGTATTCAGCCGCAACGTGTGACTTGCTGGCTTTCCTCCATGTGTATGCCCTGTTGATATAAGGAGGAAGGAATGCCAATAAGCCCCACCCACTCCCAACACGTATATCCTCTTCAGCTGCCTTTAACTTAATACTAAGAAGACTACGGCTAAAGAAGAGCTGTTTATTTGAAGAATATAAGCATGAGTCGCGTTTGTTTTTCATTTTGTTATTTGTGCCACATGATAGCTCAGAGCGTGTGGTGTTGCAAGGCCTGAGTCAGGGGTCACAAACGAAAAGCCAGGGGTAGCAGTAGCGACCCCTGGAAACCCCTAACTGACGTTCATGAGGTTGACTCTAGTTACATTGTGTAAAGGGTGACCAGGCACCAGGAGAGGGCAGGGTAATAGGCAGAAAGAAAAGAGTCCAGTCACACTTTTAGAGTTTTTAAGGAGATTGAGAGGACCAGAAGGGTGAGGCAAGACCAAGGAGGGTGGACATAGTAGAGCAGGATTGGAGAAGATGTAATATTCTGTAAGGTGTTATTTGTTAATGTCCTCTTTCCACAGCTTTCCTTCCCCTTCCCATCCTACCTCTGGTGTATGTGGATGCCGGGAGCTGTGCGCTGGTTCTAAAACATTGGGAACAGACGGGAGGAGCAGAGAGCAGTAACGGCATTCTTGGTTATACCTGAGTAAAATAAAGACATACACTCCGTCTCGCCTCCTCATCATTACAAAAGAAGATTTGGCGATAAATGCTGGATCCCCCAGTGCTATTCTACCCCCTTCTGCTCACCAGGACTTTGCAGTGGATTCATGCGAGGCGTTGCTAATTGCCTAGTCTCCCTTCCAGAATAGCGCAACTCTTCCCTAGCTTGATGAGGTTAGAAGAGGGTCTGACCAAACTCTACCGGTCAGCCCTCGCCTACATGCCCACGGCTGGCTTCAAGGAGGAATAAGAGCACGGTACGGTGAGTAGATTGACTTATTAAATCCACTGATAATTGAGAGAACCTTTACTGACTGTGACCACCGAAGGGAGCCCAATCTCCATAATTAAAAACTGTGAACGATCTACTATACATAACACTGCACGTACTCCATCAGTACTGCCCAGTTTGATCGGCTTCTGTATTTGAATTCATATTAACTAGAAAACAAAGTTCTTCGCCAGTACTTGCTTAATCTGTGTGGAGTAAAGTTGTATTGTCATGCCAGGAATAATGAATACAGTGGACATGTCTAACACCTGCCTAGAAGTACCAGGACCGCCTGCCGAGAGTTGGGCCCAATGTGTTAGGTGCTTTGAAAAGCACTTCAAAGTTATTGATGGGACTAATTACAACCCTGCCAGAAAACAAGCAATGATGTAGAATTGTTTGGGCGCAGAACGAAGAAGGCTATTTGATCACGCAATCCCTGTTGAGAAAGAAGAGGAGGATGAAGAATGAGGTGCATTTGATGAAGCTAAAACTAAAATAAAAAACATTTTTGATACAAATATGAGTGTCATTATGGAAAGATAATTTCTACTACCGTTATCAGTCAACGGACGAATCAATTGAGTCTTATGTCGAGAGTGGACTCTAAGGACTCTAAGGATGTTGGCCACAATATGTTCCTTTGGGGACATGGATGAGATGATTCAAGACCAGGTGGGAATACACTATGTGTGTGACAGACCAAGAAAAACATTTGTCACAGAAACCCCACCCTAGAAAAGGTGATTTAGACCATAAAAAAGTAGTGAAAAGTTTGCCAAAGGTGTGAAATTATTGAGCAAACCAGACAATCATCATACTGATGTCAATTTGATTCACAAAGAAGGAGAATCCTCCAGAACTCAGTCAAGCAAAAGTAATCACAAAAGTAACCCAACATTTTGCAACAAACCTGCATTTTATTGTTGTGGGTCCAATACACATTTAACATCCAACAAGGCGTGTCCTGCTATAGGTAAGATACGCAAGGGGTGTGGCAAAAAACATTTTGACAAGGTGTGCAGAACCATTTACATGAAGAAAATGTTCACAGTGAAAGAATCAGAACTAGAGGAACATTCTGATGAAAATGAACAAATAGAAAATTTGGTGTTACTTGTGGCTATCATCAATAAGGAAGATGGATTGAATCAACCTTAGTGCTGTGTACAAGTGTACCGGGAAAATATTGAAATGCTTGTCTACACCGGATCAAGAATTACTATACTTTCAAAGGACATGTATTGCAACTTGAAATGCGAAGGCCACTAGAATCCAGTAGGATCATTCCAGGAGCTTATGGTAGCCACAAAATAAAACATAGGATATTTCAAACAGACTTGTCATTCAAGGAGAAGAGTGTCTTTACAAAACTCTTTGTGGTAGATTACAATGTTAACATTTTTGGATGGCTGGAATAACGAAAACTAAAATTATGAACTCACCTTTTCTGTTTAGCATCTATGAAGACAGTTTGGAAACCATTCTTGAGGAATAAAAAGGGTTACTTAGTGAGAAGCTAGAATGCCTAAAGCATTTGAAGCATAAAATAATTTTTAAAGCAAACACACAACCTGTCGAGCAACGTTATCAGGATCTACCCTTATCAGCATCCACCGAGGTTAAAGCTATACCTGAGGATTGGTGTACCAGTGGATTAATAGAACCAATAAATGCTTCAGAATTGCGATCACCTGTAGTCATCACAAAGAAAAAACATGGCATGATTTCCTAATGCATCGAGCTTCATCAGCTTAACCACCATGTTGTAGCGGATTATCAGCTGTTACCCTTGATAAACGAAATGGTGATAACATTGGACCATGCAAAAATCTTAACGTCTCAAGAATTTAGTGCATACCTATCACCAAATTCAGTTTGAATAAGAAGTCTAAAAGTTATACAGTGTTCATCACTCCTGAAGGGGCCTATCAATTTCATAGACTATCTTTCAGGTTATGTTATGCGTCTGCTGTTTTTTAACATGTAATGAACCAGCTTTTTGCCCGCATTTAAGGTGTAAGAACATTTGAGGATGGCATATTAATTTAAAGCAAAACAGTTGAAGAACACATATCCATACTAAAAAACGTACCGCAAAGAATAGAATTCAAGACACAGGTCTGACTTTACAGAAAAACAAGTGTACATTTTTTAAAGGATCTATGAAGTAAATTGGAGACCTCATTGATGAGCATGGTGTTCGACCAAAACCATCCTTGAAAACTGATATCACAAAGTCACTGACTCCAACTCACAAAGAGGAACTAACACCATTTTTGGCCATGTGTGAATTTCTTTCCAAGTTGATACAAAACTATGCTGTTATAAAGGAATCACTTCAAAAATTGATAAAGAAGACACAGACTTTGTGTGGAATAGGAAATTTGAGGAGAGCATGAAAGACATATAAAAGGAACTTGAACTTGCACCATCCCTACAGTCATTCAGGGAAAAATATCAAAGCATTGTACCAAATGACATGAGTCAAATTGGGTTAAGTGCAGTACTCAGCGGGAAAACAGAGAAAGGTGAAAAAAAATCGCCTTTGCATCTCATAAATTAAGAGATCCAGAAACGAAATATTCAGTGCTTGAACAGTAACTATTGGCTTGTATTTGGGCAATCACTGATTTAATTTTTTTTATTTGGGGCAAAGAGTTTACTATTTGTACATATCACAAACTACTTGTTAGCATTTTAGAAGGAAGAGGGTCGGGAAAAACTTCACCAAGAATAGCAAAGTTAGCATGTAAATTAAAAGAGTACCAAATCAGAATGGAGAATATTTCTGGCAGAGTTAATGCTTCTGCTAATTATCTGTTGTGAGCCCTTTGTAATGAACAGTCTGAGTACAATAATGCTGAGAGTGATGATGATTTACTAGTTGCATGTTTGTTTGATTGTGATGACTTCAATGTCATCATCATGGAAACGAATGGTAGGATGGCTGTGAGTAATGACAATGCATTTACAGAAATCAAGAAATACATTATTAGGGGATGATCTTGTGAAAAAATATTAAATGAAGCTATCAGCCCATTGTGGAAAATAAGAAATATGGCCGTAGTGGAAAATATGGTTGAATACGTCATTCTCCTAGGGGACACCTTGATTGCACCTGCATTTATAATGGTAGGTTGATAGCCTTAATCCATGAAGGCCATGTGGGAATGAATGGAACAAAACAGAAATTAAGAGAATGATATTGGTGGCCCTCCATGCACCATGACGTTGACATTTACATCAACTGCTATCCCATCTGCAATAATGCTGATAAAACTAATATTGCAAATCAATGTTTCACGGCTTCTGTTGAGCTACCAGAGGGTCCCTGAATCAAAGCTGCAGTTAACTTTATTTGACCCATGAAGGCCTTACCCCTTGACATGTGTCATGCTATTGTTGTGATTGATTGTTTCACTAAATGGATTCAAGTCAAATTTGTATCCCAACCCACTACATCCACGATAATTTAAGTCTTGAAGGAATTATTCTGTGGGGAAGAGTTTGCACGACAGTTAGCCTCCGACAATGGGGTATAATTTGTGTCTCAAGAATTAGTCACTTTCCTGGAGATTAATGGTATAAAACATGTAAGGTTGTCCCTATACCATCCCCAAAGCAATAGCCAGGTCGAAGAAGCCAATCATTTAGTCAAGGAGACTATTAAATGGCATTTAAGTATCACATCCAGATAAAAGCAGTCCTTAGAACCAGATTGTGGGCATACCGCACTACTCGCAACAGCACCACAGGTAGACCTCTTTGAGTTACTCAGGGGAAGGTTAGCTACTACACAGTTGCAACAGTACTGGTCATAAGCGTGGATGAAAAAAAGTGGAAAAGGATGACAAAATGAAAAACTTGGCAACCAAGGACGCATGCGCAGTAACTATTGCACAAGGAATGCTTTTAAGAGAATGTTTGTATGTGCTGGTGACAAGCTGAGAGTAAAATATGAGCAAGTACAGTGAACCTCGACGTGTGATTAAGACCAAAGGCACGGCTGTTTCACTTGAAAATGGGCAGTGGTGGAACGGGTCAAACATTGTTAGTGTTAAGATCCTGGAGCCTTTGAGCAACAGTGAAACTGTTCAAGTTATTGTTCCAGTGTCAATTGATAAATGTAATGTAAGAAAGCAAGGTAATATGTATAGTGCATGTATGAATAGTGAACATTCCATCAATGTATCTTCATCTAAGAATGAAACTAACCTTACTGATAACGTTTAGACTGGAAGAAACATTATTTCCCCCATCGATTTAAAGACTATGTTTTGAACTAATTGTTGATGAAAGGGAAATGTAATATTCTGTAAGGTGTTATTTGTTAATGCCCTCTTTCCTCAGCCTTCCTTACACTTCCGGTACTCCCTCTTATGCATGTGCGCACCGGGAGCCCAGCACTGGTTCTAGAACGTCGGGAACAGGTGGTGGGAACAGGGAGTGTTAACAGCATTCTTTTTTATACCTGAGTGAAATAAAAATGTACTCTCAATCTCGCCTCATCATCAAAACAAAATCCGGTCACACTGTGACAAGTGTGAGGGGAGAAGAGAATTAGGAAACATGGAGAAGTTAGAGGGCATACTCTGTCAATGTGTGATGGGTGAAGAAAGAGACTGAAAAGGTAAGAGCATACAAAGAAAGAGCATATTGTCAAAGTATGGCAAGGGGGAGAGCGAGGCGGAGGAAGGATAGAGAAAGAGCAGGAGATAGAAGTAGGGTGTCCAGCCACACTGTGGAAGGAGGTGCATGGAAAAAAAGGATAGTGGAGAGCGGGAAGAGAGGTCTGTTGCCCATGTGTGCCAAGAGAAGCATAGTTATGGGAGAGAAAAGGTAGGAAGGAGAAGAACTTGTAAGGAAAGAGTCCAGCCATGCTGTGATGGAGGGTTTGGTGGTCAAACATGCCTGCCTTGGAGCTGCCAGAGCTGAGGGTGTCAGTAGGAGCATTGGTGACTGGGGCTATCTATGGAACACAGGGCACAAAGAGGCCACGGATGATGGTTACCAGGGGCCAGGACGTCTCGCTTCCCCTGGCAGTCGCACTAATCACAAATTAAAACAAATGCTGCAAAAGGTACAAGACAGTGTGGACTACTCATCCACACTTTCCAGTGAAAACACTGAGGGTTAATACTTAACTGCATTCACATATCTGTCTATTTCATACATTAATTCATTTCATATGCAGGCTGACTCTAAGCCTTATGAGACACCCTTATTTGGCAACACATGCATGCTCATAATTTCAACTGCCTGCTCATTCTGCAATTTCCGGGCTCCACACTTCTTTTCCTCTTAGCCCATGTACAGCATTGTTCCGAGATTACATGTGACGCATGACTCCATTGTCACAGTGTATGGTTTTTCCTGTGCTGTACTGCCACCCATGCCACTAACTTTTACACAGATCAAGGAGAGTTGCAGTACAGCCATGGCCAGTATAGGAAGCTTTTAGAGGCCAAGCCTACCGCACCCTGGGGCGTAAGGGCCAACCAAGAAAGGTCACCAGGCAATGTGCTAGCAAAGCCCAAGGGTTGCAACCCCCACTCGGCCTGGCAGATGAGACCTGGGGGAGGGAGGTCAAAGAACAAAGGCAGGATGGCGCCAAGACGCCATCTGCACCCAGGTCACCCCTTGGCAAAGTGGTCAAAAGTCCTGCCACAGGAGTGGGTAGTGAATTTCAAAGTGGCCACTGCAAACAAAATGGACAACCCAACTGAAAGTTCAAAAGGCCTGGCAGGACAACACCCTCTTTCACACTCCCAAAGCTATTCCACCCACATTTGTGGAGCAAGGCGTTGCAGTTGCGAACTCCTGCGGTTTAGTGCAGCTGACGCAGCGGTAACACACCGTTACTACGCGGGCAATACTACAATGTGCTTTTTCTACGCATTTTTTAGTGCGCATTTACCATTACTACGCATGCTGCTACATACCATGCTTTTACTACGCAAAGACTTTTACTACGCATTACTTTGCTTTGCAAATGTCATCATACAATTAAATAATTTAATTATTATGATCAGTATTATTTTAATTTTTTAATAGTGCCTTCCTATTATTTATTTATTTTTTAAAATATTTCTATTCATTTATCTATGACATTTGCAAAGTAAAGTAATGCGTTTAGGTTTTGGGGTACTGGGGTCAGGGTGGGTTAGGGTTTTTGGGTGTAGCGGTAATTTTAGGGTTCAGGGTGCGTTTAGGTTTTGGGGTACTGGGATATTTTTAGGGGTTCAGGCTGCGTTTAGGTTTTGGGGTACTGGGGTCATTTTAGGGGTCATGGTGGGTTAGAGTTTTGGGGTGTAGGAGTAATTTTAGGGTTCATGGTGCATTTAGTTTTTGGGGTACTGAGATATTTTTGGGGTTCAGGGTGCATTTAGGTTTTGGGGTGCAGGGGTAATTTTAAGGGTTGAGGGTGCGTTTTAAGTTTTGAGGTGCTGGGGTATTTTTGGGGTTCAGGGTGCGTTTAGGTTTAGGGGTGCAGGGGTAATTTTAAGGATCAGGCTGGGTTAAGGTTTTGGGGTATAGGGGGTATTTTAAGGGTTCAGGGTGCGTTTAAGGTTTTGGGGTGCTGGGTTATTTATGGGGATCAGGGTGCATTTAGGTTTTGGGGTGCAGGGGTAATTTTAGGTTTCAGGGTACTACTCCCCCACCCAAAACCCCTATTTCCCTGTAATCCCATCTCAGGGGTTAGGTTACTTTATTAAAAAATATTTTAAATGGTCCATGTTTGCGTAGTAGTGGTATGCAAAGTAATTATCAGCGCAGTAAAAGCAGATTCTTGGGGGGGGCGTGGTTTGGCTGCCTGAACCTAGAGCTCTGCCGGGGAAAAGCCCTAACCACCCGAAATCCGTCATAAATCCTGAGGAGAGGACGTAATCATACCCTGCACTGCACCCCTCATCACTTAGAAGCAGTTTTGCCGCAAACTCCGGTCGCGGAGAGACACCTGGGGGGCGGCACCCCACTTACGGGGAAGAAGCCGCGACTGCCGACAAGGCAGCGCGCGGGCCAGAGATAGCGTGCGGCCGCCTTCGGATTTCCTTCCTGCTGGGAGCCCGCTGGGGTTGTCGCGTCGGCGCTGAACCCACATATCACTGAGCCTGGTTCCTCCTGTGGTCCATTAAACTCCGGCTCACGGCGCTGGCGGCCTCCGTGAATCCGACATCGGATGGGTGATCGGGGACGCGCGCTGCCGAGAGCGAGTCTCGTGCGGCACATGGCCCAAAGGCATGAACACTCCACTCCCTCCGGGTTGCCGGCGGCATCTGGACTGAAAGCGACGGGCCCTCTTACACGTTGGGGAACCACGGAGGATACATGCTGCAGAGGTGAAGCCAATGATTTGAGGAGCCATCACATTCATCCCGCTGACCGGATATAACCTGCCCCAGCCCCGCGAACGCCAGTAAGGTGCTGAACGTGTGAGTCATGGCGTGCGGTGGCTTCTTGTAGCGAGCTCGGACCGCAGATCGGCAGACGGTGGGTGCTGGTGTGAAAGGTGTGCCCATTGTAGAGGAGTGCAAGATCTGCGAAGCGGTGACGCTAGCACTGGGGTGAGAGGGCTGTGACCAGTGGAGGCATTTGATGCTGGCGACGCCTTGGGTGGAAAGAGCCAACGGCCCAGTGACTGGAGTGCAGGAGCTGCCTCGGGGGCCGGACGCACTCAGCGCCATCTTTTGGGGCAGGCGCCAGATAGGGCCCGGGGACAAAGACTGTGACTGGCCTTAACTATTGTGCCTGGAGGGGACTACACCCTAAGGGCACATCCAGCTTGGGTGAACCGGAGCAGAACTACCCTGGCGGGGCACCTGGCGCTTGCCTAGCCCTGTGCTTTGTGGAGAGGGGTCATACCGGTGTTCCCCAGGAACTGAGGGGGGAAGGTGTGTCACGGACCTGGCCCCTCTGCATTGAAACTACTGCCATGCAAGATTGCAACCCCGGAGGCATCTGAAGCGAGGGAATGGGTCTCGCCGGTACCCAGGGGCAAACAGGCCGTAGTCGGCATATACCGGATAACTTCTCGCTAGCCCAAGTTTGCATACACCGCCCACACAGCAGACAGACAGGATATTCTATCCTACCGGTGGGCCCCCCTGGAATTGTGTCTGTCACGCCTTTTCTTTCTCAAGGTGCGGAGTGTGACACGGGTGGCACGAGCCCGCACCATTGTTAAGGCTTGATCTCTGTGACGGCGACAACATAGTACACCCGCTGGACCTGCTGGGCACAATTTCTCTCAAAATGAAACCCAAAACCAGCGCAGCGGTTCAGACAAATAAACTCGATAAATATGCAGTCCTCAAGCACAACACAGCTGAAGAGGGAGCTCAAGGTGGAAATACTGGTGAGAATGAACTACCCCTCACCTCCGAAGCGGCTCTCCTCCCTATTAACAATTGAACGAGCACACGGGGCCCCAATCCCCAAGCCCAAACCGGGAGCAGCAACCAGGACCATAATTGCTAGAATTCTCAACTATAGGGACCGTGACGCGATCCTGCGGGCAGCCCGTGCGCAAGGAGATCTTCTCTATGAAATGCGACAGTAAGATTCTTTCCCGACTTCACGCTCAAGGTCCAGCAGGAGCGGCACTCCTTTGACGGGGTCAAGCGGGAGCTCCGAGAACACGGGATTAAATACATGATGTTCTTCCCAGAAAAACTCAAAGTCATATCGGACGGCAAATCCCTTTTCTTCACGGCCACCGCGGAAGTGCAAGACTGGTTGGATCGGGTGGCTACTCGGAAATCGCCGACAGCTGTGAGTAGTGACTGGAGAGACACCCGCGTCCGATCGCCAGGGTCGGCAGACGGCAGATCCGATGTTGACAAACAGAGCCTGCGCTCCTGGAAGTCAAGGTCCAGTAGCCCGGGGAGGCGTATGGCTCAAAGAGACTGGCCGTGCTGAACTCTGTCCTCCTGCTCCAGTGGCACAGCTCCAATGAACCGTAATGTATACGCTCCCAGGATGGGGGGGGCGGGTAGGGGTCGCATTGTATTGGGTAATGTGGGATTGCTTCTATTTGACACTTGGTTTATTGTTCCCCTCTATGAGCCGGTATAGGGGTGGGGGCTTTCCCTGGGCGACTGGAGTCGGTGCTAGCACCTTTTTCCCCCGTCAATTGTTTGATTTGTTCTTGGGGCGATAGGCACTCTGCTAGTTGGGGATGTGGGTAGTTTCAAACCTACATGGCAGGGTAGCAGGGAGGGGGGATCGGTTTGGGGTGATGAATGTTACTGTTAGTCAATTTAATCGCTCCAATTGTTACAGGGGGAGGGGGTGGTTCTGAGGGTGGATTTTTGGTCATGCGGAAACTGGCATCACACTCTCTGGTTGTACTACATCTCTCACGGGCATGGCAATGCCTGGATGATTTTTGACAGTGATTATGAAGTGGGATAGAAGTTTGAAACTCATCAGTTGGAACGTCAATGGGCTTGGGGATAAGGTCATATGAAACATAGTGCTTCAATACATAAAGCGTCAGTCCCCGGACGTCGCCTTGCTCCAAGAGACCCACCTAATTAGTAACTCCTGTAAGGCTTTGAACAGGTGGGGCTACACAATGGTAATGCATGCTGGCTTCACCTCCGGTTCCCATGGAGTGGGTATCCTTTTTAGACACGCATTCCCATTCAGTATTACACACACATGGGACGATCCACTCGGGAGATTCGCTGGGGTTTCGGGGCAATGGGAAGGGCAACCCTAACACTACTGGCAGTCTTTATCCCACCAGGTCTTCAAGCTCAATCATATAAAGACTTAGGGACGCTCTTGCTCTCCCTCCCTGAAGGACACCTCATACTGGGTGGAGACTTTAATGCAGTTACATCGTGAGTTCTAGACCGCCATCCGCCCCGAGACATCAACCCCGGCCACACATGGCTTCCAACCCTCACAAAGGCATTTGGCCTCACTGACCTCTGGAGAATGCACCATCCACAGCTCCAACAGTACACCTTCTTTTCGGGGTCCTATCACACATTCTCTAGAATAGACTATATCCTTATGCCCATACAATACAACACTATTATACAAGAAATTACACATCTGGCGAGGGGTATATCGGACCATTCTCCCTTATGGGTACACCTCACTATTGGGGAAAAAAGGGTGGGGTGTACAGCGCCCATCAACCCATGGCATCTCCGCAATCCGGAGGTTAAAGCCACACTAACCCAAAACATCGATCAGTATTTTCAGGAAAATGACGGAACAGTACATTCTCCTTCCACCCTTTGGGAAGCGTTCAAATCTGTGATCAGGAGCAACGCCCTCTCAGCCATAGCTGGGCTACATAAAGAGAACATCAAGCAGATGGTCGCATGTGAGCACAACCTGCTTCGACTCGAAGAGGAGGCAAAAGAAGGAGGTGACAAGGCCGCTCCCCACAGATTGCAGCTCAAAGAAGCCTAATACAGAAGGTTAGCAACAGAGGCGGCCAAACCCCTAGCAAGAGATAAGGACGGTTGCCTGTACGATCAAGGGGATAAAGCAGGCAAATTGATTGCCTGGTTGGACAAGAAGGAAAGGGCAAATAGGTTGGTCCCAGAGCTTAAGAGGGCTACAGGTGCTAAGTTAACAGAACCCCATGATATAATACAGGAGTTCGCCACCCACTTTGCTCAAGTGTACTGAAGCAGCTCGGCTCTCCCGGAAGAGGACTCCATAGCCCTCCTGGCAGACATCCAACTGCCCACCCTTTCTGACTCTGAAGCAGAGGTGTTAGAAAGTTCTTTCACGACCGATGTGATAGGCGCGGCGATTAGAGCATTAAAACCAGGGAAAGCTCTGGTCCCTAATGGCCTGCCAATCGAACTTTATAAGCTTAGACCAGACAAATTGGCCCCCTATTTAAAAAGCATGTTTGAAGACAGCAGGGACATGGGCAAACTCCCACGAGATCAGCGTATCGCCAAGTTGGTGGCTATTCCCAAAGCAGGGAAACCTAAACAGGACTGTACCTCGTATATGCCCATCTCCTTACTTAACGCTGAGCCAAAAATCCTTGCGAAGTTGTTGGCACTTCGGCTGCGGCGAGTGATTACCACACTAGTCCACCCTGACCAATCGGGCTTCATGCCGCACAGAAATACCGCGCTTAATCTTAGAAGACTTCACGGGGTTCTGGGGCGACACGCCTCCATTCAGGAGGACGCCATTGTGGTATCGTTGGACGCAACAATGGCTTTCGACACTCTAGATCGGATATACCTAATGGCAGTTCTGCGAAAGCTAGGCTTCGGGCCCAACTTCATAGGATGGGGGCGACTCCTCTATAGCGAACCGCTGGCACAAGTGCAACAAATAACAAAATATCATCCGTCTTTACCCTTGAAAGAGGGACACGACAGGGGTGCCCCCTCTCGCCATTGCTTTTTGCACTTTCCCTTGAGCCGCTGGCGGCCTGGATACGGAGAGACGCATCCATTAGGGGACTCAGGTGGGCAGCTGAATGGGAGGATCGCATCTCCCTATATGCAGACGACATCCTCCTGTATCTGGCTTCCCCTCAGAAATCATTGACAGTGGTCCTTGATATCTTTACGAGTTTCGGAAGAAACTTTGGCTATAAAATCAACTGGAGCAAATCACAGATCTATGTCATGCACGGCAGCCCCCAAGGGTCCCGAATGGCTGCCCAATTCAAATAGTAAAGGATGGATTCACTTATTTGGGTATCTTCATCTCCACAGATCCCAAACTCTGCTATGACCGAAACCTCCTCACACATTTACAGCGGTTCAAGAGGGACACTGCTGCTTGGAAGACGCTTCCGATATATTTGCTGGGTCGTGCGGCCCTCTTTAAAATGATGACACTGCCTTGTTTCCTTTATGCCCTTCAGAATTTCCCGGACCCAGTACCACAAAAATATTTTAAAGACATCGAATCCACCCAGAGAGCCCTACTCTGGGATGGTAAACCACGTATATCGCTCAAGAAATTGACACTTGGCTGGTACGATGAAGGTATTGCACTCCCAGATATCAGGAAATATTAATGGGCAGCTCACCTTGCAGCCATAAACCAGGGTGTTTACCATGGGGATTAGGACCCAGGATACAAGATGGACAGGTGGATGCTCCCGGGTGGTAGCTACACAAGGGCACTATACTCCAGACCAAACAAATTCCCTCTTACAGGTCCCACACAGCTCTCTGTGCAAATCTGGCACACGGCAAACGGCACTTTAGGGTGGGGAAACCGACTCACACTTGCCACCCCACTATGGCACTCGGAAGCCCTGGGCACATTGGGATGCTCTAAGGGGTTCAATAAATGGGACCTAATCGGACTCTCACGGATCGGGGACCTTTGGGGACGCAACGGGATGATCACCTTTGCCGTACTCCAACAGACACACGAGTTAGCTGACTCAGAATATTTCCGATACGTACAGGTCAGACACTCCCTCCAGACTAACATACCGGCCAGCTCCGATCTACCAGAGTCCTCCGCCCTTGAGGATAGGCAGCTGGACGGTCACTTATCCGAGAAAGCGACATCACTCACATACAAGAAACTTATACGCAATACCCCAGATCCTTTAAAGGCACTAAGGGAGAAGTGGGGGCAGGACGGCCTGGAACTAGATGACGAAGAATGGCAGGAGGCGCTCTCCTCGCCGAAGGAGGTGGCCATCTCAGCAAAACTTAGGTTGGTCCAAATAAAAATCTTACATCATATATATCTCTCTGGTCCCAGGCTGGTTCTCATGGGTAGGAGTGAAGAAAGGATGTGTAGAAGGAACTGTGGTCAGGAGGGATCCTTCCTCCACATTATTTGGGAGTGTCCTTTGATTCATGCATACTGGAAGGAGGTACATAAATGTATGAGTGATGTTTGGGGGGTTGAACTGCGGCTTGAAGCCACAGGTATGGGAACCGACGGATCTCAACACCACAGGCAAACTCTGGTCAACCCTTGGCCAGATGGTCGCTAAGCGGAATATTGCCCGCCTATGGGGAGCAACAACACCACCGACGCTTGCCTCATGGAAAACCGATATGGACTGGTGTATGATAAGAGAAAAAACGGTGTATGTGTCGCGTGGCTGTCCCCGAAAATGGATAGCAATCTGGACAAAATGGAATAACTATCGTGGCAACATATGTGAACTTCCGTATGTGCCCCCCCTTGACGATTCATTGACTCCTTGATATGTATTTCTACCATCCTAACACTCTTTCTCACAGCTCTAATGATCGAAACAACCTGTTACTGGCGTGGATGTACTGCACATGTATTTCATGACCTGATTGTACGCATTGACTGCTCCACCAGTTTCGTTAATAAAAAGATTTATCAAAAAACCAAAAAAAAGCAGATTCTTATATTCTAAATGCATTTGCGTAGTAATGGTATACGCAGTAAGAATATGCGAAGTAATGGTAGTTGCGATGTAAAAACTGCACTAAAAGCATGCGTACTAATGGCATGCTAAGTAGCGTCATATATATTCGACGCAGCAGCATTAATCAGCATCAAGGAAACCCTCTGGTAACCTTAAGGCATAAGGAATGAAAAGGTTGCCATAGCATTGGGCTTTGGGATGCCCAATGGCAGAAACACCAGGAGGGAGACAAAAGAGGAAGCAAGGGAGTAGTTGCACTGCAGGCACGGCACTTGCAGCCCAGACATGGCCTGAATGTCTGAGGTCAAACATCAGTAGCAAGGTAGGCCTAGAATGATGCTGCGCTTAACCCAAAGGATCTTCATATCTATTGTACAGCCAAATGTTGAGTGACAATTGCAGTCCCGACTGTGAGCGGTGACAGTGGTTTATGATGCTTATCAGTGATTTATTGATCGTGCTCATGGTTTATGCTGAGTGATTCTTTTTATCACAGACATTATTGTTTGCTGCTCTTAAAAGCTAACATGAGGTCACATTTTCTATGAGTTCTCCAATCTCTTCCTCATTCTTTTCAATAAAACATTCTGACAAGTAGAGTCAAATGTGGTTCCAACACCAACAGCAGTCTGCCCGTTACCTCCCTATTGACAGCATCACCACAGAGTTTTAAAAAACAACTAGAGTGCTAACATTTTCTTTTCAGATGTGAGGCATTCCTGAACATCAAATGGACAAAAGGTCATCAGGGGAAAGCGTCTAACCATTCGCAATCACTCGGGGTAGCACTCCAACCTTTGTTTTGCTCATCCTGCCCTCTTAGATTGCACCAAGTCACATGCAAATCAGTCTTGGTCCGGCTCCAATAGGAAAGGTCCAGCCCACAGTGCCAATTCAGGCCCTCTCAGTATCTAAATACAAGCAACCCAAGACTGGTTTAGGGCTGGTTGGGCTTTTTCAGTCAGGTGCAGATTGGTTCTAGTGGCACAGCAAGCAAGGGACCTTATCAGGTGTTACTTCTGACCGCTTATGGCATAACATCAAATGCACAAAAGGTGATTCGAGAAATGCTTACAATTTGTCTAGCTGCTGGCATGGCTTAGGGTAGGATTCCAACCCATAATGTTTTTACACACCATGCCACCTCAGATTAGATCTAGTCACATGAAAATCAATCTCGGTCCTGCTCCAATAGGAGCAGTCTACCCGAACTGCCAAGTCAGGCTCACTCTGAACTGTTCCATTGTCAGTGAGGAAGAGACCCTGAAAACCATTTTGATGAACTTATCACCTTTCCTGAAGAGAAGGCAGAAGTAAATGAGCATTGAGATTTTAATACATGCATGACCAAGAGGGGTAACAATGGAAGGGGAGGTGTGGATTTAGGTAAATGGAGGCATAATGTATTTTTAAATGGGCTAAAATAGTTAGAAAGAGACTTCTTCATAATTACAACATCCCCTTTTCTCATCCGTTTTCTCAGCCTTCCCCATGTTCAGTATTGTTCACAGCATAAAATCACCTGAGATCTCAATAGAATTCTACAATTGAGTATACCACCACAAACAAATAATGTGTATTATGACTAAAATCTATTATCACCAGTCATATATTTTCCTTTTGGTGAACCTTATAAATAGGTTTTCACTACAATGCATTTCAATGCTGAGAATGTTGCAGAGTCTTGTAATGGCGGCCACAACATGATGTGGCCAGCCAATCAATGGAAGGGTTCCATTGCCCTCCTCACCTACATGTCACGGGGGTTAGGGTGTGCTCACCCTGCACTTGTATTTTTCGATTAATTTTCAGGACTCGGGGACAATGGCCCTGAGTCCTGCAATGTATCCCACAACCTATTGTTCAGGATTGCCTATTTCCCTTTAAATTGGTAAATCAGAGTGTATCTAGACACCAACAATCCAGATAGTCCTAATTTTTTTAATCCTTTGTGCCCAGCCAAAGCTCCTCTTTCAATGCCAATTTCTTTAAAGCAGCAGCACGGATTTTGCTACTCCCTTTTTTGATAGCTCTCGCTTGATGGATCAAAGGACAACTTTCCTTGAAGAGGCCGAGATAGATGAACTTGTGTTTTGAAAATATTCATGCAGAGTCATCCAACAGCAGCAATTTTAGCAAAACACAAAGCGCT
Source organism: Triturus cristatus (assembly GCF_964204655.1). Taxonomy (NCBI): domain Eukaryota; kingdom Metazoa; phylum Chordata; class Amphibia; order Caudata; family Salamandridae; genus Triturus; species Triturus cristatus. The sequence goes on along the minus strand of NC_140583.1, from coordinate 616,735,273 downwards.
GTTCTGGTGGAAACTCTGACGTAACTATAACTACAACTGTCTATAACTACACAGTGGCAACTGCTATGAGTTCTCAAATATCTTTGTTCTGGTATGCAGTTTAGAACAAAGTGTGGCACAGCGGAGTGCCATCTTGATGGAATCAAAGCTGTAAAATGACCGCATTCCCTACAGAGAAAACTGCTGTAAAGGAGTAAAATGCGGGGTTCTTTTTGTCAAGAAAATTATGGTTAGAGCTCTAGAAAGGTAAAAGGAGGACACATTTTCTATGAGCTCTAAAAAACATTCTGGCATGCAGAGTGAAACGTACTTCAAAACACCTGCATCAGTCTTTCAGTTAATTCCCTAGTAATCAATGGCAGTTTCACCACAAATGTCTGATGAACAACTAGAGAGCTAACAGTTTGTTAGACAGAAAATGTGAGTCACCTCTGAACACCATTTTGTTAGAAAAGGAGCTGTTGAACTTAAAACCTTTCTCCAGGAACAGGCTCAAGTAAATGATCATTGAGATGTTAATGCAGGCACAAAGCCAGCGGGTTAAAAATGTGATCCCTCTGAAGCACGATATATTTTTTTTTAAAGGGCTAAAAATAGTTAAAGAGCAAGACATCTGCATGAGTACTGCATTCTCTTTTAAGATCTGTTTACGCAGCTTGCCCAACTTGGCCCAAGCAGGTAAGAGCGGTGGGGCCGGGTCAGGGGGATTTCGACATACGACTTACCCGCATTATATTACCTACTCGCGTTCGCCAATAGGTAGTTATAGTTAGGACCTAGTATCCATAGTAAAAGCGTTTTTTGTTTTCCCAATAACTTTGGTGCCGATTGACGAATCTTCGCAAAAGTTTCAAAACTAGTGATCAGCTCCGATCAGCTCCGGACTTGAAAGCTTCGGGGTGATTCGCCAAGCAGGGGCCGAGAAAAAAGGGGGGTCCCAAAACACGTTTTCCCCATGTTATTTTCCATAGGAAACTTTAGACAAAGCTACAGCCCGAACTGCTGAACAGAATTACACCAAATTTGGCAAAAAGGTAGCCCTTGTTTCAGAAAGAGTCCTTTTTAGGTCTCGCGAGCCAAAGGCTCGAAGAGACATTTTATATCTGGGCTTTTCAAAGTGCTGCCGTGGCCTAAAGCTACAGTGCACGTGAACGTGCACGCGCGCAGCGCCATGTGTCTTTCCTCCGTAGCGATCGTAATCACGATCACTTTCACTTTCGCGGGCTCCTCTGTTGCTGGCATTCCCCCCTCCCTTCTCGCCCAGCCCCTCTTGTCACCTCGGCTTGTTGATTACTTTCACTTTCGCGGCCGCTTTGATGTTTACCGCGATCACTTTTGCATGTAGTTCTTTCCCTCGTGTGCCTCTCCCCTCGTACCATGCTGCTCTTTCCTCATGTCTATCTCCCTCAGCACTCTGGTCACCCTAGCTCAGTGTCAGGCCACCCAGCGCATGACAAGGCAGTGACCGCAGCTACGAAGGCAGACAAACCAGCCCGCAGATATGTGCTACGGACCAGTGCACTGCCACAGCTGCTGCCGTTCTGACGTCTAATGTGCAATCGAATGTTTGGCCGACTCCCTGGTGTGGCACCACATGCCCTGCGGCCAGCTGCAGCAGTGTGAAGGGGCATCTGCAGTGTACACAGGTATGTTTCGTTCTATTTTTATGTGTGTTGGTGCTTGTTTTTTTACTGCCTTCTCGACCCCTGAGGTGGGGGCAGCAGGGCATTGCCATGCGTTGCAGCTGCTGCCTTCTGCTCCACATAGATGACATCCGAGCCCGTGAGATGAAGGAACGGCTGCTGCGTACCTGAACATTAAGTGGGTGACCACCATCAAGCGAGTTCCGCTCAGCCCCCCTCAAGAGTAAACAAACGTGATGTTGGGGGGAGGTGTTGTGTTCATTAAGCAGGCTGCGGGGGAGGGGAAGCTACCACTTTACAGACACTGCACCCGGCATATCCCGGACAATGCTGGCTGGCGCTCTCTGACATGGCTTGCGTGGGTTGATGACTTCCCTTGTAAACTCCTGGCTTGTGAGGGGGGAGTTGGGAGTTGGGTTCAAGACCATTTTACCAGTCTGAAAATGCTGCGTATTTTACGAGGAGAGCACGGTGTGTTTATTTCCCACGGTCTCCGAAGTCGCATCTAGGTGCTGCGCGCTTCCATTCTGCAGGGCTGTTAGGGGGCGCTGTATAGCGTGCCTTCACTGTTTGCTGTCCCGCCTTCTCGAGGAGTATCTCTCTCCATCCTTATATATATCCCAGATATCACCCCCACCCGTTGTCAGAAGCTGATTGTTCCAAAGTCTACGGGTCCCAATTTACACTTTTGCCTTCACACGTACTGACTAATTTGTGCCCCGGCCCTCTCGCTTCTAAAGGGAGTACTGCCCCCCTCTCGCCAGTGACTCGGCCACGCCCACTTCCTAATATGCCACAAGCCTTTCTCCCACTGAAGCGTGTGCTCTTCCTTTGACACCCCACCCCCACTCTGACATGTTCCAAGTGTTCGCCCCTCCCCACAAAACAGCACCAGGACCGCTAATCGAGGGAGTTGTACAAATGCAGACTCTGGTCGACACCTTGTCCCCTCCAAGGTGACACTATGGGGTCTCAGCCCCTAGCCTTATCAAGGGCTCAGGGTCTCGTGTCAGTGTAGGTACCAAGATACTCCAGGAGGGTAGCCCAGGATGCCGGGTACCCAGAGAATGTAACCAGAGATGCCTCCCTACCGAGGGGATGTAACCTTAGACGCCTTTTCTCAAGGGGAAAGTACTGAGACGCCTGTCTGTGAAGGGAATGTAACTAGCGCCTGCCTACAAAGGAAATGTCAGCCTAGATGACTGCCTACCAAAGCATTGTTAATGTAGACGCCTGGATGCCCTGAAAGTACCACCCCAGATGTCTTAAAACAAGGGAATGTCTGTGGAATGTAACCATACAAGTGTACACAGTGGAATGACCAGATGATGTAACCTCCACAATCAGGAAATGTTGGTGTGTAGTACATAGCTGTATTTATCCGGATGAGCTTGCAGTGTGACTGCCGATGGCAAGGTTCAGCATGACTCGGTGAGTTAATCGCTCTCCTCTGATATCTTATGCAACCTGCAGAACACAAGTTCAAATCCTGGAAAAAAAACTAGTAAATGAGTAATTTAAATGTGTACTTGAAAGACATATCGTGACACAAGCCCGTAGCATGAGACGCTCTGAAAATATAGATGAAACCGATTTTCCACCCACAAAAGTGCTCCTTAAGGAATGGCTACTGAAAATGACACGTTGCAGCCATCATTTTTGACTTGATTGTGGCCCCTGTTTTTTTACTGTGATCTTGGGAACCAACTGGCTGCAAAAACATAACCCACAGATTAATTACTCCACAACAGCATTTCATTTAACAGACCGCTTTATTAGTGAGTTAATGTTTGCAAAGGACGGGTCTGCTCGAGGAACAACCTGTCATGTTTGACTGTGAAAACAGACTCAAACCTCTCAAATACCGGAGTCTTACAGAAATTATCTTTTTTTAAATGATAAAGCCCCATATAGGGCCCAATTCACAAAGGTAAACTGAACACATCAACTGATATATTCCATTTTCTTTTATCAAGAATACATGGCTGCATTTCCAACTACTGCACTCCAGCACTGACTGACTGACTGTCTATCCCAGACCTAATTTCACAATTTCGCTCTCGCCTCCTTATTCCCTCATTCCTCCCTTCCTTATTGGCCCCCGTAATCACCCTTACTACTTTCCTTCCTTCGTTCCTAACCCTCCCTCCTTTTCCCATTCTTAATTACTTCAACCATCTCTTCCCCCTTCCTCGATTCTTCCGCCCCTCAAACCCTTCCATCCTATTTACTTCCAGTGCCCCTTCTGCCTATCACCCTCTCTGCCTCCCTATCTTTCTTCATTACCTCCTTTCTTCTTGCCCATCTTAATCCTTCTCTTCACTCCTTAAACATATACCAGCCTTATTTCCTCAAACATTATTTCAACTTCACTTATTCCAGTCATTCATATCGTCAGTCCTTTTTAGATCACAACAGTAAAAAACAGACACCGGCGTCATTTCATGTGATAATGCTTGCATGTGCCTACAAAAGAATGTGGCCATTCTTGTTTATTATAACTTTTCAACATGCTTCACAGCAGTCACGCTGCTCTACTACATAGCCTAACAAGCATTGGCATAGCCAATAGGTCTCGCCTTTGGGACCTTATAAGTGTTTAGCCATGCAACAGTTGATGTTGTTGCACCAAGGATATTGTGCTGGATAACCAAACACTTATAAGGTCCCAAAGGCGAGACCTATTGGCTATGCCAATGCTTGTTGTTAAATGGTGTAAATCCGTTCAGTAGTTCCTGAGAAATAAAAAAAAGAAAACTTTCGATATCTGGGTAGAGCCTAACCCCCAAACACGAGCTTGGCTCTGATTGACTGCCAACACTTCAAACCAGGAAGTGTTGGCAGCCATCTTGTGCCTCAGACGAGGGAGAAAGAAAAAGGTGACAGAAAGATTAAAAAAACAAGAAAAGGGGGCAGGGTAAAAACACCCTGACCCCCCAGGTCTGCTCAGGGGGTCCCACAGAGACCCCCGTCCCCAAAAAAGCCTTTTTTTAAAAAAATATTTAGTGATCCAAAAAGCACCCAGTGCCACCGGCAGATCTAATTGGCCCCATGCTGAAAGTGAAAGTGTTCCGCCGATCAGATCGGCCCTGAGCTCCTTTCTTTCTCAGGGATATGAGAATTGCCTCTTCTGTATTCATTACTTTTATGTGAAGCAGTGCTGAGTATGAGAGGAGGGCAGAAAAGCTGGTGCAGGTGGAACGTCCTGCGTGTTTCCTCAGCATTCTGCCCCTCGGGGGGTACCTCACTGCCTGACTACCGCGGGGCTCGCTCCTCAGACTGGGTGCTTTACCATGCCCGCTGCCGCCTCCAGAGGGATCCTGTCCGCACCCCACCCCTCTGAGGTTATGTGATTGACTTCTTTGAAGTTTATTCCAGAACTAAAGAAAGGGACTTCGCGCTCGGAGATTGCTGGAGGCCTGAGCGGCGCTGGCGGTTGAACGTAGCAAACCGGCAAAACTTTGGATCCCACCTGTGGCAGAATTTCCAGTGTGCCGCCATGCAGAGACCCAGCGGCCAGGGCACGGCCTTCTCCGTCGACTCTCTGATCAGGAGCCTGCAGCCCCAGCCGGGACACTTGCTGTACACCGGATACCCCCTGGTGTTGCCCCAGGCCCTCTCACACGGCCAGCTGCAGTCCGGCATCCCGCCGCACGCCCCTGGGCATCGTCTGGCGGCCGCCTCTCCAACACCTTCTACGACGGCTTGGGGCCCCATCCATGGTGGCACTGACGACAGTGGTGCCCAGCTTCAGCGAGCATCCTGAGAGCTTCTATCTGCACCAAGAGCTGCCGTCAGGCCGGGGCAACCCAGAGGCTGGCTGCAGGAGGCAGCGGGATGCCGGCGACCTCGAAGAGCTGCAGCCCTGGGAAAAGGTCTCCGAACCGCTCCACTTCCCCGACTCGTTCCCCAACCTGACAGGTAGGTGGCGAGTGCCGGGGTCGGGGCCCTGTGCGACTTCTGCTGGGTCCGCTAAGGGCCCTCGTAGACTCACACGGAGTTGTACTTGTTTTATGGGTTGTTTTTTTCCCCCCAAAAGAACGCAGCGGGGCGCAAAATAAGGCAATGAAGCAGTGTCACTAGCGAGGTCTTCTGCGGGGCACAGGGGGAGGCCGGGGATGTCTCGCGAGCAGGTGGCAGCTGCACCTTGGGTTAGTACCGGCAGACTGCTTGCCCTCTCATCCCCGTACGTCGGTCCTGGGGCCCCTCCCTGGCTTTGGGTCCAGTCAAGGGCCCGCACCACAGCAAGAAGGTGCCCCTATAAAACAATCAGCACTGCAGCCACTTTACACCAATTGCACGGACACGTTTGCAAGTATCGCGGTTTTATTTGTGCAGGCAGTGCGCCCTGACCTTTTATCTTGGGCACATTTGGTGTAAGTCGTTGACAGCGAGATGGAAACGTTTCGCTGAGGGTCATCTTCAGGCAGGGAAGTTGCACAACCTTTAGGGAGCTCGGGCATTTTTACGTTTCCAAAGAACTGTGGCAAGGAGTTCGGTTTACACAAATGACAGGGACGTGAAATGGTAAGTAAGATGGGGGGTGGAGGGGGACTTCTCAGATTTACCAACAATCACGCTGGTTAAAGCAGGGCAGGAGGGGCCCTTAAGATGCAGTAGGAAGGGAGAGGATTCCGGATTGTGAGGGGTGCATATAATAACTTGATAATTTGTAAAATAACAATTTTTAAGACCTTTAAAACCAAGACAAGAGTGGGCGTGTGTGTGCGTGCATTTTTGTTTGCATGTGTATGTAAAAATTCACAAGTGAAATCTGACAAACACCTCACCATACCCCATTTAAAACGCATGTCTCCAACTATTTACTACAGAATACATTTATAAGGATGGGTTACCGCACTACCTCCACCACCCCCCCCCAAAAAAATTGACAGTGAGATTCAATCAGTACAATTTCTTCCTCTCTGAAACCTACATTTTCTACACCGAAATTCGCAATTGTTTATTATACATTTGTGGAGGAGCGTCCACAGTCATTGCCAACTAAGAGGAAACTTTTGACAGCAGCTTGTGAGGTCTTGCAAGTCGTAGCATGCTTGTCAAGGGTCTGGGGCATGTCCAAAGCGCCTACTGATGCCTCGGTGCGAGCCCGCTGGTGGGGTCTGGGAAGTTTCACTGAACAGACCAGAGAACCCTCTTGTTTCCGACCCGAGAGCAGCTAACCCGAGACAAGCCTTCTCTAGAGCACTGTGACCCCGGAGGGAGAAATTATTCTATTACTTTCACTCCCCTTTGGGCACAGCAGAGAAGATGTATCACAGACTGCTCGCCACACAGCAAATTTTAAGTTGGCACTCAAATACTAGCTGTTATCACTCAGCAAGTTAGCCCTGTCATTATCAACCACGAAAGTGAAAGGCTGAGTCTGTTGAAAGTCTGATGTTGGCAGGAGCCCCTGTCTGCCAGGACAGTGACAGTGCCCTCTTGCAGTAAGTCGCTGAAAGCAGCAGGACGCGCAAAGCCCGCTCCAGAGGAAGGCGGTAATACCGTCAAGGTATGTAATGTTTGTGGTATCCCCAAGAGATAGCATCGAGAGGCCCTGGGGCTGCCCGGGACCGGAGCTCCCTCACCAGACAGGAGGGACCCCCAGGGCTGTGGCTGAGAAGCACTTCGCAGTGCGTCCTGTACGGCTATCCACGGGCACACAAGCTGGCTTGTGGAGGGATGTTTAGATTAAATCAAAGAGTTTAATTTGCCATTTAACTGAAGCTGAAGGTTAATATATTTTGAGCGGGAGAACGCAAAAATAAAGCTAGTTCGTTTTCTTTTTTTTAAAGCGCTGGCATGTATTGCAGTATATAGTTTGTCCTCCCAGCGATGTGGTGGCCCCAGAAAAATGCATTTTTAGCTCCTCGTTGAATTGGGCAAGATTTTGCGTTCTCGTGCTGTTTGCATGAATAGCAGCTTCAAACATATCTGAACGGATTCCAGCAGTCCCTCGCTGAGGAGGGTGGTGATAACTTGGAAAAACTTAAAGCGTGAGGATGAAGGAAGGTGGGCGATCAGACTGCTCTGGCTGCAGGAAAGGCCTCGTTCGGCCGAGGCCTGCCCTCAACTGCTGGGCGAAACCAACAGCCCTGCGGGAGCTCAGAGTTTCATCCTTGCAGAGACGGTCGGGCTCACTCTATTGAGGAGTGGCTGGCATGAACGCGTTTCCAGGGTTTCTTTTCCCTCCAGGTGGAGAGCAGCAGCCGATGGAAGGAAGAGAGGGCAGAGAGTGACACTCAGAGGGCTGAGAGTGACACATGGAACAGATACTAGGACGATGACAAACATGAGTTCTTGTATGGAAGTGTAACCAAACGGAATCACTGAAAAAACCATAGGTTTCAGGGACGTTATAGTTAGAAATTAGCATTTAAAAAACCTTTGAAATTTACTGAAAAAAAACATAGGTTTCAGGCACGTTATAGTTATAAATTAGCATTTAAAAAACCTTAGAAAGTCACAGTTAGTTGGACATTTCGCTCGTACAAAACCAGAGAAATTCCACCATTATAGTTAGTTCAGCTAACTGTAACTTGTACCCCCGCAATGCACTGCTGATGACGTCACATATTACATCATTCATTACATGACATCACTGATGACATCACTGATGACATCTCAAATGACATCACTGATGACATCATCCATGAGAAAATCTGATGCACCTCCTCACACCCTAATATATCCTTTGCTACACCCACTGTAAAATACAGACTACCATTTTCGAAACCATTGACACGCCAATACCAGTTACTACATACGCACTCACTGGTTCCTAGGTCTACACACACATCCATTCATTCACCCATACAATCACTCATACATGCAGCCACTCATCAATACAACACTATTATATGCACTCATACACCTATACAGACACTCACACACCTCCACTTATCCATGGAGTTACTCACACACCTAGTCAGTCATGCAAAGAATCAATAACAGTTCCATTTACTCACCTATACAGTTATACACACACCACCTCACTTATTCATACAGATACTAACGCAGGCTTACTCTTTTATATAATCACTGCTACAAGTACACACTCATCCATACATCCACTCTCACAATCACTGACTCTCACGTATAGTCATTTATATACTCCAACTCTAACATACACTGCCTTTTACATATGTAGTTACTTGAACATGTTCCACTGAGACATCCATTCACTCACCAACACACCCATACACATACTCACACACCCATACAGCTATTTCCACATGCACTCTTGAACCCATACACCCAGTGAATCAATCACTCACACATCTATGCACAGAGTCACACACCTCCCACCCACACACACACACACACTCAGTCTCCCATACAAATACTCAGGCAACCAATCAATAACCCATATAGACACTCATGAAGTTACTGACCAACCCATGCAGCAGCTTACACAACAACAGACAGACTGATACAGACATTCATACAGTTTAATCACTAACCCATGCATTCAGTAAGACACATTTAGGCACTCCTTTATACAGTCACGCACCTACTAAATCCTCCATCCAAACACTTATACACCCACTCATTCTTCAATACACCTTGGGATATATATAAAACATATTTAAACTTTAAAGAAACAAACAGACAACAGTCACTGGATGATGACATCAATGATGTCCTTTGAGAGGTCATCAGTGATGTCACTGACCATGTCATGAATTATGTAATATGTGACGTCATCAGCAGTGCATTGCGGGGACGCGAGTTATAGTTAGCTGAACTAACTATAATGGTGGAATTTCTCTGGTTTTGTACGAGTGAACTGTCCAAATAACTATAACGTCAATGAATCCCATGGTTTTTTCAGTGAATTTCTAAGGTTTTTTAAATGCTAATTTCTATCTATAACGTGCTTGAAACCTATGTTTTTTTCAGTTAAATATATATATATATATATATATATATATATATATATATATGGAAATATATATATATATAAATGCACTCAAAAAAACAAAGGTTACAGAGACATTCTAGTTAAGCTCAGATTTCACTTGTACAAAACCGCTTTTATAGTTACCTGAGCTAGGTATACCTTAACTCCTGCAATGCACAGCTTATGATCTCACGTAACACATCACTCATGACATGGTCAGCGATATCACCAATGACATCACTGATGACATCTCAAATGACATCACTAATGACATCATCACGTGAGTATAAGGGTTTTTAAGAGTTTATGAGTGTTAAACATATATACTAGCCTACTACAAAAATTAAATTAGCATACCAGGTGCACTACTACTGACTGATACTATTTCTAACATATTTTGTGGATGGCTGTATGACTCTATGTATCCTTGTGTGTATGGGTATGTGAGGGACTGTACGGGTGTATAGGTGGCTGTGTAAGTAGCTGTGTGGGTGAGTGAGATGCTGTGTGAGGGGCTGTATTGGTGAGTGAGTGGCTCTATGGGTGGGTAAGTGGGGGGTGTGTGTTGACTATGTGTGTATCAGTTGGTGTCTGAATGGCAGTATGAGTGACTGTGTATGTAAGTGGATGTATGGGTGAGTGAGTGGCTGTTTGAGTAGGTGTTTGGTTAAGTGAGCTGCTATATTGGAGAGTTAGTGTCTGTGTGAATGGCTGTATGGGTGAGTGGTTGAATGTGGGAGTACTTGCATGGGTGTGTGAATTGGTATGTAAGTGATTGTGTGAGTGAGTGCTTGTATGGTTGAGTGAGTGCCTGTGTTGAGAGGCTGTATGGGTGAGTGACTGGTTGTATTAGTGGCTGTATGGGTGAGTACATAGTTGTGAGCTTGGCTGTATGAGTGCATGAGTGGGTGTGTGAGTGACTCTATGGAGGAATGAGTGGTTGTGTGAGTGCTTGTATGGTTCTGTGAATGTGTATGTGTGTGGTTGTGTGGGCGTTTGAGAGGGAGTATGAGAAGCTGTATAGAGGTGTGACTGGGTATGTGAGTGGTCTGGTAGATTATGTCATCAGTGATGTCACTAACCATGTCATGTGAGATGTAGTATATGAGGGCATAAGAAGTGCATTGTGGGGGCGTAAGGGATAGTTAGCTCAGGTAACTAAAACTGCTGAATTTCACTGGTTTTGTACGAGTGAAATCTGAACCTTTGTTTTTTTCGGTGAATTTCTAAGGTTTTCATATATTCTATTTTCTAACGATAACGTCCCTGTAACCTTTGTTTTTTTCAGTGAATTTCTAATATTGTGTTTATTCTATTTCCTAACTATAACATCCCTGTAACCTTTATTTTTTTTATGTCAATTTCTAAAGTTTTTTAAAATTTTTAACGGTAACCTTCAGAGTGAGTGTCTTAGTGAGTGCATCAGTGTCTCAGTGGGTCTGTGAATGGGTGAGAGATTGTGTGAGTGGGTAGGTCTGGGGATATCTCAGTGGGTCTGTGAGTGGGTGCGTGAGTGTTGGAGTGTGTGTCTAAGTGAGTGTATGAGTGGGTGCCAGAGTGTCTGACTGGGTTTGCAAGTGGTTTCATGAGTGTGTGAGTCAGGGTGTGGGTGGGTGAATGAGTGTCTGAATGGGTGGGTGACTGGCTGTGAGAGTGTCAGAGTGGTTCTGTGAGTGGGTGCATGAGTGCCTGAGTGGGTTTTTGAATGGGTGTGAGAGTGTCTGAGTACATCTGTGGGTGGGTGCATAAGTGTCTGAGTTGCTCTATGAGTGCATGTGAGAGTGTTTGAGTAGGTCTGTGAGTGGGTGTATCAGTGTCTGAGTGGGTTTGTTTATCTGTGTGTGTGTGTGTGTGTGTGTGTGTGTGTGTGTGTTTGTGCGTCTGAGTATGTGAGTGGGTGTCTAAGTGTCTGTGTGGGTGTCTCATCCTTCGGTTAATGTCCAGTACGTATTCTACTTTACAGCTGCATAATGGAGCACACGGAAATGTCATCAGTGGCCTTCTGTGCGTTTTGGCAATGTGATTGTTCCTGGTGTGTTTTTATCCACAAATATGTGATAACATAAATCCTTCTATAGAGAAGACAACGAGACTACAAAAAGGTAAATCTCCACCAAACAAGGGTCTTTCTTCTTAACTACACGAAGCAAGTGCTTCTTTGTTTGGTGGAGATGTCCTCATATTCCTCGGCATCAACAACGCCTCACCAAAATTGGTAGGAAACACACTGTTGGGCTGCTTGTTAAGCTGTCTATCATCCTGGCAAAATGTAGGAAGACCTTTGTATACTACTAAGGTGGGCGGGGCAAAACGGCAAAGCTTTCAAGTGATTGTACATTTCAATACTTGTACCACCATGGACTCTGTTCTCACCAGGTAAGGCCAAAAAACGACCTTCTCGTCACAGTCACTACAGTTTGCCTCCAATAGCTCAATAAGGAATTCACCTCCACAAAGCATCTCAGGTCATCTTTCAATAATGAATTGCTTTGAAAACACACTTCCTTTGCCTTCGCCAACCCAGGAGTTAGAATCATTTGTCCTTTACAGAAGTGGAGCGTCAGATGGGGCACCTGCTATATTTATATTTGTAAGTGCTTCCTGTTGAGGTTTAATATCTGTGAAATGAGCATCAGGGCTGGAACGACCCCGGCAACCCCATCCCCAGGGGTCCAGCCATGACTTACTGGCCTTCCTTGGGCCAATTTTGCACCAGGGATCCCACCCCGCAGGGCCCGGGCACAAATCAATGGGTTAAGGGGGCTGTGCTGCCACCTCTCCGTGCTGATTTTGATCTCGGGGACCCCACCCCTAGGGCCCAGGTACATCTCCCTGGGTGCCCAGGAGCCCACCCAGTGCACCCTGTTTGCTATGGGACCATCTGGGAGCTTCAAGGTCCCCGCGCTCCCAACCAGCTCCCCGCTTCCTGCGGGAGCTGGCATTGCTCTTGCACACAGAGAACTGCTGGAAATTCAGCTCCCTGCATGTGAGAGCAATATTTTCATCTCTTTTCCTGCCCACATGTCTGCAGGCAGGGAAAGAGATGAAAACTCCACTTCCTGCAAGCAGAGCGATTTGAAAGCTCCCGCTTGCTGCAATCAGAGTGTTTGCTTTTGCTTGCTGGGAAATGTTGCAGCTTCCGACAAGCAAAAGCAAGCAGTGATGTCCCGGGGGTGGGCACCCTGGGACATAGCAGGAGGCTGCCATATATATCTGGAGGAGGACATATATTGCTGGATGGCGGGGGGCACGTGGCCCCCCTCCTTTCTTGTGCACGGGCTGGCCCCAGGGAGGTGGTGGTTCCTGGGCCATATATGAACTAGGAGGGGAGCCCCCCTCCATGTTTACATTTTGCATTTGGCCCCAGGGAGATGGTGGTCGCCAGGGGTCTGTCCGGACCCTCCTATATAATTTTGTTTATTGCCCCGGTGATGTGGTGGTCCCCAGGGCATGCGGGTAATCTGTGCTGCCCCCTCTTAATGTTGACATTAAACCCAGGGAAGTGCTGGTCCCCGTGGCCGTGGGGGACCACTTAGTCCCCACTGTTTTTCATTATAAAGCTTCGGGGAGGTGGTGTTCCTCAAGGCATTGGGGGGATCTGCCCGGCCCTACCGCAATAATAGATACATGGATCTGGGAAGTAGCGGTTCCCGGGGCATAAATAAGCCCTAGGAAGGGGGCCCCATGCTCCCCCTCCATATTAATTCATCTACACATGCCTCCAGGACCTTGCCCACCCGAGGGCAATATTAAAAGCAAGTTCAGTAGATTGCATTTTTTTTAAATTCATAGCGATATTTGCACATTTCCCCTTTAATTTAAAAATAAATCGCTTTTTTTTTGCCTGCCGGAGTCCCTCTTGGACCCCAGGACCATGGCTAGAGGGTTAGGGTATTCGTATCCTGCCCCCTTTTCTTTTTTTTAGCATTTTATTTTGGGACTCGGCTGAACTTGAGTCCCAGTATGGCTGCTAACACTTCCTGGTTGAAGTGTTGCCAGTCAATCAGAGCTTTGAGATCTGCAGGTCTCTCCATGAGCTCGTCATTATTTGTGAATGTTTGCGGTCATAGATATACAAATTTGGATTTCCTTAAATTTCTCGCAAACTACTGAGCGGATTTACACCAAAGAACTGAAAGCGTAATCTGCGAACCAAAAGCTACTTTTCTACCAAATTCAGTGTAATTCTGTCCATTGGTTTGGGCTGTAGTCATGTTCAAAACACCTATGGGAATTGAAATGGGAAGAGCACTTTTTTTTCTCTCAGCCCCTGCTCGATGGATCGCCCTTGAACTTTCTATGCTAGAATCAGCAGGGCACTGGTTTTGGAATATATATTGACCTGCATCACCCATTATTGTTTCCCTTTTCCCCGCATTGCTCCCCCTGCCACCCGGCCACGCCAATTCACGCAAGTTCACCTCCGCAGCAACCGATGTTAACCTTTGATTTTCTTTATGGTACCAGGAGTGGACTTAACCCAGTGTTTCATCCACTTGCACCTACTGTGGCATCATTAGGACATGCAACCATAGGCACCAGCCAATTAATGCATACATTTTCATTTATTAACTTATTTCCCATGCCCCCAATATAAACTTCGTTTGGTAGAATTTAGATGGGGCTTGCATTAAAGTTGAGCACAGAACGGTAGCAGTGTTCACCGCCACCTGGCACTTTTCATTTATCATTTTTCAGGACATTGTGGTTTGCGCGTTGTTATTTATTGCCACAATGAATTTAATTTTTTTTTCAAACTGTCCCGTTGCATATGCTATGAATCACAGAGTTTACTTTAACTGTTCAATTCATTTCCACACTTTGTTCAATTCACATTGATAAAGTTTTGGCAAGTCTGTCTTTCAAACCATGACGCAGGCTAGTAACATATGCAATGTTTTCTTTATGTCTACTAATTTGTAAACTGGAAATACTTGAAATGACACTGCCACTTCCTGGTCTTTGTATGACTTATTGACAAAGACCGTGCTATATATATAATGGAATTTCTAGTTGGCTAGGGTATGCATCTAAGCCAGGCAGAACCGAGCACTCCAGTCAGGGCAAGTAAGCTACACACCAATGATTACCTGTGCTCGCTCCCTTGATAGCTTGACACAGAACAGTCAGGCTTATCTCCATAGACAACGTGTAAAGTGTTTGCACAACACACTCACACCTGTGACACAATGAATACACCACAAAAGGGACTCCACCCTGGATTCTATGAAAATATACATTGTATTTTGTAAATAAGAACATAGACCAAAACGACATGAACCAATAGCTTGCCAACTAGGCAATATTCAAAGTATCACAATGAGTGCAATAAGAGAACAACTGATATGTTGCAAACATCATGAGACATCATTACTGTGCATACTATGCAGGCATAGTATATAGTATTTGTTATCCTAAACAGGGTAAGTCAAAACGACATACATCAATATATTAGGGCTAGTGATACAACAGATAATTGAATCAGACAACATGAATCATAACCACTGTACATATTATGCAAATCCTGTAATAGTAATCATTATCCTGACAATGCACAGCATAAAACAACATACCATAGTAAACACTGAGGGCATACAACGCAGTAGATCGTAAATGAGACACCTAAATCACCCAATATCGCCCCCAAATGCCGTCAACACAGAGATACAGCGCACCTGCGATTTAATTACTGGTTATGCGGTAAAACAGGGAGCCCCTTTGGGGATAAATGCAAATGTAAACTGTAGGTCACAGGGACTCCTAGGCCCGTACTACAGGTATAGTAACTGCGGCTGTTTCCTATATGCAGTACATTTCTTAGGGAAATTGTGGCCTCCTTGGAGGACTTCCCAGTCACAAGCGTAATCCAAGGATGAGTGCCCCCAGGTACGTCCTACCAGCAAAAAGAGGGGGCACAAAACACAGCAAACTGTGAGGGAGACCTGTCCTGGTCCCCCTGTGTTTGAAGGACCTGAATGCAGCTGCCCAACACAGGCCGTCAGGTGAGAAGTGCAGGAAACCTCTGCCAGGACCTCAGAGGTCTGATCCCTCACCTTTGCCTCACTCACCCACAGTGTATGACCGCCCCTCGGTTCCTAGAGCCTCTGCACACAGCTGTGCTGCCTGAGAAGGAGTGCGGGACGACGGTACTTCACTGGGGGTCCCCCACAGTATGGGGAAAAGGTCTTCCTGTAGTAAAGCAGTCCTCGTGTCCCTGGGGACTGACTATGTCGACTAAGCTGCGGAACACCGGGCCGGTCTTTGGAAGTGACATCCTTCTTCGGTTCCTCCTGGCAGTCCACTGGTAAAGTGCAGCATGTAGAGCCAGCAGCTTCTGGTTACAGGTCCCACACAGTGTTTAAGAACATGGGGTCAGAGCTCCTGTACACTCACTCAAAACTTCTTTAATTTAGAGGTGCCTTTGAAAGAAACCTTAGAGGTCACTACAAAACCCCACAAACCACACCTACATCAATATCTCTTCTCACTATTAAGGATGTGCGGTGGACTCCGCTCTGCTAGAGGAGCTTCCGGAGTTTGACCCACTCCACACTCCGCTTGGAGTGCGGAGTCCATCAAAAAACTACAGAGCCCACCGCCCACCGGCACTTCTTAAATTAAAAACTGCTAATGCGATACTCTATTGTCCAAGGGTCTTACCTGTGAATTTGGCATGAACGAAGATTATTGAAAGTCCAATGTGGGTGTGGACTCGAGCTGTCCCATGTCCTGTGTCCCGACTGAGGCATCACCAACTTCTGCTTTCCCTCTCGTGAGATCTCCAGTACTTCTGTGAAGATGGCAGCGCTAGGCTGGAGGCTGAGATCAGATCAGGGAGCTGGCAATGGTGTTGAGGCCCTGTGGTGGGTGGTGTGCAGCTTGGAGTCAGCATGGGAGTGCCTTTGGTGGTGTGATCTTGGGAGGAGACCACAGGCAAGAGGCAGAGCCTAGAGGCTGACAACTTCCTGGAGACCAGTGGCTAGCGGCGTGTCAGCGAGGAGCCTCGCTGCAAAGCACTACTCATCAGTACACAAACACCCACTTTCTGAGCATGCATAGTCAGAACTGGGGTCGGCTGCAGTTGATGGGATCTTAAAGGCCTACCCCTTGGTGTCCCGTTGATGTCATTGCTTCCTTCACATTGGTGATTCCTCTTGGGCCTTGACCATGCTATGTCATCGCTGCATTGTGGTCTCTCTATTCTCTCTTCATCTCAATCTCTTAGTTCTTTCGACATCACACAAAGATGCATGTTATAAAACTTAGCTTACCTTTTGTAACATCAGGGAGCTAGAGCTCAAACTGTGTGATGCGGAACTTTAATTTTTTTTCCAGGTAGATTTTGGTTTTCCCATAAGCAAACTAAACACAACAATTAAAAACTCTGTAATAACAGATTTTAACTATAACTCTGTGCTGCTCTACATTTTCCTTCATTTCCCATATGCCTACCTTCTCTCTTCTCTGTTACCCCTCTCTCCTCCGATTCACTTGCCTCGGTATCCCCTCTTTCATCCTCAAGTATCCTCCTCTCTCTCTTTCCACTTCCGGTTTAATCTTCAGCCAACTTCTTCCGCTCTCTCCAAATTTGAACCATTTGGAAGTTGCAGACATTTGCCCATAGTTTACCAAATCCTGCACTCCCAAGCCTATTTGTCAGGCAAACGAGGACATGCAGGATCTGAATCAGACAGAGCCAGGTCCATCACTGTTCAGGGAAGCTGGTCTTCCCGCAAGCCCCGGCTCTCACAAACTCTGCACGCTTACAGAACTCTGTGAAATCTCATAGAGTTTTCCAGAAACTCAGCGGAATTCCACGGAGTGAAGCTCTGAGAGCTACACAGGCTTACTCACTACTCCACAAAAGCAAAACATAACACACACACCAGTACATCAAAATCTCACACACACAATTTCATAATACATTACGTCATAACACTCTATTAGAGAACTACTTGTGAGGAAACATTTAGTACCTTGGAAGACGGAGACCCTAAAACTGGCTTCTTCCAGGGTGGCCAATACAGTGTTGTGGTTGATGGTGTTTAAAGCAATAGACCGATTTAGCAGTATTATTCCGACATCAGCTATGTCAGTGAGCTGCCTTAAGTCATCCATGGCGGATAATGCTACAAATTCAGTATTTAGAGAGGAGGAGAAAATCCTAAACCTTAAACTTTATCCATGTCTCTTTCAGCTCTCCATCTTCCGAATGCTCCTCATGCGCTTATTGTTTATTTCTAAAATCCAGTCAAATACCTTTAAACATCACCATCTGTATGCTTTTACTTTAGCTGCTGCCTTAACTATTAGTGTGTCTGTAACCCCGACGCAAGGAGGAGGAACTCTTCCAACCATGTCCCCTTAAACGTGCTGGTCTAACCATAGCTCCAATGTGTAAACGTTCCTGCTTTTTCCTTCCCCACCTCCCATTCTTTCTGCATGAGCACTTACAGCTTAGCTGCTGGCTTTGTCTGCATCCTTAAGCTGATGACTTCATAGCTAGATCACTACTGGCCATGCACACTGAGAGCAGAAGGTGCAGACCATGTGTAGCTACCACAGACAACAGTGAAGTGCTGTAATGTTCCGCACTTCACAATGCCTCACTGTATTGCTTCGCCCTCCCAAATAATAAAAAATGCTGCACTCCCACACAGTGGCACACACACAGTAAAGTAATACAAACACCTAGATTAGCATTTCACTCTCCTAATATGAGGCACATCAGAAGACAGTTTTCAGAATAAAGCAAAGGGTTTTATTTGTGCAACACACTCTAACAGAAAGGCTGCCCCAGAAGTCAAATGAAACAACAAATAAATGTATATAGATATATCGACGAAGCGCTTAATGTCCATCTCTGATCTCTGTATTAGGGACATACGCCCCTCCGTTCACAAACATTCCTCGTAGTATGTATGTTCTATTACCGATACTACAGAATCTTACTGTACCCGTACCTGGAATACCGCTCCTTACCCAATCCCCTCACTACCTTGTGTATGACATACACTTCATCCTTTTTATCCTGTCACTTTTTAGAAATCTTATTGGAGAGTCTCAGCCGACAGTGTATTTTTCTCTTCCACCATATTTCTTGTAAATATTTCATTCAGCCCACTTGGGCAGGATATTTGCATGTGCCATGTTTTTTCGGATCCCATATGATGGGTACAGAAATTAAGCAGGATTGGTCATTTTATTTGAGTTTAACTTTACTCTTATTTTGAATCACAATCCGCGATTAGAGGAAGAGTGAACACACGTTTATACACGACTGATATTTATATCAGTGATTATTTTCATGTACACCCTCCATACGAGAACACGATCCCTTTTGGTAGTGAGGACAATTCACGGTAAACACATGTTTAGTTATCTCATGTCCGCTCAAGCGGTATTCCTCCCGTTTATTATTTGACTGATTGTTTAACTCATTTTATTTTCAGGAACCAGTCACATATGTTAGCTGCTAATTTTTAAGCTACATTTGTATGTTTTCACTTTTTTCATATTGTACCTTAACTAATGTATCACACTTATGGTGAAAAACTTCTATGTCTATGACGTTGTTGGTTCCTATGGCAACCAATGGTAAATGGTGGTGGTCATTGTATGGTTGACACTGACAGAACAGATCATGCAGTGAACAAGGCGGTTTTGCCGCCGAAACGGGTCTGACCAAGTTTTGAAATAAATCGTTCTCTGTGCCAGAATTATTCACGGAGTTGGTGCCTGTTTGTTTAGAGACGCTCAGGTTGTTAATATATTTAAGAGGTTCGCCGGGACCTGGACACCAACCCTCCTCGTTCTGGAGCACTGAGTATACGGACCCTATTGTCACAGTTCCTAGCGAAAGGAAAACTCAGCGCCCCCCAGCAGGAGAAGCGCACGATCATCTTCACGAACTGAGACACCCGAGACACCGCGGAATAGGAGAGTGACTGATCGTTGTGGAAGCCGGAGGGCATTCGCATTATCAGGTAAGCTCCTCTAAGCGGGAGTTTTCGGAGTGCAGAGTGTAACTAGAGTGGTGCCTGCTGGGAGAGGTAGTCCCATATAGCTAAGCAAACGGGCAGTGAGTGACACAGAGAATAATTGTATTTTTCAAACAATGGCCGAGGAATGGGTGAAAGAACGTGAGGAGGCAGCACTTGATGTTTTCAACGATATGGATGATGGCATAGAACAAGCGCGGTCTGCTAACAAAGGAACAGAACCGATGGAAATAAACAACAGTGCGAAAATGCTGAATGAGCTAGAGAAACTCCGCAAAAATGAAATAGCCAAATGGTGGGAATGCAAATCTTTACAGAGATATATGGATGTGGGCAGAATCCCCAGAGGGCTCCGGATTCTTGTAGCACCGACATACGAAAACCCTGATCCCGAAATGCTCAAGGATTGGGCCGAAAATAGTGCTGAGTCCTCACGAAGGATGCTCCAGATTCTGATAAAATACGCCGAGAGTGATCGCAAAATAATGCTTACAAAAATAGAGACATTATTAAAAGAGCTGGAGCAATGTGAAAATCAAGAAGAAATCAAAAAGAAACTAGGAGAAATGACTGCCAGACTAACAAAACATGAAGACTCGATCAAAGAGAGAAAGGCGACGAAATTCCAACGAGATAGGAATGATTACATGCAAGGGAGAGTGTACACGTTTTCTAAAAAATTTGACAACATACGAAGACAGCAACTATCAAATACTGCTGGAATATTACAAAAGGGTACAGATCCTAGCGCGTCAGAACTGAGCTCGGAAGTGGAATCGGAAACGGAACAACTCAACGATATGGCTCAAAGACGGAAACTGACGACAGTAATCCAAGAATTGGTTTTTTTACGCTTAGAGAGGCTCACAAGCCTGCGCCCGCGGCACCCAAGCCAGGATCAACAAAAAGACACATCCCGGGCACATCAAAGGGAAGAAAGAGAAAAAATAGACGCTGGGGGAAACAGTGCACAAACACAACAACAACAGAAAATAAACAAATAGCAATACAGAAGAAACAAGCGCAGATAAAAGAAAAAGAAAAAGACAAAGCAAAGGGAGATATAGAAAACACAGTCATAAATCTCACCAAAAGGGATCTTACTAAAAACGAACAGAAAATTCTCGCATTAGGACTCTCTTTTTGTGAATGAACCAATTTTGACTATTCGCAAACGCGGATAGATCTTTTTCAGTATGTAAGGAAACTAAAGCTACAAAAATACTTTGCGAACAGTGTTAACAAAGACCCTCTCCAACCCACTTGTGATGAAATACACAACGGGTTGACTATGGCAGATGAGAATCTAATACAGGATCTACTATCCATGCAACACGAAAATCAAGAAACAACGAATGTTGGGATAAACAATGGAATACAAGAAACTTGAGGCCCCACACACACACCATTCAAACCCAAGTCCATTTTCACACCGATGATGCCCAGAGATGGTTTGGATATTTTTGCAGAGAATGTGGTCAAAGACCTTAAGAATTTGGCACTCAAAAGTGATAAAGAATTTACCAAGTCACGCAACACAAACAGGACGAATTACAACAGAGTTATGAGCAAAATCAAAGAACATCAGGATGTTGTAGTTTGATGGTCAGACAAAGGGGGCAATGTGGTCCTGTGGCCCCTGGAGGACTATAACATGGAGGCAATGAAACAACTCAACGACAAGGATTGCTACTGCAGGATTGCCCCTCCGTTATAGTAGGTATAAAGGAGAAATACCATAAATCACTGTATGAATGGAAAAGTGCCAATTTGATCACTAAATCAGAATTTGACTATCTAAAAATAGATTATCCAGTAACACCTTAATTGTATCTAATCCCAAATTGCACAAAAACGCCAGAAACCCACCTGGAAGGCCCATCATTGCAGCTATTGGGAGTCTATTTGAAAATACCTCTCGGTTTATTGACTTCTTCCTACAACCACTGGTCTGTGAACTTCCATCTCACATCAAGGACACTGGTGATTTTCTCACTAAGATATACGATGTCAACTGGAATGAGGATTGTGTTTTAATGACCCTAGACGTCAACTCGTTATATACGAGTATAAGACACAAAGATGGCCTCAATGCTCTAAAACATTACTTAAACACGAGACCAGCTAATATGGAAGGACATTCTTTGATGCTGCTGTGTATGGCAGAATGGTGCCTTGAAAATAATGTGTTTATTTTTGATAAATTGTTCTATAAACAGCTACAGGGCACTGCCATGGGTACTTGCTTCGCCCCCAGCTATGCTAATTTGCATATGGGCTGGTGGGAGGAGCAAGTACTCATGAAGGACCAAAAAACAGTAATGACTGAAAATGTGGATATTTATGTACGTTACATAGATGACATATTCATTCTGTGGCACGGCACTTTGGATAGTGCTAAAACCTTTGCCGAGGAACTGAATAACAACAACTTCAATCTGTCATTCACCAGTCACACCAGCAAAACCAACATTCAGTTTTTAGACATTGAATTATATATTGAGAATAACTGTATACAGACCAGAACATACAGGAAAGACACTGCAGGAAATGCAATACTGCACGCAGATAGTTTTCACCACAACAGTGTCAAGGAAGGCATCCCATATGCGGAGTGTCTCAGAATGAGACGCAATTGCAGTACGGTAGAAGGTCTCAGGAAATCTACTAATGAACTTTTTGGTAGATTACAGAGAAGAGGGTACAAAACCGAAACCCTTGATAAAGCAAAAACCAGAAGTGAGCTGCAAACAAGGGAAGACCTCTTGTTCAAGAATAAAGAACAAACTGCAAGTAGGGAAGCTGGTACACCTAGATTGATTACAGGATTCAATGTGTACCACACTACACTCAGAAAAATACTACACAGACACTGGCAGACAGTCCGCAATGATCCGGTTGTGGGACATACTTGTCCCAACACCCCAGCTATTAGCTTTAGAAGAGCTAAATCAATGCGTCAAGAATTGGTACGTAACTCTCCAACGATAGTGAAAACTCAGAATTGGCTCCAATCACCAAAAGGCTTCACCAAGTGTAGTAGATGTAAGGCCTGCAGACATGGTACTAACACGAAGTCTGTCACCATGCCTTTCAGACATTCACCTTACCTTATCCGAGGTAGCTTCAACTGTAAAACAGACTATGCTGTTTATGTGTTGCATTGCACATGTCCAAAAATCTATGTAGGCAGCACTATCCATCAGGTTCATGTTCGCATCCTGCAACATCTGAGGGCCATTGCGAATGAGGACCAAACATACCCTGTGGCACGTCATATTAATGCATGCCATGGTGGCAAGTCCCAGGATCTCTCCTATTTTGTCATTGACAGTGTTCCTAAAAACCCTAGGGGAGGGAACCGTCAACTGGCACTGCGGAGATTGGAATCTAGATACATTATCCTTCTAAACTCCAAAATCCCACAAGGGATGAATGCCGACGAAGCGCTTAATGTCCATCTCTGATCTCTGTATTAGGGACATACGCCCCTCCGTTCACAAACATTCCTCGTAGTATGTATGTTCTATTACTGATACTACAGAATCTTACTGCACCCTTACCTGGAATACCGCTCCATACCCAATCCCCTCACTACCTTGTGTATGACATACACTTCATCCTTTTTATCCTGCCACTTTTTAGAAATCTTATTGGAGAGTCTCAGCCGACAGTGTATTTTTCTCTTCCACCATATTTCTTGTAAATATTTCATTCAGCCCACTTGGGCAGGATATTTGCATGTGCCATGTTTTTTTGGATCCCATATGATGGGTACAGAAATTAAGCAGGATTGGTCATTTTATTTGAGTTTAACTTTACTCTTATTTTGAATCACAATCCGCGATTAGAGGAAGAGTGAACACACGTTTATACACGACTGATATTTATATCAGTGATTATTTTCATGTACACCCTCCATACGAGAACACGATCCCTTTTGGTAGTGAGGACAATTCACGGTAAACACATGTTTAGTTATCTCATGTCCGCTCAAGCGGTATTCCTCCCGTTTATTATTTGAGTGATTGTTTAACTCATTTTATTTTCAGGAACCAGTCACATATGTTAGCTGCTAATTTTTAAGCTACATTTGTATGTTTTCACTTTTTTCATATTGTACCTAAACTAATGTATCACACTTATGGTGAAAAACTTCTATGTCTATGACGTTGTTGGTTCCTATGGCAACCAATGGTAAATGGTATTTGTATGGTTGACACTGACAGAACAGATCATGCAGTGAACAAGGCGGTTTTGCCGCCGAAACGCGTCTGACCAAGTTTTGAAATAAATCGTTCTCTGTGCCAGAATTATTCACGGAGTTGGTGCCTGTTTGTTTAGAGACTCTCAGGTTGTTAATAGATATATCTATGTGTGCAAGCAATAATAACACACTTATAAGTTAGCAAATGCAACTGTTAAATGCATGGAATAAAATACATGGAATAAAATACAAGCAGATAATAATACTTGACGTCCACAACAAGAAATAAATACTGTTAAATGCAAATAATCAGAAAAATATATACACTAAATACATCAGATGATTATAACCACTTGAGACTTGAATGTGCACACAGACACACTCACACATTACAATGCCAATAATCAAAAAGAATACACCACCGAAAGAGTGTTCAACATTTTTTCCAACTCGGCTGGAGGAGCCCTTGACAGCCAGACAGAAGTCTTGATCAGGACCCTCAAAGTTCCCTGTGGCAACATGTCTGCTCCACAGTGAGCTCCCGTCTGAGCCACAAGATTTCCTGCTTTTAATACCTTTTACTCAACCTGAGGAAATGTTTCTGGAAACCTCGCCCCCTTTATTCTGTTACAAAAACCGAGCTGACTGTACTGGTCTGTGGCAGGGTCAAGGCAGAAGCTGGACAGACCTCTGTATTTTGACTCGCGCAAGACAGAGCTGTACATTCCACACATTTCTCTGTCAACAACAATCTCTGCCCTGAAAGGTACTAAGCGTGCATCCCACACATTATCTTAGTGAAGCTTGAGAAAGTAGAAAACAACCTCCAAAAATAGAGAAAACAATCTTGAACGTTGATAGCCTAAACAACGTGAGTGAGCAGGGGGCCAACTTGAGTGATCTGGTGGCCTGCCTGTGTGCGCAAAGCTCAAGCTAGACAGAGTCAGAATTCACGAATGCATGACGGCATGTCAAAGGCAATAGTAAAAACTTAATAAAACTTCCCAATGTACGGCACAATACACATTTGAGCACCACTGCCTAAAGCATCATACACTTCATTTCTAATGTAGAACATAATGCACATTTGAGCACCACTGCAAATAACACTACATTCCGAGACAGAGAATTACATTCCACACCTTTCTCTCACTCATACTTTCAAATACACATCCCACGCGTTCTGTCCCTGGCAAAGCTGTAAAAAGCAAACATTCCCCCTCTGAAGCTATGAGGAGACACAAAATAAATATTCAAGGAAAAAAATGCTCATGCAGGAAAAATGATATCGTACATTCAAACTAGAATAAATCAAAACACCTAAAATCAATTAAAACAATGGTAGTCAAAGGTCATCACGTGGTCCCAATACATGGGAGTACCTGTGTCAGTACACTCTCACAGACCAACAAAAATCTTGCCATGATTTTAAGGTGGCAAGGCATTTTACACTTTTTGACCACACTGAACCTCAACCTTAAAGAACCTTTTGTAGAGAAATGCACCGAATTTCCAAAGTTTGGTTTTAAAGGGGTAGGGCTTCTCTTAGAATACCATGTGCTGAACCATACATAACAGTTCCAGGTAGATCACTGGATCAAGGTCTATTTTGAAGAGAGCCAAACAATGAAAACCTAGCAAAATAGTCACTATGCACAGCAAAAAAACGTGGGCAACAGAAA
Organism: Triturus cristatus; assembly: GCF_964204655.1. Taxonomy (NCBI): domain Eukaryota; kingdom Metazoa; phylum Chordata; class Amphibia; order Caudata; family Salamandridae; genus Triturus; species Triturus cristatus. Next base: position 616,709,834 of record NC_140583.1, on the reverse strand, counting down.
TGTTGTTAGTGTAAATGCCCGAATATACCTTTATAATGAAAAGTGAAACTGTATCAAAGTATTATCACATTTGCTCTGCATCCTGCAAAAACGAAATGGGGAAATAGTACATCAAGTCGAGAACCAAGGCTATAGTGCGGAGCTCAGCATTGGAGCCCCACTCCCCAACTCACCATTGGATTCAAACACACTATACAGACTTATCGTCCTGCTCAAGAGAAGGTTCTGAGGAGCTGATACTGGCAGGAGCCGTTTATATTATTTTGCAGATTTATAAGGCGCGAACATGGCCACAGGGCATTAGATGTTACACATTTTTAGGATGGTGGAGAGTAAGTGATTTGCTCAGAATCACAGGGTGTTGAGGCGAGGCCTGGATTTGAGCCAGGTTCCACAGCTCTGTGATTGGAAACTCTAGCCGCTTTCCACACCATCTACCTTGACAAAAATGTTACGAATGATGCAGGCATGATGCAATTAAGAGTTGCAATATTTACATGGATAAAAAAAAAAAATTATGGTGACTGCGAAATCCTTAATACACTATTTTGGTTGAGGCAAGTGATTAGTCTTTAGGCTCCTATTATCTACATGCAGCACTCACACAGATTACACACCCCTGCACATGGAAGCATGCCTTTTCAAATGGGTGGGTAGTGGAAGGCTTTGGATTTTCCTCAGTTCAACTAGGGACAATTTAGATGGGCATCCGGGCGGCCCAATTACTGACAGATGGCTCTATGGGCGTACAATGTTTACTCATTTTGTAAAAGACAAAACTGGGGTAGAGGAGGCAGCACAGACCACTGACACCAGGGTTGAGTGAAAAAGGCAGCGTTATTGAATTAGGCACACATTGAACATAACCTGGGCCTTTTGCCTTGCAAAACTTTAACCTTATGATACATCTTTAATCACCTATGATAAACTATCCCACCCATAAATTAACCCCCATCACAACTTCAAACCTCAATAACATACTTGCATGATAGCTGATCAACTGTAAGTGGGACCTCTAAAATCTCTTCCCTTTTTCGACCTCAACTACCCTTTGACCCTCATTGAACTTCCTAACTAACCTTGAACTTCTTCCTATGTCATCCAGGTGTGCACTTTCTACCCGTTCCCCTTCAGCCTGAACTACTTCTAACAAACAATAAACTTCTGTAAATCATGGCAACTTCTCAGCCAACTGCTAATGCACCTGAAACAAGTGACAACCTGTACACATAGCTTCCCCTGCGCACCTGTACCAAGAAAACAAACCAAGGCCTAAAAGGGGAATGAAAAAATTGTGGGAGTAACCGACAAAAAACTCCTGCCTATATACCAGCCACCATGCTACCACAATAAAATGGTGGCTAGCACCTAGAATGTCATCCTCTGTATATGTTGGGCTACATATGTAGCCCACAAATAGCCCAAATCCCACTTCCCCAAAAACCCCAGGGGACAGACCTCTCTATGTTCGGATGTCTCCCAACTTCCCATTTGCATACTGTAACACGGTTGAGGGGCTCTGCTCTTTCAAATGTGCGCCAATGTCGTGATCCGTTAGCTGCCTTTATACTTGTGTCTGCTGGCACAGATTACATGTTACAAGAGCTCAATTTATGATCCACTGTCATCCTTGCTTTAAATTGAGTTTTCCTTTCTCAGACATGGATAAACTGAATATAATTGAGCTGGCTAATAATCACACTTAGAATGCAAAGTGCTACAAATCCTGAAATAATTTGTAGTAAGAAGTTTTATATACATTCCAAATTATTGTAATGTTCAAATATGGGGCTAGTCAGGTTTTATGGAAAATAATATTTTAAAGCAATAATTAGCAATACGTTTAATTTTTTGACCTATGGGAACAAAATGTATGCAAAGGGGCTTAAGGTGTACTGGGAATTTTTATATTGGAGAAATATCTGATAGGGCTGGGAACTATTAGAGCATCGTTAAATTATGTCTAGATTATTGTAAGGAAGTACAGTTTCAGAAGAATCTCCAGATGGACTTTAGAACCAATTAAAACATTATAGTCACCAGGAGAATATTTTATTCTTTGGCATGCCTTCTTTCTTTTGCTTCTTTATCACCATGTTTGTGGCTTTTGATTATTTAACTTTAAATTATTAAGTTACTTAGGACCAGGTGTAGAAATATTGGGTATGATGATTAAGTAATTACGATTTCTTGCAAATCAATATTCGGAAATCGCTTTTGTATGTATTGTTTGTTTTAAAGTAGCTATTCCTAGTGGGTTGCAAATCGACCTACCTCATGAATATCAATGAGTGAGGTCACAATTTGCGACACATTAGGAATGATAGCCATCACAGGGATGGCAAACCACCAAGTCTGAGATTGCTTTTAAATAAAGCTTTTTTTTTCTTTTTTAATTGCAGCACGTTTTTCTTAAAGGAATATGAGATGAATTTTAAAGGAAAAAAATTGTTTAGAATTTCTTTTTTAAGAATATGCAGTGGTCCATAGGACCTCTGCCTGCTCTTAAAAGTATTTTATTGCATTCTCAAAGGGGAAGGGGTCCCCTTGGGATCCCCTCTCATTTGCCAGGGGACCCATTCCCATTCTCGAATGGACTACCGACGACTTTGAATTGAGAGTAAAATATTAATGCTTTACACCCGGAATTCTGTCGCAAACATTAATATATATGATTGCGAATCGGTATTTGGAAAGGTTTCCCTGAACATGTCCCTTCCATATGCTGAATCACAAACACAAATTGTTGCCGAATGGTGATTTGCCTTTTGTACATTTCAAAAAGATTTTTTGCGTCACAAACAGTTAAATTCTCTGAATTGGGCCGTTTGCGACCATGAGAATGCCTTCCTACATCTGGCCCCATGTTCAGAATGCACAGATTTAGCCCACAAAAGTACTGAGAGGAGTAGTGGAACATTAGAAGCCCCATTCTTATATTCTTTGTCTTAATTCCCAAGACAGCTGAATTAATTTTATGTGAGCTGAAAGATTTTGTTTTAAAATGTTTCATAGATTGCGAGGGGTTGGGGACATTGGTTCACATACTGTGGGTATGCCCTTGCCTGAGGGGCTTCTGGGAGGAAATATTGACAGATCTTGATACATACCGTGACACCCAGCTTCCCATGATCCCCTTCGTAATACTGGGCCTCCCTAATCCCCTCACCCACCCCCTAAAATCTCAATGTGGTAAGAACATAGCATTAGCATTGGGGACTGCGATTTTGGCATCTTGGGAACAGATAAAATCCTGAAGCACCGGCAGTGGATTTATCAACTATGGCACATTCTGGGGATGGAGAGACTCTCAGCTACGCTACAACAGGAAATAGACACGTTCAGGGAGGTGTGGAGTCCATTTATAGGCTTACAGTCTCAGGAGTTCCCTGTTTTGACCTGTCCCAGGTATTTATGTATTTTGAGATTAACTGACCCTATGGTCCAATAGAATTATCCAATACTCGAAACAGAGCACAGGAACATGCAGATCAGCAATACACTAGGGTTAGGTACCCGGGGTGGGAGGTGGGGGTTGGGGTTAAGGACTTGGGAGGGGGGAGTTGGGTTCCTTTTTTTTGTTTTGTTTTATATACTGTGTGCTATCTATGGACGAATGTTGACACCAGATGTGCACATCATGTTGTTGCTTGGAACTATAATGATTGGAATGCAGTATACTAATATTAATAATAATAATACAACAAATTTAAACATAAAATGCTTCACAGGGTGCATGCAGCTTCGTTCGGACATCAAACCTGGATTCTGGGCATTCAAAATCATTGAACCCTGTTTTCCCCTTCATCGCCCAGAGAGTCTTTATTCTGTTGAAACATGAAGTGTGCAGCTGTTCCCTATATTTGTCATACAGGGTAACATGTTTCTGAAAGTGCACTAAGTCCTACAGGACAGGGAACATTGAATCTGAGCATTTCCTGTTCTAGGAGCCAGTGAGGTCAGTTTAAAGTGGGTATGATCTCTCCTCAGGTTCAGGCAAATTCTTGCAGTTTGGTTTTGGGTCTTTTGCAACCTGTTAATGAGTTTCTCCGTAAGACAGGTGTAAGAGAGGTGTTGCCATAACCTACCCGTGTCAGCACCAAGGCTCTCATGAGCTCAACTGAGTTGTTGATCTTGAGTGGGTAGAGATGGCGGAGCAGGGAGAGCACCCAATGGGTGATTTTGATCAGTCCACTCACCAGCAGAGTGAAAGAAAACTCTTGAGATGAAAAGCTTAAAAAAATGTTTTCAATTTAGCAGTGGTTGAATAAGGTAAACCTAAGTTAGAGGACAGGATGAACGGTAACTGGCCCTTCTCTAACTTATTACTCATTTAATGTTGTGTCTGTCTTCATCACTTTCATTAGGACAACTGCAATGCGTTGTTTTGCAGTGGTTTTTGTAGCTCTCTAACATAGATCTTTAGTGTATCTAATTTAACCAGCTCTTGTACTTTTTGAGTGATGTGTTCTGTCTTTATACTTGGTGCCTTAGTCTGCTTGAGTTTCACCAGCACTGTTCCTGGAGCCCGTTGGTTATTACCCTGCATTTCTCTGGCTTTCACATGCTTTGTTCTTGTAGTGTTGATTTTAGCCTCAGTTTACCAACAAAAGATTTGAGCATGAGACCATTGTGACCACAGTCACAACGCTGCATTTGTTATTCTGTTCCATACCAGTGCTTTTACTTTTAGGATGTATGTCTAGAAATGATTTGTTGTCTGTCTGTGTTTCACGTGTGTACTTGTGGATATTTCAATGTGTTTCTCGTTTTCTTGTAATTTCTGTCACTCCTCTAGTCTAAGAGCATAGGTGTTTTTGATGGTTTGATTGGCCGACCTAGTTTGACTAATTTATTTTCCTCTCTCCATTGTCACCGCCAATTGTATACCTCGAGCGGAGGAGGTCAAATAAGGTTCTACCTACTTTCACATGTGTGGGATCACTCTTGAGTCTTGTTGCCTTGTTGCTACAACATGCTCCCTGGTTTGCTCAAGAATGGCGTGTTCCCACAAATGCTGGGTGGTGCCGCGTGCCACTCGCAATAGCTCCCTCCCTCCCCTAGAGACTGGGAGTAGCACGTTAGCATGCATTCCTGTAGGATTATGCAAGTAAAATTGCTAATCTAATTCGAAAGGGTGCATTGTAGATGTGTTTCCAGCCTATGTTTCATTACTCATGAATTTCCACTAAAGGCACTTTTCACATGACATTTTTTGTTGGCAAATGAAATGTTAAAAAATAAAATACAATGCGAATGCAAGCGGCATTTAAAGATGGAAACAACTTGGTCTCTTCTATAGCTCCACCTAGGAAAAACCCTGGTTCATGTTGACTCGAGTAAGTCAAGGGAGGGACCAGGAGCTGATTATAAGGTGCAGCACCCATGCTCCTAAATTATCATAGTTGAACAAAAAAGGAATGGTGGTCCTCCAGGAAAGATAGATAGGGGGAGAGAAAAATGTGAAGCTGTTTGTCGGGACTGGGCAGCTGATCAACGGGATCCGGGAATCTGAGTGATCAGAAGCGATTGCCCTCACACACCCAGATGGGTGTCAGGCTTCATCATGTGGCTGCTCTTCATTGGGCTGGCACTGCAATTGAGCGGGGACATGTTGGCTTGAGAATTAAGGGTTGTGTAGAGGGTAAAAAGGCAGATTTTACTCACATGGAAACATATACTGGATTCCATACTAATGCTGCATGACTGATAAAAGAGAACACTGGGTGGCAACTGGTACTTTGATTTCTGGAAGATTCTGACAGATTTACCTATTATGATGCTGCCTTGAAAATGAAAAGGCACTTAATGAGAAGTAAACTGAAACAGAGGGCAAGAGTTTAACCCTCAATTGATGGAATCTTGTTTGTTGCCTTGAATAAATGTGCTTATGATGATGCCTGGGCATCCTGCTATGAAGAGACTGACCCAAGAGTATGAAATCAAGAAGGTGGCTAATAGTGCTCCATATATGGTTTATATATATCTATGTAAGATAATAGCAGCTACAAAGCATCATTGCTGAACATATGCTTGGCAGTCTAGAAGAGATAAAAGGCTTATGTGGGCAGCACGTTTTGTTTAACTGGCAGGACACCAAATGGAGGCCTCTAGTGCTTGGCAGCATGGTAGATGTTGTTTGCAGGCCCCTAGACAGAATTTGGGGCATGGGCGTCGCCCACTGCTTTGAGGCAATGCAGAGGAAAAAGAATATAATAACGAAACACGTTATTATAATTTTCTTTTTTCCTTCCTAGGTGCAGGGAGGGGCGGGGCTGGCCAGAGCAGGGGCCAGGAGAGGAGTGCTGGGATTTCCTTTTGTCATGTAATCCACCTTTGCCCTAGTTAGTGGGTCTGGTCCTGGATCAGGTGTGTGGATCCCATGTTGGGGCTACAGGCAAGAGAATACTGTTATAGATATCGAAAAAGCAGGTAGAAGTCCAACAGAGTCATAAACCAAGTTCATCGCTGCCAAAAGAGGATGAATGAATTGTGATTGTGCTTTGTGCTTCTTCATTTTGCATTGCAACTGTGGAAATTTTGATGGACAGTGGGAGTGCAGAATATGGTGATAACTGCTTCTAAGTGTGCGTCATCTCTGTGAAAACAGGAAAACTGAATGTGCATTCAAGACAAGACTTACTCATATCTGTTTATTATTAATACCCGCTTGTCCCATTGTTTCATTTGAGATGGTGGTTGCAGTTGGGGTCCACCGGCATCCTCTTTTGGGGATCAGGACTCGTTGTTTTAATCATCAGACTTAAACTTAGATGAAAAAGAGAAAGGCAGCAAAGTGTGCTAATCTAGGGACATTTGGTGTACAGCCCGGGATGGTGGTTTCTGCCCTTGGGTGTCTCGGCCACGATTTCTCCTCCTGCACACCGCTGCAAAGTGGTTGGGGATCCCACAATTTGCACAGGTCTTCCCTTGCACGGAAAAGTCTTTCACGGCATGTGGTTCATGCCCACAGTACCCACACCGCGCCTTGGATGCATCAGGCTTTGTCTTCCTGGGTGTGTCACTCCGCGGTCTCGTTCGGAGGGCATTAGCCCGTTCCGTTTTGATGGTCTCCTGTCTTCCTTGGGGCTTTGTCAGTGCTTGGTCCATCTAATTGGCCCTCGCTGCCGATAGATCGTGGGTCCCTGCTAGTATGAGAATGTCTTCCAAAGCGATTTTTGGCTGGCGCAGGATGAGGCCTCATAGTGTCTTGTCCCGGCACCCTTGAATGAGCTAGCCTCTGATCTCCTTTGGTTGTTCGTCCTCTATGCACGTGCTGGCAAGTTTGCGCAGGCGAGCGTAGAACGCATCAATCGACTCCCCTTCCCTCTGGCGGGCCTGGCGCAACTTGAATCGTTCGAAATCGGGGTTGAGTTAGGGGTTGAAGTGCGCGTCTAATGCTGCCACCGCGGTGTCATAGTCCATGCCAGGACCTGTATTCGGCAAGGGTTTAATCAACTTGAATATTTAGTCTCCGGCATAATAGATGTTAGAACTGGGGGTCTCTAGTTGGATGAGGTAGGTACATTAGTCAAAATAGGGACCCTTGCTTCTAAGTCAGGGAAAGGAAGGACACCTTCTCAGATAGCCCCTGCTCACCCCCTCGGTAGCTTGGCACGAGCAGCCAGGCTTATCTCCAAGGCAAATGTGTAAAGTATTTGCAACCACGCTCTCAGTAACACAGTGATAACATCACAAATGGACTTCACACAAGATTCATAAAAACAATTATATGTTTATATAAAAAAAGATATACAATGAGACCACACGATAAAAATCCAACATATGCGTATTTGTAATATTTCACCTTGCCGGTTATTAGGCCAGCAAGCACTGGTAGGTTCTTGCAGTATTAATGAGCAATTCACAATGATCTAATGCAGTTCTAATGCTATGCTATGCAGTTCGTAATGCAAGAATCAGGCAGTTCGTAATGCAAAAATAATGCAATTCGTAATGCAATAATCAGGCAGTTCGTAATGCAAAAATAAGGCACTTCGTAATGCAACAATCCGGCAGTTCGTAATGCAGAAATAATGCTCTGTGTAATGCAACAATCAGGCAGTTCGTAATGCCAAAAATAATGTACTTCGGCACCGATTGCGGTGCTCTGGACGGTCTCTATGCCACTCTTACTGACCCGCGGTCAGTTACTGCCAAATATGCCCCCAACACTGTTATGATGGAAAACAAAGAGTCACTCCACACTCCAGCTTGGTACTGCCACTCCACGGCAAGAACAGCCTGAGCGGAGGCTCGTGCTGCGAAGATGAAAAAGGCTGAGAGCGTTTCTCTTGTAGCCTGCGCCCCGCCCCAGGCTGTGACACACGCACGCTCGCTGAGCGTTACCTGGGGGGTGCGATCTCACTCTCCTCTCCTCTCCTCGCAGCTTGGGCCTCCCTTGCGACTTCATTGATCTTGGACAGTGGAACTCGGGCCTCCAACGGAGATGGTTCGAGGTCTCTCCTTGGCAAAGGCAGGCTCGGGCCTCGGAGGTGAATTCCCACAGCTCCTCTGGGGATGCCGGTCCGGGCCGATGGCAGTGACGATCGCAGCACTTCTGGTCACGCTGTTGATCGAAACAAAGAACAAGACTGCTCCGGGACACACAGTCACAGGGCACTTTCCCACGAAGGTCTCAGGCTGCACGAAGCACACGCACACAGTGTCGCTGAGACTCACTTGGACTCCGGGTGCACACAATCACAGGGAAATCCTCACAAAAGTCTCAGGCTGCACGAAGCAAACACACACAGCGTCGCTGAGACTCACTTGGGCTCCGGTTGCACACGATCACAGGGCAATCCTCACGAAGGTCTCAGGCTGCACGAAGCACACAATCATGGGGCAGTTCTTACGACAGTCTCAGGCTGCACAAAGCACACGCACACAACGTCGCTGAGACGCACTTGGAAACGTTTATGTTCTTGAGTTTCCAAAACAGGGAGCCAGCTCTCCTCGGGCCCTTGGGGACAAGTTACTTCAGGACACAGCACACAGCAAAGTCCTTTCAAGTAGGGGGACACAGCACACAGCAAAGTCCCTTAGCCTCTCCTTAGTTAAATCAGCAAACTGCAGGCCAGCCCCAGAACACACAGCAAGGGTCAGTCCTTCTCTTCAGTCTCTTCAGCTGTTCTTCCTTGGCAGAGGTTCCTCTTGACCGAGAAGTAGTTTCACTTCTTTTCAGTTTTGATCAGTCCAAAGACCAGGGGTTTCAGCTCACATAGTTATACCCCTAAATGTCTTTGAAGTCTTTGTGCTCATGGGGCACTGACCCCTGTCTAAACCAGTTCTGGGTGTCTCCCTGCCAGTGACACCTTATTCCTTTGATAGTGGGGGTCTGGATCCTCAGTCACTCAGCAGGAGATGGAGCCATTGTTTATGGCAGCAGCCCAGGCCTCTTCACCTCCAGGGGCTACTCCTCCCCCCTACACTCCAGGTGCAGGTCAGCCCTGGCTGTATCACCTACTCCTCCCCCGTGTCAAGGCATTCCCCAGATCCTATCACATTCAAATCCAGACAGTCAATCCACAACCAGGCAGAGACACACAGAATTGTTAGAACAAAAAACCAGCCACTTCTAAAAGCGTGGTTTCTAAACACACAATTCAAAAACCACCTTCACAAAAAGATGTGTTATTAAATTGTGGGTTCAGGCACACTAAACTTCACCTCTCGATCTTAAGCTTATGGGAATATAGGCTGGAAACATATTACACAGCCTCCCCCATTCTGTCCTATGGGCAAGATGGCCTTGCAACAGTGCAAAACGAAATGGAGAGTATTTGAATATCAGAACATGGTATACACCTTAGTACATGTCCTACCTTTCACATACACTGCACCCTGCTCAGGGGAGTACCTTGGGCCTACCATAGGGGGGTCTGATGTGCATAAAAAGGTAAAGGTAAGGCCTGGCAAGTGGGTGCACTTGTCAGGACAACAAGGCAGTTTAACAGATTGCGCACAGGCACAGCAGTGGCAGGCCTGAGTTCTCTCTTGAAGGCTACTTGTGTGGGTGGCACAATTAGTGCTGCAGGCCCACTAGTAGCATTTGTATTACCAGCCCTGGCACACATAGTGAACTTTACTTGGGACTTTACTAGTAAGACAAAAATGCCAATTATGGACAACCAATTACCATTACACTTTACACAGGGAGCACTTGCACTTTGACACTGATCAGCTGTGGCAAAGTGCCCAAAGCATCTAATTTGGCAACATCATGTCAGAAAAAAGGTCTAGGGTGAGGGCAAAAGGTTCAGGGAACTTAAGCCAAGTCCAACAGTGGAGAAGTAGCGACCTTTTCACTGCCCCGTCGATCTCTCTGGTGGCTCCGAAATAGTTATTCAGGCGCTCTATCCAGATCTTCCATCTCGGGGACGCTGTGGCCGGATCTTCCAATTCGCTGAAAGGAGGTAACACCCCGGTAAGTGCATGCTGTACTGGGGCTCTCTGTGGTACCTGCGCTCAGTCCTCTCCACCCATTTTCCTTGTGGGTGGGTGCCTTTCTTTCTCCCCTCTGTACCTGTCTGCCTTGTCTGCGCAGAGATCTGCGCCTTGACACTCTTCCTTGTTGTCATCTTCTTGTCCTCTTGTCTTTCCCCTTGATGTGCTGGTTTGTTGATGTGCTGTGTCTCCTCCCTGCTGTGTCATGCCTGCAGCACTGTGTTGGCGTGTCTGGTGCGCTACTTGTGCTCCTACTGCCCCTTTCTTCTTCTTACTTATCCCCTGCTACCACAGTCAGCTGTTCCTCCTCTCTGTCACGTTCTGTGGGTGTGTGTATACCTGGCTCCCCACTCTGCAACTGGGAACAGCCTTTATTGCCAGGAAATCCTTCTTGTCTTTTTTTTCCTCTTTCTTCAAATCCTCTTGGCCTTCACCTTTCTGCTGCACCTTACTCAGCCCAGTCCTCGAAGGAGCGTGCTTCTCTGTTGCAGGGGCTCAGCGATTTCTTTGCGCTCCCCCGCGAGCTCAGGATGCGCTCCTCTCGTGCGCGCACCAGAGCACGGCTCGTCTTCGTCTCCCTGGCTGTCGCAACTCTCTCAGCAGTACGCGCCACCCCCACGGAGACAACGTCGGGTTCACCCGCAGCGCCGCAGGACAAACGAGCAGAGCAGCTCATCAGGCATCAGCGGCTGACGCTGGGCATCGATGGGGCTCCTCCCCAGGGCAGCAGGACAGTCAGGGCAGCACTCACTGACAGTGCCAGCGACGAGCCAGGCAGCGTGGCGGTCGCATGCACTTAGGGAGTAGCAGCAGATGGGGCAGCTAACTGGAGCGAGGGTTACAGCCCACCCTCATCGCCAATGTGCCCTTCCGGGATCGGGTGACTGGTAAGGCCTCCGGCTACTTAGGTATTTATATGTAGGCCTAGGAATGAGGAGAATTGACACTCATGTTTTACTAGTTTGGGAGATGACCCCACATGTGGGTTCACCCCTTTTATTATAACCCCGCAGGCCACGCCTGGCCTGAGGATGACGTGGATACAGTTCCGGCTGGTGGACTAGAACCCCAGCACTCTAAACACTACACAAAGGACAAAAGGAGGAAGAAGGGAAAAAATAAAAAATAATTAAAAAGATAGAAAGCAGGGATGAAAAAGTCACTGCAATAGTGAGATAAAGTGGCATTGACAGTACGTTGGTGGAAGAAAGAGGCATGGGGTGTAATACAGCCCTGGTGTTCGGCACCCCCAATGTTCTTCTGAAAATGTTTTGGTCCCATTGCACTTATTTCACGATCACCGGACGCCAGAGCACAGCGCACATTGAGCACAGCGATGCGAGCGCGAGGAGGCGGAGGACACAGTCTCTCTTCACCGCTCCATTGCCCCCCAATACATTATCCATCATCCTCGTCCGGCGCCCGGCGGGCCGGTCTTTCGGGGGAAAGGGCCCCTGCTCTCCCTGCAACTGGACACCCCGCGGCCCACAGCTTGTGGTCTACAGTCTGTAGTCTACAGGGCAGCAGGGCAGCAGGGCGGCGGCAGCACAGCACAGCAACAGCGAAAGTGGCAGGGGGTCACGAACAAGAAGCCAGGTCTCAGGAGCTGAACGCAGGGCGTTCCGGCGATGAGAACATAAGGTGAGGGGGCGCCATACCAATCCTCCGTTGAAAAACAACACCCAGCAACAGCCCTCAGACCCCCGGCAGTCTGGAGGGGGAGGGGTCTGGGCAGTCTTGACAATCTGACCCAGTTAATAGGACGCATATTTGGAGTTCCTGGAAAAGAGTGCTTGGAGTAGCTTAAAAAAAATTGGGGGGGGGAACAACTGGCCAATACTCTTCTAAGGAGCCCAGGGGGGCGTAGGAAAAGGCGCAGTAAAAGGCCTACATGCCAAAACTTCTCCTCCAATCAGCTCAAAGAGTGAAGAGCGAAGAGCTAAGAGCAAAGAGTAAAGAGTAAAAGCACAAATCATCACTATTCCAGTTCAAGGTTCAACATCAATACCAATACCTGTACTAACTCCCAAATTAGCATCAGTGCTCAGCTGACTGAGAAGAGGCAGAGAGAGGAGTTGTTTACAGGGGTGCCGCTCGAGGACTTCACCTGCCTTTCACTTGGAGTCAGCCCACAGGACTGCGAGGACCAGCAGCCCGCTGACACTTGCTGCCGCCTCTTCCTCTGGGACTCCGCCCACCTCCAGCTCAACCCTACAAGACGACTCGCGCCCCCGCTTCGCGGGCGCCGCTCGAGGACTTCACCTGCCTTTCACTTGGAGTCAGCCCACAGGACTGCGAGGACCAGCAGCCCGCTGACACTTGCTGCCGCCTCTTCCTCTGGGACACCGCGCACCTATAGCTGAGTGAATACAACGTGCCTGTGCTTACGCAGCGCGGGACGCAGCGCGGGACGCAGCGCGGGCGAAGCCCGGGCCAAGGGCGAGTCCGTCCGAGTACGACCGAGAATGGGACGGGGCCCTCCTCTTATCCTCTTCGGACGTAAATCCGTGAGTTAAGACATTGTTTGACTTCCCTACAGTGGATTAATTGTGCTATCGACCAAGAGGTTCGCTAGGCACTCTTGTGTGTGTGTCCGCCTTTATTACTATTTAGCATAAGTTGGTAATGGCCACTGCAGGTTTGGGGAAGGGGCGGAAGTCTCTTTGTGGGACAGGAGTGGTCGGAACTTTGGACAATTTTATCACTAGGGCTACGTCTGTTTTACAGAGGGAAATTGAGTTAACGGAAAAAAGGCTTTCCTTAGAACAAGAGTTTGTAAAACGGTCCTCACTGGGCACTATTGCCCTGGCAAAGTCACCTGTACCTGTAGATAACAGCTTGTCTAACTCAGCCTTAGACTCCAATCCTCCTGATTGTAGAGGTGATGGAAATTTAACAATAGCTGTAAATTGCAATGCTCGTAGTTCACCTGAGCGTGGTGATTTTTCTGGGTCTAATCCCTCTATACTCGCGAATAACGTCGGAACAACCAGATCTGGTTTGCCAATTCGCATTGAGGAAGCCAATGGCAAGCCGACAGATCGGGCTGTTAGACACAAGCGGGGAGGTACAGCTTTGTCTAATAAAAAAATAACAATTCAAAAACGGGCAAATGTCGGGAATTCTGATCCTGTGGCAAATTCAGACTTCCAGCATATAGTAATCCCAGGTACTGAGGGCACGATTGGGTCAGAAACTAAAAGAGACTTTTGGGCAAAAATGGAACAGACACTCACTGCGACTTGCCTCCCTATCTACAACAGACTTGACTCTATTGAAAAAGACTCTCCAATTTTGAACTAATGTTTGCTGCATTGTCTGGGGGCAAGGAGATAAGGGTCGGGGAGGGCTTAAATGCAGATTCTGCTTCATTCAATAAAGTTTCCGATGGGTCAAACCGCTCTAACCCCAAACCAACTAACATACCGATAGATTTAAGAGATCAACCCATCACACAGGGAAACAGAATAGGTACTACTGCCCAAGTAGAGCACAATGACCCAATCCTACTAGCCTCATTAGGGAATTTAAGGAGTAAGGTGAATCATTCTGTTGCTAATTTGCCATCAGAATCGAGAAACCCTGACCTCATTTCCGACAAGCTTACCCAACCGAAGCCAGGGATTACAGCTAAATCTAAGTTGCCATGCCTGGATCTGCCACCTGAATCTGTTCCCTACGTAGTGGTTCTTGTGGGGGTTCCTACCCTGAACGATGGAACAAGGGAGGATTTTAGCGAACTCAAAAATAAGTGTATGCATTGGTTGAACTCTAACAAACCCCTTCCCAACCAGTGCAGAAGCGAAATATTATTTGTAAGACGGATAGATTGGGTAGGTCCTAGAGCCAAGGATATACAGGGCGACTGTGTTGCAATCAATTTTAGGGACCCAAGAACAGTGAGGCATATCTGTACAACGCAGTTTGGTAGCCACGGTAGCCCTGATTCAGCCATCAAAGCTCTTCCACTCACTTATTTTTACCCGGGTTCCTCTTCTCATGGGTATGATGCTCCTTTGAGGGGCTGGGTGGATGGTTTGGGAAATGCTCAGGACGGTCCTTTTCTCTGCCCCTCCAATAACAACCAAGTTCATAACCAATTCTGCCCACCCCCACTTCTAACATTCCATCATAATAACAGATTTAGTGTCTTGGACCAGGTCGACTGACGCCTAGATTCTAATAATATCATTCTCATGGCTGGGGAACAGAAAGGGCTATATAACATCAAGGTAGGCTTTAAGGATTGGAAAAACAACCTTCCACAGCAGGGGCCATTAGAAGTATCGCCCAGCTTGAATGCCACTGACGATTTATTTCGGAAAAGCCCTAGGTGTATCTCGAAAGAGTCACATATACTGCCATTGTTGGGTGGGTTGGTGAATGAATGTGAGCAAGAAAATCCGGGTAGGGTAATTATTTCCACAGCTACAAATAGGTATGCCAGTGACTCGATTGCTGCCATAAGGGAGCCCAAGCTAAATACCAACCTACATGGGCCGGGGAATGAATGTAATCAGGGAAGCCTGGGTAGGGTGACTATCCCCCTAGCCACAAACAGGCTTGACAGTGATTTGACTGCTGCTACTGGGGAGCCCAAGACGAATATCAATCTACTCTCTTGGAACGTGGCAGGCCTTAAGAGTAAACTGTTCTGTGAAAATTGGGGCAATTTTATAGACACCTTTGATATCTGTCTAATGCAAGAGACATGGGCTCTGGAAATTTCCAACGGGCTGGTTTTGTGTCTTATAATACACTTGCATTAACTAGTGGTAGGGGGAGACCTTCAGGGGGCCTTAGCACCTGGGTGGCCTTGCAACTGGGTGTTACAGCAAAACAGCTCCAAACTAGTTCACATGACATTCAATGTGTTTTACTTGATCTACCTGGAAATAAACACCTAGCCCTTTTGAATGTTTACTCTAGACCCTCCCCGTGTGGCCGGGAATCCAAGGTTATATTACATCTGAATGACTACATTCTGTCCTTGGACCCAGAATACTCCGTGATAGTGGGCGGTGACTTCAATTGTCAATATGAACCACTCAGCTTGTTGGACCTAGATGATCCAACGATGGAAAATGCATACTGGAATATTCCTGATCCCTTGATTCCCCTGGTTAAAGCCTGGACCCCATTGGTGCTACAGATCATTGCTCTCACTCTTTCTCTATCCCTGAGGGCATGCAATGGTAGATCTAAATCCGATAGACCTGGACAAGCTACCTTCAACAGAACGGGGCAAACTTCTATCATAGATTATATCCTTATCGAAACAAGATCTTGGGATAAGGTGCTTGACTTTAGGGTGATAGATCGAGATGACAGCGATCATAATGCTTTGGCTATGATACTAAAATCAGGAAGCTGGGGATTGACCAGCTATGATACAGTGGCCTCTACCACTTTACAACCTCTTATTCTGCATAATAACAGACGTAGAGTAAGATGGCCTCGTATCTTTGCCTGCCCAAATAAAATGGCAGAAACTTATAGACTGGTTTTGCCCCATCTCAGTGAAATGTCTGGAGTAGGGCTAAACTATACATCCAGTGGGAGGGAATCCATGCCGGCAGACATTCACAGTCAGCTCGCCTTAAAACTCTTGGAGGTGTTTTGTCCGGTTGGGAGTACGAGGGTTCAATTGGCTAAAAGACAATTGTGGTATACTGCCGAGTGTCGAAAGTCAAAGAGTGAACTGATCCTAGCAATTAAGGCCAAGGATAAAGCTAGGATCAAAACACTACGGGCACAGTACAAACAAAAGATTGAAAGGGCAAGAAAGTCTTGGGAGGACGACAAGTGGGAGGAGCTAAGATTAGCTCTGCAGCACAAAGATTTTAAATCTTTTTGGGCTATTGTTAGCAATGGTAGAAAAGAATCTGTGACTACAACATTTCTTAACATAGCCCCAGCAGCATGGGAAGATCATTTTGGGGGCCTATATCAAGGCACAAATCCCAACACATCACCCATAACTGCCCCCCCCTTTAACACCGAGTGTCGAGCTGAGGATGTTCCGGCGATCACGACCAAGGAGGTGGAAACTGCTATTCACATGTTGTTACCTAACAAAGCGCCGGGTCTGGACAAAATCCCAGGCGGTCTTTATCGGTCGGAACCCAAGGTATGGGTACCGTATCTTTGTGTCCTGTTCAACTCTATCTTATCTGGTGCAGAACCCCCAGAAACCTGGCGTGGCGCTGAGATCGTGCCAATATACAAAAAGGATGCCCATTACAACCGTCAAATTATAGGCCCATTAGTCTAATTGATATAACTCAAAAGCTACTTGGACGCATTGTCCTGGATAGAATTCAGACGTGGGAGGCAGAAAATAACATCTTGAGCATCCTGCAGGCGGGTTTCAGAAAGGGGATCTCAACTGTCGACCAGATATTCCGACTTCAGGTCCCTGTGAGTTTGGAGGGTGGCAACCTCTACCTCATCTTTGTTGACCTGAGGTCGGCATTTGACCTGGTGCCGCGTGAAAATCTGTGGAGAGTTCTCCAGGCACTCAATGTTCCTTTGTATCTCTTGGATGTCTTGAGAAGACTTCACACTGAAAATTTCGCACAGGTCAGATGTGGGAAACATGGAGAGTTGTCCGAACGTTTCCCTGTAAACCGAGGAGTCCGCCAAGGATGGGTGCTAGCACCCACGCTATTCTGTTTATATATTAATGGGCTTATTAAACATCTGGAAGGCATCAAGGACACTGATATCCCAAGACTCGCTACGGGTAGGGTACCAGCTTTGATGTTTGCTGACGACACCTTGTTGTTGTCTCGAACATCTACTGGTATCCAGCGTATTTTAGATGGTTTTGTGGATTTCTGTGGGGAAAGAGGTCTGGAGATTAATCTAGCGAAAACAAAATTTATGATCCTCAACCCCCCCCAAGCATACACGCCCGAACCCAGCGTTGAATGACATTCCCCTTGAGCGGGTAAAGACGTTTGGATATCTGGGGATCACACTCCAAGAAGACCTTGGATGGGGGGACAACTTGCTAATTCCGCACTAAAACTGACCCAAATTGCAGGAGGAATCTCCAAATTTTTTAGAGGATCGGTTTTCAAGCCGGTAGCACCAGTAATAGAAATCTTTAAAACCCAAGCTAGAGCAGCTTCTATTTATGGAGCAGAACTATGGGGACATTCCAAGATCCACAGCTTAACAAGGACTGAAAATTCCTTTATGAGAAATTTGCTGGGTTTGCCCCCTAGTACCCCGCTGGTACCTATTAGGTTTGATTTGGGGTTGTTACCTATGGAAGAGGTGGTGGCACTGCGGCCAGTGACCTACTGGAAGAGACTCTGGTCTAATCCGGAGTTGGGCTCCTACCGAGAAGAATTCAAGGGGGTTTGGCCCCAATTAATAAAAAGAATATTCCTTGGCTTATGTATGTCAGGGACACCTGTGCCAAGATCGGCCTTCCAGATCTATGGGGATCTCCGGAGGCCTCATGCTTGGCTGTTTCTAACCTGAAAAAACAATCTCGAGTCTTGGCTGTGTCGGCAGCAAGGCCTAGCCTAATAATAACAAAAACCTAAGGAGCTGCCAATGCTGTCCATTATTTAACACATGTTTGATTCATAGTGTAATCATTAAAACATTAACACTGATGACTTTTATTGTCAGATTTAATCACAAATAAATTGAGATCATGAAAATCACATAGTACTACATTATACCACGAACCTAAAACTCATCTTAAAGTGCTATACATCAATTGTTTTGGTGTGCAAATTAAACTTTTTTTGAAAAAGACACAAAAAGACACTTTCTTTTTACAACAAACATTGAAACAACATCACTCATACCCATTCATACAAGTCATATCTGAACAAACAATATTGATTCATAAAACATTAAGAGGGCCATCAGCAGAATTTATACACAATTCAAAAAAGAGACACTATTTGATTTTAAGTGAAATGATTGGCCTCAAAAAGTAAGGTCGACGCGTTTCAGATCTCTTTTCTTGGAGAGATCCTCATCAGGACCAATGATAGGCTGAAATCAAACAAGAAAGTGAATTAACTAAACGACCCTAACCAATGGATGTCAGCGTATTCTAGCCTCTACGTTTATTTCTTACCTGCACGAATGCAGACACAACCAAAAATGAAAGTGATTCCAAAATAGACCTGAAAGATAACAACATAAACACTTAGCTACCACCCTTATTTACCAGTCATTGTCAGTTTAACCCACCAAGCAAAACTGTCAGTATTCAGTAATAACGTCTTACTTATGGTGTCTTGGTAGTTCGTGGACCCGACTGTGGGCAGGGAATAGGAGGATTCTAAGGTGTGAGAGAAGCACTGTTTTAATGTCAGAAATAACTTAATCGCGCTGCTTTTCAAGTGTAAAGGACTGAGTTTGTACAAGGCATACCTACGGGCAATTCTTGCGTATAAGAAGAAATTGCTCTTTCAAAGACGAATATTTTGCCCATGCTGAGACTCTTAAGAACAACCTCCTAGTTCGAGGATACCCCAAAAAACTTTTGAAAAAAGCAATTAAACGAGCATGGTGGTTTATGTTGTTATCTTTCAGGTCTATTTTGGAATCACTTTCATTTTTGGTTGTGTCTGCATTCGTGCAGATAAGAAATAAACGTACAGGCTAGAATACGCTGACATCCATTGGTTAGGGTCGTTTAGTTAATTCACTTTCTTGTTTGATTTCAGCCTATCATTGGTCCTGATGAGGATCTCTCCAAGAAAAGAGATCTGAAACGCGTCGACCTTACTTTTTGAGGCCAATCATTTCACTTAAATCAAATAGTGTCTCTTTTTTGAATTGTGTATAAATTCTTCTGTTGGCCCTCTTAATGTATTATGAATCAATATTGTTTGTTCAGATATGACTTGTATGAATGGGTATGAGTGATGTTGTTTCAATGTTTGTTGTAAAAAGAAAGTGTCTTTTTGTGTCTTTTTCAAAAAAAAGTTTAATTTGCACACCAAAACAATTGATGTATAGCACTTTAAGATGAGTTTTAGGTTCGTGGTATAATGTAGTACTATGTGATTTTCATGATCTCAATTTATTTGTGATTAAATCTGACAATAAAAGTCATCAGTGTTAATGTTTTAATGATTACACTATGAATCAAACATGTGTTAAATAATGGACAGCATTGGCAGCTCCTTAGGTTTTTGTTGTTGGCTGTTTCTAAGGCAAAACTGGCTGAACAGTTCAGACATTTCCATCTTCTGAGCCTGCATGTGAACTCCGGTGTTGGCAGGTTGACTGCTCAGTTTCTTCAGATTAAAGTCAACTACAGGAGGGAGGTATTTTTAGATCTGATCTTTCCTGCTGTTGCTAGGAAGTTGTACTTCCAGTTCAGAATCGGCAGTCTACCGCTCAGGTCCTTTACCTCAAGTTGGGACCCCAACAAAACCACTGCGTGCCCTGCCTGTGGCTACAGAATGGAGGATGAAAAACATGTTTTCTTCTTCTGCCCAATGTATCACCTGCAAAGAAAACGCTGGGTAAAACCTATCTGGAGAAACTTGGGATTTAGAGAGTGTGAAAAAGCTTTGCGAGTTCTGAAACACGACACCCATCCTCCTATTGTCTTTGCAGTTTCACGTTTTTTAAATGCTATATGGATCAAACGTAGGAAATTTTGCAATTAATTATTAACCTCAAATATATCTCTGTAATTTTGGTAATTTTTGATACTATTTTATGTACAATTGTGATTCGACTTTGATGTATTTTAGAAATGTATTTTGTCAAAATTTTATGCTACTTTTATGGCCTGTGTGGCCGAAATAAAGTTTATGATGATGATGATGATGGTTTTACAAAATAAGCACTGCCTTGTCCATTAGCCTCTGAAACCCTCTGGCCCTCATCATGACTTGCTCTTTAATTTCACTAGGGCCAATAGCGCATATGTTAAAAGCAGGTGGAGGGTACGGATCAAATACCGGAAGGAAATGAGGAGTAACCAGGGGAATCAGGATCGGAATTACTGCCTTATCCAGCCATTCCTTACTTCTGCGGTGGCCCTCAGGGTGCCACATGGCACAACCTGGTAATTGCACCTGCCCACAGAGTTCATGGTACGGTATCGTCTGCATCCTTAACTGTGGTGGTGTTTGATTCCTGCCAGATTTTGCAGGGATGGCTTAATGAGGCCTTCTGGGGTCCAAAGCCCAGCCACTGTCGTCCACCAGGTATCTCAAGTTCTACTGGACCCCCACTTTTGAGGAAAGAAACAATGCTTGAATCAATCTATTCCCTGCCTAAATTTACTGGAATCATTGCACGGGGAGTCCATTACTGCTATTTTCCTGCCCAGGATCGCAATGTGAGCCATGCACAAAATGACCATGATGTGCAGGAACTAAACTTTGACTTTTGCTATCCAGAAGCACCCTCCCTTTGGGGGCTTGTTTTGTAGAAAGCAAAAGAAAACATCATGTTGACTGCATCAGCATTGCAGCACGCTCGGCATTCAGCTGTGACGAAAGTGCAACTTCTGCACTGGTGAAAGCGCTTTAGTCGTGGACGTGGCTAGGCACACAGACAACCCCCATGGGTGGCGAGTGCAGAACCAAGGTCTTTCGACGAACAGTCAGGCTTGGGCTGCCCCCAGGTCTAAACCACCCCATTATGTAACAGTTGTATGGTGTATATTTTTCTGGCCCTGAATGGCCATAGGTTCAATAGGCTTTTTCAGCATTAGAAGTAAGTTTATGTCTGAAAATGCCTTTTTTTACGACATTTAGTGGTAGTATAGGGGAAGTTTTTTCTTTACAGGGAATAACGCGTTCCCTGAAGATAAAAAGATAAAAAAAATGTGGTTGCAATGCATAATGCTGGGCATATTTGTGAGTAGACAAGAAAGTAAAAGTACGTGCAGACGGGGATGCAAATATCAACATTTTTTTCTGACTAAGACCCAAAGTGTGTCAAACGCAAAAGAAACTTAAGTATGCCAGTCAATATCAACGAATGCATTTTTCTATAGCTATGGGACTCCTTTGCTAACATGTTGCTGGTGGCTGTGAACCCTGTAGAGAGTGTTCTGGAATTTTGCTACGGGACCATAGAACATGAAGAGGAGACATACTGCTCCACAAAGTCGATGCAAGAAGGTCATGTCTTTAAACCATTGGTAAGCCGTGGGCAAACTCTTCTGCATTCAGACCATTGCCATTTGGCAAGTACCAGTGCCATTGATTCAGCACAACAATATGCTCAGGATTTATCGAGGAGTTGGGGCCCCAAGGAATCCTGTCTCACGTCCCTGCTCCAGCTCTCCAGCTCTCCTTGTCGAACTCGAGGAACAGGAAGCACAGCCAGGCCCCACTGACCAATCACAACGCTGCAGCATTTTGATTGGTATGTACCCAAGCTCCCCTGACCAATCACAGCGCTGCAATTCAGGGTTGTGATTGGTCTCAGCGTCCTGGATACGACGCTCAGTCTAGGAATGGGGGCCTGGGCATGTTCTTTATGCAGGCTGTATTGCAGCCTGCATGGAGAACAGGGAAAGTGCGCATTACTGATTTGGACGGTACGAGAGGGCCGGTAAACAGTCATGTGCATTTAAGGGTGGGCAAACCACTCCTCCCCTGCCCTGCTCCGAAAGCAGAGCAGCCCCGCTCACCCGCAAGGCAGCACAGAAGCATAAAATGATAATAACTCAAAGTTGTTATCATTTTATGTTTCTACTTCAAACAGGTTAAAAGCAGTGAGGCGACCTCCTCTGCCATATCGGAGGTGCCGCCACAGGAAGCTGAGTTTCTGTTGCAGTAACCCTCCCTTTTTGCCAGACTACTGATGCACTTTGACTTGATGTGCTCTGGGTCCTTGACAATCAGGTTCCCAGGGCCTGTGTTCTTTCCCAAAACTGTACCTTGTACCCCCAATTGGCACCTCTCTGGCCATATGTCAGACCCTTGTAAAAGAAACCATGGGTACTAAGGGCACTGTGGCCAGGGAAGGCCTCTAAGGGCTACAGCACTTATTGTGCCACCCATAAAGGCCCTGTATCTTTACACACACACACTGCCATTGCAGGCTGCGTGTTTTGGTGCAGAACAAAGTAAAGAGTTGGCATGGTTCACATCCCTGTGTGCCTTCTCTACAACTCACTGCCCTGGCATAGGCCAGCCACTCCTCTAGCTAGGTCCACTATACCAGTGGTGAATGTACAGGTGCATGAGCCCTGTACCCCTACAGTGTCTAGACCAATTCTTAGACAGTGTAACTGCAGTAATGCCATTAAGAGTATATGGTGCTGGGAATTTGTCATTACGAACTCCACAGCACCATAATGGCTTTACTGAAAACTGGGAAGTTTGGTATCAGACTTCTCAGCACATTAAGCCCACACTGATGCCAGTGTGAGATTTAATGAAAAATGCACTCAGTGGGCATCTTAGAGATGCTCCCTGAACAACGACCAGCCTCCAGCGGGTTACCTGAATGGTACACACCAGCCTGCCTCCACAAGACATGTTTCTGGACCCCTGGGGTGGGAGACTTCGCTCCCTGAGCCCAGAAACAAAGCCTTTCCTGGCCGGAGGTGGTCACACCTCCCTCAGGCCAGGAAGAGCCATCTGTGGCAGGGGATCTTCAAAGGCCTTGCCGCCTTTGTAATGTGACCCCCAGCCTCTCCTGATATCAGGAGCATTCCCCCTTCCTGTCTCCCCTCCTTTTCGGCAGGAAGACAAGCGGGTAAAAATTAGCAAAGCAAGAAGGTGTGCCCACCTCTGCCAACCACACCCCTCACTCAGGTGGGGGATGTGAGGTGAAGCCCACTCTTCAGTGCCCGCCATCATGCAGATGGAAGGCACTCTCTAATCAGGACTAGGGATTGTGCCCACACCCCACATGGGGTGAGCACACAAAGGGTATAGTCACCCTAAGGTCAGTAGCCCATTGGCTACTAACCTCAAGACCCCTAAAATACCCCCTAAATACAGTATTTAGGGGGCAGCCCTGAACCAAAAAGGCAGATTCCAGCAACCTATGAAGAAGAAGGATGAAAGAAGATGCCCAGAAACGGAGACTGCAGAGAAGAACTGACTTGGCCCTAGCCCTACCGGCTGTCTGCAGTTTCCAGAGATCCTGCGCCAAAAGTCACCTTGTCCTGTAGCCTGCAACTTCCAGAACCCCCGGGAGGACTGACTGTCTTCAACAACGACTGGATCTCCTGTGAACTGCAGCTCTGTTCAAAAGAATCTCCAAAGACAGACTCTGATTCTGCTGAGGACAAAGAAACCCGACGCCTGGAACTACCACTGCACCCGTCGCCTACAGCCCAAGTTCGAGTGGCCCACTGGACTCATCGAGGTCCCCCAGCGCTCCAGAGTCTGAGTCCACTGTGGCTTGACCCCTCCAGGACTCCCCAACGTCGCCTACAGCCTCTGCACGGAAACCCCCCCCAACCGCGAGTGGCCCGGTAAGGTGAAATCTGACTTCAAAAGACACCCCTGCATCCAGCCGCCATGCACCCTGGAGAAAAGGACCCAAGGTGCCCCTACGTCCCCAGCCCTCCACCTTAGCAGTCCAGCTGTTGGTTTCTCCCGGAATTCTTCCTGGACCGAGCCTGCAGCTAAAAACAAAAACGAGAATTCCCATTGAAAACTACAGGGCACCCGACACCAAAACAGCACCCTGCACTCAGCTGTCGCTGCAGGTGCACTTTGTGTGCTAAACCGGATCCCCCATTGCCCTGAACCTAACACCTGGAGCTTTGCTCCCACAACCTTGTGGCCTGCTCGTGAGCAGCCACCAACCGGAGGACCCCTTTCCCCCATTGGATAACATTGGGCCTCAGCATTCTACACCCGGCCGCCCAGTGCCGCTGAGGGTGCTTTGAGAGTGTATCCTTGACCGTGGGTAAACACTGGTTCTAACCCCAGAATACCAACTCCCACAACAAAGTACTTACCTGTTAACCGATAACTTAATTTCTCTCCATAGGAATACATGGACTGTTTTCCTTGAAAAATGTTGTGTGGAGTTGGTTTTGAATGGAACTTTGAAAAACTGTAAAGTACTAAAAATTGCTTTCTTACCTTTTCTCTAGGAAATGTCCCAGTGTGATATCTAGGTGTATCACACTGAGTAGAAAAAGTAGTCCAGAAGTAATCTGTAAAGTAACCAAAAGTAATCCAACAGTAATTTCCACTGTATTGAAAAGATTTACAAACCTTTCACAAAGTCATTTTCATTCATCTTGCTTGTATTGTTCAACCTGCCTTGAAAATTATCATCAAATCATCAAAATTATCTTTATTTCGGCAATTTGCCTTAAAAAGTACAAAAATAAATATGTACAAAGACAGAGCATACACAACATGTAAATATATCATAACATTTCATTAAATGGTAATCAGACCCCTTCTCTTGGTCCACATTGCTAGTAAGAATTGGGAGACTGCAACAACTATACACTCAGAGGTGTCTGTCTTGAGAATTCTAAAAGCATGGCTACACTGCCGAAAACCCATATTTTTGCAGATAGGCACTATCCAATATTTCCTTGCTTTGATGTATACAGGGCAAAAAAACAATACATGAAGCTCATCCTCTTTGTCACAACTGCAACCAGGGCAAGCCTCTGTAGAGTTGTGTGCCCAATTGCTAGTGAAAGCTCTCAAGGGTAAAGTGCCATATCTCCATTGAAGGTATAATTTTCTAGATGCAATAGGGCAAATAATATCCAAAAAGTTCTCAAATTGATAAGAGTCCTTAGCACTTAAAAATAATTTAGTTAAAGCTCCAATCTTAGGAGCAGACTGTGCTCTAGTAAGTTGTTCAGCCACATAAATCTTGGTAAGTAGCTTCCGTGAGATCGCCTTACAGCTTTTTTCAGGATCATACCACATATCGTGTAAACCAAGTTTAATAAACTGGGATTTTAGGAACATAAGCCAAGGGATTTTTTGTGAACCATTACTAGCCAAGATTTCCTTCAGCTCTGCTCTGTAGTGCAATAGTTCCGGCGTAGTCCACAGCCTATGCCAGTATCTGAGGGGTCTCAGGGCTAGTTCATCGTCGATGGACCACAGGCCCAAATCCATCCTTAAAGGTTGCAACGGGGTGCTTTGTGGGAGTGACAGTAACTGTCTAATAAACTTATTTTCTATTTTAAGAAGTTCAGACCCTGTTAGATACCCCCAAAGCTCCGCTCCGTATAAAATTGCAGCTCTGGCCTGGCTCTTGTAGAT
This sequence comes from Triturus cristatus, assembly GCF_964204655.1. Lineage (NCBI taxonomy): Eukaryota > Metazoa > Chordata > Amphibia > Caudata > Salamandridae > Triturus > Triturus cristatus. Next base: position 616,684,170 of record NC_140583.1, on the reverse strand, counting down.
CTTAAGCGGAGGTTTAATGGGTTTATAGGTAGACGTATTAGAGAGCCTGAGGATACCCCCTGCATACTGGGTTAATTTCAGCTGCGCTTTCGCTAATTGTGGGGCCCATGAGAGACTTTCACTGAGAGTTACTCCCAGGTACTCGAAGGTTTTTACCCTTTCCAGATTGGATGAATCTAATTTTGGATTCGGCCGTGTGGAATGCGAGGGATTAAAAACCATGTACTTTGTTTTGTTAACATTAATTTCCAGGCCACGACCTCTACAGAAGTCTCGAAGCTATCGAGCACACGCTGAATTCCCATTGGTGACTTAGAAAGTAGCAGGGTGTCATCCGCGAACATAATCGCTGGCACCCTGCTACCTGCCAGAATTGGGGCATCATTGTTAGGGGCACTATTGAGATGGGAAATCACGCCATTGACATATAGGCAGAACAGGGTAGGCGCTAAAACGCACCCCTGCCTAACCCCTCTGTCAATGGGGAACTTGGATGTCAGAGCCCCATTTTTCCCATATCGGACCCGTGCAAAGTTCCCCTCGTGCAGCTTCATCAATATTGCCAGGATTGGAAGTGGCACACCCAAACTGAGCAACACAGTCCATAGTTTCCCCGGGGCACTAAATCAAAAGCGGAGCGGAGGTCCACAAATACCATGTAGAGGCTGCCACCCTCAATCTTTGCCGTTTTCCAGAATAGTAATAGCAGGCGAAAGATTTGGTACATGGTAGAAGTGTTCCTCCTAAACCCCGCTTGGTATTGACTCAGTATATCGTTCTCCTCCATCCAGTCCTGCAGTCGATCAAGGATGAGCCGCGCAAAGATTTTTTGCGGGACATCTATAAGGCTGATGGGCCTATAATTTGCCGGTAGCAAAGGGGAACCCTTCTTGAAGATGGGAACAATTTCTGCACCCAACCAAGTGGAGGGCACGTTCATTCCTCTCAAAATTGCGTTGAATAAAATACATAGATAAGGTCCCCAGATCCCCGTTTGATGTTTAAAGAGATCACCCGGCAATTTATCTAGCCCCGGAGCTTTTCTTGATGCAATTTTGGAGATGGCATTAATAACTTCCTCCACCGTAAACTCTATGGTATCATGAGAATCATTCAATGATACTAGAACCGGATGTGTGTCCGTATTAGCTTCAGCAGCGTATAAAGCTTTAAAGTGTTCTTCCCAGACATTTGCCTCTAAGTTGGGTTCGGTTGCGGGTTTAGGATCACCGCTTCCTGTATTAATTATAGCCCAAAATTTGCAGGCATCATTCTGTTCTAGGGCACAGGATAGATCGGTCCATTTTGCATAGTCCCAATCCTGTTTGGCCTGTTTCCACATAGCTTTATAGTGTGTTCTCTTGGCAGAGATAAGGGTCTTATCATTGCAAAGTTTTAGTGCCCGAATCAACTCTTTTTTTGCCAAGCGACATGCATTGTTAAACCAAGAGGAGAGAGGAATCCTTTTCTTTCTCTTTGTTGCCAATGGATTGAGCACAGTTAATAGGGTACCAACTAGACCCATGTGTATAGCCTGCAATTTAATATTAAAATCAGAAGGAGGTTGTTGGGAGGTTAGGGCATCTACTTCAATGAACCAAGGCAAAATTGAATTATACAGTCTTGCCAGGTCCTCGCAAGATGCCGCCACCTTGTCCCATTTAACCCTGCGCCGGTCATTTGTTAGGACTACCCTATCTGTTAGATTATCCCGGTATCCTGGTCCCTTCACCTGTGGGTCCGGAAAGACCAACTCCAGCCTTAAAAGATTGTGATCGCTGTCATCCCTTGCTATAACCTCAAGGTCGATGACCTTCGACCACAGCTTTGTCCCCACCATAATATAATCTAAACGTGATTCATGGCCCTTTTTATTAAATGTACACCTAGAAGGTATATCCGAGCGGGTACGTCCATTACAGGCCCTAATTGAATGGGTTAATGTAAGGGCCGTGATTTGGATCGCTAAAGGAGACCATGACCTGGAGTGTGGGGATTGGGTTGGCGGAATAGACCAATAATCATCCTCAGACGCAAGTGCACCATAGTCCATTCCCGGAAGAGGTTCAAAGTGGCAGTTCAAATCTCCTGCTACTAATAAAAACGTGTCCGTTGGAATAGAATATAAAAAATTTGATAGCTCATCCACCGTAGCGGACTCGCCAGCTATACCAACAGGTCTCGAATAAACATTCACAGCAGCAAGCTTGAAGCTGTTAGGCCATTTCATGATCACACACTGTATATCATCCGAGTGGGTGCAAAGAGACTCAACAGTGCAACCCAAGTGAGTTGCTACCCATGTGGTAAGGCCCCCGGACGGTCGTCCCTTCCCCCCCCATCGTGCAGGTATATGGAAGCCCGCAAATCCCACTCTCCTTTCCTCTTCCCTGGCCCACGTCTCTTGGAATAGACATATGTCCATTCCGTCGATAAAAGTGCCCCAGTCACCACACAATATTTTGCTGTGTAAACCCGCAACATTCCAGGACGCAATCACCAGAGATTCGATATTCGTTGTTGGCCTGGAGTTGCAGTCATTCCCAATTATGGTGCTAGTTTCACACAGTTGCTGCTCTGTAGCCGCTGTAGCTTCAGAAGCAATGCCATCAGATATAGTCTCCCGGAATTCAGAAGGGGGTTCAACTGTGGGGATACAGTGCTCTAAAACAGTATTAGTTATGCCGTCCATGCTCGGCATACACTCGGCCGGATGTATGTCGTTACAACGCACACTTTTACAACGCATGCACTTACAACGCATTTTTTACAACGCAAAATCCATTACAACGCATTGCATTACAACGCATGACACTACAACGCATTTTTAAAAACTACCTTTACAACGCATTCCATTACAACGCATACTACCTTTACAACGCATACCATTACAACGCATAATATTAAATTGCATTTAAGGTAAGTATTAGATAGTATAGGGGTAAAAATTACTTTTCTAACTCCAGGGGGTGCAACAGTAGGGTAAGTGTTGGATAGTATAGGGGTAAAAATTACTATTCTAACTCCAGGGGGTGCAACAGTAGGGTAAGTGTTGGATAGTATAGGGGTAAAAATTACTATTCTAACTCCAGGGGGTGCAACAGTAGGGTAAGTGTTGGATAGTATAGGGGTAAAAATGACTATTCTAACTCCAGGGGGTGCAACAGTAGGGTAAGTGTTGGATAGTATAGGGGTAAAAATTACTATTCTAACTCCAGGGGGTGCAACAGTAGGGTAAGTGTTGGATAGTATAGGGGTAAAAATTACTATTCTAACTCCAGGGGGTGCAACAGTAGGGTAAGTGTTGGATAGTATAGGGGTAAAAATTACTATTCTAACTCCAGGGGGTGCAACAGTAGGGTAAGTGTTGGATAGTATAGGGGTAAAAATTGCTATTCTAACTCCAGGGGGTGCAACAGTAGGGTAAGTGTTGGATAGTATAGGGGTAAAAATTACTATTCTAACCCCAGGGGGTGCAACAGTAGGGTAAGTGTTGGATAGTATAGGGGTAAAAAATACTATTCTAACTCCAGGGGGTGCAACAGTAGGGTAAGTGTTGGATAGTATAGGGGTAAAAATTACTATTCTAACTCCAGGGGGTGCAACAGTAGGGTAAGTTTTGGATAGTATAGGGGTAAAAATTACTATTCTAACTCCAGGGGGTGCAACAGTAGGGTAAGTGTTGGATAGTGTAGTGTAATATTATGCGTTGTAATGGTATGCGTTGTAAAGGTAGTATGCGTTGTAATGGAATGCGTTGTAAAGGTAGTTTTTAAAAATGCGTTGTAGTGTCATGCGTTGTAATGGAATGCGTTGTAATGGATTTTGCGTTGTAAAAAATGCGTTGTAAGTGTAGTGCGTTGTAAAAGTTGCGTTGTAAAGGTTGTTCCCCCACTCGGCCTCACCAATAGCCTTGCCCCTAGTGTTAATATTCATTTGAGTGTCACCCATTACCTGGCCAAGTCAATCCACTTGGTCCAAACAACTAAATCTATTTTGAATTGAAATTTTGGCAGCTGCTAACTGCTGATCATATGGAGCCCTTGCAGTCCTATCTCCTCGTCTGTGTTGTACCAGTAACCACCCATTCTCCAAACTATTCCAGGGAGTCGGGGGTAAAAATAAGACAGTGAGTGTGTTTGAATCATCGCTCCCTGGTTAGAGTGCCTCCAATTGCAAATATGTTCAACAGTTCTGGGATCTTTGAAATTAACTAGAATGCAGTCACCCCTAATAGTTTTGGGGCTATGGCCCACCCACGATACTCTACGTGCCATCAAGATTTCACTAGTGATGTGGGGGGGGAAGTGGCCGATTTTTATTAAGCCAATCTGTGACTTTATTTTTAAGAGACGGGAATGATTCTATAGTTGTGCTTGGGAGCTCAGGAACTCCAACCAAAATTGCCACATAAGGGCTACATTCGGGTGGCAGGTCTATAGTATGTTCCTTGGTCTCCGTTTGGCCCCCCTTTCTGACATCTGGATTGGCATCCCCCCTCGGCAGTGAAGTAGTTGACGCTCCGCTTAAAAGATGGCTTGTATTTAGTACTGTTAGTGGGGCAGCCGTGGTGTTGTTAGATATAGCTGTAACAGGCTGGGGATGTCTAGTTTCAGATGGAACAGGACATGGATTTAAGGTGTCTGGCTTTAGATTACTCTGTATATCCAACGCTACATGTTCCATCCGCAAAAGCTGTTGCTCAATGCGAGACAATCTCATTTCCAGTGGCATGATAATAGCACTCAATAGAGCACTTATAGTAGCATGTGTCTCCGCTAAAGTATCACTGCTGCTAGATGTTCCTGTCTGGATTTCAATGGGTGCTGGTGGGACATGGATTGGAGCAACAATAGGTGGGGCTGTTACTAATGGATTGGTTATCATCTCACTGCTAGTGTTACCTTTAGCGAATTTCGCTTTTTTACCCCCATCCCTAGGAGCCATATTTCTCTTTCTTTTTGGCATGGCCCCTTCACGTTTTCCTCGCAGCTGGGGGAGACTTAATCTCTCGGGTGAACTAGGCATTGTTGATGCTATAGTGGAGTCTAGAGCTTGTTCGAATGGTAGGGCCTGAGCTGTATCTATTCTACAATACACATTATCACAATTTGGAAGTGCATTAACTAGGGATTCACTCCTACTAGGGTCCGGAGTGAGTGCGTTGGCGATGTGGCCCATAGAGGATCTTTTAGCAAGAGCTAGATCTTGTGAAACTCTTCGCTCCATTAATATTATCCCCTGGTCAATTACGGAATTTGCTCTTGTAATAAAATTGTCAAGGGTTCCTGTTAGACCAGCGGATTTCGGTGCGGTCCTGCTTCTAGTTTGTGAGGCAGCCATGATACAGAGGACAGTCTAGAACAATAACAGTACTTACAATCCTCCCCAATCCTCACCACGGTGTATAATTAAGAAGTGTTAGAGGGATGGCCCGGTCCGGTCTTGTCCGTGCTTGAACGGGCTTAAACGGGCCCGCCCTTGGCCCGGGCCTCGCCCCGGACTATGCCCCGCACGCGTCCCGCTGGCGCGAGAACAAGTGATGGTTAAATAGGCAGGGGGAGGAGTCGGGAAGAGGGCCAGGTGCGGGAGATCAACAATAAGAAAGGCACCCTGGTCCTCGCAGTCCTGTTAGGTAAAAAAATGAAAGTTCATGTAAAAGCCCCGTGCCGTTTAAAATTAGAGCTTGTAGTTCTCACCAGGATCCGTTGTGGAGTACTGTTTGAGCCCTTCCAAGAGCGAGGTAGAAAGTCCTGCGCCTACGAGCGGCTCCCGCGAAGCGGGGGCCGCGAGGCGTGAAGTACTGGCCGGGGGAGGAGTCGGGAAGAGGGCCAGGTGCGGGAGATCAGCAATAAGAAAGGCACCCTGGTCCTCGCAGTCCCGTTAGGTAAAAAAATGAAAGTTCATGTAAAAGCCCCGTGCCGTTTAAAATTAGAGCTTGTAGTTCTCACCAGGATCCGTTGTGGAGTACTGTTTGAGCCCTTCCAAGAGCGAGGTAGAAAGTCCTGCGCCTACGAGCGGCACCCGCAAAGCGGGGGCCGCGAGGCGTGAAGTACTGGCCGGGGAGGAGTCGGGAAGAGGGCCAGGTGCGGGAGATCAGCAATAAGAAAGGCCCCCTGGTCCTCGCAGTCCCGTTAGGTAAAAAAATGAAAGTTCATGTAGAAGCCCCGTGCCGTTTAAAATTAGAGCTTGTAGTTCTCACCAGGATCCGTTGTGGAGTACTGTTTGAGCCCATCCAAGAGCGAGGTAGAAAGTCCTGCGCCTACGAGCGGCACCCCTAGGTAGGCACAAAATCCTTCAGCACTATTGCCCAAGTGGATTGACACCAGCCGTACGTGGAACTCGGAGGAGAGTTATGCCGTGAGCTTGAGCCTGGGGCTCCTGCGGCCCTGAGGGGCGGGTCGTAGGGCTCGCGCACTGGAGATGAAACTGGAGTTTCTGCCTCAGGTGTGTCAAAGTTACCTTCAGAGTCCGAGCTCAGCAGCCAGCTCCGCGTGAGTATTTTAACCCTTCAGGAATCTTTTTACACCGCTCTTGAACAGCGCTAAAACTCTCAGTCCTTGCAAATCATATCAATAGGCTGTAACCACTACTCCCAAATACACTTACCTGTGCCATGCTTGCATGTTTCTAGGAAATAAATATAAGTAAATAATATTTTATACAAATCAAATTGGTCTGAGTTCAGTCTTTGAGTATGTGACATCATTTGCTGATTGAGTGTGTACAACAAATGCTTAATACTACCCTCTGATAAAGTCTTACTGCTCGCCCACACCACCACAAATAGAGAGTAAGGTGCTATCAACTTTTACTTCCGCCTACCTTTGGGGTTCCACTGGACTCTGTGCACACTATACCTCAGTAGGTGGTTAGGTTATGATTTAACCAAAGGAGATGATGGAGTGATTTGCATATAGCTGTGTCTGAACTGGGGTGGCGAAGTGAGCTAAAGAACTATGATGGATTCAACCCAGATCTGCGACTGGGGGTGAGTGTCTGAAAAGTTTCAGTGCTCTGTCCATTATCTCCTTATGTTTGCTAAGTTATGATTTAGCCTGTTCAATTAGACCTTGGTATATGGTACTGCTATTTTCAGTTGCACCAGTAGATCATCAGCAATTATTTTTTTAAACCCTGTGTAGTTTTCATAGAGGTGCATAAGTTAACGAGAGGAAATCTGTGCACTTAAGTTATTTATAGTGAAAGTTTTAAACACAGAAAACTTAGAAATCGGGGCTGGAGGAGTGGCCGAGCATATAGCAAGATGTCCACCTGATTTTAAGCCCCAGCCTGCTCAGTAACAAACCTCTCAAAATGTTATATCACTAGTGAGGAACTGGAAGAAACAGCTTTCTTCCCTCCAGGGACCTAATGTCCCTGCCGTCCCGGAACCAGGTCATGAAGGGGGGTTAGGATTCCTCAAGCTTGAGCTGCAAATTAACAGTGGAGTGGGAGAGCCCTCCTCAGCGCTGCATGACATGACGACTGCCAAGAAGAAAAACGGTATGTGCTGCCTAGTGTGCTGTGTCTGGTGGACCCCAGAAGGAGACGGGGACCAGGGAAGGCACTGGTGTTTGAGACGTGATAAGCATTAGGGCTGCTCAGCCAGAGATTGCCGCCATATACTTGGTAGAGTAACCCTGGTCGGGAGGCTGCATGTCCCAAGTACTGCTCACATGGAATATTCCTAATCATAAGTGAGAACTGACGGGAGCAGAGAGATGTGAGAGGGTGTTCCCAATGATGTATAGGCCTATGAAAGAACAAAAAGACTCAAAGACCGCAGTGGTTCAGGTTTAATGTGATGTGTTCCAGTGCTCCCGTCCTTTTCTTGAGGTTCCTCTGGGAATTGACTGTCTTTCTTCCTGAATTGCTCTCATTGTTACTTTGTTGTCTCCTGTCAGTCTGCATCTTTCTTCTATGCTGCCCTGAATCTTGATTTGAAGTTCGTCAAGGGCCTTGAAGACATCTTGGAGGTTTTTTGCCATCAGGCCTTTTCTCGCTGGTAGGGCCAATTCCTGAAGGCACTTTCTGCTTAGGTTCGTCTATGTAGGCATCAACTTCAACGTCGCTACTGGAATGGGTCGCCACTATCTCTGGCAGTCAAGAACCATGACTACCTGGGCATCAGGTCCTTCCTGCTTTCCCATTTGAGATTGCAGTGGAACCCTTGGAATTCTGGGTTAGAAAAGGCCTACAAATACAGGGATTCCAATAAGAGACAGCACAGAGGACTGCATAATTCTCTGCGTAGATAATGTATTGCTTTGTTTGGCTAACCGATACTCCTCACTACCCCAGTTGATGGAAATTTTTGCTGAGTTTCAAAAATGCTCAGGTTACCACATTAACTGAGCTAAATTGACCCTTTAGCCAGTATAGCGAAACCTTCATTTCTAGGGGCAAACACACATATTAGCATGCAGTCAGATGAATTCAGCTGCTTGAGTATTAAGATTATGAGCAACTAAACTAATTATGAGCCAAAATGATTCCTACTATTCTGAGAATTTAGTAATGACACTGTGGGGTGGAACAAGTTCCCACTTTCTTTACTGGGTTGGATCTCCTTCCTCAAGATGATCAAATTATCTTTGTTTTAGATTATGCAAAACACCCCATTTGTGCTCCGTGAGGTATTTTTTTCAGCAGGCTGAAAATACAATACATCCCTTGTTATCAGGCACACAAAAAACCAAGGTATGGCCCTTTCCAAGCTTTCTCAATCAACCTATGAATGGGGTACAGCCCCATCAATTCCAAATCTCAGAGCTTACTCCTGTGTGTCCTAAATGTGCATCAATCTCTAGGGAAATCAAAAGACTTGACTGGTTACCCGTTAGGAATTGAGTGCGCTTTAAATCCCTCTGTACCGTATACAAGGCCCTACAAGGTACAGGACCTGACCATCTGAAGCAACAGTTCCAGTGGTACGTGCCCAAAAGAACTCTTTGCTCTCTTGGAGCAAAATTGATGATAGTACAACCCACAAAAACAGCAATGTGGGGTGGCAGAAGTTTTGTTGCCTGTGCTGCAAAGGCCTGGAATGACCTTCCTATCCATTTGAGGAATTGGCTTTTAGGAAGGCCTTAAAAACCTGGCTCTTTTACATATAAACCTGTTTACATTGCGCATCTCTCAGAGGACAGTAGCTAGCGTCAGGACACCCTTGGGTAACCGCTGTGCTTTACGAATGTGGCTAACATAACATAGATCACGTAATAGTGTTAAGTGGCAGGGCGTGGTGTTTTCTAGACAGCCCATTCATAAGATTAAAGGGCTTTGTGCCCAAAGGTTACACAATATATATGCAGAGGAAAAACACCAGACATACAGCCCCATGCTACAACTGTGGTATTAGCTGCATGGACCAGTGCATGAAGATCAATTGGATTCAATAGGAAACTTACAAAGAAGGTCCCAATATGTCTGGACCGTTACCTTAAAGAAGCAACCCAGTTGGTAAGATTTGTAAATGGGACTGTATAGGCATTACAAAACTGGAAGACAGGATGACTCACCTGTTTAAAAACCTTTTTCTGGTTTACAAAATGATTTTTGAATTAGCCAACTCTGAGAACTTAAAATACTTACAGATCCAATATTCTGTAGAGGGTCATTGGAAACGTTGGGTGGTCTTTTAGAACCACTCGCTCATTTGAAGCAAACGTTTTAATAGAGAAGATAAGCAAGGGTGCTATATTGAACAATCTTTATGAAAGCATGCAGAGGCTATGTGGGAAAGGGTCAGAGGACAGGACATGCAGAGGCCACATAGGAAAGGGTCAGAGGTCAGGGCAATTTGAGGACGAAGACTGGGAAAATGCACTTATGCAACTAAGAGGAGTAGCCATCCAATCCACTTTCAGATTTTTACAACTAAAAATGTTTCACAAAGTATGTTACCACCATTTACAAGCATATTCAATACGGATAATTAGCACCCCAGAACCAAGCTATGCCGGACTGAAGAGCTCCAATCCAGCCGAAACATATTTGTTTGCTTGTGATTAGTTCAGGGAGGACCTAACCTGGCAGTTCAGGCTGGGCTGCTCCTATTGGAGCAGGGTCAACACTGAATTGCATATGGTTGGGTCCAAACTGAGGTGGCATGGTGGGCAAAAGATTGATGGGTTGAAATGCTACCTGAGCGATTGCCAGTAGTTAGACTTATTGCAAGTATCCTTCCCATCACCTTTTGGTGTTTGATGTAACATCCAAAATGGGATGGGTATGGCCAGACATGGGTCCTGTGCACACTGTGCCACTAAAACCAATCTATACTCAATGAGATTTGTTCGATAGCAAGTGGTTAGAATGCCTGTGGTAAACAGTTAGATAATGACTTTTCCATTTTATGTCTGGGAGATCTGGATCCATGCCAGATTTTTAGTTTATCTTCCTGAATTGAGTTTGTAGTTAGCATGTTGGGGATCATTTTTAGATCTCGCTGAGCCAGCGCATGCGCTGCTCTGCGAGAAATTTAGTGTGTTGGTTTCCAAAGTGCTGCCACAGGCTTTTGGTGGACTAGCGCTTGCGTTCACGTGAGTGTGCACGCGCGCAGCCGCCATCTGTCTTTGATCGCGATCACTTTCACTTTCGCAGGCCCCACGGCCGTGTCACTTTCACGGCCGTGCGGCCAATGCTTGTTTCATTGGTCTGTGAGGTGTTCCATGTTGGTTATCCAGGTTGGCAAAGGTCACCAATCCAGTCAGTTCATGCAGTGACGTTGACGCTTGGGCAGTTTTCAGTCTTTACCCTTGTATTTAAGCCTCATCCTTTTGATTGAGGTGATTTCCCCTTTCTGCTACTTGGCCAATAACTTTGCGAGTTTACCCAGAATGATGTTTCCTAATGGAGAGCGTTGACAACTCACAATCGTAGACCACCGGCCTAGAGGTAAACGACTCCCTCGGTGCCATGAGCTGCTTGATTCAAGTTGTGCTAGACCACCTGTGACTTAAAGGGCAGAACGATGCACCTTCGTCTTTGACGATGTCGGGGATTGTTGACGAAAAATGACGTTTTCGTCCTCGGGGCAGCTACAGCCTATACGCTCCAAGAGGCCCACTTACTGCTGTCTCCCTGAGTCATTCTTAAAATTAGTCTTGAAGTGAACTGTTTTCAAAGTTTCTTCATCTTCTTTCACTGATGCAATCGGAGCGCTGGCTTTCGAACTGAGTAATAACTTGTACAAGGAGTTACCACGCCCTGCTGTCCAGCAGGCTGCCTGACGTCACACATGCAAGACTCTTTCATGCTATCTTTCAAGACTCTTTCTTGCTAACTTTCACTTCCGTTCTGTTTCCAGCAGCCCTCATTTTGTTGCCCTGCCCCATGAACACAGTCATTTCGTGATGTTGAAATGTTATGATGACCAAAACCCACTGGCGAAGTTTAGTCGCTCAGCAATGAATTGAACTGTCTGTCTCGCTGGATTAAGTTACATTCCAGGACATTACATTATTTCCAAAATAAAGTGGCTTGCAGCAATTTTGTAAGTGCAGAAAAGGAAATTCATGGTAGCAATTTTCTCTCTCTTCAGTCTTGTACGAAACGTTTAAATGAATAGTCATTGCTTCAGCGTCATTTCATGATACAGTATTAAATCTGGCTGTGGATAGACATTAACTAGAGTAATTATTGTTTGTAGATTTCATATTTTTGCAATGTTCTTTCGCTAGCAGGAGAAAGTGAAACTTATTATGTGGATCATAAGGTCTTCACCAGAGTCTCTTAGCTCTGCATACCTGTAGTTTACTTTTGGACAAATGTTCACCATACCAGGGGGTTATTTTTCAAGTTGATATATTTCCTTATTTTCTTAGGCATTCTCATCTAAAGTTTGAAGACTCTGAGTTTGACCGTATTGTTAAGGAGAGATCATGTTAAATTGTCTAATTTGCATCAAATGTCTGAGCCTATAATGTGTGGCTGAAATGAGTGCTAAGCTCTTCTTTATTACCAGAATTGGGCTGGATAGACAGCCTGTGTGATATGCCAAAATGATCATGCCAGGCCATAGACAACTGTTTCTGTACTTCAATTGAATCACATCAAAAATGCTATCAAGCACCCCCGCATTACGTGTCAGGTGACTTGATAAGTTTCATACCATGAGTTTTTCAAGTTTTATCTGGTGTACTTTGCTAAACCAGAGGGTACATCAAACCAAAGTTTAAAAATGAAAAGATTGTTTTTCTGGAGACAGAGAACTCATCTCCTTAGCTAATATCTATAGCCTGCTGGTCGTAAGGCTTTATAAATAAGAAGAAAAGAGATTTGTGTCTTCAATTATAGGGAAAGCATAAGGTCTTTAATGTTTGGCCAATTTAGACTAGTAAGTTTAAAGTCTACTAGTTTTAAAATCTTCATGAGGAATAAATGCCACTCTGCTGTTCTGTCTTTTAACTGAGCGATCATTCTGAAAAATGTGAAACCCGGCGAGGCCAGTTCTTCCAGTAAGGGTCCATTAAGTGGAGTTAGCCAGTTTCTGGTTAGAAAACATGGATGCATGGATGTAATTGAATTAATGAGAATATATCTGGAGCAGTGGGCTACCGCTGATCTGACATTCCATTACTTAGCATAGGGAAATATTGGCAGGAGGGGAAGGCAACTAAGAGATTGTGTTTCTCTATAGGCATAGTAGGCGAATTAATTCCATCACATTGTGTGTGGGAAATAATTATTTCCGAAAAAAGAGATCAATGGCAGGATTGCTGTAAAAGATAATATCCTTTTAGGCCCTGTGACTGGACCTGCAGAAAAAACAGCAGCATACTGTGAAGATATACGGGCGCAGAAGGGCTTACCTTCGGGGCAACCATGTTAATACGTAGGACTGAAGGAATTAACAGTAAAGATTAGAATTCTAAATTCATTGTCTTATCTGGTCTTAACCGAGGACAACAAAGGTTTACCATCACATGCATCCGGTCTAAGCAAAGTCTATCCCTCATTTCTTTGCATGTTTTTGACAAAGGATTGTCCTTATTTTGGAGCTTCACTAGCCTGAGGTGGTAGTGTTGGTGTTTTTCATTTTATCTTTTCTGTAATAGAAAAGCAACAACATTAAACAAAGCACAGCAAAGTTATTAGGTCTGTCCTTTTATTAGATCAAGTCAATTAGCCAGCTCATGTGCTGTCTGCTGGGAGATATATTGTGGGCTTACCAAGAACCACCAGGGGCTTCAAGCCCACCCATTGCTTACCTTTCCTGTCAGTCCCATTTGCTTTCTTCTTATTCATGTCCCAGTTTGTCAGTCTTGTGTCCATCTTTCCAATGGAGCATTGGCTGGCATGTCTGCTTCCACTGTTTGCATTTCTTCGGTGCTGTGCATTCCATGAGAGTGCATTTGTTTTCAACATGTCTCCTTTGGGTACATTTCTTCCCCTGCACTTCTCCCTAGGGTCTCCATGTTGCTCTTGCCCTCGTGTAGCTTCAACCGCTCACACTCCTTCAGAGACCCTGCTCTCTTCACACGCCCCTTGATTTACTTTGAACACTGTTGCAGTGCTGATGAGGAAATTATAACTCAACCGCAAGGAAATGGAGCAGAACGGAAACCGGCATGATCTTGAATTCCATGTTCCACATATGTTCAACATTGACAACCATCTTGAAAGAGTAAACCGATCTCTAGTCTGTTCCAAATCTGCCTGCAGAACATTTGAGCCCTTTTTAGGTCTCACCTGAGCCAGCGCATGCGTTGCTCTGGCGAGACTTTTAGTAAATGGGCTTCAAAAAGCTCACAACACGCTTTTTGTGTGGCCTGAAGCGTGTGGTTACGCGCACAGGCGACATCTGGCTTTCCTCTCTCGTCATGGATCATTAAGCGCATCGCTCCCGGGCACCCTTACAGCGCACGCACATCGCACACCACTCGGCAGACGTGCCTCCTTGTTTATTTACATTACAAATGCTTGTTTTGCTTTTCGACTTGACCCTGTTTTTGTGAAGAACTCTGTTCAGTCACAGAGCTCTCTGCCTGTAGGTTAAAGAGAGTCTGCCTGTTGCGTCCTTCCTGTCCATCCTCCCATTCCTATTCCCTCTCCCAGCAGCTTGTGGTTTCATACTGTGATAGCGCCCCTGCTCCTCCATGACCCCCACTGCTCCGTGTCTCTGGATGTCCGTGATCTATGCCCACAGCCCCCACTGCAACAGAATCTTTTGTGCGCCATTCAACAGCGTGGAGCAGTGCACTGTAATGTGGTTAACGGCGCCTCCACAGCACAACATCGCAACACTGCATTCATTGAAATGTTTTATATCAAACGAATTTCGGAGGAAAAAAGTAAGATATTTAATTTACTGGAACAAGTGGGTTGTTGCCTTTTGTGGAATATAGTCTTTTAAACATCAGGCTGCTACTGAGTGCACTTATATTCTCCTTCAAAATGTGTTTACTTGCTCAGCTTAATTGACCATTTTGTCTTGGATTTTCTGAGAGGTTTTCTGCAGCCCCATAAATGACTTTCATCTGGTCCCTCAATGGCTCGTTATCAAACTGAATAAAGTGACTAATTTCAAACTAATATGCCACACTGCCATTACAAACATTGGCAAAACCAATAGCTCTAGCTAAACACTTATAAGGACCCAAAGGCGAGACCTATTGGCTATGCCAATGCTTGTTTAAACTTGCTTTATTTTCTGACCGGATGGAGGGGAGTGCCATTAATAGTGCTTTCTCATATAGTCAGAACAGAACAAGGTCCCAAACTCCGGGAAAGGGAATATAATTCATCCAATATTTAAACAAGGAGACCACAGCAAAGCCAGAAAATTACAGATCGATATCCTTGATCGATGTAGAGGCCAAATTATACGCATCATGTCTCCAAGTTCATCTCCGAGATTGGATAGACAAAAAGAGCATAATTCCAAAGATCCAAACAGGCTTCAGGTCAGGGATGGGAACAACCACAAATCTGGCAATCCTGGCTCTTTTAACAGAAAAAGCAGCAAAAAGAAAAACACGACTATATGCATGCTTCATCGACCTGAAATCAGCGTTTAACAGAGTGGCCAGAAAGCGACTTTGGAAAAAACGAAAAACCTGGGGGTTACCAATCAAATTACTGGATGCAATGATCGCCCTACACAGCGAAACCTGGGCAAGAGTGAAACTAGGTGACGGCAGTAGAGTAACAGCCAGTATAAAAACACAGCATGGCCTAAAACAAGGCTGTGTCCTGGCTCCGAGCCTTTTCAATCTGTTTCTTGCCGCAATAACTAAACACATGCAATCGACCAAGAGTCACCTGCCAAACTTGGACAAAGAGCCAGTTCATTTTTTACAGTATCCTGATGACATTGTGGTGTTGAGTCAAAGCCCAATTAGCCTACAAAGAGAAATAAACAACCTAGCAACTTACCTTGACCAGGAAAACCTTGAGTTGAACAAAAAGAAAACTAAGGTTGTACGCCTAGTGGATCCCAAGAAAACTAAGTTCAAATGGTATGTTAAAGGGGTGCTAGTTGAAGAGCAAGCGTCTTATAAATACCTGGGCATAAAACTGGGACGGAGCATGACATATAAGTAACAAAAAATGGACCTAAGAGCTAAAGCTCAATCACTAATCTTCGCTTACAGATTATTGAACAAAAAACTGGGCTGCCCGGCCTACACCCACCACTTAAAAGTGATAGCAGCTCAAACTTTGCCCACCCTGTCATACGGTGTAGACACATGGTGTGGTAAGGAGTCTGAATTATTAAATGAGCTCCAGACCAAGGTATACAAGGCCATCTTCAATTTCCCTAAATCTGCATCCCCTGCACAGGTACAGCCAGAATTTGGCCTCCCGAATCAGAAATTCCGAGGCATGAATTCCTTCGCAAAGCTGTGCCATAAATTTCGATCATCAGAGCCTGGCTCATTGAACAGTCTATGCTGGGAAGAGATCAAAGCCCAGATGAATCCAGAAACATCTAACACATGGGGAGCTTACTTAAGAAAATCTTTGGTTGAGCTACATATTCAACCAGTATGGGACAGCATGGTAGATCAGGCAAACTTTAACAAGGCCAGCAACGATTCTGCAAAGAAGAAATCCCTCTTGGAAGGCCAAAAAACATTGTCTAAACCACGACACGCGTGGACAGTGATAAATTCCTATACACATTCAAAGCCTCAAGCTTATTTAGCAGCCCATTTTTGCATCGAGATAAAAAAGAGCTTTATTCATCACCGTTTAAGAATGCATGACTCGAAGGATCTACTGCCATCATGGAAAAGCATACAACAAGCACTGTCGACTATGTGGTTACTCCAATGAAACAATAACTCACTTGTTGTGCGCATGCCCCACAGTTAAGGATTTGAGGAAATCGCTTTTAAAATCTATTTTTAATGAGTTAAACATCCCTACATGCAGACAAGCCGTGATTAGCTGGATGGAGGGCTCCTCAATTATCTTGTCCTGTCGGGGCATAAAATATTTTACTGAATTAAGGAAACTCCTCTGGCAAGAAGTCTTAGAGAAACTAGAGTGTTAGCCGAAAGAATAGCTTCTGGAATGGTTTTTTAGAACAAATGCTGTTGCACTTTATATTTTCACATAATCAAGGATCCCAGTTACTATTTATAAATGGACGAACTTACACCAGGATTCTGAAGTAAGAGCAATATTTTTAACACTTAACTTAAACCGACTGCACTGAACTTCTTGTTTTAAAGTTTTTAAACACAATTTGATAGATATAAGAATCATCGTAGGCAGTTTATACCTTATAGGCCCAATATTTCTAGGCACTTTAGCACTTTAAATAAACGGCTTGAGTCATTGCAATAGATTCAAATCAACTCTGCCGCTTGAGTTTCATTAAACAGCGAATGTTGACAGCTTATGTTTTGCACTCAGAAAGATATACGCTTCGGTTCAGAAATCTTCATAATGCAATTTGCACTTAAAAGGATATATGCCTTAGGCACAGCATTCTGCACTTTAGCCTAAGCATTACATGTGCATCATTTATCTTTATACTGTTTGTATTTGATTAATTGCACATCATTCGCTACTGCTTCGTGAATATTAATGTTATGGCTTAGTGGCTATTTTGGGTGTCCTTGTTGTGATATTTTTATTTTTCGTAAATTTTAATGATTTTAAGTAATCACACAATAAACTTTAAACTTTAAACTTGAACTAATAGTGCTTTCTCATGTAGAGCTCCTCTCTGGGTTTCACTATATTTAAAAAAACAGGCGCTCTGCTGGTTTTAACTTTTGATGTGACCAATTCCCAAATGCTCAGACTCTGAATTGGCTTGAGTAAGATTCCTTACACATAGTATTTAGAGAGCCCCTGGCCAATTTTAGTTATGGGCAACTTAGAATAGTGAATGAGGACAGGCCCTAATGTGCTGGGTATGGCATAGGTTAGGGTGTTAGTTACTCCATATTATAGATATATCAAACCCCTTTATTATGTGGAAGTGCCTGCGTAATCTCTATAATATATTTGTTAAAAATATTTCTTGCTGACAGTCTTCTCTTTATTATATTACGTGTGCCTTTTTGGTCCATCAGCATATGAACACTTAGGGGCCCGGTCCATGCGCTGCAAAATTAAAAATTAATCAAAAATCTTTTTAGGGGTTGTGTTACTCAATAGGCCCCCTCCCACCCCCTTACTTTGAGGCTGGACTCCTATAATTATTTAACGGATTGTCATAGTGCAGCAGGTTCCTCTCTTTTGTTCACAGCAGTCTAGGCAATATACTAGTGCTTTCCAAATGGTGCTGGTGAAACACAACCCTTCAAAAGTTCCATATTAGTGCTGTAATGGGAGTACCTGGGCTTGTGGTCTCCCACCCTAGGCAATATGGCGAATATACGTCGTTACTACGCATTCCGTTGCAACGCATGCCTTTACCACGCATGTGTTACAACGGAATGATTTTTCTACGCATATCCTTTACCTCGATTATTCCTTTACCACGCATTTCTTTTTGGGGGGGGGGCCCTTTTTTCTTTTTTTCCCTTTTTCTCACGTCTTCGCCGACACTAAAAAAGGACTGAATCGGATGAGGAAGAAAACGTTCCGTGAAGACGTTGCTTGCGTGGTAAAGACGGTCGTGGAAGCAATAGCCGTTGTAAAGACGTTTACGAGGTAAGTGTACCGTTGTAAACGTAACGCGTAGAAAAGCCTTCGTGGTAAAGGCTGTTTCCCAATATGGCCGAGGCTCAGTTGACCTGAACCCACTGCAATCAGCATAGTGATATTTTTTTTTAAAGAAACATTCATCTCAACCTGAAATGACTAACCGGTGATACTCTTAATGAAGTTCTTGGTACAATACCTTCACTTTGCCAACTTTCGAATAAGTTATGTTAAATGATATGACCATTCTGTGCAAGACGGGTAAATATGTGTTTGCTGATCACAAAAGGCCCAGTGTGCTGCAATGAGCCACAGCATTTATTTGGGTGAAATATATTATTTTGTATGTTTAACACTGGCAGTCACAGATTTCACTCTACTCAAACTTAATTTACATACCATTTCCACTCCACTTAGGTCACGTGGGCAGCATTTGCTTGAATGAGAACTCGCTTTAGCATAATAGTAATGCACTATTTTGTCAATACATTCCTACACTAAATCATGGTTTAAATTAAAAACACAACTTCGGATGAACATTTCAAATGTTGTGAATTGTCAGATGTTAGCTACCCCTACCACTACTTCCTCACAGTAATGCAAACAACATTTTTATAAGTGCCTAACCTTTAGTGCATTTCTCCCCGAGCAAAAAAGGGAATGGCTTTGCTACCTTAATGCGGCTCAGTACGTGGAATTCGGGCTATACACCTGAAAAACTATTTACCTCTACCCCCTCATCCACAACGATCTTACTGAGAAGGGAGGTTGGTTCCCCCAGCCACATTTAAGGTATCAGAAACCAAGGTACTTCTTTCAGGATATGCCAGGCAGATGCCCGAGGTATCTCTTAAAATGTGAGTTATCTCCCTAAATTTTCACTAATGTTCCTCTTCCTTTTGGGATTAAAAAATAGGGTTTTAAATGTTGACCTGCCTGCTAGTCAGTGCACGCCAGTTTTTTAAACCATTGTATTCACATTATTTGTATCACCATTAAATACAGCCACATATACTAGTGGGGTTGTCTGTAATGTCCTGAGGGGGCAAGCGCTTGCCGCGCTGACGACGGGACACAGGGCCTAACCTTAAATGAGACACCGGGACAAGGTAGTATTGGTTATGATCCGCCGCCGCAGCCGTTCTGCCGGACGTGCGTGCGCGACCTCCTTTTATTCCAACACCTCACGTGACCTGACGCGTACGCCTCGGCGTATCGCGTCAGTGTCACGACATCACATTCCTCCCCAACACACAAAAACTTCAAAAACTCAAAACTTATTAAGGCACCCCGGACTTGAAATAACTCCACGCCCCAACGTGCACCCCTTATTAGCTTACACAATTGCAATGCAATCAAATCAAAATAGTCTTATGTGACGTAGTCCTTAAGGCGACAGGAGGGCTCTGGATTATGCCTCAAGTTGTACCTGGACACTCCTCTTGTCAGTGATTCACCTGGACCGCTACCCAAGCAGTCACTGTTAGCACCGCCCTCACAGTCCAAGGGGTCATCAATGTCGCCCCGACGTGGCGCCTCTGGCTGTTGGACGGGCAGCCGGGGATCAGTGTCACCAGACTGGGAAGCGGCTCCGCCCGCCGCCTCGTCCAAGGACACATTTGTGGTTGGCTCTGGCGAATTCTCCACACCCCCAGGACTGTCGCCGGGCACCCCTTGATTCGGGCCAGCAGCTCCTTGGGACGGCTGAATTCTTTTGAAATACGATACATTCCGAGTTACTCTTTCCCCTCTCCGCCTGGCTGTGACGCAAGTACCTTTGACATATTCCACGGTCCACGGTTCCTTTTCGAATCTTAATCGGAACTTGCTTCCGGGTGTTCTGTTTTTGATGAGCACCACGTCACCTGGGACAATGTCCGGTACCGCCGCTCTCTGTCGGGCATCAGCATGCGCATACGCTTCTCTGCGGCGGGTGTCAATGGCACTGTCATCCGGAGCTTCCGGTCGCCACTCCGGGTGATGAGGTATAGTGTCCGTGACCACCCTGCCCATCAACAGGTGGGCGGGAGCAGTGCCAGTGGTGGAGTGTGGCGTCTGGCGGTAGCTTCGAAGGAAGGTAAAAATGGCTAGCTCCACGGACTGGTTCTTGTCATGAGCAATGCGGATTACCTTGTTGAGGGTCCTCATGAATCGTTCGGCTTCGCCATTCGCTTGAGGCCAACGGGGCGTGATTCGTCGATGACGGATGCCCAAGGTCTGCAGGTACGTGGCGAACTCCTGACTCTGGAATGGGGACCCATTGTTGGTCCGGATCTCTTTTGCTAGTCCATGGGTGGCCATTATTTTCTCTAGCTTGGGAATTACTTCACCGGTGCTGAGGCCCGACAGTATCTCTACTTCGGGATACTTCGAGTGGTCATCAATGGCCACTAGAGTGTGTCGTCCGTTTGGCAAGCTGCCAAAATCCACGCTTATTTGGGACCACAGGACTCTCGGCCGAGGTTCCATGACAATGGGGGCAGGCCTGGGAGCTTCCCCTGGGACTTGACAGGCGGGACAGGCACGAACCGTTGTTTCTACCATGTCATCCATGAGGGGGAACCAGACTTTTGTGCGCAGTCTCGACTTAGTTTTCACCATGCCCTGATGGCCTACATGGATTAAGTCTACCATCCTCTGAGTTAGCGACGTCGGGATGACAAGTCTGTGCCCCCTCAGCAGGCATCCAGTGTTGTCTTCGGTCAGTTCATCCCTCACGTGGTACAGGCTGTCCATTATTCGTTGCGCCATGGGCGTCAGGCTCTTCCATTCTTCTCTTGCTCTGTTCCAGCCATTGGTCTGGATGGCTTGCTTGGCCCTCTGCAGACACTCGTCCTGGCTGGTGGCGTGTTGGAGGCTGGCCATGGATACAGGTATGGGACACGACCGAGCTGTGACACATCTGACATACTCCTCGGTATCCGCTGCTTCTTCCATTTCTTGGGGGGTGGCCTTCCGAGGGTGGCGAGAGAGATAATCAGCCGGGTTCCGTGCTCCAGGCTGGTATTCTATTTTGCAGTTGTAGTTTTGCAACTGGAGCATCCACTTCTCTATTCTCGGCGGCGGTTTCGTGGAGGTGCCCGAGAAGAGCGATACTAGGGGCTTGTGGTCGGTTAACACCACGAATGGTTTCCCATACACATACAAATGGAAGTGATAACAGCCCCAGTGAATTGCAATCGCCTCTTTCTCTATCTGGGAATATCTTTGCTCCGTCTCGGTCAGTGACCTGCTGGCGAACGCCACCGGAGCCCATTCCTCTTGAGGCGTCTTCCGCTGTAGGAGAACAGCACCCAGTCCGACTGGACCAGCATCCACAGCAATCAACGTGAGCTTGGCGGGGTCAAAGAATGCGAGCGTTGTTGCTTCGGAGAGCGCCTCCTTGATTTCTTCGAACGCCCGAGCCTGCTCGCTGCCCCACATCCACGGGGTGGATTCCTTCGTCAGTTCTCTCAGTGGAGCTGTTAGGTTGGCCAAGTCTTTGATAAATCTTCCGCAGTAGTTGACCATCCCTAGAAAGCTTCGAACTTTGGTGATATTCGTGGGGGCAGCCGCTTCTTTAATGTCCTTCACTTTATCGGGGTCGGGGTTGACTCCCTCTGCCGAGAAAGTGTACCCAAAGAATTGTAGTTTGTTGCACAGGAACTCACACTTTTCTCGATGCAGCGTGAGGCCGGCCTCTCGAATCCGACGTAGTAAAATGTAAAATGTAAATGTACAGATATTTATGTAGCGCAAATCACCAACCGGTCTCTAAGCGCTTGCTTAGGGAACCCGTCCTGGTATTCCCTTGTGAGATAACCCAGCAGGGCATCCACAAGGTGAAAGCCAGGCATCCCGCCGCGAGGGGCCATTGTGGAGATTAAGCAAGCTATTGCCCAGAGTCGCAGAGTGTGAACCCATGAATCGAGTATGCACTGGAGCGAGAATTATCGAGTCCATGGACAATTTATGGACTCAAGACCCAGCCGAGCCAGGAATTGAACCCTGGTCCCGGGCTGACCTCTGCTTCCAGGTCTGCCTACTCTAACCAGTGAGCCACACTTCTCCAGTACTTGGAGTAGTCGCTCATTGTGTTCTGGGACTGTCTTTGCGTGGACCATAATGTCATCGCTGACATTAATTGCCCCAGGGATCCCTGCGATAAGTTCCTGAATTACGTTCTGAAACACCTCGGCGGCGCTCGATACTCCAAAACTCAAACGGGTGTACCGCCTGAGCCCTACATGTGTCGAAAACGTAGTGATGTTTCGGGAGGCTTCATCCAGTACCAGCTGGTGGTACCCCGACCGGAGATCCAACTTCGAGAACCACCTGGCACCCGCCATCTCCCCGATGAGGTCGTCAATGGTGGGAGTGATGTGGCGCTCCCTCTTGGTTGCGACGTTGGGGAGCCGCATGTCAACACATATCCTGACTGCGCCTGGCTGCTTAGGCTTCCTTGCCACCACTATGGGAGACATCCACGGGGTAGGTCCCGATACCTTTTCGATTATCCCGGCCGCCTCAAGCTTCTTCAGCTCTTCCTCCACCAGCGGTCTGAGGTGGAACGCTATCCATCGGTGTCGCAATGCTACTGGCTGAACGGTGGGGTCTATGTGCAGGTGGATCTCTTTGCCACGGAACTTGCCGATCCCTTGGAACACCTCTTCAAACACCTCCAGGATGTGGTGCATGGACTCTTGGTGCACGCCGAACGCAAAGGTCACTACCCCTAGGTCTTCTGCTGCCTGGCAGCCCAGGAGCATGCCCTGGCCATCCTCCGTGACATAGATGTTAGACGTGACCGACCGTGTTCCATGAGAGATTGTCGTCTTGAACCTTCCGCACACTTTCAGCGGTGCCTCTTGACCATACGCGAACACCGTTATCGTTGACGGATGTAGAATGGTTTTCGGGTGCATTGTGCTGTACAGTGTGGCGGCCATCATGTTGATACTGGCCCCGGTATCTACCACTGCAGTGATCTCTTGCGACCCTACCCGGACGTTGCACTGCGGAAGTCGTTGTGTCTTGCGCGTTGCAGTGCCTATCATGTGGATCCTGTGCACCACTCTCTCTTCTTTGCCATCGTCATCCATATCGCTGGCCACTGGCTCTCTTTCATCGATGGTGTTCGCTACTCGGCGCGGTTTGCGGTACCTTTTTGACCGACACACCTTCTCGAAGTGGTTGAAGCGACCACACCCCAAGCACTTCTTCCCTCGTGCTGGACACTCCGCCGCGGCATGTGGCAGGCCCCCACAGTACCCGCATGACTTCGGTTGTTCCGGAGCGGTGGCTCCCGCCCCTTTTTTGTCCCATCTCGGTTTAGGCCTAGCCGACACCGTGTTGACTGGCTCCACCTTCACTGGCGCTTGAAGAGCGGCTTCCATGTGCGCGGCGCGCGCCTTCGACAGCTCCTTGGTCCGACCCATCGTTAATATCTCTGCCAGCGGTTTACCAGACTCCTCCAATAACCGCTCTCTCAACTTGGCTGACGCGCACCCCTGAATTATCTGTCCTCTTATTTCTTCTGTTTCGTCTCCACAGGTGGATGCTAAGTTCTTGAGGCGGGCACGAAACTAGTCCAGCGATTCCTCTGGGAGTTGTCAGAATATGAATCGCTCATAATCGCGGTTCGCCTTCGGCTCGAAGTGTTCATTGAGCGCGGCTATCAGCGTCGTGTGAGTTTTAGGGGTAGCTTCAGCGAGCGTCTTGACAATATTATGGATGTCCTTACCCCCGAGGTGAATAATCATCGCGCGTTTTTGGTCCCTATTGACTTTAGTGGCCTCAAAAAAATGCGTAGCCTGTCCTCCCAATCCTTCCATCAGGCCGCTACTGCTGAGGGTGACCCCTCAACTGTGAATGGTTCGATTGGCGGAATGTTCTCCATGGCGCGTGTGTGCTGCCTCCGCTAGGCGAGACCTGGTGGTGATGCTGGTGTGTCTCCCCTGCAACACTCCTTTCCCACGTGGCAGGCCTACCAACTCTGGCTTAGGGGTCGTAGACGCTCCCTTCCAGGCTCTCTTGGCAGTGTAGCCGATGAGGGGACGTAAACTAGCTGTCACACAGCCCTCTTCCAGGCAACACACGTTGTTTAACCCCTCCCAGGGCCTCAGGCACTTCAGGCCAAGTACTCACGGGCCTCACAGCTGGGCAGGTGCACGGCCCTCATCGCGCGCGTTTTCCAGCGCTCAGGGCCTTCAGCGCGATGTGCAGGACACGTGGCAGGCAGCCTCAGGCAGTCACCACGCGGGGCTCACTCCGGCGCTCCGATCCTCCACCGGGCCATGACCACGTGGGGCACAGTACCAGCCTCTTCTCCACGCCGGGGTGCGCGCTCAGAGCACGCAGTGCCGGCACCCGCTAGCGCTACACCGGGGACATCCACGGGGTCCCGCGACGTCATGCAGGGGCACGAGCACCGCGAGCAACGTGCAACTCGCGGCCGCCACTCCCGCGCGTAGCACAATAGAGAGGGCACGCCCACCCTCGTCGCCACTTTTGTAATGTCCTGAGGAGGCAAGCGCTTGCCGCGCTGACAACGGGACACAGGGCCTAACCTTAAATGAGACACCGGGACAAGGTAGTATTGCTTATGGTCCGCCGCCGCAGCTGTTCTGCCGGACGTGCGTGCGCGACCTCCTTTTATTCCAACACCTCACGTGACCTGACGCGTACGCCTCGGCGTATCGCGTCAGTGTCACGACATCACAGTTGTCGTGTCCCTTCTACTGGGAGTCAGCAGACTTTGGATTATACAAAGCTACTTGTAATGAGCTCTTTAAAAGTCTCTCTGGATCTCTACTATTCTTTAATTTATTCTCAAGGTTACTAGCTCGAGTGAAATGATCTTTTTTTGAGTGCCTCTTTCTGGTTCTCAGAAATTGTCTGTAAGTTAGATTTTTTTCTCTGATTTCTTTTCTGGATCCTTGATTGATGTTACAGGGTTTTTCTGCCTGTTTGTTTAGAGTAGAATGATTTATATATCTGCATAGCCCATTGCAGTCTCAAATATCTGATAATAATTGTCACATCTAAAATTATTCCTTGTAAAACATATTTTTGCCACTTTAAGGATAAAACTCATAGGGACATTATGTGGCATTTCAGGTTGGTCCACGTATATAGGGATAGATTTAGAGATTGGCTGAAGGACACTGGATACCAAATGTGGCAAACATCCCACCTGCCTATTGAAAGTGCTATAGGATATAATGCACTTTTAATACGGCGAACTGGACATCTGAGATATCTGTCACATTTGAGATGGCGTAACCAGCGCCAAACTCCAAATCAGGCCCATAGTTGTAAGACTCCCAGTGATGCTTGGTGATAAACGTTTAACATCCAATTTGCCAAAATCTGTTCCCGTTCTCCCTTTCTTTTTTAATCCTCTTTCTTTTTTCATTTCCTGTTATCTTTTCTTTCTACCTCTTTTTTTACCCCTCAAACATTCTTTAGTGTTATGTTTTCCACGGGGCGTTCACTACTTCCTTATGTCTTTCTCCTTTCTTTAATTTCTCGTATTGTTCTTTCTCTCCATTTTTATTTGCCTCTTTTTCCATCCAGTTGCTGGTTTTTCGTCATTCATGTTTTCTCACTTTGCACTTATTTTTCTTTAAAATTTCCATTTGTCTTTCTGTTACTTCTAAATTGTTCTCCTTTTATTTTTTTGTTTTCTTGGCTTGTATCTACTTTCTTTTATGCTGCATTCTTTCTTTCTGTTCTCTCTATTTTAACGTTCATATATTTTTTTATATTTTCTTTGTCGTTCTACACATTCTCCCTCTCTTCTTCTCCCCTTGCTTCTTCTTTCGCCGGATTATTGCTTGCCCTTTATTTCTTTATTTCCTCATTGATATGTCTCTTTTTCCTCCAGTCAGCGCTTTCATTTGCGCCCTCTTCCACCCAGTTTAACTCTCTTCCTAACGTGCAGTACTCCTTCCTTCCTGCCGCCTTATTGGCCCTATTCCATGAATTCATGACCCTATTAAGTTCCTTGGCACAGTATTCCAGGGCACTCTACAGATGTGGAGTACATGATCTGTAAATCTTAAACAGATGTGCTTTGATGTTGAAATCCAGTGTTGTCGCCTGTTAATTGAAATTCCCCGAATGTCCTTGTGTTTGTACTCTGAATGCAAATCCCGTAGTCAGTACCCGCAGGTAGTTCACATCAGAACTGAGGAAGTTATGTTTTATTGTAAAATACACACTGCTATGCTAACAGAACTTTGCAAACCGAGAACCCCCTGTCTCCCTGCAAGATACCACTTTCCAAGGAAAGGGAGGCTGCATTTATTTTGTTCTGTAAAGTGGCCTCATACAGGCCAAACAACTGAGGAATATATTTCAAATTCAGCTCCAGATTCTTTTGAATATAAATACATTTAATCTAACCGGGGGTCCTCAACCCATCCACTCAGCGAACAAACGAACGGTGGGATTTCTGAAACGTAATAGCTGAGGGTGTTTGGATGCAGTGTGTTAGCTCCTTTGTCAGGGCATTTACAGTTTATTTCTGAATCCACATGTTTCACTACCCCGATGAGCATGCCGGGTGGAGTACTCGTTCCGCTGGCAGCGTTACTGAATTGCAAAACTGCACTCATAAGTGGATTTGCGTTTTAACCTGGAGTCATTTAATAGATTTTGCATGGTGAAGTGTTTTATTTTATTCATGGTTTTTCTGCAGAGGATTTTGTGTGAGGGAAGGTGTTTTTAATGTTATTTTACTCCCAGTGTTAAAGGATTGTTATGGTACTTGGGTTTTGTATAGCATACTTCTGACACGGCACTGTAGGCTTTGTGAAAGGCTCATTTCTACTAATGGTTTTCTGTAGACCACAGTCTACTTAAATAAATGCACTGTTCATGCCTTATGTTGGGTACCCTGGGTTTTCCCTTGTAGATGTCTCACCCTGTCTGTTTCTCCTAGTGTGATTCCATTCTAGGGAACCGGTGTTCCTCTGTCCTAGTGTCCTTTCATTCACCGTCTCTATTTCCATATTTATGTGATGAGAATCAGGTATCTGTGCTTCTGGTCCTGGACTTTCTGTGCAGCCATACCCTGGAGTGTGCCTGTTCCAGGATCTCCATGTCCTGGGGTGGTCCTGTTCCTGTTGTGTCCCAGTGCATGTGTGTTCCTTTTTCAGTGTTTATGACTTCCTGTCCCAAAGCCAGTGACTTTCTCTCATAGTGTCATTTGCTTCTTGTTCAGCCATGGTATGTTTCACTGTAGCCAAGTTTGTGTTTAAATGTGTTATAAATATGTCATCAGTTTCTTGATGGCTCAGTGTCGAGGTTAACCCCTGTGGTTCGTGGTTCCCGAAAGACCCAGTACTTTTCTGTTTGATACCATGTATATTATTGTTACGGTCCAGGCCAAAGTTGGTCGATGCAGGGGTCTCCAGAGAATCCCTGTGCACCAAGGCCTCTCTGCACTCCAACCTCTAGGAGTAATGTATCCTCACACTTGTTGGTTCCTTAATGAAGGTTACTGATTGTTGTTTGGGATGGAGAACAATAACTGCATCATAAGGGGGAGCAAGGAAAGAGACCGTGTGGAGGTCAATGATGCGGTTCTTTTCCAGGTTGCAAACATGTTCAGGAATTCCAGGTTTGGAGACCAGTTCCCCCAAGTGTGAGAAGAACGTTTTTTATGCTGTGTGGCACATAGTGAGAGGAGAGAGTGAAGTGGGTAACAGTTGCATCTCTTTGGGGTATGTGCTTGCTGATGCTAGTCTGGATATCCGAGGTGTCTTCCCAGAGTCTGACGTGTTATGGATTACCTAACTAGGATAAAATGAGCCAATGTCATCTTATAAAGGTGCAGCACAATGGATAGATAGCTTGGGACCCGTGGTGCTGAGAAACGTCAACTTGAGAGACTATGGGTTTATGACTACAAACCCATGCGGCATCCAGCCCTCAGATTTTCACATTTAATCCTCATTGCTTTCTGCTTCTTACATAGATATTGACAGCTTTGGACACTTGATGTATCGGTTTCCAGTGGACACAGTGATACAGCATTGCTACAGTGTAGTACTAAGTTGCCTGGAACCTCTTTCTGGGGAATGGGTGTCTCCACCTCCTGCTAGAACCAATGTGTTTTGATCTGTCAGTTGTGGTCAACAGAAAGCCACTCTCATAGAGGGTTGGAGGACTCAGTGAGCCCTTTAACAGAGTGCTGTCCTTTTACTCTTAAACAGATGTACATTTCAACCTGCTGGCTGCTGCTGACAACTTCCTGTAACACTGCCCTAATCAGAGGCCACAGGAGGGGGGCTGTTGTGATGAAGATCACTCCAACCTTAAGAATAAATTGTTATCTGACTAAACCAAGTTTTTGTCTGTTTGGTCATCATAGCCCTGCTGTCGATCTATGAATACAGCCAAATGTGGACTGGCCATGTTCTGGACCTCTGCACAGAATGGCAGGGTCAATGCAAGGCTGCAGCATTTGGAAAATAATACTCTGTCATGGCAGGGTTGATCTTCCTACGCCCGTTTTTACACAGAGAGAGGTTTCAGGGCTGCATTGCTATGGATGCTGTGGATAACTAGGTTCTTTCAATGTCATTCCCAAAAGTGTGCTTACCAGGTAGGGATCCCACTCCCATAGGACTGCTCACCTGCACTTGTCAAGTCTGGTCTCCTCTGTCCAGGGGGTAGCGGAAGGAGCATAGAATTAACTGTGAAATTACTCAGGCGTTTTCTATCACGTAATTAATATCTCTTGGACAGATCCGGACAAGTGCAAGTGTCCCATTTATTTGATGGGACATCACACAGCCAGAACAGTTTTATGCATACAGACCAAGAGGGCTAGGAGGACATCAGGCTTGCCGCATCCTAAGATGGCAGGCAGTTTCAGCTCAAGAAAGCATCGACATGTCCACATGTCAGTTGTAGCTTTTTGACTTTCTGGCTTCCAGTTTTATCCTATTCTTGTACAAGGTTGGCAGGATCCTACTGCAAAATAGGTCAAGTGGTATCATTTAACTTTGTATAGTCAGCAAAATATTTAATGATTGACATTTTTGGGGATTTCTTCCCACATTTTTGCAGAGGATGGACAAGGGGTTTTGTGTACCCCTCCCCCCCCCAACCAAATTATTCAGGGGAGACAGAAAGCAAAATTATGTTCAGAACATGAATGGTGAGGGGTGAGTGGTGAAAAGCTCAAACTGGGGCACACCACTCTTTTTAATGGGCACAGGCCATTACCACATTTTCTACTGGCATCTGTAGAGGAAAAGGATCCATCAAGAAGGGTTGTATTGATTTTCCAGAGAGGTACGTACACCCCGTGTTGGGGAACTGCAAAAGAAGCTGTACTCCCCCAGAACTACCTTGTGATGCCATCAGGCAATCACCTCAGGAAGAAACACATGATGGTCCTTCCTCAAGGTGAGGCTGGGCATATTACACTCCATGTGTTTACCTACTGTAGTCTCTTCTTTTCCCGGTCTCAATTCATGTGCATGCTTGTGCCAATCTGTGCTTGTCTCTCTCTTCCAATCTCTTTGCATCCCTGTCACAAACAGTATCTTCTTCCCCCACTGTGTATGTATTCAGGTTCTGATATCATTGCCTTTGTATAGGTGTGGTGGTGTTAACATAGTGATGTTAAGGGACCTATGAAATGGGGAGTGGTGTAGGTAAGGTATATTTTACATGTTTATGTAGAGCTACTCTATGAAAACACAGAATGCTATACAGTTGAACATCCGTAGAGATTGAGTTCGCTCTACAATATAATCATCAAACATATACCAAATCCTGAAACGGGTTAAATTTCAACAGAAGAGAAAAAGAACAGACTCTTCAACATATTTGATGTGCAGATGAAGTACAGGAGGTCGAGTGTAAAGGAGGGAGAGAGGTTTTAGAGAGGAGGCAAGGTGGGAGATGAGACAAAATATGCATCAAGTTAATCACGTATATAGAGGTTGAACAGCTGCTTTTTCATTTTGGTCCTGTACAGAAAAATACTGTCTTGAAGGGTGTGGTTTTCAAGAAGATAATTCCACAGTGAGGAATTTCCTTGCATGAAAGATTGTAATGCTCCTAGGTGACAATATGTAATCCTATGTTTGGAAAGGATAACAACTTTGAACAATAATGGGCAGAGGACAGTTAATAACTAGGGGTGGGCGGAATTTGCGTAATCGCGTTACGCAAATCTCCGCAAAACGGTAAAAAATCTCCGCGAACATGCAGAAATTCCGTGAACACGTGGAATTGCTTGTTCGCGATACTTTTTTCCTGTTCGCGATTGCTGTTTGCGTGCTCGGGCTGAAATATCTCGCGAACACGCATATTGAGAACGCGAACAAGCAAAACATTTCGCGAAGTCGCGGAACGCAGATTTTTGGGCAATTTTGCGTTCACCGCGGAACGCGAAATTACCCAAATTCCGCAAATTCCGCGAGCGGAACGGAATTTGCCGCCCAGGCCTATTAATAACCATGCACTCTATGCAAAATATGAGGATGTTATGATGATGATGGAAAAACAAAAATAATAAAAAATATTCCCAAAAAAATAAATAAAAAATGAAAGATTGTAATGCTGCTATGTGTAAATTGAATTTCCTTCTTTCAAGTCTCAAATTGTCTTTACTTCTGATGTTCAAGGGATGTCTGAGAAAAGCAATTTGAACTGGTTTCTGACCTCAATCTGAAGCCAGCAGAGGCCTTTCAAGACAAGTGTTAGAAACATTTTCTTTCAAAATAAGAATCATGGTCAAATGCGACACAGCTTTGAGGGGGGTCAAAGAGGATTTTGGAAGACTGATCAAGGTGGGATTTCCAAAGTCTGTGTATGATAGCACTGATGTTTTTCCCATAGATTGGAGTAAGACTCTAGAATTTTTTATTGAATGTTCAGTGTATGAGTTCCTATATAGATGGGGTTTGATCCATAAGAATGGGTGCTTTACCCTGAGAGATTTGAAATTAAGCTGTTAATGGTGAATTTTGAGAGCCAATTTTTGTTGGAGTTTGACCTGTGATCTTGGCAGCGTGTAAGAAAGTTTGTCGACATTCAATACTGAAGGTTTGACAGATTTTTAACTTGTGTTTATCTTCATTGAAGGTGCTTTTTATAAATGCGAATATCATCTACATATTACTGAATGGAGATGCAGAGTTCCTCTGTGAAGATGCGTACTGCCTCAATTTGCAAGTTAAACTGTGAAGGTGCTACACTTGAACCCATGGGGATGCCGCAAAAGTCCAAACGGTAGTACTTTAGTTACATTTTGCAATCTTATATAGCTGGTTATTGTTAGACCTAGCATCCTTGGCGTGGTTCTCCCCTAACATTTTGTCTTCAGTCCTCCTGTTTTCATGACTTTGTTTTTGCTGTCTTTAAGACTCTGCACACTTTATCACTGCTGACCAGTGCCAAAGTGCTTGTGCTATCTACTTAAAACCAGGTAGAATTTGCTTACAGCCAATCGGCATACTTAACTTCCTGGTAAGTTCCTATTTAAGTGGTACTACATTAGCCCAGGGCCAGTATGTTAAATATTACTAGTGGGACGACAGCACTGATTGTGCCACCCACTTAAGTAGCCCTTTAAACATGTCTCAGGCCTGTGATTACAGTCTGTGGTTTCAGTTTTCAAACTGCTGTGTCAACTTGCCAAAAATAAACCTTTTTGCTAGGTGTAGGAATCTGGGTCTGTTTATGGTGTGCCACTAGGTGGTTATACCGTGCACAGAGTCCAGAGATTCCCCTAGAAGAATACAGGGATAAGTGTAAACTTAAAGTGCTCTATTAGTGGTAGTGTGGGCAAGCAGCCTTAGTCCTAACATAGAGGAGTGTAAGACATTTATTGCATGCATATTGACGAGATAACTGACACATGACTCAAAAAGGAGATCCACGCCAATTTTATATAAATGAGCTTTGTTTGAGTTTTATTGTAAGACCAAGATCGTCGTAAAAAGGTAAGTACGTTTTTCAGGAGTCAGTTCTGGAAAACAGCTGATTGTGCTTGGGATTTCTTAACTCTGGGTACTGTTTTCTACTGGCAAAGGCTTAACATTGGTATCATTTGCAGCGATAAGTGTGTCAATATTCCTATGGTACATTATGCCCAGATACCTAACCGGGTCTGTGGACCAGCACGGCAGATAATCAATCTCCGGACATGCCACGGCATCTGTGAGGGGCATTAGTAGGGCTTGTTCCAGTTTATGTTCAATCCCGACCATCGTCCATAAGCTATTATGTTTCGTATTATCGGGTGAAGGTTGAGGTCGGGATTTTTTAACCTGGAGTAAAATGCCATTCCGCGTACTTCATGAGTAGGATATCATGTTTCCAAAATCAAATCCCTCTATGATGATGTCGTTCTCCAAGGAGGCAGGCCAGGGGCTCTATCCCAATGGCAAAGTGGAGTGGGAGCAGGGGGCACCCTTGCCGTATCCCTCTGCCAATCTCACATGGCACCAATAGTAGGTCATTGATACTCATTCTAACCCTAGGGGGGTTGTAGATCACCTTGATTCATCAGGAAAATGTTTTCCCCACTCCCATCCTCTTGAGGTCTGTGTGCAGAAAGAGCCTTTCAATAGAGTCAAAGGGCTTTCCGTCTTATAAGAATGCTACCTCTACCTCCATTTCAGGGCCAGTTGGTGTGTGAATGCAAAGAGAGTGCGCAGGTTATCTACCATAGATATGCCTGGAATAAACCCTGGCTACTCCGGGCACTCCAGGAGAGCCTATTTTCTAGTAACTTAATGAGACTATTGCAATCTACGTTAATAAGGAAAAGTGGCTTATATGAATTGCAACTATCTTCTGGTTTCCCAAGTATTAGGAGTGATATGATGACCGCCTCCGCCATTGAATCGTGAAATCTGCCTTTTTGGAATGCCTCCTCATATACTGCCATAAGCCTCGGGATTAATTCCTCTATATAGGCTTTATAGAATTAAGTGGGAAGGCCATCACTGCCTGGGGACCTACCATTTTTAGTGGAGCTATAGTCCCCCTGATCTCTTCTAACGTAGCTGTCTGGCAAGTGGTTCCCACTGGTCAGGGGCCAGCCATACCAGGTGCACATCATCCAGAAACATGCAAATGTCTCATAGAGACTCCACTGATCTGGATTTGTATACCTGCTTGTAGAAGCCATAGAAGGCATCCAGTATACTGCTCAAATCTTATGCAGTCAACTCTCCTGCCATTCGTAGTCTTGTGACATTGGCTGCAGCCCATTTTGGCTTGACCAGAGATGCCAGAATGTGCCCGGAGTGCTCTCCCTCCCCATATATCCATGCTCTTCTCTATTTCCGGCAGAAGTGTATTTCTCTATCTGCTGCATCCTTGTAATTTCGGATACTAGATTGTATTTGCTCCAGCAGTAGTGCCCTACCACCACAATTATACTTTTCTTCCTATAATTTTGTCTTCTGTTCTAATTTGACCAGATCACCCTAGATATATTTAAAAATCCCATTACTTTTTGCTAGGCACTCACCACAGATCACTGCTTTATAAGCCTCCCATAGTATGTAGGCAGAGTTCACTGAGTCTTTATTTTCACAGAAGTTCTACTTTGTGGCATCTCGTATTTCTTCCCGAAAGGCCTTATCCAGCAGATTCGTAGGCTGAAGTCACAGTGTGTGCGGCTCCTCGGGAAGGCTTGGGTTTAAAAGCACAGGAGAATGGTCTGACAATGTACTGGGCATAAACTGTACGTTTAAGTCCTAGTTTTGCCATTTTTTAAAGGTATGTTAAAGACCTAAATGCTCTACTAAGGAGCTCTGCTAAAAAGTACATGCACAGCATCACCATGTGGTAGATTCTGATAAAAACATTCCAGTGCTGAGCCCTGGCAAACACCGGCATAAATTAAGCACTGGCTGAAGTAGGTCTGCCTCTGAGAGGAAATGCAACAGCTGTATTTCATCTAGGACCTTTCGCAGAGCACTGCTATTTGTATTTCTGGATCTGGTTGTCACTTTGCCACTGGATTCAAGCTAGCCTGGCTGATGACGGATGATTAGCCAGAAACCGGTCACAGGATGCTTGTTTCCGGTCCAGGGAAGACATGGCTTGGCAGTTCGGGCTGGACTGTTACCATGAGGCACAGGGTCAGACTGATTTGCATATGGCCATGTTGGGGTGGCGGATTGAGCTAAACAATGATGATGGATTAAACCCAGATCAGTTGACTGGGGGTGAGTGCTTTCAATGTTCAACACTCCGTCCATCATCCCCTTTGGTTTTGCTTTGTTCGCCTTAAGTTGGCAGGGTATGCCCAGACGTGGGTCTCTTGCTCATTTTGCCTCTGGATTCAAGCTAGCCTGGCTGATGACGGCTGATTAGCCAGAAACCGGTCCCAGGATGCTTGTTTCCGGTCCAGGGAAGACATGGCTTGGCAGTTCGGTCTGGACTGTTCCCATGAGGCACAGGGTCAGACTGATTTGCATATGGCCATGTCTGAACTGGGGTGGCGGAGTGAGCTAAAGAATGATGATGGATTAAACCTAGATCAGTTGATTGGGGGTGAGTGCTTGCAATGTTCAACACTCCGTCCATCTTCCCCTTTGGTTTTGCTTTGTTCACCTTAAGTTGGCAGGGTATGCCCAGACGTGGGTCCCTTGCTCACTTTGCCACTAGATTCAAGCTAGCCTGGCTGATGACGGCTGATTAGCCAGAAACCAGTCCCAGGATGCTTGTTTCCGGTCCAGGGAAAACATGGCTTGGCAGTTCGGGCTGGACTGTTCCCATGAGGCACAGGGTCAGACTGATTTGCATATGGCTATGTCTGAACTGGGGTGGTGGAGTGAGCTAAAGAATGATGATGGATTAAACCCAGATCAGTTGACTGGGGATGAGTGCTTGCAATGTTCAACACTCCGTCCATCATCCCCTTTGGTTTTGCTTTGTTCGCCTTAAGTTGGCAGGGTATGCCCAGACGTGGGTCCCTTGCTCACTTTGCCACTGGATTCAAGCTAGCCTGGCTGATGACGGCTGATTAGCCAGAAACCGGTCCCAGGATGCTTGTTTCCGGTCCAGGGAAGACATGGCTTGGCAGTTCGGGCTGGATTGTTGCCATGAGGCACAGGGTCAGGCTGATTTGCATATGGCCATGTCTGAACTGGGATGGCGGAGTAAGCTAAAGAATAATGATGGATTAAACCCAGATCAGTTGCCTGGGGGTGAGTGCTTGCAATGTTCAACACTCCGTCCATCATCCCATTTGGTTTTGCTTTGTTCGCCTTAAGTTGGCAGGGTATGCCCAGACGGGGGTCCCTTGCTCACTTTGCCACTGGATTCAAGCTAGCCAGGCTGATGACAGCTGATTAGCCAGAAACCGGTCCCAGGATGCATGTTTCCGGTCCAGGGAAGACATGGGTTGGCAGTTCGGCCTGGACTGTTCCCATGAGGCACAGGGTCAGACTGATTTGCATATGGGCATGTCTGAACGGGGTGGCAGAGTGAGCTAAAGAATGATGATGGATTAAACCTAGATCAGTTGATTGGGGGGGAGGGCTTGCAATGTTCAACACTCCGTCCATCATCCCCTATGGTTTTGCTTTGTTCGCCTTAAGTTGGCAGGGTATGCCCAGACGTGGGTCCCTTGCTCACTTTGCCACTAGATTCAAGCTAGCATGGCTGATGACGGCTGATTAGCCAGAAACCAGTCCCAGGATGCTTGTTTCCGGTCCAGGGAAGACATGGCTTGGCAGTTCGGGCTGGACTGTTCCCATGAGGCACAGGGTCAGACTGATTTGCATATGGCTATCTCTGAACTGGGGTGGCGGAGTGAGCTAAAGAATGATGATGGATTAAACCCAGATCAGTTGACTGGAGGTGAGTGCTTGCAATGTTCAACACTCCGTCCATCATCCCCTTTGGTTTTGCTTTGTTCGCCGTAAGTTGGCAGGGTATGCCCAGACGTGGGTCCCTTGCTCACTTTGCCACTGGATTCAAGCTAGCCTGGCTGATGACGGCTGATTAGCCAGAAACGGGTCCCAGGATGCTTGTTTCCGGTCCAGACAAGACATGGTTTTGCAGTTCGGGGTGGACTGTTCCCATGAGGCACAGGGTCAGACTGATTTGCATATGGCCATGTCTGAACTGGGGTGGCGGAGTTAGCTAAACAATGATGATGGATTAAACCCAGGTCAGTTGACTGGGGGTGAGTGCTTGCAATGTTCAACACTCCGTCCATCATCCCCTTTGGTTTTGCTTTGTTTGCCTTAAGTTGGCAGGGTATGCCCAGACGTGGGTCCCTTGCTCACTTTGCCACTGGATTCAAGCTAGCCTGGCTGATGACGGCTGATTAGCCAGAAACTGGTCCCAGGATGCTTGTTTCCGGTCCAGAGAAGACATGGTGTGGCAGTTCGGGGTGGACTGTTCCCATGAGGCACAGGGTCAGACTGATTTGCATATGGCCATGTCTGAACTGGGGTGGCAGAGTGAGCTAAAGAATGATGATGGATTAAACCCAGATCAGTTGACTTGGGGGTGAGTGCTTGCAATGTTCAACACTCCGTCCATCATCCCCTTTGGTTTTGCTCTGGTTGTAGGCAGACAGTCTCAAACAGGAAATTGTGCATGTTTGGAGTCCGTATCTGGCCCTCTGTGGTTTTTCCTGACAGTATGGAGCCTTCCAAGCATTCTCCCAAATGTAAGCATGTTGAACAGGAAACCTACTGAGAATTTTCAAAGAACCTGCCCCCATAGATGACTAGCCTAATTCAGAATTTGCTTCTCCTGCTATTAGTCAATAAGTGTTTGATAAGCCAGCGACTGCTGCTTTTGAGCTTAGAGATCATTCCCCTAAGCAGAGATTACTACAGGACACTAACCCTGATGAACCACAGGAAGACACACGAGGCTATTATATTCAGGGTCACTGTTTTGAAATTTTGTAGCATGTCAGAAATAATCCTTCATTCCTGGATCATTCTCCCAATGTTAACAAAGAAGATTTCTTCCAGCAGTACCACCAGAGAGCACCTGAAATACCGCATTGCACAACACAATATGTATGTAGAAATTAGGTAAAAAGGCCTAATTTCTCAGCATTACTATTGTGATGATATCCTCTTCTAGGTTTCAATTAAAAATGTCCACACAATATGAAGGTCTAATCCGTGATAGCAGGTTTGTCATCTCAAGATTCAATTATATCTAAGAAGGCCATGCCTGCGAATCCTGTGTATAAAGAAAAAAGTGGCTTAAAACGCTCTAATGCGGTTTCTAATGTTGCTGTGCATGTTTGTTGGGCATGTTAGAGTAGGGCAATAATTGCACCTCTATTTTGTCCTCAATGGAGAAATACGCTTGTTTTTTCTCTTGCATTTCTTATGATGCCAACACTGCAACCTCTGGATCAGCAACTGCACCTCAAGCCACAAAGCTCTTCTTACATGTATTGTAATCTCCAGCAGGAAACGTTTTGTTCCAAAGTTGATGGATATGGTCAAAACATCAACAGAAAACCAAAAAGTGATGGCTCCTGGTCAACCATCATTTAGAGGATGAGGGTTCAATTACCAAAAGAGCTTTTGGTCTATCATCTTCCAGAAGGCTCCGGAACCAGCCCTTTCGAGGTATGGGTTGTGGTCAGGGGTGCTCCTACTGCCTTTGATTCACCCAGGAAAAATTCTGGCATCTCTGGACCTAAAGGATGCACACATCCATATTCCACTGCATCCAGACTCCCAGACATCTCTACAGTTTTGTGTGAACAAACACCATTTCCACTTCGGAATACTTCCACTCAGATTATCAACAGCTCCTTAAGTATTTACCAAATTTTGAGAACATTAGTCAGGGTACTGCATGCCAAGGGAATTAGTTTATTCCTTACCCTGATGACTGGTTAATCTCTACATTTTCTTTTTTCAAGCCATCTGAGAGACATGCCAACTAATTCAAAGCCATGGATGGTTTGCGAATCACAATAAGTCCAATATTTATTATCTCACACAATACAGTTTTACGATGCATTATTCAGACCAACAAGCCTTCTTGATCAACCAAGGAAGGACAAGCTGGTTCAGGATCTTTCAATTCTTTTGCAGAAAGATCACATCTCTCCCCTATTACCATTTCCAGGGATTCAAGTTTGAAAGGTTGATGTGCTATTCTAGGAGATCCTAAGGTTCAGGCTTTCTGGTCTTGAGTAACAAGCCATAGATTATCCAACTGGAAACAAAAGGCTGTGATCTCTAAAGCCCTCTTACATGTTGCCTGCATTTGTAGGGTCAGCTAGTGTGTCCGACTACCAAATTGTTTGTTCTTTTATCAACCTTCAGGGCAGTCCTCGGAATCCCTTCTTGGCAGCCCTGGCCCTGAGGATATGTTTATGAATGGAGGAACACACTTCGTATCTGATGGTAGTTTATATGCTGGGGATGGAGAATAGGCCTGATTGAGCAGGAAATGTCCTTAGTCAGGTTTAATGAGGCTAGCTCCGCTCCATTTTCAGGACATTGTGTCTTTTTTCTGTCCTCCTTGGATTGATATAGTTGCATCGGAAGACAATGCCCTTCTTCTGAGTTTTTATTGTCTAGTTCCTTGAAACAAGGCATGTGAAATAGATGCTTTGTCAATCCTTTGGCCCCAAGAGCTTCTTTATGCTTTCCCTTGTTTCACTTAATCTGCAGAATTCTATGGAAGTTTCAGGAGGAGAGGGGTGAGATGTTGTTGATTGTTCTTCCTTGGTCCAGGCGTCAGAGGTTTTCATGCCTGGTACAACTAGCATGCTGTCCACATTGTATATTACATCTCGATCCATCTCCACTTTTGTTTTCTATTCTATCACAATCAGCTCTCAGCCGACTACGTTTGGCATTTTGGCTATTGAATTGTCAGCCTTACAGGCTGGAGGTTGTTCATCAGAAGTCACCCAATGCATTCAGCAGTTCAGGAGACAAGATATGCTGAAGGTTTTCAGTATGCAAAAACAACAGTTGATGGACAGAATGCAGAACAATGTCATACATTCACCCCAGTACAGAGATCTGGGCCTAAATCCATCGTTTTTTTGCTCACCATGCCGTTCCAGTTTGAACCCAGCCATATGCAAATCAATCTTGACCCTGTGCCTCATGGGAACAGTCTAGCCCGAACTGCCAAGCCGGGTCCTCCCTGGACTGGAAACAAGCATCCTAGGACCGGTTTCGGGGTTTCACCCCTCTTCAGCCAGGATAGCTTGATTCCAGTGGCATGGACAGCACGGGACCCACGTCTGGGCATACCCTTCCCACTCGGGGTGACAAATGCAAAAACAACAGTTGATGGACAGAATGCAGAACAATGTCATACATTCACCCCAGTACAGAGATCTGGGCCTAAATCCATCGTTTTTTTGCTCACCATGCCGTTCCAGTTTGAACCCAGCCATGTGCAAATCAATCTTGACCCTGTGCCTCATGGGAACAGTCCAGCCCGAATTGCAAAGCCAGGTCCTCTCTGGACTGGAAACAAGCATCCTAGGACCGGTTTCGGGGCTTCACCCCTATTCGGCCAGGATAGCTTGATTCCAGTGGCATGGAGAGCATGGGACCCACGTCTGGGCATACCCTTCCCACTCGGGGTGACATATGCAAAAACAACAGTTGATGGACAGAATGCAGAACAATGTCATACATTCACCCCAGTACAGAGATCTGGGCCTAAATCCATCGTTTTTTTGCTCACCATGCCGGTGAGCAAAAGAATGATGGATTTATCCCAGATCTCTTGACTGGGGGTGAATGTTTTGATTTGTTCTGCATTCCGTCCATCAATTGTGTGTCTTTTGCTTTCTCGCCCTAAGTGCGCCAGGAATGCCCAGACGTGGGTCCTGGGCTCACTGTGCCACTGGAATCAAGCTATCCTGGCTGAAGAGGGGTGAAACCCCGAAACCGGTCCTAGGATGCTTGTTTCCGGTCCAGGGAGGACCTGGCTTGGCAGTTCGGGCTAGACTGTTCTCATGAGGCACAGGGTCAAGACTGATTAGCATATGGCCACGTCTAAACTGGGGTGGCATGGTGAGCAAAAGAATGATGGATTTAACCCAGATCTCTTGACTGGGGAGGAATGTTTTGATTTGTTCTGTATTCCGTCCATCAATTGTGTGTCTTTTGCTTTCTTGGCCTAAGTACGCCAGGTATGCCCAGACGTGGATCCTGGACTCACTGTGCCACTGGAATCAAGCTATCCTGGCTGAAGAGGGGTGAAACCCCGAAACCGGCCCTAGGATGCTTGTTTCCGGTCCAGGGAGAACCTGGCTTGGCAGTTCGGGCTGGACTGTTCTCATGAGGCACAGGGTCAAGACTGATTAGCATATGGTCAGGTCTAAACTGGGGTGGCATGGTGAGCAAAAGAATGATGAATTTAACCCAGATCTCTTGACTGGGGGTGAATGTTTTGATTTGTTCTGTATTCCGTCCATCAATTGTGTGTCTTTTGCTTTCTCACCCTAAGTGCGCCCGGTATGCCCAGACGTGGGTCCTGGGCTCACTGTGCCACTGGAATCAAGCTATCCTGGCTGAAGAGGGGTGAAACCCCGAAACCGGTCCTAGGATGCTTGTTTCCGGTCCAGGGAGGACATGGCTTGGCAGTTAGTGCTGGACTGTTCCCATGAGGCACAGGGTCAAGACTGATTTGCATATGGCCAGGTCTAAACTGGGGTGGCACGGTGAGCAAAAGAATGATGGATTTAACCCAGATCTCTTGACTGGGGGTGAATGTTTTGATTTGTTCTGCATTCCGTCCATCAATTGTGTGTGTTTTGCTTTCTCGCCCGAAGGTTTTCAGTAGGCACTGAGAACATTTTCATAAATGCTACAAAGACAAGGATCAGCTAGCGTCCTCTTGTAACCCCACCTGAATTCTTGATCTTTTTTGAGATGGTATCCTTTTAGGGGTAGCCAGGGGGAGCTGATGAGCCGCAACTAAGGCTTTCAGGGGCGAACAAGCTGCTTCTATATGTGATTTATCCTCTAAACATTTGAAAAGCTTCCTTTTGAAAAATCCAGGGGCTCACTCTCTGATCTCTTCCTGGAATTTAATTTGTATCTTCCGGGCTTTACATTTAGCCTCCCCTGAACCTCATCAAGCAGAAGAGCTTAAATTCCTTTCAGCAAAAGTCCCTTTTTAATGGCCATTTGTTTGGGTCAAAGAGTTGGTGAATTTGGTGCTCTTTTCTGTGAAGAACATTTTTTGAGATTTTTCAAGCTAGAATTGTTCTTTGTCCTTCCCCTCGTTTCTTCCCAAAATTCCGTTTGTTTTTCCATTGTTCCCAAGATCTGGTAATTCCATCTTTTTATCCTGAACCACCTTCTGAATTTGAAAACGGATTGCACTTTTTGGATATTAGAAAAGTCTTATCTGTCTACTTAGATAGCACCTCGGGTTTCCATAAAACACATTTCTCACTTGTGACCTTTGGGGCATCAGGGCGGGGTAAAAATCCTTCTTCCTCAACCCTAAGGAAATGGATCTGTATTATTATAACTTCAGTTTATCAAACAAAAGAGGTTGAATTGCTAAACTAAGCCCAAATACACTCAGCAACGGCCATCTCTGCTTTGTGAGCAGCATTTAAGGGTGCCTCGTTAGACGATATGTGCAATGCTGCCACTAGGGCCTCCCCTGACAACTTTGTCACGCTATCACTTACAGTTGGGCAGAGCGTGCCATCCTGATTTTGCAAATCATGTGTTAATTGTTCTTGACTCATAGATGCTCCTTTATTAAGTTTTTGTTAAGACTCATAGATGCTCCTTTATTAAGGTTTTGTGTTCCTTTCCTTATTAAACTCTCCATACGTACGTTGTAGCAGTTGCAGTTTTCGTATGCTGTGACAACTGCTAGATAACTTTACTTCTCTTGGATATAGCGCATTATGTTTAGGAAGGTGGCCTGCAAGAGGGGGCGAGGAGATAATGGTCCGGTCACTTACTGGTAATCTTCATTACTCGGATCCAAGTCTTCCTCTCCACAGTCTTAAAGTTTCCCACCACACCCACCCTACTGATTTTGCCAGAGATTCTGGAAATAAAGGTAAACTTGGTAAAATGAGGAACTGTTGGTGGGGTCAAGCTGTTGTGCTGCCTTACTTTCTGTCAGGGCTGGAGCGAAGGAATCGGAGTACAATGCTGTTTCCTACATAGGATTTTTAAAATATTCTCGGACGGTAAATTCTGCACCATCTGTAGCAGAGCCCATTATGTATAGGCCTGGGTGGTGAACTCCGCTCCGTTCACGGAGTTTGCGATGTTCCGAAAAACTTGCCGAGCAGAGACTTTTCCTCGTTCACGCTCATCAACATTAAGTTGGCGAGCACAAGCAAGAACAATCCAATGCTAGACCACCTCCCAGTGAGATTTATCAATGCAGCAATCGCGGATGGTCGCCACCACTCGCGTTGAGAAACCTTCCGTTCGCATTGAGAAAGCTTCCACTCGAGTAGAAAATCTACTCGAGCAGCCAAAAGAAGCAGCGTCCTCTTGTACTGCTCATGGTGCCGTTGGCGCTGATTTTTCAGTGGAGGACAAACACCCGGCGCTTAAAATCAGTGCAAACGACTCAACCGCACTCCGGCACTTGTGGAACTCCACGTAGCGTGGTGGAGTTTTTGGGTCAGGAAGCGGGACTCTGCGAACTCCGCACAGGCCTAATTATGTTTAGTATTGTCGGGAGGGAGTCTTAAACGCAGGTGATGAAGATTACCAGTAGGTAACCGGGTCATTACTGAACCTTTGATGACAGTTGACTGGAGTGGGAGACAAGCTGCATTTGCCAAAGGTCACACAAATCGTCAAAGTCTGACTCGAACTCCGGGCCTCTTGCTGACACCACTGCTGGTCCGCCCTGCTCCAGCTGACAGCAGTGAGAGGCGCAAGCAGTCTGTGTTATGTTAATGGCTTTGCTGACAGGCCTTCGCTCACTTCATTAAAATGCTTAGATGGTGTCAGTTTAGAGCGATGTGCGGATGTGGTCCGTGGGCACGATCCTGAGATAGGATTCTGCATAGCGCTGGTGTTCCAGCGTCTTCAATCAAAAGAACTCTCAGCAGAGGGTGTTTCAATTCCCCCCTCGGGCCTGTTTTTTTCCTTGCTCGAGCTTTTCATAATGTATTGTACTTTTCCTAATCCCACGTTCCCTCTTACTTAACCATAACTGATGCAGAAAATGATCAAAGAGCCAATTTACTGTACATTAAGAAACTGCTTTAGGAAGCTTGTTGGAAAAGTTGGTGGTTAGATTTGTTATCGAGTGTCAGACAAGACTTCTTTCTCTCTGCGCCTCTCTGGGTCAGTCGAGGGCTGCTGGAGGTGGGCGTTCAGAGAGCGCCTCAGGGCCCGCCTGTGCTCATAAAGCACCCTGGGCGAAAGCGTGCTTGTGCCCTTCCTGGTCATCTGCGCCAAACTGGAGGTGAGGGACCGCTGAGGGTAAAATAATGTAGTAAAGGAAGAGGCTAAAAAAGAATTCTAGAGAGAGTAGAAGACAATGAACAGGAGGAAGGGGTCTGGAATTGTGGTAAGCTGCATGTGCCCATGTAAAGCAAGGCGCCCTGGGCCGGGGCCCAGCTCGCCATCGCCTAAAGCCGACCCAGGTCACTATGTACAGCCTTGCCGCTGCTTATAAAAGCCTTCCAGCCCAGACCCAGGAGGTCTCCCTTTCTGTTTGCTGTCCTTTTGGTCACAGAGATGTGAGGTCTACTCTGGAGTGTAACTCTAAATCCGAGCAGTGGAAAAGCTGAGAAAGCTGTCTGACACCAGAGGGCGGCTTGTCTGATGGCAGAGCCTGATAACCTAGAATGGATCTGTGGTCTAGAGACTAAACTGACCATTGTAGATCCGGCCAGGCCTCTGTTCTAGCCTAGACTAGCACACTGGATGGACTAAGTTATGACCGAGAGGCTGGATTAAAAGATTGCGGCCCGGCCTTCTCACTGTTTGGAATTGGGAGATCTTAGAGTGCTGGCATAGAGGGCTGCAGTCGGTGGGGGCTTCTACACCAAGAGCGGTGGTAGTAGGCAATAATGCTGATGTAAATGTATGCTGCCAAAGCCCATATTCTTTAAGTCTGAAAGCAATTACCGCTCCATGGTGGGAGCATTGTTAAATCCTACAGATGTGTTACAGAGTATAATGGCTTTTCCCGGTGTCTCCAGTTATCCTTTTTTAGGTTATCCTAATTGGATCATCACTGGTTACTGTTTAAGAGGGCACTTTTTCATTTATCTCCATCATCAATGAGTTAGTTGAATTCAATTAGACTTAATGTGTGTGTGTGTGGAGGGCAGGGGGGAATCCACTTCTCTTTACTCCGTTCTGCTTGTTTTTCCAGTTTTTCATCACTAAGTACATTTAAAATCTCTTTTGACAGTGATGGAGTTGGTTTAGATGTTTAGACTCT
This sequence comes from Triturus cristatus, assembly GCF_964204655.1. Lineage (NCBI taxonomy): Eukaryota > Metazoa > Chordata > Amphibia > Caudata > Salamandridae > Triturus > Triturus cristatus. The sequence goes on along the minus strand of NC_140583.1, from coordinate 616,639,671 downwards.
ACAGGCATGCCCCACTGGTGCATGTATTACCATTCGACATTGTGCCAAGGGAGAGACTGTCCCTGCTGCACAAGCTTTAAAGATGGGCTGTGGTTCCTCATGACCGATCAGGGTCGTAGGAAACAGGAAAAGGCAGGATTGTCCCAGTTCTCTTTGAACTCATTTCCTGTCTCGTATCCTCATGTCCCAGCAATCTTTTAGTGTAGCGATTTTTTTTTTCTGGGTACCACTGACTTAGCCTTTCATCATTCCGGGTTCATAAACATTTGACCCATTCCTTTGTCGAAGGCGTATATGATTATATAGTGGCATGCGCCATACAAATGGTCGATTCAGAGATGCCCCCTCGGGGTTTCAATGTGCCCTTTCGTGACACATCATATTCCCTCCTTTCCCCCCTCACGTCACCTCTCCCTCATTCTTTTACCTCAGAGCGTCCCCGTCTCTCTCTCTTCCTCTTTCCTTCCGCGCTCCTCTGCTCTCCTACAAGGCTGTGAAGAGCCCCATAAGCTGTTGTAAAGTGCAATGTCTAAAAACCGACGCAACATTTTGACATTTTTCACAAGCTCCCCCCTGAGAGGGAAGAGTTGGTTCTGCGCCTTGCGTTCCAGTTCCGTCTAGAAACACCTCTACCTGCTCCGCCCCGCGGTGTTCATTGGTGGCTGCTGGGAGACGGCGGTTTGACGCGTTTTATGATTGTTTTTATCATTTAATCGCGTGGCTGCTTGCTTTGGGACGCTGGCTCGCTCTTTTTACGGGCCACAGGGGCAGCGTAAACCAGCGCACTTTGGAAGCGGGATGGTCTGAGCCGTGATTACTCTCATATTTCAGCACACTGCTCTCTCTCACTGCTGTTTGTCATTCAACCGTTTCAATTACATGAGCTATTTGATCAGAGATTAACGCTGGTGTGTAGCAGGTGTCAGCCAGGTATTTGTGTTTGTGGCGGGCGGGGGGGTGTCGGGTCACATGTCTATTTGCCATTGTGCAAAAAGATCTGCTGACCTCTTTAGTTTAATCTGTAGCGTGATGGGTATGGCCAGACGTGGGTCCCTTCCTCGCTGTGCCACTGGACTCAGGCTGCCCTGGCTGATGAGGGGTGTTACCGCGAAACCAGTCCCAGGATGCTTGTTTCCATCCCAGATAGGACCTGGCTTGGCAGTTCGGGCTGGACTGTTCCCATGAGGAGCAGAGTCATGACAGATGTGCATATGGCCGGGTCCAAACTGAGGTGGCGTAGTGAGCAAAATAACAATTAATTTAACCCAGATCTCTTGACTGGGGGTTAATGTTTGATTCCTTTAGTATTCCGTCCATCATTTGTTGCTGTAGCACTTTTCGACGTAAGTGAGATGGATATGCCCAGACGTGGGTCCCTTGCTCGCTGTGCCAATGGATTCAAGCTAGCCTGGCTGATGAGGGTTGTTACCACGAAATCGGTCCCAGGATGCTTGTTTCTGGTCCAGGGAGGACCCTGCTTCCGACAGATATAAGTTTCTTATATCTGAGGTCACTTCACTTAAAACCTATAAGCCACCCCTAAGGCAGGCCTTTCAATCCAGAAGGCAGGGTGCTCAATAATAAGTGTGACGGTGCCCCTGCATGAGCAGGACAGCCCTACAACCCTCGAAGCCCATTCGCCCAGGTTGTAAGTGCATCCGCCACTACGATATCTAGAGAGTGGCCATGCCTCATTAAATGATGGTTATCTCTAAACTGGCTATAACGAACCCTGTTGTGTTGTGTTGGGTATCCTGTAAAGCTCCTCCAGGAGGCCCTATGGCTGCTGCCGATCAGAGACATGATTCTGCCCTCCTGCTGCTGAGCCAGGCTCGAGCCGGGGAAGGCAGGACAAAAAGTTTCCTTCCACAGAGATGTGTGACCACCTCCCAGACAGGACTTAGTGTATTGGGATAGGGTGGGGGTGCTTGGCAGCGCCACTAGAAGGCTTTGAAGTGTACATTTGGTGCCCTCCTTGCATACTCCAGTTGGAACCAGTGTAAGGAGCCGTTGGCTCCCGCTCTGGTGCGAAACTGGACAAAGGACATGGGAGTATCCTCCCCACTGTCCAGTCCCTCCTGTGGGAGGGACCCCATAATCATTCCAACCCTTTCCTTAGGGTACTTAAGGGCTTACCTGTGGGCGGTCCTTCGATTCGTCATGGGACAAGATTCAGATTCGAAAACACTTCATCTTCAACTTTCAGGGCACTTTAGACTTCGTTGCACTTCACTTTAGGAATCGAAACTGCATCTGGGAAGACTCCTGTTGCGCCTGGTCTCGTTGTCCTGCCAGTCTTCTGCTTCATCTGTGCCTGTGCTCCATACAGGTTCCTCTCCAGGCCTGTGGACACCCAAGACACCCAAAAAAATATCCCTTGGAGTGAAGGAGTCACTCCCCTGCATCTGCAGACACCGCAACTAAGCTGACCAGTCTGCTGTTCCTGAGCTCCCACGGGCTCCAAAAGGTTCAGCAACACAGGTTGTGGCTCTGCAACTCTCTCAAGGCCAGCACTTTCTTCATAGCAAGTTTGAAGCCAGTATCCCTCGTCGGAATCGCTGCAGCAGTACCCCTCCACACAGCATCGACTTGCCATTGCAAGGCTTGTTGACTCTCTCCTCAAGAGACCTTCAGGCTCCAAAAAGATCCAGCCTCAAACATTTCCTGCAACCAAGATCTTTTGTCTTACCAAGTCCTCTGCACAGTGGACCTTCATCATTAGTGAGCTGCTGAAGGTCCTCTTGCGACTCCTGTACCTCAGGCCTGTGGATCCTCTCAAGGGTCTTCTTTGGCTCCAGTGGGCTCCCCTGCTAGCTCAGGGCCTGCTCTGACTTACCTGCTCGTGTTGAGTCACTTGGACCTTGCTAATCCCGACACTGCACCTTTTGCGCATATTACATTTGTTATTGCCAAGGCTTGTTTGTGCTTCTGATGGACACAGAGCCCCTGACTCTTGATATCCGACGTGGGACAGTTTGTGAATGGCTCCTGGTCTTCCACAGCATCACCTGGTCTGCACAGCTGCATCTCCAAGGGCACCGTCAACTCTCCTGCATCTCCTACATCGGTGGGCATTTGCTTTCCGTGCCTCCTAGCCATCTCCTGAGTGGCATAGACTCTGTCTTCTCTGCTTGCAGGTACCTCCTATCTTGAATCCACCTTTGGGTTCCACTGGACTCTTTCACCTTCTTCACCAGCTACATCTTTTCTGAAGTCCTCCATTGTGGTCTGTGGCGGTTTCTGACGTCAATTCGCACCTATGCACCCGATTTCCCTGGTGTAGGTATCCTGGTTCCTGGGGTATCCATGGGTGGAGTGACTCTCCAACCTTCCATATTCCACTGGGATTCTTCAGGGTCCTCTGGGAAGGGTCCTTCTTCTTTAAAAGTGCAACTGCGACTTACTCATTGAGCATGCGGTTGTGTACCCACTCTGCACACGGCCTCCGTGGGGGTTCCTAGATTTTTACCTTGCATGGTTCCTTGGGTCCCTTCCTCTTTTACATCTTCTGAGACCAGTCTCAACTTAAGTCGTGGTTCGCATTCCACTATTTTAGAATATGTTTTGGTCTCCCCCTGGAGACCACTGTGTATTTGTGCCACTTACATATTCTATTATCAAAGTGTTGTGTGTGTTGTGGTTATATTTCCATGTAGGAGATATTGCAATGTGTTAGTGAGTGTTTATAGTAAATGCATATTTTTATAACTACACTGTGTGGTTCTTTTTTCACTTAAACTACACCATATGTGGACCATCTCCACAGCTACCACTTAGAGAGCTTTCTAATGTTGTGTAAGACCACTAAAGTCATCATAAGGGTTGTCTGGACTAGTGCAGGGTGCTACACTTACATAAGTGAGCACCATATACTAAGCCAGCCTCCTACATACAGACAGTCCATAGGGATGGTGACCCGAAATACGACAATCATGTCATCCGTATTTTCCCTGACTACACTCAGAAGGTACATTGATTGTGACAGTCCTTCACTGCGGTTAGGCAGCACTTGTGCTCCAAGGGGCTGTGTCTGATGCTGTTTCTTCCCAGCACACTTGAAGGTCCTGCTGGGGAGACTGTCCATCTTCTTTGACTCCCCGGATGAGGCATGATTGAACTGGATGGAGGCGCACGTTGACACTGGTGCCACATCTATTGCTGGGCACCCATCAGATGGCTGGAGGCAGGAGATGCGGCCACGGAACCGGGGACAGAGATCCTAGGGAATGCAAATTGATACACAGTTTGCAGGGAGAGTTGTGGTGTGACAAGATGGCACACTAGACATTGAAAGCCGCAATATTGAATGAGAGGAGGCAAGGGCCCTGGTGACTGGGATCTGATTACCCCGTCCATGAGCCGACTTCCTAGTATGCCTCCTGGGACTGCCTGCAGGATGCCACACACTCTGTTACCTTGGGGCATGCAAGCATATTGAGGAGATCCTTGGGCGATTGACCAGAGACCGCTGGCTGGACCCTCCCCCATGTGCTGGGAGCTTGGGGATGGGTTTGTGGCCCCTCAACTCATACTTGAACAGTGCACTGAGGACACTATGGGGGGAGCACAGAATGGCGAGTTGCGGGCTTTACCTCTGGGCCTGCTGCAACCCCCCAGCTGTTGGTTTTTACTAACAATCAATGTGGCTTTCATCTCTTCCTTCTATCACCCACTCTTTTTTTGCTATTTTAAATTACTTTTGATTGTTAAACACACCGCATGTTGCGGTCTTTGCAGGATTGTTGAGCTGGCTGAAGCGGACACCAGGGGGATTTAGGGAACTGCAAACCCAGAACATACCCCCCGTCTTGAGTGCAGAGTTGACATTTGCTGGCCATGCTGACTTTGTAGGGGAGATGCCAATAGGGAGGGCTCTAATTGTGCATGTACGTTTGGGGAGACCCAGTTTGGTGTGATAAGTGTTTACCCTGGGGGTGAGTGGGGTGTTCGATTGTTCAATGGCGTCTGCATGCAGAGTGAATCAGAAGGGGGAGATCGGGGGGCAGTGTGGTGGGAAGAAGAGTGGGACATGTGAGGGGCTCCCTAGGCTCGACTGGAGAGGGGTCTGACAGTTGCATTAGAGCACGACATGGCAGGCCCCATAAAATTGATCACATGGAACATGTGAGGTCTCAACAAGCTTGTTAAGAGATACTGAACACACACCTTCCTCACATTCCACAACTTCCGCATTACATTCCTACAGAAAACACATCTGCAAGATGGGGAGGCCCAGAAACTGGAAAAGAAATGGTGAGGTCAAATGTACTCTGCCACTTACTCATGCTACGCAAAAGGCGTGGCTATCTGGAGGTCCTCTTACGGTTAACATATTGCAAGGCGGATTTGGGGGGGGCTGGTACGTCATGGTCCAGGGGATGCTCAATGGCAGGAAAGTCTGCTTGCTTAATGTGTATACCCCCAGCACAGAAGACGAGAAATGTTATGCCCTGGTCCGAACCCTGCACCTGCCCTACATGGGTATTCCGCTGTTGTGGGCGGGAAGCTTTAATTGCATCCTTGACAACACATGGATAGGCATCCACCCGAGGCAGGGGACAAGCCCCAGATGACCTACACTGTGAGACACCACGACACACTTTGACTGTGTGGACATCTGGAGGGCCCAACACCCTGAATAGAGATAATACTCTTCTCATACAGTGGTTCACGACCCTTATAGCAGAATAGATCCCTTGTGACTGGGGGTGTGGCACAGGAGGTGGGTAAGACACAGATCCTGGTGCGTTATCAATCAGACCATATCCTGTTATTGCTGGACTGGGGGACGTGGACCCCTTGACAAGGGCTGCCCATATGGAGACTCTGCCCAGACCTGTTACGAGATGTGGTGTCTCACCAGGGTCTGTGTGAGGCACTGGAGGGGTACTTTGAAGTAAATTTGCAATTGGTGGGCTTTTGAGTCAAGGACTGGGATGCGTTAAAAGTGGTACCAAGACGGGAATGCCTCTCTTGAATCGGTGGCTTCCGTCGCTGATTAGAGTTGCAGCTGGGGGAAGGTGAGAAATGCTCGGATAGGCTACAGCGTGATGCCTTAGGGCACGGCAGTGAGAGCAATCAGATGCTTACAGTGCAGAGGATGCTTCTGGATAATTGGGATTGCCTAGATACATTTACTAGATGGGAATACCGGCAGTATTTACACTGTGAGGGTGATAGGCCGGGTCATTTGCTGGTCTGGTTGCTCAAAAGGGAACACCTCCACCGCAGATTCTGAGTCTCACCACTCCGGACGAAGCAGTGGCATGTACACAAGTGGCAATTAATGCACTGCTCCACAGGCATTTGTTTACAACGATGCTGTCCCCGCAGCCCTGAAGGAGATCTCTGTCTTCCTGAATCATGTTGAGGTGCCTTAACTGATGGAGGAACAATATGCACAACTTGCAGTAGACCTGAAGGGGAGGAACTGGTAAAGGTTCCGGGGAGCATGCCTAGATGCAAAGACAGGGGCCAGATGGGATCATGGTAGAGTGCTACCAGCAGTCCAGAGCACAATTACATCCCAAATTGATGTAGACACTCTAGAAAGCAGACTGCATGGGGGTCCTCCCACCTTCTATGCGGGAAGCACTGATTGTGACGATCCCTAAGCCGGACAAGAGCCCCACAGGCCCAGGGTCTAATCATCCCTTGTCAGTGATCAACATTGACTGCAAAACCCTTTCGAAAGATCTAGCTAGAAGGCTTTGTGGGGTGGCTCCACACTTGGAGCATGAGTACCAATGTGGTTTCATACCTGGCAGAGGGTCACATATGAACTTGAGGCGTTTATCACATGTTATGCACTCGTTCAGGGGTATGGCGATGGAGGGAGTCCTTGTGGCTCTCGACATTGAAAACGCCTTCAGCTCCCTGAGCTGAGAGTATCTCTGGGAGGTGCTGTGTTGAATGGGCTTCTGCCCGAGGTTCATGCGCTGGGCGCGGCTTTTATATGAGGCACCAGTGACTAGTGTGCATACCGGTGGTGTCGTCTCTAACCCCCTGCAGATAGCAAGAGTCACTAGACATGTACTGTTTCTAATGCACGGTGGTGGTTGGTTTAGTAGGATTCGGAAGCAGAGCGGCTGCGGGATCGGGCATCATGCAACAGCAATACACTTGCTGGTATCTTGGAATCTTTACGCTAAGAAAGAAAGCATCTGATAATCAGACACCCAAAATCATAATATTTGATTACATGCAGTACCTATAGCAAGAACCATTACTTGGCAACAGCCCAAAAATATCTTGCACCTTGGACAGGGCACTGTCACGTATGAGGTGCAACGATATATATCGATTGATCTCTGTCCATAGAGACACATTATTTTGATATCCTTCGGGACGGAATTATAACTCAAACTGAGGATCCGATACACAGGAGTTTGGCCATGAAGAAGTCGCTGTTTACTACCCTGAGGCGCGACAAAACACTTGTTGGCTAAGGCTATGAATAACCATATACAAGAAGAGCATTAAACATAATCAAAAGACCTTGCAGCGGATTGTTGGTATTATTATACTGTCACAAATTTCTCTTTTACACTGCAGGCGTGTGCAGGGGATTGCTGTGTGCCCACATTACCCATTGCTCTTCACCCTAGTTGCGGAGCCATTATAAATTTATCTTCAGACACACTTAGCTGCCTAGGCCACACCATGCATTTCATCTCCATGTAAGTGAGTGACACACTCATGTATCTGCCTCAATCTGCTGTGGCTGTCTGTCCTCTCCTGCAGATGATGGCTAACTTCGGGGCTGTATCTGGCATCCGGGTGAACACACAAAAGACCGCTGTGTTCCTGTTGGCAGCGCTGTAGGGTGCAGCCAGAGACGTCTTGTCAGAGGTGGGGGGGGGGGTTCCTTGAGAGGTGACGGCTTTCCATTACTTGGGAATCGGATTAGTCCATACAATAGAGCAGCGGCAATAGGAGCTCAACATGGGGGGTGGGGGTGATGCACGGACTGGAGTCCTCAATTGCCTTTTGGAACACCCTGCCCCTCATAATTACGGTCCGAGTGGCACTGATGAAAATGGTGCTACACCTATGGTGTCTTTATGCCTTTCAGGATACTTTTCGCACCACTCCTCACACTACTTTTGCAGCAGTTTGACCGCCTTCTGATCTTACTAGTGTGGGCAGAGAAAAGGTGTCGAGTGAGACTTGTGGTTCTGAAGTTGGACGTCATTAGAGGTGGGCTGGGAGAGCATGATTTGCAACGTTACTACCTAGCGGGCTGCCTACAATATGCAGCACTTTGGTGCAAGGAGGTCTCAAACTGGGAGATACGTCTTCTGCGTGGACTGATTGAGGAATTGACCCTCCCCCCGAAAATTATTGGGGGAGGGGGGGCTCTGGGAACTGCCCGCACATTGTAAGAAAAGTGGTGGAGGGGTGAGAAGTGGCGCCACTTTGTGTTCTAAGGCGACAGCCTTATGCCAACCAGCTACCCATTTGGTGGCCGGGCCTGCTGCAGAGGCTTCAGAAAGTAATGGACAGTAGCCAGTGAATGGAGGGGCGATGCAGGTCCTTGGGGGATCTATACCAGGGAAACATTTTTTTTTCCTTTGTGCAGGCCAGGGACTACTTTAATCTTGCCCTGCGTCAATTCCTGCAGTATGCACAAATCCTACTCACAATCCAGGAGCTTGCTCAGTTTCTCGGAGGAGCCACAAGAGTCTCAGATGCTGCAGGGGCATGATTTTGCATCTTAATATGGCGATTAAGCTAGACCGGTGCACTAACACTCTACGTGCACGACAGCTGTGGGACGCTGACCTTAGTGACCCCCTGACAGAACGCAAATGGGACAGGGCATGCACCCAGGTTAAGGGGGTTGCAAGTAATGCAAGATTTAACAGTTCCATTACTTGCACTACACATACATCACACCCCAGGAACTACATACAATTTTCCCAGCACAACACAAGGGATTCCCAAGATGTAACACTAGCCCAGCGACATTCCTGCATGTGACCTGGGCTAGCCCCCTTCTTGGGAATTATTGGAGAGGCATTTTGGCATAGCTCGGGTGGATAATTTCCATTCACTTGGAGGCCACACCCACACACTGCCTACTAAAACTACTCCCGCCTACACGGACTGGTGCACCCACTTCACATCCCTGGGATTACTCTTAGTGAGGCACCAAATAGTGATACACTGGATGGTACCTTTGCCACCCCACTTGCTAGGTGGAGGGGTGACCTACAAGAGTGGGCCATAACTGAGAAGAAACATCTACAAATGGTCAGAGCTGATGAGGATGCTTAACTTGAACTGGAGTGGTGGAAGGAGAGGGTTGACCAACTGGCTGAGGCTGTGCCCATTAATGAGCCTCCAGTGGTGACCCAAGATGGTTTTCTGGGGGTGGATAGCTGAAAATAGCCTGATTGGCCTGTCAGGCCATGGTGAGTGGAATGAGTGTACTGGAGAGAGAGAGAGAGAGAGAGAGAGAGAGAGAGAGAGAGAGAGAGAGAGAGACAGAGCGTGTGGTAGAAGGAATAGACGCGGCAGGTACATGGGAGAGGTCCCATGTTACCCTCGTATTGTGCAGTGGATCCCGTGACCCACCCGGACTGGGAAAAACGAGAGAGGCAATCGGGCCTATGCTAGTTGATGAGACTGCTTCAGACGTTCCTCCCCTGCCACAGGACCCTGAGCTTCATTGACACAGCTGCCACTGTTTTTGTGTTTGTTTATATTTTATTGTTCGCTTTTGTGAGATGAGGTTTTGTAGTTGGTCCATGTTAAAAAGCAGACTTCAGTATCCAGGCCTGCTCTGAGAACAGTTCTATATTGCAATTTAAATAAATATTCCTCGAAAATATGGAATTATGCCATCAGTATGTTTCACTTAACAACAAATAACTACAGAATTTACGTGCATGTGTTACATTGTTAAAAAGATGTAATGCAACAATGTTGGAAGTAAAAAGTGTCAATGCTATTGTAAAGTTTACCAATATATTTTGTAACAGTGCCAAATGTACATATCCTGATTAATGCGTATGGATCAAACATTTTAAAACTGTAGAGAAAACAAACTTAAGTTAATTATTATATATGTGGTTGATTTTAAAAGCATTTGAATCAGCCCATGTCATGGGACATAATCTTTTCTACTGCTCTCAGTCATTTATGTTCACCAATATCAGGACATCTACCAGTTGGTCAATCTGAATGTCGCAAATGCGCTGATAATTGTAGCTAAGCTTTCCACATGTAAATGAGTGGCAAATTCATTTTTAGAGGCAAAAAACTAAATCTTATCCTTTTGGGCTACAATGGATCTGTTGATAAATGATTAATTTAAGCTAAAAAGTGCAGCTCTGGCTTTCTCCTTTATGTAAATAGCTGAAATGTAATTCTGAAGACGTAGAAAGTGCATGGGACACAATTCGTTCATATGGGTTTGAATCGTATGCAGATGAAACACAAATAGTGATATCTATGTAATCAGATGTGGATGAGGTTGCTAGCAAATTCCAAAACTGTTTGGCTAACATTGTCATCTGGATGCAGGAAAACTGCCTGAAACTAAATTCAGAAAAGACAGAAGTGATCCTTTTTTGTGCCGACACCTTCTTTTGGAACACGTTGTGGTGGCCAGCAAATCTTGGGCCTCTTCCCTGTCCTGTTCAGAAGAAAAAAAACTTGGGGGTGCTATTTGACCAACATTTAAGTTTCTTGGATCAAATGAACCAGGTCACCTCCTCTTGCTTCCTTCTTCTTAGAGTTCTAAGGAAAGTACTTCTGTTCACTCTGATGGAAATGCAGAAAATGGTGATGGTGGCCTTTGTATTATCCAGAATAGATTGTTGCATTGCGTTATACCTGAGTATCCAGAAATGCTTGCTAATGGAGCTCCAATCCCATTAAAACACGACTGCGCGTATGCTCTTGGGCATACCGAAATGTGCCTCTGTTTCCAAGAGCATTAAGTATCTCCACTTGCTGCCTGACAGAGAAAGAATTCAATTCAGGCTCTCTGTATCGGCCGTGCATTATTTTCAAGAAACCCTTTCATGGCACGCACCCACCCAAAACCTGAGATCTGGCTCTGCAAGACTTATTTCAGTCCTAAAATTAAAGAAGGCTAGATGGAGAGGAAGAAGTTTCTCCTTCCTAGCTCGTGAACGTTAGAACGCTATGCCTTTGGTATTGAGATCTCAATCAAGCTAATAAAAACCTGGCTTTTCACTAACCACACAAAATACAGTCCCAGGTGTTGCTTCTGGAATGTTAGACACCTCGGCATTCGTGCACTGGATACAAATTTTACTTATTCACTACAAAAGGTGATCCCTGCAGACAGAGAGCGCTCTTGCAAATACTATCGTTTGGATTTTTCCATTGAGGATGGTGCAGGAAGGAGGCCTATGCAAGCTACCTCTGAAAGGAACCCCAACACTTCTCTCTGGGTCCTATAGTGTATATTTCTAGCTTTCTGTCACACACATATACTGCCTTTACCAACTCTAAGAAAAGAGCGACACAGAGACCAAAATACCGAAGGCACAAATGTAGGGTTTAAAACTGGTTGGAACCAGGTACATTATATTTTTAAACCGTCAGAGGCCAAGGGTCTGATGTACAGCAGCAAACTGGTTTGAGATACCTAACACAGCACTTTACATGTGCTAAACCAAAAATTGCACAGCAAAGTGATGAGTAATAAACTACTATTTGGTAACATTGAAGTAGAAGTTTCTTAACAGCGATTACCAATTACTCGATCACATATTCTGTGTACAATACATTTGCAAATTGTGAGTAATTGCAAAAACTCAAATTGCATTCGTAAATTAACATTAAGTGGATGCAGGTGGTAAGCAGGCACAATGTATAAAAGGAGGTCCACATTGTAATGCAAACTTTCATAGGGGTCGCACTCTGTGTGCAGTGGCGAGGAGGATGTGTATACAAGCAACCCAGCAGAGGCCAAGGAGGAAAAGAGAGCAGATATTTAGGGTGAGTGGTATTTCAGTATTCAGGCTCGTATTTTCTGAATGTTTCATAGGCAAGATTCGGTTTTGAAAAGTATATATTTAAGCATATTTTGAGAAGATATCAATTGATGCTACGTTCAATGGTAGCTGGAATTTGGTGAAACATTCCGCTCACCATCTCACTTCTATTGCGCGGAGAAAATCTGTCCTCCATAGTCCTTTTGTTCAGTTCTACATGCATATTTGCATATGTTACTGGTTGGTGATGCCAGTCTTTCGACAGATTTCCCTATGCCTTGAAGGCAGATTACATTGTGTCTTTGTCTATGGCCGTTTCCAACTAGTCAGCAGAAATGACTTGCCACAGTTCCTCAACTACTAAAATTAAATCAGACAGATTAGATCTGATAATCTAATGTCCCTCAGACATGGTTTTGCAGTGCTCCCTCTAATCTCCTACTGAACTGCCACATGCCCCAATGCTATATTTTGTTATATGTATGTGTGTAGCACCCAACTTACCTGGCAGGGTGTTCTGGTGCTGAAGCAGGAGCTGCGTGGGCTGAGTCAAGGTCAATATTGGGTGAAAAGCCAGGTCTTTAGTTTCTTGTGGAATTCAAAGTTCTGAGAAGGAGGCTACGATATACAGGGGCAGGTCATTTCAATCTTCAGGAGTGAGGTATGAGAAGGCATGTCTGCTGAACCTGGTTCTTCATATGTGGAGGGGGGAGTGCACTATTAGGAGTCTGGCTGAGTGGAGGTGTCTGGTAGATTTGTTGAAGTTTATGGAGTTGTTGAGGTACATGGGGCCAATTCTGTGTAAGGCTTTGTATGTGTGTGTGAGGAGTTTGAGGAGTTCTTGTTTATGGATTGGGAGCCAACTGGCCTATTTGAGGTGTGGGGCGATATGAATGCGCTTGGGAGGTCAGGGTGAGTCTGGCTGCTAAAAGTTGTATGATCTGGAGTCTTCTGGTCAGTTGATCACTGAGTCCAGCATAGAGTGTTTAGCCATAGTCCAGCTTGTTGGTGATGAGTGCTTAGGTGACAGATCTGTGAGTGTTGGGGGGAGCCATTTGAAGGTATTCTTGAGCATCTTGAGTGTGTGGAAGGATGATATGGAAGCTGCCTACACATGACCGGTCTGGTGAGTTGATTGTCTATTATTATTGCGAGGTTCTTTGCGTGGGTTCCTATGAGGGGTGTCTGTCTGAGTTTGGCAGGCCATCATATGGATCCCATAGTGAGGTGTCTTTGCTGAAGATTACTTCTCATGTCTTGTCTGTGTTGAACTTGAGGCTGTTGGGTTTGATCCATCTTGCAAATTCAGTTATGTAATTGGAAAAATTTGTGTGGGTGTTTGCCATCTTGTCAGATACAGAATGTAAGACCTGGGTTTCGTTAGCATAGGATAAGATGTTGATTCTCTGTGCACAGATGGTGATGGCATGTGGGATCCTGTATGTGTTAAATCGAGAGGGGCTGAGTTAGGATCCTTTTGGAACTCTGCAGATGAGGATGATGGTGTCAGAGGTAAAGGGGGCCAGGTCGACCGATAGGATGTGGAATATCAACAAGGATCAAATTCAGAAAAGTGTGGGACCTTTGATGCCAGTTTCATGCAGTCATTGGATACAGATGGGATGGAATGGCTGTGGTGTCACCTCTGTCAATGACCATCCAGATGTTGTCTATGGTTTCAATTAAGGCATTGTTTTTACTGTGGTTGGGCCTTAATCTGGTTTGACTGGTTTCAAGGAGGTCACTGTTAATGTGGTGGGTGGCTAGGCATTTATTTATAATCTTTTCTATAATTCTTGCCAAGGTAGGGTAGCATGGAGATAGACTGGTAGTTGACTAGCAACTTTGGATCTGCTGAGGGTTTCATGGGAAGGGTAGGGGAGTATTGTGATGTGTTTCCAGGCATCCGGGAAGGTAGCTTTGATAGTAGTCATTCAGGATTGGGATGAGTGCTGTGTTGATGAGTTCCAGTCCTTAGACGAAGAAGGAGTCCGAGGGTGCTCCAGATGGAATGGACTGCATGGTAGCAGTGGTTTCTTGATTGGTGATGGTAGGTCACATGGGCAGTGTGGTCCTCTGGATGTTGTTAGGGATGGGCAGGAGGGCTGAAATTATGGAAGTGACATGTGGGGCTTTTCACTATGGCAAAAATGTCCACGGCGCTGTTGCTGTTCCTTTTGCTATGGTCAGTGAGTGTGAGGCATTTGGTGGCTCTTATGTGCTGATGGTAGCATCTGAAGGAGGATTTGTAGGTGCCCTTGTTAGTGTTGTTCTGACTTTGCCTACATCTGCATTCAAGTTGCTTGCAGTGGCATTTGGTGATCCTGAATACTTCTGTGCACCAGCTTGCTTGCGATCTGGCTCTTGTGGCTTCATTGACTTTAAGAGGAGCCAAGGTATCTACATGAGCGGTGATCAGGCTTTGAAGTTGGAGATCGATTCTTATGTTAAATCATATGCATAGATTTCTTCAAACTGGAACTGTTCAGCATCAGGAGTGCCTAATGGTGCCTAAGTTGACATTTGGCAGACATCTTGCTTCGAGTGCCTGCTCTTTATGGGTAATAACTGGTATTTATTTATGTTATGTATGAATATTTATAGATACTGTATTATTAATGTGAAGAGTCTCTTGCCTTGTGCTGACAGAAGGAAATGCAGAAAGTCCTTCAGGCCACTATAACCCCGTTTTAAGAATTTTACAGACCCTCAGCAAATTGGATTCTGTTCGAAGCGATAAAGGCAGACAGCTGCCGTCCCTGCTCCTTGATCTGAACTTAGGTATTACAAATGTCACAGAGGAGATCTCAACTAGCGCTGAGGGTGTATCTTTCAATCTTGTGAGAGTGGGATAACGCAAAGATCATAGAGACCTTTGTGAATGTTTGAGGCAGTTTTCAACAGGATGTGTTGGTTGACAGGCAGGCAGTGCAGCTGATTTCAATAGGGATTGACATGTTTGAACTTTTTAAGATTTAACCAATGCCTGACTGTGGCATTCTGGAGTTTCTGGATACAAGAAATACATGAAAAAAAGAAAACCTTGCTTAAAAGGGAGTTGTAGTTTATGTACTTTTAAAACCTAAAATATAATTGTATATGTTCTTCCTGCATGTCGTCTCACCATTGTTCTAGGCATTGCACTATTTTTAAGGATCGTCTAATCACAAGTTGGTCCTGAGAAATGGGTGCAACAATGTGTGGTGACATGATCGCCATAATTCACCATTTGCACATTTACTATGTGTTGCTGTTCTCTATTGCAGAATGTCTGCTTGTGGTGTTATTAATGTTATGTGGGTGCAGTTCAACACACCTATCTCGTTAGGAAACCTAGCTATGGCATAAAAGCTTGATTTAAAATTGTTGGCAGCCTGTCCATCCTGTTTAATATATTGTGGCACCAGTTGTGGTGAGGCTGGTTGTACCTGGTTCAAAACTTTGGGAAATGTGGCTGGCGCAATTGCCTGAAGAGTGCCAACTGGAGCATAAATCCGACAGTTTCAAGAAAATGCAGCACTGAAAGTAATTTCATTAGAGGTAATGTAGCAGCCCTTATGCCCGTATTAGGACCCAGTGAAATTCCAATGTCATTAAGAAAGTCAAGTATGGAATCATTATCCAGCCTATATTTAGTGAGAATATAGGCTGAGGTCATAGTCAAAGGATGTAATGTCGTGATTAGTCTCGCCTGTCTCCTTGTGCTGCCGAGATCACTGATGTGAGCTCCTCCCTCATATTGGCGTAAACTTGGGGGTTCATAGCATTTAACCTGAAGTTCCGGTCAACTGCTCCCTCCATCGTGCTGGTGTGAATTGTGAGTTGTTGACGTTTCAGAGAGCTATTTATCTGCCAGTGAGTGTGCCGCGTGGATGTGCCGTTTACTATTCAGGGTAATAACATAAAGCTAATTTTTTTTTTTTTTTTTTTTTTTTTACAGGATTCTTATCTTTATTGCCTCAGGAAATGTTCTTTTTTTTTTTTAATTATATTTTTGTTAACAATTCCAATAAATACAGATAAACAAGTAGATCGAGCAATAAATATAGCAGCTTTGTAAACACATTAATACATACTCAATGATGACAATAAAAATACATAAAAGAAAAATACAAAGCAGTATAGAGAGGGAACGGTTCGAGCTGGAAAAAATTCATACACTTCTTAATATTGCCGACCTCCATTCGCCCAAGCTGTAATTGGTGCCCAGATTTCTTCCCCCAAAATTCTAGACCGCAATGCTCTAGTAGCAAAGATGTCTTTCTCTTGATTATACACCCCCAAAAATCTGGCTAACCACATCTGAAAACTGGGCGGATGCGGATCTTTCCATTGTGCTGCTAGTATGATTCTAAAAACAGCCGTCCCTATAAAAAGACATGCCTCTTCTTCACGACTAAAACCTAGGGTATTATCATATCCGAGAATATAAAGTGTGCTAGAAAACACCATCTTATGTCCAAATACCTCCTCCCAGAATCCTAACACCATATTTTTAAGTGGTATTAGTGCATGGCAATCTGAAAACATATGAGAAAGAGTAGCAGGTCCTATCCCGCATCTTGGGCAGGAATCGTCTGTTCTTTTACCCCATAAAAACAGCTTGACAGGAGTAAAATACAAATCAAAAATTGTCTTGTATAATTGTGCTTTCAAATTTGAGGATAAAAGCAGTTGAGATATTAAAACCAAACTCATGTCAATATTAATATCGGGGTTACGTAGTTTTTCGCCCCATGAAGATTCAACACTATCTAGATCGCTTGGAAGCTTCTCTTGGAGAATATCATATATAGTTCCTATCCGAGTAGAATCTCTAACAATGACATCCATAAATGGGACAGTTTCAAGAGGAGTCGTATTGGACCCTAAGATAGAATTAATTTGAATAAACTTAAAATAATCATTATTCGAAATTCCAAAAGTGTTTTGTATATTCAAAAACCTATGGCCTGTCCCATCCCCCAAAAAGTCACCAACTGTTTGTATCCCTGCTCTATCCCATTTTTTTGCAATTACATCATTAACATGTGATGGTAATATCGAGGATTGCCAAAGAGGGGTATATCTATTAAATTTCGGGATTTCCATCAGCTTAGCGGCCTGCCTCCAGACCTTCCATGCACTAATAATAATCCTCAACTTGGTTTTTTTATAATATCTTACTTCAGTTTGCCTTAACAGGAGTCCTTGAGCTTCTTTCCCCAATGCTATTTCATAGATAGAAGGAATCACAGCATCTTGATTATCTTCATTCATCACAAGGAGAGGTACCATTTGTTGAAGAAGGGTGGCCCAGTGGTAAAGCCTCAAGTTCGGAGCAGCTAGCCCTCCTCTGTTTTGAGGAAGAGATAAATATTTCATTGATCTCCTGATTTTCCCATACTGCCATATAAAACTAGACATTTGGGACTCAAGCAATTTCATGATTTTTTCCTCTAAAAACAGGGGGATAGCCCGAAATAAATACAGTATTTTAGGGAGTGTATTCATTTTTAAATAATTGCATCTACCAATAATGAATAGATGTAGGTTATTTACCCTTAGAAGATCTTTAGTAATATTCTTAATTAGAGGATCATAGTTCAGATTGTTAATGTTTTCTATTTTCGCAGTAATGCACACTCCTAGATAGGTCGTATTTATTGCAATCCTGGGGTCAGTAAATATAATATTTTCAGTACAGAGAATAACCGTCTTATCTCTATTTAAAGAATATCCCGAATATTGTCCAAATTGACGTGTAATTCTTTCAATTTCAACAATAGCCTCAGCGGGATCTGGTGTTAAAACTGCCACATCATCGGCATATGCTAGAATTTTAGTCTCGTATTCCCCAACGATAACTGGTTTTATTTTCTGGCTGTATAATAGTCTAATAATCAGGGGGTTCATATATAGCGCGAACAAAATCGGGGAGCAAGGACACCCCTGTCTGGTACCTCTTGAGATATTAATAGGTCTCGATTCAAATCCCATCATTTGGAACTTGGCCCTGGGTTGTTGATACATGGCCTTTATGGAATTAATAAGTCCTGGCCCGAAATTACATTGTTCTAAAACTCCCCACAGGAATCTCCAAGACACCCGATCAAACGCCTTTTCAGCGTCTAGGAGGATCATTGACATCGGTTCTCCCGTCTTTGACATAATATCAAATAAGGTAATAGCCCTGCGGGTATGATCTGTTGTGCCTTTGCCCGGGACAAAGCCATGTTGCCACTGGGAGACCAGATGTTTTATAACCCTCCCAAGTCGATTAGCCATAATTTTTGCATAAAGTTTAGAATCTGAATTGATCAGGGAGATCGGCCTGTACGATGTAGGTAAATCTGCTGGCTTGCCTTTCTTTGGGAAAACGATTATGTTAGTATCACTCCAGGATTCAGGGGGGTTCCCGCTTGATTGTATACCGATAAACAGGTCCACTAAATATGGTAAAATTTGAATACCTAAAACTTTATAAAGTTCGAGGGGAATCTTGTCGGGACCAGCTGCTTTCCCTGAAGCTAAGCCTAATAGAGCTAATTGAAGCTCTACAGTGTCAATTTCTCTATCAAGATCTTCTCTAGTGTCATTATCTATTATTTTGATTCCTTCCGTATCTCTCATAAATTCCCTAATAAAAATTTCTATTTCATCTGAATTATCCGATTTATCCAGACCATCTGAACCCGCTGGGATATCGTTTTGATCTAACTTTTGATAATACTGTTGAAAAATTTCAACGATATCCCCAGAGTTCGTATATTCCTGGCTGTTAGCTTTAATTGTAGTTATAGTGTTATATGTAGACTTCTGCCTAGTACGCATTGCCAATTGCTTCCCCACTCTCTCTCCATTCTCATACAGCTTAGCTCGATGTGCTTGGAACGTCTCTGCTGCTTTCTGATTCAGCCAGCTGTTAAGTTCTGTTTTCAGGACAAGTATACGACACATACTGGACCCCGCCTCCCCACCATTTGATATTAAAGACGTATGTTTCTCTTCAGCTGTTATCAGTTCCTGCATCAGTACTTGCTTCTCCCTATTTTGTTTTTTTCGATGCCTTGCCACATAGCTAATCGTTTCACCTCTAAGGGCAGCTTTAAAACAGTCCCAGACCATTCCCCTAGATGCACTATAACGATTCATATCAAAAAATTGTTGTGTCCAGTTTTTTATATATAAAATGTAGTCCTGATTAGATAATAATTTCCTATCAAATGTCCAAGTAGTGCGGGGTCTAGTGAAATTATCTAATTGAAGCGACAGAGTCAAGGAATTATGGTCGGATAGTAGTTTCGGGAGTTTAGTGATCTCAGCATGATCAGCAAGGTCCGTTGTTGTAAGTACATAATCTATTCTGACATATTTACTGTGGGGATGCGAGAAATAGGTATACCCAGGATCTGAATGTTTTTTTTTAACCCAAACGTCCACTAAGCCATGGATATCCATAAGTTGACAAATTGCTTTATATACTTTCGGTTTTCTTCCCACATACCCTAAACAATTTATACTTTCATCTGGTAATCTCATAGAGATATTAAAATCTCCACAAAAAACCATCGATTTAGGCCAGAACACAAGTTCTGATTCAAGATCTTTAAATATTTGAGGGTCATCTAGGTTCGAGCCATAAACTGAGCAGACAGTTACGCCGGAGGTTAGTTCTATAATTGCCCATCTCCCAAGGGCATCAGCTTTTTTGCGCGATGTTGTTTGAATAGATGATTTCACTAGTATAGTTACTCCCCGAGTGTTAGATGTTTGTGTTGTACTAACAGCGATATCATATCCTCCAAATTTAAGCAGATCTTTTTTTTCCCAGGATAGATGTGTCTCCTGTAAGCAAACTATGTCAAAAGATTCTTGCTTAATTATTTGTCCTAGTCGATTTCTTTTATTTCTGTCGTTCAACCCCGCCACATTCAAGAACAAATTGTTAGTCTCCCCATTTTAAATTATTCATTAATCTCCCAGAGCTTATCATTTTGATTATACCAAATGAGTGAAAGAGCCTATATCTAAGTCTTACGTTGCTCATCAAAGAATGAACCAAAATCATCCTCATAGTTATTTGTTTTGCCACTACTTTCAAATTATTTATTGGAAATGCTTTTTTCCCCCCCGTTTTTTCACCCACACCCTCCCACACACCCTGCCTGTACATGACAGGCCCTCCCTCCCACCCAACACCCAGAGTGAGGCATACAGACACCTAGGTCTGTTTGTGATGGTCGTGCCCGGTACAACCAGAGCGTGTGCCAATTTAATCTCACATTCACTGTGCAGAGTTCAATTAACCCCTTGTATCATTAAAGCAATAACAGTAACAACAGCAGAGGAGAGAAAACCGCCACATCAAAAGAAAGGAGCAAAAAAAAACCAAAGACAAACGCAAGCTACTCTCTGACGTCTTGATCCTAGTTTTATAATTATGATTATATTTTCCTCCTTATCCCCTTTCATTTCTTTCTCTCCTTCCCTCCTTTCTTACCCATTCCCTGCTCCCTTTTTTTTTTTTTAACCCAGAATTCCGTTTTCTATTCTTTTCTATTCTTTTCTTCTTTTCCTACCTCCTTTTCCCCTATTGTATCTACTTCAACTCTTCTAAATACTCCTTTGCTTTTATTTCTGAGGTAAAGAACTTAACTTCTCCCCAGATCACCTTTAGCCGTGCAGGATTATTTAGGTAGGCTTGAGCTTTTTTATCCTGAAAAGGTTTAATTAGCTGGCGCAGCCTCCAGCGCCTTTCAACAGTCGAGTGGCAAAAATCTGGGCGAACGAAGAACGAAATATCATTCCTCGTTCGCCTAGACTCCGGCCTGGCTTTTTCTTTTTTTTAAAAAAAAAAAAAAACCTTTATTCATCAAAAAACAGGGACACAGCTATTCAGCCGACAACCCGGAGGTTCGGCAGCTTCAAGAGGGCAGTACAAAGAAGCGTCCACAGTGCATAAAAGGAGAAGCAAAAAGGTTCTATTTTAAATAAACACAAACACACACCAAACCCAAGCAAGGCGAAAAACACTGAGTACAACTGGTGATTGCCCCTCAGGGGAGACCGGACCCCCCTCGTCTATCAGTCACAGTGCTGTGATAAGAGGAAAAAGGGGAAAAGCAGAGACCCAAGAAGTCAATTAACAATCAAATATATGTACAGAGCTGGAAAGAATGCTAAGGAGAGAGCTGCTCCTCGGGGGGATCCAGATCAGGGGCAAGACATATGCCCCCCCTATATTGGTTCCACCGCCCCCAAATGGCATGCCACTTCCGAGGGCGCCCTCTAGCGCAATATACCGTCTTTTCCCTGAGCATACTCCAGTCCATGTTTTCCTTCCACGCAGCCAATGTGGGGGGTCCCGCGGAGCCCCACAGGCGCGCTATGTCTCGCTTAGCCACCATGTTACCCAGTGTCACCCACTGGGTCTGTGCCGCATCGTGATCAGTAGGCCCCTAAACATTCAGGAGACAACACCCCGCCTCCGGCTGCATAACAATGCCCGTCACCTCCCCCATTACCGCATGGACTCTCCTCCAAAATTCCATGATGACGCCACATTCCCAAATGATATGCAGGAAGGTACCCACCATACCACAGCCCCTCCTACATAAGCCCTCCTCAGAAAATCCCATATGAACCAGCCTTGGCCCCGTAACATAGACTCTGTGGAGTATTTTGAGCTGCACCAGCCGCAGACGCGACGGAATCGCGACCTCCTTAGGAGAGGAAACCGCAGACTGCCAGTCCTCGTCATCTAGCTCAAGTCCGTCCCTAGTCCATTGGTCCCGCAGCCCCAATAGCAGGTCCGCCCGAACATTAATCAATTTCTTATAGATAAGAGAGATCGTACTCTCTGGCATATGGCCATCGAGGATCCGGTCCTCCAATGGAGAGGACTCAGGCACCTTCTCTCCTTCTACGAGGACTGACCGCAGGGCATGACGCACCTGAACATAGCGGAAAAACTCGGATTTCCCCAACTCATACTCCTTCTGCAGCTCTTCAAAGGACTTCACCCTCCCCTTAATCAGCAAATCTCCAACCCTGGAGATACCGATCAAGTCCCATTTCTCAAAACCTTTCGTATGCCAAAGCTTCCCCAATTTTTCAGAGTCAAACAACGGGGTAGCAAGGGTGAGCCTATCCTTCCAGCCCAGCGAGTCAGTCGCCAACTTCCACACCCGCACCGCCACCCCAGTGGGCCCTGTGAGGGACGAGTCCAGCGACCGCGAGTACAGCGCTCTGTGATAATTACCGCCGCGCAACAACCATCGGTCCATGGCGTAGCCGGAGCTTAGAGCCGGACCATAGAAACCATGATTAATCGCGCTCAACTGGGTGGCCCAGTAATAGCGTCGAATGTCCGGAAGCGCAATACCCCCGTCGTACCACGGAAGCGTCAACTTAGGAATCGCTATGCGCGGCCGCCCATCCCACAACAACGATCGCTGGAGGCTTTCGACCTCCCGAAAGTAACTGGCCGGCACCCAATCAAGAATATTCTGCAAGGCGTAGAGGAACCGGGGAAGAGACATCATTTTGAACAAGGCGGCGCGCCCGAGGAGGGAGAGCGGCATGCTCCGCCAGCCCGCAACATCCCGCCGCAAACGCGCCAGGGGAGGGAGCAGGTTCTTCTCATACCGCAAAGTGGAGTCAGTGGAGATAAAGATCCCCAGGTACACGAAGCCCTGCTGGGCGATCTGGATCGAACAAGTTCGCGGGACAGGTGGAACTTCGCCGCTCAGAACATACAGATATGATTTACTCCAATTGATGACGAGACCCGAGTTCTTACCAAAAGAGCGAAATACGGTCCTCGTGATCGGGCGACCATCTAAGTCCACGTATATCCGGGTGCCAGCGTATCCACGCCGCCAGCGGCTCGAGGGCGAGGGCGAACAACAGGGGCGACAGGGGGCAACCCTGCCGGGTGCCCCTCCCAAGCTGGAACGGGGTCGACGCCCGCCCGTTTACCACAACACTCGCAAGGGGACCCTCATAAAGCAACCTCACCCAGCTCACAAAACCAGGGCCAAAGCCGAACTTGGCAAGCACAGCCCACAGATATGCCCATTCCACCGTATCAAAAGCCATCGTGGCATCAAGAGACGCCACAATAGCTGGTTCTCGCAGCGTGCTCGCCCTGGCAATCACTCCATGTAGATGCCTAAGGTTTAACGCAGTGTTACGGTGCGGGATAAAGCCCGATTGATCCGGGTGGATCAAGTCTCCAAGCACCCTGACCAAGCGGCCCGCCAGAATTTTAGCCAGAATTTTCGGCTCGGCATTAAGGAGTGATATTGGCCGATAGGAGGCACACTTGTCCCGGGGTTTACCATCCTTATGTATCACAACAATCGTCGCCAGTCGCTGGTCCAACGGAAGGGACCCACTCCCCCGCGCCTCCACAAACATGGCGCGCAGGTGAGGGGCAACCCTATCCGGGAACAGCTTATACAAGTCAATCGGCAAACCATTTGGGCCGGAGGCCTTGCCCGAGTTCAGCGCGCGGATAGCACCCGCCACCTCATCAACTGTTATATCTCCATCGAGGTCATCTCTATCTACGTCAGAAAGGCAGGGCAGAGCGATGTCACGCAGGAGGTCACGCGAATCCTCAGTTGGCCTATCCGAAACCGAGGCGTAAACCATACGGAAATAATCCGAAAAACACTGTACTATACCCTCGGGATCAACAACCACCTCTCCCCCTCTCTCGTCAGCTCCAGCACCACTCTATTAACACGTTCTTTTTTGTCCAGCCACGCTAGGAGTTTCCCGGCCTTATCGCCAACATCGTACAAGCGACCCTGCTGTTCCCTACTGAGGGTCTTGGCGGCATTCGCCACCAGGTCCCTATATTCCGCTTGCTTCAAGCTCAGATTATGCAGTGAGGCCGCTGTAACCTCCCCCTCCAGGGCCACCTCTAAAGCCGTGATCTCATCCTCAACCTGTATAACCTCGCCATCTCTCCGTCGCTTGGTGGCCACTACCAAGGAGAGGGCCTCCCCTCTCAACACGGTCTTAAATGCTTCCCACAACGACACAGCCGAATCAACGGAACCCTGATTGTCCTTAAAATAGTGATCAACTGTCTTCAACAGCGCACTGCGCATCTTGGGATCACGAAAGTACCAGGGGTTAATAGGAGCAACCCTGCCCCCTCCCTCGCGGCCGACATCCAGCCGGACCCACACTGGCGAATGATCAGATATGCCCCGCGCCATATGCCTAGCCTCAGACACCAATGAGGCGTGCGCAGCCAGAGTGAGCAGGTAATCAATCCGAGAGAGACTACCATGCGCCCCGGAGTGGAAGGTATATTGGCTCTGTGTGGGGTGCCGGAGCCTCCAGCAGTCTACCAAGCCGAGTGTATCTATAAAGTCTGGAAGCCACTTCTGAGCCCCCCCGGTGTCCCTGGGCGGGTACCTATCCAGCAACCCAGAGCCGACAGCATTAAAGTCTCCCCCCACCACTAGCATACCCTCCGGGAGGTACAACAAGGCCCTACCCAGATCTGCAAACGTGGAGGCCTGCAGGGCAGGAGGGACATAAACCGAAACCAAAACCAACGTTCTTCCCTCCCACCTCCCCGTCACCGCCACAAACCTCCCCCTATCATCAACAATGGTGGAGTCCACCTCGAAAGGGAGTGAAGCTCTAACAAGGATGCCCACACCCCTGGAGCCCGAGGAGAATCCCGAGTGAGCGATGAATTTGTAACCTTTTCTATTAAGAGCATAGCAAGTATTACCTATAAGGTGTGTCTCCTGCAGTAGGGCCACATCCGGCAAAGACCGTTTCAAGAACTGCAAGACTATCCCCCGCTTAATACGATCTCCCAAGCCATTAACATTCCAGCTAATAATATTTAAGCCCCTACCCCCCATCCCCACACACAAAGAGGCCCACCCCACACCCGAAGAGCCACCATTGAACAACCCTGACAACCATTACTACGCCTTGCAAAAACAAACCCCCCAACAACAACCCCAAAATCCCAACTCTCCCCCCCACCCTGCACCCCTGCTGCAGCTTACAAAGCCCCCCCAACTTGCAGTGTGCCTGTCGCCCCACCATAACACAAAACTACAAAAAGTACCCCGAGGGAGGAAAGAGCTCCCATCTCCCTCCCGCAACCCTCCGTATTACTGCAATCAGCTCAAGTCAGTGTCCGAAACCAAAGCCAGTCAGTCCGGCTCCAAAGGCATCAACCCTGCCCATCCCGGTCACCCTCCACGTCTGTGGCAGCATCCCCGCCAGTCCGTCGTCGGGGCAGAGCGTCCAACCAGTCTCCGGCCATAGCAGGCGACTCAAAGAAGAAAGTCCGGTCCTCATACACCACACGTAATCTGGCAGGGAAAAGCATAGCATACTTCAGGTCCCTCTCCCGAAGACGTCTCTTCACCCCCAGGAAACTCTGCCTTTGCTTTTGCACCAGCTGGGTGAAGTCAGGATAGAAACTCACTGATGCGTTCTGAAAAGGGACCGGGCCCGTCACCCGCGATGCTTGCAGGATAGCGTCCCGATCTCGGAAATGAAAGAGCCGGGCGACAATCGGTCTCGGAGGGGCTCCCGCCCTGGGCCTCCCGCCAGGGACTCTGTGAGCCCGCTCGACTGCAAAAAACTTTCCAAGGCCCTTAGGCTTCAGATGGTTAAGCACCAAGTCCTCCACGAGCAGATCTGCGGAGTTCTCATCCGAGGATTCCGGGACCCCAATAATGCGCACGTTGTTGCGCCTGGCCCGGCCCTCAAAGTCCTCCAGCCGGCGGGCGGAGAGGTCGTTCTCGGCCCGCAGCTTACGAACTTCGGTCTGAAGTTCCGAGACATCATCAGCGAGGCCTGTGGTCTTGAGATCAAGGGATTTAACCCGCTCATTAGTTTTGCCCAAATCCGCGCGGATCAGGTTGACATCCACCAAGATAGTATCCACTTTATGCGCCAGGGCATCAAACTGTCTCCCAATCGAGGCCTGCATCCCCTCGAGCGCACCCATGACATCCTGCAACGAGAGCTCCGAGGTCGGGGATGAGGCAGCCTTCTGTACGTCCAGCGACTGGCCCGATCCACCAGGCGATCCCTTCTGCTGGGCATAACGATCCATATTATTGGATTGGGTATAGGCTCCCCGCCTGGTAGCCTTGGGTTTCAGCCTATCCACCTCTGCTTTACCCGACATGTCTGGCACCGAGCAATCCGGTGCAAAGAGACGACCCTCTATCAGTCAGAGGGAACAGGAGAAGCCAGATCTGCAATAACCAGTCAGAGTAGGGCGCAAGGCGTCCAGAGGATAGTAAAGCATCAGAAGGCACTCCCGGGCAAAGGCAAACAAAGGGCGAGAAAGTGAAAGTACAGCGTTCTCCGTCCGCCAGTTCACACCTCGCCAGGCCGCTGTTGTTCAATTAGAGGCCGGGCATCCTGCCAACGCCAGCCCCTTTCATCCCTCGGAGATAGGCCTCAATCTTCCGCCGTGCACAACTCCGGTTCCCGGTGGGCGATCCGAGCCCGGGCAGCATCAATCGCCTCAGCAATGAGTCATCTGCAAGATGCCGTGCATATAAAACAGGATTTAAGACAGGATAATCGACGGAGGGCGCGTGGGTCCCGGGAGCTCAAAGCTCACGCGGCCATCTTGGTCAGGCGCTAGGCTCCTCCCCCCCGGCCTGGCTTTTTCAAAAACAGCCTGACGGAGCAGGAAATTACCAAAAAAGATAAGGATTGCACGAGGGTAAGCACCAGGTTTCTGCGGTTGTCTTAAGGTAAATGGCATACGGTGAGCCCGTTGAATTTCTTTGGCCCAATCCCAGCTAGCAAGCTCGGGCATGGAATCACGAAACAAATCTATTACAACAGAGCGAACATCCCCGCCTTCGGCCCCCTCGGGAACCCCCAGCAGTCGTAGATTATTCCTTCGCTGGTAATTTTCTAATTCTTCCAATTTCCATTTGACATCTGTAAACTCGGCTTCATGAGAGCTCACCCTAGCTGCAACTGCTGCAGTCTCGGTCTCGTTAGAAACAATCCTTGACTCAATCTCAGTCAAACGCTCACCAAAAGAGCTACATGTCTTTGTTAGTCTGCGCACTACTCCCTGGACTTTGCGCAAAGCGGTCTGTGCCTTACGCCAGTCCTGAGATGTTTCTTCCCGATGTGCAGCAATAGCTTGTAGGATAGTATTGAGGGCCGAAGGTGCAGGGTCTAGATGTATTGTGGGGTCAGATTGTTGTTGGGAAGAGGGAGTAGGGCAAGGAGCGATCAGCTAATTTACGGAGGTTAACCAAATATATGTTTTTTATGTTTTACATTTGACAAATTGCAAACAAATAATATTTGTTTTCCCGGGGGTGAGAGAAGCTATGGTCACCAATTAGGCTATAAGGATGTGAATCTCCGACTCCGAGGCCTCAACAACAAAGCAACACGGTGGGCATCCACCATTTTTTCACCCCCCAAACCGGAAACAAACATTGGAATATGCATAACCTATTATAGCAGAGTTTGATGAATTTAGCTCACCGTCCGTGACTGTTAGTGCACCGTGCCCGGGAAGTGGATGAGCCACGAAGTGTGGCCAGAATGGAGGCACCGGGACGCTCCCTCATCTGTGCATGTTGGAGCACCCAGGACGGTAACATGTATAATCCAAGAAGCTCATTGAGCTGACGACATTCAGCTGAGGTAAGATTTTGTGCTTGGGTAAGAGAGGAAGACCCAGTTGCAGCCGACATAGCTCACGGGTAGGGGTGCAGGCGCAGGGTCATGTGGGGTGGGCGGGGGGAATGGGCAAGTGGTCGTGAGGGAATGGGCGGTCGCGCTTGTGTATAAATAATAAAACATTTTTAAACCTACCTTTCCCGGGTCCCGCGTCTTCACTGCTCGGTCTGCTCCTGCTTTCCTGCCTAAGCAGGAACAGGAAGCAGGCGGCCTCCCTACCCCTTCCTCAAGCCAATCACAAAACTGCAATGGCAGCGTTGTGATTGTTTGGGACGCCGACCACACAGGCGTCTATTGGGAGGCCAATTTCTCCATGCAGGCTGCATGCTTATGGCCATGTGATGCAAGGGTCGGAACGATTCATCTGGGTGCAGATCCCTTTCTACTTTGATATATATTGAGACCAATTAATTTGACCTGGTAAAATGTTAGGAGTTCATCAGTTGTGAGGCTTTCCCTCTTTTGTGTACTTATTCCAAATATCATCCTCCTGCCACCATACATCCTTGTGGTGATGCACTAACATCCGCCTACGATGCACAGTGGTGCTTCATATACCAGAACCTTGCAGCTAGGCCATTGGGTGAGTTACCATGGGACCCTAAGAGCATAAGACTCATTTAGGTCGCCTCCATCACTTGAGAAACGTTAGCAGTTTGGTAATCCATTGTCAACAAGAAGAGCCTTACCGCTTTTCCTTCCCCCTTCACACCAATCGTAGGCAACACAGATTTCACACTGAGTTTGATGACACTGTCCTTCCAAGTTTGGAGGGAGAGGGATTGCTTTTGCTTCTACTCCGAGGGTCAAGGGAGAACCTTTGAGGAGATCAAGCATCAATATGGGATCACCGAATCTGAATGTTTACATTACCTTCAGATCTGCCATTGGGTCTCCCGTAATAATATTAAATCATGCACCAGTAGAACACCTACACACCTTTTGAGATGTTTATCCAGGCCTATCCTCTTTCAAACACTTGAACTCTAACATATACATCATACTTAACACCCCAACATCTCTTGGTAAATCAGCCTTTCAATTACATTGGAAAAAAGACCTTAATATTAGTTTAGATGCCAAACAATGGCATGAGGTATTCCTACAGCTAAGGGGCTCCAGCCTGGAGCCTCTGGTCCAAGTAATGAACATGAAACTGGTTCCAACAACCACCTACGGCAGTGAAACATTACTTGGCAGGTACAAAACATTGCTGGATATATGGGCTTCTAAAATTTATACATCATCATTTAGACTTCTAAGAATGGCTGCCCCGGCTCAGGTAAGGCTTGAATTTGGCCTCATAAAACAATTATTTGCAAAGCAGGGCTCATTTATTAAATCATGACACAAGCTGTCACCCTAAGTGAGATAGGTATGCGGAGACATAGGTCCCGTGCATAGTGTCACTGGAACCAAACTGTACCTACATGATGAGCCCTAACTAGGGTGAAACCAGTCCTCTGTTGTTTGTGTTCCGGTTTAATGAGCACCTGGCCTTGCAGTCGGGCTGAACTGTTCCCATTGGAGCAGGGTGAAGACTGATTTACATATGGCTGGGTCCAAAACTGAGGTGGCATGATGTGCAAAATAACAATGGACTGGAATGCGGCCCCGGGTAATTACCAGCAGCTGAGACTAATTCAAGCATTCCATCCATCACTTTTTTAATAATTTAGTGTCTCTCCATAAGTGGTACGGAAATGTCCAGACGTGGGTCCTGTGCACATTGTGTCACTGGAACCAAGCTATACCTGCTGATGAGCCATAACTAGAGAAAAACCGGTCCTGGGTTGCTTGTATTCCAGTTCAGTGAGGACCTGGCCTAGCAGTTTGGGCATGCCTGTTTCCATCGTAGCAGGGTAAAGACTGATTTGCATATGGCAAACTGAGATAGCATGGTATGCAAAATAACAATGGACTGGGATACGCCAGGCTAAGTGGCTGAGATTAATTCAAGCATTCCATCCATCGCTATTTGTATATTTTAGCCTACTTTAGAGTGGCACAGTTGCGTGTCATTGTCAACTGGTCCCTTGAGGAGATGGACAAACATTGGCCACATATGGACAAAGTGGTGATAGGGTATTATCTCTGGGATTTGTTTTGGAAACCAAAAGAAGATAGTCGTGCAGTACATAGCTAAGCACACCCACAAAGGCCACTCTCACAATATGAAAAAAAGTGAACGGTAAATCTCACTTGGCTACCTTTCCCTCTCCTCACACGCCCATACACCTCAACCCCTTGCTTACACCAGCTAATGAACCTGGCCCTTTTGATGAATAGAACAAAATAATCGCTTCATCATATCCAATATGTTCCAGGGTTCAGAAATACTATCACTTGAATCTCGTAAAACGAACTTTCACTTAAGTGAAACAGAGAGCTTTCCTTATTTGTAAATACGCCATTGGGGTATTCCACCCACAAATAAAACAAGCTGCTGCTAGGAACCTTACCTCGATTAGGGAATTTGTGCAACTAGAGGGGAGTCGAAGGGTCACGTCAACTACATTTATGGCCTTTTAATATATGCATTGTCACAACCCAGCCATTCATATGTCTTTTTGGAACAGAATTTTGGGGGTAACAATATTCGTTGGACAATAAGTCCGCCATGATGAGATGCTCAAACATTTTCCAATTCCAAGGCAGGTCAAGAAGCCCACTACAAGGTAATATTTAACTGGTATCTTTATCCGTCTAAACTTGCGAAATTCCACCCATGTGACTTGTCCCTTATGTTGGAGAGGCCATGGTATACTGTGGGCACATTTGGTGGGACTATCTACACAATAAAACATTCTGGACTTAAAACACTAAACTTTTTCTGATCACTTAATAACGGGGAACAGCCTAGAGGCCGCTAAAACCACACTAGCAGCTTGTTGGAAGAAAGCAAAAACTCTGCCAATATCATTGTGTTTATCAAACTGTGGAACACACTGGCAATGGAAAGGCTCTCGAAAGTAATGAATGGTATATGACTGTTAATGATCCTCAATAAGGTACATTGATTTGGGAATGTTTGGAGTGAGGGTCATTTTCTTGTATCGCAATGATAAAGAATTGTTGCTTGTGAAGTATATTCTGCAAGCTACAATACTGCTTCTAGTGGATTTGTGATCACAATTGGCTATATTACTTTATTAAATCTTTAACAGCTTGATACAAAATATGATTTAAACAATATTTCTAACTTGTATGCAGTTTACCATCTGCTCTGAGCAGGTGGAACTTGTCTGTGATAATTTCACTCTTTTTAGGTCGAAGTCTGCCAGACAGCACAGCTATCTGGTTTATAAAAGTAATCTTGAGGACATTCGGTAAGCTTCCCTGGGAATACATTCCACTGATTGCTTACCATTGGCTTTGTGGTTCGTAACTCGCATTTGTTTGCTTTTTATTCGCTGACTTTATTTGATTGAGGCTGTTCAGCTTGAATTCATCCCTTCCATTGAGCATAGCCTGTTTACAAGGGCCCCTTGTATGGTTCCACCAGTGCTACTTTCCGCAAACAGGCCTTTAAATCTTGCTCTTGTGTTGTCAGATTTGATTTGCATTCAGAGACAGAGGTCAAATGTCAGGCTCTGTCTTCCTAGCGAGCTTGGTGTTTACTTTCTCTTTCTGACTTCAGAGTGAGAGGATTTATGTGACAATCATGCTGGCTACTGTGGGTGTGCTAGAGGAAGACTGCACAATGTTCTTTTTTCTAGCACACAATAAAATGTAAATGTCTGTGTGGTATGCTCTGTATAGAATGTTATCACTCGTGTGGGGTTCCACGTTCCACTTGTAACGGGCGGTGGATTGGAGTTATGTGCGTCTTGGATGTGGTTGTCTAAGCTGTTCTTTCTTACTTGGAATAAACCTATCTGGAAACCTGATTTGGCTACCTCGCTGCATACTTCACATTGGCGACGAGGATGGGATTAAGGGAGAACAGCGTTCACTGGAAAGTACCAAGACAATTTTTTTTAAATTTGTTTTTTTTATCCATTAAAGTGCGTGTATGATTTCACACGCACCGGCGGCTGATCAAATTACTGTGCTTTGATTGCACCTGCGGCCGAATTACTGACTCGGAGTCAAGTTTCCCGGATGTATTGCGGATAAAGAAACCATCAGCTTTTCATGGTGCGTCATGGTGTTTCAGAAGTCTTTCATCGCTCGTATCCAGTCTGGCAGATCTAACTGTGGTGAAGACCGTGGTTTGTGAGGGCGTTTACAGCGGGAATTGGGATTAGCGGAGTTTCAACGTACATACATTTTAACATACTTTATTACGGATCGTCAAAAGTAAACAACTCACGTTCAACGGAGTTTGGAATGCCATGGTTCGGTCCCCGCGCCTCTGCATCTCCACGATCTTTGTTAAATGACGACGAACAACGCTGAGAGCACACGCAACACGCTCAGAGCGTGATTTCATCACACGTTTGGCGGCCATATTCAGGGAAATACTCAACCACTAGCGCGTTTCAAAACAGCTAGTCAACAACGGCTATTCAATGGAAAAGGAAAGGCGAGCACTAACTTTGGTGATTCGCACACCACTTATGTAAAGAAGAAATTCTTCTGTTTTTTTTTCTTCTTCCTAAATTTACCTTCTTATTGTTATTTATATTGGTTTGCTCTCCTTTGTGTCATATGTCATAGGGAAACGTTTTTATTCAGAGTGTGGAATTATATTTTACAAACTCATTTAAATATCCACAATAATTTTAAAATTCAACTGCATTTTTAGTGTAAGAGGATTATTTTAAATTTAACATGTCAAACATTTCTGCTCCCCCACATTTTTTACCTTCTGCTGGCGAGCCAAAAATGGAATGGGACCTATGGTATCCCATGTTCATAGCCTATGTAGAAGTTCTGGAAGAGGATGGTTGTACTCCCAAAAGAAAACTAGACCTGTTGAGACACTGTTTAGGGGGTCAAGGTATTAAACAGTTTGACAACTTACCTCCCTTGGAGAGCGCAGAAGGAGTAAATGTTTTTGAAGTCACAGTAAAAAAAAATGAGCATTAGATTTGGAAAAAAAAACAATGTTGTAATGGAAAGATTTAAATTTTACTCCCGCGCACAAAAAGAAGATGAGTCTATTGAAACTTATGTATCTGCCCTACGCTAATTAGCAGGCTCATGCGCATTTGATACTATCAATTATGAGCAAGTGTTAAGGGATCAAATAATGATGAAAACAAAAAGTAAGAAAATACAAGAACGGTTGTGGTTAGGAACTGAGTCGTCATTAACTGCTGTAGTGAATATTGCCAAAGGCATCGAACAATCGGAGAAATTTGTTAGTGAAATTAGGGGCCAGGCTCCAATATGTAATATTAAGGTACAAGATCCTGTAGTTGAGGTATCACTTGTTAAAAACCAAGTTACAACTAAAAGGCCACAGTTTGTCAACAGAAAGGAGTTTAGTTTTAAAGATAATAAGCCTAATAGAAGAAATCCTATCATATGTTACAGGTGTGGCAGCTTTGACCATGTGGGCAACTACAAAGGATGTCCTGCGTGGAGTAAAATTTGTATCAAGTGTAAGAAAGCAGGTCATTTTGGGAAAATGTGTAGGTCAATGCAAAAAATTAATTGTGTAACATATGATGAAGAAGAAATTTCCACAGACTTCAATGAATTTAATTGCATCTCTTGTGTGACTGGGAGTAGTTGCAAGGGTTTTCCATCTGGCACTATATTTATTGATGGCAAAGCAGTGCTAATGATGATCGATTCTTGTGCATGGTACTCTATCATTGGTATGGAGCTATTTAAAAAATTGTGGGACAAAAAGCAATTATTGTCTCCGGATATCAAACCGGGTAGCTATTCAGGACACAAAATAGACCTGGAGGGTTTTATTTGGGCAGACTTTGAATTTAAAAGAAAAAAAACAAGGGTAAATTATATGTTGCGACCAAGGGGGTATCCATTTTGGGATGGCCACATCAACAAGAGTTGGGGATCAAGTTGGATCCTAATGCCTCGCCACCTGTATACAGCATTTTGGCAGAGGATGAAGCATTTGTTCAAACCATAAAAAGTTTGTATCCTAAAGTATTTCAAGATACTCTTGGAGAATACACAAATTTCAAACACAAGATTATCCTGAAAGACTCAGCACTGCCCGTAAGACACAGAGTACGTAATGTACCTTTGGCTTACCGCACTAAATTGAAGGACATATTGGGTGATTTGGTGTCAAGAAACGTCATTGAACCAATTGAATCTTCCCCTTGGGTTTCTCCGGTGGTTCTTTCCCTCAAAAGCAATGGTGATTTGCGTTTGTGTGTCGATTTACGCAGTCTAAACAAAGAGATCTGGATCGATAGACACCCATTGCCAAACATACATGAGATGATCTCAACACTCTCAGGTGCGTGTGTGTTTTCCACTGTAGATTTGGCAAGTGCGTATCATCAGATTGTTTTACATGAGGAATCCAAATCCCTAACAGCCTTCATCACACCCGAAGGTATGTTTCAATTTTTAAGGATGCCTTTTGGGTTAGCTAGTGCAGCTTCAGTTTTTCAAAGGATCATGAAAGAGGTGTTGGAGAATTGTCCTGGTGCGATTGCGTTCCAGGACGATATTTTAATTTTTGGAAGAAATTTCGAGGAACATGATGCCAATTTAAAAAAGGTTTTAGATGCTGTACAAAAGAAAGGGCTAACACTGAAATTCTCTAAATGTAAGTTTAGGAAAAGTAGAGTAGAATATTTAGGACATGAAATATCAAGTGAAGGAATTAAACCTAAATTAGATCATGTGAGGAGTGTTCAAAAAGCGCCGGCACCTACCAATAGAGAGCAATTGTTATCTTTTTTAGGTTTGACTGAATTTTATAGCAAATTCGTGAAGAATTATTCTTCAAAAGTATTTCCCCTACGTGAATTGTTAAAGAAAAATGCGAAATTCATCTGGGGTAACCAACAGAATTTAGCCTTTGAAATTCTAAAAAATGATATCAGTTCTGCTCCCTTTTTGAGACCATTTGAGATTGGTGGTGAATGCATAGTGGCTGTGGATGCTAGTAGTACAGGTTTAGGGGCGGTACTGATGCAGAAGAACTTTGGAGAGGAGTTTGTGATATCTTATGCCTCTAGGTCACTACGAGGGGCAGAATTCAACTACTCCACAATTGAGAGGGAGTTGCTCGCTTGTACTTGGGCTGCACAACATTTTAGGCAATTTTTGTGGGGAACAAAGTTCCAATTGAGGACAGACCATAAACATCTAATTAATATGTTAGCGGCTGGTGGTGGCAGAACACTTACAGCGCGGTTAGCAAGACTAGCTGCAAAATTACAAGAATATCAGTGTTCTGTGGTGTATATTCCTGGCCGGATGAATGTACATGCAGATTGTATGTCTAGATTGTCTTTGCCTTGGTCCGATGTCCCAGATTTAGATGGGGAGAAAGAAGAATGTGATGTAGCATTCACTATGGAGGATATTAACCACAGTATGGGTTCAAGTTGTTTTTCAAAAGAGCTGTGGGAAAAAGAAATGTCTAAAGATGTTACATTGAACAATGTGATAAATTATCTCCGTGTTGGCTGGCCGGAAGAGAGGAAGCTGAATGGAGATATCAGTTAAAATAAGAGACAAACTTATGTTCTCACATGGTTTTGTAAGTAGGGATGATAAAATAGTACCTCCACTAGGAATCAGGAACAATTCAATTAACCTATCCCATGAAGGACATATGGGCATGTCATGTACCAAAAGACGTTTAAGAGAATTTTACTAGTGGCCTTGCATTGACAACATGGTTGATAAATGGGTTAGAAATTGTGCTCTCTGCTCCAAAAGTGATAAGACTGTCAAACCGCTATCGGTGGATGTCTCTCCGATTGAGTATTCACAAGGACCGTGGGAAAAACTGGGTATTGACATAATTGGCCCTTTGGGTCTTACACCTGTGAAAAATGTTTTTGCATTAGTACTAGTGGACTATTTCTGCAAATGGCCGGAAGTCAAAATAGTGGACAAAATCACAACAACTCAAGTTATAGAGTTTTTGGACAATGTTTTTAGCAGGGAGGGCTTGCCTGCTGAACTTGTTTCTGACAATGGCCCACAATTCATTAGTAAAGAACTAGAATTGTTCTTAAATAAGTGTGGTATTATCCACAAGAAAGTGTCTAATTACAATCCTATGGCCAATGGTCAAGTGGAACGATTCAACAGAGTGGTAAAAGAATCTATACAATTGGCTGTTAAAAGTAACATAGATTGGAGGAAAGCTTTGAGAGCCACTTTGCTTACATATCGTACTTCTCCTCATTCCGTAACTGGCTGTTCTCCATTCGAGATGTTAAGAGGGAGGAAAGCAAGCTCGAAACTCAGACCTTGGTGGTTAAAATCTAATGAATTTAGTGATCCTTTGGTAGATTTTGAAGCGGTAAGAGAACGTGTACTAAGATACCAAGACAAAATGCGAAGTGGAAGTTGTACAAAACGTCCTTCCAACCAAAAAATTAAAATTGGTGATTTGGTACGTGTCAAGTTTGGGTGTCCTGACAAAAAATGGTCTAAGTGGTCTGATACCCTCAAAGTCATTGAGGTTTTTAGCAAAGCTGTTAGAGTCCAAGGTGGGAAGATCTGGAATTTTAGACGAGTGTCCATGTATAGGTCTAACAATGATTTTAGCAAGTTAGATGTCATGCCTAAAAAGGATTTGGGAACTAAGGAGAATTGGGACGACTGTCAAAATTTCTTTGATACTTTTGATGGTTCTTCTGGGCAAGATTTCTGTGTTTCTTCTGCTAATGTTTAAGGAACCTGTGGAGCTATGATAGACTCAACTTTAAGCCCAGACAATGTAACAACAACCATAGCTCTTCCTGTAAATCGTAATGTGGTACCTGGGGCTTCGGGTCAGAGACAAAATGATGAGGTATCTGTTCTAAGGAAAAGTTCTCGCATTAGGAAATTACCTGTTAAATTGAATGATTTTGTCAGATTTTGATTTCTTTCAAATGTTAACTATGTTGTAAGTTTCCTTGGGTATATGAATGTTTTCTTTTTGTGTTTTTTTTTTATTTTAAGGGGGAAGGTGTGTGGTATGCTCTGTATAGAATGTTATCACTCGTGTGGGGTTCCACGTTCCACTTGTAACGGGCGGTGAATTGGAGTTATGTGCGTCTTAGATGTGGTTGTCTAAGCTGTTCTTTCTTACTTGGAATAAACCTATCCGGAAACCTGATTTGGCTACCTCGCTGCTTACTTCACACTGTAAGTGAGCTTTGCAGATATTTCAGAATATATCTGATTTATGGAAGAATAAATTGCCCACATTTGTGGGTAATTCTAAAGTGTGGTGGAAACAAATATCTAATCTACTATGGACCACTGCACTCTACGTGACTGTAATCTACACTGCACTACTGCACTCTGCCCTGCAACGTTTCACACCACCTCACTCTACTCTCACACAATCTGCTCCATGGCACTGTACTCTACCCAACTCTACTCCACCCAACACCACTCCACTCTTTGCCACACCACTCTATGCCACTCCACTCTATGCCACTCCACTCTATGCCACTCCACTCTACGCCACTCCACTCTAAGCCACTCCACACTCACTACACAACTCTACACTAGACCACTGCACTCTAGGCTACTGCAATCTAAGCTGCACCACTCAACTCTACGCCACTCTACTCTGTACCACTCTACTCTACGTCACTGCACTCTACACCACTCTTCTCCACTCTGCACCACTCCACTCTACGCCACTGCACACTATGACACTGCACACTAAGCCATTCTATTCTATGCAACTCTACTCTACACCACTGCATTCTACAGCAATGCACTCTCCACCACTTTACTCAAACCCAGTGCACTCTACCCCACTGTACACTACCCCAGTCTACTTTGCACCACTGCACTCTATGCCACTATATTCTACTCTGCAACACTCTACACCATTTCACTCTACGACACTCCACTCTGACACCCTAGTCTACGATACTCCACTCTGATTCTCTACTCTATTAAAATCTACTCCACTCTACTCCACTCTATGCCTCTCCACTCTAGGCCTCCACAATCTATGCGCCTCCACAATCTATGCCCCTCCACTCTACGCATTCCCACTCTACACCCCTCCACTCCACTCTAAGCCACTTCATTCTATGACCCTTTACTCTAACTCTGACACACAATGCCACTCCACGCCACGCCACTCCATTCCACGCTACTCAACACTACGAAAATCTACTCTACTCTATGCCCTTCCGTTCTGACACTCTACTCCTGCCACAACACTCTACACCTCACCATGACATTCCACTTCACTTCACTTCACGCCACTCTACGACAATCCACTCTACTCTACTCTAAGCTACTCCACAACACTCTACGCCTCGCCAGTATACTCCACACCACTCACCGTTATGCCACTAACTTTTAGCCATGCTGAACAGTATCCACACTGGTGTATAACATGGCTAAAACATATTGGCAAAGCATAGGTGAGACCTATTGGCTTTGTTAATGCTTGTTTTAATCTGAAACAGCCACATGTATTTGAAAGCTTACTTCTGCCCCTGGATTTACCATATGTGGTTTTTCCTGGGGTGGTTAAAGTAGAGGCAGATTTTTTCCGGATGCAATATTTGTAAATGGAGAAAAACTATTTGGATGAACCTGCAGTTACCACACCCGGTGTGTCCGTGTGTGTCACGTCTGGTTCGAACTGAGACAAAAAATAAGTCTGGACACCAAAATAAAAGTGGTCCCCATTACAGTTTTAACCTTGTAAAGACATACTCTTTAGATTTTATAGGGAACGGGAGACTGTATGCATTTATGCTTACTGCAAGCAATACTTTTGGTCATTTCAGGGAAATTAACAATAAAAAGCCAGCCCACCAGACCATAAAACAGGCCTACAAACAGCCCAAAAACCGACCCTCAACCTCATCTATCAGACCAGTCCTTCGGCCACCTCCTGCCTCTTCTGAGTATGAATGAATGAATGAATGACCGGTATTTATATAGCGCACAGCTATTCCGTCCGGAGTGTCCCGGCGTATAGCGTTAGATGAGATTTTAACACCCATTGTTAAACTAGTGACTGCCTGCAGTGGTATTACTGCTGGAAGCCTGTGGTAATACCACTGAGGCAAACTCGCAGTGAGGGCCAAACCCTCCCCAGGCTAGAGGCCGGCACGGGTTTGAATCGGAGATTTGGAAATAGGTCCGGCTAATGTTATACTGAAGCCCCGGCCTCTCGTCCCCTGCAGCCTCCTGCCCCTTCAGACGCCATTGCCTCCTCTGTTTGTTGGATAGTGTGAGGATCTTGGTGGGGAGAGAGGTGGGGCTGTCAAACTATGAGTCAATCAAAAGCA
The DNA here is from genome assembly GCF_964204655.1 of Triturus cristatus. Classification (NCBI taxonomy): domain Eukaryota; kingdom Metazoa; phylum Chordata; class Amphibia; order Caudata; family Salamandridae; genus Triturus; species Triturus cristatus. The sequence continues at coordinate 616,600,616 of NC_140583.1, read as the reverse complement.
CATCAGAATATAACAAACAGGGTGAAAGTGCAGTGAAACATCAAGAAAGCAAAGTGCTTTGATCCCCAAGGACCAGCCATACGCCTACTTTAATGTGGTATACGTAAATCTTTTTTCTTCAGTCGTTGCTCAGAGTGAAAGGAAGGGGTGGGTGTAATACTGGGCTTTCACGTGAGCCTGTGGTATGCTTTGCTGCTTTGCACTTATTGAACTTGATCAGGAACCGTCCTATCGGAAAAAATAAATCAAGATATTTCTGATGCAAGTAATCGGGCAGCATGACACTTAGCAGCTTTACAGCCTCGGTGGCACAAGATTTACCCATCTGTCTCAGACTCCGGGTCCCACAGTGAATATATTTACAACAGTTTCAGCATGCCTTGGAAGCAGCGGCTCCGAGGCAGCAGGCATACCGCCTTAGGACAAATGACAATATCAAAGCTCTCCGACATTTAAACAAAGAGGTGTGTGCGTGTGTGGCACTCAGGCAGCCAGATCTCGATGGTGCTGATGACGGTATTTTGTAGCAAGACTTGAAAAATTATCCAACACATACATCTTTTCACTTTAGACTGAATTGGGTGTTGAGAGCCATTCATTTCAAGAGCTTTGTAGAAAAAATATGGAAAGGGATATGGAAAAGCAAACAGCAGATTGAGCCTCCACTTCTGCCTTGACCCCCAGATGATTGCAAAATAAATATTGATGTGTGAATCTTTAGGGATCCCTCATTTTTCAGCCCATGTAACCCGCAGCTCCGCGCTGTGTGGCCTGCGGGTCTTGATGCGCCTGTGGTGGCCGCTCTGTACTTCTCTGCAAGGATCAGAGAGACGTCTCTTGGGTCACATGTTCATCAGTCCCCAACCATGCTTCCAACAGCTTCTGCTACAACATAACACATTCAACACCTGGCCTGCCACAGACCAGCGTCAATCCTGTGTGGACTGTGGCAAATTACTCTCATTTGATCTTCACAAACATCTCCTTTTCAGGCTGCAGGTTGTCCAAATGGCAACTTCCCAGTTTCTTCCTGGACCTAGGTGCAACAACTAAGGAATCTCAATCTTTAGAGTACTGGCCATGGTGTTTAAAGCCCTTTATGGGGCTGTCCCTGCATTCCTTTCTATGAAATTGAGGTGCAATGTGCTATCCTGTGTCTAAAGGTCTTTGAATACTTCCTCTCCTGGTTGTAACCATTACTTGCTGTGATGAAAGGCAGTACAGACCTTTCAAATTCCAGTGCCTGTATACTAGAATTATTTTCTTTTATCCTCTCATCTTTGCTTGTATTCGTTTTTATATGGCACTGGAAGCCTGAATCACTTTGTTATTGACACGAAGGGCCTCTTTCTCCCTCTTCAGTCTTATCTCATCAATGGCTCCGCATTTCCCAGCTAACACTCTGTTCTATCAGTTGCACTATTTACATAACCTCAAAGCTTCCCCAAAACACATCAAGGCCTGGGTCACATTGACTGCATCAACACAGGGTGCCCTGTCATCTGTTAAGGCTGTCCTGCCACGCACAGAGCAACAGCTCATATGATGATGGCAGCAGCAACACCAGGTGCTCATTTGCGGCCAGTTATCTCAACCTGACCCGAAGCACCACCAGGCACACTTCGCAGTCAGGACAAATAAATGACTAATTTTGCATCAGCATCGAAGCTCTCCGGAATGGTTTTAAAAGGCCCAGATGTAACTAGCCGTCAGGATTACAGGGCCTTCGTCTGTGCTGAGTCTGCCTGACTCCTTTGTGTGTCGCTGTGAAGTATGAGGTCTTAGACGGTCTTGCTGCTTAACCTGTCCTTTCAGCATAGCTCAGGAGTCTCCATCCATGTCTGTAATAGGAGCCCCTTATGTTATTGTAACTAAGCTACTAGTATTATTAGTGTTGTAATAGTGACCATATATAACAAGATTACACTAGTGGCCACCCCTGCAAGATTATCAGCAGTGATCACTTCAGTTTGTCAGGCACGTTTGCCAACAGTAGTATAACAAAACTTTCTCAATGTGTAATGCCTCTACGTGGGTAATACATAACAGCCGTACGTGTAATACTCATGGCACCAAAGTAATAGTATTTGTAATAAGTCTCCGCAACGTCGCTTGATTTATCACTCAAATATCAGCTTTAAATATATTTTAGAAATTCAGCCATATTTCTCCAAATATCACCGTATGACAGTGCTTAATTTGAGGCAGTGGTTTCCGGTGCTCAGCACCGGCACTTAATTGTCAACACCAGCTGTTGTGAAAGTCTGCCACACCATGGTGCTGTCTGGCTAATTTGGAGATGACCACAACAATAGTTAATTTCAAATTCAATATACATTACAAATGATTACCTACCGCCCAAGCCATTCTTATAGCTTTAGGGGCCTGAAATAGTCTGTCCTGTCACACTTGTAGGAGTCTGATGGTTAGTAGTTGTGTTGCTGCTGTCAATGGCAGCGTAGCAGGGATAATGTATGGTGCAAGCTGCAGTGGCCTCCTGATGAGAGCCCGGGCACTTATTTTTTTTTTTTTACAAATTAAGCACTGCCGTAGTTCTGAAAATACAGACATTTTTGTCTCCTCCTTCTCCCTCCTTTTGTATACATGAATCCAACTAAGCGCAAGCTTCAAGTTTAGTAGGTTGGCCTGCATAGAGAGAGCTACTTATAGGTAGGGAGAAAGCTGTTAGCAGCTCACGAGCTACTTGCTGGACAAGCCTGGTATAGATCTTTCTTGATTTCTTTAAACAGGGCAATCAAGTATCTTCTCCTTTTTCTACTCTTGTTGTGTACATCTGCTGCCCTCATCTCCATCCTCCCAGTCAGTAGCATGAGCAATGCCATCATAAGTGTAATAAATGATAGGTTGTTGGATATACTCCTCTTGTTCTCTTATAGTTTGCACAGTCCTTGCAAAGACACCCCCCAAGTGCAACTATTGCATTCTGCAGGTTTTTGAAGACATACGTTATTATAATTTTTTTTAATAATCTTTATTCGGTTTTTGGTACAAGATAGAAAAGCCATCTAAGTATTTGCCTTTTGTTAGGCCTAACACCATTGGTGTGGTATTCCCAAAAACGTTTTGCCTTCACCTTCTCACTTTACTGAACTCGTTTTTGATGGCATTAGGACTCTGTGCTCCTTACCCCTGCTAACCAGTGCTAACATGCAGTGGTGGGGCATCCATTAGGGCGCCGGGGCATTGCCCCACTAATATATTGAGGCCCCATTCACAAATTGCACGCTGTCACTAACAACTTACTTTAAATTGATACCGGGCCAGCCGGCCACCGGGCCACACCCGAGGCTGTCAGGAGTCAGCGGCTTTGAAGGGGGGTGGGGCAGCAGGTTCAGTGAAGTGGTCGTCATCATGATGATTGACATCACGATGACCGCAAGGGTGGTCTAGCGCACAGCTAGAGTGCGCATTTTCGGTTTTGGGCTGATCATTTTTCCGACCAGACGGAACATGCGCACTAGGCTGCCTATTAGGAGAGTGACGGTTGTTTCATGCCGCAGCTCCGGTCTCCTAATGAGCGGCGAGTATCCCTACTCAAGCCAAGGATTGGCTGAAACGCACACGTTTGCCAGGCCTCTCCGCAGTCCTGAGCATTGTTGTGCATGAGGCGCCGTGCGTGGTTAGCACTAACATGGTGTATGACCAATCACTGCATGGCTTCTTGTGAAGCCATGCAGTGATTGGCCATTTCTACGTTGCTGGGCTGTTCAGCCAGCCTGTTGCTGCCTGCCTGTCAGTGCCTCCCCCTCATTGTGGGAGCGAGCGTGACTTCGGAGCCTTGAGTGAATCAGAGCACACCTCATGTTCAGTGCTACTGCTCGTGCTCGGGTGAATGTATTTGTCCCTCCTGACCTCCGCGGACCTGAGCCTTGATTGATTTCTCTAATTTGATCACGAAAAGTCTAAGATCTGATCAAGTCGATGACTCAACGTCGACCAGTAGTGCAGACTAAAGTCAGATTTGGCGATTCAGATAGTGAGTCCTGACAGTCTGAGCTGCGCAATGTGCATATTGTAATGTTGTATAAAATAATTAAATAAATACATGTATATCATCATCACTATGCAGAGTGGTACATGCTTTTCATGCTTCTAAAATGGAGGCTGTGCCGTAGCTCGGAGTGTACCAGCTATGCATATGGCAGCCTGGCAGGATAGCACTGTTAATAATATCAGCAGTATGGGATCACTGGGGGGAAGTAGGATAAGGTTGAGAGGTAAGCCGGTTCTGCCATGCTACCCAATGTCCATTTATTTCCATCACTGGCATCACTACTCCATTCTAGAAGCACAAAAAGCATCCATTTTGTTTAGTCGTGCCAAGGCTTAGTGATGTAACTGTAACAGCAGGCCCGTCTGGTTATCTGCGTTCGACGGTTCGAGCCTGTGCACTTTAGATGCCAGCCGCGCCGCCACTGGAATGACACCCAGGCAACATGTCGAGATCTTGACTGTTTTGTGCGACATTGTTCCGCCGCCAGCTGCTCTCTCCCTTAAACCCTCGGCTAGCGCTTTCATGTCTAGGTGAGGTAATAAGTGGCTATTGTGGGAACATCGGGTTAGCACCCAGGCCTTCTGCGCCATATTAGAATAAGGACACCTGCCAACTGCCAGGATGACATAGGTGCTACCGAACAAAACCGCTGCTGTACATCAGAACTGAGGTACATTTGGCAGTGGTTCGTGTGGGCAGAGAGAAAGACCACAACATAATGACATGTGTCCCATCACCATATTACGGTTTGTGCACCAGGCCAAGAAAGATGTGCTTTGACAGAGCTGAGTGAGGCTCAGTTTTGTTGGAATAGGGCGTGTTGTTTGCTGGTCAGGATTTGAATGCATTGGAGAAGGGTGTGTCTGTCCGTGTGTGTTTTGTGTTGTATTTGTGTGTGACTGAGTGCAAGCAAAATTGGTATAGCACCAGGAAGGCTGCAGAACTGAGCTGCATTGCCGGCCTCTATGAGCTATTGTATTGTAGTTGCTTTTATATAGTGCTCCAGCCTTGTGAGAATGTGACAAAGCACACTTGCGGACATGCTCTGCACTGCTCCTTTGGAGTGGTGGGTATAGAATGGTATGTGGCCTATATGGTCAGGGGTTCGATGTGTGAGATGAACAGAGTGGTCCTCTTGTGTTTAGTTGCTGCGCCTTGGCATGAATGAAGTTAAAAGGAGTGACCAACTGACCAACAGATGCTAGAGTAGGGATGGATAGAAAGTGTGTGAGTTCAATTTGGCCTATGTGTGAAGTGTCTTGATGCTGTACATGTATGACTGAGACTGCTCAAACCGTGTCACAATGAGCTTGTAGATGTGCATAAGCATGGGTGCAGTAGAAAAGTATGAGGCTACTTAAAATCACCAGAGTCGTGGCATCCTACAGATTGTACCACGTTGACCATGGAGCATGGGATGTGCCTGGGGGTTAAGCGTGCCACTTTAGGGAGAAGGAATATCCAGCCGCCATAGTATATGCTTTGAAGCTCACACAGAAATGGCAGAGAAACAAGCTGTATAAATGGGCATCAATAAATAAAGAAATAATGTGAGGTACTCAGCATTGTTATTTATCTCAAAGTTTGTAATGAAGATCTGTGGCTATATTGATAAGCAGCAACCTACATTATATTATTATACAAAATCTCTATATTGATGTCATTGCTACACTTTCCCAATTGCTTTATTAACATTCTTGCTTTCTGAAATGTCCTTGAAAATGAACCATTTGGCTGCTCTTTTTTTGAAATTTTCTCGGGAGGAGATAGCCCCCGAGCTCCCCTTGATACATTCGGACTTGCACGCTACGCACACTCGCCACAGTGCGCCGCCAGCAAATTTTATGGCTCGCCACTTTCAAATGACATCGCCGCCACTGCTTGTGCTCTCTCTCATTAAAACATGCTAAAATTGGCCTGCACATATTATATTTACTTATAAGTCCCTAGTAAATGGTACTAGATGTGTCCTGGGCCTGTAAATTAAATGCAGCAGTACTCATTGTGCCACACATTAAAGTAGCCTTTTAAAACATGTCTCAGGGCTGCAACTGCAGTCTGTAATTCTGTTTTGAACTGCTATTGCAACCTGACAAAATACATCATTTGCCAGGCCTAAGCCTTCCTTTTTAGTACTTATAAGTTACCGCTAAGATGTGCCCTAAAGGCTCATGGGGCAGGGTGCCTGGTATTTCAACATGAGGGCGTATGTGTTTTAGTTTTACATGACCTAACTGTGAAAAACTCCTAAAGTCGGTTGTCACTGTTGTAGTGCCTATCAGTCCCATAGACTAACACTGGGTTACCTTATTACACTTAATAGGTGCCAACTACAGTTTGGGACTAGATAGAGACATGCTGTTTGCACTCAATTGTATTTTAAAGTCCCCTTTAATGGTAAAGTCTGATGTTAATTTTCTAGTCTGAAAATGCCACTATTAGAAACAGTGCCTAATTTGAACCAGTGGTTTCCGGTGCTTAGCACCGGCGCTTAATCATCAACACCAGCGCTTTATATGAGTGCCAGTTAAGTGATTTGCCCAGAATCACAGCATGTTGTGCCGACACCAAATCTCAAACCTGGTTTCTCAGCTCCAAAGTCGGCAGCTCTGGCCATTACGCCACTTCATCTCCTCACTTTCATGGTTAGTAGTTGGTTCTGTTTTAGGCAGCGCTAACAGGAGAAATGGGCTGGTGCAAGCTGCCTCCTGACGAGAGTTCCCGCACTTAGTGTTTTGAAAATTAACCATTTATTAGAAAGCTGTGTTTTTTCTACTCATACAAACTGTCTCTCATGACTGTGAAAGGCTCTGCTGTTAGACAGTGAAAAAAAGGGAGCCTAGGTGTGAGGGGAGAGGGTCTTTCTGACAGGATTGCTGGGGAGGAGCTGTACCATGCCCTTTTTACATTTCAAGGGACCCTGCCTACAGCACACACAAAGAAACCTGACGCGTGCCTTCCCTTGACTTTGTCACCCTAGACAGTTTACTGCCAGTACGAGGGGAGGGGGGGATTTGTCAGGGAATTACCCCATCACAAAAGGTGGCACCAAGTATAAAAATAGGACCTTCGGAACCGCTCATCAGAACACTTCTGAACCTGTGGAAGATTCAGAAGAAGGACTGCCATGATGCTTGAATGGCTGCCTTGCTGTCTGAAGAAAAAAGATTGGACATGCTTGCTCTGATTCTTGGCTACCCAGAGTGACTCGAAGGGTCAGTTGGATGACCTCCTCTGTGAGCTAGAGGAATACCTCAAGCTTCAAGACTGCCTGAGCCCTGCTGCTGGCCTCTGCTTGAATGAGTCCTGCTCCCCAAGAGTTGTCCCCAGGTCCTGAACTCTTGGCTGGCCTCAGTATGAACCCCTGATGAAAAGGTGAAATTATAGAGGTTTTTAGCTTCTCATGACCGTGAAGTGACCTCTTTGCACCAAGATTTGACTGCCCCCTATGATTGCCGATGTGAAGCTCCAGCTGGACCTGTTCTTCGTGCCGACAGCAACCATTGGCAATGATCAACCATAGTGAAGCTCGACTGATTATGTGCCAAGCTACCAGACGGTGAAGCACAGGTCTATTTAGTGACTTTTGTGGTTCAACCTGACACGGATTATTTTTATTATTTGATTGGGACTTTCACCTCTCTTAGCTAACAGCTCAGTTTCTTACACCTTCCTAGTTCATTACCACTGTGATTTGCTGAAACGTAAACTTCACCTTGACTCAGATCAGTGATCCTCCTGCGGAATCAAAGTAATTAGTATTAAATATTAGATATCTTCAGCCCTTTTGTAGCTTTGCCCCTTCTAACGACGTAATGTGGGATTCTTGAAGTAATTCTATGTGGACCCTTCTCCATTTAAACAGTTAATAGATTTTGTAGCATTTGTTTTCAGCGTGTGCCTCCCTAACATTCCATGTGATGAGGTAGAGAATTATTGGATGTTTCATAGGAGAAAGCAGGTGCTTCCCGTGCCAAGTTATGATCCTAGATAGCACACTGAGATGTGCAATAGACTATTTCAGTGAGCTCAGTAACAGCTAAAGAGTGTGTCTGCAGCTAGACATTTCCTCGGCTGAACAAACCAGAGCAGTAACACTAATAATGGGAACAGAGGACAAACAGGAAGCTTCCCACAACAGTTCATTGAAGTGTATAGCTCCAGGCCTCTGCTCTTTATTGGTTACCAGTGTTGCTCTAGCATCCCTGTGCACCGTGGACAAGCATTTGCTAGAAAGACCCACTGTAATATGTGGTTCCAGGTCCTGCAGCATAACATGACGCCAAAGTCTAACATGTTCTGTGCTGCAAGTAGGGTAAATGTATCAAATCAGGAATAGTAGAGATATCAATCTGAGCCGATTAACATTAGCAAGTGGCTAACAAGTGGTTTTTCTGATTCACAGTTTATATAAACATTCTGTTAGTGGTCCACTGGATAGTCTGTAAGGCAAGGTGCACCTACCATCTGGAATTCACATCGGCACAGAAATCCGAAGAGTACTTATAGAAGGTTATCTGTTGTCTCTGTGGGTCCATGTGGGGATAGTTGCAGAATCCATGTCGGACGATGGCAATGCAGAGTTCTCATCCTCACTTGACAAATCTAAGGTGACTGGAACAATTGTTTTTGTGGAATTCCTGAGAAATGTTGCTCCAACTTGCACCAAGTGCCTGTTACCTTCAGCTTCTTTCTTTGTCAGCGTCACTGTTCGGAGACAACGTAATACTGATTTCAACTTAGGTCTCTTGTGCCTGCGCTTGGTCGACCGGTGCTCCCACCTATTGGCAGCTTCTTCTTACGATGAAGTCCCCTGCCTCTCCGCCCAGTCCCAGGCTGCTTCAGGCTCAGTGAAGATGACAGTGGTATTATTAGTTAAGACTTTTAGCTTGGCAGGGAAGGCTAATTAGTATTTCAGGCCCATTTTCCTAAGCTTTCATTTAACCCCTAGGGTGCTGAACCACAAAAGTGTAATCTAAGAAAAGCAGAAGTTGATTATCCATTTTAAGCCTGTCTGGGTGCCCACAAGATCTCATTGCTATCTTTAAAATGCAACAGCTTGGTGATTGGAGGTTTGGGCATGGCACTGTTGGAGGTCTATGTGCTAGAGTATAATGGGCTCTTTAAATTGAAGACATTAAGAAAGCTTATGAAGTACTACAAATTCTTAATCAGCTTTTCAATGAATTTTACAGCACCCTGTACCTTGGCACCCTCAAGCATACTGACAGTTTTGATTTTGCTTCAATGATAGTGGTCCTCTGCATCCTCTGCTCCGTTCTCTAAGAAACATGTGCGATCAGTAAGATCCAGCCCCTATTGTTGTCGATCAGGTGTCTGTGGTTACAGTTCTTATCATATCTGTTCTGCTATGCCCTCTTTGCCTTCTTTTTATCGTCCCCGAGGAGACCTCTATCTATGGCTACTGTGGCTATCTTACCATCTACGAATGTCCTGATGGTTTTGATCACTTCAAGTATGGCATCCAGCTTCTTGTTTCCAGATGCGGTTTCTAGGCTAGTAGCCTGTGATTTGGGGTCCACAGATGTGGCAGGGTCCATTGCATGAGGACTTTACTGCCCAGCAGAAGCTTGTGGGGACAGACGTGTCGCTTTCAGTCTTCCCATTCTACTAGGCCTCATTATACATTCGGTCAGAAGGCCATGACTTATAGATAGCTCATTCCAGGTGGCGAGTAAAGAAACAGAAGACTATATCAGTATACCAGGCTTGTTTTCTGAACCCGGCAGACCTTCTGTGGGGTCTATCCGAGACTGCACCATGAGCAGCAAGACCACCTGGAAGGCCGACCCTTAGCAGAGATGGTGATCAGTTTAGCTGGAGCTTGACGTTGTGCCTCAAGATACTAGGTACTGGTTATCCAGAAATCTCTGATTAACGGGCCCATTCATCAAAATAAGGCTACAACAATAGTTAGCTCAGACTAATGAAGCCCTAATGTGCTCTGGACTCTGTTCTGTGGGGGTGCTGCAGTCCAAAATATGTGTTCGGGTTGTAGTTTTGTGCACATTCTCCTTTTACAGGGTGACAGGGTATTCAATTGATGCTTATTAAGCGGAATCCTGTTAGGTGATCTAGGGCAGCAATCAGGCCTTAAGTCGCCATCAATTCTAAAATTGCCCAGCCTTGCAGGAGAGGGTCTCGGTGCGCTGAAATAGCACTACAGGTCTTTGCAAGCTTTGTTTAGGTCTGTTTGCTTGCATTTCATGCCTGTGGAAATCTTGCAGATCGTGGTGGGTGGGCAGAGTTTGCCTTTCCGCCAATCATAATGGTAATTCCCCCACCTCACACCTGTGCCAAATGGTGTGCCTGCACTGTGTTGTCTTTCTCTCCTCACTCCCAGTGGTCTCCACAAGGTCGATTCTGCGACCCCTAGGCCCACTAAGATTCATTGTGTGTCTCAGAGGGGTAGAACACAGGTCGCGTTGAGGGGAGGACCAGCGGTGCCCTTACGCAACCTCTCCACAGTGAACCATCTTCCAGCTCTGCCGAGTAGGATCAGCACTAGCAGCAATCCTCGAGGCACTCTGCCATGGTACAGCTTGTCCCACAGTTCTGCCCCCCTCCCCTCAATCTGCAGGGCTCTGTTGCTGGGCCATGACCAGACTTTTGCCGTGCAATTCACCAGGCCCCTGCACAGTCTTAAGGGTGTCATATGCCATGCCACAATCCATAGGCGATGGCATGAGGCAGATGGGTGCAGATGGATCCACCAAACGGCAGTGTGCATCCTCCATCTTGGCTATCTTAACCACACCTCCCACTGATATTCCTAATGTAAGAGGCTTTTGTGAGCAATTTGAATTTTTTCAATAGTGATTGTGTTTTGCTGTGTGAATTCATTTCACTTTTCGGCTAATATTTGTAAAGCATTCACAAACACTTATCAATGTTGCTGTACGCATTTGACACCTAGAGATACATTGCATACAGTGTACTATATACGTGTCTACTTTTTCAACATTTGAGATAGTTCTGATATAGGAATATGCTTTCTGGACACTTGCCCTGCTTTTGTACATCTTCCATTAGCTTCTAAAATGAGAGATCCCGTGCAGACGGTCTCAGATAGGTCTGTAGTCCCTGAGGTCTTTCTATTTTTGGGTTGCCTCTCCATTGTTAAACAGTGTCATTCATTCTTGGACCTGTGAGTGAGTGTTTCTGTAGAGAGGACATTGTGAACTGGAGGGCTTCAAGGCGTTATCAATCTTTTGTTTTCAGGATGAGCTTAGCTGTTGTCACAGTTGATTGAGAATGCTTGGGACTCGGACAATTCCTCAAACCTAGATCCTGTGTCGAAGATAAAGAATATTATTTAGAATCCAGGCTCAGTCATTCCTTGTATTTTTGTGGAGTCTGCTGATCCAGTGCGTTGCCACATTTCTGGAGGACTTTCTACTTCGATAGGTTGGATTTCCATTATTCCATATGTTTGCCTTTGGTGATGCCAGGGGAGCTCATACATCGTTCATCTAGTGGCCAGCCTACACAGGCTGTAGATTCCTCAGTACCACAGGATGGGCCTGCAGGACTTACTGCTGGCATGTTTCTACTTTGCTAAAAGTCAGGGAGGGCTGGTTTAAGCTCAGAATCCTGGCAGATGGGCAGATACTTTACATGGGATGCAGTGTGGCATTCAAATCCAGGAGAATGCACGGCTACCCTCAGCAGTATATCGCCAAGTAACAGTGAACCTTGCTGGCTGGAGGTTGTGTTCACCTCTGTGCATGACAGGAAGAGCTAACAAGAATAGCACTATGGAATGGTAAATGCAGCGCTAAATTTGAGCTGGTGTTTGCAGGTGGAGCACACCGGCACTCATTTTTGGGACCAGCACGTATGTTTACTCAGCAGACTTTGAGCCAGAGCAAAAGAGGGAGAAACACAAAAGAGGGAAAGGAGGAGTGTAGGAAGGTGGAGTATTATGTGGTGATGCTGGTTAGGTCTCACCATTCAATACTCTCACAATGCCCCAAAGATGGTCCTTGGATTCACAATAATAAACCTTTAGGTCAGTCCTGGGAGTGTGGCGAAGAACAGTCAGGCTTTACTGCAGGAACATGTGTTAAGCATTTCAGAGTATCAACTTGGGCGATAAGTAATTGACACAACGCGAAAGAAATCTGACACCAATTTATAAAAAGAAAGCAGATTTTTATATAATATTAGACACCAAAATGAAGTAAATCAGATAATAACTGGAGTTATGGATTTTAGAAGCAATATTAAATCAGTGCAAAACAATACTTCAAAACTTTATCATTGTGGTCAATTGGAAAAAGCACCAGTGATGATCGGTCATTTGCAGGTCGAGTTGTATGCAACCCAAGGAGGATAAAGCTTATGCGGGTCCCAAAACCAAGCCACGACAGCCAGTTCAATTTTACCTGGTTCGAGAAGCCCAGGTGCAGAGTTGTCCTGGCTATCCTTCGTGCTGAAGCGGGAGCTGCGGAAGAGCTAGTTTTACTGCATAGACTGGCAGCCAACAAGCCTTTGCAGTGGTAAGCTCAGTAGAGCATTATTTCAACGTCCTTAGGTCCAGGGAAACACAGTAGCAGCCTGAGACTTTGAGGAGGTCAGGACTACATTTCCCACAATGCACTGGACCATCTACTTCTGGATGATCCCTTGGAGAGCACGAATGTCAGCAGTTCTTTGGTTCTGGAAGGTTGTTTTTAACTGCGGTGTGCAGGAGACTAGTGCCACAAGTCCATGGGAGTCTGGTGATGCCTTTGGCTCTCAAAAGGGTCCCTCTGTCTGGGGGAACCGAACTTTGGCCCAGGACGAGTCATAGTCGTGTAGTTCCTGGAAGGTTGCCACAGGTGCAGATTATTACTCCTTTAGTTTGTGATGCTTCTGTTGTCGCAGCCTCGGGTCTCTTCTTGTGTCTTTTGTTGCAAGTCAGATGAGAACTGAGGTTTTGGTGCCAGGAGTAGCTCGTAAATCCTAGATTTAGGGGTGTTAGGAGTGTGGGTGCAAGTGGCCAATAGGCTACTAGTGTCAGCGGCCAATCCACCCCTGAGGTGACCACAACTGAGGGTGTAGGTCACCTTTTCTAACTTCCTTAGCTGTACAGACCAGGTAGGCCCACCCTAGAAGTGTGACTTGCCTTCTGGGGATGTACACCTCCTGAATATCTCATTTTCCCACCTGCCTTGGTGCAATTGTGCATGGGGATAAGGGATGGGCTGTTTCCTCGAATATATGACGTTACATCGCATACATTCACAGCGTCGCATTTTACATTGCGTTCGTTACAACGCAAGTCGTTACCACGACTTGCACTGGAGGGTGCAGGACTTTGGAATGGTATGATTTACTATTCCAACTCCAGTCTACGTACAGTAGGGAAGGTGTTGGAATAGTAAATCATACTATTCCTTAGGTTAGAGCGCCATCCAGCGCAAGTCGTTGTAACGACTTGCGTTGTAATGACCGCGATGTAAAGTCATTGCGATGCAATGCCCGCGTTGTAATTGATGTCTCCAGTTTCATCCTTTAAGATGCAGCCTGGTTGCATAAAAGGCGGTGCTGCCTTTGACGCTTACCGCCTTGATGTGACACTTTCCTAGCCATCCTGTCAGGGAGGGAGGTGTGACCTCCTTCCCGTCCAGGCCTTTGTTTCTGACTCCTGGGAGAGTTCACACCTCCTGGTGGCAGAGAGTTATATTCTTGTCTTGGCGGCAGTAGCTGCGGGCTGGCAGCCAGAGCACAGGAAAGGCTTGAGAAACCAGGCGGGCAACCTCTAAGGTAGCTAGTTAGGGCATGCAACATTATCCTCGACACAAGATTTGTTTCAGTGGTGATGAGGCATATTGTTTAATATCAAACACAACATATTTAAGTGGTACCATAATGGACCTGTGGACCGTCTTTCACTTATAATGGCCTTTAATGGTAACGGCCACAATAGGGACATATAAACTTGCACTTATGTGTCCTCGCCTTTAATATGACGCACCCTGTGCTCAGGAGGCCTTTCTTAGGGGTGACTGGCATGTCGCATGGTGAGGGCAAAGTTAAGTTCAAGCAGTTTGCACTGCTCCCGAGATCTGCAATGGCAAACCAGCTGTCAGTCACTCAGGATGGCACAAACAGTGCTTCAGGGCCTGGTGACCCCTTTAACACCCATGCCTTGGGTACTAATGGTACCATATACTTGGAGCTTATAAGGGGGTTAAAGTCCTTGCCAAATGGAGTTACCAATTCACATATATCCATTTTAAGGAGAGAGCACTGGCACTGGGGCCTTGGAGCAAAAGGTGTGTGTGGGGGGTGACCATACAAGAAGGGCACTTTCCTACAAGGAGGACCAGAACGTTTGACATACAGCGACGAATGACAAGAGCAGGGGTGAAAAAGAACCTACAAGTGCGAGATAATAAGGCAGGGAGCGTCTGTGGTGGATTAAAAAGGCATCAGGTGAAATCAAGACTACTAAGTCTTTTTTTATGGCACCGCGGGCTTCTGAACCAAACATTGGGCTCGACACATATTCTTTTACAAATTAAGCACTGGGTGAATGGTTCATTCCAGCATTACGTTGCAAACTCCAGGATTTATGTCTTTGCCTTGCTCTTCACCAATTTGTAATTTCCCTTCTTTCTGTTATCTGGTGATTTTGTTTTGTTGCTTTGGTATTTAGTATCTGTTGGGCTTAAGAGGTCAATGATTTTCAAGTCGAGGGCCAGCATGCATGCGCAGTCTGCAAGACCTGTTGCAGTCCGTATACTACATGTAATCCTGCCTGCTGCTTGCATTGGCTGACTTCTGCATCAGTCTTCTTTGCTGACTTCTTATTGGTTGGTGCTCCCGATACATCACTTCCATTGTATCGCAGGTAGCACCGACCAACTACAGTTTAGTTACGCTGTAAGTTGTCATTTGTACTGTTTGAGGATTACTTCTTTAATTTTGTACTGTGCCACCACAGCGCCTAGCACGGCGCCCTGTTTCATATTTTATTTTTGTTATCACCATGGCGCCCGCTTCACGGCCCCCATGTACATAACTTAAGTATGCACGGGCACCACGCTATAGCACAGCGCTCGCTTTTTTTATTATTGTCTACTGCTTGCTTTTCTATTTATTTCCTTTTTTTCACATTGGCGGCACACGCGCTTTACCTTTAACCATGTTAAGCTAAGGCGTGGGTGCCGCGATTGCTGAAAAAGTAAAGAAATAGAATTTTTTCTGTTTCTTTACTTTTGAAGCATTCGCAGCACCTGTGCTTTAGTGTAACATGTTTAAAGGTAAAGCGCGGGTGCCGTGATTGTAGCAAAAGTAAAAAAAAATTGAAAAAAAAGAGTGGCCCGACATTTTTTTTTTTATTTGTTAACTCTTGTTACTATGGCTGCACCCCAACTTTACCTTTAAACATGTTAAGCTAAAACGTGAGTGCCGTGATTGCTGCAAAAGTAAAGAAATAGGAAAATAATCTATTTCTGTACTTTTTCAACTATCTCAGCACTTGCGCTTTAGCTTCACATGGTCAAAGGTAAAGCCCCGGTGCCACGAAGAATTATTTTCTTTATAATTACTGATCAGAGTTCCAACTAAAATGAAACCAAAGTGTAAAAACGTGTTTTTTAATGAAAACTGTTGTGGGGGAAGCAACATGCAGCGCATGCTTTCACTTCCAAACATCTGACATTCACGGAGCTAAATGAAATGTAATACCTTCCACTTGGCAAAAGCAAGCGGAGACGAGAAGCACACTGTGCACTGTAATTCTTTAATTGTACCAATATAAACAGCCTGTGATCTACGGCCTCTTCACCTTATGCAAATACGACAGCCCGAGGTGTTGCTCCAGTGAGTGGCATGCCCACAGTGCAAGTAAAAGTCATATACCATATTTATTGGGCCTGTCAAATTCTTAGAGGAAACAGGTAATTGGAAAAAAAATAAGCTCCTTAGCTATTTTTCTCGTTGCCCTTGACGGTGGTATTATTGTCTATTTAAACATGATTTAATGGTGATTATTAATTGTCAGCCTCCTTTTCAATGTTCATCTAAGGGTAAACCCCCCTTCTCAGAAAAACAGGTAACCTACTTACATTTAGTAGCTGAAATTATTGTAAATATTAAAGTCCGTTACACCGCGCTTGCACCGCAACACCATTTTGTACGTCCTCAATCAACATTCACTTCAATGAACAGCCCTGCCAAGTACCACGCATCAGGCGTGAGTATAACGCATTTCAGTGTGGTGGTCTGCATCACCGCCCTGAAATGCATTTTCACGCATTATAGCGCCTCCTCAACTGCCACATGGAGCGCTGCTAAAATGCGCATAATCGAGTGAGAAAGCCGCAGTGGCTGTGAACGTGGTTCGCACTTATCCCAGCATGTAGAGGCTAAGAGGTGCTCGGAGCTCTGCGAGTACTGCAGTGCTACACTGTATGCAAGCATTGTAGAGACACTGCCCCTGGGCCGACACACATGGCGCCTAACTTAATCTGACTTCACAGTCAGTGCCCAAAGGTGAAGCAGACTGACAGCGAGATTCGAACTAGAGCAATGTTGTAAATTGTGTTGGGGCAACGCGGCAGAAAGGTATTATGTAAATGCATGTTGTTGAGTTCCTTAGCTGGAGGCGTGCGTTTCGGAAAACTTTGTATTTCGAAGTCCGTTAGAGTGAGGCTTATCGACACTCTGTGTGCAGCAATGTAAATTGTGTTAGTGAGTGTGCTCTGTCAAAAAACGGAAGGCTGTCTTCCTCCTGGTTTGTAAATCCTGACGGCTTAATTGGTGACGTGGAGCCCTGTTTGCAAAGGTCGGTGTTAATTGTGGTGCGCTTTGCGGCTATTATAAAGCAGCTGTGCACTTCTCTGCATGATAGCGTGTTTCCCAATATAATTTTTTTGCCGCTTTCCTGCATGAGATGCTGCTGTTTTGCGAGCATGTCTTTGTAAAACAAGCTTCATGTTTCTAAGTCATTCTGCTCATCGAGCCAAACACAGGGGCATATGTACAAGCCCCTATCTCCACCACAACATCACTTTTACGGACGTTGTGGTGGCGATAGGGGCTGCGCCTTATGTACAAGGCAGCTGTAAGCCACGTAACAAGGCTAACCGCTGCCTTGTACATAAGGCCCCCATTCAGGCTATGGTTAGCATGAAAGGGGCATGCAGTGGACGTTGTGGTGGCGTTCCACCACAACACCCATTGTATTTGACGCTGCCCCCTATGTACAAGGGTGGTGAACATATAAGGCAGCGCCAAAATTTAGACCAGGAAAACCCAGGTCTTAAGTTGGCAAAACAAGGACAAATGCATTAGTTCTCCTTGTTTTTGCTTTTTCCATGTGTGCTGCCTTGTGCAGCACACATGGAAAAAGCAAAATGCCATGGTTTGTTTATGTACAGGAAGGCGTCCCTTCCTGTACATAAACAAACCTTTAAAAAAATGCCATTTTGTCACTTTCATGTGTGCTGCATGAAGCAGCACACATAAAAGTGACAGAATGGCAATTTAGGATTGTTTATGTGCAGGAAGGGACACTTTCCTACACATAAACGACCCTCCCTTGCACGCAGACACCCCTGCACTCTGGTGCCTGCTTTGGCGCTAAGTTGCTAAACTTAGCGTCATCGCAGGGGGAAACGCAAGGCTGCACCACATTCTTGGAAATATGGTGCAGCCTTGCGTTTCAGAAGTGGCAGATCGTGTCGTTAATCCAAGGAGGCTAACGACACGCTCCGCCACTTCCTTGTACTTATCCCCCACATTGTTGTACATCTTACGATAAATAAGTGGTAACAACGTTAAAATATGTATGTTTGAAAGAATTAATGAATATAATATAAACTTGAGTTGTACACACTGCTAAACAGACATAATATACTGTTGTACTTGAAAGACACTCTGGGCCGTCACGAAAGTGCATTGTAGCTTATGTATAGCACAGGATATCTGCCAGAGGCGCAACTAGAGCCAAATTTCGGGGGGGCTAAGAAACAATTTCAGGGGGGGGGGCTGAATCTTTAAGCAATAGGCAGAGTGGAGCTGATTTCGGGGGTGGGGAGGCTGAATCTTTAAGCAATAGGCAGAGTGGAGCTGCAGGGGCTCTTAGAAGGGGTGAAACAACAGCGAGGCCTCATTAACATGCAAATGGTCTTTTAAAGACCTGTGAAGTGGTCCGGTGCGGCTGTGTGTGTACCCGGGAAGCTGTCTCATCCCGGGCTGCCACACACGACGGGGGAGGGCTGAAGCCCTTTGAGTCCAATGGGTGTTGCGCGCCTGATATCTGCCACCCTCAGCCTGTGCCCCAGCCCGGGCCCCCAGGAAATGTTGTTGTCACTTGACAACACTAGAACTGTCCTTCAACTAGTGCTCTAAGTCCAGGAGAGGCTGAGCAGGTGGTGTTTAGGGCAGGCCCACCTCTCACATTACTCGAACAGTGCCACTATGACCCGTTCTGCATAGAGATCGCCTCACCACCAGTGCTGTGATCAGTGGCATAACGAAAGTTGAGGTGGCCCCCTGCAGTGTACAAGGAGGGGCCCCCGCTTGGGATTTAATCCAGAGCTCTCAGGCCTGAGTACTGTGCTGAGGGGGCCCCCTGCAGCTTGGATGCCCCCCATCCCGCAACACGGGTGCTGCGGGGCCTGTTTTACACCCCTGGTTGTGACTGGGGACAGTCTGACTTGGCTACTGTACAGCAGCTGACACAAGATGTTATTAAATTAAGGTTACCACAGTAATGTCACACTGAGGAGGAGTTAAATATACCCGTTGAAGGCATTTGACTGTACCAATGATATATTGCATATTCCCAAAACTACGATCCGTTTGCAAGAACACTAGGTTAGTTCCCTTAGATTTCTGGTGATTAGCAGCAGGTTTAAGATTTTCTCAAATGGGTGTCATTTCTGATATTTATATATGTTTCCCTCGTCTTTACTGCTTGATTTTGCTCTCGAGAAAGTGTCACTCATAGTGGTTGAAATGTCACTCATAATTACACTGAGTGTATGAACATGTCACACATAGCAATTTGAAACCTTGGCAGCTATGCAAAGTACATTCAACCTATGTTGCCTTTTGGGTTGGTTCGCGCTACAGATACATACAAACAGACGAGCGCCAGCTTGTAGACAAAGAACGGAGGTTTGGTGCCACTGCTCAAACTAAGATAACAGCAGTACATCGCAAGGTGTGTGCCCTCCATCTGTCCCCAGCTCCGAGGTCATCGTCAGCCGCACCGCTCGAGCAACCCCTCGCCCTCAGGGCATGGTGTTTCAGATCAGTGTGGAAGGAGAAGACACAGAAACACTTCACGCATCCGTATCACCAGCCTAATGCAATCTGCATATCTTTACTACCCCTACCGCCCCTCCACTCCCCAACCCTGGCCAGCTGACAGGCATGCGCAAAGCACCGTCGCGGCTAGGATGCATACAGGACAGGTTCATGAGACAGGCAGCATCAGTCCTCAGACTCAGGCCCGAGAACTTTCGACATGAAAATAATTAGAGCGAGGCAAGGCTTTGGGTGAGCGAGGTGTGGCCCCGCCAGCAGCGCGCCCCAAATGACTACCTGCTGAAACTGGCTCCTTGGGTCATGGTCGGTGTCCCGCCGGGCGAGTATACACTCGTAAGCTTGGAATCACTGACCTGGAAAATAACACAGGATCCAAATACACTCTGCAGTGTTGTGCTATCATCGTCATCCAGCAAATATAACAAAGAATCAGAGTCGAGGTTTGTATTTGAATTTCACCGGATGCTTGTTTCCTGATTTCCTATTATTCTGGTGCTTTGCAGCAGTTAACTTCTTAGAGTTTGATTCAAATGGGTGTTCTGTCTAATATTCATTTATTTTCCTTGTCTTCATTGCTTGATTTTGCTTGTGAGGAAATGTCACTCATAGTCGTTGACATGTCACTCAAAATTCCACTGAAGTTATGAAAATGTCACAAATAGCAATCTGAAACCTTGGCGGCTATGAATGAACATTCCTGTTAAAGTGTCCCTTGAGCCTATGAGCTAATATTTTTCAACAGACCAAGCATTACATTGGATATTGCGATGTCCCAGTGAGCATTAAGCACTGGCAGTTATTTTAACAGTGCAGAAGTGTCCCATGTCCACAAGCCAGCTCTGACCACAGCGTGAAATGTGTTTGTAAAGTTTGGGATCAGTCCTCGGTGTGATTAACAACCCCAATTGCTCTTAACTTTTATTATTATTATTATTATTATTATTATTATTTGGAATTTATAGAGCGCGACGGCTACACCAAATAGGGGTGTCCCGACGCTAAAAAAAAAAAATCATCAGATGAGTTGCGGCAAGCGAGTCATGAACCATTAGAAGAGGTTGAGGTACCCTAAAAGAGCCACGTTTTTAAGGCTTTTCTAAAACCGGATTCAGTGTTTGCCTGCCGCAGGGCAACTGGTAGGGCATTCCACAGTGAGGCTGCACCAACTGTGAAGGTCCTCCCTCCCAGCCGTGCCTTCACAAAGCGGGGGGTTTGCAGCAAGATCTGAGAATTTGATCGTAACACCCGGTTTTGCTTATATAAACTTAGTCTGTGCTTCAGGTAGCTAGGACATTTTCCCTTAAGGGCCCAATATGCCAGAATCAGGGCCTTAAATTGAATTTGTTTCTCCACTTTCAGCCAATGGAGCTTCTGTAAATGCGGATAGACATGGTGTTTGAAGGGTATCCGTAAAACCAGTCTCGCAGCCACATTCTGTATCATCTGGAGGCGTCCTATGGCATATTTGGGTAGACCAAGATATAGGCTGTTCGCGTAGTCAAGCCTGGACGTCACTGTAGCATGTACTATTGATTTCCGGCAATCCTCCGGTAAGAAGTGAAGGACTCTCCGCAGATTTTTCAATATACTAAAGCAACCTGACGAGACCTGCTGAATTTGAGCGGAGAAGGAAAGATCCGCCTCCCATTTCACTCCTAAATTCCGAATGCGCGAAGCAGGTGTCGGTGGTGACCCCATTTCAGGCGGCCACCACATCACTGGATCTGGCGCTGAGCCCTTGCCGAAAAACAAAACTTCGGTTTTTCCGGCATTGAGCTTTAATTTGTTAGCATTCATCCAAAGTTCTATATCCTGCAAACAGCCCTTAAAATTCTTAAAAGCATCTGCCGTCCGCTCCTTAAATGGAAAAACCAGCTGGGTGTCGTCAGCGTAGGAAATCGCTTTCACACCCCAGTTGGCGATAAGGGAAAAAAGAGGAGCTAAATAGAGATTAAACAGAAGTGGGCTTAAGGCTGAGCCCTGAGGGACGCCGCATCTAAGTTGCTTAGGTTTAGATACAAATGATTGTGAAGCACCTCTCTGTGTGCGCCCACTCAGATAGGATTGCAACCAAGATATCACTGTCCCACCAAGCCCCACGTCTTGTAGTCTCTGGACCAGGATGGAATGGTCGACAGTATCAAAAGCAGCGGACAAGTCCAGGAGCACCAGCAATGCCGATGCTCCTGAGTCCAATGTCCATCTTACAGACTCTGCCACCTCAAGAAGAGCGGTCTCCATACTAAAACCCGCTCGAAAACCAGATTGAGTATCGTGTAGAACACGATTCTGCTCAATAAAAGAGGTCAGTTGGCGTTGAACCAGTTTCTCTAACATTTTTCCAAGAACAGGAAGCAGGGAGATAGGTCTCAAGTTACTAAGGTCATCTGGGTTGCCATTTAGTTTCTTCCTCAGAGGGAGAAGAGTTGCATGTTTCCATTTGTCTGGAAAGATGCCCGTGTCTAAAGAGGTGTTCCAAATATGGCGAAGGCCATCCGTCAAGGATGAGGCCAGCATTTTCCATAGTTTTGGAGGACAAGGATCATCTGGTGCACCTGGCCGACATTTTAGTATTTCCCTCTAATGCCTCCTGATGAGAGATCGGAGTAAAATTGGCAAGTGTTGCGCTCTCTACACCATCTAAAGATATGTCCATTTTCTCAGTGGCCTCCATGGGCGTAAAAGAGTCATATACTTTTGAGATTTTATCTTTAAAATAACTAGCAATTTTTTCACAACGTGCTACAGACGCTGTTACTACCATCTCAATTGCCTTAGGTTTAAATAATGTTTGAACTACTTTACTTTTGACAATGCAAGACCTATTGCATTGCAAATGCTTGTTTGTAATAGGTGTCTCTCCATCAGATTTTCTCAGTACAGGACACCTCTCTGTTGGTGATGCCAGTTTTCTGATCCCTTTGTTTTTTGCTAACTTTTTCTTTGGTCGCCCTCAATTCGATGAGTTCATCTCAAGACAGTGTGGTGGCTTCAGGGAAGAGCCACCAATTTCACCCTTTAATTTTGAAAAAGGTAAGGGGCAGGACCATCCATTTAGAAACAAAAGTATATATTATAATGCTTGCCATTTTTATGGAGCACATCACAAACCAATTAAGATTAAAGGGTGGGGTGTTCTTCTGTGTGAGGAAATGGCACCTCCTGAGTATGCGTGATTAGGACTAAAACCAATCAAGCGGTGCAAGAGGTGAGGGAAAACACCCTGAGCCCTCGGGATGGACTCTACGGTCCAAACAAAACAAGCTTATATATAGACCTATGCACACGCTATTCCTATTTTTACTTACAATAAGTATACAGAAAGTGCAAACATATATTCAAGAGACAGAGTACAAAAAATTATTTAAAGCAATCCCCGTTGTTTAGTGTTCTCTTGTTCCTTTATTAAAAAATTTGCCCAGCCAACACGTGTTTTGTCGTGTGGATGTAGCCTTCGACTTCTTCAGGGCTGCTCAGCTAGAAATGGTGTTCTTAACGTTCTCTCGACCGGTTCTACTTCCGTCCCGGCAAGCCAGAAGGATAATCTCCACTGCTGCATATTCAAATTATAGGGTAGAATCTTGTATCCAATAAATAATCCCAGCGGATTACGTCAAATTCTCTTCCGATCTTTGGTTTCAATACTATCCAATAACCCCAATTAGCACCCTGTTAAGGGTATCTCAGTGAGTGCGCTGCTACTGTGGTTCCCGCTCCGTGAATCTCTTGGTAACCTGGAAGAACGTTAAGAACACCATTTCTAGCCAAGCAGCCCTGAAGAAGTCGAAGGGTATATCCCCACGACGAAACACATGTTGGCTGGGCAATTTTTTGAATAAAGGAACAAGAGAACACCAAACGACTGTGATTGCTTTAAAGAATGTTATGTACTCTGTCTCTTAAATATATATTTGCACTTACTGTATACTTATTGTAAGTAAAAATAGGACTAGTGTGTGCATAGGTCTATATATACACCACAAACCGAATTGTTTTATGCACAGTAAATGTTACTACACAGCTCAGTAATGCCAATTTGTGTAGAACTCGGGAAGTCGGAAGGATGAGCGTGTGTGCTAAACCTAATTCATAAACAAATATCTCAAGACAAAGGAGTGCAGTGTGTTCTCCCCAAACTCCTGTTCTGTTTTTAAAGTCAATAGTAATGCAAGATTTTGTTCCCCATTAAGGGTCCTGCATTGTAGCCTGACACTCCTAACTCTGCAGACGTGCCCTCCTGCAGCAAAGCGCAAAACGATAGTGAATTTAATCTGGGCTGGCCTGACTCGGATCTGAAATAAAAATCTTATTATTGCAGAGTATCTGCCTCCACTCCAAGCAATACCAACAGTGGAAACCGACCAGCAACACAAACCGCGCAAACAGAATCAACAGTACGAACAATGCAAGCAGAACATCCGAGGCAAAGAGGCCAACACTGCAGGCAACACAGAGACGCGAACGCTGCCATCAATACGAAGAGTAGAAACAGCCCAGTAATACAAGCAGAATCAACAGCACGAACAATGCAAGCAGAACATCCGAGGCAAAGAGGCCAACAATGCAGGCAACACAGAAACGCGAACACTGACATCAATACGAACAGTAGAAACAGCCCAGTAATACAAGCAGAATCAACAGTACGAACAATGCAAGCAGAACATCCGAGGCAAAGAGGCCAACAATGCAGGCAACACAGAAACGCGAACGCAGCCATCAATAATACGAACAGTAGAAACAGCCCAGTAATACAAGCAGAATCAACAGTACGAACAATGCAAGCAGAACATCCGAGGCAAAGAGGCCAACAATGCAGGCAACACAGAAACGCGAACGCAGCCATCAGTACGAAGGGTAGAACACTATGAGCAGCAGACAGCAGCCACCCTGCTCCCGTTTTATGTCCTCTGCACATTATTGGCTTCCCAAAACGGATGTAATAAGAGAATCAAAGTTCATCTTTTAATTATGTCAGCGCTAGCGGAACTGCCGCCACAGTACTTAGCTCGTAAAACGAGACCAGTCAGACGCACATTAATTTTTTTCTAATTGCCATCATAAAACGCGAACGTTTCGCACGGATTTGCAAAGACGGCTTTTTTAAATATCGCGGTTCGATTTAGGCGCGGTGACATTAGACAAAACGTTGCCCTTTCTGAAGGCGCTCCCCTTTCATGGGTCTGTCATGATTCATTGTCCAGGAAGACTCGCAAATGTCAGAAAACGCACAGAGCCGTCAAGTGGCTGCTGCGAGGACAGGACTCCCCGAGGCGGGAGGCCTGGTTTGGTCGTGGGCTGTCCTCAGTGTTTGTGGGCTGTGTTGGTCACAGCCAAATAATCAACAGAATATGGACGCCAGCGCTAATACTGTCCTACCAGGCTTCCTCTAAACGAGAAATCTGTGATGCAATGGATACAAATGCGCTACTGCCTCTAGGCCTTTTAAGTGCCAGGAGAGGTGAGTGAACGCACAGCCTCGCCATGTTAGCTTGAAAGGTCTTCAGATGCCCTTTCTCTTTTCTCTGGACACGCCCCGCTGCCCAGCACGTCAGTGGAGTAACACAGGTCTGTGTGCCAACATTTGGGTGTTTGTGGTACTGCCTAAGGCGTTGGACTGTGACATCTAAAGATAAATGAGTGTTTAATTATTTAGAAATAATAGGGTACAAAAGAGTGAACATGGCTAGTTGGATGCCTTTGTGCTGGGGTGTCCTTTAACGTTCATGTTGCTTTAGGCCAGTGGCGGGTTGTACTTTTAGCAGGGAGAGGGGCGCACCTCGCCAGCAAACGATGGACGGCGAGCCTTGCCAAGGTGCGCGAGTCACGACCAGGCCCGGAGATACCAGCGACGAGACGACGCAAGCCCTTCAAGGCGAACGAGCGGACAAGAGGGCGAGGAGGGGGCGGGGACAGAATATGTACCCCCCCTTTGCTCCTCCCCGCCGGAAGCAGCTACCTGTCTGGGGTCTCCCTTGGTCAAACCCAGGGACACGACCTCCCACCCCTGTGCCTTCCTGTGGCACTAAGGCGGCCGCCCTCAAAGGGGCGGGCCGCTGCGCAACCCCCCCCCCCCGGGCAGCCTTACATTTCTCTGGACACGCCCCGCTGCCCAGCACGTCAGTGGAGTAACACAGGTCTGTGTGCCAACATTTGGGTGTTTGTGGTACTGCCTAAGGCATTGGACTTTGACATCTAAAGATAAATGAGTGTTTAATTATTTAGAAATAATAGGGTACAAAAGAGTGAACATGGCTAGTTGGATGCCTTTGTGCTGGGGTGTCCTTTAACGTTCATGTTGCTTTAGGCCAGTGGCGGGTTGTACTTTTAGCAGGGAGAGGGGCGCACACAAAAACACTAACTCACACCCATGCATTCACACAGGCATGGATACACACACATCCATTGACAGCTCTCACTACCTAATATTCATGCACACACGCACGCACCAAACATTGACATTTAAATCATACTTAGCTGCACAGCTCTGCCTCGGAGATCCCAGGATGGGTGGGACTGCTGCTTTCCCTCATTGGCTGACCTTAGGCCAGCCAGTGAGGGAAGTCAGCAGTCACTCACTTGCCCCAGAGTGGGATGGGATCCATGAGACTGCTGACACCACCCCATTCTGTGACGAGATATCAGTTATTGACAATCGGCCCTGGGCACTTTAGTATTTTGTCTGCTTAGTGTTTACATGCAATTGCCTAATTATTGATGGTTGTCTTTTAAGGCGCTGGGTTGCTGTTTTTGTGCCACGCATTACACAATCTCTGGTGAGGGTCTTGCTCAGCTTTTCTTGCTCAGTATGCGGTGAAGAGCCTTCTGAGAGGTTAATTGGCTCTATCCATGTAGAGCACTTCTTCAGTGACATGCTCATGGTTATAATGAGAATAGAATTCTCTAAACTTTCATGCTCTAATTAGCTTTTTAGGGTTTCCGACTCTGGCTAAAAATGATGAGCTCAACACAGTCACTTAGAAGAATTTCCATTCATCTGCTTCACTTCACGATGGACTGGAATGCGGCCTGTGCGATTGTCAGTGACTGAAATTAATTCAAGCATGCATACATACATCATCTTGTTGTAGTTGACTCTCTAACTGCGAATGGTATCCGCAGACGTGGGTCAATGTGCCAGAGGGCACAAGCTATATCCAACTGATGAGACCTAAGTAGGTTGCAATGGGCTGGGGTTGCTTGTGGTTCCTTCTGAAGGGGATATACTCATGGCTTCTTCAATAAAGATAATGCGGTGGCAAGCTTGAAAGTGCTGGGAACTGCCCTTAAAGTTAGAGGGTTTTTCAAACTGGGCAAAAGAAATGGTACCACATTCATTGAAACCGGTGAAAGACTTGGAGAGGGCAAGGTTCTGCTCAAGGGGGGAAGCCGATTTCACCATGGCAGCAGTGGCGCACAGTTGGACTTGGTCAAGGATTGAAAAATTAATGAAGCTGGGATAAGATGCAGGGGGAGTGGTCACAATAACAGGAGATGTGAAGGGCCAATATTACCCGTTATGTTCCATGTCTTTCACAATCAGGCAGGGGATTGAAGAAATCCTGTGGAAGACAAAGGCACATCCTACTGCACATTCCCATGCTAGATCAAAACACCTACTTTATTGAAATGTTACATTGGAAACACCATCCACATTGCCTAGTAGTCTCTCAAATATGTCACATACAGGCTGGTGATGGCAGATACAACATCCTACCCTGTGAAATACTACTGGTCACATAAGTTAGTGCAAATATTTTAAGAGAGTTAATAGGTAAACGTGCACATTTTGTTAAAAGTGAAATTGAGGGGCAATTTAATAGCGGTCGGACATAGTTGAGACTGCGGATTCATTATCAACCACATTATTAAAAGACATGTACATAAAGAGAAGGCTATAAAATTAGATTATGCAGGGTTTTTCAGTGGACCTCGCCTGCATCCTCTTGATTTGAAAATAGTGTTGAGCTCTTGAAAGTAATTAACAAAGTAAAGTATATCTTGCCTCTTCCTTGTTTTTGGTCAGATTTTTAGTGCACATTCATTTTTTTAACAATCGCTCTCGCAAATACCTGGATGAATGTGGTCTTCTTTCTTTCTCCATTCGACTGAGGGTATTTTCTGGAATTATCGTGAAGATGGTGAGATTCGAAAGGTTTTGTGGCTGTTAGTAGTTTGATGTTCTTCTTGGCAGTTATTTTGTTTTCTAGTTACTGCATCGTTTTCTCTTTGGCAGGACAAGTTGCTCCGTGGGTTTTACCAGTGGCTTTATAGTTCAGTTCTGAAGTAAGAGTGCCTGGAAACCTTGATGCCCCAGCCTGAGCTCTTACCTGAGCCTTGCCATTCTTGCTTACACCTGCCTAACGCTTTGCAGTTAATAGTTTGAAACAGCCCTTGCTTTTCAATGAGTATGTTTTAGCAGAAGTTCAGAAACTGACCAATAAAAAAGGAAACCTCTTACATTTAAAATGTGGATTTTAATTCGTTACCAAATACATTAATTACTTTTTTCTCATAGAGGGTCATTTTACTGCAGATTTCAAATAATTTTGTAATATCATCGGTCATTGTTAACCAATTCCGTCGCACTCGTTTTTTTTATCATCGATGTAACATTGACCTCTGCAACAAAGTTTGTTATCCAGAAAACATAAGACGTCAAAGGTTCGGTGAAGTTGGTATCAGAAGCTGTATTAGCTTGTTTGTCAGGCCCCTTTTGGTTCCAATCATTGTATCTGACAGCCTGTCCTATTGGTACTCCTCTGGTAAGCAATAGCTCAGTTCCACAAACTGTATTTGCGCAAATTTGAGAAATCGCCCTTCTTCCATCGTATTTGCAAAGTCTGACAATGTTATTTTAAAGTTCAGAATTTCAAAGGGAAGGTGTGGTTTTAGTCCACCAAGTGCATTTTTATACGTAATGGGAAGTGCCTTTCCAAGATTAGGATATCACATCAGACATTCTGTGTTGAATAAACTAACGTAATTGGAAATAACAAAACGGGTTAGGTATGGAGCAGCTAAAGATGGAGGTAAAAGGTGGGGCGAGAGGGAAGGGATGAGGTTGAAGAGACAGGATAGCAAGTAAAAGGCTACTATTACTGTAGAGTAGCATGCAAGAAAAGTGGACGATTGCTGAAGAGTTCAGTCTCCTTTGATATGTAAGTCAGGATGGGTCAGAATCAGGTTCTTGATATGCCTTTCTAGCATTTTAAAGGCAGTGACCTGATAAGATATCTTTTGAATTCCAAACAGGTTAGTCCTTAACTGACATAGAGACAAGGAGGTTTGTGAGTGGTGTGGTCATAAAGCGAAGGAAACGCCGGAATAGAGGTGGTGGTTTTCAGGTGATCACTGTGTCTTCCCTCATGACGTTGGGCTAAGTGTTATTGCACACCCAACACAAACGAGGCTACCTCCACCCACCAAACTCCTCCTCCTTCTGTGGTAAATAATTTAATTACCGGGACTTAATTTGATACAGAAACATAATAAAATAGCTCAGTAAATAAGAGGCAGAATCCGTGGTATTAGAGGTTCGGAATGGGCTTTATTCCAATGGTCGATTATAATCGGTTGCTCCAAGTTCCATCACCACGAAGGTTCAGGAAGTGAAGTACATACGTTATTGACAATCAATTACTTTTATACAATAGGCATTACAGTGAAGCAAATACAAGAGGCGTAACAATTGATAGTGGTGATAATATATTCATACGTAGCAAAAATAGGCGTAACTGGGTGTGATTGAAGAACGTCATCAGATGTGATGTCATAAGAGGGTGGTTACATGAAAGAATTTCGCAATGTCAGCAGAAATACTTGGCAGAAATGCGCACGCAGCAGCATGACGTGTGATTGACGTGCAACTAGGGGGTGAAGGGGACTTGACATTTAGCTCTACATGTGGCGACAGAAGTCTGGAGGGTCAAGTCAACCTAATCCCAAATCATATCTAACATCCTATGTTTAAAGAACTAAGTTATCCAAAAGAGAGGTCTTCTTAGAGTAGAATCTTATTCTATACTGACTATACTGACTGTTAGTGCGTGTACAAGCGTCTAAGTGTCTACACTAGATGCGTGGGTAGAAATCTTCCATAGTAATAGGGCTATGAATTACTTGTATAAAGACAGGGAAGCCGGGCCTTTGCTCGGAAGCTGGAAGAATGTTTACTTAAACTACTAGACAGGAATGCATCGGGCAGGGAACGGAGCAGATAATTTCGAAGGTGAAATACAGTTTTTGGCAGGCAGCAGGCTGATGTCAGGCTTCGTGAGCCGCGCAGGGAATGAGACAAGGTTCATGGTCACAGATGCAGGCTCAGACTGGAGCTTTCAGAGGCAGAAGGCAGGAAGAGTTTGATGACAGAATCAGGGCCTACTTGCCTGGACTGTAAAATGGCATAAGTGAACCATATAAAGCCGGTGGCCTTTCATACTTAGGAATGGAATATCCGGCCTATTCGTGGCGGATCTGAAAGAGGACAGGTTGATGATGGACGCACATGTGTTTGCGTCTTCATAACTGGAACTGGAGGGAACATACATGTACTTGTGATTCATACATGAAACCGTTGGGGTCCAAGATAGGGGACATAACTGATCAGAAAAATCCATATTTCCACATTCCCTCCTTGTCCCCTACTTGCCCGTTAAGAGATATCAATCTTCATCAATCCATTGATCTGTTCATATAGCATCATTTGTTCTTCTTTCTTCTTCCGTGATGAATGAAATCCTGGTGGTGGAATACACGATGTGGCACACAGACCACAGATCGCTGGTCCACATTGTAGACATAGACAGCAACTGAATAGTATGAGAAGGCCAATACCTAGGAAAGATAGGACCTTCCATCCAAAGGTAGATAATACACTCCAAAACCAACCGGACCAAGTCCAGGTGCCTGGATTCTGGTGTATCTGGCTTACAATCTTATGAAGACGAGTTATGGCTTTATATACAGATGGCGAATTTTCTGGTATGAAAATGCAACAGCTTGATCCGATGACCCTACAAGCTCCGCCCCTATCGGCCAGGATGACGTCAAGGACAAGACGATTTTGAAGCACAACAATCCGCATAGCAGACTGCTCTTCTGTTAAATTGCCTAAGGCGGAAATAGTTTCGTTCACTACTGCTTCAAGGGTTCTAGTTAATCTACGTATCAGCTTACTATTAGTAACGGTACCTATATAGGGAAAGAGACCTTTATTGAAATCTGTGTATTTTTCCCATGCTGTTTCAGTGTAATCGACTATCGGGAGATCTCTCCTTACTCTATTATATACTAAATGAGTATTTCTGTGATAATCAGGAGGAGCTAGGAAAACAGGTGGCAGAAGGAATCCAATGTAGCAAGTACCATCCCAATCTAGAGGCAAACGTACATATGCCGTCTGACCACATATGAAATAAGAATGGCGGGAAGCTCTAAATGTAGACTTGCCTTGATCACTAAATTCTACTACAGTGGTGCATTTGCTATGGCCCATATTTATGGAACCATTCTTTCTTACACATAATTCACCTTTTACTGGAAATATTGACATAGCGGGCAAAATTGGAGTAGCTTCGGATTCGACATTTAGGATCATAAGATTAAGCGTAAAATTACCTAATCCATACACTTCATTTTCTAGATCAGTTCCTGTTCTCTGGGGAAGTCCCTCCTTGTTAGGATAGCAGACTTTAAGCAAAACTAAGTTCAAATTTCCCCATACCCAGTTATCTTGATAAACTGCAGAATCCGAATCTAGGGAATTAATTAGACTAAACCATGCTCCACAGGAGCCGTTGTGTGTGAACGGGTATGGAAAGAGAGGTAGAATTCTTTTATAATTCTGATAGGGAGGGAGTCGGCCACATATCCAACAATTTGTAGCATTGCTAACCTGATGGGAATGATGTAACATACTGATAAACGTGTTATTGCGCAGCGCAAATCTATAAGACAACTCAAACGGAGGTAATTCACTAAAAGAATGTTCAGCAGTAACATTGTAAACATGTCTAGAAATAGGATAATATATGTGCAACAATATACTTGTAGTAATTATTAAAAGACTTAAGAAAAACAAAATTAATAACGTCACTATGCAATGACTACGCAGTGATTTACAGTACGCCTGTCGTTTCAGCATTTTTCGGGTGCTATCTCTATTCAGGTCCAAGGGATACATGTCAGAGACAATTCAACCGCTTCACCTCGGAGAGGACTTAAACAATCAAATTGCTTGACTGGTTGGACCTGAGCTTTAGTTTATAATGTTCGGAATTACTCTTTTCAACAAAAGGAAGTTTTGAGTCAATGGGTGAAGACACACGAGGTGTGGTATTCACATCCGCTGATAGTCCATGAAATTTCTTGATATGACTTGAATGAATCCAGCCTTTTCTGCCCTCGATCTTCACGGCTGTCCTTGTGGTGAGCAGAACCAGCTGAGGCGACTTCCACCTAGGATCCAGCTGAGTCTTTCGATCAAAGTTCCTCACGAGGACCAGGTCCCCCGGGACTACGTCATGGGGCTTCACCTCAGTGTTGTCAGGAAAAGCTGCAGCTACCTGTGAACGACAAGATTGTAGTGCAGACATCAAGGAAGCCAAGTAATCTGTCAGCATATTACAGTCAATATCAGTTATTTTGCGTGGTATAGGCGTCCCCCACATATTTGGTGGTCTGCCGAAGATCACTTCATACGGGGATAGCCCTGTTCGAGAGTGTGCTACCATTCTCATGTAAAAGAGTGCAACTGGTAATGCTACTACCCAGTCAACACCTTTCTCTCTGCATATTTTGGACAATCTGATTTTCAGGATCTGATTATGTCTTTCTACGAGACCTGCTGCCTCGGGGTGTCGGACACAGTGGAATTTCCACTGATAGCCTAACAAAAGTGAAACGTGTTTCATTAATTCGGATGAGAACGGCTGGCCGTTATCTGAGTGAACAACACGTGGTAAACCGTACCGTGGGAAGAATTCTCGAACCAACTGTTTGGCAGTAGTCGGGGCAGTGTAATCTGAAACCGGGTATGCCTCCGTCCAACGGGAAAGAGCACAAACAACTACGAGAACATATTTGAATCCTCGACATCGTTCCATCTGGATATAATCCATCTGGAGGACTTCAAAAGGATGATCAGGAGGCTGAAATCCACCCTGTTCTACGGGAACGCTTTTTCCTGGGTTGAACTGGCAACAGATCATACAGGTACGAACTTTTTGTTTGGCTGCTGCTCGTAAATGTTTATTGAACCAAATGTGTTGAATGCTATCTAGCATAGCTTTTTCTCCTAGATGTGCGGGACTATGTACAGTGTTAATTATAACCTGGACCATTGAATCAGGAAGGAACCACACAGACTTTTCCTTCATCATCCATCCTTGATCCGTTTGGATCCCTCCTAATTCAGTCCATTTCTTTATTTCGTCTGGTGTAGCATGTGTCTGTATATCAATTACGTCAAGAGTAGGATCTTTAACCGTCATACAATGTGTTGGCGTCGGGACTATTGTCTTTGTCATGTCGGATGTTTGAGTTTGAGCAGTCTGTTTAGCTGTTCTGTCAGCTAGATCATTGCCTTGAGAAATGATATCAGTAACTTTCGTATGAGCTTTACATTTCATAATTGATATTGCAGTTGGTAGATGTATTGCATCTAATAAGGCATGAATGAGGGGTCCGTGCTGAATGTGGGCACCGTGAGAAGTTAAATAACCTCTCTCTCGCCACAGCACGCCGAAGTCATGTACGACTCCGAATGCATAACGTGAATCAGTGTATATGTTGACTTTTTTATTTGTGGCTTGAATACAGGCTTGTGTCAGAGCGATGAGCTCTGCGGCTTGAGCTGACAAGGTATTTATGCAATTTGTTTCAATAATTTCAGTATCTGTTGTGACTGCGTAAGCGGCCACTAACTCTCCTGTACTTGTTCTCATACATGAACCATCTACATACAACGTAAGGTCTGGGTCTGATAATGGGACATCTGTCAAGTCTTGTCTGGGTTTCGTCGTGATTGTAATAACTTCAATACAGTCATGGGCTAGTGGGTCTGTTCCGATTACAGGTAAAAGTGTGGCAGGATTCAATGTGTTACAACGTCTGATTTCTATATGTGGCTGAAACAATGTTAATTCGTACCCAGTGAGTCGCGCAATGGTCAAGTGTTGTGTTTGCGTTCTATTTACAAGAACCTCTACTGCATGTGGTACTTGAACTGTCAACGGATGTCCTAACACTATAGCATCGCTTTGTCTGATTGCTAAAGCTGTTGCTGCCACTGATTTTAGGCATGCGGGCAAAGCCTGAGCTACGGGATCTAATGTAATAGAAAAATAAGCACATGGTTTGTGTGCTCCTGCTTGTTCCTGTGTGAGTACTGATAAGGCAGTACCTTCGCGTTCTGTAACAAAGAGTGTAAACTGTTTACTGTAACATGGTGTTGCTAAAACAGGTGCTTGACATAAAGCTTTCTTTAGGCTTTCAAAAGCTTGTGTATGTTCCTGAGTCCAAGGGAGAACAGTCGATGTGGCTGCCTCCTGTGTTGTCAACTGAATGAGTGGTTTTGCTAGAAATGCATACTGAGGGATCCACTGCCTACAATATGAAGTGAGGCCTATGAAAGCCCGTACCTCCTTTTGTGTCTTGGGTATTGGCATGTTAGCTATTAACTGAATGCGGTCGGGTGTAAGCTGCCTTCCCTCCTTGGACAGCGAGTGTCCAAGATAAACAACTCGCTGGACACAGAATTGCAGCTTAGAAGGGGACACCTTGTGCCCCTTTTCGGCTAGAAATTGTAAAACTGTCAGTGATGCTTTCTCACATTCGGGTTCGCTTCTCGCGGTGATCAGCAGATCATCGACATATTGCAGCAAAGCAGTGTTAACTGGCATGTGGATACTGTCGAGTTCTCGTTTCAGTGCTTGGCTATAGATGCTGGGGCTTTCTGTAAATCCTTGAGGTGCGCGTGAGAATTTAAAGCTACGTCCATTTAAACTAAATCCGAACAAATATTGGCTTTCCGGATCTATTGGGACGCTGAAAAAAGCATTCTTGAGATCAATTACAGTAAAGAATGTTGCTTCGGAATCAATAGCTGTCAGTAATGACGAAATATCTGGGACCACAGGGAATTGTGGCACAATGCATTTGTTTAATTCGCGCAGATCAATAACCAATCGATATACTGGCGGGGCCTTCGGATCTGTTCGTTTAAGAATCGGAATTATCGGGGAATTACATACATTGGAGTCTGTTTCCACAACCACTCCTTGGGCAATAAGCTCGTCAATGATTTGCAGTAAAGCCACTACAGCATCTGGTGGTAACTTGTATTGTCGCATTCGTGGTAGTACCACTCCTGCCTTTAGTGTGACTCGATATGGTGTAATATTCATGCAACCAACATCAGTAGGGCCTTGTGCCCATAGATGTGTAGGTAAAGTCTGCAATCGGGGATCCATGTCTCTAGACACATAATGACCTTTGAAATCACGTAAAAACAATCTTACTCCTTCCGGAGAACAACATATTATAGCTCCTAGAGCTTTCAGTGTTTTTATACCTAACAAGTTTTCTGGACATGATTTAGTAAGCAATAAATCTGTAGTTCGGGTCAAAGGTCCTATCGTAAGTGGAAGAGGTTGTGACACTTCATTAACAATAGGTTTTCCTGAAAAACCAAGGGAAATATTCTGTGAGCCTGAGAGGGGTGCCCCTGGAACTTCACTACGTTTTATGGTTGTTCGACTTGCCCCTGTATCGAGTAAAAATTTTCTATCTTGGCCTAATAATTCACTATGTACATAAGGTCCTTCTTGGTCTACAGGGACCTCGATAAGGGGTAAGTCAACTTCCCTCTCTAGGCTGGTTCATGCGTATCGCTGATAATCAGGATAGTCATACTGTGCGGTCTGGTACAGTTGTCGTGTCGTGGTTTGTGTGGTAGCAACAGGCAACGCTGGTGCAGCTGGCACAAACTGTATAGACTGTGGTGGAACTGGCATGGTCTGTGCATGCTGCGGGGCTCCTTGTTCATTCTGATCCAGTCTAGGTGGCCGTGGTCTTTCTTTTGTATTACCTATGGCGATATTATGTTTTAAAACTGGACAATCGTGTACGTAATGACCTGGCTTTTTACAATAGTTGCATGTCCCTTTTATAGGTCCTGTTGTATCACCGGAATGTGTCGTACCCTTTTTATGTCCTTCAGCTGGAACTGTCTGGGAGACTAGCATTTTCATTTTCGTGTCCTTCATGCGTCTTTGTTCATGTTCTTGTTCCTCTCTAATTCTATTGTGATGGTACTGTAACATTTGTAACATTTGTGATGGAGTGTTACCTTGCCAGGTACTCTCGAATTTTAATACTCTATTCTTCACTTGAGGCAAGGAATTTTCAACTAATTTTGTCACGAACAGATGTGGGTATGATTCGCTACTTGCTTTTATGCCACTATTTATACCAAAACATTTTTCAAATCGGGCATAGAAATCACTAGTGTCTTCATCTTGCTTTTGTTTACAGGCTGAAATTGTACCCCAATCTTCCTTTTTCGTAGTTAATAAGCGTGGCAGTACCTGTACTAGTAAACCTGGTAGTGCTTTAGTTTTATCCCCAAGTCCTGCTCCTGCAGTTCGGGCCTTTTCTTCTGCTTCTAATGCTGACCATTCTATCTTTTGGTCGCCTACCTCCCACTCTTTTTCCCTGAGTTTTTCATAAATGCCAGCAGGCATTAATACCTTTAATATTGTCATAATGTCGGGATAGGTATACTCTCCCATGAGTAACATGTCTTTAATTTCTCGGTGAAAACCTGCTGGGTCTTTGTCATGACTGGGTACCACTTTCTTCATTTCTAACAATTCTATTTTTGATATGGGCGTATATACAAATACACGTTTAAACTCATTGTCCTCGCCTTTTATTGGGTGTACTTCTCGTAAGGGATTCTGTCTGTCCATGTAATACGTGGTTCTTTCCTTGATGGGCAATGAGACATGTTCTGGGCATACAAAAAGAATGTACTGCTTTCTTGATTCTAGTATTTCTTTAATTAACTTAGTACCTGAACCTCTCCATCTATTCTTGAGTAATTCAGTCAGTATTTCAGGTAAAGGACCAGGATCTGAATGCTGACTCTGATATAGTATAAGGAGTTGTTGAATCATATAAATCCCAGCTAAACGCTGTTCAGCTGGGGTGAGATTCAAAAATGTGCGTGCTACTGTATCATCACCATACATTCCGGGACTATCAACCCATTGAACGGCTGACCTGGCTAATTCTTGTTCATCCCTAGAATCGAGAAAATGATAACCCCTTCGTTCTCGGAGTAATTTGTCAGCGGTTTGGAACGAATGCTCGGGGGACCTTATATTTATTATAGGTGTTTGGAAATTCCTGTTATTTTCTGGACATATCGGACGTATCGGGTCAATAGAACATCTAGTACTATTACAAGATCTTCCTCTACCTACATAGGCTATGGTGTCTGACTGTCCTGCGGGCAGTCCTGATCCTTCCTCCTCGCTTTGTTCGAACTGGTCTACCGCCAATC
This sequence comes from Triturus cristatus, assembly GCF_964204655.1. NCBI lineage: Eukaryota > Metazoa > Chordata > Amphibia > Caudata > Salamandridae > Triturus > Triturus cristatus. Next base: position 616,563,744 of record NC_140583.1, on the reverse strand, counting down.
TCTCTTCGTGTAGGCGTTCTATTTCTTTACGGATCTTTCGGCACATGGCTATTATACAATTTTGCTTATCATGTCTCCCTTCTGATATATTCTGGCTCCATCTGGTAAGAATTTGCATTGCTTCTGGGTCTACCCCCGGTCGGTCTTGATTTCTGATCACACAATTTATGAGGAAACGTAACAGTTCCCCCTGTATCTCCACTTTCTGGTATTCCATAGCTCTGTTAATACATTCTGAATCTCGCCCTGTTTGGACAAAATGGTATATATTATCTAGATGCGCAGTCATTCCTGGTAACTTCCCTAAATACACCGCGGCTCGTCTGATACGTAATGATGCCATGATCATTTCGTCCTCTTTGCCGGGCACAGGGTCATATCTACAATCTATAAGAAGTTCCTTAAGCGTACGGGCATTTATGAGTTTGGGGGTACGTGAATGTGCTGACTCTTGAAAGGTAAGTTTATTTATTCTGGGTGGCGTAGCAAAAATATTGGTAGCACCTCCCGTAGCCCCATCTGGGGTATCGGGTGTGAAAGGGTTCGTTGAACGTGATACAGCAACTATAGGTGTGGACACAGCTATAGAAGTAGCTGTAGGAACAGATGCAGAAACAGATGTGCTTGCCGGAACTTGTGTCAAGACTTGTTGCTGTAGAGATACGGATACTGGATCTTGGCGTTGAACCTCCCTGGCAGGCGGTCTATGCGGGGCGGGATTAGCATACTCGGGAGCTGCGTCATCTAAATATGAGGAAAGAAAAACATCTTCTGCGGTTCTAGGATGCCCCTTAGGATGTACCTTTATTGGAAATAATGGGGGTGGCAAGTCTTTTGGTATCTCTGGAGTAGCCTTAGGTAATCCTTCGGCCAGAAGGGGATACATACCATTCATAAGGGCATTTCTTTGTCTGTCTACTTGTTCTGACTTTACTCGGGTACCTTCTTCAATTAATAGATTTTCTCGGACTTTATTTGGATTCTCTCTATTTTTCTCTTCCTGTCGGAGTGCTTTTTCTGTACGTCTATGAGATTCTTTACGCCATAACTCAATGGCGTCTTTCTGTGACTGTCTGACTTTCCTTTTCCATAACTCTTCCTCTACTTTCATGATGCACTCTGCATCCCAGGTCCCAGCTGCGGGCCACCTCTGACTTTCTGGTAATTCCTTGGTGTAGTCTACCCACAAATCAAGAAATAATATAGCGTCTAAGCCATGTTTATGATACATGAAGTACCCTGGAGTGTCCCTAGGAGGAATAGGAACAGCTTCTTCGAGTACCCCTTTTCTAGTTGTGATCTGTCTTAATTTCGAAAAGAGCGGCATATTGAAAACTGATCTGATACTTGATTTGGAACAAACTTAATACAGTAAACACAATAATGAACAGTCATTCATACCACAATATGCAGAACGTATTTAAAACATTTAACATTTAACATTTAACTGAGCAACGATGATGATGACGATCTAAGGAAAACTTAATCACTAAACATGATACTCGACTTTAACTGAATTATTCTGAATTTATATACTTGATATACTAGATATACTGCTAAACAGTACAGATACACTGCTGAAACAGTGCAGACCGGATTTGTGTACCCAAACCCGTCTTGACCGGCACAACCTATGTGCACGTCAGAACGCCTCCCCAGTAATGGTACTCACCGGGTAGCTCGGAAACGGAAGGCCTCGGAAAACTGAACTGAACTTGAACCGGACTGGACTCGACTCGAACACTTCGGAAACTGGACTCGACTCGGGACTTCGGAAACTGGTGGGCCTCTGTATACCTCGGATCTTGCTCTCTCAGCTAGGCTCTGGTCGGGATACTTCGCACTTCTCACCGCCTCGTCTGGGTGTTGATCGCAGCCTCAGTCGCCCCCGCTTGACCGGAGGGAGATACAGGAAATCCTGCTGGTACGCGTTATTGTCCGTCCAGCTGTGGCAGGAGACCGGGCCTGCAACGCACCGCCGGCGCGTGAGATGAGAAAGTGTCCCTGTTCGGGCGCCATTCATGTGGTAAATAATTTAATTACCGGGACTTAATTTGATACAGAAACATAATAAAATAGCTCAGTAAATAAGAGGCAGAATCCGTGGTATTAGAGGTTCGGAATGGGCTTTATTCCAATGGTCGATTATAATCGGTTGCTCCAAGTTCCATCACCACGAAGGTTCAGGAAGTGAAGTACATACGTTATTGACAATCAATTACTTTTATACAATAGGCATTACAGTGAAGCAAATACAAGAGGCGTAACAATTGATAGTGGTGATAATATATTCATACGTAGCAAAAATAGGCGTAACTGGGTGTGATTGAAGAACGTCATCAGATGTGATGTCATAAGAGGGTGGTTACATGAAAGAATTTCGCAATGTCAGCAGAAATACTTGGCAGAAATGCGCACGCAGCAGCATGACGTGTGATTGACGTGCAACTAGGGGGTGAAGGGGACTTGACATTTAGCTCTACATGTGGCGACAGAAGTCTGGAGGGTCAAGTCAACCTAATCCCAAATCATATCTAACATCCTATGTTTAAAGAACTAAGTTATCCAAAAGAGAGGTCTTCTTAGAGTAGAATCTTATTCTATACTGACTATACTGACTGTTAGTGCGTGTACAAGCGTCTAAGTGTCTACACTAGATGCGTGGGTAGAAATCTTCCATAGTAATAGGGCTATGAATTACTTGTATAAAGACAGAGAAGCCGGGCCTTTGCTCGGAAGCTGGAAGAATGTTTACTTAAACTACTAGACAGGAATGCATCGGGCAGGGAACGGAGCAGATAATTTCGAAGGTGAAATACAGTTTTTGGCAGGCAGCAGGCTGATGTCAGGCTTCGTGAGCCGCGCAGGGAATGAGACAAGGTTCATGGTCACAGATGCAGGCTCAGACTGGAGCTTTCAGAGGCAGAAGGCAGGAAGAGTTTGATGACAGAATCAGGGCCTACTTGCCTGGACTGTAAAATGGCATAAGTGAACCATATAAAGCCGGTGGCCTTTCATACTTAGGAATGGAATATCCGGCCTATTCGTGGCGGATCTGAAAGAGGACAGGTTGACGATGGACGCACATGTGTTTGCGTCTTCATAACTGGAACTGGAGGGAACATACATGTACTTGTGATTCATACATGAAACCGTTGGGGTCCAAGATAGGGGACATAACTGATCAGAAAAATCCATATTTCCACACTTCTCCGGTTGCCTCTCCTTGCCCAAGGTCTTTGGTTGCCTTAGCCACTCCCCGTTTAAGAAACCAACCCTCTCTTCACCTGTGCCCACATTCATATTAACCTCCCATCTTTCGTTCCACCAATATTGCCCATAGACATTCCAGCATCGTCTTTTCTTTGCCTGCCTCCTCGCTCCACTGAGGCTGAACAGGCATTGACCCATCACCATTAAATAATGCCGAGTACTCACCCAGGCTTCTTCTGCTTAGAGAATGACTGGTTGCTCTGTAACAAGATGACCGTCATCCATGAGCACTTAACTGCCCTCACTGAAATCTAGATGTACCGCACAGGCGTCACTACACATCCTGCCCTCCACACAGACTGTGCCACCATTACACACACACACACACACACACGCACACCGCTCTGAGGTTGTGGAATAGGTCTCTTACTTAATAAGTCTTTAACTCTGTGCAGTCCCAGCCCTGGGCATTATATTATGCCCATCCCACTTGCACACATTGGCATCACTATTAAGATTACTCATGGTTGCAATATATAGTCACTCAGGAGCCATCATCTTATTCTTAGACGATTTTGACAAAATCCTGCTCTAGATGCTATATCACATCTTCTGGTTTTAGGTCCCGCCTACCAGACATCTCAAGCTGTCTCTTTGTGAAAGGCCTATTGTCAGCTTAAAATGGCGTTAGAGCATACCATTGGTTGGCTTTAGCATCATTCTTATTTGCTTGCTTTTTATTAGATGGTTTGCCCTGTCCCTCCTTTGTGTGTCCCTCACCTGGAGCACAGCGACTTTACTTGCATCCTTCCTCTTTTCAATTTTAGGGAAATACTTTTTTCATTGTTTCAATACTCCACGAGAGAGCATATGATTTCCAGCCTGTTTCTAGCCGTGCTTCTCGTCCTCATCCCCACTGCTCTCCCTCCCCATGTTCTTCTCTCCCCCATATTACACTCTATTTCCAATGTGCTTGATTCTCCAGCTCCATGTTGGTCTTTCACACCTGTGTGAGTCTCCACCCCTCCAGCCCTACTTCATGTTACACTCTCTCACCCATGTCCTGTGTTTTTGCCCTCAAACTCCCCGTTGCTTTCCCCACCTAGAGCCTCCTTGTTGTTTCCTCCACCTTCATTGTTGATTCCCTCCACTTGTTTAAAAAAAAAAAACACTTTTGCACTTTTTTTAATTTACCGATCCAACTTGGACCAGTAAATAAAAAGGAAAAAAGCATCTGCGTCATTGTCATTTTGTAGACACACACATGCGTGTTGCTTGCTCCTACAACATGACAGTCCGCAGTGGCCTCATCATAATGCATTGTTTCCTCTTTAGCCATACTGCACAGAATTATTTGCAAATTTTCGATAGCTTCGCTCCTGTAGGCTTTCTTTCCTTTCTTGTCTTAGTTCGTCCGTGGAGCTTGGACTAAGTATTTATATTTTTCCTCTTTTTTGGAATGCACGATTTTTTTAATAGTATAAGCGTTTCAGATTTATTCATGGACATACAATGTACTTTCCTACTTTCACACAGGCATACAGCTTCTTAGTCATCCTATCTGCAGTCTATATTGATGCTTTAGTTACTTCCACCCACAACTGTACTACTGTACTCTACGTTACTCTACTTTATGCCATTCCACTCTACATTACCCTACACCACTCCGCGCCACTCCACCCTACTCTATGCCACTCAATGCTACTCTACTATATGCCACTCTGCTCTACTCTTCGCCCTCCACGCTACGCCCAAGCACTCCATTCTGTGCCCCTCTACTCCTTCCACTCTACTCTGCCACTTCACTCTACTCTGCCACTCTACTCTATTCCGTGCAACTCCACAATACTCTACGTCACTCTACCCCATTCCACTCAATTCTATGGCACTCTACTCTACGCCACTCTGCTCCATGGCACTCTAATCTATGCCACTCCACACTACTCTACTCCATCCCTCTCTACACCACTCCCCTCTATGCCTCTCCACTTTTTGCTACTGCGCTCTATTCTACCCCACTCTACTCCACACCACACCACTCCACTCTACTCCACTATACTACGTGACGTATACTCCACGACACGCTACTCTGCGACACTCTAATCTACTCCACATCACACCACTCTACACCAACCCACTCCACAACACTCTACTCCATGCCACTCTACTCCACAACACTCTATTCCACTCCACGCCACTCTACCTCACTGCAGTCCACATCACTCTACTCTACTCCATGCTACACCACTCTCCTCCACTTTGTCACTCAGTTCCACTCTATGCCACTCTACTCTACGCCAATCCACTCAACTTTACTGTGTGCCACTCAACCATACCCCACTCTATGCCACTCCACTTTATGCCACTCCACTCCTCTTCACTCCACACTACTCTACTCCACCCCTCTCTTTGCCACCCCTACTTTGCCACTTCACTCATCACCACTCTATTCTATTCCATTCCACATCACTGTACACCACTCTACTCTACGCCACTCCACTCTACACACTCTACTCCATACTGCTTTACTCTATGCCACTCTACACCACTTCACTGTACTCTCTGCCACTCCACTCCACAAAGTGCTACTCAGTGCTACTCTACTCCGCGCCATTTCACTTCACTCCATCCTACTCCACGTCACTCTTCACTACTCTACCTCAGGCCACTCTACTGCACATTTTTGCCATCCCACTCTGTCATTCTACGCCACTTTGGTCTATTCTACTTGATCCTACGCCACTTTATTTCCCCCCACTCTAGTCTGTGTCACTCTGATCAGCTCTATGCCACTCTACTAAATGCCACTCCACTCTCCTCTACTCTGCGCCCCTCACTCTACTCTATTCCACACAGTGCCACTGCACTCTAAAGCACCCTATTCTGCACCACTCTATACTACTCTAATCTAAACCACGTTATGCCATTCTATACTATGCCACTATACTCTCCAGCATTCTACTCCACTCTATGCCACTCTACTCCACTCTATGCCACTTTGCACCACTCTATTTCACACTACTCTACCCAACTCTACTCTATTCCAGTCTACTCTTTACCTCTACTCTATTTCACTCTACTCTACAATACTCTACATAACTCTGCTCTACTCCACTACATTCCACTCTTCATCACTCCATTTTGCTCTGTCACTCTATGCCACTCTACTCTACGCCAGTCTATGCCACTCTACTCTGTGCCACTATACTCTGCCATTCCACTCTATGCCAATCCACTCTACACACCTCTGCTCTATGTCAATCCTCTCTATCCTACATCTACCTTACACTACTCAATCCTACTCCACCACACGTCACGTAATGCCTTCTACTCTATGCCACTCTACTCCACTCACTGTGCACCAACCCACTTCACTCTGCAGCAGTCTACTTTCCTCCATTCTACTCCACGCCACTCTATTCCATGGTACTCTACTCCACTCAATCCCATCACTTTGTGCCTCTCTATGCCACCCTACTCCGGTCTATCCACTCTACTCTATGCCACTCCACTCCTCTATAGTCAATAGCATTGGATGAAACTAATTGCCAGGCTGGTACTTCGCAGAATCCAGATATGGATTGAGGATCACAAGATGTTATCACCTCTGCAGGCTGGCTTTCGCCCTTTTACCAGTACCATTGACCAGGTTTTTAGGCTTGTAATGATTTACTGGCGAGTGTGTATCATAGGGGGGGGGGGCTTCCTTTATGCAGTTTTTATCGATCTTAAGTCTGCATTTAACTTAGTTCCCCGTAATAAGATGTGGAGTGTCCTCATGGACGCAAGGATGCCTTAGGAGCTATTAGCCATATTAATTAAATTACATACTACGAACTATGCACAGGTACGGTGGGGCTCCCATGGTGAGGTTACCAATAGATTTCCTGTCTTAAAGGGTGTGCGCCAAGGATGTGTCCTTGTGCCCACGCTGTTTTCTCTGTTCATCAATAAGGTTGTCCACTATTATTCAACATGCCCCACAGATGCCCCCGTCTTGGCGGGACTGAGGATACCACTGCTCATGTTCGCGGACGACACCTTGATCCTATCTAAGACACAGAAGGGACTACAGGTCGCACTGTCTAGGTTCGAGGTGTTTTGCCAAGATCATGGGCTGGTGGTAAATGTGGACAAGACAAAGTTCATGGTTTTTCACAAACATAAAAGCATCAAAGGTAGTGTCTACATGAACAATGTCCTTTTAGAACAGACAGATGCGTTTACGTATCTGGTAATTACTTTAGGCAGGAAACTGAATTGGAAGCCCCAGATTGACCTGTTAGCCTTAAAACATGTTCAGTTGGCAGGAGCTCTCATAAAAGAGCATAGGCTTTAGTTCACCAAACCAATTGCTCCTGTTCTCAAGATATACAACACCAAAGTCATTACATCAACATTATATGGTGCTGAATTATGGGGTTTCGAGAACATCACACCCTTGGTATTAGCCCAGAACAAATTTGTTAGAGTTATTACAGGCCTCCCGCAATCATCCCCATTGTTGCCCCTCTTTTTGGATCTGGGTTGTTTACGCATTGAAGATCTTTCCCGATACAGACCAATAGCGAATTGGAGAAGGCCCTGGGCTACCCCTGAGCTTCCCCAATATGCTAAATCCCTCCTGGAGTTCAGGGGGTTGGTTGTCTAGGCAAGATCAAATGGTTACAGAATATAAAAAACACCCTGTGTGGGATGGGGATGAGTGGTTTGTGGGAGTATCCAGAAGAAAATCCGTTCCCGTCCAAAAGGGATTTTAAGGCTGCTTACTGGGATATGGTTAAGAACAATTACTTTTCCTCCACTATGAGGCCCACCTTGTCTAGGGATTTTTTGACGTTCATACAGGACTTTGTGCTTGAAGCTTATTGGGATGTCATCCTAAAACCGATGGACAGGAAATTATACCATCAGTTTAGGGTTGGCTCTTTCCCGATTAATACCTTTACAAGCAAATGGCTTAGGCATGGGTCAGAGCAATGCCCCGTATGTTTAGCCCAGACGGAATCCATACCCCATGTCCTTTTTGTATGCTCGGCCTATAAGCTACCCAGGGCGAAATGGTTGAAACCCACCTGTATGAACCTGGGTACTAGATCTGCCATGGAGACGTTAAGGATTTTGCAGACATCAACCAATGAACCAATAGTTATTGCCATGGCGAAATTCCTGAGTTGGATAAGGGTTATTGGAGAATCTTAAGCTTATTTAGACGTTACGTCTTTTTAGTGTAATTCCGCCAATGAAATTACTGTGGTGAGAATTACTGTACATATTTTACCATTGGATACTTATGTTTTTTACTGTGTTCTTTAACATGTTTTATGGTATACATTTTTTGTACTAGTTATTGTGCCTAGTTATATCTTAATGATTGTTCAGTGCTGTTCTGTGTTTTTATCCCAAGTATTTTCACGTAATATTGTTTGTATTGTCTTTTATGATTATTTTAATCGAAATAAAGACCCAATGAAATGAAATGAAACTCAATGCCCCGCCACTCCATTCTATGCCCCCTACTCCTTCCACTCTACTCTGTCAATCCGTTCTACTCCAAGTCACTCCACAGTACTCTGCCACTCTATGCCATTCCCCTCTATTCAATGGCACTCTACGGCACTTTACACCACTCTACTCCATGCCACTCTAATCTATGCTCCGCCACTCCGCTCCTGTCCTCTCCACACTAATCTACTCCACCCCTCTGAACGCCATGCCACTCTACCCCACTCCACTTTATGCCACTGCACTCTAACCACTCTATTCTATACCAGTCTGCTCTATGCCACTCAACTCTATGCCACTATACTCCACGACACTATTTTCCACAACACTCTAATCTACGACACGCTAATCAACTCCACAACACTCTACTCTACACCACCCTACTCCACATCACTCTACTCCACATCACTCTACTCCACTCCGCCCCACGCCACTTTACTCCACTATAGTCTACTCGACCACACAACACCACTTAATGCCACTCCATTCTACACCACCCCACTCTACACCACTCTACACCATGTTAAACTCTACTGTACACCACTCCAATCTATGCACTCTACTCCATTCTGCTCTCATCTATGCCACTCTACACCACTTCAGTCTACTCTACACCACTCCACTCCACACAGTGCTAATCTATGCCACTCTATGCAGCGTCACTTAACTCCACTATACTCCACGTCACTCTACCTTATTCAACTCTATGCCACTCTACTCTACACCTCTGTACTCCATGCCACTCTATTCCACCTCACGTTTTGCATCCCCACTCTATGCCACCTTATTCTATTCTACTTTATTCTATGCCACTTCATTCTACCTCACTCTATTCTACCTCCCTTTACTCAACTCTAAGCCACTCCACTCTAAGCCACTTTACTCTGTCATTCCACTCTACGCCACTCCACTCTACTCTGCGCCACTCCACTCTACTATAATCCGCTCTACTCTGAACCACTCCATTTCACACAATGCCACTCTAAACCACTCTATTCTGCACCACTCTACATCACTCTACTCTAAACTACTCTATAGCATACTACACTACGCCACTTTGCTTCACTCTATAACACTCTACTCGTCACCACTCTATTCTATAATACTCTACCCCACTCTATTCTGTTCTAGTCTACTCTATCACTCTGCTCTGCATCACTCTACTCTACATCACTCTACTCTACTCTATGCCAGTCCAACCTGCTCTGTCACTCTACACTATGCCAGTCTGTGCCACTCTGCTCTACTCTGCCATTGCACTCTATGCCACTCCACTCACCTCTACTCTATGCCTCTCCACTCTAGCCTATGCCACTCTATCCTACACTGCTCTACCATACACCACTCCATCCTACTCCACTCCACGCTACACCTTTCTACTCTGTCACTCTGTTCTACTCGTGCCTACCCACTTCACTCTACTGTAGTTTACTTACTTCCATTCTACTCCACGCCACTCTATCCCATGGCACTCTACTCCACACATCCCACTCCATGCCACTTCACTCTACGCCACCTTATTCCAGTCTTTGCCACTCTACTCTATGCCACTCCACTCTATGCCACTCCCCTATACTCTACACCATGTTTATTAAACTTTTGACTTCTGGGGACCCCCACTTTATCATTACTGGAGGCTTGGACCCAGTCCTGAGCATTGTCGATGATTTGAACCAACAAACAATAGACAAAATGCAGAAAAAGGCATTCATCAAACAAATTCACAAATGATGACCCATTTTATTTAATTCACTAACACATATAAATAAAAAAAAATCCAAATGTTAATTCTAAAAGAAAGGTTGGAGGCTTTCTAAATACCATTGAGGTTAGTCATAGTCCTTACCACATTCTGTTTGATGCACCTGCACTGCTTCCATGAATCAATCTGAGGATACTCATTCAATTTTTAGCCTCCAATTTCAAATCTCTTCACATTTACAATATGTTTTAAAATGTTCAATTGTACATTTAGCTTCTTTATTTACATACACTTTGTTAATATTATTTAATGTTTTAAGTAGTCCCTGATGAGGCTCTTCGTACCCCCAGAGTCCCCCGGACCACAGGTTCAGAACCACTGCTCTACACCATTGGATGCCACTCTACACCACTCCACTCCACTCTATGCCATTCTACTCTACACAACTCTACCATACTCCCTCCACTCTACTTGACTGTACATCACTCCACTCAACTCTATACCACCCCACTCTCTGCCACCACAGTCTACATTACTGCACTCTGACACTCTACTCTATGCCACTCTATTTTCTGTCACTCTACGCCACACCACTCTACGCCATGCCACACACTGCCACTATACACCACTCTACTCCCCTCTACATCACACTACTCTTCACCTCTTTACTTAACTTCACTCTACTCAACTCCTTCCCACCCAGCCACCGCACTCTTTGCCACCACACTCTATGCTACTCTATGCCACTCTATTCAACACAGTGCCATTCTAACCTACACCGCTCTACCTTATGCCACTCTTTTCTGTTCCACTCTACTATATAGCACTTTACTCTATGCCACTCTACTCTACGCCACTCTACAACACTCCACTCTATGCCACTCTATTCTATGCTATGTAAACAAGAGAGGGACTGATGGGCTTTTATTCAAGGAGGTCCAGCATACATGCCCAGTTAATCATGTGTAAAGAAAAGAGTATGCAGTTCCTCAAAGAAAAGGCGGGGGGGTGCCAAAGGAAAGAAGAGACCGTAAAGCAGAGGAATACCTCTATTCGGAACTAGGGTCCTCACACACCCAGCAAGCTAGGTGTCATGCTTCATCATATGGACCTGCTCCTCGTCGGGCCGGCGCTGCAATGCCCGACGGGCACCCTAAAAGGGGCTCTTTGGCGGAGATCTTCAGTTCCTGGCCGTATGATGCAGTGTGTGTGAGAGGGACCTAGTGGTGTAGATGTGAGTGCAGGTAAGTGAATTAAAACAAGTTAGAGAGTCCAAAAATAATTTTATTGGGGATGGCTCTCTACCTGAATAAAAATGTGTGGGAGCAGAATGGCAGCTAACTGATGTTAAGATTCAGTTTGGCTATGCTCATCTGCGCTGGTCGACATGTTTCTTGCCTGATGGTCCTATTGATCCGTGGCAATTCCTCAGGACCTAAAAAAGCTGTCAGTAATCTACACTGGGTGGTAAGTACAGCTGTTACCTACTACCTGTTGTTAGGAAACGGTCTCGCCATCTGCCTAGGGAAACCTAAAAGAAGAGAAGATCATAAGCAAGGCATCCCAAGCAGAGGCAATGTAAAAAGTGGATGTATTACACAGGTCTAGTTCACAAAGTGATAACCCCCTATTGACTAAATGATCTAACATGACTTCTATATTCACCATGTGTCAGTGACTCTATACAGTAAGTAGTGATAGACCTACAGCTAGTGAAATTAAAAACCAATTAAAAATTAAAACAGAAGACTGTAATTCACATGTTATCCAAATCGATACTAGGATAGAGTGACTAAGGTGTTCTAGAGGCTCAAGGTGAAACTCATGGGACACTCACCTAATATGGTTTAGTACCATACTCCTATCCGTGGCCGTGGCGCCACCTGGACACCAAGACTCTGGTGTCCTAGTGAAAAACAAAGTGATACATGGGGTGACAACAACTGGTCCGATAAGTATTTACGGCAAATATAAATATCAACTCTAAAGCCCATGTGTGGTCCTGTTGCATGAGCTGCTGTGATGCGAGTCTCAGGCCGCTGGAGGTAATCAGATGATGGGATAGCACCGCGGAGCAAACTTAAAGATAAAGAAGAAGTCACAACAATTGTTAATGCCCAGCCGGTCAGGGTATCAGCCAGTAGAAACCGCGTGACCGTTGACTAATGGCACCAATTCACACTCACTCGTACCACTCGGAGAGTCCGGGGCAAGTCCGGATCTGCCGTGAGTGTAAATCGGCAAAATATCAAGGAACCACCAGCTCTCCCCAGTATCGAGCGAGACGCGTAATTCCGCCCATAGTATGTGTCCCGTGTCACTCACTAGCGAGATATGGTGACAGAATCTAGAATGGAGCAGGCACTGACAACACTGTGTCAAAGTCATGTATTGTCAGTTTGGCGGCGGAGATAAGATCACCAAAAGATATCCCAATCAATGCTGACAGCGCAAACACACCACTCACCTGACCAGTCAATAGCCTCAGGGCGTGCAGTCATATCGCCGATCTACTTACTTTGAGGTTGTTGCAGGAAGGGCTATCAACCTACCCTCGCGCCACTCGACCCGGGAATACTGATGGCCGGTGTGGTGCCAAAACAGATATACCGGCTGAATCGTTTAGCGGAGGGCGTGTCTAGTACCCGGAAGTTTGTAGAATGCGTGAGTATGGACAAAGCCTCGCATGAGAGTGTCAGACAACGGCGGCCATCTTGGAATGGTGTCTAAGTACATACAAGTCTGAGTAACCCTTGGAAAACGAGTATGGTAATTAAGTTGAAAAACATGGCCGGAATCCCACATAGGGTGTCAAATACAGCGGCCATCTTGGAATGGTGTCTATGTACATTCAAGTCTAAGTAACCCTTAGAAAACGAGTATGGTAGTTAAGTTGGACAGTATGGCCGGAATCCCACATAGGTTGTCTAATACAGCGGCCATCATGGAACGGTGTCTGTATACACTGGAATCTAAGGGACCCTCTAGATATGGGGGTAATAGTAACCAGGTGAGGACACGGAAAGTGTAAGCCGCTAAAAACCGTGGAAGACTGCTTTATCTGTCCATAAGTGCTGCCCACGGGATCTGATCATTTAAGCCTTCTCGGTCTGTCTTAAGGCGATGCACCCATCGCTGTTCGATCTTGAACAGTGCTCTCTGTGTAATCTTAGGATGTGCCTCAAGGATTACCCATCTAAGGGAGTCTGGTGTGTGGTTGTTTTCTTTGCAGTGGGTGTACAATTTAGTAGTGACTCTCTGACATCTCACATTGCTCTTGTGCTCAGTTATGCGTGTTTTTACTGTTCGCATGGTCATGCCTATATATCTCTGTTCACAGGGGCAGGTAATTAAATAAATACACTGCGCGGTGTTGCAATTGGTATGACGTTGTAGCTTCCATGTGAATGAGTCTGAAAAAAACACCTCTTTAGTCACCGCAGTTTGATGGCATACAGCACAGGATCCACAGGGGTAGTGTCCTCTCACAGGTGGGAGACCCCAGAGAGTGCTTTGGTCATGGTGGTGAGTCTGTCTAGGCCTCGTGTTGATAAGAATATCTTTCAGATTTTGTGTGCGCTTGAATGCAAAGCGAGGGGGCGGGATAGTGAGGTCACCTGCAGTGAGTATTCCCCAATGCTTCTTAATTATACCCTTGATGGTAGTGGAATTGGGAGTAAAGGATGTGACACAGGTTAAAGTTTCTGTCCTCTCCTTATTGTTAGTTTGTAGTAGAACTTCTCGCGGGTTATTGCGAGCCCTTTTCAATGAGTTTTTTACTTGGCGCTCAGGGTAGCCTCTTATCCTGAGGTTTTTACTCAACTGGTCAGCTTCAATTAAGTAGTCATTGGTGTTAGAACAGTTCCTCCTCAGGCGGAGGAATTGCCCAAAGGGTAAATTATCCCTAAGGGCCTTGGGGTGATGGCTACTGTATAAGAGTAAACTATTCCTATCAGTAGGCTTTTTGTAAAGCGTGGTGCTCAGGCTTGTGTCCCCTAGTGTGACCATGAGATCCAAGAAGGGTACATTAGAGTCAGAGATAGTGTGTGTAAATTTCAGGAACGGGTTCTGGGCATTGATCCAATCGCAAAATGCTAGGCATGTCTGCTGGTCCCCCTTCCAGAAGATCAAAATGTCATCAATAAAACGCCTCCACAAAGTTAGATTGATGATAAAGGGATTACTGGGGTGCCTGATGACTTCCTCCTCAAAGCTGGCCATGTAAATACAGGCCACACTAGGGGCGAAGGTGCTACCCATCGATGTACCCTGTGATTGGTGGAATAGCTGTGAATTATACTCAAAGTAGTTTTCAGTTAGAGCCAGTGTGGCGCACTCCATCACAAAGGGAATAGGGGTAGGTGATGTCCATTCCTCTTTCATAAGGGCATTCTCGATTGCCACCAAGGTGGCACGTTGGGGGATATTCGTGTACAATGCCTCCACATCCAACGTTACCAGGAGGTCGATATTGCTCGTGTCATGTGTCTCCTCTATGATTTGTAAGATGTCCGTAGTGTCACGGATGTAGGATGGAGTTTTTTTAACCAGAGGCTGTAAGAAGTGATCAACAAATCTTGAGAGGGGTTCCAGGAGTGAACCTATACCCGATACAATAGGTCGTCCCGGGACTGGTGTGGTGCCCTTATGTATCTTGGGTAAAGTGTAGAAGTACGGGGTCCTAGGCTCCCTGGTATTGAGGAATTCAGCTTCCTTTTTGCTGATCCATCCATTACTCTCAGCTTCGAAAGTGATGGTCGCGATCCTAGTGGCAAGCCTCAGTGTGGGGTCAACGGAGATGGGGGTGTAGTACTTAGTATTGTCAAGTTGGCGTCTACACTCTCGGTCATAGTCAGTGACGTTCTGTATCACCGTCGCTCCTCCCTTATCTGCCTGTTTGATAATAATGCTATTATCATTGGCTAGGGTTTTAGCTGCTGTCAACTCCGCATTGGACATATTGTGATAAAATCCCCTAGAAGGAATTGACCCCAAGTCACGAAGCACAGCTTTCTCAAATGTGAGTACTTCGGGGGGCACCATGTTGTTAGTGGGGGTAAATCTGGATGGATTACGTAACCCCGTGTCCATGGACTCAGTAGTTGGTTGGTCTTGAAAGAAAGCCTTGAGACGTATTTTTCTAAGGAAGTCATGAATCTCACAATTGTCCCTGAAATTGTCAGTTCTCGGTGTGGGGACATAACCGAGTCCTTTCTCGAGGACTTCCTCCTCCAAACGGCTCAAGGGTCTGTCTGACAGGTTCACCACTAATTCTTTTTCCCTCTGTTTCTGCCCCTGGGTGCTGACTGGAATTGTTCCTGGTCCTGCCACTGAACTCCTTTGGTTGGCCCTCTTTTTCATTGAAAAAGGGCTCGCAATAACCCGCGAGAAGTTCTACTACAAACTAACAATAAGGAGAGGGCAGAAACTTTAACCTGTGTCACATCCTTTACTCCCAATTCCACTACCATCAAGGGTATAATTAAGAAGCATTGGGGAATACTCACTGCAGGTGACCTCACTATCCCGCCCCCTCGCTTTGCATTCAAGCGCACACAAAATCTGAAAGATATTCTTATCAACACGAGGCCTAGACAGACTCACCACCATGACCAAAGCACTCTCTGGGGTCTCCCACCTGTGAGAGGACACTACCCCTGTGGATCCTGTGCTGTATGCCATCAAACTGCGGTGACTAAAGAGGTGGTTTTTTCAGACTCATTCACATGGAGGCTACAACGTCATACCAATTGCAACACCGCGCAGTGTATTTATTTAATTACCTGCCCCTGTGAACAGAGATATATAGGCATGACCATGCGAACAGTAAAAACACGCATAACTGAGCACAAGAGCAATGTGAGATGTCAGAGAGTCACTACTAAATTGTACACCCACTGCAAAGAAAACAACCACACACCAGACTCCCTTAGATGGGTAATCCTTGAGGCACATCCTAAGATTACACAGAGAGCACTGTTCAAGATCGAACAGCGATGGGTGCATCGCCTTAAGACAGACCGAGAAGGCTTAAATGATCAGATCCCGTGGGCAGCACTTATGGACAGATAAAGCAGTCTTCCACGGTTTTTAGCGGCTTACACTTTCCGTGTCCTCACCTGGTTACTATTACCCCCATATCTAGAGGGTCCCTTAGATTCCAGTGTATACAGACACCGTTCCATGATGGCCGCTGTATTAGACAACCTATGTGGGATTCCGGCCATACTGTCCAACTTAACTACCATACTCGTTTTCTAAGGGTTACTTAGACTTGAATGTACATAGACACCATTCCAAGATGGCCGCTGTATTTGACACCCTATGTGGGATTCCGGCCATGTTTTTCAACTTAATTACCATACTCGTTTTCCAAGGGTTACTCAGACTTGTATGTACTTAGACACCATTCCAAGATGGCCGCCGTTGTCTGACACTCTCATGCGAGGCTTTGTCCATACTCACGCATTCTACAAACTTCCGGGTACTAGACACGCCCTCCGCTAAACGATTCAGCCGGTATATCTGTTTTGGCACCACACCGGCCATCAGTATTCCCGGGTCGAGTGGCGCGAGGGTAGGTTGATAGCCCTTCCTGCAACAACCTCAAAGTAAGTAGATCGGCGATATGACTGCAGGCCCTGAGGCTATTGACTGGTCAGGTGAGTGGTGTGTTTGCGCTGTCAGCATTGATTGGGATATCTTTTGGTGATCTTATCTCCGCCGCCAAACTGACAATACATGACTTTGACACAGTGTTGTCAGTGCCTGCTCCATTCTAGATTCTGTCACCATATCTCGCTAGTGAGTGACACGGGACACATACTATGGGCGGAATTACGCGTCTCGCTCGATACTGGGGAGAGCTGGTGGTTCCTTGATATTTTGCCGATTTACACTCACGGCAGATCCGGACTTGCCCCGGACTCTCCGAGTGGTACGAGTGAGTGTGAATTGGTGCCATTAGTCAACGGTCACGCGGTTTCTACTGGCTGATACCCTGACCGGCTGGGCATTAACAATTGTTGTGACTTCTTCTTTATCTTTAAGTTTGCTCCGCGGTGCTATCCCATCATCTGATTACCTCCAGCGGCCTGAGACTCGCATCACAGCAGCTCATGCAACAGGACCACACATGGGCTTTAGAGTTGATATTTATATTTGCCGTAAATACTTATCGGACCAGTTGTTGTCACCCCATGTATCACTTTGTTTTTCACTAGGACACCAGAGTCTTGGTGTCCAGGTGGCGCCACGGCCACGGATAGGAGTATGGTACTAAACCATATTAGGTGAGTGTCCCATGAGTTTCACCTTGAGCCTCTAGAACACCTTAGTCACTCTATCCTAGTATCGATTTGGATAACATGTGAATTACAGTCTTCTGTTTTAATTTTTAATTGGTTTTTAATTTCACTAGCTGTAGGTCTATCACTACTTACTGTATAGAGTCACTGACACATGGTGAATATAGAAGTCATGTTAGATCATTTAGTCAATAGGGGGTTTATATCACTTTGTGAACTAGACCTGTGTAATACATCCACTTTTTACATTGCCTCTGCTTGGGATGCCTTGCTTATGATCTTCTCTTCTTTTAGGTTTCCCTAGGCAGATGGCGAGACCGTTTCCTAACAACAGGTAGTAGGTAACAGCTGTACTTACCACCCAGTGTAGATTACTGACAGCTTTTTTAGGTCCTGAGGAATTGCCACGGATCAATAGGACCATCAGGCAAGAAACATGTCGACCAGCGCAGATGAGCATAGCCAAACTGAATCTTAACATCAGTTAGCTGCCATTCTGCTCCCACACATTTTTATTCAGGTAGAGAGCCATCCCCAATAAAATTATTTTTGGACTCTCTAACTTGTTTTAATTCACTTACCTGCACTCACATCTACACCACTAGGTCCCTCTCACACACACTGCATCATACGGCCAGGAACTGAAGATCTCCGCCAAAGAGCCCCTTTTAGGGTGCCCGTCGGGCATTGCAGCGCCGGCCCGACGAGGAGCAGGTCCATATGATGAAGCATGACACCTAGCTTGCTGGGTGTGTGAGGACCCTAGTTCCGAATAGAGGTATTCCTCTGCTTTACGGTCTCTTCTTTCCTTTGGCACCCCCCCGCCTTTTCTTTGAGGAACTGCATACTCTTTTCTTTACACTCTATTCTATGCATCTCTATGACACACTGCTCTATGCCATTGTTCCCTATGCCACTCTGCCCTATACCACTAAACCCTAAGCGACTCCACTCTACTCTACTCCACTGTGCTCTGCACCACTCTCCACTATGCCATGCCACTAACTTTTAGCCATGCGGAACAGCAGCAGCACTGCTATACTGAATGGCCTAAAGAAATTGACAAAGCTGATAGTTCTCACATAGGCGAGACCCATTGGCTTTGCCAATGCTGATTTTAAATATCACTCATTGTGTATATAATTATGAATACCTCTGACCGCCTTAAGATGTGCAGTAACTGCTCTGCCAAAGGAGAGTATAGGATTTAAGTTCCAATGAAGACGAATAGAGCATTCCAAAGTTGTTGGTCGGGCCAAGCGCCGGAGTTTTCCTTTTCATTCTACATCATACATATATAACATGACCTTGGAGATCTGAGAAGAAAGGGAAAAAGGAAATCTGTGGCTACCTATTTTCTTTCTCTGCAGTTCGCATTTGGATGATAGATTGTGTTCAGGGCAACATCAAACCATAACTTCTTTTTTGTGTAGCTGATATGTACTGAATAGTGTAAGAGGGTAGAGGAGCTACAAGGGGGGGTCTTTCTAGAGCTTTGCCTGTCTGGGATGCAGCCTCACCAGTTATGGTTTTGGATTACAGGAGCCTTGAGTTGTTGTCATAATGCTAGAAGTGTTGCAAGAGCAAAAGCTTACACTATAGGAGCTGGGCAATGCTTTGCAGAAGTAGTGCAGTACCAGTGGTGAAGACAAAATTAAAAGGGTAGGGAATGAATATAAAAGGTGTGATTGTAGAATTGAAGCAAGGAGACCGAGTAAAGGCTATGGTGTTGCGTTTGCAAGAATTGGTCAACAGGATGAGACTGAATGTCCTTGTCTCCATTCAACTTGCATATCTGTAGTCTTAGCCTTTTGTTACATGGGTTTTTTGCATCACTACAAAGTCCTAAGTCCCCTTTGCAACCAATGTCCTGTGCGTTTTATGATCCCCTGCCTTTCTTAGTAAATTAAGGTGATGTCTAGCACTTGGTATCAAGATACTTTACGGCACTGACCAAACAAAATAAAAGGTTCTGCTGCAAAAATGTGCTACAATTAAGCTAAATAAAGGGAATCTAATAAGGCTAAGTCAGACAAGGAGATGAGTTGTTATCCAAGTGCAGCCTGAGTTTAGAAATGGCAGAGATCGGTGCTTTTGATGTTGAAAGTCCATAGGCGGGACAAAGAGAAGGAAGTATGGTCGGGAGTAATGGAAAAACAACAAGCAGTCGTCATAAAGATAGAATCTGTTTTGTGGAAAAGGAAAACAGAAAAGGCTGAATCTTTCATCAGCTGTAAAGTTACAGCATACAATTGTCTATTAAAAATAAAACAGGAAATGCATAATGAATTGCAGGTGGATTTTTGGAGGCAGCAATGATATTGGAAGGTATCGCGGAGTCTTCCTCAGTCGCTAGGAAGAGTTTAGGGACCAGGACATAGAGCTCTTTTAATTGAGGAAAAAGACAGCGCCTCCAAGGCTAAAGAGGAGAGGAGGAATCGAAGGTCTGAATATCTATATTGTAGCTGTTACTCTCTGTTTTCTCTCCCAGCATCAGGCTTACTTCTGCCATCGTTGGGTATTTCGCCTGTCGCGTGTATTGAAAAAAAAAGCATTAATAAAAAATGCAACGTGTATTCACACACAGAGGAGCCTTGGATCAACCAACTTCTTCCTTGGATCTGCTCATATGTCATTCACATTTCTCTAATACTCACCAGAGCATGCAACCTGTGGCGACGGTTTAGCCCGCTCCAGCCATTAGCCTTCTTGCACTGTGAATGACAGCATTCCATGTGTACATCTGTCCAAAAACAAGTGCAGTTTAGTGCTAGGGCTGGTTGACCAATACTTTACTAATTACTTTCTTTTTCTTTTAACCCTTTATCTTTTTTAATTTTTAAAATCACCCATGTGTGTTAAGCTATGTTTGCATGTTACAGTAATCAAAACCCAGTAGTCTTTTTTCTTTGCATCAATAAGCATCCTACTGTCCTGTAATATGTATTAAAACTAAAGAGTTTCCATGCCTTTTCTAAATTCAGCAGTACCATTCTCTAAAATTATGTGTGGTAATTGTTTTTTTTAAATTCCATTTTTTATTGGAAGCATATGGTAGTCACATAGGGGCCATGGCTTTTTTCCCCTTTTTCTTCGTTTTATTTTTGTGACATATACTTCCAATGAAAAGAAAAAAACAGTTTTAAACAGCATGTCAAGGCTATATCTACTGGGTTTGCCAGTGCTTGTTTCTTTTCTCTTTAAGTCTTTCTTTCCTACCATTCATATCATGCTATCATGGTCTTTTTGATTTTACAGTTAAATTTGTTTTGTATTTTTATAATTTTCTTCATTTTATTTTCTTGTGTCCTAGAATCACAGTAACTTGTGTGACAGTCACTTTTGCTAGAGCAGTGTTGTAACTGTGCAAGGAAGGAAAGGTGACATGCATTATGCTGAAAAGTGACCTTACTATTCTAAGGTGTCTTACGGATGTGTGTTGTGTTTAACCTACAGGCCCTCTGGATACTTGGTGTTATGATACACAGCTGAGTTAACTCCTATTGTCGCACACTATGATAATGTTTATCCTACAGCCATGCGATAAGGCTGCAGATGAAGAGGTCAGCACAACTCTTCCCTATGGGGAACAGATGCATTTCTATGATACAGCTGTAACTCTGTGTGTTCCATCCTGAAATGTTAGTGGACCGGAAGCAAAAGAAGTGGTTGAGGGAGTTGAAGAGACAGAGCTGCCTTTCCATCATCTTTGGGAATGGGTGACTGCTGCGGGAAGGATGAAGGTTTAGCTTTTTAAGGACGTAAAATAGAGATGGTCAGACCTGGTCAGTTGAGTTCCCAGTGCTGGAATGAATGGCCCTAGTCTCCGGTACTACCTACAGTTTATTAACCTGAAACGTCACCAGAAATCTGACAAGATTTATCCACTTCTGGTCATATTTGGAAGACGTGACATTGAGCTCAGTTTATAAAAACTCTGTCAAGAATTTCCCCTTCCTTGACAAGGAGTGCTAGGTGAAAAATATACAGTGTGAAAGTGTATTTTTGTTGAAGTGCCGCATAGCAAAGGAGCGTCATTTCAAGTGCCCGTGACTCACAGAAGACACCATAAGTTATGAGTAGCTTGGAGAAAGATTGGCATCGAGTAGGGACTCTGTGGACTCCAGTAGGCGTGGGAGAGACACAGTAGGCCTGATGATATAGTTCCCCATCCCATTTCCAACTTCAATTATGATCATCTCCAGACATGACCACAGCAGCTTCCTCGTCAGTGGCATCCCCAACTGCTCTCTCTGTCCTTTGAAAACAAAAACTTTTCTCCTCTACTTGTATTATTGTAAGTACATTTGTAAATAAATGTAACCCTATATCGTGTTGAAACCATTCTACACCAGTTTTTCGGTTTCATTAGGAGAGTTGGCTTGCCTCGGCTCTACCTATCTGGGGTGGACTACTCAGCGTCCAAAGTAAAACCATTTGATAAAACCAAACACTTTTGCTCATGTATTTTCACTTGCAGCCATAAGAATTTGGAACTCTTCTTCAGGATTTGATTCTCACCTAACCATCTTTCAGATGTTTGTTGAAATTTGACCTGGAACTTCTATGGAAAAATCTCCTCCAAGTTGATTCCAGCATATCTTACTTTACATCAATGTTATCTTCACTTGCTTTCCTCTTCTTTCCTAACTGTAGTTATATTCCTGCTGTTGCCACTTTTAATGTTTCATTATAGAGTATAAACTTTATAATCCTAAAATGAAGTCAATAAGCAGACGGTCTAGTGAGTCACTGGTTTCCTGCTTTGAACCTGCCCTACCATGCTGCGTATTGAGGTAAGCCATTGCTTGAGCATCTTTTTTCATTTGTTTTAAAGGTTTGTCAGTGTTAACATTGGCAGAATGTGTCGGGTTACTGATAATTAAATCCCATATTTACATTATTTGGCACCAGTGTATTCAGTGTGCGGTTCAGACAGTAGTGAGCTGCAGCTCCATGTGAAAGGATTTTATTTGCTGTGCAGTCCCGGCTGGCATGAATCGCAGGTGACATGGAGAGAAGGCAGAGTGTGCATGACTGGTTTGGTCGGCCCCAGAGGGCCGACCAAACAGCAAGTGCCTACAGCAGTGGGCAAGCTACTCCTCCTCTGCACTAGAGCAGCCCCGCCCACCTGCCCGCCCCCAACCAAACACTTCTGCTTTCTTGCAGTGCGAGAAGTAGAAAAATAAAATGGTAGTTTTACCATTTTATGTTTCTGCTTCTCACACCGTAAGAAAGCAGTGGGGCGACGCTCCTCCGCCCTTGTGGAGGAGCCACCCCTGTTGCTGTGTTCATGGTAGTGAACATAAAAGTGTTGCATAAAAGGCAATGTGTGAAAACAATATCCCTTCAATACCCCTGTTATGTTTGCCTTCACAAAGTGCTAAAAAATCATTGAGAGTGAAAAAAAGATTGCCTTAGCATTTTACGTGTAAAGTCTGAATTCACAAAGATTGACCATTAAAATAGGGTAGTACAACTCAGCGGAATTCTGTGTGTCGCCAGAGCTGAATCAATCAGGCGTTTTCTGTGGGTATTTAGCCTTGGATACCTTTTGGTTGTGAAGTATTCCCATCGCTGAGAAGGGGCGGAAATAATTCTGACCGTGCCTGCGAATTGAGAACTTAGCCAAAAAACCCATAGGAAAAAAAAAGAACAGGGCATAATTGCGGGCATTTTGATAATGTTAAGAGACAAAGAAATATTCTGTGCTTGAAATTATGGTCTCCAAAGGTCAACTTCTCTTGTGCTGGCCAGCACGACTCTCACTGTGTCTTGAGATTTAGGCATTCCAAAATTATATCCTGACAGATTATGTAATGGATGATTATTCACTGTCTTGCCGAATATTGGTGGCTAGTATTCCAGAAGTACCAGCTGCCCTGTAATTTTTCCTCAGTGGTGAGGTATGCCTACTGTAGTTGAATATATATTACCCATTTAGTTAACAAAGCCTAGCAGATTAGTTATAACGTGCAAGACCTACTTTCTGTGTCAATACATATCTCTACTATGTCAATAAGTAGAGTCTTGTTGAATTGTATTGACACTATTCCTTTTGCTCTCCAAACATGTGACTACAAGGAAAATAACAAGTAGACACTGCTTTGTAGTTTGCATGATTTTCCATGGAGGAAATCGAGACATTTACATTTGAGGACAGTGGGACAGTCATGTAGTGATGCTTACCCACCAAGTAGACCAATGTAAACCAGTTACATGGACTAAAGTTTCAGGCCGGTAACGATTCAAATGGTTTTACTTTGTATGCCACTATCTCACAAAGGGTTGCCTAGTCTATCAAAAGCTGCAGCTGTCCAAAACAAGTCTTAACTGTATTCATCGCTTGGGGTCTGCCTTCGTAGGAACACTCAGGTATTTCACACACTGAAGAGTAGATTTCTTGAATGAAAACAGTCAAACAGCCTCTTTTATATATTCTGCACTCCCAACCTAGCTCCCTTACAAAAGAGTGACTTTGGCTGTGAAATCATTGAACTTGATCAGCAGGATCTCATTCAGCCCCTGGTGCCACAGAGATAACTCCCTAGCCATGATATACAACCCAACACCACACATTCATAAATTTGTCTCTCATTGGCATATAAATAATTTGTTAACCGATATCATTCACTGACTGCTGCAAAAAAGGTGGGCTCAAATAGCAAATAAAATACTGGCCGCAAGTAGGAGCCCTGTGCTACACCACAAATCTGATGAGAGTCCACCCAGAAATAGGACAAATCCTCAGTTGCTAGCAGTTTTGTCAGTAGTGAAGCAAACAACCATACTTCCTAGATGCTTTTCTTTTAGGCCAAATTCCTTATCTACTTCCAAACAGATCGGATTGGCCATCTCGTCAAGAAACAACTTGTCAGAGACTGGAGATTACCTTCACTATTGCCTGAGGCTTGAGCCGGCCTGCTAGCTTTTAAAAACGCTCTGATTCAGATTTTAACTTGTTACTGTGATTATCCTTTGTGTCCTACCCCCCCCTGCAAGCAGTCACGGAATTTCGCGCTGCTCGATCTATTTACCGCTCAGGCGATTTAAAATACTGAGCTTACTCTCTGGAGGGAGCGCTGCACTTTCGCTCACCTGCCTCCTTCCCTGGGTGTACAGCCCATTCAGGGCTGACTCAGGAGGGCCACGCTCGAGCAGACGGCGGCGGCCATTTTGGATAGGGACAGTATAAAAACAGTAGAAGGACTTGCTTCGCGAGGAGATTACCTTCACTATTGCCTGAGGCTTGAGCCGGGCTGCTAGCTTTTAAAAACGCTCTGATTCAGATTTTAACTTGTTACTGTGATTATCCTTTGTGTCCTACCCCCCCCTGCAAGCAGTCACGGAATTTCGCGCTGCTCGATCTATTTACCGCTCAGGCGATTTAAAATACTGAGCTTACTCTCTGGAGGGAGCGCTGCACTTTCGCTCACCTGCCTCCTTCCCTGGGTGTACAGCCCATTCAGGGCTGACTCAGGAGGGCCACGCTCGAGCAGACGGCGGCGGCCATTTTGGATAGGGACAGTATAAAAACAGACGTCCATTGCTTCGCGCAGCGAACGCGCACAGCGGGCGCGCCATAGTCGCGCCGGAGTCCAGCCAGAGTCCTGCCCGTCTGCGCTCGTCCGCGCTAGGCTGGGCTCTGGGCTCTGGCATACCCTTTATTGGTGAGTAAAGCCACTATATCCATCATGACTCTTACATACTCCTCCGAAGAGTTATTTGCGCTACGTGGTGCTCCCAATAATAACTGCTCCACCTACCCTTTCCCGCCTCACAAGTTCAGCTGTCCTCGCTGCAACTTTTCACTAAAAACCCCTACCACATGCAGATCCCTCCAACATCAAGGCAGACGAAAGAGACAGGTATGCTCTAGGACAACTTCCACTCGCCCCCTCTTAAGATTTTGGAGCATAAATTGCCGATCCTTACCACAACATAGATACTATATCCACGATTTTCTAGATCAAAATCAACCTGATGCTATATTCCTGACCGAGACGTGGCTCAGAGACTGCTCGGGCCCGGATGTGGCAGACGCCATTCCCTCTAACTATGCCATTCTTCGTCAGGATAGAGTTTCCGGTAGGGGCGGAGGAATTGCAATTATTTACAAAAATGTATACACTTGTAAATTGGTAGACACCACTCAAAAAGATTGTGAATCAGCCCTTTTTAAATTATCCATTACCCCCCAATTTACGCTGTCAGGGCTACTGGTATACCGTCCCCCTGGGACAGCGAGCCCTTGGATAACATCGTTACCGGACTTCCTAGCCCCAGTACTGCTTAAAGCGCCTAATTTCACAATCTTAGGGGACCTAAACATACATTTTGACGACCATGAGTGCCCTAATAGGAATCAGCTTCTCCCTATTCTGGAAGCTTTTAACCTTCAACTTCTAAACACAGGTCCCACTCATTGTGCCGGTCACTTATTGGACCCGATCCTATCTAACCTGTCCCTAGATTGTTCTCGTGAAGCCCTACAAATCACCTGGTCCGACCACTTAGCTGTCCCCTTCTATTATGACATGGCTGATACAGTAATAAGACCTGAGGTAGAAACTACGCGGCCAGTTCGGAATTGGGGGAAGATTAACTTGCCAGAACTCAATAAACTACTGATCAAAACACTTCCATGTGTTGAACTACCTACTGCCGCTCTCAATTGCGCCACTGAACTCTGGCTAACCACTGCAGTCAATACAGCGCTTCCAATGACATCAAAGCCCGTATTTTCACACCACCCTCCTGCTCCATGGTATTCGGAACAACTTAAAAGCCTCCGCTCACATTGTAAGACCTTGGAGCGTAAATGGAGACAAGGCTATTCTCCTTCACGTAAAGCCACATATAAAGAAGCCTTAAAAAAAATACCACTACAGTTGTAAAACTGCTAAAGCAGACTACACAAGGAAAACTGTGACTGATGCACAAAACTGCCCAAAGGTGCTATTCTCTGTTGTCAAAAAATTGACTGGTGCTAACTCGATCCCTCCTCCCCCGGCACTTGATGGCATTCAGTGTCAGTCCTTAGCGGATTACTTCATAGATAAAGTTGATCTTATCTATGAAAATTTCACTACAACTCCAGGTACTATGTACACTGCCCTTGACATAGTCCAAAAATTGGAAAACAATGACACCGATGCAGTAGTCACTACTTGGCAGCCCTTAGACGCCATTTCTTTCCTCTCCTGTTTAAATAGTGTGAGATCGGGCTCCCCACAGGACGCTCTCCCGGCCAAAATATTAAAACAATTAGACCCCTTCACTCATCCCCCCATCATTAAATTACTCAACGCTTCTCTGAGCGAGGCCCATGTCCCACAACCTTGGAAACACGCCATGGTTGTACCGTTATTAAAAAAACAGGGTGCAGATCCTTCAAATCCTGCTAACTTTCGCCCTATATCTTTGTTGCCAATTTTCTCAAAGATATTGGAGAGACATATAAATTCTCAGCTCTCCAAACTGGTTGAAAACACTGGATTTCTCCATCCTTCTCAGTCGGGCTTTCGGCCTAGGCACTCAACCGAGACAGCCCTCCTGGGGGTGACAGAGAGTCTTAGGCACGGTGTCGATCAGGGAAACACCATGGCGCTCATCCTGCTGGATTTGAGCGCAGCTTTCGACACCGTGTCACATTCCATCCTCATTGACTCTCTGAAATCTCTAGGTGTGGCAGGCCAGGCCTTGGCCTGGCTGGCGTCTTTCCTTAGTGACCGAAGCTTCCAAGTGTTTTCTTCTAAAGCTGCCTCCGCCATTTGTCCTTCCACCCGTGGCGTCCCCCAGGGCTCAATTCTTAGCCCTTTATTATTTAATATTTATGTTAAACCCTTGGCAACCATAGTCGAACAAGCTGGGCTAACCCTGTTTTCCTACGCAGATGACACCCAGATTGTCTTCTCCTTGTCAGGGAGAGACGTAAACAACATCTCCGCACTCAAGTCGGGCCTCACTCTTGTGGCCGACTGGATGCGGAGAAATTGTCTCAAGCTGAATGGGGAGAAGACCGAGGTGGTCATTCTGGGACAGAACAAACATCTTTGGGGTCCTCGCCATTGGCCCATCGAACTGGGAAATGCGCCTACACCATCTACGGCAGTTCGCAACCTGGGCGTCATCATTGACGACAGGCTAACTATGAGACAACAGGCTACTAAGGTCTCAGCCATCTGCTTTTCAACCTTGCGATGGCTTCACAAGATTTTGTGGATGCTCCCCCTCTCCTCTCGCAGAACTGTAGTCCAGGCACTTGTAACATCACGCCTGGACTATGGCAACATTCTCTATTTGGGCGCAGATAAAGCTACTATACATGTGCTGCAGGTGGTGCAAAATGCGGCCGCGCGCCTGCTAAAGAATGTCCCCAGACGCACCTCAGCCACTGCCGCTTTGCGTGACCTCCATTGGTTGAGCATCCCAGAACGCGTTAAATTCAAGGCACTCTGCTATATGTTCAAGGCTAAGCAGGGTAGCGCCCCAGTATATGTTCAGGGGCTGGTAAAACCCTATAGACCCCTGCGCTCATTAAGGTCATCGGACATTGGCAATTTCACAGTACCAAGATGGAAGCTGGCAAAAATGGGAGGCCGCTCCTTTTCCACTCTTGGTCCTAAATACTGGAACTCCCTCCCATTGGCATTAAAATCTGAGACCAACTTACTCCGCTTCCGTAAGGCTTTGAAGACCCTGCTCTTTACTAAGCGTGACCAATAGTCGGCAGAGGCCTTAAGTCAAGGTGACATTCTCTTTTCTTCTACAGTCTATCCCTGGCGCCGGGAAACCCATTGTGGGTAGCTGTGCGCGGTACAAGCTTAAATAAATAAATAAATAAAAATAAATTGCCTAGCTGCCGAGTCCCACTTTGAGAGTTCCGCCCATGTTTATGTCTCTCTCTCAAGTAGCCCTGCACTCGTTCTCCCACTCCCTTCTCTATCCATTCCCTATTCCTCATAATTTCCGAACCTCTCCCAAATTCCACCCTACCTATCTTCAAATAATCTTACTCCTTGCACTTTTGTGAAAAACGTCATTCTTGTGCAGAGGTCTGTTGATAGGTTTGGGCTATAAAAATGTAATCTGTGCATACATGCATAGGCATCAATCCATTAAAAAAAATGACAACACACTGCTATATCTCGCTCCTCTAACTCACACTCTGACAGGGTGTGTAAAGCTCCACAATCCACTATAGGGGCTGCGATACCCCCTCAGCTCTTCCATTTACAATTCTGTAGCAATGTGACGCAGCGCAAAGCTTTTCATTTATACTCAATCAATTGTCTCTTTGGGCCCATGACATAAAGGGTACAACTTACTTTAGATCCTCCGATGTATCTTTTATGTGAGCTTACAGGGACTTGGATATTAAGCGAACATGTGGCAAAATCTTACGAGGATCTGGAATAAAAAATAATTGCCAGTTTGCAAGCCAAAAAAAAGCAACCTGCAATACATGTTATCAATATTTTTACGGCAAATAATTCCGGTCTAATAATGACTCAAATACAAGGAAAATTCTCATGAATGGTTTTTATATTTTCTTCAATTTGAATGGTCAAGAAACACAAATAACATGTAAGTTTTGCTCATCTAATTCATTCAGTACAATCAGTCACACAATGTCATACAGATTCAGAAAAGAGACGGTATGTTGATCACCTAGAGGATAAGAAAGAGAGAACATAGGAAAATCGAGTTCAGTATTTACGTCATACAACCCAATTATGCAGAATCGAAGCAGATGTAGTCGCATGATTGAGTTTTTAACTCTCAGGCTGAAGAATTATATCTGCTCACTTTACAAGCCGGCAAAGCGCAGGTGAGTCAGTTTTGAAAGTTCAGTTCAAAGGATTTGACATAAAGGGAAATCAAAGTTCAGTCCAACAGCATGCCTGGCAAGGAAATTGAAAATCATAGCCAGCCCAACTCCTCCTCCAAGGTGGCAATTATACTTCCAAAAGTTCTCGGTTTACGCCCACAAAATGTTACTACCATTGTACGTTATAGTTTCCATTGGTTGTCCACAGTGGGTTGCCCATGGTGTGATCAATACCTCACTAAAACATCCAGAAGCATTAAGTAATCCTTTTGCTAAATCATCAATTTCAACGACTGTATAATTTTTATCCTTTCCTCGGAAGGAAAAAAAATCACTTGTTCACTGTCTGTCTGTTCCCAGACGCTCTCTCTGGGTTTGCAAATGTATTGTCAAAAATGTTGCTAAATCAGGAAGGGATCTATTGTTATTAAGCATGGAAAAGAAACTCTTCCGAAAAGTTCTTATAGCGTCTGAAATGACTACTTCAGCTAGATTCTGCTTTCTAGACGAGGAAAAGAAGCATTCGAGGCCCACATGAAACTTGGTGAATCATTTAGCATAAAACACATGTTAATACGTTTGATTCAATTTTTCTTTGTAAACACGACTCATTACAGTTTACCCCATAAGCTACATATAAATTTCAGGTACTACTAAAAAAAAAAAAGAAACATTTCGCACATTTTTATTTCTTCAAGTAGATTTTTATGCATCATTGTTGTTATTTCACATTTATTCTTGTATGTTACTAGGATAAAACAACAAATCTTATTACTGATGAACATTTCAAACTAAGCACTTTTAATCATCTTCAAGCGTTTCATTATGTAAGTCTTTTTTTAACTTATCATGTTAGGTAATCAGCAGCACATTTTCCAGGTTATCCATGTTTAGATACTTAAACACGTGATTACATTTCATAAACCAATAGATGTTTTCTCTCTCTTTAATTATTTCTTTTCACTTTTCAAGTTTACAGAACACTTCTGCATGCTTTTTCGATGCAGTGAAAGATCTGAAGTTTCTCATCATTATATTTGCACATTTATTAATATTAGCATCAAAAATGTCATTTAATATGGAGAATTGATAGAGGAAAATCGTCTTTAATCTTTTACGCTCCATCAAATGGATTCATTGGTAATTCTGGACTCTTATGGTGATTGTCTGTGACATTTACCATGCGAGTTAATTATAATTACCAGGATATTGTTGAGCCGAATGAATGGGCGATTATTTTACACTGAATAACCTGGAAGTTACTACTGGAGGCGGGATCATTAAGCCGAGATTGAAATGCAGTGGCTGGAGTTCCCTTAAAATATGCTGCATATTTATAAAGACAAGGGAACCCAATAGGATTGGTCAGGGACCATGGGTATAGGTATGTTGTAAATACAGTGGTCCCTCACAGGAGAGAAGCATGAAGGGATGAATATAGAAATACAACTAGATCTATATTGCGCTGTCCATCTGGACAGGATTCTCTTTGATATAGCAAGTTTGAGAACAAACAATAAAGTGGGAAGAAAATCGTGCATCAAGCAAGAGACAAAACGAAAGGCTCAGGCAAAACTTAGTGCTTAAATTTACCTAAATTGGAAAGCACAAATGAACATGGACACCATTACACATTGAAATAATGATTATAGTCATGATTGGGTGTCGGAGAGTCGATGACGTTTCGATCCATACAAGGATAGAGGATCATCATCTGGACATTAGGTGCCGATTAGGATCCTGGAAAAACTTTCCCCAACCGAATTGAATCTGGACTTTTTTCCGTACAAATGGTAAAAGCGCCGTACAAACTGCCAAGTACGATTCGTATGGGAAAAAGTCCATACAAATCGCATTGGGAAAATTCCCCCACACGTCCTCGGGTCGGGAAAAGTCTCCGACACGTCCCCGGACATTTATACGTACAAATGGGAAAACTGAAGTCCCAATGCGCAATTACGATCCGTCCCATCCGTCCGATTGTACAACTGTATGGAAAAAAGACCGTCCGGAGCGAACTCCCATAGCAACCATGGAGATGTCCAAACAAGTGCCTGGTACGCGCCGTACCCCCCCCCCCTGCCCCCGTATGTTCGCGCCGTACCCCCAGCCCCCCCGCGGATGGGCGCGCCGTACCCCCAGCCCCCCGTATGTACGGAGCGTACCCCCCAGCCCCCCGTATGTACGGAGCGTACCCCCACCCCCATATGGATGGTGCGGACCCCCAGCGCGTAGCGCTGGGGGTCCGCACCGTACATACGGGGGTGGGGGTACGCTCCGTTCATACGGGGGGCTGGGGGGTACGGGGGTACGCTCCGAACATACGGGGGGCTGGGGGGTACGCTCCGTACATACGGGGGGCTGGGGGGTACGGGGGTACGCTCCGTACATACGGGGGCTGGGGGGTACGCTCCGTACATACAGGGGGCTGGGGGGTACGGGGGTACGCTCCGTACATACGGGGGGCTGGGGGGTACGCTCTGTACATATGGGGGGCTGGGGGGTACGCTCCGTACATACAGGGGGCTGGGGGGTACGGGGGTACGCTCCGTACATACGGGGGGCTGGGGGGTATGCTCCGTACATACGGGGGGCTGGGGGGTACGGGGGTACGCTCCGTACATATGGGGGGCTGGGGGGTACGCTCCGTACATATGGGGGGCTGGGGGGTACGCTCCGTACATACGGGGGGCTGGGGGGTACGGGGGTACGCTCCGTACATACGGGGGGCGGGGGGGGGGGTACGGCGCGTACCAGGCCCCCTAATCAGCTCGCATCGCTGCGTACTTAGCTTTTCCGGCACTTTTTAGGTGCCGTTAAAATTTTCCCATCCGGACTGCAGTCGGTGCGAATCGTAATTGCTGGTACGTAAAAACATGCCTAACTCCGTCCGGACGTCACGTCTGCAGTGTCCCGGATCACATTTGTATGTATTTTTCTGTTGGTTGGTCTTTTTTCCGAATCGTACGGGAATGGTGTTTCCGTACAAATCGTAATTGCATGTTTGTAAAGTTTTACAACCCGGTACGAGTCGACCCACGGTTTGTACCGGGTTTTTCCAGGATCGTAATCGGCCCCCTAGGTTACATGCCTGAGGAATTGCCTGTGGAGGATTTGAGATAAGATAGAGGGGGGGGAGGGGGAAAAAAAGGAAGGTAAGCATGAGGTATATTCTAAGAAAACCGATAATGCATGACATCCATCCAATAACTGACGTGAGTGAGAGCAGGCATTTGGCTAGAAGTGAAAGGATGTGGACACCTGCAATTAACTGTGGAAGAGTTGAAAAATTGGGAGTGAGAGGCTGTGATGGCCTGAATTTAATGGTGAGTAGATCAATGCCAATTTTGGTAAATTTAAGCACTACGTTTTGCCTGAGCTTTTCATTTGGTCTCATTCTTGAAGCAAGATTCCTGTCCGGCTCATTACAAATTTGGAGTAACTCTTGATTTTTCGTATGACCAGATTCATTACCTGAATCAAAATTGCAGTATGTATTAGAAAGCCTGCACCCTTGGGTTTTTCATCAGATACACATCGCCTGTCAAAGCCGGCTGAATTTGTCTGGTGAAAAGATGCCCAGAATGAGGGGATCACTTAGAGAAATCAGTCCGCAACAGATGATTTCCTAGGTAATTCTTAAATCTATGGGTCAAAATCTGCTATGACGCAATACTGTAGCAACCGGTAATTCCTGTAATTCTGCATGCTATATTGCCACATGGATTTTACAGGCAGAATTTGTAAAAAAAATACCCTTAATTACAGCACTGAAAACACTTCTCATCAGCTAAGATGCACTCCAGGTCATGGCACTAATGGTCTCCTGATCATGTTGCAGTTGGTATAGTCACATAATTAGTCTCGGCATAGACTGCAGAAAATAACTCGTCCACCTGCCTTTTTTAGCAAACTTAAATAGCGCCTAACAGTTTGAGGCTGCTGGGGAGCTTGGAAAAGATCACATGCATTTTCGATCCTGTAATTTAAAAAATATTACTGATAGCCCAGACCCTTTGATATCTTTAAATCAAGAAATTATCTGGAAGTACTCTAAAGATGAGCTGGTGCAGGATAGTTGCGATCTTCCTGAGTCCCTTTTCAAATGTAAGGAGCATCCCAAGAATATCTCACTTTGTAGAACATGGGTCATTGTGTTAGCATCAGTGGCCTTCTTTCACCAAGTACCACAGTGCATTGTACCATGGTCCTGTCCTCATCTGGTAGGTCTTACCTTACCTAACCCTTCCACCTTTAGGCTAGACTGTCAGTTGGGTTTACTTACTGAAGTTCTGGTGTGGAGGATTTTTACTCTGGGACAAACCAGGAGAAAACAAGATGTTTCTAATCCTAATTTTAAAGTAAAGTCCAGGGGCCCGATTCACAGAACTAACTTAAGACAAAATCCTAAATTTACTACCATTTTGGTATTCACAGAAGTTAGGAGTCCTAACTTTAGGACTCCTAAATGCCTTCTGTGAATACCGAAAGTCTTAAAATTAGGATTTTTCTCAGTTTAGGAGTCCTAAAGTTAGGACTCCTAACTTTACTACTACTAAACTGAGAAAAATGTTAATTTTAAGGCTTTCGGTATTCACAGAAGGCATTTAGGAGTCCTAAAGTTAGGAGTCCTAACTTTACTACTACAAAATTGAGAAAAATCCTAATTTTAAGACTTTCGGTAGTCACAGAAGGCATTTAGGAGTCCTAAAGTTAGGAGACCTAACTATACTACTACTAAACTGAGAAAAATCCTAATTTTAAGGCTTTCGGTATTCACAGAAGGCATTTAGGAGTCCGAAAGTTAGGAGTCCTAACTTTACTACTACCAAATTTAGATAAATCCTAATTTTAAGACTTTCGGTGTTCACAGAAGGCATTTAGGAGTCGTAAAGTTAGGAGTCCTAACTATACCACTAAACTGAGAAAAATCCTAATTTTAAGACTTTCGGTATTCACAGAAGGCATTTAGGTGTCCGAAAGTTAGGAGTCCTAACTTTACGACTACTAAATTTAGATAAATCCTAATTTTAAGGCATTTGTTTCTGTTTTCTATTTTAGGTCAGAATCTTAGCACAGATTTTCGCGCCAGACTATTTAAAAAACAAAAAACTAATCAAACGTAATATACATGCTTAGAGGAACTTTTTGCTCAGTAGACTTCACCCATGTGTCTGTTGAATTGCGGTACACATTTTACTACAGTCCACCAGGATGGTGCAGTGGGTCAGAACACTTTGCCCATTGGCTCCATACACATTGAGCGTCTGCACAAAGATGTGTGCATTGTTCACATCTGCTTAAAAGCAGTTTCTTTCTTTTCAGTCACAAAGCTCTTTCAAAGTGTTCTATGATTTTTGTATATTGTCTTTAATACCCAGCTATTTATTTTGCTTGCACATCAGGTGCCTAGTTAGATGATTATTTATGTCCTGTATCCTTTTCAAAGTTGCTGTTAGGAGGTGTTTTGTAACATTGTAGCTGCCTATAATATGAATGCTTATGCAGGGATGAATTACTCTTGTTGCCTTCTTATCAAGTAATAATAAAATGCATATCCCCACAGAAAGGCTTGTTTTCTTAAATATCAATAATAAAACAGCTATACCAGTGAATGTTTTCTTTTTCTTTTAAAATGTTTACTTCAAGAATATGGTGGCTACATTTAGGTGCCAGTCTGTTTTTTCTTTTCTTTTTATGGCATATGCTTGCAGTATAAACAAGCATTGGCATAGCCAATAGTTCTTACCTTTGGGACCTTATAAGTGTTTTGCCATGCAACAGTTGATGTTTTTGCACCAAGAGATTGTGCTGCATATATAAATACTTATAAGGTGGCAAAGGTGAGACCTATTGGCTATGCCTATGCTTGTTTTAATTTTTCTTTTTACAGTTTTTATATACCAGACGGTATTGGAACTCTTTACATGGCCACCAGTTACATTACAAAACGCACAGGGAGATTAAGTGATTTGCCCCAGATCACAGGATATTCATCCGACACCGAGACTCGAACCCGGTTCCATTTTTGTAAAGTCTGCATCTCTGGTCGTAACGCCACATCCTGTCTGGAAGGCTGTGAATGCACAAAAAAACACACATGAAGCTATAGAGGAAAAAAAAGGGAAGTCACCAAATCTTGAAACCCAAATGCGGGACAGAGCGGCCCTACTGAGTGCACTATTAAACCTAGAGACTTTGTGCGTCACTAAATGGCACGGACAAACAAGGGCTGGGCAAATGTGTGGCACAATCGCCCATCTTCCATCCCTCCCTGGCCAGACGGTACATGTCGCTCCTCAAGGCGGGGGGGGGGGAGAAGAGTGGCAGATACAAGATCAGAGACCCCAACCCAACTGACACTGAGGGGATTTATGGGGCGGAGGGTAAGCATTGATGGACTGCTTTGAAATTGAAACGAGATGGCGGCTAGCACTGTTTGCTTGCCACACATACATTTAGCACATGCTGATGAGCGAAGTGTAAAACACTAATGGAATCAAGCCGAACAAGCAGTGTATGTAGGATGACATTACCTCCACATCCCAGTCCCGCAATGATGGGACGGGCCCCAGCTTCATGTGCATCCACTATGGTGTGCGTGGAGCAAGAACGGAATAAAGCCCCGCCCACCCCCAGCCTGCGTACATTACAACCCACTATACCGTAAGGAAACGTAAAATTCATCCCATCTCTCAGTCAGGCATCTAAAAGCTGTGACTGTTCTCAAGTTGAGCTTAAATTAGGCCATGAATTCGCCCTGGAAGGTGGTGGTTGAGGAAGTAGCTTCGGGTCCAGAGTTGAGGTTTAGGCAGCAGTTGCCACCCGCTTCTAAGCTTTTCTTTTGCAAATCATTGTTATCAGGTGTGCCAGCTCCATGGGAGTAAAACATGTTCACAAGTGCTGCGAGGCATTAGGTTTTCAAATGAGAGTCAAAAACTGGAACTCTACTTTCCTGAGTGAGGCTCGGTACTATCCAGAGGGCCCCCTGTCGGACGGCAGAAGCATTAGCAGAGGGCGTCAGGCTACAGGTAAGCGGTCTGTGTTACCTAAACCACCATTTGTCTATTCAATAGAAAAGCAAGGGCCCCTCCTCAGCAGGGCGTGTCCGTTCATGGGTGTACATGTACTGGACTTGTCTTGTAAGTTGCATTTATTTATAGCGCTCCGTAACCCCCATAAGAAGTCTGAGCGCTTTGCACATGTCAACAGCAATAATGATCTGAAACTCAGCCTCGGGGGGATGCTAGTCCGACCCTAATTCTGCGAGGTGTTATTTCTTTCATTGCAGTCCCGTTAACACGCTGGACTCTTCACCAACGTGGAAATAAGCGCGATGAGCAACCCCGTGGTTCCGTTTGGAAGGAAAAGGGTGGCTTCCGTATTTTTTGTCATGTTTGGATTGCTTGTAAATCCATTTTAGACTGAAGTACGGTGGTGAAGTGAGAATGCTTGTGTGTGTTGTTTTTAACATATTTCCTTCGTTGGATTCAGTTGATGCTTTTTGTAAAGTGACATCTCGTCTGAGTATGCCACGTCTGTCATCGCCATCAGCCCTTTGTTCACAAAATCGACATCTACCAGGTTCATTTCCATGTCTGCATGAAAGGGTGATTTCTGCGCTGTGCCAGAAACAAAGATAGTGTGGGCCTGTCCACATGAGCCGTCCTACAAGTGGACAAGGCGGTAACCCAGAAGCCCGCTTTCCAATCACGCGCCATCGTTTAACATAAACGATGACGCATGCCAATGGAAAGAGGAACGGGGCTTCAAGTATACTTCTGGAATCGTATCGATTCCAAAAGGCCCTTGCAATGGCGAGAGCAGTGCATACACGCTGCAAACACCAGGCGAGACCTAAAAATGGAGGAAAGAAAACTTATGCCAAGGCCGGACCAATTGGCTTTACCAGTTCTTATTTTATTGAGAAATGGTGGTGGGAGTGAATAAATTGGGAAGAAGGACTCCTTATTTTGGCACCATTGTTGAGGCAGAACACAGCATGTGGTTCATGTGAGGAGCTGAATTATATTGGTGGTGTATCCCTTGAGGCCAAACAGAGACCTCAAGCCACATGCCTCAAGGAGCAGCATCCATAGTCACACTTGACCCTGCATCAGCACACTGATTTCGTCATCCTTGGCACTACTGTTATTGGCATTAACAGGGCATTGAATGCAGCCATTATCTATAATAGCTCTAATGATCTGAAAATTAATGTAACAAAAGCAAAATCTATATGAAAAAAAGGAACCCATATATTTGGAGGCTAGGGATGGAAAAACGTTATTGTGTGTATATATGTAAAATGATCTTGTGGTCTGGTAGGAAAGCAGCTCAGGACCAAGAGCACAACAGCAAGCACGAAAAACTAAATCTGCTCACATGTAGTATATACTTACAAAATTATACGTATAATTACATAGCCTGTTGTGTCCTACTTTAGTGTCGTGTGTCTCGTGGTTTAGAGTGTTCCTAAGGTGAGTGTGTGTGCGTGTATGGAATGTCATGGTCTCTGTGACATTCGGGTTCGTGGAGTTGCTGTTAGTCTGGCTGAGGATGTGGAGGTGTATCCTGGCGCTCACCTGTTTCACATTATTGTTCTTAATAAAGAGCTAGTGACTTACTACGAAGCGTTCCGACCATCACTTCAATTGGCGACGATTGGGATTGGAGCAGCGGCGTGCGAAGGATTTAAAAAAAAAAAAAAAAAAAAAAAAAAAAAAAAAAAAAATCGGAAGAAATCGATATTTTTTTTTTTTTGTTATTCTGAGCTTTCTTCTCAAGTATTTGCCATCGGGACGGACGACGGTGGACGGAAACAAGAAAAAAAAAAAAAGCAGTAAAAGGAATTTGGGTCTCACTTGTCTGTCCAGAAGAGTCTCGGACGGTTGGAGGATCCGCGCTGTTGGCGAGATACAAATCGCTGGGAGATTCCGGAACGGTACGCGCGAAGCACTCCTGACGTAAGAGGAACATCGGGACACGTCAGGAGCATGCGCAGTGTTTAGGAATACTTCTACGCAGCCACGCAAGGTCACGTTGCGTGACCCAACGTAGCGGCCATTTTGGTTTAATCAATTTCAGTGTGGTTACCTAGCAACACGTTCGTACGGCGAATAAAAGCAACCACAAGGTGTTTGAAGTTGCGGAGCGCTGCGGAAACAGGTGAGATTGCCGGGAGAATACCCCAGAAAAAGAATTTAGCACTAGAACTTAAGTTGCTGTTATAAAGGAAAAAAAAAAAAAAAGAAGAAAGATTGAAAATGGATGAAGGGGATAACGAAGGGAATTCCACAAATATAGAGATGGCACATCAGAATTATTCAATAAGTAACCCACACACTTTTTGGGCAACAGGAGCAGAACCATGTATCAAGTGGTTAGAGTGGAAAGAATATTTTATAAACTATATCTCGGCTGTGGATGAAGCGGGGAAAATGAAACCAGAGCAGAAAAAAAGAATACTTTTACATTCCTTAGGACCTATGGGGCTGAAAACTTATTCAAGAATGTCCAAAGTGTCAGATGCAAATTTGAATACTTTTGAAAACGCAATAAAAGATATGGACAAGTATTTTGCCCCGAAGGTATGCATAGGTGTAATTAGGCACAGATTTTTCCAGAGGAAGCAAGCCAAAAATGAGGCTGTTGATGACTGGTTAGATGATTTGAAGAAATTGGCGATAGATTGCAAGTTTGGTGATCTACATGATGACTTAATTAGAGATCATTTGGTCATGCATAATAACAATTCGCCTCTACAAGATCGCTTATGGGTGAATGGTGATGCACCACTGGAAGATGTACTGGCCATAATGAGGAAGTCAGAAATGTCTGGGAGATGTGCGACAGTGGTTAAGGCAGCAGAGAAGGATCCGGAAAAGGCGACAGAGGGAGTATTTAAAATTCAAAGTAAAGCTAAACCGAATTTGCAACGTACGCAAGGGCGATGGACAAGTCAACCCATGAGGAGCCAGGCGAGAGATTTTAAGACTGAGGAGAGAAGATGCTATCGTTGCGACAGCAAAGAACATTTAGCTTTTAGCAAAATGTGCCCGGCTTTGAAGAAAAAGTGTGGTATTTGTGGGTTGTTAGGCCATTTTAGCAAAATGTGTCGTAGGCGCAGCAATGTAAAGTACATATGGAATGATGAGGAGGAAGATGGTGAAGACGAGGAAGAATGTGTGAAGAGCGTGAGGGGAAGCTTCATGTTGAACATAGAGGATAATTCTATGGAGGGGAAACCTATTTGTGAGCTATCCTTGGGCGGAGTTAAAGTGATGGTGTATGCGGATTCAGGATCACCATACACAATTATAAATGAAGAAATTTGGAAAGAAAAATTTGTAGGAAAAATTGGGAATCATTTAAACAAATCAGATGTAAATCCTGTGAGTTACACTGGTGAAAAAATTGACATGTTAGGTTTCAGATGGTTGACATTCCTATTTAAAGGGAGATCCACAAGAGGGAAATTGTACATAGCTAAGAGGGGACCGTCAGTGTTGGGATGGTTCGATCAAAAGGATCTGCATGTAATTCTTGATCCTAATAGTGTGGAAAAAGTGTTGATAATGGATGAGTGCAGTAAGATGAGTGAAATGTTGAGCAGGAAATTTCCTAGGGTGTTCGGGAAAGTGCTAGGGGAGCTCAGAGGGTTTGAGCACAAAATAATACTAAGAAAGGATGCACAACCTAAAGTTCACAAAGCAAGACCCATTCCGATATTGATTAGGGATGAGGTAAAGAGTGAAATACAGAATTTGTTAAGCAAAGGAGTTATTGAAGAAGTGGAGACATCAGCGTGGATTTCTCCGGTTGTCGTGGCCCGCAAGCCTAACGGAAAAATCCGGCTTTGCATAGACTTGCGCCACTTAAACAATAACATTGTCATAGAAAAGTTTCCTCTACCCAAAATCAATGAGATGGTTTCATCTTTGAGAGGGGCTACGTGGTTTTCTACCATTGACCTGTCTGCGGCTTACCATCAGGTTGTGTTGGAAGCAGATTCAAGGAACCTCACAGCTTTTATTACGCCGTTTGGGTGTTTTCAATTCACACGAATGCCTTTTGGGCTGGCATCTGCTGCAGCAGTTTTTCAGAAACTAATGCACAGATTGTTTGGTGATGTGGATGGAGTTCGTTTTTTTCAAGACGACATTTTGGTAGCAGGGAAAGACAAACTGGAGCATGATAAAAAATTGGTTCAAGTTTTGGAAACTTTACAGTCAGTGGGGTTAACTGTTGAGCTAACTAAATGTAAATTTGGTCAGAGGAGTGTCTCGTATCTGGGGCACATTATAAGTGAGGAAGGGGTAAGACCTAAGCCAACATTGGTCGAAAACATCATTAGGTCACCAGCTCCTGTGTCTAAGGAAGAGATAAGGTCATTTTTGGGTATGGCTGAATATTGTGCGAAATTCATAAAGAATTTTGCATCAAAAGTGTACAATATTCGTTTACTTTTAAAGAAAAATGCAAAATTTGATTGGAATAGGGAGTGTGAAAGAGAATTTAGGGAAGTCAAGGTGGATCTTCAAGCAGTGAATGCTCTTGCTAGTTTTGATCCAAATTTAGATTGTTTCTTGACTACGGACGCTAGCGATAAAGGGCTTGGCGCTGTGTTGTCACAAAAAGGGAAGGACGGAAGAGAGGAGATTATCTTATTTGCTTCTAGAGCATT
Source organism: Triturus cristatus (assembly GCF_964204655.1). Taxonomy (NCBI): domain Eukaryota; kingdom Metazoa; phylum Chordata; class Amphibia; order Caudata; family Salamandridae; genus Triturus; species Triturus cristatus. Next base: position 616,522,498 of record NC_140583.1, on the reverse strand, counting down.
GTCACCTGCAGAAAGTAAATATCCGATCATAGAAAGAGAGGCATTGGCGTGTGCATGGGCACTTGAACATTTTCGAGCCTTTGTGTGGGGGAAACCTGTGGTGATTCGTACGGATCACCGACCTTTGGTTCGTATTTTATCTAGTGAGGGTACAGCAGTTGCTTCGGCTAGATTGGCCAGAATTTCAATGAGGATGAAGGAGTTCATTTATAGGATGGTGCATGTTCCGGGCAAAGATAATGTTGTGGCGGATTGCCTATCAAGATTGCCCACTCCGTTGGAGGAGTGTGTGGATGACCCTTGGGGGAACTGTAGTATAGCTTTAGTACATGATTCTGGTGCAGCTGCTATCAGTAAAGGTGAATGGCTAGAGGAACAGTCTAAGGACGAGGTGTTGGAGAGAGTTGTGGAGTACGTTTCTAAAGGGTGGCCGAGGAAGGCGAGTATTTCAGGGGGTTTGCAATCTTATTGGGAGGTACGGATGGAATTGGTTCTAGATAGAGATCTGTTATTAAGAGGTGATAGAATAATTCCTCCAGAGACATTGCGTGGAAGGATTTTACAATTATGCCATGAGGGGCATTTTGGAATTGTCAGAACGAAGTTGATTGTGAAGGGGATGTTCTGGTGGCCAGGAATTGACAAGGAGATTGAAAGTTTTGTGAGGACTTGTTCGGTTTGTTGCTCGGCGGACAAGTCTTTGAAAACTTTAAGACCCACTATGAGTGAAGGTTTAATTCCGAGTTTGCCATGGGATACTATTGCGGTGGACATTTTTGGACCGGTTGGTGAGTTAAAAGAGTATGGGTTGGTAGCTATAGATTTGTTTACCAAATGGCCAGTTGTAGAAATAGTAGAGAAGGCAGATACTCAGTCCGTTTTAAGGTTTTTGGATAATATCTTTGTGATGGAAGGCTTACCAGGTTGCATTCTTACGGACAACGGGGTGCAATTTCTTTCTAATATGGCTAAAGAGTACTTTAAAAGGTGTGGGATTAAACATAAAACCTCGGCGCTGTATAATCCAAGTGGGAATGGTACGGTGGAACGTTTTAATAGGGTGATTAAAGGGGTCATCCAAGCGTCAATGAACAAAAATCTGGATTGGAGGATACAAGTGCAAAAAGCGGTGTGGTCATACAGAATTACTTCTCAAATTCAAACTGGGTTGCCTCCTTTTGTTATGATGAGGGGTAGAATGCCAAGGAGTAAGTATAATCCAAAGTGGTTAGTACAAAGTGGAGTACATCATTGGTCTCCTAGTGAGGTACGAGGTAAATTGGAAGAGGTACATGCAAAAACTAAAGTTTATTATGATAGGGTCCATGGTGCCAAGGAAGTGGATATTGAGGTTGGCGATTGGGTACGGGTCAGGAAACCATTCAAAGTTGTTAAAGGAGAGAGTAAATTTGAGTCACCTCAGCAAGTTATGGAGGTTTTGAGGAATTCGGTTAGGTTAAGTGATGGGAAGGTGTGGAATCTGAAAGACATAGCTGTGGTTGGTGGTCAGGATGGTGGTAACCCTGTGGAGGATCTGAGGGAAGATTTCGAATGGGTGGAGGATTATTTTGAGAATAGTAACCTACGGTCACAGTTAGGTGTGGAAGATGTATGGGAACATGAGGTGGTTCAGGAGGGTGAATTATGTCTGGGGGGTGCCAAGGACACTTCTTCTGTTACAGAGGGGGAAGGGTCTATGTCGTGTCAGCCAAGCATGGTACCTTCACAGGAATGTGTCACATTACCTTTACAGGGGGATGTTGTTTCTGGTGATGGTGGCATGGGGGTAGGAAAAAGGAAAAAGATTTTGCCTAGTTGGCTTAAGGAGTATATCGTGTAGTACTGTTGTTTGTGTTTGGTGTTCTTTCTGTGTTTGGGAATATATGTTGTTTTTTTTTATTGTGTTTGTGTTTTGGTTTGTTAGTTGTTTGTTGTTGTGTTAAGGGGGGGGGATGTGTTGTGTCCTACTTTAGTGTCGTGTGTCTCGTGGTTTAGAGTGTTCCTAAGGTGAGTGTGTGTGCGTGTATGGAATGTCATGGTCTCTGTGACATTCGGGTTCGTGGAGTTGCTGTTAGTCTGGCTGAGGATGTGGAGGTGTATCCTGGCGCTCACCTGTTTCACATTATTGTTCTTAATAAAGAGCTAGTGACTTACTACGAAGCGTTCCGACCATCACTTCATAGCCATTCAATGTTATCAGTCCTTAAAGTGATTGAAGCTAAATTAGTATCCTTCCTTTTATATGTAGCTCATACCTTTGGAATAGACTGTGTGATGCTCCAGGGAACCCCTCACCAAGTCTCTCTAAAGAAGACTGCCCTTCTCCCATCTATCCTGTTGCCTGGGAAAAAGGACATACATTATCTAGTTCTCTAGAACACTTTATTAGCATTCCAGTGTCATGTATGATCCCCCAAATAACCCTTTCTAGACTCTTCCTTCCTCTGTCCCTCCTTGGATCACCCCAAACCTCATTTTACTACTAGGAACTCCCAAACAACCCTTTCTAAATTCTTCTCTTATGTATCCCTCCTTTGACTCATCCCAAAACTAATTTTATTACTGTGATCTCCCTGATCCATTAGAAGAGATTCTTCCCTCCTCCATCTCTCCTTTCACTCATCCCAAACCTCATCTTACTACCATGATCTCCCAATAAACATTTTCTAGACTCTTCCCTTTTCTATCCCTCCATTATCCTTTTCAGTCCAACTAACAGACTCACATGTCCATTGCTCAAATTAACCCATATCTCCCTCTACTAATCCGCCGCTAATCCTTTTGGGTTCCGGAGTAGCGTGCTACTCGCCGAAAAGCGCTTTGATGCCTGTTCAGAGGTAGTAAGCCCTATAAAAATACAATTACAATCTACAAATTGTCCTGAGCTGAGAGCGGTTAGTACTCTCAGTCAAAGTGTGCGGAAGGTTTGAAGTAACCCTGGGCGTAGTGGGGCTACGTGGAGCATCGCGTAGTGTGGCCAAATCTACGCACACTCGCGGGCTCCGCGTAGCCCCACTACGCGCCGCCTGCCTCCCGCCCACCCTCATTTTAAAATAAGTTAAAAGTATTTTAAAAGTAAATTAAATGGCTTACCTGCGGTGTGGCGTCCCGGGGCTCCCTCTTCCTGCTTTACGGCAACTTCTTCTCACAAATGCGCATGCGCGGACGCCCGCGCATGCGCATTTCCTTGTTAATGGAGACCACAGGCTTACCACTCAGTTGCAGCAGCAGCATGGAAAGTTAATTCCGACATCTTAAGCGCTACCTTACTGTATTTGGATTCTGACAAGATGATTATGAAACACCCCCAGAGAATTATGGGAGAACACCCACTATGCTGTACAGGGAATTGATGGCCACAATTCCAAAGCTCATTAGCTCATTTCCTTTCCAAGTCTCCAACTTGGCCCTGATGGTGGATTGTTCTTCGCAAGCTTTAGGAAGCACCGCATGAGAGATGCTGCCTTAGGACTGGACTCATGAACCAGAAATCAGATCGCACTAGATTATTTCCCCAAACTTCACAGAGTATTACTCTTTTAAGGGTTATGTTCCCTATTGATTTCCCCCAAATTTAGATTTTAAGTGAGAACTGTATCTTTGTATGGCATAGTAGTTTTCACATTTACTCCATTTGTGACAAAACTCCACAAAAGCACCCATTTTGCTCTGTGCAGACTTTTGCCTCAACACTAAACAATCTGGCGGCATCAATCTACCTCTGAAGGTCCTGCAATGGGCTCCTCATCAGACACTGCTCATATTTCAAGGGAATGAGTGGAGGATTGCGTGGGTAAGCACCAGCATATTTGGCATTGGCGTTCCATCCAGCCATCTTAGTGCCTTCGGTGGAGCCCAAATATATGCAGTTGCAAGGTTCTACTCTATCAAAGGTCCTCCAACTCGGTCTATGACTGTAAACAAGTGTTTCAGAACAGCAGGAAAGGATAAAAAGCATATTATTCCACTAAGCGTCTCTGCTAGTAGCTGCGTATGTAAACCCTGATCTTTGATAATTGTATTGATACCATGTCATGTGTAAAGTTCTTGTTTTCAGGTAATGCACTCTGAAGGGCAGAAAAGATGGCCTATCTAAGGTGTTGTAGAAATTAATGAAAGAAGTCTTGTAGACAATTCTTGTAGTTGGTAGTTTATTCTCCAAGTTACATCTCAGTAAGTTCCAATGTAAATCTCAATATGAGTTCCACCAGGAGCAGCCTCCTGGCTACTCGCCCATCTTCTCCAACTGCCCTTCCATCAGTACAAACATGCCTCACATTCCGAATGACATCATACTGTAAGAGCATCAGGCAGGGAACAAAGCCAGGAAAGATGCATTACTAAATCAAAGCAGATTACTACACATCTTCCCCTTTATAACGATTGAAGAAAATCAAACAGTATACACATATATAAACAAAGGAAGAGAAGATAAACATCCCAGAAATAAACGTAATATAACACAGTACTAAAATGAGAAAAACTCTCCTTATGTAGTAATAATAATAATAATAATGTCAAATGTAATAATAGTAATGTAGTAATAATAATGCAAGTAATAAACTGTAAAATAGAAATAATAAATGTACACAAATAGCAGGACCAGGGAATATCACATGCCCTCTACTGCACACACAGTAATATACCGTACACTTACCCCTACTGCACACTTTTGCAAGATTGCAAAAAGGGAAATCCGCCTCCCTATAAACCACACACCACAGTAACCTCTAAAAGGGGGAATCCTCCTCCCTATACATCACAGTAACCTCCTAAATCATTGTAAAGGGGTAATCCACCTCCCTATAAACCACACACCACAGTAACCTCTAAAAGGGGGAATCCTCCTCCCTATACATCACAGTAACCTCCCAAATCATTGAAAAGGGGGAATCCACCTCCCTATAAACCACACACCACAGTAACCTCTAAAGGGGGAATCCTCCTCCCTATAAACCACACACACGCAATAATCTCCGAAATCATTGTAAAGGGGGAATCCACCTCCCTATAAACCATACACACATAATAACCTCCCAAAAGGAAACTCATTAAATGGGTACTCACCACTAACAAGCTCACAATAAAAGGGAAATCCACCTTCCTATAACACGCCGCCCTATAAGGAGCAAAAGTCCCTATGAAACATAATAGGGGAATATAATTAAGTGACACACGCCATCCTATAACACCCTAATCTAGAAAGCTGTGCGGAGTAACTACTCTCCCGCAACACACTTCCATGAGACTTGGGACAGAGCAGTCCCTACCCCCACAATACACTACTCTTTGAAATGTAGCACTTAGCTCCCAAACCCTCTCCAAATTGAAATGGGGCACACAGCTCCCACAACTCTCACACCACTCCAAAAACTAAACTGGGGCACTTAGCCACACCACCCCACAACCTCACCGCAAAGGGAACAGACCTCTCTATGAAGCTATTACTGGGGCACTTAACTCCCAGAAACTACACGTAAAAGGGGACAACAACAAAATATATATTCACCACTCTAGTAACAGAACTGGTGTATAATAAGGGTACACTATGTAAAAGAAGTGAAGTACTCGCCACCCCACAACCTCACACGTCCCTAGGAAACATAACTAGGGCAAAACCCCAACATAAAGGGTACACTCCTCCCTAAAAACAAATTTCAACCCCCACAAAACAGTATTGTCGCAATCAAATTGAACAAATAGCAAGTGAGTTGCTCCGGTAAGCGATCTCGCACCCGAGGTCCTCACCACACCGAGTCCTTGTTAATGAGCTGCAAGTTTCTGTCGCCACCCAATGCGCTGGTGCACAAAGTTCACTGCTGAAGATTTCACCACTGGGGGCACATGTGAGGCACACCATCCAGGTCGATAAAAAAACCCACAAAAAAGACATGCTCCTTCACCATTCCGACCTGCAAACTGCAGCCCACCGGAGGATTTCGATGCTCATGAAACTTTATTGGCAAAAGTTGTACACCACAGCGACAATTACACAGCAGGAGTGAAGCAAGATGGCAGCACGCAGCATACGCTGCACCGGGTGGGTCTCGGCACGCCGGAGCTGGAAAAACAACATCAGTGAGTGGAATTGGAGCAGCCAACCTCCAACGACGTCAGAAAGGCCATAGAACTCCTCTCCGCGGCAGACACAGCAGGTAATTTTCATGCGCATTACCCAGCTCGCGCAGAGTTTTAAAAGTAAGCACTACAGTTAAACTGCCACAACAGCGCGAATCAATAAAACAAATACTCACAGTTATTGTAAAAATAAAAATAAATATTCTGCTGGTAGACTCCCACAAAAATGTGAGTGCGGTGCCCATGTTCCCAACAACACGTCGCTCCTTTTCCTCTGTAGTGCAAATGAGCACTCGGCATCCTCATGTACTCAATCCAGCAGCTTCAGCAATTGCCGAGTTCCTCATAAGTTGAACAACAGTTGCTCACCGAAAACGGCTAGATTGTCACAATGCACCGCAGAGTAATCCATTTACTGCTGATCTCTGCCAATCAAAAACAGTTCTATCCAAAGGCTGTTGTTAGCTTCTCAATTTAAAGGCTGTAAAACTTTACTTTATGAAACACACCTCGAATGTGTAGAATATAGCCAGTATCTACCACATAAAGTTGATTAGCTACTGACAACTCGCCAAACTGCCTACCAACCTCTGCTCATTATAAAGGTAACGCTTCAGATGAGTGCCGATTTCCCTCAACACACTTCGCAGGTGCCACTTCCCAAGCACCACTTACTGCTGCCAATTTTCAAAATTAACTCCTCCAAGACAGGAGAATGGCAGGAATGTAGTAGAAAGCCAAACACCCTGGGATGCAGGCTGTCCTGTTGGTGGGGGACACTGGTGGGGCTGACCAGAGCATTTGCTTCACGTTTCCTTTTTACTTTGTAGTTTCAAGGCAGGAAAGATGCATTACTTAATCAAAGCAGATTACTACAGGTGTCATGGGACTTAAATGGCTGTTCCTGCCCGGCTAGGCGGTATTCAACTTTGCAGTGGCACCAGGAGTCAAGGTCTGCGTGAACCCATAATTGTGGCTACCTTTTAATAAGAGGGGGGTGGGTGGCAGGACCCATTTTGATAGTTGTGCCTGCGGTGAGCTCTCCTTCTCTGTCCTGAGCCAAATCGAGGACTCAGGACCCGGGCCGGGGAGGCATAGCCAGACCCCATAGAGGCCCGGGCAAAACGCCGTCCGGGGGTGGGAGTCCCTCCACCCACATTAGCATGTTTGGCTAGGCCGAGGGGGGGGCAGGATTGGCCCCCTTCAAAAAAACAAGTCCCCCCCAATCAGGGGGCAAGCTAAGGAGTAAGGGGGGGATAAAAGGGGACACACGGCCCACTGGACTCACACATCCCCCCTCCTTCGGACAAAGGAAGACGAATCCCACCCACACCTAAGAGACGGCGTCGCAGCCGCATGGTGGAGGGGTAGCGGAGCAAACCCAACTAAAGTCGGAAAAAAATTAGAAGAACTCACTAGAAGATAGATGGAAGGCTCTCACAGTGTCCTTGGGATGCCGCACGGCAGGGGCACTGAGGGAGCCAAAGGGCGGCAGGCCGCCATAAAAGATTAGAGGTAATGCTCCCGCAGGACCCTTGGGATGCCTCACAGCAGGGGTTCAGAAGGAGCAGAAAGCAAAGGCCTCAGCCGAAAGTAGTGTAGAGGCTCAAGAAAGTTCCTTGGGATGCCACACGACAGGGACCTCTGGGAGAAGGGAGGGCCCACGAAAGGGTACAGGGCGAGCGGGACAGCACTTGTGGCCCGGACAGGTCCAGGCGGACACCCTCCAAATCGGTAGCAAGCTGAAGCCTGGAACCGTAAATCAGATGCCCCAAAAGGGGTCCCTCCCCTCCCAGGTTATTGAGAGGCTGGGTCCAAAAAATGCGAGTCAATGCTAAAGAGCAAATAAGTAAAGAAGTGACATGGTCTAATAATGCAATATGTACATAACCAGGAACAATGTGATGTAAATACACAAATTGTTGTTTTTGAATAAACTGCGACCTTTTCAGGCACCCAAGAAAGTTGTCAGTGGTGTTTTACGGTAAAAGCGCGCAGTTTGGCTTTAAAGGATGGGGGAAGCGGGGAAGGGAGAGTCGGCACCTGGAGGGGGTTTTGGTGTCGGGCCGGAGAGTGACCTGTGTTTACCTTTTGTAGACCGCATCGTTCATCAACAAAGTGTGTCAGTTTTTAGTAAAAATGTTGCAGAGAACTTAAAAATACCTGTGACATCAGTGGTTACGTCAGCATCTCCACCCTTCCCAGCCTGCGCAGCGACTGAGTGCCAACGAGGCGGCTTCTGGTTCACTGGAACAGGTTGGATGAGTCCTCTTGGGAGACATAAGGGCTGGGGGCAGTCCCGCCCCACCGCACGTCCCCACGTGACTTTGTTGACATATGGCTACTCATGCAAGCAGATGCCACCGCTACGCTGACTTGTGCATTGTGTACGTTTGTGGAAAATGCATCACGCCCGCCCACAAGCCCTTAATTCATAGCCGAGCATGCAAACAGACACAGCGCCTATTTATTTACTTATTTTTACGTGCACCGACGACTCACTTGCTCTCTGAGTCCCCTTTGTGACTTGTTTACCAGGATGTGTTCAGCTCCAGGCTGAGCGCTCGAGGACAGTAAACAGATGCAGTCACTCTATGGCTACAGGCAAAACTTTCACAAGGCGCACAAATATTGTGAAAAGGAGAGAGAGGTATCCTTGTATTACACGCACTGTTCTCCAAATCATGTATACGCGCTCCAGGCTTACACGAGTTAAATGCTGCACAGACAGTAATCTGCCAAAGATCACAGGGCGTGGCCAGCAGTTTATCCAGGACTTGAACACAAAGCAACGGAACCACAATAACGGGGTCTTTTATTCACTAGGGCTCCCGTATTACACTCTCAATCTAAAGCTTATAAACGCATTGAGACAGCGTTATTTACTTTTATAGGGCATTTTCGTATGGAGTGTTTACAATCTTAGTTTGTGTGATAAGGACAGTTTACTCGAAGAAAAGGGACTTTCGCAAGCTCTTTTATTTGTTTTTAATGGAGTAGATAAACTTACCAAAACACTACACAATTTCACTCCAGAATTGATTTAGAAGACGCAGGCACGCAATCTCATTCAGAAATACCCACTTACACAACCTCTTGAGTTTCTTAGCAAGAGGGGTTTCATTGCCTGAGGGCAAGGGACAAGTTAGCTGTGAACGTTACTTTGTCACCAAAGACAGAGGCAACTTAAATATCTTTAGCAATCACAGGGACGGTTCACCACCTTGAGCCTTGTCAGTGCTGCAGGTGATATAATGCAGGGTTGGCTTCTGGCGTCTTGGGCGATCACTGCTCAGAGGTTTGCCTAAAAAGCTGTTCGGAAAAGGTGCGATCGGAGAGGAGGCTTCGGACGCTTCAGTCCGTCGAGACGAACCAGTCGCAGGGCCTGGCTGCCTTGGGATTAACACGTTTGGGAGTCACAATTTAGTGGAACCGTTTGCAAAATATAACAAATATATGGAGGCAGTAGAGTGGGCTAATTTAAAATACAGAGGTGGCAGTGTGGCTCAATGATTAGAGCGGCAGACCCTGATGCAGAGGTCTAGCCCGGGACCAGGGTTCAATTCCCCGCCTCGGCGGGTCTTGGGCTCAAAAATTCCACGGACCTGATAATTCTCTCCTCGGTGCCTATTCCAATCCTGGAGACCCACTCTGCAACTCTGGGCAATAGCTTGCTTAATCCCCACAACGCTAAGGATGCCTGGTCTCTACCTTGGGGGTGCCCAGGAGTGGACTCCTCACAGGGAAAGCCAGGATGGGTTCCACAGTGGTATTCGTACAAGCGCCTTGAGACCCTTGCAGGTGAGTAGTGCGCTATACAAGTATCAATTTTACAATTTACAATTTTTTGCATGTAATTGATAATAAAGCCTTTCATACTCATTGAAAGTATTGTAATGTTAAGATAGTCTGGGAACCCCCGGGCTCTGGAAGGATGGGATGAGCACATGATATTCAGGTTTGAGATCTAACAATGTTAAAGGTATTTGGCCAAACAGGTTATTGTTTCAGTCGTAGCCATAAAAAGAAAAACATAGGTACAATATTTATGATAAAAAATATAAACCAAAGACATTTTAAAATCAGAAGAATAAAATACACAAAAACAATCAAGTAATACAATTCACATCAGGGCCGGCTTTAGCACTGGTGGCGCCTGGTGCGACAATTATTTTTTGCGCCCCCACCCCCATGACCTCCTATTCTGATTCTCTCATTGCCACAGGGCAAAAATGCCCCTTATCGCTCCAATCAGAAGTTATAGCTAAACACAGCACACTCGCAGCGGTCAGCGCCCCCTCCACATGTCAGCGCCCAGTGCGGCCGCACCAGTCGCACTGCCCTAAAGCCGGCCCTGATTCACATATTCACACATGTAAAAGAAATCTTAGTAAAATGCATGAAATGTATCGTGCAAAACATCTTTCCTTCTGATATCTCTATGTCTACTTTCCAATAACCAGGCAGACATAAAATGAGGGACTGATGTAAAGGTCTTAGCTAGATCTGTCCGATAGCAGTGTTATAGTGCATCAAAATGAGATCTAATGTTGTAGCTCTTAAATAGAGGGAGGATTCATTTTCAACTTAATTCATGAGTTTTAGTGCAAAGGAGCACACACTGCTGTGTGTTGTCTTTACCTCCCTGCATACAGTCACAAAAACATTGACTGCAAATTGCATGTCCCACCTTGCTCTGTAATCTCTTGTTGGGAAGGTCCATAATCTACATTTTTTTATGTTGGGAACAACATGATTCCAGATGCAACTGGTATCGATAAGTCGCACTCGCAGGCTATTTGTATTCTGAACTGTATCAAATGCATATAACTAATATGCCTCCTTTACAAACCTAATACTTTCAGGCCCAATAAGAGCCGTTTTATTACGTAAATCTCTAAGACCCATATCTGTAAGTAGGTCTCTCACATGCTTTGACCAACTAATTGCTCCTTTTAAGGAAATCACTTCTAATTAAGATCTCAAATACAAAGTAACAAGTGCTTACTATTAAATTAAATCCATTATAATACTGAGCAGAGGTCAATTATGTCTGTGATAGGTTTTATACCCAAATCCAGGAAGAGAGGATTAAAGGCGTGCCAGTCTTAGAACTTAAAAACGTATTTTCTATTTCCTGTAGTTCTTTGGAGTTTTTCATATCCCCAAATATTGCCACCAAACAGTGCTGCCACAACTATCTTGTAGAATTACGCTTAGTGGTTGACTGACAACTTTATTTGCAAGAATGTTTAAGAATGACTGCAGGTTTTTCAATGTCTATTTGCCAGTTAAGGTTTTGGTGAAACTGAATTCCAAAGTGACTGATGCAAACTCATTTTCTCAAGGGGCAGTTCATCTACAGAAAATAACCTTCTGAGAGTCAAAGCAGGTTTCATGAGCATGACATTTGTCTTCAAGACAGTAATCGTCAGTTCCTTTGTTCAACAAAAACGATCACATTTTTCAATTAATTTATGCATTGAAATCTCAGTTAGGGACATTCAAACCACATCATCTGAATGCAGTAATATTGGGAAGTTAGTGTCTGCATCGGGGTGGAGGTGTGGCAGGGCGGAGGGGAGGAGGGAAGCAGCGTTGGGGGAGGGGGAGACTAGATTTTTTTTAAATGTAATGTACCTGCTTGCCGCGTCCTCCATATCACTCCTCCTAGTCTATCCTTCTCCCGCTGGCAGGAACAGGAAGCAGCCTAGAGGCACCCAGGCTCCCTTGAGCCAATCACAATACTGCAATGCAGCGCTATGATTGGTCTGAGCGCCATGACTCGGCGCTCAGGCAAGATATGGGGGCCTGGGCATGTTCTCCACCAAGGCTGTAATGCAGCCTGGGTGGAGAAGTGGGAAAGTGTGCAAGACTGGTTTGGGCAGGGAGAGAGGGCCGGTCAAAAAGTCGCTGCGCACTTGGGAGTAGGGGCAAACCACTCCTCGGCTGCTCTGTCAGCCCCGCCCGCAAAGCTGACGTGCACCAAAATGGAAAAAATAAAATGTTAATAACTGAGTTGATTTATTTTTTGCTTATACTGGTGAAAAAAAACAGTGGGGCGACGCTCCTCCGTTTAGCGGAGGAGCGGCCACTGGTATGGAGGCCTTTTATGGATGAAAGTAGAGACTGCTCAATTCCCATTTGGTGCAACATGGTCCAAAGCTTGGGTCTTCTATCCAGTTAGATGATCAATGGCCCATGTATTCACGCACAGCAGCTACAGGTGAGCTATGTCACAAGCCCATTGGTAGGAGGATATCACCGTATATACCACACAGTTGAAAGCTGTTGCATTTTATGCCATTTGCAACCACATATTTATGGAAATAAGAGAATTTATACAAACGTCTACAGTTATCAAACTAGAAATCTGAGTCCCCGCTAGGACGCTGTCTAAGCAGAAATAGGGTTTTCTCATCTATTCAACACTACAGGAAAGTACTTTAGAGTACATATCATCCTTATAAGACGCTGCTGCACATTTCTGCCAGCAGTCTTTTGGCCATTCTCTTTGTTTGTCCCCTGGGTGTTGTGTGACTTTTGTGGGTATCTGGAAAGGTCCTGAAGAAGGTGGTCGTACTACTCTCCTCATGCCACCGAAACGCACGTCGACCTAATTTTCAGACCCTGTTGAACATATGCATCATACTTGGTCATGGAGATTCTGCAATCTGTAGTCTCCCCTTTTCCCAGATGCGTTCTGTGTGAATGTTGTAGGAGTTTGTATGTGTTTGGATGATTCTTGTATTTTGTCTTTTTGGTATAAACATGTGTTTTTCTCCGGGGGTTTCTTGCTCGACAGTATATTGTATGTACCTTTGAATTCTATGTGGAAATACTGTCGACTTTTATTGAAATATATATACAAAAAAAGTTTTAAAGGTAAAAGAAGAAAGAAATGAATTGCAATGAAATACATAAAGAAATTAAATAAACAATGATGATAAAATCAACTTTGTTAGCTTTATTTATATGATTTAACTGGTTGTTAACCCCATGTCGAACTCAGTTTCAGTGACAAAAGAAATATAGGCCTTGAGGGAGTGTTTTCATTGGATGTTTGCTTTTTCCCTCTTCTCCCTGGCCTTAAATTATTTTTTCCTAGAGGGGGTCCCCACTTTTGCAGTACCAAAGCTTGGGTCTGTCATTCAAATCAAAAGCTGCTATTAAATCTAAGAAAGACAAATATAAGGGAGTCTTCTTGAGGTAATACTCCTCACAAATAGAATAGAATTGAAATGCCTGGTCCACAGTCACTTTTTGGGATATGTCTTGTACATTTGTAAGAATATAACCAAACCTTGTGGCTGACTGAGGAGCACCTGTCCTAAAATATTCCCGTCTCCATCCAGCGCAGAAACAGGTCTAAAAATTGCTGTAGCCCTGTTACTTGTTTTGTGTGTAATGGAACTATAATACATACCACTAAGATGGAGAAATGGAATTTAGTGCGAATGCAGCTTTGTAGACCTTGGTTTGGATCTGATCCCATAAATTGTGATCTGAATCGGTCTTGACCAAATTAGGACCAGGTGCTTTATTGGCCTTCACGGCATTGATGGCCCTCAATACCTCCGGAAATAATACAACCAAATTATTTACAAGGTCTTGTTCTGTCTCCGTATGTGGATTAGTTCTTATGACAGCTAGCTTGAATGTGTCACAGTTTTTAAAATACCGTTTTTGAAATTGGGATACCCACGGGTTTGTTCTGATGTGGTGCTTTGTCTTTCCTCTAGCTCTTTATATCCGCAGACTACCACTTATCACAATCGTTTGGCATATTTTCCTTTAGTAGGATCGTGTAGTTCACCCCATAGCCTGGTTCGGGAATTTAAATGTTTACTCAATAATAATTAATAAAAAATGACTCCTTAATTCTCGAAAATGGGAATCGCTATTGGCTGTTAATTGCCTATTTCCCAAAGCAGGAGCTAGTTCCTAAATCCCCCCAGCATTCCATATCAATCCCTTCTGAGGTATAACACCTGCTCCTTCCCATAGATTGTATGTGGCTGACCATACATCTCCAACTCTGGCAACCACTGTCTTAAAGGAATCTAGGACTGCCCCTTTCTCACCTTGCTTTCCTCCTAGTAGTGCTTCACTATTGTCACAAAAGTTTTCCATTAAGGATGGAATATCACAATAATATTTCTCTCAATTCTGTATTTGTAGTAGCTAACATATTTGATAGGTAATTAAAAATAATGGTATTTGAATTTCTAGCTACAAAATAGTTCATTGAGAAGTTGGCCATTGATGGACTGTGATCGCTATCTGGTCTTTTTATTACTTTGATATCAATTATTCTTTTGCAGACCTCTGTTAATTATCATGTAATCTAATAAACTTTCCTTTTTCCTGAGCAGAAAGTATAATCAGCTGCTGAAGCGGCATTACAGCCAGCAAGAAAATGTAGTCCAACAACAGAATCATAAAACCTTTTCCTCTCGCCAAATTTCTTTTTGTCAGGATTATTGGTTCAGGGACCCCCCAGCTTGCATGCTCCTGGGATATTAAGGTGGAATTCCGCACAACAATAACGCGAAGCAATCTTGCTGTTTGTTATCGTCCCTCAGCGTCTCCAAAACATTTATAAGGGCTGTAATCACCTTAAATCGGTAGAATGGCGACCCGGAAGAATATAACCTTCAGGATGTACACTATCTCCTTTTGTGCTGGGGGTGGGTCAACCAAATATGTAAAGTGTCAAATAGGTTGTTATATACAGGTAGCTGCTTCCTATGATATGGAATTTAGTTAAAATAAAAACTGCCAGTCTCGCCTCATTGGTCGATCTTCAGTCATTTTTCTCACAGAAATGCAAAATTATATACCCTTATTTAGATTAGTCTTTGTTAATGCCCACACCACCTAGAAGTACCAAATATCTGCCCTGGTGCTTTCCAAGACGTCTGGCATCTATGCCCAAGATGCTATTAATGATTTGTCATATTTTTGCAATTCTTGTATTGTCTTTCTGAATAATAATCATCTGAATGAACTGTGCCATATGATTTCTTAGAGGGTTGTTTTCATATTCTGAATTCTATGCTATTGAAACCGGGCTTACTATCCAATTCCTGGCAATCCTGTGGTGATGTGAACTCTTGTTCAACAGAAGTCATGTCATGACGTCAACGCTCAATACTCAAAAGTGATCCATATTATTTGTGGATACCATGAGAATAGAACTCTGCTTCCATTTTTCTGTGCGATATTTCCCGCATGTCCCTCCCGTGCATTGTGTTCGACTCCTTATAACTACAGTAGTTATCATCCAGGGTGGAATGGCATAAGAAAAATTGTGCTGCTGCAATCTTTTCAACTGTTAAGGTAGTTTTAATTTAGGGAATAAGTTGATGAAGTCTAAAGTAAATTAATCAAATTTGGTCAACGGGTGGAATTATTTCAGTAGACACTTTTAGGCTCCCGGTGGTGAAAGAAGCTGTAGCGGGTTGAGAGGCAGATCTCCTATGCCCAGATACACAGTCTGCTGACTTTTGATCCCCAGTTTGCAAAGTGGGCCGATTTTCTTTGATGTGTTGATGCTCACTTTTATTTGATGATTTAAAAGCCTGTTTTCTAACAAGGGATTTGCGTTTTTTCCACTTTTTCTTCTTGTGTTTTTTGGGGGGGAGCTGTGCATTTTGCCTGTTCTGGCCATGGTCACATGTTCGGGTTTCCTGTCGCGCAAATATGAGGTTGAGGAGGGAGTCCTACAGATTGTTCTGTATCAGGAACTTGAGTAGATCTTACAGACTCAGTCTTTGCTGTTTTATAAACCAGTGGCACTCATGGTAAGCAGTAAGGCAATGGAGCAATGGAGCAGAGCAAAGCAACCATGAGCACGCTAAGCACTTCGGTGCCCTCACTTGTCCTACAACTATCCAGGAGGAGGCATTTGTCAAGCTGAAACCTCACTGATGTTGCGAGGTTTAAGTGAAAAGCTAATTATTCCTTTGGTTTTGGGTTTAGAGACAGAATTGTGCTGGAGCATCTTTAGTGAATGTTCGCTACACTACCACTACCACGTGACACGATTCCCAAAGAGGAAGTTGTCCAGCGTGTTAATTGTGTACGACCATTGATACATATTGCTCCGAATCACAAATGGAAGAGAACGCCCCTTCCTAATTGCGATCAGAATGGGTTGGTAAACCCATTTTGCGAGTCGGGAATCGTTTTCTAATTTGCAAAATCTGTTTAGTGCATAACAGAGCACCATTTTTCATTGGAAAACCCTGTGAATTATTAACAAAGTAGCTCTGTAAATCAGACTCGGAGATGCACCGAAACCAATACTTCCACTTTCAGAAAAAAAGCTAAAACCTTAAAAAAAAAAAAAATCTGCTGCAAGCTAATCTTTAAATTTAGCATACTTTGATGTGATTTCCTTTACGTGTCCATCGATTATACATTTATTGCCTGCTTAACAGTGTTGACCACCAAGATCCGCCGCTGCTGCTACTCCTCATGTCAAGCATGCACAGGCATGCAAGGCTTTAGTTTGCATTGCTCTCAGTCTGGCCTCCATTGCCATAACTTATTAATTGTTTGTGCTTTATAAAGCGTGAAATAAGCCCAAAAAGCATGTTTGTATACATACACATTTACGAGTAACCACAAAAAATGTCTTTATAAAAGGAGGTTTCTGAACCACAAAACTGAAAACCGAACACCTTAGCTAACCCTAATACGACTTAAGCACATGACTGAAAAGCAGATGTAAGCACATAGGTCTTTGACCTTTCAAAAATCTAAATAATTACTGCTTTCAATGACCTGTAACTGGCAGTGCTTTTCAGCAGAAGTTACCAAACTAATGAAAAATGTACTTTGGAGTTTTTACTTTTGCAGATTTTTCAACAAGAGTGTGGCAGTGCTTTTTTTGGTCTCACTGAGCTAAATAAAACAAGCATTGGCATAGCCAATAGGTCTCGCCTTTGGGACCTTATAAGTGTTTAGGTATCCAGCACAATATCCTTAGTGCGACAACATCAAGTGTTGCATGGCTAAACACTTATAAGGTCCCAAAGGCGAGACCTATTGGCAATGTGTCTTACATCAACGAAGTGGCAAAAAATAACACCCCTCATCAACATAGAAACGCAGAAGGGGCACTAAGCAAATAAATAAAATGTGATTTTTAAAACCAGCATCATACCTGTTAAATAAAAAAGCTTACTTATAACCGCAGCTAACCAGCCCTGCTTTGGAACACCCAAAAAAAGTGCCTCTCACTGTTTTCACTTGGCTCTCTCTAACAACCGGGGGGTGAGCCATATATATCGAAATTTGCCAGGACAGCTGATGAAAACCGGGTCGCCTGGTCACCCTATTGAGATTGCTCTCTGAAGTCCTGTCTTCTGCATTATGGTTCTCAATTGGTGGCTGTTAAACCTCCCGGCGCATAGGTCGATAGATCGTTGTGAGTACAGTCATAAAATACAGTGCCAATCCCGTGTAACCTCAGGATTTCTCTGATCGCTTTCCAGCCGCCTCCGAGGAGGCTGGGTAGTACAAGTAGCATTTCAAGTGCAGCTGCGCATTCTATCTCCAAAAATAGTCAGTGGATTCAAGGCATAGGTGAGTCCTGCTTGTCAGGGTTGAGTACAGTGAGATTCACTTCCTGTTTACCCCCCACTGCACATTAGGGCGGTATTAGCTGGTTTGGACCAGTCCGAGGCGGCAAGTATCTAAGTCTTATTACCTGCTTGGAAGGGCGAGTGATGTTTTATGTCCCTTTGGATATTGATGTTGTTGCCTGCTTGCTGTTTCTGTGTTACTCTACTCTGGTGGCCATTTCATATGAGTGTGTGCCTGTCCGGCAATGGAAGTCCTCCTGGAGCAGTGGTCCTCAAACTTTTTAATGACACGCACCAGTGGAAAAAAAAATCTTCAATGCCCTCCCCCGAATATTTTCTTATTAATTTTATTAAATTGGCAATGTTAAAATATGTCTAGACTTATTTAAACATTGCAGCTAAGTTCTGTTAACATTTTAAAGATGCAATCAAATACATGATGGCCAAACATACTATTCTGGTCAAGCAGGCCTTACTAACGTTTAAAAGTATCCACAGTGTGATTATTAAAAATGGGGGCAGAGGGTTTGAAAAATATTTGGAGCCCCTTCCCTTTTGACACCTTCTCCCAGCCAGGATATAAATGAATAAAGATGTTAGTGATGGCCCATTACAGAGTGGCTTACTGCCACTCATTTTTTCCCTGCTGATAGCGAAGCACTGTTAATAGCATAATGCTTCTTTTGAACCAATCCTGCTCCCCGCCTGGAATCATTTGAGGCCCCACTAGGGGGGCCGGCCCCCCAGTTTAAAGACCCCAGTTCTAGAGTGATGAAGATACACTTGCAGCAAGCCCATTTGCGCCTGTCTGTGTGCAGAGAGCGCAAGGAGCACAGAATGCCGACAGTTGACCTCAGGCTTCCTTTGGCTATCCTTGCCAGAATTATGACTGTGCTTTTTGGTGAGATTTAACTTACTGTCTCAATGGTTTACTTTTAAATCATACGAGTTGGAAATGTATTAGTCATCCACCTCTGACCATTGTCCATCTACATTGTTGTGCAATTCAAGGTTCCTGATCCTTCTTTGCTGTCCTCAGTGCAGGAAGCTCTTAAGAGGGCTGAGAGCATTCACAGCAACTCCTGACCCGGGTCCATACGGAGAGATTCAAGATGGTTGGTAGAGTGGACTCGCCCTGATTTAGATTTATTTAAATGCCAGCTCCACTTGCCACTCCTTAGAAATTTCTGAACTTTTGGTTGATCTGTATTTGGAAAATGAGATTACCGAGAGCTGAGTTTGGGCCATATCTGGTCCATGATTAGGGATGAAATTTCACCTAGCTACAAAAATAATTCATGTTGAATTTATCATGGACACAATATGTGGAGGCATAGAGTTAGGACAGAATTGTCCTCAAGCATGGCTCAGTAGTGCGTAACGCCTGCCCTGATTTACAGCATATTTTGGTATATTTTCAAGTTTGTATATCATGTGTGCTCTCTGAGGCGAAGTGAATTGGGTATGAGAGCCAGGGTAAGCTCAGTGGTCTTGATGTACACACTAAATATAGCCAGTGGGGTAGCTAGACCTACTGCCACCCAAGGCAGCGCCTAAGCTTAGGTGCAGGTAAGAGCGGGCGACAGACAGCTTGTTTTCGGGGTGCGGGAGGGGTGGCAGCCAACTGACGACTTGTTCACAGGGGTGGGGTGGTGGTGTTAGTTGACAGCCATGACTTGCTCACATCCGCTGCCCCCAAAAAGAGTGCTGCCCCATTTCTGAGATGAACACCAAGCTAGATTGTTGGCCATCCCTTAACATGGGCTATGGCCAAGCAAACAACAACTCCAAAGGCAAGCCAACAAAGACAGACAGTCACCGGGCACAGACTTAATGGCCACAAACTGGAGATCGAAACGTCGAGAAAAACAGAAGTGGAAACCAAGAGGAGCCAGGCTCTGCACTAGGATGACAATAGAGAACCATATCCACGCACATGGAAAAGTAGAACCTGAGTGACGTTGAGTCTTACACTGTCCATTTAACACTGTGATATAAAACACATCCTATCTCCTAGGATAAGATATCCTAAAAAGAAAATTAAAGAGGAAAGTTATTCACCATCCCTGAGGAGCATGGTGGAGTCAACAAAAATATTTGCCATACTGTTACCATGATGCTAGATGTGACATGAAATGTCAAGCATGGCTTCTCGTTTATAGGTGCTCTAATGTGTATACTTTTCTCTCAAAACCGAAACTGTGTATCAATATCGCTGTGCAGTCAGTTTAAACGCGTCATGTGCTGAGTTTGGCAACATTGGTATTACTGATAATGTCAATAAGAATCATTTGAATTTGCTGGCAGAGAGGTGGACAGTTTGAGCTAATGAAAGTACAGGGGCCCTGAGAGAAAAAGAAAAAGTAAGTGGTAAGAGCTAAAAAAATGAGACTTGGGGATGAAAGAGACAGTAGAGCAAGAAGGAAGCAAGAAGGACAAAATAATAAGTGTTAAGCAGATATAGAACACGAGAGCCATGGCCCAGCAAAGAGAATAATAATCAAGAAACAGCGGAAGAGAGGCCAGGAAAGAGAGAGAGACAACAGCCTGTTGAAGGACCCCTGCAGAAGTGGGGAGAAAGGATCAGAGAAAAGGGGAGAGACAGCAGAGATAGACAGAAAACATAGAAAAGGAAAAGATGGTGGCTAGAGAGAGAAAATCTGAAAGAGAGAGCGAAAGAGAGCAAGAAACAGAATGAGCGTGAGGGGAAACTGAGGGAAAATAAAAAGGCAAAGAATATGAAGCTGAACTTGAAAGAGCTGAAGGGAAGTCAGGAAAATGTAGTGAGGAGCTGCTGGAATAAGAAACCAAATATTAGTCTAAGAAAGGCCAGAGGGAGAGGGACCTAAAGGGAGATGGGAGAGGCCGACTGTTAGATATGCATGAAGTGGAAGGAACATTTACTTACAAGGCTGAAAGAAAACCGCAAGACAGGACGAAGAAACTGCAGGAGGCAGGAAGGAAAAGGACAAAAAAACATCGGGAGAAAGGGGGGAGGAGGACTGAAATAGGAAGAGAGAAGCTAAGAGCACTGGGGCGTTGAGGCAGAATGTGAACATGTCGATAGAAAGCTGCAAAAGGAGGCAAGTAAGATACTGCGCGAGGAAAGCAGGGTGCAGGAGAATGGAGGCTTAATGAGAAGACAACGGGGGCAAAAAAAGAGAATCAAGGGAGACGAGAAGATGTCGAGCTCATGAAAAATTGATTGAATTATGATAGAACAAGGGGAGGAGGAACGGGCGAGAGAATGTGGTAAAAGGGAGTTGGAATGAGGGTGGCGGGGTGGGAGCGAGTGAAATAAGGAGAGGAGACAATGAGTCGACGGCAGGGAGCAGAGAGGTGTGCTGGGGCAGGCACCGGAAGTAACACGCACATTCTGGATTAGAAAGAATGTCAGAACGTGTGAATCAGAGGTGACATTTCGGGAGGTTGACAGGTATCAACATATGGCAGTGTGTTTGTGCAGCTCTGGCAGGTCTCTCTCCAGAAACAGACAAGGTAGGCAATTATATTAAACGTGTGTCTTTTATTGTCTACTGAAAGAACTCTCGGCCGAATCTGGATAACATGATTATTGCAAGTAAGCCGTGTGTGTTTAACTAGAAACTGCGCAGACCAGTTAATGCTAATAACTGCAACCAAAGGGGCATAAATAAAAACTAAGGACAGTGAAGAACGCGTACTTACTTCTTTCTCGATTCAGAGCCTCCGGATATGGGGTTCCTTGATGTCATGTATCCGCCCGGAACTAAACCTGGCATAGGCCGCTAACGTGGTTTTGACCTATGGCTAAAGAGTCACGTGGGGTAAGATATCCAATCACCTACATTCTTCAACATTACTTTATTGTTTCACCAGAGACCCCAATGTGAACGAGCAAAGTGACGAACATGACGTACTGTTTCCAACTCATACACATGTACGAAAAAAAGGCTGAGTTAAACAAATTTCATAATGAGAAGGGCAAATGTCCTAATATAGAGGGGCAGAGTAGTATCGCTCCTTTCCTAAGATGGAAAAACGGCAGAGAAAAAATATGTAGTTAATACACTCTGTCCAAAGATTGATACAATGTAGCAGACCTAAAAGTGGTGCGTGCGCGAGCGAAAGTAAAAGCAGTGCATTTGCACATAATGTTAGCAATTAACGAGAGACGTGGCAGGGGAGGCGCGGAGGAGCGTTGAGAAAGCAATCCAGATGGCGCCTGATCGGGCGCTCAACGCTGGCGGGTACATGCGCGCGTGAACGCAAGCGCTAGACCAGCCAAAGCTTGTGGTAGCACTTTTTAAAGCCCCTACTAAATGTCTCGCAGAGCAGTGCATGCGCTGGCTCAGCGAAACCTAAAATTAGGTGGAATGACCGAATTAAATGTAGCTGCTGTTATTTACTCTTGTCTGCGTTGTAGTCCATTTATTTATTTATTTATATATTTTCATTATTGAGGCACAATCAAGAGGGCCCCACGATATGCACATTAGCCTTCGTCACGCTCGTATGGAAAGACTCTAGTCTGAGAAGTTAGGCCACATCCATTATGGATAGGCCTGGGCGGATTTCGCGGAGTTCTGCCATACAGAACTCTGCAAAGTGACCAACAAAAATCTGCCACGCTGCGCGGAGTTCGGGAACAATGGAGTGCATTAGGTCGCGCCATTCACGCAGATTTTTGGTGCTGGGTGTTTATCTTGCACTGGTAAATCAGCGCGAACTGCACCATGTGCAGCCCAAGAGGGCGCTGCTTCTTTCTGCCGCTCGAGTAGATATTCTACTCAAGCGGCACCTTCCTCAATGTGAACAGAAGGTTTCTCAACGCAAGCGGTAGCGGCCATCCATGACCGCTGCCACTGAGAAATCTCGCCAGGAGGTGGTCTGGAGTAAGATTTTCCTTGCTCGTGCTCACTAACTTAATGTTGACAAGCATAAGCGGGGAGAAACGCTGCTTCGTGGAATATTTCGGCATGCTGTGCACTACGAAGAGCACCGGGTGAGAAAATCTCCGCAAACTATGGGAGCGGAGTGTAATCTCACACCCAGGCCCAATTATGAATTAGAATACAGGTAACCCCAGACCAGTTTTAGCCATGTTGGACCTCATCACTCAATTGCAGCTTCAGACCTATATCACAGCGAACACTGTACACATATTCAGGCCTGCATTTGCATTTAGGGTATCTAACTGAGAATTTAAAACAATGTGTGTGGAATGCTTGAACTAAGCCTTTGATAATTGCAATGCAGTCCTTATTTTTTGCTTACTGTGTTACTACATATAGGGCCAAACTAGATGCAAACTATCTTTGGTCATACTCCAGTAGGAATCGTCCAGCCTGAACCGCTAGGCAGCACCTTCCCTGAATTGGATCATAGCCCATCTCAGACCGGTGTCATCCTTATTTTACCTCAGTTTGCATCCTATTGCACAGTAAGTATGTGATACACATCTGGGCATACATTTTGCACTTAGGAAATCTCACTGAAAAAAGCTAAAATGAATGGGAGGCTACATTTCATAAGGTTGGCCCTGGGCTGTAATGGCACAGGTAGGTTAAAATGATGGAATGAAACGAAACCCAGATTGTCTTCCAGCGGCTTACATTAATTTGTGCAATCCACCCATTATATTTTTGTGCTGCCTAAGTGAGTTTCTGTGACTTGAAGACGTGTACCCAGATACGGCTCTTGGGTTTGCGGTGCCATGTGGTGCAAACAGCATCTTACTGATGAGGTCCAACAAGTCTGAAACCGGTCTAGGGTTATATGTGTTCCTTTTCAGAAGGACGATACCTAGCAGTGTGGGCTGGACTGATGAAGGTTTGACTATGGTTGGTCTCTATCTGTAATTGTAAAGAAAGCAAAAACTGATGAATTAGGATTCAGCCCAAAGTGATTGTCAGTGACTGATCTTGAACAGCTTTCCACCTATCACTTTACGTTATGATGTCTGTCGCCCTACTCCCTTCAAAGATGATCAGGTCGTCGGCATGTTGTGTTAGCATGTCAAACTTGTCATCATAGCAGGTGAACAAGCTATCTTAAATTTTAGCCTTGCTCCCAGAGGTAGCAATTAAAGACTGTATCGAACGAACCACTGCATCAGTTTGTACAACCAAAGGAGGAGTTCAGCCCTGTTGGGTGAGTTCTTTGAACCATGGGTAAACTGGTATGTGGCACCAAGGATCCATAGAAGCATATCCTTCCCCAGGGTTCAGCTTGAGGCCATACTGGGCCATGGCTGTACTTAATGAATTTTTGTTTGTATCCTGGCCATTGCTGGCCATGGGCATCCACAGAACCTTTTTCAGGGGGTGGGGGCATACTTACAAACAATTCACGATTTTTTCAGGGTCAGGGCATAATTAAAATAAAATTCAAGATCGTGCTGCCAATATTATGCCAGCAGCGCGATCTTGATTTATTTTTAAAGGGGCAGTGAAAAATCCAAGGGGGCAAGTGCCCACCCTTGCCCCTTCCTGCAGACGCCCATGTTGCCATCTGATAAGAGATGACATTCGAAGATAAATGGAGACGCCACGCTGATAAACCAGAGGCCCCAGCCGTTTTGTGTTCAAATTGTATAGATTTTTTTCAAGACTAGAACCCTGAATGGGAATGGATAATATCTCACTCCTTGCACGCCCCATATTCTTTTCTAAAGAAACACTCGAGCAATTGAGAGAACCCTACGATATTCCCAAATTGGTACATTTGATCTCTGTGCCAGAATAAGGATTAAGTGTATCAAAGGCTTAGCAAAGGTTATGCCTATCCAGAAACTAGACAACCTGAACCTTTTGCACAAATGTCACAAAATGCTCTACATAATACAAAAGAATACAGTGTACATTTAGAAGCTATACACTTCTCAATGTTTCTACAAACAGAGGAACGTTTGCCATTGTTGCAGTGTTATAAATTGCATTGTTACAAAATCCATAATGAACAAATGTAGTTCTATGTAACGTAAATGGAGATTTCCACCTGCGCTATGTAGAAATAGGAACTGAAAAGAATAAGGAAACGGACATCACCTGAGGAAAATATTACACACCTGACAATCTTTAGTACTGAGAGCATTTAAAAAGAGCCCACACCCTGGGACCTGTACTCTTCCCTTTGTGCTGAGAGATGTCGTTGAGCCAGACATCAGCTACAATTGTGTTGAATGTGTGTTTGGGACATAGAGTGAGTTATGTAATAGTAGAGTGTACTTAGTATTTTGTTTAACAATTCAAATTTTAGTAATTTTCCAAGCATGTACATTTGTTATGTTTACACTTTTACAGTGGGATTTGTAGCCATGTCTGCAACGTCTACAGTTACCTCTCAATTTTTCTATTAATTTATTTTTGTTTTTCAAAACGTATTTAACCATTTCTGCAGTGTCATTTATATAGGTGTTTATAATGTCTAAAATTATATGATCATTTATTTTCCATTAATGTTTTTTTATGAGGTAGGTCTTTGTGCTGGTTTTGTTATAGCCTTCATTGTTTTCTATGGGTAAGCGAACACTGCCCGGTATGCTTAACCCGCAACTACATGCAAGTCAGGGCGGGTGGCTGCCCACCCCCCATCTCATACACGAGGACAGGATCTACCACAGAAGGTTCCAATTCACCATAGTATTGCACCAAACCCTGACAAGGGCAGGCCTCACACCGGCACGCTTCAGTTCACACTCATTCTGCATCAGGTCAGCCACCACCGCAGTGGCACACAGCATGACAGACGACGGAATCAGGCGCTAAGGGAGGTGGAAATCATCAGCATTTAGGTCATACATTAGGCCATTCTCGCACTAACGCCAGGTTATATTTCTCACCGCAAGGGACAGAGCTAAAGATCAGACAGTGTGGATAGTAGGACATTACTACATCACAAGGGCTCAGCGGTGGGCTGGTGCCAGGAAGCTGAATGGCGGCATATTGCTGTGCAACACCAAGGTTACATGGCTGGGCAAGCCAGGCATGAGGTGGGGCCACCTTACTCCTGTGGTGCAAGACGCTCAACGAGCACATGAGAACCCCAAATCAGTAGTAATTCATCTTGGGGGCAACAATCTTGTGGCAATGGGGCAGAAATCCCTGCTAGAAGCCATCAGGGCAGGCCTGACAAATATATAATGGCTAATGCGCCAAGCAGGCATAGTATGCTCAGAAATCATAGCGAGTTACGAATGGCGGGGCAGTCAGCCACAGAGTGGTTGAGAGATGTAGGTGGAAATAAAACATATCAGTTGGCATGTTCTGCAGAGGCATAGGTTCAAAATGCATGAGACATGACCTCATCAACCTAAAGAGGTTGGGTTATTATGCAGATGACAAGGTACACCTGTCTGGCATAAGAATTGACATGTTCCTCCTGGCCATCGTGGTGGTGTTGGAACTTATGGGTTCCTCATAGTGATGGGAGGAGCTGTCCAAGGTCGGTAAACCTCCACCAGCATGGCGGGGAGCCACAAAGTGTAACAGGAAATATATTGACACAAAGACAGAAAAGGACAGTGCGGGATTGTTAAGTGTGCAGGAATTACAATTCTTGAAAAATGAGCATCCTATAATGCCACTTTTATATTTGATCCCTAAACTGCACAAAAATATGTCAACATCCCCTGGCAGACCAATACTTTCTGCAAGAGGATGTTTGTTAGAAAACACCTCAAGATATATAGACTTCTTCTTGCAGGAATGTGTCAAAAAATTGCCTTCTTTTGTACAAGATTCAGGAGACTTTTTGAGAATTTTGAGTACATTCCAAATGGGATTCGAGTTTCCTTCTAATGTGTCTGGATGTAACATCTTTGTATACATGTATTCATCACAAAGATGGTATCAGAGCCATAGAACATTACTTAAGTTCAAGACCACTACATTTGTATCACCATAACAGAATCTTAATTACAATGCTAACATATTGTCTTAATAACAATTATTTTCTGTTTTCAAATCAGGTGTTTCAGCATATAAGAGGAGTGGCTATGGGGCCTGTTTTCCCCTAGCTACTCCTCCCTCCTAATGGATTGGTGGGAAGAACTGATTTTAAACAGAGAACATAAGGCAATGGTAGATGGTAACGTAAAACTATGGCTATGTTACATTGACGATTTATTTGTTGTATGGCATGGTACAGAGCAGCCGGCTAATGAATTTGTAAATCTGATTAGTCAAAACGGCATTAATCTTCATTTTACTGCCAACATCAGTAGTACCAATGTATGTTTCTTGGATGTAGAGGTGTGCATCGATAATGAAAAAATAGAGACAAAACTGTATCGTAAACCAACTGCTGGCAACAGCTTATTGCATGCAACAAGTCATCATCCTCGGCATCTAATCCAAAGTATTCCTTATGGAGAGATGCTGAGGATCTGTCGTGCATGTAGTAATGCATGTGACCTGGCAGAAGCCCAACATTCAAGTAAAATCAGATCTTTGGAGCATGGCTATGATGAAAAGACAATAGACATAGCCATAAAAAGCCAATGGCCTGGATAGAAACAATCTAATAAAAAACTATTCGAGAGTACAAAGTACAACTGACGCCACAGAGTCTGAGACTAGGCTTATTCTCACCTATAGTCGTCAGTATAACTCTCTACGAAAGATTGTTAACAAAAATTGGCCTGTCGTCAAAAGTGATCCAGTGTTGGGCAGAGTGTTACCAAAACATCCCTGCATCACATTTAGAAAATCCAAATCAATGCGCGATTTACTGGTCAAGAGTAGTCCAGAATTACTAACATCAGCAAATTGGCTTACAGCCCGCAAAGGATTTATTAAATGCAATCATTGTCGGGCATGCAAATTTGCAGTAAACAAAACCTCATATGAAACACCTTTTTCTGAGGCAGATATTATGATTACCAAATTTCTTACATGTCGTACGGAGTTTGTTGTCTATGTGTTGAGTTGCTCTTGTGGGTTGCAGTATGTGGGCAGGACCAAGTTACAGGCCCACAAGCAACACATGAGAGCAATTACTAACAATGATTCAACATACCCAATAGCTCGCCACTTTAAGGATAAGCATAACAGTGACCTGAAACATCTCACATATTTCCTGATTGATTCCATTCCAACATCTAGACGTGGGGGTTATAGAGAGGCGAAATTGAGATGTCTAGAAACAGAATACATTGTAGAAGTTGATACAAAGACCCCCAATGGACATAATTCAAGCGAGGACTTTTATACATGGTTATAAGCAATTTTTTAACAATAACCAGAAAGTCCAAGTTTAGTGAATATATCTTTCAGGCAGTTTTCCCCCAAAAATTATAAATATAAATAAAAAATAATAATAATAAAAAACAAAAAATAAAAGTATCATGTTGTCTATAGTGATAGATTAATATGTTCAAACTCTTCAGTACGCTGCTACAAACAATTTTAGCTTTTAAAACATATCCATTTTCGATTTCAATTTTATATTTATTTTTTATTTTAGGAACAGGATTCTGTTCTTAGGGAGCACTTTCTTCTTTTTCACTTTTACACTCTAACTAGCAGAATTAATTGACATGGAAGATTGTCATACACGATTTGAGCCACAAATGGTATTATACCATATAGGTCGAGTATATGCAACTGCCATAAGAGGTTGGGTTCAAGCTCTGTGATTTACAATGTATTATACAGACATTTTACTAATTGCGGTTACTCAGTCCTCCTTTAAACATATGAATTTTACAACAATATGTTTTTAACTATTGCGATTCATTTGGAGATGCAATGTGGATATTTATATATGCCATTTTTGTGTATTTTATATGGAAATGTGTTTTATGTATTTAAATAGGCACTTTTGGATGGATTTAACCGACTATTGTATATATATTTATATTTTGATACAGAAATACAAATGTTATTTATATAATATATATATATTTATGGCAGGTTTTGCACAACTCTAACATCTATTTTTGCACAAAAATAAGCGTAAAGAAACACAATTATGTGTATTTTTTCCATGTCTATGCATTGGCTATCACGTGTATGGCACCCTGCACTTTAAATGTAGCATCTTGCTTGCTTCTGTAACGCGTCATGTGATCAGGGCCGTGTCAGGCCGAAACGTGTCAGGGCGATTGTGGTGTTGTGAGCAATAAAAACTTCCCGCACAAAAATTTGGATTCATGTTCCGTCCTTTTCCATGAGAAGGAAAGTTACGAAGAACGTCGTTTGCTATATATGTATATATATATACACTTAACATTTTGTTGTAAAGGCGTGTGTGGTAAAAGCATATGCGTGGTAAAGGCAATTTGTGTTAAAGGCATTTCGTGGTAAAGGATGCAAGGGAAAAGCATTGCGTGGTAAATGCCACGTTTTAAAGGCTTTTTCCCTTTAATCATGCACTAAGAGAAAATGTGGGTCAATGAGTGCTACTTCAAAGTTTGTCTTAGGATGTGTGTAGGTGGCAGTGGTACAGATAAATGCCCATGAACACAGTTAAGTGAATAAAAACCTAACCACGAGACAGAGACCATTATAACTTTAATGGATTTATTTTTTATATTTTTTATTGGAATGACCCATAACTAACAGGAAGCCCAGGAAGGTCTGAAAAGGACAGCCACAACCTAAGATTTGAATGGAAAGCTTAGCCCTTGGAACGTGAGTTAGATGAGAAAATTACACTAAGGTCATTAAGGAGGAAGTGTGCAACCAAAGGCTACAGACAGTCATATGTGGCTCTCAGGAAAGATGTTTGAGGAGCTTTCCAGTGTGGGTTTACTATGCTCATATTTTCTCTAAGGGTGGGCGACAATTTCCGTTCTGCTATCGGAAATCGCGAAAATTTGACATTTTCACATTCCGTGCGGAACGCGAAAATGTCAAAACTTCTGCGATCCGCGAGGGAACGGAAATTGTCGCCTAGGCAGGTGTGCTTTCTCCCCATATCTACTACTTGCTGTCTTCCTTGATGGGGCTCTGGGCATCCATGAGTTTCTCGAGCGCAATTCCCGTGTAGTTCCTGACACCAGGAGGTTCTGTCTCCTCATCTGTTGCTCTGATCCGTCTCTGGCCCTTTATAAACAAGAGGCATGTGAACTGCATGGAAGCCCCTCCCGTTTGGCCCCACACCCCCCACCCCAGCGGTGTGCATCGTCTTCCCTCCCTTTCCCCCACTATGATGGACAGCTCACTCGAGGGAC
Organism: Triturus cristatus; assembly: GCF_964204655.1. Classification (NCBI taxonomy): domain Eukaryota; kingdom Metazoa; phylum Chordata; class Amphibia; order Caudata; family Salamandridae; genus Triturus; species Triturus cristatus. Next base: position 616,492,669 of record NC_140583.1, on the reverse strand, counting down.
CCCGGCGCCCGTCAGCGCTGTGGCTATGTTACAGACACACATGGTCGCTGTAGACAACTCTTCTGGCCCTTTACACTACACGGGGATTGCACTAGAGAAACTCATGGATGCACAGAGCTCCATCAAGGATTCTACTGGCTAATCAGTAAGTGCTACCTCGTTGGGTAAATGTATAGTGCTTTTCCTACACTACAGCAGTGTAGGAAAAGCACTATCCATTTACCCAACGAGGTAGCACTTACTGATTAGCCAGTAGAATCCTTGATGGAGCTCTGTGCATCCATGAGTTTCTCGAGTGCAATCCCTGTGTAGTTCCTGACACCAGGAGGTTCTGTCTCCTCATCTGCTGCTCTGATCCGTCTCTGGCCCTTTATAAACAAGAGGCATGTGAACTGCATGGAAGCTCTCCCGTTTGGCCCCACACTCCCCACCCCAGCGGTGTGCATCGTCTTCCCGCCCTTTCCCCCACTATGATGGACAGCTCACTCGAGGGACCCCGACGCCCGTCGGCGCTGTGGCAACGTTGCATTACAGACACACATGGTCGCTGTAGACAACTCTTCTGGCCCTTTACGCAGCTGTAGTGTAGGAAAAGCACTATACATTTACCCAACGAGGTAGCACTTACTGATTAGCCAGTAGAAAGTACTCCAGTTGAGTAGAGGTATTGCACAAAACGATGGCATCTTCTTGGGTAAATATGCAGGGCAGGATTCATTCTGGCACGATGCTCCTGTCACAAAAATGAAACCCCAACAGGAAGCACTTGTATTTGACCTCAACTCGGGCACCTGCTTTATTTATTTATATCTGTAAGTTATGTTATGTTATGTTATTATATCTTATAAAGCGCACGATTACCTTTCGGTGTCCTGGCGCTAAGCACTGCCAACCTAACAATAACAGGTCTTACAGATATGAATAAAGCAGGTGCCCCAGTTGAAGGTCAAATTCAGTAACGCATTAATCAGCACACAAAAATCTCTGCGATCACGTGAAATTCCACGTGATCGCAGAGATTTTTTGCCGTTTCGCGATATTTTGCGAAAGGTACTGTCGCAAATTCTGCCTACCACTAATTTTCTCTGTTGAAAAATGTAGGAAAGTGGGTTATTATGCATTGAGACTGGTTAAGCTTCACAACATAAGTATCTCACAATACCCCACAATACCTTTGGAATCACACTAATAAATCCCTTGTTCAGTCCTGGTAGTGTGGCACAGAGCAGTCAGACTTTACTAGAGGAACATGTGTTAAGCATTTCAGAGTACCAACATGGACGATAAGTAATTGACACAACTCAAAAGAAATCTGACACCTACGTATAAAAATAAAGCAGGTTTTTCTATAAATGTAGACACCAAAACGAACACAAAGGTATTATTATAAATGGAGTTATGGATATTTAAAGAAGAAATAATTCAGTGCATTTCACTCCTGCGAAACTTTAACGTTGCAGTCAACGGGAAATGGATTAGTGAAAATCTGTTACTTTCAAATCAAGTTCAGTAGAATCTTCTGAGGGTGAAGGTGAGGTGGATCTCAGGTCCAGGCTCGGACAGTAGGTTGTGTTTTTACCTGGCTCGTAGAGCCTTGGTGCAGAGTTGTCCTGGCTGTCCATGGTGCCGAAGCTGGAGCCACAAGAGGCTGGTTTTACTGCATTGACAGTGCTGGTTAGGAAAGGGGTGCAAAATCTCGACAACTGGGCTATAGAAGCATCAGGTTGAAGATGCTGCAGGGTTCCCACAGCATTGAACAAAGGTAGTGCTAGCCCAACTGGCCACCAACAAACCTTAGCAGGGGCAAGCTCAGCCTTCAATCACTTTGACGTCCTCGAGTCCGGGGGAAAATGGTAGCTGCCTGAAACTTACTGGAGATGAGGACTACATTTCCCACAATGCACTAGACCTTTTACTTTTGGATAATTCCCTCGGCGGGTCCGATGGCCAGTGAAACTTTGGATCCAGGTGTGGTACTCGCTTGCAGGCTACAGGGGACTAGTACCTCTAGTACAAGGAAGTTCTGGAGTTGCCTTTGGCATTTAGAAGGGTTCCTCTTTCCTTTGGAACGGGTCTCTGGTCCAGGACGATTCGCAGGCATGCAGTTGCAGGGTGGTTGCCACAGGTGCAGTTTTTTGTGCCTCTTCTTTATGTAGGTCCTAAAGTCACAGACTCGGTCTCCTCTTCTTTGTCTTTTGGTTGCAAGTCAATCAGATCTAAGGTTCTGGTGCCAGGGGAGCCCCTTAAATCCCATATTTAGGCATGTGAGAGCTAGTTGGCAATGGGCTACTAGCCCCAGTGGCTAATCCATCCCTGAGGTGACCACATCCTGGGGAGTATGGCACATTTTCTAACCAAAAGCGTCTATTCTACCACTTTTAAAAATGGCAGAACCATTGTTTGACTGTATAGACCAGGTTGCCCCCCTTAGGGGGTGTGGCTAGCCTTCTGGGTATGTACGCCTCCAGACTATAAAATGTTCCCGTCTGCCCATGTTGCAAACGTGCCTGGAGCAGGGTGTTGACTTTTTCCTCCTTTGAGGGGGGGAAGCCTGATTTCATATCAAAGGCAGAAGGAACTATGTAGCTCCTTCATGTGCCACTTCACTAGCCATCCTATAAGGGAAGGAAGCAACACCTCCTGCCTTGGCAGGTCTTTGTTTCTAACTCCTAGGCTTTTTCACACCTCCTAACAGAGGGACAGATTCCTGTCTTGGCAACAGCAGCTGGAGGCTGTCAGCCAGGGCACAGCAAAGGCTGGGGCAACTAGGTGGGCAACCTCTAAGGTAGCCACCTGGGTACATGACACACTGAATGGGAAAAAGTTGGTTTGATGAGAAAAGTTGTTTAATAGCAAACATGACACTTTTCAGTGGGACCATAATGGAGTTGGCAACCTGAGGGTGCCCATGTTATCCTATGGCTCCCTGAACACTTATAGTAGCCCCTAATGGAAGGAGGCTACTATAGGAACATTTAAGCTTGCACTTGTGTGTCCATACCTTTCATATAATGCATCCTGCCTCCTGGGATAAGGAGGCCTACCTTAGAGGTGACTGACGTGTATTAAAAATAGTTTTGTGACTTTGCCACTCATGATAAGGGCCAATTTGAATTTAAGCAGTTTACACTTCTCCTGCAGTCTGCAGTGGCAGGCCTGTTGTAATCTCTTTACTTGGGTCTCTCGGGGTGACACAATCAGTGCTTATGCCCTGGGGACCCCTTTAACTCCCATACCCTGGGTACCACCACTTACTAGGGACTTATGAGGGGGTTAAAGTCCCTGCCAATTGGGGTTACTAATTCACACGCATCATATTTTAGGGAGCGAGCACAGGCCTGGTTAGCAAGTGCCATTGCACTTTCAGATGCAAAACCATCAGCAGTGGAGAAAAACCATACAAAAAGGCACTTTCCTACAGAAAATCAGAGAGCTGACAGTTTCTGAGTGCAAAACATTCTGTTTTTGCTGTTCTGCACTTTTACTTCACTACTCAGTGGTTAAGACAGCTTTAATAGTTCTGAACTCTGGGTTTGGTAAATTTCAGGCATAGCTCAAAAGAGCACAAACTCTGCTAGAGCAAAGGACTTTTCACTTCAGGTTGTCTCTGGGCTGGAAACTATGCAGGCCCACCTAGCTCTCAAGAATGAGGGCGGTGTTCTTCTCTTTCAATAGCTTTATTGAGCACCCAGGGTGTTACTCCCTAGACAAAGCCACTGTTGAGCACCACACACTCTATACGTTCGCCTGTCTCCTCACTCCCCCCCCTATTAGTAAGCTAGCCTCCCCTGCTGTAGCAAGAAAATGTGGTCATGTACACTTAGGACTCTAGGAGCAACATATAGCCCTTCTCCACAGATCCCCCTCAGGCCTGCCAGGGCATAATAATCCAGAATGCCATGCCAAGGCCAATCCAGATTGCTGTCCAAGAAAGGCGCAGTAGAACCCCTCATGACCCGAGATCCAGTCCACCTGCACCAATGTTTGCTAAGCCTTGTATTTGATGATTGAGTCGAAATTTGAGGCTAGACCTAACATACTATTTTGGAGCAGGGTAGAAAGGAAGACTGCTCACTAGCCCACCACCCGAAGAACATGTCCATCGTAACCTATTCTTTTCAACTCCCTGGCTGCAACCATTGTTAGATGAATATCGTGGTGGCGTGGCTAGGGTTTGCGATTTTACGCTTTATGATAAAAGCACATAACAATTTAACCTACACTGTTGTGGTCTAATTGGGCAGTGCTTAAACTGCAGGGGTGGACTCCGGGAATGAGGTCCTTCTCTGGTTTATTTTGAATCCGTAGACAGAAGAGCACGGATCTTTAGAGCATAAAAGGCAAATAGCATAATGCAAAATCAAAAGCCACACTACAGACACAACAAAATGACCTAAACAACCGAATAAACAACACCGGAAAAACATTAGAAGGAACACGTCCTTGCGTTTCACTTTATTTCAATGCACCTTTGATCTCGTGTCTGCAATCAATTAATATTATGAACTACAGGAAAAAATAGACATTTTAGCACTATTTATTCTGAAACCTGAGAGGAATCTAAAATATTCCTTTGTGACTTTAGGGCATCGTTTAAAAAGCCAGTGAAAGTTAATAAGGCCAGCAAGCAAGGCGTGTGTTTTTACTATTCTGATGTAAATGCTGAGTGGTTTTTCACAAAACATTTTTTTCCTGAAGGTCACCCTTCGGGTTGGGTGGCTTTAATGAACTCGGGGTTTTAATCTTGTCTTTCTGCTGCTGTTAGACGCTCTTCTTTTACAGTCCCTGGGTGCCACTTCCTGCAGACCGCGCTCGTGCCATCCAGGCCTGTGAGTGCCGGGCCGCGCAATGGCAGGCGCGAGCCGCTTAAGGTGCACACATAGCTAAATGACCTTTAGAAAGTGTCGAAAACACACTTCCGCTGCCTGGCCTTTTAATATATTCAAATCCCAGCGTTGCTGGGGTCGTCGTGTCTTTTCTCCCTTGTTCATTCTCTGGGATGTTTTATGGGTTTAGAATATAATTAGAAATCTGCACTCTGCGCGAAATGTGTAATTGCTGCATTTTGCTATTGTTAGATTTTGCTGTGTATTTATTTACTTTTATATACTGATGTCGCCGCCAGTGATTTCAATTCCATGAAGAGCATCTCAATATTTGCATTTCAAATAGAACATTTGGACCCTCGCCCTTTGCATAAACTCCACTGTCCACGGTAGAAACTGTAGGTACCCTGGACGCACCACTAGTCTAGGGTCTATACTGCATATGACGCGAACACCCAGACCCTCTATAGAGCTTACGCTGTTCCAGGGTGTGTGCACTATGTGATGGGAGCGCTCCTCGGGTACACCAGGGCATACCCTATGTGACCTTAAGGGGCCACCTTTCTGCACTGTAGCGACGGAAACACTCAGCCCTGTGCAGAGCCTGCTCTGTACCAGGACAGCCAGGGTACGTCATGTATGTGATGGGAACACTCTGCCCTTCGGCACATTATCTGTTGTAGCAGGGCACTATGTGTGCTGAATGTTAGGGGGACTCTCCGCCCTTCTGGATAGCCTGTGCTGTAGCACTGCTGTACCAGGCAGATAATGTATGTCATTGGGACACTTTGCCCTTCTGCAGAGCCTGCACTGTACCAGGACATATAATGTATGTGAAGGGACACTCTGCCCTTCTGCACATCCTCTGGTGTACCAGGGCACTATGTGTGCTATATGTGAAGGGGCGCTCTGCACTTGTGCACATTCTCTGGTGTAGCAGGGCATTATGTGTGCTATATGTGAAGGGGCGCTCTGCCCTTGTGCACATCCTCTGGTGTAGCAGGGCACTATGTGTGCTATATGTGAAGGGGCGCTCTGCCCTTGTGCACATTCTCTGGTGTAGCAGGGCACTATGTGTGCTATATGTGAAGGGGCGCTCTGCCCTTGTGCACATCCTCTGGTGTAGCAGGGCACTATGTGTGCTGTAGGTGAAGGGGCGCTCTGCCCTTCTGCACATTCTCTGGTGTAGCAGGGCACTATGTGTGCTATATGTGAAGGGGCGCTCTGCTCTTGTGCACATTCTCTGGTGTAGCAGGGCACTATGTGTGCTATATGTGAAGGGGCGCTCTGCCCTTGTGCACATTCTCTGGTGTAGCAGGGCATTATGTGTGCTATATGTGAAGGGACGTTCTGCCCTTGTGCACATCCTCTGGTGTACCAGGGCACTATGTGTGCTATATGTGAAGGGACGCTCTGCCCTTGTGCACATCCTCTGGTGTACCAGGGCACTATGTGTGCTATATGTGAAGGGACGCTCTGCCCTTGTGCACATCCTCTGGTGTACCAGGGCATTATGTGTGCTATATGTGAAGGGACGCTCTGCCCTTGTGCACATTCTCTGGTGTAGCAGGGCACTATGTGTGCTATATGTGAAGGGGCGCTCTGCACTTGTGCACATTCTCTGGTGTAGCAGGGCACTATGTGTGCTATATGTGAAGGGGCGCTCTGCCCTTGTGCACATTCTCTGGTGTAGCAGGGCATTATGTGTGCTATATGTGAAGGGACGTTCTGCCCTTGTGCACATCCTCTGGTGTACCAGGGCACTATGTGTGCTATTTGTGAAGGGGCGCTCTGCACTTGTGCACATTCTCTGGTGTAGCAGGGCATTATGTGTGCTATATGTGAAGGGACGTTCTGCCCTTGTGCACATCCTCTGGTGTACCAGGGCACTATGTGTGCTATATGTGAAGGGGCGCTCTGCCCTTGTGCACATCCTCTGGTGTAGCAGGGCACTATGTGTGCTATATGTGAAGGGGCGCTCTGCACTTGTGCACATTCTCTGGTGTAGCAGGGCACTATGTGTGCTATATGCGAAGGGGCGCTCTGCACTTGTGCACATTCTCTGGTGTAGCAGGGCACTATGTGTGCTATATGTGAAGGGGCGCTCTGCCCTTGTGCACATCCTCTGGTGTAGCAGGGCACTATGTGTGCTATATGTGAAGGGGCGCTCTGCCCTTGTGCACATTCTCTGGTGTAGCAGGGCATTATGTGTGCTATATGTGAAGGGACGTTCTGCCCTTGTGCACATCCTCTGGTGTACCAGGGCACTATGTGTGCTATATGTGAAGGGGCGCTCTGCCCTTGTGCACATCCTCTGGTGTAGCAGGGCACTATGTGTGCTATATGTGAAGGGGCGCTCTGCCCTTGTGCACATTCTCTGGTGTAGCAGGGCATTATGTGTGCTATATGTGAAGGGACGCTCTGCCCTTGTGCACATCCTCTGGTGTACCAGGGCATTATGTGTGCTATATGTGAAGGGACGCTCTGCCCTTGTGCACATTCTCTGGTGTAGCAGGGCACTATGTGTGCTATATGTGAAGGGGCGCTCTGCACTTGTGCACATTCTCTGGTGTAGCAGGGCACTATGTGTTCCATATGTGAAGGGGCGCTCTGCCCTTGTGCACATTCTCTGGTGTAGCAGGGCACTATGTGTGCTGTATGTGAAGGGACGCTCTGCCCTTGTGCACATCCTCTGGTGTACCAGGGCACTATGTGTGCTATATGTGAAGGGGCGCTCTGCCCTTGTGCACATCCTCTGGTGTACCAGGGCACTATGTGTGCTATATGTGAAGGGGCGCTCTGCCCTTGTGCACATCCTCTGGTGTACCAGGGCACTATGTGTGCTATATGTGAAGGGGCGCTCTGCCCTTGTGCACATTCTCTGGTGTAGCAGGGCACTATGTGTGCTGTATGTGAAGGCACACTCTGCCCTTCGGTGCATCCTCTGGTGTACTGGATTCAGGGTAATGTTGAATACCGATGAATGGATGCATACCACTGCAGATGAAAGATTCCCTGACATGTTTGTCTGACTCCTAACATCAGAACATAACTCTGAGGAGGCGGGAGTGTGAGACACCTGCTGGTTCTTCCGTTCTCAGTAAAACTAACAATTACCATGTGGGGCTTAAGGGAGCTTCCGAGTTTGACCCTAATAGTTTTAATGGCAATACAACAGAGGCTTGTGAATATATGTTATTATGATTGGTACCGTTGTCAGCTTGGTGGAACATCTAAACTGTTGTTGGACGTGTGCGTAAAGTTCTATCTAATGTGTGCTATTAGATGGTACATATTGGTTTCTTGACACAGGTGCTGTTGTGTGCACAGTGACCCATTACATCTGCAAGGTTATACACTAAAATACGCAACCTTCTACATTGTGCACTTTTGTTTGGACATGGGATGATGTATCTCAGGTGTGCTGTTGGGTTGCATCTCTGTGTGTCTGTATGCACACTGTGCACAGTTCCATTGTGGCAAGATTTTGGTTATCACTATAAGAAAGGGTAACACAAAACAGAATATCGTTCCCGAGCAAGGATTAAGTAAGCAATCAAAATTATATCATTAAAGCATCAGTCCAATAAGGACTGACATCTTATTGGACTGATGCTTTAATGATATAATTTTGATTGCTTACCTGATCCTTGTTCGGGAACGATTTTCTGTTTTGTGTTTATCCTCTATGTATTTTCGTAACAGATTATTGGGACGTAGGTGGCCGTTTCCTTTCTGTTCCCCGGAGCACCTTTTAAGATACTTGTCTACACCCTGACTAAAATATTGGTTTTGCGCAAGGTTTAACCTAGCTACGCTTCAAAGTCACACATATAAGAAAGGGTACTCCAACTATACTCTTAGACTCAGGAGAAGCATGTAACAACAACAAATAATAAATCCTCCCCCTCAGCTTCTATTGCTTCTATTCTTGCATCACATTGCAAGGTTTATGATCCATAATGCAGTATAGCATTCATATCATTTGTTTACTTTTTTTACACAATCCTTTTCAATATTTTTGCTTTCATCTCAAATCAATAAATATTCAATAAATATTTTTATAACAAAATCACTTCACAATAATCACTATCATAAAGAGCCCCAAATCCTTGATCCATTTATTCACACATTCATTTTCACTCATTACACTAATTAAAAACAGTGAGTCCCAGACAACTTCTGCAATCCCAAAGTGTAGTGTACATCACACTTTTCAGTTCTTTAGCCACTGCTGGGTTGGCATCTGGTGAGCCTAAAAAACGGTTGACATGTTTCGGTGGCTACTGTTCTCATATGAATACCTTCTTCAGAACAAATTCTAATAGAAGTGATTAACAGCATGGTTCAGGGCTGTCCTCACCTACAGTGCATTGAAATCAATAATTTAGATTTTTGTCATAGATCACTACCATTAGATAATCTCAGATATAATTTTTTTTATATATTCTACCACAGAAAAAGAGAAAGGATTGCCATAATCTTCTCCTATGCAGTTAAACAATGCAGAAGATTATTGTAGTTCACTTATTTCCAAGTGCGCTCATGCAAAACCTCTATTGTGTACTTTAAATCAAGGAATTGTATACACCTCATTTGTTGTCATTTGTTTTACAACAGTCTGGCCACTGTTTGTCACACCACGGTTGGACAACAGTGTGTCCTATATGACCAAGTCAGACACCTCTCTGCAGCACATCACCAATTGGGGTATCATTGGGTGTTGGCTACTCAAGTAAGGCTAATGCACGTGTATCACAATGATCTTTTTCCAAGCATCTCACCATTTGATTTGTATCTTATTATGCTAGTTCCTTACTTCAAATATCACTATAAATGTCACCGTCTCTGGTTATCTCCTGTAAGGTTTACATATATTGTGTAAACGTAGTGCTTTGTTAGCTCAGAAGAACATAATCACTGTAGGTGACGTCCATTTATCCAGAAGGTGCCCTGAGAGGATGAAGCTTTACACTAATCACATTGTGGTATTGATGAAAAACACTGTGTAGGGGCCTCTTAGTGCCCCGCTTTTTCCATAGTACCACCCGGTGGGGAGAACTCTCTATGTCTCCTAACCTGGCTAAAATCCTTTACCTATGGCTACTATCATACCCACAGAATCCGTCTGTGCACATGCCATATAGTTCAGTTTATTGGGGAGTTATCTACGGGCCCTTCCAAGAGTCACGTTGCCACTAGTGTGGCATCTTATATACAGCAGCCACAGTTCACTATTCCGGCATGCATAATTGTACCTTATACTCTTTTTTTCTTTACCTTTTGCTTATTTGTGGCTCATCCTCTGAGAAGCACTGGCACAAACAATCTAAAGTAAAAAAAAAAAAAACTTTTACACCCAAACATATGCAAATTGAAGAATTTCACAACTCTGGATATCTGCTCTCTTAAAAGGGATAACAAAATATCAATGCTTGATCCGCCTTATTTTTTTATCTTGTGTCGGAACCCCTTTCAAAGGGCCCTGGTTCAGGCAGTAACTACTGCGCCCAGCCATAGGGGTTGTAGCCTACTATTTCTGATTTGCTGGGGCCTGTCCTATTATGGATCCCGAGTAACTGGGCCAAGAACTACCCCTTCGGCGCTTGACACTCAGTGGTAGCGTGGATTGAACTGTCCAAGGCTTCTTGGGGTGAAGGTAGATTCAAGGTGTGCAGAGATTCAAAACACGCTCAGCATCCCCAATAAATGAATGGCCAGCCGGATACTTTCTTTCATGAAAAAATTTGTATTTATATATGCACGCAAAGTGAAATACTGCACACAACAGATAATACACACAGTCTTCGTAAGGCTGGAACTCTAGCGTTTGGGCACATACTTGAGTCAGATTCCCTTATCTAAGGATGGCGGTTATTCCTCATTTACGTGAAGCAATCTTTCAGGTTATGCCCCGCTAGAAAGTACAAGTCTTTGAATCTCTGTGATGGCTTCTTTAAAGTCAAAGTGTCCGAGCGCAGTAGTGCTTTTAGTCAGAGCGAGATAGACCAGCAGTATGCCTTACCAGTTCTCACTTCGAACTGCGGTTCAGCAGGGCTGGGCACGCGTCAGCATCCCAGTGGTGAGGAGAAGACTGGATGCTGCAGCAAGATGGCAGGCAACCACTGCGCTCCTCCAATAGTGCGGCAAGTCTTCCTGATTCCGACGGGCAGTCTCGGGTGCTCCTGGGCTCTGGTGATGGAATTGGTACTCTTCTCCTGCGGGTCACAACCTGCTACACTGTTCTAGCACATGCTGCTCCAATGCAACAACACTCCTTCCCAGCAAATAGATTCACAAACAGTGCCCTCCGGGCAAGAGCCTCCTTCTTAGAACATCGCTGTACCAGGGAAAAAGCCCTTCTCTTCACTGTGGCCCCCAGGTGGCAATGGGGGTAGCGATGGCACACATAATGCAGCAGCCCCTCTTGCTCATAAAACTGCATTGGCGACGAACATCTACTTCCCGCATCACTGTATCAGGGTGATGCCCCTTATCTTCATTGCAGCCCCCACTTGGTAGTGTGAGTTGCAAACAGTTCCACTCATGTGGACGGCTCGATCAGTGCAACAATCCTCAATGCAAAACCAGAATCTCACAATCTGCTTCAGTGATCGACAAGACCCCCACTAGACCTCACTTCCTCCAGGCAATCTCCTCTTCCTCGGTTTCTCTTGTCTTGGGAGGCAGGCAGGTGCTAGTGGTCCTGGCCCCTGGGTGAAGTCCCCTCACCCAACTGGGAGATGGGCAGATCTCAGTCCCCAGTCCGGGTCACAACAGGCAGAAGTTGTGCTGAGCAGCTCCACACTGATGTACAGCTCCAGAGTGACGACTCTGTGAAGCTGAAGCTCCTCTTTTTATAATCAAATTCTATGCACATATGTGGTTTAGTGTCTGAGTCTTTGTAGTTTGTAATGTAGGGGTTGAACCCTTTGAAGTGTCCACTCCTATGTCCTTTCCTTTTTTTTGTTGATGTCCTTATATCACCGAGCAAGCACTTACTTCAGGCACAGACCAATTTGAGAAACTTCTAGTGCCAGTGATCGCCACTGCCATAGAGACGGGCAACCAGGACCTAAAACATGTATTCCCCCTGGTGTAAATATAGGATGCTAAGGTTAAGAGACCTGTATTTCCTTCCCATCTCAAAAAGCTATCCCATGTAGCTTCAATTAATATTTGGTTCCCATATCTAGTTTGCAAGTCTGATGGACACCTTTTAGCCATGTCTCCATTCGATGGGGTAAGGGATGAAGCTAATATTTACAGATTTTCCCTTCTGGCAAGATCAGCAAGTAGACCAGAACAGATCACTGGAGTAACATCCCGAGAGTTGTAGGTTAGAGTATCGACCCCAAATAAAACCAGTGTAGGGTTGATTGAAACTCCGAAGATCCATGCCATGGACTTACTCACCTTATCCCAAAAAACTGAGAGTGCGACACACAAGAAAAGAACATATCTTTATCATCTGCTTCAAGACAGCCGCACCTTCTACACCAGAGGTTTGTTTTTTGGCGATTCTCGCAATCTTTTGGGGAGTCGAAAAATTCCTATTAAGCATGAAAAAATTATTCCTTTTTAAGTTGTCCGACCTGATAACTTGATATAAAAGCTTGAGAGATACATGCCACAAAAATGTTAAGTCCGCTCCTGGCATCCTGCCTCACCAGATCAAAGAGGGTGGCTGCAACTTATTCTTCTTGACATCCACCAGCATCCAGTACCATGTGGAAACTTCAGTTTTTTTATAGTTCATGTGTCCTGTAGCCTTGTCTTGAACTCACAGGGGCCTCCAATGTCTAGTTCTTTTACTCATACACCACAAAAACATTTGTGCATATTTAATCTTGAAAGCCGCTCCTCAGTCATGCTTATCAATGTCTCACAAGGTATATTCCCTGTACAGAAAAGACGATCCCCCCACACTGGTATACCGGCATCCCTCAGTGCTGTCTGACAGACACTCCAGAGTACCTGGGCAATCCAAAATAGGGGAATAATCTGAATAATATTTAATACCCAGGGTCTTCCTGATTTTAAAACCAAAGCCTAAGAGGAGCCTTTAGGACTTTCATTCTGACTCGTTTAAAGTATTTAGGGTCTCTGAACTTATATAACAGGCCCTACGTTTCTAGGTCCTTGGTCATTGGCAACAACAACTGGCCCCACTTTGTACTATCTGGGGTTCCCAGCAATATTCTATAGTTTTTTAACTGAAAAGTTTCACAATATTTCCTCTGGTCGGGGAACGCCAAGCCTCCTTTCACTAGTCTATGCCTCAATGTCTTCCACGCCAGTCTAACTGCTCCCGCAGCCCATATGAAAATAATATTCCCCTGAATTTTTGCAATTAATGTTTCAGTGAAAGACAACTAAAAAACATTCTAACATCACTTTTTCAACATATTTTTCAGGGAGGGAACCCACCGAAATCTTGGTCAAATGCTAAAATTATTGTCTTTCCGTAGAAAAATAAAGACGCTAAAGAAATGGGCTCTTATCGTCCGATTACTCTGATTAACGGGGAGTCAAAAATTTACTCTAAAATCTTAGCAGCCCGATTGGCACCCATTATTGATAAAATTGTCTTGGAAGAACAACACAGCTTTATTCCTGGGAGACACACAACCGATCACATACAAAGAGTCATTTCCCTTTTTGACTACACAGGAGTGACAAGTGACCCTATGTCGCTTATACTGTTGGATGCAGAAAAAGCGTTTGACAGGGTATCCTGGAAATTTTTATGGGCAGCAATGGCAAATTGCGGGATTGGAGCAAAATATATACTGGCAATTAAACAACTCTATATAAACATCACTGCCCGAGTCTTGATCAATGGCATATTGTCTGACAGCTTCACCATTCATAGGGGCACAAGACAGGGATGCCCTTGTTCACCCCTTTTGTTTGCCATCTATATTGATATATTTATACAAAGATTAAAATTTAAAACTTTAATACCTCCCATTAAAATACGCGATCTAGAAATAAAATGCTTGGGCTATGCAGATGACATAGCTATTGTTACAAGCGATCCCATCGGTGCGATGAAACATATAGAGCTAGAAGCATTGGATTTCGGCCAAATCTCTGGATATAAATTGAACTCCAGTAAAACCCAGATAGTAGTAAATAATAAAATCATTATGAATGATATGAGGATTGTTGATAAAGCAACATATCTCGGGGTAAGTATTAGTGCTAAAATCGAAAATATTGTCGAAGATAATATTCAGCCCCTAATAATACAAACTAAAAAAGAATTATCTCGGTTACACAATCTACATTTAACTATTGGTGGAAGATCTAATGTGGTTAAAATGTTATTTTTTCCTAAATTTTTATATTTTTTTAGAGCCATTTTCTTGAATTTTCCCCACTAATTTTTAAAAACATCAAATCTATGTTTTCACACTTTATTTGGGGATATAATAAATCACGTAGAGCACTTAGATGGATCACTTTACCTAGAGAACGTGGTGGATGGTCACTACCAAACTTTAAACTATACTATTGGGCCACTGTACTAAAATACAGCAATAGTCTCCTAATGGAGAACCCAATGGGCCACATTACACCCACCCCGCAAGAACTTATTTTGGGTGAAGACAGTATTGGTTGTCTGTGGCGCCACATGAACGATGACTACTTCAAAAAAGTTATATTTAAAACTATTTCTAGCATCTTCAAAGTATGGCGTAATATAAAAAAACTAATCGGTTTAGGTCGATATTCATATTATACCCCCGTACCTCAGAACACGGATCTTCCAGAAATATTTCATGACATATATATACAAAGATGGGCTGAACTAGGTGTGAAAAGACTAGGTTGTTTTTTTTCTGATAGGGGAATAAAATCATTTAATGAATTACAAATTGAGTTCCATCTGACAAATCAGGATTTTTTAAAATTTCTCCAGGTGAGAGATTTCTTAAGTAGGAAAATGGGTAGCCCTATCAAATTTCATCGGTGTGATATTATAGAAAAATTGAGACTAGTTAAGACCCCTAGAATCGGAGAGTTATATGCAGGTTTAAATGCTTTATTACCCGATGATATGAACAAACATTTGACGACATGGCAGACCAGACTGGGGGTTATATCTCAAATCCCTTGCGAGGCCTATGATATGTCATTAACTCATTTAATGTCTATGAAACTTCAGGCACAATTTTACAAAACATTTTTTTCACTTTATTTCACCCCTGAAAGACTCGCAAAATGGGGGACGGGGAATGGAACGTTTTGTCCAAGATGTGCTCTTCCGGCAGCTGATATAACACATATGTTCGCCTCATGCCCTGTTTTAACCAAAGTTTTATCTGAAATCTCCTACTTTCTATCAAGGATCTTAAATTGTAAGATTAACATTGCAAATACAGAAGTATTGTTTGGGGTTTCTAACAACGGTCGTTCTAGCGAGCAACAGGGGCTGATATTTGTTGGTATGGCCATCTTCAGGATGTGTGTTGCCTCAGCCTGGATAGATCCAATACCCCCGTCTTTCTTTGAATGGAGAGCTCGGCTATTGGCGACTTGCAGTCTAGAGGTTGCCATTTATAAGAACAAAGGGAGGGATAAGAGGAAGAGGGGTATGAAGATCTGGGCACCATTGATTGCCTGGACGCAAGAAAATTGATTGCGGAAAATGGATATTGATATGTCGTATATTGCAAAAGTTTGTTTGCCTTTCATGTCTTGTTTCTTTTTTTTTTTTTTCCTTTTATGTACAAATAAGCTCTCTGTTGGTTAAATATATGAGTTACTTGCTGATATCCCCAGAGTATTTGGGTGAATGACTCCGTAAAGATGTCAAAAAGATGGGGAGAGAGTGGGCAACACTGCCTGGTGCCTCTAAAGATGCTGATGCTCCACTCTATTAACGTTTGTCCACTATGTGCAGGAGGTTTGGTGGGGGTGAGTGGAAGTAGGGGGGAGCACATTAAATATCACCTTTTTGTTTTTTCTCCGCCTTTAGTATAGCATCCGTATGGCATTTAATAATATCAGAAACTAATGGGAGGATTTTCCAAGGGAGGGGTAAGGGTTGGGCACAGGGTAGGGAGCAGTGCGAGAAAATTACAAAAATCTTTTACTCCTCATAGTCACTGTTTTTCAATCTGAAGCAAGGATAATATGGCCTATAGATAATATCATCCTAACCTGTGGCCAGGGTATGACTTCGGGATCAAGGGTTGGATTTAATGGGGATTGGTAAAGAACTAAGACTTCTTACATGAAATGTTAGTGGGCTCAGGTCTAGGGGGAGACAGAATACGGTGTTGCAATGGCTGGAAGATAACTTACCCGACATAATGATTTTACAAAAGATCCACCTGACCTAATTAGAGAGCAGGGCCTTGTTTTCAAATCAAAAGTGAATGGGGCAGTTTGCTGTTTCAGACCATGACAAATACACCAAGGGGGTTGCAATTCATGTAGGAAAAGGTGTGGGAGCTCACTTGGTGGGTTCTAGAACTGATTCCACAAGAAGATGGGTGGTAGGGCATATGAGGTGTTCTAACTATAGCTTTTTGTGTTCCTTGTTCTATGGTCCGAATTCAGATGACCCATCAAATCTCTCTACTTTGGAGAGGAATCTATGAGAGGCCCTAATGCCAATTATCCAGGGGTGGTTTCAACACTCTGATGAATATTAATCTTGATAGATCCACCAGGATGGACTGCATTAATACACCTGAGATCAGGCAGGCCCTGACAAGTGTGCTTCAGGATCTGGGTCTGGTAGATGTATTGCAACATCAAATGGGAAAGCAGAGAGGATACACATATCATAGTAAAAAAAATTATGGGCACTTTTCTAGGTTAGATTATATCTTTATCAATAATTCTATGGTGGAAGGAGGCAGTGAAATCAAACATCTGCCAGAACATATTCCTGACCATTCTGCAGTGATAGTGCGAGTAGAACTACCTGTCACCTGTGGGTGTCCTAGATGAACAGTTAATAGTGCCCTCCTCTTGGATATAGGAAACAGGCAGACCTTAGAAAAGATGTCAGAATTTCTTTCTTGATAATATAGGGTCTGACTGGGGATCTGCGTAGTCAGGCATCCTATGAAAACATGGCGGGTACAGAAGAGTTCGGTTCTTTGGATCAAGCAATAGGTGAATTGGAGGCAATCCTTTATGTACAGAAACCGAGAGCAGATTGGGAGATAGCCTTTAAAAACGTAGAAGTACAAATAAGCTATAAAATCAAGCTTGAAGGGAAGTGCAGAGAAAGATGACAGGGGAACCATGCAAGACTGTTTGAATATGGTGAGGGCAGTGGGACTACACCGGCATGGAAAGCGAGAGCAGAGAGAGTCAGGAATAACATGGACGACGAGTTGGTAGTTAAACCTCAAGGAGAAGTCACAAACGGGGTCGAGGAGATCGAGGGACACCTGTTGACATTATTTTCATCCCTCTAGAAAGAGATTAAGCCTGATTTAGCACAATGTAGGGGGTGGCTGAGGGACAGGGAACTTCCTGGCCTTACAGAATGTACACAGAATGTTTTGGTGGCTGGGATCACAGAGGTAGAAATCAGAAAACATCTGAAACATGCAAAAATTGTGAAATCAGCATGTACTGATGTGATTCCCTCTGAGCTGTATAAAATAGTGAGGGATGCGATTAAACCTATATGGGAAAACTATTTAATTCCATTTGCCCTGAGGGAGTACATATCCCCGAGTCTTGGAAAGAAGCCACCCTGGTGCTAATAATAAAGCCAGCTAAGGAACTCAGGAAGGCAGATTCGTATCAGCCGCTTTCATCTCTGAATATTGATTATAAGGTATTTACCAGTATTCTAGCAGGTAGATTTGCATCCCTTGCCCCTCAATTAATTCATTTGGACCAGAAGGGCTTTGTCCCCAAGCGGTAGATTCATGAGCTCACACAGCAGCTCACTTGACAAAATCCATCTTGCTGCTTCCTATTCAGATGCTTTGGCTGTATTCACATTCAATGCAGCCAAAGAGTTGGCTAGAGTCTGCTGGGAATATTTGTGAGAAGCCCTGAAGGTTCTAATTTTTTTATTTTAACTTTATTTCCACTTTATAAAGGTTATATGGTGCTTTCTCTGCCTGAATATTACGTAATGGGGCATTGACTGTATCCTTTCCTTTGTCCAAGAAGCAGTATTTTACAGCAGGAGTGACTCTGTCTTAATAAGTCAGGTAGCCGAGGTGTTGTTTAAAGAAGATTAATTTGTCTTAGTTGCAGATAAGTACATCCAAAGCTAGGTCCAGGATAGCCATAAGGATAGACCCTAGAACAGCCTCACCAGGAGAGGCCTCCCTGCTGCTCAGCCCATACACCATCTGCCACTCTTCACCTCACAGGTAACCAAACATTCCATTGCATCACCTCCACTCCAACATTCCACACAGCACATTCACACTGGCTGAACTGACTGCAAGGGCCAAAGCACCAGGGAAGATGCATAGATAGGAACACAAGATATAACAGACTCCAAATGTGATAGCCCCACACAGGTCATGGGAGTGACTAGAAAATCACACATGGATGTCAGCCTCACTGATATACAAAGGTTAAGAAGGCCCCAAATCCATTCTTAATGATTCCCTTATCAGCCACATCGCCTTCCTGAGATGTGATCAGGACCCACTAACAAGTAACCTTTACAGAATCAAAACACCAGTTTGAAGTTAAGAAGAGAACCTGAACCTCTCTTCCTCGAGTGTGTGTGTGTGTGTTTGTCCCTCCCCAGCACTCAGAAATGCAGGCAATCCACAGATCTGTTTTGAATGGCTCCTCTACTTCTACATGCCTCTCTGATGCCCTGGGCTTCCAGAACCCACACGCCTCCATGTACTGTACCGTACATAGGCACACATACATCACAGCATGGACACGCAATCATACATGTGCCAACAGCACTACATACTAACATGATGTAGGCCAAGGGCAAGTTAGTTACAAAGCATTAAAACTGTACAAGAGTTGGCCAGTAGGTCTCACTCCAGTGACACAGGTAAAAAGGCATGTTCACCACTGGGCTCCTGCTACTTAACTCTGGTTAAGGGAAGCACCATTTTACTATTTGGGGTAACTGTTAGTGCACCCCTGTGGAGGAGTGTGGCTCAATGGTTAGAGCGGCAGACCCTGAAGCAGAGTTCTGGCCAGGGACCAGGGTTCGATTCCCGCCTCGGCGGGGCTCGGGCTCAATTTCCTCGGACCTGTCTATTCTCGCCTCGGTGCCTATTCTAATCACGGGCTCCACGCTGCAACTCTGGGCAATAGCTTGCTTAGCCTCCACACCGGCCCCAACAGCGCTAAGGATGCCTGGCTTCACCCTGGGGGTGCCCAGGAGTGGACACTTCACAGGGAAAGCCAGGAGGGGTTCCACAGCGGTATGGAAACCGCAAAGGCGACACCGCAAGGTGGCCGTCTGGTGACAGTGCGCTCTATAAGTACCTTGACATTTACATTTTACCCCTCCCTGTCTGACAAGACCGCAGTGTGTGAGACATGCCTAAGTCATGGCATACATGCATGATCTGTGTTGCCCCTGTCAAAAACATTGGTACTTAGGATCCAGATATTGCTGAATCTGTGGCAGCCAGGGCAGGGGTGCACGTCCATAGCCATTCAGGGTTCTTTTCCGTCCCAACTCTTTACATTGCTTTTCTCACCCTTGATGGAAAAAGTATTTCTGAGTGTTGCATATTGTTGTCAAGCATCCATGTTTACTGTAGATGTGTTCTGTAGAGTTGATAAAACATGACGTACGGTGGACACGTTGACTTGCAGTTGCTCGCAGTGTAATCGTGGTTTGAATTAAGTCTTTGCGTAGTATACAGGGTACATTCCATTGAATGAGACAGCATGCACGTGCATGCTGATCACTAGCACACACGCCAACATAGTATTCTGGCACTCATAAAGTATTTTTGGCATTTTGCTAAGTAAAATGTTGTTAAAACCGGTCTCCTAGGTGACATATAAATATGTAAGCCATTGTGTTTCTGTGCACATATTGTTTATATTATGAATTTTCATTGTAGCAGACCAGTTTATGAAAGTTTTTGCATCACCAGTACATTATTTTTTTGGTTTTATTCAAATAACTGTTGTTGAGTTCGTTTTACTGGATCACAATTTGGGTCAAGTGAACGACATGCTGGAACCACGCAATCGTCTACTATACTTGAAGAAAGGGACAAGGGAGCAAGAGGGAACTGGGCCGCCTCGGGGTCTACCTTCCCAAACGTACCTTAACTGAACAACAGAGCAATCATGATAAAGCTATAGGAGTCCCAGAAGGAAATTCTAAGGAAATTCTCATTATTCTAGGGAGTGCTAAAGGCATGTCTACATGTGTCTAAATGTGTCCCAGAGGACCCTGGAATTACAAAACAATTGTAAAGCGAGCCCTTATACACCTACACATGTGTTTTGCAGTGGCACCAAAACACATGCATGCAGTGATGTGGCCTCTAGCATTTCGCTGCATCTAAATGTAAGTTTTGTTTTGTTTATATGCTCATTTTATTTTTAGATTTTGCAGGACTGCACAATTCAAGAACTCATTGCTAGGATGCCGGTATATTTTGTACTACACTATCTGAATGCAAATAGTGCGATAGATATGTGTTGTATGAATGGCTACTAATTGAAATAGTAGGGATCCTGCTCTTGATGAGAGCTGGGGACTCCTGTTGAGACCGCACAAATGGCTGAAAAATGTCAACTGAAATAATGCTGCGGCAATAACACTGCTAGGAATCCGCACTCTACTGTGCCCACTCTCTATGTTATCTCTAATGCCCTTCGTGAATAAAGTATTCTAATGTATTATCGTTGGGTTGCAGCCCTGAGATTGTAGGCAGAAACCCTGCATCCCACAGCACTCTCATACAAAGTTCTCCCTGGAGTCATGGAGCCCGATAATCACCATAATCATTTCTGGTGGAGGAGGCAGCCCTAAGGTGAAGCATGGCACCTAGGTTGGTCTGTGAGAGCTTGCCTTGCAATCTTTTGTAATTCCAGTGTCCTCTGGGAAGCTTCATTTGAATTTCCTTCTTGGGACTTCTACAGCGTTGCTGATAATGCTCTTTTGTTAGTTAAGTTATGCTGGAACCTTGACCACAACCAACGTTAGCCATTGTACATGGCAAACATTTTAAATAAGAATAATTTCTGAAGGATATCTGAACTGGGCCCCTAGCAATTTGTGTGAGAGTTCTCTGTTTGATACTAGGTCTGTAGGCAAGTAACACAGTGTGCACATGACCCACATCTGGGCATACCCATGCCACTTAGTACGGTACATATGGCTGGGCCCAAACTGAAGTGTCATGGAGAGCAAAAGAACAATGGGTTGAGTGCTACCCCAAGCTATTGCCAGTGGTTAGACTTATTGCAGGCAGCCTCGCCACCCATCACCTTTTGTGCATTTCATGTACCACCCTAAGTGGCATGGGTAGGTCCAGATATGGGTCCCATGCTCACTCTGTCACTTGAACAAAGCTGTACCTGGCTGATGAGCCCATAACTTGGGCAAAAGCGGTTCTGGGTTGCTTGTGTTCCAGTTCAGGGAGGACCTGGCTTGACAGTTCAGGCTTGATTGCTCCCATCAGGATCAGGATCAAGACAGTGATTCATATGGCTAGGTCCAAACTGAGGTGGCAAGGTGAGTAAAAGAATGATGGGTTGCAGTGCTACCCAAACTATTTCCAGTGGTTAGACTTATTGCAAGCAGCCTTCCATCACCTTTTGTGTGCTTACTGTAAGATAGATGGCCCTTAACCCCTTACCACATGTCATATTCCCAAAGGTACACACCAAAAGTCCTTTGGATTACACACTTACTGTGAAGATTTAAGTCTTCTTGCTCTGATCAAAGGCAGCGTTGTTCATAAGTCAGGAACCAACCACTGTGCTTAGTGCCAATGGGCTGTTGCTTGGGTCCCCTGAGGTAGTTAATACCTAAATAATACTTCTTGGGAGTCACTCATAAACTTCCCACAATAGTATATTAAAAATTAAATAGGCCCAGTGTGGTATCTTCCTGAATAGTGCTTTCCCCTTTATTCCTTTCCCCATCCCCTTTCCTTTGTTGTTAATGCTTTGACCAGAGCACCCCTTGCCTGTGGGGTCTGGTGATGCAATTAGAATGTTGATGCCAGGGCGTTCTAACTTGAGCTCCCCTGAGGCACTTGAGAAAGGCAGTTGATGAATTGACAGCTGTAAACCCGGTGAGCCACCTTTAAAATTGAACAAATGGAAGAAAGTATTCCAAAACGTGGTCCAAATTTAGGGTTGGAGAGGAAGGTAGCCTTACTACAGCATTATCGAGGAGCAGAGGGGCCAGAGATATTGGAGCACTTACCTGAGCTGGTGCTTATGAGGAGAGGGGACTCAATGAGCATGAAATTAATGAAAGAAAACTAGACAACCATTTTTTACCTACAGTCAGCACTATAATGGAATGTTCTCATTTCGGGAAGAGGGGTCAGAAAGAAGACGATACTGTGAAGGAGTTTGTGTCAGATCTAAGGAAGGTGGCTGCAACATGCAAGTTTGCGGCAACATGTGAGGAGCGTATAAAGGATCAGTTTCTGCTTAGATGCGAGATTGAAAGAATAAGAGAAGAATTGTGGCTAAAAGATGATCCTCCACTGGGGGAGGTCTTGATAGTGGGCAAACAGTTTGAGCACATGACACACTGTGTGAAAAAAATAAAACAAGATGGGGAGGAGAAGCCCAATGCGAGCTAAATCACCAAATATGAGTGATGTGTTAGTAGTAAAAGGTACTAAGGTGGGGCCCAAAGAATACAAAAATTGAGTGGCCTATAGAGGCTGTTGCTAGCACAAGGCCAACAGCAAAGATTGTCCTACTTTGAGAGTAACTTGCAATAAGTGTGGGAAAAAGGGCCATTTCAGGATTTGTTGCAGAAGTAGCCTATATACCAGAAAGTATCCCCAAGGTAATGTAACTCAAGTGTCTGATGAAATCTTTTTAAAGGTTAAGGAATGAGTCCTAAACAATCCTGAGGGTATCATAAAAATTGAGGGACATGATGTAGAAGCAATGTTTGACTCATGCTCAAAGTTGACAATAATTGCTGAGAAAATGTTTGAATCAATGTTTAACGGTCAGAAGAAATTGTACAAAATGGACAACAAACCAGGAGTCCATGAATGCAGAGTGCATAGAATAAGGGGTACTTTTGGGGAAGTATAGCTTATAACGACAGATTCACTGTCACTAAAGTGTATGCGTCACAAAAGCGGGACAATATTCTTGGACGGCCGGTACAAAAGGATCTTGGAATAAATCTCACCCTAAGTTCCTTGAAGGCTGTATGCACACATTGCTACTTCCAGCGCCCAAACTCTCAAAGAGCACACTCATCCATTCCTAGGTTTCATAGAGATATAAGGGTGGTGTGAAAACTCCTCTTTTCTCTTTTCCTGGCAGGTCCACCAGAAAGCCGAGCAAATGCATAAATGACAAAAGAGGGCTGTCTCTTTGATTTAAGTTTGGAGTGTTTTATGAGGCCGGCTGGCATCAGTGTGTCATTCGGTTTCATAATGCAATGAGAGAGTGTGTATGTGGAATTCTGCCAAAGCTGCTGACTTTGGAACTGGGAAAACAGGTTCCAGGCTCGATGGTCAGGTAAAGTACTCCAATACTTTCTGTGTTTGCTACATAAAAATAAACAAAAAAGCGAGCAAGAGGAACAAAACAGGCAACAGCTTCAGTAATAGATAGCTAATCCCCCCCATGTGGCTGTGTTGTCAGATAGTCCAGAGACTAACAGGACCTGCACAGTTCTGCAAAAGAGACTCTCCTTTTGTCAGCATGCGAGACAGCCCTACACATTCCTCTCTGCAGATGGCACCCCATTCAGTAGAACCTGGTGGGGGGGCAAACCACACATTGAGGCAGAGGCCCAAGACCAGGCACAGTAACCACCCCCGACGGAACCAGTGAAGACCCCTTCACAAAAAGGAGCTACAGTGCCTGCAGCCTTCCACTTGGGGAATGTAATGTGCCAAATAGTCCCTTGAGTGAGCTGGCTGCTCCCGCAACAGCTTGCCTGTTGTTCAACCAAGTGAAGGAGCAGACTGAATAACTATTTCATCGCCATGAGCAGGGCCGGACTGGCTGTAACAGGCACCGGGCATTTTCTCAGTGAGCCACAAGGGTGGGGGGTTTGGAGCAGTGGGAGGTGTCTTTTTGTTATTGAGGGCCGGTTTTGCAGCAGTGCTGCAATATAGGCCCCCCTGTAACAAAAGCAGAAGCAGTGTTTTCCACCAGCACCCTTGGTGAAAGTCAGAATAGATCTTGGCAGCCTACTGGATGAACAGCAGCTTCTTGTCCTAGCGGATGCATGCTCCAAGAATCCTGTGGTTTAAAATGTACAGACCTTGGCAGTCAGTTGAATCAGACCTATATTTGTAAAGATCTTTATGGCCTATGGCTTCCCAGTCTGCGTCCAGGCGAACAATGGTTCACCCCCTGAATAGACTAGACTTTTGCAAATGCATGCAAGGATGGCACATTCAGCATCAGCAGATATTGCCACAGTGGCCACATCCCAGCAGTAGGTACATCGCTTTGAATAAGACATTATGGATAGCTATGGACTGTGGTGAAAACATTGAATGGGCACGCCACAATTTTCTGCCTATTCATAGAAATACCCCTCATTGCATGGCCAAGTGCTCACCAGCAGCTGTGTTGTTTGGGATGAATCCACTGGAACTCACCCCAGCGGCTTTGGGATGGCACCCACAGGAGATTGATCACAAGCAGAGCCAAGGAAGATGGCGATCCAACTGCCACAAGGAAACGCATGGACATGGACTATGACATTCGCATTGGCGATTGAGAGCTGGTCAAAGATCAGATTTTCCATTAGCAAAACTCAGCTGCTATATACGCAATCACAGTGGACAATAAGTAAAAAAAAGGGGACATGGGTTTCTGCTGAAAGAGGATGCAAAAGGATCACTCAAAATGCGTCAGTGTTCAAGAAAATCCTATCATCTAGATACTTCTCAAGAGGAAAAGAGAGGAGATGGCAGCATAGTGTGGGACAATGGAGAATTTGCAGATGCAGGAGAGTTGCAAACTAACTCAGACGTACAAATGAAAACCCAACAGACATCTCCCAGAGCCGCAGGAGCTGATTATGGAACACCAGGAGCTCCCGAAGCCTGACCAGCAGATATGCCTCCAAGAAAATCCAAGACTCTCCAAGAAACCTCTGAGACTTTCTGTGTTACTGAAAGTAGTTAGGAACATCTATTCTGGTTTGTTTTTTTGATTGTCAGTATGGCGCAACACAGAACAAGGCGCGCACACAGTGACCGTCGTGGTCAGCGTTACTGCTAAATAAAAGGGAGCTTGGGGGTGCTGGGCTTGCGGCGTTAGTCCATTATTCCAACTCTGCCCTACAACACACTCCCAAAGAGGACCGTGTGTGAGAAATGGTCTCGTACTGATGCCATACTGGTTTGTTTTTTCCTCCATTGTTTGTTGAATGTATGCGCTAAGTGAATATTGGTGACTGTTGTCTTGGCGGTACTCCTGGTGTGTTATTTACTACTGTGAAACACAAAGCAGTTCATGAAAAAAAATCAATGATAATAGTGGCGGGTGCGTGTGGTTTGATTCTGTTTAAGAGTCTTCCATTTGATAGATACAGCTGTCAGGTCTCAAGCCGCAGAAGTTGCCACTAGATCTGTCAAAATGTATTTTTGCTCTGCTAAGCCAGGCGAGGAGGCAACCACTTCCGTTCAATCTAAGGCCAGGTGTCTTTTATTCTGCAATAAGGCTATGCTCTGTGAAATTACACCATCTCTCCCTGGTAGACGTGGAGCCCATTGAAATAGAGAAATGGGCACTACTGTGGCTGATTCACATTGATAAAATATGAAATGCTGCTACTTGAAAATCAGCATTTATATTTTAGGCATTATTGGATGGCATCTCATGCCAGAGCGGAAGCTCAGGTAGGGCAGACTGCCTCCAAAGGTCATAACACCTGGGCTCCTTCACCCTCCTTCTGTATGCAGAGGCTGCTCATAATTCTGCGGCTATGGTTGACAAAAAAGATCATGATTCAAAAACAGGAAAGAAAAAGTTAGTTACTTGTAATACTAGTTCTTCATCGTTGATGTCTTCATCCTATTCACAATCAACCCCCACGCTCGCCTCTCTTCTGTAATCTCTCCTGAGGGTGGAGGCGTTCTCTTTCACTAGGTTTAGACTGTACCAGAGAGGTGCTCTAGCTTACTGCTTTGAGGGTGTCTCCTGGATGTCTTCCTGAAAGGGGCTGCGTTCAAACTCTACAGCGTTTCCTCTGCCTTTGTGTTTTGAATTTGTAATTGGACAAGCTGCTTTACATCTTTATATAACTGTCCACTGTTCTTGGCTAATGGAGCTATAATAGGATGAGTGTGGAGAGCGTCTGTTTCGGGAAAGGACCCTTTCCTCCTTGACTCATAATGTGGGCCTGGTGGCAGCAATGATGGTGTCTGCTCAGCACACGGGTTTTACCATTTGTGTTCTCTGCAGGTGGAGTGGGTGCAGCAGCAGGAAGTGAAGAGAAGAGTGAAGAGGCACAGCCGAGCGGACCCCAGCGCCCTTCACTTCAATGACCCCATCTGGTCCAGCATGTGGTACATGGTGAGCATAAGACCAGACATTTACCTGTTCCTCTTCTAATGGGATCTCAGACCTGCAGCCTTCATGTTGGAATCAGCGGCGGAACACACATTAAGGGTCAGTTGCACAGTGTAGCGACATTTCCTCCACCCATGATGTAAATGCCCAGGTGACAGTACTAATCACTCAGTCAGGATACTGTACAGATACACAAAGGCATTTGGTCCGTTTAGACACTCCGGAATGTTGGGGTTACCAAACCCCATTATTCTGTGCTGCAAGGCCCCCCTATTATATTCCTGATCGGAAGTGTGGCATGGTTAATTCAGCTTTGCATCTTTTTATAGGTCAATAAGACTGGTATCACTGTCTGCAGTGATTGTAAGCAACATTCGCTATCTGCTGTCTGAGTCTTTGACAGGTGATCCGTTTATTTCCTGTGGAATTGATGATTTACATGTGGTAGACATGTGCAGCCCTCTCCCTAAGCCCCACAAGACTATTGGTTCGATTTATAGAAATACAGAAATGAACATATTATGTCCACTGTGAAGCCATCCCTTATCCCAAGCAATGTTCTCCCAAGCCCCATGTTGGCACTTTGCTCCAATAAATTCAAAGGGCTGAAGTGCAGGACTGGGGACGAATGAGTCTCAAAGGATGGGGGCCCTAGTGCATAATAAAGAAAACCTTTGCAGGACAAACTTGAAAGTCAAACCATAAATGTTTATTCAAAGTTAAGAATCATTACAGAAGGCAAAAGTGGTTAGTTAGTCATATTCAAACCTATACCAATAATGCATAAGAATAAAGCCTATTGCGAGAGGTCATAAATCAAAGAACAGTTTGACAGAGAATTTGTGAGATTTTTCCTTGCTTCCATACTGAGCATGTCCCTAAGTATAAATCGAATAACAAACTGTTATAGAGTCTACCTTTGTAGATGCGAGGAAAAGATCTGGCACACGTCCCAGAAAAGCGCATTTTATAGTTTCAAAGGAGTGAAAGAAAACGCTCTCGGCATAGCAGAGGTGGTATCAGAGAACTAAGTTAACTAAGATACATCACATAAACCAATCATCATTGCAGAAATTGTGTTACATAAAAAAGTTTACTTTTGATACTGCCTACATTTTTTATATTTAATTATTCCCTTTACCCTGCATACAAGGGAAATGACATTACACTCTTAAAGCAAACTCAACAATAAACAATTTTATGTATGAATAGAAAACAGTCATGGCTCATGCAGCCTTGACTATTACAAAGTGGCGAGAACATTTCCTCCTAAGGCACACTGATAGATAGATACAGTACAGAATAGAGAACAGTTTGAAGCAAATCTCGTTTTGACTATTTTATGAAAAGTAAAAACACCGAAGAATATACATTCATGTCTTGTAAATTTAAAACCACGTTTCTTCAGAAAAATCTAAATCGATGTCTGCTCAAAGAGGCCCGTAAATCAGTTTTGGGCCTAGTTTTTCTAACTTAAAGACACGTAACTAAACCGTATTTTCAAATTAATAAAACTCTTGGACACCTCTCACGGTATTTCCATGTCGTGTTGTTGGTGGGTTTTGCCGGAGTTGATGTCTTCTTTAGTTCTTCATCATGAAGTATTCTGTTGTCAAGAAGTCTGTCTACCACCTTCATGTCTGCTCTCACACTGCATTTCCCAAGAAACAGTGGCATAGGTAACCCCCCCCATTTTCACAAATTAAGCAGGGGTGGTATTGACACTTATAATAATGTCTGAGCCTGTTCTGTCTGCAGCTTTGCAGAAAAAAGCTCTTAAAAAACACAAAGTAAGAGAAAACCATAATAGAGGTCAGGAATCTGAAAGCTAATGGTAGTAAAGGAGGCCCAAATGGTGAAATGATGTGAGAAAGAGCAGGAAAGAGTGTGCAGAGGCATAGCTTCCATCTGTGCAGCAGGTGCAGTGTTACCTTGGCGCAGAAGCTAGGGGGGGCCCACTGAACCCTAATTATTGCTATATGTTATAATTTAAATACCAGCTGGGGCCCATTTCCTTCCTGGCACCAGGGTCCAGGATACACTGACTATTCTGCTAAACGTGAGCGGGAGAGAGAGAGGGCTGGAAGGAAGAGTAAACTGAGGGACATATGAAAATAAGAAATAAACTGAGACAAAAATAGAAGGGCCAAAAGTATGATAAGATAGATGCAAGGGTGAAAAGACTGGTGGATGAAAGTGTAAAACAACATTTGCATGGGTGGTTAAAAGGAAGAACAACTTGAATAATGAAAGGCGGGATCTGTGGATGGATGAATGGAAGTCTGAATGGTTGGGTGAACTGATAAAAGGAGGGTGAAATGATGAATGGATGAGAAAGAATGGATGCATAGGTGGGAAAAGGGTGCTTGAATAACGGGAAGTGTGAGTAGAAAGATAGCAGGACGGATAGAAGATTAATGATAAAAGGGTGGCTAGACAGAATTGTAAATGTAGTTATAGTTAGGTCTGAGTTTCTATAGGAAATGCCTTTTTTGGTTTGCTAATAACTTTGATGGTATTTGGCAAATCTTAATAGAACTTTCCTTTTTTTGCTTAGCTCCTTCCTAGAACATTTTGGGGTGATCCATTAGGGGGGGGCTGGAAAAATGGGACAGGGGGTCCCAAAATACAGCATCTACATGCATTTTTCATAGACTTTATTGGAACGCAAAACTACAAAAACTGCTGAAAGGAATTACACCAAATTTGGCATAAAGCTAGATCTTCATCCAGAAAGCTTTCTTTTGTGATTTGGTGTAAACCCGTTAAGTAGTTTTTGAGAATTTAAGATTAAAACTTATTTGTATATCTGGATGTTTAAGTTAAAGGGACTCTTGCAAGATTCCTCCAAGCACAACTGCAAAAATTAGAGCGTTCTGATAGGCCTTGGGGGCTTTCTTACCTTGGGGCACCTCGTTCCCTCAATAGTGAAGAGCCCACAGGAGCTCTTCACTCTTGAGGTGATTTGCTGGCTGCAACATGAAAGAAAATGTGGCGGCAGCCGCATCCATTAAAGAACTGTCGGGACTTAATACTCTGTACTGAAACGGGAAAAAAACAATATAATGGGAAGGGTAAGGGTATCCTGTCTCCCTAGCCTTTGGGCGAGGGACCCAGAAGAGCCACCCTGTGGTGATCACATGGTTGTGATCACATGGTACTCCAGTGGGATTGTGGCAAAATGAAACAAGAAAATGGCAACTATCATAGTTTTAGTGTTTAAATGACACCCGGAGTGGGCCAGGTCCCAGGGGTACAAATTTATCATTATTTGGAGAGGGGGGAGTGTGTGGATCCCCCTTCTCTGAGCTGATTACAGCCCAGGGACCCCATCTGTGGGGCCTGGACATATTAGTTAAAGGGGAGGAGGAGCCTGGCTCTCCTTCGCTTCCCTTCCCTTCCCAACCGAGGAGGACCTATTCCCCTGGCCGAAGTAATAAGGGGGAGGCATACAGCCCACTTCCTAGTGCCTCAATAAGGCTCTGGGAGCCCCATTCCCTGGGGCTGAATAACAAATAAAGGGGAGAGTGGGCATGGGACCCCCCTTCCTGAGCCACTGTAGAGCCCCGGGGACTCCATCCCCTTGACAAATTTATTTTAAAAGGCCGCTCGCTCCCCTCCTCATGTAGATATTGACCCCAGGGACCACATTCCCTGGGAAATTAAACTATACAGTGTCCCTGGGACACTGTGGTTCCCTGCCCAGAAGAGTGCAGGTTTACACTGCCAGCACTCTCCTGGAAAGGGAACTCTACTTTGCTCCCGCCCAGACAGGAGCAAAAGAAAGGTGCTGGCTTCGGCCAGCACCCAATATGGTGCTGAATTGGGGGCTGGCTGGGGCCGTGGCGGCATTGGGGCTCCCCCTTTGGCCTGAACAGTACCAGCAGTGTGAGTGCCCCTGGTGGGCACTGGAGCACTCACCGGAAATTTAAAAAAAAGGGCCGGCTCCCTCTAGCGGAGCCTGCTTGATCCGTGTGGGGCTTGGAGCCCCCACCTGCGGCCAACTAAAAAAGTGGAGCTGTGGGTGCACTGTGTGGTCATTATACAAGACTCATGTTGCTTAAAAAGCAAAACTACAGAAACACTTCAGGGAAAAGGAAATACTCTTACAGGCCAGGGAAACACACCATGCAACATAAACTAAATGAGTGAAAGGCAAAAAGGGACTTCATTGCCGCCTTAAATTACATTAAGGTTTCTTGCACTCACTGCGTAGAAACATATCAGAGTTTTTGTTTTTAAAGTTAAGAACTTTAATATAAGACACCATCGAATCACGTTTCATTATCGGGCTGTAATTACTGTCAGTGCTGACCACTAGCAGACCCTTCCCCACACACACAGCACAGTTAGAAGTTTAACAGTAAATGCTTCTTTTAACCATGCATTACTATGAATCTGGGTTGCCCCTTTCCTCTCAAACTCTCATTGCAGAGAATGGCTTGTCTCCAAAAGGACCATGGCCAAAGAGGCCTAGAAAGGAATCTGTTCCAAAAGGCGTGGCCTATTTAAGTAATTGTGTGGCTTAAAACATTTGAAGTAGAATCTTGATCCCAAAGCGTGCCACTGGAAAAGTATTTCACCCATGTCTGAGTTTTCTTTAATTTAATATTGATATATTACAGAGCAATGAACATGCCCCTAAATCAAGTCAGACCTATTGACTTTGCCAGTGCTTATAAGCAATATCAATAAATGAATAACATGAATGATAATGTTGCGAATAATTAGAACTGAAAATGTATCAATTCTGGAAATATGAGACTGAATGAAACATTAATAAGTTCTGTGGAAGGGTAGCTTTTAAGTGAATTATTTACTTCAGTTCTTTCTTCTGTACCTTTTTTCCTTTGCATTCTCTCATTTTTCCATGCACCTAGAGACTCTTTCTCCCTGCATCTTTCTGAAATACCCCATCTGCATGTCTAACACATCATCGCCTTCATCACACTTTTCACTCTTCACTGTGTCCTCGCACAGGCACGCAATCAGACTCTGTCTTCTCCACTATAAACACAGAATTTTCTTTTCCTTTGGCACAGTCCTTATTTTCGTAACTGTGGACCTCTATCTCCCACTTCTACACTCAAGTGAATATTGTTCTGCCGAGAGGCCATTGATTGGATGAGCATGTAGTCTGCCTACCTTTTTGACCTATGGACAGGCACTGCGAGGAACACCCACTTCCTTCAGCCTCAGATCCAGAGCTTTCAATCACACTGTGTCATGAACACCCACTGGTACCCTGAAATCACCCAGACACCTAGAAGTGGCTCAGTTCAGCATATGCGCTATACTAGAGTCATTTGGTGCATGAAAAAAAGTACAGAGGCACAAAATCTATCAAATGCAAACACTGTTAGCGGATGCAAGATTCCGAAAATAAAAACAGGGATTGCACGCTGAAATGTATTACTGTAAGTGTTTTCAGAGAGCAAAATTAATGACGTGAATATATAGCCTGGTACACACCAGTTACAGAGTAGATGAGTGTTTCCAGTGCTTAATTTGTAAAATATTAAAATATTAAATGCCAGGGCTCTGACCAGGAGACCACTACAGCTTGCACCACCCATCGCTGCCAAAACAACTACTTCCCATCTCTCTCGCATGTAAGTGTGACAATTCAGATTATTCCAGGTCCCGAAAGCTGAAGGAATGGCTGGGGAGGCAGGTATTTCGCGATTTTAATGTATATAGTATTCATAAACAACCATTGTTCTGATCTTCTCTAAATTAGATGAGCAGCGCCACCATCTGGTAGAGTGTTCTTAGTATGGTGTTGACAATTAGGTGCCGGTGCTGAGCACCGTAAACCAATTAAGTTCCGGTGGTGAGCACCGGAAAGCACTGGCTCAAATTAAGCACTGTGTTTCTCTTAGGGCAAAGAGGCCCCTAGGGTAATTTATAGCAGGAAGCCTTAACAAGGGCCTCCTGCTCCCATCACAGTCAGTCCTATGACAATCTTGGCCCTCTTGCCCACTGGATTTGCCTGCCCTGCAGCGCACCAAGAGAAAAACAAGTTTTCAAGCCACTTGTGTGTTTTTTATGTAATGACGAGCTATTGCAGCGGTCATGGTCGTTGTCCTGGTGTGGGGTGGTGTGAGGTATCCCTCACAGGCTCCGGGCTCAGGGGAGAGTAAGGTGCGCGAGCATGTACGCACTTTGCTCAGTGGTGGCTGGCATCTACATGAAGAGGGGGTGGATGCGTGTGTGTGTGTGTGCAAAATGTATATATATATATATATATATATATATAAATAAACAGGAGCGCACACGCACAAATAAAATAAAAATAAAAAAACACTTACCTCACAAAAGGACCTCCTCGCTCTGGAGCTCGTCGTGACTGCAGTGCAGGCCCCATTAACTCCCTTGACCAATCCTGGTGCTGCTCTCACCAGCGTGAGAGAAGCACCCTGATTGAAGGGAGCGGCGCTCCACAGCGCTCTGGAGGGCTGCACTTGCTCAAACCCAGCTGGCAAAGGCTCATGCACACTTTGAACAATGCACAAACAGCCCAGCCTCATACCTGCTGCTGCTCTCACTAAGCCCTGCCCCTTCCTGACTGTCAGTTCGCGACGGGAGGCTGAAAAATAAAATGGTAATGAATTGCCATTTTATGTTTGCATCTTGGAGTTTTGGGGCATTCAAGTGGTGAACGTTCCTTCACTCCAACGGAGGAGCCGCACCTGACCCTGCTGGTAACACAGCTCCAGACAAATAGACGCACCCCGAGTTGGCACCCAGTGCTGTGGCACCGCTATACTTCCCTAAAGTCGGTCGTTTGGACGTCTAAGGACCCAGGAGAATGACAACTGCGTTTGCTATTCGTTTTTGTCTTTATCTAAGAGGAATATGCTTTCTCCATGTAGAATCCTCTTTGTCTGCACCCCTAAAATTTTCTGGATTTTCCTGCCACATTACCACCCTGGATACAAATGTAATCTTTTCCTTGGCAGTAGAAATTGTCAGAAAGTATCAGTGGCGGAAATGGGCCTTGCAAATATTTGGGAATACTAACAAACGTGCAAGTTTATAGGTCTTTCTAAGGCATCAGCACCCTGCAACATCCATTCCATCGCACTGGGACCATACTGCTGCTCATATGTCAGAATACGTCCCGTCATTGTGATTACACAACATGAAGTAACACTTCAAAAACAAGCCTCTTGTGCTCCTCAGTTGAATTTAGGGTTGCAAATGGCTTTGTGAAGTGAACCTCTGCGCCCTAATCTTGAAAGACGACAAACTACAGCCTTCCCTGATGTAGAAGGTAATCCTAAATGTGTCTGTTTCTTTGAATGCGCACCTAGTCCAAACCATTTGACACGATTATTCATTTAATTGCTTCTAATTGTTTCATGGAGTGCAGCAATGTTTCCCCTCCAATACCTTCTACTTTTAAAACATCAAGCTCTCTGTGCCAGTGTAGCCCTGCACAGTCACTGCGCTTTGTTGGTCCAACACTTTTATTCATTCTTCACTTTTTAATTAATTTTCCACTGACCTTTTCAACAAAACGTTCATAAATCATATATACATTTATGTATTTAATTATTTTCAATCTCTTCAATCTTTCAAAACACTGGTTTCTAGTGTTCAAAATCAGGACTGTTTTAATACCAATCAAATCATCAATACATTTCAAACCTGCTTGGGTTCCTTTTCAGGAAGTAAATCAATCCTTTGAAATGTATTATTCCATTGATGTAACTACGAAGAAAGCACAATATATACTATGATAGGATGTTCCAACAGACAAATCACAGACCATGAGTTATGACATCGCTTTTATCCTCCCACCTGAAGCCTTGTGCTTGCTTTCCTTAACATGCTAAATATATTCCAGGGTCAGCAGACCCCCATGTCTTGTATGGCATTTAAATAAAGTAATTTTGTTTTTTAATGCAGTTAATTTTTTTCTTTAAGGAAACAGGTCTAAAAGTAAGAAAAAAATGTACTAAAAAATAAAATAAAGAGTTTGAGTTGGCATAGAATGAAGCAAAGGCAACACCCAGCTGAATTGAGTAGTGGGTAAATCAGAAGTGGAATTTGGTTGCTTCACCCCAAGGAAAATAGAAGACGGAATGCGGTTACCTCACCAGTAGTTCCACAGCAAATCCTCAATAGTTTGTTTCTAAAATGTTCAAGTCCAATGAAGAAAAATACAATGGCTAACTAACTTTGCCAAGCTAAACTTATTGCACAAAAGCAGACTGTAGAAGTCCCACAAAAATCCAGGAGTGATTGAATAAACACGTGACAGTCCTTCATTCTACAGAATAGAGGTATCAGGAGCATGACTGAATAGTGTAGGGACTTTCCTGCACAAGATTGACAAGCAATGGTTTCTGGCGGTTTCCTTTATAAAGGAAATCACACTGTTCCAGATTGTGGAAAACCAGAAGTGATGTTAGTGTGCCTTCAGGCATTACATTACCTCAAAGGGTGCATTTAACTAGTCTCACATGAAGTGGGTTTCAATTAAATTAGTTGATAATGTTTTCTATTTAAAGATTTACCATGACTGTCTAATGTCAGTGGGAGTGGTCTTAAGCCAAAATGGCTCATTATATAGATGTGATTTTAATAAAGACAATAGAGGTGAGTATTATACAGTCTCTTTTTTACTGTTTTTTTATGCAGTACTTAAACGCACTACAGTATGAGCAATCCTGAAATATCAGCAGCAAGTGACACAAACCACAACCAATTAAACACAGCACTGATCCCCAAATACCTTCCTCTTTTCTTGATGCTTCTGTGAGAATGTCCTTTTAAAGTCTGTACATAAAGTGGAAAAGTCAAAACAACAGAAGAAACCCAGGAAAAGGTACAATAAGTCATCCTGGTCTTGGTGCTCCTTCTTGTGGAAAAACCCCACAGATTTTAGCTAGTTTCTCTCCTCTAGTCCACTTTGTATCCAATACCACAGGTTGCTGCCTGTTTGACTGCCCAAGAAATTAGAGATAACCTAAAGACAGACATTAACAACCATTCTCGGGGTGGGTAAACTACAGTGGTGGGATAATACAAACCTCTGTTGTTGCTAATAAAATCAGAACTTTCCTTCACAAGAATCTGTAGCACAAGATCAGATGCTCATATGATGCATGTTCAAAGCATATCAACTAATGTCAGTGCTGCATGGTCAACAAGTTTACAATAAAATGTATAAAAGTTATCACTATAGACTAATCTGCAGCTCTCAAGATGTCATCTAAGTCATGCACCTTGGAAGCCATAGTCCACCTGGCTGTATAAGCCCCAAATTGCCCTGTATGAATGCCTGCCTAGAACATTGCCTCCCTTACCCATCTACACAATATTGTTGATGTTACTGGGGCAAAAGATATCCTTAAAGCTACCTATTTCTGAGGCGCAGAAGTACTCACTTTTTTTATTATGCGAACATACTTATTGAGGTACCTCACTGCACAGAGTTTTGGGTGTGTAAGGAAACTTGGAAATTCCACATATGTGAACACTTTCTTAGCCCTCCTTGTAATACGAAAATGAAGACCCACTGGTGTAAATTGCACAGACGAAACATCCAGTGCCTTGACATCTGACACCCTCCTAAAGCAAACTAAACGTAAGAGTTACCAACTTAGTAAATATCAATTTTACTTATAGATGCTCATTCTTCACCCAAGATTCTGACAAATGTAACATGAGGTTGACGTCCGACATAGAGTTA
Organism: Triturus cristatus; assembly: GCF_964204655.1. Taxonomy (NCBI): domain Eukaryota; kingdom Metazoa; phylum Chordata; class Amphibia; order Caudata; family Salamandridae; genus Triturus; species Triturus cristatus. The sequence continues at coordinate 616,456,453 of NC_140583.1, read as the reverse complement.
TATCTAGGCTTAGACGTTTTCATGTAACTTATCCCTTTCAGCAATTTGCATACCAATTGGTGTTTCCAAACTTGTTTTCTATCACCCTTCTGGTGTCCTGCTTACACTGCAGATCAATGTCAATTAAGGGTTCTGTAAGACTTTAGCCACACCTCCAAGGATGATTAAATATTCAGCACTCCCACAACATCTGCTGAAATGGGATCCATACTGCTTTCAATGCACCAGCCATTACATACTTCCTAAGCCGCCCTGTAAGCTTTGCTAGTGCCCATGAGGCGTTGATGTAGCCTGAGGCTGCATCCCAAAGTCCTTGCACGTTTGTGATCACCCTGAAAAGTTCCATGGCACTAGATTCAACTTGCTCTGTAATACTAGATTGTAAATCTTCCCAAAGGGATTCCTCAACATTTGTGGAAAGACTGGAAATTGAGTTGGACAATCTACTGAAAATTCCAACATAGTGGAATACCAAGGTTGGCTCCTCCTCAATGGTGTCACCATCACCACTCTTGCTGATTGCCTGAATGTTTGGACTAGACCCATGGAGATCCTGGCAAAGGTCAGGAATGCATCAATTATTTTCTCCAAATCAAAGTATCTGTTTCCAAGGCTTCTGGATCTGGTCTCCAACTGTAAAACATCCCCTGCTGAGTTGTCAATCTGGACACAAAAACAACTATATCAAAAGGTCGCCCTGCTTCCTCTTAGGTTTTCCAACACCTGGCAAGCTAAACTCCATTTGATGCTGCTGTGAACATTTCTTGAGTACCAGCCCCCACTATGTTTGTTGACCATCGGAGATAGCCAGCAATATTTCTCGTTTGAGACAAAACTCGTCACAGAGCCTTTGCTAACGCTGCTAATGGTTTCAACCTTCCCCTCCCCAACTTGTTGATGTGTCTGACTGCAGTCAGACTGTCCATGCAAAGGAGGACTGCAAACGTTTCTCAGACTTTGGATTGAAAAGGTGCCTGCAAGAAGTTCTAAACAGTTTATGTGCATAGAGAACTCCTTCCTGCACCATCTTCCTCCAGTCTAAAAGTTGCTACACCTTGTTCCCCATACCAATAGCCTTACTTCTGATTCTAATACATGATCTGAGTAACTATGGAAAATTGGTCACCCGTTCCAGGTGGTTGCACCACAACAGTTTTGCCCTTGCTTCTGTGTCCAATGCAACCGTTTGTCAATAACCCAGACCTCTTCACACACGTCTTATCTTTCGTCTCCATAGTGTACTGTAATAAAGCAGTCCTGGAAATATTGCTTGGATATGTGAAGACAGTAGACCTACCAACCTTGCCAAATGTCTCAAATAAATATGTATTTAGGCCAACACTCCCTTTAATTCTTTCTTGATAGTTTTTAACTTTGCTTCTATAGCGTCAACACTCCTCTTTCTGAATGCACCAGAAACCCCAACAAGGTCATCCTTTTAATGAGACTAAATCCATTTTCTCCATGTTTATTATGAACCCCAGTCCTTAAATAAATAAAATAATTCCAAGATTTGTAAAGCGTGGCAAATCACCTGTGAGGGTTTCAAGGCGCTGAATTGTAGGCATGGGGAGAATACGAGATTTGCCCAGAATCACAAGATGTTGACGCCAAGACGCAAACCTAATTCCCACCAGCTCCTAAGTTCCCAGCTCAGGCCGTTACACCACATTATATCCACTTTGAATGAGTTCTTCCATCTCCTGAACCTAATCTAACAAGATTTTCCTAATTCAAGAAATCATGTCATCCAAATAACTTATCATCCTCAGTCCCTGGGATCTGAGAAGTTTCAACAGTCTGGTGAAATGCGAAGATGCTGAAGAAAGACCGAATGGAAGGGTCTTGAACCTGTAAACTCGCCCTTGCCAAATGAACTGTGAATGATGAGCACTGCGAAATATGCATCTCAAAAATCTAATTGCACCATCTAATCCCCTGGAAGTAGGATATCCCTTAAGCAAATTACAGTTTCCATTTTAAATGGTGGTAAAGCACAACATGATTTAGACCTCTCAAGTTTATCAGTGGCTTGAACTTCTTGTGTTTTTTTTTGGGCCAGATAAATATTTCTGATAGAGCCTCAGAGATGTCTGGAGCAGCACTCTATTGCTCTTTTTATAAGAAGCTTCTCTATTTCTGCAGATATCAAGTCCACCCCTTCTTGAGAGAACCTATTGGAATTGGCATTCTGTCATAAAAGTCTATTTAGAAGCCTTTCACTGTCTGACAAACACATGGATCTTTGGAAATACTTTCCTGTCCCCAACTTTTGCAAATGGAAGAGAGCTGACTCTTACCTTGTGTTCCCCCTCCCCTTGTTTGTCTGACAAAGTATCCAAAGCTAAAGGGTCTGCCCCTTCTCATCTGCAGAAAGAATACATCTTGATGTACTTGAACTGATGGTGGTTCGTCTGAATGGGAATGATCATCCAACCATGCGACCCCTGTATTCTCTGGCCCTAGTGGAAACTTGTCCAAAAACTCTCATCAATGAAGAGTGGATTTTATCTGAAGAGGAAAAAGTCTGAATGTAGCACTTGCTATTTTTTATACATTCATCCCCAAAAAGGAGCCTTTAGAATTTAGTGAATCCTCAAAGTTAGCCAACTCCCCAAATTGTGGGTCTATTCTAATCAATAAACCCTTCCTCCTTTCATAGGGAAGGCCAGCATTAGTTTTCCCTAGTAAACAAATAGCCCTCTGGGTCTACCTAGATGTAACTTCTGGGTTTAAGGCTTTCTCCTTAGTCTTTGCCTGTTCTTCTGAACATAATATTCTAGCTAACTAACCCATTACTTCCAACAGCTTATCCTGACAGGAATCCCAGGCTTTGTCACCCCTTTCCTACAATACTTACCCCTTTTACTCAAGAAAGTATTAATGTTTGCATCAATCATTGAGATAAACACATTTTATCAGAGATGGCAGGTCTGGTGCCCTCTGCCCTCATTTTTGTTTTTTTAAACAAACTTTATTGATTTTTCAGTTTACACCTAATAGGCTCAGATCATTGTCAGTTCTTGGCAGCATGAATCTCAAAATGCCTTTACAATCATTCAGTCCCTTAGTCTATAATGAGCCCCATTACACATATCCATAATATAACTCTAAATGAGCATTCAAAAATGCGAAAAGTACAAAAATCAAGATTGACCCATTTCAAAGTAAGATAAAAAAACCCAGCCCTTCTTATTAAGCTAAGCCTACACATTATTATCCCACTATAATACATAATCCATCTAATCTAATCTACCAAAATTCCAGCTACCCTCCCACCTCCCCTTCTCCCCTCCCTCCAGGCATGTCGCTACTAATATTGTACCTTACAGCAATATCCTTCATCTTCACAAACATGGAATTAGTCCCGTGGCCTAAGGATGTGAACATGTGCGTGGTTCCGCTCCCCGATCGCCTATCCTACGCGCTGCAAGTGCGTCTCCGTCTTTACTGTGGTGAATTTGAGAGGTGTTGTTCTGGACCCCGTGCGAGGGGTGCAGGCAGCATCATCTTCACTATCACTATCTGGATCCTTCAACAATCCCACCAAGTGCTCCCATGCCCTGGCTGCTTCCAGCGTCCTCCTGCTTCCCGTTCTCTTTGCCATTTGCAACTGCACCATCCCATCGCATTCCGCCCATTTATTGAATCCTTTCTTCCATATCTCTATGCTAGGGGCCACACTCGCTTTCCAGTGCATCGTGATTTCCCTTTTGGCCAACAATAACCCCATGTCTATGAACCTACTAGTGATCTTGGTTTTAGCCCTATGAGGAAACCAGTGCAGGATGCATGACCCCAAGGCCAGGTTCAATCCTCTATCCATCACTACATTTAACAGGTCAACCACCTCCTTCCAATAATTTGCTAATAATAGGCACCCCCATATCATGTGTGGAAAATCCGCCCCAACCCGTCTACAGCGCAGACAATCATCCGTTTCTGTGTTAAAATATGTTTTAATTTCCGCCGGGGTGAGGTAATCTCTGTGCAGGATATAGAAATGCACCAACTGAAACCGAGCGTTCCTGGTGCTCTTCCACGCCCGCGTGAGTATGTCAGCCCAAACCCTATCTGGTATCTCGTTTCCCACGTCCACTTCCCATTTGAGCTTAAGGGCTTCCAAGGGAGCGAGCCTCTCCAGAGTCATGCACCTGTAAAGGCATGTGACTGCCTTATATTTCCCCGCTGCAGTCAAAATAAGGGGCCCTCTGCCCTCATCATCGCTCTAATAGCACTATCCCATGGCATTTCATTCTGGTTTTTATGTAGCCATCCACAAATGATGGTGGGAACCACTCTGCAGAGATTGGATGTTATAAAAGAGTGAGATTTCCATCTGAATGCAAAATAACCTCCTGAGGTTTATCAATCTTTACCTTTTTTATTCATATTAGGAGTATCGTGTCCTTCATAGTGTGTCGAATCTTAGTATAAATAATCAGTGCACAAATCATCTATGTTATCATGCAGTCTTTTGTAATGACACCATCTGAACCCATGAGAGTGTCATAACAACTGGACCCAGGGTCCGAATCAAACTAGTGCAATTTTACCACCACCAATAATCTCATGTTCCGGACTATCTTGCACTGCCAGGTGCTTACTTTTTGACATTTTCTTCCCCTCCATAAGCATGGTTAGAGAACTAATTATGGCAGTTGCCACTGAATTGCCTATTTCATAGGCCACATTTTAAAAAGAGGAAAATACTGCCTTTGTAATGGAGTTTGAAATGGAATTATCCAGAAACTCACATGGGTTTCTCTTAAATATTTCCTCCTACTTTTCCGCTTTTGCCCTCCATAATGACCTGTTGCTCAATATATCCCGGGGAATATGAATACATTTGCTATCGGATTTAAAGATTTGCCCTGTGGCACATGTGTTAAAGAAATAACTACAGGACTCCAGGGAAAACATCTGGAGGTACTATTTAAAATCATTGCATCCAGATGGACTGAAGGCCCATCTTTAGATTTATTTATTGAACATTTTTAAAGGACATAAGAAGTCCACATTTCGTACAGTACCAAATTATAAAGACAGCAAATGCATTTCAGTTATATTTTGTGGATACGAGCACAAGAGAGGAAAGAGACAGAAAGAAAAAGGGAAACAGGGGTAAAAGGTAGTGAGCAAGTAGGGGATAAGACACAAGAGTGATGGCAGGTTAGATGGGGAAGGAGATAAGGGAGAGAGAAGGGAAAAAACTAAGGTAGGCAGTAACAGCCCCAACTTGGGGAACAACTCAGTGCAGCAGATAGAATAAGTACCTTGGATAATTAGCCAGCACAGCAGTTACAGGACTGAAGGTTCATGACAACACCACCAAGAGATCTCAGGACTTCATTGATTCCACATTCCAAATGGAATCTTTACTCATGATGCTTTTTGAAAATTCAAATTCAGCAGTGACAGCTGTGCAGCCACTGTGCAAACAAACTTTTACCACCTGAAGAAAGCAGAGGCAAAATGTTGTAGTGGAAAAATATTTTAATATATTTTTGTTCTTTGGTGAGTCAATCTGTTTTGAGTTACTATTTTTTTGGAGATTTCTTTATTTTCTTTTGCCGTGAACTTTTTTTTAAAATTCGTTTTTGGTCTCAAAAACTACTGAACGGATTTACACAAAATCACAAAAAGCAATCTTTCTTGACCAAGATCTAGCTTTCTTCCAATTTTTTTAATTTTTGTTTATTTATTGAGCATTTTACAATGGAACAAATACAACCAACAAACCTGCCAGTTAACATCATCAGGGTGTTACAAACAGTATGCTGTTAGGTGTCCTACAGAAAGAAAATGATTGCAATAGTCAACATGTCAATATCAATAGGAATCACAAGCCATTAGACTGGATACAGGAGCTCGGAGGGTCCCAACATTGTTCCGTGGTGCATAAAGAGAACAGCCATGAAAGAGGACATGGGTAGCGATCAAGGACACGCCCGCCCTACAGGTAAGGCCCTTGTGATGGGAGAAGAAAGGACTGCAACGTATCCCCTCCACAACCCACCTCCCCGGGATCATTCACTCAAACCGTCTCCTTCTGATTGCCTATTCTGATGTTCCCGAGCCCAACTCACAAACGGATCCCAGATGTCTTGGGGCCTGGATACAGCCGGCAGCAACTCCCAGAACGTGGTTAGCTGCGTATGCCCATACGTTACATCCGCCAGCCAGCCCCTCACTGTGGGTACCCGCCTCCTACCCCAATGGATCACCACCCGTCGCTTAGCAAACAGTAGAAGCAGTGCATGCAGCCTGCGCGATGGTGGCGGAGTGTCTCTGACATATCCTAGTAGTCCAAGCAGAGGGGAAGGGGCGTCCGAGCGGCCCACAATCTGGTTAACTAATACAAAAACCTGAGACCAATAACCCTCCAGCCTCGGGCAGGACCATGCTATATGCAGAAAAGAGGCTAGGGCAGACCCACAGCGCCAACATTCATCCGTCTCTCTCAGCCCCATTCTTTTTAGGCTGATGGGGGTTCTGTAGAACCGATGCAGGTATTTAAAATGTATGAGACGCAACTTGTAGTTCAGCGAAAGTTCAGTAAGCTGCCCACAGCAGAACTCCCACTGTTCCTCAGTTATCTCAGGTTGGAGCTCCTCATTCCAACACAGCATAGATTTAGGCGCCCCCACCAGTGCCATATTTTGCATATGGCGATAAATACGAGTTACCAACTTACGGGGGGATGGGGAACCCACCACAGCCTCTAAGGCCGTAAAGACTGGCGGCGCGTTGGGGAACTCTCCAGATAGTGTCCGCCATGCCGCACGTAATTTGTGATACAGAAATAATTCAGAAAATGGCACCACACCCCCCTCCTCCGGCACCGGAGGAGGCATGAATTTACCATCGGGAAATAGGTCCGCAAAGGTGCGAAGATGCAGCTTGTCAATTAGGTGGCTGGCTATCCCATCAGCAACACAGGGCAGCATCGGGTTGTGCAACAGAGGGAGCGATGGGGCATACAGCAATGGGACCCTCGCCCTCCTGCGCAATTCCTCCCACACCCATTGCAGCGTCCCAGCTGTGTCTACATCTGCTCCGGGGCGCCGCGCCTTGGCACATATTGCTACACCCAGTGGGAGGGTCGCCACCGCATCCCGTTCCACTGCCACGTGGGGCTGAAAAGGGGTAGGGTGGGTCCAAAAATATAGGAACTGAGCCTGCGCACAAAGGGCATAGAGCTTCATGTCTGGAGCACCCAGGCCTCCCCGACGCAAGGGTAGCACTAGCGTGTCCCACGCCACCCTGGCCTGTCTGCCTGCCCACACCAGCGCCACCAGAGAGGACCGCAGAGCGGCAAAGAAGTGTGACGTGAGCGGTATAGGTATATTGACGAATAAATAAAGGAATTTGGGTAGCACCATCATTTTTGTCAATGCAATCCGCCCAGTCAGCGACAGGGGCAGAGAAGCCCATAGTTTCACTTTCTCGCTCAGCCACATCATTGCCCTGCCAAAGTTCAGGTTCCAGATCTCCTGAAGGTTCCGGCTAATCCAGATCCCCAAATATTTAACCTCCTCCACCTCCCAGCGCAGGGGGTATTCGGAGGACACCTCAGCAGTGCCCTCCGTGAGGGGAAAGATTACCGATTTAGACCAATTGATGGATATACCCGCGAGGCCCTCAAAGCGGACAAACTCCCTCAAGACGGGATCCAAGTTGTCCGCAGGATTGATGAAATAAAGGGTCACATCGTCCGCGTAGAGCGATATGAGGAGATTCCTAGAGCTGAAGCCTATACCTCTTTCTGTATGATGTTGTCTAATCCTGGCTGCCAGCGACTCCATAGCTATGGCAAACAGCAGCGGGGAGAGATGACACCCCTGCCTAGTACCACGCAAGACAGGGAATGGTTCAGACACCAGTCCATTGACCCGAACTCTGGCTTTAGGCAAAGTGTAGAGCAAGCAGATTTTCTTAAGCAGCAGTGCGCTGAAACCCATCCTTTCCAATCTAAGGAATAAATAGGGCCATTCGAGAGTATCAAAGGCCTTAGTGGCATCTAAAAACACCACGGCAGCCCTGACCGCAGGGTGCAGGTAATGCAGTGCGGCGAAGATCGTTCGCAGATTGTGGGAGGTCGCCCTTCCCGGTATAAAACCGGATTGGTCTGGAAGTGCGATCAACGGCAACATTGGCTGCACCCGGTTCGCGAGCAGCTTAGCCAGGATCTTTACATCAACATTAATCAAAGATAAGGGCCGATAGGAGTTAAGATCGTCAGCCGGTTTATCCGGATTCAGCAATGTGATGATCAGCGCCTCACGCATGGTAGCAGGCAACACCCCCTTTTCTAAGGCCTCCTCATACACTGCTAACAATCGGGGCGACAGTTCTTCCGTGTACGCCTTATAGAAAGCTGTTGTCAGGCCATCAGGTCCCGGCGCCTTGTCAGGCGGCAAACTCTTGATAACCTGTGCCACGTCTCCGGCGTCTATCGGGAGGTCCATATATTCTCTGTGTTTATTGTTGAACCACACCAACGCAATGGAGTTCAGGAAGGATGCAAGCCCCTCCGGACACGCATCCTGGGTGTTGGTATATAATCGAGAGTAAAACTCGGAGAATGCTCCTACAATGTCCCCCTTATCATGAAGTAGCTCGCCAGTCGTCGTGCGCAGTTCATGAATATAGGTCGCGGTACGCGGTGGCCTGATCATATTTGCCAAGGCCTTCCCCGGTCTCCCCCCCTCGCCATAACGCCGAGCTTCAGCATATTTCCCTAAAAATTTAACCTCCCGCATCGCCTCCTCGTCGTACTCCAATAGTTTGGTTTTCAGCAGCCCCGCCACCTCTGCCCCTCCAGTCTCGAAGAAAGTGCGTTTGAGTTGTTTTATATCGGCTTCCAGCGTTGCCAGGGTGCCCCGTATCGCCTTCAGCACCCCTGCCTGTCGGGCTATACATTGGCCTCTAATAACAGCCTTGAAGGCCTCCCACAAAGTCGCCTCCTCGTCCACCGAACCCACATTACGCTCAAAGTAGTCAGTGATATCAGTCCTTATCTCTTCTTTGAACGCATCATCAAGTAATGCGTGAGGCGGGAGCCGCCACGAAAACGCCGGGAAAGGATCGCCAGGGATCCGTAATTTCAACATGCAGGGTGCATGGTCAGACAACGAGCTGGGCATGTGCTCTACCTGCGCCGTCCACAGTGCGACATCCCGCGACACCAGCCAGAAGTCTAGACGGGACCAAGCGCCGCCATGAGCAGATATACAGGTACCCTCCCTCAGGCCCTCATGCCTCCCCCGCCACACATCAACCAGCGCACCATCCATCAGTATGTCTCGCAGCGCGGAACTCGCCAACGGATTCAAAGTGCGAGCCATCCCCTTCCGATCCGCTCTGTCATCAAGTACGGCATTGAAATCAACTCCCCAAATAATCGTACCGCATCCAGTGGCTTTCACCTGCCCCCAAAGCTTATGGAAGAAACCAGGGGAATCTGCATTTGGTCCATATACAGCCACATATACCACTGACACGTCGCACACAATGCCCTGAACCAAAACATATCTACCTTCTGGGTCACATTGGACAGAGCCCTCCCGCCAATCCAGCCCATGACGTATCAATATCGCCACCCCCGAGCATAATTAGAGTAGATAGCTGAGTAAACGTGACCCCATCTGGTGTGATGCAGTCTTTGGGCGGGGGCGGTGTTCAAATGCGTTTCCTGCAATAGGCAAACATCCACACAGTGTCGCACCAGATATGCATGTACCAACCTAGCCTTCCTATGGTCGTTGAGCCCCCGAACATTCCAGGTAAGACAGTTCAAACTTTTATCTACTCTTGGCATTCCTCACACACATTATGTAAAGTGCAGTAGGACATGTTGACCTGGACCAGTCCGTGCGCTCAGGACACCATGCAGATAGCATACAATAAAGGCTGGCAGTGAACAACAAAACAAAAAACTCCAACCATCCACCCCCCACCCACTCCAACCCCCCAACCGGGTCGTAGAATAACCATCCCCATACTATCCCCAAAGCTGCATTAAATAAACAAGGGAACATTCCCGAGGGGGTGTGGCTATGCCGGCTTCTCCCCCATGTGGAACAGGGTGGACGGAAGTTCTGCAGGGGATCCTAGCCACTCAAAAACCTAATAATTGAAATCTACCCATGGTAGCAGATGGCAGCAAATGAACCCTGAGCATCACAAGCGCCCCACCCCTGACAGCGGATAGGAGTCCATAGTTAAAGAGGAACCATTCCCCTCAGGATATAATAGATGGGACCTTCGTCTACTCATTGTCGCTGAGCCTGCTATCCGCTTCCACCGCCGTATTCTTAGATCGCTGCCCGGATTTGCGTCCCACATGTTTGGCGAATTTCATCGCCTCCTTGGCATCAGTGAATATATGGGCAGACCCCTCAAAAGACACCTTCAACTTAGCCGGGTAGAGGAGCGAGTACGGAATCCGCGCCTGCAGGAGAAGCCGCTTTGCCGGCAGAAACTCCCGGCGGGCAGCCTGGACAGCCGGGGTGAAGTCAGGGTAGAAGGCGATCGTATTGCCCTTGTGCGTGATGGTACCCCTGTCCCTTGCCAGTTTAAGGATCTGGTCACGGTCTTGGTAGTTCAAGAGTCTCGCAATTATGGGCCGGGGCTGCGCTCCAACCGGGGGCCTCTGACCCAACGACCTATGTGCCCTCTCCACCGCAAAAACCGCCGAGAGATCAGGATCAAACAGTTCGCGGAGGAGCTCGGTGACATAGGTCTCCATTTTCGATATGGCAGTGGTCTCCGGGACCCCTGTGATGCGTAGATTGTTGCGCCGGGACCGCGCTTCCAAGTCCTCATTCTTAGCGCGAATTATTCCCAGCAATTTGTCCATATGGAGGAGCTGGCCTTTTGTTTCCACTTGGAACTCATGGAACTCCGAGTGGCGGGCCTCAAGCGTGTCCAGCCTCGTCTCGTGCGTCGCCACTTGCGTTTTCACAGAGTCTAACTGACTGGTGAGGGTGTCCAGTTTAGTGTCAATATTGCGGAGGCTAGAGCGCATCTCGAGCATCAATGTGCGTAAGTCTTCGCCATGATCGTCCGCGGCCAGGTCGCGCCCCTCCGCCACCTGGGGCTCCTGCTCCGACTCCCCCTGGCGTGTGGATCGCTTATGATCAAAGTTCAGCTTCGGCTGCCTCGAGTCGTGTTTACCCATGGCGAAGAGAGCCCCACCGGGTCTCGCCGCGGATCACCAGCAACAGGCCCCCAGCCAAAAATTTACAGCAGGACACCTCCTATCCGGCTTTGGCGCTCTTGTTTATGGGCCCTAAAGTGGAAGCCGGAGGCACAAGCACGACCACCCCGCAAGACACCCGGCAGCCAGACCACACGCACAATCCCTCAAGCTCGTCGCCAGTACCTCCTCCGGGGTGCCCCAGACCAGCTCCTCACTGCGGACCAAAACTGCAGCCACGATACAAGCAGCCGGTCGCCGAGTCCTCCTTAAGTGCAGGAAAAGGGGGGGGGCGTTGGAGTCCCTCCGTGCACCCCCTTATCTACCAGCCAGCAGCTCGCAGCAGCACAAACCTCCTCCTGTGCCTCAGTGTCTGCGCTCTGGTTCCCAGCAGCCTCACCTCCGGTGCGTCGGAGCCCGCCACTCGCGGATCCCGGGCAGAGCAGGCACCACCTCCGTAGCTCCAGCCGTCTCCCGCCGGGCGCTCACAGCCGTCGCAGGACCCCACGCCAACACCTCACCTCTCACCGGTTGATGCACCGCCACACTTCGGCTCCGGGTTTCGACCTCAAAATGGCGGCCGCCTCCTCCAGGATCTGTCCCTCAGGCACTCGTCGCGGGGCGATCACCCACAACGCGCAGACCCCCAAGCTCGCCAGGCGCAGTACAAATCTGCTCATCAGTAGCTGCAATCCAAGGCCCCCACTTGTCCGGCTCCGTACACGGCGGTGAGCGGCGCCCCGGGTCCGAGCCGCCACCCGTCCGCACGGCACCTCTCGGCTCCCACAGCATCAGCTCCCGGTCTGCTCCCTCACATCAGCGCTCTCAGGCTCCAGCAATCGGCGCAGTCAGCAATGCAGGGGCTCCCAGGCGGTACGACGCCGCTCCAGCACAGGCCTTGCCGCCAGCGCCCTCCCCGGGCTCGAGTCACGGCTCTCCCCCAGACGAGCTCCAGCAGGCGCATCCGCCGGGTCCGCCCACAGGCTCTGCGGGTCTCGATCTTCTCCAGGGCGATGAAAGGCGGGAAGATCGTGCCTCCGCCGATGCAGCTCCGCCACCTTCATGTTTTCTGCCGGTTTTGGCAGCGTTGGCTCACCCCGGTGTGTAGGATAAGTTTAGGATTTCAATCCGGCCGGCGGAGCTCACTCAAAGAGCGGCCATCTCGCTGCATAGCAGGCCACGCCCCCCCTAGCTTTCTGCCAAATTTGGTGTAATTCCATTCTGCAGTCTCTACGGTATCCCTGTCCAATTTTCCTATGAAAAAATGAATGGATAAAACACGAAAGAGTTGAGGTGGAGGAAACTTTTGTGAATATTCGCCAAATGGCACCAAAGCTATTAGCGAACCAATTAATGACTTAACTATAACTACACAGTGGCGACCACCACGGGGGGGGAATGTGTGAGTGGGAAGCGTGTGTGAAGCACGTGTGCAAGAAGCGGGATGGTAGTTCAAACCCAATTTTGTTCTTTAAAATAGCGCTATAAAGCACTGACCTAAGAATAGAAAGACACTATATTTATTTTAAAGTGTTTTATTTCAACAGTCTCATACTTTTGCTTAGTACATGATTAATAACCACATAGAGTATAATTAAAACAACACTTAACCATGTTACTAGCAGCGAGAATACAATTTAAATGTTTAACAGAATTAGAATGTTTCTAGCAGCCTGCTACCCTAAAGCTACTTCTGTGTGCTACACTATGAGAGCATGGAATAGCTAACTTGCCTCTAGAGTTTCTTGGGGCACAGCACACTGCATATTTATTCACATCAGATCAGCTGTGGTTATCACACTTCAGCTGGGAAAGAGTATTCTCTCTGAAGAAAAACACAGGATCCGCTGGGATCAGCTCCTCTCATCTCTGTATTAACTCTTGCCATAATAGTGGATGGGGAAACAAACTTTACAACACAGTCATTACATCACACTACATTTACAACACAGTCATTACATCGCAACATCCTTTACAATGCATGTCACTACAACGCAGCCATTACATTGGATGTCACTATAACGCGGCCATTACAACGCATAGTACCCCTACACTATCCAACACTTACCCTACTGTTGCATCCCCTGGAGTTAGAATAGTATTTTTTAACCCTACACTATCCAACACTTACCTTAAATGCAATGTAATGGTATGCGTTGTAAATGTATAATGTGATGTAATGGAATGCGTTGTAAATGTAGTTTTAAAAAATGTGTTGTAGTGGCATGCGATGTAAATGTATGCGTTGTAAAGGATGTTGCAATGTAAAAATTGCGTTGTAAAGGCATGCGTTGTAAATGTATGCGTTGTAACGTCATACATTCGAGTGGATGGTATGCCAGTCTGGCAGGACCTCTCATGATAACTTGGTGTGAAGGCCTCACAAATTTAGTGTCAAACCTAGCAGTTTATATAGGATTGACCACTGACTTTTGGCCTACATTAGGGAACTTTCCAATAATCTGAGATATAACCATTCTACACCAGCATGATGAAAATGCGTCAACTCGGACTACATATTTAATTTACACGTCTTCTGTCAAAACCTGAAATGTAGATTTTGCGTAGCTTGTACCAGACTTCCTGATGTTATTGCAAAGTCATTGTTTAGATAAAAATACACTTTCTCAAGTTCTGCAAAAGATGACATGCTGAATGTGGACCAAAGGCTGACAGGCTAAATTAGCATGCTCAAAATGGAGTCTCACTTTAGAGGTTTATGATAGTCACTTTCTGGAAGAAATGGTTTGACTTTCTCTAGTTAAAATAGCTTTTATCAGCCCATCTTTGTTTTTTTTGCAATGTGTTCTTGAGAGTGAGTTTGGCATCCAGAGTGAATCCAAGTAAATTGGCATTCGGTGAAATTTGGGGTTCGAAGCCATCAAGGTTCATGCCATTGAGCCAGGTTTGTACTATATCTTCTTTATTGTTCTTGGCACATATTACAGGAATTCTGTCTTGGCTGTGTTGAGTTTCAGGTAGATGCTGGACATTCATGTCTGGATGATGCGTAAATAGTGTTTGACTCGGATGTTTGAAGCAGAGGAGACCTTGAAGAAGAGTTGTGTATCATCTGCATAATCTGAATCTGAATCTTGGTGCTGCTCTCTGTGAGTAGAGGACCAAATGGGTCCATGTAAGGGTTCAAGATGACAGAAGACAGTTTGGAGCCCTGGGGGATTTCGCAGGCGATAGGGATCTTTTGTGGCCTGGAAGTGCCCATGTGTCCCTTGGAAAGGTAGGAGGAGAACTATTAAAGGACATTGCTAATGAATCCTATTTTCTGTCCTCCCCTTCTCCTTTACTTGTCTCCCCTTCTCAGAAGAGTAAACACAGAGCCAAACAGCCTCCATGTTTAAACAGTTCTTAACATTGGCAGCATCTAAACTATCTGCAGCTAGTACTGTAAAGGATACAAAAAAGTGATGAATGGAATGTTTGAATTAATCTCAGCCACTACTAATTACTCTGGGCCACATCACAGTTCATTGTTATTTTGCACACCGTTCCATCTCAGGTTGGACCCAGACAAATGCAAATTAGTCTTGACCCTTCTCCAATCGGAACAGTCCAGCCCAAAGTCCCAAGTCAGGTCTTGTCTGAACTGAATCACCAAAAACCCAGGACTGATTTTGGACTACATAGGGCTCATTAGCCAAGTATAGCTTGGTTCCAGTGGCAGTGTGCACGGGACCCACAACAGGGCATAACTGTCCCACTTAGGGTGACACATCAAAGAATACAAAAAGTAATGGCTAGAATACTTGAAATAATCTCAGCCACTAGTAATTACTTGGACCACATTCCAATTCATTTTTTTTTGTACACCATGCCACTTCAGTTTGGAGCCAACTATATGCAAATCAATCTTGACCCCTCTCCAGTGGGAACAGTCCAGTCCAACCTGCCAAGTCATGTCCTCCCTGAACCGGAACACAAGCAACTGGATCTTTTTCATCCTACTTAGGGCCCATCAGTACTTTGCAACAGGGACAGGGCAGACTGGGCCCCTTCCAACTTCTGGGCTCCGGTGCTACTTCACCAGCTGCACTGCCTTAGCTAATCCGTTGTTAGTACAGGATTTACACAAAGCCTTAAACTCTGTAAAGAGCAGTTGTTATTACTACTCCAACACCATGGTATTCATTTATTTTCAAGGGTGAATGGGCAACTGGGTAATATCATGTCGGAGAACCACTGTAATGCCTCTATTCTCAGCTTTTGTCTGACATAATATTCTAGCCACTACTTTAGTAATCACAACAAGAATATCAATATTCTGTTTCTGTATTATACTTGAAATATTTAAGCATTAACTTTTCTCTTTAAAAGATATTCCGTCAATAAGTGTGGTTTTTGGAGGTTGCAGCATGCTTGATTTTATCTTGTGTTTTCTCACGGGTGCCCTCAGCACTGCGGCGATAAGACCGCACGCTGCAGATCGGAGATGAACATCGTGGCGGCTTGGGAAAGAGGCTACACTGGCAAAAACGTGGTGGTGACCATTCTGGACGACGGGGTGGAGAAGAACCACCCGGATCTCATGCAGAACTACGTAAGTAAAGCTGCGGACTTTCATTTTTTTTTTTTTTCACAAAACATGCCCGAAATCATGATGGTGGCAGGTCATTTATAGATTGAAAAGGGGCAAACGTGAACAACCACGAGAGGAAAAAGCAGACAGAAAAGAGACTCTGCAGTATAGCCAGGAAACTGATGAATTCTGGGGGAAAGTGAGAGGTGTGTTTAAGTGAGGTCAGCACGATACTGAACTCAATAAGCGATCTATGGCTGATCAGACATGCTGCCTAAATAAATGAGGCTGCATACATGGGCACCTGTGGAGCACTCAAAGACAATATAAATCCAAAAGTGTCACTAAGGGTTTGGGGCGCAAACCCCTCTCTATATTTCAGCCTAGCAGGAATAGGTAGAATCTGGCCCTTTTATAGATTGTGTAGTTGCTACTCAGGTTGTTAACTTTGGTTGTTCTTATTCTTCTTTCCTTGCTGATGACATCTACTTGTCCAGCAGTGGGTAATAACATGTTTCATGGGTTCAGCCAGTCACAGTACAGCAATATGCAATACTAACAAACTGAGTTATATAATTACAATACCATACTGACCTAATGTCAATGGATGCGGTAAAACAAATCTAGTTATACAATGCAATGGCAAGCTTCGTAGAAGAATAGCTCTACCATTCTGGGACAGGCAGGAAATGCCTTGAATTGTTGCAACAGTGAGGAAGGGAAGGAAGCTTCTACACAGTTCTTTGAGAACAGCATGTCAACACAGTGTTACATAGGTGCAAATTTTTGCCATGTACGAAGAGATGAGGAACAAAACTCACACACACAAACATGGCTGTGTTGAAATCAAAGTTGGAGGTTGGATCTAGTTTGGTGAAGCACAGGAAAATACAGTTTTATATAATGCAGTGTTTTCGTGTTTAATGCAGAGTGATCATTATGTTATACATACATTAATTATTGATCAGAAATATCTTTATCAAATGCCCCTTCATTGATTAATCAATCCTCATTACCTCATCAGGTTTTATTTTACAACACAGACTCTGTCATCTTTGGACTCTTGCTCCTAGATTCTTCCAAAGCCTTCACCTCATCATAAACATCAGCCTTAATATCCTGCATCTCCTCTAGTTCAATATCACGCCTTTTCTTTTTCTTTGTAAACATTATTGGCTCTTTCTCTTTTATACACTCACAATTTGACCCCCCTTTAAAATAAATTACCTCAAGGAATTTTAGCAAAAAAATGAGATAAATTATATATAACGCAATAATAATCAATGGGGTTAATATATTTCTAAGTACATCCCCACCAATAGTATCAGACCATTCACCAACCTTTTGCAAAACCCTTTCCAACCTCACTGAACCATGTAAAAACCGATTCCCACAATCCTAGTTCTTCAAGAACTTTAGCTTTACTCAAAATGTTAGTAATATTACAAGTTAAATATTAGTCAGCTTGCTATTATCAGGGATAAAGATGCTGCACAGTTGGACCATCAACAGGCATCAGACTCTGTCCTCCTTCGCAAGAAGGATGTCTAATGCAAGCTGATTTTGCATAACCATTGCACGCATAGCTATTAGTTTTACATTTATAATAGTTAATGCACCAGTAGTATTAGAAGCTAAGTGATTGACTAAGTTGGACAGCTTTCTAATTTTCACATCTTTTAAAGCCACGCCAATAGGAGGAATTGAAACACCAAACACATCCAGTAAAACTTTTCAAAAATTATGTTTTGTTCTTCTAAGATTCCCATTACTCCTTCCCTTTATTTTGTTCACGTTATACATTGTCATACATACAAAGGCAATATAGTAGCTTTCCATCCAATTAGGAGGGAGGTTAAAATAGAATAAATTCCGTTCTGAGTTTGTTCTTTACCAGTCAGTATAAACTATGTAGCTCACATTACACTCACTCTTAATAACACATGCTCCTGTTTTATCACTCTGAGATTTCTCACACACTATACACATTACTTATTTATTTTCTTACTTCCTTGTCAGTAATGCTAACCTTTCTCTCATTATACTCTTGAATACATTCCCGCTCCACATCACTCAGTTTACACATGTTTGTTTTTAGTCATGGTAGATTTTAGATTAGAACACATTATTAGTCTTAAATGCTTAGAAATAGATTTCACATCTTCAGACTCAGTAGAGCTTCCAAGGAGGCATTGTAGGCAGTAGCAATAAGGTGCTAGAAATTCCTGAACCACAAAAACGTTAACAAAACAATTGCAAGATAACAAATAGGTCAAAGGATACTGCAGGACTGTTACCCTCTTTAAAATAGAAGAAATGTGCAAAAGTAACAATTGCTAACTTACATAAAACTAATATACTGGGACAATTAGTTAGAGTAAATGTTTTTCTTAAATTCACCTAGGGACCTTTTTCTGTGTGTTACTTTTGTGTTTGCTACTCTATTATATGTAGTGCTTATCTATCTATTCTCATTTGCAGGTTAATCATATTCAGCTGGTGAAGGTTGACACAACAGTAAGGCAACTAGAAATATTATCGTAACCATTAAAACTATCATTAAAATTGAGCAGCATCTTTGCTTGCTAATTGCCATATTTCTTCTAAGAAAAATATTAATCAAAACAAAATCAAAAAGACAAAATCCTGCCACTGACTCTAAAGTGAAAATTAAAAAACATCCAGAAACTTCAAGTTTTTAGGTTCAGTTCATTGACTCAGTCCATATATTAGAAGTTTAAGGAAACCCTTTTGTCTTTGTCTAGATAACTAATGTATAAAACAAAATAGCATACTGTGCAAGCGAAATGGAAAACTGCACAATCTCAAAAACAAATTCAGTAACAAAAATTCAGTTCAACAAATCATTCAATATTGATCTTTTTCAATGGTCATTCATCATAGCTCACAGTGGTTCTTCAAAGATGAACAGACACTTGCCAGATCATAGATTTTTAGAACATTATCCTTTGATTCTATAATCACCGTAGAAGATCGTTTAGGAGCAGCGTACCTTCTGTTAGGCACTCTCACTCATGTTGATCTATTGACTGCTGGCTGTTCACTTTCACTGTAGTCAAAGGTGTGTCTCCTTGATCTCGGTCTTCTCTAATTGTCTTTGGTGTTTCTGTTTTATGAATCATAGAACAAAAGGAGTGAGACCCCTTAACAAGCCAAGAGGACAGAGTTGCAGAGATAAAAACACAAAACACTCTCCTAAACAAGAAACCAGTTCAAAAGTGAAAGAAATAAGCTAGATAAACGTACAACTAATACATAAAACATCAACATACAAATATATATTATATTTTTATTATTTATAGTCCATAAATATTTCCTAAGACACAAAGGGCAAAACAGTACATGTACGTATTTATGTTTTGGAATAAAATTCTACATAAAATTGCATCAAAATTTATCACAGCACTTTTCATAATGCATCATAAGATCATGAATTCATATCCTTTAAATTCAAGAATCGAATGTGATGGAAAATATGCAAAATATGCTCGTTGATGCATTTCAGTGGATATGTCTAACCACAACTACCTTCTTCTAGACAACAACACTTTTTTAACAACACATATTGCTTCTGCCTGATATGGCTCATGTAAATAACCTCAGAGGTACAAATCTCCTCCATTGGCAAAAAAGTAATAGGCATATATCAAAAGGTCCAGTCACCAGCAAGCATCCAAAGAGTCCTTTACACCCAATGATACCACCTTCAGGGGCCACTGTTCTAATGAACAGCCAAATATGGTAGTACTCCAGCACAGATTAAAGGTAAGAACAAGTGATCCAACTCACTTCTGAATATATCAGACACAATTTAATTCATTATATCCTGCTTTGACTCTGTTTTTCTTGGTAAATCCCACACTGCACAGGAACCCAACCTTTTGGTCGTTAATAATTTTTCTTCATTGTTGCCGAGCGGGGAACAGGTGGGTTAATTCGCCATGTGGCGAAGCGATTATCATAAGTTCAGCAGTGCCATGAACCTCTTGATTTTTTGTTTGGTTTTCTGTCTGTTTTTTTTCCTGATGTTGATTGTTACCTACCTCTGGATCAATGCAGCGAACTAGAGCTTAACACTGTGAATTTGTAGTTTTTGCCACTAATTCTTCATCTGCAGTTTTCACTCTCTTCGTGTGCGGTGCTTGGATCTCCTGTGGCAAAGTTCCACATTTCATAAAAGTGTTTGTCACAAGGATGACACTGAAAAGACTATTCCACCTTGTTTCCAAAGAGCTATTTTGGACATGATTCTTCACTAGCACCCATGCTACAGGCTGGAGATTATGGTTAAGCCTGGGCATATTATTACGCTTCGCTGACAGAGCATGCATAGTTTGCAATACTACGCAAAATGGATGTAGCACAGTGGAAATCTGTGCTCCAACATGTAGCGTCGCACTAATAGCAACATAACCCACAAATGCTTTGCTACAGCAATTTTACATGCTAGAAATCGTATAACCAATTCACAAAAGTGAACTGTGAATGAAAAATGTTAGGCAATGAGAGAGGTGATGATTTTGGGGTCCCCCCTAACCTATGGGGAGGACCAAGCTGAAGCCTTGAACACAAAGAGCATATCATGCTGGTGAACGATTCCGTGGTGGTCCCTTCCTCCTAGGACCACCCCAAGCACAGTTATGGGCAAAAATACAATCCCAGCCAAAGGCCCTGCAAAGCATTATGGGACGAGGTTAGCAGTGGGCAGTGAATATTATAGTGTCCAATATCAAAATAATTCTACAAAGAGCTGCAGTTCAACTAGTCGTTACTAGATGTCCCTCACGAGTCAAATGCAAAAGCATTGAAATTATTATTACATCAAGCTGCAGTTCCACTAGTCGTTACTAGATGTCCCTCACGAGTCAAATGCAAAAGCATTGAAACCCTTTCATGAAACTTTTGCATTTGACTCGTGTCGACTCGTGAGGGACATCTAGTAACGACGAGTGGAACTGCAGCTTGATGTAACAATAATTCAAGCCCACCCGCAGACCTGACCGGCCACAAGAACTACTGACCCATCTCTCTCCTCACCTTCGAAGCCAAAGTCACTGAAAAGATCATCAACAACAAGCTCACTAACATCATAGAAGCCAACTTGGTCCTCGAATCTTTTCAATCCGGATTCTGCAACAACTACAGCAGAGACCGCTTAGCAAGGTATCTGATGAGGGCACTGTGAGGCCCTTTGGAAATTCAGCGTTTCCAACAAATTTGAGCCGGAGCTTTAATGTTGTACGAATTCGGGAAACCTATGATTATATCAAGAGATTAAGCCCTGATGAAGTTCTAAGTGTTTGTGGAATGAAACGCGCTGGCTTAACTATTTGTGTAAATAAAAAGAAAGGACATTTGAAAAAATTAAGAATTTCTGAAAATACATTTGATTGGTCATCTTTACCTGGTGCACCTCCATATGCTTCATTAACCACAGCACCGAGACCGCCATCCTAGCCACCAAGGACGACCTCTGTACCCTCCTGGACCAGGGCCACACAGCAGCTCGCATCCTACTAGACCTCTCTGCAGCCTTCGACACCATCTCCCACCGCACACTAACCGCCAGACTCCATGACACCAGCATCTGAGGAACAGCCCTTGATAAGATTCGCTCCTTTCTCACTGGCCCAACCCAAAGAATCAGACTCCCACCCTTCCTCGCAAAAACCCACAGAGATCAGCTGCGGAGTACCCCAAGGATCCTTACTCAGCCCCAGGCTCTTCAACATCCACATGGCCCCTCTCGCCACCATCATCAGAAAACAAGCACTCAGCATAGTATCCTAGACAGACGACACCTAGCTCATCCTCTCCCTCTCCAACTAACCCGACATCACCAGGCACAGCTTCCAGGAAGGTATGAAAGACGTTGCCTCCTGGATGAGCAACAGCTGCCTTTAGCTCAACTCAGAGAAAACGGAAGTCATCGTCCTCAAATCCACCCCTTTGCATGGGACCACACCTGGTTGCCCACCTCCCTCAGCAGCCTCCCACAGACCACGCTCGCATTCTCGGCATCATACTTGACTGCTCCCTCACCATGCACCGACAGATCAACGCAGTATCCTGCACATGCTTCAACACCCTCTGCATCCTCCACAAGACTTTCAAACCGATCCCCCCCTGTATCCAGAAGGATCATCACACACACACTCATAACCAGCAGACTGGACTATGGGAACGCCCGCTACACCGAATAAACAAATCTCTACTCCTCAAATTCCAGACTTCGGGAGCAACCTAATTGATAACCCGACCTCCTGATCTGGTTCTGAATATGCATGGGATGTGTGCAAGTAGGAGTCCTGCTGAGGGGAGATGTCTTTGTGGGTGGTGGAAGAAAATGCATCTGTTCAGGTAGGTAGGGCCTGAATTGTGTAGTGTCTTGAATGTGTGTGTGAGGAGAATTAATTTGGTGTATTTGTGTATTAGGAGCCAGTGTGTGTGATGTGAGTTCTGTATAGAAGTTTGAGGATGAGTCTGGCTGGCGAGTTCTGGATGGTTTGCAAATTCTACTGAGTTGCATGGTGATCCAGGCAAGAGGGTGTTTGATGGGGACTATGGCCAGAGTGACTGTTTTACTAGTGTTGCTTTTGAGCCATTTGATGCTATTCCTCAGCATCTTCAGGATGAAAAAGCAGGATGCAGTGTCGGCGTTGACTTGTGCAGTCATGCCCAGTTTGCATTTGATGGTTATTCCGAGGTTCCTGGCATGGGGTGTGGGTCTGAGTTTGGCCGGCAACCAGTTGAAGTCCCATTGTGAAGTGTTCTAGCAGAAGGTCGGTCCTTTTGACTTGTCTGTGTAGAGCTTGAGACAGTAGCGACTTCTGTCATGCTATGGCGAACATGCTTCTCGTGTTGGGGTCTTGTCCAAGTATGGGTATAGTAGGAGGGAGATGGGTCTGTAGTTGGAAAGCGTAGCTGGTTCAGCGGATGGTTTCTTGAGCGGGGCATGTTGTGGCATGTTTATATGTGTCCAGGAACTTGGCTAAGTTGATGGAGGCATTGAGGATGGGTGTTAGTGCTTCACTGGTCGGTAGGAGTCCTTTTGTGAAGGCCTCGTGGGAGCAAGGGTCACATTCCAGCTTTGTGTGCAATTCCACTGGCTGGAAGGTGGTTTTGCAGGAGATATCCCCACATACAAGTCAAGAAATTCCCAACCAAAAAGTTTCCCAATGCGCCCAGTCTTCAGCTAAGGTTATTTGTTTTAAATTTTATGGATAGGTTGAGTAAATAAGGGTAAAGATTTTGTCGGGTGACACAGTAGTAGCACTTTTCATTTTAGGTTGTAGAAAAATGTATTTCTTTATTTACTTTGAAGGCTTTATATAGCTCAAACTTGACCCTTGCGGTTATCAGAGTGCTTTACAAGGGAAGAAAGATGTACAAACACTGTATGCCATAGTTATGTCTTTCTATACAAACATCTGTTATGCGAGTTAGATACATTGTTCTTGTGAGTTTACTCATGAGTAGAGACTTTTTCTTCCTTCTTGAAAGATGCAGTAGAGGGATTCAGTCTGGTTTTTGAGGGCAGTGCATTCCATATCCTAGGAGCGATTCCAGAGAAGGCCCGTTGTATGTTTTCTTTTTGGCAAATCGTTGTGGTTTCAGAAGAAGATTGCTGGAAGTTCTGGAGGATCTGTTACCACATGAGAGCACTATTTTCTGGGCCAGATAACTCGGGGTGTTGTGATGAAGGGCTTTGTGAGTCATGCAAGCAAATTTTAGTTTAATTCTTGCTTCGAATGGTAGCCAGTTGCGAGCTCTGAGGTCGGGGGAAATGTGGCAGTTTCTTTTGGAGCTCATGATGAGCTTGGCCGCTGAATTGATTGAGGCTCTTAGAGGGGCGGTTGTAGATCTGGGAAGTCCTCAAAGAGTTGCACTCCCATAATCTAGTCCGGGGATCAGTAGTGCTTGTACTGTCAATTTGAAGTCATTTGCGGGAACAAAGGGTTTTACTTTTCTAATAGTGTTCAGCTGAATGTTTGCTCCTTTTGTTGTGGCACTGATATGTTTCTGCATGTTTAGATTTCTGTCATGTGTTAATCCCAGCGATTTTGCTAAATTGATAATATGAGGTTGGCATTTGAGTGCTGTTAGTTGTTTAAGCCATTCTTCTAAGATGGTTGTTTGGTTGGGTGGAGCGATTAGGAGGAATTCAGTCTTGAGGGTGTTTAGTTTCAGGTGGTTTTCTGCCAGCCAAATCTGAGTTTTTTTTAAAGTTGAGTTGAGAGATTTGATGTCCTCCAGAGAAGTGACCTTTAAGTATAGTTGTATATCGTCTGCGTACATGTGATAGAGGAAGTTTGAGGAGCTGAGAATTTTGGTGAGCGGTTCCATGAATAGGTTGAAAAGTGAAGGTGAGAGGGATGAGCCCTGCGGGACACCTAATGTGACTAGGACGGCCATGTATAAGGATTGATTGACTTTGAATCTTTGGGATCTATTTTGAAGGAGAGAGGTGAACCAATTCAGTACAGATCCTGTTAAGGCCATTATATATTTTAGGAGGTCTAGAAGATTGTCATGTTTGACGGTGTCAAATGCTAAAGATAGGTCGAGCAGGATTAGCAGACAGGCTTTGTTTTGGTCTAGGATTTTTAGTGCATCATCCACTATGTGGGTCATAGCCGACTCAGTACTGTGCCCTGCACAGAAGCCGGATTGGTGTTGGTTGAGCAGGTTGAAATGTTCGATGTGGTTGCCCAGCTGGATGTGTGCACAGTTTAGCCTGAGTTGGGATTTTAAAGATCGTGCGGTAATTATTTAAGTCTGTGAGGTCTGCCGTTGGTTTCTTTAGGATGGGAGACACCTGCCCAGATTTAAGGTTTTCTAGAATAATTCCTTGAAGCAGAAAGGTATTGATAATCTTGGTTCATAGTGGCAGTAGAAGAAGTATGAACTATTTTAGGTAATTTGCGGGAAGAGTACCGATTTAGTGGTTATTGGGGTTCAATAACGTGAGTGCTTTTAAGATTGCGTCTTCACTGTAAGTTTTGAAGGAGTACCATGCGGTGTTATTTTAGAGGGCAAACTTTGGTGTGCATAAGTTAAGGGTTGCTAGAGAGGGAGATGTGGTGTCTTTATGGGTGTCAGCATTAATTACTAAGGCCTTATGTAGGTCCATCTTCATGTTTTGTGTCTTCTCAGTGAAGAAGGAGGCAAATTCTTCGCAGCTGGGTCGTTCCCTTGGTTCTACTTGGGGGGGGTGGGAGTAAGGTAAGCCATTAGATTGTGCTTTGACTAATTCCTCATTTAGTCTGCCGTCGTACCATGGTTTGGAATCTTTTGTGGAGGGCTCTTCAGTTGTAGCAGAGCAATTGTGTCTATTACCGTGGTCAGAGAATTAACTCCTTAAAGGCGGCGCGAATTTCACCGCGGTGCGGGAGTTCTAATGAGTGGGCGGGGCTGCATCTGCCAACGGTCATGCGCACCACTGGGCAGGTAGTGCTCGCGTCGACCGTTGGCCGACCCGAGCACAGAACCTTCAGGGGGAAGCAAGAGGTTGACACTAGAGGATGTGAGCAAATCCATGCTGGCATTTTTTAGGTTCCTTTTCCATATATAAGGTTTCGTAGGTTGGGCTGAATATAATTTTACTGCTTCATTAATGAAGAATATGATGGAATGGTGGTCAGACCAATCACAGGGAGGATCGTTTCAAGTTATACGGAGTCAGCATTGGAGATGACTAAGTCAAGTCCCCTTGTCATGTGTGGGTCTGTTGCAGATTTGGGTACGGTCGAGGTCTGTGAGGAATGCTTTGAGACTATTTAGCCTCGAGTCATTAAGGTCGTTCCAATGAAGTTTGAGGTCTCCGAGGAACATATGGGTTCTTTGTTGTCCGGTATTTGTAGTCACGATATCCATGAATTATTAGATGAAAGTGAGGTTGTCACCTGGAAGGTGGTAGAATGTGTGCAATGAACAGACTGGTTTGTTGTTGCTTGTAATATCAATACAAAGGTTTTCACATGAGGATAATACCGGTGAATGAGATCGGTTCACTGACAGACTGTTCCGATGTATGCAGGCAATACCGCCCCCTGGTTTATCAGTTCTGTCTAATCTGGTGATGCCATGTTTGGGGGGACCAGAATATCAAGGATAGGCGCAGATGATTCATTTAACCAGGTTTCGGTCAGAATTAAGAAGACGGGTTCATGAGTGAGTATGAGATCACCCATATCAGCTGCATGTCTTGAGGCTGATCTACAGTTTAGCAGTATACATTTGAGATGGGACTTGAAAGGAGCTAGAGTTTTTTGTGTGAGGGAGTGTAGGAGAGTAGGGTCTGCTATCCTATGGTCACCCCAAATTTTTGCTTTTTGCTTCACTGGTTTTTGACATATTGAGGCTGTGGGCCTGCTAATCAGACCCCCAGCCTGCTGTTCTCTCTAACTAAATTGACACTATGCACCCTAGGTGCATAATCAATTGGAAGTGTATCACCCTGTGAGCCCCTGTACCAGTGTACACTAGGTACCCAGGGCATTGGTGTATCTAAGGCCTGCCAGGGGCTGAAGCATGTACTATGCCACCCCAGGCTTGGCCTAACAAATTTGACACAACTGGCTGATCACTCAGCTGGGGTAAGTTGGTGTAACCACCTCTTACTTAGGTGTAGTATACCTATACCTAACCTTAAATGGGACACCTGGTAACCTATAAGTCACTCCTATGGCAGGCCTTAACAATCCTGAAGGCAGAGTGCTTGGTTCCATGTGAGATGGTGCTCTGGCATGAGCTGAGCCTGTCTGCAGTGGTCGGAACAACTTCCTTCTACCGTTTCCAGATATCGTCATACCATATACTCTTAAGTGCATTATGAACCTCGCGGTTAAATGCTATCTTTGGTTTGGCTTTATCAAAACATGTCGAGTAAGGTGTCATACGAATTGGAATACTAACCCCTCGCCAATTCTGGCGACGGGGATAGCATTCCACCCTTCTAGAGGGACACGACATGTACAGTACCTGAAACCCGGGTAAAATCAGACATAGCCTCAGCTCCACAAAATGGATGCTGCCACCACAGACACAAGTCTGCCCTCCTGCTGCTGGGAGTCCTTCCAGCTTGGGAGACGTGGACAAAGGGTTTCAAGTCAAGTCAAGTCAAATGATCTTTATTCGGAATTTGTATTTCCATAAAAGTACATCCAGGTTAAAAACACACATAAAACATTAAAAGTATTTTAAAAAACAATAATTTTTCAATAGGGTTAGAGCAGCATATATATAACATAAAGTGCTTAATACACAGAAAGGATATACATAATCTAACAAGATTTCCAATTGGGTTTGGCAGCAAATAAGCATAAAATACGAGGTGCACAGTAGGGACAAACATGATCTATTAATATATGAGATTGTATATGCCACCTTATCCGTTTCTATAAAAATCACACATGTCCAAACATGCATAAAATAATTAATTCAATTTACTATTTATAATGAAATAATGCTAAAGTGCAGTATACATTCAGTAGCCAATTATGTATGTTCCATGCTAGCCCTAGATCTTATGCAGGTTTTTATAAAGCAGTTTACCATGTGTATAACCTCGTCTATCGACAACATTTGTAAAAATTTTAATGCCAGGGTGAGGTCTCTTATATTATGTTTACGAAGAATCGGCATTAGATATTGACGGGTGTACAACTTATAATAACCGCAG
This sequence comes from Triturus cristatus, assembly GCF_964204655.1. NCBI lineage: Eukaryota > Metazoa > Chordata > Amphibia > Caudata > Salamandridae > Triturus > Triturus cristatus. The sequence continues at coordinate 616,429,012 of NC_140583.1, read as the reverse complement.
AAAAAAAGGAAGTGCAACAAACTTTGTTTTCCACCTTCTGGGCAAGGACAATCCAGCTCTTCTAGGTTTTTGTTAAAGCCAAGGGGGAAACTTAGTAAATTGACGATACTTCCTTCCCGGAACCTAAATAAAAGACTCCGGTTCCATCTTCCAATTGGGATCGACAGGTATCTGCGGGGTTTAGCTAGGTTACCATTGTCTGGGTCTGTTAGTGGCAAGTATTTAATAACAACAGGCTTTACCAATTCAGATCTCCTGCGTTCCTCTTTATATAGATCAAATAGTGCCCGTTTTACACCGTTCTTATGGGAAGGGGCAATGATATTAGGGGAGCTAAACAGGAGACCTTGACCCACACTCAGCAGACTGTTGTTAACTGCATTTAACCAGGGGACAAGGTGGGAGCTTTCAAGTAATAGACAATCAGATATTATGCTGCGTGTTAGAAGTGCAGCTGGGTTGGACCAAATTTTTATCCAAAAAAGTGCAGGCCTTGACCTAATAAAATCAGAAATGTATGGCATCCTTAGTTCATTATGACAGATGAATGTGGGCGCACAGGGAACACCCCCCAGTACCTTTCTACAAAATCTATTTTCCTCCAGCTGGAGGGGGGTGCTGTTGCAATAACCCCACACTTCTGCTCCATATGTCCCAGTTGGGTGGCATTGGGTACGGTAAATGTTAAGCAGGGGGGAAATGACATCGGCCAGTTTGGGTTGTTGGAGAGATAAAATTGAATTAATCGATTTACCAATTTTATTTCTCGCATAGGCAGCATGTGGCTGCCATGAGCCTGTATTAGAAAATAATAACCCTAGATAAGGGAAGGTGCTGGTGCATTTTAATACGTTGTCCCCCGATTTTATCGAAGTGATATTATACTTTTTTGGCCCACAGTTCATGATGAAAGATTTTTTAAAATTGGTACTTAGGCCCAAGTCGGACATAAAAGCAACAAACCCAGTTATTAAAATGCGTAAAGCATTCGGAGTACGCCCCATTAGTACTGCGTCGTCCGCATAGAGAAGAGTAGAAATGGGGGAACCATTTATGATTGGTACGTCCTTAGTGTTCGTGCTCAAAGAGCGGCTCAACCCGTTAATGTACAAAATAAAAAGCAGTGGGGCGAGTACACAGCCCTGTCTTACTCCTCTGCTAATAAAAATATCATCTGATAATTCGCCATCATTGTTGATGCGTACTCTCGCCTTTAGATCCCTGTGTAGATAGGAAAGAAAATAAACCAATGAGCTATCTAAACCGTAATCCAACAGAAGTGACCACAACCTAGAACGATTAACGAAATCAAACGCTGAGCTCAGATCCATAAAACCTAAATAAAGCGGGGACTTTTTAACAATAGTGTATTTGGCCATAATTAAGTTCAAGTTGAGGCATTGTTCAACTGTACCCACATGGCTTCTAAATCCCAGTTGGCTGCAGTGTAGAATATTATTATCCTCAGCCCAATTACGTATTCTTTTAAAAATTACCCTTCCGAGAACTTTTAGCGTATTGTCGATCAGTGAAATCGGACGATAACAGGCAGGATCCGACCTGTCATCTTTTTTAAATATTGGTACGATGATACTATTCGACCAGGAATCGGGAATTGAGCTGTCAGCCAAGTTATTAAATAGATTACATAATAAGGGGGCCCAGAAATTAATTTCAGATTTAATCTGGTCGATAGAAAGACCGTCCGGGCCTGGGGCTTTATTGCTGGTGCTCTCGAGTATGGCGTCCTCCACCTCAGATAATAAAAAGTTGAGTCGATCAACAGTATTAAATGAGTGATCAATATCTAGGGAAGAGGGTAATATAGCGTAGATTTTGGAAAAATGCTCTACCCACGCTTCACTAGTTATATTACAGTTAATTGGTTTGATGTTAGAACCAAAAGATCTTAGGGACTTGACTTCTCTCCAAAAACCAGTCGTGTCCTTTAGTGAGGCAAAGCGTGTGAGGGATTCCCAGTGATTAATCACTAGGGCCTCAGATCTAAGGCGTAATGCAGATTTGTATTTTGATCTTAGTTCTCTCACTAATTGATCATCCCTCGGATTGGTTTTTAAGGCTGCCCTCAGGTCCCTATTGGCCCTAGAGCAGGAGGAGTCGAACCAGCGAGGGCCATGATCTATATTAGGCCTGGCTGGTTTAGAGCATTCTCTTTTAATAGCCCCGCAGAGATTACCAAAGGCAATGACCACATCCTCGCCTGGACTAGTATACGACAGACAGGTCTCTACTATCATAGGGTGCTTTTTGATGACTCTAGCTAGGATATCTTTATTATCCACCCCTTTCCATATTAGTCTTAGTCTGTCAGTGGATAAATCCAAATGATGTTGATCCCCCAACACTGTTCTCGATGTAGCCTTCAAGGTCTGAGGATTATCTAGGCATATTCTAAGAGGATAGTGATCACTATAGGCGGAACAGATAACTTCAGCTTTAGAAATTATATCACACAATGAGGGACAGATAAGTATATAGTCTATCGTGGACGCACAACCCTGACCTATGTATGTAGGTGTTAATGTATTATTTACGCTAGATCCAGCAGTGTCCATTGCATTAACTAAATCACGGGAGGCTAGGTGATTTTTCAGCTCTTCACCGTTCCTGCATGGGGGACTATTACGATACATATGAGCATTAAAATCCCCTCCAATGCAAATGCCATCAAAAAACCCATACTTCTGCCCCTCCATTACTTCATCAATAAAATTAAACAATGACTGAAAATTATTGTTGGGGTGAGTAATAAAATCATTATTATAAAAATTAATTAAACATAATTTCATCCTGTTAATGTACTTCATAGCCATAAAACATTTACTTGGGGTAGGAATCAATTTTGTTTGTACCCCGGATTTTATTTTAGTCCAGATAGATAATCCACCACTGGGGCGTCCCATAGTTGAAACAGAAGCCTTTTGATTATAACAACAAAAACCATCCATAGTAGGTGTAGTTGTACTCCAGGTTTCTTGTAGCATCAATATGTCACAAATATTTTTAACCCATTCTAACCATTCTTTAATTTTCATTTTGGTATTAAGTCCCGCTATATTCCAGCTTACAACGGATAGTTCGGAATCATGGGACAATAATCTATAGTTAGGGGGTTTTTCTTTCTCTACAGTCCAAGCAGGAGGTTGTGGGACTTCCATAATTTCGGCAATTGATTCCAATAGTGAAGGATCAGCCGAATTAGTCAATGGAGGTCAATCTAACGTGTCTAAATCTGACAAAGGTGCAAATCTATTATACATATTGAGCGGAGGTAGGGTTGACTGGAGTTGTGTGAAGGGTGGCTGGAAATGCATTTGTGGAAATTGGTGTTGCAGTAAGGGTGGCCGTGGTTGCATTATGGGTTGTCTGTAAAAATAACCCAAAGGTAGCATAGATATAGCTGTGGAAATGGCGAAACCGTTACCATTTCTGTTAAGCAAAAATCTTACGGTACCAGGGTTTTTAAAATTAAGAACAATGCAATCACCTTCTTTGTCTTTAATTAAGGGGCCAACCCAAGACACCCTACGAGCAGATAAAATCTCTCTAGAGATATCAAATCCAACACCTTTATGCTTAATTAGCCAGTCTATGCATTTATTTTGTAATTGCGCCCATGATTCCCCCTGTTCCTCTCTCAACATTGGTACTCCTGCAAGAACTAGAACGTAGGGACAAGCGTCCGGTGGTAGGTGTAAGGCGGGCCCCTGATGTTTAAGAGGCTTATTTGTCCCTACATGCCCAGTGCCTTTGTTATTGTCAGCAGTTGGTCTTGTGGCTGTTATAGGGTAGATGGGACCACTATTATTATTGTTGACATTTTTATTAGTGCTAGCAAAAGGGCCAATTAGTCTAGGAGCAGGAGTTGGGGTGGATTTGGGAGATAAATTAGGTTTTGTCAGATTTTTCCCTCCTTTAGTATTTCTTGGCTTGGTTGTGGGTAGTACAGGAGAAAGGGCTGATGTTCCAGGGTTATTCGTGCCCCCACCCGGTATGTTAGACACTTCCTGTTTCTGTAGTGACATAGTATGGCTTACAGATTCGAGTTGTTTTATGAGACGGTCAGCTCTGATTTGATCCAGGATGACATGTCCCTTTCTTTTTGCTTCTTCATTCTTAACCAGGTTATCTAATCTGTCCAGTCTTTTAAAAACATTATTAAACTGATTGATCATTGACTTTTCTAGTCGGTTAAAAATAGTATCCACTATGGTTTCTATAAGGTTCCCATTCTGTTTCGTGAGATGGTAATTGTCTCCCATTAATGTAGTTTGGGTCCATATAGTATTAAAAGGTCCACTCGAGTCCACAGTGGTTGCAGTGGGAATATCCTCATCCGCAACCGTGGTGTCTTTGTCCATCGCATGAGCAATTTGAGCCTCTGTGAGCTTTTGTTTATTCCACAAGCACTGAGGCGTCGGCTGATTCTTGCTCATTGGGGGTCTTTTTCTTTTATTAGCGCTGAGTTTGGAGGTACCCCTTTTGCGTTTTTCCCCTCCCTGTCTATTACTGGTGTCATTAGGTCCCACAGTAATGACATCATCCTGGGAGGCAATTGTAATAGTAGGAACAATTTCAGGCAAAGGGGATACAGGTGGTGGTGGTACTAATGCCGGCTTTGTAATAACAACAACTGGTGATAGAGGAATTCCAGGGCTATTTGGCCGTGGTAACGAATCGATAATATTGTGGGAACAGCTCATGGACATTCTTCTCTCAGTGTCGGCTATTTCACTAGATACCAGGTTCAGGGCATTTTCGAGTAAGGACTCAAATGTAGCAGGGGGGAACGGAAAATCGTCCTGTGTAATACCAACATTGACAGACTCCATGTTTGAATAGATTTTAAGACTCACCAAGGCGTAATGTAGATGATAGAGGGGAGGCCCAGCCCTGCCTCCTCCTGCCCCGGACGGCCACAGACGGCCCGCCCTCTGCCCGGGCTCAGCCCGCGACGCGGAGGGAGGCGCGTGTTTTTAAAGCGCCTCCGGGCGCGTTGGCGGCGTCAGCGGCCGCAGGGGTGCTTGGGAGCTGTAGTCTCCCCCCGCTCTCGGCCGCAAGTGTGGTGATGGCGGCGGCGGGGGAGACAAACAGCGAAGAGTGACCAGGGCAACAACGCCAGCAGCGCTGGCGTGACGGTGATCCGGACGGCTCCCTCAGCGGCTCCCTCAGCGGCGGCAAATGGTAAGTGGCGGAGTCGGTCGAATTCCCCACTCCACAGTGGAGGCGCGTGTTTTTAAAGCGCCTCCGGGCGCGTTGGCGGCGTCAGCGGCCGCAGGGGTGCTTGGGAGCTGTAAGGGTTTCCTGCCAGGGGAGGTGCGAGCACCACCCCAGACAGGATTTTGTGTATTGGTCAGGTAGGGCTTGAAAGGAATCAGACATGCCTGAGGCTCACAAGGAGCCTCGGTGCATATGCCAGTTCAAACCGGTCCTGGGGCACACCAGCCCTGGACCTGGGGTGAGCTGGACAAAGGATTGGGGGTGTAACCACCCCCCTTCCTGGTCCCACCCTTAGGAAGGGACCTAGCAGGTAGTCCGGCCCCTAGAATCCGCTTAAAGGTAGGAGCTGTGTCCTAAGACTTCAGACATCCTGGAATCAACTTAACCACAAGAAGAAGACGGGAACTTCGACGCTCTGCTGCACAGAGGACTGAAGGAAATCTCCCCTATGGTCAGGGAGTGACCATCTTGCTAACGCAAGCACCAACCAGCTATTGAACATCTGCTTTGCCCCCGCCTCCTGCCGGAGCCCGAGCCCAGAGCCCGACAAGACCTGGACCTCCAGACCTCTCACCGCCCGATCCACAGTCCCTGAAAAGAAGGAACCCGTGGAGGCACCGAGACACGTGGAGCCAGCCATCTTGGAAGACCGACGACAAGCTGCAAGCGCAACGACAGAGGCTCCCTCCAAGTTGTGCTTTGGGTCCTGAGAAGCCCAACCACCGAGCAGCATCTGCACCAAAGGTGAGCCCTCCAGCATCTCCACGATCTGCGTGGGGCCCCTCTGCACTTTGCATCTCGACGCGCCTGCCCGGTCCCTGGCCCGTTGGCTAGTGGCCATTTTGGCGACGAACTTTGAAATCAACGACACTGGTCTGGTTGCTCCAGACTGGCCCTAGCTGCTCTCCAAAAGAGCAGCCCCTCTGACCTTGCTGGTCAGAACAATCAGCTTTCTTGAACTTCCACGACTCCTGCCTTTGCCAAGGCTTGTTTGCTTCTTTCGAGTCGCCGACACCGCCGACAGCGAGAGCCTGCGTGGGACAGCTCGTGACTCGACTCCCGGACGTCGTCGACCTTCAGGGACCACGTGGCTGCGGAGACAAGCTACACCTAACCACCTGCTTGCACCCGACCTCGCCTGGTACCTACCTGGTGCCACGCCGGTCACTGGCTAGTGACTGTGAACACTGTCCCCTCTGCTTTCAGGTCTTCTACAACCCCGATCCACCCTTGGATCCAACGCAGCTCTTCTGGACCAACCGCCTGCAGCATCTTTGTCTTCAGGCTCCATTGAATCGATAGAAGAAACCCGACGCACTTCGAGACCTATGCACCCGCTTCCTGTGGGTGAGGTAAAGCTGGCACTCCGGTGCCCAAGTGTAGAGAAACATCTCTAGTGTCTGTGTTTTGAATCTTGAGATCGTAGTCCATCCAGAAGACCCTTTCTGCAGTAACATTTTAACTTTTACGCACCCATTGAAAACCTATGGGAGCCCGTGTGTAACTTTCCTCACTGCACACGCGACCCGTGGACCTCCTGATCACTAACTGAAGTTAGCTCCTTGTAGGCCCAGCGATTCTAGAGGCCCTAGGCCTTTTCCCTTTCCTGTTCGTGGTACATATACCACTATTTTAGTATATGGTTTGAGTGGCCACCAGGGCCCATCCATATAAAGTGCAACTTCTGTATATTATAACGTTGTCTTGTTTAACGATTTGTGCTCCTGTGCTCATAAAGAGTCTAGGGGATACTTTGAGAAATAAATACATATATATTTTGAATATATATCTGTGTGGTGTCCTTTCATTGGTATAAAGGGGGGTTACATTTGGTAAAACAGCCTGCGTAACACGCTTTAACGAGTTTAGCCTCAAAGACTGCTTAGCCTACGCTACCACTAGAGCAGCTAGTCCGAAAAGGTTGACTTACAACCACACCATAAGGGTTGCTTGGCATGGTACAAGGTGGTCACTTTAACTAGTGAACATCATATACCAGGCCAACTTCTCACATTGGTGAGCAGCGGTGGGATTTGAGCTTGCTGTGTTTTACCATTGTAATCTCTTGGTTACCAATTGAAAGATCACATAGGTACCTGTAGGTACATATAAAACAAGATAGATATACTTAAGTTCTACTGAACTTAGTTGTTGTAGAGCAAAGGGAGTAGCACACCCTGACTACAACTACTAGATAGGTTTAGTAGGAAAACCCAAGTGTAGGTAGATTGCAACACATCCACCCACACTTAAGAGCAATGGCTGGGGCAGAGGGGTCCAATGTACCCATCTCTGTTGAGAGTGACCCCCAGAGGGCACCATCCATCTTTGCTACCCTAAATCAAAATGAGCTCAGGCAGTTGGCAAATATCAGGGGCCTTAAACAGCCCAAGAACCCTACTTCTGCTGAACTCAGAGAGCTTTTACAGGCTGATGAAGATCAGAAAGCTCTCAAGAAAGCGTCCCAGTTAGGCCCCTTAGGGACTGGAACAAGAGGCCCCCCTTCTGAAGATGCTACTGAGGTACCCCTTTCCAATAGTCACCCCTTAGATGAGAATCATACTACAGAGGATGAAAGTGATAAGGGTACTGATACAGAAGGTAGTGAGGATGAAGGGAGAACTAGCCCAGTGCCAAGTGTTATACGTGGCCCAGCTAACCTAAGGCTATTGGGGACTGACAATGGGATCATCCCATTGGCTCTCCCCAGTGGACTTAACCAGGGGCTTGGGAGGCAAAGGAATCACTCAGGTGAATCTAATGCTTCTCATACCTCTAGAGGCTCTCAAGGTCACTCCAGAAGAAGGATGACCACCCCTCAGAGGAGGGAGCATGAGGCCAGAATGAAGGAAGCTCAGCTGAGAATCAGGAGACAGGAGCTAGAAGTAGCTCTGATGGAAGAGAAACTGAGTAAGGCTAGGCAACTTAGAGAGAGTGGGTCTATACCCACTGGTGGCAGCATTGTCCCTAAGGACAAAGATAGGGTCTTTGACAATAGGAACCTGTCCAAGGTTGTGCCCCCCTACAAAAGTGGGGATGACATCCACAAATGGATGACTGCTCTTGAGAGAGCCTGCAAAGTGCAGCAGGTTCCTGAAGACCAGTGGGCAGCAATCTTATGGCTCTCCTTTGAAGGAAGAGGCAGAGATAGACTCCTCACTGTTAGGGAGGAGGATGCCAGAAATTACAGAGCCCTGAAGAGTGTCCTAGTTGATGGGTTAGGCTTAACCACTGAACAGTACAGGTTAATGTTCAGAGACACCCAGAAGACACAGACTCAGGACTGGTCTGAATACATTGAATGTGCCACTAAGGCTTTGGAGGGTTGGTTGCTGGGAAGTAAGGTATCTGATTATACAGGATTGTACAATTTGATGATGAGAGAACAGATTTTAAATAACTGTCAGAACCAGCAACTGCATCAACACTTGGTTGACTCAGATCTGACCTCTCCCCAAGAATTGGGAAAGAAGGCAGACAAATGGGTCAGAACCAGGGTTAAGCAAAAGAACCAGAACCAGGGCCAAGGGGGTGATCAGAAGAAAACAGACCAAAAGGGTGGAGATCAGAAATCTAAAGACCAGAAGTCTTCAACAGGGCCCCAAACTAGTACTAACGAGGGTGGGTCCCAGCCTAAAGGGAAGAAGAAAGAAGGTCCAAAGAAACCCTGGTGCAAATCTTGCAAGAATACAACTCACTGGACTAGTGATTGTAAAAAGGGTGGAGCCCCCAACACTGTTGCCCCTAAGGCACCTGCTCCCAGTACTACTGTTAGCAGTGTTGGTCCCCAGACACAGGGTGTAGTGGGAATCACTATGGGAACTGAAGGAGATTCTGACTTAGACAGAACCCTGACACAGGCAGTCTTGATCTGTGATGGGGACATGGATTTGTCCCTGACTGTGAGCCCCAGTAACATAGGCAAGTACAGACAGACTCCTTTAATAAATGAAAAAGTGGCTCAAGCCTACAGGGACACATGTGCCAGTGTCACCATGGTGACACCAGGCTTTGTGGACCCTGGACAGTATATACCAGGTGAGAATTACCTGGTGACCAATGCCAGCAATGCCACTACTTCACATAGTGTGGCAGTTGTTAACTTCTCATGGGGAGGGGTAACTGGCCTCAAAAGGGTTGTGGTTAGCGCAGACCTCCCAGTAGAATGTTTGTTGGGCAATGACCTAGAGAGTTCTCTATGGTCAGAAGTGGAGTACAGGACACATGCAGAGATGTTAGGTATATCACCACATGTCCTTGCTGTGACCAGGTCACAGGCCAAAAAGTGCCTTACTGAACCACAGGTCTTGGATCCTGGAACAATGGACCAAACACCTACCAAGAAGAAGAACAGGAGGGTAAAGGCTGTGCCTTCCCCCCTGCCTCAAAGTGATGATCAGCCTTCCCAGGAAGATGATCTAGAGAACCCTGAAGGAACTGTCCCTGAAGAGCTTGAACCTGATCAGGTTGAGTTTCTAGGGACAGGGGGACCTTCCAGGGCTGACTTGGGGCAGGCTCAGTTAACCTGTCCATCTCTTGAACCCCTCAGACAGCTGGCTGCTGCTGAAGCTGCTGGGAATGCTCAAGGTACCCATAAAGTGTATTGGGATGATGGGCTCCTTTATTCAGAGGCTAGAGACCCAAAACCTGGTGCAACCAGGAGTTTGGTTATACCTCTGCAATTTAGGGGCTTCCTTCTTACCTTGGCCCATGATATTCCTCTAGCAGGACACTTAGGCCAGAACAAGACTTGGGACAGGCTTGTCCCTCACTTTCACTGGCCTCACATGAATGAAGATACAAAGGAGTTTTGTCGCTCCTGTGTGACCTGCCAAGCCAGTGGCAAATCAGGTGGCACAACAAAGGCCCCCCTAATACCACTACCTGTGGTGTGGGTCCCCTTTGAAAGAGTGGGAATAGATATAGTGGGTCCCATGGATCCTCCCACTGCATCTGGGCACAGATTTATACTGGTGGTAGTGGATCATGCCACCAGGTATCCAGAGGCAATTCCCCTTAGGACCACTACAGCTCCTGTTGTGGCCAGGGCCCTGCTGGGAGTATTCTCCAGAGTGGGGTTTCCTAAGGAGGTGGTTTCTGACAGAGGTACCAACTTCATGTCAGGATACTTGACAGCTATGTGGAAGGAATGTGGTGTCAACTACAAGTTCACCACTCCTTATCACCCACAATGCAATGGGCTTGTTGAGAGATTCAACAAGACCCTAAAGGGTATGATCAAAGGATTACCTGAGAAGCTCAGGCGAAGATGGGACATCCTTCTACCCTGCCTTCTGTTTGCTTACAGAGAGGTCCCACAAAAAGGAGTTGGCTACAGCCCCTTTGAATTGTTGTTTGGGCACCCTGTAAGAGGCCCACTGTGTTTAGTGAAGGAAGGATGGGAGTTACCTCTCAAAAAGCCTAAACAAGACATAGTGGACTATGTACTTGGGCTCCGCTCCAGGATGGCTGAGTATATGGAGAAGGCATCCAAAAACCTTGAGGCAAGCCAGGCCTTACAGAAAGCTTGGCATGACCAAAAGGCTGTCTTGGTTGAGTTTCAGCCAGGACAGAAGGTATGGGTGTTGGAGCCAGTGGCCCCAGCAGCACTCCAAGACAAATGGTCTGGACCCCATACAATCCTGGAAAAGAAGGGAGAGGTCACCTACTTGGTGGACCTAGGAACTCCCAGGAGTCCCCACAGGGTACTCCATGTTAACAGGTTAAAAGCATATGTTGACAGGGCAGACATGGGCTTGCTCATGGCTACAGATGAGGGACAGGAGGAAGAGAGTGACCCTCTCCCAGACCTGTTGTCTCAGAACCCTGAAGATGGTTCAGTTGAAGGAGTGACCCTTGGAGGCAACCTCACTGAGCATCAGGAGATTGAATGTAGACAGGTTCTACAATCATTTCAACACATGTTTTTCTTGATACCTAGTCAAACTGACTGGTGTACCCATGTGGTGGACACTGGTGACAGTCTGCCTGTGAAGAACAAACTTTACAGACAACCTGACCACGTCAGGGACTGAATAAAGGCTGAGGTACACAAAATGCTGGAATTGGGTGTCATTGAACCCTCAGAGAGCCCCTGGGCTAGCCCAGTGGTTCTGGTCCCCAAACCTCACACCAAAGATGGCAAGAGAGAGATGAGGTTCTGTGTGGATTACAGAGGACTCGATGCTGTCACTAGGACAGATGCACATCCTATTCCAAGGGCAGACATAGACAAACTAGCTTCTGCTAAGTTTTTGAGCACCTTTGACTTGACAACTGGCTATTGGCAAATCAGATTAGCTGAGGAGTCTAAGGCCAAAACAGCATTCTCAACCCCAGGTGGGCATTATCAATTTTTGGTGATGCCCTTTGGTCTGAAGAATGCACCTGCCACCTTCCAAAGGTTGGTGAATCAAGTCCTTACTGGGTTGGATGACTTTTGTGCAGCATATCTTGATGACATAGTTGTCTTTAGCTCCACCTGGGAGGATCACCTGATCCACCTGAAGAAGGTACTTGAGGCTCTGCAAAAGGCAGGCCTCACTATCAAGGCTACTAAGTGCCAGATAGGGCAGAGTAAGGTTGTGTATTTGGGCCACCTTGTAGGTGGAGGCCAAGTTCAACGACTGGAGAGTAAGATACAATCCATCAAGGACTGGTCTCCTCCAACCACCCAGACTCAAGTTCGAGCTTTCTTGGGCTTGACTGGGTACTACAGGAAGTTTGTTAAGAACTATGGGTCCCTTAGGGAGGGACCTAGCAGGTAGTCCGGCCCCTAGAATCCGCTTAAAGGTAGGAGCTGTGTCCTAAGACTTCAGACATCCTGGAATCAACTTAACCACAAGAAGAAGACGGGAACTTCGACGCTCTGCTGCACAGAGGTCTGAAGGAAATCTCCCCTATGGTCAGGGAGTGACCATCTTGCTAACGCAAGCACCAACCAGCTATGAACGTCTGCTTTGCCGCCGCCTCCTGCCGGAGCCCGAGCCCAGAGCCCGACAAGACCTGGACCTCCAGACCTCTCACCGCCCGATCCACAGTCCCTGAAAAGAAGGAACCCGTGGAGGCACCGAGACACGTGGAGCCAGCCATCTTGGAAGACCGACGACAAGCTGCAAGCGCAACGACAGAGGCTCCCTCCAAGTTGTGCTTTGGGTCCTGAGAAGCCCAACCACCGAGCAGCATCTGCACCAAAGGTGAGCCCTCCAGCATCTCCACGATCTGCGTGGGGCCCCTCTGCACTTTGCATCTCGACGCGCCTGCCCGGTCCCTGGCCCGTTGGCTAGTGGCCATTTTGGCGACGAACTTTGAAATCAACGATACTGGTCTGGTTGCTCCAGACTGGCCCTAGCTGCTCTCCAAAAGAGCAGCCCCTCTGACCTTGCTGGTCAGAACAATCAGCTTTCTTGAACTTCCACGACTCCTGCCTTTGCCAAGGCTTGTTTGCTTCTTTCGAGTCGCCGACACCGCCGACAGCGAGAGCCTGCGTGGGACAGCTCGTGACTCGACTCCCGGACGTCGTCGACCTTCAGGTACCACGTGGCTGCGGAGACAAGCTACACCTAACCACCTGTTTGCACCCGACCTCGCCTGGTACCTACCTGGTGCCACGCCGGTCACTGGCTAGTGACTGTGAACACTGTCCCCTCTGCTTTCAGGTCTTCTACAACCCCGATCCACCCTTGGATCCAACGCAGCTCTTCTGGACCGACCGCCTGCAGCATCTTTGTCATCAGGCTCCATTGAATCGATAGAAGAAACCCGACGCACTTCGAGACCTATGCACCCGCTTCCTGTGGGTGAGGTAAAGCTGGCACTCCGGTGCCCAAGTGTAGAGAAACATCTCTAGTGTCTGTGTTTTGAATCTTGAGATCGTAGTCCATCCAGAAGACCCTTTCTGCAGTAACTTTTTAACTTTTACGCACCCATTGAAAACCTATGGGAGCCCGCGTGTAACTTTCCTCACTGCACACGCGACCCGTGGACCTCCTGGTCACTAACTGAAGTTAGCTCCTTGTAGGCCCAGCGATTCTAGAGGCCCTAGGCCTTTTCCCTTTCCTGTTCGTGGTACTTATACCACTATTTTAGTATATGGTTTGAGTGGCCACCAGGGCCCATCCATATAAAGTGCAACTTCTGTATATTATAACGTTGTCTTGTTTAACGATTTGTGCGTGCTCCTGTGCTCGTAAAGAGTCTAGGGGATACTTTGAGAAATAAATACATAAATACATATATATTTTGAATATATATCTGTGTGGTGTCCTTTCATTGGTATAAAGGGGGGTTACATTTGGTAAAACAGCCTGCTTAACACGCTTTAACGAGTTTAGCCTCAAAGACTGCTTAGCCTACGCTACCACTAGGGCAGCTAGTCCGAAAAGGTTGACTTACAACCACACCATAAGGGTTGCTTGGCATGGTACAAGGTGGTCACTTTAACTAGTGAACATCATATACCAGGCCAACTTCTCACAGGGAGTCTCGCATAAGATTGTGTTTGGTTGTTCCTCTAATATTGGGTTTTGGAGCTCTGTGTGGAATAGCGGGGATGGCTTTGATTAGGGAATGTTTATTTGTGTTGTTCAAGCACTCTGTGTTATGGGTGGGATGTTGGAGATCACATGAGCAGAGCAGGGAGTGTATATCTTTGGTCGATAGAGGATCCTTCCTTCGGACTGGTCGGGTTGTGGCATTGGGGTATGGTACTGTTCTCCATCTTGGGGGCAAATGCTTTGGGATGGTGAATGCATCTGGTGGGGGTAAGAGGAGCAGTTACTATAGAAGTTCGTATTAGAATCCTTATCATGCCATCTGATCTTAGGTGGATGTAAAATCAAGTCCTGAAGAATTTGGAGATCATCTTTGATTTGTTGCAATGAAAGTAAAATTTCATCAAGTCTGGGTCTAGTGAGGATTGTGTGCTTATTGTTTGGTCTGGGGGTAGGCGAGGTGTGATTGGACCAGGGATAGGGCTTGGTGGCTTACAGTAGCCTGCGTCAACGTAGTGAGGCCCACATGGATGGCTATAGGGAGAGGGGGGGAGGAATAGAGGGAGACGGAGAGGTATGTACCGAGTGGATGTGAGGCGGGGTTAGTGCTGTGGTGGTGTTCAGGGAAATTGGGGTCAGATTGGAAAAATGCTACTTATTCTGGGATTAGGTGTAGGCTGGGTACTGTTGGCGTTAAGGGGTGGATTTTGCATCCTAGGGTATCTGCTGGAGCTCGACTGGGTGTATATATAAGTTAGGCGTTTTGGAATTGAGAGAGCCTGGGGAGGGGATTGGGTCAAATGACTTATTCCTTGATGGGAGGAAAAATATTGTAAAGTAAGATCAAGTTGCGGTCTGATTATTGCATGAGGATGATCCCATTATGATAAATAGTAATTGTTGCTGCAGCTTTGGAAATTGGTGAGGGAATAATCGAGATCCTGAGACCATGTGCTGTTTTCCTAGAGGAGGAGACAGAGAACAGGGTGAAAAAGGCTTTCCTCCATTGAGCTCTTCTCTTAGTGTAAAAAATTATGTCATTAGTTATAATTCCTCCTTTTGTTGAAAAGCCAAAGCTCACAAGGCGGTCCTCATGGCATGCTAACAGTTGGCCTGTGAAAACACTGTTCTAAGCATTTTTTAACTGGTTTTAACGTTACCCTGCTGCTAAGAAACCTGTGTTGAATTTGAAACTGCTTTTAAAAATTGAATTGCACTCGTTTTTAAAATTGAATTGCACTCGTTTTAAAAATTAAATCTGACCTGTTCCTTGCCGATAGCGCCCTCCCAGGTCTCAGCACTTCCGCTCTGCTAACGCGGTCTAGTGCTCAGGGGGAGAACAGCTGCAGCAATGCAGAACTGATTGGTTGGTGGGCGTAAGGGATTAGCTCAATAGCCACGCTGGAGCGGACGTGCAGCGAGAGAGAGAGACATGCCAAAGCTCAGAAGGCGGTCCTCATGGCATGCTAACAGTTGGCCTCTGGAAACACTGTTCTAAGTATTTTTTAACTGGTTTTAACGTTACCCTGCTGCTAAGAAACCTGTGTTGAATTTGAAACTGCTTTAAAAAATTGAATTGCACTCGCTTTTAAAATTGAATTGCACTCATTTTTTAAATTGAATCTGACTTGTTCCTCACTGATAGCGCTCTCCCAGGTCTCAGCACTTCCACTCTGCTAACGTGGTCTAGTGCTCAGGGGGAGAACAGCTACTGCAACGCAGAGCTGGTTGGTTGGTGGGCGGAAGGGAATAGCACGATAGCCATGCTGAAGCGGACGCTCAGCAGACGTGCGCAGCGGGCGCGTCGCTGGCGCCTAAGTCAAGCCCGTCTGCACCCATCCGCGCCCTATCGGGGCAAGGGGCCAGAACCCCTGGTCAATCGCGGATTTACTCAGCGGCAGAATTACAGACCTTAGCCACTGGGAGCTATGCTCTAGGCGGGAATATAGTAGATACGCTGAGAGACGAAAAAATCGTAAGAAACAATGGAGTGGGCAGACTCATGACCCTGCGTCCAGCACTCCATAAAAACTCTGGACCCGGCAATCCACCAGGACTGAAGGTGGCCGCTCTCAACACGCGCTCTTTACAGAAGCACCGCCTTGAAGTCTTTTCACTACTCCAAGATGGAGACATAGACATCTTGGCGCTTACAGAAACCTGGCTAGGCGACTTCTCAGTCCCAGATATCATTGCAACCCTCCCGGGGGGACTTTGCGCTCTTTTGCATAACAGACAAGAAAAGTCGAGAGGAGGGGGTGTGGCTATCTTCTTTAATAGTCGGCTAATGGTAGCCAAGATAGTGGCAGAGAGCATTGAAAATGCAGACATACTAGGGGTTAAAATCTCTTTAATACCTCCTGCCTATTACTCTTGGTAGCGTACCGTCCCCCGCGGTCAACCCCTAGTTTCAATGATCTTTTCTCTGAGATTATTACTGATCTCTGCTCACGGTACCAATGACTCCTAGTGGGTGGCGACTTCAACTATCACTGGGATAAAGTACCGAGAGAGCCGCTTGTCAGCCAATTTGAGACAGCAATGAGCTCGATGGGGCTCCATCAATTGGTTGACAGCCCCACTCACACCAAGGGTCACATCCTGGACCTTATCTGGACCTCGCAACCATGGGCCAGTCTATCAGATATTAACCCCTGTTCCTGGTCTGACCACTCGCTAATTAGCTGCTGGGTCCCGATGGACTGCCAACTGTCGCAACCACCTCCAGAGGGGAGAAAGGTGCGAAGCTGGAATAAAATTGAGGCAGACAACCTAGTGGGTACTCTACTTAGGCTCCCCCCCTCAAAATTTATGAAAGGGAATCTCGACCAGGAGAGTGAAGCTCTCATCGAAACTCTGCGTGGAGCCATAGATAAGGGCAACGGGGGCCCCCTGGTTTAATGAGACTTTGAGGGAAAGGAAGCAAAGTCTCCGCCAAACCGAAAGGCGGTGGCGTAAAGCATATGACCCAGCCGAGCAACCTACAAAAGCTTGCTTACCTCATATAAAAAATCCACAACGACCAGGAAAGCTGAATACTATGAGGCAAGAATTATAAACAAACAGAAGGAGACTTTTAGAATATTGAAAGAACTCAGCCAGAAATCTGAGCTGAAATCTGCAGCCGCGCCTGTAGACTGCAACATATTTCAGACCTTCTTTCTCCATAAGGTCAGGGACATCCTGACTGAGATTGATAACACCCCTATCAATCAGCGCTCCCTGGTCCAAAACCAGGCCCCTCCCCTCCCCGGAAAGCAACTTTCCACCTTCCCTAATTTAGATTTGGCTTCCCTGACACTATTGATGAATCGTATCAAATCAGGCTCTCCAGCAGACCCCTGTCCCCCGAGGATCTTCCGAATGGCCCTTTCCGGGCTAGAAAGGCAGATCCTCACTTTATTGAACAACTCCCTGGAGACTGGCTATATACCCTCCAACTTGAAGGAGGCTAGAGTCGCCCCACTGTTGAATAAACCAGGGGCAGACGCTGCTAATCTCAAGAACTATAGGTCCATCTCCCAGCTACCCTTCCTGGCAAAAGTGGTGGAGCAACATGTCCTTAAGACACTCTTGGCCTTCTTGGAGGAACATCAGCTACTCCAAGCTCGACAGGCGTGTTTTAGAGCCCATCACAGTACTGAGCTGGTGATGCTGTCTGTACTCGACGAGCTCAGAATCTTGGCTGACAATAAAAAACCGAGCGCCCTGATTTTATTAGATCTATCAGCGGTGTTCGATACGGTCAGCCATGCACAACTTCTGGCCCGAATAACTGACTTGGGCATCTGCAGGCTGGCACACCGGTGGCTGGAATCCTTCCTGTGAGGGCGGTCCCAGAGGATCCAGTTGGGCGAGCAGCTATCCGACAGGGGCATCCTCACCTGCTGCATCCCCCAGGGCTCCGCACTGTCCCAGCTCCTCTTCAACATGTATCTGCAGCCCCTGGTGGCGGCTCTAGCTCGCATGGACTGCCGAGTTTTCAACTACGCGGACGATACTCAACTCATCCTCCGGATTGACAACTCCTCTCATGCCCATGTTCTGGTGCAAAATATCCTCAGATTCACATTGAATTGGATGACAGCTAATTCACTGAAAATTAACCCCGACAAAACAGAGGTCCTTGTCATCCCCACGAAAAACAATCCCTGGAGTGACCTCTTTTGGCCCCAAGAACTTGATGCCACCCCCACACCAGTACTTGTCGTGAAAAGGCTGGGCATAAAGATCGACTTCGATCTCTCCATGGCCAACCAAGTCACCACAGTGGTCGGAACTTGTACAGGTCTAATGAGACAGTTGCGGAAACTTGTCCCCCTCCTTTCAACCGCCTCACAACAGATGATTGTGTCAGCCACAATTGTCTCTAGACTAGACTACGGTAATGCCTTATACATTGGCCTCCCCCACAAACTTATCAATAAATTACAGGTGGGTAAGAACGACGCAGCCAGGCTGATCTTTAGGCTTACTAGAAGGACTCACGTTACCCCTTTGCTGTGTAAGCTGCACTGGCTCCCCATTAAGCAGAGAGCAAAGTTTAAGGATCTCTGCATTGCCCACAAAGCAATTTATGGCCAAGCCCCAGTCTATATCAAATAACGCCTTGGGAACTACGTTCCGGGTCGTACACTGCGGTCATCCGAGGCCTGCCGCTTGGACTTTCCACGGTTGCAATACAGCATCCAAAGGGGGAAGAGCATTCTCTGTCCTACTCCCACAACTATGGAACCAACTGCCTGATCACCTCCGCAAGGAATCCGCACTCCGTCCCTTCAGGAAATGGCTCAAAACACTCCTGTTTAGGGAGCTTCTGGACACAGTCTAATGTTATGTTATGTTATGTTATATCCATTTGTTACGCGCTCGGCTACTCGTGTGTGTCCCGGCGCGAGACCCAAGGGGTAGAGGAGGGACCATCATACGAAAAGATGTGTTTTAAGCTTCTTTTTAAACGCTACAAGATCATGAGTGAGGCGGAGATCGAAAGGAAGAGCATTCCACGCCATGCTGGATTTGACCACGAAGGAACAGCCCCCCACCCTCTGGAGCTTGAAGCGCGGGACATGGGCAAGGCAGAGATACGAAGAGCGCAAGACCCGCGAAGGGACATAGAAGGAAAAGCGCCTCTGGAGATAGAGGGGACCCTGACCATGGAGGGCACGATGGGCCATGACCAAGAGTTTAAACTTTATCCTAGCCGCCACAGGCAGCCAGTGAAGGGAGTGCAGATGAGAAGTAACACTCTTCCTTGACGAAATGCCCAACAGCAATCTGTCCGCCATATTCTGGACCACCTGTAGTTTTTTAATCAGGTACCCAGGGACCCCGGCATAAAGGGCATTGGCATAATCCAAACGAGAGAGAATCAATGCACAAGTGACAGTTTCTCTAGCAGCCTGCGTGAGCAATGGAAAAAAATTCCTAAGAGTTTTTATAAGACCAAAGCAGCAGCCAGCAGTTTTCCTGATGTGAGTAGAAAAAGAAAGATTCTCCTCAAACCAGACACCCAAGTTCTTAGCGGGCTGTCCCACGGACAAGGGTAGTGGAAAGTCCTGCGGCCACAGCTGTTCACGAAAGTCAGCGGGAAATTTGCCATAAAGCAAAATCTCCGATTTTTGCTCATTACACTTAAGCTGAGCATCCACCAACCAAGTGAAGATGGAACGAAGGCAGTGTTGCGCCGCAAGGACAGAATTCGATGTTTTATCCCAGGTGAACACTGAACAGCAGCTGGGTGTCGTCCGCATAAGCCAGAACCTTAGCCCCAAGATCTTCAGCCAGATGGATCAGTGGGGTAACATAAATGTTAAAGAGCAGAGGGCTAAGGGAGGAACCCTGCGGGACTCCAGTAGTGACCGTATGAAGAGAGGAGTAAAAAGGGGAGAGCCAAATCTGCTCAGCCCGCTCCTCCAAGAAAGACCTAAGCCAGCCCCAAGCAGCCCCTGAGACTCCAACCTCAGCGAGGCGGGCCAAAAGAAGGGCATGTGGGACCGTATCAAATGCCGCAGAGAGATCCAGCAAAATTAAAGCTGCCCTGCCCCCAGCATCAAGGCAAACCCGAATCACATTCCTTGCACTGTTATGTAACAGCTAGTGGTTCTTGGCCACTCTCTCTAAAGGGCTAAGAGACCTGCCGGTGATTATGCGAAATATAAAAACTAATTAACATAACATAACATAACAGAAGTAAGGGTCCGAGATTAGGGCCTCGGGTGTGATTTGAGAAAATTATGTTTAAAACATTTGGCTGCTTTTTTTTTGTGAGATCAGGGGGGTACTTGATGGTATAGGTATGTTGTCCTGCAAGCTCCATAATGCAGTCGATGCTTATAGGGAAAGGTAAGGAGGTGAGGAAAGTGGGATAAAAAGGCGATGTGAGGTGGAGATATGGGGGGAGGAATTATGAGAGGCCATGCGTTTGGGCCAACATATGTTCTCTTCTCTAGAACAAAAATTAAAAGTCCTGTATTTAATTGCAACAACTATGAATCTCTGAGCTTTACTCGGAATGTATCGTTTTTTGATCTTAGTGTTAATCCTTTCAATAGTTTTTGTGATATTTGCCTTGCAAAACTCTGCTGGTGGGTAACGAACTGTTAATTATTTTATAATTGTGGTCCATTATGTGACAGAAAGAAAGCAGCTGAAAAGCTATGGATACTGAGTCGCTGTTCAGAGCTGTACGGTTTGCTCCATTGCCTTTTACCTAATAGATCATTCATAATAAGAGCATTAGTTTGGGGTAATTATAAAGTCTAAATTTCTCACCATAAACTAAAGTGGAACTCCGACATTGTAATTAAGCATCTCCCTTATTTTAAAAAATGGGCTTCAAATACAGCTGTGCCCACAGTACTTCAATATCAGATTGCACTAATACTACAAAATACAACAGCAAGCAAGCACTTTGACAAACTGATGATTTTGCCAATACTTGTTTTTAATCTGTTGAGTTAAATAGTTATAACATTTCTGAGCTACATGTTGTGTATATTGTGATCATTTTCCAATCACTTTCAAATTACTGAAATATTTTCCAGGACCCCCTTGCAAGTTATGATGTGAATGGGAATGACCCTGACCCCACTCCTCGCTATGATGCCAGCAACGAGAACAAGTATGTCACCAGCATGATTCATTGATTACCTTTTTCATGATTATAATTGAAACAAGATCCTATTGAGAAATTCATGTACGTTCAGCTGTCTGTTTCCAGTAAGTGCATTACATGGAAGGCTATGAGTTTACATTTCAATAGGGAGGGGCTTTTATCTTCACGCATTAATTTTTTTTTCACCTAAAGCAAATGATGATCTTACCAGATAGATAAATGTCTGATGGCAAATGTGGGGGCCATACACGTAATATCCGTTGGCTTTCAAGGTGAGAAGAAGGCATGGCTACAACCAGAGGCACCTTAACCACCTTTCAAAGACTAATGTTGCTCCATGCTTTTTGAGAATTTACCCTCAACAATCATACAAGGCTGAATTTTGGAGAGCCATGTGGATCTGGAACTTACTGTCACTGCTTTTGCAACATCAGGGTTTTATCAATGATTTGTGACCATAGTTGCAGTGGCATACCATTGAGAACTTACCGGCACCTCTAAAGAGGTGGTAACCCAATTAAGGGGAAGCTGTCCCCATTACCTCCCCCTTTGTCATTCGTATCGGGTGGCCTCATGGGACAAGGCAGTTCCTGCACCAATACCTGCATACCCCATGTCATCCCAAACGAAACACTATTTCTTTAAGTAGCACCTTTTTCTTTAAGGAACACAGGCTGCTTTAGAGAATTGATTTAATTTGGAAACGGACCGCAGAGTTGGTAGTATGCCTTCCCTTTCAGGCAACCATCCCAGCTTTAGTAGCCAATCACAGTGGGTCACAAATGGTGACGTCTCAATAATTTTATTTGGGATGTCGTTCTGCCACCCCCTTGGACTGATCAATTTGCAGTCCTCCTTATTAGTACATAGGTAGCATGGAAAAATGGTAAGCAGGTCGATACGAGCTAGTAAGCAGTTTGCGCTTGCCACTTCGACCACCCGCATTGTACATCAGGCCCCACACCAACATTACAAGAGAATGTTCCCAGTGGAGTTATTTTCATTCGAAAAGGTGCATAATGGATTTGAATACATTAACCATGTTGTGCTCATTGCTTTAATTGTTAATTTAGTACATCTCTGAGATTATTTTGTTGCACTGGTTGCCTCTTATTAATGCACGATCCCTTTCAGAAGGTTGTTATTTGATTCTTTAATCAAAAAGTATCCAGGTTTTGCCACTCTGTTCCTTAAGAGCCGCGCCAACAAAACTTTTCACACCAGCCCAGTAATGCACTAACTAAGCACAGCGAGCAGTCTCACGTGTGTAGTTTGTAGCGGATATTGCACCCACCCCCAAAATATATTGTTTTGAAAAAGAAAATTACAAATGTACGGGACTTTTTTTTTCTACAAATGTATTTAGCTAAGTAGCCAAATTCCTTATTTCTAGCCCTATACTTCAAAGTCTTTTATACTATCCATGAGTAATGTTTATCCATAGCAAAGTAACGTGTTCATACTCTTTCATCCTCCATTCTCAGACTGCCTCTCTTGCTCTCTTTTGCTCGCTCTCTTTTTGTTTCTTTCTCTCTTTTCTCCAGTACCTTTGTACAGTATTCACTTTTTTGATTTACTCACTCTACTCTTCCTTCCCTCTTCTTTTGAGGACCACAGCAATAAGACGTTAACTAATTAACATTGTCAGTGCACAGTGATATCAAGTGAGGACACAAGGTTACCACACACCTCAGAGGGAATGGATGTACTTTCCAGTTCAAGTACACATAGAAACTGTGCTTGCTCTCTTTCCTTTCCTCTGTCTTTTAGTTCTGGTTGATCTAGGGAGAGGGCTTAAAACACTGAGATATGAGGCATTGATTTGCATCGTATCTTCCTGCTGAGGTATTAGTAGTGTTAGCCATGAACGGTGTGTTTTTTCCTAAGAGATCGTTTGTTGCTCATTCTGCTGGGATGCTCCAGGAACTGGCACTCCCTCCATGTCCAGGAGTCGCTTTGGCATCCATGCTTCTTAACATGTTGTGGAACTTTGTGCTGATTGATGTATCCCCAATCTGACAGTGCATCGATTAAAGCCTGTTGCATCTTTGAGCGCTGCCTTTGGAAGATACCCATTTATGAGTAGCTGCAAGAGCTCCATAAAGAACAAGATGTCCCCTCCCCCCACCACCTCCCCCCCCATGCCCCCCCCCCGCCCACCAGCGCCTTGAGACCCTCATGGGTAATCAGTGTGCTTAAAATCCCCTGATTGATTGATTGATTGGATGTTTATTCATTTCCCAAAACTCAATCCAACTCGACACTTCCCTTCCGTTTTTTTCCTTTTAAACTTGGTGCAGGCGCCGCCTTTTGCTTGATTGCTCTTGGTATTTCACTGTCTTTGGCATCTTCGCCTAAATCTGCGTGTTATATGATCAATTCTAAACTTAATTTCAAGCCACCGATTTCTACTTTATAATCTTTTGCAGATTTTTCTACTGAAAAAGAAAGAACCAATGTTTCCTCCCTCTAACGTTCGGTCAGCTTACCAGGCCCTAATCTTTGTCACTTGGACCATGGGAAAGTAGCGTTGGCTCACTTGCTGGTCTCCTCTTGTATTACATTTGTTGGTGAGACTTTTGTCTGCTGTATGGTCGTTCAGACACCCTCCGTTGGCTCGTGCTCATTCGCTCTGGTTGCCTCTTTACTTGTGTATGCTCTATATTGTTTGCTGCAGCATTTCAAGGTGCCTGTGTGCAGGCTGTCTGTAGATCTGTCTAAGAAGCCGCAGATGAGAAGTTTGACTCTCAGTTCTTACCTGAACTTGCTGTCTCCTCAAAGATGTTTGGCTGTAGCACTGAGAGCCAGGGGTGCCCTTTATATATGTTTTCCCTAGTTTCTCTCTTGAGAAGTCTCCAGAAGTAAATTAAAACTATTTTTTAGAGTTGCATGCCCTCATCTCTGCGGTTTGAAAAAAATGTTATTGTTTATTCTGTTCATTGTCTTGTAATTCAATTTTCGTCCTTTTTAATAACATTTTAACTAATTACATTTAAATGTTTTATTCTGTGCCTCATTACCCCTCGTGGCTAAATGTATGCTACATCAAATGTTTTAAATGAATAATAAATACAAAATATAAAATGGGTCACAATAAATATTATCGAGGGACATGTTTATAAAATGAGCAACGGGAGAGAAATTAGGCAATCCACCCAGAATTGAAGAAAATCCGTGCACTAACACACTCCACTCCCTCTCCTCACAAACCACATATGGCGAAGGTGTATCCCAGGATGGCATGCCTTGATCCTGGGATACAGTGGTAGCCGATGGCGAGTCCCAGTACCTCATAGCGAACCGCAGGTTCATCCAGCGTGAAGTTACAAAGATGGCCTCCAAGCAAAGAGCAGCAGGCGATGTAAGCAGGAATGGATGCCATGAGAGTGAGCAGGGTCTTGGTCATCTTTGAGGCTGTGAAAGAACTTTGATGATTTCACAAATATAACTCTCTTCATGGGGAATAAGATTGGACCAAAAGAACAGTAGACTTACGAATTGAATTCCAAATGTTATTTTTGTTGTTTTTAGGTTGTTGTGTTGCCTCTCGGCTTATGCACTTGACCATGTGCAATGATGTTTCCTCTGCATTAACTCAAGATGCTTTCTGACTCCTATGACGCGGGTCAATTCCGCTGCATTACCCCATAGCATGTTGCATTGCCCATTCCTGGCCTGCACACTCCAATGCTCTGCTGCTTTATAGCTCACATGGCTACTTTCTGTCCCATTTACCATGGCGGTGGTGAGGTTTCACTGTCCATGTCTCATGGGTCAATGTTTTTACCGTGTTATATGACACAGTTTTGTTTCTTCTTGACTTACATAGGATGAGGCAATCCTGTATCTTGTTCACATACAATGGAGGCTGTGCTATTGCTGGGCTATGTCACATAGTGTGCCGTTCTTTCTCCACAACATGCCATGCATGATCTGTCCTGTTTCCTTCCCCACTAGTCACGATACTCCCTCCCATGTGGTACACCTAACATAAAGTGCTGTTTCTTTCCACATTTGTCTGTCGACACCTCTCTGTGCCCGAAGCTCTGCGCATGGAGCTCATTCTTAGACTGAAGTTGTAAATTATTCGTATTCAAGTGTGCAAAGACTCCACCATTCCTTTGCCAACATCTTTGTCATTTTATCTTTCAGACACGGCACACGCTGTGCGGGGGAAGTGGCAGCTACGGCCAATAACTCCCATTGCATAGTGGGCATTGCTTACAATGCCAGAATTGGAGGTAAGAGACAAAAAGCAGGGGCTGGCGCAGAAGTTTGGTGTCTGGGAAATCAGTGGTAACCTGCTGGTAGCAGTGGATATGGTGAAAGGTCTGGAATATTGTGTATCATGGGTTGAAAACAGGATTTGAAGAACGGGTTCTTATATGATTCCCAAACTCCTGCTCTCTGAAGCTGCCTCTTCTCAAAATTCATATCATGAAACTCGTTTATCACTCACATACAAAAATTAATCCGCAACACACCAGATCCTCTCACAGCACTGAGGGAGAAGTGGGGGCGTGACGGCCTGGAGTTGGACAACGAGGAGTGGCAGGAAGCGCTCTCCTCTCCGAGGGAGGTTGCCATCTCGCAAAACTGGTCCAATTAAAAATCCTGCATCGTGTGTATCTTTCGGGTCCTAGAATGGTCCTTATGGGCAGGAGCGAGGAGGGGATGTGTAGAATAAATTGTGGCCTAGAGGGGTCCTTTCTGCATATTATCTGGGAGTGTCCTCTAATTCACAAGTATTGGAAGGAGGTACATAAGTGTATGAGTGACATATGTGGGTTGAACTACGGCTCGAAGCAAAAAGGTGTCTGCTAAATGTATGGGAGCCCACTGATCTCAGCACGAAAGGTAAACTCTGGGCAACGCTCAGCCAGATGGTAGCTAAACGGAATATCGCTCGCCTATGGTGGGCGCAGACACCACCGATGCTCACTGCATGGAAAACCGACATGGACTAGTGTATGGTATGGGAAAAAATAGTCTATGTGTCCCGTGGTTGTTCTCGGATGTGGATAACGCTCTGGACTAGAAGGAACATTTATCGTGGCAATATCTGTGAGCCCCCGTATGTTCCCCCCACTGACGAACCACTGACTCCGTGATAAATCATACTGTTATCCTGAATATTTTTCCCACTGTACTACTGTATGTTAAGATCTCCATTTGCGTAAATGTGATGCACCTGTAATATGATCTAATGTATGCATTGACCTCTCACCTGGTATTGTTTAATAAATAGAATCTTAAAAAAAAAAATGAAACTCGTTTATATGCAAAGAACATACTAGACGGCAGTATGACTGGTTTCTTTTTTTTTTTTAATCTTTATCATTTTCAATATAGTTTGCATACCACACATATGTACAGTACGTATATTTCGCAAATATGACTGGGAAAGGAAAAATATATTTGTACACGTATACAATGTAATGAAAATTTACAACAAGCAACAGGGTCTGAACCCAACCGTGGGGTAAGGCCTGTAGGCTGACCTTGAGTGCACTGTTGATGAAGCATCAGAGGGCAGCAACGACCATCGTGGACCTAGCGGGGATGTGTTCTTGGCACACTGCTGGTCGCGTGAGTGCATAGTGATGGTACCCGTGATATTAGTATATGTACAAAGCCCATGTCCCCTGATATCAGTCGCTGTCAGTTGTGGTAGTGTGTAGGATGTATGTGCCGAGAGACTTCCAGATATCTCACTGACGGGATGTTAGGGATTGCGTCTGGGCATATATCTCACTGGTCGTGTTGCAAAAGATATGGCTCTCAAGCCATTATGCTATCGTTGGGTGGCGTGTATTTTCCCATGGCCACTTCTCGTTTTGTGAGAAGGAGTTCAATGACGACAAACCGTCTGCTCCCCTCGGGACGTCCCGCACATAGCTCAACAGTGCTAGCAAGGGGTCGGGAGTCAGTGCCATGTCTACCATCTGGGAAATATGTGCAAAAATTTCAGTCCAGTAACTGAATATCCGAGGGCACAGCCAGGCCATATGCAGGAATTCTGCGTTGGAGGGATGACATTTGGTACAGGTCGATGGGCGACTGGGGTCAATCCGGGCCTGGAGGCTAGGTGTCATGTATGTGCATTGTAAACATTTTAAATTTAGCAGTTTGTGTCTTTGGTTAGGGGAGATCAGCTTGGTCTGTGCACAACAGTAATACCATATTTCATCCGGCATGGGGTACTGCAAGTCCTCCAACCAAGCCGCCTGCAATCGACCACCCACAGTGGGCAATAGTTGTAGGGAAGTACGATATAGTTTGTAAACCAGGTGTTCACCTTTGTCATCCTCGATAAGGGCAGTGAGGGGAGTAAAGTCATCTGGGGAGATGGGATAGGTTAGAACGTGGGCCCTCAGGGCATTCTGCACATGATACATAACAAATCTGTCCAGCGGCGTGATGTCGGTGAAGCAGGTATCCTCCGACCATGAGATAGCATGGCCCTCGGGGAATAGATCACCAGTGTTATGCAACGTAAATCTACTAAGCGTGCGCTTGACAGTGGGGTCAACCATTGGGGGGGAGCCAGCGATTGCCCACGAGGGGGAACTCAGGCGAATACAGGTGCTCCACCCCCAGGAACCGCTGCAATTGGCACCATGCCCTGCAGGTGGTGGAGAGGTGCTGAATGTCCCTATGGTCCAGAGGAAAGCCAATTGGTAGAATGGTATTGAGGGGCATGGATCCCACCAGGTCTCTGTCGATCTGGCTGTATGGGATTCTGCCATCTCTAAGGTACCATTGGTACACATACTGGCACTGGGCTGCTAAGTAGTAAAGATGAAAATGGGGTACACCAAAGCCTCTCCGTGCATAAGGGTGTGTCAGCGCGTGCCAGCCAACACGTGGGATGCGACCTGCCCAGACCAATCTCTGCAGCAGCCCTTGCAAAGTGGCAAGGAAAGCATTGGAAAGAGGGATGGGTGTGTTAAGAAACAGATAAAGAAATCTAGGTAGTATAATCATTTTAATTTCTGCGACGCATCCCACATTTGACAACGGCAAACTGATCCAAATTTCTATTTGCGATGTTAAATTGTTTAAAGTGGGACCGTAGTTAAAACGCAGAACCTGTTCCTTGTTGCGGTGGACATGGATACCCAAATATTTAACCGTGCAAGGAACACCAACGCAGCGGAAAGTCCCTGTGGAACTGCTGGGCAGCCTCAGTCAGTGGAAATAAGACTTACTCCAATTAATCTGAAGCTCCAAGTATAGCCCACATTTCTGAATCTTCCACAACACTGGGCTTAGGTTCAAGGCAGGGCACCGAAGGAAATGCAGGATGTCATCTGCGTAGATCGACAGTAGCAGTGGGCCGGTGTTAAACTGCAACCTGCGCCAGATGTGCTTCTCCTGCAGGTGCCGGACTAGCAGGCCCATTGCCACTATAAAGAGAAACTGGAAGAATGGGTATCCCTGTCTTGTGACCCTCGCCAGCGTAAATGGAGCAGTCAGCGAGCCATTGGCACAGATATGGGCTTTTGGACGAAAGTAGAGAAGCTCAATCAAAGATATAACGCCGTGAGGGAGACCAAGCTTTCACAGCGTTTCCCATAGAAAAGGCCACTCAAGGGAGTCAAACGCCTTTTCCGCGTCAAGCAGGGCTACAGCTGCGGCCCCTCAGGAGAGATACTGTTTACCACAGAGAACAACGTGCACAAGTTTATTGAAGTAGAGCGGTGGGGAACAAACCTTGATTGGAGTGGGGAGATGATGGTTTCAAGAAGAAGCAACAATCTACCCGCCAGAACTTTCACTAGCATTTTCGTATCAAAGTTCAGTAAGGACCATGGTCTGTAAGACTGGCAATATTGTGAGTCTTTGATATGTTTCAAAAGCAGGACCACAATCGCCTCATGTAGCGTGAAGGGTAGCTCTCCCTTTTCTAGTGACTCTGCATAAAGTTCCAGCAGCCGTGGGGCAAGCAAATGTTTGTAAGTCTTATAGAATGCACTCATAAGCCCGTCAGAGCCAGGGGCATTGGACCCATCCATGGAGTCAATTGCAAATACGATCTCCTCTGCCGAGATCGACTCATTGAGGAACCACTGCTGTGGGGAGGACAGCCTGACCATTGTGACCTCAGACAGATAGCCTGCCAGACCGCTATCCTCCTCCTAAATCTAGAGGCATATAGTGCATACTTTCCCACGAATTGCACCTTGTGATCCGCAACTTTTCAAAATTCCTCCTTCGTCTCAGCAACCTCCAAAGGGTAGCCTTCACGTGCTCCAAAGAGCACCCTATGTCACGTAATATACCGCCATGTTTAGCGATCGCCATTCCGTGGATGTATGTCTTGAAGGCCTCCCAAAGTGTGGCCTGTGTAGCCACTGTCCCTCGTTCAAATCAGAGTACTCCGTAATGGTGGTATGAAGTTCCTCATGAAAAGCCAAATCCATGAGGCACTGACTGGGAAAGCGCCACATTCTTAACGCGCCACTGGGGAGCGGGATGTTCAGGACCACGCGAACCAGAGCATGGTCAATAATGCGACCAGGTGCCGTGGAGGGCGGAATAAAATGTGTAGCCGGGGATCGGAATATGTCGGTGGCACCAGGCATTTCTTACGGAACTCGAGGATCATTCTTCCCACAAGATGCACAAGACCCCTCGGGGCCAACACATTCTTCTAGGGTATCTTTAAAAAAGATATAATTTGGATAGAGTGCCAGAAGTTTATCATTTGGTGGGAAATGGATAATAGAGAAAAAAAGAAAGAACATAATTTAGTATAAGTAGAGAGGTAAGGAGACATGAATGGGAAAGAGCGAGATTTTAAAAGAGAGTGAAAATGAAAAACATACACAAAATAACAAAGAATAATGTCTAAAGAAAAAATATATATATTTGAGTAAATAATATAAAAGAATAATAAATAATAGGGGAGAGTGGTATATCCCAAAAGATAAGGAATCGTACAGAGTCCCAATGATGGAGGATCTCACCTTAAATTGAAATGTAGAATGGTTATTGTGGCAACCTCTATTAGCCATTAGTGTACTCTGGGTAATGCAGTCCCAAACAATGGAGAGAATATTTAATTCAAGACGTCTTATATTATTTACTCAAATATATATATTTTTCTTTAGGTATTATTCTTTGTTATTTTGCGGTCACAGCAGTCAAGAGCTCCAGCACCAAAGAGTTTCACCCAGGCCCTAACATCCACTTTAGGCTAGGCCTAAAACAGAGCGGCAAGGGCCCCACCAGGTATGCCAGGACCTGACACATGCCAATGTTGCAAGGGGGACAATCCACTTAACCACAGAGGGGACAACTGCATTGCACCGGTATGGAGGTGGGGCAGCGCCAGGGCCAGCCACGTGCAAATATTGCAAGCGGGCCAATCCACTTCGCCCTGGGGGGGCAACCGCACTGCGGGGGGCAGGGTAGTGTTCCCAATGCCACAGGTCCAGGCCTTGGCCCCACTGCAGCCCGCGGCCCAGGCCTGGTAGCACCGATGCTCAATGCCCCACTGCAGGCCCCACCACTCTTCCTCGGTTACTTTATGGTCCTCTGTCGGCCGCGGCCCTGCCGACCGCGGGAGCAGGACAGCAACAGCAGCAGGCAGCCTCCGGACCAAGCAGTACAGGCCGGCTCCGTCCACCTCTGCAGCCTTACAGCATCTACGTCGGGTGTCTCTCCGGGTCCGCGGCAGACCGCTTCCTCCTGTGCAGCCCACACCAACACGTGACCCTTCACCTCGCAGTGGCCAACAGCGTGGTCTGGGGCACTGCGCGAAGCTGGCAGCGGGACCTAGCGGGGCTCGGTAGCCCCAGCCTCAGGCTCGCCGCAGCCTCTGTCGCCGCGGGGCCTCTGAGGCGAAGCTAGGCCCACCACCCAACACTAAGCCAGGGTCAGCACCCCTCCAGGTCTCCATGGGTGCTCACCAGCTGGCTGGTGCCAATGTTTTGTGAGTAGTATCCCGATATATCGGGAACCGGCATGTGGAGCTTCAGTGCCGTGCATCTATCTTGGTCATTGGCCTGGCCATGCCCCCCTTGACTGGTTTCTTAGTCTTAATTCATTGTTATAGCCCCCTTTCGTTCTACTAACCTGGCAGCATTGAAGCAGCTTTGATTGACTTTCTATTAAGAGCCTTACTGTACCACTCCTGGATGCCCCAAGGCAGTTTACCCAACTGAAATACACTTACCTATTTACAGTTCTAGAGCAGCGAGAATTTTCTTAAAGTCTTCCGGTATGCACTTGGGTTAGGTCGTGGTAACTGGGGCAGACAAAGAGGGGACCAGTCCGTTGGAAGCATGGCACTCCTGAGGGAAGACCTGCTGATCTCACTGAGAGAGCTTAAGAAGGAGCTGCTTGATGACATATTTGATTGGATCTAAAGATGGCTAGGGATTGCCTTTTGGCTCTTATCCCCTGGAATCTACCCCTTCCTCAGACCTTTTTACTCACCTGGGGTTACTTAGATTGCGGTCCTTCAACTCTCTAACTCTCGCAATTGAGTTTCGAAATCTTCTGATGAACCGTTAGTAGTGTGCTGACCGCGGAGCCCAAGCAACATGGCCGATGCCCGGTGGAGCTACCAGATAACTATAGAAGAGTTTGGCTATGGTTTACCCCCTCGGCCGTCACCTACCCAGCTGGACATTGGGCACAGTTTTCCTTGTCTCTCCGTTGCGTCTTCTTCCTCCCAAGCCCTCCTGACGAATCTCTGAAGATCTGCCGACGGCGGAGCCAATTTCAGCGTGGCCGATGCCTGGTGGAGTTACTGCATGACCCGATTCTGCTTTCCTTTTCCCCTTTCTACTTTTCCCGCTCTACCCTCTTTGCCCCATAGGACATGTGTCTTTGATATGCTATGCATGTTACTGTGTCACACTGTTTATTATGTTGTCCTTGTTATGCTATGCTTTTTGTTACTAAGCTCCTGTAACTGATGTAATTTTGTAATTTGTAACTCGCTGATCCTCATGTAAAGCACTCTGATACCTCCGGGTCTAGCCAGCGCTATATAAAACTCTGCAAATAAATAAATATTATCTAGCCACTAGAAATAACACTCTAACAGTGTGTATTTTGTAAATAAAATAATGCAGTGCTGAATGACGGGTGCAAAGACAACATTAAAAATATATGCAAGATTAGTGCCCAAGTATTAAGGTAAAGAAAGAAGTCAGTGATTTTCAAAGAAATATTTAATACCAATATCCATTGTAATCTGACAAATATGGTTAAACGATGAAAAATCAAAGTTTCGGCCGCTAAGATATATCTAGAGTGCCTCCATCAGGACAGATATATTTTTCATACGAGCGTGACCCCCACGCTCCTTGGATATTTCAACTGATTGGGATCTACTGGAATTCCATAAGTTTTTAATAGCAATGAGCAAAAATAACTTGAACTTGTGTTAAGCAAGAGCTCAACTGCAGCAATAGGATTTAGAATGGCAAATTAATTATTTTGTGTTGGCGAGAGAGGCCATCATTCAGTAGAGAAACCCAGCAATAAGGCTTGCAAGTTTAGACCATCGTCTTGTGCTATCAACCGGTAAATGGCAGCACACAGTAGCATCACAGGGAGTTCATCTGCAAACCTGACACCACCCTTTGCAGGGTGTGCTACAGACATGACGCCGTACTTGTGGAGTTTCAGAGAGGCCAAAATAAACTGCATTGTGGTAGCTGTGATTTGATAGAATGGTCACCCCCTAATATGTAAGCACGCCTCTCCCTGAAAATGAATAGTAGCGTAGTTTTCACTGATGCTGGCAGCCGTAGGGCTAAACCTTATGAACCTCTGCTTCAAAAGTGAGATTTTGGTAAAGAATGATGTTCAGGCTTTTGGTCATAAGGACAGAGACTGGTAAACTCCAAGGATGTCAGGCAAGAGCCCACTAGCCCACGGATTCAAGTCTGATCTGACATTCACATCCCTCATATCGCAGATCAATGCCCAATAGTTAGAAGCCATCCAACACTTGATAGCAATAAGGCACTCTTTCGGCCATCCCATGCAATTTGAAGAGTGGAAAATTTCGGCAGCAACTGGGTGTCACCTGCAACTTTAACAACCATAGAGTTCTCAGAAAGGCTGAACATGTATGTTTAGCAAACTATGAGAGCACTGAGCCCTACACACACCGCTGGGGATATAATGTTCAGCAGAATGAAGGGAACATGGGAGCCACAACCAGGGTTTGACCCGTAAGGAAAGACGTCAGCCATCCAGCGCTGAACCTGTTAACGTGGTTTGAACTACACAACGGAACAGAATATCATTATCGACCATATTGAACACTCAAATAATTCCAGAAACAGCAGATTTGCCTGATCACTCTGGTTTATAGGGCACCTGAGCGCATCCACGGTGGCCAGTGAAGCGTCTTCCCCAGTCCTGGAGAATGCAGATGAACTACACCACACGGGAGGTGTAGTTAAAAACTTTAACCATCTGGTTGTTGCTGCCATTATCTTTCTGCTTTGTTTCAATAATCACTCTGTATTTGTGGCGTAGCGCAGCCCTCTTCGTTTACTGCTTCACTGGCGATTTGGCAGGCTTTTTGAATGTGTTCCGCTGCAAGGACTTCACTTTCTTCTTTGGCCGTGTATGAGCTAGAGCAAGGTTTTTTTCTCCACCTGTGTCGATGGCAGATTGCTTTACATAAATCTTGGGCACACAGGGCATGTACAAGGATTTTGCTGTACAATTACAAATTTTCAGGGAGAGCAGCCTTGTTTTCTTTGGGGCACATATCCCCTACTCGTCGCCAGATGTACCATCTTCCCCAGCCCTGGAGCATGCATATGAAGTACACCACACAGGAGCTGTAGTCAAACACTTTTCTTATTCCTCAGCATACACTCATGCACTGCACATTACATCATACTCTTTATTGGCTGCAATCTGACAACTCCCCGCCTATTACGCAGTTCCTGACTAGAGTCCTCCCCAGAACCATGAGGGTCCTAGTGCATATAGTCTCGGAATGCTTCAGCCAGCAGAACCTTTTCAGTGCTGTGTATAGCTTAAAGCGTGTCAAAGTTAGAAGATGGTGTAGATGTGGTGCAGGGTAAATTGGAGAGGTAATTCAACTCTTTCACCAATGTGATAGTAGCCAGTCTAGATGCTTAACATCTTGGTAGGTGTAAATATTAAAATTCAACTCAGACTCTTCAGGGCCTTCACCATGCAACTCTTCTAACCTGTTTCGTCCTGATACACTCCCCAAGGAGAGTGCCCTGGGTTGTCCCAGCTGCATGTTAATCTACAGCCGCCCGCCAACACTCAGGCACATCTGGTGGGAAGTGCTATCATTAAGACAGAGAGCTGGGTCAACTCATCTGGATGGGACAGGGTGTGGGGTTGCATAGTACTCTGTCAGCTTTGCACTTCAGCCCACCAGTGATCTTGCCTGCTTGGCAGTAGTCTCAGTAGTGTTCTACTGCCAGCGGCGTGGCCACTCTGCTGCCTACCTCAGCCTGACGGTGAACCCTGTCCCATGCCCCCATGTCCTTTAAGTGGAAGTGGAGGTTCTCTGGGTGTCAAAGGAAGGACAGAGGCAGGGGCCACTGCAACCACAGATAAAACGTAAGTTTTTTAGCCTCAGAAGTCATTTATATTAACTCCGAGCTTCATTAATTAATATTCTTTTTCATATTTGTAATGTTTTTCCCATATTTTGAATTAGAACATACACCTCAGTATCATTTTTGATATTCACAAGAAACAGTGTAGACAAGCATTACAATATTTACATGATGCACAGACAATTAATCTAGTGTTTAGAAACGAGATTAATACGTGGAAACATCAATAAACCACTACACATTTGATACAGTGTTAGACATAATATATAAACAAATCAAAAGAGACTCCTCTGTCCTACAGTCTTTTGTATAGTGCCGGGACCTATTGTATTTAGATCCTCGATACTGTGTGCTTTCAAGGTCCTGAAGGGGTCAGAGTACTAATCTAGAACTCTGTCTGCGTTTATTCAATCAAGCCCAGACTCTACGTTGTTCTGTATATTAATTCCTTTTTGGTTACTCTTGGCCTCAAGGTGAAAATGCCAACACGTTTCAACCTTCATAATCGGACCAAACGATGGTTTGATTGAAGGTCTTCATCAGGGCAGAAAAGAGTTAATGTAGGACACTGCACGTTTCCTTTTGCAGAAATAATGAGGTTTTTAAAAAATATATCTTCAATTTATTGAAGGTGCTCATTACATACCGGATATTGGTGTCTTTCTGAACAAATAGTGACGTAGGTCAAGTGATGATGTCAAACACCCTCTTCAAATGGGTATAATTCTTACGCTTCTAGTCACCTCAATGGTCATGGTATCTGACATTAGCGTGGGGAGGGATAAGGAAAACATACTTTTAGTTTGGATCAAGGAAAAGTTTAACTCGCAGTTAGCGCACGGAGCTTGACATGCAGTGCTGTCTAGGGCTGTGATTCTAAAAAAACTGTATTTTACATGGGTAAGACAGCAGGCCGATTGCCCTGAGTTGTGCAGATAACGGTTGGCATTTAAAAATATCTAGCGCCAGAAGTGACTTGAAATCACGGCTCATGCAACGGTACTAAGCGACAGCCGGAGGAGCATTGGGACCTTCATGTAACGAGCCCAAGTCGTTACAAAACCTTACTTTGACACGTAAAGTTGGGTACATAATTCTAAAATTAGAACTTATGGTGAAATCATCGTGATGGGCAAAGTATCGGGTCTGTGCTCAGTTCCCCAGTGGCTTCAAGTTGCGCACGCAGGTCGTACAAAAAGTCATATCGTGCAGCGTCTTTACCTTCATGCTAGTGGAGGTCTCTTTCTTTACGCAGTCCAGTGTGTAATCTAGGGCTCCAAGCTTCTCCATAGTCGACTCATTCAGCTATTGTCTGATGGCGGTAGTGTTTTTAAACAGGATCACTTCCTCTTCCTACCCACATGTGACTCGAGGCTTCTGACGTGTATCCTGTAGTCTGTGCGTGGCCTGACCTTGCCTGTCTTCCTGTCGTGTGAATACGCTCCCAGGTTGTCATGGATACGTGTATCTTACAGCTTGGAATAAGACGATTCAACGTCTGACAGCGCTGCTCTCATACGTGTGCTGTAAAAGTGACTATGACTCTTAGAGCCTTCTGCTCATGCATTGTCCCACAGTGTCATCTGTTTATTGTCAATTCCAGATGATGAACAGCCCACTATTTCTTCCTACCCACGTGTGACTCGAGGCTTCTGACGTGTATCCTGTAGTCTGTGCGTGGCCTGACCTTGCCTGTCTTCCTGTCGTCTGAAAACGCTCCCAGGTCGTCATGGATACGTTTATCTTACAGCTTGGAATAAGACGACTCAACGTTTGACAGTGCTGCTCTTGTACGTGTGCTGTAAAAGTGACTGTAACTCTTAGAGCCGTCTGCTCATGCATTGTCCCACAGTGTCATCTGTTTATTGTCAATTCCAGATGACGAACAGCCCACTACTGTGCACAATACATGATCTCATTTATTTCATTTAGGCCGTTTTCTATGGTCCCCAAGTACATAATGGTTTTTTGCTTCAAATCTAGACAGCAAGCTATCAATATTGCTGCCTGTTACATGTTTTAAAACTGTCCATTTAATATCGTTGGGACCATGACCTTTATCGATACAGTGTTGGACCATGGGTGTATCTCTGAACTGGGCACCACAAGCATCCTGTTGTATGAGATGACCCAGGCTCCTAGAGTTTCCACTCGACGGAAGAGACTGGCAGAGCAAAGGTGTCTGAAAGGTTGGTGGAAGTTAATGTGGCTGTTCAGTTTTGTGGAGATCTTTGTAGGTGAGGAGTTTAAAATGTTCACGCTTGTGTATCGGGAGCCGGTGGAGTTTCCTACGGTGTGGTGTGATATGGGCACAGCGTGGGAGGTTGAGGACTTGAGCTGCAATCTGCTGCGCCTTTGTTCAGTAGAGTGGAGTGTCATTGAGTGGAGTGGGATAGAGTGGCATAGAGTTGCATTCTGTGGAGTTGAGTGGCATAGAGTTGAGTGGCATAGAATTGAGTGGCGTAGAGTTGAGTGGCGTAGAGTTGAGTGTCATAGAGTTGAGTGGCATAGAGTGGCGTGGTGTGGAGTGGAGTTGCGTATAGTGAAGTGGTGTCGAGTGGCGTCGCGTATAGTGGAGTGGTGTAGAGTGCCGTAGTGTGGTATTGTGTGGAGTTGAGTGGTGCAGAGTAGAGTGGATTGGTATGGAGTAGAGTAGGATGGAGTAAAGTGGCATAGAGTGAAGTGGCGTAGAATGGCATTGTGTGGAGTAGAGTGACATTGTGTGGAGTAGAGTGACGTGGAGTGGCATAGATTGAAGTGGCGCAGAGTGGAGTGAAGTAGTGTACAGTAGTACTGTTGTGAGCATAAGTAACTAAAGCGTCAATAGAGACAGCTGACAGAGTGACAGCAATATAAATAATCCGTATACCTGTGTTAAAAGTAGAAAGCTCATTGCACGTCCAGGAATAATATCAAAACACTTATTATTAATAAAAACTGTCCGTTGCAAAAAGACAAGGATGAGGAAGAACACATGTACTTGGTCCATTCTCCAGGGAGAAGCTAACACAAGAAAAGAAGGGAAGACTACTGGAGCTAAACAATCAAAAGATTGCAAAAGTGGTAAAGAGTTGAGTGATGTTGAGTAAAGTGGCATGGAGTATAGATTGTGTGGAGTGCCGTAGAGTGGAGCGGCGTATAGTAGAGTGGAGTGGTGTAGAGTGGAATGGCGTAAAGTAGAGTGGTGTAGAGTGGCGTGGAGTGGTATAGAGTGTCAAAAAGTGGAGTAGCATGAAGAGAGTGGCGTAGAGTAGTACAGTTATGGGTGTAAGTAGCTAAAGTGTCAATAGAGACAGCAGATGGGGCAAAAGAAATATGAATAAGAAGCTGTATGCCTGTGTTCATAGTAGGAAAGCACATTGCATGTCCAGGAATAATACCAACACACTTATAAAAGTAATAGTGTTTTGCAAAGAGACAAGGAAGAGCACATACTTGGTCCATGCCTCAGGGAGGAGCTCTCACAAGACAGGAAGGTAAGCCTATGGGAGCGAAGAAATCGAAAGATTGCAAATGAGAGTGACAATGAAACAAACAAATGGTATGCTGTGGGCAGGTTGTAAGCCCACCGAGTTGTAAACAATAAGCTTTGCAGCACAGTGCATGCGCTGTGCAGGCAAGACCTAGTTTTGTAAATGATTCTCCATTCCTAAGTTTTTTTACCTTGAGTTTTTTTTCAAACATGCACATATTGTTTAGGTATTGTCCCTTTCTTGCAATTATTTGATATATCTGCTGAGTGTCCTCCACAAGAGACAGTAAATAGTTTATCTCCTGCCCCTGTATGGTTCCTGGCTTGCCTTCCACACTCCATTCTCTAGTTGCACTGAGTCTTGTTCCTTGGCTACCAATTTTATATCATTTGAGCAATGCCACTCATTCGCATTCTGACTGAGTGTCTAGTACTGGGCCAAAGTCAGCACCCCTTGCGGTTACAATAATGGATTCTGCACAACGATGTGTAAAGGCACTTCACTTCATACAACTCTTCCAGTAAACAAAGACGTTTTAGGGCAAGGACAAAGTGGCCAATTGCCTAGGGACGCCACCTTCAAAGGGGCCCCCTGGTAATGTGAACTTTCTCTCTATTAAACCTCTGTCTATTTTATTTCTCTCTATAAACCTCTCTACCTGCGTCTAGCTCTGACCCTTTTTTTTTTTTTTTTTTTTACAGAGTTTTCTATAGCGTGAACTTGACCCGAATCGGGTATCAGAGCGCTTTACATAGCACGAGTTACGTTACATGAGGACACACATTCATTTTTGTTAGGCATGGGGAGGTTAAGTGATTTGCCCAGAACGACAGGATGTTCAGCGTCATTGCAGAGACTCGAACCCAGTTCCCCAGATTCGAGTTCGCCTGCTCTAGCCGTTAGGCCAACTCCTCTCTTCCCAGTATAATCTCAAGGAATTTTGGGGTCCCGGACAATACATATTTCGGCTGTGTTTTTGTGACCCTGTTAAAGCTAAACATATAAATTAATATTGTTTGGCATCATGCTGGGTTAAATTAGCAGAACATGGGTAATAAAAATCAAATTTCTTCCTTACAGGGACCCCTAAAATATGTCTTGCCCAGCCCCCAAAATCTTTAACATTACACTGCAATGCACCTCAGTCCTGTTTTGCAGCTATATACATATCAATAAGCAGGGAATAAAAACACACTTCTCTCTCCTCTTTTGTCACCTCTTTAAAGGCACTTCAGTCTCTCACACTTAGGGCCTCATATGCAATACCGTTTGTAGTCCTTTACTGGATCTTATCCAGCTCTTCCAGTGCATCTCGCCCTCACCAAAGCCTATTGAGCGGGTTTGTATACTAAGACTCCATGCAACATTTTGCAGAGCAACTATGCAGGGCAGTTATTGTGTATGATTCTGCACACCAGCAGCATCCACCTCCATGGGGGAGGGGGGCCTCACTGGAAAAAATTCAAACTCATGAGACATTATTAAGGGCCTTATTATGACATTGATGATCCTCCCATAAAGCGCCACAAAAGTGCTCCGCGGGAGAACCGCGAAAGCCCTGCTTGCCACACCCTCCGAATTATGATTGTAATCCTTGGCTCATGCTGCGGTGGTGTCCCGGCAGTGCCTTTCAAAGGTTCATAGGAGAGCCTTACAAAGGCACCTACATGGGACTGCCGCAGTACGTTCCTGCATGGCATGGAATGCACCATTTCTTTCAGTCCATGCGTGCAGGAACTTGAGGCTGCCAACATACAGGGGGCACAACATGTGCCACCCTGCATGCATTCCCAGGAACAGGGGTCTCTGAGTTGCCTCACCACCATCCTTTCCATGGCAAATGATGATAGTGAGGGCAACTCGTAATATGCTTGGCGGTGCAGCAGCGGCACCACCAGCATGTTGCAGCCTCAGACCGCTGCAACATTGCCCCGGGATCATCAATCTCCGGCGGCCTCAGCGGTCCAAAGGCAGTTCGACCACTAACCTCTTAATGCGTCACATGGTGCCGAGCAGTGGCCGTACCGCCACCGCAACTAGTGGTCCTATGGACTGCCATCGTCGTTATAAGGCCCTAAGTGTGATTTCTGCATTTTTAAGGTTACATAAACTCTGCGCATAACCAACTGACCTTTTTGACTATTGAAAATCGTAAACATTTTCGACTTGTTGACGGGTCTCACTACAAATATAACTTTTATACATTAACGCATCAGAATGGTTTTGCTTATAAAGACAATCACTGATACCCCCGTTCTATCAATGGTCGAAGTGTACCAAAAAAAGTATGGAAACTGTGATCCTGCGAACAGTGAGGGCACGTGGGGAGGCGGGGACAGATGCAGAACTTAAGAGAACAATATTGTTAGACTTCAACCTAGAGGTACTAGAATATAATGCACACATTAAATGAAAAGCAAATACAAGGTAAACTAATCATTAGAGCGCAGGACACCCCTTTTTCCCTTTCAACTCGATACAACTCCAGATCATAAAACTTGCAGGAACGGTTATTGTTTAACAGAGAGTATGGGAACTATTTTCATCAAATTAAAAAAGCTTGGGAACTTTGTTCCTAATAGATCCCACCCACCTATGGATTTTGGAAGGCATCAAGGGCCAGGGTTTGCAGGAGAGAAATGGCACAAGGGTATGCTGGATGGATGAAAGAACAAGAGAGATAGGGTCAGTGGCATAACAAAATTTGTGGGGGGCCACTGCAAAGTACATGGAGGGTGCCCCCTCCCACTGACCCAGTCAGGAGCTATCAGGCCAGGGGTTCCCATCCGTGCACAGTGACAATGCCCATGGAGTTCGCCCACCCACCGCAGCGCAGGGCTAATGTTACGCCACTGGATGGGGGAGACAGTGGCTGAGAGGAAGATAGGCATAGAACAGGCACAGCTCAGATGTGTGCTGATTGCGCTGCAATGAAAGTGTGCTTTTTGGTGTGCAACACGTGTGAACATTATGTGGAGGGCAGTATGTGGGGCACCGCAGGACACGGCAGTGCTCACTGAACGCAACAGCCAGGTTACAGGTAAGCATCAGCGGCGGCTCCTCTGCTAAGATGGAGGAGCGTTGCCCCACTGCTTTTAGCAGTGCAAAGAAGAACAAATAAAATTATAATAACTTGACCTTATTATCATTTTATTTGTTCCTGCTGCTTGGCAGCTCTGCAGGCGGGGCGGGGGCTGCTCTCATCTTAGAGCAGGGGGAAGAAGTGGTGGGCACTCATTAAGGTAGGCAATGACTGTTTGGACGGTCCTCATGGGCCGGCCAAACAGTCATGCGCACTTTGCAGGTTCTCCACCCAGGCAGCATTACAGCCTGGGTGGAGAACATGCCCTGGCCCCCAGTGCCTGGCTGAGCAACGAACCGCGGCGCTCAGACCAATCAGAATGCTGCATTGCAGCGTTATGATTACTATGGGGAGCTCGGGAGCATCCTGCTTGCACAGAAGCAGGAAGAGGATGGAGGAGAGGTGGCAGTTTTTTTTTTTTAGTTGATTATAGTTAAACTTTACAACCATTCAACAGTAATAATTCATCAGACTGAAGATCTATGCCATCTATTCCTGGTACAATGTGTACTGTATATAGCACATTGTCTGAGTCATATTGGATGTTCTATTCTTTCATTTAAAAATTAACCCTTCAGCCATTTTTGGGTTTTGAGAAAAACTATAAATGAAAAAGGATTTGTTATGAGATGATATGTCTAGGACAGTAGAGACGAGCAATCACTCCTAGGCCCATAGGCACCCTTGGTTTGCACTTTTTTGCAATTTCCTGTTAGGAAATCACAAATTTAGAAATGCAAAACAATTCGTACCTATGGGCCGTTAGTGTTATAGGAATGAATGGTTTAACATTTCCTAAATAGCAATTTCCTCTATTTTTGTACATGCCATTTTGCATTTCCTAAATAGTGATTTCTTAGGATTCACTATTTAGGAAATGCAAACTGGAAGTTTCGTATGTCTTGCCCTAAGAGTTGTATGAAACACAGGCAGTGTGCGTCTTGCAAACCCCTTCTAAAAGTATTGATCTTTAGATTTATCGAGGGCACTATATGGATTCAAACACACTCCTTATTACCTTTACTCAACCAATCTCACCAATTTGTACATCAATCCAGGGGCGTAACACAGGTCCCCGCAGCTCCTACGGTGCGGGGGATGGGCCCCCGGCCTGCAGGGGGCCCCCTCAGCACAGTACTCAGGCCTGAGAGCTCTGGATTAAATTCGGAGCAGGGGCCCCTCCATGTACCTAGCAGGGGGGCCCCCTCAGCTTTTGTTACGTCACAGGCCAACAGCGTATTTGTGATTTTTTATAACGTTGCCTGCCTCTTGTCCAGTTCATTTCTTTTTAGACTTGAAGGCCCATGCACTTTGGGCCATCAGCACAGGAACATGGCTCCCTCGTGCATAGCATGAGGAAGGACCACAACAGGGCTTTACTAAGTGGTGCCTTAGATTTTTCTTGAAATCTGCACAGCGAAGATATATCTGGTAGATTTCCGAGAGCCCAGCAAATCCTACTTCTTCCCTAGTCTCTCTCCATCTGTAAATCAGCCCATTTACAACTGGCAAAAAGGTTTGTACATGTGCCCTTTAGTGTCTTCAGAGGAGCGGCTTCTCGGTTGACACAAATCTCCCCCATGCCGGTGGAGATCTCTAAACACAGCAGTTGGTTATGGCCTTCACCACCCTCGCGAACGGTAGGCCACCTGCCAGACTATATATGACTCCCTAAGACTTCTGCCACTGGATTCCAAATAGCCTGGCTGATGAGGGTTATGAACCCGAAACCGGTCCCAGGATGCTTGCTTCCGGTCCAGGGAAGACATGGCTTGGCAGTTCGGGCTGAACTGTTCCCATGAGGCACAGGGTCAGACTGATTTGCATATGGCCATGTCTGAACTGGGGTGGTGGAGTGAGCTAAAGAATGATGATGGATTAAACTCAGATCAGTTGACTGGGGGTGAGTGTTTGATTTGCTCAAACGCTCCGTCCATCATTCCCTTTAGTATTGCTTTGTTCGCCCTAAGTTGGCAGGGTATGCCCAGACGTGGGTCCCTTGCTCACTTTGCCACTGGATTCAAAATAGCCTGGCTGATGAGGGTTATGAACCCGAAACCGGTCCCAGGATGCTTGTTTCCGGTCCAGGGAAGACATGGCTTGGCAGTTCGGGCTGGACTGTTCCCATGAGGCACAGGATCAGACTGATTTGCATATGGCCATGTCTGAACTGGGGTGGTGGAGTGAGCTAAAGAATGATGATGGATTAAACTCAGATCAGTTGACTGGGGGTGAGTGTTTGATTCGCTCAAATGCTCCGTCCATCATCCCCTTTAGTATCCAGATAGGCATTCCCCCACCCCCACACCTCTGAAAAAACGATCATGTGCTCCTAACATAGGCAAGGGGTTACAGTTGTTTCAGCTACTGTTGATTATTGCTGATTGACATATGCAATCATCAGTGAGAGCTGCGATATCAGCTGCATCTAAATTAACATACATGTATGTCATGCCTTGTCAAGAGCCAGTGCCAACAGAAATGTGTATATGCTTGCCTTGTGTAGCCTCTGGTGCTACAGTGCCTTTTGCTCATTGTGGTGTGCGCCTTAATGATTAGTGTCTGACATGCACTTGTGGCTGTCTAGCATCTGCCATCCCATTATCTACATAAATGTCATGTTGCCAACCAACATGCTAGTGTGCTGTGAAGGGCTATAGTTTTCAGTTGCATTCTTAATCTATTCTAGTGTGTGTGGCTAAAGACAGGTTCGGTGCCACTCTACGTT
The DNA here is from genome assembly GCF_964204655.1 of Triturus cristatus. Taxonomy (NCBI): domain Eukaryota; kingdom Metazoa; phylum Chordata; class Amphibia; order Caudata; family Salamandridae; genus Triturus; species Triturus cristatus. Next base: position 616,385,296 of record NC_140583.1, on the reverse strand, counting down.
GATAATAGCTAGTGTCATAGTAGTGCATGAGTATAAGCAACTTCATAAAGGTTGAATTGCAGTGCAGATGTTCACATTGGGCTACACTTCTTCCTTATCGGAGCCAAGGTGGATAGTGCGCTGTCCACTGAGAATCAATATTTTATGAGAATATGATGACGACTACTATTAGGTGGAGTCAGCCTTGTACCTGCTAACAAAGCCCCTCTTGTATGCAGATTGTGGTTGCTGCTCCTCCAAGCCCTTTAACAAATGTACCAGCATCAGCAGGTTCTCTTGGAAGACCATGAAGTATGCTGCTTGCAACATCCATGATTTCTGTGAGTGGATCCTGAGCTGGCTGTAATTTTCTGTGAAGTCATTTCCACATAAACCAAGACTAAATGTGAGTGTTTTATAACTCACTGCGGATATGCTATTACTGGATGTGTTGTAGCTGCCAATAGTGTTTCTACAGCAATCTTTAATTTCTGATTGCAGATATACTACTTGCAGTATTTCTACCCTTGCACTGCTTATCTTTACATACATGATGGTAACAATGCCGTAGTGCTCTAATCTCACATTTCAGACATTGTTCTGACACTCAAAACAATGTTGCCAGGAGGCATCCCCCAGGACCTGAAAATACTGATGTTCCACTGACTTTGCAATAAAACTGTATTTCTTTACATTTGGCATAATAGTGCTTGCACCACACTAAAACTATGACTACACCCCAGAGATCTGAAACCCAATCAACCAGCTGTTAGAGTTTACATCAGTCAACTTGATTACTTGGTTTTGAAATTTCTCCTTAGTATGGCACTATGCTTCTCCATGACAAAGAAAGTTAAAGATGTGTCTAGTCATCCCCTGTAATGAACTGATTGGTTAAACATATCAAGAATGGTTGGCTTTTGCCATTTGGTGCTGTGGGGAAACTCATTCACTAGTGCCTTATTACTTGTGGATGTCTAGTTCAAGGCATCCGGACATGGGTTGCATGTAGCATAAGAAATCAGGGAGCCATGTTATTAGTCTGGTCCCATCTTACCTCATTGTCTTGGGATGCATTTAGCATCTAATCTGTGTGTGGTTGCCTACACAGCACTGAGGGATCCTGGGACCTAGGGTGCAGCATTACAAGCCTGCCTGATCAAGCAGCAATGGCTAGGATCAAATGGGAAAAATGTATTTGTATTATATCACTTTCTGATGCTGGATAATTGGATCAATAGAGCATAGAGTCATCTTCAACATGCTATGTGCAATTGCGTAGGCTTTACCTCCCTAGGATTCAAAATGCTACCTATGCTCTCCGAATAAGTCTGAGGGCCCGGTGGAGGACAGATTGGATGGCTTTCTACTGCACCCACATAGAACATGCAGTGGGCTCCTTTGTGAGCCTAACTACCTTGGTGCCGTGATAGTGAGGGGCTATCACTAGGCTCCAAATTACTGCTCAATATTCATTATTCTACTCTGAACCTAACCACTGTGCCTCCCCACTTGCCTCCTCCTTGCGAGGACAAGACGCAGGCTGCACTATTTCCTAGGCAGCAGCAGCGGTTATGCAGTGGAGGTGGGATGACGGAGGTTTCTCCTCCTGATAGCAGGTAAAAATATAAAGATACAAAAGGATCCCCTTACACCACAGATCAGAGTACCCTTCACGGCAAGAATACAATTCCTGGTGGAACCAGACGTCCGAACGTCACAGAGTCTGGACCGAGCTGTCCCATAATCAGGGCCGGCTGGGACCGCAGGTAACCCCTGAGTGCTTTCTGCTTCAATGGGACCAGTGGCCAGAGGGGCAGGGGCACAAGGTGAGGCTAACTGAGTGTGAAGGCCAGGAGTGGGTATCCAGTGGCTGGTGTTTACAGCACTCCAGCTGCACAGCCCAGTGCTTGGCTGAGGAGATGCTGCAAGAGCGGGTAAATATAGGACTGGGCAGGTGAATGCTGTGTGGATCTGCCCATGACCTACAGAGTGCCCGCTGAGACTTTGACATGTTCCTGGCCCTGGCATGTCTTGAGACCTGCAAGGAGCCTGCTGCAGGACCCGGAGCTTATCCCCACATTTTGGCCACTGGAGCCGTGCCATTCTTGCTCCACGCTTTTGACTCAGAGTGGACTGAAATTAAACAGTGAGTAGCAGTGCCACCACACAGCGCTCCCTGTGGACAGCACGAAATTCCCCACCCCTGCTAGCTGGAACTGCATGACCCAAAGAACTGTGCCTCCCTGTTGGCAGACTGGTACTTCCTGACACCAATATTGGGCTGTGCTTAACATCTGCTGCCATAGCGGGACGAAGTGCTGAGTCACATTGAGTCCACATTGGACATACACACCAGTAAATTCACCACTATCCTATGGGCAATTTAGGACACCATATTGTCCTTAGAGGCAAAACTGTACTCAATGGCTCTAGATGTGAACCTCCTGAGAGCAGACCATATGAAGTTGGCAGACAGAGTTGGCAGCACTGAATACTCATTCGCCTTTCTTTGCCCATCTGTCCAGGAACTGCAGACACAACTACAGGGCCTGCAGGAGGAGGAGGTGAAAGTGCTTAAGCTCCAAGCTGAAGATGCTGAGGGACTGTTGACGTTCAATAACATGCGCATCATTGGGGTGCCGGAGAGAGAGGAAGAAGATAGCTCTGAGCTGTTTGTGGAATACTGGCTGTCCCATGAGGTGCTTCAGGTCCAGCCCTCAAACATTTTCTTGCGTGAGAGGGCCCACAGAGTGTTGGGCCATCCACTTCGGCCAGGAGCACCAGCCAGACTAAGTGTAGCACTCCTTTTTAACTACCGGGACAGAGACTTTTTTTTTTTTTTATTTATTTTTTTTATTAAAGTTTTTATTGAAATTAGACAAATCAAATAATACAGAGTTTGCGGCTGTGCGATCCACAAATAACAAATCAGTAGTAGCATTGTGACATTTCCGGTCCTTAGGTAAACAATACCACATCATGAGTGCAACCGACAACAAGACCCCATCTACCAATCCATCATCAACACTTGCCCGAACCTGAACCAGGGGGATCCCTGACCCGTGAGCTGTCTCCAGGGTACTAAAGACGTCCCCCTCCCCTGCCCTCATTTCTAACATGGGAACACGCCACGCGGTGTACAGTACCTGATCCCAGGAGCTTAATATCCCTGCGTCTACACCCCAGCAGGACCCCTACATCTGCGTAATAGTGGGCTGGTACGACCTACCCCACTCCAGTGGGAGCTATTCCGGGATTCGGGGATGGCGGGGTCGAGCCAGGCAAGCCTGCAATGTATGTTTTATAAGGGCCCCAGATGTCCCTAGGACGCGCTATAGTTGGGAGGAGACTAGAGTAGATCTCGCTATTCGTGCTGCAGAAAGCCATGGCTATAAGCCATGTCTTGGACGTGGGAGCTGTCTTCCTCCCCCAGTGCTTTGCTATCTCCCGTTTGGCCAGAAGAAGCCCCAGAGAGGCCAGTTTACGGACATTCTTTGGGAAATTGACCGTATAACCCAACAGTGCGACCTCAGGAGTGGGAATGAGTGTAAGCCCTAGCATCTCTTCTAGGATCTTGTGAACCTGAGACCGGGACAGAGACTTAATACTGCAGGTGGCCTGCTCCAAAGGGCCATGGCCCCTGAATGGACTAATGATAAACTTTTACCCAGACTACACCAATGAAAACTAGTGCCAACGCTCTAGCTGCATGTAGATAAAGAAGCATTTATGCACACTGGGTCTACTGTGTGCCCTGATGTAAACTGCACATCATGGAGAATGGCATGTTCGTTCTTTTCCACACACGGAGATGCCTGGGAATGGCTACAGATGAAAGGGATCAGCATGCCCCTAATGTTGAGGCCTGAGGCCGAAACTTGAAAGACAAGAGATCCTAATTAGCACGCTCTCAAAGACCCCGGGGTGTGCCATTATGGAGGAGATGACTGAAGTGGGAGCAAAGGTATTTGCCAAGGTCTTTGACAACTATTAGCTCAGGTCAATCACTATCACCGAACGGAGCCAATTACATAGGAGACACAGAGGCAGAACTCTCAGGACAGGACAGCCCTGCGGTCTGCCAAAGGTTCGCATCTCTATCCAAAGGTGGTAGATGGCCTTCTTTAACACCTGCCTTGGGGAATGCAGTAAAGCTTGCATTTACTTGCACAACATGGAGCCAGGAGGTAGAGGGAGGATGGGCTGTATGTTGGTACACTGGTCATGGTGGCAGACAATGGGGGCTTGGGATATGGCCGCAGCGGAACACTGGCCCTGCTGTGCACCTAAGATCCATCTCACTAATGGATGGCTGAAGGGACTCAATGTTTGTTAAGCAGTTCTATCAATGGTTACGATGGTAGGAGCCAGTTGAGGCTATTTATTTGGGGGCGAGCGTTGGGATTGTTTGTTTGTTTACCTTGCTCATCAGTACCTGGATAAGACTAGTAGGGTGAATTGGGACCTTTCACCTGTTCCTGGACCCCCGACCACCCAGGGCCAGAAAGGATGTGCCCCCCTCAGACTTGGTGGGACACAGGCTGCCCAAGGCTACACGCTATAAATTGCTACGCTGGAACGTCTAGGGGATCATTCACCCCCCTGAAGAGATATGAGATACACACTGAATTGAAGTACTGGCACATACATATTGTTTGTTTACCAGAGATACACATCGCTGGCACTGGAATTTAAAAAGTCACCAAAAGGTGGAAAGGTCAATTGTACGAACCACATATTCGTGTATGCCAAAGGTGTGCTGGTGTGGATAGCCCCCGGGGTTCCTTTTACAGTGCAGCACATGTAGATTGGGATGTATGACGGAACAACAATGGCATTTTTCATGAATGCCTTTACAATACCTCTGGAACAACGACAGCATCATTACAACAAATGTCTTAACAGTGTGATTCTTACCATGAGTATGCCTTTACCACAAATGGCTTTACAGTGAAAATGTAAGTATTTTACAGGTATGTATAAACCCTATATATATATATCAATCCCAGGATCAAAGCAGGCACCGGCAGCCAGGAATCTGGAAAAGATGTTTATTCAGGCAGAAATGAGCGCTGGACGACGCGTTTCGGTGGACACAGCCACCTTGCTCACATAGGCTGCCGCCATTGAAAAGCCTTTAAATACCACTTGTTGATGTGTGGTTAAGAGTGGCCACAGAAAGAAAACTTACTGAGATGTATGTTGCTATTGATAGTGAAGAAGTATTGAAATTTCATTGTATGAAATGCATAGCATTAAACAATGTAATTCATCATTTTGCGGCATTATAACTACTTAGTCAGGCACTCAAAATATAACAATGAATGTGAAAAGGATTGAAAATATAAAACATAAAACAGTGCAGAGCGTGGCGTTTTGTCTTACAGTATTTCATTCAATTCTGTCGTGATCACAGTCTGCCTGGAACAAAAATGAAGAGGTAACACGCAATGTGGCATATCCCCAGCATGGGTCTCTGAAGCACTACGAGATCTCTAGCAAGACACGATGTCACAAGTAAAGATCACAGCTACAAGTATTCGCGCTCACAATTGTGCTGCAATGTACTATGTAAGACAACAGGGCTGGATAAGCCTGTGTACCGTATATGACTATGAGTGTGTTAGTCCCAATTGGGCATATACCAAACCGCATATTGAATGTGAAGCATACTAATTTGCTGTGGAACAAGGTGTGTTGGACAAGTGTCCATTTCGTTCGTCATCGATCTTGACACTAAGGAAATACCCCCCTGGGACAAGCCAACCGCGCCTCTCTGTGTTCTCTATGTGACACTAGTTAAAAAAGTGAAAGAAAATGAAGATGAGTGCTTGACAGGTGTAGTAACCCTAAGTCTACCCAAGTGAAAGAACCTAAAAGAAAAATGGCCAGCAGAAAGTTCTGCATGCGGCTGAAAGCGCTTGAACTGGGCTGAAAGGACGCGGGGTACACTCCCACGGTATCCTTGGGAGAGTGGATTTTACAAATGAATGTACAATTACTCGTCGAAGTGCAGACTGTTAGGGATCTTGCTGTTAAGCAAAATAAAATAGCGGGACTCGAGTCTGTGCAATTTTAGCTCCCTATTGCCACCTCTGATGTGACTGGGAACTGAATCAATGACAAAGTACACCAGGTCACCACTGTTGCCCCCATGAATTTCATTAATGTGTCGTGCAACAGGGTATGTCTTGTCATCCTTAGTAATGGCACGTAGATGTTGAAGGATCCTGACGTGGACCATGTGCTTGGTGCTGCCCATGTATTGCTTTGGACAAGAATACTGAAGCACGTACACCAGGAATTCGCTCCTACAGTTAAAGGAATGTTGAATTCTGAGAGTGGTGTTACAGAAAGGGCTGTGGATCCCACTTGTGTTCTGGCAAATGGTGCACGCCTTACATTTGTGGAAATCAGGGGATGATCCCAGCCATGACTCTGATTTGACCATCCCAGGACTGCTATTTCATAATTCTCCCCTCATGGATTTAGCCCGATATATATATCAATTCGAAAGTCCCCCCTCCTATCACCGAACTCAGGGCGGGTACATCTGTATTAGTGAGGGTAGGGGTCTCGCTTGTTACACAGCAATTGAAAAAAGTTTTGAGCATTCATGGGGTTTAAAATCCATTTATTAGCAACCACAGACACGTTTCGTCGTAATTGCCTTTCTCAATGCTCAACCTACTATCAATGTTGCACAGGGCATTTGGTTGGTTGATATAGTCCATTGGCTTACTTTATTGTCAGATTCACAGCCATAGGGAGGATGCAACTATATATATATATATCTATATATCTATATATCTATATATATATATATATATATATATATATATATATATAGATAGATAGATAGATAGATAGATAGATAGATAGATATATATTATCTACTGGCGGTCGCCAGTAGATAGTTATAGTTAGGACCGAGTTCCCATAGGAAATCTGAAAATTCTATTTTGAATAACTTTGGTGCCGGTTGACGAATCCTCGTGAAATTTTCAAAACTAATGGGGCGCTCCGCTCAGCTCCTACCCTGAAAGTCTCGGGGTGATTCGTCAAGCGGGGGCTGAAAAAAAGGGGGGTCCCAAAACGTGTTTTCCCCATGCATTTTCCCATAGGACCTTTAGTCGAAGGTACAGCCCGAACGGCTGAACAGAATTACTTGAAATTTGGCAAAGAGGTAGTCCTCAGGTCAGGCATGTGCCTTTTGCATATATGGTGTCAATCTGTTCAGTAGTTCCTGAGAAAATTGCAGTTAAAAGTACATAAATATCTATATGCGCGCACCAAATGTGCGCGAGCGTAATTCTGATTGGTGGTTAGATGTCAGTCAACATTCAAATCGGTCGAAATCAGGAAGTGTCGGATGCCATTTTGTGTGTGGCAGTGAAAAAGAAAGGTGGAGAACGTGAAAAGGGGGCAGGGTAGAGAGTTCCTGACCCCCTAGCCTTTGTCAGGGGGTCCCTGAAGAACCCCGAAGGGTGAAAAAAACATTTTTTTTTTTTTTTTAAATCACGGGGTGCGCGCACGGTGAAAAACCCTTAAAAAAAAAAACACATTTTAAACTGTTTATAAGTTTATAGAAGATATTAACTATGCTGTTCAACTTTATCCAAATTCAAAATAAAAGAGCTGAGCCATTCCATATTAAAGGATACAGTCAATCTATAACTATATACATAGGTAGTTTATTGTAAAATAAATATATAAATAATATAATAATACATACATAAATTAGCATTTAAAAAACCTTACAAATTCACTAAAAAAAACATAGGTTTCACACACGTTATAGTTAGGAATTAGCATTTAAAAAACCTTGCAAATTCACTGAAAAAACCATAGGTTTCACACATGTTATAGTTAGCTGGACATTTCACTTGTAAAAAACCATTGAAATTCCCCCGTTATAGTTAGTTCAGCTAACTATAACTCGCGCGACCGCAATCCACTGCTGATGACGTCGCATATTACATCACTCATGACATGGTCAGTGACATCACTCATGACATCACTGATGACATTGAGGAAATATGAATTTTATGGTCAATTGTGTCCCCTATCTTAGACCCCAACGGCTCCATGTGTGTGCTACAAGTACATGTATGTTCCCTCCACTTCCAGCTATGAAGACGCAAATACATGTGCGTCCAACGTTAACATGTCCTCTTTCAGATCTGCCATGAATGGGTCAGATATTCCGTTCCTAAGTATGCCTTGCCACTGTCTTTATATGGTATACTTTTCACGTTTTCCAGCTCTGGCAAGGTAGGCCCTGAATTCTGCCATCGAGCTTTTCCTGCTTCTGCCTCTGAATGCTCCAGCCTGGACCTGTATCTGTATCCATGACTTTTGTCTTACTTCCTGCGCGGCTAACGGTGCCTGGCCCGGCCTGTTGCCTGCCAAAATTGTATTCAGCCTTCAAGTTATCTGCTCCGCTCCTCGAGAAACGCATTCCTGTCTAGTAGTTTAGGTAAACATCCTTCCAGCTACAGAGCAAAGGGCTCGGCCTTACTGTCTCCGAGCAAGTAATTCATGGTTTCTGTTGCCATGGTAGGCCCATGCCCCTCGCATCTCATGCAGACACGTAGACGCTTATACACGCACTAGTAGTTAGTATAGGATAGCCTCTGCCTGAGAGACCTTTCCTTCCAGATAATATAGTTCCTTAAACACAAGATTTTAGATACGATTTGGGATTAGGTTGTTCTGACATCCCAGACTTCTGTCTCCTCATGTAGGGCTAAATGTCAAGTCCCCTTCACTCTCCAGTTACACGTCAATCACACGTCATGCTACTGTGCGCGCATATTTGGCAAGTATTTCTGCTGACTTTGCAGGATTCTCTTATGGATCCACCCACTTGTGTCATCATCATAATGACGTTTCTAGTACATGCCCTCATGCACGCCTATTGTAACGCCTTTTTCATTACGTATGTGTATTCTTATCTCTCTTCTCAGCTGTAACGCCTTCTGCATATGTCTTCACTGTAATACATTTTACTATATATATGACAACCTGTCAATAAAGTATTGCTTCTATCCCTTCGCGAACCCTTAGTGGTGACGGAATACGATTGCCTGGTTCGAACCAATTCCTTTGTAAGGAATAAACCCATTTTTAAACCTCAAATGCCACGGATTCTGCCTCTTATTTTTACTGAGTTATTCTTATTTAATTTTACCGCATAAATTAAGTCTAGGTAATTAAATTTACCACAGCAAGTGCCCAAGGTACACAACTTGCTGAACACAGAATTGCAGCTTCGAAGGGGACACCTTGTGCCCCTTGTCGGCCAGAAAATGTAAAACCGTCAGTGATGCTTTTTCACATTCGGGTTCGCTTCGGGCGGTGATCAGCAGATCATCGACATACTGAAGCAGTGCAGTGTTAACAGGCATGTGGATACTGTCAAGTTGTCTTTTCAGTGCTTGGCTGTAGATGCTGGGGCTTTCTGTGAATCCTTGAGGTGCGCGTGCAAATTTAAAGCTTCGTCCATTTAAACTAAATCCGAACAAATATTGGCTTTTCGGATCGATTGGGACGCTAAAGAAGGCGTTCTTGAGGTCAATTACAGTAAAGAACGTTGCTTCTGAATCAATAGCTGTCAATAATGAAGAGATATCTGGAACCACGGGATATTGTGGCACAATGCATTTATTCAATTCGCGCAGATCAATAATTAATCGATAAACTGGTGGTGGTTTTGGATCAGTTCGTTTAAGAACCGGAATTATAGGAGAATTACACACATTGGAGTCGGTTTCCACAACCACTCCTTGTGCAATGAGCTCGTCAATGATTTGCAGTAAAGCCACTACAGCATCTGGAGGTAACTTGTATTGCCGAATTCGTGGTAATACCACTCCTGTTTTGAGTGTGACTCGATATGGTGTAATGTGCATACAACCTACATCAGTGGGGCCTCGTGCCCATAAATGTGCAGGTAGATTCTGTAACCGGTGATCCATGTCTCTTGACACGTAGTGACCTTTAAAGTCACGCAAAAATAGTCGTACTCCGTCCGGAGAACAACATATTACAGCTCCTAGAGCTTTCAGTGTCTTTATACCTAACAAGTTTTCTGGGCATGATTTTGTAAGCAATAGATCTGTAGTCCGTGTCAATGGACCAACTGTAAGTGGAAGCGGTTGCGATACTTCGTTAATAGTAGGCTTTCCTGAAAATCCAAGGGAAACATTTTGTGAGCCTGAGCGGGGTGCCCCTGGAACCTCGTCGTGACTTATAGTTGTTCTGCTTGCCCCTGTATCAATTAAAAAACTTTCTGTCCTTCCCTAATACTTGACTCTGTACATAAGGACCCTCTTGATCTACGGGAACCTCAATAAGGGGTAAGCCAACTTCCCTCTCTAGGCTATTTCATGTGTATCGCTGATAATCTGGATAGTCATTTTGTGCATACTGGTACATCTGTTGTGTCGTGTTTTGTGTTGCGGCAATAGGCTGTGACTGTGGTACCGCTACGGTCTGTTGTGCAGCTTGCATAGGCTGTACATTCTGAGGTGCTTGTTGTTGGATCTGATCCTGTCTAGGCGGACGTGGTCTCTCCTTGGTTTTACCCGTAGAGATATTATGTTTCAGAACTGCACAATCGTTTATATAATGACCTGGCTGTTTACAATAGTTGCATGTTCCTTTAACGGGAACCGCTGAATTACTGGACTGTGTCGCACCCTTTTTATGACGGTCAGCCGGAACTGACTGGGCGACGAGCATTTTCATTTTCGTGTCTTTCATACGTCTTTGTTCGTGTTCTTGTTCTTCTCTAATTCTATTCTGGTGATACTGTAACATTTGTAACATTTGTGACGGGGTATTAGCTTGCCAAGAGCTCTCTACTTTCAATACTCTGTTCTTAACCTGAGGCAAGGAATTTTCGACTAGTTTTGTTACAAAAAGATGTGGATATGAATCGCTACTTGCTTTCAGGCCGCTGTTAATACCAAAACATTTTTCAAATCGGGAATAAAAATCACTAGTGTCTTCATCGGGTTTCTGTTTGCAAGCTGATATTGCTCCCCAGTCTTCCTTTTTCGTAGTTAATAAACGTGGCAGTACTTGTACTAATAATCCTGGTAATGCTTTAGTTTTGTCTCCAAGCCCTACGCCTGCAGTTCGGGCATTTTCTTCGTTTTCTAATGCTGTCCAATCAATCTTTTGTTCTCCCACCTCCCACTCTTTTTCTTTGAGTTTCTCGTAAATACCGGCAGGCAATAATACTTTCAATATTTTCATAATGTCAGGATAGGTATAATCACCCATGAGTAACATGTCTTTTATTTCACGGTGAAAACCTGCTGGATCTCTGTCATGGCTGGGCACTAATTTTTTCATTTCCAATAGTTCTATTTTAGTTATAGGCGTGTACACAAACACGCGTCTAAAAGTATTATCATCATTTCTAACTGGGTGTACTTCGCGTAAGGGATTCTGTCTGTCTATGTAATACGTTTTTCTTTCCAAGGAGGGAGCTGGATCATGTTCTGGACATAGGAAGGCACTGTATCGATGCCGATGTTCTAGAATTTCTTTAATTAGATCGGTACCTAGACCTCTCCATTTATTCATGAGTAGTTCTATCAGTATATCAGGTAGGGGACCAGGATCGGAGTGTTCGTTTTTATACAATATAAGGAGGTGTTGTATCATGTATGTACCAGCTAAACGCTGTTCGTCTGGTGTGAGATTCAGAAACGTGTGTGCTAGCGCATCATCACTGTATTTTTCAGAACTGTCAGCCCATTGTACTGCTGACCTGGCTAATTCTTGTTCATCCATAGAATCGAGTACATGGTACCCCCTTCGTTCTCGGAGTATTTTATCAGTAGCCTGGAATAAGTGTTCAGGGGTCCTTGGATTTGAGATAGCTGCTTGAAAAATTCTGTTACATTCTGGACGTATCGGACGCATTGTATTATTAAAAGATCTTCCCTTACCTACATAAGCTATCATTTCTCTAGCTGGTAATTCTAATTGTCCTGTGGTCATTTCTGACTGTTCCTCCTCCTCTCCCTCTGATTCAGTTTTATCTGCCTCTAATCTTCTTTCATGTATTCGTTCTACTTCTTTTCTGATCTTTCGGTACATAACTTCTATACTCTTCTGTTTATCATGTTTTCCGTCTGCTATATTCTGACCCCATCTGGTAAGTACTTGCATTTCCTCCGGATCTACCTCAGGCCGATCTCTGTTTCTGATCAAGCAGTTTATGAAGAAGCGTAACAATAATTTTCGCATGTCCACTTTCTGGTATTCCATGGCCTCGCCAATACTTTCAGGACCTTGCCCTGTTTGGATAAAGTGATATATTTTGTCTAGATGACCAATCATTCCTGGTAGCGTCATTAGATAGGTCGAAACTCGTCGTAAACGTACTGATGATAGCAACATTCTGTCGTGTTTACCGGGCACTGGATCATATCTACAATCTGTAAGAGGCTCATTAAATATATTGTGATTAGCTGTTTGGGGTGTACGTTGGTGTGCTAAATCCCTATAAGTCAACCTAGGTGCTGGCGGTGGCGTGGAAAAACCTCCTGTCGCACCTCCTGTCGCACCTCTTGAGGTGCCAAGTCCAAAAGGATTTGTTGGATGTAGGGTAGAGAGTGTAGATGCAGGAAGGACTGTAGAAACAGGAGGAACGTTTAGAACGTGAGGAGGAGTTTGTTGCTGCAGAGGTGGGGGCAGATGATCTCGGGGTTGAGCGTCGTCAACAGGTGGTGCGCGTGGCTGCGCACCCTTAGCATATTCGGGGGCGGCATCATCTAAATAGGAAGAAAGGAAAATGTCCTTTGCGGTCTTGGGATGTACTTTAATCGGGAGTAATGGAGGTGGCAGATCTTTTGGTACCTCCAGGGTGGCCTTAGGCAAACCCTCGGCCAGAAGAGGATACATACCATTCATAAGAGTGTTTCGTTGTCTGTCTATTTGTTCTGTTTTTACTCGGATACCTTTGTCAATTAATATGTTTTCTCGGGCTTTGTCTGAATTCTCCCTACTTTTCTCTTCTTTTCTGAGCGCTTTCTCTGCGCGTCTATGCGATTCTTTACGCCATAATTCAATGGCATCTTTCTGTGACTGTCTGGCTTTCTTTTTCCATAATACTTCTTCTACTCTCATGATGCAATCTGCATCCCATGTTCCAGCAGCGGGCCATCTCTGACTCTCTGCTAAATCCTTGGTATAGTCCACCCATAAATCTAGATATAATACGGCATCTAGGCCATGTTTATGGTACATAAAGTACCCTGGAGTGTCCCTAGGTGGAATGGGAACAGCTTCCTCGAGTATCCCTTTTCTAGTTTTTATCTGTCTTAATTTCGAGAATAACAGCATCTTGAACCTTGCTACTTGGTTCTTACTCGGACTTGAACACAATTAATACAATAAACACAGTAACGAAAATCGAACAATCACTCATACCACGACATTTAAAACATATCAAAACATTTTAGAACGAACAATAATAATTAGGATAAAACTAGTTAACTGCATAATACTAGATGTACTGCTAAACAGCACAGATACACTGCTGAAACAGTGCAGACCAGGTCTGTGTACCCAAACCCGTCTTGACCGGCACAAACCAATGTGCACGTCTAGATGCGTCCCCAGCAACGGTACTCACCGGGAAGCACGGAACGGAACAGAAGGCCTCGGAAGTCTGGGCTGGACTAGACCAGACTGGACTGGACTCGACTCGTGACTTAGATACTTCGGAACTTCGGAATCTGGTGGGCCTCTGTATACCTCGGATCTTGCTCTCTCAGCTAGGCTCTGGTCGGGATTCTCCGCACTCCTCACCGCCTCGTCTGGGTGTTGATCGCAGCCTCAGTCGCCCCCGTTGGCCTGAGGGAGATACAGGAAATCCTGCGGGTACGCGTAATTGTCCGTCCGGCTGTGGCAGGAGACCGGGTCTGCAACGCACCTCCGGCGCGTGGGGTGTGAGAGGTGTCCCTATTCGGGCGCCAATTATGTGTTCAGCAAGTTGTGTACCTTGGGCACTTGCTGTCCAAGGGGGGGAGACAGCTCACACCTGACCGCATCCAGTTAATTGTAAACATGCCACCACCCAAGACACAAAAGGAGGTGCGGGCCTTCATAGGTCTCACTTCGTACTGCAGACAATGGATTCTCCAGTATGCATTTTTAGTAAAGCCACTCATTCAGTTGACAACCCAGGAGGCAGCGACTTCGACTGTCCTCCCGTGGACTCAGGCACATACACAAGCTTTTGAAGACTTAAAGAAAGCCTTATGTCAAGCACCTGTTTTAGCGACACCATGTTACAGTAAGCCTTTTACACTCTTCGTTACAGAACGCGAAGGTACTGCCTTGTCAGTACTCACTCAGGAACAAGCAGGTTCACACAAGCCGTGTGCTTACTTTTCCAGCACATTAGATCCAGTAGCTCAGGCTCTGCCTACATGCCTAAAATCAGTCGCAGCGACAGCTTTAGCGATCAGACAAAGCGATTCCATAGTATTAGGACATCAATTGACAGTGCAAGTTCCACACTCCGTGGAAGTTCTTTTAAACCGAACTCAGACTCAGCACTTGACTATAGCACGACTGACAGGTTACGAACTAACATTGTTTCAGCCACACATAGAAATCAGACGCTGCAGTACATTAAATCCTGCCACACTTTTGCCATTAAGTGGAACAGACCCACTGGCACATGATTGCATTGAAGTCATTACTATTACGACAAAACCCAGACAAGACTTGACAGATGTCCCATTACCAGACCCAGACCTGACACTTTATGTGGATGGGTCATGCATGAGAACAAGTACAGGAGAATTAGTGGCCGCTTACGCAGTCACGACAGACACCGAAGTCATTGAAACAAATTGTATTGACACATTATCAGCTCAAGCAGCAGAGCTCATTGCTCTGACACAAGCCTGTATTCAAGCCAGAAATAAAAGAGTCAACATATACACAGATTCACGTTATGCATTCGGAGTTGTACACGACTTCGGAGTCCTTTGGCGAGAGAGAGGTTATTTGACTTCTCACGGTGCCAACATTCAACACGGTCCCCTCATTCAAGCTCTGTTAGATGCAATACATCTGCCTACTTCGATATCTATCATGAAGTGCAAGGCTCATACAAAAGTCACCGATATCATTTCCCAGGGTAACGACCTAGCAGACCGAACAGCTAAGCAAACAGCACAGAATCGGACTCATGCAACTGACTTGACAAAGACAATAGTTCCGACACCGACACACTGCATGACAGTTAGGGATCCCGCCCTTGATGTAATTGACATACAGACACATGCTACACCAGAGGAAACCAAGAAATGGACTGAACTAGGAGGGATCCAAACAGATCAGGGATGGATGACGAAGGGAAAATCTACATGGTTTCTCCCCGACTCAATGGTTCAAGTTATCATTAACACAATACATAGTCCAGCACATCTAGGAGAAAAAGCTATGTTAGACAGTATTCAAAACATTTGGTTTAATAAACACTTACGAGCTGCAGCCAAACAGAAAGTCCGAACTTGTATGATTTGTTGTCAGTTCAACCCAGGTAAAGGCGTACCTGTAGAACGAGGTGGATTTCAACCTCCTGATCACCCTTTTGAAGTCCTCCAGATGGATTATATCCAGATTGAACGATGTCGAGGATTCAAATATGTCCTCGTAGTTGTATGCGCTCTTTCCCGTTGGACAGAAGCATATCCAGTCTCAGATTACACTGCCCCGACCACTGCCAAGCAGCTGGTTCGTGAATTCTTCCCACGGTATGGTTTGCCCCGTATCGTGTACTCAGATAATGGCCAACCGTTCTCATCCGAGCTAATGAAACACATTTCACTCTTGTTAGGTTATCAATGGAAATTTCACTGTGTCCGGCATCCCGAGGCAGCAGGTCTCGTGGAACGTCATAACCAGACTCTGAAAATTCGACTTTCAAAAATCTGTAGAGAGAAAGGCGTCGACTGGATAGTAGCCTTACCAGTTGCACTCTTTTACATGAGAATGGTAGCACATTCTCGCACAGGGCTATCCCCGTACGAGGTGGTCTTCGGTAGGCCACCAAATATGGGGGGGACTCCTATACCTCGTAAAATCACTGATGTTGATTGTAATATGCTGACAGATTACCTTGCTTCCTTGATGTCTGCACTACAATCTTGCCGTTCACAGGTAGCTGCAGCCTTTCCCGACAACACCGAGGTGAAGCCCCATGAAGTGGTTCCCGGAGATTTTGTCTTCATAAGAAATTTCGACAGGAGGAGCCCGTTGGAGCCTCGCTGGCAAACGCCAAGATTAGTACTCCTGACCACGAGGACAGCAGTGAAGGTCGAGGGTCGCAAGGGTTGGCTACACTCGAGCCATATCAAGAAATTTCATGGACTACCGTCTGATTTGAACTCTCAGCCCTGCCCCCTTCCACAGACTGATTCAAAACTCCCCCTGGTCGAGAACACTGTTTCCCAAAACTATAAACTGAAACTAAGGTCTAACAAGTCAGACAATTTGATTGTTTAAGTCCACTCCTAGGTGAATCGGTTGAATTAGTCTCTGACATGTATCCTCTAGACCGAAATCGAGAGAGAGATAGACAGAAACAGCTCAAGAAACGTGCATATTGTAAATCACTTCATAGTCACTGTATAGTGACATTGTTGATTATGTTTTTTCTAAATCTTCTGATTATTGCTGCAAGTATACTGTTGCACATGTACTATCCTATTTTCAAGCGTGCTCATTCTGCTTACAATGATACTGCCGAACATTCTTTTAGCGAATTACCTTCACATGAGTTGCCCTATAGACTTGCGCTGCGCAACAACACATTCATTAGTATGTTACATCACTCCCATCAGGCCAGCAATGCTACAAATTGTTGGATATGTGGCCGACTCCCTCCCTATCAGAAATACAAAGGAGTTCTGCCTCTCTTTCCGTATCCATTCACACATAATGGTTCCTGTGGCGCATGGTTTAGTTTGATTAATTCTTTAGATTCAAATACTGTAGTTTACCAGAGCAACTGGGTATGGGGAAACCTGAACTTAGTTTTGCTTAAAGCCTGTTACCCTAACAAGGAGGGACTTCCCAAAAGGACAGGAACTGACCTAGAAAATGAAGTATATGGATTAGGTAATTTTACACTCAACCTCATAATTCTGAATGTTGAATCCGAAGCTGCACTAGTCTTGCCCGCTATGTCAGTATTACCAGTCAAAGGTGAATTATGTGTAAGAAAGAATGGTTCAGTACACCTGGGTCATAGTAAATGTACTACTGTGATCGAATTCAGTGATAAAGGCAAGTCTACATTTAGAGCTTCCCGTCATTCCTACTTCATTTGTGGTCATACCGCATATATACGCTTACCTCCAGATTGGGATGGTACCTGTTACATTGCATTCCTTCTGCCACCTGTTTTCCTAGCCCCTCCTGATTATCATAGAAATACAAATCTAGTACACAATAGACCCCAGAGAGATATCCCGATTGTTGACTACACTGAAACAGCATGGGAACAATATACAGACTTCAATAAAGGTCTCTTTCCTTACATAGGTGTTGTCTCTAATAGTAAACTGATACGTAGATTAACCAGAACCCTTGAAGCAGTAGTGAATGAAACTACCTCTGCCCTAGGCAACTTAACAGAGGAGCAGTCTGCGATGCGGATTGTTGTTCTCCAAAATCGTCTTGTCCTTGACGTCATCCTGGCCGATAGGGGCGGAGCCTGTAGAGTCATCGGATCAAGTTGTTGTGTTTTCATTCCAGAAAACGCGCCATCCGTATATAAAGCCATAACTCGTCTTCACAAGATTGCAAGCCAGATACATCAGAATCCAGGCACCTGGACATGGTCCGGTTGGTTCTGGAGCGTGTTGTCAGCCTGGGGATGGAAAGTCCTATCCTTCCTGGGTATTGGCCTTCTCATAGTATTCAGTTGTTGCCTGTGTCTACAATGTGGACCAGCGATTTGCGGCCTGTGTGCCACATCATGTATTCCACGTTCAAGTTCTCATTCAAAATCCCGGAAGAAGAAAGAAGAGCAAATGATGTTACATGAACAGATTGATGGATTCCTGAGGATCGATATCTCATGAAGGGTCCGTAGGGGACAAGGAGGGAATGAGGAAATATGAATTTTATGGTCAATTGTGTCCCCTATCTTAGACCCCAACGGCTCCATGTACGTGCTACAAGTACATGTATGTTCCCTCCACTTCCAGCTATGAAGACGCAAATACATGTGCGTCCAACGTTAACATGTCCTCTTTCAGATCTGCCATGAATGGGTCAGATATTCCGTTCCTAAGTATGCCTTGCCACTGTCTTTATATGGTATACTTTTCATGTTTTCCAGCTCTGGCAAGGTAGGCCCTGAATTCTGCCATCGAGCTTTTCCTGCTTCTGCCTCTGAATGCTCCAGCCTGGACCTGTATCTGTATCCATGACTTTTGTCTTACTTCCTGCGCGGCTAACGGTGCCTGGCCCGGCCTGTTGCCTGCCAAAATTGTATTCAGCCTTCAAGTTATCTGCTCCGCTCCTCGAGAAACGCATTCCTGTCTAGTAGTTTAGGTAAACATCCTTCCAGCTACAGAGCAAAGGGCTCGGCCTTACTGTCTCCGAGCAAGTAATTCATGGTTTCTGTTGCCATGGTAGGCCCATGCCCCTCGCATCTCATGCAGACACGTAGACGCTTATACACGCACTAGTAGTTAGTATAGGATAGCCTCTGCCTGAGAGACCTTTCCTTCCAGATAATATAGTTCCTTAAACACAAGATATTAGATACGATTTGGGATTAGGTTGTTCTGACATCCCAGACTTCTGTCTCCTCATGTAGGGCTAAATGTCAAGTCCCCTTCACCCTCCAGTTACACGTCAATAACACGTCATGCTACTGTGCGCGCATATTTGGCAAGTATTTCTGCTGACTTTGCAGGATTCTCTTATGGATCCACCCACTTGTGTCATCATCATAATGACGTTTCTAGTACATGCCCTCATGCACGCCTATTGTAACGCCTTTTTCATTACGTATGTGTATTCTTATCTCTCTTCTCAGCTGTAACGCCTTCTGCATATGTCTTCACTGTCATACATTTTACTATATATATGACAACCTGTCAATAAAGTATTGCTTCTATCCCTTCCCGAACCCTTAGTGGTGACGGAATACGATTGCCTGGTTCGAACCAATTCCTTTGTAAGGAATAAACCCATTTTAAAACCTCAAATGCCACGGATTCTGCCTCTTATTTTTACTGAGTTATTCTTATTTAATTTTACCGCATAAATTAAGTCTAGGTAATTAAATTTACCACATAATTGGCATAAATGACATCACTGATGACATCATCCAGTGAATATGTGTCTTTCTGAAAATTGTTTTTTTTTTTATATATGTATATCTAAAGGTTAATGGAAGAATAAATGGGTAAATAAGTGTCTAAATGGATGTTTTTTTTTGTAAAATTAATTGTATAACTGACTTATTAACAGTATCTTAGTGAATACAGTGATTTAATATGCGACGTCATCAGCAGTGGATTGCAGGGAGGGTGGCTGCTCAGCCTCCTTTCCTCTAAATAATTTTTAAAAAGATTGAAAGTAAAGGCCGGGGGATGGGGTCCTCAGGGTGGAAAATGGCCCAGAGAAAGGGGGCCACGCAGCCCCCCTCCCTTAAGCAGATTTTTTTTATTAAAAAAAAACTCCGGCGAGTCACTGCAGGCTACGCCCCCTTCATCACCCCTCTGTAAACTCGAATCCTGGTGCACTGACAGTTATCGGATTAAGTCTTCTTGGATGCTGAGGGTCTTGGAGTCCAGGAACCCATTCTGTTCCCTCCAGTAAGTCCCAGTCAGCGGCATTGCTTAGAGGATTTGGAGGTTATGCCGCCTTTCTCCACCATGCTGCAAACACGGCTCCTGGTGAGCTGCTGGTTGGGGAATGAATTCCACTTTTCCTCCCCCAACTAGTAGTGCACCAGGAAGCTTGTTTATAGAGTGGTGGAGAAAGGGGATGTGGCCTTTGACAACTTCACTGCAATCCTGCTGTGTGGGACTTACTGGAGGTTTGGCGCGAGTTATAGTTAGCTCACTAACTAGAACGGATGAATCTCACTGGTTTTGTATGAGGAAAACCTGAGCCTAACTATAACGTTCCTGTAACCTTTGGTTTTTTCAGTGAATTTCTAAGGTTTTTTTAATTCCACTTCCTAAATATAACGTCCCTTTAACCTTTCGTTTTTTTCAGTGAATATATTCACAGAAAAAAACAAAGGTTACAGGGACGTTAATGTTAGGCTCACATTTCACTCGTACAAAACCCCAGAAATTCAGCAGTTATAGTTACCTAAGCTAACTATAATTTACGACCCTGCAATGCACTGCTTATGACCTCACATATTACATCAGTCATGACATGGTCAGTGAAATCACTGATTACATCACTGATGACATCTCCAGTGATTGAGAGAGTTTTTTAAAAGTTTGAGTTTTAAAAATAAATACCAAGGTACCACACCAGTTAAAGTAGTACAGGTTGTGTACTATTAATGAGTGATACTATTTCTAAAATATATGATGTGATTGGCCGTGTGACTGTTTGTATCCATTTGTGAGTGGGTGTGCGAGTGGCTGTGTGGGTAAGTGGGTGTATGTGTGAGTGCAGAGGATTTTAGCTTGTGTCTTTCTTCAGGGGAGGAACCGAAAGTGATTCTGGATGCTTTCGAAAGAATCACTAAACACGCCCAGGGGAGTCTCACCTCCCATGGGAAACCTAAACCCAGGAAGTTTAAAAACTGGTTTGACCATGCCTGTTCTAGTGCTCACTCTGCTCTCTTACTGGCACTTAAAGAATCTGGGAGCACCCCCAGTAAGATAACTGAGGCAAGAAAAGGTTATAAAAAAGCAATAAAGGATAGGAAACGCGAACTAAAGTCCAAGGCATGGGACGATTTGACGGATGCAAGCATACAGAAAAATAGCAGCCAGTTTTGGAAGGTGATAAATAGTCCCCTCTTTAATGAGACGGAGAATACCATCAAAGAATGTCTTATCCCGCCAGACAAATGGGTGGCTCACTTCAGTGGTCTCTATTCGGAGATACAAGAAGCTAATCCCACAAATTACGTGGATTACACTTTAGCTTCAAGAACCCTTTTTAAGGAGGAGGAAGTCCGGGAGGCCATTGAGGCCACGGCGTCTGGTAAAGCCCCTGGTCCAGGCGGTGTCCCAGCGGACCTCTATAGGGCAGACCCACAGCTTTGGGCGAAACTTTTAACCTGTGTTTTTAACGCAGCTTCTGTGGTCGGTGCCCCTAGATCATGGGCAAAAGCCGTTATTGTTCCATTTTTTAAAAAAGGTTCAAGAGAAGACCCGGCTTGCTACCGGCCT
This sequence comes from Triturus cristatus, assembly GCF_964204655.1. NCBI lineage: Eukaryota > Metazoa > Chordata > Amphibia > Caudata > Salamandridae > Triturus > Triturus cristatus. The sequence goes on along the minus strand of NC_140583.1, from coordinate 616,363,889 downwards.
ATTTCTCTCCTTGATTCTGCCATGAAAGTCATGGGTAAAGTTGTTCTTGCTCGTTTAACTGTGTGGTTGGAGGAGCAATCCATCATTTCCGATCTACAATATGGGTTTAGACAGGGAAGGGGCACAGTGGGCCAATGCCTCAATTTACACCTTATTATAGGAAAATATACAGTCGCTAAGCAGGGGGACCTCCATTTAGCTTTTATGGATTTGTCCACCGCTTTCGACCTTGTAAATCGGCAAAAATTATGGGCATTACTAGCCGGTTTGGGGCTTGACCCGGTTTTGATCTCTTTCCTGGCTGTAATCCATGACGACACAACCGCAGTCGTCCGTTACAGGGATGATGGAAGCCAGACTGATGCCTGGCAGGTAAAGCGGGGAGTAAGACAGGGGTGTATTCTTGCTCCCCTACTCTTCTCGCTTTACATCAATAATTTGGGACCGGTTCTGAATTCGATTTGTAAAGACACCCCGAAAGCCGGGTCCAAAATGATTCCCGCTCTACTATACGCGGACGATACAGTTTTGTTGGCCAGAACCGCGAGAGGATTGCAAGCTCTCTTAAATGGATTTTATGATTTTATGGTCTCTTTAGACTTATTAATTAATTTTAAAAAATCACATTCTATGTCGATTGGTTCAGGGAAAGCAAAAAGGGTGAAATTTTTCTGCAATGGGCAGGAATTAACGAAAGTCCAGACGTTCCCATATCTAGGGGTAGCATTTGACGACAGATCATCCTGGGTCACACAACGTGCTCAAAAAAAGAATATCTTAGCTAGTGCCACAGGCGCTTTGTTGGGCTTTGCAAAGCGCTTAGGCTGTAAACCACTCCCCGCTTTATTAAAAATATACAGTGCGAAGTGTTTGCCCATGGCACTTTATGGTAGCGAGGTCTGGGGTTACAAGGCTTCTCCTAATATCCAAGTGGTTGAAAATAATTTCTTTCGGAAACTGCTGTCTCTACCCCCCTCTGCCCCCACTTTTAATATTCATGAGGACTTAGGGATGGGTTATATCAGTGACCAAATAGCAGTGGCCCCGCTACTAGGCTGGTTGAGGGTTTGGGCACAACAGCCACCAAACCTAAACCAACAAATTATTCAGGACTGTCTGTCCTTGGAAAAAGCCCTGTCTATTCCTTGGTTAAGTTACATCAAAAATAAATTGACTTCAATAGGGTGTTCGGAATTGTTCTCTAGTCCTTGTGTGATTAGTAAAGAGCAAATTAAAGCTATCAAGACCCAATTTTTGTCAAGAGTAATGTTGTCAAGAGAAAGTGATGAGCTGGGAAAACCGACAGTGAGGAGGTTTGTGATGTTGAGTTCAGGGAACAAGATTCAGCCCTACCTAACCTACATTAATAAACCTTTCCATATGTTTTTGCTAATAAGATTTAAGCATGGTTTGCTTCCCTGGCTCTTGGCATACCCGAAAGGATTTTTTAAAGAGGGAACTCTGGGGCCCTGTCCCTGTGATAATATTTCTGAACAAAATTTGTTGCACATGATATTTTTCTGTAAATTTTACTCTGTACAGCGGGAAAAAATATATCTTGCCGATTTTAAAAAATTGCCAATTTAAGCAAGTTAGGCCTGCCTTGGCTTATTTACAAATGTTGGAATCTCCATTGATTTGCTTTGGGGTTGCCTGCTTTATAGTGGGTGCCCTGAGAGTCAGAAATAGGGCCCAGTTGACATAGTTACCTGATAATGATTATTGTGCCCACTACGTTGTCGTAGATGAAATGTTTTTTAAGGTCATTATGAAATTTTACCACGTTTTTAGCTATAGGAATGAATTCTCTAAGTGTTATTTTATTGTACATTGCGCCAATCTGTTTTGTATTTATTATTTGTGTTAATAATTTTTCTGTAATGCATTTTCCTCTATTTTGTCTGCTGTTTTGTGCTTTGATGGTTTTAAATTTTAACCGAATAAAGCAAACTTTGACTTGACTTGACTTGAGTGCATGTATTGGTCAAAAAGTGGGTGTGTGAGTAGCTGTCCGGTGACTGAGTAGCTGGGTGAGTGGCTGTATTGGTGAGTGAGTAGGTGTGTGAGTGGATGTATGGATGGGTGAATGGGTGTGTGAGTGGCTGTATGGGTGAATACATGAGTGTCTGTATGGGTGAGTGAGTGACTGTGTGAGTGGCTGTATTGATGAGTGAGTGAGTATGTGAGTAGCTGTATGGGTGGATGAGTGGTGTGTGAGTGTTTGTATGGGTCTTATGGGTCTGAGTGGGTGTCTGAGCAGGGCTGGCTCAAGGGCGGTTCTACCTGTGCCACCGCACAGGGTACTTACTTCAAGGGGTGCCATGTTTGCAAGTTTATTTTGGTTATAAAAGCACCTCCTGCCACATTCCTTGCCTAGTCCAGTGATTTCCAGGCAACAATAAAAATGCCCATATAACTCCAGTGATTAATGTTATATATTGGAAAGGGATCGGAGTTTTTAATAGTTGAGGTTTTGACTGACCATAAAAGAGCTCAGTGATTAATATGCCTGCTGCAAAGAACGTGCACCATGCAGATCACAAAGTACACATAATTTAAATCGGTCAGTGGGTTATTGCTTTTCTAAGAGACATCCTTTTCTCACTTGCAGTTTATAAGTTCAAATCCTAATGTAGAACGGTGAATTATTCACTGTCATCAAAGAATTGCATGCACACTGCAGGGTGTAGATTAGAGATAGATTAATGTTGCAAAAACGGTTCATTTGGGTAGAAATCGATTCTTATTTTTAAAGAGAACCCCGAACTATGGTGTTCTGTTTTCTATTCTATAGTTTGTACTTCTCCTGACAAGCACTCTTAAACTATATTGCTTACTAGTATAGATGATGTGAATGGGTATGTAAGTGGTTGTGTGGGTGTGTGAGTGGCTCTGTTGAGAGGCAGCATGACTGGGTGTGTGAGTGGCTGCATGGGTGAATGATTGAGAGTAGCTGTATAGGTGAGTGAGTGGCTATGTGAGTGAGTATATTGACAAGTGGGTTCCTGTGTGAGTAGGCTTATGGGTAAGTGAGTGGCTATGTGTGTGAGAGGGTGCATGAGAGGCTCTGTGGATGAGTAAGTGGGTGTGTGAGTTCATGCCAACTGCTAAGGTATATCCCGAATGAAGCATTAACCTGCTATCTTATTGGTATTGACTCGGCAAAATGGTTGTAATGTATGTATGTACTGCTAGCAACCGAAAATCAATAACATTTGTTTTAAAAAGAAAGTGGGTGTGTGAGTGGTTGTGTGGTGGTTTGAGTGAGTGATGTAATGTGTGAGGTCATAAGCAGTGCATTTCAGGGGCGTAGGTTATCGTTAGCTCAGGTAACTATGTTGGTGAATTTTTATGGTTTTGTACGAGTGAAATGTGAGTCTAACTGTAATGTCCCTGCAACCTTTGTTTTTTTCAGCAAATTTCTAAGGTTTTTCTCTTCTATTTCCTAAATATAACGTCCATTAACCTTTGGTCTTTAGAGTGAATTTCTAAGGTTTTTGAAATTATATTTCCTAACCGTATCCTATAACCTTTGAGTTGAGAGTGAGTGTGTGAGTGAGTGTATGAGTGTCTCAGTAGGTCTGTGAGTGGGTGTATGAGTCTCTGAGTGGGTCTATGAGTGGGTGTATGAGTATTTAAGTGAATCTGTGAGTGGGTGCATGAGTGTCTTAGTGGGTATGTGAGTGAGTGCATGAGTCTCTGAGTGGGTTTGTGAATGAGTGCATGAGTCTTTGAGTGGGTGCATAAGAATGAGTAGATCTGTGAGTGGGTGTGTGAGTGTATAAGTGGGTCTGTGAGTGGGTGTGTAAGTGTCTGAATGGGTCTGTGAGTGGGTGCATAAGTCTGTGAGTAGCTTTGTGAGTGAGTGTATGAGTGCCTCATTGGGCTTGTGAGTGGGTGCGTGAGTCTCTGAGTGGGTCTTTGAGTGGGCGCATGAGTGTCTAAGTGGGTCTGTGAATTGGTGCGTGAGTGTCTGATTGGGTCTGTGAGTAGGTGCATGAGCTGTGAGTGGGCATATGAGTTTCTCATTGGGTGTGTGTGAGTCTCTGAGTGGGTCTGTGAGTGGGTGTGTGAGTGTCTGAGTGCTCTATGTTTTGCCCTCTTCTGCTCTGTTTTGCCTATTCTGCTTGTTTCTGTCCTCTGTTTTGCCCTCTTCTGCATTGTTTTGCCTTTCCAGTTCATTTTTCTACCCTCTGTTTAACCTTTTCTGCCCTCTGTTTTTCCTTTTCTGCCCTTTGTATTCCCTTTTCTTTATTTTTTTCCTACCTCTAAAATGGGAGAGCGTGCCTCCATAATTTCAATGGGGGAGGGGGGCCGTGCGCCTCCCTTTCCTGGGTGGATTTTGGTCCCGGGGACCCCATCACCCAGGACTTCCCATGTTACCCTGGGTGCCCTGGAGCCTACTCAGGGCACCCAGTGTGCTATGGGACCACGGGGAGAGCCTCAAGGCCCCCACATTCCCAGGCTGCTCCTACCCTCCTGTGGGAGCCGGCATTACAGTTGCACACAGGGAACTGCTGTAAATGCATCTCCCTGTGTGCAAGAGCAATAGTTTAATTTATTTCACTGCCCGCAAGATGAAAACCTCCGCTTCAAGTGTGCAGGAGCACTTGGCACAGCTCCCGCCCTTTGGAACCGGAGTGTTTGCTTGACAGGAGTTGCCAGCTCCCGCCAAGCAAAAGCAAACAGCTATGTCCCTGGGGTGAGCAACCCGGGACATGATAGGAGCCGGGACTGGGGTGGTGGTCCCCAGGGTCATTAATGGCTCCAGGAGGGGGCCCCTCCTTCTCTGTACACGGGCTGGCTCCGGGGAGGGGATGGTCCCCGAGGCCGTATATGCCCCCCTCTTTAGCGTTTATTTTAGCCCTGAGGAGGTGATGGTACAGGAAGGGCCATGCGCCCCCCCCCTATCATTTCAATATGTATCCCTGGGGGGTCCATGTGGCCCCTCGCCTATTATTAAAATTACCCTGAATAGGTTATGGTCCCCAGGGCATTTTTAAGCCCTAGAGGGAGGCCCCATGTACCTCCCTCCAATTTAATTTAAAGACCGCATGCCCGCAGGACCTGGCTATAACTAAACCAAGCGCGGGTGACCACGCTTGTTTTTTGTTTTTTTTTATTCATGGCAATATTTTCAAAAATTTCATGAAAATCGCTTTGAATTAAAAAAAGAAAACCTCTTTTGCCCTGCCGGTGTCCCTTTGGGAACAAAAGACCAAAGTTTGGGGGTCAGGATAGTCCTACCCTGCCCCATTTCTTTTTTTTCCTATTTTTTGGTGGGGACTCGGCATAAGCCGAGTTTTAAGATGGCTGCCAACCCTTCCTCGATGAAATGTTGGCAGCCATCAGAGCTCCGCAGATATCTGCACAAACTCATCATTATTTGCGAATTACCTGCAATTGTAGATATACAGATTTGGATTTTCTTAAATTTCTCAACTACTAAAGCGATTCACACCAAATAACTGAAAGGGGTAAACCTGTGAGCTAAAACCTTCCTTGCTGCCAAATTCATTGTAATTCTGTCCTGTGATTCGGGCTGTAGTCATGTACAAAACTCCTATGGGAGCTTACATGGGAAACACACTTGAGTTAACCTCCCCTTTTTCCCAGTCCCTGTTTGACGGATTACCCTGAAACCTCAATTGGATTGCTGCCTGATCCACTGCAGCCTCATAGAAGTGCAATGAGATTCCAGGATTATTTAAATCCTGGGTTGTGCGGCTATTGAACTGAGCCTCAAAGGACATCATTGTGTTGGAAATGCTGCCTGTGGTAAGGATGAGTGTTTCAGTTATACAGAAACAGCTGGTAAAAATGACTTCAGCACGCTGGAGTGTATAATATGCTTGTTGCACAGTAGCTAACTTTTTGCTAATATTTGGCTCCTGAGGGACAATGAGAGAATACCATTTATGGTGGATATGATGAGAGAGAACACATTAGCCATATACATGTCGTGACAACTATAGGTATAAGTGGACAGTTCTCCAAAACGCCTAATCAGGTTTCATGGTGAATATAGGATAGGTTTACTTGAATGCGAAATACCAGTATGGCAATCTTACATGAATATTTACTCACATGTATCATGGGGGCCAAACAACATGGTAATTACCATCCTAACAGCAGTCCTCTCACTTTGGAAGCCCTCCAATAGGGATACATAAAATACCATTTAAAAACTGTGCAATTATGTCATGTTTGAATTGGATAAATATTGAGAAATATGTAAGCTGAAACGCGTATGCTTTACAACATTAAACACATTCATCTAAGATTCCTGTGAGTGCCTATGTGATATATATATATATATATTCACTTAAAAAACCATAGGTTTCACACATGCTATAGTTAGCTGGACATTTCACTCGTAAAAAACCTATGAAATTTCCCCGTTATAGTTACTGTAGGCAACTATAACTCACGCGACCGCAATCCTCTGCTGATGACGTCAGATATTACATCACTGATGACATATGTGTCTTTATGAAAAATAAATATTTGTAATATATGTATAGCTAAAGATTAATGGAAGAAGACATGGGTAAATAAGTGTCTAAATACAGTGATGTAATATCTGACGTCATCAGCAGAGGATTGCGGTCGTGTGAGTTATACTTGCCTACAGTAACTATAACAGGGGAATTTCATAGGTTTTTTACGAGTGAAATGTCCAGCTAACTATAAAATGTGTGAAACCTATGGTTTTTTAAGTGAATATATATATATATATATATATATATATATATATATATATATATATATATATATATATATATACTTGTCCAAAGCTCTGTTTCACCCGTCTCAGACTAATTTCACTATCTATTACACTCATATGGTAAACTCTAGGGAAAAATGAAGCTAAATATTAAGTCCCAACTCAGTTCTGTGTCAAATCAAAATAAGCAGCCTTCCCACAAACAATAAATTCCTCTCAAAACTGGCTCTTCTCTGAGCAAATAGCTTCCACTCACTTAATAGGTTCTCTTACTCTCACTTTATCCTGCATATTTAGCTTTTCTTTCTTTCAAAAAACTGTTTACCATACACAACTTACCCCTCCTTTATCTTCGATCCTTAACCTAGGTTGCAAACTTAACAACCTAAACTCTTACTTTTCCTTTGTCTGCTCTACCACAGCCTTTCCTTCTTCTCAATTCCTCACAAGTTGTATTCCTCTCTCATTGTATGCTCTAATACAAATATTCTCTTCACTACTCAAAAAGCCTACCTGACCTTGATTAGTAGTTTAAGTTCATATCTGTTTTGTGCAATTACCCTGAAAAATGTTCTCTATTTAACTTCTCTGTGATTCTCTCTTTATAAGTAGATCCTGTAAAGACACATTAATATCAGAATGCAGAAATTCACCATTAATGAACATGACAACATATACATTACAAGAAAGAGCATATGAAACCGTAAGTTGCACATATGTAGCGCCCTCTAACCTTCATCATATCTATATATTCATGAAACATTTCAGTAGAAATATTGTACAGGAAACTACTAACTAAATTATTATGCACTGGTACATCATGTTTTAATTCATTTCTAGCAGTAGTAAACTCAGTGTGATTAGAAATGTATCCCACCGAGGTAAGTAAGCACAACAACAAGCACAACAAATAGCACACTAACAATACTAATATTGTTGATATCATCACTAACCCTAGGATTTCACATCACTTCTTGTACTAAATCTTCCAGTTGAAACAAAACATTTTTTTGTGATTCTTCAAAAAATCATATGCAAGAAAAATGTTCTTTGAAACAATAACAGATTTCTAAACAATAATCATAAGCAAAAAGTTCAAAATAATCTTCTCAAGTTCATCTCAAAAGTTAATTTGAGTCAAAAGTTCATTTCAATTCTGATTTCAATCTTATCTTTGTTCATGAGCTGTCTCCAGATCTTTTCTTCCATCTGAAAATTTGCTTTCACTAATTCAAGGTGGTTCATCTTTTATTACAATTTACCTCTCAGATTTAGTTCCAATCCTGTACTGACATGGGTTCACTTATTTATAACTTTCCTACTTTGTTTCACCTCCTTATTTTCTTCTGAGACTGTAGCAAGACATACCCCTTTAAGTGAAGCATATTTTCTACTCGGGAATTTTCTCCTTGTTGATATTTTTGTCAACAGGTGATTTGCTCCCATTGGTTTTAGACTCAATTGGTTAGTCACACTTTTCCAGTTCACAGTGCTACCTTTTGCAAGTTATCAAGTTTATTTTGTTTATCAGTATTCTTTGTTAGAGCTTCTTTACTGTCTGTTAAACTTGAGCATGAGTTTGAACTTGAACTTTGATCAGTCTTTTAAGATTGATCGACCAAAAACCTCTTTCTTCCTTTGGGATTCCAATGACTTGGGTTTTCAACTGTAATTTCTCATGATTTGGATCAAAGACTATGTCTACTTGGTGCCACTCGTGCATTTGACTTTTGCCCTGTAACAGCCATTCACTCTGTTCACTTCAGGCATTTCAAGGTCGTCATCAGTGCATCGTCAGAGCTGCTATTGTCCTCCAGTAGGAAAATTGATTGAAATAGTTAGCGCCTACACAAAAATCACATCCTAAACTAAATATAATAATCTGCTCTACAATATCCAAACAGGATTTCATTTTAGTCCCTCAAATGAGTGAATCTCTTGGGAGTCCCCTTCCTTTTCTTCGATGTTTGTCTCTGACCTTTTTCCAGAGCTGATCCCTTCTTTCTAATTAAGCTCCTACATGTATACAGATGTCACAAAGTTATTCTAAATCTTCAAATCACAGCCAATTTAGAATCATGTGCCATCAATCAATACCTCCTAACCATGGATCATTTAATCTAAACAAATGAACTCAAAGTAAATACATTAAAAACAGAGACAGTAGACTTGGGAATTAGACCACCCATAATCCATCCACCATTTGGTCAAAAGCGCTTGACCCATCACCTAACCCATCACTCTAAGTGAAGCATCTTGGTGTAATCACTAATTCGGAACATCTCCTGATCCCTCCAGTGGTCCAAGTTAGGAAAGGGTGTTTTAAACATTAAGATGGCTACAAAAGATCTTCTAGTACCTAGGTTTCCACCAAGAGAAACAAGCCACCATCAGTAATCTTGTGGCTGGATTAAGCCAATGGCATATGCCTTGCAACATCTGGCCAGATGATTAAAGGGATGCACAAAGCCCAGAAAGGAGTTGTGAGACATATCCTTAACCTCAACATCAGGTCTCACATTTTCCCTTGTTTCAGTCTCTATACTGGCTGCCTACGGCTAGGCATAGCACCGTCTACATATATTTATGAGAACTTGTAAAATGCAAACAAATATAGGGAACAAAGGTGCACTAAACAAAAACGAGAGTCTAATTACATGATTGAGGGATTGTTCGTATGAGAAGCAATATAGTGGAAGCTATCATTTGGTAATGTTGTGTTCTACTATAAGTCATCAGGTTGTTTCTGGATTTTAAATTGAGACCCATTTGATGTGAACGAGGATGATATTCCAGCCCCTGGACTCCTTACAATCTACTGCTGAACACATCAAGAGATTATTTGAAGGCAGCACAGTCCGAGCGGGTACATGTGGTTTGGTGTGGCATTTGCTTGTGCTGTGCTTTATTCACAATGAACCAATTCTGTTAGTAAACGTGTGAAATGGGTACTTTTCACAGGTTGTCTGAGGAAAGCACACCGTTTTTAGATGTTACAGAATTGGAGAGCAGCAGGGCTTCTATTGGGTGCTAGCAAGCACAAAATATGTCACCACAATGACACTAGATTGCAACAAATGCCCAACAGAAAGTTTAAATGGTATTGTTGCTAGTGGGAAGAGAGAGCCTGAACATCAAAACAGCATCAGCACCAAAGTAGAAGATCAATCTAATGTGCACCAGTACTGTGTCTGCCTGTGCTGAGCCAGCTGCAGGAATACAATACACATGTTCTAAAGCAGTCAATCTGTCAATTTTCACAAATTGTCTGACAAGTCAGTCTAAACTGCTTCACTCTATCACGTGAATGTGCGGTTTGTCACTTCTACCATCGAGATGCAAACAGTTTTCAGAAAGGACCCTGCATTTTCAATGCTATGTTATCTAAAGATCATCGCCTTATGGAAGTGAGATCAATGAGAACATTTGGCAAATATCTAACACACCTTTCCATCAAGTATTCAAATTTTAATAAGCTTAGACAGGCAATTTGTCTATTATTGGTCTCTCCTCTCCATCCATTGAAGATAGCCTGAAAATCCAGCATGAATCTGGTTCTCATGTTGCATAGATAGCCTGAAAATCTGGGATGGACCTGACCCCCATGGTCCATATGTATCCTGAAAATCTGGGATGGATCTGACCCTCCGGGTCTATAAATATCCTGTAAATGTTCTATGGATCTGACCCTCATGGTCCATACAATACATATCCTGAAGACCTGACATAAATCTGGCATTGGTGGTCCATACATATTCTGAAGGCCTGGCATGGGTCCGGCACTCTTGGTCCATACATATCCGGAAGATCTGGCATGGGTCCGGCACTCTTGGTCCATACATATCCTGAAGACCTGGCATTGATCCGGCACTCTTGGTCAATACATATTCTGAAGACCTGGCATGGATCCGGAAATCTTGGTCCATAAATATCCTGGACTCTGGCATGGATCTTGCCTTCCTCGCCCATAGATATCCTAAAGATCTGCTTTAGATCTAGTCCAAAATCCCACATATCTGGCATGGTGAGTGGATTGATATAGACAGATCTTGATCTGCTTAGTCTTGTTGACCTGAAGACTAGGTCATATTTAGAAGAGAATAACCCTGGGCGTAGTTTGCGAAGTAGCGCTACGCGTATCTACTCAAAGTGCACTTCGCACTACGTGAGCTACGCGTAGCACTTCGCGAACTGCGTAGTACCCTGTTCGCACTGTGCAAGATGCCGTTTTCAATGATTGCACAGTGCAGACAAGCATCCGGCACTGTGCAATCATTGAAAACGGCATCTTGTACAGTGCGAGCTGTAGTTTTCTGCCGCTTGAGTAGATTTTTAACGAGCTTCAGCTTTCTCAACGCGGACTGGTAGTTTCTCATCGCGAGCAGTCGCGAGCATACGCGACCACTCGCAATGAGAAATCTGACCTCCCCGCGTTGAGAATCTCGCAGGGAGGTTTATTTTCCACGCTCGCGATCGGCAACTTGATGTTGCTGCTCGCGAATGAGGAAAAAGTCTCGCCGGGATGTCATTTTGCTCGTTCGCGGTCGCCAACTTGACGTTGAGGACCGCGAGCAAGCAAAAAATGACCGCTGCACTAACCTACGCGTGTTTGCACTGTGCTACGTGCAATTCGCGTAGTGCGAAGTAGCGCAAACTTCGCAAACTACGCGAGCGTAGCGTAGTGCTTTGCCCAGGCTTAGAAGAGAGCAGTAATGGCCCATCTTCCTAACCATTGTATATGGAGGTTTCTCCAAGGCCCACATCTTGCATGGCAGACACATCTCTGACATTGGGTTCAGCAAGTCACAGTGGCTTCACAGTGGTGGAGGAGGCACCCCATCCTGGAATCTAATCCACAACTGTAACTGGTGAAGCTAGCTCAGTAAAATACCATGATGTAAAGCTTATGGTTTATTAGAGGAAAGCAAATGTTATCTCCCTTACATGCTGGGACGCCCTATATGCATGTTAGGGATCCTGGATATGTGAGCACTTGTAATGTACACTTGTTTTGGCGGTACACTCCTAGGGTTCCGCTAAATGATGGAAATAGTGGTTAAGAACTAGGACACCTGCAGCATTTCTGCTAGAAGTTCCAACTCCTAAAGTTGCTTCAGGTTTTGTGTATAAAGCCACTAGGATAGAGAACACAAAATGCTGCAGTATTTTCCCTGCCAATGTGAGCAAGGGGGAGTTTGTTCCACAATGACAGATGTAAATCCCACCATCAAAACCATAAATCAGCATATAAGTGTCAAGTGGGTATACCATCTGCGCCCATATTGTTCTGCCCTCAGTGAAAAGCGGTTTATTTTGGTGTCTTCACTACTAGAGACACACAAAGCAAACATTTGCTCAGAAGGTTGATTACCCGGGAGCGTAATATTTTTGGTTCATAGGAGCGCAGGGTATTCGGTGAGTAGTCACAATGGTCAAAATGCTGGGCATTACCAAGATGTGACTATATATTAAGAGGATGCCTGCAGTAATAATTTGTGAAAGAATCCGTGCCGGTGCCTGTAACTCTGTTCGAAGCCTAACTGGTGCAATTAAATGCCACGCATCGCATATCAGCACTGCGCAGTCATAAATCCACCTCAGGCCTCTTTAATCCACTTCCAGGTGCTCCCTGCCCCTTTATCTCACTCGTGCAGGTTCCTGCTTTCTCCCTTTGGCACATGTTTTCTGTCTTTCACCTTCTCCTTCTTTCCCCTCTGTGTGCTTTTCCTTCTCTCGCTTTCATAAATGCCTGATGATATAGAATATGCTCTAGTCCTCAAAACTAAGTGCTGGTTACTCCCACCGGCAAACACCAGTTCAAGTTAAGCACAGAATACTTGAAGGTTTTACTGAAGAGCAAGTTTGTGCAGCTTGAGAGGCAAGCAGGATTCCCCATTGATGATCTGTAGAGTAGGCTAGCCATGGCCTGACCACCAAAACACACACACACACACACACACACACACATATATATGTATATATATATATATATTCACTGAAAAAACCATAGGTTTCACACATGTTATAGTTAGTGGAAATTTTACTGATAAAAAACCAATGAAATTGCCCCGTTATAGTTAGCGCAGGCAACTATAACTCACGCGACCACAATCCTCTGCTGATGCTAATACTGTATTTAGACACTTATTTGCCCATGTCTTCTTCCATACATTTTTAGCTATACATATATTACAAATATTTTTTTTTCATAAAGACACATATGTCATCAGCAGAGGATTGCGGTCTCGTGAGTTATAGTTGCCTGCGCTAACTATAACGGGGCAATTTCATTGGTTTTTTATCAGTAAAATTTCCACTAACTATAACATGTGTGAAACCTATGGTTTTTTCAGTGAATTTGCAAGGTTTTTTAAATGCTAATTCCTAACTATAACGTGTGTGAAACCTATGGTTTTTTCAGTGAATTAGTACGGTTTTTTAAATGCTAAGTTTTTTTCCCTTATAATAAGCCCTGTACATTTGGTGGCCTACGGCCACCAAAAGCACAGGGGGTGGGGTAAGTGTGGATAGTGTTTTTTTCCATTGTAATAAGCCCAGCACATTTGGTGGCCTTCGGCCACCAAAAGCACAGGGGGTGGCGTAAGTGTGGATAGTGTTTTTTTTATTTTTATTTTTTTACCGTACGCTTACCGTAAGCGTACGGTAAGCGTACCCCGCGAAATTGCCGAAAAAAAAATAAAACCGTTTTTGCACTTGGGGGATGTTTGGGGACTCCCTCCACATGACTATGTGGGAGGGAGTTGTCAAAACAGCCCCTTTACATGTTTTTGGGCTTCCGATTTTAAAAATCTCTCTCAGTGCGAGAGACAAAATGGCGGCCGCCGCTTCCTGGTTTCGGCCGATTCGAATGTTTACTAAGATCTAAGAGCCAATCAGAATCGCGCTCGCGCACGCCACCGTACGCTTACCGTAAGCGTACGGTAAGCGTACCGTAAGCTGGCTCAGATATATATATTGATTTAAAGGCTATTTTCTCAGAATCTACTGAACAGATTTACACCAAACCTACAAAAGGCACTTCCTTGACCTAGGGACTACCTCTCTGCCAAATTTTGAGTAATTCTGTTCAGCCATTCGGGCTGTAGCTCGTTCTAAAGGTCCTATGGAAAAATGCATGGGAAAAACGCGTTTTGGGACCCCCCTTTTATCTCAGCCCCCGCTTGACGAATCCCCCCGAGACTTTCAGGGTAGGAGCGGAGCGTAGCGCCCCACCTATTTTGAGAAATTCGCGAGGATTCGTCGACCGGCGCCAAAGTTATTCAAAATAGAATGTTGAGGTTTTCCTATGGAAACGTGGTCCTAACTATAACTACCTACTGGCTATCGCCAGTAGGTAATATATATATATATATATATATATAGATAGATAGATAGATAGATAGATAGATAGATATATTCACTGAAAAAACCATAGGTTTCAGGGACGTTATAGTTAGTTGGACATTTGACTCATATAAAACCAGAGAAATTCACCTGTTATAGTTAGTTGAGCTAACTATAACTCGCGCCCCTGCAATGCACTGCTGATGACGTCACATATTACATCACGCAGGACATGGTCAGTGACATCACTGATGACATCACAGATGACATCATCCAGTGAATGTGTGTTTCTGTAAAGTTTAAATATGTTTTATATATATATATGCCAAGGTGTATTGAAGAATGTATGAGTGTATAAGACTCAGGATGGATGATTAAGTAGGTGTGTGACTAACTGTATAAGTGACTAATTAATTGTGTCTTGCTTAATGCATGTGTTAGCGACTGATATAGACATTCACACAGTTTAGGTTCTTAGTTGGTGTGTAAGCAGTTCCATGGTTTGGTTAGCAACTAAATGAGGATCTATATGAGCTATTCATTGCTTGTCTGAGTACCTGTATGAGTACCTGAGTGTCTGCATGGGTGGGTGGGGGGTTGTGACTCTCTGCATAGATGTGTCAGTGGCTAATTCACTAGGTATATGTGTTCAAGTCTGTATCTGTGAAGGTCTGTATGGCTGAGTGAGTGTGTGTATGAGTGTCTCGGTGAGTGAATGGATGCCTCAGTGGTACATGTGAGTAACTCCATATGTGAAAGGCAGTATATATGAGTGTTGGACTATATAAATGACTATATGTGAGAATGAGTGACTGTGAGAGAGCCTGTATGGATCAGTGTGTCCTTGTATTAGGTATTGTATTAGAGTGTAAGTATCTGCTTAAATAAATTATGTGGTATGTGTATAACTGTACAGGTGAGTAAATGAAAGTGTTATTGATTATTTCCATTACTGACTAGGTGTGTGAATAACTCTAAGAATGAGAGGCAGTGTGTGAGTGTCTGTATAGATATGTGACTGGATATGATAATGCTGTATTGATAGCTGACTGTATGTATGAGTGAGTGTATAGGTGAATGAATGAATGTGTGTAGACCTACAAATTAGAGAGTGGATATGCACTAACTGGTATTGGTGTGGTCACGGTTTCGAAAATTATAGTCTGTATTTTAGACTTGGTGTATCAAGTGTTATATTAGGGTCTGATCAGGTGCATCTGATTTTCACGTGGATGATGTCATCAGTGATGTAATTTGAGATGTCATGAGTGATGTTATCAGTGATGTCACTGAACATGTCATGAGTGATGTTATATGTGACGTCATCAGCAGTGCATTGTGGGGGCGCAAGTTATAGTTAACTCAACTAACTATAACAGGCAAAATTCTCTGGTTTTATATGAGTCAAATGTCCAATTAACTATAACGTCCCTGAAACCTATGGTTTTTTCAGTGAATTTCTAAGGTTTTTTTAAATGCTAATTCCTAACTATAACGTCCCTGAAACCTATGGTTTTTTCAGTGAATTTCTAAGTTTTTTTAAATGCTAATTTTTACCTTATAACGTGCCTGAAACCTATGGTTTTTTCAGTGAATTTCAAAGGTTTTTTTAAATTCTAATTTCTAACTATATTTTCAGTGAATTTCAAAGGTTTTTTAAATGCTAATTTCTATTTATAACGGTCATTAAACCTATCTTTTTTTCTGTGTTTTTTAATTATCATCCCATTCTCAACTTGGTGAAAACTGCAAATCTCACCACTCTTCCATCAATACCTTACACCAACAAAATCACCACAAACAAGAGCCACATCTAATGCTAAAGAAATGCACAGTAGGCGTTCCCGTACAAAAAAAACACGAAAACACCACTTCCCTATATTTTCAACAACCAGCCAAATCTGCAATGCGATCCAAAAAGCAGACGATAAGCTGAGTTAGCAGTAACAAATTAGCATCAACCTTTAACTGGTGTAAGGAGGTCGACTATCTACTCCGTTATTTCGACCCAACTCACAGCTACATCTAAAGACCAACACGTGATACAGCTACTGATCATGCAGCTCCGACACCCAACAACGCCACAACACCCAGCCCCACCACCACCAGAACCTCCCCCCCGGACCACCCCCCCTACTACCACCGAGGCAGCACAAAACAGACAATGGACCTTCCCAAAACGCCATGCCTCTCAGCCACACAATAGCTGAATGTTGGTAGATGAGCAACCAACTATATATGAAGGAGGCAAGTCACCCATCACTGATAAAGCACACAATGCCAAGTGTAACGCTCACAGACCTCACTATGCAAAGCACAAACCTCTCCATGTGGAGATATACTATTGATATTTGTAGTGTAGTGCACAGTGGACGCAACCATGTTACCTCAGGCAGTGGGGAAGATCTCGGTCATGTAGCTGTGTTGTCCCCCCCTGGAAGCGGAAGCGGAGTGGGCTCCTCCAACGAACGCCACTCCAGCGTAGGATTATGAATAAATAGACCAGGCTCTAGGCGTGGTTCACTTGTGGGAAGACCAACAAGTCTGTCAGAACGGCAGCCCTCACCCTGGCATGTGGCAGCCGCCATAACCGCGGGCCTCCTCGACACAGGGCCCCTGTGAACCCAGCGGCACACCACCGCAGACTTATGTCTGTACCGGCTACTGCCTTCGATCTACACAACAGACAGCACGGCTCACAATTCAGATGAAGGGGCGATTGCAGATATCACAGTCCAGTTCGCAAGACACGTTGCTCCCAGTGCGGCCCACCCAGACCACGCATCATCGTGGTCTGGGTCTTATCAACGCAGAATTCATTAGACAAAACACCATGCTCCCAGTGCAGCCCGCCGGGACCACGTCTCATCGCAGGGTGCGCACACGCTGAGTACTCCAGGTGCCACTAACTGTGCAGATCAACTCAACGCCACGTGGCTGTGCGCCCATCCTGACCGCTGCCTCTGCCCTACACTGTAGTAACATGGTTCACAATTCAACATTAGTAGCGACGCAAATTGTGTAAGAGACTATAATGGATTAAGAAGACCAAATGCTCCCAATCTGTGCAGCTCAAGTGAACGTCACCTGCCTTTGGGCCTTTGCTGACTGCTGCCTTTGCTGACAGCTGCCTCCAGCCTACACTGTGGAAGACCGGCGACACGTGGTGCCAACTAACCCTGTTCAACACAAGCCGATCCCACATGTATAACTGTTTCTTGAGTCCTCAATGGCAGCAACCACAGTACCAGACTCCCTTCGATCACCGAGGGGTATTTCCACATGGAAGACCTGCGACATGTGGTGCCACTGAACCTGTACTACGCAAGGTTTGTGTGGGTCACCAATATATGCACGTGGCTGTGGACCCTAACTCACCGCTACCTCTGCCCTACACTGTGGGCGACCGGCAACAAATGGTACCACTAACCGTCTTCAACACAAGCCGATCCCACATGTGGAACTGTGTCCTGAGTCCTGAATGGCAGTGACCTCAACTTGCCAGCGACCACAGCACCAGACTCCCTTCGATTAGTATGGCGTATTTGCATATCGAAGTCATCAATGTGGAAAGTATTGTCGACGAAAAGATAATGCAAAAGATAAATTTTACACAAACTGTCGATTTCCCTTTCCACGTCCAGTAATTTCCAAAGGAAGAGTGAACAGTTTTATGTCAGCAATGAGACATACCATCACTCGAAAATCACCCAAAAATACTTATAATTTAAAAAGAACAGAAGCATCGAAGTACAATAATGATTACAATACAGAGATTTTGAAGATGTGAAATGCAAATATGACATTCAATATGACGCACATAACTCAATTGCAGTTTCTCACTGTGTCACGTCATATATTACCAACTCTGAGAAGACAGAATTGAAAGAAATGTGGGAAGAAATTTCACAGGAGAAGACACTTAGGAAAAAAATGTACAGCTTCAGTTTGAAGATACTTTCACATCGAGAAATTGGATCATACCAATGTTCGGATCGATAGATATCTGCAAGTTTATATTCAAAGTCAACAGGAACCATCTGGATAAGTCTAGGTTTTCCTGCGGCACGAAATCGAGTTTTAATATAAATGTTATAAAACAAATTTGTGATGATATAGACTTACGTTTCTTTGCTAGTCAAGAGAACTGTACAGAAAATAACAGGTGGATATGTCTAGGTGTTGATCAACAAATGGAAGATAATAGTGTTGAGAAGTTTGTAAAAGATATAACAAAGTTTAAAGTAGTTTCTGGTGAAAATCCCAACTATGTTTATATTTATTGCCGAAGTACTCATTATAAAATTCAAAGTAGGAATGTAGATGTACTACCACTAACCCTGTTCACCACAAGTCGATCCCACATGTGTAACTGTGTCCTGAGTCCTGAATGGCGGTCACCCCCAAGTCCGTGGCAGTGACCACAGCGCCACACTCCCTTCGATCACTGAGGCATATTTCGATATGCAAGGTCAGCGACACGTAGTCCCACTAACCCTCTTTAACACAAGTCGATCCCACATGTGTAACTGTGTCCTGAATGGCAGTGACCCCAAGTCCGTGGCAGCAACCACAGCAGCATACTCTCTTTGATCAGTTAGACATATTTCCATATGCAACAGCGGCGACACGTGGTGCCAATAACTCTGTTCAACACAAGCCGATCCAACATGTGTAACTATGTTCTGAGTCCTGAATGGCAGTGACCCCAACTCCGTACCACCACACTCCCTTTGATCAGTGAGGGGTATTTCCAAATGCAACTACAGACTCCAGTAGGCAAGTAAGTATCACAGTCCTACACCCTACATATTATCCTTTTAGTATCCTTGCTTCAAGAACTTTTTTTTATATCAGTTATAGCTTTACTACAATTACCAAATTAATCTTTAAATGAAAACTTCCGGGCCCAAGAAGGTTGTTGGGGGTATGATGGTAATGTGGGAAGAGGGTGCGTTACCTGCTGATGTAGGGAGAGGCAGCGTCAAAGGGGTATCTATCACAGAAAGAACTCCGATATGTTTTCACAAATATCTCAGACAAATGCCAGCTGACGGACTGAATCACAAATGATTTTTCAATACTGTGAGTTATGAACAGTTCGCACCCAGGCTCGCAGAGGGACAGCTGCGGCCTGTCTACTCCACTCACAGACGCAGTACTACGAGCCGTCCGTGCCATTGTAGCTATTCCTGCCCTGTTCCATCGTACGCCACACCACGCCACTCAGATTACGTTCAGATGATGGCCCCATATACCTACCTGTCGCAGGCGTACTCGCTGTTCCTGTGCAGGTCAGTGGTCTAGTTCTCCACATCTCCCGCCCACTCCCTGAGTGCAGCTTTACCCACACACCACACCCATCCGGTACATGCGTCACAGGCCATGTGACCATGCAAATATAATAGATCGACAACGTCACATCCTTTATTGCCGGTGCTGACTAGATTCCGGACGCTCCACGTGTCACAACCATAAAGAGTCTTTCAAAACTTGCGCAGAAGGTTACTCGCACCCTAATCTGTATAGCCCTCAGGGGCCTACCACCCCCTTGGCGCGGACTTCAGATGCACAGGGTTAGTGCCACCCGAAGCTCATATGGCCATCAGGGGCCTACCACCACGTGGCACGAACTTAACTCCCACAGGCTTAGTGGCCCCAAAAGCCATTGATGACTCAGGACTCAGCGACATGTGTGAGATCTGCCGGTAAGTGGAGAAGATGATGTGGTCTCCGCCATTCATGACTCAGGACTCAGCGACATCTGTACGATCCGCCAAGCACCTGATGTGGTCTCCGCCATTCATTATTGAGGACTCGGAGACATATCTGGGATGAGTTATGACGGGCACGTGGAGTGCCCACTGCTGCACACTTCGGTGGCACCAGGTAATTATTTGCTCATGGATGCGCAGGGGCGGCAGTGTCTCTCTCTCTCTCTCTCTCTCTTTCTCTCCCTCTCTCTCTCTCCCTCTCTCTCTCTCTCTCTCCCCCTCTCTTCCCCCTCTCTCCCCCTCTGTTCCCCCTCTCTCCCCATCTCTCTCTCTCTCTCTTCCTTCTTTTCCTTCTATCTCTCTCTTCCTTCTCCCTTTCTCACTCCCTTTCCTTCCTTCCCTCTCTTTTTCTTTCTGGCTTTTTTTTCCTTCTCTTTTTCTCTATGTCTCTCTCCTTTGATATGCGTATTACACACATCCTTATTGTGTGCTTTATTTTCCAGGCTCTGTCGTCCTCATCCATGGTCCCCACAGCAGTGTTACACCTTCTTATTTTGTATTTTTTTTGATAAATTTTGTTTATTACTTTATCGTTGATATATGTTAATAAAAAATAAAGTTTGGAGAAAAAAATTAATAACGTTTCTGGTTGTTTTCTTAACTGCTGTGTAACTCTTTCATGTTCTTATTACTGTTATTTGATGAATTCCTCCATGGTCTTAAATTTTGGAGGACTTATCACGCGAATATGGTGATGTCTGCAGTTTCCACCAACTTCTGAATAGTGTGTTAGATTTATCTCAACTTTACTTCCATTAAAGTGCTGATAACGAAATGCAGACTAGCCGTTCCCTTGCAAAAAGACACGAGGTGCACCTTTGCCATCTATTCTAAATACTAAAATCCTGTATTGAATTGCACTGACGTAGTGGCTGCACTCAAAGTGTACACACAAAATCATTTACGAAACCTCATTGTATTTATATTGATTGGGAATCGGGCGTTAGGTGCTGTATCTTGACGAGATACACTGCCCAGTTCGTATATTGTCCTTCACACGCACAAAATCACATCACAACTTTCACACCAACTGCAATGCGAAACAAATTCCGTCGATAAGCCACGTTAGCACCAGGGATTTTACACCTGCTTTCTGATGGTGTTAAGCAGGACGACTACCTGCACCATGAAAGAAAACGCAGCCAAGAGCCACACCAGAACACCCACAGGTGCCACAGAATTAATGAGCATGATACAGGGATACCCATGAGGGCCACAAGACTCTTCAGAACAACTCCAGGACCGCCAACGCCCTTTAAACCCACATCTGAGCAAGTGTGTCCCTCTGGTCATTGAGTTAGCATGATAGGCACCAGCACCAGCCCTGCAACATCACAGTGTGCTATCACCTCAGCGTTGGCAGTGAGCCTAGACATGTAGCTACGCACGCATCCTCCTGCATGCACAACCGGCGTGTGCTGGTCTGGAATACTCAGGTCAGCGCAGGGGTGTGCCTAGCCGACAACGGGAACGGGGTGTCTCGGACATCTCCGTGTACAGGAAGTGTGGTAAAAGTGTCTCTGTGTTCTGGTGTGGCCTGCCACAAGGACCGCAGCAGTCGATGTTGTAAAGTGGCATGCACCACCTCCAAACGGCACTGTGATAGTGTAGTTGGAATGCAGCAGCACATGCGCAAATAGGCATTACAATGGTGTGCTGTACGAGTGCACAAGATACAACAGCGCACCGTACAAAAGTGTGGGAGCTCGTGGGAAAGAGGAGCAGCTGTTTGCAACGTAACAGACAGTGAACTCACCCATGTGCCACGTGCTGGGCATCTCATCCATGATGACCACAGTCGCAGACATCCCACAACACCAACGACCCGCCTTTGTACACATCCTCTATGAATGTAGCGTGGTTTTCGCTTCTATGCTCATTCACTGGTGTGATGTTGGCGAGTTGTGTGACTTGTGCTCCTTGTTGGTGTGTTTCATTTTGGCCATTGTTTGTCTATACATGTGCTATACTTAATTGTGCATGTCTGCCATTCTGGCCATCTCCCCGTACCCTCACTCCCTGGTTCTTCCTCTTCCTGTTCTGGCTATAATTTTGTTGCTCCACGCATAAATAAGCGTCCTCTGACCCTGCTCGCAGGCAGGTCGCTCCCCACGCTGCTGCACGGCTCCGCCTGTCTTGCCTTGCCTGTACCTGCAATTGCTTTTGCATAACTCGTTTTTTTCTCTCCTCTGTGCCTTAACCTTGCTCTTCCTTCCTCTGTGCCCAGTTCTCCCGCTGCCCCCCCCGCCGTCACCTCGCCCATTTTTCCCGCCGCTGCCTGTCTTGTCTTGCCTGTACTTGCAATTGTTTACCTAACTCATTTTTCTCTCCTCTGTACCTAATCCTGTATTTCCTTCCTCTGTGCCCAGCTCCCACCGCTACTCCCCTGCCGTCCCTCGCCTGTTTTTCCCACCGCTGGGTCCCTGCGGCCCCGCCCCCCCTGCTCTCCCATTCACCACCCCTCCCTCCCACCTCCCCTCATATGGAGGCCACGCAGCGGGCGAGCAGCGTGCGCGCCTAAGGCAAGCCCGTCTGCCCCCATCCGCGCCTGGACAGCGCCCAGCGCCAGAACCACTGGCCCCCGCGAACACCACGACACCTACAACTCCAGCACCCTCATGCACTCAACGCCGGACGATCACGTACCTGCTGTCTGGCTGCCCGAAGCACACACAAGGACCCTTCTCCTGCGGGAACTGCAGCTACACCGGCATCCGACCCGCCAACCCACTGACCAGGAAAGAACCTAACTACCTCAGCTGCATCCTTCTCAACACCCGCTCCGCCAGCAAACACACCATCGAACTCTGGGATCTACTTGACACAAACTCCCCAGATGTCGCCTTCCTGACAGAGACCTGGATGAACCCCTCCTCGGCACCCAACATCGCCATAGCCATCCTGGAAGGCTACAAGATCACCCGCAGGGACCGCACCAACGGAGTAGGAGGAGGGATCGCCATCATCCACAAGAACCCCCTCAGAGTCTCGACCAGCACCAGCGACACCCTCAGCACCGCTGAACACCTGCACTTCCAGATCCACACCGACCCCAACACCACCCTCAGAGGAACCCTCGTCTACAGACCCCCCGGACCCCGACCACAGTTCAGCGACTTCATCGCCGATTTCATCAGCACACACGCCCTCGCCTCCACGGACTACATCCTCCTCAGTGACCTCAACTTCCACCTTGAGAACAACATTGACACCAACTCAACCACCCTGATTGACAACCTAGCCAACCTCTGACTCAGACAACTCATCACAACACCCACCCACTCAGCCGGCCACACGCTCGACCCCATCTTCTCTGCCAGCCCCCATGTCTCCTTCAACCACACCACCAAACTCCACTGGTCCGACCATCGCTGCATCCACTTCACCTTCCAGAAACCCACCATGAACCACCGCTCCTAACAGATGCCTCGCCGCCGCTGGAGCAAAATCACCGAAGACCAGCTAACCACCACCCTCGCCCAAAGCCCACCCCCAAGCCCACTGACGCCGACACTGCTACCGCCACCAGCAACCACAGACAGTGGATCAACGACTGCGCCAACACCCTCGCCCCACTCAAGGAACCGTCCAACACCAGCAAGAAAGCCAGCTGGTTCACTGAAGATCTCTAGGCCTCCAAGCAAACCTGCCGAAATCTGGAGAAGAACTGGCTTCGTGAACAAACACCGGACAGCTGCACAGCCCACAAGAAGGCCACCCGCAGACACCATCACCTCATCAGATCAGCCAAAAGGGCCTCCTTCAAAGACCGCCTAAACAACAACGCATACAACAGCAAAGAGCTCTTCAACATAGTGAAGGAACTCTCCAACCCCAGCTCCAACACCAACACCAACGACATCCCACCCTCGCAAGACCTGTGCGACTCGCTGGCCACCTTCTTCAATCGCAAGATCGCAGACATCCACGACAGCGTCAACAACACGACCGCCACGAAAACCACTGAGATGCCTGCCCCCACAATCACCATCCGCACCAACCACCTTCTCTCCTGGACCAACATCAAGGACAACGACACCATCAAGATCATGAACACCATCCACTCCGGATCACCCTCAGACCCCTGCCCACACCACATCTTCAACAAAGCAAGCACCGCCATTGCACCCCATCTCTGGAAAGCCATCAACATCTCCTTCGAGACAGCAACCTTCCTGGAGAGCTGGAAACACGCCAAGATTAACGCCTTACTCAAGAAACCCAAGGCGGACCCCAAGGACCTCAAGAACTTCCAGCCCATCTCACTGCTCCCGTTCCCGGCGAAGGTCATCAAGAAGACCGTCAACAAACAACTGACCCACTACCTCGAGGAGAACAGCATCCTGGACCCATCCCAGTCTGGGTTCTGCAGAAACCACAGCACCAAGACTGCCCTCATCGCTGCCACCAACGACATCAGGACCCTGCTAGACAACGGGGAATCCGCGGCTCTCATCCTCCTGGACCTGTCAGCTGCCATCGACACGGTCTGCCACCGCACACTACGAACACGACTCCATGATGTCGGGATCCAAGAGAAGGCCCTTGGCTGGACCACCTCCTTCCTCTCAGGCAGAACACAGAGCATCCGCCTCCCCCCATCCGCTCCGAAGCCATTGAGATCATCTGCGGCGTACCCCAGGGCATCCTAGGGGTCATCCTCGACTCCACCCTCTCCATGACCAAGCAGGTCAACACAGTCTCATCCTCTTGCTTCAACACCCTCCGCATGCTCCACAAGATCTACAGGTGGATCCCCACCGATACAAGAAGAACAGTCACCCAGGCCCTAGTCAGCAGCAGGTTGGACTACGGAAACACCCTCTACGCAGGAGCTCCGAAAAAACTCATGAAACGGCTCCAACGCATCCAGAACGCCTCTGCACGCTTGATCATCGACATCCCCCGCCACGGCCACATTACACCCCACCTCAGAGACCTGCACTGGCTCCCCGTCGACAAGAGGATAACCTTCAAGCTCCTCACCCAAGCACACAAGGCACTCCACAACACCGGACCAGCGTACCTCAACAGCCGACTAAGCTTCTACACCCCCACCCGCCAGCTCCGCTCTGCCGACCTCGCCCTGGCCACTTTCCCCCGCATCCGGAGAGCGACCTCTGGTGGCAGATTGTTCTCCCACCTCGCTGCCAAGACCTGGAACACCCTCCCCATCCACCTACGGCAGACTCAAGACCTGCTGCCCTTCAGAAGACTCCTCAAGACCTGGCTCTTCGAGCAGTAGCAGCATCCCCCAGCGCCTTGAGACCCTCACGGGTAAGCAGTGCGCTTTACAAATGCTATGATTGATTGATTGATTGTAAAGAACAAATTAGAATAGTTCCTTGATTCTTTTAGGTTTCAAAACTTCTCTCTCTTGGTTTCTTTTTATTTTCCATATAAACAGTTTTTTTAAATATTCAACAACACATAGAAGTCAGAAGTGCAACGTATTCTATCAACACACTTTCTAGAACATTCTACAACACGTGCAGGTTAAAAGTTCATCAATCTTTTTAAACTTAACCATATTTTTTTGCAACATTTTCTCGAACATTTAATGGCACGTGCAGGTTAAAAGTTCACAATTGTTTTAAGTTCGAACAGTGCCTTCCAAATGCAAGTAGCAGGTATGGTTGATTTGACAACTTTTATCCTATGATATGTACTCCACGTTGAAACTGCTTTTTCTTAACCAATCACAAACATGCTTTTCCACAAAATGAATGTGCACCCTACTTTTAAAAAAGAATTATTTTCGTCTCCCAATCACCTATCGTTTTGTATGGCAATAAAAAGTAGTTCCCCATCCTTAAACACATCTCTTATTCTACCAAGGAACTGCATGAGCTACAGACATCTTTCCATACCTTCCAGCCATACCTTCAAAATGCTAGTGTGGATCGTAGGACATAGCTATATGTTCTGGTGCAAGAGATATGCAGAACAGAGACGTATTGACTTAGACCTAGGTTTACAAAATGTGGACATTAAATGGTTTGCACAGAGAGGATTGAAGTGGCACCAATTGTTGCCTTTGGTTAAAACCTGTTTGCATCTCCAACACCCTGACCTCATGATTGTGCACTGAGGTGGAAACGACCTAGGCACATTGACTGGGGTAGGTTTGGAAATACTTATGAAGGGCACCTTTGGACAACTGATGTTACTTTCCCCTCAAACTGTCTTTGTATATTCCAATATATGCCAAAGACAGAAGCGGAAATGGTCAAAAGAATTTTGTCCTCAGATTGAAAAGTCTAGGAAGAAACTCAACAAAGCTGTGTCTGCATACCTCAGAGACCACAAAATGGTGTCCATCTACAACAACAACAACATACCTTTTGATATGGCTGATATCTTCAGAAGTGATGGAGTACACTTCACAGATCACGGAAATCGAGTTTTCCTGAATAACTTGAAGCTGTGCATCCACACTTATATGTAGCTCCAACTAATCAACACAAGGGCTCTTTTTAGAGCCACCCTATAACTGACAACTTAGGCCCGCTATTTTAGGGCCAGGTAATGGCAACTCCCGGACCCTTGCCAACATTTGTTCTCCACACAGCTGTGACGCAGCGGCCAGACCATCTGACTTTGCAGCACAAAGCTCTCGCTTTGATCACCACCTCTACTCCCCCACAGGGGTGAGTAGTTTGCGCTTTACAAATACCGTATTGATTTACCTTCGCACTCCCTGTACAACACCACCTAAGCACCATATACAAGTTGGACAAGTGTGGCACAGCGCCCAGAGCACATGACTTCACAGCATAGCAAACACAGGCTCACGGTTTCATACCCGAGTCCAGCAGCAGCTCCATTTAGCAGCATGACCTCACTTAATTTCCGTACCCAGCACTTTCAGACCATTAGGGGTCAGTAGTTCACCGGCTTTACCCCGAGTCTGTCAGCAGCTCAGCTTACGCCTCCAGCGCCATCAGACCCGTAGGAGTGAGTACTTTGCACTTTACAAATACCGAATTGATTTGATACGCGCAAATTTACCTTCGCACTTACTGTATAACCCCCCCTAAGCATCATACACAAGTTACAATGTTCGAAAAAAAAGTTCCTCCGAGTAGGTATAACTACATACTGACACTACTTGGACAGATGTGGCACAGCGGCCAGAGCACATGACTTCACAGCATATGACACACTGTTTGGACTCACTCTTTCATCCCCGAGTCCGGCAGCAGCTCAGCCTAGCACCATGAGACTGTACACAATACCTCACATATTTTCCGTACCCCAGGACGTTCAGACCAGTACAGGTCAGTAGTTCGTCCTAGTAGGTATAAACACATGCTGACACTACTTCCACAGGTGTAGTGCAGCGGCCACGGCACATGACTTCACATCATAAGACACACAATTTGGGCACACGCTTTAATCCCCGACTCCCGCACCAGCTCACCTTAGCAGCATCAGACTCTAGGCAATACCTCACTTAATTTCCGTAGCCCAGCACTTTTATACCGCTAGGGGTAAATACTTTGCTTCACACCCCGTACATAGCACACCCTAAACACCCCACAGAGGTTACAGTGCTCCTACCCTCCTCTTTCCCACTTTTTTCACCCTTTTTTTCCCTTACTCGCTTCGACGGAATCACAAAATGGCGGCCAACACTTCCTTGTTGCAACCGCTCGCAGCACTCACGACCAATAAGCAGCAAGCTTGTGCTCGTAACGCCTCAGCCAATCAGATAACAGAATTCCCAAATAACGATATCTGTAAATTTCGATATTTCTCAAAAACGACTGAACGGATTTACAACAAATAAACAAAAGTGTGCTTTCTAAACCATGACCCTTCTCCCTGCCAAATATGGGGTAATTCTGTTCACTCGTTCGACCTGTAGCCTTGTCTAAAGTTTCCTATGGAAATTAACATGGAGTAAACACGTTTTGGGACCCCCATTTTTTCTCAGCCCCCCCTTGACGAATCACCCCCAAACTTCCCACATAGGAGCTGATATGAACAAAGAATTCGTTTGGACAATTTCATGAAGATTCATCAAACGACGCCAAAGTTATAAGCAAAACAAAAAATGCTCTTCCTATGGAAACTTGGTCCTAAATATAACTACCTACTGGCGACCGCCAGTAGGTAATATATATATATATATATATATATATATATATATATATATATATATATATATATATATATATATATATATATATATATAGATAGATAGATAGATAGATATATAGATAGATATATAGATAGATATAGATATATATGTATATGTATGTATATATATGTGTGTATATGTATATATGCATATATATATGTATATATGTATATGTGTGTATATGTATATATGTATGTATATGTATGTATATGTATATATATGTGTGTATATGTATATAAATGTATATATATATGTGTATATGTATATATATATGTGTGTATATGTATATATATGTATATATGTGTGTATATGTATAAATGTGTGTATATGTATATATGCATATGTATATATGTATATGTATATATATATGTATATGTATGTATATGTATATATATATGTGTGTATATGTATATATGTATATATATGTATATGTATGTATATATGTGTATGTATATGTATATATATGTTCAACAACAATGTGGTCAGATCGCTCAGCAGTGGGTGCAGAGTACGGGCCGGACCAAGGCTAAAAATCAATTTTTTGCAAAGTTTAGTCGCACACACCAATCCTTCTTGCTTACACGTTTTTTATTTAAAAAACAGAGCCAGTCTGTCAACCGACACGTTTCGGCCTGGCGGCCTTTGTCACGGTAGGGAGACACTACTATCATCATCCGTTTTATAGTACTTCCTGTTTAAAAACAACCCCACTGCATTATGGGAGTTGTAGTGATTTCAACATTATATCCCAATGACAGAAAAACACTTTTTTTGTTATATTACAACATTGATGTAACATTGCATTTTATGTATATTCCATGTATATTAACATGGCAGATCCATTGTATAGTACTTGGACCCAATAATGGACATATTTATATTCTTGCACATGCATGGCACATTCGTTTATGTTTGAATTTACTTCTTTGTTATAGTAACACGACATCTTCAATTTTTCTTTTATGCATAATGCAGAGAGAGTTGTTATTAAATAAGCCTTACTGAGTTATCATTTTTAGTCTAGTACATACATTTGTTTTTCATATGCCAATAGTTCCTTTCAACTGCTATTATTAAATTAGTGTCTATTTATGTCCATGGGATATACATAATGTGGTTGCTGCTTATATAATTTAACATTTGATCTTTCCTTTGTCATTTAAATTTTCGAAATTCTTATTCCAATTGTCTCAGATCATGCTTACAGGTGAATGTACATTTCCTCGTCATTGTTAAGAACTTTAGGAGTCTTTGTCCGCAGTCGTATTATATACTTTGACTCCAATTGTCGCAGTTTCTTTTTTCTGTCCCCTGCTCTTTCATTTGGTGGGATTGTGTCCAGCCCAAAATATTCCATCTTTCTCCAATCACTGTTTTGGCACTTGGCAAGGGGTTTTGATGTTGCATAATTAGTATCTCTGTTATTCACGGCTCTGATATGTTCCAATATTCTTTTTTTAAGCATGCACGTGGTACTTCCGATGTATTTTTCGCCGCATGCACATTGTATTGCATATACTACAAATTGTGTCGTGCACGTAATTTTGTGATTTATTCTTATCGTATTCCCATCAGGGTCCGTTATCTCCTTTTTGTTTATGGCAATTTTGCACGTCTAGCAAATGGAACATTTTTTGAATCCCATTTGTTGTTGCGTAAGCCATGTCTCTTTTGTTGGTGTTTGAAAGTGACTTTGTACTATTTTATCCTTTATTGAACTTGCTTTTCTATATGTTACTTGTGGTCTTATTCCAATTATCTTTCCAATGTCATTGTCTTGTACTAGTAAGTGCCAATATTTCTGAACGATCTTAGTAACGTTTGCACTTTCCTTGCTGTTCGTCAGAATTAGTCTCAGTGCTTCTTCATTGTTTTCATTTTTAGGCAAGATTTCTTCTGCTTTGTCTCTATCCGAAACACGTCGGTTGACAGACTGGCTCTGTTTTTTAAATAAAAGACGTGTAAACAAGAAGAATTGGTGTGTGCGACTAAACTTTGCAAAAAATTGATTTTTGGCCTTGGTCCGGCCCATAGTCTGCACCCGCTGCTGAGCGATCTGGCGATTTGACCACATTGTTTTTGAATTGAGATACAGCCAGAGGCGCCCGATCGAGAGAACGTGGAATCTACGCAGAAGGAAACTTGAAAACTCACCAGGTCGAGCGCTGACGGTCGGAGCGGAACAGCCCCACCCGGACAGGAGTCTCCCCGAGAGGTGAGGGGAGCCACCGAGCGTTTACATTCTTTCTCTCGCACGAAGCGACTTGAAAGGGAAACGAAAGAAAACCGGTAAAACGCCATCGCGACAGCCTGGTGTACGGAATCTCCACAAAGTACCAATCCTTCTCATGCCTAATATTTAATTGAATTGAGAGCCTCAAACGCTTGAAAGGAGGTTTCAAACTCTGCATTTGTGGTTGGAATAATAATAAACAAATGGAAGTGCGTAAAGCAATGCGGGCCCAAAAACTTGCTACAATGTTTCAGTCTGCCACGGGTGAATGCACAGAAGCCGTTGAAACAGCCGACAAGCAGCGCGATGAAAATCCTTCGCTGAAACATCTTTTCTTTCAACTTGAGAAACAATACAAAAAAGAGATTAGTAAAAGTTGGGAAATCATGGCCCTTAATAAATATCTTGAAATAGATAGAATTCCCAGAGGTTTACGTATCTTCACACTGCCAACACATCCAGATACAAGAACGGATATGCTGGAAGAGTGGGGTCAAAATAACATGGAGTGCTCCAAAAACATGTTAAGAATCCTAATAAAATATGCAGAAATCGACTTGGAAGAGGCGCATGCTCTGGTTAAAGAACTTGAAAATAAGATTGGAACATTGAATAAAGATGAAGTAACAAAGCTAAGAAAAGAAATGGAAACACGGCTGGAAAAATATGAGGACGAGGTACAGGAGCGCAATCATAGGAAGTTCATCAGAGAAGAAAATGATTACAAGCAAGGCAAAATTCTAACGTTTGCCAAGCGCTTCGATACATTGAAAATAAAGTATCAAAGAAATCCACCGAAGAGGACAGGAGAAACTACAAGTGAATCAGACATCAGCGAAAATGAAGCGGCTGCCAATACAGATGCCATAAAAAAGACCAATTTTTTAGAGGAGATGCGTTTGGTGAATTTAGATCAAAGCCTGTCAAGAAGTCGGGGTCAAGAAAGAGGCAGAGGACGTGGAAAAGGCAATACAAAGTCTATCCCAGCACCAGAAAAACAAGAAGATCCAAACGCAAAAAGGCAATATCCTCTGAGGAACAGAACATTCAAGAAATAGATTAAATAAATGAAAAAGGAGAAGAAAAGAATCTAATTGTAAATCTCTTGAATTATGTACTATCTGAAGATGAATGCTTAGTACTAAATAAAGGACTGTCATTCTGCCCGGAAAGACATTTCAATTACACCAATACTAAAATCGACATGTACAAATATATACGAAAATTAAAATTAACAAAGATACATGCTGGCAAGCCTACAAAGCCAAAAAACAGAAATTGTTAACTCGGGACACAAAGTCCCGAGTTAACTATTGAACAAATACAAGATGTTAAAAACCTTTTTGATTTAGCACATAATCTGAACGAAGAGGATTACACAGAAAATCAAGTTCTGGATGAACTGGGAATGGAAACATCACAGTATGTAAGCAGTGGACTTGAGAACAAGTCTAAATATTGTCCTCAGTGAACTCCGGGCAACAAAATCGATCTATTCTCTGAAGCAATTATGAAAGAACTAGAAGGAATAGAAAAAACATGAAATAAAATGAATGAAAATCTTACGAGAAAGGAAAATCAAGCAATAATAAGCCTAAAAGATAATCCCCTAATAATTATAAAACCAGCGGATAAAGGGGGAAATATAGTCATCCAAAATACATCAGACTATGCTAAAGAAGCACAGAAACAACTAGGCGACAATACTAAATACAGAAAATGTACTTTGAATCCTATCAACAAAATGATTGCGGACCTCAAAAAGAACTTAGATGAATGGCAAACACAAAATTTGATCAATGGGGAGGAACGACAATATCTGTTCAAAGAGTACCCTACAATACCAACCATTTACTTTTTACCTAAAATTCACAAAACTTTAATTAATCCTCCGGGAAGACCAATAGTATCATATTGTGACTCTTTATACGAAAATATGTCGACATATGTCGATCACTTCCTAGCACCTATTATGAAAAATCTAAGTTCGTACATACAGGATACGGGAGAGTTTCTAAGAACACTTGCAAACATCACATGGAACCCAAACTTCATTATGGCAACGATTGATGTTGTGTCACTATATACCTCAATAGAGCACGGTATGGGCCTAAAAGCATGTGCATATTTCCTAAAACAAAGAAAGATCACGGAACTTCAACATTCAGCCATGTTACTGACAATGATTAAAACCTGTCTAAGTAACAACATTTTCCTCCTTGACCACCAGCTATACCAACAGCTCTGTGGTACTGCCATGGGCATTTCCTTTTCCCCAAATTTTGCTAATCTCACGATGGGATGGTGGGAAAAGGAAATAGCCTGGGGCCCTGAGAATCTTCTAGCCTTGGAGAAAATCGTATTATGGATACGATATGTAGATGATTTATTCATAATTTGGGACGG
This sequence comes from Triturus cristatus, assembly GCF_964204655.1. Taxonomy (NCBI): domain Eukaryota; kingdom Metazoa; phylum Chordata; class Amphibia; order Caudata; family Salamandridae; genus Triturus; species Triturus cristatus. The sequence continues at coordinate 616,331,259 of NC_140583.1, read as the reverse complement.
GAAAAAAGAAGATTTTATTAAATACTTTAATCAATTGAATGAAAATCATATAGGACTATCCTTTACTTGCACAACAAGCAAAACAAGGATACATTTCTTAGATACCACAGTGTATATAGATCAAGGAAAAATACAAGCTACCTCGTATCGAAAAAAAACAGCCACAAATAGCATTCTACATGCCAAAAGCTTTCATCCACAATCACTTGTAAATAGCATCCCATGTGGGGAATTTTTGAGGATTAAAAGAAACTGCTCAAAGGAATGTGATGCAACTGTCCAAATAGAAGCCAGTGCTAAAAGGCTAGAGAACCGAGGATATAGACAAAGAACTTTAAACAAAAGCAAAAGAAAGGTAGAACAAAAAACACATGATGAGATTCTGATGTCAAAAACAAAAAAGGACAACAAATGAAGATAAAACAAGATACAGACAAAGCAGAAGAAATCTTGCCTAAAAATGAAAACAATGAAGAAGCACCGAGACTAATTCTGACGTACAGCAAGGAAAGTGCAAAAGTTACTAAGATCGTTCAGAAATATTGGCACTTACTAGTACAAGACAATGACATTGGAAAGATAATTGGAATAAGGCCACAAGTAACATATAGAAAAGCAAGTTCAATAAAGGATAAAATAGTTCAAAGTCACTTTCAAACACCAACAAAAGAGACATGGCTTACGCAACAACAAATGGGATTCAAAAAAATTTTCCAATTGCAAGGCGTGCAAAATTGTCATAAACAAAAAGGAGATAATGGACCCTGATGGGAATACGATAAGAATAAATCATAAAATTACGTGCACGACACAATTTGTAGTATATGCAATACAATGTGCATGTGGCAAAAAATACATCGGAAGTACCACGTGCATGCTTAAAAAACAAATATTGGAACATATCAGAGCCGTGAAGAACAGAGATACTAATTATGATTAGAGATGGGAGCTGATGATAGGCCACCTTGAGCGTAGTATCCTGGGCTGCACTTGGAGGACCAGGCCTCTCCTCTCTATGGTCAGTGAAGTTACACATGGACGACGCTACTGAAAGGAGGTAAAGCTGCAGATAGCACTGTCAGGATGACGTTTCTCTTACACCGTTGTCACTCATGGCGGGGTCACTGCTAAAGAATAGATCTGGTTCACTGGTGGGATGAGGAGGGATTTTTTCACTTGTTGGAGGATACCTAGACAGTTTGTCTTAGCCGATGCATATCATCCACGATGGCGGAAAAGTACAGGTCACTTGTTAGTTTGCTAATTTATGTACCTTTCCAGAATGTGTTTTGTTCTCCTTCATCCTTAGGTCAAAGAGTACAGGAGTAGCCGACATGGGCACCCTCCCAGAGCCCGAAGGGATCATAACTACACTGTATCGCTACAGCGGTCCGGGTGGGGTGGGGGTGCTTCCTTGGGCTTTGGTAATGTTGATCATGGATGTGATTGTTATAAGTGGTTACAAACTTAGATACAAATAAAGAGTTATGTAAACAATTTAGAAAGTAGCTACACTGATTGTTTGGCATGTAGAGACAGACCATACATGTTGAGCCATGCCTATTAATGTGGAAAGAATAGCCCATTTTCATGTTTAGTTTCAGAAACTTAAACTTTTAGACATGAACTCAAGTCCAAACGTATTGGCTTTGCTAGTGCTTGTTTCTATTTGTAGCTCTGCCTGCAGGAATGCAGTTCATTCCTGCTGCCTCTAGCGTCGGGTGTCGTTCCTGAACTGTACTAGGCAGACCTGCCTGAACTGGCACTTCCAGATGCCACGCAGTTGTCTGTTAGCCATCCAATGCCTGCCTCTGTGACCGCTCTGCAGTGCCGCATTTTGGAGGAGTAGATTTTTATATAAAAGCAGAAAACGATTGGATAACATGTCGCTAAGTATTTTCCTTGCTTGCTTGAGCCACAGTCAGAATGAGCATCATTTTGTGCAGTGCTCTTTAAGCATTCCCCGGGCAGTACTAAACCACCACGAGCCGTAGTACATAGTGTAAAGAGAATTGGAACACGAAGTAATACATTTGCATTTTTTCCTGATAAAGTTTTTGAAGTCATTAGGAAAACTTGACCATGTGGCGGGAAACTGTTGTGTTTATGGTAACTCTGTCCTACAACCACCCGCAGGCTGAAGGACCCGCGCCAATAAAAACCACAAATGAAATGCATGTTTAGCTTAGATTAAAGTGCACCACCCCACAGACGTTTGGGGTCATTCCCTTGTGGTGCATTACATCACAATGGTGGAATGTAAGCAGATGAGTTGCTAGTGAACCTTAAATGTTATTCATTTCGTATTTATTTTAGGCAGGCATGCATGGCCAGCATAGAAGTTCGGAAATATTTTGGAAAACACTAGTAAACAGAGAGCCACATGTTTATTTGTGCCATTAAACATCCCCTCGTCAGTACCCGTATCCGTATAGAGACTCCGAGCCTCTCCTGCCTGCATGAGAAGAATATGAAACAAGCAGTGGCAAAGACAGTAGGTCTCGCCTATGCAACAGCTGTTGGCAAAGTGTTTTAGCCATTATGTGCACTAGTGTGGCTGCTTTTTAGCATGGCTAAAAGGTAATGGTGTGTAGTGGGGCGGGGTAGATTATATTAGGGTAGAGTGGCATGGGGTAGAGTTGCTTGGGGTAGATTGGCATAGTGTGGAGTGGGGTAGAGTTGGGTAGAATGGAGTGGGGTGGATTGGGGTAGTTTGGAGTGGATTGGAGTGGGGTAAATTGGAGTAGGGGAGTTGGGTAGATGAGCGTGGTAGACTGGAGTGGGTAGATTGGATGGAGTAGATTGGAATGGAGTAGATTAGAGTGGGATAGATAGGAATTGGGTAGATTGGGGTAGAGTGGAGTGGAATATATTGGGGTAGGCAGGAGTGGAGTGGGGCAGATTGGGGTAGTTTGGAGTGGAATGGGGTAGACTAGAGTGGAGTCAGGTAGATTGGGTGGATTATAGTAGGGTGGAATAGAATGAAGTGCAGGTAGATTGGGGGAGTGGGGTAGATTGGAGTGATGGGGGTAGATTGAGGTGGGATAGAGTGGGGTGGAGTGGGGTAGATTGGGGTAAAGGGGTGTTGCTTGGAGTGGGGAATGAGGTAGATTGAACTGGGGTTGATGGGGGTAGATTGGAGTGGCCTATATTGAGGTAGATTGAAGTGGAGTGGGGTAGATTGGGGAAGAGTGGAGTGCAGTGGATTGTGGTAGATTTTAGTAATGTGGGGTAGATTGGGATGTGGTATATTGGAGTGGAGTAGATTAGAGTGGAGTGGGGTAGAGTGGAATCGGGTTGATTGGAGTGGGATAGATTGGGTGGATTATGGTATGGTAGATTGGAGTGGACAGGGTAGATTGGAGTGAGATAGGAGTGTGGTAATTTGGAGTGGGGTAGATTGGGGTATTTTGGGGGGAGTAAGGAGGATTTGAGTGGGGTAGACTGTAGTGGAGTAGATTGGAGGGGAGTTTGTTAGAGTGATGTGGCATAGATTGGGTTAGTGTGGGGTAGATTGGAGTGGGGCAGCTTGGATGTTGTAGATTCGAGTACAGTAGTTTGTGGTGGTGTGGGATAGAGTGGATTGGAGTGGTATGGATTGGATTGGGGTGGGGTGTAGTGGATTGGGGTGGAGTGGGTCAGAATAGACTGGAGTGGGGTAGATTCGGGTGGCATGTGGTAGACTGGAGTGGAGTGGGCTTGATTGGGTAGACATAGCTGGCAAGGTTTCAGATTGCTATATGTGACATTTTCATAATTTCAGTGTAATTATGAGTGACATTTCAATGACTATGAGTGACACTTTCCTGCGAGAACATCAATCAATTTAGACAAGGGAAACATAAATATTATCAGAAATTCCACCTATTTGAGCAACTAGAAACTAAGATGTCACTGAACTAAAGTGCACTGGCGGCAGACCACTAAAAACTGAGCAGAGCAGAGTGAGACTGCTTGACTGTACAGTTCTCAGAGTCAGTACACTACAGGCCATGGGGGGGCTGCAGGCAGCATAGAATGCTTGAAGTATTAATGTTATTTATTAAAAGCAGACATAGCAAGTTAGCTGAACTACTAAAACACAGATGCCTTAGCCAGCTTTTGCCCAGACTGGGCCCCCTGGTTCCCCCTTGCTGCCCCAAGTCCATCAATCAAGTCTGGATGCAGAGCATCAATGTGGACTCCAGGGCCTCCTTGTCCCATGTAGGCAGTGGCGTAACGAAAATTGAGGGAGCCCCCCTGCAAGGTACGTGGAGGGGCCCCCTCCGGGCACAATCAGGAGCTCTCCGGCCGGAGTATTCTGCTGAGGGGTCCCCCCGCACCGCGGTGGCTGCGGGGCCCTGTGTTACACCCCTGGGACCGGGCCTACAACAGAAGGATCATGGGAGGCCCCTACGTGAACAACACGGACCTCATCTGTAATGGTCTCTAAACTGCAACAGTGGTGGACTCGTTTCTGTCACCTGTGCTCGAGTCTTGCCTGTTCAGTGCTGGAGTGCGCGAGTCGGACTCACTGTACTGGCGTCACTCTCAATGGTAGCAGGCTCAGCACTCTGACCCAGTTTCTTCAGAGGAGTGGCGCAGGCGGTCGTGCTCCTGGAGTCGCAGTGAGCGGAGACCGTGACTGCAAGCCTTTTGAATCCTTGTGAAGAGAACTGTGGTGCAGTGCTACCGTCATGGAGGGCAGCAGGTGATTGCCACAACTTTGCAAAATTGACTCTAACAGCCTTACACAGAAAAAGGTTCAATGCATTTTACTCCGTAGTGCTATTTTATTAGAATATACCTGAGTTAGTAGCACCGAAAGCTCCAGCCAGAAGGCAGAAACCAGTGTGAAGTATTAGCCGTTGGAGAGTGCAGCAAATGGGAAACAGGCAGCTGCACACATGGAACAGCGGACTGACCCCATTCAACTATATAATTTAAACAAATAACAACAGCTCTCTCGGATCAGGCAGTTAAAAATGCACTCAGGAAACTTCACTACATAGCTTCTTGCAACCATAAACTGTTGAGGCGCAAGAATGTGCAGAGAAAGTGCAGTTTAATGCACTCCATTGACTCTATATATTATCCTAGTCTGACACTTACTTGCGAGGAGAGCCACGACATTCCGGTTAACGCACCGGCCTCCTCAGAGTCTGCCCGCAAAGACTCACTCGCTCGGCATGGCAAACGTCTGCCGCCCCCTGCATCAGACTCACTCAGGCTCAGCAGCAGGCGCAGCTCAGAGTGGAGCTGCACAGTGGGCTCCAGCCACTGTCCATGGGGTTGAGTCACGGGGTCATCGGCCTAGCCAGCCTACCAAACAATTAACTGCAGCTGCAGTAGGAGGACGTGATGACACATCCTGCGGAACCAAATTAAGTCACTGACTGTGTCAAAGCTGAGTTGGCTGCATGGTGACGTCAGTCAGTCTAAGTCAGTGTTAGAACTGGGGGTCTCTAGTTGGCTGAGGTAGGTACCTTAGTCCAAATAGAGGCCCTTGCTTCTAAGTCAGGGAAAGGAAGGACACCGTATCAGATAGCCTCTGCTCAACCCCCTCGGTAGCTTGGCACCAGCAGCCAGGCTCATCTGCAAGTCAAATGTGTAAAGTATTTGCAACCACGCTCTCAGTAACCCAGCATTGACACCACAAATGGACTCCACACGAGTTTCAGAAAAACAATTATATGTTTATTAAAAAAAAGATATACGATGAGACCACACGATAAAAATCCAACATATGCGTATTTATAATATTTCACCTTGCCGTTTATTAGGCCAGCAAGCCCTTGTAGGTTCTTGCAGTATTATTGAGCAATTCTCAATGATCCAATGCAGTCCTAGTGCAATGCTATGATATTTGATATTTGAGGGGGTATTTCTAAAGCGCAGCGTTCGCTCCGGAGGGAGCATCATGGCGCTGAAATTCCTGAAGGCCCAGTCGAGGTAGCAGTAAGAGGTTAAATGGCAGCTTTGGTGAAATCGTCGGGAAGGTTAAAAATCCAGGTCTTTAGAAGTTTTCTGAAAGGTTTTTCAAGAGTTTGTTGTCTAAGATTTTTGGGCATGCTGTTCCAGGCTTTAATGGACAGGAAACTTAAAGTTTTTCCACCTTTCGTCTTCAAGTTGTACCTAGCGGGGAGCATTAGGTTGTCCTGGGCAGATCGGAGAGATCGGCTCGGATTGTAGTGGGGGAAGCGTCTGGTGAGATATTTTGGACCAGTTTTGTTAAACGCCCGAAAGGCGATAATCAGTATTTTAAAGAGTATTCTTTTGTGGAGGGGGAGCCAATGTAGGGATCTTAGAGCTGCGGAGATAGATGATTTTCGGGGCAGTTTTAGGACCAGTCGGGCAGCCGTGTGAAGAACACTTTGAAGTTTGGTCAGTGTGGACTTTTTTGTCCCCGCCAAGAGGCCGTTACAGTAATCTAGGCGTGAGATTATGAGGGCTACTGTTACTGTTTTCCTGGCGTCAAGTGGAAGAAAGTCAAAGAACTTTCTTAGCGATTTTATTATTCCAAAGCATCTGCCGGCAACATTCCTGGCGTGCTGGTCGAATGATAAATCAGAGTCGAATAGGACACCGAGGTTCCTAGCTGTTGTTACGGTCTGGGGAGGGGCAACTGAGTCATCCGGCCACCAGAGGGCTGGGCAGAAGGAGATGTTCTTTCCGATAGGGAGTAGCTCCGTTTTGCTCGAGTTGCATCTGAGATGGTTAGTGTCCATCCAGTGGAAGACCGCTGTCAAACAGTTTTTGAGGTTGAACTCGGCTTTGGTTGAGTTATCCTCTAGAGGTACGATGAGCTGCGTATCATCGGCATACGATGTTACCGGTATGCCGAATGATTCAATCAGGGATAGGAGTGGGATGAGGTAAATATTAAAAAGAAGGGGACTCAGGATGGACCCCTGAGGTACTCCGGAGGAGACCTTCTTCTCATTGGAGTGGAAAGGGCCAAGAGCGACAGTTTGGGACCTGTCGGTAAGGAATGATTTTATCCAAGATAGGGCTATGTCCGAAATCCCTATGTCTGTCAATCTGCTGATCAAGATGGGGTGGGATATGGTGTCAAACGCCGCAGTGAGGTCGAGAAGTATGAGAATAGCTTTCTTCCTCTGGTCTTGCAGCGTCTTTATTGTATCTGACAATTCAATCAGAGCTGTTTCGGTCGAGTGTTTGGGACGGAAACCAGATTGTTGCGGGTGAAGTATATTATGAGCTTCCAGATAACGTTTGAGTTCTCTGTAGACCATCTGTTCGGTTATTTTTTCCAGAGCCGGGAGGAGTGTGATCGGGCGGAGATTGGTCGGGTCCGACGGGGATTTGTTAGCCTTCTTCATGAGAGGTTTGACTGTACCCTTTTTCCATAGGCGAGGGACCGATCCGGAGCGAAGTGACGAGTTAACTATGTCGTTGATGATTGGGTTCACCACATCTATGAGTTGGTGGAGGATTTTGGGAGGACAGGGGTCGGAAGGAGAGCCAGACTTGCACGCTAGAATAACTTCTCTGGTTTGAGCCAAAGTGACAGGGGTGAACTTCTTAAGGCTACCAGCTAGGGATTCTAGTTGATCGGGAATAGGAACCCCTTGAGACGTTTGTGAAGGGGGAAATTACTTTGAATGGAGGCGATCTTTTCGTCAAAGTAGTCTGATATTTTGTCGCAAAAGTCTTGGGATGGGGGGATTTCGGGTTGAAGTGCTTTGGGCTGGGTGAACGATTTTACTATTGAGAATAATGTTTTTTGTTTCTGACTAGCTTCATTAATGGCGTTGAAGTAGAAGATTTTTTTAGCGGATTTAATGTTGGAAAGGTAGATTTTCCTTAGATGGATGTAAGAAAGACGATCCTCATTATCATATGTTCTGTGCCATTTTCGCTCAGCTTTCCTACACAGTAGGTGAGCGGTAGCTAGGTCAGAGGTGAACCAAGGGGCGTTGGTTTTGGTATTTTTATGGGATCTACAGAGACGATTGGTTGGGTTCCGAATTTTAATTTCTTGTGAGATCCAGTTATGGAAAAGGTTTGCATCAAGTTCGATGTTACCAGATAAAGTGGGGGACTGAGATTGAAGAATAGGGTTACGAGTAAGGTTTTCTTGGACTTTTTTCCAGTTGACAGGATTGTCACAATGAGTATTTGTTTTACTGAAGGTTAGTGGGCGTACATTTATAATATGGAATGGGATCAGGCTATGATCTGTCCATATTTGGGGGAGAGGGGGTAGGGTAGTAAGGGAGGGGAAATTAGTGCAGACACCGTCGAGGGTATGTCCAAGTAAATTAGTAGGCAATGTGACACTTTGTTGAAGGTTGAAAATTTCGAGGGTCTGTAGAAAATTATTGGTTTGTGAGTCAGATATGGACTCAAGGTGTAAATTAAAATCCCCGAGAAGGGTAAAATGTGGGTAGCGGAGTAAGGAGTGTCCCAGAGAGTCGCTCAGTGAGTCTAGGAACTTGGAAGCATTACCGGGTGGGCGGTAAATCAGACCACCTGAGAAGGAGAAGGATTGACTGAGTTTAATTGAGAAGCCAAGGCTTTCCGCGTCTGTTAAGGGGTCTAGATTAAACGTGTGACAAGTGAAAGTATTTTTCAGTATCATGGCAACTCCACCGCCTCTCCCTTTCAGTCTGTCTTGTCTAAAGAAAGAAAAACCCTGAGGGAGGGCAATGGCTATATCCGGGTTGCTGTCTTCCGTTAGCCATGTTTCTGTGATCATAAGACAGTCGAGATCAGAGTCAAGGATGAGGTCATGTATATCTTGGCTATGCTTACACATAGACCGGGCATTTATCAGACCACCTTTAAAGGGCGGCAGGGAATCCTTGGGGAGGGATAGGGGAGTGGGAAAGTGGGCAGGGTTTTTAAAGGAAGACCAGCGGCAATGCCTGCAGCAGAAAGAGCCGGAGATAATTGACAAGTCAAGTTTGCAGGAGCAGTAGTTGATACCCCGTAGTCGATGAAGGTCGCTAGGGAGGTACCTGATGCACAAGGGGATTAGTGCAGAGTTTCCTGCGCCTGTCGCGGTCTTGGCGTGGACGGGCGCAGACGGGCTTGCCTTAGGCGCGCCTTCGGCGCGCAAACGGCGCTCCCGCTGCGCTCGTCCGCTGCGCTTCCTGTGCATGCACATTTCTAGTAGGGGGGCGTGGTCTAAAGTGGGCGTGGTCCGCGCGCACGCCTGGGCTGATGGCGGCCGCTTAGGAGGGAAGAAGAAGGCGCAACAGCTTTTTAGATCAGCTGTGCGCTACAAGCGTAGATTGCAAATTGCAAGAGCAGTATTTTAAAAATACAGAAATAAGTGACACCACACAAGATTAAAATTTTAAAAAGCAATGTGAAGTAAGAATTCACTCGTACCACCAGCTCCCGGCTTCCGCCTCAGGACTGGGTCAGGAGATTACTGTAAGACGCTAGTATTCGGCGTATATAAGGGCAGGTAGGGGGGCGTGGCCTAAAGTGGGCGTGGTCAGCGCGCACGCCTGGGCTGATGGCGGCCGCTTAGGAGGGAAGAAGAAGGCGCGACAGCTTTTTAGATCAGCTGTGCGCTACAAGCGTAGATTGCAAATTGCAAGAGCAGTATTTTAAAAATACAGAAATAAGTGACACCACACAAGATTAAAATTTTAAAAAGCAATGTGAAGTAAGAATTCACTCGTACCACCAGCTCCCGGCTTCCGCCTCAGGACTGGGTCAGGAGATTACTCCTATGCAGTTCGTAATGCAAGAATCAGGCACTTCGTAATGTAAAAATAATGCAGTTCGTAATGCAACAATCAGGCAGTTCGTAATGCCAAAATAATGCAATTCGTAATGCAACAATCAGGCAGTTCATAATGCAAAAATAATGCAATTCGTAATGCAACAATCAGGCAGTTCATAATGCCAAAATAATGTACTCCGGCACCGATCGCGGTGCTTTGTACGGTCTCTATGCCACCCTTACTGACTCGCAGTTAGCTACTGCCAAAATATGCCCCCAACACTGTTATGATGGAAAACAAAGTGCAGCGCCACACTCTGGCCACGGTACTGCCACTCCTCGGCAAGTACGGGCCGAGATACGGACATGAGCGGAGGCTCGCGCTGCAAAGAGGGGAAAGGCCGAGAGCGTTTCTCTCGTAGCCCGCACCCGACCCCAGGCGGCGACACACACACGCTCGCTGAGCGTTACCTGGGGGGTACGATCTCACTCTACTCTCCTCGCGGCTTGGGCCTCCGATGAGACTTCATTGATCTTGGGCAGTGGAACTCAGACCCCCGACGGTGATGATTCGAGGTCTCTCTATGACAAAGACAGGCTCGGGCTGGCGGCAGTGAATTCCCACAGCTCCTCTGGGGATGCCGGTCCGAGCCGATGACAATGACGATCGCAGCACTTCTGGTCACGCTGTCGATCAAAGCAGAGAAAAAGTCTGCTCCGGGACACACAGTCACAGGGCAAGTTCTCATGAAGGTCTCAAGCTGCCACAGGGCACACGCACACAGCGTCGCTGAGACTCACTTGAGCTCCAGGTGCACACGATCACAGGGCAATCCTCATGAAGGTCTCAGGCTGCCTGCACGAAGCACACGCACACAGCGTCGCTGAGACTCATTTAGCCTGCGGATGCATACGATCACAGGACAATCCTCATGAAGGTCTCAGGCTGCACGAAGCACACGCACACAGCGTCGCTGAGACTCACTTTGACTCCAGGTGTACACGATCACGGGGTAGTTCTTATGAAGGTCAAAAAGCACACGCACACAGCATAGCTGAGACTCACTTGGACTCCGGGTGTACATGATCACGGGGCAGTTCCTGCGAAGGTCTCAGGCTGCAAAAAGCACACGCACACAGCATCGCTGAGACACACTTGGAACCGTTTATGTTCCTTAGTTTCCACAACAGGGGGCCAGCTCTCCTAGGGCCCTTGGGGACAAGTTACTTCAGGACACTGCACACAGCAATGTCTTTTCAAGCAGGGGAACACAGCACACAGCAAAGTCCCTTAGCCTCTCCTTGGTTAAATCAGCAAACTGCAGGCCAGCCCTAGAACACACAGCAAGGGTCAGTCCTTCTCTTCAGCTGTTCTTCCTTGGCAGAGGGTCCTCTTGACCACAAAGTAGTTTTCAATCCTTTTCAGTCTTGATCAGTTCAACGTTCAGGGGTTTCAGCTCCCATAGTTATACTCCTAAATGTCTTTAAAGTCTTTGTGTTCAGGGGGGCACTGTCCCCTGTCCAAACCAGTTCTAGGTGTCTCCCTGCCAGTGACACCTTCTTCCTTTGATTAGTGGGGGTCTGGATCCTCAATCACTCAGCAGGAGATGGAGCCATTGTTTTATGGCAGCAGCCCAGGCCTCTTAACCTCCAGGGGCTACTCCTCCCCCCTACACTCCAGATACAGGTCAGCCTGTTGCTGTCTCCTATTCCTCCCCTGGGTCAAGACATTTCCCAGACCCTATCACATTCAAATCCAGACAGTCAATCCACAACCAGGCAGAGACACACAGAATTGTTAGAGCAAATAAATCAGCCACTTCTAAAAGCGTTGTTTCTAAACACACTATTCAAAACCCACCTTCACAAAACGATGTGTTATTAAATTGTGATTTCAGGCACACTAAACTTCACCTTTCCATCTTACGCCTATGGGAAGATAGGCTGGAAACATATTACACAGCCTCCCCCATTCTGTCCTATGGGCAAGATGGCCTTGCAACAGTGAAAAACAAATTTGGCAGTTTTTCCCTGTCAGGACATGGTACACACCTTAGTACATGTTCTACCTTTCACATACACTGCACCCTGCCCAGGAGGGTACCTAGGGCCTACCATAGGGGTGTCTGATGTGCATAAAAAGGGAAGGGTAAGGCCTGGCAAGTGGGTGCACTTGTCAGGACAACAAGGCAGTTTAACAAACTGCACGCAGGCACTGCAGTGGCAGGCCTGAGTTCTCTCTTTAGGGCTACCTGTGTGGGTGGCACAATTAGTGCTCCAGGCTCACTAGTATCATTTGCATTACCAGCCCTGGCACACATAGTGCACTTTATTAGGGACTTTACTAGTAAGGCAAACATACCAATCATGGACAACCAATTACCATTACACTTTACACAGGGAGCACTTGCACTTTGACACTGATCAGCAGTGGCAAAGTACCCAAAGCATCTAAGTTGGCAACACCATGTCAGATAAAAGGTCTAGGGGGAAGGCAAAAAGTTTAGGGAACTTTAGCCAAAAAGGGCCAAGTCCAACAGTCAGAATGTAATTTTTGCGCTGCGGGGGGAATCTTGATTCCTCCACTGATGCATTGTAGCAGCCAGTGAGTTAGCACCAACTAGCTCAGCCAGCCTGGAGCAGCGCGCATGCCATGGTGTGCTGCCACTCCAGCTCTAGTTTAGTCATACAAGTGTTGTAACAGCTTGACAGCCGAGGCAGGCGCTATGCTGTGATGCGGACCACTACACTGAAATGTGTTAGGCTAATGCATGATGCATGGTACTTGGCAGGGCTAGGTAGAGTGGATGGAGTGTGATAGATTGGGGTAGATTGGAGTGGATAAATTGGAGTGGGGTAGAGTAGAGTGGGTAGATTGGAGTGGAGTTGGATAGATTGGAGTGGAGTTGAGATTGGAGTGGAATGAGATAGATTAGGCAACAGTGTAGTGCAGTGGAGTAGATTGGAGTGGAGTGCAGTGACGTAGATTGGAGTGGAGTGGGGTTAATTGGAGTGGAGTGGGGGTAGATTGGATGTATTAGAGTAGGGTAGATTGGAATAAAGTTGGGTAGGCTGGAGTGGAGTGGGATAAATTGGAGTGGAGTAGAGTTGAGTGGGGTGGGGTTGAGTTTTGTTGGGTAGATTGATATAGGTTTAAGTGGAGTAGATTGGAGTTGGATAGATTAGCGTGGCAGATAGGAGTGAGATAGATTGGGGTCTGGTATATTGGAGTACAGTAGATTGGGGTAGAATAGAGTAGGGTAGATTGCAGTAGAGTGGAGTGGAATATATTGGGGTAGATTGGAATGAAGTGGTTTAGATTGGAGTGGGATGAAGTAGACTGGAGTAGAATCAGGTAGATTGGGTGGATTATAGTAGGGTGAACTGGAGTGGAGTTGGGGTAGATTGGGATAGAGTGGAGTGGGGTTGACTGGGGGAGTGGGGTAGATTGGAGTGATATGAGGTAGACTGGTGTGGGGTAGATTGGAGTGGAGTGGAGTAGATTGGGGTAGAGTGGGGTAGATCGGAGTGGAGTGAAACAGATTGGAGTGGGGTGAAGTAGATTGGAGTGAAGTAGATTGGGGTGGATTGGAGAGTGGTAGATTGAAGTGGGGGGGAGTGAGGTTGATTGAATTAGGGTAGATTGAGGGGAAGTGGAGTTGGGTAGAGTGGAATGGATAGACTGGAGTGTAATAGATTGGGTGGATTATTGTACGGTAGATTGGAGTGGATAGGGGTATATTGGAGTGAGATAGATAGAGTAGGGTAGATTGGGGTGGGGTAGATTAGGGTAGAGTTGAATGGAGTGGACTAGAGTGGGATATATTAGGTGGATTATGGTAGGGTAGGTAGGAGTGAGGTGGGGTAGATTGGAGTCAGATAGATAGGAGTGGTGTAATTTGGAGTGGGGTAGATTGGGGTATATTGTAGTGGAATGAGGTATACTGGACTGGAGTTGGATAGAGTGGTGTGGATTAGATTGGGATGAGGTGTGGTAGATTGGAGTAGGGCAGATTGGGTGAGGCGCATATTGGTTGGTGTAGATTGGAGTACAGTAGTTTGGGGTGGAGTGGGATAGGGTAGATTGGAGTGGGGTGAATTGTAGTGAGCTGGGTTAGAGTGGTCTGGAGTGGGGTAGATATGGGTGGCATGTGGTAAATTGGAGTGGAGTGGGGTAGACTGGGTAGAGTGTAATGGAGTGTGGTAGATTGGGGTAGATTTGAGAGTAGGGTAGAGTGGAGTGGGGGTAGATTGGAGTGGAATGGAGTGCAGTGGAGTTGGATAGATTGGAAGGAAGTCGAGATTAGAGTGAAGTGAGATAGATTGGGGAACAATGTAGTGGAATGGGGTAGATTGTAGTATAGTGTAGTGTGGTAGATTGGAGTGGAGTGGGGTGGGGTAGAGTGGAGTGGAGTGTGGAAGATTGCTTGGATTAGAGTAGGGTAGATTGGAGTGAAATAGATTGAACAAGGATGATTGGAGTGGGGTAGATTTAAGTGAAGTTGGGCAGACTGTAGTGGGGTAGAGTAGGGTGGGGGTAGATTGCAGTGGGGTGGAGTGGGGTAGATTTGAGCAGAGTGGAGTAGATTAAAGTGGGGTAGGATAGATTGGGGAGGGGAATATTTGAGTAGGGTAGATTGGGGTGGAGAAGGGTGGGGTAGATTGGAGTGTGGTGGCGTGGGGTGGAGAGGGTTAGATTAAAGTGGAGTGGAATAGATTTGAGTAAAGTGTGGTAGATTGTAGTGGGGTAGATTGGAGTGCAGTGGAATGGGGTAGATTTGGGTTGATTGGATTGGGGCACATTAGAATGGAGTGGGGTAGATTGTGTGGATAGGAGTGGAGTGAGCTAGATTGGAGGGGGTAGATGGTGGTAGAGTTAGGTAGATTGGATTGCAGTGGTGTAGATTAGAGTGGAGAGGAGTTGGATAGATTGCAGTGTAGTTTGGAGTGGAGCGGGGTAAATTGAAATGGAGTGGGGTAAATTGGACCGGGGATAGATTGGAGTGGAGTAGATTAGTTTCTGGTAGATTGGAGTGGAGAGGGTTGGATTGGGGTACAGTGGAGTGGGGTGGATTGGGGTTGATTGAAGCAGATTGGAGTTGTGTGGTGGAGTTGCTGCTGGATTCGCCTTTTCTTTGGTGGGAACATCAAGTCCCAGGCTGCACTGCCCCGTGAAGGAGGGGCCAAATGCTACTGTGCACGCTGGCGCTATAAAGCGCATTTACTCTTTTCACAGAGCGGGATGCCAGAGTTGGTGCTGCACTCATCTTTCTATGATGTGGACATCAAGTCCCAGGCTGCACTGTCCTGTGAAGGAGGAGCCAAACACATGTTGGCACTATAAAGGACATTAACTCGTCCCACAGCACGGGATACATGCTCACCACACCCAGGCACAGCCCGCGCTAAGGGTGGGCCTAATCTGCGCTCGTCAGTGACAGGAAGAACCAGGGCAGGGCAACCCCACCTAAGATTTGGTTTAAAATATTTGAGACTCTGGTAAGTGTATTTAACTAATTTGGCACTTAAAGACCCTTTTTAATCTGCTTCTGATTTTTTTTTTTTTGCAAATCTGTTTTTATTAAGTTTAGATTGTAGTACAGGAATATATCGTACGGCATCACATTTCACATACATTGAGTCAGAAACTTATACAGGCTAGTAAATCATGCCAACTGTCAAGAGTGGGGGGGAACAACCTGATGTCTGTTAGCACGCCCACCGCCGCCCTCCTGAGATCCAGTCACTTCACCCTTAGTAGTTCCGATGTCATCTCGGGGGGGGGGGGGGCAACCCCACCACCCACCAGCCATTGAGCCGTACAAGGAAACTAAGCTCGCCTACGCAACTGAGGCGTCAGTACAGTCGAAAAGGTTACATGCAATACAAAAGGGAGAACCCATAACAAAGGCAGCGTGTACATTGATGTGTATGATGTGCTCCTACCCCCTGCCCGCCCCGACCCCCCCCTCGAACTCCAGGAGCACCCCTCCAAGCCCCAATGGGCGCAGATATCCCCAAGTGTTCCCAAACGCCTCATCTATGGACCAGTGATAATGGGGGCTATGCTGTCTCGCCAGCGAGACTGCCTACACTGCGATTAATCTGCTTCTGATTTATAAAGCTTGAAGACTAAAATACCATGTACTGCGGCTCTGAAAGACTTGCAGGGGAACAATCAGTCTTTAAATGATTCGAATATAAAAAGCCTGAACTCTCTGTTCAGTGATTTTTTATTCCTTTATAATTGATTTCCTTTCTGGCAAGTTTGATTCGATCTATTCTTGGCTAGAGGAAAGTGAGGCCAAGTTGGGCAACTTGAACCTCACTTCTTCGCTCCAGCTCCATCTTGAAGGGCAGCCTTCTGACTCATCTGCATCAGGATTGAGGGTGCCTGTACTAGCGCCTCCTATTGTCGATCTCCAGGCACCGAGCTCGGGGGCGGACCCTCCTGCTATTAATATTGTCCTTACTTCTAACCCATCTGGCCAAAGTTCTGCAAAACAAATTACACTGCGCTCCTTACAAAGTAATGTCCAGGGAAATCCAACCCCAAGCCGGGCAGCAAGCACTGTCCAGAGACTTAGGTCTGGTTCAGAATGGCCCGCAAGAAGAACAGTCTAAAGTCGTTGATACCACTTACTCTTTCACCCAACTTCCTCTTGATTGTACTCCCTATGTCCTGGTTGTAATAACGTTCCACCTGTTTTGAGCATGAGCAAAGAGGATTTCCAAAATCTAAAGAATAGACCTTCTGGTTAAAAAGCTACTCGGGATGGCGGTCAGACTTATCGTCTGAAATTGTGATGATTCATAGAACCCCCTGGCTAGGCAATGGCAAGAAGGAGGCTATGGGTGATTGTCTGATAATTAGCTTTAAAAGGCCAATGGTGGTAAGGCCTCTTTTAAATTTTTTGCAAAATCTACACTAGCCGCAAGGTGCTATCCAAGTGGCCACCCTGGTTTATTTTTATAAACCTTTAAACTGGCTCCAGGTCCTTACTGCTGAGCCTACCTCCTGTCTTCCTAAACCCTTTATCAGATATAACATCCCGACAAGAAATACTTTTGATGCTTTGGCCACAGTAGAAGACATTGATTGATGCCACTCAAAAGTGCCATTTGAATCTAAGGTCTCATACTCTTTGAGTTTGACCCAGGCCTCTTCCTCAATTACTGACTGTAGCACGAAGCGCACCAATAGTATCTATCAATATGTTCATGTTTCTAGCCCAAGGGGCTGTGTTCAGCCCTTGCGTACTGAATGCCCATTGGTAACTTGTCCAAATACGTACTCCGAGAGTACCCTTAGTATTATCTCATGGAACATTGCCGGGGCTCGTACAAAAATGTTAAACCCAGATTGGTTAAAGTTAATCAAGCAATATGAAATTCCTTGCTGTCAGGAAACATGGTTAACAACTGATTTCCACATTGATGGGTTTTATGTGTGTTTTCAACCTTCACTTCCATCTTTGGCTGGCAGAGCCAGAGGAGGCCTTGCAGATTTCTTCTCTGTAAAGGTACCAGACTTGAAAGTACGAAAATGTTGGTCTCCTCATTTTTTGGTCTCTCTTTTATTACATCCCGCGGACTTCGAAATTATGTTAATCAATTTTATTATAAGGTTTTTAATTGCTCGACAAGGGTTATTATTGACCAATTGATCTAATTCATAGGAGAGTTTTATAATCAAACTAAAAGCCCTGCCCATATTATTTAGGTGGGGACTTCAACATCAGGACCTGTAAATTGTCTGGTACTCGCGCATGTGGCATGTGTAACAAAAGTAATGTAAATGTAACTCACTTGTACTCAATCTGTTTATGGGGATGCCTTTAATGAAGTATTATTGATGTTTGATTTAGTGCTTGCCTGTGATGCCCACAATTCCAGTAATTCTACAGTCTTCCGATATCCTGCCCTATTTGACTGGTTTTGAGGTTCTTGGTAGCTGTATCAGCGATCACAATCCACTTATCATTTCCCTAGATTCTCTTATTCAGGTACAAAGGCCCAAAAGGGCAGATAACTTGGAACTCACTAGGAATAAGGCCCTAAAATAAAAATGGAATAAGGTTGATCCAGCTACCTTTACCCAAACCATTATAAAGGATTCTACTGTCGCCTTCATGTCTTGTTTGACTGACGACAGGGCTCCTGGGGAGATTATTTCTGCCTTTGTGAGCATCTTTAGGTCTATTTCAAACAATCTTACAAAAATAGCCCCCCAAAAGAGATGTTCCTTGCTGCTAGTTTAATTCTGCTTGTTCAGCAGCTCATAAAAAATTATTGATTGCATTGAAGAATCAACCACGGGTAGCACATGATGTCAAGTTGGCCAGAAATAACTGCCAAGGATACTTGAGGCAAGGAAAAGGGAAATTAGGCTGAAAGCTTGGGAATACCTCTCATTGGTCGGGGCTCTGAAGGACACTTCTACATTTTTGGAAAGAGATTATTATGCCTTTTTTTTTTAAGGAATCTGATTCCCCAAATGCAACTTCTAATATTGAAGTAGATACTTGGGTCCCTCATTATTCCAAGATCTTTGCTCCAGGGGAACTTCCACCTGCACAGGGGACAACTTGGCCTCGGGCCACAATACCAGCATGTGATTTTCAAAAACGAATCTATATTGATGAATGTTAGAACTGGGGGACTCTAGTTGGCTGAGGTAGGTATCTTAATCCAAATAGTCAGGGTAAGGAGGGACACACTCTGAGATAACCCCTGCTCACCCCCTGGTAGCTTGGCATGAGCACCCAGGCTTACCTCCAAGGCAATGTGTAAAGTATTTGCAAAAACATTCCCAGCAACACAGTGATGACACCACAAATGGACACCACACAGGTTTCATAAAAATAGCGATATCTTTATAAAAAGGAATACGATGAGACCAACGACAGAAATACAACATATGCGTATTCATAATATTTCACTTGGCAGGTTATTAGGCCAGCAATCACTTGTAGGTTCTTGAGGTATTAATGAGCAATGCACGATCTCTAACGCAGTCGTAATGCAATGCTATGGAGTTCGTAATGCAGTTCGCTATGTAATAATAAGACAGTTCTTAATGCAAAAATCAGGCAGTTCGTAATACAAAAATAATGCGATTCGTAATGCAAGAATCAGGCAGTTCGTAATGCAAAAATAATGTGGTTCGTAATGGAAGAATCAGGCAGTTCGTAATGCAATAAGAAAGTGGTTCGTAATGCAAGAATCAAGCAGTTCGTAATGCAATAATAATGCGATTCGTAATGCAGGAATTAGGCAGTTCGTAATGCAATAATAATCCAGCAAGCCAATCTGCGCGGTCAACTCGGGCCCCACTAGGCCCCAACAGCAGAGACAAGGGTCATACGCTTAAAGGAGCAGCCCCGGTACTGCTGGGCAGGTACGGGCTGCTCGGGGACACAGCGCGTCTAACGCGGTGCAGCGAGAGAGAGTTCGAGCACTCCAGCACTCCTCCTGCGCCTCCCCAGGCCACACACGCATGCAGCTCCCGACCGGAGTCCAAGCCTAACCTGGGGGGTGAGTTGCCTCGCTCTCCCTCTTCGCTCATCGGACGTCCTGCTGGCCGATCACGTTGCAGTTCTGTTGCTAGGCGACGCTGTAGCCGGACAGGTTACAGCACTGCCTTCTCCGTTGACAATCTTGGGCAGATTCCTTTCGACGAACAACGATCACAATCACTTTCACCTTGTAGCTTCCGTAGCTTCAAGAAATCATTTAGCACGTTGTGGCTCGGGCCGGCAGCGGGGCTCTTCACTCACAGCCTCAGTTACGATGACGGCTCAGGCCACAAACAGCAATGTAGCTGTGTGGACGATGTTTCACGCTGCGGGGACAACACGATCACGGGGCACCTCGTAAACAGTACCAAGGACCACACAGCCATCTCAGGAGTGCAGAAAACACAAGCACACAGCGTCGCTGAGACACACTTCTTGGTTTCAAGAAATCCTTTAGTATGTTGCGGCTCGGACCGGCGGCGGCGATCTTTATTCACAGCCGCAGTTACGATGACAGCTCGGGCCGCAAACAGCAATGCAGCAGAGTGGACGATGTTTCACGCTTAGGGGGCAATGCGATCATGGGGCACCTCGTAAACAGTACCACGGACCACACGGCAGTCTCAGGAGTGCAAAAAGCACACACACACAACGTCGCTGAGACACACTTCTTAGTTTCAAGAAATCCTTTAGTACGTTGCGGCTCGGGCCGGCGGCGGCGATCTTTACTCGCAGCCTCAGTTACGATGACGGCTCGGGCCACAAACAGAAATACAGCAGCGTGGACGATGTTTCCCGCTGCGGAGCAATGCGATCACGGGGCTTCTCATAAACAGTACCATAGACCACACTGCCGTCTCGGGAGTGCAAAAATAGGCCTGGGCAAAAATTTTGTTCCGTCCGCGGAAATTGCGATAATTTGACATTTTCGCGTTCCGCGGAGAGCGCGAAAATGTCAAAATTTCCGCTTTTCGCAGCTTGGCGATAATTTGTTTCTTGCTCGCGCTGTAAAATAATACATTCCCGCGCGCGCGCGATCGCCTTACCTGAATCCCTGCGTTCGCCGACAAGTTTTCTTGATCCGGTCGCGTTCTCCATGAGATGTTGGATTGTTTTTAGCCATTTGCCCTGTCTCGCGACAGTTCGCGCCCGCTGTGACGTCATGCGTCACGCGATCACGTCTTTCTTTTCGCGATCATGCACCACGAGACAACTCAAAACAAGATGGCAGCGCCCGCGAGCAACCACATGGGTAAGTTGGCAACACGCAACCATGCAGAAAATCTCGCGAACATGCGGGGAAAAAAAATTCTGCATCTTCGCGATATTTCCGCTTGTTTGCGATAATTTTAAACATTTTCGCGATAATTTGCGAAAGTGGATTTCGCAAATTCCGCCCACCCCTATGCAAAAAGCACACGCACACAGCGTTGCTGAGACACACTTGGAAACTTTTATGTTCCCGAGTTTCCACAACAGGGGACCCGCTCTCGTCGGGCCTTTGGAGACAAGTTACTTCAGAACACATCACACAGCAAAGTCCCTTGTCCTCTCCTTAGTCAAATCAGCAAACTGCAGGCCAGCCCCAGAACACACAGCAAGGGCAGTCCTTCTCTTCAGCAGTCCTTCTTTGGCAGAGGTTCCTCTTGAACACGAAACAGTTTCAATCCTTTTCAGTATGGATTTCAGTCTTGAGTTCAGGGGTTTCAGCTCTTACATTTATATCCCTAAATGCCTTTGAAGTCTTTGTGTTCAGGGGGCACTGACCTCGGTCCAAACAAGGCCTGGGTGTCTTCCTGCCAGTGCACCCCTCCTCCTTTGATAGTCAGGGTCTGGGGCCCAGACGCTCAGCAGGAGGTGGAGCCATCCCCTGGTGGCAACAACACAGCCCTCCTCACATACAGGGGGCTACTCCTCCCCCACATCAAACGCAGGCCAGCCTGTTTCTGTCTCGCCTACTCCTCCCTGGGGTCAGGACACTTTCCAGACCTTGTCACATCCTAACCTAGGCAGGCAATATACAACCAGGCAGAGGCACACAAGAGGGTTTAAGATAAGAAACCAGCCACTTCTAAAGGCGTGGTTTCTAAACACACAATTCAAAAACCATCTTCACAAAAAGATGTGTTATTACATTCTGAGTTCAGGCACACTAAACTCCATACCTCCATCTTATGCCTATGGGAAGATATGCTGGAAACCTGGGACACAGCATTCCCCATTCTGTCCTATGGGCAAGATGGGCTTGCAACTGTGAAAAATGAATTTGGCAGTATTTCACTGTTAGGACATGGTACACACCTCAGTACATGTCCTACCTTTCACATACACTGCACCCTGCCTAGGGGGGGGTACCTTGGGCCTACTATAGGGGTGTCTGATGTGCATAAAAAGGGAAGGTAAGGCACTTGCCAGGACAACAAGGCAGTTAACAAACTGCGCGCAGGCACTGCAGTGGTATGCTTGAGATCTCTTCTTGGGGCTACTTGTGTGGGTGACACAATTAGTGCTGCAGTCCCACTAGTAGCATTTGTATTACCAGCCCTGGCACACATAGTGCACTTTACTAGGGACTTCACTAGTAAGGCAAACATACCAAATATGGACAACCAATTACCATAACACTTTATACAAGGAGCACTTGCACTTTGACACTGATCAGCAGTGGCAAAGTGCCCAAAGCATCTAAACCAGCAAAATAAAATCCATCACAACATCAAAAATAGAGGAGGAAGATGCAAAAAGTAAGGGGTAATCCCACCAAGAAATGCCAGGTCTAACAATGAAGTTATTTCTGCAGTCACTAAATGTATCCTTGGTGAGGTGCCAGGCCCAGATGGTGTCCCAGCAGAAATTTTAAGTCCAACATGTCCTTATGGGCCCCATTATTAACAAATGTATTCAGAGCAGTAAGTCGGGCCATATCCCCGATTGTTGGAGGACCGCCCTTTTGGTCCCAATATTTAAAAAGGGAGATAGGTCCCAACTAACATATTATAGACCAATCTGTCTTATTGAAACAAGTGCAAAACGTTTGGGCCGAGTTCTATTGTCCAGTCTTGAAAACTGGGCCTCATTAGACAAAGCTTATCTGATGTCCAATTCGGTTTCAGATCGGGCCAGGGGATGATAGATCAACGTTTACATCTCTACCTAATACTGGGGGAGTACACAAGAGCTAAAAATGAATCAGTGCACTTGTCTTTTATAGATTTGTCAAGTGGATTTGATCTTGTGAACTGCACTAAGCTGTGGTACCTAATGGCGTTGAGCATGATCTTGTAACCCTTATCCATAGTTAACATCAAGATTTGTCAGTACAGGTCCGATATGGCCCCACGGATGAATGCTCCCCTTATAATACGTCCGCATGGAGGGGGGGGGGGAGCCAGGGGTGCATTTTGGCCCTGTTCCTTTTCTACTGCTATGCATCAATGGGATAAATAGATTTTTGGTAGAAAAGGGTAAGGACGTTTAGTGCATGGGGAAAAAGCGGGCACCCGTTCTGATGTGTGCGGACGATGCACAGCAAACAGGCTTCAGACTTTATTAGATCGATTCCTAGAATTCATGAGGGACCTTGATCTTCAAGTTAATTATACAAAGTCTTTCATTATGACTTGCGGTCACCCGAGAACTAAGTCTAAGAATTTTAGTTTGGGGGTCATATTTTGGCAAAATTTAAAATGTTTAATTATTTATGAATTCTTTTTAATAATTCTTTTAGTTGTGCGCATTTCTTAACCTTAAGGCTGCAACCTTTTAATAGGAACATTGAAGCTTTATTTAGATTCACCAGAAGACTGAAGAATAAACCAATACTAGAAATGTTGAGGCTTTACAGGATTAAGTGCACCTCGGTTGGATTATATTGTGTCAGGCTGTGAGGTTTAAGCAAGGCTGGGATTCTTTAAACAGCTGAAAACAGTTTTGCTTGTAGACTGCTCTCTGTTCCAGGCAGCACAGCCACTTTAATTTGTCATGAAGAACTACGGCTGACATACCTGGAAGAGTTGATTGTCCTTGCTCCCCTGTTACTCTTGTTTGGTTGATCACCTGGCATTAGATAAAGCTTCCCAGATACCATGGCTTTCTTACATTAAAAAATACATTTAAGGTATTAATAATTGGAGACCTGTTTGACAATGACTCCTCGATTGGACCTAAACATACATTGATTTTCAAACACTATTAGCTGATTCACTGTATAAACACTCGTGTGGAAGGGGTTCAGGCCCTGGATTCTATTATTAAGCATGCTTGTATTTCTACAACATGCAGCATTGACCCCTATTTAGGGTGGACTGAGAATCCCTCACATCCACACTGGTTAATTACACTAAGATTGGGTACTTTACACTTTAAATTTGCCATTCCAGCCCCAGGGTTCAGGAAAGGCAAGTCCCTGCCATGTATGTTTGACGGGTTTTCTATACAGAGCACTTGTCACTTTACCTTATTTTGCTCTCTATACACAGCCTTTTTAGTACCAAGCTTACGTAAGTCAAAACTTAGAAACTATAAGGAGGGGTTAATATTTTTTGCAATCCTTGGTCTCGAGAGATCTGTGCGTTTCAATACAAACTGTTATAAAAATGTGCCTTTTTTATCCGGGAAAAATACGCAACTTAATGACTTTTTTCAAAAGATGCATTTTAGTATACCTGAGTTGTCTCTAATTTATTTTTTATAATCAAGGCATTGGATGTTGAATTTTAATTTTTAGGACTGATCACCCCAGATTACTGAGCTTGGATGACCGTAGGTTTTATCGTAGCTTTGCATTTTCCAGTTATCTTCTGTATTTTAATTCACTGATTCCAATTAATATAGCAGGGTTCATCTAGGTGAAGCTGGGAAGTTTAGACTAAACTAATGCACTGATAGGAGCACATAACGAACCCAAAATGAGGTTTTTGTCCTCTTGTGTTTTGCTTTGTTTTTCTTTGAGCTCCACTTTTATAGGCTATCTAATCTAATATTTTGTCTGTCACTTGTTGCATTGCAAAATAATCTATTCCTGCTCCAGGTCATTTCTAACATTTAAGTTGTTTTTGATTATAAAATGCCTTTGCTATTTTAGAAATGTATTTCACGTTTTATATTCTTAGGCTGTTTGCACCTTATTACCTAGGAGGCTATGTTTTATAGGCTCATTTGAACCACTTTTGCTCTTGCTTTCATTTATTACAAGTTCAACACAATCTAGAGAATTCCCAATGAACTGCTGGATGACGTACATTTATCGTTGAGCTGTGTTTGTGATCTTATGTTTTTACTTTTATGGCCTTTCGGCTGAATAAAGTTTATTGATTGATTGAGTGGCATAGACTGGGGTAGATTGGATCAGAGTGGGTTGGAATGCAGTAGATTGGCTTGGAGTGTGGTAGATTAGAGTCGAGTGGTTGATTGGGTTAGGTTGAGTGAAGCAGGGTAGATTGTAGTGGCGTAGATTGGAGTGGGATGGATTGGATTGGAGTGGAGTTGATTGGAGTAGATCGGAGTGAAGTGGGGTAGATTGGAATTGGGTAGAGTGGAGTGGGGTAAGTAGTATGGAGTGGCGTAGATTGGAGTGGCGTGTTGTGACATCGAGTGAGTGGCGTAGATTGGAGTTGCATGTAGTCGAGTGGCTTGGCGTGTCGTAGAGTGTGTTAGAGTGGAGGGGCGTGGAGTGGCATGGAATGAAGTGGCATGGCATAGAGTGAAAGGACATTGAGTGGAGTGGCGTATTGTGGAGCATGCATGGAGTGGTAGTGCACTGCCATTACAGACAACACATTTTCAATTCAAATGGCCATTAAATGTGCATTGAAATAAGGTTTAACTGCACACAAACGATAATGTGTGCAAATGTCATCCCCTAGTGTATTGATGTGTTTTGATGGTATTCAAGTATTTGTTTCCACCACACTTCAGAATTACCAATAAATTTGCTCCATTTGTACTAATTCTGATATATTCTTATTCTGTAACATCAGCGCAGTTAATTTTTTTGTGTGTGCTAGGAAAAAAACATCTTACACCCTCTCCTCTTACACAGATACTCAGCAGGATTGTCATATAAATTCTCTCACTTTGAAGTCAAAGAAAGGAAAGTAAACATCAAGCTCCCTTGGAAGAGAGAACTTGGCATTTGACCTCTGTCTTTGAATGTGCAGCAGATGTGACAAGATAAGAACAAGATTTAAAGGCCTGTTTACAGAAAGCGAGTTGGTGGAAAAATACAGTAAACCAGTGGCGGGCGCCATAAACAAAGGGCGGTAGGGCTGGTGGGGGGAGAGAGCGCGCGGGGGTCATGTTAAAAATAATAAATACAAAACGTACCTGACACCGCCATCCGCCTCCTGCGTCACGTGGCTCCTGCTGGCCTCTTCCTAGTCCCGGCAGCCCCGGGGAAAGACTCCCATCCAATCCCCGTGCCGCAGAGCAGCGCAGGGATTGGCCTGAGCGGGCAGGAAAGACACTCCACTCAGGTCATGGAGTCTGTGGGGGTTTTCCAGTCCGGCTGCTGAATGCAGCTGGGCTGGAGAAACCTAAGTGCGCATGTGTGTTTTGGTCAGACTGAATCGGCCGGCCTTACACATATGCATACTTAGCGAGTGCACAAGCGCTCCCCCTCCCACCTCCCATGCCCTCCAAACATAAGCAGGCTCAGAGCCGGCAAATGACAAATATAACGATGCTAGAGCATTTTTCGTTTGCTGGCTCTGCATCAGGCAGTGGGGTGACGTTCCTCCGCCATTGCGGAGGAGCCGGCACTTCAGTAAATCAGTATTTGGGCAATGAGAGGGACGAACTCAAGCTGGCAGCCTGAAACAGATCAATCCAGCAAATAGAATGCTAGAAGAAGTGAGTTACAAACCACAAAGCAATTGGTAAGCAACGGGCGAAATGAATTCCTAGGTCAGCTTTCTGAATGTCCCCAATATGTCTTTAGCAAACCAGACAGTTGCACCTGCATCTGGTAGGCTTTGACCTAAAAACATTCTGCTCCTTTGAGAACTTTTGTATTTCTCTTTAAATGGTGTATAACGTTGACACTAGTTACCTTAGCACTCCTCATTACTGGTGGTCTACAAGGGCACACCCAGAGGACCAGAAGGCTTTCTACAAATATTTAAAGAATCTTTGCCCCTGTGATATCTAATGCAAACTCACCTGTTTGATCCACGTGTGCCTCTATCAATTACTGGTATGTTCATGTGGCCTTCCACCAGGGATGTCTGAATGATTGGATGAAGATCATGTAAGATACTTTTAACAAATCAGAAATGTTAGTGAATTGCTAAAGCTCCTGTTCCCTACACCCAAGTACCTCCTAAGATGTTCAAGTGAGATGCTGTTTTGCTTAACAGCTGGATGCTTATCATGCCTTTTCTGTGATACTTCAGGATCATTGGGTTCATAACTCATGTGGGTGGCTTCCTGTGATCATCAGGTTCCTCCTTCACTGGCTCACTGGTGATTTTTAGTACTGTTTTTCTTTTGGCCCCAGTCCCTTTCTGTTGGCCTGCCTCTACGGAAGTCATTTGACCCTCCACACCAGACTTTCCCAATAAGATGTTTTTTTCTGCCAAGGATTTCTTATTTACATGGAAAGAAAAGATGAGATTAATATTTTTTCTCCCCATTTACCTGGCCTAAGGCGTCAGGAGATCTCTGCCTCCTTGCGCCAAGTGTGTACCTTAAGGGGCATTAGACTTGTGTCCGACTACATGTAATTTTGGTGGTCATATACTAGACTCTAGTTTAGGAGTGGAAACTTTCACGTGCTGCCTTCAGTTAAGACATACTTTGATCTCTGCAAAAGTGCTGTCTGCTAACCTTCTCTGGGCTACAGCCTGGGGGCCCTCAGATGTCCTACCACAGCTCTTGCATGATTTATCTGTAGCAACAAAGCCTCACTCTCTCAGAGTATGTGGACTTGATGCTTGAGGTTTCCTCTGTGGCCGTGCTTCAGGATTTTCACTGGACTTCTTTTTATCAGGCTCCCAGTTAAGGGGCACTTAGAGATCCCTGGTCAGATTCACAGCAGAACAGCCTTTTGAGTCTTGGCACAGATTCTTTGGTGCACGTCAGCATCATTCTCTTGCTTAAATATGCCAAGTATCTTTTCTGTGGCCTTCTACCCGATGCACCCTTGCCAGCTGGCACCAGAAGCAACTCCAGTGTGCTCCTAGTAGCCTATTATGAGCCCCACATCCTTGGGGCCGTTAGGGTTCTACACAATATGCTTCCCAGAGATTACCTTAGGTCATTGGTAGAATAATGAGTTTAGATATGGCCATCAACTGGGTCTGTTGTGGCATTAGGCAAGGTGTCATTGTGATAGATCTATTGTCACCCCGATGGATCCTCGATTGTCATTGTGTGGTTAGTTTTCATTTTCCCTCTCCAAGGTATGTGGTGTTCTGTGTTGTTGTGCAAGAGTGTCTGCTCCATCAAGATCTGAAGGTTGTCTGGGACCTAGAACATGGATATGTCTGAATGCCCGTGAATTAAGGGATTGATGAGGGGCGGGGGCAGCGGTGGAACCCCGGGGACAACAGAGTTTAAGTGTTCAGCAAACTGCTGAATGATGCATCTGCCTGTCTTACTTAATAAATCGCATGACTCTTCCTTCATATTCTTTCCTTCGTTAATTACCACCATAGGATATCAGAGCTGGTGTTGCGAACTGGTGACACTAACAGGAAAGGACGAGTAGAAAAACATTTTGAAATGACCATATGATTAGTCCAGTCAATGAAACGAATCACCCAATTATTTGAATAAAATTGCAGGATCATGTTCACTTCTTGGTCACGTCTTCAGTCTTTTTTTTTTTTTAATAGTGATAAAAACAAGACAATAGGCTACACATACAACACTATAATAATTTCAACAAGGACAAACCCCAGCACATTTCCTAGCTTATTGACCAAACAATTTGGTGTTCCACTAGAAATGTATTTCGAAACCATAAAAGGTGAGGACAACACAATAAAAAGTACAAGGATTGGCAACGCCAATTGGTTTGATCTTGCTGTGATCAATGGTTTGTGCATGAATGAATGAATGAATGAATTGGATGACTGGCTACCTTGATTGGTGACTGCATTACTGGGTGAGATGTGTAAGAACAGTTAGGGGGAGCAATGCTGGCGAAGGCACAGTTTATACGGTGGCACAGTAAATAGGTGAGTGTACGGATGCAAGTGTGAGAGCATAGATAGTTGTACTATTGCTCTGTGACTTGTTAGTGTAATTAGCAGAGAAGTAAAAAACTGGACACAGGCGCAACCTCTAAGACTTCTATGTTGGTTCAAAGAGCCAGTATCTCATACACTCTAGTAGAAGTCACAAGAATCCATCAGTCAGAAGGTAGAATTTGAAAGCCTGGTGGCTGTGGAAGAATGGCATCATTACATATATTTCTAGCACATCACCCCGGAGGGCTAGCCCATGCAAAGTATTTTTCTTCAAAGATTGGGAAGGTGATTTTGCAGATGACTTGGTTCTGAATGACATTCACTAGTAATCTTTTAGGAGATAAAATGTAAGAAATAGTGTGTCACTGCTTCCTTGATTGGATTTAATAGAGTATCAGGAAGCTTGTTTACCACCCCTTTTCTGAAAGCAATAGCCAAAGAAATGTCCCCATGTTTTTATACTCGAGGGAACTTTTGATATTAGATAGGTGAAAATATTTCTTGGAACAGGAGACTGAAGAATGTTCTGGCCTTCCCAAATTTTGTCATGATTCCGGCTGGTCGCCTTCATTTTGGCCTTTGGTCTCGGGCCCTGCTTGCGAAGCTTCAAATGTTATTGTTAATACATTTGCAACTGTGACTGTGCGAGTGTCGAGCGGATGTCTAAAAGAGATTTTAAATAGAAACTCTCCTGCGTTGTAGTTTGAAAAAGAAACTAACAACTATGGTAAAGTGAATACCTTTTCTGTGCTTCCATCATGGGTTTCTACGTCAATTAGAACAAGCCTTGGCATAGCCAATAGGTCTCGCCATTGGGACATTATAAGTGTTTAGCCATGCAGCACATTATCCTGGGTGCTGTGCCACCAGGGATCGGAGAGCTTTACAATTTCTACACACTGGGTCACGCAGACAGCACATTGTGATGACAGACGAAGCCATGGAGGAAATTTATGGTAGGGTTAGGGAGAATGTGATAGTAGGGGAGGACACCAACATGTCCTGTGGTGTAGCTGCAAAGGTCATACTCTAAAAACAGGCCACAGTTTAGAACAAAGGAGGAGGTCTTGAAGGTGACTAACGAATGGGGCCCTGGAAGGGAAAATTGCAAGGAAACTCAGTGGCAGGGGTGCCCTTGGTAAGAGCAATGGTGTGTCAGAAAGGACAGTCCTGGAAGGGTTCAGAGAGGCCAGGGTTGGTCTCACAGGTGAGGAAGAAAAATCAAAAGGTCCGGAGAGGTGAAAGCCCCACATCTGGGTTCTCTGTGGTGGGGAGAAACACAGTGTGTATAGGCAAGGGAGGCATTAAAGGGGCGTGTTTTTATGAAGACAGTGGTAGGTATCCTGCAGAGTATGGCTTATACACAGAAAAGATGGCATTTGCCATTGGTCAATATGGAGAAAGAACAGGGGGAAGAGGGAAGTACTAGGTCCGGAGGTAGCTTGGCAAGATTTGAGGTTGGCAAACATGTGGCGAGTTAGGTCAAGATGGAGATGTGTGAAGTATCCAGTGCTGCGCAGGACTCCACTGACAGGAGTGGTGGGCGACAGTGAGCACTGCACTTTTTAATTATTGCAGACAGAACCCGGGGTTTGTGCACAGAGCTGGTGTCTGCTGCTCAAGAGCTCCACGAGACAAGCAGCTGCAGACACAGGAAAATGCACTCTCATGCATATGTGTCATACACACACAGGGAAGCAGAGACACAGGCACAATTATACAGGGGAGTAGGCATACCCCACACACAGAGGCACACTGATGCAGAGAAGCATAAACACACACACAAACACACTGAGAAAGGGAAGTACATACACACAAACAGGTTCAGGAAACACATACACAGAGGAGAGAAGCCCACACACATTGGTACACGGAAGCATGCTCTCATACACAGTGATACAGGTAAGCATACGCATGAACAATTTACAGAGAAGTGCAAACACACAAACATAGACACACTGATAAAGAGAAGCACACAAAAATGCACCAATACAGTTAGGCACGTGCCCACATAGATACAGAGAAGCACAATCAATAATACATTCTACATACGTATACACAGAAGCACACAAACACGGAAACCTACAAACTAGATTACATTGAAGTACACATAAAACACAAATGCAAATAAACATGGTCTGTGCCAGAAGCAAACACTTGTGTCTGCTCCCCCTGAGACATTTCTTCTGTCCTGTTTGCCTGCAGTCCCTCTGCTGCCTGTCTACTTACTGGTCACTGTTTGTGCCTCCTCTGCTCGTTTTGTGCTCTGTTTTGCCTGTTCTGCTCGTTTTTCTGCCCTCTGTTTTGCCTTTCCCTACTTGTTTTTCTGCCCTCTGTTTTTCCCCTCTCTGCTCATTTTTCTGCCCTCTGCTTTTGCCTTTTGAACTCGTTTTCCTGCCCTCCTTTTTGTCTTTTCTACCCTCTGTTTTGCCCTATACTGCTCTGCTTTTCCTTTTTTGCTAATTTTTCTGCCCTCTGTTTTGCTTTTTCTTGCTTGTTTTTCTGCCCTCTCTTTTGACTTTTCTGCTTGTTTTTATGCCCTTTGTTTTGCCATTTCTGCTTGTTTTTCTGCCCGCTATTTTGCCTTTTTTCTGATTGTTTCTTCCCTCTTCCCACCGTTTCCTCAAGACCTGGCTTTTCAACAAAGACCTCGCACCCCAGTGCCCAGATACCCTCAGAGATGATGGTGTCACGCTGATTGATTTATGAAAGCACACGTGCACAAACACACACAGACTGCACTACGAATTCACCTTGACATGCTTACCACTCACCTATCCAGCCGCACAAACCCCTCTCTCCCTGCCTCTCTCACAGTCACACATTAACACACACACACGCGTGTTCTTGTACTTGCCACCTTACAGCGCATCATAAACATTACGGTGATATGAAAAACACAGACCAGTTCATTAAAAATATAAAAAGTAGACCTGCGTTCACCAATTATCAAAATAAAGTATGTACCTCAAAAATGACTGGGCTGTAATCGACTTTTTATTTCTAATTCGCTTAGACGAAAACTTTTGATTTCTTAATACCTCCATTACACAATTATAGTTACAGAATGTCTAGAAAAACACTTTTCCATTGTTTTATGAGAATGTATTGTGAGTTACAAGGGAAACCATGAGGCTGCAGTGAATGGATGCAGTCTTGTAATTTAAAACAGTTGAAGTAAAAGTTTAAAAATACGTTTTGAGAATAACATAACATGCCTATCTGTAAAGCGCACATTCAGCCCTTGAGGCATCTAGGCACTGAATAGGAGCTGTTTATTGTATCCCAACTCAACTGTACACATTTCATTGTATTGGTCTCCAATGATAATAGGTTGAGTGGACCCACTGTGAGTTGAACCCATAGTCAGGAGGGCAAAAAGCTCTGTGGCATGGATGCAGTAGCCCACTGAGAAACTAAATGCAGCTAAAACAATAAAAAAAATTAAGAATAAACATTATGTGAAGAGGTAGAAGTCAACCACCAATCCCACTCTCTAGTCCCCTACAATCCTTCATAATAGAACCCCCATTATTGAATACATGAGTAGTTTCTAGGCGCTACCTAATAACACAGCACACGTCTGTCAGTGGTTAAAATGTCCTGAACTACCTACATTTGGGTTGCATATTTCTTTTGCTCAACTCCACAATTCAGATGTAATGTTTTATCCCTCAAAACACACATCTGAAGCAAAATCATTAACACACAACCATAAATCACAGCTCTTAACCTCTCTCAGCATCGGTCACCCAAAATCAGCTGGTTGAAAACTGTTACGAGCTTGTTTCTACACTGATCTAATTGCTAGGGTAAAGAATGTATGGATTCCTTGATGAACAATCATATTTGTTTCCCTTGTTTTGCTCTTTTTTTGTGTTTATTCCTCTAATCCCCCTTGCATTCCAAAGTAATGTTAAAATCTCTGAGTATACCACTCTGTGGGTGCATTTTTCTGCTGTTGTGTCTATCCTTAGGACAGTGTGTGCCTTTCAAGAAGGGAGAGCTGTCCCAGTGGGGGAGCAGCAGCTTTGAGCTACAGCAGTTTATTTCCTGCTTAGTGTGTGCATCGCTCCCCTCCCTGGTGTTTGCACCGAGTTGACTCGCTGTTAAAGGGGATGACATACATACACTTGGCATAGGCCTAGGTAGGAGTAACCATGTCTCTCACCGCAGAGCACACTGATGTCAGGCAGAACCCCATGTGCTCCTGCCTCATTAACAAAACAAGCAACATGTAGCCCAGCAGAATGATCCAGGGTTTTGATGTGTAAGACGTTGCTCTGAATATTTAATAAAATCTCACTCAAGGAATAAAAGGGCAAATTCTGTCTCCAGGAGCGCTGGGGCGGTCATACTGCTCAAACAGGAGCTGCACATACTGATCCAACAAAAGTAGCATGGGCTACAGAAGCATTAAAAAGTTTGTTTACACATGCATACATGCAAGGATGAGACGTGTAGTCATTTGTACTTGATGCAGTGTTTATTCTAATCCCAACCAAAGCCAGTAGAAGGACAATTGTCCACAAGCTCCCAACCATAGTCCCCACTCACCTGCATTCCTAATTCTGAGCACGTTTCGCACACAAAGCACAGAAACACCACATTCCTAAAAACACAAGCCGAGAAGAAAAACAAAAATAGTGTGCAGAAACAAGCAAAAATCTACAGGAAAAAACGAGTAAATGTAATAGGGCGAGTCGCCATGGGAGGGACCAAGTCCGCAAAGGAGGGACAAATACAGCAAATGTACCAATGAAAAGCCAGCATTTCAGAATGACACACAAAAGAACAAATAGAAATTGTAGGGCATGCTCGAAGCCTACAGAGTAGCTACAACATGTCTCGAAGAGCAGCGCATGCGCTGCCTAGGCGAGACCTAAAAAAAAAAAATTATTTGCTAGGGCAGAAAGTCATTGGGTTGACTTTGTTTCTATGAATATCAAACCGCAGATTGCCTTGACAACAAAATATCTGCATTCTCTTAATTGTGTTACCTATTTTGCTTATTTCCAAACCCTTTATTGCAAGATGTAGAGCTTAGCATGAGACCAGTCCCGGGGGACTGGGAGTTAATGTCAGCAGTGAGCACAAGCATTGGTAAATGTATTAGTTCTCTGAATTGCCTTTTCGTTGACTCATTCAACTTTTGACTTTGTGCTGTTTTTATCGTCTTGTCATTTTTATTTGTGTCGTATTTTTTTAAAAGTTTAGTTGCATTTTACGACTGCCAGCTATGGAGCTAGTTGGCAGAAAGAAACACTCTTACATGGTGTATGCATTGGGGACATTTTTAATGCATATTGAAAAGAACGTTTTATGTTTTTGTTTTATTATCATGTGTTTTTTTAAGACCTGCAGCTTTATGAAATAAAACTGGGAGCATAAAACATCAATAAAAATGTAGTATTGACCTTGACATTTCTACAGGACAAAGTGCTTGATATTTTCCACCTTGGCAATATGTTCACACACGGGTGGTGGGGGAACATTTAAGTGGGAAAGAAATCTGAAAATGTTCCCTGGTTTGCAGCTGTACTGCAGAGCAAAATCTGGGTTCACAATTCACTGATTTCAAGAAAGGGCAGATTGGGCATTAAGTTTTATGCATCACAAAAAGTGATGCAAAAAACTAAATACCAAGGGGCATATCAACAAGGGCTTTATCTCTGCTTTTTTGGCTTTAAAAGCCAAAAAAGCAGAGATAAAACTAGCGTCCTATCAACAACAGGGTGCTAACATGCAAATTCGCATGTTAGCACCCTTTTACTCTAAGCTTCCCCTTGCATCTCTAATGAGATGCAAAGGGGGCGTTCCAGAGTAAAATAATAGGAGAAATGTCGCTAAGCGACATTTCTCCTATTATCAAGAATATCGCTAACCCTGTTAGAGACAAAAAAAGCAGCGCTAACCGCGGTTAACGCTGCTTTTTTACGTCTGGTATTTTTCTGACTTAGCCATGATATCCTATGGAAGGAGGATATCATGGCTAAGTTTGCCTGTCCCTATCAACAAGGTAACGTGAGATAATCGCTGGGTTTTCAGCGATAATCTCACGTTAGCCTGTTAGCGTGAGGATTTTTATCGCTATTGAGATAAGCGTTGCTAATAGCACGCTATCTTAGCGATAAAAATCCACGCTAGCCGGCGATAATTATCCTAGCGCTAAGTGCGCTTAGTGATAATTATCGTCGGTTGTTGTTGATATGCCCCCAAATCCTTATGCCCCGTCCCCGACTTCACCTGCCACTTCTACAGGAGCTTTTTGATATGCTGATACTAAAACAAAGGAGAGATAAATTACACTGTTTTGCCCAAACAGAAACAACTGTTAATTGAAGCACTGTCGCTGGGTGGGGGAGATAAAGATTTTGGCATTAGGTTTCATAAATGTTACTAAACTTAACATCAAATTCTATGTACCCCCCACTCAATTTTTGAGTTACTAGTTTTCTCTCTCAGCACAGGAGACTGTAGCATTTGACTTTCTCTTTGGCTGCATTTGAAAAGATCCCCTTCAGCAGCTGTTGGGGACGCACAGCAGGGCTTTGGTCTGTAATTACCATTGCCCAGCCCTGGCATAGGTGCCAAGCAGTTGTATACCAGATAGAGGATAACGAATCACCAAAGAACAAGAACTGTTGGTGCATGGAGCCTACATTTCTCTGTTACTCTTTTTTCCATGGTGGAATGAGGTTACAAATTCAGTGGCAAATACACATTTTTTCTGAATTTATATTCACCTTGTATGAATTGAAACTAAAAAAATCACATAGACCTATTCACACATTGCTTGATTATCTGCTTGCAGGCAGTAACAGATAGACTCTCAGGCAATGAACTAACCCATTGTCTCACAGTGGGAGGCTGGACATGAAGGTTGTGGTGCTTGCTCTGCTTCACAGTCTTGGAAAAAGAATGTGTTCCAACAGAGTAACAGACTAACAAAGAACCAACAAGTGACAAATGCATTTAAAGGTCCCAACAAAAATAAGTCTAGTTACCAAACAATGCTACCACCAAAGAAACCAAACTGGGTGTGTGCCATCTGGCCATATCATTTTAGCATCATTGAACAGGTACAGCTAGTGTCTCTTTCCAGAGCCAGCTGAAAGGAGCAGTGTCTCTACGCAAGGGCAAGCTAGGAGGTGAAAGTGCGAGTGAAAGTGCAAGCGTGAAATAGTGAGAGAGGTTCTGAATGGGGATGTTATGCTTATTTAGAGCTGCGGTTGGATGTACATGATCCAGATTGGAAATGGTAAACAAGCACAACTCCCTTTCAAAATAAGTCCAAAACAAACAGCCACCAGTTGCAATAGAAGGCCTAGAATTAAAGAATAATTCTTAGCTTAAATTAAAAGCATGCATGCAGATTAGTTTTCTAATTCAGGTATTTCTGCATACAGTGTGTATATGAGGCAAAGTATTAAATGTGTGGGGAATGAGTGTACTTTTCAGAAAATAGTCCTCATGCACCATAACAAAAGCAGAAGACAACAGTCAAATAGCTATAGCAAGTGGGTGAGACTAAATATTCCTGTGTGCTGAACCAGGATGTGATTGACAATGTCTTGAGCCAATGCTGAAGTGTCCTGAATATAGGAAGCCAATGGCTGACTAAGCTCAGCAAGGCCGTTTTCTATCTGTATTGAATGCACTGTTCTCCATGAATGGCTCAAGTGCCATTGCATATCGAACTTATATTGTCCAATACCTCTACATAACATTGACAGAAAGATTATGTAATATATATTTGTTGTACATACACTAGAAAAGTAAAGCTCTTGAAGGCACAGGAACAATTACTGTCATGATTAAGGGATATAAAGTGGCAAAAAAAAAACGTGAATTCTTAGAGAGTGAGGCTTGAATGTCTATTTCGTTGCCAACTGTAAAGGCTTAAAAACAATTGTATGCAAAAGGAAATGACCGATATGGTTGAATGACTATGAATGGTTAATAAAATGATTAGAGTGGGTAACTTTATTTTTGTTTTTGTTATCTTTCTTGTTTAGGAGCTCTATGGATTTAAGAAAACTAAGTATTTTAAGTGGCAATGTTCATCAACGTGCTGAACAGTGTACACACTTGATTGGTTCATGAATAGCATAAGTCTTTCTTTGTCTTCCTCCTTGCTTTACATCCTGCTCTGTCATACCCCTTTTGTGAGTGTTTTCTCTGCCTTAAATTATACTGGCTTTGTATTTGCGGAATCCACTGAGCCTTTGCCTTTTATTCACACTGAAACTGATTGGGGCTCTACTCTGAGTTACGCTCGTAAATGCGTGAGGAGACTAAGCGCGGGGCAGTAGAAGACTTAAAGCCTTGTCCTGTCTTTTGAAGTTTGTCACTATTGTTGATCAGCCATGGGAGTTAGCTGCGGTCCTTTAGCTTACCATACTGTTCCCTGATGTCAAACCTAATGGCCTTATACTGGAACTGTTGTTGTGTAATGTACTTTGGCTCACTACATAGCTCTGGGGGTGAGGCATCTGCCTCTTGTGGTTCCGGCAAAGGGTAGGTGGACCTCTCATCCTCTAGGGCAGACAGCCCATACATGTGATAGTAAGTCCAAGGTTTTCGTAAGGTCTGCATATGATGACAAAAGCCATTCTTAAGAACATTCTGGATAATTCAAAGCCTTATTTTTATGTCGAGCTTAGCGCAGCTCGCATGCGCTGCGAGGCTTCATGTAAGTACGCCAAACTACTCCGTGTGGGTCTGACTTCTCCCACACATAGGATTGGCTTTTGCATGTGTCTTTCAATAATGAAAGCAAATGGCTAAAGGCGGGTGCATGTCCCACCTCTTTTTTAATGTCCACGGTGTTTTGCTCTCTGGAGCAAGCAGCGGCACTCAGGGTGGCAGCTGCATTCCTCGTCGTGGGTCAGGTTACTAATTAAACACAACGCGCCATGCTTTTTTGCAAATGCTTGTTTCATTTGCCTTAGTTGTGTTCTCGGATTGTTGTGTTCTTCGGCTGTTTGAAACAAACATGCTTATCTGATGGTACTTTTAAACACACAGTTTGCCAAGATATTTTTACGTTAACATGTAAATGATTTGTTTTTTCAATGATTTTATTTGTATGTTTACTGTAAAAGGTGTCTTCGTTATATTTATCCCATTTACTTGTGCCCGCTTATATTGTGTGTGCGTTTTTATTTTAAGGACCAAACGCACTCAGAAATTGGATCGTTTTTTAACAATCTGCATTCTAGTAACATTTGTTTATTGAATGTGAGAGTACCTGCATTTTAAATCTCGCTTTAGCGCTGGTGGCGCCCAGTGCGACAATGGTTGTTGGCGCCCACCCCCCAGTGACCATCTCTGCCATGCATTCCCTCACTACCACCCTTTAACAGTGCCCCTCAAGTCTCCATAACCACTCCATCCCTCAGATGCATTCAATTAGTTGTATAGCACCACTTATGCCTGTGTAGGGGGGGAACAACGTTTACAACGCAACTTTTACAACGCACTACACTTACAACGCATTTTTTACAACGCAACATCCACTACAACACATTCCATTACATAGCATAACACTACAACGCATTTTTAAAAACTACCTTTACAACGCATTCTATTACATCGCATACTACCTTTACAACGCATACCATTACAACGCATAATATTACACTACACTATCCAACACTTACCCTTCTGTTGCACCCCCTGGAGTTAGAATAGTAATTTTTACCCCTATACTATCCAACACTTTCCCTACTGTTGCACCCCCTGGAGTTAGAATAGTAATTTTTACCCCTATACTATCCAACACTTACCCTACTGTTGCACCCCCTGGAGTTAGAATAGCAATTCTTACCCCTATACTATCCAACACTTACCCTACTGTTGCACCCCCTGGAGTTAGAATAGCAATTTTTACCCCTATACTATCCAACACTTACCCTACTGTTGCACCCCCTGGAGTTAGAATAGCAATTTTTACCCCTATACTATCCAACACTTACCCTACTGTTGCACCCCCTGGAGTTAGAATAGCAATTTTTACCCCTATACTATCCAACACTTACCCTACTGTTGCACCCCCTGGAGTTAGAATAGCAATTTTTACCCCTATACTATCCAACACTTACCCTACTGTTGCACCCCCTGGAGTTAGAATAGCAATTTTTACCCCTATACTATCCAACACTTACCCTACTGTTGCACCCCCTGGAGTTAGAATAGCAATTTTTACCCCTATACTATCCAACACTTACCCTACTGTTGCACCCCCTGGAGTTAGAATAGCAATTTTTACCCCTATACTATCCAACACTTACCCTACTGTTGCACCCCCTGGAGTTAGAATAGTAATTTTTACCCCTATACTATCCAACACTTACCTTAAATGCAATTAAAAATTATGCGTTGTAATGGTATGCGTTGTAAAGGTAGTATGCGATGTAATGGAATGCGTTGTAAAGGTAGTTTTTTAAAATGCGTTGTAGTGTCATGCTATGTAATGGAATGCGTTGTAGTGGATGTTGCGTTGTAAAAAATGTGTTGTAAGTGCATGCGTTGTAAAAGTGTGCGTTGTAACGACATACATCCGTGTAGGGTGTCAGAGCACTTTACATCACACACCCAAAACACAGAAACAATCAATCATAGGTGTGCAAATCAGTGTATATGAAATGTTACATAAGACAGAGGACTATAAGGTGTAGGAGTTACACGTCATCCACACTGATAGACAGTATAGTTTAATAGTGCTTGGTCTGGAGAAGCCCAAACTCAGAATTTAAAACGTAACACCATAGTTGGGGGATACATTTAATAATCAGAATTGATTTATATCCAAATTAATCATTTTTCCAACATTAGAATAATGAAAGACGGGGGGAAAATCATAACGCTCTCTATCTATACCTTGCAGGTTGCGTGCAGCTCTTTGATGACAGGTAATAGCTCACTGTCTATGCTAGGATGTTAACTTATTAACTGCAAGTAATAAAAGGATCTCTCAGACAAAAGCAATGACCTACTGATCTATTTAAATTATATGCACTTTGTGATCTGCTGTTAACAGGTTCTTTGCAGTAGGCACATTAACCATCTGCGATACCTTCAAAGCTTCCACTAGACAAACCTCCGATCTTTCTGTAGGAAGACAATTAATCACAGAGTTATCTTGACATTTTAATTGGCGGCTGAAAGCTTCTGGAGGTCGAACGCTGGCATAAGGTGCTTTTAAAACTCTTATAAACTTGCAAACACAACGACCGCTCCTAAAGTCAGCGCCTGGTGCGGTCGCACCAGTCGCACGCCCTAGAGCCGGCCCTGCAAGTAAGGGTCGTTCCTGGGTGCAGTTGATGAGCCAGGAGCGCTGCTCAGAAACGCAGAACTGCCTTGTCACGCCTTCTCCCTTTCTCTGATGGTGTTGCCACAGCATTGCAACTTCTGTTCAACGGGCTCACTAAATATGTGTATGAAACACACGTGTAAAAAAAATATACATATGTCATCTGCGCACACCAAACCTCTTGGCGGGAGAGCTATTGTCCGCTGCAAGGGTAGGGCATTTGATGTGAGCTGTCTATGGGAATGGCCGGACGACCGTCCTGCGCCTCCCTCCAAGGACCCCCTTCCCTTCAGTGAGCTGGAAGTACTTTACGTTTAGGAGTGAATGTCTCGGACAATGCTCTCATAAAATGAACATTAAATGTTATTTTCGTTTGTGGGACAATAATCAAAGTTCAGTAACTTTGGCTTTACTAGTACTTTCATTATGTTGGCTGACATCCATCCGTGTGTAGCCACATTTGCTTCTTTCTATGGAAGACTGTTAGAAGCTCCTTAACAAAGGAGTTTTATTGCATTATTAATGAAACCAGTGTTTTAATCAGTGTTATCTAAAATGAATGCAAACATTCCCCTGTTCTGTTCAGAGAAGGAAGGCACAGAAACACTTTTATAACAGCAAGTGATTTCAAGCTATGCCAGAGTGGGAACTCGGGAGCAGCTCAGTGGGTTTATGTGAAAATTATTGTATGGAAATGCTGAACGGAATCTGGGTACTAGGCAGTCACCAGTTCATCTGACATCAAAGGATGCGCTGTCTTTTCTTTAATGCTGGTTGTGCTCCCATATGCCTCCAAACCCTTGTATTATCGACAGCTTTCCAAGTGTACTGAAGAAATGGAAATATATATTCATAATAATTTTTGTTGTATTTTTATTTCGTGGTAATTAATTTAAGATATTACTTCGGCAGACCATGACTATTCTTTAGATACGATACCGCAAGGAGTATGACTTATATTTTCATAAAACATGCTTATTTATTACATAGGATACCTCATTGTCATGAACTAGTATGGAGAGTGGGGGTAGTGATGCATGCTCCGTTTTTTGTAACATTTATCAAGGAAACAGCTTCAAGATGGCCACACACACAATGTTACAGTGCTGTTGACTTGCATCAAGCCACTTGTTTTTCTGCCATGGCGTTGAAAAGCCTTGGAATGTGTTCAAAAGTGTTTACTGAGGCAAGCATATATTCCTAACTCGGACTGCATGATCTAGTGTGTAGCTATTGTATAGCTCTTCAATCCCTGGTGGCACAGCAGCAAGGATAATGTGCTGCATGGCTAAACACTTGTAAGGTCCTATAGGCGAGACCTTTTGGCTATGCCAATGCTTGTTTAAACAGGGAAAAGGCCCTGGCAGTAGACAGTGTGACTTTCCTGGGCCTGTGTATAAAGGAAACAAGTGAGATCCTTCAGTGGTAGTGGAAGGTGTTTTCCTCTGTCCCCCAGAGGGAGCATTTTCAATTGGTACTCAAGAAAAGGGACATTCCACTGATGGATGATTTGGTTGATTCTACACCCCTACCACTCTGACAATTTGAATGGGTGTCAGAAATCTCTTCTTTAACCAGGACACTAGTCTTAGAAGGTTTAATTTGATGAGAAATATGGCTTGATCAAAGCCAAGAACAGGCAAATTCCCTTTGGTATAAGACCAAGTGTTCTGTGCTTCCATTAAGAATGTAACCAGTGGGAGTTTTTCAGTCTCTGACATAGCTCTTTCCTGAACTGCATCCCAGTACCAAATGTTCTGGGTGATTGTAAAGCCAGAATTCTTCTCTGCTATGCTGTTATCCATGCCCTCCTCAACCCCCTGGTCTAGAGCGAAAAGAGAACTATTCCACGAGGAAAGGGAACAGATCATTAATCTGGCAGTAGACTTTGAGATCTGAGATGTACTCAAGAGGTTTTACAGTTTTGCTTTGACTGGTCTTTCCAGGACTTTCTCAGGTTAAAGAAGAATGTTTGGTTGGTTCCTTGCTTGTTTTAGAGGAGTGAGGGTTGCCTTACTCATTTAAAGACGTTTGGGAACTGTAGCTGAAGTTTTGAAGGCTGATTTTAGGACCTTTGGTGCAGAAGGACCTTAATGTTAATTTTATGGCATCTAATGCTAATAGCTTCCCACCTTCATGTACGTCCCGGAGTCGTCTGTGCAGCACTAGACACTGAAAAGTAGGCTTCATTGACTTCTTTAGACAAGTAATCTTATGTTTTGAGCAAGGTGATCATAATTAGGGCTTCCGGTTTCATAGTATTTATATTTTGTCATTTCCGTCTGTATTTATCCATATTTATTTTTTGCTAATTTTACTTGTATTTATTCATATTTATTTTAGGTTTTGTGGAAAAATGAAGCTGCCTTAAATGTGTATATTTCAACATGTATTTAACCAGTTAATGTGCACCCGTGCCTGAACACCAGAAAGGTTCAATGAAATATGCACACTCAGATGGTAAAATATACACTTGTAAGAAAATATGTACATTTTTGTATCCAAGTTGTGCAAATCAACTGCTGTTTAAGGCTCTTTATTAAAATTCCTATATTTGTTGATTCCCTTGCCTGTCAATCCACACAGCTATTGTCCAGGCAGTCATGATTGACAGCATATAGAATCACTCAAAAACAACCAGTGTCCGTTTTTATCCACATTTAAAAGTAAGTTCAGACAGGAAATTAAATGTTTTTCGGTCTGTATTTATCTGTAAAAATCAGTAAAAACGGAAAACAGGGAGCCTTAACCATAATGCATTCTTAACCTCTGAGAGGCCAGTCTGTAGGCCCTCTTCAGAGGAGCAAGTGTTAAAATCTGGAATGAAAGGGTCTCAGAATTTCAGAATCTCACTGAAGTGGTTGCAGATCATTCATTGATCTTTTTAATTCAGTGATGGAGTTGGCCAGTTCAGGATTTTGGCATTTGAAGATAATTTAGTATAAGTTCCTCATGAGCATTTTTAATGCTTTCGAGTGAGGAAATGGGCCTTCCATTCGAAACAGCTTTTATTGACTAGCAGTTTTCTTGTCTCAAACAGACTGATAGCATGCCAAAGAATCCTCATTGTTCTATTGAATGTGTATTAGCTTTGTAGTTCAATTCCTGGTTCCACCTGTTGTTTCATTCATCTTCTTTGCTTCACTGTTTTGTCAACGTCAAAGTTGTCTTGGACCTGGATCATAGCAGGTCTCGGAATCCTGCAAGACGTTGTAAGATTCTCTGCTCT
Source organism: Triturus cristatus (assembly GCF_964204655.1). Taxonomy (NCBI): domain Eukaryota; kingdom Metazoa; phylum Chordata; class Amphibia; order Caudata; family Salamandridae; genus Triturus; species Triturus cristatus. Next base: position 616,288,322 of record NC_140583.1, on the reverse strand, counting down.
CCCTGCTCAGGCTTTCTTTAATGGGCAAAGGTTAGCTCTTGCTGAATGGGCAGGTTCATTATTAGTTTCTGCTAGATGGTGGGAAGCTAGCTTTCCCTCTCTGAACAGGGGTTCTCGCTGGCCGTGAGTTAGTATCCATTGAATCCGAATGTCACTCATACCTGAAGTAAGCATGTCTAACTTTTGGTGTCTGGTCCATTCTTTCTCTCGTGCCTCTATTTTGGTAGTGATCTTTGTGTGTTTCTGTCTCTATTATTCTAATACAGTTCTTGCTTATGTTCAAGTTCCTTGGCTTTGCAGAGTCTTCAGTCAGGATGGAGGTGGGCCTGTCTCTTTTTTTTTTCTTTCAGTGATACATTTCTCAATGAGCTTGTGAGTCCTTGGTAATTCTTTTAAAATTAGTTCTTAACTGTCAGGCCTCCGCTTGTTGGTCTACTCCTGTATAGCTTCTAGTTACACACGAAAGGAACCTACCATTTCCTCTTACTGTTTATGAAAGTTTTGCTTACTGCCATCAAAAGGATGTCTTGGTTACTTCCTTTAACCACTACCCAATTTCATACAACTTTCCTGGATTGTAGCAGGGTCACAAGTGAATTTAAAGACGGAATACATGCTATATGATAATATGTTGCCTGTAGATGATGGTCATTTAGCATCACAGTGGGCTAGAATTATTTCATGCAGTCTGTACCAGCTTTTTAGATTTCCATGGATACTCCTTGAAAAATCTTTTGCAGTCTGTGCCAGAAAAAGGTTTGACTCTTCTAAAAATCACAGGGGCTTGTTTAGAGGTTGGTGGATAAGGGGTCGAAACCTGTGGATACCCCACCTGCCAACCATTTGAGAGTAGGGGAACTGAAGAGTTTCTGCCAGTAGCGCCTCAACTGGCTTTACTAGCTGAACCCCTTGACCTTAAGTCAGGGGTCCATTGTGAAGGAGAGTAGTATCTGCCCCTATGGTTACCCCACTTTTTGCTGATGTTTCACTGTTTTTCGACTTTAGTCTGGCTGGGGTCCTGCTATCCAGGACCCCAGCCTAGCTGCTTCCTCTCTAAATGGATTCCATGTACCTCAGGTACACCACAGATTGGATTCTGGGGTGCCCTTATAAGTCCCTAGTATCTGGTATACTATGTACCCAGGGCATAGGTACCCCAGAGGCCTACCAGGGGCTGCAGCATGTATTATGCCACCCCTGGGAAGCCTTCCAAAATGAAACCACAGGTCTGCTACTGCAGCCTGAGTAAGGTGGTGCATGCACCCCTTACTGAGATATAGGATCACTATATCTCACCCTATCACTGTACATACAAACCTATCAGTCACCCCTATGGCAGGCCTTATCAATCCTGAAGGCAGGGTGCTTGGTTTTATGTGAGCGGGTGCCCATGCATGAGCCGAGCCCCTCTGCAGCCTTCGGAATCTATTCTCCGGGGTTGTCTGTGATGCAGCCTGACCATATACTCTTATGTGCATTATAACCTCGCTGTAAATGCTAACTTTGGGATGGCTGCACGGAAACATGTCGTGTTTGGTGCCAAACACCTTGGAATCATACCCCAACACCAGTAACTGGTGTGGGAGTATGATCCCACCCTTCTAGAGGGAGAGACATGACAGCACCGGCATACCCGGTACCAGCTAATAGAGCCCTGGCATCACAAAATGGATGCTGCCAGCCACAGACACAAGTCTGGCCTCCTGCTGCTGACCTAAACTCCGGCAGGGGAGGCCTGGACAATAGGTTTCCTGTCACAGGGAGGTGTTATCACCTCCCAGACAGGCTTTAGTGGATAAGGGCTGGGTGGGTGCACTCCAGGAGTGCTTTGAAGTCTGCACTGGGGGCACATTTGGTGTCCCTGTGCATAGTCCAGCTCAAACCGGTTGCAGGGGCTACCAGCCCCTGCTCTGGCGTGAAACTGGACAAAGGAAATGGATGTAGCCACCCCTATTTCCTGACCCTCCCATAGGTGGGTCTCCAGAGAATGTCTAACCTCTTCCTTGGGTATAAGAAAGGAACCCCTGGCTACAGGACTTCAGTTTACACCTGGACAAAACTCTGATACAGAAATCCCGGAACTTCGATGATCTACACGACTAGATGACTGAAGAATCTCCCTTGGAGTAAAGGAGTTACTCCCCTGCAAGGCAGGCACCAAAGATGCATCTGACCGGTTTGCATCTCCGAAGCTCCCGCCGGACTCTGAAGTATTTGCAACACAGGAGGTGGGTTTCCAGACTTCCCAGAGGCTGACCCGAGTCCCCAGCAAAGCTGAGACCCATAGCCCCAGTAGGTACCGTGGAACCGGAACCCCTGGACACCATGCACATTTACAAGTGCATTAGCTTCTCAATGTCCCTTGAGGCTGTGCACTGGGTTACTTGTAGCCCAGACCGAGCATCTTTTCCACTGAAGATTGCTGGCCTACACTCCACGAGTGTTCCGTGAGCCGGCCCTTTGTGTTTTTGCTCGAGGTACCTTCGCGATCCCTGGTCCGTTGACTGGTGGGTCCCTGTGAAAGCAACTCTAACTTTAATTGTGCTTCCCCGGTTGCTCCAGACGTGCCATGACTCTCCATCGCTTGGGGAGTCCCCAGGACCTTGCTGGTCTGCACCGAAGCATCTTTCCTCTTCCTGCGTGGGTTACTGTTGCCAAGGCTTGTTGTGTCCAATCCGGGCACCGATGCTGCAGCACTCGACATCCTTTGTGGGGCAGCTCAAATCCAGCTCCTGGTTGTCGTCGACGCCTCCTGGTCCTCGTGGCTGAAGAGTCAAGCTTTCCTTCTTCGCACCTGAAGCACCCGACATCGGTGGGCATTCGTCTATCGTGCCCCTGGTCACTGGCAAGTGACCCAGACTCTGTCCCCTCTGCTTTCAGGTTCTTCACATCTTCAATCCAGGCTTTGGATCCCTTCGGACACTTCTCCTCTTCCCGGCAGCAGCACTTTTCAGCATCCTGCCATTGAAAACAACGACGCGACCCAACACCATTTGACACCTATGCACCCGGCTTCCCTGGGTGAGGTAACATGAGTACTCCGGTGCTCCTGTGGGTGTTGGCCCTAGAGCCATCTAAGTCCCAAAGGGTTTGTTCCTAGTCCACCTCTAAGTGTGCTTAAACTTTAAAATTCCAACCACAACTTTCCCCATAGACTCTAATGGAGCTTGCGGCTGTGTTCACACACTGCACATGTCCCCCATGGGTCCCCTGTGTCACTACATTGTGTGGTTCCTTGGGGTCCCAGCGATTCTACAGGCTCTAGGTCTTGTGTCTAGTCAAGTCGTGGTTCTTATACCACTTTCTTAATATATGGTTTGGTTTGCCCCTAGGGCCTATCGTACATTGTGCTAATTTACTGTGATCTTTTAAGTGTAACATATGTGCTTTGACCTCTAGCCTCATAAAGAGACTAGTAGGGTGTGTTTAGGAATAAATACATATATTTTATATATATACCTGGTGTGGTTCTCCTTTCATTTGGTCATTCAAGAGATTATAGACTAGTAAAACAAGCTGCTTTACACTCCTTCAAGACTTAGACTGAAGGCTGCTCTCCATAGCTACCACTAGGATAGCTTTCAATAAAGGTTGTCTTTAACCTATCATCAATAAGGGGTTGTTTGGACTGGTGCAAGGTGCCCACTATAACTAGTAGACAGCATATACCAGGCCAACTTCTCACACATAGGCCTGTTCTTCATTTATGGCTTGATTTGCAGCCCCTTTTCTGTCACAGATGCACACCTTAATTATTCCCTCTGCCTGCACCCTGATATGGTATTGATACTTCTTGATCAGTCTCAGTTACCCTCTGCTTTTTGTGATCCTATCACTGAGGACTTGACAGGTGTTTCCGGCTGACACACACTGCAGCACACTGATAGGCCAGGTCATGCAGCAGGAATTCTGTTACACAGCATCATTCAAAATGAGGAAAATGTTGCTATCTATAAGCAAAAAAAGATTTTTTAAAAAGGGGTGAATCATCCTGCCATGCCTCGTTAGGTCTCGGCTGCGAAGGCTGCGCTTGCGCAGTCTCGCTCCGAGATTTAATGACTTGGAGAAGAGGGGCTTGAACCCGCCCCTCTTCTCCCCTGTTCTCCATTGGCTGGCCTCTTGAATGCTGGCCAGCCATTGGAGAAGAGGTCAGTCATTCACATTAGGCCCCGTTCTTTTCGGATCGGGGGGCGTGTTTTTTGCGAGAAGTCTCAGGGAGGAGACAACAGCAAAACACGCCCCCGAATCCGAAAAGGACGCTGCCTTTCTCCGAGGCATTTCTGTTTTGCCTCGGAGAAAGGCGGTGGTGTCTTCCGGTGCCCTCTTTACTTGTTTTCTTTGCTGCAGTGCCAAGCTCTTCGATGAGCTCTTTATCTGGGAAGCACTCATGTAAAGGCGCGTGACACTTTACCTTCCAGGATCCCGGCTACACCGGTTCTAGCCTAGGAGGTAGCTCCTCGCTATATGCTTTCGTGCAGTTCTGACTTCTCCACAGCGATCTATTTTCCTAGCCCCTGCTCCTCGCGGACAGGAGTGTCTGTCTGCTGTCTGCTTCCCTCGGAATAATCAGACCGTGCAGCAGCACACCGAGCCAAGCTGCTTTTCCCGTTCACCAGCCTCTTGCGTTTGTCTTTACTTTTAGGGTGGCCGGCCTGGGACGTGGATGTTACGTTATAGCATTTCCTTCAACCATTCCTCCGCGGGCATCTGAATAAAGAATCGCTCTTAAGCAACCAACGATCGGCTGAATAAACACTTGCAGTGTATTATTGTCCGACACCTAACAATGGAAATATTGTGGCAGCGATGGCCATTTATAAGGTGGCAGGCCGAATAGACATTTTTTTGATTACCAACTCAATACCTTGTTCCATACCCACGACGTAACCTATAATGAAGAGAAACGCATCACTGCAGGAGGATGGTGAGCACTAAATGGCTCTGCGTGCAGCTGCTCTGGTCTGATGTTCCGAGGTAGGCGGGCTTCAGCCATTCCTGTCAGTTGAGTGGCAGGTGCTGGGAAATGCGCTGTGTTACAAGAGGAGGGCTGAACCTCGGGGAGCCTATGGCGAGGGAGAAGTCCTCCCAATACCGGAAGAGTCCGAACTCGGCTGTAAAACGCCTCTTGGGACAGAGTCGGTGCACGCTGACGATTCTGGCAAGTACAGTGTCATGCGCCGTTACGTGAGAGCCTCTCGGACCCACGCAGCTCCTCGGGGAGCCTACACCTGCAGAATAAACATATCTCTAGAGCGGAATATGAGGATGGGCAGAGCATCACATTTGTTGTGTAACATTGCTTTGAGGAAGCGTCTGGATAAAGTGGTTAAAAGTCAATAGCATTAGATGCAAGGGTGAGAGCTGTGCCCTTTTTGGCTCAGTGTTATATTACGTCCGCTTCATCTACTGTTGTTGCAGGGCATGGGGCCCGGAATTCATTACAATATTAAATTAAATTAATGCTACAAGACACTGCTGCCAGGGTCGGGCTACTAATAAGCAGAAGGGAATTTTGCGGCCGCAGAGTTTTCTGCATAATTATGTATTTTCAGTGTATGTAAAACAAGCATTTACAATGCAATGGTCTCGACATTGGTAAAGTTAGAGCTATTATTATTTTTTTTTTTTTTAAACATTTAAAGAAACGGCATTGTCATGAGCAATGCCAATAGCTCTAACTTTAACAATGCCGAGACCGTTGCATTGTAAATGCTTGTTTTTTAATGCAGAAGCACCGATGTAGACTTTGTCCACTACAGAAAGAGGCAGCGAGCTCATGGTGCACTCTCTGGGTAGTAGGGGACTAAATGTTCACTGAGCCACCCTGAGATGTGGAAAGACAGCCTTTGGAGCTGTAAAAGGGGCTTGCATTGTTTGGCCCTGGCCCTGCTCTTTAATGACAATTGGTTTCAAGCGTTTTATCAGTAGGATTCCTTGAGGACTGTTTCATTATTAACTACTTTGTCATTTCAGGGTAGATATTTTTCATTAAGCATGCGGAATAGGACAACAATGTTCTCACCGAATGTATATATAACGCATTCTCCACATGACATGTAATCGCTGCTTCCAGTAGGATTCATTACTCTATTTGTTATATCATTCCTGGGATATATATATATTTTTTAAAGGTTTTATAGTTCCAATTGTTGGCTAATTTCAGCCCTTGTATGTTTTGTTAAGCTCTTTTCTACGGCACGCATTCTGCCAGTTGTATAGTTTTGCAGAGCCAATTAAGTTTTGTACCTTCTCACCCTGGTTTCAAGGTACCCATCGCTGAGCACAGATTGTTGTTATTTATGAGTTGTGGTTAGGATCAGGCAGTGTGTTGATATTTAATGTGTTATTGTTCTTAATAGATATATTGGGGATGTGGGGCTACAGGGCTAATATATTGTGTTGAAAGTTTTAGTGTGCTATTAGTTATACTTTTGGGAGGACATTTACATCAAACTATCTGCGCTGTGTTAAATGTTTGTACAGGATTATCTAATGTGTTCGGTCAGAACTTGTGCTAGTACTGAATGCTTTTGGGACCCCATGACAGACATTTGAGGCTTGTCTTAGCTGTGTTGGCAGGTGTTTGGGGAAGAGGTGTGGCGCTGCGGCCAGGGTGCCTGACTCCGGACCGCGGAGTTCACAGTTTAATCCCTGGTGCTGGCGGCAGGTTAGCCTAGCACCATGTGACTCTGGGCAATAGCTCGCTTAATCTTCACGACGGCCCACAGCGCTGAGACACCTTTCCGGAGGTAGCTGTGCGCTTTACAAATGCTGCTATTTCAATTCATGTTCTGGTTTTATGTTTTGGTGTGTGCGTACTGTTGGCCTAATCTTTGGGCCTATTACCACAGCTGTACTGGGTCTGTTAGGCATGTTTCATTACATATAAAACAAGTCCAAGCCCCTGACAGTGCAACCCTTCTGGGCCTTTTACTGTACACATATAGTGGGAAAAACCCAGATGTCCTGTTCTCCTAGTCATTACACCATGTAGGTAGAGCGAATTTAGGACCAGACTGCCTGTCCTTTTTTTTCTTTAAATTAGTTTTTTTTTCAAGTTATTCTATTGTGCTCGCAATAAAATTACTAACCGCTTAGGTCCTCAGCAGATTCTGTGGTCAAAACATTGACAAAAGCCTTTATTCATCGAGCGCAAGTGTTCAGCAACATTTGAGTGTGAGTACCTGTGACACTCAAGTACTCTTAGTGATGTCAATTTTTTGATCATTTGTTAATGGTTCTTTCCATCATTGAAAAGAAAAAAATTGGTAAAAATTGGATGGTTCACCCACAAATAGTCAGTTTAACCCATTGGTTATGTAGGATACACTATTAGAGGCCCTGTGATCAGACTTCCTGATAATACATACTGTGAGACCCCTGTTTAAAGGGTTTCTCATAGTGATTCCAATTCTGTTGTTTGTTGGTAGAAACACTTAGAATACCAAAGTTACTACAGGGAGAAACGTTCAAAAATGTCCTACTTGGCAGCATCAGGACATAGTAACTGATTAGTAACTGATGAAAAAGCTTGCACAGATTCACCGTTTTGATGCTGATCATATACTGGGCTCACTTGTAATTTCGAGTGGCGGTTTTGACGGGCAAGTACATTTTTAGGTCAAGCCTAGGCAGCGAATGCGCTGCTCTGCGAGCCATGCTGTATTGGAGTATGTGCTTGGACCCTGCCCACTCTCAGCCCATATTTGTCATTGGCTTGTGTCATTGTCCTTCGTGAATGCTGGCTTCTGATTTGTTATTAGACCTGTTAGTCCCTCCTTAATAAAGCCTTGTCTTCCTTTGTAACCTCACATGAGAACTGTCCCTTTTACTTCAGTTGTTACATTGTAGTCTTCTTTAGTCTGTAAGCACTATTTTCTTTAATGAGTTTCTCTTACTGCAGGAGGGTCTCTCATGCACAGCTGTGACCATCGGCTTGTTTATTTAACCCGTAGCAAACAGGGAGCTCTTCCGGGGCCATGGGAAACAGAATGGGGCAACTCAGTGATGCCTTCAAGCATTTGGAATGCAGTAGGTCTCGCATTTTGAAAAAGAAAAACATAAATAAAAGGCATTGTCATTACAGTGCTAATAGCTCAAACTCGTGTAAATGCGAGACCTATTGCATTGCAGATGGTTTTTTTTCAGGTTTCTGGTCCTAAGTAACGAGCGCCACCAGATTCCTGGCGGTCTGAACAGCCACTTAGTGACGACTATCAGTTGCAATCTCTTAGAACATGAAGATACTCTGTGCAAGTTAGGGGCAAAGCTACCGTAGAAATATTTTAAACGATGCATGTTACAGATAAGAGGCAATGATTGAGTGTTAAAACAGGTGCTTTCTCGCTGTACAGGGGAGCGGACCCTCTGGTGGTTTGTGTTTCGTGTACATTGTATCTCATGAGGAGGGTCAGTGGTTTGAGCAGGCGGTGCAGGTCGCTGGTTCAAATCCACCAGAATTGTCTTTTTTTACCGAGATCAAAAAGATGAGATTCCTATTAACAAAAGGTATCCGGACTTATATTTCAATTTCTGTAGAGTAGTTTTGTATAACTGTTAGAAAGTTGATAGGGGCCGGTCTTTAAGCTTTCATTTTAAAAACGTGGCCATCCGGTCGTAGCTGATAAATAAAAAAAGATGAAAAGATATGCAGTGTGATTTTGCAAAAGAAAAACTAATAGTGCTGTATACAACCTCGGAGATCCCTCGGAAGTAATGAGGCTGAACATGTGGCGAAGGAGGGCTATTTGTCACACTCAACAAAGCTACAATCTAATTTTATTCGCTGCTGTTCATTGTAGTTGCTACGCTTTTCATTTGCTGTGGGGCAGAATACATTAGGAGTCAACAATAATAAGGGGGGCTGGAGGGAGCCCAGTCAAATATCCCTTGTCTCCCCCAGTGCTCGGTCTAACCATCACTACATAGGCAGTGCCCTAACAAAAGCCCCAGCGAAGTGCAGGGGGGAGGGCGAGCTCCAGGGGCCCCTCCCGGCACTGGCAGGCCTCTGGCCTGAGAGTTTTGGACTGGGTTTGGGGGGTTGGGTGCCCCCTGCATGTACTTTGGAGGGGAGCCCCCTCAAGTTTCGTTACACCACTGTACATATGTTTATGTTGCATGTGTTTTATGTGCAGGGCCCTCTCAACCTTGCTTGTTGTAATCTTCTCTCAAAATGTCATACTGCCCTCTTATATTAATACCTCTTCCTTCTGATTTTTTATTTTTGCTGTAACATTCAGTTTTCCATGTCCCTCTACGCATACAATTTTACAGTTCATGTTTTCTAGTGATACTTCTCTACTGTCATGTTTTCCCCCTTAATCCTTTCCCTCTTCCCAACTGAAATCATGTGTTTCATCTTGTGTTTGCATCTATTTTCATATAGCACTTTTATGAAAAAAGGACTGTTGCTATCCTGCAAAGCATGAAAGCTCACAGGTACAGTTACATGTTTAGGCTTAGCCTAATAGACAGTGGAAGCTCTCTGTTGCGAAAAGACCTATTGTCAGTGTACAGTGGGATTAGAGCCTGCCCATTGCTTACCATTGGTTGGAAATATTCTTACTCTCAATTGCCTACTTTTTATCCATTTGCTTGTGTGAGATTTCCTTCCTCTTTTTGTTTTTCCCTCACACGGAGCATAGCCTCTTACCTTGTGTCCTTCCACTGCTTACATTTTGGGGACTGCTTTTTAGGTCTCGTCTGAGACAGCGCTTTAGCGCTGCTCTGGCGAGACTTATAGTAAGCGAGTTTTGGAAGTGCAAACAGTGGCTTTTCAGGCCTCCAAATACAGTGCATGTGCGCCGTCCGGGCGCGCGCACCATTTGGAGGCCTGAAAGCACTCGTTTGCTTTCACTTTCGCGGCCCCTTTGATGTCCTCAGTGAGCCGCAGGGCCACTGAGGACATCAGAGTGCACACCATTTGCCACCCCCTTCCTGCTTGTTATTGTTTCCTTTGATCCCTATCTTTCCCTTCCTCAATCTCACCCTCTCCCTGCCTTTTACAACTGCGGCCGCACCACTGTGCCCGCCCCCACTCCCCCCTCCCACTCCCTCCTCGTCAACTTCAGTGCGCGCTTGTTTACTTTTTTTAAGTGCATTCTGTACTTGTCCCTTCTTCTATTCAAACCTGACTTTGCCCCTCACCTCGAGGTAACATTGCGAGTTGAACACTTTTTGGTCTGGAACAAATGTTTTCTGACCTGTCACGGGTGAGGTCGGAAATGTTTCCATCACATTATAATGAACGAGTGTAGACCCTCACGTGAAATACCTGAGTCCTGGATATTCGAGGCCCGTCACAGTCACAGCATGCCGCGGGCTCTGGGAGCGGCGGGCACAACATGGCACGGAACCACTCTCCAAATCAAATGTATTTCTTTTTTTCTTTAACGCTTTGCATGCAGCATCTAAAGTTGACATGTTATTTTTTTTGTGGGGGAGGGGGGGATTGATCTAACTTTAAGGCCATTCATCAAAGTGTCAAGCGCTCTGAAGTAACTGATAAAAGATTTGTCGCGCTATTAAATAACTTTAAAATAAATAAATAAACTCCGCAACCCCCGCCCTCCCCCCCTCCCTCCCCCCCCACAAGTGATCGTGAAAGGTTTTCCTGGTAACACAAAAAATACTTTTATATGTTGGGGCTAACATCTCCTCGCTCATAAATATTTGCATGAGCAGCAGCGTCGGCCGGGTGGCGCTTCCCATTGATCGGGCGCTGTGTGATTTCCCCAGCCGGTAATTTAGTTCAGAATCTGCCATTATTTGTATAAGCACAGCTGACTTTATGTTTTGATAAATGTGATTGGCGTGAAAAGTATTTTTTTGCACCGAACGCAGTGCTCAATGGAACATGCCGACAGAACCGTTTTAATGCATTTTGTTGGAAATGTGTGAACCAACCGAATAGCTTTTGTTCCTTCATAATTGTCTGTAAAAGTAGATGGAAACATCGCCATTACATATAGAAATGCGCAACCAGAAAGGGACATTCAATTTGGGCTGCATACATTACGATTTGCATCTCCCTGGCAGTAATGCAGGCACTCGGGATGGGTTCAATGATAAAAAAAAAGAGAACTGTTAAGTTGGAGCTATCTGACATGATATTTCAGTTGTATGTCGGCAAAAGCATCAGCTAAACAAACTTCAATACTCCTTATTAAATATACAAAACTATTTGTGCTCTGGTTCCCTCCTCCCCCACTCTAACCTTCCCTCCCACCCCATTGTAAATCACAGCAATTCCCCATCTGTGGAAGAATCGTATTGTAATGTACTCGTCTCAAATTAGATTTATTAGCCAACCAACCTAAACCGAAATCATATTTATTTTATTCCAACCGCACTTTTTATCTTGTAATTTACATTTATATTTTGCAATACAGCTGTGGTGTGTACTTACTAGATTAAGCCAAGATAGATGCTAAAATCGCAGTTAGAAGAATAGACTCATAGTTTGATGTGTTTTTGGGGCTCTGTGTCTCAAAGTAAAGTCATAAAGATTAAAATACCCCCCTATACAGGAAACATTTTGCCATTAAGCCTGCTCGCCTAATTTGGCTATTTATTGCCAATTTACAATATATAACAATAAAATGCAGACCGATGGAGACATTTGGTGCTAAACGTAATCCCGTGTAATTGTCTCTGAACCTCTTAATATTGGCCCGCGCATTCATTGGAGGTTTCACTGGGACTCTATTTGGACGTCATGGAAACTCCTATTATCTGATTTGCTCCTGCCGGGGAGTGATCCCTGAATGAAGCAGTTTTCTCCCCACTGTCTCCTAAGTTGACCACACACCATCCGTGCAACAGGAGTCGGTGTCTGCACGCTATGCAAACAAAGGGGAGCCTCCCCCGCCCCTAAATAGGATCAGCTAGTTGGGAGTCAGATATTTGGATTTTTAATTTGCAAATGGGTGCGGGCGATAAGAAATGCGAGCTGCCCGTGAAAACAAAGAATACAAGCATTTGCAATGCAATAGGTCTCGCAGCTACCCGAGTTTAAGCTATTGGCATTGTAAATGACAATGCCTTTTATTTATGTTTTTAAAACTAAAACAAAAATAAAAGGCATTGTTAGTTGCAATGTCAATAGCTCAAACTTGCATAAATGCGAGACCTATTGCATTGCAAATGCTTGTTTCCTTTTGGTTAACCACTCCATGAGAATGCATGTATTTTTCAGCTGTCACCCTTGTGTTACTCTTTTCCCCTCCACCGTGCTATATGTTTCTCTCTCTTGCATGTGTGCTCCTTCACCGCCCTGTCAGAGTTGTGCTCTTTCTGATGTGCTTCTCCCCCGAGTTTATTGCTCTCTCATATGGTTCTCCCTCAAGTTCTGATTCCGCCAACCTCCCACCCGCTGGCTGTTGCTGCCTCCTCCAATCCTCCTACTCCCTGTTGCTGCCTCTACCCACTTTCCTGCTCGCTGTTGCTACCTTCTCCCACCCTCCTGCTCCTTGTTACTGCCCGTTCCATCCTCCCGCTTGCTGCTTCCTTCACCCTCATTGCTGCTCCCACCTGCAGTCTCTTTTATTTTTTGTATCTATTATGACAGAGTAATACATGGCAAATTGCTGCTGGCCCGTCCAGTAGTTTTGGCTACTTCTATTTCTTTTTTTTATCGTCTTGGATCAGTAAGTAAAAAAAGCATGAGTTTCCCCTGAATTTCGAGGAGTATTCCACCATACTCAACTGTAACGACCATGCCCAGATAACGAACACATACTCAGCCCTATGTATGAATGGTAATATGAGTGTTTTTGGGTGTGTTGCATTACGAACTACATCTCCCATAACACGCATGTGGGAGGGACTTATCATCGGCACCAGATGCATGACTATTTAAATCTCCACCCGCGAGTTGTCCGGTGCTTGACAATTCAAGTCGGAGTCAGCAGTTTGAACCAGCCTCACTACGTCCGCGCAGGAGCACATTCCAAGTCAGAGGCTTTATTCCTAAAAAAACGCTCACATGAGCATGATCTATTTTAGCTATGATCGCGCAGGAGCGCGTTGTGTGTGTGGGGCTGATGGTCTACACGCCTGCGAGGGAATCTGTTTTCTGTTTTTTTCCACGCAGGAGCGCTTCGTCTGTGTGAGCCATTGGAGCACTCTCAATAGCGTGTTTACTCTTATGTGTCAACTACCCCGCAGGAGCATGTTCTATATTTTGGGGGCACATATTTCGGTTTTCACTTGGTTGAATGAAATATCTTTGACAGCGCAGGAGCGCTATCGGTATATTTTTTGGTTCCTTTGTTTTTGACTTGAAGAGGCGTATGCATCCTTGTTTACTATGCTTCGTAAGCGCTGGAGTACGCGCCACTTACCTACCGGATCAGAAGAGTAACGCTCTGTGCCTTTAACAGAACGCGAAGACGCTCTGCTGCCTTAGAAACTACGTTCAGCTAGGTACTTGGCTCAGAATTCCTTATTAGTGCTATTTCTACTGATTGACTCTAGACAGAGACTGTATGAGGATGATTGTGACATAGTGGAAGTAAGTGCATACACATACATGTCCTATTATATAAGACTATCTACGACACAGGGAACGCTTAGGTTGTACAATGTGTCTCTCTTTTGTCTTGCTGCAGGTAACATGGGACTAGACAGCCTGGGTAGAGAGAATAGACCAGAAAACCCTACTGCCAGGGGAAACCTGAATCTTTATTGTTTCTCTTGTCCCTTTTTTCCCTTTCCCCCAAAGTGGTGTTCCCTGCTTGAGTGATATATGGCGTACTCTCTGGATATCCCTTGAAGGGGGAAAGGGTTGGGTAGCATTGTACATCGCACCTGCTCTGTGCTGGATTTCAGTTAGTGTATCCCGGTCTGTATTCCGACATCAACAAAAGCATGACTTAGGCTCCCAGTAATGTAACATAGCAAATTGTGGACTCAGATGATTAATCTCTGTCGTCTATGCTTGAGAAGTAGTGAAAAACCGTTGATGTTTCGACCCCTAAGTGCAGAAAAAGTAATTGAATCCTTATCCTGGGGTCTTCATCAGGGCCGAAGATTAACGGGGGGGGGAGCACCTATGGTGGCAGCATGAAAAATCAGGCCGCAGACTGAGAAGAGGTGGGCCCTAGGGCTCTTGAAGATGCAAACTTAAACCGCAAGAAAACTTAGAACAATGATGGGCTCCATGGCCTCATACTGCAGGGAAACGTGGGTCTCGATTTCCTCATATCCGGTAAAGGTTGACCAGTAACCTCCTTACTGAAAATCCGGCATACTTGAATGTATTGTACCCGAAGAACGAATGAATCTGATCACGCTGTCCGTCTTGTCATTCTCCATAAGACTGACAGTGTGAACAAATTCATTCGTTCTTCGGGTACAATACATTTAAGTATGCCGGAAGACCCCAGGATAAGGATTCAATTACCTTTACTGCACTTAGGTGTCGAAACGTCGACGGTTTTTCACTACTTCTCAAGCTTAGATGACAGAGATCAATCATCTGAGTCTACAATTTGCTATGTTTGTTTTGTATTAACTTGCCATCATTAGGCTGGATAGGTTTCAGCTGCGTCAGATGTATATATTGCACATTGCCTCTCCTTTCCTACTACCCTCACTAGCACACATTCTCTCCTGAGCACTCTGCCTCCCCCTCCGAGCACCATTTTAATCAAATGTACAGACAATCATGTTGTCCTTGATTATCTTATGATGATGAAGAAAAGAAAATCGCACTCATGTGAATGTAACTTGGTGATGTTTGAATAATCTAATTTTGTATTTTATCAAGTTTGGTTTCCACTGTGACCACTTTCTATTGTAATATTTGAAATTAAGGCAGGTCCCTTTATTTCCAGTGATTCATTTTCACTGACTTAGCTATTAAGATTACTATATACCACCAAGCTTGCATGTTCCTAGTCTTTATACCCAGATGCCTAGAGCTTCCTAAAAGTATAGCTTCAGCATCCGGTACAAGCGAAGCTTATAGAACCTTCCAAACATATGTTAAAACTTTTTCCCAAAATACAAATCATTTCAGAGTACTCCCATATACCCACTAGGTTACATCTGGAACAGCTGTTTGGAATATTTACATTCCACTCATGTCATTTCTTAGTGGTATAATGTTCTAACCACAATGAGTACATCTGTATCTGTTTGTAATTAGCTCCCCTCAACCTCTTGGTATTAAAAACCAACATTTCTGACCAACCCCCCTCAGCCACATTCACTCCAACCTCCTTCATCCACTTTTCCTGAGCAATACGTAACATATTATCATCCTCTTTGCTGCAGATATAAAGCCATCTTACCCATTGCCCAAGCTTTTTTAAACATTGTTTTGATTATATATTAATAACACTCTCTCCCTAGATTCCTTTATCTGAAGCAGGAGGAGTTTCTTAAGTACACTTTGTATTTGAAGATCTTCCAGGATATTGAATAACTGGGCTGAGGAAGGTCTCCTCTGCTTTTCTTCCCACAAAATGATTTAATGTATTACTAAGCCAGTCACCTACTCCCACAAATTAACTCTTTCCCATTTCCTTACTGTTTTCTGTAGACCTAAGGGGCATACGAATTGGAAGGGAAGTGCTGCATGAATGTGTAGGATGTTAAGATATTTCCATAACTGTTTTTGCGTCTACTTAAATATTGACATTGTCTTGTATCTAACTAGCTTGTGGGGTGGGGTGGGGTTCTCTCATATGGTGGAACCTCTTTCAACATCTTCTCCATGTAGACATTTTCTACCACTGACACCTTAGATATATTGTGGATTCTAGTATGCATAACCAAACAAGCTGCCAAATGATATGCTTTCCAATCTCGAAGTTCCATCCTGCCTTCTTCCCAGCAAAGATTTAACTTTAATAAGTGTATTTGTGGATTGGCCTTATTCCATATGAACTCAGATATCCTCACATTAAGTTTCGAGAAAAAAGCATTTGTTGGGTGAACTGGAATGGTCGTAAATAAAAAAACTCAATAACGCTGAATGTGGATCTTAATCATTGCTACCCTGCCAACAATCAAACTTAGTAGCTTCTGTCACCTGTCTAATTTATCCCTGATCTTCCCAATTAAGGTCATATAATTCAGATCATAAAGCCCATCAAGATCCTGCATAAACTTAAGCCCCAGATGCCTAATAGGACTGCTACAATAGACCTTCTGAAGAACTTCAGGAAGGTTCTTCACATCAGTATTAAAGCAGGATCTCTGTCTTTGCAGTGTTTATGGTATATTCCGCAACAGCAGAAAGTTCCAACACTTTCTTAATAGCTGTAGTGTCTGATTGAATATATAAAACCAGATTGTCTGCATACAGCTTGCATCTAGGAGAATCTGGTACTGAAGCTCAAAAACCTTCCAACCTCCTCAGGGCACAAGCCACAAACAAGAATGGTGACAGTGGACACCCTTGCCTTGTGCCCTGAAAAATACTTACAGGGGTTGAGATTTTCCCATTTAGTGCCAGTTGTGCCTGGCAACCCTGATATATTCTTGCAATTGTCTTAATAATTTGGCCAAGAAATGTCATAGTTTCCAAACTTTTGAATAAAAACTTCCAGTGCACCAAATCAAAAGCTTTTTCAGCATCCACACAAAAAAACTACTGCAGGGATCTGGTTAACCACATAGTAACCCATAGCTTCAATCAGAAAATGGGTATTAGATAATAACTGGTGTGTCAGTACAAACCTATTCTGATCTGCTGCCGCAAGATCAGCTATTACCTCCGATATTCTCCGCACAAGAATCTTCATGAAAATCTTGTAATAGAAATTAAGTAAAGTGATGGGGTGGTAAGAATGCACCTGCTCCGGGTTCTTCTCCTTTTTAGGAAAGCACACTAAAATTCCTTTCTTTAATGAAAGGGGTATGCCACACCCCTTTTGAAATATAGTTGACCAAATCTGTAAGCAGATTATTTTGGTATCAATCATCAAGGAGCACCATTCTGATGGGTAGCCATCCTCCCTGGAACGTAACTTCTTAGCAGTTCCCTTACCACTTCTACCATGTTCTCTATTTCTATCAGGCGAAATAGATTGCCCACAGCTTCCATTGCCAATGGGGGAATTTGAGCCATGTTCAAAATATTTTTAATGTCTTCCTCTGAAGGATCAATACCTCCTTCAGACATTTCATGTAAGTATGCTCTAGAAATAGACTCTATTCCCTCTTTATCGTTTTCTATTTCCCCTCATAGTCTTCTATTTGGTGATATTGTTCTTCACCATTCGAGTCCACATGCGCCATGCCAGCAATCTACCACTTACCTCCCCCACCTCATATAGCCGTTGGCACCACTTGGTCTTCATGAATAATGCATTGAATGGGAGCTTCCCCAAACTGATGGAAGAGGGTTGCAGATATTTTTCTGAAAAGAATCCCACGGTGGGCACTGTTTGCACATAAATAGTACTGACCCTGGCCCCCGTGGGTATAGAAGGGGTTGTCCTTGTGATAATATATACTAGTTCCAGCTGCACCACTTCCCACCCTCACAACCAGTGTGTTGCAAGTCAAAAAGAGCAATATTTCTCCCACCATATAGCGCAAAAAGCCAGAAATGCGATAGACTGTATTTCAGTGACTTAATTTATTTGAAGTTCATGCAGATATTTTCTTTCTGCCTCTGCCCCTTGAAAGATCTTATGCGTCCCATTCAACAGCACCTTTCTCCTTGCCAGCTACATTAATATAGCCTGGGCCCCCTCTGCTTTATATGCAGGAATCAGTAATCTCAATTCCTTACAACACCTTGAAGTCTCAAAAGTTATTTACATTAAGATCTGAAAACTGAAATCCTCTGGGGACTTGAAGCTCCATTGTTTAATCACTTGCAAAGGAAGAACCTTCTCTGGAACTCTAAAGTCTCCAAAGTTCACTAAGAGTGTGCGTGGCCATGCGGCATTGGCATATTCCACGAATTGGACATGATGCACTCTTTTAACCATGAGGCTTTTTTGAGACTCCGGAAGAACATGGGTTCTAATTAAGCTTTCTGTAATGTCTGCTAGTGAGGATGGCAATTCTTTTCTTCCAGGGATACCCACAAAACGCAAATTTGATCTTCTTAAGTGGTTTTCTTGGTCTTCCAGTTGGAGTATAATTGACTTAATCTCCTTAGCTTTGAAGATATTTGCTGACTTGAGCTCTCCCTGGGTGTCTTCCAGATGCCCGTGTTTTCACTTCCTTCAATTGAGCCAAGTAGCAATCAATTTTCTTCTTAATTTCCCTCATTTTACCACACATGGACTGAGCCAGCGAATTTTGACTTTGTTTTAGCTCTTGTATCTCCCCCAATATAGTAGTCAGTAGTGTCTCAATTTTAATATAAGGGAGTTAAGTTCCTGTATAAGCAAGAGTCTTTGCAAAGTCACACATATCTTTTACTGCGCTAGTTGGTTCTGTGGTTGCAGCAGAGGCTTGAGACACCTGGCACGGCTAATGAGATACAGGAACTTGAGGCGAGCTAAGTGCTGATTGAGGCACTTCGAAATATAAATTCCTGGCCTTGCTGAGCCCCTGACTGGACTGGCTATTGTCTCTCCTCTCCACTCAACTCCAGCTCTAGCAACTGTGAATTGGGGGAGGCGCCTCTGTTTTAAGCGGGTTAGCACCTCCATTCGCCTTCTCCAGCTGCCAATATCTCTTTGATGCACACAGTCCTCCTCTTAACCTCCATATGAAGCACGGAGGCAAAAAGGCAACATCTGATTACTAACACACAACCAGATCTTTGTCAAGTCTATATCAGGGCTTTGACCAAACTTTGCCCGAGAGTCGCTCCTTGCCTCCTTCCTTTAATGTCCATAGGGTCCTTTATCATCCATATCACATCTCTTGAATCCAGCTGAGAGCAGGTATTTGACCTCCCTGGCCTCGAGGGGCCATTTTTCCACTGTCAGTTCGGTGTCAGGGTCAGTCGAGGGCAAATTCGTAAGTAGTATACCGCCCATCCTTTAATTGCTAAAGGCGGGCAGTTTTGTAGTTGAAGGCAATTTACAGGGTGTCCTGTTTCACACAGCGCGAGATTACACTTATCCGAGTTGCACACTCGCTCACAAGAGATAAAGTTGACATGCAGCATCTTAGCGCTACATTCTCATGCAAGCACCTGCCGCGTCCCGATTAGTCGCCCATGTTTACAGTCAAGAGCTTGGGAGGCCTGAGCAAGCTGAGAAGCGCACCAATATTGGCCCTCCTGCTGTTACGGTACTTCCAGGCTGGGGCCCACAGTGGGCTGCATGCTAAGGGGGCTGCTTTCACTGCAGGATGGACTTCCTTGACCTTACAGAATGGGCTGCCTTGACCTTATAGCCTTGCCTCCATGACCTCATTCTAGTTGTGGCTTCCTATAGTGTGGGGCAAGTTTGAACTGCCTGATTTTGGTTTACAGTACTGCTATGAAGATATCTGCGCACAGTGAAAGACAATACAAAGGTTTAAGGACACCAAGCTGCATATGTATGAATCAGGGTTGGCAATTCCAAGAGATGACGCCCATGCTAGGCATAGGAGACGGTATAGTCTATAATCAACACGGGAAAGCGGAACCTCTGAATGCTACCAATAGCAGACTGCAGCAGTGCCAGTTATTTGCATAAACTTTGTAGCTGCTTTAGCACACTGAGTGGGTAACATTAAATGAAAGGATGGAGCCCGAGGGGAAACGACATAACAAGACAAATGAAAAGATGTAAAAGTATAGAGTAAAAGAGACCATGATGTCATACCTTATTTATTTTAACTTCTTTTGTTTTATATAGCGCAAACCCCGCCCAAGGGCATCGGGGCACTTTACATGAGATCGATTACATTACAGAAGGTCGGGGAACAGCCATTACAACGCGGTTTTTACCACGCGCAGCTTTTACATCCCATGCGTTACAACGCATGCGATGTTACAACGCAATGCCATTACAACGCAAGTCTTTACATCGACTTGCGGTAGATGGCGTGCTAACATTACAAATAGTGTAGTTTACTATCCCAACACCTTCCCTACTGTTACGTGGACTGGAGTTGGAATAGTAAATTACACTTTTCTTATGTTAGCACGCCATCTAGTGCAAGTCGATGTAAAGACTTGCATTGTAATGGCATAGCGTTGTAACATCGCATGCGTTGTAACGCATGCGATGTAACTGCACGCGTTGTAATGACACACGTTGTAATTTCATACATCCCAGAAGGTCAGAATCATTTTTTTGTTTAGGCACCGTGAGTGATGTAAGTGATTTACGCATAATTAAATGATGTTGAGGAAACGCTTGGACTCAGACCTAGTCCCCAGTTCCAAAATGACGGCTCTAGCCGTTAGGCCACATCTCCTGCTTGTGTCGGACCTGCCCTGATTGGATTCTCTGAGTGGAACAGAAGAGGGAAAGGGATGGGTTTCAGATTGGCGAAGTGATGCCGTATTAACTAAGAAAGCTTCAGATCACTGAGATAAGAATACAAGCATTGGCATAGCCAATAGGTCTCGCCTTTGGGACCTTATAAGTGTTTAGCCATGCAACAGTTGCATAACTAAATACTTATAAGGTCTCAAAAGCGAGACCCATTGGCTATGCAAAGCGGCCCTGCGGCCGCGAAAGTGAAAGTAATTGCGGTAAAGGGCGGCGCGCGCGCCTGCGCACATGCACTGTAGCTCCAGGCTGGCCTGGTAGCACTTTTTGGAGCCCTCTCAATAAGTCTCACCAGACCAGCGCATGCGCTGGGTCAGGCGAGACCTAAAAAGAGGGGCGCTTGAGGGCAAAGGCTGAGACTGAAAGACAGGACTGAAGATGGTGGGGGAAAAAGAGGAGGGTGAGGAAAGAAAATGATGAAAAAGTAGTGATTTAGCATTTTGGCTTAAAGAGGAGTCAGTCATTCCCTTAAGGAAGGTGATGACGGCTCATAGCATCCTCCCTACAACGTCGGGCAGTAGTGACCAAAAGGACGTGACTTAAAAATAAACAATTTGTAAAGTTGTACAGGATTGTGGCTGCCTGGCAGAAGACAAAATCTATGCTTCTAGGATTGAGCTTGCGATAGGCAGTGAACATTGCTGCATGAATGAATAGAAGATATCTTTCAGATGATGGATGGATGCTGCCGTTTTCCACCCATTGCAACAAAGTAATTGAGTGCATTGACCCTTCCCCTCATCGCCCTTCCTCCGACCCTCACAAAGAAGTAAAAGGTTGATTTTATTCTACAGCTCTGCTTTTCAAGTGAAGTCAACACTTGGGACCTCTTAAACTGTGAACAGCTTATCATTTTCTTAGGGCTGCACCTTGCCTAATCTACATCTGAAGTTTGTGGGGCTAATTTACAGTGTTCAGCTACTCCGCGACCCTCATATACGGACATCAGATTAAGGGGGCGAACTGAAATTACACCTGCTGTTTATTTCAAAGTGGTAAGGCCTACACATTACTTAATTTCTTTTTGGACTAAATTGAATTTGCTGTTGACGCAGCTTGATTGCACTTAGTGCACATTGTTGTCGGTTTGTTCCCTATACCAGCTGTAAAACTATTGTGTTTGTTCCTGTATTTTCAGAAATTGTACCCCTCAAACTCAGCACCACGCTGAGAGGTCCATAAAGCACAGTACTTCATGTACCATGCAACGCGTTCTTTAGGAAAAACTCGCATGAACAGGTTTCTCAAGGGATGATTTGTATTTTATTCAGTACATTAATTATGTATTCCTTGGAACAAAAATAAACTTCTGTTTATGTGGATTTTGTTTTTCAAGAGAAGTTCAGTGACACGAGGTAGTGCTTATGTTATAAGTTGAAAAATGCATCTCAGGATCCTTTCCCGCCCAGCACAAGAGTATGGTCTGGCGTCTCCAGACTAAAAGATTAACGTGCCCCCTGACAAAAAGCGTCTTGAGTTGTGTTGTCAGTTTCTATTGCTGCTGCAGGGGGGTTTCACTGAAAGAATGACTTATAGCTTCTTTAGACTGTCCTGTTCTCTAAGTTCTATCACGGCCATCGCAAACTCTGGTTATTACCTCTGTTGAAATTCTGGGGCCTTAGGCGTTGTCGCCCGGCTATGTTACGACTCCAGTTTCTAGATTCTGAATGTATCTCCTATCATGTCGTTAATTTTTTAAAATGTATTTTTAAAAATAGAACAAATTTGTGAAAAGTCTTTTATTTGTGAATTGGATGACATTCTTTTTTTCTATGTACAGATAGTGACGACAAATTACAGTAACTCTGTAACATTCCGAGAATATGATTTTAACTGATATGTTGCTTTTATGGTTTTTTCTATTTTGTAAAACCGAATAAAGAAATAATATATATATCTACTTTCTTTAGACAGGTGGTATGAATATCACCCTTGATTACATGTTCAGTCCTGGTGTCATGGACGGCCCCTTTATCATCTGTCCATTGGCTGAGGGTGCCTCCTCTTTCAAGGGCTTTATGGCAAGGATGGTCTTTGGCTGGCACACTTCCTTTGAACTTCTGCAGTAAAATCATCTATGTTGGACCATTCGCCTCCACACTCTTAACATGTATACAACAAACTGCTGGCTGCTTCTCCATATGAGTATCCAAACATTGCACTAACCAGATACTATTCACCCTTGCAGGGAGGAAGCAAGAAAGATAAGCAATTTACTGTGGGAAATCTGAAGAGCATAAATGTTCTTTCAGATGCCTTTTAAACAAGGTCAAAGAGAGAGACAGGCATTCTCCAACGGGAGAAAGTTTCATAGCGTGGATGCCAAAAGAGCAAATGACCAAAACTTGGACAGGGCAAAGGGTGGTTGAGGACAAGTGAGCATGGCAAGCGAGGCAGAGGGAACATTTCTGACTGCTTTGTATTGTGTAATTGAATTTAAAGACCCTGCCTAGGAAGTGAAATTGAAATCAAGGCAATGAAGAGAGCACAAATCATGAATAGTATCTGCAAACTACTTGAGACCAAAGTTTACACGGTCAGAAGAATGCAGAATAGATTAATTTGGCAATAATCCATATACTACAGAAAACCAAGATAAAAAGGAACAGCAGTATGAAAACAGGGTAAGAGAAATGTTTGAAGAAAAAGTTAATTTGTTGCAAAAAGTAAAACGTATGTGTGGAGTTATCCTACATTTAATGGAATGGTAAGCGTGTTGCCAGGCTGGAATGTTATCCTTTGAAAAGCATTGGAGTTGCTTGTGGCTGTGAAGCTGAGCTGGAGGTACCTGTGATTACTCCACAATAAAGTTACTTTGTCTTCTTAAACTGCGTGGAAGTGGATCTTTACATTGGCGATGAGTTGACCTGATCTGTGCAGGGGGCAGTCAACCAGTACCTCCACCCCAGGATTAATTTATTACTAAAGGATTTTCTACTAAAGAACCCATTACAAGTCTACCACAATTTACTACAATTCTTCTACAAATGAACTTCTGCGTATTGTTGTGAGTACCGTCCTTGTGCAATCCCCTGCTGGGTAAACTGTTGCTGTATACTGTGAACTTTTCAACTTATGAAATTGGTCCTCTTCGTGTTTGGCTGTTATATTGCATTTAGAGATCATGATGTGGCTGTGATATCGATCTTAGGCATTGTTAGATGCAAATTTCACCATATCAACCTGCACTTCCGGCGTGGTGTTAAATGTATGCCTGAAACTGAAGCTGTGGGAGGTATTGACGGCAAGTCGAAATTGCGAGACTGGAAGAATGAATATTCGTTAACGTTCGACGTTAAATGGAAATTGCAAGCCAAATATCTAGAGAATTTCACAGTGTTGCTAAATTCCGTCTTGTGCATAGTTTAACTGTGGAAACAAATAGTTGCTAACTTCCGTGTTGAGCATCGTTTAACTGTGGATACAAATAATTAAAAACATCTTGTCTTTGCCAAACATCAAGAACTTGAAAATAAACATTGCTAACGTTTTGGAACTCTGCTTTCCGAGAAGCTTTGAGGCAGCACTGAGACTTGTGCATAAGCGCAGCTTAATTCTTTGCGCTGACGTCTCTCGCGCTGACTCCTTCTCCATGCTTGTGCGCACGCATTGAGTTCTTCACGCTGACGCTTCTTCAAGCTGGTGTGCACGACCTCTAAGCCACTTCATGCCCTAGTTCCTTCAGAAAATCGACATAAACTTCACATCCTGGTGTCCATTTTGAACAATTGGGAAAATTCCTTTATCTTCAATAGGAACACTTGGTTTTCACTATAAACTAGCCGGTATTGTTATCGTCTACAACATAACTATGCAACTCTAATAGGAGTTCAACTGACATTATTTCAACTTTCCTTCCAGCAACATTTCTTCAAGACAACATTTCTTTAAGCAAAAATCTGGTTTGTTATTTTCAGTTTTTTAATTTTATTTTATTATATTAGCTTGTTTTTTCATTAACCTTTGCTTCTTTACAGGTGGGACTGTGTGTTTTGTGATTATATTTACTGATTATCATGGCTGGCCATGGGTTATCTGCACCACCAACTTTTCTTCCTACTCCAGGTGACCCAGCTATTCTTTTGAAAGTTTTTAACTTACATTCTTACTACTGGTGCAAATAAGTATGGTCCTGTGCGTAGGCAAGCCATCCTACTTCACCATTTAGGTGTGGAAGGACATCGCTTATAAGAAGACCTTCCTGAAATCTCTTTAGGAATGGGTGATGGTCAGCCAAGCAATGTTTATGAAATGACTATGCAGATGCTAGATTTACGGTTTACTACTAAAGTGAATGTTGTGCTAGAAAGGCATACATTTCTTTGTCGTACACAAAAAATAGATGAAGATATTGGGACATATGTTGCCGCTTTGAGCGGTCTTTCACTAACTTGCCATTTTGAAGGTTTGGGAGACTCTCTCATACGCAACCAAATAGCGAGGTGTACTAATAACAAGAGAGTACGTGAAAAATTACTTATTAAGGATCCAACAATATATGAAGCGATTCAGATTGCCAAAGGTTTAGAGCATACTGATTTGTGGATACAAGAAATGGAAAAGTGTACCAATTCCATAATATAGAAAGATCCAGTTACAAAAGGGGCTGAAGTCCAAGCATGTGTAGTGAAACAGATTATTAAACCTCATAATAAGCCTCCCAACAAATTTAATGACACTCCTCGTGCAAACACTGCTGCTCCAGCAAGGATTGTTACGTGCTATTGCTGTGGTGCTCCTGGACATATAGCTTCCAGTCTCAAATGTATGGCCAGAAATGTATTATGTAGAGCTTGTGGGAAGAGGGGTCATCTTGCCAAAGTTTGCTGGACTAAGACTCAATTTGGTAAGATGCAAGAAGTGGACGACACGTGTGAGAATATTCAGGAATTGATGTTATGTATCGATGACTACGATGTTTCTGAGGTCCCTCTAGAGCAGAGGCGTTTCTAACTTCTTGATGCCGAGACCCCCTTGTCAATTTTTTTTTAGCCATAAGGACCCCCCTCCTGACAAAAACTTCTAGAACCTGGTACTCATCATCAACTATCCACAACCATAAATGCCACCAATTCCCACACCACATCATTTTTACAGTGGGGAAATAAAATTAAACCGTATTTAGCAAACCAAAGGTCAATGAGCATGGGGGTGTAGTCAAAGGTGTAACTAAAAACAAAGGGCCTCATTTATGAGTAATTGGGGTAGGGCAGCACCGCAATTCTTGTTGCTGAGCTGCCCTATGCCAATGTGAAAGGGCAGGAATACACTGTATTTATGAAATATGGCGCATTCCTGTCCTTTCCCCTTGCGTTGTCGCACAAATTGCTGCCTAGCACCAACAGAGGCAGGATTGTTTTGGGGCTGGAAGGGGCACCTTCCTTCACAAAAATGATCCTGAGAGGCATTATCCTCTTTCTATGTGTGCTGCAGAATGTAGCACACATGGAAAGAGGAAAAAACGAGTAGAAATTAAAACATTTTTCCTCGTTACTCCTCGCTTGGGGAGGCGTACGCTTTTGGCACTGCCCCAGGTTTACATGACATTGTAAATATGGGGCAACATCAAAATCCATGAGTGTTGCATGGGAACCCCACCGAAGTGGTCGGTGCAGGTAAGCATGGTGGGGCTGAGTGTGGGTGAGTTGACAGACATCGACGAAGTAAAATAATATTTAAAAAAAGAAACCCACTTACCTTGCAGTTGCTGCATCACTGGCTCAGCGATGCGACGAGCGCAAGATAAGGCACACGCCCACTGTGACATCGGACGGCCGGGGGCCCTCCGCCACATAGAACGGGTTAATACAACGTGTCAGACAAATTTAATGGAAAGGTATCCCGAGGTCTTTTCTGACACTTTGGGTGATCTCAAGAATTTTTCACACAAGATTATCTTTAAAAAAATGCAATCCCTACCGTGCATAAAGTCAGAAATTTACCGTATTTGATGAGAGATGCATTACAAGACGAACTCAAAAAATTGCTTGCACAAGGTATTATAGAGCCTATTCAAGCCTCCTGAGTGGTTTGCTCCCATCGTGGTTGCACCTAAGGATAGGGGGAAAATGCGCTCATGTGTGGACTTGCGCGACTTAAATAAGAACATTTGGGTTGATAGGCAACCTTTACCCAACATTTCTGAGATTTTGACATGTATGGATGGTGGTGCCATCTTTAGTGTAATCGATATGTCTGCAGCATATCATCAGATTGAGCTAGATGAGAAATCAAGACCTCTCACTTCATTTGTTACACCACTGGGGGCATTTCGCTATAGCAGGATGCCATTCGGCCTAGCATCTGCCTCAGCGGTGTTTCAGAGGGTGATGCAACGAATTGTTGAAGGCATGAGTGATGTCTTGTGTTTTTAGGATGATTCGTTGATTGTGGGAAAAAATAATGTACATCGTGATGTGGTAATTGAAGTGATCTTCAAGAGAATGAGGAGTAATGGGCTGACCATAAAAAGAGAAAAGTTTCAATTAAAGAAAAATTGTGTAACATATCTGGGCCACAAAATATCTAGAGATAGTATCAAGCCTAAGAAAAGTATTGTTTCTGCCATCAAAGATGCTCCCACTCCTCATAATAAGGACCAGTTTAAGTCATTTCTGGCCTTAGCAGAATAGTGTTCAAAGTTCGTTAAGGGGTTCACAGAAATAGTTGAACCTCTGAGGATGCAAATGAAGAAGGGAGTTGTATTTGAGTGGAATGATAACTGTGACCGTGCATTCAACAAGATAAAGAATTGTATTGTGGAAGCTCCTACCCTTGGTAATTTTAATGTCAAGGCTAAAACCTTCATTACAACTGATGCCAGTGCAATTGGAATTTGGTGCAGTCTTGACTCCGGTGTGTGATGGAGATAAAAAATCATCGGATTTGCATCTAGAAGGTTGCGTGATGCAGGAATTATTGTATTCGGTAATTGAAAAAGAAGTCCTGGCATGTTGTTGGGGCATAAAGCACTTTAGATATTTTGTTTGGGGTTTACCATTTAAACTCCGTACAGATCACAAGCCCCTAGTTCATTTATTTAAAGGAGTCAGAGTCTTAGAGGGTAGTATTACTCCCAGAATTTCCAGGCGGATGCTGTCGGTACTTGAATATAACTTTGTGGTTGAGTATGTTAGAGGGTGCAGAAATGATGTAGCTGACTATTTGTCAAGGATGCCAATAGAAGAGATTGATACAGATGTGGATGATGTTATTGGAGAGGTGTTTAAGAGTAGTAGTGAGGAAGCTGCTTTTAATAAACAAGAATGGAGGGATGCTATGTTAAATGATGATATCCTGTAGCATGTAGTAAGGTGTGTGTCGGAGGGATGAAACGAAAATCTAATTGAAGATGTTCGCTTTAGAAGTTATCACCATGTGGAAGGTGAATTAAGTGTCTGTAATGGAATATTATTGAGAAGGTGTCAGTTTGTCCCACCGGTTGGACTAAGCAGTAAAATTGTGAACATTGCCCATGAGGGGCATCTAGGAATAAATATGACTAAGAGAAGGGTGTAACAGTCATTTTGGTGGTCCAGTATGGATGGTGACATAGAGGAAGTTGTGAAGGAATGCTGTGCATGTGCCCAAGCTAGTTTAGACAACCTTCTTTAGCATGTATGTCATTTCCCAAGCGCCCATGGGAAAGAGTAGAAATTGATATTTTGGGCCCAATCTCTAAACCTGGGTCACGTAGCAAGTTCTTAATAGTTCTGGTTGATTATCATTCCAAATGGATTGTGGTCGAAACCACGGAGTGTATGAATACACAAAGAGTGATTGCATTTATGGAGAGAGTGTTCTTGAATGAGGGAGTTCCGAAAATATTAGTATCAGATAACAGTGTTCAACTAGTGTTAAAGGATATGCAAGAATTTCTGTGCAAACTTGGAATCAAACACAAAAGAGTTGCTATGTTCAGGCCTCAAGCTAATAGCTTAGTTAAAAGAATTAACCACTTAATAATGGAAAATATCCAATTGTCACTTTCTAATGGATTGTCATGGTAAGAAGAACTTAAGAAGCTTGTCTGGTCGTATAGCGTGATACCGCACTCTATGACTGGTGTCGTGCCATTCATTTCTCTTAAAGGACGTGAGCCCGTTGTTAAGGAAGTTCCTGGATGGCTGTAGGATAGAGTTTGTGTGTGGGACGATCGGGCCGTTGTAGAAAGAGATGTGGCACAACGACAGTTGGCTGCGGCGAGGTATTATGATGCTAGAAAGAGTGGTGGAATTGTCATAAAAGGAGACAGCAAATTCTCTAAACCAATGCAAGTGAGAACTGTAAAAAAAAAGACATTGTCATTCTGACTGATGGTTCTGCTTGGAGCACTGGAATTGTTTGTAAATGTTGTGCTCCTTTACCTGTTCTTGATAACTAATGATTTAGTGACATTTTGTAAATGTATTATTGTTTAAGGGCTGTATAAATGGGGGGAGATGTGTGGAGTTATCCTACATATAATGGAATGTTAAGCCTGTTGGCAGGCTGGAATGTTATCCTTTGAAAAGTATTGGAGTTGCTTGTAGCTGTGAAGCTTAGCTGGATGTACCTGTGATTACTCCACAATAAAGTTACTTTGTCTTCTTAAACTGGAAGTGGATCTTTACAGTATCTAACTTGCTTAATACTATATAGCTAAAACCAACAAGCACATGTAAAAGTGGTAATTTGGTTATGAAAAATAGGGAATTTAAGATATCACCAAGGTTTTGGACTGTTACTCTTGGTATGGCAAAAAGTAGGAGGGATTAAATTAAAGAAGGTTAATTAAGGGATAATACGTTAAGTTTCCCCTTGCCAGGGCACCCTAGGTTGCTTAGCAGTACCGCTCTAGAAGTACACAGTTCATTCACATCTCTGCATCTGTCATCAATAGAGTTATGTTTTTAAGACTTCTCCACTCTTGTTTGCTTTCATGTTCATGCCACTTTACTATGTTGTTTACTTCCTATCCTGTTTGCCCCTGGTGTCTACAGTGATGCTTGTATCGCTGTGATATTCTGCAGGATTTACATAAAAGCCTCTTTGTTAATGCGGTATGCTACAAACTTGCACAGTACATATACTTTTGTACTATACCTGCTATATAGATGGTACATCAAAATGATTTTCCCTCATCAGCTAGAAAACCAGTTCACCATATTATTCATGCTTCTTTTATTATGTCAAAGTCATTCCTGGCAGTGTCTTGCTCTCTTTCTTCAATACCCGATAGCCCAGCTTTGGTCTACCTTGTGGCAAACCATATCATTAGTCCAGGATAGTGTTGTACAGTTCATACTTTCTCAGTGAACAACATAAATGTACAAACTGTGCGAGACTGAGTCCATGAACACCATCAGGATATGTTTCCCTGAGCGCAGATTAGCTCGCAGAGAAACATCTGTATCCCTAACCTAGCAAGGTCACAGGTGGTATGTGTAACCTCAGAACATGACAACCCCTACTCCCTAAGGAGATTGTGGAAACAGATCTAAAACCCTTTCGTTTAGTAACTCATGCATGCCCAAAGGGAGACACAAGAAATACTCAAATTGGCACGTCAAAATAGTAGGAGAGTAGGATCTGCACTTATGTTGCCCCCACTTTTTTTCTGATGTATACACTGGTTTCTGGCTATAGTCTGTCTGGGTCCCTGCTAATCAGGGCCCCAGTCTCTCTGTTCTCTCTAAACGACTTGGTGTGCATATTAGATGCACTAGTGATTGGATACTGTGGTACCTTATGAGCCCCTAGTATATGGTACCTTAGGTACCTAGGGCATTGGTACTTTACAGGCCTACCAGTGGCTGAAGCATGTATTATGCCACCCCTGGGAAGCAGACTCAATCTGACACCACAGGCCTGCTACTGCAGCCTGTGTGAGGTAGTGTTAGCACTCCTCACAGAGGTATAGGTTCCTATGTCTCACCATACACACACATATAAACCTATCAGCCACCCCTATGGCAGGCCCTATCAATCCTGAGGGCAGGGTGCTTGGTTTACTATGTGAGGGGGTGCCTCTGCCTGAGCAGGGCCTCTCTGCAGCTGGCAGGGTCTATTCTCTGTGGCTGTTTGTGGATGCGGTTAAACCATATACTCTTAAGTGCATTATAACCTTGCGGTAAATGCTAACTTTGGAATGACTGCATCAAAACATGTCGTGTTTGGTGTCAAACAACTTGGAATCATACCCCCACACCAGTAACTGGTGTGGGAGTATGATCCCACCCTTCTAGAGGGGATGACATGTACCCACTGTACTAAACGACAGAAATCCTATAGAGCCCTGGCATCACAAAATGGATGCCACCAGCACAGACACTGGGCTGCCCTCCTGCTGCTGACTGAAACTCGCAGTGGAGGAGGCCCAACAAAAGGCATCCTGTCACAGGGAGGTGTCACCACCTTCCAGACAGGATTTAGTGTATTGGAGCTGGGTGGGTGCACTCCTAGAGTGCTTTGAAGTCCTGCACTGGGGGAGCAGTAGGCTTCTCTGTGCATATGCCAGCTCAAACTGGTTCAGGGGCTACCTGCCCCTGCTCTGGCGCGAAACTGGACAAAGGGAAGTGGGTGTAACCACCCCCTCCCCTGACCCTCCTAGAGGAGTGGACATAGAGCTAGTCCCTCCCCTATCTTCACTATAAGATAGCAAGCATTGCCATTGCAATTCAGATAACCATGGACAACGCTCTACAAAGAAGAATCCTGGCCCTTCGACGTTCCACTACCTTTGGAAGACAGAAGAATCTCCCTTGGAGTCAAGTAGTGACTCCCCTGCTTGGCAGGCACCAAAAACCTTAATCAACAGTTGCAATCTTTCCCGCTCCCGCCAGAGTTCAAAGTCCCTGCTGCCCCGGAAGGGGATTTCCTGACATTTCGACGGCCATTGTGAGTCTCCAGCGAAGCTGTGGCGAGTGGACCCCACGAGTGACGAGGAACAGCAATACCTGGGGACCGTGCACTATTGTCGAGTGCAAACCCTAAACGAACTTGTGCATTGGACCATTTGTGGCCCAAGCCTCCAGCAGGTCTTGCACAAAAAATCAGCGTCCCGAGTGACCGTGGGCTCCTGTGAAGCGTTTCCTGAAGAGGCGTCTTCACGATCACTTGCCCGTTGGCTAGTGGATCCCCCGAAGACTTTTCTATCAACTCAAAGGGCTCTCCTGGTTGCTCCAGGCCTGCCCTCACTTACCCTTGCTGGGTGAGTCCCTCAGACCTTGCTGGTCTGCACCATCGACTTTCTTCAGTCTACACAAGACTTGCAGTTGCCAAGGATTGTTTGCTCCAATCCGGTTGCCGACACCGCCATCAGCTGCAGACGTTGTGGCACACTCCAAATCCAGCCGCTGGTCATCATCGATCTCTCCTGGACCTCGTGAGCGAAGAGTCAAAACACCATCGATGACCTGAAATCACCCGACATCCGTGGTCATCCATCTTCCTGGCCACCGGTCACTGGCAAGTGACTTTGAACACTGTCCCTTCAATTTTCAAGTCTTCTCCATCTTGAATCCAGGCTTGGATTCCACCGGACACTTCTTCAGACGACGCAAGCAGCAAGTCTTCTTTGGTCTCCATAGAAAACAGCGACGAGACCCGATGCGACCCGACACCAAAAGACTCCTATGCACCCGGCTTCCCTGGGTGAGGTAACTCGTGCACTCCGGTGCCCAAGTGCGTGTTGGCCCTGGAAGTTCTTACCTTGTAAGTGGCTTGCTTGTAGACTTCCTCGAAGTACCCTAGAACTTTAAAAATCTAACCTTGACTTGCACCATTATAACCAATAGGGAACCCGCGGCTGTGTTCACACACTGCACGCGTCTCCCGTGGGCCTGTTTCTTACCTGCTAACACTGCAGTAGTGAAGCCCCAGCGATTCCCCATGCCCTAGGCCTTGTCATTTTGCAAGTCGACATCCTTATACCATTTTCTTAGTATATGGTCTGGTACGCCCCTAGGGCTCCAGCCACATTTGTGCTTAATTTATTGTGAAACTTTGACATTTGAATGTGTACCTGGTTTCTAATCTCATAAGGAGATTCGTAGAGTGGGTCTAGTAATAAATACATATATATTTGATATATATACCTGTGTGGTTTCCTTTCATTTGGTAATTCATTTACATTCCTCTGAGACTTAGCCTGAAGGCTGCTCTCCACAGCTACCACTAGGATAGCTTTCTTTAAAAGGTTGTCTTAAACCTATCTACACTAAGAGTCGAATTGGACTGGTGCAAGGTGGCCACTATAACTAGTGACCAGCATATGCCAGGCCAACTTCTCACAAAAATGTATTGAGGCATTAAGATTCATGTGCAAAATACATGTGCTGCTATAATCAATAGAAGGAACCAGCATCACGAGAATGGTAAAGAAAATGAACTGTCCAATCATGGTGCTGTTACATAGATTATATGCTTGCATATAGGTACAAATATATCTGTGTTACTAAATAGCACTCCCTACCCTAGTGTGCCTAGGGTGGGTAACTGTGCTAGAATCCCGGTAGGGTGATCTAACTCCCCAGTTACCTGTGAGTATGTTTCATCTGGGAACCTGTTTTGGTGTAGAGCTGGGCACCATGCTTCTCAGGAGGTAAACAGGATTCAGCCGGGCTGCAAATCTGGTATTGGGCGACCTTGACAGTGTCAGCAAAATGCTCTTGTAACTACACATAGGAGTGATGTCATTTATATAATAAACTACACCCATGTTACTATGCTGAAGTCCCAGTCAGGCTGTCATTATGGATTCTATTCTGACAAAGCTGTCGCAGAGCAAACAATAACAAATAACATTTTGCACAGTGAACTTTAGCTGCCGTACAGAATGTTCAAGGCTCTGATAATATGCCTATGAAGATGTGCAAATATAAGCAGTTATTTCATGGAACTTTATTCATGCAAGCACATGGTTGTCAATATCAACGTTCAAGAAAAGATGCCAACTTTACACATGAAAATGTAAAATGGTGGTGTTCCTGGCCGGACCGAATGTTATCACATAACAGTAAAGCTTATGAGACAATTGAGATTTAGGCTGGATTTGGCTGCTCTAATCCTTCCTGGTTCCAAAGAAGAGGGAGAAGCTGAAAAGAAAGTTATCTTTGTTGAGCCGAAGGAATAGTGCGGTCACTCATCCCCTGGTGTCCCTTAAACAAGCAGGAAGGTATACAGGCACCCTGTCTGAAAAAAGTGGGAATGGAAAATAGATATGGGTATCAGCTGCATATAAATGTCCTGAAACCTGAAAGAAGAGAGACATCTAAGAAACTGGATCGTGTATGAAGTGAACAATATAGGCTCAAGAAAAAAGTCCTTAGGATCACTATAAGATACTGAACTCCAAGATGAAAAAGAGACTTTTAATGAGAATAGTCACCCTGATCATTGGAAGAAACTCGGTGGGGGGGGGGGTCAGTATCAGAATTGGTACAGCTCAGGAATATGGTGGAAAGTCAACCTCCTATGTCCCTTTTACTACGATCTGAACAGACGTTATAAATATTTCTCACCTAAAACACAGAAGTGGAGATCCGGATGTGGGGATGAAAAGTCGAGATACAGCATCAGAAAATACCCTTGTTTGGAGGAAAAGATGAACTATGTGCAAGGGAGATATATTGAATCGAGTGATAACAAGCACAATTATTTCTGTGTGTGTGTGTTATGTTAAAAAAACACTTAAGAGCACATACCTGGCGATGTTTAGGAATGTACAATCCTACTTGCTGATTTTCAGAACCACTAGAGAAATGTACACAACAAGAAGACTATTAGCCAGGTCACAATATGAACTCAGCAATAGATGGGGTTCCCTATGGTTGGAGGAGGACGTCTAATCAAGATGTCAGGACTCATATGTTGCAAAAAGAAACCACACTAAACGAAAGAGGAACATAACAGTGTAATTTGTAGCAGTTTTGGGGAGGAATCGAGTGACAGCAGAACAACCGAAGAGCAACGGACACAATTTCCACGCGTGGAGTCCCGCTGAATTTGGAGTTGAGCCTTAGCTGACTTGAAAACCGAAATTATGCATCTCACAAGAGCTTCCATGCTATTTTTGAAAGCACCACTACTCTAATTATCCTTTTATATGGTCCTATGTTGCCACCTTGGATTCCCAGCACACACCAAAGTGATGGAAGGAATTTTTATATGAATCTTAGCCATTGGCAATTGTTTGGCCCGCATTGCACTCCATTTGTTTCATCCAAGGCACCACTAAAGAGAGAGACCAGGCATGTCTGTCTTGGTCGTGCTCCAATAGGGACAGTCCTGGTGAAACTGCTAAGCCAGGTCTTCTGTAGAAGTCAAAACAAGCAACCACAGACACAATCAACTTACTTAGGTCTCATCAATGAGGAATAGGTTGAGCCCTGTGGCATAGCGAGCACAGAGTCCACTTTTGGTATACCCTTCAAACTTCTGGTTTCAACTGCAACAAACATCATCTTGGATTTGGCTACACTAGGAGATGCAGACGTTGGAGTGCAGCAAGTTTTGCTTCCTCCCCTCACTTTTTTCTGCTTCCTTGTTCCACCAGGGTTCGAGTTCCATCGCAGGGCCGGTGTCCCACTAGTCACTGCTGCTTCATAACACTGAATGCTGTCCCATTTGACCTCTGTGAGCAAAGTAAAACTTGCAAATGCCTGACATGAGGAACGGGACATCCCAAGAGAATGCAGTGAAGGTGGGAGAGTGGGGTGTTGAATAGTGAAAGATATACCAAGGTATAAGATAGTACAGGTATAGTAGGCTCAGGGCGAATGTAGTTGTAGACACTGATAGTGCTGTATTAATTGGGTGTTCTTACTGAATTCAGCCTGTTTTGCAGAGAGCAAGTTATGATA
Organism: Triturus cristatus; assembly: GCF_964204655.1. Lineage (NCBI taxonomy): Eukaryota > Metazoa > Chordata > Amphibia > Caudata > Salamandridae > Triturus > Triturus cristatus. The sequence goes on along the minus strand of NC_140583.1, from coordinate 616,253,071 downwards.
GTTTCAATACTGGAAGAGTTGTGAAAGAAAGGTTCATTCTATTATGTTAGTTAGGTAGGGCACGAGGGAATTGAGGGATATATAGAAAGGAATTATAAAAAGCATCTGAAGCATGGGATCTTAGGTTCTTCACTAACTGTAGGAACATCCTGTGTCACCCATCAGAAGCTCTCGCAAGTTTTAGCTAGCATGGTTTCAATTTTGTGGTCTTTCCACTTTATTCTTTTTCTTTTTTTCCGATCCTAATAACATCGAGAGTCATCCAAAATCCTTGCCAGTCTGTGCTAATTCCTTTGGCCTCAGTAACATATTGTAAAAGCACCACACACTTTCTGGATATTAGGGAAAGAAAAAGCCTAACAAGCATCAGCAAAGCCAACATATCTGGTGTTTACTGCCACTCTATTGGCTTTGCCATGTAAAAAAAAGTTTTTGTAAAGCTTTATAACAAAACATTTAAAAATTGCTGCCCATGCATGCACATGAGAACGGACACTTAGGCTGAAGTATTTGAATATTTTAGTAATAAAATGTACAAAAACCAGTCAATGATGGCTGAACTTACATACACATGCAGCCATTTTAGAATGGGAAGTGCACTTAAGTGTGGCCATTTTGGAATGGGTTATAGTTCAGTTTCCATACTTGACAGCCAATTGTAGTGCATGCACGGAAGGCTGCACATTTCAAATGGTGGCAATGTCCTTGCAGCCGTTTCACGAAAGCTACAAAACAGTGTCAACTATTGAAATAAATATTAAAAAAAGAAAAGAAAAATGTTTAAAAACAACACCCAGTCGCCCCACATGTCCCTGGTACTTAAATGAAGATGTTTCTTTAAAGGTGACAACTTTGTGCTTTGGCAGAATGCTGTCACTCATAGAGAAAGGAACAAATGATCAAGTGAACATACCCAATGGCTGTGCTGTATCCTGTCGTGAGCTGAAGCTAAATGTGAAGGACAGTTGAACTGACCAATGAATGAAGAGGACTGACTGAAAGCTCCTATAGGTAAGTGTAGATAAATAATACATTTTAGAAAAATCTAAATGGCAAAAGGTTTTGCCTAACGTCAGACCTAAAAATAATCATCTGAAGAAGCCCCAGCTGGTTAAGTATCTTTCCCCTTGCTGGTAAAAATATCATTCACTTTCTGAAAACTGAAAGTATTAGTGAATAAAGAAGGCTCCCTATGCATGGTTTTATAAATGATTGAACTTTGTTTATTTTTTATATAACTCGCTGAGGTGAAATGTTCTGCTAGGCTCCCATTCAAACTATGGGAAACACCAGCATCCCTTTCTTGAACCTGGTGGGAATGTGGTATTATAAAACTTAATAGGAGCAGGGTAGATTTGTTGACACTTGGTCGACAGCTGCTTTGAAGGTACACAGAATACTACAGTAATACACAATTACGACTGTTATTCATGGCATCATCAGCACGCGCCTATGCAAATGGAACTTTCTTCATTATATGCTTATGCTGTGGGCTAAGACCAAGTATAACATCGTTATTTTTGTGAGTTGTCCATGTCAGCTACCTTAGCGCATATTTGAGGTGCTTCAAAAAGTCCCATGTTTGCTGCCGAAGAAATCGCATGAAATGTGGTCTGTCTGGGATATCCTGCCTAGTATAAATCTTAGCAAATGTGCATCTAAAGCTCGGCTATTAACTAAACAAATTTGCTCTTCTATGCATAGATTTTATTAAGTTATAATTTCAAAATATTTTTGCATGCGTAGTCAAAGTAAATAGTTTGTGGAAAACGTGGTTAAAGCAATAGCTTAATATAGACTCGAAAAGCAACAGATATAAAAAGGTGCATCATCACAGCCCGCCTCACCAAAGACCTGGTTCATCCCACTCCTGTCCTGCTCAGAACAGTCATCAGTTTCACTCTGCACCTCATCGCGCAATAAGAACAACCACACCAAATATTGGCACTTAGCATAAAAGGTCACTTTATTAAGCCAGGAAACATAAATTAGAATCTTGCTACAATAAACATTCTTGGAACAAAAGCCCCAATGTCATTACTCTTGAAACTTTTTGCTATCCAACCAAATATCCCCACATCAAAAATACCCCATGAAATGCACAATCCCAATCAACCATTCCAACGCCCCTCCCCCACCCCAGAAGGAAGGATAAGCCCTCTCCAGACCATCCAACCCCCAAGAAAAAACGCCCCCAAAGGAAAATCAGCGAACCAGGAAAATGCTACCTGACCTAATGTGACTACATATATATATATATATATATATCATGTGAACAAGGCTCAAGGGGAGCCGAAACGTTATGGCGACAAACTTGCAGTTAAGCTAATAAATTATCGCACAAAGAAGTTGGTCCGTGTTTGTGTTTTCTGACCAGAGGCTACGAGGAGGCAGCCCTGCCAGGGGAGCAATTCAACTGATATATATATATATATATATATATATATATTACCTACTGGCGGTCGCCAGTAGGTAGTTATAGTTAGGACCCCTTTTCCATAGGAAATCCGCAACATTCTATTTTGAATAACTTTGGCGCCGGTCGATGAATCCTCGCGAATTTCTCAAAATAGGTGGAGCGCTACGCTCCGCTCCTACCCTGAAAGTCTCGGGGGGATCCGTCAAGCGGGGGCTGAGATAAAAGGGGGGTCCCAAAACGCGTTTTTCCCATGCATTTTTCCATAGGACCTTTAGAACGAGCTACAGCCCGAACGGCTGAACAGAATTACTCGAAATTTGGCAGAGAGGTAGTCCCTAGGTCAAGGAAGTGCCTTTTGTAGGTTTGGTGTAAATCTGTTCAGTAGATTCTGAGAAAATAGCCTTTAAATCAATATATATATCTGAGCCCGCTTACGGTACGCTTACCGTAAGCGTACGGTGGCGTGCGCGAGCGCGATTCTGATTGGCTCTTAGATCTTAGTAAACATTCGAATCGGCCGAAACCAGGAAGCGGCGGCCGCCATTTTGTGTATTTCACTCAGAAAAAAAAGAGTGAAAACAAGAAAAGGGGGCAATGAGGAGAGTTACAGACCCCCTTACATGTGTGAGGGGGTCAAAGAAGGACTGTAAAGTACAAAGAAAACATTTATTGATTTTAAAAAAAATCACGGGGTACGCGTACGGTAAGCGTACGGTAGAAAAAAACAAAAAAAAATGAAAATCAGATTTAAGTGTTTAGATATTAGGGGGCTCTAAAAAGAGCCGTTGTGTTTATGAAATGATTTTTTAGTGGTACCTACAAGTAAGTACCGATGCAGAGTCTAAGGTTCAAGAGGAAGACTCTGTTCCCTTCATCATTGAAGTGCACACCATCTCCTCTATAAATGTCTTGCATGTCATAACGCAAGTTGTTGTGGTAAATGGCACCCATACCATAGTCACGGAGGAAAGCAGAAACAGATTTGTTGACGTGCTTTCTTGCTTTGTCATCGCACCGCGTGCCCACCGTGCGTGCACGGCACTAACTGCGTAAAGTGGGCGCGCGGTGCGCGAAGCGCACCGCGTGCTCACTGTGCGCGCACGGTGCGCGAAGCGCACCGTGCGCGCACGGAACGAACTGCGTTAAGTGGGCGCGCACGCCACGAATGGAGTAAAGTAACTTAGCATTTAAAAAACCGTACAAATTCACTGAAAAAACCATAGGTTTCACACACGTTATAGTTAGGAATTAGCATTTAAAAAACCTTGCAAATTCACTGAAAAAACCATAGGTTTCACACATGTTATAGTTAGCGGAAATTTTACTGATAAAAAACCAATGAAATTCCCCCGTTATAGTTAGTGCAGGCAACTATAACTCACGCGACCGCAATCTTCTGCTGATGACATATGTGTCTTTATGAAAAAAAAATATTTGTAATATATGTATAGCTAAAAATGTATGGAAGAAGACATGGGCAAATAAGTGTCTAAATACAGTATTAGCATCAGCAGAGGATTGCGGTCGCGTGAGTTATAGTTGCCTGCACTAACTATAACGGGGGAATTTCATTGGTTTTTTATCAGTAAAATTTCCGCTAACTATAACATGTGTGAAACCTATGGTTTTTTCAGTGAATAAATATATATATATATATATATATATATATATATTACCTACTGGCGGTCGCCAGTAGGTAGTTATAGTTAGGACCACGTTTCCATAGGAAAACCTCAACATTCTATTTTGAATAACTTTGGCGCCGGTCGACGAATCCTCGCGAATGTCTCAAAATAGGTGGGGCGCTACGCTCCGCTCCTACCCTGAAAGTCTCGGGGGGGTTCGTCAAGCGGGGGCTGAGATAAAAGGGGGGTCCCAAAACGCGTTTTTCCCATGCATTTTTCCATAGGACCTTTAGAACGAGCTACAGCCCGAACGGCTGAACAGAATTACTAGAAATTTGGCAGAGAGGTAGTCCTCAGGTCAAGGAAGTGCCTTTTGTAGGTTTGGTGTAAATCTGTTCAGTAGATCCTGAGAAAATAGCCTTTAAATCAATATATATATCTGTGGAAGCTTACGGTACGCTTACCGTGCGCTTACGGTAAGCTTACGGTAAGCTTACGGTACGCGTACGGTGGCGTGCGCGAGCGCGATTCTGATTGGCTGTTAGATCTTAGTAAACATTCGAATCGGTCGAAACCAGGAAGCGGCGGCCGCCATTTTCTCTCTCGAACTGTCAGGGGGGTGAATAAAAAAGGTGGATAATGTGAAAAGGGGGCAGGCTCGACAGTTCCTGACCCCCTAGCCTTGGTCAGGGGGTCCCAGAAGGACCCTCAAGGGCAAAAATAAAAAAAAAATTATTTTTCGAAAAATCGCCGTATGCGCGTAGCGTACGCGCACGGCGACCTGCGGAATTACGCGTACCGTGCGCGCACGGAAAAAAAAAATTTGCGAAAAGGGAAGCTTAAAAAAAAATAAAAAAAATTGTGAGGTAAGGTTGGCTCTTATAAGAGCCGTTGGGTTCATACAGGGATGGAGGAAAGAAAGAATGGGAGTATTATGAGCGTCTACAAACATGCTGGTCTATCTTATTGTTAATAAGGGGAAGACTGACCTCCCCAAAAGCAATAAGACCACCACATTTTGTACACCTCATTTCAACACTCGCAAATCGAGGGTTGATGTCCAAAGGAAAAGAAGAAGGTGATGCTCCAACAACAGAGGAAGGGCTCAGCTGAGCTGCCGATGATGTACTCGGCTGAGCATCTGAGGCTGGGCTCTGGTGACTTACTGAAGAGTTTTCTCCAGTATGTCGAGCAAAGGTCCTTGGGTGTCTGTCCTGAAGGTGTCTCATCATAGAGTGATTTCCAAAGGAATATTTCCTACTTGGATTTCCTCTTGATAAAACACGATCACAAAGTATGCAAGTGACCTTTGGAGCATTGACCTTTTTCTCCCCCTCTGGAAAAGTGAAATACTCCCATACAAAAGAAGTCTTTTGTTTCCTCCTTCTCTGGATCATGGTGGTGCTGCTGGCCTCACTCTCAGAAGAGCTCTGCTGTTCTGCCATTGTATCCCAATGTCAATCCAGCTCCTGCTCCTAGAGAATCACAAGCAGAAATGAGGGGAATGGGTGTGGTGTGGGAAGAATCTGGAACTGAAAGTAGTATCAACCAATGAAAAGTGTTCTTTCAAGCAGTAAAGAGGGGAATGGGTGTGGTGTGGGAAGTTTCTGGAAGTGAAAGTAATTTCAACCAATAAAAAGTGTTCTTTGTAAGTCACATGGCCTACCGTGCGCGCACGTGACGCTTACGGTGCGCTTACGCAGCGCTTACGTCACTTTCGCGCATGCGCATTACACGCCCCTGCGTAACCGCGACGTTGCTTCCGGGTGTACGCGTACGGCACGCACGTATCACGTATCGCGCATGCGCATTACACGCCCCTGCGTAACCGCGACGTTGCTTCCGGGTATACGCGTACGGCACGCACGTATCACGTAGGCGCGCTGCACTAATTACGTCCAGAGCGCGTAGCGTCAGCTTACCGTACGCGTATTTTACAAGCGCGTAGCGTCAGCTTACCGTACGCGCACGGAAAAAAATGCATTAAAAAAAACCTTTCGATAATGCAGGATATAGTACACAAATTATTAAAAAAAGGCTTACAAAAAATGAAATAAAAAAAAATTGCATTAAATTATAATAAAAATATAAAATCGAAATAAAAAACCACTATCCACATTGACCCCACCCCCTGTGCTTTTGGTGGCGTTAAGTGGGCGTGCACGCCACGAATGGCGTAAAGTAACTTAGCATTTAAAAAAACGAAAAAAATAAACTGAAAAAACCATAGGTTTCACACACGTTATAGTTAGGAATTAGCATTTAAAAAACCTTGCAAATTCACTGAAAAAACCATGGGTTTCACACACGTTATAGTTAGGAATTAGCATTTAAAAAACCTTAGAAATTCAGTGAAAAAACCATAGGTTTCACACACGTTATAGTTAGGAATTAGCATTTAAAAAACCTTAGAAATTCAGTGAAAAAACCATAGGTTTCACACATGTTATAGTTAGCTGGACATTTTACTCGTAAAAAACCAATGAAATTGCCCCGTTATAGTTAGTTCAGCTAACTATAACTCGCGCGCCCGCAATGCACTGCTGATGACGTCACATATTACATCACTCATGACATGGTCAGTGACATCACTCATGACATCACTGATGACATCTCAAATGACATCACTCATGACATCACTGATAACATCATCCTTGTGATAGAGTGGCAGACCTCCTCTTCCCCTAATATAACCTTTGACACACACATTCAAAAATAGAGACTAAAATTTACAAAACAATGGACATACCAATAACAGTTACAACAACCTCTTCAGTAATTCTAAGATCCACATACACATCCACTCATTCACCAACAGTCCAATACAGTCACTCATACATGTACTCACTCATCATATGTACTCATACACCTATACATCCTGTTACACAATGCCACTCATCCATAGAGCAACTCACACACATAGTCACTCATGCTAATAAAGAATCAAACATACATTTACTTGCATATACAGTTATACACACACCACCACACTTACTTCTACGGAAACTTACACATACTTAGTCTTTTAAACAATCACTTATAGAAACACATACTGATTCATACAGGAACTCTTTCAATCTCTCACATATAATCACATATATACACCAATAGTCACATATACTAGTTTTAAACATATGTAGTTACTCATAAAGACACTATTGAGACAGTCATTCACTCACTAACACACCCATACACACACTCATCCACCCATGCAGTCCTGCACACATGCTCTGTTCAACACATACATGCACCTATGCACTACGTAATACCCCCCACCGAACCATGCAGACACTCAGACTGATACTCAAAAAACCAACTAATAACCTATATAGACACCCATGTAGCTACTCACCAACCCATGCAGCCACTTATACACAAAGTGAGAGACTGATACAGATATTTACATATTTAAACATTACTCACTAAGCCATGTATTCACTATGATACACCTAATCAGTCAGTTACACAATCAATTTTTCAAAAACAAATCATCCATTTAGACACTTATATACCCATTTATTCTTCCATCGACCTTGAGATATACATATATAAAACATATTTAATTTTCAGAAAAACACACATTCACGGGATGATGTCATCAGTGATGTCATCAGTGATGTCATTTGAGATGTCATCAGTGATGTCATGAGTGATGTCACTGACCATGTCATGAGTGATGTAATATGTGACGTCATCAGCAGTGCATTGCGGGCGCGCGAGTTATAGTTAGCTGAACTAACTATAACGGGGCAATTTCATTGGTTTTTTACGAGTAAAATGTCCAGCTAACTATAACATGTGTGAAACCTATGGTTTTTTCACTGATATATATATATATATTTTTTTTTTGTATTGTATTCTTATAGGGAGGGTGGGCGGGTCACAAAAACAATCTCTTCACAGAATAAAACACCGTTTTCCATAACTGCTGCCTGCTCTGCTCGTGCTGCTAATCCCCACCCCCTGCCTGCCTAGAGCCCTCACGCGCTGTGTGGACTGTTCCACCGCGCGAAATTTCCCAAGGTGGACAGATGCTGGTGCACCGATCCCCTTGGGACCCCATCGCGCAATAAGAACAACCACACCAAATATTTGCACTTAGCATAAAAGGTCACTTTATTAGGCCAGGCAACATAAATTAGAATCTTGCTACAATAAACATTCTTGGAACAAAAACCCCATTGTCATTACTCTTGAAACTTTTTGCTATCCAACCAAATATTCCCCACAAGACTTCTCATCAAAAATACCCCATGAAATGCACAATCCTAATCAACCTTTCCAACGCCCCTCCCCACCCCAGAGGGAAGGATAAGCATGCTCCAGACCATCCAACCCCCAAGAAAAAACGCCACCCAGGAAAACCAGAGAGTTTTCCTGGTCCCCCCCCTTTAAACAAAAATTATGTTTGCTGCCTCAACCTTAGTGGATATTAAAAGAACACCAAAGATTCTCACCCCAAAAATCCGCCAATAGATCTCTCAACTCCATTAAATAGTATGCCTGGCCCATTTGTAACAAGTGCACCCCGTCTTCCCTGAAAAGATGATATTTCGCACCTGTGATATTATCATGAGCTAAAAACTTTATCCCCATTGCAGAACAATACATTTTCATTTCCCAATTGAGTTCCCTGCGAGCCCTTTCCATCGCCGTGTGGTTGCGAGCTCCCCTCCAATGGTGCCTGTAAATAAATTCAGTCCAAGCCAGATTTGTACCTACCCAGTTATTCTTGAGCACCGCCAAGTCCACTTTCATTTTCTTCAAAAGGGATAAACCGGACAGTGCCACAAGATCATTTTCCCCCAAATGGATTATTAATAAATCAGGGAAACCTCTAGCAGAAGACAGCTCAGAGATCATAGGAAATAAATCATCCCACTTCATCCCCCCTTTCCCCTGCCATACAACTTCATGTCCCTTGCTAGGCAAACCAAGAGCTCGGCCATAAATCTGCTGTTGGGCGAAGCTGGCTGACCACTTTACAAACGAATGGCCCACTATCCATGTCCGCCTCTTTGATGATAATGAACTTTTAACACGACATAGCGGGAAAAAAACAAAATGAGTCCACATAGTAAATAACATCTCATTTCCTTACATAACGTGTGCAGCAATCAGATTTCCAACTCCCAATCTTTTTAATGTCATCCAAAACCCAACCCAATCTGTAGGCTTCAGTCGCTGCCCCTATCCGAAAAGAGTGAGTCCCAAAAAGTGCAGGGTTTTTCCCAACAATGACAATGTTTTACGTAAAACTGCAATAGTTGTCCACTAGTAATTTTACTCCCATTCTTGTGAATGAATATGTCCCCACGTTGTAGGCCTAAGGAAACAAAAAATGACTCCCATTCCTTCACTGGACAACAATCCTGCACTCCGCTACCATTTAAAAAGATACAAGTGCCTCTACCCAGCTGATCAGTTTTTGACTTCCTCAAAAGAATCCTAACCTTCCCACCTTGCATTTGAATATCCTCTACCTGCATGCCCTTCTGATCCCGCAGACCTAACAACTCGGAAACTCTAAAAGCGCCACAAAACAGCCAAATCATACAAAGTCTAAAACGTGAAACCTCCCACAAATCATAACAGCACACTGTTAACTGCATTAAAATTTGTTGCAAAATGTGAAAAGTGATTGGCTCACGTAACTCCGAAGAAGAAGAACGTTCCCTCCCCAGACCCTTCAACATACGCCTTAATAAAACATCCCCCGTAAACTCCTGTCCCCACCACAACTGACTATAAAACGAAATGCCGGCCAATTTTTCTGAGATTGTTGTATGAGATAACCCCAAATTGACCAAATGCAAAACAAACTGTAACATAACCTCTCTGATACCCTCTGTAGAAAGAACCATTTTGTGAAACTTAACATAGCTTAAAAACTCCAACCTGGCCTGATGATAACGGCACCTGAAACTTGCCCAGATGAGGATTCAGACCCATCCAAGACCTGTTTATCAGTGCTAACCTGTTTATCAATGCTTGTCGCCTTATTGGATCCCACAGCACCTGAAACCACTCCCACCTGTTCTGCAGATTTACCAAACGCCTCCTCCGCCCCGCAACCCAAACCTTCCTTCACTGAGTCATCACCCACCCCCACAGAACGTACACTAGGTTTGTCTGTCAAAGGTTGCGGCCACAAAGACCACCACTGAGGCCTACCTGATGTCAATTAAGTAGCCTGCTTCTGGAACTCCTGAGGATCCTCTCGCCGTTGTTGCCCCCGAAGCCGTTCCTGCTCCTCCGTCTTGCCCGCTCATGACCTCTGAAAAATACTAGCAACAACAGTTGACCCCGACCCCTATGTAACCGCTACTTGCTCTTGACGCATAGCTCTTGCATCAAAATTCCCTTCATCAAATAGAAAACCTTCATGTATATTTTCGACCAGCATATTCATCAGGTATGACCAAATCATTATTACTCCCACTCGGCATTTCCCCGTCTCCCACCCCGCCATCATAACAATCCCAATTGGTCACAGCAAAATCCGCCTTTGATCCGCTCTGTGACACCACACCCTTACCAACAGCCGCGCCATGCTTCGCCTTCTTGTACTCGCCATCTGCGGGACCTTGTAGGATGAAGACTTCCAGCCGCTCGTGCCAGACGCCGCTACCAACTTACCACCATCCAGAAACTGCGTGGCACTTCCCATTGCCGAAGATGGAGTGGCATGATCCACCCAGACCCGTTGCCCTCGACTTGGCCCTAATGCAGAGTCAAAAGAAAACTGTGAGAAACAAGGAGGAGAACGAGATTCCGTGAAAATAGATTCAAATCCTGGAGAATAACCAGGAGGTTCAGAACGTGACGTAGGGTATATGTTGTGAGACAGTGAGTCAGCACCATCCAATTCCTGAAGCTCCTCAAACGCTGAGTCTGTTAAATCAACAGCTAAAGTGTTGATATTGTCTTGTAAATATGAGTTGACATACTCCCCAGGCGGGCCCCTAGGCACCGGGGCCAAAAGCACCTCAGGAACGGCTCCCTCCCCTGCAGTACCCTGCACCTGAGCAAAATTATCGTTCGTACTATTGTGCTTTCCCGCTGCCAAAATTTGCACCCCCTCACCGTCATCACCACTGTCACTAGAATAATCCACCAAAACAGCAGAGCGTCCCTCAAAAGACACAGGAGGCGCAATATTAATGGAAGACATTCCTTGAAAATTTGCAATGTTTGTGAGCACCTTGCCAACGATGTGCGCTCTCTTAAAAGCTGATGTAGGCACCGGCAAAACCAAATTTTCCTTTACCCCAATGTCATAATAACCCCCCCTCCCCCTGCTTGACAGGGAACTTGGTGTAGTAAGTCTTCTGGAGGTAGTACCACCCCTGCCCTGTACTCTCCTCCTAGCACGCCCCATGCGGAGAGAAGATACCGCCCTCAACTGTCCTGAAGACTTGTCAGGAAGCGAGTGACATCTGGTTGCCTGTGGCCTGCTGGCTCCGCTGCGACGTGCCACACGACCTCTATGTTGCAGCATCGATGTTTCCACCTCAGCACGACCCACAGCCCCCTGCGACCGGCTCTTCGCAGGTAAACAAGCTGCCACTGCTTCCGAAACTCCTTGAGCTGCCATCCTCTTCGGGCGTCTCCCCACCGCCGCTAAAACTGTTGAGACACCAGGCTGCAATAGGTCCTCACGACCTGCGTCATAAATAATGCGCAATGCCTCCTTCACAGCCTCTGACTCTGCCATCCTGAAGCAAAGCCTGAAGACAAACACACCAAAATTAGCAGAAAATGAGGAAAAATTGGCAAGGCTTGTGTCACAAAAACAACAGCCTCCCAATCTCCTCACAGAAAAAAACACAGTTTTCCCTAACTGCTGCCTGCTCTGCTCGTGCTGCTAAGCCCCGCCACCTGCCTGCCTCAAGCCCTCACGCGCTGTGTGGACTGTTCCACCGCCGAAATTTCCCAAGGGGACAGCTGCTCGTGCACCGATCTCCTTGGGACCACATTGTACAATGAGAGGACACCAGAAAGGGCCCCCAAAAGGATAGGGAGTACCTCACACAGTAAGCCACACACTGAACGGCCTCCTGCTTCTACAATAATAATCTGATAAAAATCACCAGACTAGTTAAGTTCTTGGAAGGATAACAAATGACCGAAATCTGTATCCATCTCAGAAGCGTTTGTGGGGTCGGAGGTCAAAACTTTGTGTGGCCCGTATTGGGGTCCCATCTGAGAAACTGTTCACAATTAAGGAAACAAGTAAGCTGGGGAAATGTGGGCAGAGCAAAACAGCCTAACAAACAAGCATTTGCAATGCAATAGGTCTTGCATTTACGATATTAAAAGTTATACATGAGTCCTGCAAATACCAAAACAAAAAAACTGCCCCCATTGCTAAAGTTGGTATCCCCAGTGGCATAACACAGGCCCCCGCATCCCCTGCAGTGCATGGGGGCCCCCGAGCTTCAGGGGGCCCCTCAGCACAGAAGTCGGGCCTGAGAGCTCCGGATTCAATCTGGAGAAGGGGTCCCTGCATGTACCTTGCAGGGGGGGCCTCGTTACACCAGTGGGTATCCCACCAGTGCCCTTTAGATTAATTAAGCAAAGAGTTCTCCCGGAGGGCTACTGCAAGTTATACAGTAAGGACACAGTAAAAGGTCCTGTCCTGATAGGAGGTTGCAAAAGAAGACAGGGAGGTACCAAGGAGGGACTAATAAGCCTATTAGCAAAGCAAAAGCCAACATTTACAAAGGACAGTCACAGCAGCCAATTGAAAAGATGGGCAGAGAGTGGGGGGAGCTTTAGGTTCATACCTGAATACAGCACTCGCAGAGCAGCGCATGTGATGCCCAGGCTCGACCTAAAAATTAATGTGTCCGTCTGCAAGGTAACTGGTGCTCATGTAAAGCGCTCTGATACCTTCGGGTCTAGTTCGCTTTATATAAAACTCCACACAAAAAAAGAATTGTTTGCCACCGCCTATTTGTGCCATCATGTTATTTTGTAAATTTACATAGATGTTATAACAGGGACATGGGACCCCCAATAAGTCAGGGGTCTGGGACAAACAGCCCCGGTGATCCTTCGCTTGTGACAGCCCTGCAAAACCTATCACTCACAGTTTATTCTGAGATCTCGGAGGCAGGGGCGCTTACCTCACTGAGATATCCTTTTGCCTTAATGTAAGATGTCTTTATCTGTTTCCTTTCACAGTACATAGCTAGTAGTTACACCCACCATGTTAACGCCATTTTTTCCCTGAGAGTGTTCATGTGGACCCACAAAGGGTCCATCGGTTCTGTTGAACATGCATTGTTGTGTAACACTGGCTGCACTTCTCTCTAAGTGGAACTCACATGGAAAAAGTAATCAGAAACCAATGCTTGTCTACTCCCAGCAAGACACTCGCTGTGTTTCTTTTCGTTTCTGTAAGTGGCAAAACAGTCGCTAGCGGTTTAAATGCATTTAACTTCTAGCACTTATAAACTTTATTTGTTTTCTGTGCACTGAACCCCAAAGTATTCAATATTGCGTGGGGGTATTTGAAAGTGAATAATTGAGGTAATAAAACTGCATTCACTTGCTGCAGGATCCATTTGTCAACATCATAGCACTAGCAGCTAATGTAAGCTTCAGTTCTCTTGCCTGAGCCAAGATGTTCCTTTCTCAATGTACCTCTGAGCAGTGGTACAAGGCAGCCCTACATCAAAGAGGATGTGGCCTAACGGCTAGGGCGGTCAACCTCAAATCTGGGGACCCGGGTTCGAGTCTCGGGAACGACGCTCAATATCGTGTGATTCTGGGCAAATCACTTAATCTCCCCGTGCCTAATAAACACAAATGAATGTGTCCTTACCTAAGGCAACTGGTGCTCATGTAAAGTGCTCCGATACCTTCGGTTCAAGTTTGCGCTGTTTAAAACTCTGGAAAAGAAAAAGAGCCACCCAGGTTTCACCACATCGCATCAGGGAGCTTCACATGCTGTCTGACAGACTGCTCAATTGCACGAGGTCCCTGTTGATGGAGAACTAGGTTGAGAGTTGAAAAAAGCTTGCTAAGTTCAAAGGAAGATCTTGTACATGAGGTGATAAGATGGGCTTTGGGGTCAGAAATCCTAGTACCTTCTCAGCTACAGGTCTGTGATCGTAGGAACTGTGGGTGTGTCAAGCTACTGAGCTGTAAAAAATCTTTTAGATCTGTCTTAGGTTCATATTGAGAGCCCTCTGTGTATTGTGTTTAAGTTCCTCCCCCAGATATTTTTATTGATTCCTAATAACATTTAGAAGACATACCCCACCCACCTGTTGTGTTTCACCTAGCTGTGGCTTGTCAAACTCCAAACCCAGAGGCTTCGCTCCCAGCTTGAGGATGAAAGAGGTTGGATGGAAACACTTATATCCTTGACACTTACTTGCTATGAAGCTACAACTGTGTTGATCATGAATGGGATTAGGTTCAAATAAGGATCCCTGAGATGGTCATGTATAGACATAAGGATCCACAAGATAACTTGAGATCAAGGGCCTTGGGCTGAACAATGTGTCGCAGGCGGATTCAACTGCCTGTACCCTGGTAGGTGCAAGAATGCATTTGGATTCTGAAGTAAAGACACCTCCTGAGGGTAAGAAACTGTTGAAAAGTGTCATTCTTTAATTATGCCTATTTAAGTGTAATTCACCGAGCAACTGTACCAAATCAGTTCGAAGGCAGTAAAGACCTTGCCCCACCATTACAATTGTGTTCTCTTGCTAGGCTCATGGCCAGTGCGACGGTGCACATGCTTGTAAATCAGTGGTGGCTTAGCATGCTGGCATGCCTCTAAAGCCTGGCAACTGTCCTGTTACCTTCAGCCATTTACCATCTCCAATCTCCAGGACTACTACCAAGAGTTCAGGAAAGAGGTGAGGTGGTCACGGTCTCCTGAATGTGATCATAAGGCAACTGTTTCTCCTAACAAAAATAAATTAGAGGCTTCAACAGAGTACTATGTGAGAATTTCAAATGTAATTTCATTGTTTTCCTTAGATCGAAATTGAAAATACAGAACATTCATTTACATAAAAATGTTGCTGCTCAGTTTTATCCACAGATTTTTGCATGAGGCCTCCTATGAGCGAGACCCATGTGGTGAATGACCTTTACAACGTGTTCGTTACATCGCAATACATTTACATCGTGGTCATTACAACGCAAGTCGTTACCATGACTTGCGCTGGATGGCGCTATACACTAAGGAGTAGTATGATTTACTATTCCAACACCTTCCCTACTGTTACGTAGGCTGGAGTTGGAATAGTAAATCATACTATTCCTAAATTCAGTGCCCTCCACCGCAAGTCGTTGTAACGACTTGCGTTGTAATAACTACGATGTAACGTACCGCGATGTAAATCATCGCGTTATAACGTCACATATTCGACCCATGTAGGTAATGCAGCTTGATTTCCTGAAGTTGCATGTGCCTCTGTGATTTGGGGCTTCTCTGGTGCTTGAGCTTGAGTCATGCACCAGAGAAGTTCTTTCTCCTTTCATCACTGGATAGCACTTTCCATCGCCTGTCCCCACCTTTCCTTCTTGCCCAGATCCAGTGTGACTTTTGCATCCAAGGGACTATGTGCTGCTGGTCTCTTGATTTGCTTCTACTTAGAACTGCCTGTCTGCAGAGTCCATTCTCCCTCTAGGCGGTGGGTGAGGGAGTGCACTGCCTGTCTCAAGCCGTGCCTACCACTGTTGACAGTACTGGTAGTCGCATTTAACCTTGCAGTGGCCATGCTGTGCTTCCTACTTCATGGCTCATGACTGCTTTAGCTTGAGTCTATGTTTTCTGCAATGCAAACATCAATTATATTCACGAGTTTTAGAATGATAACAATTTTGTATGTTTTTTTCTATAAAACTACATTTTCATTATTGTAATTTAGAGACATTTGTGTACAGAGAGGCTACCAATAAATAGTTTATCTATTTCTTATTTGTACTATGCTGACATACTGCCTACGGACACTTTGTAGAGTTATGGTATTAGTGGGCCTAGTCTGTGGCACTAATTCAGATGATGGGCAAGTGTACAATTGCTCTCGAGAAGCCTGGCCATTCTTCAGCGCAGTGCATGGGATCGATCCGTACTAGGTTCTGTGGGTTTGTGGGACCTAGTCCATACTTAAAGGAGAGGTCAAACTCTTGGGGCTTGCCGACTTTCAGTGATACCTTGAATTGTGGTATGCTACGTTTTGGCCATTAGGGATGATTCTAAGGTATGTGAGTTATACTCTAATGCTTTCCCCTCTGACACTGGAAGGCTATGCAAACAGTGCCTCATACTTGGATTTTGATACTCTGTTTCACTAGGAGCCTTTGGCAATCTTTCAGGGAAGGTGAAGTGTTAATTTATTAGCTGAGGTTCTCTCAGTTTTGTACTCTGATTTTGGGTCTTCAGGAGTCTCAATGTCATTGCTTAGAAGGGTCCGACCATATGCACTAATGGTAAGACACTCTGAGCAACATGAGCAGAAGGTATTTGCTTTTCATCACTGCTTGCGTCTGCGTGTTAACAGAGTTCTAAATCAAACCAGACTCTGAGATTTTTTTGCCACCTGCATTGAAGCAAATGCTGCTGCCAGCTCTGTTGCCAGCTCTGTCAGGTGAACCAATAAGGATGTCTCTGCTCTAAGCCTTGTCATCAGGACCTCAGTCATGTCTCACCTTAAACATAATTCTGCGTCTTCCTGGAGTAGAAGTCATTTAGGTAACCAGTAGTCTTGTTGAACAGCTCTGGGCTGGACAGACCTGCGTACATTTGGAACAGTAGGTTTTGTTGATCATCACACCCACCAGGGACTGCTTATACTTCCTGGTAGATAATGTGATAGGGTTCTCTCTTTGGATGCGTCTACCTACAGGGCTTATACCCAACTGAGAGATACTGTAGACGTTCTGGGTCAGGCTGTAGGCAAAACCCTGTTGCCTATGTGTTTGGTGGGTTCTTGCATATCCACTAAGTCAGTTCAGTTCGGTTCAATAGTCTTTATTTGGTCATGACAATGATAGTTCTTCAAATTCAGAGGTAATTAAAAGGCTTCGCACATCAAATTAAAACAGGTTTAAAACATCATTAAATATGATCTAAGTATACATTACGCCAATTATATAAAATTACTGTATAAGCACCCCTAGTGACTAGTACTCGTTTAAAACTGTTGAGAGTCTCATCAGGGCTGAAATAAGTTTCTTATGAAGCATGCCTCCTCCTCAGCTTTATTGCAGACAAAATATAGTTGAGGACAGAGAAACAAATGGTTGAAGTATTTAAGCATTTAAAAAAAATCAATCCCTCTTGGTGCGATGTAAAGTGCTTTAAAAGTGGTCGTAAAAAGCATCTACTCAAGCTACTATATAAAGTGCAAAAAAGTATAATGTGCGCTGTCATTTGTGGTGAAAAGTTATCACATGGGCAATCTGAAAGAGATTCAAACCAGAAACCAGAGTTAAGGAAAGCACTCATGTATGAAGGCAGGATCCTTCTGCATGGGTACCCCCACTTTTTGCCTGGTTCTAAGCTGTATTATGACCAGTCTGACTGGGATCCTGCTAGTCAGGACCCCAGTCTATCTGCTTTCTCCCTAAATTGTTGTGTTGAGTACTTAGGTACACTCCAGATTGGATACGGGGTACCCTTATCAGTCCCTAGTATGTGGTACCAAGGTACCTAGGGCATAGGTACCCCAGAGGTCTCCCATGGGCTGAAGCATGCGTTATGCCACCCATGGGAGACCATGTAAAATGGAACTACAGGCCTGTCATTGCAGCCTGTGTAAGTTGGTGCATGCACCACTTACTGAAGATATAGGTTTACTATTTCTAAGGGTCACTGCACTTAAAACCTATAAGTCACCCATATAGCAGGCCTTTGCAATCCTGAAGGCAGAGTGCTTGGTTCTAAGTGAGAGGATGCCTCTGCATGAGCAGGAAACCCCTGCAGCCTATGGAGGCCATTCTCCTGGTTTGTCAGTGAAGCAGCCATATACTATATAGAGGGGCACCGCGTAATTACGCAATGACCATCTCGAAAACAGCTGCAACAAATCCTGCCATCTTTGGTACCAAACATGTTTGAATCATACTATACCCCCACACAGTAAATAGTGTGGGAGGTATGATTCCAAGCACTGGAAGAGCCCTCCGTTAGGTTCTCAGTGGTCCCGGTACCAGTCTTCCAGACCCAGACAGCACAAAATGGTTGCTGCCGACCGGAGACACATTTCTACTCTCCTGCTGCTGAACCAAGATTGAGCAGAGGAAGGTGGAACAATAGGCATCCTGTTACAGGGTTGCGTGACCACTTCCTAGACAGGATTTAGTGTATTGGGACCGGGTGGGTGTGCTTGCCAGCGCCAACAAATCTGCATGAGGGGCACACTTGGTGTCCCCATGCATAGTCCAGTTCAAACCAGTTCTGGGAGCCATTGGCTCCCACTCTGGTGCAAAACTGGACAAAGGACATGAGAGTAATCTCCCCCTTGTCCAAACCCTCCCATGGGAGTGTCCCTGAGTCCTCTCATCCCTTTCCCTAGGGTTCCTTAAGGGCTTACCAAAGTGTAGGTCCCTAGATTCATCATGGGATAAGATTCAGATCAGACATCACTGCCCTTCTACCGTCTGGGCACTCTAGATTTCGCTGGACTTCGTTTGGGCCTGACTTTGTCTCCCTTCCAGTCTGCTGCATCGTCTGTGCCTGTGCATCATACAGGAACCTGCCAAGGCCTGTGAAGCATCAAAGACTCCTGAAGTAATCTCCCTTGGAGTGACGAGTTACTCCCCTGCATTTGCAGTCACCGCAACTAAGTCGACCGGTCTGCAGATCCTGAGCTCCTCCGGACTCTTTGGGCTCTTCACAGTTGGTGGTTTTCCACAGCTTCCGTGGCCTGCCCTGCCCTGTCACCAAGTTTGAGGCTAGTATCCTTTGTGGGGGCTGCAGTAACGGAACCCCTGTACATCGCATCCAACTTGCATTTGCAAAGGTTTGTTGGCTTCTTTGCAAGAAGATCTTTGGGCTCCAAGTAGCCCCAATCTCAAGCCATATTTTGGTGAGCTGCTTGAGGTCCTCTCGTGACACCAGTGCCTCCAGCATGTGGGTCCACTTGAGGGTCACACTTGTTTCTTTTGGGCTACCCTGATTGTTCAGGGACTCCCCTGACTCCCCTATCTTTGGTGAGTCCCCTGGACCTTGCTGGTACAGACGTTGCTCCTTCTTTAATTCCTGCGTGGCTTGCCTTTGCCAACGCTTGTTGGTGCTCCCGCCGGGCACCGACCCCTCAGCACGCGACATCCTCCGTGGGACAGCTCATGAATGGCTCCTGGTCCTCCTCAGCATCGCCTGGTCCTCACAGCTGTAGAGTCAAGGTCCTCGTCATCCATCCTGCAACACCACACATCGGAGGGCATTTGTCTACCAAGTCTCCTGGTCACCCCTGAGTGGCATAGACTCCGTTCCCTCTGATGGCAGGTACCTCTCATCAAGAATCCATCCTTGGGATCCATCGGACACTTTCTCATTCTTCGCCAGCGGCACTTTCCTGAAGTCCTCCATTGGGTTCAACAGCTGTTTCCAACACCACTTCACGTGTTTGCACCCGGCTTCCCTGGTGTAGGTAATGTGGGTACTAGGGTATCCACGGGTGGGGTGGCTCTCCAACCTTATGTCTTCCACGGGGTTTCGTCCGGGTCCACTGGGAAGGGTCCTTAATCTTTAAAAATCTAACCGCGACTTGCACTTAGAGTTGTACGGAGCACGCAGCTGTGTTTCCACACTGCATATGCTCGCCTCGGGGTCCCTAGCTATTCACCTTGGGTGGTTCCTTGGGGTCCCAGCACTTCTACGGCCTCTAGACACTGTCTTGACCCGAGTCGTGGTTCTTATACCACTTTCTTAGTATATGGTTTGGTCCCGCCCTGGGGCAACTGTGTTTTTCGTGCTATTTACTGTGTCTCTTTGCTAAAGTATTGTGTGCATTGTGTTTATCTCTGTGTTGGAGATATTGGAACGTACTACAGAGTATTATGTAATAAATACACATTTTTATAGATAAGTAGTGTGGTTCTTTTTCACTTAATCTATACTATAAGATTGCATTCTGGTAAAAAAAAAAAAGCTGCTTTACACTCCTTCTGAGTCTCATGAGATAAAATCTATGGTCTTGTTTTTCCACCCAGGCTAAATACTGCTCTGTCCTAGGGGTTGTGGAAATAGCCAAATAGTTAAGAACTGTGGTTAAATGACTTGACCTTGCGATCCTAATCTCTTCATTTATCATGATAAATGTTTACTTAACTATGGCCTCAGTTTGGGGGTCGATGCTATCTGGACAATCAAAGAGGTTAATCAGCCCCAGATCATTAAAGCTTTTCTTGACATATGCCAGTGAAGGAATAGAGCATCTGGTGCCCAATTTCAGACAGTCACTCAAAATGTCTCTAGAGAATTCTGCTTCTGGGCTACACCAAATTTTAACCCAGAGTAAGAGGGGGGCTATTTTGACTTTGTCTTCCATGTAGCCCATACCCAAATTGCTGTGGGGGATAAAATTTGGGGTAGATTTTGGGATAGCCAGTAACCGACAGAGGAACTTGTTTTCAAAGGCATGCACTCTAGGTGGTATTTCATGACCGCACACGCCCACTCCATATGTTCCCACACCCAGACATTTAGATTTATATACCATGACCATCTCTTTAATTGGCTTATGCCCCAGTTTTGTTTGCAAATCTAAAAATAGATTCACACACTACTCCCATTTTCTGTATGCCCCATGACAGATTTGCTTCAAACAGGATACCTAAATAATTAAAATGTAAAACCTTTATGATTGGTGTCTCGTCAATAAAGAAAGATTTTGTTTTTATATTTTTTGGACCACATGTTAAAATAAACGATTTCTGATTATTTACTTTTAAACTCAGATTTGTCATAAAACTATTCAAACCATTTAAAAGTTTCTGGAGGCCAATTGTTGTTTGTGAGTATAAAAGAACTAGGACTGGTCGAGAGGCAATTCTAGAGGTATCCTTTCTACATAAACTCAGGGCTTTGTCTATGCAATTAATATAAAATAAAAACGGAAAAGGTGCCACTATGCAGCCCTGCCTGAACCCTCTGGCTACCTTTATAGGTTGGGTACAAACACCTTGTTGAGTGTAGTGGACCTTGGTAGTGATATCCCACTGTAACTGCCTTATAGGGTTCAACAATGGTGGACCCACTCGTGCTACCTCTATCAGAGACCAAGGCAAACATGCTGGTGCCCATGCACCCTCTGGAAACCAACTGAGCTTCACCTGCTAACCATCATTAACCTGACCTAACCCACATCCTGCTCCAACAGGTGCCATCTTCAGAGCTCTTGCCAACAAGACTGGTTACAAATCACCCCATAGTGGCGTGATGCAATAAGAATAAGTTGGGTGCCATAACAGAAGTCTGCAAGGGTTTTGTGTACCAGGGATTCAAGATAAAGATAATGTTTTGTTTGTAGTTTAACAATTATGTTGCTTGCGAATGAAAACTCCTTGATTCACCAGTCCTTTATTTTGTGAAACAGGTACTTCAAGGGAGGCAGATGTGATTTAGTTGCACAGTTGCCAGTTTTGTAACCAGAAGACCAGAATCTGGCCATCGACTGAGAAACTGGGAAAATATTTGTATCTGCCTCTGCATCAGTACTTTTACCAGCAAAAACGAGAAAATCTTCTGACTGGAGGTTCGAAGTAAATTGATGAAGTGTGTTAATATTGTGAGATACTCTGTTGCTGTACCATGCCAGTTTGTATACAATTAACTATTTACTTCACAACATTGGTTGCTGGAGTTTCACTTTATGAATTTGGCGATAAGTAGACCTGGCGCAAGGACCAGCGTGCAGCACCTTATTATAAGAATCACGAGGAAGAAGACGGTTGGAGGTTTTTTCCTGTCGGTTTCGCGATGCAGCTGTGGTGCATGTGGATGGAGCAATGTGGTAAACGCACGAGCACATTCAAGTATGTGAAAGAGTCCGATGGATGTGTCGGCTCTGTGTTGAACTGTGCCCCTCCTATGGGAATCATGCCCTCTGCATTGTCAGTGGCGGCTCCTTCTCCCACTGCCTGGCTCAAAGCCAGCAAATGTAAATTCAAACGATATTCTTGCATCGTTTTAATTTACATTTGCCGGCTCTAAGCCAGTGCAGCTGGGAGGGGCGGGGCCGAGGTATGGGAGGGGGGAGTATGAGTGTGACTTGCACTCCACTCCATAAGTGCGCATATGTGTTTTGGCCGGCCGTCTCAGGCCGACCAAAACTCACATTCCCACTTAGGTGTTCTCCAGCTCAGTTGCATCGAGCAGCCTGGTTGGAAAAACCCCACAGACTCCCTGGTCTGAGCAGGGCGTGTTTTCTGCCTGCTCAGACCAAGCCATTTGGGGATTGGACAGAGAGTCTGTCCCAGGGGGTGCTGGACCAGCAGGCAGGAAATGGAGAGGCGGCAGGAGGAGACACGACGCTGGAGCAGTTGGTGGCAAATGGTAAGTTGTCTTTCCTTTCATTTTTTTTATATTCAATCGCCATCCCTCCCCCGCGCAACCCCACTGGCCCCACCACCCTCCGTTTATGGTAGAAGCCGCTGTGCATTGCGCCGTTTCTGAGTTATGCCCTCAAACCACCTCCTTACCAACACGCACCCAAGTTTATGCTTCTGAGAGACTCGCTGCTTCAGGGACATTATCCATTGAGAGGGAGAGGGGGGGGGGGGGGCAGCCATGTAAATTACACCTCCTTCGCTTTGTATTTAGCAACCCAGAGCTTAATGGGAACAGCCATCTAGCGTTGGGCAGGGTTGGCTCTAGGGCGGTACAACTGGTGCCCAGCTGACTTCAGAGGACACTGTGTTTGCACGTTTATTTACGTTTAAAAAGCAACTACTGCCTCCTGCAATTTCCAGGCAACAATAAAAATGTCAAGATAACTCCTGTGATTAATGTTCTTCCTGGAGAGAGTTTGGAGTTTTGTCTAGTTGTGATTTTGACTGATCATAAAAAAGCACAGAGGATTAATATGCCTGCTGCAAAGAATGGTTACCATGCAGATCACAAAGTGAAAATAATGTAAATAGGTCAGTGGGTCAGTGCTTTTCTCATACATCTTTTTGTTACTTGCAGTTTATAACTTAAAATCTTAATATAGAACAGTAAATGTTTAACTGTCATTAAAGAACTACATGCACAATACAAAGTATAGATTAGAGCAAACATTAATATTGCAAAAAGGGTTTATTTGGGTAGAAATCGATTCTTCATATTAAAGAGAACCCCCAACTATGGTGTTTCATCTTGAATTCAGATTTTCTGCTTCTCCAGACCAAGCACTCAAACTATACTGCCTACCAGTACAGATGACATGTGACTCCTACACCTTGTAGTCCTCTGTCTTACATAGCATTTCCTATACATTGATTTACACACGTATGATTGATTGTCTCTGTGTAATGTCTGTGTGATGCAAAGTGCTCTGACACCCCACACTGGTATGAGTGGCGCTATATAAGTAAATGCATCTGAAAGAGAGTGGTTATGGAGACTTGAGGGACACTGTTAAAGGGTGGTGATGAGGGAATCCATGCTGGAGGTGGTCAAGGGAGTGCCAACAAACATTGTCACTCCGAGATCCACCAGCTTTAAAGCCGACCCTGTTTGGACAATTAAGAACTGTATGCCCTATCAGCCTTTAAACAAGATGCACACTACGTGCGAGGAAGCCATTTTAATTTTGACACTGCGCAGGAAGAGAACGGCCATATTACATTGGGCATTAAAGGGGATAAAACACAAATCATTTGAGGCAACCATGTCTTTCAAATTATATAAGATGTACATGAGAGAACACTCTTGGGTTATGAGGTAAGAATAAACTTTTACTTGCTGTGTAGGCTTGGCACAGTGATCTACTCACTTTCCTGGAAGCAATCTGGTACTAATCTTACTGCAGCAATTGTTTATTACTAGATTGCTGCAGGCATCATATGGTGATCTGCACACCTGAAATTGGAACAAAATTGTACTAATTTTGTCCCAAACATTTAGCAGTATTCTGCATGTTTATAAACACTTATTTATACTTATTCCAGTGATAACCTTGCAAGTGTCATTATGGCAAATTTGAATACATAGAATTTGTCACCCTCCACAGCCATTTATTGGATCTTCTGGAGAGCCGTCCATTAATTGGTAGGAATCGAAAGAGTATTTTATAAATTACAGTTCCACTTTTGAAGGCTATGATGATTCTACTCCTGATAAAAGAAAAAAATACTTTTGCATTGTTTATTTAGGTCCAGGGGGTTTTAAGAATTGTAATCATATAGCAAAGAAACAAGCGTGCAGGGTCAAGTGTTTACAAATGTTATAGAGGATTTAGATACATATTTTAAACCCACAGTATGTGTAGGAATAGAAAGGTACAAATTCTTCCATTGGAAGCTATGTAAGGAAGAGGCCATAGAAGATTTTGTAGCATCCTTAAATATTATTGCATTGACATGTAGATTTGGGGTTCTACACGACGAACTTATATAAGACCATGTCATGCATGCAGCCAATCCATATATACATGAAAATCTTTGGGCAAAAGGGGAATCCCCTTTACAAGAAGTGATAGATATTGTGAAAAAGGTAGAAGTAACCAGAAGATGTGCCAAGGCAGTAATTGTGGAATACAAAGACAAATAAAAGGACAAAGAAATGGTTGAAGACTAACTACTAATCAGAAGATCAAATTAAATCAAAAGGGGCAAAGAGGAGTTAAAGAATAAAATACCAGGAAAGAAAAAACAAGACTATAAAATACAAGAATGTGGTAATAGTGGTAATTTTGCCAATGATCATAGATGTCCAGCTCGTAAACAAAAATGTTCCGGATGTGGAATTAATTGGCCATTTCTATAAAGTATGTAGAAAAAGGAAAGCCAATATGGTACAGAATTTGTAGGGTGGGAATTCTGATTCTGAAGTCTCTGAGGGGGATGATAGGAATATGTGCATTCTGAGCATTAGTGAGGAACAAGAATATCAAGATTGCAGAGGAACAGAAAAACAAACACCATCGACTGTAGGGAAAAAAGATCGAACAAAGAAGCCCTTCTTTGACATGGGTTTGGGGGGTGAAAATGCAAACTGTAGCTGATTTAGGTTCACCCTATATAATCATAAATCAGTATGTGTAATGTGAAAAACCACCTGATCTCACCAAAAAGCTTTACGGGGAGAGCATAGGTATGGTTGGATTAGGAAAATTGCTATTTCTAATTTAAGAATAGTCAGGCAGAATGCAAATTGAATGTCTCAAAAGAAGGACCATCTTTGTTGGGGTGGAGAGATATTGGGCATTTAGATATGTTTTTAGATCCAAATAGTGATGAGCATGTAATGATTGTACAACCTGAGGAGGGAACAGAGGCATGGGTTTTAGATACATTCCCTAAAGTGTTTTCTGGAATGATTAGAAAACTAAAGGGAATTCAACACAGGATTGTCTTAAAGAAGGACGGTGTACCATGCATACATAAGGGAAGGAATGTTTCTATGGTAGTGCATGAGGAAGTTGCAAGGGAATTAGAAACGTTACAGTCAGTAGGGACAACTGAACCAATTGAAGCATCTGACTAAATAGCCCAATTAGTTATAGTAATAAACCCTATTGGGAAACTAAGGTTATGTGTGGACTTAAGAGACCTGAATAGGAACATATTGGTGGATCTGTTTCCCCTACCTAGAATTAACGAGATGTTGTCCATGACAAAAGGTGTTCAGTGGTCTAGCGCTATTGATCTAACAGCTGCCTATTTGGAATTTGTCTGCAACTTTTCCAGCAAAACATATTACATAAGACAGCTTTTGAACGTGAATACCCAATTTAGTTGGTCTTAAAGGATCGGGACAGCGTTCAGTGAATTGAAGGAAGAAATCTGTAAAGCCCCACCTTTACAAGGATTTGATAGTAAGCTCAGAAGTGTTGTTACAGCTGATGTGAGTGGCAAGGGTTTGGGGGCAATGCTAATGAAAATCCTATTCTCAGGGTAAAAAGGTTGTTATAGCCTTTGCATCACAAGCACTCTCTCCGACTGAGGAAAAATATTCCATCATAGAAGGGGAAGCACTTGCCGGTGTATGGGTCTGCAGCATTTTAAGCAGTACATATGGGGTACATGCGTAACATTACGTAGTGACCATAGACCTCTTGCTAGGGTATTAACAATGAATGGAATGGTGAATGCATCTGCAAGATTAACCCGGTTTTCTCTAAGATTATTAGGGGATAACAACCTGAAACATTATGTACCAGGGGTAAATAATAAGACAGCAGATTTTTTGTTCTGAGCTGCTTCCCTCCTTCCTTGAAGAATGTGTCTGTGTGCGAGGAGGATGAAGTGTCTGTTGCAGATGTGCAAGAGTAGAATACAGGGTTAACAAGAAAGGATTTGGATGAAGGTGCAAGACAAGGATTTTTTTTAAGGAAGTAGAGACGCTTATACTAGAAGTTTGGCCTGAGAAAAAGCTGTTGAAAAAAGAGTTAAGAAGTTTTTGGAACTAAGACATGAGCTCACAATGTCAGAAAAGAAGCTCATGGGGGATAGCAGAATAATTCCACCTAGTACTCTCAGAGAAAGACTAATGAAGATGTGCCATGAGGGTCACCTGGGGATCATGAATACAAAACAATGAGGGTAAAACACTCATACTGGTGACCTGGCATGTATAAGGACATTCAGCTGGTGGTACTAGAATTTGTTCTATGTGGAGTGGCATGTAAGACCAGATCCACTCTAAGACCACTATTATGCCTTGTGAGTGCTCCAAAAATGCCTTGGTGAAAAAAGTGGGATATACATTATGGGTCGGAAAAACGGATGATGATGACACACAAAATGTTATTTTTAGTTATCACTGATCATTTCTCAAAATGGCCAGAAGTGAGAATTATTTCGAGAGGAGACTCCAGAATTTTTTTTCAAATTCATTGAGGAAGTTTTATTGAGGAAAGCACTACCTAAATTGTATACTTAGTGACAATGGGCCACAGTTCATTTCGGGTGTGTTCAAATTCTTTCTTAAATAAATGGTATCACACTTAAAACTACATCTGTTTATCATCCAGCTGATAATGGGGCTGTTGAGAGATTCAATAGAGTCATAAAAAGTACCATTCAGCTGGCTGTAAGTGTTAAATTTGATTGGAAAACAGAAGTTATGTACATGGTATGGGGATACAGAAAAGCCCGTGTGACTCAACGGGGAATAGACAAACTATTCAGGGGTTGGAACTCAATATCTAAGTACAGTTTGGGTTGAATGACAGAAAATAGGAGCGTAAATTGGTCTCTCACTGCAGTTAAGGATAATCTGATTGCTGCCCAGAAAGCATAGAAGGAATATTTTTAAAATAAGCATAAGTGCAACAAATGGACTGTGACAGTAGGAGTGTGTGTGCAAGTGAAAAAACCTGGATTGGTTGTCAAGGGAGAAAGCAAGTTCTCAAAACCATTGCAGGTGGAGAAAGTGTTTTGTAATTCTCTTCTTCCTAAGTGATGGTAAAATGTGGCATTTAAGTCACATCTCTGTGTGTAGGAAGGATTGGTGCAAAGATAATGTGACCCCAAACATTAATAGTGATTAGCTGTCACAAGAAGATGGATAAGGCGAACAAATGGACAGGGATATGAACAAAATATAAGGGAAACAGACAAATAAGTGTGCGAACAAGTGCCAGAAGGATCAAGAACCAGGCAGGTTTGAAATTGTAGATGTATAAACAAACACAGGTGGCTTAAGGATTACATTTGTGAATGAATAGCAAAATTTGAGAGTTAGGTCTGATTGTTTACTCATTTATTAGTTGTTAATTTTAGAGTCGTGTTGGCTAGGTATTTGTAATAAAAGAATATAAGTATATAGTCAAGAAATGTTTTTTGACATTGTAAATGGAGTGGGGTGTTATGTTAATGTATACACATGGTCTCAGTGATTTCATGTATCACGTAGACCCTTCTGATAGTGAATGGAATCTTGACTGGAGGTTCCAAGTCAGCGACAAAAGGTGTTAGGAGTGTGAGGTGCTCTGTTGCTGTACCGTGCCAGGTCGTAGGCAATATACTTCTTGCACAACATTGCTTGCTGGAGTTTCACTACAGCTTAGAAATAATTTAAACACCATGATTACGTTTTTTTTTATAAACAATTGTATTGATTTTAAAATATGGTAACAAAAAAACCAGCAAGATAGCACAGTACAATCGGATCGACAATTGCCACTCGATTGAATGATTAACCTCGTTCTGCGTGACCCCGTAAAGTCTTACATGGTACAGACATGTATTAGGCTACACAACTTTAAGCCACAGTACCCAACCACTTGCCCCACACCCTGCTGTATTTCTTTGGGCACCCCCGTGCTTCATAACACCATTATTAAGTTTTATATAAATCTACGCTGAACCATTCTGTTAAATTCCCAAGTGCTTGGTGGTGATTCAGTGACAGATGTTTTCAAGTCCAATCGTGCACTCAGTTCGGAGTGCTGGGCCGCCGAACTTGGAAATGCTTTGTGGCTTCTTTTTTGATGGGCCTTCCAAGGCAAGTCTTGATATATAGAGGGATCAGGGACTCTACTCTCATGGGTCTAGCCAAGTTGTAAGAAGACAAACAACAAAAGGGTGATTTTGTAATTCACCCTGACATAGCCCTTAGATCTCCTAATAGGCAAACTTCCCAGAAAACTAATGTTTTTGAGTTCTTGCCACAGACTGAGAGAGCCTCCACGCCATCTGTGCTGCAGTGTTTAGTAAAAGTTACACTCTCATCCAAAAATTGTTTTATCTACATTTAAGCATTTTATGGCTGGCAGTCAGACTTTATTAGCCCCTGACATTACTCTTTAACCCCCTTTAGGTAGACTCAGAGTAACATACTTGTCTTTCTTTACATAGTGTCGGATCTGCAGTACATTTGCGTTAAGGTTTTCATATCAACTCCTAAAAAAAGTAACTGTGTGCGTCTGTGCCTCTTTTCCTTCTTTGCACTCAATGATTAACTACACTGATCAGATGCACTCATTCTGTCATCCACTCTCCTCTAGCAGATCAAGGTCCTGAAATCACCCTGCACTGGACTCACGGTCTCACTCATCACTGTCTCTTCACTGCCCACGATCCTGGAATAGTAGAGACTAATCAGCAGAGGTCTGCACCCTGCTTCCTTCCTTCCCAATAAACACACTGTGCTGTGCAGCTCAGCATAGCACTCACTCTCTTACTCACTTAGTCACTCTACACTAGCAGTCCAATTTCCTGAAAACTTACTCTAATGGCTAGGGCCTGCCCAGTTCATCGCCCCCAGCTTCACCCCCAGACCACTCCACTATACAACTCTGCACTGCACTTACAATTTCTCACTCAAACACTTCGTGGTTCCTACAGCCAAGCAGGCAAGGATCTGTGCTCTGCATCATCCTCCCCACGGGCCCACAACACTGTGCTACCCGGCTCCGCTCTGCACTCACTGTCTCACTCACTCCATATTACTCTGCCCTAGTAAGATCCTAGAGTGAGAGTGACAAACATGCAGGAGTCTACACCGTACGTCACTCCACACTGCATTGCACAGCTTCACACTGCAGTGAGGTTTTCATCAGTCAGTCACTTCCCCCTAGCAGTTACAAAGAGTCAGGAGTCTGTTGCTCTGTGTTCTTCCTCCCCCATAGCCACACCGCACTGCTTCGCTTCACACTGATCTCATTCATTCATGTTCCTTCACGTTCTGGAATTTGGAATCCTAGAAGCAAACTTGCAGAGGTCTTCAATGCATCCTCGTGCATCTCTTGCTAGACCCTTATTGTTATTTTATGAATGTTGATTTATGAGAGTGCTCGCCTTCAGTTGCTTAGATGCAACCCCCCCTCCAGACCCAGAAGCAAGAAGGCCCACAGGCGGTCGCTCCTATCCCCTGCTGCTGCCTACACCTGCCGCTGCCTACGCCTGCCGCTGCCTTTCACCCACTGCAACCCCCGTTGGCGCCACTTACCTCCTTCCGCCGCTCTCAGGTACCGGCCTCCGCTCGCTGCCTGCTTGTTTTTCTTCTTTTTCGCCGTTTCCGTCGCCACTGCCCCGGTCACTCTTTCCCCTCCTCCCGCTTCCCTGTTCCGGTCCCCGCAGTCCCGCCTCCCCTCACTGCCCATTGGCTACCCAGCCTCCCGCCTCCCTGCTGACCCTCCCTCCGGGCTCCTACTTAGGGATCCTCACCGCGCTGGTCAGTGTGACCCCCCCTGTGACCCACAGGCGGTCGCTCCTATCCCCTGCTGCTGCCTACGCCTGCCGCTGCCTACGCCTGCCGCTGCCTTTCACCCACTGCAACCCCCGTTGGCGCCACTTACCTCCTTCCGCCGCTCTCAGGTACCGGCCTCCGCTCGCTGCCTGCTTGTTTTTCTTCTTTTTCGCCGTTTCCGCCGCCACTGCCCCGGTCACTCTTTCCCCTCCTCCCGCTTCCCTGTTCCGGTCCCCGCAGTCCCGCCTCCCCTCACTGCCCATTGGCTACCCAGCCTCCCGCCTCCCTGCTGACCCTCCCTCCGGGCTCCTACTTAGGGATCCTCACCGCGCTGGTCAGTGTGACCCCCCCTGTGACCCACAGGCGGTCGCTCCTATCCCCTGCTGCTGCCTACGCCTGCCGCTGCCTACGCCTGCCGCTGCCTTTCACCCACTGCAACCCCCGTTGGCGCCACTTACCTCCTTCCGCCGCTCTCAGGTACCGGCCTCCGCTCGCTGCCTGCTTGTTTTTCTTCTTTTTCGCCGTTTCCGCCGCCACTGCCCCGGTCACTCTTTCCCCTCCTCCCGCTTCCCTGTTCCGGTCCCCGCAGTCCCGCCTCCCCTCACTGCCCATTGGCTACCCAGCCTCCCGCCTCCCTGCTGACCCTCCCTCCGGGCTCCTACTTAGGGATCCTCACCGCGCTGGTCAGTGTGACCCCCCCTGTGACCCACAGGCGGTCGCTCCTATCCCCTGCTGCTGCCTACGCCTGCCGCTGCCTACGCCTGCCGCTGCCTTTCACCCACTGCAACCCCCGTTGGCGCCACTTACCTCCTTCCGCCGCTCTCAGGTACCGGCCTCCGCTCGCTGCCTGCTTGTTTTTCTTCTTTTTCGCCGTTTCCGCCGCCACTGCCCCGGTCACTCTTTCCCCTCCTCCCGCTTCCCTGTTCCGGTCCCCGCAGTCCCGCCTCCCCTCACTGCCCATTGGCTACCCAGCCTCCCGCCTCCCTGCTGACCCTCCCTCCGGGCTCCTACTTATGACGCCCCTTCCGCGACCGCGCAGCGGACGCGCGCAGCGGGAGCGCCGATTGAGCGCCGAAGGTGCGCCAAAGGTAAGCCCGTCTGCGCCCGTCCGCGCCTGGACCGCGCCCAGCGCCAGACTCCCTGGTCCCCGCGCCCGCCAGCCCCCCCGCAGGATCTACGACTTCGCTACGCTCATCGCACTCAAAACCGCCCGAGCCCCCGGATGCTACCGAGCGTCCCCGCGACGCACCCATGGACCCTTCACCTGCCGATCCTGCAACTTCTCTTGCCTCCAAACAAGCACCACGCCCACCAAGACGGACAACAGCAACCACCTCAAGTGCATCCTGCTCAACACCCGCTCCGTCCACAGACACGCCGTGGAACTCTGGAACCTCCTCGACACCGCATCTCCGGACGTCGCCTTCCTCACGGAAACCTGGATGAACGACTCTTCAGCCCCCGACATCGCCATAGCCATCCCGGACGGCTACAAGATCATCAGGAAGGATCGCGTCAACCAGACCGGAGGAGGCATCGCCATCGTACACAAGAGCACCATTCGCATCTCGACTGACTCCATCGACGTATTCAACGCCGCCGAATACCTGCACTTCCAGATCCACACCGACCCCAAGACTACCCTCAGAGGCACCCTCATCCACAGACCCCCGGGACCACGCGCACAGTTCTGCGAAGACATCGCCGACTTCATCAGCCCTCACGCCCTCCCCTCCGCCGACTACATCCTCCTCGGGGACCTCAACTTCCACCTGGAGAACAACAATGACCACAACACCACCGCCCTGCTGGATAACCTCGCCAACCTCGGACTTCAGCAACTGGTCAACACCCCCACCCACTTCGCCGGCCACACGCTCGACCCACTCTTCTCGTCCAGCAAGCACGTCACCTTCAGCCACTCCACCGGACTTCACTGGACCGACCACAGCTGCGTCCATTTCAGCTTCAGAAAGAACACGGTCCACAATCACCCGAAGCAGGCTCCCCACAGAAACTGGAGCAAGATCACCGCCGACCAGCTCGCCACCTCCCTCAGCCAGAGCCCACCTGCCAGGACCACGGACCCTAACACAGCTGCCCTCGACCTCACGCAGTGGCTGACCTCCTGTGCCGACGACCTCGCCCCACTGAAGAACCCCCCCTCCAGACCCAGAAGCAAGAAGGCCCCCTGGTTCACCGACGAACTCAAGGACTCCAAGAAGGCCTGCCGCACCCTCGAGAAGGCCTGGCTCCTCAACAAGACCGCCGACAACAGAACAGCACTCAAACTCGCCACTCGCAGACATCACCAGCTCATCCGCACCACCAAGAAGAAATCTCTGCGGGAACGACTGGACAAGAACGCCCATGACAGCAAGGAGCTCTTCAACATCGTCAAGGAGTTCTCCAACCCCAGCACCGGCAACAACGACATCACTCCCTCACAGGACCTCTGCGACTCCCTCGCCTCGTACTTCCACCGCAAGATCGCCGACATCCACAACAGCTTCGACATTTCACCCCCGCACCCATCGGTTGTACCTTCGCGCCCCGCCGCCACCCTCCAGACATGGACCGAGGTGACCCCCGAAGACACGTCACGCATGATGAACACCATCCACTCCGGATCTCCGACCGACCCGTGCCCCCATCATGTCTTCAACAAGGCAGCCTCTACCATCGCACCCCACCTCCGAGACATCATCAACACCTCCTTCAACACAGCAACCTTCCCGGAGAGCTGGAAGCACGCCGAACTCAGCGCTCTGCTGAAGAAACCAACAGCGGACCCGACCGACCTCAAGAACTACCGCCCCATCTCGCTCCTTCCTTTCCCGGCCAAAGTCATCGAGAAGGTCGTCAACAAGCAACTGGCAGCCTTCCTCGAGACGAACGGATCCCTCGACCCATCACAGTCCGGATTCAGAGCCAACCACAGCACCGAGACCGCCCTCATCGCAGCCACCGACGACATCCGAGCCCTGCTCGACAACGGCGAAACAGCGGCACTCATCCTCCTAGACCTCTCCGCAGCATTTGACACTGTCTGCCACCGCACACTAATCCAACGCCTCAACGACACCGGCATCCAAGGGAAGGCTCTGGAATGGATCATCTCATACCTCTCCAGCAGAACACAGAGAGTACGCCTCCCTCCGTTCCGCTCCGAGGCCACCGAAGTCATCTGCGGCGTCCCGCAAGGATCGTCGCTCAGCCCTACTCTCTTCAACATCTACATGAAACCCCTCGCTGCCATCGCACGCCAACACAACCTCAACATCATTTCCTACGCCGATGACACCCAGCTGATTCTCTCCCTCTCCAGAGACCCCGACACCGCCAAAGCCAGCCTGCACGAAGGGATGACAGACGTCGCTGAATGGATGAACATCAGCCGCCTGAAACTGAACACGGACAAGACAGAAGTCCTCATTCTGGGACCATCACCCTCCGCATGGGACGACTCCTGGTGGCCCCCGGCACTAGGCACCGCACCTGAACCGACGGACCACGCACGCAACTTGGGCGTCATACTGGATTCCTCCCTATCGATGACCAGACAAGTCAACGCCGTCTCCTCAGCTTGCTTCCACAACCTCCGCTTGCTCCGAAAGATCTTCCGATGGATCCCGACCGAGACCAGGAAGACGGTCACCCACGCTCTCGTCACCAGCAGACTAGACTACGGAAACACCCTCTACGCCGGTACTACAGCCAAGCTTCAGAAAAGACTTCAGCGTATCCAGAACGCCTCCGCCCGACTCATCCTGGACGTCCCCCGACGCAGCCACATCTCGTGCCACCTGAGAGACCTGCACTGGCTCCCTGTCAACAAGAGGATCACGTTCAGACTCCTCACCCACGCACACAAGTCCCTCCACGACCTAGGCCCAGGGTACCTCAACAGCCGCCTCACCTTCTACACGCCCACCCGCCGGCTACGTTCCGCTAACCTCGCCCTCGCCGTCGTCCCTCGCATCCAGAGAGCCACCGCTGGAGGAAGGTCATTCTCCTACCTGGCAGCTAAGACTTGGAACTCCCTACCCGTCCACCTGCGGATGACCCAGGACCACCTGGCCTTCAGGAAACAGCTCAAGACCTGGCTGTTCGAGCAGTAGCAGACCCCCTTCCCCAAGCGCCTTGAGACCCTTACGGGTGAGTAGTGCGCGATATAAGTTCCATGATTGATTGATTGATTGATTGATTGGCTTTGACATTCTGCTGCTCTGCTGTTGATGTTTGCAGCCGCCATTAGATTGATGAAGGTGTCGGATTATGTCAGCAAAGGGTGGGCACCACTTAAGCATTTACAAGGGGATTTGCACTGTTTAGAACAATTGGCATCTCAGCTCTCTATGGAGTCAGGAATTTTGCTAAGAGATAATAAATGTATTCCTCTCAAAGATCTGAGATCCAGGATCATTGGGTTGGCTCACTCATGTCATTTGGGCACTACATCCATTTAAGAAAGTTTTAAGGCGTTATTCTTGGGGCCCTTCATGGACAAGCAAGTTGAGGAGTTTGTGGATAGGTGTGAGAAATGTTTGCTTTCCAACACACACTGGAAGAAAAAGATGTCTTCTTTGGTACGCACTCCTTTTCCACGCTGTCCCTGGAGTAAAGTGGCATTGGATTTTCTGGGCCCATTTCTCAGAAGTCAGTTGGATCTAAATATATGGTTGTTTTGGTGGACTATTTCTCCAAATGGGTGAATTATGAATTTGTACGTGAAATTAGCACTCCGGTTGCTATTACATTTTTAAACAAGATTTTTGCTTTTGAAGGTAATCCTACAGAGTTGGTTACGGATAATGACATACAATTGATTTCTGAAAACATTTTGCTCTTTATCAGAAACAAAGGTATTAAACATTATACTGTAGTGCTTTATAGCCCTAGTGCCAATAGAGCTGTGGAGAGAGCTAACTGACTACTCAAAGAGGGAATACAAACTGTTGTTACATGTGGACTGGATGTAGGGGAGTTTTTTAAGTGCTAAGACGTGGACATATCATACCATTTCTCATAGTGTAACAGGGGTGACCCCTTTTTTGTTACTGGGGGGTAGGATTTCCCGCATGGGGTTATTACCTTGTTAGATGGATAGAAAGGTACCCTCAAAAAGTATACAAGAACAGATTGATTATGATGATCTTAAGTCGAAGGTTTAAAGTGCACAGAACAAGATGAAACTATACCAGGATCAGACTCATTGCCTAAGTATCATTAAGACTTATGTGGGCAGTTGGGTCATGTTACAAAACATGATATCTAGAAAGGCTAAAGTACTCTGTTTCTGCTTCACGCTACCATAGTGCGATATATTAGAACCACTTGGGCTCCTGCTTGTGAGGAACCTCCAACACACGCACTGGTCCATTTGCAATACTTAATGGGGAATGGCCGCCATTTGACTAGATGGCTATACCAGGGTATTCGGTCACATGCAGGAATGTCCCTACAGACACTCCGGGATAGGTGGTCAGCAGACCTGAATAGGGTGTTTACTGATAAGGAATGGGATTCTATACTAGACTATCCCAGAAAGGTGTCCCGTAATGCAAAGTTTAAATTTATCCAACTTATGATTTTACATCGTGCCTACTTGACCCCCCACGGGCTACACGCAGTGTATCCGACCGCAGCGGACGCATGCCCACGATGCAAGAACCCTAGTGCCGGCCTGCTCCATATGATGTGGACGTGTCCGCGTTTGCGGCACTATTGGGCGGAGGTGCACGAGGTCCTCAGGGAGGTGGTGCCGGGAGGGCGAGGTGTACTGGCGGAACGTTCTCTACTGGGGTTGGGTATGAAAGCCAAAAGTGGCAACCCCATGATCAGATTTGCTAACTTAGCGCTAATACTGGCCAGGCGTGCAATTACTAAACGCTGGAAAACTGCTACGGCACCGTTGGTGATGGAGTGGCATGGCGAGGTGGTGAGGTGGGGCAAAGCAGAGGGCGCAGAACTTCAGAGGGAAGAAGACCGGGGAATGCGCAAAAAGCCCATCTCCTTAGAGTGGAATGCGAGACTGGAAGACTTTAAGGCGAAAGAATTGTAAGGGAGATGTTGTCGGGGTTTGGAGGATACGGGGTCCTGCATTTATGTATGAACAACTGTGTGGGAGGTGGCTAAGACGTAATCATTGGATCATATACGAAATGTTTATATGCAAAAGAGTTGCTGCTAGTCCGACCTTTGTCTGAGTGTGATGTATCTTTTTACTAGCTACATGCAATTTATGAGGGTTCATGGGGAGGGAAGGGTGTAGTTTTGTTTAAAGTGTCGTGGCCTGTGATTTGAATTGTAATATTCCAAAACAACAAAGTCAGTGTAGTGTCTACAAGGCACTTACCATCCAGAAGGCACGGGTCTCCAGAGTCGGGACCTTCCCAAAACGTTATAGGGAGGAACACAGACCTTGGGAGGTAATACAAATTAAGTATGAAAGCCCTCACTCACCAACCTGGTTGGTGACATGCTTCATCATCGGGCTCCACTGGGTATGGCCGAGTGCCATCCCAGTGTGCTACAACGCCAGGTTACTGCGGAGCGGGATTTTGTGAGGTGACAGTGAATTTGGAATTAAAAATACCCAATTGAGTCAAAAAATATATATAATTTAATAGTTTTGCTAATTGGGAGAGATTAAAAAGGAGTGAGAGTCAAAAAATAACAGACCGGATTCACTCCATGGCGGTCAACATGTTTCTGCCTTGGGTGTGTTACACAGGCTTTCATCAGGACCAGAGTGGGAGTGTGTGAGCCCCGGAGGTATAAACGCACTAAGGTTCACCCTGCCGTGGGCTCTTATGTGAAAAAGTGTGTAAATAAACAATTCAAAATCCGCCAAGTGGTATCAAGGTGGAGAGAAACGAGTTTACTCTTAAAATGAAAAAAAGGACAAACAAACACAAGACAAAACATAAAAGAATTGTAAATGTGCATGGTCAATTCATTCTAAGTCGCCGTAACTACAGGCACAAGACATAGTGCATGGATGGGACTGTGCCAATAATCAGTACCTCAAGTGCCAAAAGTTGTGCTATCCGTGCTATACGCTTATCCAGGTACTAGTGTCAGGGGAGTACACCGGACTTCACCTGAATAACGTGACTAGTACTCTATATCGGAACTACCGTGGAACCTACACGCTACGTGAGGATCTAGATCAAAAAGAGGGGCCGGGAACTCATTGGACATGGCCCGTGCATCATTTCTAGGAGGCAAAGATGCATGAATATGAAGAAAGATTCTTACTAAGAGGCCAGACCGTTCGTCGCCTCAGGGATCCCGGGGTGGGGGTGCGAACAAAATGGCACACCCTAAAGGTAGAAAAGAAAGAACAAGGCCACGAGCGGCTAGGTAACCAGAACTGTGGCTTTTTAAAGAACATAAAGTAATAGTAAAGAAGCAGGTTAAGGGACGTCCACTTACGCCCTCGCTGTTCGGCACCCGTTGGAAACCTATACAGCCTCGAACCGCCGGGTCCAGGAAGTAAAGAGACCTGGAGCGAGGCAGATATAAACAGAAAAGATGTGGGAGTAAGCCCGATTGTGATAGGGCAAATTCCCCGAAGCTGTGTTCTGATTGGCTGGGCCCCAGCCAATAGAGTGAGGGGAGAAAAAGTTCGTCAAGAGGGCTCGGCCGCTGAATCCCTAGACGCTGTCATCCGGGAAAACTTTATGCGGTGTTGAGCAAACGAACATAGTTAGTGCAGGCATCATTTTTACAGGATTTGCGCCTGGGAAAAAGGAAAAAATGCAGAATCCGCAACTCGAAGACGGGGAGGTAATCGAGCACATGCTAAGTGCTCCAGTGTTATAGAGTGTCAATTCAAAAGATGGGAGATCAGATATTCGTGGAACCACAAATATTTTACAAAGAAGCCCACACACAGGTATTCAGAAAAAGAATTATTAATCGTGTTAGGGGGTCAGAAATGTTACAGGCCAAAAAGGACCTATGTACTAGATAAGTATGTGGTGGAACCACCAATTGAAGAGTCTCTCAATTCCCATCCTTGGGAACACAGGACATCTAAGAACTTCATTATCCAATGTGCAACCCTAGCCTTGAAAAGGAACTTTTTTGAATATCAGGGACATCTGTACCTGCAATCCACGGGTACTTCCATGGGGAGTACCTTCGCTCCTAGTGTAGCGGGATTGTATGTGTATGATTTTGAACGAAAATTTATTCTCCCTGATACCAATCCTCATCTATCCTCCATAGGCCTATGGAGACGCTATATAGATGACGTGCTTCTCATCTGGCACGGCGATATCAACTCCCTCAAAACCTTTTTCCAGTGGGTCAACACCTTGGATCCCAACTTAAGATTTACGTACACCTATGACCTTCAGGAAGTCGTATTTCTCGTTGTTGTGATCACTAAGAAATTTGGATCTCTTCACACGAAGACACACTATAAACCCACATCCAGAAATAACCTTCTTGATTTTACGAGCTTCCATCCTCGTGCTTTGAGGGAGAATTTGCCTTACGGGCAATTCCTCCGCCTCCGGCGGAATTGTACCTCTTTGGGAGATTTTAAGGCCCAATCCAGTGATCTAACTTCCAAAATGACAGCCAGAGGGTATCCCGTCCCTCTTCTCTCCAAAAGTTACAAACGGGCCAGAAACCAACCTAGAGAAGTCCTTTTAGAGGACTCTGTAAAAGACGTCATGTCCATACCACTCACATGCGTCACTACTTACAGTACCCTGTCCAACGCTATGAAGAAAGTCGTCATGAAACACTGGCGAATTATTAATAGCAACAACCGGAGATGGGAAAAACCTCTATTCTCATTCAAACGAGCACAAAGCCTGCGGAATAGTCTGGTACATACACGCCCTATCACCCAATCAAACACTGCTCAAAGATCCATCACTGAAGCATGGGGTCTTCCTAAGATCACTGGCCATTTCCCGTGCTCGGACTGCAGTATATGTCACCTGACCTCCCACACTACCTGTCTGAACCTGGAACCTGGCAAGGTCTGGACCCAGACAGGACATACCAATTGCAATACACCCAATGTCGTCTACCTGAGCAACATTAGATGTAAGCGAGTCACTACGAAACTAAGTGAACACTTTCTGTCTGCTAACCATACCACTAATGACCTACACTGGACAATAATTGAAGAGATCACGACACGCAGTAATACTCAGAAAATCCTTTTTGAGAAGGAACAAAGATGGGTGTATCGTCTGGGCACTAATCTTGTGGGTCTTAACGATAATATACCTTGGGTTAACATACTCTAAGCATGGACTGATGATCTCATTACTCACTATTATTGCCAGTCCGTGTAGACCCATCCCCTGCTTTATGAATACGACTTGACTTTCATCTTGGTCGGTCTCTTCTTTGGTGGTTCCACCACATACTTATCTAGTACATAGGTCCTTTTTGGCCTGTAACATTTCTGACCCCCTAACACGATTAATAATTCTTTTTCTGAATACCTGTGTGTGGGCTTCTTTGTAAAATATTTGTGGTTTCACGAATATCTGATCTCCCATCTTTTGAATTGACACTCTATAACACTGGAGCACTTAGCATGTGCTTGATTACCTCCCCGTCTTCGAGTTGCGGATTCTGCATTTTTTCCTTTTTCCCAGGCTCAAATCCTGTAAAAATGATGCCTGCACTAACTATGTTCGTTTGCTCAACACCGCATAAAGTTTTCCCGGATGACAGCGTCTAGGGATTCAGCGGCCGAGCCCTCTTGACAAACTTTTTCTCCCCTCACTCTATTGGCTGGGGCCCAGCCAATCAGAACACAGCTTCGGGGAATTTGCCCTATCACAATCGGGCTTACTCCCACATCTTTTCTGTTTATATCTGCCTCGCTCCAGGTCTCTTTACTTCCTGGACCCGGCGGTTCGAGGCTGTATAGGTTTCCAACGGGTGCCGAACAGCGAGGGCGTAAGTGGACGTCCCTTAACCTGCTTCTTTACTATTACTTTATGTTCTTTAAAAAGCCACAGTTCTAGTTACTTAGCCGCTCGTGGCCTTGTTCTTTCTTTTCTACCTTTAGGGTGTGCCATTTTGTTCGCACCCCCACCCCGGGATC
The DNA here is from genome assembly GCF_964204655.1 of Triturus cristatus. Classification (NCBI taxonomy): domain Eukaryota; kingdom Metazoa; phylum Chordata; class Amphibia; order Caudata; family Salamandridae; genus Triturus; species Triturus cristatus. Next base: position 616,212,623 of record NC_140583.1, on the reverse strand, counting down.
CCTGAGGCGACGAACGGTCTGGCCTCTTAGTAAGAATCTTTCTTCATATTCATGCATCTTTGCCTCCTAGAAATGATGCACGGGCCATGTCCAATGAGTTCCCGGCCCCTCTTTTTGATCTAGATCCTCACGTAGCGTGTAGGTTCCACGGTAGTTCCGATATAGAGTACTAGTCACGTTATTCAGGTGAAGTCCGGTGTACTCCCCTGACACTAGTACCTGGATAAGCGTATAGCACGGATAGCACAACTTTTGGCACTTGAGGTACTGATTATTGGCACAGTCCCATCCATGCACTATGTCTTGTGCCTGTAGTTACGGCGACTTAGAATGAATTGACCATGCACATTTACAATTCTTTTATGTTTTGTCTTGTGTTTGTTTGTCCTTTTTTTCATTTTAAGAGTAAACTCGTTTCTCTCCACCTTGATACCACTTGGCGGATTTTGAATTGTTTATTTACACACTTTTTCACATAAGAGCCCACGGCAGGGTGAACCTTAGTGCGTTTATACCTCCGGGGCTCACACACTCCCACTCTGGTCCTGATGAAAGCCTGTGTAACACACCCAAGGCAGAAACATGTTGACCGCCATGGAGTGAATCCGGTCTGTTATTTTTTGACTCTCACTCCTTTTTAATCTCTCCCAATTAGCAAAACTATTAAATTATATATATTTTTTGACTCAATTGGGTATTTTTAATTCCAAATTCACTGTCACCTCACAAAATCCCGCTCCGCAGTAACCTGGCGTTGTAGCACACTGGGATGGCACTCGGCCATACCCAGTGGAGCCCGATGATGAAGCATGTCACCAACCAGGTTGGTGAGTGATGGCTTTCATACTTAATTTGTATTACCTCCCAAGGTCTGTGTTCCTCCCTATAACGTTTTGGGAAGGTCCCGACTCTGGAGACCCGTGCCTTCTGGATGGTAAGTGCCTTGTAGACACTACACTGACTTTGTTGTTTTGGAACTTTTCCCTTGAGGGGACTAGTCGTGTTTTTACCCTTCCTCTTCTGTTGTTGATTGACATTTTGGCAGCGCACAGCTGTGAGAGCCCCTTCTTTTGTTCTCCCTTACTTGAAGGGAGCTTTCTTTATCTTTAAACGTTTCCCGGAAGTTAACAATATGGCCACTCTTGGTCTCACCTTCTCTGACTCTGAGGTCGATGCTATTCTAGCACGCCCCTCACTCTTTGCAGATCCAACCATCTCACAGACGGTGACATATGCCAGTGAATGGGAACAACTCTCAGAACTAAAGAAAAACCGTATACGTACAATACTACATGGGACTATCTTAACAGAATACTTGAGGACGAATACAGCCCCTAGGGGCTTACTAGTGACCAAGGCACCCCGCATCTTCCTAGAGGATGCCACCTTTAGGAAAGAGTGGGCCATGATTGCATGGCACTGCACTTGAGACTGGCTTGTCTTGATTATAAAAACAGCAGTACGACTATCAGAGGCAATCATGATTGAAATCACCCAAACAGCGACACAATTTAAGGCCACTCTAACGGGGTTCAAAAAACGGCTAGATGAACTCAATAAAGACATTAATGAATATAAGGAGAATCTGACCCAAAGTAAGGTGAACCAATTTCAAAAAGATCTGAAAAAGTTCGAATTTAACAAAACCTATCCTTACGCAGACCCCTCCTTTGTGGCAGTGCGTAAAACCGAGACCTACACCTATGGCTCTGACGATGATTCATCGAACAGTAGCGGCTCGAGCAATAACAGTTTCAGACAGGCGAGGAGAGGCAGACAAAGGGGAGAACACGCCCTCCCTTCAATCAATCACCCTGGATGAATTTCCCTCCCCAACAAGGTATCATGGGGACACATCCAATGCAGTTCCATTACCCATTCAACCCACAAATGGGCTGGAACCCCGCGTACACGGCTCCAATGTATCCACAAAATCACTTTACACGACCTCCTTTTTTAGAGAGAGGCCAAAGAGGCAAGGGACGGCGGAGAGGATCCAACCAAAGGGTCCATTGGATACAAGACGACCCGGTGGGCAATCACACCAGGAGCAAACAACCACAGGATCAGACGATCGCAGGTCCGAGCACCTCAACAGCCTAATTGTCAATCTATCTGACAAGATCCTAACTACCAATGAGACGGCTATACTGGAAAAGGGATTGGGTTTTGTTCCATCTGCCCGTCCCGACAAATTTCGCCTCCATTGCGAACTGTCGGCTTTCTTTAGAAAATTAAAATTGAAAGCCTTTTTTGAGGAACACACCTCAGAGTCAGCGGATTTAGATGTAGGTGACACACCACTGCGACCAAAATCAACGTTCATACCTCCCCCACATACCATACCAGTGGAAATTGTAACTTTCGAACGTGCGGTCTTTACTGAAATTGAGAATATGGATATCCCCCCTATTTTCAAAAATCTTAGAGCCGATGAATTCAGAGCAATCAATTCTTTACGCCAGGACCCTAATCTTACCATCAAACCGGCTGACAAGGGCGGAGCAGTGGTCCTGTTGAATACTACTGATTACGACCATGAGTGCCGTAGACTCCTCAGTGATCGCAAGAATTATACACCTCTTTCTAGCGACCCCTCTAATGATCTTAAAAACCAGATCGAGAGGATAGTCGAAGAAGCACTCACAGAAGACATCATCACCAGACCAGAAGCACGATTCCTCACCGAGAGCCAGGGTACTATTCCCTATTTTTACACACTCCCCAAAATTCACAAGGGTAGACTACCTCCCCCTGGACGCCCTATTGTGTCAGGGATTGGCTCTATCCTGGAACCATTATCACGGTTCTGTGACCATTTCCTCAAGCCTCTGGTCCAGCAATCATCCACGTATCTTAAGGATACTAAGGACCTGCTTAAATTACTAAACAACATTCAATGTTCTGAGGACACGGTCTTGGTCACATTGGACATCGAGAGTTTATACACCAGTATCCCCCAGGATGAGACCATCCGGGTCCTGGGGGAGTCTCTCAATTCCCATCCTTGGGAACACAGGACATCTAAGAACTTCATTATCCAAAGTGCAACCCTAGCCTTGAAAAGGAACTTTTTTGAATATCAGGGACATCTGTACCTGCAATCCACGGGTACTTCCATGGGGAGTACCTTCGCTCCTAGTGTAGCGGGATTGTATGTGTATGATTTTGAACGAAAATTTATTCTCCCTGATACCAATCCTCATCTATCCTCCATAGGCCTATGGAGACGCTATATAGATGACGTGCTTCTCATCTGGCACGGCGATATCAACGCCCTCAAAACCTTTTTCCAGTGGGTCAACACCTTGGATCCCAACTTAAGATTTACGTACACCTATGACCTTCAGGAAGTCGTATTTCTCGATGTTGTGATCACTAAGAAATTTGGATCTCTTCACACGAAGACACACTATAAACCCACATCCAGAAATAACCTTCTTGATTTTACGAGCTTCCATCCTCGTGCTTTGAGGGAGAATTTGCCTTACGGGCAATTCCTCCGCCTCCGGCGGAATTGTACCTCTTTGGGAGATTTTAAGGCCCAATCCAGTGATCTAACTTCCAAAATGACAGCCAGAGGGTATCCCGTCCCTCTTCTCTCCAAAAGTTACAAACGGGCCAGAAACCAACCTAGAGAAGTCCTTTTAGAGGACTCTGTAAAAGACGTCATGTCCATACCACTCACATGCGTCCCTACTTACAGTACCCTGTCCAACGCTATGAAGAAAGTCGTCATGAAACACTGGCGAATTATTAATAGCAACAACCGGAGATGGGAAAAACCTCTATTCTCATTCAAACGAGCACAAAGCCTGCGGAATAGTCTGGTACATACACGCCCTATCACCCAATCAAACACTGCTCAAAGATCCATCACTGAAGCATGGGGTCTTCCTAAGATCACTGGCCATTTCCCGTGCTCGGACTGCAGTATATGTCACCTGACCTCCCACACTACCTGTCTGAACCTGGAACCTGGCAAGGTCTGGACCCAGACAGGACATACCAATTGCAATACACCCAATGTCGTCTACCTGATTACTTGTCCCTGTGGTCTACGCTATGTAGGGATGACCACTAGGAAAGTGAAACTCCGGATCGGTGAACATCGGAGCAACATTAGATGTAAGCGAGTCACTACGAAACTAAGTGAACACTTTCTGTCTGCTAACCATACCACTAATGACCTACACTGGACAATAATTGAAGAGATCACGACACGCAGTAATACTCAGAAAATCCTTTTTGAGAAGGAACAAAGATGGGTGTATCGTCTGGGCACTAATCTTGTGGGTCTTAACGATAATATACCTTGGGTTAACATACTCTAAGCATGGACTGATGATCTCATTACTCACTATTATTGCCAGTCCGTGTAGACCCATCCCCTGCTTTATGAATACGACTTGACTTTCATCTTGGTCGGTCTCTTCTTTGGTGGTTCCACCACATACTTATCTAGTACATAGGTCCTTTTTGGCCTGTAACATTTCTGACCCCCTAACACGATTAATAATTCTTTTTCTGAATACCTGTGTGTGGGCTTCTTTGTAAAATATTTGTGGTTCCACGAATATCTGATCTCCCATCTTTTGAATTGACACTCTATAACACTGGAGCACTTAGCATGTGCTCGATTACCTCCCCGTCTTCGAGTTGCGGATTCTGCATTTTTTCCTTTTTCCCAGGCTCAAATCCTGTAAAAATGATGCCTGCACTAACTATGTTCGTTTGCTCAACACCGCATAAAGTTTTCCCGGATGACAGCGTCTAGGGATTCAGCGGCCGAGCCCTCTTGACAAACTTTTTCTCCCCTCACTCTATTGGCTGGGGCCCAGCCAATCAGAACACAGCTTCGGGGAATTTGCCCTATCACAATCGGGCTTACTCCCACATCTTTTCTGTTTATATCTGCCTCGCTCCAGGTCTCTTTACTTCCTGGACCCGGCGGTTCGAGGCTGTATAGGTTTCCAACGGGTGCCGAACAGCGAGGGCGTAAGTGGACGTCCCTTAACCTGCTTCTTTACTATTACTTTATGTTCTTTAAAAAGCCTCAGTTCTGGTTACCTAGCCGCTCGTGGCCTTGTTCTTTCTTTTCTACCTTTAGGGTGTGCCATTTTGTTCGCACCCCCACCCCGGGATCCCTGAGGCGACGAACGGTCTGGCCTCTTAGTAAGAATCTTTCTTCATATTCATGCATCTTTGCCTCCTAGAAATAATGCACGGGCCATGTCCAATGAGTTCCCGGCCCCTCTTTTTGATCTAGATCCTCACGTAGCGTGTAGGTTCCACGGTAGTTCCGATATAGAGTACTAGTCACGTTATTCAGGTGAAGTCCGGTGTACTCCCCTGACACTAGTACCTGGATAAGCGTATAGCACGGATAGCACAACTTTTGGCACTTGAGGTACTGATTATTGGCACAGTCCCATCCATGCACTATGTCTTGTGCCTGTAGTTACGGCGACTTAGAATGAATTGACCATGCACATTTACAATTCTTTTATGTTTTGTCTTGTGTTTGTTTGTCCTTTTTTTCATTTTAAGAGTAAACTCGTTTCTCTCCACCTTGATACCACTTGGCGGATTTTGAATTGTTTATTTACACACTTTTTCACATAAGAGCCCACGGCAGGGTGAACCTTAGTGCGTTTATACCTCCGGGGCTCACACACTCCCACTCTGGTCCTGATGAAAGCCTGTGTAACACACCCAAGGCAGAAACATGTTGACCGCCATGGAGTGAATCCGGTCTGTTATTTTTTGACTCTCACTCCTTTTTAATCTCTCCCAATTAGCAAAACTATTAAATTATATATATTTTTTGACTCAATTGGGTATTTTTAATTCCAAATTCACTGTCACCTCACAAAATCCCGCTCCGCAGTAACCTGGCGTTGTAGCACACTGGGATGGCACTCGGCCATACCCAGTGGAGCCCGATGATGAAGCATGTCACCAACCAGGTTGGTGAGTGAGGGCTTTCATACTTAATTTGTATTACCTCCCAAGGTCTGTGTTCCTCCCTATAACGTTTTGGGAAGGTCCCGACTCTGGAGACCCGTGCCTTCTGGATGGTAAGTGCCTTGTAGACACTACACTGACTTTGTTGTTTTGGAACTTTTCCCTTGAGGGGACTAGTCGTGTTTTTACCCTTCCTCTTCTGTTGTTGATTGAGATTGAATTGTAATATGTCAACAGAATGTATAATGATTAGTACAACTGCTCAGGCAGTTCGGTAATGACGGACATATGTTTTGCAATGTATGTTATATGTATGTCATGACAATTAAAACCTTAATAAATATATTCAACAAATAAAATCTGAAAAGGCTAAAGTAGATTTTCATTTAAATGGTCCATTTAAAGTGATTAAGATTGCATGCACATCTATTCAGTTAGCTGATGGGCTGTGGTGGTCAAAGAAAAAATTGTTTCTTATTCATGGTTTTCAGAAGGATATCAAAATGAGAAAGTTACGTATGCCAAGGGATTCCTTTATTCCTATTGAAGTACTGCTTGAGTATGAGGTTTATCAACATGGTAGTGCTCTAGGTATGGGCCAACACAATGGGTCAGATTCATCAACTTCTTTGTTCTCTTCTGGATTGTCTACTTGTCCTGAAGGTAATCGGAAAATAATACCTTCTATGCACTATCATACTGAAATGGGAGGTTACAGTTGTAATGGTGTAGTCATTTCTACCAGAAGTGGTAGAGTATCTAAGAAACCTGTTTATTTACAGGAGTTGAAATGTAAAGATGATTCTATTTATATACATAAAAAATTAGGAACAGGAAAATGCATATTGTCATATGTATGTTACTTTATGTTTTGTAAAATTAATTCGAATTATATTGGTATCTTATGTATTGAAGTTGTATGCATGTTATCCATCTTTGTTTGTTTTTTAGGAGGGCAGATGCTGTATTCTCGCGCATCTCTTGCTAGAACCTTATTGTTATTTTAAGAATGTTGATTTATGAGCGTGCTCGCCTTCGGTTGCATAGATGCGTTCTAGCTTAGACATTCTGCTTCTCGGTAGTTGATGGCCAGAGCCGGTCTGCATGGTTGCAAGCCTATGGGCCGGCTTCTTGAGCTTACTTAATGTCCAGTAAATTACATTACAAGTTACCTGGAATCCACGTGTGACCATACTCCAGTCTGCACCTTTACATCCTTCTATGCATTGTGAATACGCCTAATTGTGAGTCCTTGTTTTGCCAGGCCAAAGGGCCTTTCAGATCAGTATCAAAAGGGCTTCACTAGCGCAGTCACCTAAGCAGCCTGGAATGAGGCATTACACTCTGGTAGCTCATCCAAGGCCACGAAAATGTAGGTAAGATCCAAGACAAGGCCTTCAGCATCCCAAAAAGCTCTCTTACCCAAATTATAGCACCTGTGGCCTACTAGTATTCAGAATAAAAGAGCGTGAACTTCCATTCTCTGATAACATTTAGTACATAAGGACTGCCACTTGTCAGGAGAGGTCCTCGATTATCGCACGAGATTCCTTCAGAGACAGTCTCACCTTCTGACAGCACACTTCAAAGATTCTACATCTTGCCTGAAGCTGATGAAGCTGAGTCCTACAGGAAGGCTACTACCGCAGTGTGTGATAGCCCTTCGCACTGCCTTCTTTTATCCTCTGGTAAAGACAGCTCCTGTTGTCAACAAGGTATGCAGAGCATTTCTTCTCCCTAAAAAACTCTAGACTGCAAGTTATTCTACTTTCCATGCTCTGTTAGTGTAGCGCAAAGAAGTTGGTTTTACGGTGGTAGGTTTTAAATGACATTTTAATCATGTTAGAAATTTTAATTTTATTCTCAATGTTCACAACGTGCCTTCTTGCTGTTTTTATGATCCTGTGTAGTTACTTTTGATGTGCCGGGAAACAAGTTCACCCTGTTGTAATAAATGCTTTTAGTTAAGTGTCTATGCTTCTTAGTGCGTTGTTTGTATGAATAACGAAATAGGTTTGTTTCTGTTACCACGGTGCCCTTGATCCCATTGCAGGGACTGTTAGTAATCCAAAAGCAATCACTCTACTTCACTTAAGGACTGGGTGGGGTTCGGCAGGGCTACTATAACCTGTCTTTCACATTCAGCGCTGGTGCATTGAACTGAGTTCACCTGTCACCCGTGGGTGGGAAAAAAACCTTGTAGAACTATGCCAAAACACTCTACGCCACTCCACTCCACGCAAATCCACTCTATGCTATTCTACTCTACGCTGCTGCATTCTATGCTAATCCACTGTATGCAGCTACGCTCTATGTCACTGCACTCTATGCACCTCAACTCTGACACTGTACAAGACGCCAGTCTACTCTACAGCACTCCACTTTATACCACTCCACTCTATGCCACACCACTCTACTGTACTGTACTCTAATGTACTGTGCACCACTATAGTCTACACCACTACACGCTATGCCACTGTACTGTACATCACTACACTGTATGTCACTCTGGGTTGGTCTACCCTGCTACTGTTTCTACACTACACAGATTGTGCTTGTGTAGCGGCATCCCAACTGCCATGACCATGTTTCTTACAATCCCTATATCAATATCTGATCCTGCCTCAAAGCTGTCCTCCATAACTTGAGTTAGGACCTGGAAAGCAGTCATCCATAAGAAGCCACCTTCCTGCTGAACCCTTTTGTCCTATATAGAAGGCAGACGTCTGGTTCTAAATCAGTGGGTGGGTATGTTCTTCTGTGAGATGTGTGTGACAAAGTGTAAAAGCAAAACAGCATTTAGCTTATCGATGGGTGTGTGTTCGTGTGTGCGTCTGTGAGATGTATGTTAAAGCAAAAAAACACTCCATTTATCGATGCTGCTGCAGAGACACTAAAAAGAGACAAAACGCAAAATATTACTTCAACTAGCCACATATGCAATACCACGACCTACTTCATGGGACAAGTGGTGCAACACAGGGAGCAAAGCTGCTGCATTGCATCACCTGGGGAGAGCTAAACTGCTCCAAATCTTCAAAGAAATGGCACAGTTCTGCTCTTTCCATGTGCTGGCGCACTGTGTACTGCCTTGCACCAATGCAGGCTCCCTTACACCATAGTGCTAATTACAATGGTCAGGATAGTTTGTGTGCGGGAAGGAGCCATTTGAAGCTTTCTTTTCAAAGAAAAAGATATTTCTTCTTGTTACTCCAGCCTCTGTCAGGCTCCGGATTTCGGCACAAGTCAATGACTACAATTCTTTGTAGATATGGATTTGTGTCAAAAACCAAGGGTGGATCCACGGGAATGTCCATGCACCACCCATGGAATGCCTCCCTGAAGCAAAGTAATGCAAGGCAGCACCTGAATACTAGACGCTATTGACACCTTTTTGCCAAAGCACCTTTGTCCCGGAACAGATCACCGCTGCCAGCTAGAGTGTGCATGCTACTTAAAAATGTAAAATGCCTTTTACTGTTTATTTTCATTTATTGCTTCTTTTGTACTTTTATATTGTAATGATTTTAATTAATCTAACAATAAATAACATTCCTAAATAATATATATAGATATTTTAACCATAAGTATACATTTGTTAAGCCACCCTATTAGAATTTCTGTTTTTAAACCATAAGTAGTATATTTGTGTATACATTTGTACAAAGAAATGCATATATTTAAATACATACATATAATCAAATTATACAAGTTTACATACACAGGCATAGCTGTACATTTTTGTTTTGAGTATAGTGGTTATATAGGAAAGAGCCAACTCTTGAGTAGTCTTCTGAAGATAAGATCGTTATCTGTGGATCTTATGTTTGGGAGTAACGACTTCCATAGTTTGGCTGCTTGGACAGAGAAAGATGTACCTCCCATGTTTTTTTTTTCCTATATGCTGGGATTTTTAGGCGAGGTGGAGGTTCCTCTGCTATATGCATTTGGCGATTTTATTCCTGATGAAAAGTGGTCCTGTTCCATGTATTGCTTCGTGGGTGATACAAAGCAGCTTGAAGGTGGATCTTCTTGCAACTGGTAACCAACTGGTAACCATTCTAGGGCCCTCAAGGCAGGGTGGATGTGGGCTTGTAGCTTTACATTTAGGAGCAGTCTGGCAGCAGAGTTCTGAATATGTTGTAGTCTTTTCATAGATGATAAAGATGATCCAAGGTAGAGGCCATTGGCGTAATCAAGTTTAGAGAGATAGTAGCTTCGAGTTTTCATAATAAGGAAGCTTGGTCTTGCTAACTTATCAACTTGGGCATTCATTGATAGCTTGGAGTTCATGGTAATTCCAAGGTTTTTTACTTCCTTGGATACTTTATGAGGTGGTCCCAAGTTCTCAGGCCAGGTTCAGAGTGTGTCATAATTTTTCTAATCGCCACATGTGGGTGTTTCAGATTTGGACACACTCAATTTGAGATGGCACCATATCATCCATTGATCAACGACTCTGAGGCAACTGAAGAATTTTGTTTTTCTAATGTTTTTTGTGCTTTCCAGTTTTAGAAGTATTTGTGTGTCATATGTGTAGTCATAGCATGTGAGCTGAAATTCATTGATCATTGCTGGTAATGAGGTCATGTAGATGTTGAAAGGCATGGGTGAGATGATAAAGCCTTGAGGGTCTTCTGCTTTAGTGAAGTACGGTTTGGATGAGAAAGGGGGAGTATGGATGACAGGGGCAGTTTCTCCATTAGGGTTCAGGGGCTGCGCCTCTCTGAAATTCCTACACATTTACATAAAAACATTAAATAGGTTGGTTTATTTGGAGATACGATCGTAATTCTAAATACATCGATGTATTTAAGACAGGGATGTGTGTTTCAGGCTGCTTGCTCCGCTTCGCTCTGAAGCAAGAGATGGAAGCCAGGCAGTAAATCAACTTTCTCAAATGTGATGCACAACGCAAGGCTTTATGTTTAAAAGCCATTCATTGCCATTGTGGTCTATGGTTGTATGCACTCTGTAGGCCAGTGGCGCAATCAGCGTCATGGTTTCGGGCGTCGGAGACTTCATCCCTAAGTGATTTCAAATGTCCGTCAATCAAAGGCATAGATCCTACCCTTTTGTCATACGTGAGAGTGGATGCAAGCACGTCTGATCTGGTGACTTTTTCTCAGTAATGGTAAGTGTTTGCATGCTAATGTTGTGCAATCTACATTGTGCTGGGACCCCTGATCATGCTCCCCTCCCCCCTCACTGTGACAACCCAGGCACTCGCTGCAGATCACTCACTCCTTTAGAAGTGGAGCTGCTGTATTTGTTCCCCCATTGAATGGATCCAAATAATGAGCAGGGTTCTTGTTCCCTTGTGAAGTTGATCATAATATCCGAGTCAAGCAAGGCGAGAAATATGTGCTTACAGTGGACAGTTTTCTGATGTATGACATTAAAACTGGCCGTGTCTTCATGCCCCTAAGTTAACACTGATGCCAAAAAACATGGATTGACTTGCAAACAATTAATGTTAAAAACGTAAAGGAATGCATTTCAGCGATTTAATTCCTCTCTGATTTCACATGCTTTACTTAATCTTGCACTCCCCAAGAGTTAGCTATTGCATAATGTTGTTTATCTGTATTTTTTTCAGTTCATACTTTGAGGCTTTAGTCAAGCCAGGTGTTTATGAGGGACTTTAATTGAGCGCTAAGGCTTAAGCCAAACAAAGAACCTGTCAATGGGTTGACATCTCTACAGAGCTCACAGAACAATGTATTCCATTTGCAACTGAAATCATGTGGATATGTGTGTGAAGGGAGTACACAGATGTCGAAATATTTGCAAGACCATGGGTACTCACAAATATTTTCCTCCGGGCTGCAAAGTTTGGTCTTTGGTGTGCTTGAGGGCCACACTGATGCCAGGGAGGGAGGGGGATTGTAAAGTGGGTGTAGAGGAAGCAAAGCATGTATATCTACTGGCTGAACTCAATTGCGCAATGTGCAACCAGAAAACCTAGAATAAATCCTGGCTTCTCCACTTGACCAAATTGTATGACCTTGGGCAATTGCTTTATTTCAATTTCCCTCCTTTTTTAGGTCTTGCCTGGTGTTAGCAGCACGCATGCGTTGCTCTCGCCATGCGAGGGCCTTTTGCAATCAATACACTTTCGTAAAGAACTTTAAGCCCCGCTCTTGTTTTCAATTGGCTCGCGTCATCGTTTGTTAAACGCTGGCGCGTGATTGGAAACCGGGCATTGGGGTTACCGCCTTGTCCACTTTTAGGACGGCCCATGTGGACAGGCCCATGCCATCTTTGTTTGGCGTGACGCCTGCAATTCCGCAAAAGCTTAACACCAAAAGGAAGAGCAGCTCCCTGCCCGAGGCCCAGAAGTCATTGATAAGAACTTCTGCAGCAACAAGCCATAAAATGAAAACCACACCATTAAATAATTAATTATTAAAAGGAGCTGTGAGGTCCCGGCTGGCAGTGCGCTCACTGTGTGTGTCCTGGTGAAAGCGCGTCAAGTGCGCTTCCAGTGTGTGCTACAGCATGCGACGTGTGCAGTGTCCTTGCGTGCCGCTAGCTCGGAGTGCTCGAGCGTCTCGCAGCATGTGACGTGTGTTCATAGCATGTGTAGTGTCCTCACATGCCGTGAGCTTGGAGTGCCCGAGCATCTCGCAGCATGTGACGTGTGTTCATAGCATGTGTATTGTCCTCACGTGCCACGTGCCCGGGGTGCTCGAGCTGCGGACAGCATGTCAAGTGTGATTGACGTGTGCTGCAGCGTCAGTGGGCTTATAGTGTGCGCACTGTCCTCACGTGCCACGTGCTGGGAGTGCTCGAGCTGCTGACAGCATGTCAAGTGTGATTGATGGGTGCTGCAGCGTCACTGTGCTCATAGGGTGCGCAGTTTCCTCACATGCTGCGTGCTGAGAGTGTTCATGCTAACACGCGCTTGCCGTGTGTGCTGTAGTACCCTGTGAGCTTACAACGCGTGCTCAGAGGGTGCAGTGTCCTCACATGCCGCGTGCTGGAAGTGCTCGAGCTGCTAACAGCATGTCCAGTGTGATTGATGTGTGCTGCAGCATCAGTGTGCTCATAGTGTATGCAGTGTCCTCACATGCCGCATGCTAAGAGCTCACAGGTGCTTGCCGGGTGTGCTGTAGCACTATGTGAGCATACAACGCGTGTTCACAGGGCGCACGGGCTTGCCATGTGTGCTGTAGTACTCTGTCAGTGTACAACGCGTGCACACAGAGCGCAGAGATGCTCAAAACGCTAGAAATGCGCACAGTGGATAATGTGTCCGGTGCGTGTGAAGTATAACACGGAGAGCCCGGCCTGAGGCTTGAAGTCTCTGCATCTACATCACCTTTTAGGTCAGGCTAAACAATACAACTGCGGAGTGTTGGAACACTTAACCTCAGGAGTTCTTCATCAGATGCAGTTCTCTCATTGAAATGCCGGATAAACAGCAGCCGCTGGCTGTCTGCCCCCTCCCTCCCCCTGCTTTATATGACTGGAAGTACCGATTCATGGATAAGAGAGTCGGGTGCACGTGTGATCTGATAGGTGGGTTAGTTGGGAGATCACGCGGAGTCAACGACAAGACGAGTGGATGGATTAGAGAGCACATGTGTTTATGAATAGATGAGTGAATGAGTGCGTCAATGAATGATTAAGTGCCTGGATTGATAGATCGAGGAACGAGCGAGTGCGGGATGAAGAGCACAAGCGCAGTGTGTGTGTGGGGGGGCTGGTGTGTGGGCTGAGCTGCGAGTGGCCCACCAACGCCCCCTTAATATATCACGAGGGACACATTGGTCAAAGGAATCCTAGTGAGCAGGACTGACGCGTGGATCACATCTAAGAGCTTCAAGGTACATGCCCCTCTTGTCCCACAAAGCCCAGGCATTATGAAAGGTAGGTGACTTGGCTAGCCCAACACCAGCCACGCCAGCCCAGGCCCTGAATGAATGAATGAATGAGTGGCGTGCTGTCCTCGAGTTCACGTAACCTTTCCACCACCTCTGCTGCACACAATCTATGGACAACGGACAGACACGAGACCGTAGGCCTCAGATTTACAGACGTGTCGAGGCCGAGATCACGAGGAAGCTGTGGTATCTCGGGTGCTGCCGCTGGCTTGGATCAGAAGACGGGGAGCTCAGACCCAGCACGCAACAGGCGGATGGCCGGAGAAAGTCCTCGTACTGGAGCCCTGCTCTCCTTTAGAGAGCTTTCAATAAACAGACCCTGGATATGCCACATTCATGGCAGTCCCTCTCCAGGAGACTCAGAACAGCACCTGTGTGTCCAATGTTACTTGTGCAACGGGATAGAACAGGCGAGGATTGCTCCACTTTACAATACAGAAAAGACGATGGCACAAGGGCAGAAATGTATAACGCCGACTGTGAAGCCTCTTTACATACCCACAGCTCGTTTATTGCTTATGCAGCTGCTCACCCACGAGCAATAACCACTAAACAAAGACGTTCCAGTCTGTAAATAAGGATCCATCCTGGGTTTGCATTCTTTTTCTGCATAACTGATTTTGCCTCCGACCCCCTCTTTCGATAATCGTCGAAAAGGTTTTCTTCATCTTCATTTTGTAAAAATTGCCCTTGTCATTGTTTGCATCTGTGAAGCTATATTTGTTAAAAGTGGTGTTTGCTTTTCATCCGTTCCCCCTCGCTCCTGTTTTGTTTTCCCTATCCCTTTGTTCACGCCCCCTCCCGTTCTCCGTGTTTTCCATCCTCCCCCCTCCCGTTCTGTCGCCTGTGCGCTTCTCCCCTGCCCCCTCCATGATGCCCTTGGCCTCCCCCAATCCACGCTGCTTTCTCGTTCCTGTACTCCTAGCGCTATGCTTTAAACTACTACACAGCTAACAAATACAATTCTAACAACATACAACCATATCACCTACATACACTAAATAATACATTGGTTGGCCAAAAGGGAGTGGGAAGATGCCTACTGGTTAACCCTTAAAGAAGCCAGCCTGAAAAAAGACTCTAAATATTTTTGGGACACTATAAGGGCACGTAACAGACCAGACAGTGATCTGCTAACCTGCAACATCTCAAGCCAGGTGTGGGAGGACCACTTCTCCAAACTCTACTCCTGCCATGACGGCTCCAACGGGAGAGGGTCTGCTATATCCCTGTCTACCACAAACTATGCACTCTGCCCCACTGACTTTGATTTTACGCTAAAGGAAGTGGAATACGCAATAAGCTCTATCATTCCACAAAAAGCGGCCGGACCTGATGGGATTCCCGGGGACCTGCTAAAATCCGATAGCACCAAATGGGGCAAATTGATCCACTCCCTTCTTGTTGCCATCTGTAGGGGTGCCCCTATTCCCTCATCGTGGAAAGGGGCGGAGGTGGTCCCCATCCATAAGAAAGGTTCGAGGGATGACCCATCTAACTATAGGCCAATCAGCTTGTTAGATACCAGCCAAAAAGTTGTCGGCAAAGTCCTGTTACTTAGAATCCTAAATTGGGTAGAAGAAAATAAAATCCTTTCCGACTTCCAGGCAGGTTTTAGAGTGGGTACTGGAACGATTGAGCAGGCATTCAGGCTCATGATGGTATATTGGAAGGTTGTGGTTATAGGCAAGGGCAGTCTTTATCTCGCGTTTATCGATTTAAAGACTGCCTTTGACCTCGTACCTAGGGACCTATTATGGAAAGTACTTGCTGACATGGGGCTGCCACATTATCTACTATCCCTATTAGTCAGACTACACCAGGACAGCTTTGCCCAGGTCAGGTGGGGCCCTGGAGGGGAGAAAACGGGCAGTATTCCGGTCGAGAGAGGAGTCCGCCAGGGATGTGTTCTGGCTCCCACCCTTTTCTCTCTCTACATCAATGGGGTGGTTGAGCATCTCCTCAAACATCCATCTGACGAGCCATCCCTGGCTGGCGAACGCATACCGACCCTCCTCTTCGCGGATGATACGCTTTTAATCTCCAAAACCCCAATGGGACTCCAGAGACTTTTGGACAATTTCCAATCATTTTGTACCAAACGAGGTCTGGTAATAAATACTAACAAAACGAAGTACCTTGTCCTCAATCCACCGAAACAACATGTGCGTTCCCCCACCCTAAACGCTGAGCTTCTGGAAAGGGTAAAGGTCTTTGATTACCTTGGGATACGCCTTTCGGATAAAATGGACTGGATGCCACACCTAGATAAAATGCTGTTGAGCCACAAAAGGATTACAGGTGCCCTCTTAAGAGAGCAACGTTCCAGTACAACAAGGCCTATAGGAACAGTCCTTGAGATTTACACAGCTAAAGGAGTTAGCTCTGCCCTTTATGGGGCGGAACTCTGGGGCTTTTCGTCCACTGACGCTCTGCAGAGATCTGAGAACAAATTCTGCAGAGAAATAATGTCCCTTCCACAAGGCACCCCGACACTTCCTTTATTCATGGACCTTGGCTGTACCCAGATTGGCGAAATCGCGAAATTTCGCCCTTTATTATTATGGGCC
Source organism: Triturus cristatus (assembly GCF_964204655.1). Taxonomy (NCBI): domain Eukaryota; kingdom Metazoa; phylum Chordata; class Amphibia; order Caudata; family Salamandridae; genus Triturus; species Triturus cristatus. The sequence continues at coordinate 616,196,197 of NC_140583.1, read as the reverse complement.
CGTATTTGGCGGGTAGAAGAACTAAGCGGATATGCCAGAGGCCTCAAGGAAATCATGTCATCACCAAGCTGGTATAAAATCAAATGGCTAAAAGACATGAAAAACTTATTAATTAAGTTGGGTCAACTTGAATCATGGCTAAGTAGAACCTCACCCCCAAAGCAAACACTTAAAAAGCTTTATTGGGACTGGATTTGTTCTCAAAGAAACTCTAGCACCTCCCTGGGCAGGCTAACAGAGGACTTTCTGAGGTTCAAAGACTGCCCCAGGCGGGAACTGTACCTGGATGCAATTGGAAAACCCTTTGATAGGGCCTTGTATTTTAGATTTAGAATGGGAACCTTACCACTTAATACCTTTACTAAAAGATGGAAATCCTGTATGGAAATGTCTGAGCTATGCCCATCGTGTCTTGTTAAACCGGAAACATTAGCACATTTTATGTTTGTGTGCGGCGAATATGCTACTCCAAGGAGGGTCTGGCTCAAAAACCTATGCCGTCAGCTGGGGACTAGGAGCCATGATGTGGCAATCAGGATACTTATTTCGGACAGTAGCGTACCCTATGCTTGCGCCCTAGCCAAGTTTCTATCCTGGGCTTGGGCTATCCGAGCCAAAAAGCTAAAACAATCTGTTTAATTCTTTGTTAGAAAAATTTCTTAAACTGAAAATGCTGCCATAATTGTTTAACCTCTAAAATTTAACCAACTAGTTGGCTAGTTTAACTGAACAAACATTTTTTGAAACTATTGCCCTTCCTAAATGTTGGAACAGAGATATAAAATCTTTTTAAATTTATTACTGTTGTTCTTAACTGTAACTTTTTATACACTGAGCTGCTTTTATGATAATGACTTTTTATCGAAATAAAGCTTTGACTTTGACTTTGATAACACAATACCATTAGCAATGCAAATGGCTTTAACTTAAACAACAACGAGACCTATTGCATTTCCAATACTTGTCTTAATTTTCCCATATAAAAGAACCTCGAGGGAGTGCAGTGTATGTTTGGGGGCAGTGAAGTGAGGGAGATGCGAGGAAGTGCATTCAGGGAAGAGTGAAAAGAGGATGCTGAAGAGGAAATAGAGGTAATTGAAGATGTGTAGATGGACAAGATATGCAGAGAAAAAGAGGATATATATCTAACATAAGGCACACATAACTGAACACCAAAACTCCTTCCATAGGCCTCAATGCTATTTAATTCACAGGCTCACAATTTCAGAATTAAAACATTTCCAATGTTAATTATTTATAACAAATCATTGTTGTTACTCATTTATCTTAAACAGCTAACACCCTTTGACAAAGCCAATCATATTGACAGGCTTTAGGGTGTATGTCAGTTGTTGTCTCATTTATCTGGATACAATTACATCTCCGAGAGAAAACAAAATACCGATCAGGTGGCACACTATGGGAATCACAGAAAATGATTTGACATGCTCCTCTATATTTTTCATCCCATTTTAAGACCTGTCTGCATATATTTCTATATGACTGGTTGCAGCCAGCAGTTGTGGGTGCTTCTCGAAGTCTGGTTAGAGCATATTTTTCCAAAGTTAATGTTGCATGCAGTGCAAGATACTGGTTAAACATACAATTTAATGGGCTAAAGTTGTCATGCTGTACAGTTTACACATTATTGTAACTATTGAACATATCAATGCAGGAAGATATAGGGCAGTTTGTAATCCGTTTAATATCCAAGGCTATATGTTCCCACTGCTTTGAAAGCATTGCTTTATCGCTACATTTGTTTACTTTTTTTCATTTCTTTCTGGGGAGAGGGACTCATCCTGGACCCCAGGTTTGTTCATTGAACTTGTTCACTTTGCTCGCTATATTAAAGTTATGCCCAACGTTGACGCCACACCACTTTCAAATGTCACCAGCCACCACTGATGGATAACATTTGATCTATTTTAAAGATAGGATGTGATCCAGTCGAGATGAGTCCCCTTTATGACAGCATCGCAGAGTCTTTGGATTAGAGTTTCATGATGAACTGTGTCAAAGGCAGCCAAAGGTTTAAGAGAAGTAGTGCAGTGCCCCATTCCGGTCTACTGTGTTGTAAGGTCATCTCAGATGGTGATGAGGGTAGATTCTGTGCCTCTTCCTGGACGGAATCCTGTTTGGAAGTCAGAAAGTATGGAGTTATCTTTAATGAATTATGACATCTGAATGAATACTACTCTTTCTATCAGTTTGCCCAGGAGCGGCCCATTTGTAAATCGGTCTGTATTTGTTTGTGTCATGTGGGTCCTGGTTTGTTTCTTTAATAATGGGTATATGTATGCCATTTTATGTTCTCTGGAAAGATTCCTGTAGTTAAAGAATTATTGGTGATTGTTCTGACTGGTGTCAGCAGAGGTAGTTAAAAAAATGTTTTTGAAGATTTGTGGTGGACAAGGGTCAGAAGGCCATCTGGTTGACCTGCTTGCATTGACAAGATCAATAAATTCAGTTTTTGCTGATTTTCCTCACATATCCGCTACACTAATCCGATTCCCGTGTGTTGGGGGTGCATGGGAAGTCTCCAGAAACCCACGGATTCAAAATCCGGCGTTGGCAGCCCCTGCGGATTACAGCCACAGCCGCATCGACATTGGGCCTGGGTTAAGACTGCAGCCAGGACCTTCTGTGGTGAAGTAGGGGGCGTGGCAGCGACCCGACGCCCGCGTTTGTCCAACGCAAGGCCGTGGTTGATGGCCTGTGCCAGCAGATAGTTTCGGCGTCAGCGAAACAGCACCCAGGGCGCCTGGTACTGGTAGCACCTGAAGAACTGAGAACAGGATGCTGCTACCGGCTGTGTGCGGAACCATCAGCCCTCTCCAAAACCGGGGACATCCGGTCTCCGACAGGTGGTGAGATCAGCTGATTGCGGGGAGCTCCAGACCCCGCCGTAGACACCCCAGAGGGGGCCCGCACACCACTGTGAGGCACAGGGCCACTGAGCCCAGAGGATTGCCGCTGCGCCCCTTTCCCGGGCCAACCAACGGCGGTGAGTGCGGCAGCTGCGGGGGGACTGAGCTATCACGGATCCTGTATTGCACGCACAGTGGAGGCAGTAGAGCCGGGCAGTGGCACCGATAAAAGAGAACTTAAAAAACTGGGGACCTCCTCCTAGGAACGCCCTGAGAGTCCTGCACCCCTGTGGCTGCGGCTAGCAGGGTCTCGGTAGTCGCGACGCGACTGGGCACACGTACCTTTATATTCTTGGGCCCTGTGCACAGCACAGTATTCGCGAGCCAGGCCGGCAAACTGGGAGTGGAGCCTATGTGCCTTCTGCGACACAGAGATCAACCCAATTGTTGGTAAATTCGACAGTGCAGGTGATGGCATTGATTCACCTGACAGCTCCCTGGCCCAGAATTGCATGATCTTTTGGGACTCGTGGGGACATACTCCTGATACCTATTCTGCCCACTACTGCCTTGTACCAAAAGCCCAAGGAAACGACCTGTCTACACCTCTTCTCTGCTGGGCCCCTAGTAAGGCTTGGGGACCTGGAGAATCCTGAGTGATGACCTCAGCAGGTGCAGTGGGGGTGACTCATTCGTGGGGCACCGTCGGGATCCCATCGGCACTGGTGAGGGTGCCCATGACTCGTCGCATCGTGCCATATGACCCCTGAGGCGGTGCCCTGGTACTGTAATTCCACCGCCAGGGACAGGTTACTCAGTGTATGGACAAGACAGAGATAAAGTTATCGCAGCCATGTCGGGCCCCAAGGGCTCAAAAGTGACCCAGCAGATGAGGCTGGACAAATTCACCCTACCAAAGCCCGCGATCTCTGAGTCTCACCCTAAGAGCAACTTGGCAGCAGGGCCTGAAACTGGACACTCTGAACTGACCTTACAGGACGTAATGGAGGCTATTTCGGGGGTCCGTGCATCTCTTGATCAGAGAATGGACATGTTCTCAACTGATGTAACTCTTATAAGAGCAGACATGTCAAAAATCAGTGAGAAAGTAAAACAAATGGAGTTGTCACCTCTAGTCTCCTGGGAGACACCTTGCAATTGCAGCAAGACGTCAAGGAACTCCAAGTTTTTCGGAAATACGCCTAAGATAAACTCGATGACTACGAAGGTCGCTCCAGGAGAAACAACATTCACGTTATTGGGGTGCCCGAGAAGGCGGAGGGGCTGGCAGCAGACCTCTTGGTAGAGGACCTTGTCCTTAACCACTTGCAACCCAAGGGCCTCTCCAAATTCTTTGTGTGGAAAGGGCGCATAGAGTACCTGGTGGACGACCGCGACCGGGTGTGCCTCCACGCCCCATACTGGCCAGATTGCTCAACTTTAGAGATAGAGACGTCATACTCCAAACTGCCAGGGTAGCTCCACCTCTTCGCTATCAGAACGCAGAGGTTTCCCTTTTTCCGGACTTCACCCAGGGAGTACAAAAACAACGGAAGGTCGTTCCGCGAGGTGACAAGGAAGTTACGTGACAAAGGGGTGAAGTATGCCATGCTATTCCCTGCCAGCTTAAGAGTGGTGACAGAGGGTAAGGCATGGTTTTTTGAACATCCCGAGGAGGCTGTGGACTGGCTGGAGGGCTGGAGAGGTGCGAAGGAACACAATACCAGTTGAGTGACTTCCAAGACTAAGTTTCTCGCCCGTTCGGTTCTGGGATGCGGGAAACTCTTGATTGGCCTACCAAGACTAACTGTGTGCACGCCGCAGATGGGGGGTGTGTGGGGAGGATGTTTTTCTCATATCGGCACTATGCCGCGGCACATACTATCCGTTTGTGTCTTATTTCTGATGTGCTACCCTACACCGGGAGAGTATAGATAATTGACCATAATGGGGGTCGAAGTGGCGGAGCTTTTACCCCCGCAGTTTACTTTTTTTAGTTAAATGTTCGGGCGACAGGCACTCTGCATAGTTTGTTTGATGGGCAGTTCGAGGCCCAGAGTGCAGGGGAGCAGGGAGTGAGGGAGCTGGGTTGGGGGGGGGGGGTTATTGTTGTTTTTTCAAAGTCCAGATATGAAGGCATTGTTTCTCCGTAGGCAGGAAGAGGAATTAATGGTCCACATGTATGCAGATGCCCACGCACTGGGATAAAAGCCTTAGGCTGCTGAGCTGGAATGTCAACGGTCTGTGGGATAAAGTGAAGCGTTGTATTGTCTTACAGCCCATTAAAAGGCATTCCCCGGCACAGTGTTCCTCCAGGAGTCTCATCTTCTGGGTAACTCCTGTCAGGCCATGAACAGGTGGGGGTACAGACTGATGGTGCACTCGGGCTTCACTTAGGGTTCCAAGGGGGTGGGCATCATGCTCAAAATGTCTTTTCCACTCTCGATACAGCACACTTGGATGGGTGAACTGGGCAGATATGCAGCTATCTCCGGGCAGTGGGAGGGCAGAACATTAACACTGATGACAGTTTATGTCCCTCCGGGCTTACAGGGTCGTTTTTTTTTCTTTACATATTTAATTTCTTTTAAAAATAATTTTAAACAGTATTTTGAAGGAATCTAGAGGTTGGGTTATCTTTCCTACCCTTGGAGGGGATTGTTGGAAATGGGTTTGTGCTGTTGATTTCCCTTTGTTTTAAACTGGAATCCAACATGTCTGCTTTGGTTGTGTAATGATTTGCCAGTTTATCAGTAAATTCCTGAGAAATGAGATGAGTTTCTTCTGTGCATTTAAGGTTAACAAAATTCAGTAAGAATTTGTAAAATTCTGTATTTGTACAATTAGCATTTTCAATTCTGTGTAAATAGTACCTTCTTTACCATTTTTGATTGTCGACTTGTATATTCTAATTGGTATGTGTAGGTGGAGTTTGTCTTAATTATTATTTGCTTTGATCCAGGTGTGTTGCAGCTTTGCAATTTTTTTTTATCTTCCTTAGTTCTGCATTCATCAAAGGTGCTTGTGTTCTTTTGCCCTGTTTTGTTGTTCTTAGTGGTCTTAGGAAGTTAGTTGTGTTTCTAAGCATTCAAAATTGAGTTTGTTCCACTGTCAATATGTGGTTGCATGTAAGGTGGGTTTTAGACTGTGGTGATTTGTGTTGTCTTGTGTTGAATAGCTACCAGATGGTGGCTCCAGGCAAAGGACTCTACCACCTGTGCCTGGAGTAATCCTTTGAAAGGTAAGTAGTTCTGGATATGCAAAAATAACAGCTAGGATGTGTCTATCGATGTGTGTGGGTTTGTGGATAATTTGATGTAGGTTCAGTGTGTTTAGGCCAGTGATTATAGTTTTTGGAAGGGTAATATTGGGTTTATCAAAGAACATGTTTAGGTCACCAAGGATCCATAGGTTGGATTGTATTGTCATAAGGTTTGAAACTGTGTCTAGAAACTTGTCTGGGAATGTTGAAATGGGAGGTTACAGGAGGAAGTTGGCTTAAGGTTGCGTTTGGTGATAAGGTCCTCACAAACTGGTATGGAAATGTTGTCAGCTTTAGTGAGATTTATTGTTTCCTTGAATATAAGGGCTAGTCCACCTCCTACTTTACCTATAACGATTTTGTGTGAATTTTTGATAGGCTACATTTACGGCTTCATGTAACACTGGAGCAATGTCATCTCCCAATCATGATTCAGTTATGAAGAGTAAGTTAGGTTGTGTGTCAGTGAGAAGGTCGTAGATGTGGTGCTTGTTGTTAGAGTGTGATTGATCATTTATTAGTAGGCAGACTAGAGACTGTGTTTTGGTGGTGATGTGACTTTTTTGTAGAAGAGTGAGCAGTGTTCTTTGAACTTATAGCAGATGTATTATTGGTGTTGGTATTAACTGTATCAGAATAGCAATATGTTGTTTGGCTATATCGTAATCATCATCCAGCAGGCTTCAAATGCATTTTCTGGGGTCTATGTGAGTAGGCGGTAGAGATAGTGGTTGACAGCGAGTTGGTAGGCTATTTTGTTTTTGTAAAGAAGTCTTGTATATTAAACACGGAGATGTGAAGTTGCAAAGAGTGGCATGTTGTTTATTTCATTTGCGTCTGTTATGGGGTGGTGGTGGAGTATATGGGACATATTTTAAGGATCTACATTTTGTAATGGATTGAGAGACTGGTCAAGGAGTGTTTTTGTGTTGGGGTGTTTGTAATAGGTGTTGCTGAGGATAGAACATTTGGTAGTAACGTTGGTTTAGGATGTGTATTATTTGTGTAGTCATGATGGTGGGAGTGGGTGTTTGTTTCTATTTTGTGACAGATGTAGCATGAAATTGCGTGTGTGAGATATCAATGTCCTCATTTTATATTCAAATTAGTTTGAAGCTAAATATGCCAGTGTAAACTTTATATAATTCAGAGGCCACACCTTTTAGGCCCAGACTTTGATAGCATTAAGAATATACACCTTTCTAATAGTTATTGGAGTGTTGGAACTGATATTTTCTTCAGTTATAGGAGTGTTGGAACTGGTTCTTTCTATTTGGCTGAGGCGGTGCCCAAGCCAGGCAGAACCTACCACTCCTGTCATGTTTAGATGATTACACTCACTGTATAACCTGCGCCCCATGGTTAGCTTGGCACTGAGCAGTCAAGTTTATCACAGAGGCAAGGGGTAAAGCATTGGCAAAGCATTCTCACACACTAATTACACTGAGCTTCATAAAAGAGACTTCACACGTGGTGTCTGTAAATAAAAATTGTATTCAACACCCACACTAATTAACATTAATCTTGTGGTAATTAATGTGTGTGTTGAATACAATCATGTAGGTCTGGGCATAAATCACACTTGGAAATATTACTAGCCGTATCAGGCCCAACAGTGTTAAAATTATATCAGTAATATGCACACTTGGGAAAAATCCTATTTTACCCCAGCACCCTTATGCGGTGTGATACATTGTGAGAATTGGGCCCACCCTGGCAAATGACACAATTGAAATCCACACATTTCTAGGATGCACCACAGGTCACAACAATATTAGAAATGTGTACACACAGGAATTTATAACACTTTTCAGCAGCACCGTGAGCCAAGGCCGCACAAATTAAACCAGAGTCAAAATGGGATATTCGTTAGGTAATGAAATAACCAATTAAAACAACGCTGCTGCACAGTGCAATTATTAGCAAACTTTTCTCATGCAGCACTCTCTCCCACACCCACACAGCACCGTAGCGCGGTGCAAAGGATATCGGCAAGTCTGTATGAAGCACACTCGAACACACAAGCATTCGGTACTGTACCGCAGTGCAAATGATATCCCACAGGTCAGTTGATAATATGAATGCGGACCCCGTGCACAATCCCTCCCGCACCTCTCATTTACCCCCGCAACAGGTTAGAGTTGAAAAAACTCACCCCTTACTCTACTGGTTTAAGACCGGAGCCACACTTAGTCAGGGGCCCAGGGGAGAAGGCTGGAGTAGTTATTATGGTAACCAAGCAACAGTCGACAAATGGGGGGTTGGCCACCACTGTGTAAATTCACCCAGTATTTGTGGAGCAGAGACGGGCGAGATGCTGTCCAGTTCAATGAAGAGGTCCCTTAATTCGCCCTCCGGTACCAGCCCAGTTCTGCGAAGCACAGGGGGGGCGGAGGGTCACGCAGTCTTTCAACCTACTTCCGATCGCTCAGCATCAGCAGTGTTCCTCTGCCCAGTCACTTACTCTCACCACCCAGGCCTGATCCGGGCGATACTACTTGGCAACACAAAGTCGTTGGGCTGGGGAGGAGAGGGCAGTTGATTTGTCGCATTGAGGGCAAGACGGAACATTTGGTGAATGGGCGGTGCAGCTGTCCCTGCACTACATGGGAAGTGATACACAATGTCTGGTGCGCGTTGATCCGAGTTGCGCCAGACAATCCAGTCACAATCAATCATGAGTCGGGTTCTCCGTACCTCTCTGGAGATGAGGCATGTCGTCTGGTGCACAATGAAACATGTCGCACCAGACAGTCTGGTCACAGTGAACCAAATGTTGGGTTCACCGTATCTCCCTGGAAATGAGGCACACCATCTAGTGCGCGATGATCTGAGTTGCACCAGACAATCCAGTCCCAATCAACCCACGGTCGGGTTTGCTGTACTTGCCTGGAATGAGGCACATCTGGTGCGCTATGATACAAGTCGCACCAGGCAATCCGGTTACAATTAACCCACAGTCGGATACTCTCTACCTCCCTGGAATGAGGTATAAAGTCTGGTAAGCAATGGTATGAGTTGCACCAGACAATCCGGTCCCACACACACAGTTGCAAGTTCAGTAATCCAGCGCGAGGTAGGGTGAGGCACTACTACGAATGCACCTTCCCTTCGAGGGTTGCAACCTGTGAATCGGACACCACACGCAATAAGCATGCAGTCGGCGTGTCGCACAAGAGAGATGCGACACAGACGACGAAGTGGGCCACACTGAGTACCTAAGCCGGTGAATCCGCTCACCACCAATGAGACGCTAGTACGTGCTGAGGCCCCACAATGTTGGAACCATGCTTCTTAGATGCGGGCATGGTTTGTGGGCTCTGCACAAGGCAATCCAGCCTCCAGGCACAATACCGTGCTGCAGTCTGAATCCAGCAGACAAAGTAGGCGCTTGAGAGGCACCGCTCTCTAAGTAAAATACTTAGATGGTGTAGGTCATTCACAAGAGGTCTTTGATGTCCCTGAGACCTCCACAAAGAACAAGGAGCAAGCCCTTGGAGAGCACACTTCAGGGTGGCACACAGAAGCAGGTAGTCGTCCCAGGCCTGCCACTATTCAGGCAGAGTGCACAGTCTCCAAATTGCAGTATCCTCCTTGTGCACAACAGATTCTTCTGGCAGTGTGCACCATGCACTCCAGGTTGCCTGGTCCTACATCCCCACAAGCATATCTCTGCCCTGCTGAAGTATGGCACCAGTAGTTATACTGTAGTGTGCCTTTGAAGTCGAGGGTGGTTCAGAGGGTTTCCCTTTGAACCAGAGATGTCTCCCCTAAATTTCAATCCTGTCTGCCACAAGTCCTTGGAATGCAAATCTTAATCTTTAGTGGAGCCAGCAACTGGCTTCCCAAAGGCAAAGTGTCAACTCCCCCACCGCCCCCCCACCCCCTAATCTATCCAGCAAAGTCCTCAAATGGCAGAGGTCAGTTGTTCCATTAGCATGCCCAATGTTTATGACAGATGTGCTCCCCCAGCCCCTGTGCTGACTGGAGTCAAACTAAAAGGCACACAAAAGAGTTTAGCACAGAGAAATGCCCACTTTCTAGAAGTCTATATACAGGTTGGACGAGAGGCAATACAATTGAATGACAAGTAAACAGATTTAGCAAACAGAAAAAAGTCGTTGGCAGAGAGTCTTTTTTGTGGCTTTATTTCAGGTGTGCATGGTTTGTATTTATTTGGAACAGCCAACGCATTTCGCCCAAACAAGGGCTTCTACAGGGCGATTAGAGATGCTGTGGTGCTTGTAAAGTTGTCCATTGATTTAGAAAGGCCAACCTGATCATATGTGCAAACGCGCACACACAAGCCTGCAATGCCAGCTTAAGACATGTTAAAAAACACCATGAGGCTACTCCCTGCTGTAAGCTAAAACTGTAGTTTGAAGGTCATTCAGCAATTCCCCCATGTTGACCCATGGAAAGAGCAGACCTCCTAGGTCGGGGCAATCCACATGGGGATTATTCAGTACCTGGGCAGGGAACACACATGTACCTGTCTTACCTTTCCCCTACCACTTGCCCCGCCCCTCAGGGCATACCCTAAAGGTGTCCAAGTGGTAGTGAACGACCCATTCAACATTGGCTAATGCTTTAGAAATTCCAACCTGTTCAACTGCGAAAACACAGGCCTTTAACGGCAGGCTTGAGACATGTTTGAAAGGCTATTCTAGTGGGTGGCATAATTAGTGCGGCGGCCCACTAGTAGCCAGTGCAGTACCTGCTGTGGGTATATGGTATACCTCTTACCAGGGTATTCACAGGTACAGCACCTAAACCAATCAGGTACACACCACCTTCTAGCATGTGCACTGCTTTACTGTGGTAAAGTGCCCAGAAAAACCAGGAGAAAAAAAAGCTAAATGTTTTAGGGAAATCCCCTAATTAGGGCCATGTCCAACTATGAGTGTCTTGATTTGTACTGCTTTTGCAGCACATTTAACCAGCCCAAGGAAGATTGAGTGTAGACAACTTCCTTACCTATCAGGATACCCAGCTTAAAAAACTTGCTGTAATGTTCCTAAAACACAAAATAAATGGACCCATTATCCCAGTACATGCCTCCAGAACTTTCTCTCTAAAACTGCACTGTGTCCAGATTGCTTTCTAATTAAAAAAGACTGTGCTTCCCAGGTCTATCACCCTAATCAAAATTAATCAACACTGTATTCATACCTTTGTACTTAGCCTACTTATCACAGCATCATCAAGAGATGTATGCTTGCTACTCTCCCTTAATGCCATCATGCTTTGTCCTGCATACTGCTTTTGCAAAATATCTCGTAAGACTTCATGAAATACCCCACTAAGGCAATAAGTGTGTCCTATTTCAGAGCCTGTGGCCCTACTTTGAGGCTAGTTTCTCCAAACAAAACATTATTAGCATTAACCACTATGCCTTACATCTTTATTGGCTAGATCACCCTTTCAGCTCAAAGTGCATTCCAGTCCATTGCCCTCCGACTCAAGCTTTGTAAATGTTCTAGAGAGGAATGTCCCAGCCTTTCTCTCCTGACCCTGGCCAATAGGTCAAAATGACTTTCTGTAGTCCATGTGCTTCCTCTTTTCTTCCATCTCTGAAAGTGCATCCCAAACTGCCACTATCACACCTGAAGCTCATGTGATTCACCAGCGCACAAGGAGAAGTTAGTGTTCAGTGGGAAGATGTTGCATTCAGTGGGTGTTTCCAAGATGAGTTAACTGTTCAGTCCCAAATCCCACCATATACCCAACACCATATATACTTGAGCCCACAGCCCCAAACACTCAAAAAGAAATTCAGGGTCAAGTGTAAAATCTAATTCATTATCATTAGTATGTGTAGTTCTGGATTTGTTTGTCTGTCATATGTGGATGTGAATTGCCATTTCTCACAGGACTCACTTCCATCTTCATCACATGGGTTGTTCCACTTGTTTACTAGCAGCCAATCAGAATGGGCCTGATACATTGCTCTATTTTAATTGTTTTAATGGGCCCCTGTGTCACGATCCTTCTGATGGCTGATGACAGCCAATTAGAATCCATTCGGCATGACCATATTTTAATGGGACAGCCTTGAGCGACCCTTGACCCTGTCCAGGCAGGTCGCTCCCCAGGCCCAACAGCACCACCTGTTGTGCCCGTGTATCCTTGCTCGCTGCTGCTGCCACTGCCGCGAGATCGAGGCCCTCCTCCACCCGCAGGCCACCACCTGCGCCTCATCCCTGGTGGCCAGTGGTAGGCCGTAGTTTGGTTTTGTATTTGTATTGCTTCTGTTAACTGTGTTTTTTGTTTCGTTTTTCATTCCTCAGTCCCCTTTTGTATTCTGTGCCCTGAGCATTTTTAGGAAAGACAAGCCACCCCCACCCCATGTCAACAGCGACCCAGGAGGGGCACCAAGGAGGCTGTTTGGGCACACGTTTTTAAATGTTGGTTCAGATTTGGGGAAACTTAAGGTCACCAGTACCCAAGGAGTTGTCGGCACCCTTTTGGCTAAACTCACAGTCACAAAGGGGTAAGAGTAACACTGCTGGTGATGGCAAACAAGCGTGGGCCAGCCGGGAAGGAGACACGGCTCTCAGCTCGCTTCGGGGAGGTCCAAGAGCAGTTGGAGTCCCCCCAAAAGGGCCAAAAGAGACGCAGAGGAGATGCAAGGCCTGATCTGGACGACGACCTGCAGGCATTGTTGGAGAAGGCCAGGGCACTGGTAGCCCTGAAGGGGAAGACCTGGATTAACCAGCAGATCAAAGAAGAAGCCCACGCAAAAGGAAAGAAGCAGCGGCAAGCATCCCCTCCGGCGCAGCCCCCTAAGAAATCCGGGGTTAGGGGGCATCCAACCAAAACCGCTGCCCCGGCAAAGGTCAACAAGGCAGGTGCAAAAACCACCATTGCCAAGGGAGCGGAGCGAGGTGAGAGTAAGAGCAGTAGGGCCGCAACCCCAGAGCTGGTGTCGAGCTCTGAGACTGATGGGAGCAGTGGTGACGAGGGGTCTGTAGCCAGCATGGCGGCCGCCCCAGAAGCCACGCAGAAGGCGAGCTGACTCGGCCGACAGGGAGAGTGGTAAGCATCACACGCAGAGCATCCGGGGGGGCACAAGTGGGTGCAACGCGTTGGTCCAGCGGCAGGGAAACCAGGGCAAAACATAAACATGGGCACACAGTTGGTAGTGGGCAACGTAGAGATGCAGGGGCCCTGGTACATACAACCTTCATGGCTGACAGGGCTAGGCCGGGAACTACATGATTTCCAAGGGGAATCATGGGGTCCAGGGAATGCTCACCCAGTGACTTGGATGCCCTGGTGGCAATAGCCTGGGGCAGGATCTCCCATCGGGGGAGGCCTCCCATGGAACACAGAAGGGCAGGGGGATAGCCAGAGGCCAAACCAGAGGGCGGACCGGAATGGGGGCACAAAGGGGGCAGCAGGCAAGGGAAAGGGGTACTCCAACCAGGCACTACAAAGCGAGAAGGAGATACCCGAGGTAACCACGCAGGAGGATACAGCAGCCCCCGGGGTTAGTAATACAGACAGGCGGGGGAGGGCCAGGACCCTAAAGGGAAGCTGGCCAGCGAGTACCTCCCCGGGTGATCCCCCCACAACCATGAAACTCTTAGGGCTGGCCAATCTCATCCCACTGGCAGTGAATGAAAGAGTATGGAGGAAAGAATTTATAGACATTTTCTCACTGCTGGAAGTGCGCCAGGCAGGTTTAAACCTAACAACACAAGACAAGAAGGACAATGACAGGAGGGACCGACGCAAGCCCAGAGTAGAGAGATCAGTAGAAAATTGGCTGAAAGTTTTCAGGACATTGGCTTGCTTTTTCATTTAAAAGTTCCCCCAGAGTGCAGCAGCACTGATTTTGTACGAGCAGGAAGTGCAAGAGGCGCAGCAGCAGTATCAAGGCGATGCATGGTTGAGATACAATGAGGGCTTCAGGGAAAAGATGCAAGTATGGCCAATAATGGAGTGGGACTGTCAGGACATGGAAGGGTTCACGACGCAAATGGTGGCGGCCAGGGAGGGGGTCAGCACAAAGAGCACAATTTTCGTCCCTGCAGGAGTAAAGGTAAATATGACGGACAAGGACAAGGTTTCAAAGGGAAGAACAAGGGCAGTACCAAATCAGGTAAATCATGTTGGAAGTTCGACAAGGACGATTGTAAATGGGGGCCGCATGCAGGTTTAAACATGCTTGGGGTCATGCGGGGGAAGCAACCCTGCCATACGCTGTAAGTGGTCTCAGGGGGCAGGGACCAAGAAAGACAAAGCAGGCACAAAGAAGTGATGAGCAGGCCCCCCCCAGACGGGCGATACCAAAAGCGATGATGGACGCAGCGTTTGAGCAAATCAAACACCCGATCCCAGTCAACTGATCTGGGTTTAATCCATCATCATTCTTTAGCTCACTCCACCACCCCAGTTCAGACATGGCCATATGCAAATCAGTCTGACCCTGTGCCTCATGGGAACAGTCCAGCCCGAACTGCCAAGCCATGTCTTTCCTTAACCGGAAACAAGCATCCTGGGACCGGTTTCGGGTTCATAATCCTCATCAGCCAGGCTATCTTGAATCCAGTGGCAAAGTGAGCAAGGGACCCACGTCTGGGCATACCCTGCCAAATTAGGGCAAATAAAGCGATACCAAAGGGGATGATGGACGCAACGTTTGAGCAAATCAAACACTCACCCCCAGTCAACTGATCTGGGTTTAATCCATCATCATTCTTTAGCTCACTCCACCACCCCAGTTCAGACCCCCCCCACTGAAGGACCCGATGGTATCACCGCTCGGCGTGGTGCCTGAAAATGAGTCAGGCAAATTCAGGATGATACATCATTTGTCACACCCCGAGGGGATTCCATGAACGACTGGTTGGAACAGGGGGCATGCGTAGTGACCTACGCATCAGTAGATGACGTGGTGGACCTAATAAGACAGGAAGGGAGGGGGGCATGCTGGCGAAAACAGACATAGAATCAGCCTTCGGCCTATTGGCGGTACACCCAGATAGCTACCATTAGCTAGGTTTCCAGTTAGACGGACAATACTATTATGATATATGCTTACCAATGGGTTGCTCGATATTATGCGCATACTTTGAGGCTTTCCGTGGTTTCCTGGAATGGGAGGTAGGGACATGCGCGCTAAGGGGAGGACGGGTCCACTACCTAGATGACTTCCTTTTTATCGGCATGGCAAGCACAGGGGATTGCGCTAACCTCCTGCACAGCTTCATGGTTCTGGCCCAGGAATTGGGTATCCCCCTAGCTCAGGACAAGACAGAGGGCCCGACCACAAAACTGTCCTTCCTCCCGATAGAGCTGGACTCGGTGGCTGGGACATGCAGACTGCGCCCGATAAGGTGACGGAGCTAAAGGGAATTATTGGTTGACTGAGGTAACTAAAGAAGGCATGCTAGGTGAAGTGCAGCAGCTGCTGGGGAAGTTACATTTTGCCACAAGGGTAATCCCCGCAGGGCGCACCTTTGCCTGGCGCTTGGCGTGGATGACCAGGGGCATGACACAGAAGCACCACAGGATCCACATAACACAAGGGGTGAAGGAGGACTTGGGGCATTGGGAGAAGTTCCCGACAGATTTTAACTGCACCCTCATGTGGCGGGAGCCTTCGGTGCAAGCAAACCAACTTGAGCTCTACACGGACTTGGCCAGGGGTTCGGCTTTGGGGCCATCCTAGGGAAGTCATGGACGGCAGGGGCCTGGCCGGCATCTTGGCAGGACGCAGGGGTCACCGCCAACATATCCTTGTTGGAGTTGTTCCCAATTGTGGTGGCTTTCCAGATTTGGGCCCAGAGGCTAGTCAATAGGCAGATAACGCTATGGTCTGACAACCACGCGGTTGTGCAAGCAAATAACACAGGGTCAGCAAAATGCCCGGCGGTGGCCAACCTGCTGCGAAAACTGGTCGACTGCCAGCTGAGAGCTAATATCGTGCTTAGGGCAAGACACATCCCAGGGGTAGACAACTCAGTTGCCAATGCCATTTCTCGTTTTCAGTGGGTGAAATTCCGAGAACTTGCCCTGGACGCAGCCCGAGGGATGGCCCCGGTGCCGGAAGAGGCTTGGGCATGGGTGGACCTGGGTTAAAGAAGATGCTGGACAACGCACTGGCTCCAAAAACAAAAACCCGTTACCGTAAGTGTTGGGAGACTTTCGTGGCCAGGACAGGGCTATCAAGGGGCCAGCAGGCAAGTCATGAGGAAGGCTTAAACTTCATGGAGTGAGCTTTCGTGTCAGGTAAGACCAAACCTTGGGCCCAGACACACTTGCACGCAGTAGCATATTACACAAAATGGCAACAGGGGAGGACCCAACTAGGACCTTCCAATGCAGGATGGCTCTGAGAGGTTGCTGCAAGCAAAGAAGGATACAAGGCGGCCCATACGCTTTAACATACTACAGCGTATGGTGGGTGTCCTAGGGGGAGTCTGCACCCCGGAGCAGGAGACCATACTCTTTCGGGCAGCATGTGTGCTGGCATTTTTTGGGGCATACAAGTACAGCGAGTTGGTAGCCCCAGCGGTCGGTGACCCAGGGACAGCATGCATAAACAGGGGTGACGTGGAGATATGGGAAGGGCACATGAGCATCCTGCTGCGGTGATCCAAAACAGACCAGGCAGGCAGAGGGAAGTGGACTAGAATAAACTGCATTAGTGACAAATCCTGCTGCCCAGTGTGCTTACTTCAGAAATACTTGGGACCCGGGGACTATGGCCACGGGCCACTTTTCAGGCACGGGGACGGGTCGTTCCTCAGCCGTTTTCAATTCATAGCCGTGATGATAAAGACTCTAGAGGCAGTTGGGCTTCCGGCTAGAATGTTTGGCTCCCCCTCTTTCAGAATAGGGGCAGCCACCACGGCCGCAGGGCTAGGTTTGGGCACCGAACAAATCAAGGGAATAGGGCGCTGGGCACCGGCACATTTAAGCGCTACAAACGCCCTACGATTTACTGAGTCCGGTTTCTCCCTCCCCCGTCTAGGTCCAACCGAACCGCGGAAAAAGGTATGGATCTTGGGTCACGCCGCTGGGCGGCAGTCAGACGTGAATTCGGCGGGATAGGGCTTGGGGGAAGTGGAAAAATCCAGACGGAAACTCAATATTACCATGGCGAAGATTTGTAGGGCCAATGGATGGGGTTTTGTAAGAGATGGTTTCATAAATTTGAGGTCCCCAGGTTATCACTTGGAGGACAGGGTACACCTTACCAGGGTGGGAATGGACATGTTCCTACTGAACATCATAGGGGTGCTAGAACAGATGAGTTTCAAGTAAAAGACAACAAGCGAGGCCAGGGCAAGGGGAGCTGCCTCCTATCGTGAAACCTTAGGTAGAGTGGTGGAAGGAACACAAGAAAGGTAGAAAAAAGAGAGAAATTACTAAAGGTATTTGGAAGGCTCACACAGGGTCCTTGGGATGACTCACGGCAGGGCCTCTGAGGGAGCCATGGGCGGCATGCCACCATAGAAAGAGTAGATATGATGCTCCCACAGGGTCCTTGGGATGCCTCACGGCAAGGGAACCGAGGGAGTGAGATGTAAGGACTCAGCCTCAGGCAGGATAGAGTAGATGCTCAAACAAGATCCTTGGGATGCCACACAGCAGGGACCCCTGGGAGCAGAGGGGCTCATGAAGGGGCCCAGAGCAAGCGGGACGGCAATTGCAGCCTGGGCAGGTCCTGACGGACACCATCCAAGTCGGTAGCAAGTTGAAGCCTAGACCCGTGAATTGGAGGCCCAGACAGGTGGCACCCTCCCTTCCCTTGAAATTGAGTTGGCTGGGTCCACATAATGACCAAAATGTATGAAGGTAATCGCAAAGACAATGAAATGTGTTAACATGGATATTAAGAGGGCAATTGGAATGACCATAAGTTTTGCAAAATGTGTAAACATGTTACGTTGAATAAACTGTGACCTTTTAAGGCACCAAAGCACGTTGTCAGTGGTGTGATTTGCAGGGTAAGATGGATGCAGTTTGAAGCAGGGGAGGGGGAGGACACTCGCCTCCTGGGAGGGGTTTGCAATTTTCAGTTTCTTAGGCCATGGACTCGCTCTGACTTCTTAGAGGAAACCTGTGCATGGTGGGTGCAGGCTTTGCACTCATCCACCTTCTTTTAAGGTTCCCAGAGGACGAATCCCAGGAGTGTCACCACCAATGAATTGAAGAGCAGTGGCACCTCTATCAATCAGTGTATTAATGTATGTGGTATTTATATAGTGTGAACCTGGCAAAAAGGCCGCTGGGTCATACCCAAAGTCACAGTCACTCAGTAATTTATGTAGGGCTGGCTTTAGGGCGGTGTGACCGGTGCAGCCGCATTGGGCACTGACCTGAAGTGTGGCACTGACCTCGGGGGGAAGGGGGCTGTGTTAGCAATAACTTAAAATTTAAAAAACACCTGCTACAGAGTTCCTTGTGTGTCCAACTTTCAGGCAGCAATAAAAATGTCAAGATAACTTGTGATTAATTATACTGCTAAAGAGAGAGATCGAGTTCTGTCTAATGTCAGTTTTTGCTCGCCTTAAAGTAGGGCAGAGGGCTATTATGCCTGCTGCAAAGAACAGATCTGTATGTTATGTTGCTAGCTCAGTGGATTAGTGAAGCCAGTATTTACCAGGTCTTTAAAACAAGTGAAATGTATGTAAGAGAGGGGCAATGGAGAGATGAGGGACCAGCACTTTTGCTGAGGTAATCAGAGGAAGGAGTCTTGGGGGGGTGGGGGTGGCACCAAAAATGATTGTCGGACTGGGCGCCATGAGTGCTAAAGCTGGCCAAGAATTTATGCCTGGTGCAAATTCCTAGCAAAAGACACACAATTGATGGACGGAATGCAGAAAATTCCTGGCATTAAAAAGATGTTAGGGAGGCATAGGAAGCAACTGAACAATGCTAGGTAATGAGACAATCTGTGGGGATCGGCAGAGTGACCTGTGAAAGAGGGATCCTGTGGATACAGGGGCGTAGCTACCATTGGTGCAGCAGGTGCAGTGGCACCAAAGTCTACGCTGCTGCGTGAATACTCAAATACACTACGGTCTTATTGCTTGTGATCACATAGGGAAACATATACACTACTCCGTTCTCCCTGAATCACTGTATCACAATCTATATCATCAAGAACGATATTCTCTTGTTTGGTGTTTTTTGTCCAATGTGCCATATTTGCTATAATCTGCTGTGTAAACAAAAATGTCTGGTTTTATGCCGTTCATAAATCCAATATAGTGACTGACTCATCCCAAACCTCATTCAACTACTATGATCTCAAAAATAAGAATTTCTAGACTCGTCCCTCCTCTATCCCTCCTTACATCACCCCAAAACAAATTTTATCACTAAGATCTCCCAAACAACTCTTTCTAAAGACTTCCCTCATGTATCCCTCCTTAGACTCATACAAGACCTCATTTACTACTGTAATTTCCCTAATCCATTTCTAGAGACTCTTCTCTCCTCCATCTCCCCTTCACTCATCCCAAACCTCCTCCTACTGCTATGATCTCCCAATAAGCACTTTATAGATTCTTCCCCAGTTTGCATCAGGTGTGAGGCTTCTGACTGCTCCCAGCCAAGAGACTCGGACAAAAGGAGGCCTGATGACCCCTCAGATTCGGCCTTTGTTATGGGCCCAACCCGACTCTGGAATAGGAAAGCCCCGTCCCCCCCTGCACGTTGTTGCTTGTTGCAGATGGAAAGCAGATAACGTGCAGGCGCTGCGGAAATAGCACCATCATTGGCAACCTTCCCCACCCCTGCAAACGTAGCATGCATGCTGATAAATAAACACACCACACATTTTTTGTTTGGGTAAAATTGCTGCAGGTTTATTACAATTGTAAGATGGTGGTTTATCTTACGGGCGATTTAATGGCAGGCAACCAACTGGGCCGCCTGCCCGCCTGATGCAGCACTGGGGCGAACCCCATCTGTGGTGCCCCTTCTTCCCGGATCACGTGACAAATGGTCCATTCTTATTCACGCCCCTTTCATGGTGGAGCGTAGCATAGCAAACCCCCGGTTGTTCAGGCCCACAACTGCCCGAAGGACTAACGGGGCACCAACACGGTTCTCCAGGAACCTCCCATGAGGCTCCTGGGCTTTGGCTCTGGCACCCCCTATAGTGCCACGCAGAGGTACCCTTCTGTACCATTAGCTTCCAGATTGCCCTGTAACTCCGCCTGCAACGAAAAAAGACAACATTACAACATTCTCTGCCTCCTGCCTGTCACGAACCACGCCGGGTAAGCGGTAGGGTGGGAGACGGTGTGTCCGGCGCGCGATAGAGGATGACCAGATGGTTGGGGAGCCTTATATACCCCTCCCCCTGTCCTTGCGCCCAGGAAGTGACGCTTGCCTAGCGCGCCGCCACAAGGCTGGGGGGACTCCTCCCTGAGTCCCTGCCCCTAAGGGGTTGTGGGGTGCCCCGATGGTACTAGAGAGCTGCCCTCTTTGTTATGTTATGTTAACGAGTTTTATAGAGCGCGACAGCTGCCTCGGCAAAGAGGCGTCCCGGCGCTAAGTAACAAAAAGCCGTATTCAAGTAACACCAAAGTTTACAAGGAGGGGAACAAAAATGTCTTAATAGCCTTCCTGAAATTAAAATAATTGGAGAGCCCACGAATATGAGCCGGCAGAGAGTTCCACAGAATAGCAGCTCTGTTATGAAACGAGCGCCCACCAGCTCTCACTCTTCTCACCCGGGGAACCCCCACCAAGCATTGTCCCTTAGATTGAAGTGAACGTGTAGGGATATAAGGTAGAAGAAGGTCAGACAGAATAAGAGGAGATGCCAATTTCAGGATTTTAAAGGCAATACACGGTGCCTTAAACTCAATTCGCCTGGCCACAGGCAACCAATGAAGATGGCGAATAGCACTAGTTACTGAGCAAATTCTGCGCAAGTCCAAAAGTGATCTAACGGCCGCATTCTGGACTCTCTGAAGCCTCTGAACTTCGGATTTGTTTGCTCCTAGGTACAGCGAGCAGGCATAGTCCAACATGGACAGAATCAGAGCCTGAATGATAGTCTTTCTGGTCGAGGCATCAAAGAATGCCAGAATAGGCTGGAGCCCGCGCAGCAGGCCAAAACATGTTCCTGCCACCCTTTTTGTCTGAGTCTGAAAGCTAAGTGAGCTATCCATCCAGACCCCCAGGTTCTTTACTACAGGTTTAGCCACCCCCAAACTCTTAGGCCACCACAGTTCACTCCAGCAATCATGGTTCCCTCCCACCAGCAACACCTCAGACTTGTTGGTATTCAGTTGAAGACAGTTGGCGGACATCCACTCGGCGATCAACAAGAGGTCGCCCCGAAATTTCCTGGCATCCTGCTCGGGGTCACTCGAGAGAGCCTCCACCGAGTGTCATCGGCATAGGAAACCATGGTAAGCAGGGTCCTCGGACAGCCGCAGTGTCCCGGTGTTTTGAAATTACACCGGGACGAGTTCAGTATACCCTGTGAAAAAAAGTGGGTGGTCGCCGTGCACCCGCATGTACCCAGACTTCGTGCCCTGTATAAATACAATTACAATTAACTACAATATCATTAACATGCATGGTACAATCACAGCTCCCGCAATCCTCAGCCAGTTCCAGAATTGTGCAACGTTTAAAATAGCTTAATACCAACCAGGCGTTGGAGTGGAGTATTACATAAAACTTCACTATCCGAGAAAGAACACACAACAAGCAGCGTCGCTCGGGTATTTATAACTCCAAAGATTTCGAGAGTGTCACGGACGTGCTAACTCAGGGCAGGTTTTCTTGTTTTGATGACCCCTCCCCGCAGCTGTCTTAGATCAGAGGTTCCTCTGCTGGAGGAGAAACGCAGCTCGGAGAACTCCGTCGAGCGCAGAACTTGTTCAGCGCCGCTGAAATGCACTCCCATCACTTGCAATTAAATCAGACAATCACAGAAAGGGAAGGGAGCGCGAGGGGCTTCCGAAAATACCTCCACGGCGCTCATTAGTCTGCACATAGTTACATTGTGTCGGCCATTCAGACTTTGCAGCAGCCCATCTTTTCTCAGCAGCCCCCAACAAAGGCCTCTGATTGCAATTACCGCACTTTCATAAAAGCCAGCGGGCCCTAATGTTCCATGCTTTTGTGCTTGCAGGCATCCGTATGTTAGACGGGGATGTCACAGACGTCGTCGAGGCGAAGTCGCTTGGCGTGCGGCCCGACTACATTGACATTTACAGCGCGAGCTGGGGGCCCGATGACGACGGCAAGACCGTGGACGGTCCCGGCCCGCTGGCCAAGCACGCTTTCGAGCAAGGCATAAAAAAGGTGAGCGAGGAAAAGAGAAAAGCACACAGTGGAGGAGGGCGGGGGTCGGGGGAAGCTGACTGCGGGTGGATTGTTTAATGCGTGATTAGGCTGGTGGTCGCCGTCTGGGCACGTGTGCGAGATGGTCCTTCACACAATGCTCTCATAATCGTGCTCTCTTTACAGGTGGAAAATTCATACACAACTTGTACTTTCCGCGTGCTCTAAGAAGCGCGGTGCCAGGCCAGGCGTCCATGCTGGTTCTCTGCAGTGCCATTACACTGGGGAGTAGAAACACCCGTCATTTGCAGTGTTTAGAAACACAAGAAATGTGCTGTCAAGCGCTATATCATGTCTACTGTGAGCCTGTATCTCTTTCAAGGTTGCAATGATGTTTTCAGACTGCTTTAGGGTCTGACTCCCCCATAACGCCCTGATCTTTTCACGCTTCTTCTTTTGTACCTCCCACGTAGACATTGGCAACCCAGGAGTGCCGGTCCCTGGTTAGCTCGAGGTAGTGTTTCCTTTAGGGGACCTGTAGGTTGTTGCCTCATAAGTTGAACGTCGATGCTGCTTGTGACTGCAGATGTGTTGTGAGAAGCTCTGGGACAAACACAGATCAGCAGCGTGTCTGTTTCTCGGCAAGATCAAGGTTTTATTTCAATTCTTTTCTACACCAAGGGACTTTCACTGAGCCGAGAGGTGGGCCTCTGCTAAGCAGGTTCTCATTTTTGGAGTAGTCAATAAATGTACCTTAGAGATTACTTAAATCTGTTTAGAGATTCTGAATTGTTTCCCAGTCACATGTGGGTCCTGCTAAGGGCAGCATCTTTTAATTCCATTACAAACGGTAGCTTTCGATCCACTATAGGGATCAACCCAGATCGCACCCCATTTTTCCACATTGTCTAGGAGAGTCTCTTGGGCCACCAGGCTGTTTCCTGCAGACAGGGCTATCAAGATAAGGACATTAGGCTCTTCTATGTCCATGGGCAGCAGGATGTTCCCGCTAACATCAGTCAGAGTGAAGGTTCTGCTTTTGCCCTAAGTTCTCAATAGTTGTGCATGTGCAATGTTGCTTGTTTTCTTATGGTGCCGGAGTCTGCATACAGGCTTATCCTCTATGATGTTGCATGGGAAGGGGGGCTGGAAGTTGAATGACATTTGGTCATATCTCTGGGGATCCACTTTGGTATTTAAGACTTAAGTTAGAATAGCCTGGGTTAGTATCTTCAAGTGTACCCCGAAGGCAGAAACCAGTTATCAATTCAACAATATATGTATTAAGATAGTGAAATGGTACTTAATTATAACTCTTGGGGGGGGAGGGTAGAAGGGGGTTCAGTTGGAATGTAAGACACTGTGATCTTCCCTGTTATTGTAAACACATGTTACGATTATTCGAAAGAATAATGAAACGATGCCTGTGACTTTGATGAGAAGATGGGGTTTAAAAGAGATGTTTTTGGGGCTGTCCTGAATAGTTCTCTAAATGTTCTTTATTCTAACGAAGAATAGAAGATGTCGACAATGTTGCACGTAAGCTTGCTGAGCATTCTTGGGGGTGCCGCTCGCAGGCTGTGACATTGCTGATCCTAACCCTTCACTTGCGGGGCTTGCCACGGAGGACCCGACCGGCTGCAGAGGAGGGAACGAGTGTTTTTAAGAACATTTTAATCTTTGGGACTGCGAGGACCAGTGCGCTTTGCGCATTAATCAGTTGTTGCACCTGGCTCCTCTTCCCGACTCCTCCCCTGTAAACTACTACTTAGCGCCTCGCGGCCCCCGCTTCGCTGGAGCCGCTCGCAGGCTGTGACATTGCTGATCCTAACCCTTCACTTGCGGGGCTTGCCACGGAGGACCCGACCGGCTGCAGAGGAGGGAACGAGTGTTTTTAAGAACATTTTAATCTTTGGGACTGCGAGGACCAGTGCGCTTTGTGCATTAATCAGTTGTTGCACCTGGCTCCTCTTCCCGACTCCTCCCTCTGTCTACTTTAGCCACACTTAGTCTCGCGTGAGCGGGACGCGTGCGGGGCGCAGACCGGGGTGAAGCCCGGGCAAAGGGCGGGCCCTCTAAGGCCCTCAGAGGCCGAGTGAGGCCGGGCTGGGCTCGGTCCCTTTGATTGTTATTTATATTCCTGAGTTCATCCGCATCTCCCAACAGTATTGCTGCAATGGCCCAGGTTTCGGATAAAGTCACTTTGGAAAAACCGGGGGTTTGATAAATGGTTCTCTAGACAAATACTTCTCAAGGGTTCAGCTGGATGAGGTCAGGGAAAAATCATTGGCCGAGCGTAGGACTGAGCGTCGTCGCTCAGTTGAAAGTTTAAAACTTAGGGCTCCAGAAGTTTTCATACCCCAGTCACCCCCCCGGGATGGAGGTGGACTTAATGATAATGATGATCCTCCTTCGCAGGAGAGTGCCCCATATTTGTTTCGGGATTGTACCCTTACACAGTGTACCCCTATTGACCTGGATGTTAGTGTTACTCCCTTCCACAGTTCTATTGGTATATCCGTTGTTTCAAATACACACACTCCCAGCTGTGGTAAACCGCCTAGGAAGAACCCTAAGAAAGCTGAAGTGGTTAAGACTCATGGCCCACCACCGAGTAAAATAAGACGTAAGAAGGGTGCGGGGCCGGTTAAATCTAAGATTAGCCACTCTGAGTTTGGGAAGCATACAAAGTTGACTGCCTGAACCACACCGGGGAAAGTGGTTGAACCAGTAATCATGCCTATTTTGGCACCCTTTACTCCTATTGTAGGCCACGAATCGGATGTGAACAGCTCCGAATTATTTTCTACCCCCGTTGAATCACTACTGATGGCACCCTCCTCTGCCAATGAACCACTGCTGATGACAGCCCCCTCCGTTGACCCACATGACAATCTGGGCCATCTGATAAGGTCTCTCATCTTGCCCATTATTGAGAGTTTGAAGAGGGTGGAGAAACGACTTGCGGATATAGAATCCGTTATAAGCAGGAAGGTCGATCTGGTCAAAGCCCAGGTGAATGTGGCCGTTCCCACTACCCCCATAGACCCACTATCTACTATTGATGCACCTAATGTCATACCCCAATTTATTAAAGCTACACCCCAGTCCACTAACCAGTTAGCTCTAAACCATCAAGGTTTATTGCCCCCTAAGATTGTAAATACTATGGTCGGGAATTCAGCTAATGTCCCCCCTGGGGGAAGAGCAAAGGTACCCCCTGGGAACAAGGGAGAAGAGCGGGGAAGTAACAATGACTATAGGGCTCTGGTGAATAATGGGCCACAAGTAGATCTACCACCTGAAGCTGAGCCCTTAGTGGTTGTCTTAACGGGGGTGCCACCACTGGTAGATAATAATAGAGAAGGGTTCACCCAGTTGAAAAACAAAACTATGCATTGGCTCAGTTTACATAGACCAATCACAAAGAATATCAATGGTGAGATAATGCATGTTAGGCGTCTCCCCTGGTTGGGCGGTAGATGTAAAGACATCGAGGGAGATATAGTTGTAGTTAACTTTAGAGACCCACGTGCAGTTGATTACATACTGAACTGGCCTATGGGAAATGGTAACAACCGTATTACCCCACGTGCCTTGACATATTTCTACCCTAGATCTCTGGTGTTCCCTTTATCCCATATAAGTAAACAGCCTTCAATTCTTACAAACTTACCTATAGTACCCACTAGTAGGTATTTGGCATATGGCCCACACATAGCTCCTGCTGCTGACACTTTAGGGTGGAACATCGTGCCCCCGAGAGGTAACAGAAATGTCAACATGAGAATGGACCATTTGAGACCCTTTACTCCCCTGGAGGTAGAGAATAGGTTTGATGTGTTCACCGGTATGGATGAATGTGATTGAAGATTACAGTCAATGCTGGGCAGGGAGGGCCGTACAGGCGCCACTAGCCCAGTGGGCAGTGATTGTGAGATCCATAGAGAGGCCATTAGATCTGATATTGGGAACAAGGCCTCAATGGTGGCCAATAGATTTGTTACTGGAGAGATTGTAACTACCACTCATCCTCAGTCTCCGGGGTGCAGTGTCGATGGCTGCCCATCGCCAAAATTAATATGCCCATTAGAAGCTTCTAATGATTCTATCCCTTGTGTGCTGGGTGGGAAAAAGGGGGTTAATACTGACCTGTTTGCAACAGGTATTGAGGCTATCCACATGGTATCTTGGAATGTGGCTGGATTACAAAAAAAGTTGGTTCTCCCAGAATGGAACACCTTCATCGAGAAGTTTGATGTATGTATGTTCCAAGAGACTTGGAGCTTGCTTCCAGTACACAAACTTGGTTACGCAACCTTTTTTCTGCCTGCTCAACGTTGTGGGAAGGGCAGACCAGCAGGGGGTTTACATGTGTGGGTTAAAATAGAATTGAACTGGGATGTTTCTACCTACGATTTAGCGAGTAGGGACATTCAACACCTCTCATTTGTAGAACAAAAAAAAGGCAGTAGGATAGATTTATTTAATATCTATTCCAGAGGGACCCCGGGGAACAGAACCTCAAGTACATTAACGATTTTAGATCAGGCATTAGCCAACTGCCCCCAAGCTCCAAAATTATTGTGGGTGGGGATTTTAATTGCACATTTGAACCCCTTGGCGGGGATGACCCCCTGGGTATCGAGGAGGAGGACTCTAGATGGTCCATCCCGGCCCTGACACTTGCCCCAATTAAAAAATGGTCACCAAAGGCAATTCAGATCAATGCCCTCACAGTGGAACATAACCTAAGAGCATTAAATAGTAGGTCATTTTCTGACCGTGCGGGAGCAATGACCTTTAATAGGCCTAGCGGTCCGTCTAGAATCGATTATATTCTATTGGATGTCACCCTGTGGTGTGATCTAATAGATATGGTGGTGGTACCCTCACAGGACAGCGATCATAACCCCCTGTGTATGAAGTTAAGGTGGGGCAACCGAAAAGGTTGTGGGAAGAATGCCCCTCTGAGGACAACCAACGAGGTTGTCCCATACAATGGTAATCGTAGGCTGAAATGGGACAAGGTTCAACCCCAGGTTGAAAATTTGGCAAGGATTCGGGCGTATGTAGTAGACCTGACTAGGGAGTTGATGGATCTTGAATCAGAAACAGGTAGTGCCCAGGGATCATCATTCGCACTGGCCTACAAACACACAGTAGAGGAAGTAGGGAAGTACTTTGTAATCCAGGGTAAAAACGGCAGTATGGGAAAAAAAACGCCCAAAACCAGCAACCCTTGGTATTCAGATATGTGTAAGGTAAAAAGGAAAGAGTTAATAACGGCCCTACGTAAAAAGAGTCAACCCCTAGTTAGAGCAGCCAGGAAGGATTATGCAAAGGCACTGGTGCTGGCCAAACGGGAATGGGAGGAACAATTTTGGCAGGATCTTAAATGTGCTTCCAAAATGAAGAACTCTTCGTTGTTTTGGGAAATGATTAATAAGGCTAGGCAGCGTACCATGCCTCCAATAGTTAATCATATAACAAGCCAACAATGGTATAGCCATTTCTCTGCTCTGTACGGTGGGTTAGAAGCGACTTCCTCCTCCCCTCCTGACCCTGTTAGTAGGGTCCCTTCTATTACGATGTTTGAAGAACCATTTTTGGCTTCAGAGGTGGTATTGGCCATTAGACACTTGACCCCGAAGAAGGCCGCTGGCCCTGATGGGATTCCAGGGGATCTCCTTCTGGAAGAACCCGTAGCTTGGGCTAAACTTATTGCCCAAATAATGAACCTGATTTCTAAGGGACATCCCGTGCCAGACTCGTGGAAGGGAGCAGAGGTGATAACTGTGTTCAAGAAGGGTGCCAGAGA
Source organism: Triturus cristatus (assembly GCF_964204655.1). NCBI lineage: Eukaryota > Metazoa > Chordata > Amphibia > Caudata > Salamandridae > Triturus > Triturus cristatus. The sequence goes on along the minus strand of NC_140583.1, from coordinate 616,167,972 downwards.
TGACCCTGCCAACTACAGACCGATCAGTCTGATTGACGTGATCCAGAAGGTGGTTGGTAGGGTCATCATCATGAGGGTAGGTGTCTGGATGGAAGAGGAGCATGTTCTCTCTCACTTCCAAGCTGGGTTCCGTCAAAAGGTGGGCACGATGGACCAGGTCTTTCGCTTCTTTGCGATCTATTGGAAGACAGTTACCATCAACAAAGGTAGTTTATACCTGGCTTTCATAGATCTCAGGATGGCGTTCGACCTGGTCCCCCGTGCAAGGTTGTGGGAAATTCTAGAGAAGATGGGTATCCCAGGACCACTTTTGGGTTTCATTGTGAAACTCCATGAGGGGAACTAGGCGAGGATCAGATGGGGCACCCAAGGACAACTGACAGAGAGGGTACCCGTGAAGAGGGGAGTACGCCAGGGATGTGTTATGGCACCGACCCTGTTCTCTCTCTTTGTGAATGGAGTGGTGGACTATCTGAGAGAGGATCCGGCAGATGCGCCATCCCTGGCAGGGGAAAAAACACCTACCCTACTCTTCGCGGATGATACCATTTTGATCTCAAAAACCCCTGCAGGTCTCCAAAAATTCCTGAATCGTTTTAGTGCGTTCTGTACCGATAGAGGTCTTACTATCAATACCTTTAAAACAAAGCTCATGGCCTTATCACCCTCTAATAGATTCAGGAATAATCTCTCGCTCAATGGTGAGCCCTTGGAGCTGGTAGACTCCTTTGATTATTTGGGTGTTAGGGTTAATAGTCGGATGAGCTGGAAAGATCATTTGGCCAAAATGTTGCTGAATCATAAAAGAGTCTCAGGGGCGGTCCTGAGAGAACATCGGGAGTCCACGAGTAAACCTGTGGCACCTATTCTTGCAATTTATGAGGGCCAAGCATTACCGTCTGCCCTATACGGCTCCGAATTATGGGGGTTCGAGAACATATCGGAGCTAGTTACATCTGAAAATAAATTTCTGAGAGATTTGGTAGCCCTTCCTTCTTCCACTCCGCTAATCCCATTGCGGCTAGATTTGGGCAGGCGCCCTTTTAAAGATCTAGTGCGCTTGCGCCCATTACTCTTTTGGGTTTGTTTACGAAGGACCAAGGAGCTTCAAAATTACGCAGCAGTTTTAGATGAACTGATTTTGCTTAATACAGGCAATAAGATCAAGTGGTTGAGCAATCTGAGGCAGTTGGTTGTGCTACTGGGGTTGAACGAATCGTGGCAGAGCCAATCTCCGCCTCCCAAGCTAATGATTAAGAAGTTGTATTGGGATTGGGTTCAGCAGGAGACTTTATGTAGAGATGCAGGGGTCCCCTTAACTGAGCGGTTCTTGGCGTTCAAATGGTCAAGGAAATTTGAACCATTTTTGGACTTTATAGAAAAACCCCTGGATAGATCACTTTACCTAAAGGTTAGGTTTGGGATTCTTCCGGTGAATGATTTCACCTCCAGGTGGAATAACCAGGGTGGTTCATTGAAATCTTGCCCGGGATGTGCAGCTCCTAACGAGTCTGTGGCGCATTTCTTTTTTGCCTGTCCAGCATACAGGGTAGCTAGGAGGACATGGTTAAAGCCTCTATGTAAGGGGTTGGGCCTTAGATGTCATAAAATGGCCCTTTGGGTTCTTTGTACTGACACGTCCTCCACTGCCATGGTTTGCGGAGTAGCTAAATATTTGGGCAGTGCTTGGTTGACACGTATGAGGAGGACCAAGGCACTGTCCTATCCCACTTAATTGCTTGAAGGTACTCTGGCAGGCAATCCCTGTGATATCTGACAGTGTTTTGATGTATAATTTACTAAAATAGTAAAAATGAACATGTGTTGACGTTGTATTAAGGATTGGTGGGTTTCTGTTTTTATCTTCACTGTATTGTAAAAGCTGTATACTTTTATGATGATTTTTTTATCGAATAAAGTAAATTACTACTACTACAGATGTCGACAATGTTGCACGTAAGCTTGCTGAGCATTCTTGGTTGCTCATGCCTTAGCAATCTAGCTGCCTACACAATGTGCTGTGCAGTAGTTTAGCCACTGGGCAAATGCGCTTGCCAGTACTGGAACTGTTCAGATCTGCTTAGCTTTAAATTATTTTGGTCTGCCCTTTCGAGTATGCATATCTCTCAAAGGACTTTAGAAAAAAAATATGGCCTGATGCAGAAAAGGTGCAAGACTAATTGTACATTGCACTGCACATTCTGTGTATGGGAACGATTTGGCAGAGTTGCTAAGAAGGGATCACCTGCATTGCGTTTATAACTACTTTATTCCTCAGAGTTTGAAGATTCGGTTTGACTTGTAAAGCACATTCCAGCTGTAGATGAGAACAGGATCCTAAGCATGGTTCCAAAGTTGTCAGACTAAGGCTCTGACAGAGGCCCAGATTCACAGAAATGTTTCTATGAGTAGGCGTGACTTAATTCTGACTAACTCTGACTAACTCCTGGAACTCCTTTACCAAGCAGCACTTATGAAAAAAAGCTGTGTGGATCAAACTGTTTGACAACAGTGAAATTCTGCCAGGTATTTACTAACCTTGTGCACAGGACCCAATGGAAGCAATGTTATTTTTTATTTCTCAGAGTCCGTTCCTCTACACTGTATTTCTTTGTCTGCTGCAGCGGTCAGTGTCTGATGACAGTTTGACCATCAGAAATTAATGTCAAGCCGGCTCCATGTTTTTGTAAGCCTGCTTAGTTCTCACATTGTGGTTTTTACAAATGCCCAGAGTGGGAATTTGTGGAAAATAATTAAATACAATGACCCCGATAAAGAAAGCTTTTCGTCTGCCAGTGTTTGTTTCCCGTGCCCAAGACACATGGTAAATATGTATCCTGATCACTGCGGTTGTAGGATAGACCTCTGGATGCACAAAAGGCGGTGACCCTGTGGTAGAGGTAGACGGGTATCTGCCTTTGACCACCAATAGATGCCCCACTGGAGGTCAATCCGTGATTCCCTGTCGAGGTCATGGAGCATTCCGATTGGCATTATGTTTCTATGGACCCTTTGGAGAGCATGAGTGAACGTTTGGCTTTTGTGGTTAGAAATAGCCAATATTGTTAAATCCGCAGAATATAGAAAGATCGATAACTACAGAGAGGAATCTCAGCCGCATCTCTCACAACGTCCTCAAAGGTGGGTGAATGGACTCTCATTTTACTTGAAGCACACTGGTGGAATTCGGGCAATAATAATATCTATCTTTTTCATTTGTTACTTCAGATGGATTTTTAATGTTTCTAAGCACTATAAATTATAAGAGTTATGATTATCCAATTTAAAAGTACCCCATAAGCCAGCCACAGAATGGTGAATGTCTGTGTTTTTTCCTTTGGTGTGATATGAGCTTTTGACCATCAAAATTCAACAGATGTTGGTGACAACAACCAACTCTTGCCATCTTGCCAGCATCTAGCCTTCTTCCTCTCATTATGTGAACTCATTTTGCTATGATATGATGAGTTAGGGGGCTGGTCTCATGAAGTTTCAGGTTGGAAAGCAGTGAAGTTGTTTCAGTGGAAAAACACCACTTATTATTCCTACCAAACAGGCTAACCAACACACATTTATGGGTATTGTTTTGTATTTCTTCTTTTCCCTTAAGTAGACCTACGATACGTACATTGTTCCACTGTGATTAGTATTTCAAATAAGGTGACAGTTCCACACTAGCCTTTTGTGTCCCCACACAACCTGGGGCCAGGGCAGGGAGGAAGGAAATTCCAAACACCTTTGTGGGTGGAAACCTCTAGACACTTCTCCCACGTCAAAGCTGGCACCAGGTATAGGTAGTTGAACCTCAGACCCAACTCTTCAGTACACTTTGGACCTGTGGAAGACTCAGAAGGACTGCTGTGCTGCTCTGCAGAAGGACTGCTACTCTGCGTCCTGAGTGAGAAGGACTGGACTTGCATCTTGAATGCAGGACCACCAGAGTGACTCGAAGCGCTAGTTGGCTGACCTCCTGATCAGTGCCTCAGGGACAGAAAGGATTCCAAACATCTTGAACCTTGCACCTGGACTCTGCCTCCTGTGAATCCTAACCTCTCAAGTGGTGCCTCCCAATCGTGGACCCTTAGGAGTGGGGATACAGATGATCTGCCAGGCCATTTGTGTTTCCCATGGGAACAGACGCAAGCAAAGGCTTAGTGACGCGAAGCCCCGCATTGCCTCGACGTACAGCGGCTATCCTGTGAGGATTTGGGTGTATTACATGATATGGCTGTGCGACCTTACCATATAATACATTTGCAAAATCTGTCTTGGGTCCAGTCAGGCTTGTTTGTAAAACCTTAAGCTCAACCCTGGGTAGCTATGGCTTTGAGCAGTAAGGCTTAAACAAAGAAACTAGTGTAAAGCATTTAACAGTACCAAACAACAAAATACCAAAGCCACAAAACTTTAAATAAATCTGACAGCAATTTATAAAAATAGATTATATTTGTATGAATGTTTAGAGTCCAAGATGAGCACAATCCACCAGAGGGTTCTGGAGATGCACATTTTTAAAGAAAGCTTAAATCTCAGTTCAACAGCAAACAAGCACTGGCAACTGTAATGTTTGTCAACTTTTGAAAAGTTAGTAAGAGTTCAGTTTGACTACTCTGGCCTGACTTGTGCAATCAAATCTGACAGGAAGGAGGTCTGGGGTGGAGGGGGGGGGGTGGGGGGGGGAGAATAAGTTTTATTTGTACAGTTACCTAGTGCTGTTGCAACCAAAGCCTCATGCGATTTTATTGATTGGATTTACTGGCTGGTAAACTAGGGCCTGGTGTTTGGAACACCAAACCATTCATGATCAGATGGAGCAATATCCTACCCAATGATATCACATCACCTGACTTGTAATCAGGTGTGAAGGCGGACCAGAGGTTAAAGGGTAAACATCTGTCATGGTGAATTAGTTCAATCTTTTATGCACCCTTCTCTAACACATGGTTAAAAGCTAAGCGTGTTATTAGGGCATTTTGGCCCTCAGTACATGTTGGTCAGATTGGCGAGAAGCACAACTGGGGCTACTCAAAAAAGTCACAAGCTCTCACCCATCAACATAGTTCGCATGGTTCATCACCGGTCTGCTCCTCCTTCACCCTTCATGTGTTCAAGGGGCTCCAGGTTTTGTTGGAGATCTTGAGTGGAATTCTTTTATATGGATAGGAATGAGCATTGATTGAAATAAAATTACCTATAGACGAACTGAGTTACTTTGCTGTTGCCAGGACTAACTGGATTGTCGACGATGGTTTCTGAACCCTGTAGGTTTTAAGTCACTTAAGATACATAGATTTTAGTGGAGTTTGATAATGTCTGTGCTAGAATCTAGAAGTCCGTCTGGAAAGGGATTTCTTCAAGGGTGTGATCAGTAGATAAGTGGGAAGAAGGCAAAGAAAGTTGGGTCGGGTGAACGGGGCATCAGTAACGACTTGCACTCCAATGTTTTAAAAAAAATATTTTTACAGACTTTAATATAGCGCGAACTTGACCGGAATCGGGTATCAGAGCACTTTACATAGCACCAGCTGCATTACATGAGGACACATTCATTTTTGTTAGGCACGGGGAGATTAAGTGATTTGCCCAGAATCACAGGATGTTCAGTGTCATTGCCGAGACTCGAGATTCAAGGTCGACCGCCCTAGCCGTTAGACCAACTCCTTTCCCCAATGTTGTTTGGTCTTTGACGGTGGTGGTTGGTAAAACATTTTTATGAACTACAGCAATTTCCTACAGTCTTCTTAGGTAGGAGAATGTTGAATAGGGCTAGATGTCCCTTAGAAATGCCCTATGTATAACTGGAGACAGTTTGATGTGGAGGCAGTGGGGTTAGCATGTGCATTCTGTATATCTGCACCAACTCAGTGGAATGCTGTGGTTGTCTCCGTTTATTGAGAGGGTTAGAATGCAGATTTTAAGTTCAGCGCCTTGCCGGGACTCCAGGCAGATGGGCACTGTGAGCGAGTGAGTGATGGTAAAGTTGGCTACAAGCCTCATTTCTCATGTGCCGCTGAGCATTAACTGCTGCTAAATTCCCCTCCACTCTTGGTTGGGTCGCACGGTAGGTAGGTAACAGACATTGATGCCATCTGCAAGGACACTAAGGGGTCATGTCCGCAGATTGGGAGCTTTATAGTTTAGCCTCCGGAGTCCATTCATGCTCGCCACTCGTTCTGTGCGGGGGCAGGGGGGCTATTTGCGAGGACTTCCTGGCCGTTGTTTGAATTCTTTATCCCTCATAGCCCTACATACCTGAGCCTTACCGTAACATCTGTGCAGGGGACTTGTGGCTCTGCACGCTTCACTGGCTGTTTATTAGGCGTGATTGAGCCAGAAACGGAAGAATAAATGACAAACTTTGGGGAAAGAATGGAAAAGACCGCCAGGGCTTGGCATGAACGATGCACTAAATGATTTGTCATTATAAAGTACTTTAGCGCGCGCCCAGATTGATGCTGTTGCTGCGGAGAGATTACAACACGCTGCAGCGCGAAACAGATGGCGAACATTTGCTGAACCTCCCCAGCATTATGTTTGGCTCCGCAGCGAAATCTGTACTTACCTTCCAGTGCTTGGCTCTCCGTCTGCAGCGCGTGCGCGCTCCGCAGCGGATGGGAAGAGGCTTCTTTGATTTAATTGATGCAATTATCAGCCATGTTATCACAGCAAGAAGTCCAGAACCCGCGCTGCTGCTGGCGATGCTCCTCAGCAGCCTTCTGCAGGTTGCCCGCGATTGGGGGCTTTCAAGTCCTCGATTCTGCAGAGGTGGCAGCGAGGTTGAGGCCCCTTCTATGTGACTTCTCTCAGGTGCCTTGCTTTACGTGTGTAAGGATAGGCAATGTTTTGTAAAGTTATGTTGAACTGTGCTATGCTATGTTATGTGATGTTGGAGGGATATGCAAAGCGTTCAATCTACCACCATTTGTGTCACCTTGCTGTCAGTTCCACAAAGCTATCCACCCGTCATCGCTTTGCGTCTTACAGAATAAACTTAGTAGCCATTAACAGGCCGAGTCCAAGCCTAGAGTGCATTTTACTCTGGATCCAGATTTTGTTCAACTGGAAGGAGGACTTGCAACCGTTGTCTCGAAGAAGTATGTTTCATCCAGTGGTGGGGATGATCATGCCAATACTGAAGTACAGATGGAGTGCGGGGATAGGGAAGGAGTCAGGAGGCAGAATGGCAGCGTTTGTTGGCGTTAGCTTGTGTCTCCCTTCCGCATATGGTTAGGAGCACAGGGAGGGTTTACCTTTAAGGATTGAGGGAGTCTCATGACTCAGTGTGGCAATGAGCAGAGCTGAGCATGGGCACGGGGGAGTAGACTGGTAGATCATTTCTATGCATTAGGGAGAGGGGAGATGACGCACTGAGAGAGGAACAAACGTCACTAAAGAAGCCAAGAACTGATCTAGAGACCATTCCTGGCAGCAGAATGCGTGAAAAACAGGTTCACAGGGAAAAAAGCTATAGAGTTAATGGGGACCTGCACAACAAGCACAAGCCTGTGCACAGTGTAAGAGCAAGTCACATGCATCAAGCATGTAGCTGGGGAAGAGATGGCCAGAGTGCTACTACCGATAAGTGGTGTGGATTGTGCGATTAAATGTAGGTTATATATTCTTAGAGAGGCAGCGGGCACCCGGCTGGCAAGGGTTATGGAAGGCATGAGCATCATATACCTCGTAAACCTGCACTAAACAAGCACAGGGTGGGAACCAGCTAAGATAAAGAACCCTGCAAGGTCAGAAAGGTCATTTTCTTGGATGTTCCTGAGTATGAGGCTAAAGGAGTCTGCAGCAAAGAGTACATTGCATGCTCTGCTATTGAGAAGCGTGGAGGCCATGTGACAGAGTCTTGGTTGCATGACAGGGCATGGAGACCACATGTGGGGGTTGAATGAGGATTCCACCAGTGTGAATTTAGAGGGAAAGTAGCTGAGAGTGTCAAAAGATTCAGACTAGAAGACAAGGGCTGGCAGCCTGACCGAGGGGAAGAGACCAGTGAACACATGTTCCTGTGGAAGGCGTAGAGGGTAAGCAGTGACCATTACAGGGAGGAAAATGCTGTAAGCACAAGTCCAATTGACAGGGGAGAGCATGGGTCACGGGGCTTATATTTGCAGCCAGTAATGACGTCAGGAACTCAATGTGTGACAAAAGAGCCAAGTGGATAGCAAGGCAATATGAAGGAAAAGAGACTTCCAACCGTCAGTTTTGTCGTCCTAGATTTGGGAAGTGGATGGCAAGCTGTACATTGCATATTTGTGGTACTGTGAACATGGAGAGTGTGCTTGGCTGGAGGCAGAAACCCATTTTGGAACTCCTGTGTGCTGCAGCCAACAAGAGGGAGGTCAGAGCGGCGCCTTTCCAGACGGGTATGAACTCAAACTCACACCCAAAACATTCCAAAGGTTCCTTTAACGTGGATCAGGCACCAATAAAGAATGGGTGGGGATCAAATGGCCTTTTGATGAGCACCCCCTCCCTGTTTCCACTCTTCCCCAGAGATGTGGTGCAGGCAGAGATGTGTAGTGGCCAGTAGAGGCCTCTCTTCTTTTGTGCCTTGTGTTATTCATCTCCCAGTCAGGATCTTGCCAGCTTAGTCTAACTTCCTGCCAGACTCAAGAACAAATGTTTTATGACTGAGTAGTTCATGAGAAGGGATTCGACCGACTGAACGTCCAGCATTTCAAACCCAGAATGGAAACCTGCAGTACGTATTCTAGTCTGCTAGCCTGGTATAAATATTAGGTAGATTCCATAAATCAGTATTGCAGGGGCTTCTCACAATCTGTTGCCCAATGAAGCATTCAGTATGTAGCAGAAAGTTTCTAGGCTGATGTCTTTGACAAGTATATAAAAGCGGGGAGGTGGGAAGTTGGTCCGGTCCTACACACATCCTCCCACACATGCAATCCCAAGGCTAAGTTTGTGCCATTTCGAGGCATTCTACTACTACATTGAGGTAGAGGTATTTTTTGTGTTATTTTGGATTTTTGTCACAGGTGCTAGGGGTATTGTATGTCAGGAGGTAAGTGCCCTCACCCACCTCGCTGGCATGCTTGATCTTTGGGTTCTGTCCACGCTAGGGGGGTCGTGCAATGTGCAGCAAATCCCTCTTGTGGGAGCCCTTTGATGGAGGTCTTTAATATGCTCAATGTGAGTGCAGTGAAGAAGACAGTTGGTGTCATGGGACTATGTTAAATATGTCTGTGGAAGACATAACTTTATTTGATAAATTGTATAGTGTTCTATGTTAAGATTAAAAACAAAGGGACCAATTAAATATTAGTTTTTGTTTGATTCAATACAAATGGTCTACATGTTCCAGATGCATCTGTCCAAGTATCTAGGTGAGGCGAAAATGGTATTAATTGCCCAGTAAAATTAAAACATATAGCTAAGGATTCACTACACTCAAAGAGAATCCGACAGGTGTGTGGAATTTACGTGATCTCATAACTTTGTGCCCCTCCTGTGACCCCCTGACGCCCCCAAAGGATGCGAGAACACTGCACCCATCTGGTTCACTAACTGTTCAGTCATGGTGTGCTTGCGGTCGACACCTGCCCCTGATTCGCTCTTCCAAAGATCATACTAAGAGTGCAGATTCGTTTTGGTGAAGTTGTGTGGATTAGGTTTGATGATGAGTTCCAGGCTAGAATGTCTGAGGACCAGCGAGTGGTATGGTGCACACTGGATAAACCCGCCTATGATTGTCCCAGATTGCGCTGCCTATAGCTCACACCACCAACGGTCTGCAACTGCTGTATGGTCCCTTTCCCAGGTACTCTTTCCAGAGAGGGGCACGGTTACGAAAAACCACCAAGGGCTTGATTGCAAGTTGCACAGAACGTGCAGATTGAAAACTCTTCACCCATAGACACTGATACCACCTCTAGATAGCAGGCATCCCACAGTACTGTGCAATTACAGGGTTATCCCAATCGAATGGAAAACAACCATGCTAACCTTGTTTCATCAAATTGAGCACATGTTCCCTTTTCTGTGTGGATTAACATCCCATGTTCCTCCTGCTGCAGGCCAGTCATGATCTGGTGGACGGGTATCCCATCAGAATTTCACTCTTCTCATCCCTGCTGTAGGGCAGGAAGAGATAGAGAGAGAGAAAGAGAGAGAGAACTCATTGGTCTTTCAGTAAGTCAGCCAGCTGTAGGTTCCCACACATATTTGAGTATAAGTGCTGTACATGAAGAGACCAGTACCCACTGCTGAAATTAGGGATGAGTGCTGAGAGGGGACAATGTGGGAAATGGAAATTAAATTAATGTGCAGGTATCGGGCATGGGTTACAGTAGAAACCAGGCAGGTGAGTAGAGGTTTGGTTTTTAGGAGGTTTCACATCTGGGGAAGGTCCTGCTGGACCCCTGGTTTAACAGGGTGAATTAAATTGTTTATAGACCTGTTAGGGAGCATGAAGAGGTACAGCGAGCAATGTTGAACAATGATAGGCCGGATGGCATGTTGGCAGGACAATTCTGGAAAATTCCCCAGATGAGCATGTATCGCAGTGGACACAGTTCCCAGAATGTTTGGAAAGAATTGCGGGGTTAATCTTCATTTCCATAGCGGGGGAGCAGCTTGGGGAGAAACCCATCATTGAGGTTTTATCCAGGAACATACTCCAATCTCGCTTCGGTTTTGAAGTGTAAAAACATGGGGGTGTTTTTAGAAGGGTAGCAAAGGGTCAATGCTTGGAGACTTATGATTGCTGGATAGCACATATGTGTTGGGAATGTAATTTGATGGGGCAGCTAGGGAGATGAAAACACTTAAGGGAGGATATGTGGGAAAGTGTAGGGTTTGAATCTTTCTCTTCTGTGGATGCGGGACAGTGAAGTCTGGGCTTGTGCTGCAGTGCTGGGTTGTGAGCCAGGTCTTAGAATTTTTTGTTGTTTGGGTTGGAGTACTGAGTGAGGAAATGTGTGTGCGCTTGCTTAAGATATAGGCAATACCTAGCACCACCTAGCTCTTAAGCGTAGAGCAGTCAAAGTGAGAGCAGGAGAGTCAGCATCACTTGTCCTCAAGTAAGCCCAGGCGACCAGTAGGTTGCAATATCGGATGGCCCTGGACAGGATCAGCAGATGGTATGTGTTGATGATCTTGAGGTTTGGGGTATTGTTGACATTCTGACGTATGAGGTTGCAGGTGAGAGTTTTTCCCGTGGAAGAAACTGGGCATGACCTAGGTTAGTTAGGCTCATACAAGATGGAAAAAGGAGAGAAAGAGAGTGGGGACATCAGCAGCATTGGATATGTACAGGCAGTGCAGCAAGGAGATTATGTCACAAGGTAAGGGATCATATTGTAAGGAAAAATGGAAATGAGCCTTGTAGACCCTGCCCGGATTGACAAGCAGTGAATCTTTGAGAACAGGTTAGAAGCGATGTTGCACTAAAGAAAACAGTGGTTCTGTCAGGTAGATCAACTGATTTGCGCAAGGTATTGGATACATTAAAGGAAAATATGTCTCAGTCATATAACACACCAAGAAGAACAACTTGTTTATGCAAAAAAATGAATTTCTTTACTTTGTATTTGGATATATGCAAATCAATGAAATGGCTGTCTGTGACATAAAACACATACGGCGAAGAAACAAATGACTATGGTGTGCACTTAGTGACTGGTAGTGATATGTGACCCGCCTCTGATGCCTAATAAACTGCACTATTGTTAAGGGTCGAAACGTCGACGTTATTGTCTCAATTAGTCCACGCAATTTCCCTGACTTGAACAGAAAATCATAACTTCTGTTGGGATTTATGCACTGATTTCTGGTCTTGAAAGCTAAATACCTCTTTGTGTTATATATATATGTTATTTATGTCGCCTTTGTACAGCACTTTGTCACATATCACTACCAGTCACTAAGTGCACACCATAGTCATTTGTTTCTTCGCCGTATGAGTTTTATGTCACAGACAGCCATTTAATTGATTTGCATATATACAGATATAAAGTAAAGAAATTCATTTTTTTACATTAACAAGTTGTTCTTCTAGGTGTGTTACTTGGATATATGACTGAGACATATTTTCCTTTAATGTATCCAATACCTTGTGCAAATCAGTTGATCTACCCGACAGAACCACTGTTTTCTTTAGTGCACTTACCCGGGTTCTGAGGGTTACTGAGTTACCCCATTATCATTAATAGAAGAGATGTTGGTCAATGGGAAAAGGGAGAGTATCTAGAGCAAAATGTGGTACTGGTAAGTTGCCTTGTTTAAAGGATGGGGGAAATTATGTTAATAGTTGATTGCGAAGGCATTATTAATGTGTACCATGTAGGAGCCAAGGATATTTGCGGTGTCCACTTGATCCTGAATATGTGACCAAGCTCCTTTTCTCTAAGTGCCTTTATCCTGTCAGTTCCTCAAGTGATGAGATTTACCTTATTTTGTTTCAGGGTCGCAAGGGGTTGGGCTCCATTTTTGTCTGGGCTTCTGGGAATGGCGGTAGAGAAGGAGATTACTGCTCCTGCGACGGCTACACCAACAGCATCTACACTGTGTCCATCAGCAGCACCACGGAGAATGGTCACAAACCATGGTACCTCGAGGAGTGTGCCTCTACCCTCGCCACCACCTACAGCAGTGGAGCCTTTTATGAAAGGAAAATCGTATGTTCTACACCTCACCATGCATACATGTTGGTGTCTGGTTTATAATTAAAGCATGCTTTGTCTACAGTGAGTGGAAGCTAAATGAATGAGGGTGTACACCCGATATGAGCCTTTGTTTTTTACTATGTGTATTAATGGGGAATAAGAAGAGCAATTCTGATATTGCAGCTCACAGCATCACCCTTACAACACTAGATATAGCTCCTCAATGCAGCTCTTCCATACTTTTGTTGTGTTATACTATGGGTGTTTAAGTGAACATTAAGTTAAGCATCTTGGCGCTCTGGAACATAACACAATCCTGTAAGGCATGAGTAAAATCTTTTAATGATTTATTGATTAAAAATACACCTTCTGAACTGTTTTTAAAAAAGAGGAGGGCAGGCTTGGGTTTGAAGGAAGAAGGGTATTGTCTTGCATGTTTTAGCAGCATCCGTGGAGAAAGCCCTATCCAAGTAAGAGACATAGTTAGACCGAGGGACGGAGAGAAGGAACAAGTGAACAAAATGAATGTTTCTGCCGGGAATATACCACAAGAATGTGGAGGCATAAATAAGTGTAGCGTATAGGTAGGCAACACAAGAGTTTCAAAACAGGTGTAATATGATTCTATCTAAAAGCCCCACAAAGCAGGTGTGCAGCTGTTTTTTTGTAGAAGCTAAAGGTATTTCAATAACTTAGAGGGTGGGACCAAGTAGAATAGATTAGCATAAATCCAGTCTAGATAATTAATGATTAATAAAAGAATATTGTGAATAGTACCCAGTTCGGTCAGCACCTTCTTCAGATTCGATTTTTAGCTGTGCCAAGCTAATGTTGGCCACTTTGGAGGCTTGAAGGTCCAACGAAAGAGCAGAATAAAGATACATGTCTAGATTCTTTACAGACTTTGCGATGTTAAACATGGACCCATCACATCCGACTAGGGCATATTGTGCCACTGGACATAAATAGGAGGGAAAGCAAAATGTCTGTTTTTAGTGGACTTTGATTTAGAAAATCCCAGAACATCCACCATCGAGTGATGGCAAGATAGTTATTCAGGTTTTGGTGGTTGGAGTCTGGCTTGCAAACATTTTGCTGCTGATGATAGTAAATAGGAACTCTGTATCATTAGCATACATGAACTGTACCTCCTGAAGGTGGAGTAGTCTGGCTAGAGGCTCAAGTACTAATTGAAAATCTGGGCAGAAAGTGTAAAGCTCTTGGGGACATTGCAGTTCATCAGCCTTCATTTTGACTAGTAAGGGGGAAGTGCGACAAATTGCTCTGTGTGAGAAAGGAAGGAATTAATCCGTTTTAGTTTGTCAATGGTGTAATGCCACCTATGTCCCCCCAGCAATGGCTGGCTGCCCCGAAACCACACAAAGTACATCCTGTGGCTAGGCGTGTCAAGAGGCTATATAATAAACAGGCAGATACAGCTCATGGTCTATCTGCCCATATTAAGTATCCTGTGTGTGCGTTGTTTCTGAACAGTGCCATTTAGGCCTCACCGCATGAGCCCTGCATACAGTGGTGCAGCCGCAGGTTACACTGGCGATGAGGGTCTACCACATGCACCGTGCCTTTGTGTCCCCGCCTGCTGTGCTGGGAGGCGTGCACCTTCACATGATCCATGTGACCTCCACTGTGACTCGTGCTGCAGCCCGCTTGTGTGCAGTCACGGTCCTCCTGTGTGCTGCTGCTGCTGTCTGTTCTGGCTCGTACAGTCTGCCTCCCGCACGTCTTCCTGAAGAGCTTCAGTGTCTCCCTGCCTGGCCCCTGGTAGTTGCTGCCTGTATCACAGCCGACCCACCTGCTTCCGGCGGCCCGTCTTCTATGCTACGCTGCCACGGGCCGCCTGCCATCAGTGCGTGATGCTCCTTGCTGGACAGGCCTGCATCGCTCCTCGCATGCCCTGAAGGGCACCCCTACACAGCTGCAGCCTTGTGAGTGACCTGTTGGGGCTGTCAGCTGATGATAGTGCGCGCTTTAGGCTGAGGGCTTTGCTGACTATCTGCTGTCTGGGGCTGAGTGAAGAGTATTGAAGGAGGACAAGGGGGGGAGGGGGGGGGGGAAGAAGAACAAACTAAAGAAGGAAGTTAATGGTGTATAAGAGTAACAGGAGACACAGAAGAGTAGCAGTCTCCTTGTTTGCCAAAGGATACTTGAGCAAAAGACGTAGTACTGGCCAGATAAAAATAAAAACGTTTCAAACTAAGAAGGCCATATCACGCTCCACCCTGCATAGAAGCCACACCCTCAGGACACAACCCATAGCCAGCACCACCCTGCAGGGCTCAGCGAGCAGCAGTGCACCTGCCATGCCCAACTCAAGCCTCTGCGTCAATGGCCGCATGCTCATACAACCAACCCGCCATAGCTGACAAGGCCAATGCTACGCCCCAGCAAGGGTCACAATGTGGACAGTTTGCCCTGCAACATGCACTTGTAGGAGTGCTGCAACCTTTTAGTGAGCTTGCTGACCCATCCACTGCATCGCCTGCTGCAAGACACAGGTTGGAAGGCTAGAGAACTACTTTGTCCCAACCCATGAGACAGATGGCAGCATCAACTACTTCATTATGCTGGCGAAGGAATTTACAAACTGTTTGAGCATCTCCCAAACACAGGCACGGCCAATGACTAAGATGCTGCCATGCGCGGGCCCAGCGTGCACTTCGATCATCCACAATTAAACCCAGAATTTAAACGTTTCAAGCTCCGCCAGGCCCAGCAGTGGGTAAAGGAGTCCATAGATGCGTTTTATGCGCGCCTACGTGCACTTGCCAACACGTGCACAGTGGATGACTAGCAGAAAGAGATAAGGGTGCAAATCATTCAGGGCTGCAGGAACAAGACTCACAGAGGCCTAATTCTGAGGCAACCCAACATCAGCCTCGATGACATCCTCATCATGGTTAGGTCCCATGATCTGCCCGCAGCCCGAGCCGCCTAAATGGAACAGCCTGAAACTCCCACTGTAAAAATAGAATGCGCAGAGCCATCCATGCAAAAGGAAGGATGAACAACTCTAAAGCCCAAACCACTTGTCAGCAGGCGCACCGCTGCAAGTACTGCGGGAATGACGAACACCCCCTTGACAACTGCCCTGTGCAAGGCCACACTTGCTTGAACTGTAGCAAGCTAAACCATTTTGCGACTGTATGCAGAGGAGGATCCCAATGAAGAGGCGTGAGGGGCCGACGAGCCCCAGCCAGGGCCATACGGCAACATACAGTGGATGATCCAGAGTCACAAGCCACGGCTCAGTCATCCCAACGCCACTGAAATCGACTGAAAGACTCTTCTCCATACGATGATGATGAGGAGCTCTTCATCATCTCATTCACCAATGACCTGAAGCGGCACAGGCGGCCACAACCCATGTGTGTGGTCCAGATTGCCGGTTCAGACGTCAAGACCCTCATCGACACAAGCACATCCGTGAATGTGATGGGCATCAAACAATACCAACGCCTATGACCAAGACCACCTCTCTCCCCGACAAGTACCAAGACCTTCACCTTTGGCAGCTTGTCCCTGCTCCCACTAAAAGGGGGCATGACAGTCCAAGTGAAGTCAGACGATCAAGAGATCACAACTGCATTTCACGACACCCTCATCTGGTGCCACATGTGTGAAGATAGGGACCTTGTGTCCCTCGCAGGGAACATGACGGCCTGACAGGTTGATGAGCTCCTGAACCAGTTCCCTGAACTCTTCAAAGGGCTAGGGTGCCTTAAAGCCCCACTGATCAAACTGTATATCAGTAAGTCTATCAAACCAGTTGCCCTCCGTCACCGACGAGTTGCTTTTCATCTGAGGCCACTGGTTGAAAAAGAGCTGGACAAACTTGAGCACCTAGGTGTCATAAAAAAAGTGTCTGGGCTGACACTGTGGTTGTCCCCTTTGGTCATCACAGAGAAGGCGAAGCAACCAGGGTAAATGCGCCTCTGCATCATCAACTGTCTTCCCAATCAGGCCATCAAGCAAGAGAGACACATAACACTCACAATGGATAACATCATAGCCGACCTCAATGGGTTGAGGTGGTGTTTCAAGTTGAACCTTACCGCAGGATACCATCAATAGGAAAGTTGGTATATCACCACATTTTCAACACACCTGGGGCTGCACTGGTACAAAAGACTGAACTCTGGAATATCTTCTGTGGCAGAGGTCTTCCAGGACGCCATCAAGGAGATCCTGTTCGATCTCCAGGGTGTCATTAATGTGAGCGACAATATCCTGATATATTCCATAATGGTGGAGGAGCACCACAAAAGTTGTGGGCCATGTTGAAACACCTGTGGGAGCACAGCGTCACTCTTCACAAGGAAAAATGCTCTTTCTCGATCAAATTTTTCGGGAACGTGTTTAATCAGTATGGTGAGCAAGTCAATATAAGGAAGTCCCAGGCCATACAATAGGCCCCAGCCCGACCATCATCTCGGAAGTCCGCAGTTTCTTGGGGATGACGACCTACTGTGGAAGGTTCATTCCCTATTTGGCTACCATTGCTGAACCTCTGAGAGCCCTAACCAAGTCCGATGTCCCCTGTAGTTGGGGCCCCACACAAGATGATGCCTTTCAGAGAGCGAAGGAAACCCTGCTGAGCAAGACCACTATGGCCTACTTTGATATGAAGAAAATAACTGAACTAGTGGTCGTCGTCACCCCAGTAGGCTTAGAGCTGTGCTCACCCAGGAAGTGGAAACTGGGATATGGGCCCCATTAGCTTTTGCCAGCAAAGCACTAATGCCGACGGAGACACATTACTCCCAAATTGAGAGAGCGGCCCTACACATTAAATGGGTCTTGGGACATTTTCACCTGTACCTCTGTGGGAGATCGTTCAGAGTAGTCACCGACTACCAACCACTTGTCCCATTGTTCCGTGGCAGCCCCCACGCCCTCCACCTTGATTTGAGCGCTGGGCCATCTAGCTACAACACTACCACATGGAACTCATCTATCGACAAGGGTCCAAGAAACCAACAGACTTACTCTCAAGACATCCCCCCTACCAGCTGACGAGAACGATGCCACTGAGGCATATGTCAGCCTAGTTTCCCAAGGCGCTTGCCCACAAGCAATTGGTCTACGAAGAGATCTGAAACACCACCACAACAGACCCAGTGCTGGAGAAAGTGATGGGTGCCCTACAGAATGGTCCATGACACAACTTCCTACGATATGCTAACGCATGGCAAGGCCTGGAGAAAGAAACACTCATGAAACTGTGGTGAGTGTGCAATGAGCTGAACGCTACAACAGATGGCCTCATTCCGAGAGGGCAGCGCCTCATGATCCCTGAGAGGCTGCAGCACCGATTGACTGAACTGGATCATGGCAGACATCAGGGAACAGCGAAGATCAAGTCTTGCATGAGGGAGTTGGTTTGGTTCCCTTGTCTCGAAGCTGCGGTCAGACGAGATGGTAAGGTAATGCCCATCATGCCAGCTTACCAGTTATCAAGAAGTGCCCACACTGGTCATGACAGAAGAACCATGCACATCAATGTGGTCCAAAGTGAATTTTGACCTAGGAAGCTCCCCTGATGGGAGAATGACTGTGGTCGATGGGTAGTCAAAGTGTCTCTTTTGTCAAAGACATCGATTCCATGGCCTTTGCTAATGTAGCCCCAGCACTGGATAGGACATTTTCACCCTTTAGCCTGCCAGGAAAAATAAATACAGACGATAGACTGCCCCACCAAAGTTCAGGTTTTCAAGACCTGTTGGAGCACCTAGGGATACGACACCACCGAATCACGCCTCAATGGCCGCAAGTGGCCGCAAAGCGGTTCATGCTGACACTAAATAAAGTTCTCAGAATCACTGTGGCTGAGGGAACCGACCCTGAAGTCAGTCTTCAGAAGTTTTTGCGGCAACAACGGATTGCACCTCTCAACACTCTCCATGGTCTCTGATGCTCAATGGCCACTGAAGGGATACGATCCCAGTCCATCCCAAGTGAACTCAGTTGAGGTATGACACCGTGGGTACCCAGACTCGGCGCACCCAAACCAATGTACATACAAGCCTCAAATGATGAGCCGCTACCCGGATGATCTCACTGGGTAGCAAAGTTTTAGTCAAAGACTGCCAACTTGTGTGGAAATTCTGAACGCCCTTAGATCCTGGAGTATGGACTGTTACTCAGGTGAACGGGACT
The DNA here is from genome assembly GCF_964204655.1 of Triturus cristatus. NCBI lineage: Eukaryota > Metazoa > Chordata > Amphibia > Caudata > Salamandridae > Triturus > Triturus cristatus. The sequence continues at coordinate 616,149,163 of NC_140583.1, read as the reverse complement.
ATGATCACTGCTTGCAAAGGAGACGAGCTGGAAACTAGGAGTATATCATGGTTCTGGAAGGTAGATTTCCCCAGCTCATCGGAACTGGAAGAGAAAGAAGACAATGCAATGTGGGAAAACTCTCATGGATGTGAAAACCAAGGAGAAGCTGGACCCAGTGACTAGACCCCTAGTCAAGGCAGTGCTGGGACAAGTTCTGAGGCCGACTCCTGAGACAGCCAGGACTATGAGGAGACTAGAGGACATTCCTGTCATCGAATGTATCTCCTCAGACCTAACCCGCCACGGAGCCAGAGGCTCAGAGACTTTGCATGCCAAGTGCAACAGCAGAGTTCATCGCCAAGTTGGGAAGGGATGTAATGGACACCTATGCCCCTCCCCCACTTTGGCTGTGCATCCTGTGGCCAAGTGTGACAAGAGGCTATATAATAAACGGTCAGAAATCGCTTGTTGTTTTCTGGCCCATACCAAGTATCCTGTGTGTGTATGTTTTTTCTGGCCAGGTCCATTTAGGCCTCGCAGAGTGAGCCCCGCATTCAGTGATGCAGCCCCACATTACAAATGGTGTTACACTTGGCTTAGAGATCTAAAAGTGTGTAGGCACCAACAGCACTGCTATCCACCAGGTCATCTAGGATTGAAAGGACCACTAGTTCAGTTCTGTGGCCGGGTCTGGATCTAGCCTGAAAAGAAACAAGCAGTTGATTCTTCTGCATGAAGTTTTAGAGTTGTTGAAAACCCTCTCTTTCCAAAGTTGGATAAGTCACATACAGTAAGGGTGGCATTTTCAACATGAGTTTGACTGTTGCTTGCATCCAACCATCTAGGACTAGTCCATGAGAGAGAAAGCAATTAAAAAGTTTCTGCAAGTCGCCTTCCCAAAACAGGTAGAGGAGCTGCATGTGGATTGCCGGACATGTCATATGGGGCTCCAGAAAAGTGGCTATGCAGAAAGGTTATCTGAGATTCAGTGATTATATTAAAGGATGAGAATTCAGGAATGACTAGTTTGCAGTCAGCCAGGGTGAGATGTTTTGGCTTCCCTGATAGTAATCATCTCTCATTTGATGTATACTGAACTCTTTACACGAAGTAATACGGAAAGGTGGATAACAGAGAGTGAGAGAGGTTTAGGGACTGTAATTTAAAAATCTGAATGAGTTCTTTGGAGAGAGTCGGAATGGAATAAATCACTTTTTGGCTTTTAGAATTTCCGATTTGTAGAAGGACAATTGTCTAAGCTAGGCGTCTTTATGTTTAGTAGAGTAATGAGATTTCCATTTTGTCCCTTTCTGTCATTTTCTCTGTTTGAAAATGTTTAGGTCTAGAGAGAACCTCTTGTTACAAGGGGAGGAGTTTTTCCAGTTGTACCCTTGGCCTGCAAACTGGCATCTAAGATGGATACAGTACCGTCACTGAAGCAACTGAGTAGAAATATGGGGTTCTCCAATAAAAGGGGGCAGTTTTGAAGGGAGTGGGCAATTTTATGAACTGACAAACATGGGATCAAAAATTTCCAGTTGCGTGACAGGCACTGGGAAGGTTGCGATTGAACACTTTCTTTTGACATTGGAGAAGGAAAAGGAGAAACGGATGCCAAAAGTATCGGTACAGGCACATTGAATTTAGTCCTGTAGTGTAATGTTATCATGTGTGGGGTGAATGGGGCCTGGTATGTGTCCTGCTTTATGGGTAAATTTATTGCTTAGTGATATTGAAAATTTCCCAATATTTATTTATACATTGAAGCTTGTAGTTCCCGACCAGAGTAAGATTGTTTTTTTGGCAGCCAATAGATTAAAGGTCACGGCAGTTGGACTAGGGTGCCAAAGAGTGAGTTAGGGGGTGAGTGAATGAACAGGATTTGTTCAAATTGTGGGAGAAGGCTAATGTCGCACAATCCGCCATAGGTAGAGTTTTGGGGGATCCAATGTGGAATGTGGTATTACTGTCAACCTCCAACTCTGTTTTCTTTGTCATATTGTAATATTTTAAAATTGCTGGGGAGAAGTTCTATTATGGGGCCAACGTCTTGGGTGACATATTTTTCTCTAATGCAGATCAAGTCCAATGAATACGTGTCAATCAGTGTGGCAATGACATGTTTGTGGTTAGCTGTGGATCTGGTATTAGCTACCATGGTATTGAATGACTTAATGTAAGCAAGTGATATATAGGCCATGGAGCAAACTCTTTACACAAGAAGAAAGTGATATAAGATAAAGGAGTGCAGGATTGCAGTGCGTTCAGTTGGTAGAGCGGCTGTGCTAGAGGAAAAAAAGATAGCGAGAATGGAGGGGAGTGCACCAATGTGCATCGCCAGAGAGTTCTCCATCCCATTAGCTACAGAGAGCTTGATCCCACCTTCCCATGAACTATGTGACAAACTGGCAAACTACTTCCACAACAAGATATCAACTATCTTCTCTAACTTCGTACCCCAACCCCGACCTCTACAACTTCCTCACACCATCGGATACCGCCCACCCGCTTAGCGCATGGGAACAGCTCACCACACAGAACACCACAGCCATCATGAACTCCATCCACTTCGGGGCTTCCATGGACCCTTGCCCCTACCACCTCTTCAACCTCAGGAGCAAAGAAATCCGCATGGCGCTCACCTATATCCTCATTGCAGCGATCACCATGGATGCCTTACCCGACATATGGAAACACGTAGAGGTCAGGGCCTTCCTCAAGAAATCCTCCACCCACCCTACCGAACGCACGTTTTACTGCCCTATCTCACTGCTTCTCTTCCACGCCAAAGTCTTCAAGAAGGCCATCAACCACCAGCTCACCAAACACCTGGAGAGAAACAACCTACTGTATGCGTCCCAGTCCGACTTCCGGGCCAACCACAGTACCGAGACTGCCCTGATCGATGCCACCGTCAACATCAGAACCCTCCTCGAAAAAGGTGAAACAGTGGACCTGATCCTCCTCAACCTCACAACGATGATCAACCCCATATCCCACCACACCCTCATCAAATGGCTGCACCACATCGGGATCCAAGAAGATGCCCTCAAATTGGTCGCATCCTTCCTCACAGGACGGACCCAGAAAATCCAGATACCACACTTCTCCTTGGATCCCAAGAGCATCATCTGCGGTGTCCCTCAAAGTTCATCCCTCAGTCCGACCCTGTTCAACACCTACATGACACCCCTCACTGACATCGTCAGAACCCATGGCCTCAACATTATATCCTATGCAGATGATCCCCAACTCATCCTCTTGCTCACGGACAACACCTCCACCACTAGAACCAACTTCCACAATGCCATGGCGAGTTTCGCCGACTGGATGAAGAACAACTGCCTGAAGCTCAACACGGACAAGACAGAAGTGCTGATTTTTACCCCTGACCCTCAAACCACAGCCCCACTTACCTGTCCTCGTCCGATTTTCCTGTTCCTCTTTCCTCCCATCCGGACTATAGGCAGATGCGTGGTTCAGGCAAGAAATATGCCTCCTTGGAACGAATGGCTTTTCTCCGCATGCAATTACAATGCGGTCGTTACAACGACCGTGTTGTAACAACGCATACCATTACCCCGCAAGTCATAACAAATACTTACTCTAGGGGGGGCGCTGGATGTTGGAATATTATTATTTACTATTCCAACTACAGTCTGTGCAACAGTAGGGAAGGTGTTGGATTTTAAATCTAACACCTTTTGCCCCCTTCACAAGTCATTGTTACAACTTGCGGGGTAATGGTATGCGTTGTTACAACGTGGTCGTTGTAACGACTGCATTGTAATTGCATGCAGAAAAAATGTTTACCTCAGGCAAGCGTTGTTGCGCTTGTGGGGAAATGGCATGCCTGGCTCAGTCCGCGTTGTAAAGGCCGTATCCCCACTATATGCTACTCCATTCTACCCCACTCCAGTATATGCTATTCATCTGTATGCTACTCCACTGTACTCTACTCAACTCTATGTCACTGCATTCTATGCTATTCAACTGTACGCCACTACACTGCACTACATTCTACTCTACACCAGTCCACTCTACACCACTAGACTCTACACCACTCCACTCTACTCCACGCTGTGTCACTCAACTCCATGCTATTCCACTGTACGGCAGTCCATTCTACCTAACACTACACTCTATGGCACTGCATTGTACACCACTTGACTGCACACTATTCCATTGTATGCCACTCCACTGTATGACACACAAGTCTACTCCACTCTACACCATTCCACTCCACGCCAATCCAATCTACACTATTCCATTGTACACAACTTCACTGTATGCCACTCCACTCTACGCCACTCTACTATACGTTATTCCTTTGTAAACCACTCCACTTTATCCCACTCCAGTCTACACCACTCCACTCTGTCACTCTACTGTAGACTACTCCACTGTACACTACTCCAATCTGCGCTATTCCACTCTGTACGTAACTCCACTCTCAGCAGTTCCACTGTACGCCACTCCACTCTATACCATTCCACTCTGTCACTCCACTCAATACTATTCTATAGTATGCCACAATAGTATACCTCACAGCACTGTACATCACTCCACTCTACATCACTGCACTCAACATTACTTCCCTTTTATTCTATTACACTCTACCACACTCCACTCTACGCCACTCCACTCGTTGCCACTTCACTATAATGTAATATAAAGGGCATTTGTATAGTGCTCCGCTACTTCAAGGAGTGTCCTGGCACTCTGCACCTCAGGTGTTGACTGGCTAAGAGACCAAACCATTAATCCTGATTAAAAAGCCATGTTTTCAGTTTCTTCCGAAACTGGGAGTTGACTGAGAAGAGCCGCAACTCCAGAGGGAGCATGTTCCATGATGAAGGTCCTAAGATTGAGAAGGACCTACTACCAGTTCTGGATCCTTGGGATTTTGGTCAAAAAAGGTTAGCTGAACGAATGTGTCTTGATGGAGCACAGAAACTGATCTTTTTTCCGAGTTACCCAGTGCCAGTCTGATGGAGTGACCAGTAAGTGTCTTACATCGTAACCTCTTCCTAATAGGGAGCTAGGGCAGCACCCTTAGATTTGGGGACACCTGTAATATCAGTGGCAGGCTGAGTAAAGTATGGGCTGCAGCGTTTTGGACCACCTGCAATTTATTGATAAAATAATCCGGAAGGCCCAAATACAGTGCTTTACCGTAGTCAAGCCTAGATGTTATTAGGGCCTGTACTACCTGTTTCCGAGCTGAGAAAGACAGAAAATGTAAGAACTTTCTTAGCACACACAACAGGCCAATGCATGCCCCCACCACTGCATTATCCTGGGGTAGAAAAGAGAGACATCCATCCAGCTTAGTGCCTGGATTCTTAACAAAGCCAGCCTGGCATAATATAGGAGGAGCATCAACCTGCCATTAGGACTGCCACGGTTTGTGCCTTCACACCAAAGAAGAGTAGCTCAGTCTTTTCTGCATTACATTTGAGCTGATGATGCGTCTGCCATTGAAAAACTGCTGTCAGGTGGGGCGTGGCCAAGCCGCGAGCTATGATGGCTGCGCGGCGTTGAAGCTCTGCCGGCAGCCCAGCGTATACAACGATGTCCCCTACCTCCTGAAATGAGGAATAGACGGTGGGAGATGCCGCTGCGTCCCTGGATCCTGGTAGCCTGACTTTGGGGCTCTGTGGCTGCGGAGACGTCCGTTTGCGGCCCGGATACCTCCCGCGACGTGGGAAATACAAGATGGTGAATATGAGAAGACCACGCACACCAATTCTTAAGTTGATTGTACACAAGTTGGGGCGTGCTATAGAGGAAAGCGTCTCCTAAACCAGGACGCGTGAATGAATGAGAATGGCACTAGTCAAAACGAGTAGTGTCCCTCTAGGCACAGCCAAAATAGCAACGAAGTTGCAAGATAAATCAAAGAGTGGAGCTTAGTTCAAAAAATGTTCCAACATGCAAATTTATTAACGAATAATTGTTCAATGTTGGTAACGAGCAACCCAACATTGAACAATTATTCGTTTATAAATTTGCATGTTGGAACATTTTTTGAACTAAGCTCCACTCTTTGATTTATCTTGCAACTTCGTTGCTATTTTGGCTGTGCCTAGAGGGACACTACTCGTTTTGACTAGTGCAATTCTCATTCAAATACAAGATGGTGGCCTGAGTAGACGGAGAGCGGCGGACGTGGTGGCGGCGGCTGCTGGCGCGAACGGAGGAATCCTGCGGGGGCCGCTGGGGTGGTGAGTACCTAGGCGCGGGTTTGGTGGGCTCCGCTTTCCCCCCGCCTATGCGTGAGCGACGCTGACCGTGTTGCTTAGGTCCGACGCTGCTGAGCTGTCCGGCTTGGCCACCACGGCGGGGGGTGATAGTGTGAGCCTGCTAGTTGCCCCCTGCGCCTGGGTTTGTTCCAGTCCCCTGCGTTGCCCCCCTCAGCGGCTGCTAGGGCACTGGCCAGCGGTGGCTGGTCGTCTTGGCCCACGAGTCCCTCCACCTGGGGAGCTGATCCTAGGAAGAGTGATTTCTCCATGCGGTGCATGCTCCGGACAGCGCTGGTCACCTGTGTCTCCTGTTGCCCCTACCGGTGGTGTTGGCTGCGCAGTACCTGGGGGCTGTGCGGGTGCTCATCGGTCCGGGTCCCGGCGCGGAGTGGCGGAGTTCACCTGCCTCTGCATTGCTGTAGCAGGGGTCTGCGGCTCGTGGATATGGTCGCCGTGACTGACACTGCGAGCTAGGTGGAGGCGCTTTTGAGAACCACGCGTTGCTTTGGGCCGGGAGTACCTCACAGCACCTACTCTATCCTTGCCTGTCGACACCCTAGAGGATCCCCCACAGGCTGAGCGGACTCCGGCTGCTTTGCGGAGGCATGGGTCGCAGGGACCCGAAACAAAGAACATTTCCCTTCGAGAAGCTTGGGGATCAACCATCAGAGGGTGCCCCTGCCATGGCGGAACGAGCTGAGAGCCCGGCTGGTGGAGCGGCGGCCCCGGCCCCGCCCGCGGACTGGCTGCAGGAGATGAGGGCTGGATTCAGATCCATAGATAGTCGCTTTGACTCCCTGGACAAGACGCTGGAATCAATGGGCGCCAAGATACAGGCGCATGATAGACGTCTGGATGTGGCAGAGACCAGGATCTCCGACATTGAGGACGGTGCGGCGCAGGCAGTCAAGCGTCTTGATAGAATGGAGCGCATACTAAAGGAGGTAGCCATTAAAAACGAGGACCTTGAAGCGCGTAGTAGACGCAATAACGTGCGCATTCTTGGTGTTCCGGAGTCCACAGCAACGGGTCGTCTGGATGTCTTTGTGGAAAATTTGCTGGTGGGCATATTTGGTAGAGACTCTTTCACTCCAGGCTTTGTGGTGGAGAGGGCGCACCGCTCCCTTGGGCCGCGACCTAATCCTGGACTCCCTCCTCGCCCTCTGATAGCCCGCATCATGAACTTTCCAGACCAAGACACTGCCTTACGGCTCGCCAGGTAGCGGGGAGATGTAACCTGGCAAGGCTCAAAAATTTCACTTTACCCTGACTTCACAGTGATGGTACAGGAAGCCCGGCGTAAATTCACTGGGGTAAAGGCTGCGCTCCGCAATTTCGGCCTCAAGTACGGCATGCTATACCCCGCACGGCTGCGAGTGGAAATTGAGGGCCGGGTGCGGTTCTTTGACAATCCTACAAATGTTCAGGACTTTTGTCGTACATACAAACCTAATAAGAGTCCTCCGCGAGACCGGGGGGGGTGGGCCATCCCCTTCACACAGTGGCTCTGTGGCTAGCTTGGACCTGTGTTCTGGCTCCAGGGTGGGATGAAGACGTGCACTGTTTGATCCTTCTTTATTGCATTGACTATATGTTCTGGGCACATGGTATATTTGTTTAGTAAGATATGCAATGCTGGGCTGCTGTCGTGGCGTTGCCACCCCTTCTGGTGGAAACCTCGGGGTTCTTATGCTGGTTCTAATGTTCCTATTGTTAAGTGCGTTTGCCTATGGCACAAATGTATGGCGTGTTTTTTTTTGTTCACAGGTTGGGATTGGCCTCACGCTTTTTGTAGTAAGCGTGAGGCCAATCCCAACCTGTGAACAACCACTGTATTCCACTCCAGGCTACGCCACTCCACTCTACGTGACTCCACTATATGCATCTCCACAATACGCCATCCCACTCTACGCCACTCCACTCTATTCAACCCTATTCCACTACAGTGTACCTCACTCCACTGCACACTGCTGCACTCTGAAAGTCCACTGAATGCTATTACACTCTACCACACTCTATTCAATACCATTCCACTGTATGCTATTCCACTGTACGCCACTGCACGGTACCCCACCCCACTCTGCGCCACTATACTGTACTCTACACAACTCCACTGTACGCTGTCCCAATCTACGCCACTCCACTGTACGCTATTCCTCTGTATGCCACTTCAGTGTATGCTATTCCACTCTACCACTCCACTGTACCCCACTCCACTCTACACCACTCCCTTGATCTCCACTCCACTCTACGCCACTCCACTGTATGCTAATCCACTGTATGCCACCAGTCTATGACATGCCACTGTACCATCTGCTCTATGCTACTCCACTGTATGCAACTCCACTCTGTTATTTCACTGTACCCTACTCTACTGTAGTCCCCTCCAGCGTATGCCACTACAGTCTACACCACTCGATCTTACGCTACTCCACTCTATTCCCCTCCAGTCCACAGTAGTGAACTGTACACCACTAGAATCTATGCTAGTCCACTATATGCCACTCCACTTTACGCCACTCCACTATACAATATTCCACTTTATGGCACTACACTATACGCTTGTCCACAGTACCCCACTCCACTGTATACTAATCCACTCTACTTCACTCCACTGTATGCCAGTCCAGTCAAGGACACTCCACTATTAGGATCTCCACTGTACACTCTCCTCTCTATGCCACTCCAGTGTATGCCACTCCACTGTATGCTATTCCATTGGATGGCACTCCACTCCACACTATTGCATTGTATGCGACTCCACTGTATGCTGCTCCACTCAATCACACTGTATGCCACTACACTCTACGACACTATATGCCACTCTACTGTATCACACTGTACTACACTCTTGTCTACTCTACCTCACTCCCCTGTATAACACTGTATTACAACTATGCCACTACGCTGTACCCCACTCTGACAGTTTCACACACTCTACAACAGGGCATACCACTCATCTGAAAGACACGCCACTCCACTCTATAACACTTTACTCCACTGACTGCTTCACCACTACAGTGTAGTAAACTCCACGGCACTGTACTATATGAGACGCCTCTCCACTATATGACACTTTAGTCTACTCTACGCTATGGGCCAGATGTATGAAGTATTTTTGCATGCACAAACGGGTTTACGACCAGTTTGTGCATGCAAAATACCTAAGGGCCATGTACAAACCCTAATTAGTGAGTCGCAATCTATTTGCGGCTCACTAATTAGGATTTGTGACTAGCTATTAGGAAGGGGCGTTTCAAGGGCATCCTTTCCTAATAGCGAGTCTGAGCCCTATGTATGACTGTTTTGCAACCGCCATTGCGGTTGCAAAACAGTCGCAATTTACCACCTACTTCAAATAGGTGGTAAAGTATTCGCAAACAGGAAGGGGTCCCGGGGGGCGCCTTCCCCTTTGGGAATGCATGGGAAAATATTATTTAAAGGCAGTCCGAGACATGGAGGTCTGCTAAGTCCTGCAGGCCACCATCCCTGGGAGGGCCAGACATTCCCAATGCGGTCGCAGATTGCGAGTGGCTCATTAATATTCACGAGCCTCGCTTTTTGCGACCCCATTGCGAATCACTAACAGTGTCTCTGACACTGTTGTACATTTGCTTTTGCTACTTGCAAATTGCGACTTGCAATTTTTCGCAATTTGCGAGTTGCAAAAGCGAATGGTCGTACATATGGCCCTATGCCATTTGTCGACAAGACTGTACTATAGTTTAGCCCACTGTATGCCAGTGTACGACACTCCAATGTACGCCGCTCTATTCTGCACTACTGTACCATTCTACAACACTACTGTACTGAACTGCAACAATGTACTACACTCTATGCTACTGTATGACACCATACCACATAGTACTCCCCTACACTGCACTGTACAACACTCTACTCCACGCTATACCATTACACAACACTACTCAACTCTAGGCCACTTGACAATACTCCACGACACTCGACCCCACGACACTACAGTTGATGATACTCCACTGTACTGTATGACATGCCACTCAACTCTACAATACTCCTCTCCATGGTACACCATGCCGCTTCACTATATAACACTTTACTCCACTGTACGCAATGCCACTCCACTCTACTCCACTCTATGACACTGAACTTAACAATACAAAATTAAGTGACAACCAACACTGATTCGAAACACATTTTTATTAAAAAATAAAAGCAATTTAAATGTAATAAAAAAACAAAGATTAAAGCTAAATTTTAGTTAGGAAAACTTTATTTATTCTCTATATACACACACAACTTTAACTATAAAAACTGTAGAAATTATAAAGTTATACTTATAATTTAAATTTCTAATTTACACACAAATAGTTACGACTTGCATTTAGAATTTATGCACCACCTTCAATTTACTATATGTCGCGTGTACGCACACTTCTCTAATCAATGACACCCTACATTAACCATAACTCACCATGCACTGTATACTAGAAAAGAGGTCATAAGTCTTCCAAACACTGTTTTTGATTTCACATGCTATAAGTTCCATAATATGCCAGGGTATAATCAGTGCATGGAGAAAGGTTAGTTAATGTATAGTGGCAGAGGTGCGCGATGAATAGTAAATTCAAGGTAGTGCGTTTATTATAAATATAAGTGCTAACTAGTGGTGCGTAAAAAAGAAATTTAAGTTATAACTATAACTTAATAATTTCTTTAGTTTGTAAAGTTTAAGTTGGGTTGTATATAAAGCAAAGTAAAGATTTCTTGTCTGTAACTTAGCTTTAACCTTTGTTTTTTTCATGAAATATATATATTTCCAAACGAAAGATCCGGCAACAGGAGCGCCTCAGCCTTGCGGGTCGGGGCCCATCACAGGTGTGCCAGACACCTCCAAAATTTTTACAAAACACACGTACCCTTCCGTAACGTGAGACAGGCCACACCAACAGTAGGTGTCTTTATTCTGTATGATTATTGTCGCCGAGATGATGAGTACCCCAGTCTTAAAAGATTCCAGTGAAAGCAAGTTTGAACTTTTGCCAAAATCGACATTGAAGTAATAAAATGGGGAAAAAACAGCAGTTTTGGTGCATTGTGGAGATTGTGGTCATGGTAACTACAAGTGAATACATTAACTTTATAAGGCTGAGATGAGACACAGTGAATACGAAAATACTTTATTTTCCAAGAAGAATCTTGAATGGAATCTTTTAAGACTGGGGTACTCATCATCTCGGCGATAATAATCATGCAGAATAAAGACACCTACTGCCGCTTTAAACTGAATTTGCGGATATTGGTCCTTCTTTAATGTCTAAAGTTGCGTTGATAAGAGCCAACGAACCCACCCAGAGAACATTGCATATGATTAAGCCTCGTGGGAGGCGAAACGCGTAATGCTTTTTTCTACCTCCAAATAAAGAAGATTGAAAAGCACTGTTGGTGTGGCCTGTCTCACGTTACGGAAGGGTACGTGTGTTTTGTAAATATATATATATATATATATATATATTCACTGAAAAAACCATAGGTTTCACACACGTTATAGTTAGGAATTAGCATTTAAAAAACCTTGCAAATTCACTGAAAAAACCATAGGTTTCACACATGTTATAGTTAGCTGGAAATTTTACTGATAAAAAACCAATGAAATTCCCCCGTTATAGTTACTGTAGGCAACTATAACTCACGCGACCGCAATCCTCTGCTGATGCTAATACTGTATTTAGACACTTATTTGCCCATGTCTTCTTCCATTAAATTGTAGCTATACATATATTACAAATATTTTTTTTTCATAAAGACACATATGTCATCAGCACAGTATTACGGTCGCGTGAGTTATAGTTGCCTACAGTAACTATAACGGGGGAATTTCATTGGTTTTTTATCAGTAAAATTTCCAGCTAACTATAACATGTGTGAAACCTATGGTTTTTTCAGTGAATTTGCAAGGTTTTTTAAATGCTAATTCCTAACTATAACGTGTGTGAAACCTATGGTTTTTTCAGTGAATTTGTATGGTTTTTTAAATGCTAAGTTACTTTACGCCATTCGTGGCGTGCGCGCCCACTTAACGCAGTTCGTTCCGTGCGCGCACGGTGCGCTTTGCGCACCGTGCGCGCACAGTGAGCACGCGGTGCGCTTCGCGCACCGCGCGCCCACTTTACGCAGTTAGTGCCGTGCACGCACGGTGGGCACGCGGTGCGTTACGCGCACCGCGTGCCCACGTTATGCTAGATGGGCCATGTACGCACGATGCGCTTCGCGCACCGTGCGCACATGGAGGACATATTATGCGCTTCCTTTTGATAGGTAATCTGTTGAAATTATTTTTGGAAATGCTGTGCTCATTTATGCCATGCACAAATGGTGGCCTTCGGCCACCATTTGCACACGGGGTGGAGAGAGTGTGGATTTTTTTTTAAAATTTTTTTTTACCGTACGCGTACGGTAAGCGTACGGTAAGCGTAATCGGCGAAATTTTCAAAAAATAAAAAATTACCGTTTTTTGCCTTGGGGGATCTTTGAAGACTCAACTAACATGGTTATGTGCATGGGCGCTGTCTAAACAGCCCCTTTATATGTTTTTGGCATTTGTTTATCAGCTCCCCCCTCAGAGTGCGAGAGAGAAAATGGCGGCCGCCGCTTCCTGGTTTTGACCGATTCGAATGTTTACTAAGATCTAACAGCCAATCAGAATCGCGCTCGCGCACGCCACCGTACGCGCACGGTAAGCGCACGGTAAGCGCACCGCAAGCTGCCACAGATATATATATTGATTTAAAGGCTATTTTCTCAGATTCTACTGAACAGATTTACACCAAACCTACAAAAGGCACTTCCTTGACCTGGGGACTACCTCTCTGCCAAATTTCATTAAATTCTGTTCAGCCGTTCGGGCTGTAGCCCTGTCTAAAGGTCCTATGGAAAAATGCATGGGAAAAACGCGTTTTGGGACCCCCCTTTTATCTCAGCCCCCGCTGGACGAATCCCCCCGAGACTTTCAGGGTAGGAGCGGAGCGTAGCGCCCCACCTATTTTGAAAAATTCGCGAGGATTCGTCGACCGGCGCCAAAGTTATTCAAAATAGAATGTTGCGGATTTCCTATGGAAACGTGGTCCTAACTATAACTACCTACTGGCGACCGCCAGTAGGTAATATATATATATATATATATATATATATATATATATATATATTCACTTAAAAAACCATAGGTTTTAGGTATGTTATAGTTGGGAATTAGCATTTAAAAAAACCTTTGAAATTCACTGAAAAAAACATAGGTTTCAGGCACGTTATAGTTAGGAATTAGCATTTAAAAAACCTTAGAAATTCACAGAAAAAAACATAGGTTTCAGGGGCATTATAGTTAGCTGGACATTTCCCTCGTACAAAACCGTAGAAATTCCCCCGTTATAGTTAGTTCAGCTAACTATAACTCGCGCCGCCACAATGCACTGCTGATGACGTCACATATTACATCACTCATGACATGGTCAGTGACATCACTGATGACATCTCAAATGACATCACTGATGATGTCATTCATGTGATCATTTGTCAAACCCTAATATAGCCTTTGATACACCCACTCTAAATTACATACTGCCACTCTCAAAACCATAGACACTCCAACACCAATAAGTACATACCCCATCACAGAGTCTTCGGTCTAAACACCCATCCACTCACTCACCCGTACAGTCACTCATACTTATGGTCACTCAGTACAGGACTATCATATGCACTCATACACCTATATAGACACTCCCACCGCTACTCATCCATAGAGTTACTCACATACCTACTCAGTCATGCAAGTAATTAATTACACTGCCATTTACTCACCTATACAATTATACACACACAAGCTCAATTAGTCATACAAATACTAGCACATTCTTATGGTCTTATACAATCAATGATACAAGCATACAATCATCCATACAGCCACTCACACTATCACACACTGTTGGAAACCGGGCAACCGGGTTAGCAGTCACCAGGTTCCCAGCACAATGGTAGCTTGGCTCGAGCGGTTGGGGTCAGGCACCGTGTTAAGCGCACGTCACACCCTCACAATAACCATGCGTTCATCCGTTCCAAAAACGACACTACACCGTAAAAATAATGCAAGTCAAGTTGAAAATATATATGTCTTTATCTTATTTTCTCTTAGTTGCAGGTTTCATAACATAAATACAATACAATAAGATTTTCCTTTAAAAGAGCAGGTCAAATAAATAATACCACTTTGGAATTTCAATAAATAGGTTCAGGTCAACATTTAGCAAAGAATAAATAGATGTGCAATAAATACAGATGGCAAATAAATACAGTCAGGCAATAAATATAGTGCAGGAATAAATTAGTGGATGACCATAAATAAAGCACCTTCAATAAATAAAGTAAAACAATCAATGACAGTTACAGTTCAAATCATTTTCATGAGGCCACTTGGTCTTACTTTGCCCATACACAACTTAAGGACACTTGGATGGCATGGGGGGTGTCCCACCTAGATTGATCAAGGCTGGGGCCTAAGCTGAGGTAGAATAAGAGTAACCTAAAGAACTGGCCCTCCAAACCACACAACCCTTTATGGAGGTCACTGTACCAGTCTCAGTTCACCCCTGGCACTCCCAGGCTGGTTCTAACACCCCTCTAGCCCCTAGAATGGTCTTTTAGGGCTCCACAGGGCCTCAGATGCCCCCTCTACCACTTACTGCCCTTTTCAAGATGATCGGCTCCGCTCGGCACCGTGTCGATGCCGTGAGACGGCTCCGGATCGATGTCGTTGGGCGGTCTCGATTCGATGTCGCTGGGCGGTCTCGACTCGATGTCGCTGGGCGGTCTCGACTCGATGCCGCTGGGCGGTCTCGACTCGATGTCGCTGGGCGGCCTCGACTCGATGTCGCTGGGCGGCCTCGGCTCGATGTCGCCTTCCGGCGTCACAGGGACTCGGACTCCCCACTTCCTGGTGTCTCCGGAGTGCGATCTCCACTCCCGACCTCCGGCGCGCTTCACCTCAGCTTGCGGCGACTCCGGTGGGCGGACTTCACTCCCCCGTCGACGCCTCACCTCGACCTCAGGTGACTCCCGACTCGACCTCCGGCGCCTCTCCACGACCTCCGTCGGCGCCCTCACCTCGACCTCGGGTGACTCTCCACTCGACCTCCGGCGCCTCTCCACGACCTCCGTCGGCGCCCTCACCCGACCTCGGGTGACTCTCCACTCGACCTCCGGCGCCTCTCCACGACCTCCGTCGGCGCCCTCACCCGACCTCGGGTGACTCCTTACTCGACCTCCGGTGTCTCTCCACGACCTCCGTCGGCGCCCTCACTCGACCTCTGGCGGCTCCGGGTACGACGTCTGCTTTCTGTCAGCGCCGCTTCTCGACCTCAGGCCCCAGGTCTCCAGGCTTCTCGACGTCAGGACTCCAGGAGGACACTGCTGAACAGGTCAGGAACTTGCTGTTCTTCTTCTTTAAGGCCTGTTCCAAATATTCAGTTCTTTAAGATGGTTCTTCTGGTCTTGATCCCACACAGGGCTTTAGGTTGGGCTTGGTCAGTAGAGACTAGCATCAAGGGTGGGTTTCTGGACCCCACTCCAAGCACTGGTTTCCACCTCTGCTGCCTTACTCCGACCTCCTTCTATCTCTGTCCTCTCTCTTCTCCAGTCAGTTGCCAACTGCCAACCTGAGATGGCCTCCCAACATTCTAAACTGCCTCCCACTGTCACAAGATTCTAGAATGTTCTGGAAACCTCCAGTGAGTTCTGGTGATGTCACAGGTGACAATAGGTGGCCACCATTTTGTGTCTCAGGCCCTCAGACAGAAGTTCCAGGGGTAGGGAAAATGGCTCCCTGACCCTGCATCAACACTAAAAAGTCTGGTGGTTCCCAAAAAGGAAAAATTATAACAGGGTTTGAGGCAGAAGTGGGACAAAATAAATAATGATGAGGAGGGACCACCCAAAGGGCTGACAGGTCTAACACGCGTCCCCCCCCAGCTGAAAGTGGGGAGGGCTACCCAACCCCTTGGGAGTTCTCATCACTAAGGCGGAAATACCTTGAGAGACCGTCTGCATTGGCGTGGTCCACTCCAGGCCGATGTTCCACCTGAAAGTCCATTCCCTGTAGGGAGATAGACCACCTTAGCAACTTGGGATTCTCCCCCTTCATCTGCATCAGCCACCGAAGGGGTCTGTGGTCGGTCTGAACTAGGAAGTGCGAGCCAAACAGGTATGGCCGCAACTTCTTCAGAGCCCATACCACTGCAAAGGCTTCACGCTCTATTGCACTCCACTTCTGTTCCCTGGGAAGTAGTCTCCGGGATAGGAAGACCACGGGTTGATCCAGACCTTCTTCATTGAGTTGCGATAACACTGCCCCAATGCCATGTTCCGATGCATCCGTCTGGACAATGAACTCCTTGGAAAAGTCTGGGGCCCTTAAGACCGGGGCCTCGCACATGGCCCGCTTCAGTTTCACAAAGGCCTGCTGACAAGCCTCCGTCCAGACTACCCGTCGAGGTTGCTTCTTGGACGTAAGCTCCGTGAGGGGGGCCACAATGGTACCGTACCCCTTCACGAAGCGGCGGTAATATCCGGTGAGGCCCAGAAAAGCTCGGACCTCGGTCTGAGTCTTGGGGGGTTCCCAGGCAATGATGGCCTCGATTTTCGCCTGGAGGGGTTGCACCGCTCCCCTACCCACCAAGTGTCCAAGGTACACTACCGACCCCTGCCCGATCTGGCATTTACTGGCCTTGATCGTTAAACCAGCGTGTTTCAGGGCCTGGAGAACAGCTTGCAGGTGACGCAAGTGATCCTCCCAGCTGTTACTGAAGACGGCAATGTCGTCCATATAAGCAGCAGAGAAACTCTCCATTCCGGCGAGGATCTGGTTCACCAGACGCTGAAACGTGGCAGGTGCGTTCTTGAGCCCAAAGGGCATCACGCAGAACTGGTAGTGGCCCTTGGGCGTGGCGAAGGTTGACCTTTCCTTAGCTCCATCAGTCAGAGAGATCTGCCAGTACCCGTAAGTAAGGTCAAAGGTACTCAGATATTGGGCAGCTCCCAGCCGGTCAATCAGTTCATCCGCCCTCGGGATCGGATGAGCATCAGTCTTGGTTACTGAGTTCAGTCCCCGGTAGTCCACACAGAACCTCAGTTCCGGTTGGGCACCCGGTGGTACAGCTTTTGGTACTAATACCACCGGACTGGACCAGGGGCTGCTGGAAGGTTCAATCACTCCTAGCTCCAGCATCTTAGTGACTTCACTGTGAATGCTGGCCTTCACCTTGTCTGTCATCCGGTAGATCTTTGACTTCACAGGTGGGCTGTCTCCTGTGTCCACGTCATGGACGCACAGGTGAGTCCTACCCGGAACAAGGGAGAACAACGAAGAGTACTGCCCCAGGACCTGGCGGCAGTCCTCCTGCTGTTCAGGAGTTAGGGACGGGGAGAGAATCACTCCCTCCACCAACCCATCCTTCTCTTGAGACGCAAATAAGTCGGGGAGAGGCTCGCTTTCCACGTCCTCTGCTCCGTCAGTCACCATCAGCAAGATGACTTCGGGCCTCTCATGGTGGGGTTTGAGGCGGTTGGCATGCAGCACCCGTAGGGGCTGGTGAGGGGTCTTCAGATCCACCAAGTAGGTAGCCTTACCCTTCTTCTCCAACACCTCAAAGGGTCCTGACCAGCGATCCTGGAGGGCGCTAAGCTCTCCTGGTTCGATCACCCACACCTTCTGGCCAGGCTCCAACTCCACCGGGTGAGCATTGTGGTCATACCACGCCTTCATCACTGCTTGGCTGGCTTCCAAGTTGTCAGAAGCTTGCTTCCACAACTTAGCCATTTGGCTCCGGAAGGCCAGCATGTAGCTCACCACGTCCTGGGGAAGCTTTCTGGGAGTTCTTTCCCATCCGTCTCTCACCAGGCTGAGAGGTCCACGCACAGGGTGCCCATACAAAAGCTCGAAGGGGCTGAAGCCCACTCCCTTCTGTGGCACTTCCCTGTAAGAAAACAATAGACAGGGTAGGAGGACGTCCCATTTCCTCCGCAGGCTTTCAGGCAGACTTCTGATCATGCCTTTCAAGGTTTTATTGAACCTTTCCACCAGACCATTGGTCTGGGGATGGTAAGGGGTGGTGAACCGGTAGGTCACTCCACACTCCTTCCACATGGCCCGCATGTATGCTGACATGAAGTTGGTCCCCCTGTCGGACACAACTTCCTTGGGAAAACCCACTCGGGTAAAGATTCCCATCAGGGCCCTAGCCACAACAGGTGCAGTAATGGTCCTCAGAGGTATAGCCTCTGGGTACCGTGTGGCATGATCCACCAGAACCAGGATAAACCTGTGACCAGCTGTAGTAGGCGGATCTAACGGGCCCACAATGTCGATGCCCACCCTTTCAAAGGGGGTGCTAACGACAGGAAGTGGTTCCAGGGGAGCTTTCAGCTTCACCCCTGTTTTCCCACTGGCTTGACAAGACACACATGTCCGGCAGTAGGTGTCGGACGACACTTTCATTTGAGGCCAATAAAAGTGTGGGACAAGACGGGCAAAGGTCTTGTCTTGCCCCAGGTGTCCTGCCAAGGGGATCTCATGAGCCAATTCCAGAAGGAAGGCTTGGTAACGTTGAGGGACAACCAAGGCCGGTGACGATCCGTGCATGGGTGCCTTGGGTTCACTGTAGAGGAGGCCATCCTCCCAGTAAATGTTGTAGTTCCCCTCAACGTTCCCTGCTGCCTGGGCTTCGGCCTGTCGCCGCAGTCCCTCAAGGGTAGGACACTCCCTCTGGCCCTTGCAGAATTCCTCCCTGGTCGGCCCTCCCTCCACGTGCCACTCGGCTGGGATAGGTAGGTTCTCCAGTTCGGTAACATCCCCCTCCGCGGACTCCTGGTCCACCACCTCCGGTGGCCTATCCGTCACACGGGGCGCGGATGCCGAGGCAGGCTCCTCCTGCCCTCGGTTCTTCCCTTGATTGGCAGCCGGCGGTGCCTTGGTTCCAGGCTCCCGCCTAAACGAACTCCCCCTCCGGGTAGTCGCAGACCTTGTGCTGACACAGGCCCAGTCAGGTGTACCCAGCATCTCAGCATGAGTCCGGTATTCCACCTCCTTCCAAGCATTATGCTCCATGTCATTCCCCAGCAGACAATCGACTGGCACGGCAGGGCTTACGGCAACTCGAAGTAACCCTGCAACCTCTTCCCATTCAAATGGAACCTCGGCCACCGGATAGTGGCCCATTCTGCCGTCAGCCATCGCGGCAGGGTGGAGTACATGGGGAATCACCTGCTCTGGAGACACCATCTGGCTACGTACCATAGTCATACTGGCTCCTGTGTCTCTCAGAGCCTCCCCTCTTTGGCCGTTGATGGTGACCCACTGCCCATACTTTGTGGTATTTGCGGGCACCTGGATCTTAGGAACCATCTCCCGTTCTCCCAGGGACACTAAAGTGACACCCACCCACTCCCTTCCCTTATCTAAGGGCATCTCCTCCCCGAGCACTACACTAGCTACTCCGGGGGTCTTTCCTCCGATGGGAGGTGGTTGTGTTTTCACGCACTTCACATCTCCCTTATAGTGTCCGACACCACCGCACTCAAAGCAATGGACAACCCTTGGCTGCTGACTCTGGCCAGGATTAGGGTTTCTGGGTGGGTTAGCCCTAGGGGTGAATCCCGTTCCCTTCCCTTGGAAACTATTTTGGGGGCCTTTAGAGAACTCCTTTTTCTTTTCCCCTCCCTCTTTCTTCTGGGGGGTGCCCTGTCCGGTCTTTTGAGAGTCCCCTCCAGTCCCCCTTGTGGACACCCGGGTACTAGCCCAAATGTCCGCCTCCTCAGCAAGCTTCCGGGGATTGGTCAGCTTGCTATCCACCAGGTGTTGACGCAGTTCAGGGAAACATTTTTCGAGCAGGTGTTCCTTCAACATCAAATCAAACAACCCCTCGTAGTCCCTCACCTCGCTGCCCTATATCCAACCCTCTAATGCCTTCTTTGCATAGTCCAGGAAATCCACCCAATTCTGTGTGCCCAGTTTGTGGCTACCCCGGAACTTCTGTCTGTACTTCTCGGGTGTTAGTCCAAACTTCCTCACGAGCGCCACTTTCATGGTGGGGTAGTGGGTCTGCTCATCCTGCTCCAGGGCCAATAATGTATCCCTACCAGCTGGAGGCATGTATCTATACAATCCCCCTCCCCAATATTTCTCTGGAACCCCATGGACTCTTAAAGAGACCTCATAGGCTGCTAGCCACCTGGCGATATCATCACCCGCACTATAGCTAGCTACTATGTCTTTCGGCAAATAGGGTTTGGATTCCCTGGTGATTTCTCTTTCTTCGCTGCCACCATTAGGAACAGGGTGTGCCCCGACCCGTAGGATCTGGAGATCTATCTCCCTGAGCCTCAACTCGTGAGCCATCCTCCGTTCCTCCTTTTCTTTCTCCAGCTTCGCCAATTCCCATGTGAGCTGTCTTTTCTCCCTCCGGTCAGTGAATTCTGCTTCTAATAAGCCGTGGCTAGAGACACTGCTGCCCTTCCTTGAAGGTGTTCTGGGCCCCGCTACTAGGTCCCCCACCTCAGGTTGGTACAACCCAGCCCCCTCGCTGTCAGGCTCTCCATCCCTGTCCTCCTTCTCAACCTTACTTTCTCGCCGTGCCTCCCCCCAAGCCCTCAAGCTGGTCTGGAGTTCACCCTTCTTTGCACCTTGGGGACAAAACACCCCCTCTCGCTGACAAAACTCCCTGAGTTGGGCCACAGTATAAGTTTCCACATCCTCCAACACAAACTCCATTTTGCCCACACAGGATAGAAGACAGTTGCTTACAGAAGCTATGCAGGGGGGTACCTTTTGTAATACCTCCTCCCACCACCAGAAGTAAATTTGGAAAAAACAAAACTCAAAATTAGGAAGTTCGCTTGGAGAAAACTCCCGGTGTAGGCCTATGGACTACCCACAGTTATTGTCGAGTAGACGCAAGCACAGCTCAATCCCACCACTGAACACCAATTTTATGTTGGAAACCGGGCAACCGGGTTAGCAGTCACCAGGTTCCCAGCACAATGGTAGCTTGGCTCGAGCGGTTGGGGTCAGGCACCGTGTTAAGCGTACGTCACACCCTCACAATAACCATGCGTTCATCCGTTCCAAAAACGACACTACACCGTAAAAATAGTGCAAGTCAAGTTGAAAATATAGATGTCTTTATCTTATTTTCTCTTAGTTGCAGGTTTCATAACATAAATACAATACAATAAGATTTTCCTTTAAAAGAGCAGGTCAAATAAATAATACCACTTTGGAATTTCAATAAATAGGTTCAGGTCAACATTTAGCAAAGAATAAATAGATGTGCAATAAATACAGATGGCAAATAAATACAGTCAGGCAATAAATATAGTGCAGGAATAAATTAGTGGATGACCATAAATAAAGCACCTTCAATAAATAAAGTAAAACAATCAATGACAGTTACAGTTCAAATCATTTTCATTAGGCCACTTGGTCTTACTTTGCCCATACACAACTTAAGGACACTTGGATGGCATGGGGGGTGTCCCACCTAGATTGATCAAGGCTGGGGCCTAAGCTGAGGTAGAATAAGAGTAACCTAAAGAACTGGCCCTCCAAACCACACAACCCTTTATGGAGGTCACTGTACCAGTCTCAGTTCACCCCTGGCACTCCCAGGCTGGTTCTAACACCCCTCTAGCCCCTAGAATGGTCTTTTAGGACTCCACAGGGCCTCAGATGCCCCCTCTACCACTTACTGCCCTTTTCAAGATGATCGGCTCCGCTCGGCACCGTGTCGACGCCGTGAGACGGCTCCGGATCGATGTCGTTGGGCGGTCTCGATTCGATGTCGCTGGGCGGTCTCGACTCGATGTCGCTGGGCGGTTTCGACTCGATGTCGCTGGGCGGCCTCGACTCGATGTCGCTGGGCGGCCTCGGCTCGATGTCGCCTTCCGGCGTCACAGGGACTCGGACTCCCCACTTCCTGGTGTCTCCGGAGTGCGATCTCCACTCCCGACCTCCGGCGCGCTTCACCTCAGCTTCCGGCGACTCCGGTGGGCGGACTTCACTCCCCAGTCAACGCCTCACCTCGACCTCAGGTGACTCCCGACTCGACCTCCGGCGCCTCTCCACGACCTCCGTCGGCGCCCTCACCTCGACCTCGGGTGACTCTCCACTCGACCTCCGGTGCCTCTCCACGACCTCGGTCGGCGCCCTCACCCGACCTCGGGTGACTCTCCACTCGACCTCCGGCGCCTCTCCACGACCTCCGTCGGCGCCCTCACCCGACCTCGGGTGACTCAGGCCCCAGGTCTCCAGGCTTCTCGACGTCAGGACTCCAGGAGGACTCTGCTGAACAGGTCAGGAACTTGCTGTTCTTCTTCTTTAAGGCCTGTTCCAAATATTCAGTTCTTTAAGATGGTTCTTCTGGTCTTGATCCCACACAGGGCTTTAGGTTGGGCTTGGTCAGTAGAGACTAGCATCAAGGGTGGGTTTCTGGACCCCACTCCAAGCACTGGTTTCCACCTCTGCTGCCTTACTCCGACCTCCTTCTATCTCTGTCCTCTCTCTTCTCCAGTCAGTTGCCAACTGCCAACCTGAGATGGCCTCCCAACATTCTAAACTGCCTCCCACTGTCACAAGATTCTAGAATGTTCTGGAAACCTCCAGTGAGTTCTGGTGATGTCACAGGTGACAATAGGTGGCCACCATTTTGTGTCTCAGGCCCTCAGACAGAAGTTCCAGGGGTAGGGAAAATGGCTCCCTGACCCTGCATCAACACTAAAAAGTCTGGTGGTTCCCAAAAAGGAAAAATTATAACAGGGTTTGAGGCAGAAGTGGGACAAAATAAATAATGATGAGGAGGGACCACCCAAAGGGCTGACAGGTCTAACACACACTCTCAGTTATAGTTATTTCAGTACTCCAACATACATATATACTGCCGTTTACATATGTAGTAAATTACGCATGTACTAATGAAATATATATTCACACACTAACAGATCCATACAGATATTCACCCACCCATACAGTCCATTACAGACCTAGTGTTGAAACCATGCACCCAGTGAACCACGCACTGATACATCTATGCACAGAGTCACACACATCCCACCCACACAAACACTCAGGTACCCATACAGATACTCAGACACTCAGACAACCAATCAATAACTTATATAGACATTCATGTACCTATTCACAAAACCATGCATCCGCGTACACACCAACAGACAGACGCATACAGTCATTCACACAGTTTAGTCATTAACTCATGCATTCAGTAAGATACATTTAATGACTCACTTATACAGTCAGTCACGCACCTACAAAATCATCCATTCACACACTTATACACTCACTCATTCTTCAATATGTCTTTCCCTATATATAATAAACCTATTTAAAATTTATAGAAGCACACAGACACTGGATGATGTCATCAGTGATGTCATCAGTGATGTCATCTGAGATGTCATCAGTGATGTCATCAGTGATGTCACTGACCATGTCATGAGTGATGTAATATGTGACGTCATCAGCAGTGCATTGCGGGGGCGCGAGTTATAGTTAGCTGAACTAACTATAACGGGGGAATTTCTACGGTTTTATACGAGGGAAATGTCCAGCTAACTATAACGCCCCTGAAACCTATGGTTTTTTCAGTGAATTTCAAAGGTTTTTTAAATGCTAATTCCTAACTATAACATACCTGAAAGGTTTTTTAAATGCTAATTCCTATCTATAACTTATCTCTAACCTATGATTTTTAATGATTTTCATACGATTTCTAAATCTTTATTTTTCAGTGTATAAATTCCTTTATTTATGTTTTTCTATATTGTTTTTCACGATGTTTAAAAGTTTTTTTTGATTATTTCTTAAATTTTTTTATAAATATTATCTGTTTTTAATGATTTTTTAAAAAAAATATTTGTACATTTTTTTAACTCAATTTTTATATTTATTTTTTAATAGTTTTAAACTATATTTTTAATACTTTTTTTTTTCCAATTATTTTTTGGATTCGCGCACTCTATGTGCACCTTTCTCTGCGCGGAACATAGTCGCCATTTTATGATTGTAGTGTAGGATCCGTGCACGGTGTGCGTTGGGTATGTATTTTCGTGCGCGATTGCTATGCGACTGGTACGCGACTCCAAGCCCATACGCGACACGTACAAAGTATGTCATGTGACGCTTGCGCGCTTCGGAGTCGCACACCCAACGCGATAGGAACCGCGCTCCCTATGCAAGAGAAATTGTGCACCCAACGCGTTAGGATGCGCAACTTCTAAATTTAGCATAAAAAAAAAAATAGCCCCTATCACTAATTTTTATTATCCCCGGGGACCCCTACCCCCGGGGCTTATAAAAACACGTTGGGAACCGTCGGGGGAGCCCCAACGCCCCCACGGTCCCAGCCGGCTCTCAGCGTCCTTCGGGAGCCGACATTGCTTTTCCACATGGGGAGCTGCTGACATGCAGCTCCCCGTGTGGAAAAGCAATATGTTTGGATTTTGAAAGAGAGAGCAGGTTTTCCTGCTCTCTCTTTCAAAATCCAAACGAAGTTTGCTATGGGAGGGCGGGAAACTCCCGCCCTCTCATAGCAAACAACAGTGTCCTGGGGGTGGGCATCCCAGGACACTGTAGGAGCCGGCCCTGGGGGGTGGCGGTCCCCAGGGCCCTTGAGGGCTCCAGGAGGGGGGCCACGCAGCCCCCTTCCCTTGGGGGCTTGGGGGGGATGTTCATCCCCCCACCCTATTTATTTTGTATCCCCTGGGCCCCCATTTAAATTTTTTATGCATTTTTCCCCGGGATTTGGCACCCCGGGGGCTAATTATTAAGCAAGTGGGAAAGCCCGCGCTTTGTTTTTTTTTTTTTTTTACGGCCGGATCATTTTACTGTTTAAAAAAAAAAAAGGGGGCCCTGGGGGGTCCTTCTGGAACCCCCTAAGCAACTCCAGAGGGTCAGAGTATTTCTACCCTGCCCCCTTTACACCTTTCACACACTTATTTCCCTTACTTCCTCAGCCTTGCTTCTACCGAGGCACAAAATGGCTGCCAACAGTTCCTGGTTTCGAATGTTGACAGACACTTGACAGCCAATTAGCATTCAGCGCGTGATCGCGAGGGTGCGCGCACGGTTCGCAGAGGGTGCGCTCAGGGTGCGCATAGGGTGCACGGATCCTCCGAGGCCATAGATATATATGTACTTTTAACTCTAATTTTCTCAGGAACTACTGAACGGATTTACACCATTTAAGCAAAAGGCACGAGTCTGAACTGAGGACTACCTCTTTGCCAAATTTGGTGTAATTCCGTTCAGCAGTTAGGGCTGTAGCTGTGTCAAAAGGTCCTATGGGAAATTGCATGGGGAAAACGTGTTATGGGACCCCCCTTTTTTTTCGGCCCCCGCTTGACGAATCACCCCGAAACTTTCAGGATAGGAGCGGACCGGAGCTGGCCAGAAGTTTAGAAAATTTCACAAAGATTTGTCAACCGGCGCCAGACTTATTGGGAATAGAATGTTGCAGATTTCCTATGGAAAATAGGTCCTAACTATAACTACCTACTGGCGACCGCCAGTAGGTGATATATTTATATATCTATATCTATATCCATTCGAAACTGCTCACAAATTGAGGGCCTCACAACTTCAAACTAACACTGGGCGTAGTTGCGAAGTAGCACTTATTTATTTGGTGACTTCAAGAGGATAAGCAGGGTCCTTGAAACAACATCTCTTTGCCTCTTTATCCATACGCATTTCAGGAGACACGTCTCCCTTGATCACTGGCACTGGCATCAGAGGAAACGGCAAACTGAATTCTCAGTGCAGCTGTGTCTTTTAAGAATCCCTCCCTACTGGGAGTGTGCACCAGTTGCATTGTTGTATGTTGAGTTCAGTAATGTATAAAATCTATAGTGGTTATTGCTGTTATGCCCCCCTGATCCACTTCATACGCCACAGTGGGTTGTTGTTGAAGAACATCACTTTAATACTCACTTTTCTGCCATTCTAAAGGACACGAAGCTCCCTAAGCGTCTCTCCATATTTCACGCTATGGAACCGCTCTTCAGCAGCGGGCTCCTCGCGGCCAGAGCCGGCCGCTAATACATCCAATCAAAACTGCTCACAAATTGAGGTCCTTCCACTTCGTGAATACATTTATTTGGTGACTTCAAGAGGATAATCAGGGTCCTTGAAACAACATCTCTTTGCCTCTTTGTCCATACGCGTTTCAGGAGACACGTCTCCCTTGATCACTGGCATTGGAGGAAACAGCAAACTGAATTCTCAGAGGATATATATATATATATATATATATATTCCAACATACCAGGTATGAGGCTGTGCTGACAGCCACGCCCACTGAGGCAGGTAGTTGAAATAAAAAAGTGCGCAATTTACGTGACTTTCATCCCTCTTGCATTGCCACTGAAGAAAGGATTACAATTCCTGAAACGCGTCTGGCTAAGAATTTAACGATGCCTGTATCCTGACAAGGTGCTAGCTGGCAGGGTGTCGACTAATAAATGATTGACCCTACAAGCCTCCTGTGGACTCCCTCCTTTGGTGCTACCTGGTATGTTGGAATATTACGGCTTTGCACAGCCGCGGAGTGAGGCCCACTGCTGCAAACAGCGGGTCCGTTCTGGCTCCAATCTGGAGCTGAAATTTTCGGGAGGAAGCGATGGTCAGCTGCAGTTCAGGGCTGCAGCTCACATGTTGGTCAAATCGACTCCTACAAAGCAGGGCTGACACCACGGCAGAACAGTGCACCAACCCACATGGGTATTATTTTAGCGTGAATTTTGGAGGAATGAAAGCGCACCCACTTGGGAACACTTGATTAGCGGACTACAGAAACCATGAGGCTGTGCTGACAGCCACGCCCACTGAGGCAGGTAGTTGAAATAAAAAAGTGCGCAATTTACGTGACTTTCATCCCTCTTGCATTGCCACTGAAGAAAGGATTACAATTTCTGAAACGCGTCTGGCTAAGAATTTAACGATGCCTGTATCCTGACAAGGTGCTAGCTGGCAGGGTGTCGACTAATAAATGATTGACCCTACAAGCCTCCTGTGGACTCCCTCCTTTGGTGCTACCTGGTATGTTGGAATATTACGGCTTTGCACAGCCGCGGAGTGAGGCCCACTGCTGCAAACAGCGGGTCCGTTCTGGCTCCAATCTGGAGCTGAAATTTTCGGGAGGAAGCGATGTTCAGCTGCAGTTCAGGGCTGCAGCTCACATGTTGGTCAAATCGACTCCTAAAAAGCAGGGCTGACACCACGGCAGAACAGTGCACCAACCCACACGGGTATTATTTTAGCGTGAATTTTGGAGGAATGAAAGCGCACCCACTTGGGAACACTTGATTAGCGGACTACAGCAACCATGAGGCTGTGCTGACAGCCACGCCCACTGAGGCAGGTAGTTGAAATAAAAAAGTGCGCAATTTACGTGACTTTCATCCCTCTTGCATTGCCACTGAAGAAAGGATTACAATTCCTGAAACGCGTCTGGCTAAGAATTTAACGATGCCTGTATCCTGACAAGGTGCTAGCTGGCAGGGTGTCGACTAATAAATGATTGACCCTACAAGCCTCCTGTGGACTCCCTCCTTTGGTGCTACCTGGTATGTTGGAATATTACGGCTTTGCACAGCCGCGGAGTGAGGCCCACTGCTGCAAACAGCGGGTCCGTTCTGGCTCCAATCTGGAGCTGAAATTTTCGGGAGGAAGCGATGTTCAGCTGCAGTTCAGGGCTGCAGCTCACATGTTGGTCAAATCGACTCCTACAAAGCAGGGCTGACACCACGGCAGAACAGTGCACCAACCCACACGGGTATTATTTTAGCGTGAATTTTGGAGGAATGAAAGCGCACCCACTTGGGAACACTTGATTAGCGGACTACAGCAACCATGAGGCTGTGCTGACAGCCACGCCCACTGAGGCAGGTAGTTGAAATAAAAAAGTGCGCAATTTACGTGACTTTCATCCCTCTTGCATTGCCACTGAAGAAAGGATTACAATTCCTGAAACGCGTCTGGCTAAGAATTTAACGATGCCTGTATCCTGACAAGGTGCTAGCTGGCAGGGTGTCGACTAATAAATGATTGACCCTACAAGCCTCCTGTGGACTCCCTCCTTTGGTGCTACCTGGTATGTTGGAATATATATATATATATATATATATATATATATATATATATATATATATATATATATATTACCTACTGGCGGTCGCCAGTAGGTAGTTATAGTTAGGACCACGTTTCCATAGGAAAACCTCAACATTCTATTTTGAATAACTTTGGCGCCGGTCGACGAATCCTCGCGAATTTCTCAAAATAGGTGGGGCGCTACGCTCCGCTCCTACCCTGAAAGTCTCGGGGGGGTTCGTCAAGCGGGGGCTGAGATAAAAGGGGGGTCCCAAAACGCGTTTTTCCCATGCATTTTTCCATAGGACCTTTAGAACGAGCTACAGCCCGAACGGCTGAAAAGAATTACTAGAAATTTGGCAGAGAGGTAGTCCTCAGGTCAAGGAAGTGCCTTTTGTAGGTTTGGTGTAAATCTGTTCAGTAGATCCTGAGAAAATAGCCTTTAAATCAATATATATATCTGTGGAAGCTTACGGTGCGCTTACCGTGCGCTTACGGTAAGCTTACGGTAAGCTTACGGTACGCGTACGGTGGCGTGCGCGAGCGCGATTCTGATTGGCTGTTAGATCTTAGTAAACATTCGAATCGGTCGAAACCAGGAAGCGGCGGCCGCCATTTTCTCTCTCGAACTGTCAGGGGGGTGAAAAAAAAAGGTGGATAATGTGAAAAGGGGGCAGGCTCGACAGTTCCTGACCCCCTAGCCTTGGTCAGGGGGTCCCAGAAGGACCCTCAAGGGCAAAAATAAAAAAAAAATATTTTTCGAAAAATCGCCGTATGCGTGTAGCGTACGCGCACGGCGACCTGCGGAATTACGCGTACCGGAAAAAAAATTTTTGCGAAAAGGGAAGCTTAAAAAAAAATAAAAAAAATTGTGAGGTAAGGTTGGCTCTTATAAGAGCCGTTGGGTTCATACAGGGATGGAGGAAAGAAAGAATGGGAGTATTATGAGCGTCTACAAACATGCTGGTCTATCTTATTGTTAATAAGGGGAAGACTGACCTCCCCAAAAGCAATAAGACCACCACATTTTGTACACCTCATTTCAACACTCGCAAATCGAGGGTTGATGTCCAAAGGAAAAGAAGAAGGTGATGCTCCAACAACAGAGGAAGGGCTCAGCTGAGCTGCCGATGATGTACTCGGCTGAGCATCTGAGGCTGGGCTCTGGTGACTTACTGAAGAGTTTTCTCCAGTATGTCGAGCAAAGGTCCTTGGGTGTCTGTCCTGAAGGTGTCTCATCATAGAGTGATTTCCAAAGGAATATTTCCTACTTGGATTTCCTCTTGATAAAACACGATCACAAAGTATGCAAGTGACCTTTGGAGCATTGACCTTTTTCTCCCCCTCTGGAAAAGTGAAATACTCCCATACAAAAGAAGTCTTTTGTTTCCTCCTTCTCTGGATCATGGTGGTGCTGCTGGCCTCACTCTCAGAAGAGCTCTGCTGTTCTGCCATTGTATCCCAATGTCAATCCAGCTCCTGCTCCTAGAGAATCACAAGCAGAAATGAGGGGAATGGGTGTGGTGTGGGAAGAATCTGGAACTGAAAGTAGTATCAACCAATGAAAAGTGTTCTTTCAAGCAGTAAAGAGGGGAATGGGTGTGGTGTGGGAAGTTTCTGGAAGTGAAAGTAATTTCAACCAATAAAAAGTGTTCTTTGTAAGTCACATGGCCTACCGTGCGCGCACGTGACGCTTACGGTGCGCTTACGCAGCGCTTACGTCACTTTCGCGCATGCGCATTACACGCCCCTGCGTAACCGCGACGTTGCTTCCGGGTGTACGCGTACGGCACGCACGTATCACGTATCGCGCATGCGCATTACACGCCCCTGCGTAACCGCGATGTTGCTTCCGGGTATACGCGTACGGCACGCACGTATCACGTAGGCGCGCTGCACTAATTACGTCCAGAGCGCGTAGCGTCAGCTTACCGTACGCGTATTTTACAAGCGCGTAGCGTCGGCTTACCGTACGCGTATTTTACAAGCGCGTAGCGTCAGCTTACCGTACGCGCACGGAAAAAAATGCATTAAAAAAAACCTTTCGATAATGCAGGATATAGTACATAAATTATTAAAAAAAGGCTTACAAAAAATGAAATAAAAAAAAATTGCATTAAATTATAATAAAAATATAAAATCGAAATAAAAAACCACTATCCACATTGACCCCACCCCCTGTGCTTTTGGTGGCGTTAAGTGGGCGCGCACGCCACGAATGGCGTAAAGTAACTTAGCATTTAAAAAAACGAAAAAAATAAACTGAAAAAACCATAGGTTTCACACACGTTATAGTTAGGAATTAGCATTTAAAAAACCTTGCAAATTCACTGAAAAAACCATGGGTTTCACACACGTTATAGTTAGGAATTAGCATTTAAAAAACCTTAGAAATTCAGTGAAAAAACCATAGGTTTCACACACGTTATAGTTAGGAATTAGCATTTAAAAAACCTTAGAAATTCAGTGAAAAAACCATAGGTTTCACACATGTTATAGTTAGCTGGACATTTTACTCGTAAAAAACCAATGAAATTGCCCCGTTATAGTTAGTTCAGCTAACTATAACTCGCGCGCCCGCAATGCACTGCTGATGACGTCACATATTACATCACTCATGACATGGTCAGTGACATCACTCATGACATCACTGATGACATCTCAAATGACATCACTGATGACATCACTGATGACATCATCCTTGTGATAGAGTGGCAGACCTCCTCTTCCCCTAATATAACCTTTGACACACACATTCAAAAATAGAGACTAAAATTTACAAAACAATGGACATACCAATAACAGTTACAACAACCTCTTCAGTAATTCTAAGATCCACATACACATCCACTCATTCACCAACAGTCCAATACAGTCACTCATACATGTACTCACTCATCATATGTACTCATACACCTATACATCCTGTTACACAATGCCACTCATCCATAGAGCAACTCACACACATAGTCACTCATGCTAATAAAGAATCAAACATACATTTACTTGCATATACAGTTATACACACACCACCACACTTACTTCTACGGAAACTTACACATACTTAGTCTTTTAAACAATCACTTATAGAAACACATACTTATTCATACAGGAACTCTTTCAATCTCTCACATATAATCACATATATACACCAATAGTCACATATACTAGTTTTAAACATATGTAGTTACTCATAAAGACACTATTGAGACAGTCATTCACTCACTAACACACCCATACACACACTCATCCACCCATGCAGTCCTGCACACATGCTCTGTTCAACACATACATGCACCTATGCACTACGTAATACCCCCCACCGAACCATGCAGACACTCAGACTGATACTCAAAAAACCAACTAATAACCTATATAGACACCCATGTAGCTACTCACCAACCCATGCAGCCACTTATACACAAAGTGAGAGACTGATACAGATATTTACATATTTAAACATTACTCACTAAGCCATGTATTCACTAAGATACACTTAATCAGTCAGTTATACAATCAATTTTTCAAAAACAAATCATCCATTTAGACACTTATATACCCATTTATTCTTCCATCGTCCTTGAGATATACATATATAAAACATATTTAATTTTCAGAAAAATACACATTCACTGGATGATGTCATCAGTGATGTCATTTGAGATGTCATCAGTGATGTCATGAGTGATGTCACTGACCATGTCATGAGTGATGTAATATGTGACGTCATCAGCAGTGCATTGCGGGCGCGCGAGTTATAGTTAGCTGAACTAACTATAACGGGGCAATTTCATTGGTTTTTTACGAGTAAAATGTCCAGCTAACTAGAACATGTGTGAAACCTATGGTTTTTTCACTGAATATATATATATATATATATATATATATATATATATATATATATCGAAGATCCTTGTCTGCTTAAACCTCCTCCGTGGAGAAAAACGAGTGTAGACCCAGGTTTTGTGCATTAATTATTTATTTCTTACGTGCAAAAGTCCACCATGACCATTTCGGCCGATTACCGGCCTTGATCACATGACAACGCTGAGAGTACGGCTCCGCCTATTTAAAGTGCCAGTGCCACCAATCAAAATAATAGGCATGGACAACATACTATCATATAGTATCCGATAACTGCATAAATGCTTCAGTTTTTCAAACGAACACATTTATATACCCAGTGTAGTTTATGGATTAACATTCACTACTTGATTGCATGTCGTATAAATAAATACTTGGTATAATACCCGAATAATTCATGACTCCAATGCCTTTTCTAAAAAAATACACACAAACTGACAACGTGCTCAATCATTCCCCAAAGTGCTTAAACAATCCTAAAGTGCTAAGTGTTAAATGCATAATACTACCGGAAGCACAAAATATTGTACATAATGTTTCAAATGCTTTTACTGGAAATAAATCTCAAAAGTGCTAATAAAGTGCTTTAAAAACAACATACTATCAGCAGCATCCATATTGACATAATGTCCTGATCCTACATTCCGGTAACATAATCTAAAGTGCAAAACAGTGTGAGCCGAAACAGGTTTGAGGTTACATTCATGAGTATTCGATTTGCAGTTGATTTCATTTCATATGCATAAATACATATAAATAAATAAAAATCTGTATAAATATAAATATTAATACAAATCAACTGTCTAAAATGAAAAAATATACACATGTATAAAATCCAAAAGCCTAAAATTTTACATATCTCATAGATAAAACCATCTTAGCTACCAAAAACATTTTACTGCCCTCATATTATGCATGATATATGATTAAAAGTAAATTCACTCCCCTAAAGTCGTTAATCAACTTAACCATGGGAGCTAGAGTGATGCTGTAAACAATCTATGCATAAATCGACTCAGTTTCTCATAAATAGGTGTACAAGTCCTCACTAGTATTCAGGCCCCCTGGTTGCCTTGTATCCAGTTCTAATATGTAACTAGTCTCTAGGCGTCTCAGTTTTGCTTCCCGGTTGCCACCTCTCGTCTGTGGTGGTATTGCATCTATCACATAGTACTTAAAATGTTTGAGATCACTATTGTGGCATTCATTAAAATGCCTTGCAACCGGGTAGCTTGCATCGTTATTAATAATTGCCCTTGTGTGATGGAAAATTCTCTTATGTACAGCTAACTTCGTACTCCCTATGTATTTCAGGTTTCAACTACATTCCAATACATAGACTGCATAGTCAGATTTACAGGTTAAGTGTTGTTTAATAGCCTGTATTTTGCTGTTGAATGCAGTCCGGTAAGAAGTTTTATTTACGCCGTGTTGACAGGCTTTACAACTAGAACACTTAAAAAAGCCTTTCCTAGCTGATAGCCATAGTTGTTGTTTTTCTATACGTAATGGCTGGCTTAGTTGGTAAATGTTTTCCTATTACGTGGTCATCCAACACTGTAGGCCAATTCCACCTAATAATTGCTCTGAGTTGCTTTTCCTGCTTAGAGTACGATGAGATCAATCTAGTTGGTTCATTGGCTTTTTCCACTATACCGCTTGCGGCACCCCGGAAGTTTACACTATATTGCAATAAATCTTCCCTGGCTTACTTTCTTGACTTGGTGATGGCTGCATCTATTGTCTCTGTTTTGTATCCCCTTGCTAGAAAACGTGTCCGGCTTTCTGATTGCTTAACAATAGTGTCCTCCTTGTCACTACAAATTCGCCTAATCTGTAGCATCTCCCCATACGGAATGCTGTTAATGAGTTGGGGGGGATGTGCACTAGATGCATGCAGCAATGTGTTCCCTGCTGTCTTTTTACGTAATAGTGATGTTGACAAACGTTTGTTAACAATTTGGACCTGTACATCTAAAAATGTCACTTCTTCCTTGCTGATTGATGAAGTAAAATTTAAGCTAACATTTATTTGAGCAATGAAATCAACTGCACTCTGCTCATTGCCGCACCATACTATGAATAAATCTTAACCAGGAGATTACTTTGGAATTGTTAGTGTGCTCCAATTGCTTTGGAGGACCAGCTCCTCTCACCAGCCCATAAATAAACAGGCATAACTGGGGGAGAAGCTGGCCCCCATCGCAATCCCTTGGATTTGCTGGTACATTTGGTTCTTAAATAAAACCAAATTATTTTCCAAGCAAAAGAGCAGCATACTGATTAACATTTTACTGTGTTGAGCATACTTCAAAAGTCTGCTGGCTAGAAAATATTCCACCGCCCTGATGCCATCCTGATTTCTTATACATGTATATAATGAAGAGACATCAAGGGCTATTAAGAGATATTTGGGCTTCCATTCTATAGCTCTAATTTTGCGGAGAAAATCACATATATCCTGCACATTGGACTTTAAATTCTTAACATGATCTTGTAAAAAGAAATCAATATATTTTGACATATTTTCAAGAGGCCCATCACAAGCTGCTATGATGGGTCTACCTGGTGGCTTAAAAATGTTTTATGCACCTTCGGAATGAAGTAAATTACCGGAATGGTAGGGTGTGCTTTCTTCAGGTATTTGAATTCTTCCAAGCTGAGTAAGCCCAGGCTTTTCCATGCCAACAATTTTACAAAGAATAAATCCTGCATGCTCTTGAATTTTTGGGGAGAACTCCTTCTATAACATTCCAAGTTGTTAAGTTGACTGAATGCCTCCATCATGTAGTCTTGTAAGGGCCATAAGACAATGTCCCCCCCCCCCCCCTGTCTGAATTCCTGACCACAACTTTCTTTTCCTTCTTAAGTTTGTCAACAAGTTGACAATATTTTCTCTCCTGGTTGGTGATTTTCATCTTGGATTTAATAATGCCAATGTTCAGTTTTTTAATCTGTGCTACTACCTGCTCATTAAACACATGAATAGAGTCCCGAGGCATAATTGGTATGAATTTAGATTTAGTCCTAAATGGAGTAGCTGGTTTTGCACATGTTTCCGGTGCCGGTGACTCTGCTCCTTGATGACTGCTTTGATTAACTTTATCATTGTCACCCACAGCCTGAATCCTGTCGCCTTGTTCCAAATCATAAAGATCTCTTAATAGACCGTAATATGCCACTGTTAGAGTTGAGGGATTTGTGGTGTTACTGGATCGGATGATATTCTCCATTTGCCTAGGATTGGTTTGAAGTAAGCCTGGGCAAACCACTACGCTACGCTTCGTAGTTTGCGACGTTTGCGCTACTTCGCACTAAGCGAACTGCATGTAGCACAGTGCAAACATGCATAGCGTAGCGGTCATTTTTTGCTTGCTCGCGGTCCTCAATGTCAAGTTGGCGACCGCGAGCAAGCAAAATGACATCCCGGTGAGACGTTGCCGATCACGAGCGTGGAAAATAAACCTCCCGGCGAGCTTATAAACGCGGGGAGGTCAGGTTTCTCATTGCGAGTGGTCGCGTATGCTTGCGACTACTCGCGATGAGAAACTACCAGTCCACGTTGAGAGAGCTGCCGCTTGAGTAGAAATCTACTCGAGTGGCAGAAAACGACCGCTTGCACTGTGCAAGTTGCAGATTGCAGAGTGCGGACAAGCATCCGGCACTGTGCAATCAGTGCGAACAGCATCTTGCACAGTGCACTACGCAGTTTGCGAAGCTACGCGTAGCTCGCGTAGTGCTACTTCGCAAACTACGCCCAGTGTTAGTTTGAAGTTGATGATATTTTTTCAACTTAAGCTTTCTAATAAAACTTATATAAATCTGCCCTGGTTTGTGTGTAATTAAAATTTGAGTCCGGCCAGTACGACAATCCCAGCGAAAGTAACTGCTGCTCAGCAATGTTCAGGTCAATGCCAGCTAAGTTGATAATCGTGTTTGCGCTGCTCGGATCGGGGGGTGGGGTGGGGAAGATGTGAAATTCCTTCTACCTGCGTTTCCCTTGGCCCCGCCCCCGTCTCTTTGTTCCTGCGCTTTCTACAGGCCTGCCTTCTTTCCCTTCTCCTCTGGGTGCTTCGTTTTTTGCCGGCCCGTAGTTCCGGGGGCGCAGTGTTTCTCTCCTGCTTCTTACTAGGATGAACCTGACGCGTTTCAGCAGTTTTGCTTTTACACCAGTAATTGTACTGTGGCTCAATGGTGAATTATGGGAGAGCGAGTATGGCAGGAGTGAGTCACTTACAACCATGGATTTCACCTGGGACACTGCACACGTGATGACTAAACCTTAGAAAAAAGCAAAACTGCTGAAACGCGTCAGGTTCATCTCATCCTGTTCGTGCCTGCGCCAAATGAAATAAAGTTGTGTTTGTCCAGAACCGGGCTTGGAGCCTTTTCCTTTGGATATATATATATATATATATATATAGATATTACCTACTGGCGGTCGCCAGTAGGTAGTTATAGTTAGGACCACGTTTCCATAGGAAAACCTCAACATTCTATTTTGAATAACTTTGGCGCCGGTCGACGAATCCTCGCGAATTTCTCAAAATAGGTGGGGCGCTACGCTACGCTCCTACCCTGAAAGTCTCGGGGGGATTCGTCAAGCGGGGGCTGAGATAAAAGGGGGGTCCCAAAACGCGTTTTTCCCATGCATTTTTCCATAGGACCTTTAGAACGAGCTACAGCCCGAACGGCTGAACAGAATTACTAGAAATTTGGCAGAGAGGTAGTCCCTAGGTCAAGGAAGTGCCTTTTGTAGGTTTGGTGTAAATCTGTTCAGTAGATTCTGAGAAAATAGCCTTTAAATCAATATATATATCTGAGCCCGCTTACGGTACGCTTACCGTACGCTTACCGTACGCTTACCGTACGCTTACCGTAAGCTTACGGTGGCGTGCGCGAGCGCGATTCTGATTGGCTCTTAGATCTTAGTAAACATTCGAATCGGCCGAAACCAGGAAGCAGCGTCCGCCATTTTGTCTCTCGCACTGAGTGTTGTTTATCAAACATGATGGCCAAAAACATGTTACGGGGCTGTTTTGACAACTCCCTCCCACATAGTCATGTTGAGGGAGTCCCCAAACATCCCCCAAGAGCAAAAACAGTTTTATTTTTTTTTCGGCAATTTCGCGGGGTACGCTTACCGTACGCTTACCGTACGCTTACCGTAAGCTTACCGTACGCTTACGGTAAAAAAATAAAAATAAAAAAAACACTATCCACACTTACCCCACCCCCTGTGCTTTTGGTGGCCGCAGGCCACCAAATGTGCAGGGCTTATTAATAGAGAAAAAAAACGTAATTTTGGCAACATGAAATTATAAAATCGAAATAAAAAAAACACTATCCACATTGACCTCACCCCCTGTGCTTTTGGTGGCCGAAGGCCACCAAATGTACAGGGCTTATTAAAGTTGATAAAAACCGTGCACGGAACGAACTGCGTTAAGTGGGCGCGCACGCCACAAATGGCGTAAAGTAACTTAGCATTTAAAAAACCGTACAAATTCACTGAAAAAACCATAGGTTTCACACACGTTATAGTTAGGAAATAGCATTTAAAAAACCTTGCTAATTCACTGAAAAAACCATAGGTTTCACACATGTTATAGTTAGCTGGACATTTTACTGATAAAAAACCAATGAAATTCCCCCGTTATAGTTACTGTAGGCAACTATAACTCACGCGACCGTAATCCTCTGCTGATGACATATGTGTCTTTATGAAAAAAAAATATTTGTAATATATGTATAGCTAAAATTTAATGGAAGAAGATATGGGCAAATAAGTGTCTAAATACAGTATTAGCATCAGCAGAGGATTGCGGTCGCGTGAGTTATAGTTGCCTACAGTAACTATAACGGGGGAATTTCATTGGTTTTTTATCAGTAAAATGTCCAGCTAACTATAACATGTGTGAAACCTATGGTTTTTTCAGTGAATATATATATATATATATATATATATATATTTATATATATATATAGCAGCAAATGACCTCTGAGCCCAGAGGTTATGAAGAACACGCACT
Organism: Triturus cristatus; assembly: GCF_964204655.1. Lineage (NCBI taxonomy): Eukaryota > Metazoa > Chordata > Amphibia > Caudata > Salamandridae > Triturus > Triturus cristatus. The sequence goes on along the minus strand of NC_140583.1, from coordinate 616,110,857 downwards.
CACTCGGAATTCAAATGCAGTTTGTATATTTAATCCAAAGCCAAATTCATCAGCAGCAAGCCAAACACTGGGGCATCCTTAAACTCGACACCACCATTGCCAGCCTCATAGGGGATCACCCTAACGTCACCTACAGGAGAGCGCCTAATTTAGGTGACAAGTTGACTCGCAGCCATTTTAAATTTAAACCACAGAAACCATGGACCAACATTGAAGGTTTCTGGCCATGCAAGAATTGCAAAGCCTGTAAAATTGGTGTTCCGAAAAAAGAGGTCGCAGGCAGAAAAGGTGCTAAATGGAAAATTCAGCAACATATTACCTGCAAGAGCAAATATGTGGTGTACATAGTCGAATGTCCGTGTAAGCTCAAGTACATAGGCAGTACAATCTGTGAAATCAAAAAAAGAATCCTGGAACATATCAGAGCAACTGTGAACCTAGATCGTTCTAATGCTATTGCCAAACACATGGAAAGTATGCATGAAAGCAAATGGGAACTGCTAAGGTACTACGCCATTGAACAAGTACCATTTCTGGAACGTGGAGGCAACCGAGAAAAACTTCTCCGTCAAAAGGAGTCTAAGCACATTGTTTCCTTCAGAACTCTGACTCCTTTTGGCCTAAACCAGGACGAGGAACTTTTTGTACATTTGTGAACTGTCTACCAGTTAAACGTGTCAATTAATAGGACATAACAGTATAACAATAACAGTCCGCATTAGTCCAATGTTAACAATTTTAACTCTGTGCCTAATTGGGTTCAAGCAGCAAAGCTTGGTATACATAGATAGTATAATCTTCATACACCCACCGGAGGGTTGTGCACTATTCTTTGAACCCAGCACCCTGTGTAAATTCTAAATCGCAGGGTCTTACAACTGTCAATGATATTGTGTATACTGTAACCTTGACAATACCCACCAGAGGGTGTTTATCATTTTGGATGGCAAATTACGTTTACTGTTAGTTACTACAGTGGAGTTCCTCAATTACATTAACTGTCGATTACCATTACCGACTTTAAAATAAGGGTGTTGTTAAGAATTTTATTAATGACAAACCCATTTAAACTTATCTCTTTTCTTCATATGTTACAGCACTATCTTTAATTTTAATTCATTTTTTCAAAATTGATAATGTTTTACAACTTCACCAGCATAATGTGTAAATTCAAACACTACAAGGACCAGAATGCTTTGCAAACTGTGAAACAGGAAGTGATAGGACAAAATAGAAATAAATAATGTCTGGTCCTTTTGTTGGTAACCCGTGATCAAGGTTCGAGGGAGAACCGAAACGCGTTGGGCCAGTGTTGTTTGGCTTGCTGCTGATGAATTTGGCTTTGGATTAAATATACAAACTGCATTTGAATTCCGAGTGAGTGCGTGTTCTTCATAACCTCTGGGCTCAGAGGTCATTTGCTGCTAATCATACCGGCCGCCCTGCCGGGCGAACTACGCACCGCCCTGAGAAAAGAGCGCCGACCCTCAACCAAGGGCACCATTGGTTCTCCTTATATATATATATAAAAATGCATGGGAAAAACGCGTTTTGGGACCCCCCTTTTATCTCAGCCCCCGCTTGACGGATCCCCCCGAGACTTTCAGGGTAGGAGCGGAGCGTAGCGCCCCACCTATTTTGAGAAATTCGCGAGGATTCGTCGACCGGCGCCAAAGTTATTCAAAATAGAATGTTGAGGTTTTCCTATGGAAACGTGGTCCTAACTATAACTACCTACTGGCGACCGCCAGTAGGTAATATATATATATATATATATATATATAATAGTCACTGAAAAATCCAAAGGTTAATGTAACGCTATATTTAGGTATAATGTTCGGTAACAAAGTAATGTTTTAAACTCTAAAAACCCCTCAATTTCACTACTTATAGTTATGGTTATCTCAAGCAACAATAACTCATTCCCGAAGGTAACTACAATCGGCAACCCCGCCATGCACAGTTTTCTCATCAATAATTTAATTGCAGATGTCGCATCAATATCATCAATGATGTCATAGAAGATGTCATAGAAGATGTGTGAATTAAAGTTACCTTAGGTTTTTTTGGAGAATTTCTAGGCTTTTTCTAACGTACAGTAATATTTTATTACCATACGTAAATCCAACCCCCTGCCGAGCATGAACGAAGGCCCTGCGTGCCATGGGGTTGGCTGCAAGGCCTGGCCTGTGGCCAGCCTCCCGCATGCAGCCAACGCCATGCTGCACAAGACCTTTGGTCTTTAGGTTCTGCAACCTGTTTACTTCATTGCTTTCATCCTTTTGCCATTTCAGAGTAAAGAAAGCCATTCAAATGTATTTATAACCCAGCCTGGCCCTTGCACAGCAGTAGTGGAAGTGGGGGAATCTGAGGGGATGGCGTGCCCATATTTTTTTAATTTCAGAAAAAAGTTCTCTACTTTTTGCGAAAAGACAACTGTCCGGAGACAGTTAATTCGGACAGGTGAAATTCTTCTGCTGAAGTACAAGGCAGGGAGTCTCCTGTGCTTTGAAACTGAAGGAGGAGCAGACAGCTAAACACACCTTCTTGCCAGAGTGCCTGCTTCTCTGAAAGAAAAGTACATTTGTGCAACTGGCCAATCTGCAAATATGTAAAGGGTGTTTGGAAGCTGGTATTGACTTTAATTTATGAAATCACTTGAAGCTTCCTGACTATACACTTTTTTTATATGTATTGCAAGGGAGCTACCAGCTTAGCTGCAAAGTGTGTTCTTTCAAGAGACAGTCATAAATAAAATTGCACTTTGTACACACTCCTAAAATCTTTTTATTTTTGCAAGCAATTTTTTATCTTAAACATTTTGGGGTATTTTGTACTAGCCTATCCTATGCTGTATGTAAGGCAAGTTTAAAATACGACTTGCATGTTCACTGTGCTTTCTCTAGCAGACTGGGACCTTGTAGCACTTGAGGAAATATGAATTTTTATGGTCAATTGTGTCCCCTATCTAGACCCCAACGGCTCCATGTACATGCTACAAGTACATGTATGTTCCCTCCACTTCAAGCTATGAAGACGCAAATACAATTGTGTCCAATGTTAATATGTACTCTTTCATATCTGCCATGAATGGGCCAGATATTCCGTTCCTAAGTATGCCTTGCCACCGTCTTTATATGGTATACTTTTCACGTTTTCCAGCTCTGGCAAGGTAGGCCCTGAACTCTGCCATCGAGCTTTTCTTGCTTCTGCCTCTGAATGCTCCAGCCTGGACCTGCATCCGTATCCATGAACTTTGTCTTACTTCCTGCGCGGCTAACGGTGCCTAAGCCCGGCCTGTTGCCTGCCAAAAACTGTATTCAGCCTTCAAGTTATCTGTTCCGCTCCTCAAGAAATGCATTCCTGTCTAAATAGCTTAGGTAAACATCCCTCTAGCTGCAGAGCAAAGGGCCCGGCCTTACTGTCTCCGTGCAAGTAATTCATGACTCTCGTTACCATGGTAGGCCCATGCCCCCTCGCATCTCATGTAGACACTTAGACGCTTGTACACGCACTAACAGTCAGTATAGAATAGGATCTGTCCGAGAAGACCTTTCCTTCCAGATAATATAGTTCCTTAAACACCAGATATTAGATATGATTTAGGACTAGGTTGTCCTGACACCCCAGACTTCTGTCTCCACATGTAGGGCTAAATGTCAAGTTCCCTTCACCCTCTAGTTACACGTCAATCACACGTCATGCGGCTGCGCGCGCATCTCTGCCATGTATTTTCTGCTGACTTTGCAGGATTCTCTTATGGATCCACCCATTTGTGTCATCATCATAATGACGTTTTTAGTACACGCCTATTATTACGCCTTTTCATTACGTATGTATATTCTTATCTGTATTATCAAGCTGTTACGCCTCCTGCATCTGTCTTAATGTAATGTATTTCTTATATATACTATTACTTGTCAATAATCTATTGCTGATCCCTTCCTGAACCTTCGTGGTGACGGAACTCGATTGCCTGGTTCGAACCACCATCATTCCTTTGTAAGGAATAAATACCCTATTATACCCTCGAATACCACGGATTCTGCCTCTTATTTTTACTGAGTTATTCGTATTGAATTTTACCGCATAAAAATAGTACAGGTAATTTAAATATTTACCACATAATTGGCGCCCGAACAGGGACACCTCTCACACCCCACGCGCCGGAGGTGCGTTGCAGACCCGGTCTCCTGCCACAGCCGGACGGACAATTACGCGTACCCGCAGGATTTCCTGTATCTCCCTCAGGCCAACGGGGGCAACTGAGGCTGCGATCAACACCCAGACGAGGCGGTGAGGAGTGCGGAGAATCCCGACCAGAGCCTAGCTGAGAGAGCAAGATCCGAGGTATACAGAGGCCCACCAGATTCCGAAGTTCCGAAGTATCTAAGTCACGAGTCGAGTCCAGTCCAGTTTGGTCTAGTCCAGTCCAGACTTCCGAGGCCTTCCGTTCCGTGCTTCCCGGTGAGTACCGTTGCTGAGGACGCATCTAGACGTGCACATTAGTTTGTGCCGGTCAAGACGGGTCTGGGTACACAGACCTGGTCTGCACTGTTTTAGCAGTGTATCTGTGCTGTTTAGCAGTACATACAGTATATTTAGTATTATGCAGTTAACTAGTTTTATTCTAATTATTATTGTTCGTTCTAAAATGTTTTGATATGTTTTAAATGTCGTGGTATGAGTGATTGTTTGATCTTCATTATTGTGTTTATTGTAATTATTGTGTTCAAAAGCCGAGTAAGAATTAAGTAACAAGGTTCAAGATGCCGTTATTTTCAAAATTAAGACAGATAAAAACTAGAAAAGGGATACTCGAGGAAGCTGTTCCTATCCCACCTAGGGACACTCCAGGGTACTTTATGTACCATAAACATGGCCTAGATGCCGTATTATATCTTGATCTATGGGTGGACTACACCAAGGATTTGGCAGAGAGTCAGAGATGGCCCGCTGCTGGAACATGGGATGCAGATTGCATCATGAGAATAGAAGAAGCGTTATGGAAAAAGAAAGCCAGACAGTCACAGAAGGATGCCATTGAATTATGGCGTAAAGAATCGCATAGGCGCACAGAGAAAGCGCTCAGAAAGGAAGAGAAAAGTAGGGAAGATTCAGAAAAAGCCCGAGAAAACATATTAATTGACGAAGGTACCCGAGTAAAATCAGAACAAGTAGACAGACAACGAAACACTCTTATGAATGGTATGTATCCTCTTCTGGCCGAGGGTTTGCCTAAGGCCACTTTGGAGGTACCAGAAGATCTGCCACCTCCGTTACTCCCGATTAAAGTACATCCCAAGACCGCACACGCACACCACCCGTTAACGACACTCAACCCCAAGATCATCCACCCCCAACTCCGCAACAACAAACTCCTCCTCACATTCCAACAGTTTCATCTGTTTCTACCACTCTTCCTACATCTACCGCCTCTACCTCACATTCAACGAATCCTTTCGCGCCGAGCACCTCAGAAGGAGCAACAGGAGGTGCGACAGCGATTTTTTCCACGCCACCGCAAGGAAATAAATTGTCCTTTAGAGATTTAGCATATCAACATACACCTCAAACAGTAAGATCCGGTATGTTTAAGGAACATCTTGTGGATTGTAGATATGATCCAGTGCCCGGTAAAAATGACAGAATGTTGCTGTCATCACTACGTATACGACGAGCGTCCACATATTTAATGACACTACCAGGAATGGTTGCTCATCTGGACAATATATATCACTTTGTCCAATCAGGGCAAGGCCCTGACAGTATTGACAAAGCCATGGAATACCAGAAAGTAGATATACAGAAACTGCTGTTAAGTTTCCTCATAAACTGTTTGATCAGAAACAGAGATAGGCCTGAGGTAGATCAGGATGAAATGCAAGTGCTTACCAGATGGGGTCAGAATATATCAGAAGGGAAACATGATAAACAGAAGTGTATAGTAGCTATGTGCCGAAAGATCAGAAAAGAAATAGAACGAATACATGAAAACAGATTAGAGGCAGACAAAACTGAATCAGAGGGAGAGGAGGAGGAAGAATCAGAAATGCCCACGGGACAATTAGAAACGGTAGCTTATGTAGGTAGGGGAAGATCTTGTAACAATACCAGACACTTCAATGATCCAATGCGTCCGATACGTCCAGAATGTAGCAGACATTTTCAAGCCCCTATGTTAAATGCAAGGTCCCCTGAACACCTATTCCAGACTGCTGATAAATTACTCCGAGACCGAAGGGGGTATCATATGCTCGATTCTATGGATGAACAAGAATTAGCCAGGTCAGCCGTACAATGGGCTGACAGTTCTGAAAAATATAGTGATGATGCGCTAGCACACACGTTTCTGAATCTTACCCCAGACGAACAGCGTTTAGCTGGTATATACATGATACAACACCTCCTTATATTGTATAGAAGCCAACACTCCGATCCTGGTCCCCTACCTGATATACTGATAGAATTACTCACGAATAAATGGAGAGGTTCAAGTACTGATTTAATTAAAGAAATTCTAGAATATCGACATCAGTACATTGTCTTCGTATGCCCAGAACATGTTTCAGTTCCCACCGTGGAAAGAAAAACGTATCACATAGACAGACAGAATCCCTTACGCGAAGTACACCCAGTCAGGAATGATGACAATACGTTTAGACGCGTGTTTGTGTACACGCCCATAACCAAAATAGAACTATTGGAAATGAAAAAATTAGTGCCCAGCCATGACAAAGATCCAGCAGGTTTCCACCGTGAACTAAAGGACATGTTACTCATGGGTGATTATACCTATCCTGACATTATGAAAATATTGAAAGTATTATTGCCTGCCGGTATTTATGAGAAACTCAAGGAAAAAGAATGGGAGGTCGGAGACCAAAAGATTGATTGGACCGCATTAGAAAATGAAGAAAATAACCGAACTGCAGGCGTAGGGCTTGGGGACAAAACAAAAGCATTGCCAGGTCTATTAGTACAAGTATTGCCACGTTTATTAACTACAAAAAAGGAAGATTGGGGAGCAATCTCAGCTTGTAAACAGAAACCCGATGAAGACACTAGTGACTTTTATTCCCGATTTGAAAAATGTTTTGGTATTAATAGCGGCCTGAAAGCAAATAGTGAGTCATATCCACACCTTTTTGTAACAAAACTAGTTGAGAATTCCCTGCCGCAGGTTAAAAACAGAGTATTGAAAGTTGAGAGCACTTGGCAAGCTAACACTCCTTCACAAATGTTGCAAATGTTACAGTATCACCAGAATAGAATTCGAGAAGAACAAGAACACGAACAAAGACGTATGAAAGACACGAAAATGAAAATGCTTGTCGCTCAGTCAGTTCCAGTTGACGGTCATAAAAAAGGTACGGCCAGTAATTCAGCGGTTCCCGTTAAAGGGACATGCAACTATTGTAAACAGCCAGGTCATTATATAAACGATTGTGCAGTTCTGAAACATAATATCTCCACGGGTAAAACCAAGGAGAGACCACGTCCGCCTAGACAGGATCAGATCCAACAACAAGTACCTCAGAATATACAGCCTATGCAAGCTGCACAACAGACCGTACCGCAACAACAGCCACAGCCTATTGCTGCAACACAGAACACGACACAGCAGATGTACCAGTATGCACAAAATGACTATCCAGAGTATCAGCGCTACACATGAAATAGCCTAGAGAGGGAAGTTGGCTTACCCCTTATTGAGGTCCCTGTAGATCAAGAGGGTCCTTATGTACAGAGTCAAGTATTAGGGAAAGACAGAAAGTTCCTACTCGACACAGGGGCAAGCAGAACAACTATAAGTCACGATGAAGTCCCAGGGGCACCCCTCTCAGGCTCACAAAATATTTCCCTTGGTTTTTCAGGAAAGCCCACTATTAACGAAGTATCGCAACCACTTGCATTCACAGTCGGTCCATTGACACGAACTACAGATCTATTGCTTACGAAATCATGCCCAGAAAACTTGTTAGGTATAAAAACATTGAAAGCTCTAGGAGCTATAATATGCTGTTCTCCGGATGGAGTACGACTATTTTTGCGTGACTTTAAAGGTCACTACGTGTCTAGAGACATGGATCACCGGTTACAGAATCTACCTGCACATTTATGGGCGCAAGGCCCTACTGATGTAGGTTGTATGCACATTACACCATATCGAGTTACACTCAAAACAGGAGTGGTACTACCACGAATGCGACAATACAAATTACCGCCAGATGCTGTAGTGGCTTTACTGCAAATCATTGACGAGCTCATTGCACAAGGAGTGGTTGTAGAAACCGACTCCAATGTATGTAATTCTCCGATTATTCCGATTCTTAAACGAACCGACCCAAAAGCACCCCCAGTATATCGATTAGTTATTGATCTGCGAGAATTGAATAAATGCATTGTACCACAATATCCCGTGGTCCCAGATATTTCTTCATTACTGACAGCTATTGATTCAGAGGCAACGTTCTTTACTGTAATTGACCTCAAGAACGCCTTCTTCAGCGTCCCAATCGATCCGGAAAGCCAATATTTGTTCGGATTCAGTTTAAATGGACGAAGTTTTAAATTTGCACGCGCACCTCAAGGATTTACAGAAAGTCCTAGCATCTACAGCCAAGCACTGAAAAGACAACTTGACAGTATCCACATGCCTGTTAACACTGCACTGCTTCAGTATGTCGATAATCTGCTGATCACCGCCCGAAGCGAACCCGAATGTGAAAAAGCATCACTGACGGTTTTACATTTCTTAGCCGACAAGGGGCACAAGGTGTCCCCTTCAAAGCTGCAATTTTGTGCCCAGCAAGTTGTGTACCTAGGGCACTTGCTGTCCAAATGGGGGAGACAGCTCACACCTGATCGTATCCAGTTAATTGTAAACATGCCACCACCCAAGACACAAAAGGAGGTACGGGCCTTCATAGGCCTCACTTCGTACTGTAGGCAGTGGATTCCCCAATATGCATTTTTAGCTAAATCACTCATTCAGTTGACAACCCAGGAGGCAGCGACATCGACTGTCCTCCCTTGGACTCCAGAACATACACAAGCTTTTGAAGACTTAAAGAAAGCTTTATGCCAAGCACCTGTTTTAGCGACACCATGTTACAGTAAGCCTTTTACACTCTTTGTTACAGAACGTGAAGGTACTGCTTTGTCAGTACTCACGCAGGAACAAGCAGGATCACACAAGCCATGTGCTTACTTTTCTAGCACATTAGATCCCGTAGCTCAGGCTCTTCCTGCGTGTCTGAAATCAGTTGCAGCGACAGCTCTAGCGATCAGACAAAGCGATTCCATAGTACTAGGACATCAATTGACAGTACAAGTACCACACGCAGTAGAGGTTCTCTTGAACCGAACACAGACACAACACTTGACTATAGCACGACTGACAGGTTACGAACTCACATTGTTTCAGCCACACATAGAAATCAGACGTTGTAGTACATTAAATCCTGCCACACTTTTGCCATCAAGTGGAACAGACCCACTGGCACATGATTGTATTGAAGTCATTACTATTACGACGAAACCCAGACAAGATTTGACAGATGTCCCATTACCAGATCCGGACCTGACGCTTTATGTAGATGGTTCATGTATGAGAACAAGTACAGGAAAGTTAGTGGCCACCTATGCAGTCACGACAGACACCGAAGTCATTGAAACAAATTGTATCGACACATTATCAGCTCAAGCAGCAGAGCTTATTGCTCTGACACAAGCCTGTATTCAAGCCAAGAATAGAAAAGTTAACATATACACAGATTCACGTTATGCTTTCGGAGTCGTACACGACTTCGGAGTCCTTTGGCGAGAGAGAGGTTATTTGACTTCTCACGGTGCCAACATTCAACACGGTCCCCTCATTCAAGCTCTATTAGATGCAATACATCTACCTACTTCAATATCTATCTTGAAGTGCAAAGCCCATACAAAAGTCACCGATATTATTTCCCAGGGTAACGACCTAGCAGACCGAACAGCTAAGCAAACAGCACAGAATCAGACTCATGCCACTGACTTGACAAAGACAATAGTTCCGACGCCGACACACTGCATGACAGTTAAGGATCCCGCTCTTGATGTAATTGACATACAGACACATGCTACACCAGAGGAAATAAAGAAATGGACTGAATTAGGAGGGATCCAAACCGATCAGGGATGGATGACGAAGGGAAAATCTATATGGTTTCTCCCCGACTCAATGGTTCAAGTTATCATTAACACAATACATAGTCCAGCACATCTAGGAGAAAAAGCTATGTTAGACAGTATTCAACACATTTGGTTCAACAAAAACTTACGAGCTGCAGCCAAACAGAAAGTCCGAACTTGTATGATTTGTTGTCAGTTCAACCCAGGTAAAGGTGTACCTGTAGAGCAGGGTGGATTTCAACCTCCCGATCACCCTTTTGAAGTCCTCCAGATGGATTATATCCAGATGGAACGATGTCGAGGATTCAAATATGTCCTCGTAGTTGTATGCGCTCTTTCCCGTTGGACAGAGGCGTATCCCGTCTCAGATTACACTGCCCCGACTACTGCCAAACAATTAGTTCGTGAATTCTTCCCACGGTATGGTTTGCCTCGTATCGTGTACTCAGATAATGGCCAGCCGTTCTCATCCGAGCTAATGAAACACATTTCACTCTTGTTAGGCTATCAATGGAAATTCCACTGTGTCCGACATCCCGAGGCAGCAGGTCTCGTGGAACGTCATAATCAGACCCTGAAAATACGACTTGCCAAAATCTGTAGAGAGAAAGGTGTCGACTGGATAGTAGCCTTACCGGTTGCACTATTTTACATGAGAATGGTAGCACATTCTCGCACAGGGCTATCCCCGTATGAGGTGGTCTTCGGTAGGCCACCAAATATGTGGGGGACGCCTATACCTCGTAAAATAACTGATGTTGATTGTAATATGCTGACAGATTACCTTGCTTCCTTGATGTCTGCACTACAATCTTGCCGTTCACAGGTAGCTGCAGCTTTTCCCGATAACACTGAGGTGAAGCCTCATGAAGTGGTTCCAGGTGACCTGGTACTTGTGAGAAACTTCGACAGGAGGAGTCCGTTGGAGCCTCGCTGGCAACAACCGAAACTCGTTTTACTAACCACGAGGACAGCCGTGAAGATAGAGGGCCGCAAAGGGTGGCTGCACTCGAGCCATATCAAGAAATTTCATGGACTACCATCGGATTTAAACGTTCAGCCCTGCATTCCCTCACAGACTGACTCAAAACTCCCCCTGGTTGAAAAGACTGAGCGTGAGAATTATAAACTGAAACTAAGGTCTAGCAAGTCAGACAATTTGATTGTTTAAGTCCTCTCCAAGGTGAATCGGTTGAATTTGTCTCTGACATGTATCCTCTAGACCGAAATAGAGAGAGAAATAGACAGAAACAGCTCAAGAAACATGCATACTGTAAATCACTTCGTAGTCACTGTATAGTGACATTGTTGATTATGTTTTTCCTAAGTCTTTTTATTATTGCTGCTAGTATACTGTTACATATGTACTATCCTATTTACAAGCGTATTTACAATGTTACAGCCGAACATTCTTTTAGTGAACTACCTCCACATGAGTTGTCCTATAGATTTGCGCTGCGCAACAACACATTCATTAGTATGTTACATCATTCCCATCAGACCAGCAATGCTACAAATTGTTGGATATGTGGCCGACTCCCTCCCTATCAGAAATACAAAGGAGTTCTGCCTCTCTTTCCATATCCGTTTACACACAATGGTTCCTGTGGAGCATGGTTTAGTTTGATTAACTCCTTAGATTCAAACACTGTAGTATACCAGAGCAACTGGGTATGGGGAAACCTGAACTTAGTTTTGCTTAAAGCCTGTCATCCTAACAAGGAGGGACTTCCCAAAAGAACAGGAACGGACCTAGAAAATGAAGTGTATGGATTAGGTAATTTTACACTTAACCTCATGATTCTAAATGTTGAATCTGAAGCTACACTAGTCTTGCCTGCTATGTCCGTATTACCAGTCAAAGGTGAATTCTGTGTAAGAAAGAATGGTTCAGTACACCTGGGTCATAGTAAATGTACTACTGTGATCGAATTCAGTGATAAAGGCAAGTCTACATTTAGAGCTTCTCGTCACTCCTACTTCATCTGTGGTCACACCGCATATATACGCCTACCCCTAGATTGGGATGGTACCTGTTACATTGCATTCCTTTTGCCACCTGTTTTCCTAGCCCCTCCTGATTATCATAGAAATAGCAATCTAGTACACCATAGACCCCAGAGAGCTATCCCGATTGTTGACTACACCGAAACGGCATGGGAACAATATACAGACTTCAATAAAGGTCTCTTTCCTTACATAGGTGTTGTCTCAAATAGTAAACTGATACGTAGATTAACCAGAACCCTTGAAGCAGTAGTGAATGAAACTACCTCTGCCCTAGGCAACTTAACAGAGGAGCAGTCTGCGATGCGGATTGTTGTTCTCCAAAATCGTCTTGTCCTTGACGTCATCCTAGCAGATAGGGGCGGAGCTTGTAGGGTCATCGGATCAAGTTGCTGTGTTTTCATCCCAGAAAACGCGCCATCCGTATATAAAGCCATAACTCGTCTTCACAAGATTGCAAACCAGATACATCAGAATGCAGGCACCTGGACATGGTCCGGTTGGTTCTGGAGCGTGTTGTCAGCCTGGGGATGGAAAGTCCTATCCTTCCTAGGTATTGGCCTTCTCATAGTATTCAGTTGCTGCCTATGTCTGCAATGTGGACCAGCGATTTGCGGCCTGTGTGCCACATCGTGTATTCCACGTTCAAGTTTTCAGTCAAGATCCCGGAAGAAGAAAGAAGAGCAAATGATGTTACATGAACAGATTGATGGATTTCTGAAGATCGATATTTCATGAGGGTCCGTAGGGGACAAGGAGGGAATGAGGAAATATGAATTTTTATGGTCAATTGTGTCCCCTATCTAGACCCCAACGGCTCCATGTACATGCTACAAGTACATGTATGTTCCCTCCACTTCAAGCTATGAAGACGCAAATACAATTGTGTCCAATGTTAATATGTACTCTTTCATATCTGCCATGAATGGGCCAGATATTCCGTTCCTAAGTATGCCTTGCCACCGTCTTTATATGGTATACTTTTCACGTTTTCCAGCTCTGGCAAGGTAGGCCCTGAATTCTGCCATCGAGCTTTTCTTGCTTCTGCCTCTGAATGCTCCAGCCTGGACCTGCATCCGTATCCATGAACTTTGTCTTACTTCCTGCGCGGCTAACGGTGCCTAAGCCCGGCCTGTTGCCTGCCAAAAACTGTATTCAGCCTTCAAGTTATCTGTTCCGCTCCTCAAGAAATGCATTCCTGTCTAAATAGCTTAGGTAAACATCCCTCTAGCTGCAGAGCAAAGGGCCCGGCCTTACTGTCTCCGTGCAAGTAATTCATGACTCTCGTTACCATGGTAGGCCCATGCCCCCTCGCATCTCATGTAGACACTTAGACGCTTGTACACGCACTAACAGTCAGTATAGAATAGGATCTGTCCGAGAAGACCTTTCCTTCCAGATAATATAGTTCCTTAAACACCAGATATTAGATATGATTTAGGACTAGGTTGTCTTGACACCCCAGACTTCTGTCTCCACATGTAGGGCTAAATGTCAAGTTCCCTTCACCCTCTAGTTACACGTCAATCACACGTCATGCGGCTGCGCGCGCATCTCTGCCATGTATTTTCTGCTGACTTTGCAGGATTCTCTTATGGATCCACCCATTTGTGTCATCATCATAATGACGTTTTTAGTACACGCCTATTATTACGCCTTTTCATTACGTATGTATATTCTTATCTGTATTATCAAGCTGTTACGCCTCCTGCATCTGTCTTAATGTAATGTATTTCTTATATATACTATTACTTGTCAATAATCTATTGCTGATCCCTTCCTGAACCTTCGTGGTGACGGAACTCGATTGCCTGGTTCGAACCACCATCATTCCTTTGTAAGGAATAAATACCCTATTATACCCTCGAATACCACGGATTCTGCCTCTTATTTTTACTGAGTTATTCGTATTGAATTTTACCGCATAAAAATAGTACAGGTAATTTAAATATTTACCACACACTAAACAGACACAGGTCACTATTCTCCAAGGACCAGCCAGGATTCAATTCTGTGGCTGTCTGGTGCAGTGTATTAACTAATGGAGGTTTCATAATGTACTAAAGTGCATTTGCCACTGAGTAACATAACTTGCATTTCATTTTCATTTAAGATGTGTGTTATGTTGTATGTAGTTACCTGAATGTGAAAGACCGAAAAAAGTTACAGAATATTTTGTTTTTTCAGCCGTGTCCCCATGCTCACTCACCCCGGCCCCTTGCGCACAGCATCCAGTTCCCATACTTTTTTAATGCACTTCGACCACTGCTTTACAGTATGAAAGTGTGGCTGCTGCTTTGTGAAAAGGCCATGAGTAAAGGGTATCGCTAAACTGTGCCCATACTCATTTGTTCGTCATGTGGTGATATGATCCACTGAGATGTCATTTCCTCCACAGGTAACCACAGACTTGAGGCAGCGCTGCACAGATAGCCACACCGGGACCTCTGTCTCTGCTCCCATGGTTGCAGGCATCATTGCTCTAGCATTAGAAGCAAAGTAAGTCTGATTTTTGTTGTCTTGTTTATCGCTGTTTTGCTGTAAATTGAACTAAAGATGTGGTGACCAGCCAAGGGAAGACAACGTGATTCCTTTTCCAGAGTTATACTAGTTCTCCAAGTCTGAGTCATAGACGGAGTGTCCTCTGTTACTCCACCCGAAAGAGGACACACTTTTGATGGAGTCTCATATTTTTTGAAGAACCAAGCCTCTTAACTATCCTTGCATTTTCTCATTAAAGTAAGAGGTTACATTTGGAAATAAATTAGTAAAAAGGCTTGTGTGCTGTTGCATGGTGGGACCAGGGCTGTTGGAGGCTTCTGGGGGTTACACTGGGAAAGATGTGTGGGTCTTGTTTTTGTCGGTTCCTCAAATCTCCATCTGCATGCCTTCTAGACCTAGCACAACTTGTCTGCTGTTTATCAAGGTTTAGTTTAACAATCTCAGCATATACTCTGTTTTTTATATAATGAACTCTAATTATGGGAAAACAAGTTTGGAAGAAAACTATGTATTCCTGGCTTTCTTAGTGGCTTAGTGAGTTGGTGAAAACACATTCAGGTTTGGAGTTCCATCCGTTCGGGAGGGGGGGGGGGGGGAGGGCAAGTAGCTGCGATATTACTGCTGTTTTAAGATACAACTTGTCTAGAATAATGATACAACTATTGCAGATAGATATAAGTAAGACTATACATGTAATGATATTCAATTCTTAGTAGTTTTATTTATAGTTATTTATATTTCTTTTTTCACATTTTATTGGCATTTTCCACAAATATTTGTATTCTGCAAGGAAGAGTGTGTTGGAACTAATATTTCTCCACATTTATTTGCATGAACAATGTCCACGTCCAGGGATGCCTGTAGGGGTTTCATGCTATTTGAAGAAGCCATATAGAGCACTTCAGCACGTTTATATTTACATTTTGTTAAAAACACATTGTGATGTTTATATAATAGCTGCAGTGCTTAATCCCAAAGGGATCCAAGCTCTGCAAAGGTTTTAAATGATGTGCAAATGACTGTATTGAGAGCACTGAAAACTGAGGTCCTTCATGGCAGCGCAAGTTTCATCATACCATGCGGAACAATGTGGAAGATCTGCATACGTGGACGGGAAGGTAGTCATACTAATTATTTTTAAAACTGTTGCTCCATGCAATTAGGATCATTACGTTTTTTTATCAAAAGTATCTCTTTAGTAACCCTTATTTGCGGGCACGCGCACACGCACGAGCTCCTGCTCAGAGTACAGCGGGGGTGGGGTTTGCAGTGAAGGGTAATGGGTGAAAGCTACATGGAGCCTTAATTATAAAGAAGATCGTTATGTAAAGTCCATACGTGTAATTTGATTTCTTTCCAAAATATTATTTTAAAGGTATTTTTGTTCAATTTATGGGTTAGTACAGATTACATTGATATAACAAGATAATGCTGATTTTGGTATTTGCCATTCAAGAATCTTGCAAGACTGAAAACAGACAGCGCACATTAAACTTTTAGTCTGTGTTAATTAGTAAAAAGCCTCTGGAATTTTGAAAGGAATACCTAAAGCATGCATTAATCGCCGCTATTACAGCATGAAATTTCCCCCACACACCCATAAAAGAATATAAAAAGAAAAAACATATACAATGTGCCAGGAATAACCTGAGACTATTAGCACAACATTCACCCCAATCAGTATCTCCCAAATTTCTAAATATACCGCACACCATCGATGTAAACAATCTATAAATCATCATGTATTTCCTTCTAGACTCAGATTCAATTGCCTAAAAGTCATCACCGATGACTACAAAATTTCAAAGTGAATGTCCCAAAATCAATTAATTCTCCTATGTCTTCGTAATGAGATCCCATTATCTGCATAATCTGATTTAGTGCTCTTAGATCATGGGACTGCAGCAATATTTTGCTGCTCAATAACAAGGATAAATAATGGCTACTGTGCATTGAAGATGAATTGCAATAAGAATTATGAATCAATGTAAGGAATTCCAGTGATCAATTCTGTGCCACACGGAACCATTTCAGTAATAAAACTTGTGCCATAAAGAATACAATAAATAATTGTGTATTTGGCGTGGACGTCTATTAGAGGTAGCCAGGGGGCTCTTGTTAAAATAATTTAGTGTCTGTCAGGAGGAAAGATGCATGTTACTACACAGCAAGGAACATCATCAGGAGTAATTACTTCAGGAGTACCTTTACTTCATAACTTCACAGGTAAGTTAATTAAAGGTTTCTACCACCCAGACTTAAGTGAGAATGGATCTCGCTTATCACGCGACAGGATCAGCATATATGCATAGCTGATCAAGAAAATCAACTCTCAATTAAGTATGGGTCGTCCTCTGCCTTTAATCAGTCCTGGCCTCTTTCACACATCCTGTAAATCTTGCTTTTCAGCAGCAAGCTATCCTTTGTATCTATATCATGTACGGAAAGAGGTCTCAACCATGGAGTCAACAAAAAGAGATGGGAATATTGTCCCAGCACATCTCTACGCTGTGTCCGCTGCTCAGGTATTAATTCAGGGACAGGTTTTACTTTATCTACAGAAGCATCTTTCACATCAGCATGCAGTAGGACAGAAAGGGATTTCTTCTCTTCCTCCACCTCGTCTGTCATTTAAATAATGCTTACTTTAAAATATATTTTCCTTAGGAACACCTTCTTTGGCTTCCTTATGGCTCCTACGGCCACCACATAGTTCACCTCAGAAACCTTCTGTGCTACCTTTAATGGCCACACCACTTTTCCTCCAAAGCTCTTGGACAAATGGACGTCAGAACCAACCCTCCTGGTATCCAGTTAGTGTCACTTTCTGGTCGTACCACTCCTTTATTAGCTAGGCTGAAGTTTTTTCTTTGTGTGACTCATGTATTCCACCATCAACCTACTGAGGCCAATTGCATAGTCCTCCATCTCCTTTTGAAGTGAGTCTGATATTCCTTCCTACCCTTCTCTGCAGGGGCTTAACACAGGCCCCCACAGCCCCCGCGGTGCGGGGGCCCCCCAAGCTCCAGGGGGCCCCCTCAGTACAGAACTCTGGCTGCAGAGCTCCTGATTTGAGCCCAGAGGGGGCCCCTCCAAGTGCCTTGCAGGGAGGCCCCCTCAAGTTTCGTTACACCAGTGCTTCTCTGACTAATGTGAGTGGGCCACACACTTAGCCAAAGGGATTGAAACCAGCTACTTTCTATGCAATTTCTCTGCAGGTGAATAAGAGACAGTAGAAGATCCCACTTCCTCCTGAGGTTCTCTGGCAGAGTTCTAATCATGCTCTTGAGGGTTTTGTTAAATGTTTCCATCAACCCATTGGCTTGCAGGCAGTATGCTGTGAAGAAGAGGTAAGTCACACTAGGTTTGAGGTTCTGCCTATCAACCATAGTCCTGTAGGCACCTGTATCCCTCAAGGCATTAACCTTTCTTCCATTGATACTAGCCTTTAATGCTAACCACATGATATTCGGAAGAATGTGCTTCAGGGCTGCTAGGTCACATTCTCAAATATCCACCGATACTTGGTTTAAGGCAACAGGGCCCTTATCCTGCCTCTCTGCCCATAGTAACACATTTGCTTTGATGAGTGCAGCTTGTTCAAGGACTTTTACCTGACAGTTTCTTTTGTAGTGCCCATCCTTGTGACACTATAACATGCAATCACTTTGGGGCTTCATGAACCTTCTGGTCCTCCCTTCTCTTTTCTTTTCCTGACTCACTTGGAACCCAGTTTACTTTGGACCCTTGTGAAATGCCCTGATCATTACCCTCCATTTTGGAAGCAGTTGTGTCTCTTCCGTCTTCTTTCCTCTTGTTCCTGGCGAGATATTCTCAACTTCCCTCTCTCAAACACCCTGGCCTTATTTTCTTCCTCAACCGTCGCTTTCTCGACAGCCCACTGCAAGTTCAAAGTCGCAGTCAGTCTTAACCCACCAGGGGAGTAACTCCTGGTGTGTGATGGTGGTGCCCTTGAAATCACGGAGAAGTGGAGAGTAAAAATGTATTTCTAAAACCATGGAAATCAAATGTGGGGACACACTTGGGGCATTTCTAGGGAAAACTCACTAGGGGACCATGAGAGTTTGCACTGCAACTCCCTCTCTCCGGGTTCCTATCATGGTACCCTCCCCAGAGTCTATCCCAGTTTCGTGCCTACCACCCAGTTTCTCTGAATGGTTGTTAACAAATGTAACATGGATCTCCTATCCTTGTTTATGGCAACTTTCGACTCTCTCTCCAAATCAAATTTCTAAACTGATCTAAGGATAGAGTGTCAAGGTCTACTCATGCCAACCTTGCGCCTGTCATTGTACTGTGTAGGTAATATTGTGTTTAAGCTAAGCTTAATATTTTCTCTAAGACAGTTGGAACTGGAACTTGCAAATCTTACACTACTTGTTGCCAATTGTCTGACCCTGTTTGGTGAAGGGAGGCTCAAAGGACAGATAAGGGCTGCTGAACTTACAGTGGTGGTTGAGGTTGTTAGCCACTGGTTTCCTGGGATCTGTCTGCTGTGCAGACTGGGCCAAGTACAACCCTTTTAACACTTGGCTCACAGAGTGAAGCATAGCAATGGATGGGGAGAAGGGGAGAGTAGAGTTTAAGGATATAAGAGGGTAAAACTCAGTGTGATTTTTGTGTTTTATGACTGCTATGGTGGCTAGGAGGGTGAGTAATGGGAGATGGAGCAAATCCATTGGATTGATGTTTTTGAGCTTTCAAAATAGAGATTGACCTGATGACAGAGGGTGGTAGCTAGAAGAGGCATAATGTAAGAGGAGGGGAGAGATGAACAAGGAATAATTCAAGGACTTATAAGAGCATTTGAATGCACTAGAATGTGGCAGTATGTGGAGTGGTGGAGTATACAGTTGGAGGGATGTGATTTGTGGTATGCAGGAGATGGTGCTGCCTAGACTAAGGGAAGATGAGGAGTAAAGAGAAAGTAGGAAGGAGGTGGGGCAGGCTTTGTGAAGTCCGGCTAAGTTAATAGGGAAGTGAAGACTTGGAAAGAGAGAAGGAATGGGTAGTAGTTGTAGGAGGAAATTGGGTTTAG
This sequence comes from Triturus cristatus, assembly GCF_964204655.1. Lineage (NCBI taxonomy): Eukaryota > Metazoa > Chordata > Amphibia > Caudata > Salamandridae > Triturus > Triturus cristatus. Next base: position 616,091,116 of record NC_140583.1, on the reverse strand, counting down.
AGCACAAGGTGCGAAATGTGGAAACAAAGTTGTGGTACAGGATATTGTGGTACCTGAAGTTGTGGTGTACTGAGGTGGGAAGCTCCTGTAGATGATATTGGCTACACTCAGGATGTTCCTGCTGGCACAAATAGGGAAAATCCTTGTTGGATAAAGACATTTGTGCCATTATACATCCTTTAGTTGAGTCGTTTTTGGTGTTATCTCAAAGTTTGTGATAATTACTGATTAATTTGGAGTCATCGACGAAGCTAACCTGCTTGTAAAAGCTTGAACCATTTCTGTTTCTGGTGGTGACTTATTAGTGAGATTGGTGTTTTCGGATGGTTTTGCTCTGTATCCACGGAAGATAAATGTCCGGACCATTACTCCGTTCCCAGTCTGTTGAAGGGATCAATTTTAGAACGCGCTGGTTAATTTAGTGATTAACTTGGGGGAGGGTCACCTGCTAGGGTCTCTTTGAGAAATTGCTTTTTAAAATATTTAGATCTCCAGCTTTTTAGTAGGTATGTTTGGGCAGCTGAAGGAGTTAATTTTTATTAACTCTGTGGCGATAGAGTCGCAAACTGCTAGTGGCATAATTAAACCCAAGGTTGCGTAATATGAAGGTTACATTCAGAGGTGTGTAGACTAACCTTCTTGGGCTGCTGGTGGTTGCCACAAATCCACTACAGTAGATACATGGGATCCATCAATGGTGAAGGTATTGTTACCCTTGAAATAATCTCAGAACCATGTAACCAACAGTAGTAGGGGCTAATAGATATACCCAGGAGTAAATCTGTATATTCCCCTGGAAAATGACCCTGGAATCACCCACATATCACAGTGGTAGTTGTAATGGCTCCTCTCCATACCAAAGATGTCGTTAAACTAGAAGATAACTACTAAAAGCATGCAAACCAGAGTAGTGGCATTTTGGGTTCACCCAGGTGCAAAGATGCCATTAACCTAGAAATCACCTCCTAGAAATCACCTCCCAACCACAAAGCTCACTATAGTGGGTGTATGGGTCCATCCATGAGTGAATGTGCCACTATTCTAAAGATAACTTTAGAACCACACAATGCTACCTTATTGATAGTGTCTAGGCCGCAGAACCTATGCGTGCGATAACTTCAGAACGACACATTGCTAGTCATAGCATCCTAGCAATAATATCTGGATACAAAGCAGAGACACAGTGGTAGGTCTATCAATTCAAAATTATTTGGCCTACATAATGGATTCTGGTCCTGTACTAAGGAATACATTTAATTTAACTTACTGTGAGAAGTTGTGAGAAGTTGATATTTTGGTAAGGAGCAGCCTTTCTTGCCCTAGACCCTTTCCTGGCTGTAACAGTCCAGATGCTACTGGGAGATGCCCTAAGCCTGTTCGTCCTTTATCATGATGCTCTAGCTAATCCCCCTGGGGGGAGAGGTGAGGTAGGTGGAAGACAGTCATGTGTCCTTGGTTGCAGTCAGAAATGAGGCGATCTCACAGTACAACACAAAAATAAAGCCTCACCGAAGAATTATGTGTTTTTACCATCTCCCTTTTTTGAGTCCTATTTCTGCTGTGCAAGCATTCCAAGGGTGCTGCAGCTGGAAACTGTCTCTCTTCCTTGTGTGAGTGCCCAACAAAGAAATGGCACCCACAGAGGAGAGAGGTTAGAGCTTCAATTTGGGGGGTGTAGTGTATAGGGGAATTAGGGTCCGTTCACACCAGTCAGCATGTCCGTCACCTCACAGGTATGCGGGAATAGGAAAAGGGCCCAGGAAGCATTAGACTGCAACAGGGCAGGCACAATAATACAGGAAAGAATCCACAATACCCAATATTCAGTATATAAATTAAGAATACAAGTGTGATCAAATCCTGTGCCAGACTCAAGACTTGTTTACACTAAAATGAAGGCGGCCATGTTCAATTCTTTCAGATGAGGTTAAATGAGAAAGTCTTATTTTTTGATTATTTTACTCTACATCACTATTTGCATGTTTGTAAATCTACAACTTCGCTAATGAAGGAATTTGTTATTATTATTATTAATAATTTTCT